>NC_040289.1:1622500-4606250 GCF_004118075.2 Vigna unguiculata | reverse complement strand
TAAGCAGTCAAAGATTCCTCTACGTTATCATATTTTAACAATTTGTAAACAAACTATATTTAATTTTTTTGGTAGGTTGTATGCATTGCCAATAATTTTTGTGGATCAACCTCATTAGACCACTTTTAGTAAAATATTTATTCTTATATATTATTTAAATTTGAGAACTTGCGTAAATAAAATAAGTCTAGGCCAGAGATGACAATGTTGGACAACATTGACTTACACAGTAAAAAATGTGGAATGAATTAGATGTATGATATTTAGTATGATAATAAATTTATTCTCCATCATATATATATATATATATATAATATAATATATTTATTGCGTATTTCTTATCGATCTTATACTCTATCTATATGTTTTCTTTTGAAATTCAAAATAGAATAAGAATATAGTTAAACTTACAATGTACCAAAGAAAATATATATAACATAATAAAATAAAACAAATTTACCATCCATACACTACTAATTTACCGACGAACCTATTGACAGAAACATTTATTATAAGAAAAATTAAAAATTATTATAGTAAAATTTAACAATGAATATATTATCGGTAAAAATATTTGTAAATAGTATAAGTACTAATTTAACGATAGATATATTACCGATAAAAATATCATTCAATAATAAAAATTTCAAAGTTCACTAGTAAAATTTATATTACTGAAAGATATTTTTTGGATAAAATTTTGTTGGAAATTTTACATCAATTAAAAATAAGACCAATTAACAATATGTAAGTGGGGTGCAAACTCCATCTTACAAACTAGTTTTGTGGGGTTAAATTAGACTTAAAATCCATTTCTAACGAATTTGTTCGGCAAATATGCAATTTCTTGTAATGTTGAGTTTTTAATTTATAGTCTTTGAATACAATAATTTTGATACGAACGTGCAACAAAAATGTCCCAGTTGTTTTCAAAATATTGCGGTGGAAAATGAAGACATGAAAAAGTAACCAATCTCTCATGATATGAACAGGCACTAAAATTCCTTCCATGATGAAGTGTTGGATGCAAAACTTTTCCATAAACCTTCACAGAATAAAGTTTAGAAGAACAAAATAAAGATCCTGTGCCTAGGAAAGGCTGAAAGTGCAAGAAAATAATAGCAGATTTCTTGAAATCTGTGAGAAGATTACAGTGTTAATAAGGGAGATCAATGATATTATTTCCTTCAACCATAAAATCACTTTGCATAAACCACACAATTTTGAGGCATCATTAAACTTATATGTTTCTTGCATGTAGCAGACAGCTAGAATATGAAATGTTTGCAGAGATTAATGATCCATTAACCATAGTGGGTGTGTAGGTGTGGTACCATAGGATACTTCCCAAATAAAGGGTCATCTAATATATCTATTGGATGCTGCAAAATTTGTCTTTTAAGGGGAATCAAAATTTTAACCTTTCTTTATTTTCCTTTTCATTTATTCAGTTTACTTTTCACCCTTTTCAATGTCTCAAGGTTTTAATATGAAACCTTCCAATAAGGTGAGCTACAAAGGTAAGATGGTATTAGTTTAATTTGGTGGTATGAGATCATATGTTCATGAGGTAACAGTATAAGTTAGAAAAAAGATATTAGAAATCTCACATTTGATTAGAGATGAAACGAATTGACGGCGCCTAATCTTATTTTACAAGTTGATTTTGAAAGACTGAGTTGTGTTTAAAGTTCACTTCTTGAGATGGTATCAATATCGTCCGAAACCTATTTTAGTGAGATTTATTGTTTGACGGTGGCTACAAATCTTATTTTACAAGTCAGTTTTGAAAGTCTCGGTTATGTTTAAAGTTCACTTCTTGAGATAGTATCAATATCGTCCGAAACCTATTCTAATGAGATTTATCGTTTGTTAGACCTATCGTATCACCCACCATCGAATTAATATTAGACCACTCATTAATATTTAGTCCTACTTAAAAATATATATCTCTGACGTGAGATGTGACTACCCAAGAGAGAATAAAGTGGAAGAATTTGAGTAGGGGCCTACACTTTTGGAGCATAACATGGTTTAAGTGAACAAGTCATTGCTCCAAGCTGTAAGGATATTAAGAGTACTCAAACTGTGCTCAGCTGAAGAGATATCTTCCATAATTATCAAGAATTGGGAGTTAATACACAGTGAGGACCACTGATGATAACATATGCAACTCAGTTTACCTGGAAAGTACACACAAATTGGAAGCTAGACACAAATATAAGAACAAAGAAAAATAGAAAAGATCTCAGTGAATGTCACCAAAACCCCACCAAAACTCTCACATGATCTCAACTTCTCTTATTTTATTTGTTACAACAACTTACAACTTACAACTTACAACACCATTACCAGAACAAACTTTGTGATGCACATAAAGTGTCTCATGTGCTTTTTCTTCCCCCAAAACCGTTCACTCTTTCTCTCACACACATACAGCTAGAAAGAGTAAGGGATTGAGATTCCATACAGCTAAAAAGACTAGACCAATCATTGGTTCTTTTCTTCCATCTTTTTTACCTTCCTTCTCCATCACTTCATACCTACAAAATCCTTGGGAAGAGAAGCATATTATTGCAACAAAGTGGAAATGCTTCATCACTCCAACACATACCACAATATCTCACCCAACGAATCCCCTTCTAAGCTTCCTTGATTCCCTCCTTATACAACCCTTATAATTCTAACTCCAATACTCATCATATCAATAAGAATCTTGCTAACAGTTAGACTTGAATATGAAAAAAACTGTCATAAAGGTTAACCAATCCTCTCTTATAATATTATCATATGAAAACATTTATTTGAGTCCAGATTCTCTACTGAATTTTTGAGTGTTATCTTCTGCTGAACATTAAAAATATATTACTTCGAAATTCGTAATTTGTTGTATTTTGATTTTGAAAACACAACAGAGAAATAACTAAGTAAAACTCGATAGATAATCTAAATTTGATTTACTTAAGCATTAGGTTCAAGACATTGTCAAATGGTCACTTTAGAAGTCTATGTCATATTCACCCCCTCGTGGTTTAGTTTGGCTAAAGTAACACCCTTCACAAGAGTTTGTATGGCAGATTCCCACCTTCCCATGTTACAACTTCCCCTTTAACTATCCCCACCATCCTCACATTTTATAAAACCCCACATCGCTCCCTTCACTCTCCTTCAATCCCTCATCACATCCTTCATTTTCTTCTCTTCTTCCTTTGCCATTGTTTCATATTCAAACCTCTTCCTTTTCAGCATTTCCATTGAAGCACACAACAAAATGTGCAGCTACAAGACCAAAGTAACTGTAGGCATAGAAGTCACAGCCACAGCCACATACCCTTTGGCCAGAATCAATGGTAGGCCAGTTCTTCAACCTACTTGTAACAGAGTTCCTAGTCTTGAGAGAAGAAATTCAATCAAGAAAGTGTCACCAAAATCATATTTTCCACCTTCACCACCACTTCCAACCAAAACCTCACTAACACCTCCTGTTTCTCCAAAGTCTAGGTCACCTAGGCCTCTAGCTACAAAGAGAGGCAGTGATAATAATGGACTGAACTCAAGTTCTGAGAAGATTGTTATCCCAAGACACACCATCAAAACTCCTCCAACTCTAGAGAGGAAAAAGTCTAAGAGTTTTAAGGATTCATCTTCTTCTGCCTCCATAGAGGCCTCATTGAGCTACTCTTCCACTCTGATCACTGAATCCCCAGGAAGCATTGCTGCAGTGAGGAGGGAACAGATGGCACTGCAGCATGCACAGAGAAAAATGAAGATTGCCCATTATGGAAGATCAAAGTCTGCAAAGTTTGAAAGAGTTGTTCCTCTTGATCCTTCAACCAATCTTCCTTCAAAGACAAGTGAGGAGGAGAAGAGATGCAGCTTTATCACACCTAATTCAGGTATCTGAAAAAATTCATATTTCAGTGCTAATTGATTCCCACTTCTTATACTTCTGCAATGTGCTAATCTCAATGCCTCTTTTTCCACATAGATCCTATCTATATTGCTTATCATGATGTAGAATGGGGAGTTCCAGTTCATGATGACAAGTGAGTTACCATCTTGGTTGGATAATCTTTTCAATGAATAAAGAAGAAAATGAATTAAGCTTTTCTGTAAAACTAAAGTTCATACACTAATTCAAAATAACTTTTGAAAATGTTATATAAGAATATGCATAAGAAACTTAATTCATTCTACCTTTATATCTGAAATTTATCCAAGGAGCATAAACTTTGACCAAAACAAAGATAGTAGAGACAAGTGATGATTAACAAAAACATTATTGTGACCACAGGATGTTGTTTGAGCTTCTAGTTTTAAGTGGTGCTCAGGTTGGATCAGATTGGACCTCAATCTTGAAGAAACGCCAGAATTTCAGGTTGGATTCTGCAGAAAGAAACATATAAATGCTTCATTGCACAGCACACCAACATGTGTGTGTACCTTTCTTTTGATGGGGTCCCCTTAAATGAACCAACTAAAGAATTTTAAACCATGTGCAGGACTGCATTTTCAGAATTTGATGCAGCAACCTTGGCCAACATGACTGATAAGCAAATGGTATCTATTAGTTTGGAATATGGCATTGATATCAGCAGAGTTCGAGGTGTTGTTGACAATGCTAACAGAATTTTAGAGGTAAGCAAGAATCAAGCCTCAAAAAAGGCACCCTTTTACTCTCTCATTGCTAATTGGTAATTGGTAATTGGAATCTGAATTTGAATTCTTTGTTGGATTTTTCATGATAATGTTTCTCTGTTGTGTCTTTGAAATACATGAATAGACACTGATTTTGATGTTTTAAAATATATTACAAAGATTTTTAAAGTACTAACATTAGTGTATTTTAATGCTCAGCCAAGAAGAACACCAGAAAACTCAATAGAAAATTTGAAATAATGGTTTCTCTTCTTTACACACATTGCGGCCCTCCAAGACCACTAGTTTCATGAATTGAGTGAATGTTCTCTCGACAAAAAAACAGATTAGTAGTATGAATGATGAGAAGTACAATAATGACTTTTTTCATTCCACTGCATTTTGTTAACTTCTCTTCAATTTCCAACCGTATCAACCTTGTGAGACATGTCTTTTAAGGTAGTTATTATTATATGACAATGTGTAATTGGATAAAAATGAAAACGAAAGGGTATACCATAATGTATTCTAATTAAATTCTGAAACAAATGTGTACTGTACCCACAAAAAATTCTTTCTGACAGGTAGTAAAGGAGTATTGTTTTTGGACTTAAATTATCTGTCTCTTTTCCTGTCTGTCCAACATAAAAAAAACAACTTGCAACTACAATTTCTCCCTCTCTCTTTCTCTCTCTTTTTCTCAGTTGCTAGTTTCTTTTGCTCAAGTGTTATTATATTTTAATTGAGGGGACATAGAAAGAGACATGTAGTGTAAATGCAGAACTCTGTTGGACTAATTTATGTGATAACACGTTCTGTGGTGATTATATGAAGATATAGATTTTTAACAATCTCTTTCTAAACTGGGTCATTGCAGATTAACAAGGAGTTTGGTTCATTTGACAAGTACATTTGGGGTTTTGTGAATCACAAACCCATCTCCACACAATACAAGTTTGGCCACAAGATTCCAGTGAAGACATCAAAATCAGAGAGCATAAGCAAAGACATGATCAGAAGAGGGTTTAGGTTTGTAGGTCCAACAGTGCTACACTCATTTATGCAAGCAGCAGGACTCACCAATGACCACTTAATCACTTGCCATAGACACTTGCAATGCACAACAGAGTCCTCTCAATAGTTCCAACTTCATCTCAGAAAAAATTGAATTGACCCAGAAGAGATCAAGACCAAGATTGTGTGTGCTGAAGAGCATATACATATATGTGTAATGTGCATGCTAACTATAGTTGTATGTATGTAATGTTACTTTGTGTATAATATTAGAGTAGATTAGATAGGGAGAAAGAGGGGTTTTGTGATTTTTTCATGAGGTGTGTGGAGTTAATGAGAGTTTGGGTGTGATTAATTAAGGTGCAATTGATGATTTAAGTGAAAGATTATGAGAAGAAGAAGGTGTAGGAGTTAGGGGACAGTGAGCATGTGCATGTGCAATTGTGAGGGAAGGCAAGGGCATGTGTGGTGTCAGTTTGCTTTTTGGTTTTAGTCCATGTGAGCAATCAGGCTTTGCATTATTTATTATTCCCTTTAACAGCCTGTGTGGGGATACTTGCATAGGGGACTGTAGGACCACATTCCTCTTCTTTTTCCTCTTTCTATGGAGTTCTTATCTTTTTGCTCTTTTCTCCAACTTTTTGGCTTTGGTGAATGTCATCCCACAATGTGTTTTGGAGTTCCTCTAGAATTTAGATTGTCAGTTAGTTGAGTCTTTGGTGTTGTTTTTATGATGTATTTTCTAAATATATTGATTGACGCTAATTTTGATGTTTTATTTTAGGGTTACGTATATCTAAACTTGATATGAAATTGGAATTCGTTTATGTTTCAAATTTTGATATATTTTGATTCCTAAAGTTTAAAAATGAATGGATATAGTTATCCTAACCTAGCTGCATTAAAAAATTTTAATGTGTTGAACGAGTTTTAGGTTGATTTTGGGATGTTTGCATGAGTTTGATACGTTTCGACTCAAATGTCAACTTAGAACATCATTTAACTGATCCAAAAAAATTAACAACATTAGATTAAAAGGACTTTATTTATTTATTTTTAAATTTTAAAGACTAAAATATATCAAAATTTGAAATAGAGATGAATTCTAATGCCAGCATTTTATTTTAATGGGTTAAATATGTTTTTGGTCCTTTAACTTTTAGTGAAATTTGTAATTAGTTCATTTTTGAAACTTTGGACCAATTTAGTCATTCATCTTTCGAAATATGTGAATTTAGTCATTTTAACCAAATTTTGTTAAGTTTATTTGACGTTTCAAAGATAATAGTATTTGACTTAACATTAAAGCGAAAATGTTTCAAACAATATAAACAACTCAAATACAATTCTGAATTGTGTTTGCAACATCAAATAAATTTAATAAAATTTGGTTAAAAATCTAAAAATGAAAAACTAAATTAGTTAAAAGTTTCGAAGATTAACTAATTCCAAATTTTACTAAAAGTTAAGAGACAAAAAATATAGTTAACCCTATTTTAATACACCGACATCAGTAGCATTTTATTTTAATATACCAATATCAGTTTGTAGACGAGCAATACAAAAAGCCTCAACAGAAAATTTAGACTCGTGTTCGTTGGTGTGGAGTTTGTTTGAGTGGTTTTCAATGCACTTGAGATGTGATGGTGTAATATTTGATTGCTAATATGTTATATTTCAATATGTTAAGATAAGTAAGTTATCTCATGTGACACACTTCCTTAAACAATCTTTTTCCTCTCTTTGTTACTTTCATTATCTTCTTCTACTTTTTATTAAGGACCTGTGACATGCAATGAGACTTGTAATTGAATAAAAGGTTAGTGCAGAAGTGTGAAGAGAGTAGCTTCTAGACAAGGGTGTTTGAAACAATAAATGCGTATTAAATGAGAGGTAGTTGATAACACCTAGAATTGGTGAAAAATAAGAAATTGCTAAGGTTTTGTTTGGAGAAGAGTTTGTCTTTTCCAAGGTATATCCAATTTTGGGATACAAAGTCATTTAGTGTTTGAACCACTTTATCTGCAAAAACTTGTTGAAGTAATGACACTACCACATAAAAGATAAAACATTAGGTTTTGATTATAGACATCAATTGAAAAAAAAAATTCTTAAATTACGCGTTTCACACAATGAGTTGATATGAGAGATGGATATAAATGCTGATCTTGCTTTTTAAGAAATTTAGTATTGAATAGATTGCACTTTCAGTTTCTTCAACTTAAAATTATATATATAAATAAAAGAAACAACTTTTATTATATTGAAAATATTTGTAGATTTCTTAAGTTTTTTCACTTTATGAAACAAGCAAAACTAGGATGGTAATACGACATGTCGGGTCAACCCACAAGCCCACAAAAATAATGCGGAATGGGTCATGACAGTGAATTTGCAGGCCCGCAGTGGCTTGACCCGTCAAAGCCCGCAGCCTGCGTGGGCTGGCATGTGTTCGCATAAAAAAAAGTTTGCACTTTTGTGTATTAGTTACTTTTTTTCTGGACATTTGCATTAACGTTTTAAATTCTTGTATGATTGGAAAAGACAAGTATTATGTATTGTTTAATGTACTAAAATTTGAAGAATACATCTTGTATGTCAAAGTACGATTATGATGAAAATGTTGAATTACCAATTTATCATCCAACTTTCCAAAGTCTTTGCTTTAATAATTTTGTGAACTTCTTACAGTTTCCCAATTTTTTGAACATTGAAAGTTTTAGCATAAGAATTAAAAAAAATTTAAAAGAATAAAAAAATTTTAAATTTTTTTAAAAAAGCGGGTTGGCTTGCAAACCCGCAAACCCATACTTATGTGGGGTGGGACATACATTTTAATCCGCGTTAAAATGTGGGGCGGAATAGATCTGCCCACATTGTGCGAGCCAAATACGGGTTGGACCAGCCCGCATTGTCCCCTTAAACAAAACTGATTATTATATTTTTTATGTCTTGGTACCGGTCAAGCTTACGATAAATAAAAAATAATTATTTATCTCTATTTGACTAATAAAAAATGATTTTGCACTTATGACGTCTCATTTTAACCAACGCCAATATTCTTTAAAAGTGGTAGATACTTTTAATTTGAAAAGAATTTAAGGTAAACATAATCACAGAAAAATATTAGTTAAAAAAATAACAACATTCTATCCAGAAGCGAAAGAAGGTTGACAAACCATCCATAATTTAGCTTTAGTTCAAAAAATCAACTCTCAAATTATGTCCAAATGTTTGACTATAAATTATAATATTAATGTTTGGCTATAAATTAGTTAAATGAACAATATTAGTAATTAACTATTTTCAAAGGACCAATATAAAAAATTGGAAACTGAAAGGAAATTTTTTTATCACCTATAATTAATAACATAAGTTTTATAAATAAAATTACTATTAAAATAAAAGTACAATATAAGAAAGAAGGAAAAAAGATATATAAGTAAAGAAATATATATATGAAAAAATATATTTTAACAAGAGAATTACATAAACCATTATTTCACAAGAGAATTAGACGCTACCCCATTCATCTTGATGGCAAATACATAATGCATAAACACATTTTAATTATTTATTTATATACACATATTATGGGTCTATTATTATCTTCCCTCTTTTGTTCCACAAATTCCTCCCATGAATGGATGGTGATGCAAACAAGAACAAGCTATTTTCAATATCCATTTGTTATTTCTTTCCTAAAACCAAATAAAATTTTTCTTTTCTTCTCTTCTCTTTGTTTCTTTCTTTCTCAAAATTTCAAAATCCAAAGATGTCTCTTCATAGATATACATGCAAGGGAAACATATATCATTGTTTCTCTTGCTCAATCTCAGAGAGCCTATGAAATTATAAGGTGTTATTGATTTTTTTTTTTAACTTTTAGTTTCACATGCATTTCTAGAATCTCTTTTGAAGAAGAATTCTTTCTATTTCTCACCATGTTTATCCACAATCATATACCATTACTTGTGTCAATTCTTGTACAAGATTAAATAGTTTTTGATTTCTAATAATTGTACATATTATCATACATGTATTTGACTTTTATCTCACTTAATTTGTTTATTTTTTATACATTTCATTATGAAATGAGTATTTCTTCATCATTTTTGTGCTTTTATACATTTAAGTTTTTTATAGTTTCCTTTTGCTATGTGTGAACAAAAAATTATAACACATGTTTACTTAGTTCATAATTTTTTTTTTATAATTATGTATTTTGTTGTTCAATTTATTTTGAACAAATAGCTACTTATTTTTACAACTTTCTATTAGAACTTTTGGTTAAAACAAATTAAAATAATTATTTCTTGAAAATAATTTGTTATATTTAATATGACATGATATTAAAACAATTGTTCACATGTAAGATATCCTATCATAACTAATTTAATTTTTTAACATTTTTGTTTGTAGAAATTCCTCTCGAAGGGTGTCATTGCATTGTTCTTCAAAGCCAACCCAAAGGCCTAATTTACCTGATGTAATTATACATATTGTTATTTCATTTAGGCATTATTTTTAACTAAAAATTTATTGATGGAAATTAATGATATATATATCTTGAATTTGAAATGCAGATTCGCAAGATGAATCAGGCTTATGCAAATTCATCAAATGATTTTGAAAGTCATATCCACAAAGAAAATCAATATACCACTAATCATACTTCCATAAGTGATTACAAAACCAGCCGAGAAAGAGAAATAGAACAAGTTTTTTCTAAACATAATGCAAAAGTGACGAGTAAACCAACATCTAAACCCCATCACGTTCATAACAACAATACTTATGAGTTTTCCACTACTGAGCACCCATCTCCAAGTACAAGAATGTTTTTAAATCACAATCATTCAACCACAACATCACCAAGAACAACAACAGAAGATGCAAGAAATTTTCTTGTACCTGCCAAAAACACCATTCTAGGTGGTCATAGAAGTGGCAGTAGCTCTCGTAGTGACAGTTTAGAGAGCATTAGCATTGCACATACTAAGCCACATACTCCAAGTACAAGAATGTCTTCAAATCACAATCCTTCAACCACAACATCACCAGGAGCAACAACAGAAGATGCAAGGAATTTTCTTGTACCCACAAAAAACACAATTCTAGGTTGCCATAAAAGTGTTAGTAGCTCTCGTAGTGACAGTTTAAAGAGCATAAGCATTGCACATATTAAGCCGCATACTCTAAGTACAAGAATGTCTTCAAATCACTATCCTTCAACCATGACGACACTAGGAGCAACAACAGAAGATGTAAGAAATTTTCTTGTACCTAAAAAAAACACCATTCAAGGTGGTCATAGAAGTGGCAGTAGCTCTCGTAGTGACAGTTTAGATAGCATTTGTTGTGCACATATTAAGCCTCATACTGGAGGTGATGTGAGGTGGGATGCAATTAACATGGTTTCTAATGGTAATGGTCTTGATCTCAGTCATTTCAAGCTTTTAAAGCGTGTTGGATATGGTGATATTGGAAGTGTGTACCTTGTGGAACTTAAAGGAACCAAAGCATTCTTTGCGATGAAAGTAATGGATAAGGCAGCACTTGCTAGTAGAAATAAGCTTTTGAGAGCACAAACAGAAAGAGAAATACTTGGACTTCTTGATCACCCTTTTCTGCCAACTTTATATTCTTATTTTGAGACTGATAAATACTATTGTCTAGTCATGGAGTTTTGTAGCAGTGGTAGTTTGCATTGTCTTCGAATGAAACAACCTAGCAAGCATTTCACTGAAGAAGCTACACGGTTAGTTGCTTAAACACACATATACATGGCACTTGGATTCCACCAAAGTGCATGCTATAATAGCTACTGTACATGATTATATGTTAATATGTTCAATATAAGTAGTTAAATGTGGTAAGTTAATGCTTTATTAATATGAAATAGAGTTAAATATGTTTGTAGTCTCTAAACTTGGATGCAAAATTTGAATTCCTCTATTTCCAAAACTTTAATACATTTTGGTCTCCAAACTCTAAAAATGAATGGATATAGTCCTCTTAACCCAACGATATTTTTTTTTTGCATGTTAAACAATGCTCTAGGCTTGCATTTGAGTTGGAACGTGTCAAACAATGTAAATAGCTCAAATGCTAGCTTGCAATGTTGTTTATCACGTCAAAAAAATTAAACACAATAAGATTAGGAGTATTATATCTATTTATTTTTAAAGTTTGGGTCCTAAATTGTATCGAATTTTGGAATATGAACGAACTCCAATTTCATGGCAAAGACTAGGGACTAAAAACACATTTAACCCTATAAGATGACATATCAAAGTTTCAATGAAACAAATGCAATTTATTTATTTCTACCAATTGTTCTCTTTTGAGTTAATAATGAAATAGTGTAACACTAAAATCTTTTTTAGTCAACCTTTTTGGACAAAGTTTTCTTTAATGCATTCTTTGTCATTTTGTATTTCTACACACACTTCTGATAACAATTGAAAAATATAGTAACTTCATAACCATTATGTTGTTTCAAAAGAAAGGAAAGTCATACACATGAGAGTGAATCTTGTCTTCATGTTATATGTACTATTTCACAACACAATATAATTACAATCGTAAAGTTAATTAAGAATTCAACAGTTTAAAAAAAACATGTTCATTAAGCATGTTTATCCTTACATTTGTGTAACTAAATTGAACTTATGGGTAATCTTTGTTTATCTACACAAGAGAAAGAAATATGTCAAATCTCTTACCACCTAAATTGTGCACTAATAAAAACATATATGACATAAACTTTGTAACAATTTAAGAATTCCATGTCTTATTTCCTGTGACAGGTTTTATTGTTCTGAAATTTTGTTAGCCTTGGAATACTTGCACATGTTAGGCATTGTGTATAGAGACTTAAAACCAGAAAATGTTCTAGTTCGAGATGAAGGTCACATAATGTTATCAGATTTTGACTTATCTCTTCGATGCTCTGTGAATCCTACACTAGTGAAGTCCTCATCTGCACACGAAAGTAGTAATGGTCCTTATGGAGGCCTTCTAAGTCATGATCAAACAATACATGGTTGCATGCACCACTCAAGTTTCTTTCCACGCATTTTGCCTTCAAAAAAGAATCGTAAGACAAAGTCAGATTTTGGCCTTGTGGTTGGAGGATGCCTCCCTGAACTAATGGCTGAGCCTACAAATGTGAGGTCAATGTCCTTTGTAGGGACACATGAGTATCTTGCACCAGAGATTATTCGTGGTGAAGGACATGGTAGTGCAGTGGATTGGTGGACCTTTGGAATCTTTTTGTATGAGCTTTTGCATGGAATAACACCCTTTAAAGGTGCTGGAAATAGAGCGACCCTTTTCAATGTTGTAGGACAACCCTTAAGGTTTCCAGAAAAACCAGTTGTTAGCAAAGTGGCAAGAGACCTTATACAAGGGTTGTTAGTGAAAGAGCCTAAAAAAAGATTTGCTTACAAGAGAGGTGCCACAGAAATAAAGCAACACCCCTTTTTCCATGGAGTGAATTGGGCTCTTGTTAGAAGTGCTACACCTCCAATTATACCAGAACCTTTTGATTTTTCCCCGTACATTAGAAAAACAGATGTTCCACCTATGGATAAAAGGGTTGCAGATATTATTGCAAGTCATAAAAGCAACCATACACAACCAGATTCATCTTATGAAGATTTTGAGTACTTTTAAAAGCATACATACAATTCTTTACTTGTACAAAAATGTACACTACATTTCAAAACAAATTTTGAAAGATGTCTATGAAAATTAAATGTTGTACACAAATATGTAAATTTTAGTAAAAGATTTATTGTTCTCCTTTTCAACTTTTTTTCTACACTTTCTTCTCTATGCTATTTTAGCATTGCATTGGTCATTTGAGAAAATTACACTTGTAATAGAATATACTTATTAAATGACACTTGTAAATGTCATGTTTCGAATACAAAATGTGGCAATTATAAATTTGTCATACCATAAAGATAATTATGATAATTTTTGTACAATTGTTATCTTAAAATCACCATCGTTAGTACGATTTTTGTAGTGATACTTTGAGTACAATCAAAATTTTACTACTAAGAAAAATATCACAACAACAACATTACTAGTATGTTAGATTAAGAAGGTGAAAATGACATAAAATGTGTTGTATACTACATGGGAATCATGAATTTAATCTTAGCCTTTGAAATAATACTTAAAGAATTTCTTCACATTGTGACAAGAATGACTCTCCCAAAATCAATATATCAAATATGTTTTACGAGTTAGGCATGACTATAAATTAAAGGGTTAAATATGTGTTTTGTCCCGTAACTTTCAGTGAAAATTAGAATTAGTCCATATTCAAAACTTTGACCCAATTTAGTCCCCTAACTTTAGAATTGTGTGAATTTAGTCATTTTAACCAATTTTTATTAAGTCTATTTAACGTTTCAAACGTATTTCATGATGGTTTCTTAGCTAACATTGAAGCAAAAATGTGTTAAATTGTGTAAACAACTCAAATGCTATCGTGAAATGTATTTAAAACGTTAAATAAACTTAACAAAAATTGGTTAAAATGACTAAATCCACACAATTTTAAAGTCGGGGGACTAAATTGGACCAAAGTTTTGAAAAGTGACTAATTCTAATTTTCACTAAAAGTTAAGAGATAAAAAAATTATTTAACCCTAAATTAAATGGGTGTTTCGGTACCCCTTTCTTTAAAAGGGTTTTAATACCCTCTCAACGTGCTCCATATATCATTTGACATGTGTACATTTGAATATTAAATTAGACCAAAGTTTCGAAAATAGATTAATTCCAATTTTTACTTAAAGTTAAGGGACAAAAACATATTTAAAGTATAAATTAAATGGGTGTTTTGGTAGGTCGTTTCGCATGGTCGTCAGTGGCCATGGAGGTTATTCAATTTGAACCCAAGGTGAGTTCTTCGACACCCCTCGTTCTATAATACAAGGAAGGCACATGATCTCCATTAATGTTTTTGTGAGAGGCTCTAAGATTGTCCAGGAACGATATCAAACTGACTCTGATTTCTTCTCCAAAAGACCCAAGTATAATTTTGTCAAAAATACTTCAAGATAAATAAATAAATAAAATGATGTGTATATTACGTGAAAAACTCTCAATGAAGACAAGTAAGATCGATACTAAAACCTCTTTAAGATATAAGGCACTAAAGCAATGCCTAAATAAAACAAGTCATCTTCAAATTCAAATGCTAATTATAATGGAATGACATGTAAATTCATATTCTAGATCCATGTATCCCAATATGGTGGAGAATTATCAAAGAAAAAGGGAAGGAATTTAATTATGAAATTCAAACATAGATCTATATCAAAGGTTAGGATTAACTTCATGTGTTTCATGTAATATACAACACGTTTTATGTCATTTGCATCATTCTTGATCCAACATACTAGCATGTTATTTTCAAGATATTTTTCTTAGCAATTAAAGTTTGATTATAGTCAAAGTATCACAACAAAAATGGCATTAATAATGACGATTTTAATGTGAAGTTTTTGAAAAACTACCATATTTAATTTTTTATGTGATAATTGTCTTAGTCTAGCAATGTGACCTTAAACATATTTAGAACAGAAAGAATAGTTTGTTGTCGTGTGTTTAAATGGTTTAAAATAAATTATCTTTGAGCAACCATTTTAAGTAATTAGAATGTTATGATGTATATTTGAAAATGTGAAGGAGCGAGAGTGGGTTTAAATTGTTGATTTTGGATAGACATTAATCAAGGACCTTACTTTCCCATTCAGTTTACACATGTAAGATAAATATTTCATGTTTATTTTTTGTGTTGGACATTTTCTTTGTTCATATTGATTGTTAATTTTGTGTACAACATTTACGCATGCAGAAAATAAGAAACAATGTGTCCTATATTTTTGCAATTTAGTTGTGTTCATGTCTTTATGTTCATAGAGTGCAACCCTTATGACTTTGAGGTCATGGGTTTAAACCTTATCTCGCTACTTGTAAGGATAAGATTGTATGTTTATTGTCAACCATCGAGCCCAACCCATTACGTGAAAGTCTTATATTCTTTTTGTGTTGTTCCATTAACCAGGTTTCTTATTATATGAAGATTAGAAAAAAAATCTTTACTTTATATTTTTCACTTCAATACAACAAAAATCA
Organism: Vigna unguiculata; assembly: GCF_004118075.2. Lineage (NCBI taxonomy): Eukaryota > Viridiplantae > Streptophyta > Magnoliopsida > Fabales > Fabaceae > Vigna > Vigna unguiculata. The sequence continues at coordinate 4,590,434 of NC_040289.1, read as the reverse complement.
ATTTAGGCAACAATATAAAATAAAATTGGGGCCTAAACTATAAAAATCGTGGTCTAAATATTAGATCACACCCATATAAATGTTGCCTTTGAATTAAGTCACCCTTATTAAATTGTTGCTTATACAAGTTCATAATGAAATTTTATGTCTCCAAATTACAATATTAAACATTTAGAGACCACATTATATTAAGAGTTCAAACAACATTCATAATTGAATCCAATATAAATATCACTCATACATATATTTTCATATTAGAATTCAAACTACATATTAAAATAACTATCTTGAAGTCATTAGTAAGGATCAACCTGTTAAATTATATATTAATTTAATATGTGGTTCATGTAATTTAAAGAATAACTTTAATGTAAAGATTCTAATGTGATGATTATTAGAATATAAGTTATTAAGGTTACAGGGATTATTTTAGACTTGTTAAATTAATTCCCTCACTTCTCACTTCATAGGGGTATTATAGTATTTTATTAAAGTTTTAAAATACTAGAAGAAAAGGATGACAATTGCTTCTGAAAAGTGGTAGAGTTTTTACGTTTCAAAGAGAACGTAAAGAAAAGTGACTTTGACCAGAGAAGACTTTCTACTTGGTAATTCTATATCATCAAGAAGCCATTAAAGAGAAGTAAGAGAAAGGAAAACATATTGATTAAGAGAACTTTGCAATGGATCCAGGTAAGTTCTTGAACTCTTCTAATTATATAATTGTGAGAATAATAATTCCTAAACATTCCTCCTCTATGATAGAGTAGTTTCTTAAATTGATTAGAAAATGGAAACTACATAAAAAAATTTACATTGGTATCAGAGCCAGGTTTATGAATTTATGATTCTCCATAAAAGAGTATTTCTCAAATTATAAAACCCTAATTTGAAATTATGGAATGTAGGGTTTTTTGTTGCTAAAATTTTAATTGTTTCTCGTTGCACCATTTGGATTGCAATATGCATTATTTTAATAGCATATAAGGATGCCATCATTTTTTCGTTGTGCATTGAAGTATTATCGGAAGCCGTGTATTTAAAAGTTATAAATGCTAATGTGAATTATAGTTTTCACTATTAGGAATGGGTTTAATTTGAAATGTGTACGCATGTAGCGGGATTTAAAGAAGCATTGAATTGAAAACCTTTTAAATTCTGCAATGTGAATTTGAAAGCTTTTACTGTTACGAATGCTTTGAAAGTGCATTGACTTACATGTATGGCATAATGGTTTGCTTTATGGTTTATTTGCTATTGCTAATTTCACTTCGATAAAGAAAATTCAATTAAGTTGAATTTCGGGTGATTTGCAATTATAATAGAAATTTAAAGTTTTGTTATTCCGTTGTTTTCTAAATCGCTCATCACTATTTAAGAGAATGGACATTGTGCAATGTAGTGGTTTAAAAGCTCAAATTTAGGAATTAATTGTATGGTAAATTTGTAATCACCAAAGGGATCAAATTTTACATTTTAATTAATTCTAAAGTAAAATTGAATTATGGTAATCACCCATGAAATAAAGGATACCAAATTATGTATATATTAATTGGTTTATGGGTTTATTGAAAGTTATTGTTATAAGGCATATATGGATTATCCAAAGGTGAACCATTGCTTATAATGATATTAAAGTGAGACATACATTTGATATACTTAGTAAAATATCCAAAGATAACATACATGTAAACTTGAGTATGATTGATTGTCTATTAAAGTACATCTTTTTTTATCATCTTAATTGTATGATATATGCCAGTTTAAGCATCACCCAAAGGTGAACTTAAATGAATGACTCGTATGGTATTTGTCAGTTTAAGCATCACCCAAAGGTGAACTTAAATGCATGACTAGTGTAGTTATTTGTCTGAATCCATTAAATTTATCAAAGCATTAATGTGTGTGAGTTTATATTTTTTTCTACAGCTTCCATGAATATGTGTGGTCTAGGCAGTGGTGTGATCAAGTTCAATGGCTTGAAATATGCTAATTGGTACGAACAAATCTAGTTTCAATTGGGTGTGTTCGATTTAGATTTAGCCATAGTTATGGATGAGATGCCCCCAGCCATCAATGAGACCAGTACAACAGATGAAAAGACTCTTTATGAGACTTGGCAAAGGTCTAATCGGTTGTCTTTGAACTTGATGCGCATGACCATGGCAGAGAATGTGAAATCATATATGCCCAAGACCGAAAATGCAAAGGAATTTATAAGGTTAATCAATAACAGTTGGACATTACTGATAAGTCCATTGTGGGAACTCTCATGAGTGAGTTGACAACCAAAAAGTTTGATTGGTCACAGCCCATTCATGATCATGTAACAGGGATGGCAAACATAACTGCAAAGTTGAAGTCAATAGGAATAGAGGTGAATGAATCCTTTCTGGTACATTTTATTATGAAATCTCTTCCTCCTGAATTTGGCTAATTCCAAGTGAATTATAATACTATAAAAGATAAATGGAACTTTCAAGAAATAAAAGCCATGTTAGTTCAAGAGGAAGGAAGGCTCAAGAAAGTGAAGAATCATTCAATTCATCTCATGACTCATGATGGTTCTAGCTCTAGCAAAGCTAATCCAGGAAAGAAGAACAAGAAGGACAAAGCCCTAATGAAAGTTAATGAGGGCATAATCAAGAAGGACCATAAATGCTTCTTTTGCAAGAAGGTGGGTTACTTCAAGAAAGATTGTCTGGAAAGGAAATCATGGTTTGAAACGAAAGGTACATTTTATGTTTCTGTAAGTTTTGAAACAAATATTGTTGAAGTGCCTAATAATACTTGGTGGTTAGATTTTGGAGCTATCACTCATGTTTCTAATATTATGCAGGGATTTCTTTCAATCCAACCCATAAAAGGAACTGGAAAATATTTATATATGGGGAACAGAATGAAGGCACAAATAGAAGGAATAGGGACTAGATCTTGAAAAGTGTCTCTATGTTCCTGGTTGTGCTAGAAACTTGATTTATGTTGCAAAGTTGGATTGTTTAGGTTTTAATTTTAAGATTCCAAATGGTGTTTTTTATTTGTATAGACATACGTACTATTATGGTTCTTGTACTTTATGTGATGGATTATACCGTTTGAATCTTAATGTTAATTTTACTAATTCCCTGTTTAATGTTGAACATGTTTCTAGTAGTAAGGGCAATGTACAGAATGAAAATTTTGCTTTCTTATGGCACCAAAGATTGGGTCATATATCCAAAGAAAGGATGATGAGGTTGGTGAAAAATGAAATCTTACCTCAATTGGATTTTGGTGACTGGGATGTATGTGTTGATTGTATTAAAGGTAAACAAACTAAACACATATCAAAGAATTCTGCCATAAGAAGTAATGAACTTCTTGAATTAATACACATAGATATTTGTGGTCCATTTGACATTCCATCTTGGAGTGGTGAAAAGTATTTTATCACCTTTATAGATGAGTTTTCACATTATTGTTATTTATATCTTTTGCATGAAAGTTTCAATCAGTGGACATCCTAAAGGTGTTTATTGATGAAGTAGAAAGGAAATTAAATAGAAAAGTAAAGGTTGTGAGATCCGATAGAGGTGGTGAATTTTATGGAAAATCCACTGAAACTGGACAATGCCCAGGTCCATTTGCAAAGTTTCTCAAAAGTCAGGGTATTTGTGCACAATATACAATGTCCGGTACACCACAACAAAATGGTGTAGCAGAAAGGCAAAATCGTACTCTCATGGATATGGTTAGGAGTATGTTGAGTCATAACAATGTTCCTAAATCTTTGTGGATGTATTCATTAAAGACTGTTGTTTATCTTCTTAACAGGGTTCCTAGTAAAGCAGTTCCTAAGACTCCTTTTGAACTGTGGACTAGAAGGAAACCTATTTTAAGACATCTTCATGTTTGGGGATATCTGGCAGAAGTAAGGATATATAATCCACATGAAAAGAAGCTTGATGCAAGAACCATTAGTGGTTACTTCATCGGCTATCCTGAAAAGTCAAAAGGATATAGGTTCTATTGTCCTAACCATAGTACAAGAATAGTTGAGTCTGGTAATGCTAGGTTCATTGAGAATGGCAAGTTCAGTGGGAGTGAGAAATCACGTATAATGGACATTCAAGAGACTAACGGTAATGTTTCTACACATGTCTCTTCTCAAGTTGTTATCCCTATTATTGTATCATAGTCACACAACATGCAGAGACAACAAGTTGATGTTCCAATACCACAAAATGAACATATAGATAATGAACCAAGTGACAATGTGCAAGTCACTAATGAGGAAATGGTAGAGGAACCACAAGAAGAAATATTAAGAAGGTCTGTAACGCAAAAGAGACCAGCTATTTCAGATGACTATGTGATTTACTCTATTGAACATGAATGTGACTTAAGCATCGATGAGGATCCAGTCTCAGTTAAACAAGCCATGGAAAGTGATAATTTTGAAAAGTGGTTCAATGCAATGAAAGAAGAGTTAAAGTCAATGGATGACAATCAAGTTTGGGATCTAGTAGAATTGCCTGAAAATTCTAAACAAGTGGGTTGTAAATGGGCCTTTAAGACCAAACGTGACTCAAAAGGCAATATTGAAAGATATAAGGCCAGACTTGTTGCCAAAGGTTTTACTCAAAAGGATGACATTGATTACAAAGAGACCTTCTCTCCTGTTTCTAAAAAGGACTCTTTGAGAATTATTTTGGCTTTGGTGGCTCATTATGATTTAGAGCCTCACCAGATGGATGTAAAGATCACCTTTCTAAATAGTGACTTAGAGGAAGAAATATATATGGATCAACCTGAAGGTTTTGTTTCCACGGGAAAGGAAAATATGGTGTGTAAATTAAAGAAGTCAATATATGGACTAAAACAAGTTTCTAGACAATGGTATCTCAAGTTTAATGATACCATCACGTCATATGGTTTTGTAGAAAACACTGTTGATCGGTGTATCTACATGAAGGTTAGTAGGAGCATGTTTGTAATTTTAGTCCTATATGTTGATGATATTGTACTTGCTACTAATAATGTTGCCATGTTACATGATGTAAAGAAGTTTCTCTCTAATAACTTTAAAATGAAAGATATGGGTGAGGCATCTTATGTGATAGGAATAGACATATTTTGTGATAGATCACAAGGATTGTTGGGATTGTCTCAAAAATCATATATTAACAAGGTATTAGAGAGATTCGGAATGGATAAATGCTCTGCTGGAATAGTTCCAATTCAGAAAGGGGATAAGTTTAGTCAAATGCAATATCCTAAGAATGATTTGGAATGAAAGGCCATGGAGTCAATTCCTTATGCATCAGTGGTTGGGAGTTTGATGTATGCTCAAACTTGTACTCGATCGGATATCAGTTTTGTTGTTGGTATGTTAGGTCGATATCAAAGTAATCCCGGTATGGACCACTAGAAAGCTGCAAAGAAAGTTCTTAGGTACTTACAAGGCACCAAGAACTATATGCTCACCTACAAGAAGTCAGATCATCTTGAAGTGATTGGTTACTCGGATTCAGACTATGTAGGATGTGTGGATTCAAGAAAATCCACATTTGAATATGTTTATCTATTGGTTAGAGGAGCAATTTCTTGGAAAAGTGCAAAACAATTAGTTATTGCTACTTCCACCATGGAGGCTAAATTTGTAGCATGCTTTGAGGCTATTGTTCATGCTTTGTGGTTGCGAAATTTTGTGTCAAGGCTTGGTATTGTTGACAATATTGCTAGACCATTAAGGATTTATTGTGACAATTATGCAACTGTTTTCTTCTCTAAGAATGATAAGTACTCGAAAGGTGCAAAACATATGGATTTGAAGTACTTATCGGTCAAAGAAGAAGTGCAGAAACTGTAAGACCCGCAGAATTTAATTAATTAAATAAATAATTAATTAATAAATACGGGAGGGGTAATAAATATGACATTAAATGATGATTGGTATGACGTGGAAAAGTGCTAGCTCATGTGGTTGAGAGCACTTTGATTGTGCGAGAGGACTTGGGTTCGAGTCCTATGTATGCTAACTTTTGATGTTATAGTTTTGTTATTTAAAATTATGAAAACATGTTCTTGTATGTTATGATAATTGAGTTGTAGTTCCTAGCATGAAATATGGATTGGTTACATGGTTTGATATTGATTGGGCAATTGCATGGTTGTGGGTTCAAGTCTTGGAGAACTTACATTGAACTTTATATTTTTTTGGCATTTTTGGTTTTGACATGAATATGGAAAGGTGGGGAGGAAAACCTAAGTGAGTGGGCAGCCAAAGGAGGCTGGAAGGGCAGCCACGGGAAGGATTGAATGGCACATTAGGTCTCATTGAATGCCATTTTCGTTTTAGAAATTTATTCCTTAGTTTAGGCACACTTTAAAAGGGAAAATTAGGTTAAGGGCTAAGGTTTGATAACTGATAAACTATACCTAAACTAGAGCACGAAAATCAGAGGGATTGATGAGGTTTGAGTGAGAAGGGACTGGCGTGAGAGAATTGAAGGCAGAATTGAGGGAAAACCAAGGTTGGCCATTAGTGATCAAGGGAAAGCTTCATCAAGTAATCAAATTTAAGCTAAGGAACCAGGTTAGGGGAGCTGGACTCCGCGATTTTTGTTTGAAAAGAATAGTTACATGTGATGTTTTATAATTGAATGTATATCCGCTGCTGTGTGCTCGAATTTCTGCGTTTCTGGAAATTTTCCAGAAACCGCCTGGCGGGTGATGAACCACCGCCAGGCGACTCATCTGTTTATGTAAGTTTTGGGGACTCTGGAAGGGGAACTGCCTGGCGGCACATTCCCGGCCGCCAGGCGACGCTTGGATTTACACTAACGTTCTGGGTTTCAGATGAAGCGCCTGGCGGGGTTAGTTGAACCGCCGGGCAGCGCGAGGCCATTTTTCTTGGTTTGGGGTTTTCTGGAGTTCTGGGTTAAATCTAATCGGTGGAAAAGTTGTTGGTGATTAACAATAGATGAATTGGATAGTACATGGTGTGCAGTTTACGCGATAGTAGATAGGAATGAATGAAACAGTGATTTAGTGTGACGGAGATGAAAGCGGAGTGCTCTTGGGTTGGAATTTCTGTGATCCTTGCGGGATAGGGTGGTATTGAGATGGGGAGGCCAAAATTATTGGAGTTGTTATGCCAAAATAGGAGGAATTGTATTGAAGTATATGATAGGTGATAGTGGTAAGGGTTAACAGTGGCGAAAGAGAGCAGGATGGCTCTCGGGTCTGGTACATCGCCTGGCGGGAGGTTAGTTATCGCCAGGCGGCAGTGTTACAGCAGTGGTAGACTGAAGTTTTGGTTGGATTGGTTCGGGCTGGTGGAGTGGGAATTCGTGCAGTGGGATAATAGTATATTGGGTATGAACAAGTTTAACTACGGGATGAATTGGAAAGTTTGGAGAGTGTAGACTTAATATGACTAATAAGATGGGGTCAATTATGGGGTGGACAATGAGAAGGGAATGATGACAGACAGGTCTTAAGGCTGAAAAATACCATAGGGAAGGGAATGCCTTGGTCAGACTGGGTACCAAATAGAGGAGGACTTCATGTGAGCATATTGGAAGGATTAATCATGTTGTGGGCAGATTAGGGGAAAATGTGTACTTGGATAATATGTGGTCGAAGGGGGGATCTTCTAAATAACCTTAATTAGTGTAATGCATAGGCAAGATGCGAAGGGTAATTGACCAAAACCAGCACTGCATAAGTACTGACACGTCGCCTGGAGACAGAACTAGGTCCGCCAGGCGGTAGAGAGACAACAGTGAGGTTCTGGTGCAGGAGGCGCCTGGCGGCAAGGGGATTCCGCCAGGCGATGGCGAAGAGTTACGTGATCCTGGAACAGCGTCCGCCTGGCGGTGTATACTGGCCCGCCAGGCGGTGGGTGCAGACTTGGTGTGTTGAGGCGCTTGGCGCCTGGCGGTACGTGTCCCCCGCCAGGCGGTCTGGAAGCTGTGGCGCCTAGCGGTACGTGTCCCCCGCTAGGCGGTTTTAGATGCTGTAAGTCCCAGTTGTTGGACTTCGTAGGGTGTTCTACAAGGTTTCTGGTAATGCTTCAGAGGTGATGATGCTGGAGTTCCTTGAGTTGTGGCTCGGAACGTATCCTTTGAGTTGTGGCTCGGGATAGGGGTTAAGCACGTGGTATTCCTTGAGTTGTGGCTCGGAATAGCATCTCTTGAGTTGTGGCTCGGGATGGCGGATGGACACGAGGAATCCTGGAGTTGTGGCTCGGGTTGGCGAGTGTGGCCGGTATGAGTGTGCTGGTTGTGGCCAGTACGGATGGGTCCAGATAGATTGCCCTCCTCAGTTGTTGGCTGACGAGTTTGGTAGTCTTGGGAAGATACGGACTTTGTTCGTATGTGGGAACTCTACCTGGCGTTGCGGTGTATGATCCGTAGCATGTATTCCCGCACGTGCTCTATCGGTTGTGGCCGATAGGTATGGCAGCAAGTCACCTTGAAGTAATTTGCAGACGAGGTAGAACACGAATAAACGTATTGGAGATTGAATCGAGAGAATAAAAATATAGGACAATGTGAGAAGTTAATTTAAGTGATGATATGTGAATGATCACTGATTTATATGTATGTGTTATAGTTTTGTATATACATGTGTTTTATCTGCTAAGCTCACCCTATCTGCGTGTGTGTGGCGATGATCGTGTACGCGGTACACGGGAGCAGATGCTGATGATGCAGGTGGCTCAGGTGCAGCTTAGGCGCGGAGAGGGGATTTATCTGGGGAAACTTTTCTTATGTATTTACTTGTTTTGAAAACAATTGTAAACCCTGAGGGGTGACTTGATGTTATTGAGGTTTCAGTTTTGTAATGAACACTTTTAAGTTATCTGCATGAATAATAAAGTTTTAAATTTTCCCGCGTTTTGGGAAAATGAGGTATTATTAAATGCGTTGTCTTTATTATTCTATTTAATTATTTATAAATTAGTAATATCCTGGCGGGATGTTACAGAAACGCAGAGTGTTAATTGAGCATATTGGTATATATTTAATGATAGCGGATCCATTAACTAAAGGCTTACCACCCAAAACATTTATTGGTCATGTTGAAAGGATGGGTGTTATGGACAAGTCCTTGTTATGAATCTAATCTGGTATATATACATTATTACAGTAATGCTCTCTTTGTTTGATGTAACATCCCTAAGGAGTATTACTGATATTAAATAAATAAAATACAAAATACAATAATTGTCGCATTTATTATAAATTATTTCCCAAAACATGGGAAATTCAAAACTTCAATATATAAAGCCATAAAACCAGGAGTCCATAATTCATAAAACTGAAATACAAAATCAATGGCTCCCGCCATGTTTTAATAATATTCTCAAAACAAAATCATAGACATAAACTATATGTATATACAAAATATCCCCTGTTAGCCCTCGCTCCGATTCTATGCATCTCCTGGCCCACCTGTCACATCATCTGCTCCCGAATAACAAGATACCCGATCATCGCCACACACACAGATAGGGTGAGCTATGCACAATGAAATATAAACAGATATAAGAACAAACATGTTTCCCAACCCAAATAACATAACTGCAATTCTTATACTTTTCAAATCACCCAACCATGACCTCATAGTCCTTCATGAGTCATATGCATAAACTAGGTCTTGGGACTTCACTGTGCTCCCACGAAACTAACTCATTCGTGGTCCAACCTTATGAGCCTATCCCGCTCATAGTTCTGCCCTACAGACTCCTCGTCTGTAGTAAATCATCCAAGTCTCACACTTGGACCCTGACACGCACGCAATCACCATACTATGGACTCCTCGCCCAATAGTAGCCAACGGGAACATAACAGTTCCTTGCCCATTGTGCCCCCGACACATGCAATCACCATACTAAGGACTTCTTGCCCATTAGTAGCCGACGGGAACTCAACCAGTTCCTTGCCCATCATGTGTCCAACCACCAAGCACATCCCAGACCCCTATGGGACTTAGTCCTTCAAGCCCAAACAACCCACCACATGCATATATAACCTAACCTTAATAAAAACAGTCAAAACACATTCACAAGTACATAGAAACATAGTAATTCGCATAAACTCGCTTAAGCTAGGGACTTCTTGCCCAAGCTAAGCCTTCAGCCTCGCTTAGGCTAACCCACCTCGCCTGAGCGAGCTACAAACAGTGACCATATAACATTATCTCGCTTAGGCGAGATCCTCTCGCAGGCGAGATCATCTCTCGCCCAAACACCCAATTCAAACTCGCCTGGTCTGAAAATGCAAACAAAGCATCACACATGACCACGACATCTCGCTTAGGCGAGGCCGTCTCGCCTGAGCGAGACCCTGGTTCGCTCAAAACCCACAAAGCCCTCGCCTGGACGAGAAGTCGCGCTCAACACGCGCAACTTCATCACTATCTCGCTTAGGCGAGCCCCACTCGCCTAAGCAAGTGTCTGTGTCGCCCAAACTCAAGACTCTTCGCCTGAGCGAGAATCGCAAGAAAGGTAAGATTATGAGTCCCTACATGTCTCGCCTAGGCGAGTCCCACCCGCCTGAGCGAGAATTGCAGGTTCTACAGTGTTTTACGCACACAAGCACTGCATCAGAGACCCAAAAACGCTCCCAAAACACACCAATTCAATTGTCAACATTACACTCACAGAACATCAAGATACAAATGCCATATAGACTCTCATTCTCACTTTTCATACCATAAGAATATACACAACACAAAATAGCCATCATGAGCACCAAGTCACATGAAATTTCCAATACAACAGTACCAAATACCAATCCCCTAATTCCTCTCATAAGGAACTCGAAATTTCATGGCAAAACAACATCACAAGCATGCAATATGACCAAAAGCATACAATTACAGTTCAGCTCCCCTAACCTGGAATGTGTGATCAAAAATTGTGAAGACAGGACCCCTTGATTCACGATTTCCCCCTTGCTTCAGCCCTTGCACACCCAACTCAACCTCTCACTCTCCAATTTCGTTCTCCTCTCAAGCTGCCACAAAACAATTGCAGAAACCCTTCTTTTTACCTAAACTTTGCCTTTTATAGGTGTCTTAAAAATAAAACGAAAATGGGATTTATTATGGTTTTCCCTAGCAAAAATAAAGCTTACTCTATGCCCATAAAGGTTTGCCTCAGGCCAGAGAACCTTCACAGTCTGAATCTCCTTCCCTCTGAGTTGTTTGACTTGAGAATTTAGAATCCTAACTGGTGCAATCACCATACTATGGACTCCTCGCCCAATAGCAGGGGACGGGAACATAACAGGAATTGGAGAGATAAAAATTCAAAAAAGAATCGATCTGATTCAAGTCATAATATATATAGGATTTCCAAAGTTATTAATAGAGGGTAAGCCTCAAAAAATCGAAGAATTACAGACGAATATGCACAAAAAACTGAATTGTGTGAATAGAAAACTAAACATTGCTATTGTAAAAGTTACAAATGCTTATAAACACCCTAATATTCTTGCAGAATTTATAGCCTGTGACCCTCCACTCATGAGGCCAAAGCACAACCGCTATGCCAATTCACATTTAGTGATAACCATTATAATCTTATGATTATACTATCACTCACCATTCACAATTCCATTACCAAAACAAAATAATAAATAAACCATACAACACATAATTGGCATACATAGGACTCGAACTCAAGTCCTCTCACATAATCAAAGTACTCTCAACCACTTGAGCTATTACTTTTCCACGTTACACCAAACAACAATTAATGTCATAAAGGCTCTTTCAACTCGCATTTATTAATTAATTAATTATTTAATTAACTAATTTAACGGGTCTTACATTTGACACTTGTGAATTCAATTATAGTTATGTTTTTGTGCATTTATTTGTCATTCACAATTAAAAGTATACATTATTGTTTTGTTTATGTGGAATGACAGGATGTATCTTTGAAAAGAAAATAAAGATACATATTATGGTATAATTAAACTGAAATTGAGTCAGATGATTTGTGATACATGGAAGGAGCCATGTTGTTGAATAGCTACCAACTGCCATGATCCATCATCCAATTCAATTATTAAAGAAAGTTGACTTAATAATTCCAATGAATGGTGCACACTTAAAGTTTAATATTGGATCTTCAAGTCATCACATGAACCAAGTGGGAGAATGTTAAATTATATATTAATTTAATATGTGGTTCATGTAATTTAAAGAATAGATTTAATGTAAAGATTCTAATGTGATGATTATTAGAATATAAGTTATTAAAGTTATGGAGATTATTTTAGACTTATTAAATTAATTTCCTCACTTCTCACTTCATAGGGGTATTATAGTATTTTATTAAAGTTTTAAAATACTATAAGAAAAGGATGACAGTTGCTTCTGAAAAGTGGTAGAGTTTTTACGTTTCAAAGAGAACATAAAGAAAAGTAACTTTGATAAGAGAATATTTTCTACTTGATAATTCTATATCATCAAGAAACCATTAAAAAGAAGTGAGAGAAGGAAAAACATATTGATTAAGAGAACTTTGCAATGGATCCAGGTAAGTTCTTAAACTCTTCTAATAATTTAATTGTTAAAATCATAATTCCTAAACGTTCCTCCTCTATGATATAATAGTTTCTTAAATTGATTAGAAAATGGAAACTACATAAAAGATTTTACACAACCTTTCAAAATTAAATCCACAAAGCTAAAATATAATATATCTAAAATTGTTTCTTTACTACATAACAAATTTTATTATTGTACAAGATTTTCTTCATGATCTTCATGGTATTCAAGCTACAAAAGATACTAAAATATATTCTCAAATTTTTTCAACATATTATACATTTTAATAATTTAATTAAGTCAAATTTAACTTATAAATGTGTATTGATGAGTGAAGACCTAAAATGCAACTTTCTACTCATTATGACTCTCCTCTTACATAATGCAACCTTGATCTTAAATAGTCACAACAAACTAAACTACAACAATCTTAAAAAAAATAGAAAACAAAAACTAAAGAAAAACAACAACTAAACTAAAATGAGAAGAACACGTGATAACCCTAATATTGTTCCATTCTCCATTTGAATATTGTCATGTTTTCATTCATACACTTTTTCAATTTCAACTAATATCTCTCAAAAGAAAACACAATGTTTAATGTTTCATTTTGAGTTTCCTTCATCTGTACTCTCTACACCCGATCTGGGACTTTTAATCTCACACTCTCTTTGTCTCTTAGTGGACTTTTATTTTTTTAATGTTAAATGTATATACCTTAAATAACTCGCAGCCACTTATAAATATATGCATAAAACAGAATATATAAGCATGAATTATTAATTTGATAGTGAATGATAACTACATATCAACTATAATTGTTAGGAGGATGTATCATAGAATTAGTTAAACTTATTGAATAAAGCTTCTAGAATTGACCACTCAATGTGGTAGATTTTCAGTGCTATCATTGAATAAAACCCAGGGAGAAAAATAGAAAAAAAAAAAACCTAAATTATAAACAAAAGAAGGAAAATTAATGAAATCAAACAATATAATTGGATTTTCAAACAAATTAACCAAAACAAAGCAAAACCCTAAATAACATAATGTAATATACTAACCTTTGATCACCATGAACCATGGTTGAAGTTGAAGTAATAGGAATTATGAAGTAAGAAAAACCATAATAATTCTTGATAGTAAATAATGTTTACGTAGCTTAGCTCGTTGCAACAGTACAAAATAGAAATAGGAGAATTAAAATTTTGAAGAGATGAAGCACATGACCAAGCAAGAATTTGTTTGGGTTAGCCTTAAACATCATGGATTGAGTAGGTTTGTGAATGGTTTTATTGTCTTAACTAGAATATTGCAACTCCATTTTATTTAACCTTTTTGAGGATAGTACTTTTCTTTCTCTTATTTATATCTCCTTTCTAAATAAGTTTTTTTTTTTTCTTTTGGAGTTTGTTTTTAGTCATGCAAGTAATTAATTTAGCAATTAAGAAATCACTTAAATTTTTTATATTGTCAAATTGAATAACTTATAAGAACACATATTTCTTCTTCATTCCTTCCAAGAAAATGGTAAGATTTCTTATCCAATGACCACACCTCATGTTCTTACCTTTCTCCATTAGATTAAAGTTTTTTAGTATTGCATTTTTCTTTCACAAAATTGATTATGTGTTCGCTTCACTTCTCTCATCAAATATTTGTGAATGTTAATATCTTTTATTTATTTATTTAATATTTTTTATTTAATAAGTCATGTCAAGGTGTAAGATTTGTCTTTAGTTCCCAAAGATATACAATAAATGTAAACCATGATAGTGGAACTTGTAACTTTAATATGTATTCTAACAGTCCCAACCCCAACTATGGTTGAAAGAGAGTTTCATTTTTTGATGTGTTTAGTTTTCTAAAATAACACTTTATTTTAATTATTTATTATTTATTATTTATACGAGAAGTATGTTAAGTTCATTTATATTCATCACTCTATAACTCTATAAGTAATATTCTTCTTCCATATTTTTTACTTACAAATCTTCTTTCTATCTTACTAATTGAATCAATGGCCACTTCACAATCCATACTTGTTCCAAATTTTAAGAGATGATTCATTACCATGTTTCTATCTTTTGCACTATTTTCCATGGTGCACTACATTCCACTATTTTTTTTTCTTTTGTTGATGTCTATTTCTTATGAACTTGTTGTTTTACAAAGATTTTGGTTATGTTGACTGATTGTTTGTAATATGATTTGGGAGTAAACTCATTTCACAGTGGACCATTATTGACGAAAAGGGTAATCTTCACAACGTTACATATAATATGGATATGCAAAATCCAATGGTTACTCAAGGGTAGTCTAATTTAAAAAAATTTTGAGTTGCATTCACATAAATATTTCATGTTAAAATGTGTTGGAAATTCTTCTTTCCAAATTCTTTTTTCCAACCATTGTTTAGACTCTATTATTGGCAAATTTCTAAAGAATATTGCAACAAATGCTCCTCTAACTATGTCAAACTTTTTTTAGGCCCGATTTTTGAAATATAATTCGCAAACTAGCTATTTGGTGAAATATTTTACTTTCTTACCTTTAATTTCATTGTTTTGATGCATGAGTAATAAATTACTTGTTCGCACTTCTCTCATGTTGTTTGATACACTAGTAATCGTTATGTCGTTTCGGACATTATTCGAATTTTAATTATTATTTTTTTGCGCAGGATTTAAATTTAGACTTAGCCAACTATTTTCGCAATAGTAGACTTTCAACTATTGTGCTCCATGGACCAGAAGGCCAAGTCTAAAGCAAGTTGCTAATAAGAACAAGGTTTGTCAAAATAGGCTGTGGATGAAACAAAATTTATGCCTTTCATGCACTAAAGGAAAATGATGTACTTATTTTTTAGGTTGATAGTGAAAAAACAAGTATGTATGTGAAAGTTCTTTATAATCTGTCACCGTAAAATCAACCATGAACTTTAGTTTATATTTATATGAATTATATGAATATGTAATATGTCTTTTAGTTTTTAAACTTTAGTAATATGAACTTTAACTTGATGTCAATATGAAGATCTATAATATTTGTTTTATGTCATGTAGTTTTCTACGAATCTTTCAATTTTTTATAAATTAATAAAAACTTATACCGATAATGTTTAATGAAATTTATAATTGAAGTTGTGACAAATGGAGAAAAAAAGTATTACAAATTATGTGGACATATGTAAAATTTAAGTTTTTATGGTCTAAATAACTCATTTTAAAAAATATACATTTCGTTTATTTAAAAATTCGATGTTTCTTTAAAAAACTGTGTAGACCTTTGGCCTATTTTTCATATTCTCACAAATCCATTAATTTGAAAAAATGTTGAATAACGTATCACTTGATACTAAATGGTTTACAACTAGTAAATAATAATTACTTTCATATTCTAAGACTATAATTTATTGAAAAAAAAAATTCCTTCAACAACTAATAAATACTTTTCGTATTCCAACATAATACGATGATTTACACTGATAAATAAATATTTGCATCTTCCAACATGTTTTCATAATGAATTATGACTACATTTAAAATTTACACCAAACCTTGATATGATTTAGATGTAATCTTTTATGTAATTATAATTTTTAAATTTTAATTTTGTAATTAATTTATGTTGCTTCTACAACAAGGTTTGTACGAATTTGAAAGGTTCTCATATTTGCATACTTACTTTTTATCTTCCAGAAACCATTCTCTCATCAATATATGTTTGACCATTCGAGTCAATAATGAATCACCACAAAATATGAAACCTCTTCCACACTTTCTACAATTATCAAAACTTCTCATCATCCCACAAGCCTTTTCCCCAGGAGAATGTGATTCTTACACGCAATCGTTAAGAAAAGGTATGCACTCTATCTCTACAAAAACCATTCACAAAAATGTATATTGAAAAATGAAATCATGTTTAGGTTTTCAGGTTCTTTTTCAACATTAGGGTTTTTTCATTTCTTCAATCTCCCCAAAAAGTATACATTATTAGCAATATTGTTTCCTTTTCAGAAACAAAATGCTACTTTGCTTTTAGGCTTTTTTATTCAAAATTAATGTTTTTGAATGCTTTTCAAGTTTGAAAAACTATTACAGTTTAGGTTTTCGGTATGCACTACATATTTGCAAAAACTATTCACACAAATGTAGACTGAAAAAGGAAATCGTGTTTCGGTTTTTAGGTTCTTTTTCATCATTACGGTTTTTCCATTTCTTTAATCTTTGCAAAAAGTATACAATTTTAACAATGTTGTTTTCTTTTCAAAAACAAAATGATATTTTTGAATGTGTTTTACCTAAGGATTTGAATATTCGTAGTTTTTCCAAAACAATGTTGTAGTGAATGCTTTAGTGTTAGGTAAAATTTTCTTTTATTTTGACTCTATGGGGAAGCTAATAGGTCAAAATTGCATCTTTGCAAAAAAGAAATTCAATTTTTCTCTCTTTTCTTTTAAAATATCATCTTTTCATACTAGGATTTTTGTTGAACATCGATGTTTTATTTATATACATATTTCATTTTATTTATTTACTCAGTCAATAATTTTTTTCTTCAGAATTTGTCATCTGATTTTGGCAAGTATCTTTCGACAAGGAAGATTTAGAAATATTGTTCTTCATTAACCATGTAAGATGGTCAAGTGCAAACTTCTGTTAAGAAATATTCTAAGGAAGTCTAACAAAATTGGAAGTATCTGGATGAAGTTTTGTACTTCTCATGGATTCGATGAATGTTTCGAGTTTATGTTTGAAGTTGACAAGATGAAAAGCAATAAGAATATCAGAGTACTTGCATATTTGTAATTTGTAACTTATAATTTATTTTATTTTATTTTATGCCCATTTTTGGAAGTACAAATGTAGGAAGAGTATTTTGGACACCCCCTTTCAATTGTCTACTACTTATGTTAATTATGGTAACTTGTGATCTTTGGAAGTACAAATGTAGGAAGAGTATTTTGGACACCCTTTCAATTGTCTACTACTTATGTTAATTATGTTAACTTGTGATCCTCATATAAATGCATATGTATGTTTGTTTAATTTGGTGATATTTAAATATTTGAAAATATCAATGTTGTAGTATTTCAACATGGTTTTACTTCAAGTACTTTGAATATTAACTAAAACATTAAAGTAAAATTTTAGTAAAGTGTGTTATTCATTCTTCAAATAGAAATCCCAAACATTGCTTTGAAGAAAGACCCAAGATAAGTAAGGAAAATTTGGTCAACACATTAAGAAGAAAGAATGAAAGCTTGGAGTCTCGCATTACTTATGAGAGACAACTTTTAAGTCAATTGTGTGCACAATAGAAAGATAAGGAAGGGCTCTGGTTTTGACTCATTTTCAACCTTATTAGTCTCACATTTTTTGTTATAAGAACTGCTAAGGGGTTATACATCTATAAATAAGATCATTTACTACATGTCAGACTCCTTTTTGATGAATAAGAATTCAAATTGCTATTATGCTTTTTTTATTGTTCTTGAGATCAAACATGGGAGTAATCTTCTTACTTCTTATCCAAGAAACCTTTCTTGAGAAAGGTTAATAATGTTCATTTGTCTTTTATTGTGTGGAGGAGAAGGTGTTTTCCATCGTGTAAGACCAAGGAAAATTAAATAAATAAATAAATATTTATTTGTAATGATTATGGATTAGAAGTATATATAAAATAATTATGTTGTCAAGTTATAACAAGGAATAATGGTAGCTCAAGTGGTTGAGAGTACTTGGTGGTGTTGGGTGGTCTTGGATTGAATCTTGTGTATGTCATTAGTGTGATATACTAATTATTTATTTGCCTTTATGGGCAGAAATTTCCATGTTAATGGCACTTGAATGACAATTAAGCCATTTTAGTTTTTAATTATTTTAGTAATTTTTGTTAGGCTAAAAAAAGGGAGTTAAGGGGTTGGTTAGTGAAGAATTAAGGGGAAATTCGTGGGGCTATGAAGGCTGAATTTTTAGAGCACCAAAAGGAGACCTAAGGAGAGCGTAGACAACTAGGAAGGTGTTTGATGTTAAAGGTAAAGGTTGAAGCTTTTTTTGGGTAAGGAGAAGAACCTAGGAGGTCATCTTTAGCGCGAGCAAGGGCGGAGCATCGGGAAAAGAGGTAAGGGGAGTTGTATTTTCGTTTTACCATGATTGTATGTTGCCTCTTCGCCATTTGATTCTGTTTTCTTCATGAACAAGATGTTTGGTGTCCATGTGTTGCATAAACATTGTATGTACGTGTTTTGATGAAGCCAATTGAGTATGTATGGATGTTGGAAGCATGATTGGTTGATTTTTCGTGCAATTACATGAATGGGTCACGTTTTTGGGGTATGGGTATTTTTGCAAGTGGAGAAAATGAGGTTCTACACATGAACCTTTGGTGCACCATTGGCGACAGTTGTGGACTGCTAGGTAGCCTCCAATGTGCAACGGAATCCAGGTTTGTTGTGCGATGATGCGAGTTTGGTTTCTCTTTGCACTTTCACTTTCAAATGTTTATTATAATGTTATGGAATGGTCAAATTGCCACTATTTTGTGGAATTTTGGTGTGTTTAAAGAAGTGTGTGATATGCATGAATTGGTGGTGGTAGAATTGTATTTCTTTTCATTGTACCAATAGGATTTTTTATAAAGATTGATGTGCTAAGCATGAATACCTAATAATGTTGAAAGGATAATTGGTTAACTAGAGATGGGTTGAAAAACATTAAAAATTGAATATCTAGATGAGATGTGAGTATGTAAATTACGTTGTGCAAGTGGAAGTCTTGTATGCATGTTAAACATGGGTTTGGAATGAGGAACATATTATGGTTATTGTCGTAGATGTCGATTTTTTGATCCCATGATAAATGAGATTCTTATGGTGAGTTCTTGTTGATTGGTTATGGTGTTTTGAAGGTTTAGTTGTTATGCATGTCTTGAACACTTAATTAGTGGTATTCCATCTTGTGGTTCATGTTTGCAATATGTGAATGATGTTTTTGTGTTTGGAACCTGTGGTTGAATTATTGGGTGGTGAAAATCTGTAAATGGATCGTAAATGAGCAACAATATTTGGTGCTACTGGTATAGCGTCTGGTGATAACGTCTATTTTTACTTCTTTTTTTGTGTTTATTTTCATGAATAAATCAACTCTTTCCTAGTTTTTATCTTGTTATATTCTCAAGTTTAGTGTGCTTTGTATTATTTTTGTGTTTTAGCTATTTTATGCTTGTTTTACTTCTAATCTCTCTTTTAAGTGTGTGAATAAATGAATAGGGAGCAATCATAGTGGATGAAAACAAGCAAGAACCTAAGGGAGCATGTTTTGGAAAGTAAAAGTTTGATTTTGAGCCAAATACCCATGCCGAACACCAAGGAATCACGCCCAATGCTTTAAATACAAAATGATGTCAAACTACATAAGGCTGAGCGGTGGAAAGTGAGGTTGAGCGTCATTCAATTCGCAAAACTTGTTGTCGAGCGGTGGAGACATGCTGCCAGGCGGTAACTCTCAAGAGTTGCCAGTTTTGCGATTTTACTGATAAAGCCCAACGGTGCTGAGATGGCGCCAGGCAGTGACGACGCTGATAGGTCGAAAATGGGTATTTAAACATGTTTTCTCATGAGGGTTCAAGATCATTTCTTCCTCCCACGACTTCTCTTCACCTAGAGTGACTAAGAGAGGCCCTTGGAGGTTGATTGAGGATTTGGTAAGCTCTCCCACTCATCTTTGGGTCTTCAATCTTCATCCATGGTTTTTTCTCCCTTTTGGGGTTGATGAGGGAGAGGATCTACGAATTGGAGGTGTTGATGCAAAGGGGAGGCGCAATTGGAGCATGGAGCAGCTGCCAATAATCTTGAAAAAGGGCTTGCATCTTCTCTTTGGTTTCCATTTGTAAAACCTAGGTTCTCCACCATGGAGAGCTAAACCTATATGTTGAGATTAGATGTAATGAACTTAATTCTTATGTATTGTGTGATGTTAATCCATATGCTTTTCCATTTCTATGTTAGTATTTGATTTCCATGCTTAAAGCTTGCTTTGGTTGGCCACCCATGCATGATTTGTGGTTCTTGAGGTGTTGGAAAATGTCTTTTGAACCTAGAACTAAAATTGAATACCTAATGGAGCTTGTATTTAAAGATAGAACATGATTCATTAGTAATCTTAAGACTCTTAACTTAATGCATGATTTCACTTGTTGAGGATTCAAGGAATTGAAACTTGATGAGTTATCATAGACTCAAAGTCACTAGGAATATGATTTAAGTATTCTTGTCAGTTGATTTTGACATGAAATTGTAATTAAGATGTTTGTGAATGCATGAGAATAAAGTGAAAGAAATCTAGTCTTGGCAATGGTATATAAT
The DNA here is from genome assembly GCF_004118075.2 of Vigna unguiculata. Taxonomy (NCBI): domain Eukaryota; kingdom Viridiplantae; phylum Streptophyta; class Magnoliopsida; order Fabales; family Fabaceae; genus Vigna; species Vigna unguiculata. The sequence goes on along the minus strand of NC_040289.1, from coordinate 4,569,511 downwards.
TTATCTTAAATTTCTGTTGCACACTAATTGTTTGATAAAATACCAAAAATAGTTTCTTTGTGTTTTGTGAGCTTTGTTGTCTATTTGTGTTATGAATTATGAGATTTGTCATGTGTCGCACAAGTCTCTGTAGAGAGAAAGATATATTTATTACTTGCTACGTGCGACCGATGCACTTGCTGTTTTCACTAACATTTGGCAACGCTACTAAACTGCCAGGCGAGATATGGGATAGGGAGGCACTGCGCATTGGAGCGCCAGGCAGTGTCGCAGATCAACCAGACGGACCACAACAGTAATCGTCGGGTGACAGTTTTGTTCTGCCAAGCAGTTTTCCAAGAATTTTTTTTTCTCATTTTTGTGTGTGTTATGCATGTATGTGTGTGATGGCTTGGTGGTCTGTGGTATTGAGGAGCTAAGTTATTTGTGTTCTATGTGTGCCTACATGAATTGGGTGATGAAGCGTGAATCCTATAGATTCTTCATGTTGGGTTATGGTTATGTTTATGCTGAAATGTTACAAACGAGGAGGTTTGTAAGTTGAGGGTTGAATATTGGTTGGACTACGAGCGGGTAGGTTTGTAGAGGTTAGACTACGAGCGGGCAAATTCGTAGATGGGTTGTGTTATCTTTAAGACTCTAGTTGAATAAAGTAATGATGTGTCTGGTTGTGTTGGCCTCGTATGGTTTATGAGGTTATGGCTGCGTAATTACCTTGTGATGTAAAGACTCAATGTATAGGTATCTTGTCGTGTTATGTTGTTTGGTGAGGTGATTATGTGATTTGTATATGTTTTATTTTATTAAGCTCACCCTTTTTGCTTGTGGTTGTGCGATGATCGTGTGGCACTGTCACATGGGAGCATATGTGGTTTCAAGTGATGCTGGCGAGACATAGGTGAGGAGATGGGGGCTAGTTGTGGGGAATTTTGAAAGAACTTTAAAAGAACTATATTTCATAATATTTTCTTCTTTTTTTTAAGTTGATTTTAGTTTTTGGAACTTGTAATGGATCATGTTGACGAAGTTTTAAATTTTCCCATGTGTTGGGAATGGTATCAAATTGAATTTTAATTATATTTTTTTGTGTACTAAGTAATATTCGTCTAGGGTGTTACACATCACATAGGACCTCACATATTTGAATATATGAATTTCAATGGTTTTTTTTATTGATGAAATTTTTTATTTGAAGGGATTCCTATTATGTATGCTTATGATACAACCTTCATAGTACTTTATAAGGGGCAAACCATGCACCATTCCTTTCATATTCATAAGCTTTTAAAACTTATATGTCTAAATGTTTAATGGAAATGCAAATTCTAATATCCCATAATAAATGTAAAATAATGTTTTCATGAATATGAATCCAAATTTTAAAGGTTTTGTTCTTTGATAAAGGAATCTTTAGAATTAGTGACTTTCATCACATTTTTTTCTCCATATTCACGACATAGCCTTTCTCTACTAATTGTTAAAGGCTTAACAAGTTAATCTTCATTTATGGTACACAAAGAACATGTGTTATGAATTATTATTTTTCATCTTTACTTTGAATCAAAAATTTGTCCATCCCTTCAGTTGTAACAATGTTATTATTTAAAAACTTTATCTTTCTCTTAACTTCTTCATCAATACTACCAAAGAACTCTTTATTTCCTATCATGTGAATTGAACATTCAATGTTCAAATACAAGTTATCAAATTTAGTACAATTAATGTTATCACCATGACAAGAAGAGGACCTGAATCAAAATCATCAATATCAACTTGTGCCTTTTTAGCTTCATTCTCCTTCACTTGTTTTCCTTTAGTGTTGTAGCATTCATCTACAAAATGAACCCCTTTTTTACAAGCATAATACTACATGTTTTTCTTATCAAAATTTTGCCTTTGTTCTGATCACCTTTCATTTTGACAAATTTTCCACAACCTCCATTCACCCTTTGAACCTTACTAAATTCCAAAATCAAAAAGTTTTACAAAATAGATAAAAAAAACCACAAGATTAAGATTTCTCACACAACATAATATCTCACAAGCTAGTGGTCATCACACATAGGTCATCAATTAACATAACTCTATATATCGTTTGTTAAAACACACTCACAAGAACAAAGAAGAAAATGGAAGGAGAACAAGAGATATAATGATTAAACATGATCATTATTGATTTTAGATCTATCCTAAGCATACTACTAACTACCTAATTAACATACATCACTAATTGTACTGCACCTAGGCGGACCAAGAAAATCGCACGGCCAAACCCGCCTACACATAACCCCACAAATGAAATTATCAAGTAAGTAACCGGTCAAGCGGAAACACATAGCGGTCTAGGCCGCCTACTTCAAAAGGTAAGACGTAATCTGTTGATAACACCAAACTTCAAATGTTGCAGGCAAGACCCCTGATACCAACAAACACTAACTCGGGGCTTGTGCTTGGCCTAGGCCCATCTAGGACCCAAACAATGGCCCAGCCCATTAGAAGGGTAGGCATAATTAATGACTCTATAAATACACGTGGATCCCAATAATTAAAGGTATGCTTTCATTAATCCCTTGATAAGAGATTTGACTTTTTGAGAGCCCTTTCACTGACTTGATCATCGGAGCCCTCTCCGTAGGTAACCCCTCAAAGGTCCAAACCGCATACACTGGCAGATGGCAGATGGCATATGCAAGCCGAAAAGGAGTCAACTTGAGAGGTTGAGAATTGAGGTAAGACGATATTTGTGTTCCTAACATCTCTTATTTGTTCTGTAGGAACACTAACTAAATTATCTACGACACCTTTCTATTTTTTTAAGAAACAAAACATTTATTCTTCAATCATCATGAATGTGTATAATTTTTTAATAAAAAATATATAAATGATGATTGTAATTACATAATAAATGGTGGTATGTTAGTGGAATAACTCACTTACAAATATTTTATTTTTACAATTTATTACAGTACAATAAAAGTGCATTGACTCAATTTATTTATTTTTTTACAATAGTGGAATCAAGTGTTCACCTAATTCTCCAAATATTATTATAAAGATAGTAGTTGAAGATTGAAGTATCAACTTATATAACTTGACAAACAAATAAATTAAACATTCAAACTATTCAAATATTATTGAACAACATTTTAGCATTTAAAAAGGTCAATTCTAAACCTATATAATTAGAAATAATAAATAAATATAATAAAAATCTTATAAAAAAAGTGGTAAAAAATATTAATAAAGTGTGGTTGTTAGTGGGTTACGGGTCAACCCGTATTTAATCCGATTCAAACCTTTTTAACCCGTGGATTAAGTGAGTCAGGTTCAGTTCATCTCACTCTTGAAAAAAATAATTTTTTTTAACCTAACCTAAACATGTGATAACTCGGGTTGACTCATGAGTTAAAACTCATTTTAACATCTCTAATAATATTGAAAAATATGAATGATTTTAAAAATGTAAATAAAACTAAAAAAAAATAACAATGAATATAAAAGAGAAGATAGGACATATAAGATACATCCATAAGAAAATTCTCCACCTTTCAAAAATATTATATATATATATATATATATATATATATATATTAATAGATTATTTAACTATATTTTTGGTATAATCTACTTCCTATATCAAAGGAGATAATCAAGCATTAAAATATGTACATTTTGAATGAAAAATGATCATTTTAACTACAATCAATCTAATAACCACTAAACTAATATTTATTATATACCTTGTTGATACTGGATCATGAGGTTGCAAATGAAGGAAAAAAGGCAAAAAGCTAAAAGAGAGTTAAAGAAAAAGGTTGTGTGTGAGGTCTCACCAGGCTTGTAAAGTCCCACTAAACACACTTCTGCAAAGTGCAATCTCACTCATTCACTCACTTATTAGTATCAAATTCTCAAGCCAAAGCAACCATAACACTAACACAAGCATTATTCCCGTGACTCACACCAACATCGTTTTCTCGTTTCAGTTTCCGTCAAAATGGAAAACCACATCTACTCCTCCTACAGCCCTTCCACCAACTACCGATTCCGCGACTCCGACTCCTCAACCATGTTCCTCTCCCACCACCACCACCGCGCCGCCGACTCCACCGCCCTCCGCTTCTCCTCCTCACTCGCCGACGACATTGCCCCGCCCGGTGTTACCTCCCGCATCGTCTCCTCCTCCGCCGCCAACTACCTCTCCCCCTGGGCCTCCTCCGCCGCCACCTCCTCCCTCGACTTCAAACGCTCCTCCGACGGTTAGTTTCTCACATTTCCCCCTTTTACTCTCTTTTTTTTGTCTAGGTCAAAAGTGCTTGTTTCCGTAGATTGGTTTTTAGAACTAGCTGATTCGTTATTTCTCCAAGTTGAACCTATTGAGTTTAGGTTAATGTAAAAATGAAGTAACCGAGATTTCACTGAGTCCTCTTGTATGTTGGAATCTACGAACTTAGGTTAAAGCAAAAGAAATGAGTTTTTGTTTTTAGTATTAGAAAAGGGTTTGTTTGTTTCTCTACGTTGAATCCAAACAGGGACTGAGTAAATGAGCTCAATGTCGTGTTTACTTTGAAATGAAGTAACAGAGATTTCACTCATTGTGTTTAGTTCTTGAAGCACATGTTTGTTGTTTCAGTTTTCTAGCAAGATAAGCTCAGTACTTGGAGTTTATGTTTGAGATGATATGATAGGTGGTCCTGAGGGTGAGGATGTGAAGCACATCATAGAGTTGTTGTGTTGTGCAGAGTAGTGTAGTGTAGTGTAGTTTGTATTGGTTGTTGTCTTGTTAGTATTTTACTCTTGTTTTAAAGTTTTAGTGATTAATTTGTGTTTTGGCCATCGGAGTATCCAGGTTAAATTTCATTGTCTCTGGTTATGATGGACTCTGGCTGCCAGGACAGGGTTAGTTATGGATATGATTTTGGAATCTCAATTGATGATGCAGATTAGTGGCTGGTATAGCGAATGAGCGGAGATATGATTAGGATAGATTCTGTTATTATTGAATGCATGCAACTTATTATGAACAACATTGATTATAGTAGCTAAGGAGAGAAAAAAGATTGTCCGGGTTTGCTTTTCTTCTGAGTGCGTTACTTGTTACTTACCGACAAGGCGACAAGGCGACGCTGACCATTGTGTACTTCAATTCGTCCATATAGTTATTACTTTACGTATTTTTAGGAATATGCCATGTTGTGTGGTTGGTATATTTTATTTTTTATATAAAGTATATCCATTATATTTATTAACGTATGCTTTTTGTGGAAAATTATTTTCTTAGTCAAACTTATAACGTAACATTATACGTTTGCTTTGGTTTTTTGTATATACCCGTCTATTATGTACTATAGCTCTCTACCATCCAACCATTTTGGGTACAATTGGGCAAAGTGAAGCTTGGTATTCTACAAACTCACTGGCCAAGCGCCCTAGATATGAAAGTGCTTCCAATATGACTATATATCCACAGAGGCCAGGAGAGAAAGATTGTGCCCACTATATGCTCACAAGAACCTGTAAGTTTGGAGATAGCTGCAAGTTTGACCATCCTGGTTGGGTTCCTGAGGGTGGAATCCGGGATTGGAAAGAGGTGACTGTTTGCCATTATTATCACTATTATTATTTTTATGCCTATGAAAATTATATTGTAGTGTATAGTAGTACATTTACTATTGGTAACTGTAAAGTTAACATGTATTCTTACGATTCTATATTTTATAGAAAGTTATAGAGTTAAATATCTATATATGAATGTATGGTAGAGTATTATATACCAATTTAACTAATGTTTTTCCAGTGTTTATATTAGCTACATTTGTAGCAAAAACCCTCGTTTTCAATTTTTTTCACTGTGAAAACTGTATATTAGAAATATTTATTATTTGTAATAGAGTAAAATTATAAATTATAATAGAATAAACACAGGAAAATATTATAGTTCGATAGTTCTTTTATTACCATATATATTCTAATAATATTAAAGATTAATGGCTAATTGTAATATCCCAATGCTTTTGCCAGAGGCTGGAGCATGCAAATCATACGAATGAACCTTGTTATAAATTTAGCTTGAGGACTTACGAGATGAAGATATGTTTCTTAGTCATTTGAACTAACAAAACTAGTGGAGACAAGAGATACATCTTGACATGTTTTATTTTAATAAAATATGAACCTCACATTTTATCTTTAGTGGTCTCATTAAAAACCCTTTATCTCTAAGGGTAGAGCTAACAAAAATATCTTGTTTAGCTGTAAGATAATCTGGACTTGTGTCTTCAATAATTCCTGGGGTTTGATAGTGGCCAACCGTATTTGGGATGTAGTGGAACTGTGGGAGTCTCCACAAATGTGAAATGGGGAACTCAGTACAAGCTAGTTTCTTTACTTTCCTCCAAAATCTCTACTGCATACTTTCTTCTTGGGCACCCTTTGCAGGATACATGAGGGGGAATATGAGATGGGTTGAGAACTTGGTTTGCCAACCACAATGTGTGTGTGGAAGGGGGAAAAGAGTGGGATATACTATTAGGCTATCAGGCTATTAGTAGTATAAGAAAGTTAGTGAGGAAGGTAAAGAAACATAAATTGTGTTTAATTTTTGTGAAGGAGGTTATTGCCCCCAAATGCCGCATTATCTTTCTTAATCTTACTTTCTATATCTTTGTTCTGAGCTGATAATCCTGTTTCAGTTTTTTGATTTGGCAACTTTATAGGCATATTTTTATGCATTAGTCTATGTACTTCCTGTGCAACTTTATCAGAATGATATTTTACAACAATGTTAATCAATTTTTCTCTAGAAGAATCTATTACCCTTTGAGGTTTAGGATGGGTGTGGCAAATATTGTGGTTAAAATCTACATGGGCTGCCTATTTTGTATGCTACGATCACTCTTGTTCTAGTTATCTCATGTTGTGAGTAAATATTGTGTTTCTTACCCTTCATATTATTTCTATTTCTTTCTCTGCTTGCATTGGGTTTTTATCTCACAAGATGAAATCTTATTGTCCAGAAAATTTGGTTTGTACTAATTTGTTGATGATGCACATGATTGATTGATACCTGATTTAGGTTCCAAATGTTGTTATAAGTGAAACTCCTCCTGAGAGACCAGGGGTACCAGATTGTCCAGTGAGCATATTTTGCCTTTTCTCTCTCTCTCTCTCTTCATATGTATTTGGGCATTTTCTAATTCATTTGAATCCAATACATTGCAGTTCTTTCTGAAAACTCAGAGATGCAAGTTTGGTTCAAAGTGCAAATTTAATCATCCTAAGGTTTCCTCTGAAAATGATGATGTAACTTCTGGCTTACCTGACAGGCCATCAGAGCCCCCATGCTCGGTTAGTAATTTACACCTTCCCTTAACATGAGATTTTACTTATCTATATGGCTTATGCGATGTTTGAATATTTATGCAGTTCTACATGAAAACTGGAAAATGTAAATTTGGTGCTTCTTGTAAATTCCATCACCCCAAGGATATCCAGATTCAGTCGTCTGATGAGTTGAGTCATACTGCTGCACAGACAGAAATAAATTCTATGATAGGAGGAGCCCTTGGAGATACACAACCAATTAAGTCTCTTATATCTCCATCATTGCAAAATAGCAAAGGACTTCCAGTAAGACTGGTAAATCTTTATCCTTTGGTGTCCGTCCTTTGATCAAAGGAAAGACGCATCAATTCATTTAGTATCATGCTCTTGCCAAATTTATTGATTTTTCCAATTCATTCTATTATTTGCTAGATGTATGCTGCTTTGAACTGCTGACTGAAATTAACAATTGTAGTAGAAATAATGATATTGAATTTCAGGGATTGGATTGGTTACTGTTTTACTTTGATGGTATATGAAGTTATAGCTTATAGAAATGCTAGGAACACAACTTTTATAGTTGGTTAATTTTAACTAGTAGAAGAGGGTGTGTTGAAAAGATTTTGTTCCTGGCATTCCTCTAATTTATATTATAAGTGCTGTAATTATAGAAATGAGGAGCAAATCCTTTATAATAAGGAATATCTAGATTGTATATGTATTACTTGGAATATTTTTATTCCTGTATCATATATTTGTAAAGAGGATATCAAATCTTCACTATTCATTGTATTAATTTTGTTATCTCAGTATAAACAAAGCATGTGTTATCTCAAAAACATATAGTTTCAGCTCAATGTCTCTCTCTTTCCTATAGTTTAACATGGTAATTAGAGGATTTTTTAAAACTGTATTGGCTTAGTAGACTCATCTTCTCTAGAGGATTTTTTCTTTTGGTGAACCTTTCTCTCAAGTTCACGTGCATTGTTCTGGCAACCTCCATTTTCTCCGGCAAGCACAAGGTTGGGATTGGGTTGCACTAATCTATCCAACTGTATAAACACCTATATAAAACCACGCATCCATGTGCCCTCACATGCGACTTCTCTCCTACAACCCCAAATGACTTCTCTCCTACAAACCCAAATCTCCAATCGACACTTGTGGTGGCACCTGAAGGCCAACCAACTTGCACCTAGGTTGCCTGTTTCATGAACTCCTACCCTTGTGGTGGTGGCTCCGTCAAAGCTTATTCAATGGTTTGATCTAATTTTCCCTCAGGTTATTTTTTTCTGGATTTTAAGAAATAAAAAAACGTCTTCCAGCACCCAATCAACACGTAGAACATATTCTCTAGCATTTTTAACCATATGTTTAATATTGAGAAGATGGGTGGGTCTAACTATTCAACTGGGCTTCCAAATTAGTTTGGGCAAGATGTTACCTTGTAGGATCGAGTATTGGGCAAGATGACTCTTAGAAAGTGGACTTTTAGTCTAACTCAATATAAAAAAATTAGTTTGTAAGGTTAAGTTTGCATGAACTTATATTATAATTTTGTCATATCTCTAGTCGATGTAGGATTTCCAATGCATTGTCTCATGCTGAAGGTTATACATCTCGAGTGTGAGACTAGATATTTATGGGTGGTTCAATAGTGGATGACATTAGTCCTAACAAATTTCACTAGAATAGGTAATACCATCTCAAAAAGTGAATTTTAAATCTAACTCAATCTCACAAAACAAACTTATTAGGTAAGATTTGCACTCACTTATATATTATAATTTAATTATATCTTTAGTCAATGTTTGATCTCTAACAACTTGGGATATGAGTCACATGACCTTTATTATCTCCATCAGCATCGATATGTGCATGTGTTGTCCCTCAAATGATGAATGCACAATTAGGACATTCAGGTCTCTCCAACAATGACTCTGCTATAACTTGATGTTTCTCCATTACCTCTTCAAGTATAGCAATGAAGGTGCATCCTCAAAGAAGGTGAAATTAGCAAACATATAATACCTTTTAGTTGAGGGAGAATAACGTTTATACATCAAGCTTTTACAAAAAGCTTGCCAAGACTTGGAGAGACATTGTGAATGAAACAAGTACACCCAAACACACATGGAGAAACATGGTATAAAGGGTTATTTGGAAAAATTATAGAGTGAGGAACTTTATATTTGAGAGAGGAAGAAGACATCCTATTATTGGGAAACATACAGTGAGACGTGGATGCTTCCTTTATCTTCATATAAGAACCCTTGCCCAGGAGTCTTTTTTAGGTACTAATAAGTAACCACAAAGAAAAGGAGAGATGAAAAGAAAATACGGATTGTATTATTGAATTCAAAAACAACTGTTTGAGGATAACCCTCTTTCCATGGCCCTGCCTTCTAACTATCTGGTTCTCCTTGTCCAGAAAAAAACCAGCCCCCCCTTTCCTCCAACGGAAAACCCCCCTAAAACCCTCCCTCTCTCTGCCTCCCAAAACGAAAGATCTCCCCTCCTCCTTCTAGAAGCCACGTAGGCAATTATGTTAGTATCAGAATCAACGTGTGTGGGCTTGTGGTCCCCATGCAATTGGTTTCCACTTCTTTCTTTCGTAAACCTTTTGTGTCTTCCTAATATGCCCCCCTAATTCTTTCCAACTAGCCTTCTATATCTTTCTGGATCAAAGAATAATTCACCTTCTTCTGTCATTAACTTTTGATTTGGGTCCATAGGATGGTTTACTTGTCTACAATCAATCATACCTATTTCTTATAATATATCAAGGGCATACTTCCTTTGAGAGATTACAACTCTATCTTTTGACTGAGCTACTTCAATGCTCAAGAAGTATTTGAGGCTTCCAAGATCCCTACAAGTACTCCTTCAGTTGAGATATTCCAGCAGCATCATTTCCTGTAATAACTATATCATCAACATAAACTATTAAATAAACACATTTCTCGAGAGATGTATGATAGTAAAAGACTAAATGATCTGCTTCACTAAAGGGTTGGCTATTGCTTGGAGAGGCGATCCAAATCCGGTGGTTGTCCGACGAAACTACGACGGTAGTCGGCGGCGGACGGGCAAAGAACAATGGTTAATAGCGTTGGATAGTTTAAAAAAAACCGTGGACAGTTGTAGATAGAGGTGGACGACAGCGTTAGACAAATTGGGCAGTTTAAAAAAAACGTGGACAGTTGTAGATAGTGGTGGACAGCAGCAAACGGAGGTGGATAGATGCGGACACTAGTGACTACGTCCAACAACCAAGACAAGACAAGAAAACCAGAGCGGGATCGACCCGCTCTGATAACAACTTGAGATTAAACACAAAAATATATTTCTAGAGGGCTTAAAGGACCCATCTCATGTTCTACTATTTATATTGATTAAGAGTTGATACAATAGGAAGATGGAAGGTCAAGAGACTATCCTAGACTACTAGCTACAAAACTAGGAACAATAATTAGAGATAACCCAAACACACAACTCCTTGCTTCAGGCCTACTGACTACACTAACATAACTAGACCTAATTATTATTCCAACAATCTCTTCAATTCTTCTACTATAACTCAACCTTTTGCTACATGATTGGTCTATTTGAAAGAGGCTACTCTTTGAGTTGCATAAAAGAGCATTGAATTTCATTAGCAAAAATATCTTATGCATTTTTTCAAATGGAAGATGTCTTGTACAATCTTAGAATTTCTAAGACATCTTGTTCAATTGATTGCCATAAAATAGCACATAACTAGAAGACCAGTTTTTGCCACTGAAGTTTTTTTTATTTGCAATAGCAATGACATCCTTCTCCAAATAATCATGATATCCTTGACATAGCAACCATAACACCATGGAAGTAGGCCAAGATAAATAAACTTTCCATATGAGCTTTGTTGTGGTCATAGTAGTAGTAGAAATGGGAGAAGTCATTCTAAAGACAACCACACCAAATTTGAGGAGAGAAGGAAAAACCCTAGCCTTGAAGGAAAAACCCTAGTTGGGAGCTACTGCCAATGAATAAAGACAACAAGGGCAGTAACAAGCTTAGAAGGCGTTGACAAGACAAATAATAGCAGTTCAGTGTGATTCCAACACTAGGAAGATGACACGTGGGAGACACGTGCCTAAAGAGGGCCTGGAGGTGAGTTGCATGTCAAAGATATTTTGAATTAGGGACCATCGGAGATTGGTTGTGCTCCTCGAGACACCTAACCCTGAATTTGCCAAAAGAAATATTGCACTTTATGGCAGGGGATGGTGGCAGCTACCTTAAAGACAATGGACAGAGGTGAGTAAGGCTCTTGATACCAACTTGAATTAAAGAGATGGAGAAAATAAAATGTATATCTGCTTTACATTGTAGGGCTTTTGTTGATGTATTTATAGGATAAAAAGAAGAGGCAAGGCACTTGTCTAAAACCCTAACCCTAAAGGTGGTACACACAAGAAAACTAATAAAAATAACATTTCATTTCAACACCATTCATGATGTATTGACATTCTAGTATGGGACCCATGTAACCCTTATCTCCGCCATACTAACCTCAGTTATAATAAACTTCCCATCGTGCATTACACTTTTATCCTTGTTATCTTTTGTTCCTATTATCAAGTCACGTTTATCTCACTCAAAGTAGCAACAATGATGATTGATGAGATGTGTGTCTTCCTTAGTAGTGGTATTTAGGAGTTGGTTCCTCTTCCAACTGGCACATCAATCGTTGGGTGTTGATGGTTTGGGCATTTCAAACTGATATCCAACAGTTTGGAATGATACAAAGTGGTGCTGATCATTCTTTGTTTTATCATCATTTTCCCTAAGAAATTGTTATTACATATAGTAATGAGGGTATTGTCTAACCTAAACAATATCTTGCAGAACATTTCTAGAGAAAAGATCTTGAACACGTGAGATAATAGAGATGTTAAATGCTAAACTTGTGACACCCTAATGGATCCGAGTGTCAAACTTGTAATTGACCAAGGAAAATTGTGTTGTGATCCTGTGAGATATGGACAGTTTTATTGGTAAGCTAAATTAACTCATTGTGGCTCGTCCTAACATTGTCATTGCTGTGAGCATAGTAAGTCAGATTTTAAACTCTCCTTGTTGAGACCATTAGGATGCAGATATTAAGAGTATTCCTATCAAAGGTCTCATGAAAATAATCAAATTGTTGGGTATTATGACGCTGACTTGTTGGAGGTAATTTAATATCATGGGAAAGTAAAAAACAAAATATCAAGGCAAGGTCAAGTGCAGAAGTGGAATACAGGACACTGACATTAGACACTTACAAGCTTGTATGTCTAAATCAACTTCTCAAAGAGCTTAAACATGACGAAAAATCCCAAATGAACCTTATATGTGACAACTGTCTTTTCATTAGAGAAAAGTTGGAATTTGGAGACATCACCAGGAATTTATCAACTCCAGTAAAAAGTGGACTAACAAATTGACAAATTCTGTAGGAGGACCAATGATTGATCATAATTGCAGTAAGCTGATGGGCAATGTTATAATTGTGAAATAATGAGCAAATCCTTTAAATAAGCAGTATTTATGTTATATATGCATTCTTAAATACATTTTACTTGTTCGTATCTTTATATTAGTGGATATCACATATCTTTTAAATATTCTATTGCTTTTGTTTTCTCAATATAAATAAAGTCTCCGTACTGTCTCTTGGAAGAACTTGGTTTATGCTCAATGCATCTCTTTTTTCTATAGTTAAACAATAAGATACCCATACATTCCTTGACTTCTAGCTTGTGACGACCTTTTCCGTTCTAATTTGTTGCCTTCATTTTGTAAAAGCCTGTGTTTTACTGTGCAATTTTCTTCTGACAGGGGGAAGTGGATTGTCCATTCTACATGAAAACTGGCAGGTAAGTATTGGTTTATTTTCAATTGGTTTCATAATTTTAGAGGAAGTCATACTTATTTTTCCCTAGCTCTCATAGGAAACTGCATAAAAGGTGATTATTTCTCCATAATAAGCTAGGCATAGCACATGTTCTTTGGATTAAATATCCTTAATTTTTTTTTTTTCATTCATATGAATCAGTTGTAAGTACGGTGCCACTTGCCGCTACAATCATCCTGATAGGAATGGTATGTATAACATATTGATTGTTCATATTTTTTCCTTTCTAAACAACTATTTCACATGATCATACTTTCATGCAGCAATTAATCCACCCATTGCTGGATTAGGCGCTTCTATTTTTCCATCCTCAGCTACTAGTCTGAATATTGGACTTCTCAGTCCAGCTATGTCTGTTTATCAAGGTTTTGACCCAAGGCTGTCAAATCCAATGGTAATGTGGAAATTGCTACTGTACTTATTGTCGTAGAGGATTGACAAATTCAAATTGCAAATAATGTTATCCCTGATGCTCGTTATTGTGGGGTAGGGGCTGGAACTGTAGATGCTTCAGACTGAGTTTCTTAATGTGTTGTATATTTCTGGTTATCCACCAAATGAACACATAGTATTCTAGTATACAGTCAAACATGGAACATTGAATCATTGCTTGATAGATTTAAACGGATAAGTATTGGTGATAAGTAAACATTGTAAAAGTAATATTTTTCTTAGTTATATTCTCAAAGAAGAAGAATATTTGTGTGGTGTACTTTTGCTCATCTTCCATTCTAAATCAATATTAAGTAATTAGGTACGGTTTTTTGTGGGTGTGTGCTATAGCCATTCATTTTGTATTTTTCATTGTTTTTGCCTCAAGTCTCGTATTCTGTTTGTCTTCCATAGTTTCCTGGTTGCCTTAAATGTTAAGCATAATGTTTTTGAGATGCTGCTGCTCGTCTAGTGCATTATATGCGTAGGATATGTTTCTCTTAGAAAAATACATGTTTGGGTTTATAGTGGTGAAGCCTCTTTGCTGTTTTGACTCAATAATGTAGGAGGACAAGTTTGAGATATGCTCTTAACAATTCACAATATTAACAACTAAACAAACAAAAAAAATAATGATTCTAAACTGCATTTCCATGAGATGTCATCGTAGATGACTTACCCAAAACTCAATATGTCTTATGCATGTGGCATGTTTTCCAGTCTCAGGTGGGAATTGCAGAAACCATCTATCCTCAACGACCTGGCCAGATCGAATGTGATGTAAGCAAAGACTTGTCTTTTGTTATAGTAATTAGATTTCCAGCCAATACGTATTTGGAATTTTACATGTCAGTATTTATTTGTTGGGTTATTTAGTATTCAATTTAAAAAATGCAGGGGGCTAAGGGTTCAATTCAGATCAATCTGTTTTTTTTAAAAGCTAAATAAGGTAGGGTAGCCTTAATAATAATACCATGAAATAGGTTAGATCAAGAATTATACAAAGTATCATTATGTGATTTTCTAGGCTAGAAACAAATAAACATTTGTTGATATATTGTATGGTTAGAATGAGATTAACTTAATGTTGGGGGCTTGAATATGAATTTATTGTCATGGCAATAGCAGACACATTATTGAGATTTCAAGGAAGGGATTAGGATAAAGTTGATTATCAAGTACGTTTTTAATGTCATTTTCTTGTCATCGACAATATGATATTTCCCTTAAAGCATCCAAAGCCAGTATGTGGAAAGTGGGTGTTGAAACAGGTGAATTGGTTACAAAGTGGAGACAATTTGATCAGTCGGATTAGTTCCCTTTCTTTAAGTAATTACATAAAATTTGAAGTTACATTCTAATAGTGTTCACCACTGCTCCATGGCTGCTTATTAGTAAGCTCACGTTGTGGTTGATAATTAAAGTTAATATAACTGAGCAATAGCTGAAGATGCCAATTTTCTCTCCTCCTCTCTTTTCCTCTTTATCTATGAAGCTCGGACACACCTCATCAATGGTGTGTCCCGTGTCCGACACGTGTCGAACACCGGCACGCTTGCGATTCTTGTACGACACATATCTCAGTAAAGTCCAATTTGAAAGGCATTTTTTTTGTATTTGACATGATTTTGACATGACTCCAACACAATGTTAATAATCACAAATTCAATAATTTTCTAAAAAATCCATAAACTTGTAAACTTATTACATAAGTTTCTATTATGATTATAAAAATAAGGAAAAAATTGTATATGATTGCTACTTTTCACTTTTTTGGATATTAGGTAGATTATATTCATTTTTGTGTTAGTTGAGAATGTGTTAGTTGAAAGTTTGAAACTAATATGTATATACACGCCGTGTTCCGTGTTTTATGTTTTTTCAATTTAGTCGTATCTCTGTCGTATCTGGGCTTCGTAGCTCTTTATACATGTAACACTGATTCTATTTTACCTAACAATTGTGAGTGTAACTAACTAACTAACTAATTCTTTTTTAATTATATTATTCCATATAGAGAAAGATAATTATTAAATCTTCATGGAAACTTATTGATTTACTGAACTTGTGTCACAACCTCATTAAATTCTAATTTCGTTTTATATTTCTATTCAATGGCTTGCCGTGTAGTTTTACATGAAAACTGGCGACTGTAAATTCGGTGAAAGATGCAAGTATCATCACCCAATTGATCGCTCAGCACCATCACTGTCAAAGCAGGCTTCTGTCAAGCTCACTCCTGCAGGATTACCAAGAAGAGAGGTATGTCAAATCTTTTTCAGGGGCATACTTCAATTTGTCGCTTTATTTGCATTTTTCTATTAACATTTTCAAAAAGTGTAAGATTGATATGACTAGTCTGGCTTTGGCTTTGGTGTCAACCTATTTCAATTCACTTGATATGTCTCGCTGCATGTGAAGAGAGCTTACCAAAACAATCTTAGTAGATGCTGTTTATGTGTCTAAGCAAATCGTCCATGTGCATTCTTTCATTGTGGACATAAGCTCTAGCTTACGTAGCAGCCTCAAAATTTCTACCAAAACAAGGTTATATTTAAACAATATATGGTTGTTGTTTTGTTACATGACAGGGTGCTGTTATTTGTCCATATTATTTGAAAACTGGAACATGCAAGTTTGGTGCGACCTGCAAGTTTGACCACCCACCACCTGGAGAAGTTGTGGAGATGGCAAAATCTCAAGGAACATCAGCCGATGGAGGGGAAGCAGAAGACTGATATAATCTTCTGCTCTGGATTTCATCATCCCTTTAATTCTTCTGCTTTCTCTTTCGTACCATGGTGTGAATCGCTATGAGCTGTGACTGAACACCTGTTTATGTTTCCTTTAGTGACTAATTTCTCTTTTCACGCACAATTCATTCTAACACATTTATGTCCCAAAAATCAAACATATATTGTGTTTAATCCTACTATGAATTTGATGTATACAGGTGAATTTGTAATTGTTGCAATTGAATGGTTGATCTCTTTTTGTTTAAATCTAATAAAGTTATTTAATTTTGAAGGGACGATGTTCAACATATTACAAAAACTTCATCAACAGAAGTAATTTTAACAGGCACTTCACTAACATTGGCTTCTTTATTTTCATAAAGTGTAAGTATTATGAGGATCCTTGAATGTTCTCATTTGAGGATATTCAAATATATAGAGTCAAACCTATAGAAGAAGAGAGAAATTCAAACTAAAGGTCTTGTGCAAATATTAACTAGAACTACAAATATCAAATTTGAATGGTTAAGTTGTCTTTGGGAAGTGGGGAAATATATCTTTAATTTTGCCTCTTATAATTTTAGTCTAATTTGAAGTATTTTTTTGGACCTTTCTATCGAAGTTGCTCTTTGATGACAAATGTATTTTGTTCAAGGGGCATGTGAAAGATCTAGTTTATCTGCAACAATTTAGTCCAATTTTAGAAAATTACTCCTAAATGATATTAGACTTCAATATTTGTTTTATGTTCATATAAAAAAGCTCATTTTACATATTTTTAAACTTGGATTAAGTTTATTCTAATTCTAGCTTAGATGGCAAAGATAATTATAAATACAAGAAATTTCCAAGCATCTCCCAATCTTTTTCTAATTTTTTTAGTTTTTATCTTATCCATCTTCCTTTTTGCGGTGATATCACTTTCTATAGTTTATTCGAATAAACTTGTTCATACCAACACAAAAATTTAATATTTACCATATGTAAGAAGTAATTTATAAAAATTCTCGTATACTAACTTTTGAAATATGATATACATTTTATGGTAAAATCATTGCAGCAAAACATTATCGCAATAACTTCCCACCTCCCATGAGATCATAGACAGTTAAGAATCAAATTCTAAAAAAGGTTAAAAGGAAAGCACTTTTAGAAACCACTTTTTATATATAAATCAATTTCAACTTACAAATAAAAGTATTTTAATTTGTAAGGGAATTCATTTCATTTTCTCTATCAAAGACAATTATAAACTAATTCATACGTAAAGGAATTTAATTTTATAAAAAAAAAAATCATTTACTGTAGTTTTTTTTCTATTAAAAATAGTTATAAAAAATATCTAACATTTTCTTTAATTATCAAGTTTTTCAATTGAAATGAGAAAAACTAATAACCAATTGTGACTCACCACAAACGAACCCTACAATCCATGTGAATACATGCATCATAAAAGGAAATGTTTCAAATTGAGGCGTTTTCTTTATCACATTTTCTACCTTTGTATATGAAAATCCACTTCCCAAAATAACAACATACCATGACTTCTGTCTTGTTTGATTCCTTTATGTAACATCCTCATAAGCTTTTTGAAGCCAACAAATCACAACGACATATGAATACTTTGCATCTCCTATGTTTTCTAGAAATAACACTCAACAATTGCACATGAAAAGTTAGGCACAACTATAGTAGAAAAACAAAAGTTCAATTCTCAATTGGTTTTTTAATAAAACTAAAATTCATCAAAAAGAGAAAAACTAAGTAATGCAAGAAAAAGTGGGAAACTAGAGGAAGACTTACTTAAAGTACAAGCTTATGAAAAGCAAATATCATACAATTCCAAATAATCAATTAAAAAATATAAATAATTTATTACAAACGAGTATGTATACAAGTCAATTGATTAAATGATTAAAATAATTTATTCTCTGCGACAAGGTGTCCAACTTAATTATCGACTTTGTATAATACTAGCGTAAACACAGACGCTATTGCGCATGTGTGTATGCATTTTTTAAATATGCGTGATATTATATTAGTAGGTGATAATATTGTAATATTATTAAGTTAATATATAAATTAAAATTATATTTACTAAAAATAAGGTGAAAGAATAATTATTGATAAATAAAGAAGAGATAGCCGATTTTATAAAAAACTTATAAAAATAATGGTCAATTTTTAAAATTTAATAAATTATTATATTTAAAGGATAAAATTAGTATTTTGAAATGTGGACACAAAAAGGGGAATCCCCTTTATAGATAACATTTTCTTTACTAAAAAAAAATACAAGTTATTTATTTAGCTTAATTAACATATTTAAATCAGATTAGATCATAAAGTGAAAGTGTTTTATAAATATAAATATTAAAACAAAGTGATAATAGATAAAGTTCAAACAATCAAAGGGAGAGTAAAAGAAGTTTAAGAATTAGCTTGGATTTTAGAAGTTAAACCTAGGAGGCTTATCATAATATATGGGGCTAGGATTTTTTATTTTCATCTTCACTTGTTTGTTTTGTTCTATAGTTTGAGAAAGAATTGAAAAGGAAAGTATTTTTTTATTCCCTTTCCACCACACATACAAAATGAGATCATGCACTTATTTTGATAACTTATATCATAATAAAAACTATATTATAGTGAAAGGGTTTATGTGAAAATACTATTATACCAGAAATATCAACAAATCCTATGAGAATGGAATTGCTTAGTATTGGTAGTTCAAACCTAAGTAATATCCATGATAATAATTATATAAAAAGGATCTAGTTTTATTATAAAATATTTAATATTATTAAAAATGTTTAAACATGTTATAATAAAAAACTTTTATCTTGGTACACTAAAATTTATGAATGTTGTTCTCAAGTTTCTAATCGAAATTTATTGGTCCCTATTTATTGACTTGATCTCTAACAATAACCTAATTCCTATTGTTAATATATAAGTGAATTTTACTTCCAAATTTGATTATCTATAAACCTTTAAAAATAAGGAGTTGATAATATTATATAAAATTCAACTTTTGGTATAAAACTTGTAATCAAGATTGATGATAATCGTTGTACTTCAAATCTAAAAAATCAGTCTTCACATTTCTAAAATAAGATACAATTAATCCCAAATGTCACGTGGCCAATTAACCACATCAACAAACAAGACTAAAAGAGATAAGGTGAAAAACAAAAACCAATTCCACCTTTTTTTTTCTTAAAAATGTCAAAGACCAAATCATTGATTCTAAAATACAATAACTAAGACCAAATTTGACACAAACATGAAGTCTCTAAAAACACATTTTGCTCTATTCTTATTCTTTCCCCAAGGAAATCCAAAGTGTGACATGATGAATGATGGAACATAGGATCACCCCTCTTCATTATTCATTCAAAAACTACAGAAGAAAAGCAGAATGGAAATTAAGGAAGGCAACAACCATGTTTTGATATTCATTGTGAACAAGTATGATGATCCACAAGGTTTGGCCTATATGGTTGGAAATATGAAAAGCTGTTAAAAAGACTCAAAATTTGCTTGATCTGGTGGAGAAAGAAAACCCCTGATGAACTACTAAGTCCACTAAAAACTGTACAAGCTAACCGTGGACAAAATTGTCACTGGAGAAAATCAAACCCCACATATTTGTAAGCAAAAACAACCAAGTTGATTAACAGCTACCATCCACACACACCCCATTGGTAGTTGTACTTGTATATACACCATTTAAGGAACTATTGGGAGACTTGAACCCATTTCCATTGTGTGCTTTCAACATTGGTGAGTGTGAACCAAGTATCCCTGTTGCTATCTTTGTGCTATACCCTTTGCTTGCAGGCACAACTGTCTTATCACATGCTGCTGTTATCAACCCTGTCACAATCACACACTCTTCATTTAGTTCATTCAATGTGCCAATCTTTTTCAACCAAATTTGTAGTTTGGAACTTCCCAAGATGAAGATTCCCAACTTAATCAATGTAATAAATTCAATATTTGGTTCAGAACTAAAGAGGATTGCTATCAGCAATAACCATAGCAAGCTATGGAAGAAAAATAGCACAAAACACTAAACTTTGGCAAAATTATTAATGGCAAATGATTGATGGATTTTGGGATATCAGCATAACTGAGATGTCAAAATTACACTTCATTCGCCTAGGAAGTGAATCAATTCATTTATCTTCAAGTTAAATGAAAATCAAGAGGAAGTAACTCTGGAAAAATACCTAAGAACAATGGAGAAGGTTTCCCTGGTCTTGACTTAAACTCGGGGTGAAATTGAGCACCGATGAAGAAAGGATGGCCAGGAAATTCAACTATCTGCATTTGTATAATTCATAGTCACATAATGATAAAAGGAATATATATATATATATATATATGTTTAACAGTTTGTGGCAATTTCAAGATTTAATGCCATAAGGGTTTAATCAATCTCAAGGACACACCTCCATGCGCTTCCCTGTTTCATCTTTGCCAACAAAAGACAGACCAGCACTCTCAAGTTGTGATATCAAGTCAGGATTAACCTGTACAGTATATAGAAAAGGGTTTAATATATGTTAAAATATCAAACACACCCATCAAATTATTTTGAAAGTTCAGCAAAAATACAACACTAAAAACTCGTATTGTATGAATGATTCTTAACACCTTTCACATAAAGGAAGCTTCTAAAAGTAAACACAATTTACCTCATATCGATGCCGATGTCGCTCATCAACAAAGTGTACATTGCCATACCTAATGAAAAAAAATAATATCATATCACTGCTATATCAATCTTTGGAGACCAATATGGTACCATGTGAACTAAACTCTTAATATAAAAGTGATAATGAATATATTCTTGTTGGAACAAAGATCATCAAAATTATAGTCAGTGTTATCCCCTCAGGAAATGACAACATATGAAATATTTATTTATACTTACAACTTGGCCGATTTGCAGTCAGCAACGTGAAAGTAAGTTCTCCTCGAACCGAGACGCATAGTTCCCCCCATATGAGTCTTTGAACCCTATTGATATATATATAATACAAAGTTACAAACCATCTTAAGTAAATTTACCAAGGAACAATATTATCACAATATGAACAGAGTAAAAAGGTGTATCAAGAAATATACTTCTGGCATAAATATGACACATGGATTTTTAGTTTTGGGATCAAATTCTGTGCTATTAGCATCATGAAGACCCAGAACAGATCTTGAAAACTCAATGACAGCAATTTGCATCCCCAAGCAAATGCCAAGAAATGGAACACTATTTTCTCGAGCATACTTGGCAGCAAGAATTTTTCCTTGCACACCTCTATCACCGAATCCTCCTGGAACTAGAATCCCATTAGCACCCTGCAATAAGAGTTTTTAGTCAACATCTACATTCCAATACATTCATTATCAATAAGAGTGTATTGACACACAATGAAAGCATTTAGTCTAAAACACTCCGAATGGTAGCTAGGAAAAAACCTTCAAAAGAGCCCAAGCAGCTTTATGTGCATCAGGATCCTGCAAGAAGTAAACATATCATCAGAGATTTGGCATAAAGTAAAACAAAAACAGTTAGATGACATGCAGAACAATAGAAAGATCTGTCTACCTCTTTAGAGGTATCATCTTCAAGATTTTCTGCAGGAACCCAGTCCACAACAAGCTTACGGTTGCAAGCAACAGAAGCATGCAAAAGTGCCTGCACAAAAGGACAAAGAACATAAGGGTCTGCAACATTATAGTTCAAACAAAGATTCAAAATCAATCTTACGTTATATACATGCATTCTGAGCAATAATAACAAGTCCTTGGCTTATCCTCACAAATATTACATCCTTTTAGACAGAAAGAAAACAAAAACCAAAAAGAAAAGGCAAAGGAGTTCATCCATAAAATGTAGTGATAAAATAAAGAAAGATACAATATTCCATGCAGGAAAATACAAATTTAACATGAAAAAACTTTCTCTGGTGTTTTTACTCAAGTAAATCTGTAAATATGTTGACTCACTCACTTAGCCACTGACATTATGAATGGAATTGCACAAAAAAACATAACATGTGAAAAAGCAATTCAATATATTTTGTGTTTGTAAGTCATAATTTATCACTAGTGATGTTATAACTCCCTATATATTCTGAAAAATCAATGCTTCCTTTTAGCCATTTTTCTTACTTTTCCTTATTTTCTTAAGGTTCTGTTGCTTTGCCTTAGTATACCAAATCCAGGTTTCCATGCATCAGAATCGTAGGGTGATATAGACACCCATTGCTGATTACATTACTGCAGATTAGTCATAACAAGTGATATGAGTGCCTCTATGCTACAGATAACAGAGTCAGGACCACAAATTGATAAAACAGTGATTGAACTCTAATAAAAGCTAATGTACGGGTTGAACAGGACAAAATTTATACTTTAATTTAAGAGTTAGTTGGCCTTTATACGAGCACATTTTGTGGACATTGCAAAGATCACTGGCAAATTTTTCGTACCTTCAGTACAGAAAGATATGCATCTGAAAGATTTGTATATTTTCCCACCATTGCAATTCTAACCTGTGAAGAAAAAAAAATAGTTGTGTGCTCAGTACTAGCCACTACTCAGTGTTGATATTGAAACTCACTGATGGAATATACAAAAATTTTTTGGATGATATTACATCAGGAATATTGAAACTCACAGATTCATTAAATTTGTCATATACTTTTGTTGTTGCAATCCACTCCTTAAAATTGGGCTCTGTAGCAACACTGCAAATAATAGGACCATAAAGATTAGCTGAATCACAGAACTGCTTGAGGTAACTGCCATCAGCACATAAATATGATGAAGATGTACAACAAATTAAAGAATGAGTTTGTCAAACAAACCCTCGAAGGTTTAATGTTTTCAGGATTGCCTCATGTGCCTTCTGGTCCTATTATAGTAAAAGAACATCAAAAAGGAGAAATTTTGGTTATTCTATGAATCACATTGCTTCGTAAAAAATAATGCTATTCAACTGTCTAGGAAAAAGAATACTAAACCACAAGCGAAACAACTTAAAACTCCACAAACAGGGTTTCAGTAATACAAAAAAAGTAGTTTCATAAAATCTCACAGAATTACTTACTCTTAATAGCAAAGGAATGTGCCAAATATTTGGAACATCATAGAGAGTGAGTATGTTTGATGACTGCGCAAGCAAAAGTTTCCTTTGAGTATGCAAGGGTATATAAAGATAACAAGGAGAAAATTGTCAACATTAGTATCGTTACCGGAACATGACAAAATTGAGAAAGTTTTTCCTTGACATTGTCATCAAGTTCCTGTAAAGGACAATGAAAAACTACAATCAAAATATGGAACCAACATGAAAACAAGGTTAAAAAGTAATAGACAGACCTTTGAACTGCGACAAGCAAGAAGATTTGGAGTCAACCCTAACCCTCTAAGTTGACGGACACTGTGCTGAGTTGGCTTTGTTTTCTGCAATACATTCCCAATCTATTTATTAACTGTGCAAAACAGACCTAAGATACAATCTAAATACATTTTCTCTTGTTTATTTCTAAGAAGGATGAATAAAAATTCTTCTCTGATAGCAAACAGTTTGCAATACCTGTTCACCAACAACATTGAGAACAGGCACCAAGCTGACATGAACTAAACAGAAGTTTCCGGGGCCTAGGAAAAGGAAACAGTAACATAAGCAAGACTACATTGTTGAAGTACACCAAACAGAAATTAGTGAATATAATTCAGTAGAATATGAGGTATCAGGCATGACAATTATTACCTACACGGTAGGAAAATTGGCCAAGTGCTTCAATAAAAGGCATGGACTCAATATCCCCTACATTAAAGAAAAGTCATTGGATTAACATTGAAAATATGAAGGTTCAGGCATTTTCATATTACTGTTACAGTCCTACTTAAAGTGAGAAATTCTGGTTTGACCCCATCCATGATTTTTAAAATTAAAATATTGAATAATTAAAAAAATGTTATAAAGCTCACAGTGATGCCTAGCATGAGTTTATTTGGAAGAATAAAATTATAATGCTATTGGAAATCAAATTCTACTTCAATAAAAAAATATTTAAAAAATATCAATGTACCAATAGTTCCACCCAACTCAATGACACAGACATCAGCTGGGCCTTCTTTTCCATCAACTGGTATTTGTGCGACACGCTCTATCCATTCTTGGATGGCATCAGTAATGTGTGGAACAACCTACCAGAACAGCAAAGATGAAATCAGAACCAAGATGCATTCAGCCCAAAACAAATATATTTGGAGATAAACCCAGAAGAGAGATGTACCTGCACGGTCTTGCCAAGATAATCTCCTCTTCTCTCCTTTGCAATAACAGACTAAAAAGCATTCAAAATAAAAACAAAAACATTAAGAATTCAAGCACGAATAGGAAGATTAACTGACTTCATGACATTTTAAAAGGGAAAAAAAGACAATTTACCAACCTGGTAAATTTTTCCAGTTGTGATATTATTGTCACGAGTTAACTTGAGGTCCAGGAAACGTTCATAGTTTCCAAGATCGAGGTCAACCTTTAACCAAATTGAAAATAAGACATGAATGAAAAGGTATCCTTTTACTAAAACTGAATTCAACCACAAGATTGAATATTCACATGATAATGCCCAATGCCATGTTATTCATCAACTGAGTTCAAAGAAATGAGTGCATAGCATCATGGCATTATATAAAAGGGGTCAGGTTTTTTACCTCACCGCCATCGTCTAAAACAAACACTTCGCCATGTTCAAAAGGAGACATCGTTCCTGCATCAGTGTTCAGATAGGGATCTGCAAGAGATAGATAAGTTTAATCACAACTCAAATTGCATAAAAACAAATATTATTTTGCATACCAAAAATACTTTCACAAACAAAGAAAGACCAGGCTTTCACATCATTACCAACTTAAAAAACACAAGCCAGCCATTTCCTCTATGCCAACAGAGATAAATTAAAATGCAATATTTCTCAGTTCCCCTTAGAACTTCACAATGTCATTCACCATTATTAATTAAGATATGTTCAACTTATTTCAAATAAATAGTCATTTGTCTTGGTTTCAATACAACTGTAAAAAAAAATCATTTATAAAGACGATAATAATCAATTCAGAAACATGCATACAAAATGTAACAAACGATCAGATGGTAAGAATTAAACTCACCATTCCATTGCATGGATATTTTAAAATAAAACTAAACAAAATAAATTAAAAAAAAAAAAAACTTATTCTGTCCCATATGTACAAGATGCATGTTATTCTGCTCTTCTTGTTTCAAGCAAAAAATGGAACCGGCAAAACCTCCCCATTCCATTCGATATTTTTTCTATATTCCAAGAAACGAGTGACAATTAAATCAAAGAAACAAAAGAAAACAGAAAAATACCAATCTTGATAGAAGTAACTCGAAAGCCACAGGCCTGAAGGAGCACACCGATACTGCTTGCAGTGACTCCTTTCCCAAGTCCACTCACAACACCACCTGTCACCAACACGTACTTCATCTTTTTCTCTGAATCGAAACCCCTCTTTTGCTGTTTCTCCTACACCACATGCAAACACTCACACATGTCAGTAACCATAACACAAAAAACATCGTGAGACTCAAACACAACAGTGTTATTGAATTAATTAACCATTCCTAAGATCCACCAGTTGGCCACAAAACTACCAAAAACGATGAAACCACCAGAACCACCAAGAACAGAAACATTACACGAAAAATGCAAATATGAGATGACAAGATACACACGCGGCAGTGACATTGCATACACATCACCCACATGCAGAACCAAAGAAAGACGAGGAAAAAACTGACAAAGACCGAAACTTTACAGAAAAAGAGATGATGGGTGTGTGAGAAAACCTTAGGTGGCAATGAGGGTGATGGCGAAAAGGGTTATTTTTATCGTTTGGTAGGAAGAAAAAAGAAGAATAAAAAGGGGTATTGGTGGGAAAGTTTGAAGGGTTGGAATCTGAATCAGGAAATGGAATGGAGTAGTGTTGAGAAGGAATGCGAGAGAGAGGAAAGAGAAAGAGAAGGTTTGAGTTTTAGAGTGGGTTTGATGGGAAGGAATGCGTGATGTGTGAATTGGTTGAACCCTTTTTCTTTCCCTCTCTGCAGCCACACTTCTCGTTTTTCTTCAGGCGGCGGGTGAACAACGAGCCTCCCTCCCCCTCTTTTTCAACTTATATAGCAACCAAAACCCACAAATTAAATACAAATAATCAAAAAATTTATATTTTATTCAAATTTTAAAAAATATAAGTATTTTTTATTTACCTTTCTTAAATACAGTTAAGGAGCAGATACAAGTGTTGCATGATAACTTGCTTTAGTTTTTAACTTTTTGTCATTTGGCACATCATTGTAGTTAATTGTTAACCTTTTAATAGCTAAAATAACTTCTTACCCTATTATTTGATTTTGGTTTAGCTATGTTTTTAAAAAGAATTTATAACTTGTTTTAAATCTACTTTCTAAATATTTTAAGTTTTTTTTTTATTGAAATGGTTGTTATGTTTACCTCTTTTACTATCTTTATTTATTCATTGCCGTGGTTTTATTATATTTTATTTTGTTTGTACAAGGAACAAATTCTTTATATTACACTAGTGTAAACACAGGCGCTATCGTGCCTGTGTGTATGCATTTTTTAAATATGCATGATATTATATTAGTAAATGATAATATTATAATGTTATTAAGTTAATATATAAACTAAAATTATATTTATTAAAAATAAAGTGAAATATATCACAGATGAAATAATAACCGTTGATAGATAAAGAAGAAGAAAAGTAACAGAGATAGCCGATTTTATAAAAAAAATTGTAAAAGTAACGGTCATTTTTTAAAAATTTAATAAATTATTATATTTGAATGTTAAAATTGGTATTTTAAAACGTGGACACAAAAAGGAGAATCCCCTTTATTATTGTTATAGATTTTAACTAAATGGATATAATAATGAAAATATGATATTTGTAACTATTATTGTAACAATTCAAAGATCCATATAACAAAGGTATTCAAAAAGCAAACACATAGGATAAGAGGATTAAGTTTAGTGCTTCAAAATATAGAAAAAAGGTTTTCCAAAATAAAATATCAAATTATTTTTACATACTGCTACAAAATAAATATATAATGTAATCTACATATATCTTATTAGTCTCCTAAATCCTTAGATAATCTTAATGTTGTTCATAATCTACACATGCACACCTCTCTCTTTACTCACGTCAATAACACGGTCATAGCAAAGAGTAAAATTATGGACAACAAAGCTAAAGTCGTTTAAAATAATAATAAAGGTTTATATATTATGGTCATAATAAAGGGTTTTTCATATAACTATATAGATTTAAATATTATGGTCATAATAAAACATCTACCATACATCAATAACTTATTCCATCACAAACAATTTCACATCACATATATTCAACTCACTAGTGCAGGGAAGGGAAATGACAGCGATTATTTTCAGCTTTTGGCTTCGGGTCCACAACCGAGACATGTACGACCAAGGTAAAAAGGTAGTACTTTATGCCTCGGTTACTAACCCGAGGCATATTTAATATTTACTGTCTCGGTTTTCTCATAACCAAGGCCTAATGGGTAAACCTAATTAAAAAAATAAAGCTTCTTCTTCTTTCCCCTTCAAACCACCACAACTTCAATCTGCCACCGCACGCCCCCATCAAATCTCACTGGTTTAGCTCTCATGCTTGGTCGCCTCACGTGGACAGCACGTAACAATTGTCACCACTCCCGGCAACGCCGAACTCTTTCAGAAAACCATCGACGACGACATAGCCTTCGACCACCACATCTGCGTCCACCTCATCAAATTCCCCAACACCCGTGTGGGTCTACCGGAAGCTGTGGAAAATCTTGTTTCAGCCACCATGAGCACCACCGCCGCAAAAATCCACATGGCAGCGCACTTCATCCAGCCTCAGAATGAAGCTGTCCTGAAATAGTCTCATCCCAATGTCTTCATCCCCGATATCCTCTTCACCTGGAGCAAGGACTTGTCCAAGACTCTTCAAATCCAGAGGCTCGTCTTCAACCCTATATCCATCTTCGACGTGTGCATGATCCAGGCCATTAACCCCCCCCCCCCCGAAGCCTTTCTCTTCGATTCTGCGTCGTACCAAATCCCCAATCTCCCTCACCCTCTCACTCTCCCGGTGAAACCCTCGCTGGGTTTCGCAGCGCTCACGGAGTCTCTTCTCAAAGATGAAGAGGACAATCATGGAGTCATCGTGATGGAGGAGCAAAATCAGTGGTGGCGCGACCTGGATTCTCTGAACCAGCGGCTGCCCTTTTTTTTCGAATGAATAAGATGCAAGAACAGTGTTGCGATTTGGGGTTTTTAAACCTAATTGGGTTTACTGCCTCGGTTAATTCGAAACCGAGGCATAAACCTGAATAGGCCTCGGTTGAGTGGGACCCGAGGCATAAAATTGCGTCATTATTTTTGAATTTCAAAAAAACGGGAAGGTTGAAATTTTTTGACAACATTACTGCCTCGGTTGGAATTATAACCGAGGCATAAACACTCATAGGCCTCGGTTCTTTTGTAAACTGAGACATAAAAGTTGTTTAAAATCACAAAAATGTCACCGCGTCTCTATCTACCTCGTTTGCGGGAGAACTGAGGCATATAAGACGTTGTCTAAACATGAAACTGCACTAGTGACCTTTCAAAGATATCCTAACTGAACAAAACTTCCAAAAGACACAATGTATTTATTAGACTCTAGGACCATGCACCTCCTATTTTCAAGGACTTTCCTCGCCATTCCATGGTTATACCTCAATTAAAATAGTATAATAGGTAAATCATCCATATGTAAGTTCAACCATGAAGTTAAACTCACACTGATGACCTCTTTTAACTCTCACTCTAAGTATTTTTATTCTATATGAGTTAAACACTTAGTTGAGTCAGGATATATTGTTGATTTGATGATGTTGTAACTTGTATATATTGAATTTGTATTGCTTGATGATGTGTGTATTGTTATTGATTTGTTGTTGATGTAAGTGTATTAGGAAATTGAATTAGAATTTAAAAATAAGAAAGAATGGATGAAAGGATGTTAATATACCCTTTTGTGAAAATGAAATTGAGGAAGATGATATTGAAAACAGCAGTTGAGACTAAAAATAGAAAAAATAAGGCTAGCATAGTTGATTGTTAGAGGTATTATACTAGGAATGGGGTGGATAAGGATGGGAAAAAAAGAGCAAAGTGTAATGGTTGCAACAAAATATTTGTGTGTGGTGGAAGAAAATATGGAACTTCTCATTTGAATATGTTATGTTATGAAATATGATAAAAGAAAAAGGTGAAGATGTTGGTCAAATGATGCTAGATATCCAAGGAAAATTGAAGGAAAATAAAATAGATCAAGCAATACACCATGAATTATTGTGTGAACTAATTATTAGGCACAATTTGGCTTATAAATTTGTTGAGTATCCTGAACTCAGGAATTGGATAAGCTACTTGTGTCCTAATGCAATTATGGTTATACTAGAAAGATGATATTGGGAGATTGTACATTAAAGAAATTATGATGCTTAAGAATTTGCTTGTTTCCATTCTTAGTGGGATTTTTTCACTTATGATTTGTGGACATCTATTAATACTGAGGGTTTCATATCTTCAACTGCCCATTTTGTGAACTTAAATTAAAAATTAAATAGTAAGCTTCTAAACTTTTGCCACATGTCTACCTACCCCCCCCCCCTCTCCCCCTCCTTTCACACACACATAAAGGTTTTAAGTTGTCTAGGAAAGTTTATGAACTTTTGCAAGATTGAGACTTGAGAAAAAAGTATTTTTTATTACTTTGGACAATGCTTATGCTAATGATGTGCTCCAAAATTCCTTAAGAATTCAACTTAATCTACAAAATTGTTTGATATGTGGGGGTTGGGAGGGGGGTGAATTCTTTCATATATATTGTTGTGCACACATATTGAATTTGATTGTTCAAGAAGGATTAAAAGTGTTTAGCAATGATTTGGATCAAATTAGAAATAACATCAAATATGTTAGGGGTTCAGAGACTATAATGGTAGAATTCAAACAATGTCTTGAAGAATTTGGCGATGTTGATTACATCATGTGGGTTGTCTCTTGATGTCCCTACACGATGGAACTCAACATGCTTGAAGCTCAAAAGTGTCCTAAAATGTCAACATGTTTTTGGAAGCTTGTCATTTGGTTGGTGAATGTTAAAAATATTGTCCTTCAGAGGAAGAAGGAGAGAGGACTCAAAATAGTTTAGGTTTTTATTGCCTTTTTATGATATTACAACCTTAATTTTGCCATAAGTTATCCCAATTTGAATTTATATTTCTTACAAGCTTAGAAGATTCAAAGTTTGTTGATTGAGAATGTGAAGGATGGGGAGGAAGTATTAAAGAATGTGGTTAAATTGATGGTGGTCAAATCTGAAAAGTATTGGGATGAATATAGTGTTGTGCTTGCTTTTGGGGCAATTTTAAACCCAAGAATAAAATTACAAATATTGGCCTATTGCTTTGAAAAAATTGATCCAATTACTTGTTAAATATTTAAAACAAATTGTCCTATAGTCAAATTTTTTATTTATTCGAGTCTTATTCAGTTATAGTTATTTGATCAGTTTTGTATAATATTTATTAATTTATTAACACTATAAGTATTAATCTATTTTTTTATTTATTTATAATCTATATCTTATCATTTTTATTTTGTAACCGCTCAAAGTATATATAATTTATTACTAATTTTATTATTGTTGATATAATTTATTTTATTATTTTATTCTTTATGTTTTGTTATTATTCTGTTTTAAATTTAATTAACTATTAATCATATGAAAAAGTATTAATGACAAAATTATAATATTTATTTTATAATTAATTTTTGTAAAGTTAGTAATATATTTTTATTTTAATAATTATGATAATATATGATCTATTTTTTTATTTTTTATCACCATAAAAAATTGACATATATAATAATACTAAATAAATGTGCTTATTTTTTTCATGTTGAATAAAACATAATACTTTTCTTCGAATAGTTAAATTGATATAAGAGTTGGTGTTTTTTCCTTTTGTTCAAGAAAACAAATTGTTATTTATGTAAAATAATTGGATTAACCGCATTTTTTTTCTTTCAAATATTTTTAAATTATTATATTTATGTAAATTTCGTTATTTTTTTACTTATTTGTTCTCTTAATTTTTTTTGAAACATTATCTTTTTTAAAATTGTATTACAACCAGTCAGATCTTTAAATAAAATTATTTATTATAAAAATTATTTATGTTCTTATATTTATTATGCATTTGTTATTAATATTAATGAAAATAGTTAAGAAGAGTGATCTCTTAACTTAGTTATGGGAAGGTGAAGAATTATGTATGCTTGAGCAAAAATATAAATTATATTAATTATTTTGGCTATTTAAAAGATTTGAAGAAAGTTATATTTTTCCAAATCTTAACTAACTCTTTCTTATATGGTAATAAAATTATATATCATGAAGGTGTAAATACTTTCTTAATATTCTATTATTATATATTATTGTTACTTGCAAATTAGTTTTTTTTTTTTTTTTTTACGTGGAAGTTAAAGCCTCCTTAATAAGGAATTGAGAAGTTAAAATAGCATGTTTGGAAAAACTTTCAAGGCTCTTACAAATGAAAGATACGAAGAAAATAAAAAATATTTCTTTATTAATGAAAAATAATTTGACTTAGTTAACTTATTTTTATATAATTTTTCCAAAATTTTCATTTGTAATTTATGTATAAGCGAATTTTAATTATAAAAGGTCAAGTTTATTATTATATTTTTTTCTCATAAAAATCCTTTTAAATAACTTATCCATACATGTTCGTTTTTATAACTTAAATATATAATTAGTCATATTTATTGTAATATTTATATAAATTAATAATATATATATATATATATATATATATATATATATATATGAATTAACTGCGTAAATGTAGTTTTAAAAACATTTTTCACGACTAAGTTTTAATAACTTTTTTTCTTATAATATGATGTAACATTTTTTAAGAAAAATTTTTATTTTTATAATTTAAAATTACTTCGTGTTGTAAAAAAATTTATCAAAATTTAATTTAAAAATATGATGATCCATTTTAAAATGATAGAGTAGAAAATGTAGAAATTGTTGAAAGAGTAAGAGAATCCTAAGATGAATTCCTTGCATGTGGTGATTCATGTTCCCAATGCATGATGCATCACTGCAACCTGACACATTATTGATGAATCTCTGTAGTATGGAATCAACATGCATTGGGTCTGTTAGAGGAAGGACCATCACACAATTTTTTAGAAATAGACACTTCCCTGCAATTTTTGCCAAACTCCAATGGCTTTTTTCCATCATCAGATAAACCCTAACCCTAACCCTAAATAGGTATATTCGTGGATATCAAGTGTTACACATGCATTGGGGCTTCATTCGGTGCTTAACAGTTCCAAGTTTCTTTCTTTGCCCATGGTTCTCTAATGCCAACACTTTTCACACTAACTCACCTTAAGTGAGCACTTTCTAAGAAAAATAAATAAAAAATCATAAGTTCAATTAGCTAGTTCATAAATTTAAAATAATAATTTCTATTTATATTTAAACAAACTTAATCTTCACTGGCGTACACACAGAAACTGTCATAATATTATATTAGTAGATGATGATAATATAATGTTATTAAGTTAATATATAAAATAAAATTATATTTATTGAAAATAAAATGAAATACACCAAAAAAGATGAGAGAATAATGGTTGATAAATAAAAAAAAGAGAGGAGGAGAGATAGACGATTTTATAAAAAGTTTGTAAAAATAACGATCAATTTTAAAAAATTTAATAAATAATTTTATTTTAAAGGGTAAAATTGATATTTTAAAATGTGGACACAAAAGAGAAAATCTTTTTTATATATTGTTATAGATGAAGATCTAAAATAAAGAAACAAGTAGAAACTATTTTTTTGTAAATGTATGTAGGGTTTAGGGTTTTTTGAAACTGTAGGGAAAATACAGTGTTAGAAATCTTTCTTCAGATAAAAGTTAATTATTTAGTTTGTTTTAATTGGTATTTATAACGGTAGGAAATGGAACCTAAGATAAATTTAAATTGAATATGAATTTGGGATTTATAATAGTAACGTTACATATTACTAAATAAACAAAATTACATAATTGGCGGTATGGTGAATAGCTTACAAACATGACAAAAAGGTCTGACATTTTAAAAATATACGATAATAAAACGAATACAAGTTTAAAGATTAAAATTTATAAATTATAATACTTGAATTGTAAAGAATGATGTTAGGTTAGTAATTTTTTTTAATAAATATTCATTGTGTACGTCTTTATTTGAACTAAAAAATTAGAAAATTTGGATTTTAATTTTGGATTAAATATATTTTTGTCCCTTGTAGTGAATTAGTTTATTTCGAAACTTTAGACCATTTTAGTTTTTCATTCTTCGAAATATGTGGATTTAGTTTTTTTAATCAAATTTTGTTAGGTTTATTTGATGTGTTGTATATATTTTCATGATTGTATTTGAGTTATTTATATTATTTGACATATTTTTATTTTAATGTTAAGTCAAATATTATTATGAAAAGCGTTTAAAATATCAAATAAACTTAACACAATTTTATTAAAAAGATTAAATCTACATATTTTAAAATATGAAGAATTAAATTAATCTAAAAATTTAAAATTAACTAATTTTAAAATTTACTGAAAAAACAAAATATACTTAACCCTTTAATTTTAAGGTTGAAACTTTTAGGGAATTATATATGGACCCACATTTTAAACCCATGTCAGAAACAATAATCTATACCAGAAATACATCTTTCTTCCAAGATCCAAATATTCACATGTTACTCAAAGTTCACATTTAATACAACAAGAACATGTCTACCAAAATAATTTTGAAACCATACATAGCCGAAACAAACCTCAAATATAACCAAACATTTATCGCATGTCTAACCTAATTTAGAAACTTAAGTACCTCTTATTTAAAACAATTTTTTTAACACTATATGCTTGACAATATATTTTTATTAGGAGTATTTTGGTCATTAAAAAAGTTATCTTTTGTATTTGTAAAGAAAGAGAAATTGAAGAGTAGAATAGTGAATGCAAAGTATATATAAAAATTTGTTAGTCTCAAAATATATTTATTGATATAATATTTCTCTTTTAATGACGAATATTATAGTTTAAATATCATTAATGCCAGTGACATTATACGAACTGTGTTTAACAAAAGAAAAAAAAAATCTTCCACAGTTTAAGGGATTAAAAGAGAAAACAAACATAACTGAATGCTAAGTGTATTAAGAAAGAAAAACACATTTTCAATATCCAAATAAAAGACGAATGTAAATTTTTTACTGATTATTTTTCTATTCTGTGCTGAACATTAAAAAATATTAAAAATACATTACATTGATGTTTTAAATATTTTTTTAATATATTTTAAAACGTCAAAACTAATAGTAATTAGAATATTATAAAAATACAGTAGAGAAATAATCCAATAAAACCCAAAAAATCCAAATTCATAAAAGATTCTAGTGTACTGAGAACTGATTTAATAGTTGTCAAAAAGCAAATATTTCTTTTAATTTTACTGTTATAAATAATAAAATAGAAGCATTAATTTTAACAATAGAAATAAGTAGGTGGAGAATTCAATGACCTAAATTGAAGTTGAGTAAGTGGATCATTGATGGAGTGGTCATTCCTAGGTTATTTATGGCCAAGGTGTTGGTATTCATTAATGTTATTTTTATTGGTTGAACTTCATCATTTTATAAATTTGTAACTAATTGTTAATTAATGTTATTTAAATAATTAGTATAGTATAAATTATTATAAGTTTGTCTTGAATTTTAATTACTTTTTCATTAAAATTAATTTTATCTTAATTTTAATTAAAAGTAATTGAAAATTTGAGATGACATGGAATAATTCAAACTTTCTAAGTCACTCTGATAAAAAATGTTGAAGTAAAGATATTCAACTAACACGTGTTAAAAAATGTAAATATATTTAAATTGTCATTAATTTCAATTTTTAAGTCATATAAAATTATTAATGTACCAGAATTAGAATTAACTGTTTTTAGAATATATTTAAAGTGATATTTTTAGATCTGTTAGACAAAATGTTTTGTTAAATGGAGTTGGTGCCGATATAAATATTCTCGCATCAATTACAATGAGTTTTATCATTAGATAAATTTTCCAGAAACAATTTTCTAAAAGAAAAAAAAATTAAAATAAATAAGTTTAAATTACTTTATGTATAAACCAATTTGTAAATTATGGAAAGACTAATTTCATTTTATTATTTTAGAAATGTTTTTGAAAGTATTTAGTTAAAAAATATATGAACATAAGAAAAATATATATATTAAAAACTATTATTTTCATACACATGAATTTCATATTTTCCATACATTTTCTCACAAATTGTACAATAATTTGAAGGGAAAAATAATCACACCATACTTGGCATATTTTATATTAAGTAATAATAACATTAATGGTACATAAAGGGAGAGAAATGAAAGAGAGAAAAGAATTTAGCACAAAAGCCCAGTTAAAGCCCAAACTTGAAGCCCAATAGCCAAAACATTTAACCTAAAAAATCCATTTTTTTTGCAGAATGCATCATTCTTCTGTGGGGCACTGGATGTTTGGTTGCTTGAAGGATTTGCTCCAACTGCAGCTGCATCATAATCACACTTGCATGCTTATTTCCTTCTTATCAAAAAACCATATAAATTATTTCTAAATAAAAATAGAAAACAAAAAAATTCTTAAAAAAGTTAAAACTAATTTTACATAAGTTAATCTGTAAAAATTTACTTTCTTGAAATATTTTTAATCCGCATACAAATTAATTTTTAATATATAAAAATAACGTTTTCATTTTTTTTAAAAATTTATAAAGATTCATGTGTAAATTTGAGTTGACACTAAATAGAAATAAAAGAATTCAACAATATATAAAAAATAACTCATATTTTATACAAATTAACTCATTTAAACTCACAATTTAAACATGTTCTTAATTAACCAGCAAACAAAGTTTGATGTCAATTTCATTACCTGAAGGACTTGGTGCAGGACTTGTGCCATTTTTTCCTTTCTCCAACTGATAAAAAACTTGAGCCTCTTTTGATTTGGGGTCCATGTGCAAGAGTTCTGCTTCCATTGAAAAGTGACTATTAGGTAACAAGCATTTCTTTTCTTAAGGAAAAAAAGTATAAGTAAAAGAAAAAGAATATATTTTTCTACAAATCACAATTAACTTTCACATGAGATAAGAGGTAAGAATTTCATGGTTTTTGGAGAGGTTTCGTAGTAGAAATGAACACTAATAAAATACGAATATGTTTTAACTTCAAATAACATCAACTTTAACCTTTTTTTTTTCTTCAGCAATGTTAGTTATAGTATTTATTATAGGTGGAGTTGAATCCATAATCTCTTACCATCCTTTTAAACTCAATAAACTAATTTTATATCCTACATTGTTAGTAAGTGAAGTTAAATCTAGGTTTAATTAGTTAGATGGTACTCACTTTTGTTCAGATATGTCAGTTTGGTACCCGCTTTTATAAATGTGTAAATCTAGTTTCAACTTTTGAAAAATTATCTTAATCATGTTCTTTTTAGACAAAAAAAATACTAAAGTCGTTAACTTAATTCATGACTTTTACCACTAAATTTTAATATAAATATCAATACTTAATTTTGTAAGTCGTTTTAAATATTAATATCGTTAATGGTGGTAATAATTTTTTGCTGAAAATGACTTAATTCAGACATCTTTTCAAAAGTTATGACTCAATTGACACCTTTTTAAAAGTAAATACCAAACTGACGCATCTAAATGAGAGTGAGTATTATCTGACTAATTAAACCTTAAATCAACAACCTATCTCATTCTCCCTTTCAACTTTACCTACAAACAAACCCTTCAATCTAAAACCTTAAAACAATCATACCACGTCTAATAATCTCACTTCGCTTAAAAGTTGAGGCGTTAGACGGTTTCAATACCTCTTACTCTGTTTACCTTTCAAGACGTTTTTTAAGAACAAAACTGTCACGGAGTATACACTCCAAATCAGACTATACGAATTTAAACTCGTACTTAGAAATCTATAATTTAGAGTATTACAAACAGAATGTTACCGGGGCACTTGGAGACATTGACAGGGGAATTGCATGCAGTGGGGAGATTCAAAGCCAAAGTGACATTAATCTGCAAGCCACCAAGGTCAGGATCATTGCGATCTCTGATGATTACACACAAACACTTCTTGTTGTTCTGCAGAACTTGCTTGAGACCACTGCAACAATCTGTAGCTGGAGCTTGTGCTTGACCTCCAACATAGGGCAAACATGTTGCTAGCCCTACCAATTGCTGTGCGCATTCATCTTTGTCAGTTGATGAAGAATCTCCCATGGCAGTGCCAACTATCACTGTTGCCAGCAACAAGAACTCTGCCATGGCTTTTGTCTTGTGGTGGTAGGACATTTTGTGAAGAGTGTTCAGAAAATGAAGTGAGAGAGATGGGAAAGTGGTTGAGGTGAATGTGAGAATGGAAAGTGCTTAAATATTGAGAAAACATTATGGTGTTGGTGAAAGTGTATATATGTATGTATAAATATATGGTGTTGGTGATGTTTATATTAAATTAAAATGTAATGAAAATACGTTATTTTAAGATAACAATAGCATTATGATTAAGGTTGGAACGAAAAAAAAACCAACAATAACAAATATTAGTTGTAAACTAATGTTTCTTTTAATGTGTAAAAGCAAGAAAAGAATGGTGTGAACAAAACTAGAAAAGTGTATTATAACTTAGTGCGTCACTTCACCAACCCACTATGGCAAATGATGTATAGAGACTTAGTGGCTTCTTGTGGCATGCGTGGATGACAAGTGGCAAGAAAACATGATATCATATTCTCCTTTTGGTGACTTCATATTCATTATTACAAGCCTTTACCTTCATTCACTTTTAGCCTATAGAGAAAAAAAAATTCTTCTACTCTTCTAAGAGAAAAATATTTTTTAAGGATTAAATTTTAACAATTTTTTTCTTATAATTTATAGTATTATTTATATTTTTTTCATTTATTAGAAAATTATTTATAAAATATCAACTTAAGTTGTAAAAAAAATTTATTAAAAATTAGTTATCAAAATATCATTATTCTTTCGAAAACTTTCATATCTAAAAGTAGAGATGTCAAAATGGGTAACCTGGCCCGACCCGGCTCGACCCATCACGGGTTGATCATTTAGTGAACTAACCCAATCCAGCTTACTTTTTAGCGAGTCAAAAAAATTCGAACTCGGCCCGGCCAACCACAGGTTGGCGAGTTAAATGGGGTTGGCTCACGGGTTCACTTAATTAAAAAAAATACAATTTTTTTTTATTTTTTTTCAGTCAAAACTAAATTATAATTATAATTAAAATCTAAATAAAATTTAATACAATCCAAATACAAACCAAAATAAAAAAATACAAATTATTTAAAAGAAAACCTAACATGAAGCCCAACTTAATAAAAAATACGTGTGTGATCCTTTTATCTACAGGTTGGTGAGCCAACCCGACTCATCACGGATTTAACCCGAGTAAGCCTGGTTGCGTATTGAAATTTATAAAAAAATTTCAACTCAATTGTGCCTTAAAGAGTTTGCTTTTATTTCTTTTTCATTTAAGTTCAATTATCATAATACATTCAATTCTTATTCAACAATACCATGTTAATTTCATCATACTACTCAATATTAATAACATCAAAGAATTCATTCAAATTCACCATTTATCACATGAGAGCAACATACTTGATAATCATAACCCAATTTAATTTTCATTTAAATTAAGACAATTTTTCTTTTAATTGTAAACATTTGTTCAGAGACCAAATATGTAATTACAATCCTAAGATAACAAACATTCATTTTTTCTTACAATCGACATGTACAAGAACGATAATTAAGGAACTTAAAATTTAAGAGAAAAGAGAAAACTTACTCATATCAAGATTATAATGAAATAGATTTGATATATTTTATGTTGTCTTTTAAGTTGGTTTCTGGAAGTGAAATGGATGAATGGTAATCTCCTAAATTTAGAGCAAGGTTAGGAAGAGTCAAGTAATACAAAGATTGAAGTTTATAATAAATGAAGAAGGAATTGTCTGTTTTGCTATTTATATCCTTATAATTTAATTAATTAAAATATTCATTCTTAATAAACTGTAAACTTTGCTTTCTAAGACTTTCTATAACTACACCTAGTTGATTTTTCAAAAATTAAAAATAAGAGATTTGTTTTTTTTTTATAATCAAATAATATGTCTTCATATTAAGACCTAGTCTAGATGTCAAAAGATTTTAAAGAAATCAAGCTCCAAATGGAGGTTGAAGATCCAAAAGTACAGACAATGAAGAGTCTCATGGAAGTTATACACAATTAAAAGGAGAATGTTAACACGTAAGAACACTAGTTAATGATAATTAATTTGTATTGGTTCCTTCACTTTTATATTCAAAGTTAAAATAATTAAATACATTAACTAAGATAATATAAACGCATATAAGAAATTTTATATATATATATATATATATATATATATAATATTTAAAATAGGTTTAAAATAAAGTTTAATACAAAATATAAATTTAAATAAACCTAATTTGGTTAAAAATATCCATTATAATAAAAATAAGGTTAAATATGTTTTTGCTTCCTAAACTTTGAATGAAAATTGAAATTAATCTCTCTTAGAAAATTTGGTGGCCCAATTTAGTCTCTCACCTTTAGAAATGCATAAATTTATTCATTTTAATCAAATTTTGTTAAATTTATTTGACGTATCAAACACTTTTCATGATATCATTGAAGTTGTTTACACCGTTTGACACATTTTCGTTTCAATATTAGTTGAGAAACGTGTTTGAACATCAAAAAAACTTAACAAAAAATTGATTAAAATGACTAAATTGGTCCAAAGTTTCGAGAAATGATTAATTTCAATCTCATCTAAAGTTAAGGGACCAAAAATATATTTCATCCATAAAAATATCAATATAACATTTATATACAAATTAAAATTTTCGTCTCAATTTAAAATGGATTAAATTAGTAGCAGACCTTCCGCATGATGGAGGGGAGCCATGACTAGGGATGGCAACGGGGCGAGGCGGGGACGAGTTTCGTTATCCCATACCCATCCCCGCATAAAAAATTCATCCCCATCCCCATACCCAAACCCAACAGGTATCAAACTTTTGTCCCATCCCCATCCCCATCGGGTAACGGGTATAATCTCGTACCCATACCCGTACCCGTGTTCTAACTATTTCAATATTAATTTTTATAAAAGAAAAAAAGTTACGGTAAAGAAAACATAATATTATCAAATATTCAATATTAGGAGGATGATTATTTCTTCCATATCAAATACTTTGAAATAAATTATAATTGTCTACATTTTCGATTAAAATACCAAATAAAATTTCATGAGAACCAAAACATTTATTAAATTTGCCAACTACAACATTGATGAAACTTAGTTGATAAAATTAAAAAATATTTCAAAAAAATATAAAAGAAAACAAATATTCAAATTAAAATATATTTTAAATGTTTGTTTACTTCAATATTTTAAATTCTAATGAATCTTTTTTTTATAGACTAATAAAAGTTATAATACATCACTGGATCAAAATGACACAAAGAACAAATAATAAACATAATAATAAAATTTTGACATAGATTTTGTATCTTTTGAACTTCAATATATGTTGGATAGTGACAAATAAATATTCATAGCAATTACATTAAATTTTTATATTGTAGTAAATAAAATTTATTTATACAATTAAAGTGAAAAAATTACAGTATGATTAATAATGAGTTATAAAATAACAAATAATTAGATAGAATATATCGAAATATTATTTTACATGATGAAAATAAACAATAAATAAAAATATTAAAAAACTAACAAATGTGTGTTTTAGAAATAATTTGAGAGACTATTGAAAGAAATTGCACAAAGAAAATCAAATGTATAATTAAGGTATGATAAGATGAAAAATACCTTAGAGAACTAATTATTAAATTATGTTTGAAGTGGTTAAAATTAAATAGAAATATCATTAGTGACAACAAAAGTTTGTCATTAAATTACAAATAAATTAGTGATTAAATTGGTCACTAAATCAAGTACCGGTTCGATCATTGAATCGGTCACTAATTTAATCATTGATTCAGACAATAAATCAATTACTACCACCAATGACGAAAAATAGTGACTGATATGGGTTAATGACTAAATCAGTCACTATTTCATGTTTTTCTTGTAGTGAATTATCATATACTATTCCTAAATATCATTATATATATATATATATATATATATATATATATATATATATATATATAACTTTAACCACTTCAAACATAATTTAAAGTGAAAAAAATTACAGTATGATTAATAATGAATGATAAAATAAAAAATAATTAGATAGAATATATCAAAATATTTTTTTACATGATGGAAACAAACAATAAAAAAAATATTAAAAAACTAACA
Organism: Vigna unguiculata; assembly: GCF_004118075.2. Taxonomy (NCBI): domain Eukaryota; kingdom Viridiplantae; phylum Streptophyta; class Magnoliopsida; order Fabales; family Fabaceae; genus Vigna; species Vigna unguiculata. The sequence continues at coordinate 4,527,322 of NC_040289.1, read as the reverse complement.
AATGTGTGTTTTAGAAATAATTTGAGAAACTATCTAAGAAATCGCACAAAGAAAATCAAATGTATAATTAAAATATGATAAGATGAAAAATATCTTAGAGAACTAAGACAACTTTTCAAATATCAACATATATACTCAATAGTTGAATAATAACAAAAATTATTTTAATGAAACAAAAGAGTTCTTCAGATTAAACAAAAATTAATAATAATAATAATAATAATAAGTAAATATTTTTTGTTCTATTACCTTAAATTGAGAGTATAAATATTCTCATGCGAAAGAAAAATATATAATAAATAAAAATATTAAAAAATAATAGAAATATTCAAATGTGAGTCATAATTTTTTTTAATTAACATATATCATTTTAACATAACTACATAAAGGTTATGATAAGATAAAAAATATATTGGAGATGCAAATGAGTTTCATGACAAATCAAATAATTAAAAGAAATAAAAAATAGAATATATATATATATATATATATATATATATATATATATATATATATATATATATATATATATATAGGGTTACTTCATTAACTGTGAATATTTAAATAATTTAAACGAGAATGGAGATATGGCGGGGACGGGTATTATGGCGGGGATATGTACATCCCCATACCCATCCCCATACCTAACTGAAAAAGTCGGGGATTCCCCATACCCATACCCATACCCAGTCAATGCGGGGATTCTCCGTCAAAACGGGGACGGGTTCGGGCAATACCCACGGGGACGGGTTTATTTGCCATCTCTAGCCATGACTCCCCCAATTTTTTTTTATTTAATTTGTTATATACATTTAAATTATTTATTTATGTATTATTATATTATTTATATTAATTTTTTAAGTTTTTCTTAAAATATCATACATATTTTTTTTTTTATTTTGTATCTTATCTCTTCTTTTTATCTCAATTTTTACTTTTAATATCACTTCTTTTTCAAAATAAAACGGTAACACAGTAAAATTGATAAGTTAAAGAATATTTTAGATCAATTAATTTATTCTTTTGAATTGGTTTATTTTGTACTTTTTTTAAGTATATGGTTTCCTCTTGCATGTGATAAATTTGTCTACTTTGGATTAGGTGATAACAAATTCATATTTTTCTAAATAGGTGAGACGTGGTAGATTTATATTAGAAAAATTATGATAAAGAATAAAATAATTGATTTTTTTTAAGAAGAAGATTTATTTATGTACATCAATCAAACTTGAAAAATTTCACGATAATCCAAAAATTAAAGACCACGAAAAACAACTATCTAAAACTCTCAGAGTTGCATATAATGAATTTAAAAAAATTTAATTTGGCACCCCTAAATTTTTTTTAAAGTTCCGCACGAGATGAAATTGCTTCGGTTTAAAAAGAAATTGGGGATAAATTGAAACAAAATAACAAATACAGAAACTAAATTTAGATTTTTCACATCAACCTTGACATGTGGTACTATCAATGCCACATTATAAATGCCATGTCACACTATCTTTACCACGTGAATAGGATCTTAATTTAACACATGATTTTTTTTTAAAGTGTACCATAATGGCCAGATTGTCCGCTATCCTAGAAGGCTGCTAACTTAAGGCAAGATTGGCCACTATCCAAAAAGGTCGCTAACTTAAAGTAACCATTAGGCCTAAAGGAATACCACACAAACCACAACCGAGTACATAACGACATACTGAGTTAATACCTCATCAATAAACATGCATGAATCAACTAACTTACATAACGACAAGGGTAACCAACTAGGCGGATTCCTTAATCATAAAGGCGATACCTACACTAACCAACCACATCAGTGGAATGCCGTGTACTCTAACTTAGAGAAAAGTTAAAGGAAACCACTATGAAAGAATGATAGGCCTAAAGTCTGGGTCCAACTAAGCCCACACCAAGCCCAATGAAGATTGGATCACTGTGAACGTAATCAGGACTCAACCCACATTTTGAATCAAGGTAAAAAAGAGATTAATTTCCTATAAATAAGAGTGGACCCTAATAATTAAAGATACGTATTTGTCGAAAACTTTTCTACAGATAATCCCATGTTCCACCATGTTCCATCAAGATTGAGTAACAAAAACATGACAAATAAAATCAAGGAGTATCCATCCGAAAAACTCAAAAATTATGATAAGATGAGGTTTAAATCATATAATAATCTAATATTATCTATAAAAGAAAATTAAAATTAAATTAAATTTTTAAAAGATTAAAAAAATCTGGAATTAACATATAACATATCGATAAACGTTATTGATACATTAATCACGAATAGAATATCACGAAACAAATCTTCTAAAATAAGGATCAAATTAAAAAAAAAAAAATAACAGACCAATTTAATTTTTTCTTTTACATGTGAGTACAAAATTTTCCATCTCGATGTCCCAAAATCAAACTGCGTCCATAGATTTTCGTAAAAAAATCTGCTGCTGACGACGCAGAATCGAATGGCCACCCTTTTCCAACGGTTTCCATTCGCAACAAAATATCATTGGAACAATTTTAATGCTAGTATTAATAACTATAATTTTAACAACTAAACATAAATAAATCCATTAAAATATATTAAGATGATATAAAGAGAATCTTAAATTTAAGATTCCTGAATTTAAAATAAAAATGATTGTTAATCTTAACCCGATAATCAAATTAATTTTTAAAGTAACAAATGTGAATTTGATGAAACATTTTGCTTTTTGAGTAAAATTTATAAAAAAATATATAATAAATGAAATTCAGTTATAATAAATAAAATTTTATAAAATAATTTTTTAAATCTTGTATTAAATAGTTCACTGTCACAAAGAGCACTACTAATCTTTAGAGGGAAAGTGAGAGAGAACAGAATGGGAGTGGTAATAATCGACGGCACCACCGTGAGCGACTTCGTCAACGACACCGCCGCGTTCACGAAGTCCGTGGACGATCAGTTCGCGGCGCTGGACCTCAACAACGACGGCGTGCTGTCGCGGTCGGAGCTCCGCAAGGCGTTCGAGTCCATGCGCCTCATCGAAGCGCACTTTGGCATCGACGTGACCACTACGCCGGAGAAGCTCGCCACGCTTTACGACTCCATCTTCGACAAATTCGACGTCGACCGGAGCGGTACCGTGGACCGCGACGAGTTCCGAGAGGAGATGAAGAAGATCATGTTCGCCATCGCCGACGGCCTCGGCTCCTTCCCTATCCAGATGGTCCTCGAAGACGACCCCAACAGTCTCCTCCAGAAAGCCGCGGATCTCGAAGCTTCCAAGACCTGAATGAAAACGGTGACGTTTCTATGCTTACGAGACACGAATAGAGACGGCGGCGTTTCAGGATTCCGTGAACTGAAACGACGGCAATTGAAACGCCGCCGTTTTAGATTTGGTAACTGTGTTTGACCGTGTGCCTTCGTGTGGTAACTTTGTTTTTTTTTCTTTTTCTCTTAATAAAGGATTTATGTTGAGATTAGTGTGCTTGAATAAAAAAGTAAGGGTTGAATATTATTTTTCCTTCTTACAATTATTCATTAAATTTGTCTTTGGTTTCGGGTTTTAAAAATTAGTTAATTAATTTTAAATAAAAAATGTATTTAGTTTTTTTATCAACTAATGTAATAATATACGATGATTTTTAAATATTAAATTTCAAAATTTCAAAACTATATATCTATCATATGGATTTAATTTAAACACGGTCAATAAATATCAAATTTAGAATAAAAATAATTACAATCACATCATTTTAAGAGTTAAAAGATTGAATTTATCATTTTGGAAATATAAAAATCAAAGACAAATTTTAAAAGTAAATACTAAAAGAAATTAGTGTTATCAAAATTTTAAAATTAATTAACAATAAAATATTTTAGAGAAAATATAATTAAATAAAGTAAAAATAGTAAAAATATTTAACAAGCGGAGCAACTTTTTTAAATATCATACTTCCATTCTCGTTCTAAGTTTTTTTTTTCTTTCAATTTCTTCCTCTTACTTTTTTCCTTCGAATATAATAAAATCACAGTATCAAACTATTTTGTTCAGAAAAAAATTTTAAATTATCATTGATAGATTTTTTTCAAAAAAAAAAATGCTAACAAAATTGATTAGAATCATTGGTCTACAAATAAATAATTTATGACATAAATTGATATATTTTAGATTAAATGAGAATATATTAAAAATAGTCAATGTAGAAAGAACATTTGATGTGATGAAAGTTGATTGATAATCGAAGAGGAGGAGTGTGTATTGAATGTAATCACATGACATCATAAAAGAACTATTGAAAAGATTACTAATTTCTTTGTGAAAGTGGAAGGAAGGATAAATAGGTTATCTATTAAGTGTATTAAAAGTGAAGATGTTTTACTTATTGATAGTTGAATTTGTCATATGGAGACGTTGAACAATTAGAGTTAAATATGAGATGCGCCATTCCAGAAAAGATGACAATGTCAAAAATCTAAGTATGAATTGTGTGATGATTGACTTTAAATTATGTGCAACAAATGATGTGCTAAATAGTTTAGTAAGGTTATTAAATTGTTTGATAGAATGACACAATAGATCGTTTATTACAGATTGTCTAATAGTGATGTAATAGAGTCTAGTGAAAGTATTTTTAGATTTAACTGTCTTAATTGTTTTTTGTTATTCTCTTATTTTGAGATCTTTATGTAAAGACCCTTATGGGTTTAAACATCACACTGAATTATAATTAGCCTCTGTGTATAGAGCCTTCCACGATCAATAAAAGTGCTTTCTTTCAATCTTATTCTTATGTTTTCTTGAATTGATATTGTTGAGAACCCAACAACTGGTGTTGTATATGGAAATAAGAAAAAGAAAGTCAAGAAGTTAAAAATATGGCCACCAAGTTTGGTGGCCAAAAGTTTTTCGGGGACAAAGACTTTAGACTGTGGAGGATCAAGTTGGAAGCCATCTTGAAACAACAAGGTTGAGATGAGACTTTGAAGAGTGAGACGACCATTCTAGCATTTATGTCTTAGAAGAAGAATAAGTTTGACACGATCAACAAAGTTAAGAGAACCATAATTTAGTGTCTTAGTCAAACACTAAGAGAAGTTGGTAAAGAGAAAATTGTTGCGTTAATGTGGGTGAAACTTGAGTTATTGTACATGACTAAGTTTTTGGAACATAAACTTTGTTTAATGCAATAATTATGTTCATTCAGGATGACTGATACAAGAATGATGTTGTAACAACTAGCAGATTTCAGTAAGATTTTAGACAATCTAGAGAACATTAAAGTGAAACTTAAGGATGAAGATAAGACTTTACTTTTTTTACGTCTTGCCTGAGATGTATGGACATTTAAATACACTTTGGTGTTCAGGAAGTAGAAAACCCTTACTCTTTAAAGGAGGTGCAAACCTTGATAAGGATTAAGGAGCTTCATAAGTTTCAAGAGTCTAAAGGAAAGGGTAATAGTTTAAGTCTGAATGTGTCTAAGTTCAAGGGGAATAAGGAAAATGAGTTTAAAGGGAAGAAGACAAAGCAATACTCATCAAACGATCTGGCAGAAGGTGAGTGCTATGATTGCCATAAGAAAAGTCACTTCATGATAAGTTGTGAACAAAATTAGAGAAACGAGAAAGGCAAGAAATCCCATTCCAAGAAAGAATTTGTTGATGTTGCTTTAGTGTATGATAATTGTCAGTTTTTTGGGATGCGAGTGGAGTCTGTGTCTAATGCACAGAGGAGTTGGGTCATGGACTCAAGATGCACTTATCATACATGTCTAGTGAAAGAGATATATGAGACTTTGGAATTGAAATAAGGCGGAGTAATCATTCTTAGAAACAATGAAGTCTGTAAGGTGCAAGGCCTGAGGTCTATCATATTAAAGATGTTTGATGACTGAGAAATGCTATTGCAAGAAGTGAGGTATGTTCCAAAGCTCAAGACAAATCATTTTATCGATCAATATGTTTAATCATAGTGGTTCAACAACCAAGATTGGACAATGAGTGATAAAGATTCAACAACCAAGAACGATTTGTACATCTTATTTGGTTCAAGAATGACTGTATTCAAGAATGAATGTGCTTGTGTCTATGACTAGTCAAACAATGTAGGATAAGGTGAAGCTATGACATCTAAGGCTGGTACACATAAGTATTTTTAACACGGGATAGGCCAACCCAACCCACATTTTTCAGGCCAAGTGTGGGGCGGGCCTAAACAGGCCGGGCCGTCCCACATTTCCATCCATACTTTTCAATGGTTTAAAGAGTGACACCATGGTGAGTAATCAACAAGGTACCAAATTGGAAGTTTCGACGATAAACAATGGGTTGAAGTTCGTTTTAAGGGAGTTTAATGAGTTTTGTAGGGCATAAGGTATAAATAAGTGAAAGATGATTACAAGTACACAACTATACAATGGGTTGACTAAGACGATGAACAAAACCATCTTGGAGAGGTTGGGATCTATACTTCTAGGAGTCAAATTGCCTTTTGGAGGAAAGTTGCAAACACTATTGTCTACCTAATAAATAATAGTCTATAATCTACTGTAAGCTACAAAATTCCTATGAAAATATATGAAGTGAAAGGCTTGCAAATTGTGAGAATTTGAGAATGTTTGGCACCTCGGGATTTGTACATGTTAAGAAGGATAAACTAGAGGCATGGACTGAAAGGCATATTTTCATTGGATACAAAAAAGTTGTGAAGGTATACATATTATGGAGGTTGGGGTAGGAGAGACCAGATTCTTTGTTAACAAGGATATGTGTAGAGATCCAAAGAGAAGGAAAGATAAAATCAATTTTGAGGTTAAACCTTTTGGTGGTGGATCAAACCATCAAGTGGTGTAAGGCGATAAGGCATCAAATGATGTGTACCAAACCTCTACCTCTTTCATGAGAAGTTCTAAAAGTAAAGAGGTCGACTTCAGCTATTAGCTTACACATGATAGGGAGAATATGACAATCAAACCTACATAGAGGTTTGTATATGCTAACTTTGTCATCTATGCTTTGAAAACAACTGAAAAGATAAATGGTTAAGAGCCTAGAATCTTCCAAGAGGCTATAGAAGGACCAAAAGGTCAATTGCGACTAGTTGCCATGGAGGAGGTAGGATGCAAGTGGGTGTTCAAGCAAAAGAAAGGAATACCAAAGTGGAGGCACAAAGATTTAAGGTTAAACTGTGACAAAAGGTTTGACATAAATGGATGAGGTAGACTATAATGAGATATTCTCACCTGTGGTAAAACATTGTCCAATAAGGATATTGATGTCTATTGTTAACCAGTACAATCTGGTGTTTGAACAGTTAGGCGTGAAGACAATTTTTCTACATGGAATCTTGGAGGAGATCGTCTACATGCAGCAACCTAAAGGGTTTGTTGAAGAAGAGGGAAAAATGTATCTTTTGTAGAGATTGTTGTACGACTAGAAGATAAGTTTAATGTAGTGATACAAGAGATTTGATGACTTTCTAAAGTAAACGAGATTTAAGAGAAGCAGTTATGGTAGTTACATGTACATCCTAAAAAGAGAAAAAGAGTTTGTGTTGCTATTGATCTTTTATATATATATATATATATATATATATATATATATATATATATATATATATATATATATATATATATATATATATATATATATATATATATATGAGATATCATTACAGTTAGCTAGTATAAAAGTGAATTGAAGAAGCTAAAAAAATGAAGCTTAGAGTTTAAAATGAAGGATCTTGGTCTTGCGAGACATACATTATAATGAACATACAGAGAGACCAAACAATTGGGATACTATGTTTGTATCAACAGGGTAATTAAAGAAAGCGATCTACAAGTTTAGGATGCATGAATCTAAACCTATGAGAACACCTTTGTGACACCATACAAAGCTCTTATTTACCAAACTCATAGTACAGAGAAGAAAAGAGGGTGGTGAAGAATACTTCATATCCTAATGGAGTTAAGAGTATCATGTATGAGATAGTTTGTAATAGATTGGATTTGGAGCATGTTGTTAGTATGTTTAATAGGTTCATGACAGATCCTAGGCGTACATAGTATTGTCTCACCTAATGTATAGGCGGTCTGCCCACGACAAAGCTACTATAGACGAGTTTGTAGATGTTGATTATGCAAGGAATACTGATACCAGAAAGTCACTTTTTGGTTATACTTTTACATTATTGGTACTACAATTTGTTTGGATTATAGTTTGCAACCAATGGAGGCTTTATCTACTACCTAGGCATAGTATATCATACCTAAAGGGAGGATGAATGAGACATTGTCGTTACAGAGTTGAGTATTATAGGTTGTTAATTGTGATTGTCAAGGTGCCATACATATAGCATTTTAGGATGATTTATTACTATGTTTAAGGATTATAGAGTTATTGAAATTGTGTTATTTAAGTAAAATAAGAAACTATAAATTAAAATAAAAAGGATATGTGTAACATCCCAAATCTAGGGTGCTAATATACTTAACCCATTTTACTTTGATCAATTCTCATTCTTTAGTAAAACCGTTTACAATCATTGTTGAAAATAGATTGATACAAGGTAAACGAGAATAAGCATATTCATTTCAATTTAGCATTTGGTAATGGTTATAATTTCTCAACACCAATAAAAGACTTAGTGAGAACGAGAAATATATGGAAATACATATTTCATTACTTTAAAATTTCATTTCTATTACATTCTTCCAGTACACAGTTTTTCAAAATAATTTACAACTTAAATGTAAATAATGTATTTGGAAGAACTTCCTACATCTCTCACTTCTCCTCAAGTATATGCTTGATCTTCATTCCTAACAAATGAATTTTTTCAATCCTAGAGTCAGCTCTCATGTAATAATCATCGCAAGGTAAAAGGTAAACAAAACAAATATAAGGGTAAGCTAATTAAGAAGTCAAACAATCATACAAAATTTATGAAAGGTCCAATGATAAAAGGGAACATATTAGTCCAAAATCAACATTATAATTATACAAATTCAACAAAGTAACATCACACACAAAACATCACGACTTATCTTTTAGAAGATTACTTGTATTGAAAACCAGTCTTAGAGACCTTGCACCTATTAGGTGAAAACCACACCTTATACTACCATCAGACTCCATGGTACAATAAGCTATACAAGCCCCGTTTGCCAAACATGGTCCTATTTCATAGGCTTGAGCAAACAAAGGCAACCTGACCGAAATTGCCATATCCAAAAAGAAGAATGTATATGTGGTCGATTTATTCTGAGTCAGGTTACTTTGGATAAAAAAATCAGGTTTAGATGGATTAAAATAGTCAGATATGGATTTTGAATTCAAAATCCACAGTAACCCGATCCGATCTGAAATTTTCTAATCCTACTATTTCGTTATGAACTTGTGCAATTTACAATCAACATTCACATACCCATTTGTATCATCTTCTTCAACATTTAACAACCCTTTCACGTCTTCTTCCCCAACATCCTGAAACCCTTTCATATCATCTTTTTCCAACATCTAGAACCCCTTAATATCATTTTCTCCTTGTGAATCCTCCTTCCATTCCCTTTACCATTTCTTTAATAACCATCAATCCCAACAAATCTGCTCACTATAAACTCTGATAACCATCATTTCGCTAAAAACTCTCATAGATCGTGATCTAGTGAAGCGCAACTACCACCAGAGCTTCGTCACAGCTTGTCGGGAAACAACATTAGCCATGGGAAATAGCGGAATGAGCAAGAATACGCATCTACAATAACGCACAAACTAGATATATCACAGAGAACACATTTTACCACCTTCATTTCAGATCTGCTTAGTTCAAACACTGACAATGGTGGATCTCTTACTTGCACGCATATTTGCTTGTTGTGGCTGTGACCAGTAGATCTGTTTGGTAAAGCATGTGGAGAATGTCATAGTAGATGACGAAGACGACGCGCGGTGGAGGAGGAGTCACCCAGATCTTCTCGAGGCTTAGGTCATTTGATCTTTGAACTGTAATTGAAATTTGGATAACCAGTATCTATCCATTTTTAACCGCATCCGAAACTATCTGAACCTGATGAACCCGAGGTGTAAAATGGTCGGGTATGGTTTTCCGAATGTTAAATTTGGATTTTGTTGGATTTGGTCTGTTGGGCCCGAATCCGGCCCAACCCGACCGATGCTCACTCCTACTATTTCATACCATTGCCTTGACCAAATGACCACACCGAAATGGTTAGCTTCATTAGGTTCCAAGAAGCGTGGTCCTATGTCATACCATGTTCGTCTCCCTAAAACCTCCATTGACTTTTAACACATAACTATTTTCTTCTATGTAAATCTATAACTATTAGAGTCTGTATGATAGATTTCCCAAAACTTTGAATTCAATACATAGCACAATCACCACCACAGTGATTTCCTCCATGGAACCACCCCAACATCTCACAAACCTTATATATATTATCTATGTAGGTGAGTATATTCTCTAGTGAATACTAGGACTTACTACCCTTCATTGCTAAGCAAATCCTCAATTGTGCAGGTCTCATAACATAGACAAGAGGTTAACCAAGCCTTTAAGCCATTGGTCCTCAAGTTTTTCATACACACATACGCATCTATCTCTAAACGTGTTTAATCTCAAGCATACATATCATCAAGGGGTTTTCATACTGTCTTTGTAAATTTATTTTCTCAAACATCCAAGGTAGAAACATCCACTATATAACCACAATGTCTAATAACTCATTATACGATATTAGCCACAAATGACCTACTAGACGACCCAAAGTTTAGTGTCCATTAGATGACCTAGAGTTTAGTGTCCATTAGACGACCTTAACTTTGAATTTAGCTATATTGTAGTATTTATTCCCCTTATGCTCTTATACATGAGAATGATTATTCCATACCATTCCAACATTCTCCAAGTACTTCCTGGAATATTTCATATTGTATCAATCGATCCTCGTATGTGTATAAAAAGTAAGTTTAAGACAATTACCTCTGAGAATGAATCATTCATAACAAGAACGCCCAATTTTTCTTGTTATTTAGCATGACATCAAACATACAATTTTCACTTCTTAATTCATATTACAAAATTCATAGGTTATCATGAAAACCATTCACAATATCATACAATACACCCAATCAAACAATAACACATCACATACATATACATTTTGCCCAAAACACATACTCAAGTTAGCTTCCCTTACTTGGAAGTTAGCTCTACAAGTTCTACTGCCCAAATTCTTAGGGCACCAAATGCAACAACTATTCTTTCCAAAATTCCTCTAAACTTTGATTTATCTAGCAATAATTCTACTCACTCCCGTGAAGAACTTCTATTTCTTAAATCTCATGATTTTTCCAAAAAATACTTATTTTGACCAACCCTCACTTATATAGAGAAATGCCAAGCAAGGCTCTAATATATTTCTACGACATGAAATAAAATTCTTATTTTTCCTTAATATTCCACTATTATCCACCTACTTTTCCCTCGTTCCTCTTGATGTGTTTTAAATACGTTTCACATGGCCATGTTGCATCTGAACACACTTTTCTCGAAGACACTTGTAATCCATTTCTTGAGAATTTTCTTATTGCCATGACAAAATCTACTAGGTTATATTGATTTGTTCACTCACTATTCTTTGACATTAGAAACCCCTTTTTATTATCAGACGTCTAGTGCCTCTTTCATACGTCTATTCCATGTCTGCCTTATCCTTCCTTTCTTCTTTTCTAAACTCAATACTAGACTCGTCTAATCCATTTACTTGCCTATGTGTTTTCTCATGTTGATTCATCTAACAACTTACTCTTATGAGACATGCTCAAACTCTTTTAATATGTTTTCACTTATAAAACTCTCATGTCTTACAATATGTACTATCTAATCACTATGTTTGTGTTTTGATGAATGTTTTTAACATAATTTGAGGAAACACAAATCAAAATTGTATGATGGAACAAGGTTTGTTTACAATGTTGAATGTGATGAAGCAACGAAACTTCAAAAAGATAATTTTTTTTGTCATGTGAAATGTATTTATTTACATGATGATGCAATTGGTCATAAGGAACAAACTTTTTTACTTAACCATAACTTGCAACGAGATTTATATATAAATTTGATGAATAGAGGAATCTTAAATAATATTAAATAAATAGATGTTTATAAAATAGAACAAGCATATTTATATTCAATTTTATAAATGAAAAATTTACTTTCATTGTAAAAATATGTTTAAATAGCAGTTTTTATTGTTGAGACTATTCAACGCAAATAAGCTAAGGGTGTGAATAATAAGAAAAAATAATAATAAAAGAAGGAAAGAGGAACTTGAGTCCCATCAAACCGCTTTGGAAGGCTCCAATTTTCAACCTAGCACAACCAAAAAGTCAAACAAAGACTTAGAAAGCATCAACAAGCATATAAAATGTGTTCACAATTTTAGACCACTAAGATAATTTCTTTTATTTGAATATTGAAATTCAAATTTCCCTCAAAGAACTTTGTAATTTTGCCTAACTAATTTAGACCACTATGTTAGATTTGCATTTCACTTTAAAAACATTTGAATTTTATCTACATTTAGCCTGAGGGACACCTTTTTACTATAAATAGTCACTTATTTTTCTTTGTAAGCAACTTATGGATATATAAACTACAAGAAATTAGCTTATTATCTACGTCAAATTTTCGTAGGTAATGTATTATTATCTACGAATTACCTACGACGCATATTTCGTAGATATTGAGCTGGTAGGTAACTTTATCTACGAAAATAAGTTTCGTAGATAACTTATCTACGAATATTATCTACGAAATTGGAGCATCCATAATTATCTACAAAAATTTTTGTCAAAACTTTTTTCATCCAATAGTCGAATCACCTACGAAATATTTTGTAGATAAATTACGTATGAAAATTTTCACAGATAACTACCTACAAAAACCAGCGTAGGTAAATTACCTACAAAGAATTTCGTAGATAACTCAAATATAAAAAAATTAAAACATTCTAAAATCCTTTCAATATATATATATATATATATATATATATATATATATTTTAAAAATCATTTTAAAAGTGTATAATGCTTAGCTAAGTGGTAGAGCATTTGCCTACTTTCTAAAAGGTTTGAGATTGAACCCAATTGGCTATTTTTATTAACACTATAATTAAATATCCACATTATGAAAAAAAAAAACAAATAACAACTAACTCTTTCAAATAATAAAAGTATAAATGGCTATTTTTATTAGCACTATAATTAAATATCCACATTATGAAAAAAAAAACAAATAACAACTAACTCTCTCAAATAATAAAATAATAAAAGTATAAACAACAACATGTACTGCTACCTCACTCACGTAAATAAATCTCACGTGCTTCATTTAAGACCAAACACAATGAATAATATGCCAAGGGTATTGCCTTCAATATCTTCATATGTGCTGCTGCTCGTGACATCAAGAATATTTTTCAATTTCCTTTTTCAAGCCTTCAATATTGACAAGCAAAAATATTAAGTAAATAGGAAGTAAACGTAAAAATATTTTTAAATTGAAACAAAAAAAAATTCCAGAAACTTCAACATGAAACAAAAATATATAATATTTTCTCAACCAAAAAGCATCTTAGCTTTTCATTTTCAAACTGAATGATGACAATTGTCTTCAATGGAAGCAGTACGACATAACTATCAGTGGGTACATAGTACAACTGCATGTCTCAGGTTGCAACTTTAGTCCTTAATCTCTCCATATCCAGATTTTCCTTCTCTCCGTTTTCACTCAAACATGTGGTAAGAAATAATGTCAGACAAAAGATCATTTCAAAAGATGAACTTTCAAATAGTCAATTTATGTATGTCCGAATGATCATGAGTGGTGGAAAATTTTGAAGCCATGCACGCAACTTGAACTCTTAGAGGTTTGAAATGGTCACTGGTTGAAAAAGCATTACTCTTCAATTAGCAAAAGTAGTATAGAAGAGGCAATAATAGTGAAAATTTACTTATCCATCGAAACATAACCATCCATGGCATGCTAACACCAGGTCAAAAGATACATGTAGTTGGCACAAAATCAATCCTTGTGGCGACAGGATCATCATTACCCGGTCATGGCGACAACATTATTTCTGCCCTATAAACCCAATTCTTCATTTACAACAAGTAATGTTTAGCTATATGGCAACATCAGGATCCAACCTTCTCTGGATAGCAGCAACAACCTATAGTGATAAAACAACAACTAGTTTTAGCTGAGTCTTAAAAGCTAAAATCAGATCTCAAAATAGGAAATTATCATGTAATTATGACCTTGAAGTTTCCCAGCTTGTACTGATAAGCCATCTCCTCCCTAAGTTGAGCTTGCTCTTTCATTGCCTGCGCTTGTAAATTATTGCATGCCAACATTACAAAAGAACCTTGCCATTGAAAAAAATGACTAGATATCCTAATAAAACTGCAAAAGCTATCCATTTTTGTTTTCTTTCATAATTGGTGTTGTTGACAAAAAAGCATGCATAAAACATCGTGATCACTTTATACCAGTGAATTATGCATAAAATAATTAATTATAATGATAATGACTCTATATATATAGTTAGTAGTCAATGTATTAGGGTTGAACAATTTCTAGTGTCAACATCTTGAATTATGGATGTCGACCAATTTTCAGTCATTGAAGTAAATGATAGGAGACACCATTCATGTGAACGTTGTTAGCTTACAACTACCAAATTTAGATACTATTCTGTACTAGTAAGGTATTGAAAAACATGCACCGTGTCAAAGAAAAATATAGGCGATCTCCTATATTTTTATAGTTGCTTCTCATTCCTCTCCTTTCATCTTCATCACAGTAACCCTTCTCGTTAATCTCCTATGTTTATAACTAAACTATGTCACATACTTTTCTTAAGTAACAAACTTCTCCATCACTACCTCATTTGAGTTTAGTAACTAATTAGATGATACCTTCAATTCAGATAGGTCGTAGAAACTAATTAGTTTTGTACTAAGAATTGATGTTACTAATAATTTATAAGATTTTTCTTATTTTAGTATATTAAGATGTATTTTCATATGGTAACACAATTATCAAGAATCATAGAGTGAATGTCAGCACACAACTTTACCAGTAAAAGGTTCACCAAAAAGAAGAGTCAGAAGACAAGCAACTAAAAAATACCAATATAGCTCATAAGAGGAAGGACTACAATATTATATGCATTTTGCAAGTTCCAAAGCCAAGCGAAGGTAACTGATATGTAATTAAACATTCCAAGTCACATTATCTAGCACCAAACCCAAAATAAACAAAAAGCTTAAGAATAAACAAAAAGCTTAATTATGTACATGTAACGCACAGTCAATAAAACAAATGAGACTACAAAAAAAGAATAATAATAGGAAAATATATATTAATAATAAATTGTAGGGACAATTCTAATTTCTTTTTAAACATACCAATTATTGTATATGTTCCCTGCTAGCAGAACATAAAACAACACTGCACCAATTGGATTCCCCAACCTCATCATGCTGCTTAGTACATCGTAGTGCTTGAGACCGAAAACTTCAGAAACTGTGGGGATCATCACGGAGATTTGCACACCATAATAGACACCCAGGAATGCATCTACAGGGTAAAGGGTTCCATTGAAAGCATAGGCAAACAAAAGGTATACAATGAGCATAATTGTTTGCGTGCACGACATCCACGCGGTCCTTGGAACTGTTCTTGCCTGAAAAACGTCAAAAAACATGGATTAAGAAGTATCACTCCAAAGAAGTATCAATACTTAGTCATCTATTGATATTGTAACTTATGTAGGTAAACATTATATGTACAAACAATTTTCTCAGCATGAGTAAGTGTCACTCACCTGACCAAATGTTATGATACAACTCCTCCACCAAGCCGCCCCAGAAAATTGCAAAAGCTAAAAATTGAAAGCAAGGTGGTGATGTCTTCCTCCCCTCTACAATACCTATTTGGGCCAGATTATTGAGAACAAACATAATTAGTGAGAAAACATCAATCGTTGCAGGTAATGTTGCTGAAAGGAGTAAGGATAATTTTTATAGGAGCCTTAAGAAACAAAATGGAGTTAGACACTTAACGTTCTTCAAATTTGATTGCTTCTTTCTCTTCCTTAAATGAATCTATCCTCTTCACTACCATAAAATTTACCCCAAATAGAGAATAAAGACACTCAACACGTCACCTGAAACATCAAGCATCGTTGAGAAGACGAAGATTCATTGCTGCAACTGAATTTGCTTCACGAAAGTTAGGGTTCCAATGAGATAAGATTGGTGACCCAAAATGATATTACTGAGTAGCGAAATAGAACAAAGGAATTTTGTGCGAAAATGGAGTTAAGGATTGCAGACAATACCTTGTAATTTCACTACCTTCAATGAAATGGGTTAGACGGTACCAAAGACCCAGACAACACGAACAGTGCAAACGATGGCGATTCGATCAGTGACTTCCTCCATTGAACCATAAGTTCTTCCTCTACATTATTTTCTCTTTTCTGCCTTTCAAGTTTTAAATTATTCCTGTCCTTTTTCTATGTTTCGGTCATATTTATATTTCATGTTTTGTTTGTTCATCTTCTCTTCTTGGAAGGAAGTTTTCACACTTGTGTAATTCTACAAATAACACTCATATCTAGTTGTAAGCTTCTAAGAACTTACATTCTATTTAATTATTTTTGCTCTTGTATTCATTATTTTGTTTTTGTTCTTATGTACAAACTTTAACACATACTGAATGCTCTAGTGCAAAAATAGCTTTCCATAAAATCTTAAATTTTTCTCTTTCCTTCTTCGCGCAACACTCACTTCACACTCACTACACTTCAGAGTTCTCTCTTCTTGTTTCACTTTCACAATAATGCCCAATTTTTGTTGTCGTCGTGCCCTAATGTTGTTGTCGTTGTTGGGCCATGGGTTGCTCTCGCTGTCGTGCCCTAGTGTTGCTCTTGCGTGTCGTTCTTGTCGTTGTTTACGCATCTCTATCGTTATGCTCTTATTTTTTCTCTATTTTAGGGTGTTAGGGAAATATTTAGAAGGTCAATCTTGAACCCTAATATCTTACATTAAATTTTTTTATTTAAAAAAATTCTCAATCAAAGAAAAAAAATCCAACAAGAATGCCTGAACCAAAACAAAGAAAACCTCAAATTCCAAAACCTAATATTCTGTCGGAGATGAGAAGACGGGGTGCTGGTCAGGATGACTTCTCCGTGATGTAGTGGCAAGGGGTTTAGGGGCGACGAGCTCAAGCTAGGATGTTTAGGGGCAAAGTTGGAGACACTTAGTCAGACAAGGGTTTTATGGCAGAAGGTGAGTGCGAAGAGTACTCATGGTGGTGAGTAGGAATGTCGAATATAATGGTGCGTACAGGTGCGAGCTTCGACGAAGGTGACCCCTAATTCGACAAGTTCTAATACTGGTGAGCTTGCAACATGCTTGAGCGTAGGAGGAACAACCAACGACTGAGGCGAAGGCTAACTAGATGCTTTAGTGAGGGTTAGGTGGTGGGTTGTGTTGACGCCATTCATGGGCAACGCTAGCTAGAAGCTCACTGGAATCTGGAAACAGGAACCTAAGGCTTTAATGCTCGCTAGCGCCGATAATGGTGAACAAGTCTAAACAAAGGTGGTTCTGGTGAGGGTTTGATGGACGCTAGAGAAGGTGGGTTGGTGCTTATTCTACCCATGGGAGGAGAAGAGAAGGAAGAGTTGAATGGGGAAGACGGAGACCCCTGCGTCAGTGTGTGTTGGTTTTTCTCTTCCCAAGTAGACTTTTTATGTCGGGTCTAGAACAAACATAGAATGTGCATTTTCTATGCCGATTTTTCCAAAACAGACATAGAAAGTGAAAATTTTCTATATTGCACGTATTTATGCTTGTTCTAGAATCGATATAGAAAATCTTTTTTAATTCACATAAAAAGGTTTTCCTTCCCTAGTGATCATATGGATTAAATTCATGTTTACTGATCATCATCTTTAAAAATCATGTTGTTCGTATTTTGAATCCTAAAAGTAAAAATGGAAACAAAAATCAATTTTCTTATAATAATCAAGCTAAGACATAAGTTCATACTCATCATTCCATTCGTGATACACTTTTGGAGTATGTTTCAATGAAGTCTTAAGTTGACAGATAATAGCGTAGGAGAAGCTTTCAATTATTTGCAAGTTGAGAAAAACAACTTCAATTGTCTTTTCACTAGCCATAAAGATTATTTGTTAGTATGTATAATGATTGCATGATTATTCGTACTATCGTATTTAAGTAAAATTATAAGAACCAATACACTAGAATAACATGATATTTGCTCTCAAATCACTACTTTTGTACACACAATAGTATTAGTTAATGCAATTTTATAGAATTTTATTTATTTCAATGAGTTATTTCTTTGTTTTCATTTTAGTGAGTTGTTTTTATTTTTATCCTCTTCAACTTTTGAAACACATGTTCAATTATTATCATTTCTAAGTAAATGAACCTTAATTTTTATAAATAAATAAAAAATTTTGACCCACTTTTAATCCACCATTCCAATCACCCTTTAATTATCTATCTTGATTATTTTTAGTCATGTAATATGATAATCTAAGGATAATTGAAATGGAATGATAGGTTAAAAACGAGTCAAAATGTCATTATGAAAAAGAAATTATCTACGAGTATTTTCATCTTTTACTCTTTTTTTTTCAAAATTTGAAATAGTATTATGCTATATTATTATGAGTTATCCCTACTTCTAGATCTTCTTTTAACTAATTACATTTTATAGTAAAGTCTGTTTATATATTCATTAATGGTACTTTATCGGGATTTAATAGATCTTTTAGTTTATAAATGTAGGATAAATTTGTAGGAGAGTCTTCCATCATTTGGAGATATTAAGAAAAATAACTTTTTCTTTTTCTTTTCTTTTCCTAGCATGAAATTATATTATCTAAATAACATTAAGAAGCAATATACTAAAACAAAAAGGCTCGTGCTCTGAAATTACTAAACTTGTGTTTGGTTATACCACATTGACAAAAAGATGAATGACAATTTTATCTATTTCCTCGTGTGTTTCAATTTATTAGTAAACATTAAGCAATGAAATAAATAATAAATATAAAACATTGAACGGTTTGGACTGAGTTGGTTTTCAACTCCTAAAGCATCGATCAACGGAAGCAAAAAGTATGATTTGATAACAAAAAATTATGATGTGAAATAATAAAAGTGATGACAATATTTTTTTTCTATAAATAACATATGAAATATTTTCCATGAAATATATAATAAACTATAATATAGCCTTCACCTTTTATAAGATGTTTCTTAACTTTCATAGTGCATAGAATAAATAAATATATAATTTAGTTGAAGGACAGATCATAACTTATAAAAGTAATTTAAAGAGGAGAAATATATTTAACTTTAATTTTAAATATTCTAAATCTATTTAGAGTACAACATTTATTAAATTTAAATCCTTACTTTTATCATTTAATTTTTTACTATATGAATCATTTTAACTTATTTATTGAAAATTAAAAAATAGCTTCTTTTGTTCCCACACCTCTTATTTGTCATATTCAAGTTAATTAATCATCAGAAAATTAACCATATTAACATATCATATTATATTAATATGTAATAGATCTGCACACAAAAAAATAGCATATGAATAAATGACATGATGTTATATATATATATATATATATATATATATATATATATATATATATATATATATATATATATATATATATATATATATATATATATATATATATATATAACATCCTACTTTATGTTTTATATATATTTTCTGTCTTTTTTAAATTTTCTGTTTTTGTCACCATACCTAAAATGAACACCCAATTAACTCTAAAAATGTTTATAAAGAAATCTGTTGTAACTTACAATAACCCGCACTGTAACATTGTTATTAATTATGTAATAATACAACCTAATCTTTTATGACTTTGAAATTATAGTGCAATTACAAAACATTCACTTTAACATAAATGGAAACTTGTTTGTCTTAACATTGTTTAATAATTATTTAAAATTATGTTCTTTATTTTTTCTGTTTTTTTAATGCAAATTCACAATAACATCAAGAACGTGTAAACTTTACTAATCAATCCCCTTATGCATTCAGAGTTTTTAACACTGTTACAAAACTTATGCCCACGTGTCGCTATTCTATTGGCTGTTCATCACCTTCTATTGAAACCTTGTATCACACGGGAACTATGCATGATGCAGTAGGGGCATTAAGGTATTTTCACATAGAATCGTAATCATCACATTTCCTTGCTCTCATTACGTGCGTTCACCCGCATAACAAATTTTCGCTCCAACATTATATATTTATATTTACCTGTTTCTCGTGAAACAAACAGTGAAAAGAAAATGTTTTTCAAATCCACTTTCAGCAAAAAACCAAAACCTCACTGAAGAACGCTAATGCTCCAACTCTCATCAATTCTTCTTCGCGTTCTTCGTTCCTTTTTCTCTTTCAATTATTCACCGATCGTCTTCTCGGATCGTGTGGATCGTGTCGATCACCATTTTCGCGTTGCTGTTTTTCAACTCTTGATCACATGAAGATGGCGATTGAACGAGTGAGTAGTAGATTCAGTGAAAAAAAATGCTGAATCGCTGCATTGATCATCGATTTTTTTATTTGGCGTGAAGAATCGTGTTTCTAGCTAGTTCATTTTGAAATGCTGAAAGCGACGAGGATGAATGTTGATCAGCGTCAACGTTCTTTGATCGCTGTTTGTTTTGATTTCGCAGAAGAAAACAACGTGAATCGTGTTTATATTTGTTCGTTTTCGAAATTGAAAACGCGAATATTAAACGGAGTTATTTTTCCGACCCATTTAATTCGTTTTCGAGATTTTAGTGAACTATTGTTCATTCGTTTTGCTGCTTCAGAACGATCAGTGTACGAACTTAGCGTTTTGCTAATGCTTTTGTTGGTGATTCAGATTCAGTACCTTCCAGTTCATTAATTGAATTGCATGTTGCTCGATGAAGCAGCAAATCGACATTCTCTGTTCAAGCACTGATAAAACCAGCTTTTGCATTAATTTCGTTTCATGATTGGTCTGTGTCCCCTATTTAATTCTTTACCGTATTAAGAACTGTTTGATTGATAGTTTCACATTCATCATATTAATTCACTTAGCATAATTGGTACTTTTATTTTGTTTTCTCTAATACAAATGATTAATTTATAAGCGCATATATGTGTCTGTTAATTTGTTTTTTTTAAAAGCTTTCCTTATTCTTAATTTTGTTCCGAAGTTTGTCCAAGCCTAATTGTTGATGCTTTGTTTTATTTATTTTATGCGGTGAAATTAATTGTTAGATGTTAGTTACTGTTAATAATGTTGTTGCTGTGTTTTGTGCAGATTGTGGAGCAAAGTCCGTGTGGTTTTGTTGCTGGAACAGATGAAGAAGATATGGTCTCTTTCTTTCTTACCCATTTCACGGTCAAAAAGTATAACACGCGCGCGCATTTTTCTGTTAAATATATATTCATATAAGTCTTTTTTCCATAGTTACGCGATCCTTATGGGATCCTGTGTGCTTAACGAACAATATCGCCGCATGCACGCACGCAATGCAGCGTTGATAAAAAAGATAAATGATTACATTTGCTTTTTTCACGCACGTACATTTTCTCTCTCCTGCAAATATTTAGTATTTTATCATGATAACATTGATAATTGTTTATCTGCGTAACGTGAAATAAAGATTGGTTGGAATTATATTTCTAATAATTTCTCATAATAAAGAAGAACACTTAAATTTATTCTGTTATTATGTGACAATTATGATTATATATTACATGGTTTTGTAGAGGAGTTCGCACTTGAAGAGGCATGAAAAGAGCGATGCCCACGTCGACGAAGATAGAAGCAAAAAGAGCCCATGTTTGGACAAACATGTTCTGCTGTTTCCACCTGCCTCTGAATCAACTAGCGCTATAGGTAACATCCCTTTTTCGGTACAAATAGGTAACTGGCATTTGTGTGGGCCTATTATAAACCTTTTGGTAAGTCTTAAATTGGAAGGGAAATAATTTTCTCTTAGTTTTTTGTTTTCAATAATATTGGTCTTCTATTTGTTATCGAAGATAAGAAATAAATGAAAGAATAATAGCGGTTGATTTTCTTTTTACTGTGGTATTGTTATATAAATATTTTCATTATATATTTTCCGAAGGCACTATAGTAAAAACTGTCGGTATTGCAGGGGCATGGGAGCATTTTAAAGTGGGTCTATTTCATGAAATTGATCACAGCAGGCTCTCACCAATATCCCCAGTGCAACTAAAATCTGTTCGCATTGGAATGGTATTACTATATTACTATATACGTGTATAAAAAGAGAGTTCCTTTTGAACATTGAATAGAAATTCAAAAACATTCTTTTTGGTTTAACGGATAATGTGTGCATTCATTAGGTCAGTGACATAGGGGAGCACTTGGTGTCGTTAAGGTACCCAAGCCTCCAATCACTTCGCATGCACTTCAGCGACCAAAACTTTGGGAAACAGGACGGGAAGACGATCCCTGCACTCGACGAGAAGTACGTGATGGGGATGGACTTCGCCATCAAAGCGCTTTCCAGGAGCATCCCAACGGAGGAATTTGCACAAAGAAGAAACTCTTGGAGCTTCTGGGTCTCTCCTTCTAAAGAAAACATCCAAGACCCCGAGAATCCAGCTCTCAATGATGTCGCAAGGAGCCTCATTTCCAAGCAGGGTTCTTGCTGGACTCAGCTCAAGTTCACAGGGATGATGCAGTGGGGAAAACGCCGGCAAGTTCGGTTCTTGGGCCGCCATGAAGAGGCAAAGGTTCAATCTTTACCGGAACCGTGTAAGGGAAAAGTGGCCAGCGTTGAACTCAGAGAAGGAACTAGTGAGAAGAAAAGGAAGAAAGGCGAAGAGGAAGTGGAGGCTACCAAGGAAGAGTCTTTCGGGGATATGAGGATGACGCGTCAATGTAGGCAAAATCATCAAAACGTTAGTAGCAATGGAGATAAAAAATCTAAGAAAGCAAAGAATGACCCCAAGAAGCAACAAATCGTGCTTTACAACAAAAACAAACGGAAAATCTCTATTGGAAGATGGTCTGCTGAGAGGTATATAATAATTTTTATCCAAATGATAGTATTGTAAGCTTAAATCTAGTATAGTAATCAGTTCAATGTTTTCTTGCATGGCTCAAATATAAATTGCTTTTTGTTGCCTCGCATATGTGAAGGTATATGATGGCAGAGGAGAACATGTTAAAGGTTATGAAAGAAAAAAGAGCTGTGTATGGGAACCCAATATTGAGGCCAGATTTGAGATCAGAAGCACGAAAGTATATTGGTGATACGGGTCTGCTTGATCATTTGCTGAAGCACATGGCTGGAAAAGTGGCACCCGGAGGAGTTGAGAGATTCCGACGGCGACACAATGCTGAGGGCGCAATGGAATACTGGTTAGAGAGTGCTGATCTTGTTGAAATGAGGAAGGAAGCAGGGGTACAAGACCCTTACTGGACTCCGTCCCCTGGATGGAAGCTTGGGGACAGCATTTCACAAGATTACGTTACTGGCAGTGAGCTAAGAGAGATCAAAGAAGAAATACTCAAGTTGAAACAGTAAAGTCAATGTCTTTATTCATTTTTGTTAAATACTTTCTAGGTTATATATTCCTCTGATTCTGAGCTATTACTGGTTACTCATATTGATGTACAGAGATATGCGAGAGCTCGCAATGAAGAAGGGAGAGGAGACATTGGCCATTGAGACTACTCCTAGCTCATGTTTGTCTAGTCTGAATTCGGAGGACTATGGTTCCTTCGCTCCAAAGGAGGTGAAGCACAGTAGTAGTAATAGGGTTATAACTAATTGCTAATGTGAATAGAAATTGGTCCATTGTAGTTACTTAAATGCTATATTGCAGGAGATTTATGCGGAGTTGGTGAGTAAGAAGGCTAAAATAGAGGAACAATTGAAGGAAATTTCACTGACTCTGAGTTGTATGGAGGTAATATAATCATTATCATTTTCATCTTATTTATAGTCCATGGTTTGAATGATTTTGATAGCAAGGAATGTTGCTAATGATTGGTTTCTTTTCCTTAAAATCTACCGGTTGAGTATCATAGACAGATAACAGACGACAAAAGTGTACAAAATCATGCTTGTTAGTTTGTTATTATTTGTTTCCCTGTCCTTTTCACCCGGATTAATTATTGAGAAATGATAGCCAATGAATTACTTGCCAGATAAAAGGAAATAAAATATTGAGAAGTGATAAATGATGGAATCCTTGATGCAGGAGAAACTTAAAATGCTAAAACCAACAATGGTGGAGGAACAAATAATGTCAGAATCGGAAACACCCCAAGCCTGTTTTCCAGGACCAACATCAGTAAACATAGGAGGTGAGACAAGGAAGGAAAAGAAAAGCTACAAGAACAGAGTAACAAACTCAGCGGATACACAGATGCAGAAAAACAACAGTGAAGCAGAGAACAAGACAGCAAAAATTGAAAGGCTGAAAAGTGGTTTTCAAATATGCAAGCCTCAAGGAACCTTTGTGTGGCCAAATATAGGTGTGTCTCCCCATGTTGTGGGCAACCATGATGACCAAACAGTGGTCCCTACGCCACCATCAGCTTCCTCTTCTACCACCTCAGCCCCAAAGCTGATTTTCAAACCTCAGCCTCAGCACCTACCATTACAAATCCTAACCCGTCCTTCTTCCCCAGTTAAGCCACTTGCAGAGAGGCGCCCTGTGAGCACAGCCACACTGACCCATGTCACTGGGCCATTCTCCCCTCATCTTTCTCCTCCATCAGGTACTCCTTTATCCAAAATCACCACCACCATCACTATTAACCTCAATGAGGCCCCTCTCACCCTAGACTAGTGCTGCCTGCATACTTTTTTATATATATATATTTTAAAGAAACCACACCATTTTGAGTCTCTTGTTGGTATAAATAGATTGAGCAAAAGACTAGGCCAGTTTTTCACTATATTGACAATAGTTTGGAATTGGAAACTCTTTCTGGGTTTATACTATGTATAATTGAAGTTAGATTTTGCAGATGTGCTGTTCAATGAAACTGACTCACATTAAAATTACCCAAGTCGCTCATGATCTATGCATAATTTTTGGAGTAACTTGTCTTTTGCATAAAGTTTTCTCAGGTTTTGTTCAACTGTCTCAATTATTTCTCTATTTTGTTTTTTAAGAAAAAAAATTATACTTTCACTGTTGTAGGTCAGCTAAATTTTAGCATCATTACCTTAAAGATAGTACCAAAATTATATATATATATATATATATATATATATATATATATATATATATATATATATATATATATATATATATATATATATTATTAAACTCTTTTTAGCTCTCACATTTTTTAAGATGACTTGAAATAGCAAAGCTTTTCTTAGCTTAACTACTTGGTCGAGAGACAAAATGCCTTTCTTTTTTTAACTTCTTCAGTCAAGTCGGTAAATTTATAAAATAGGTTATTTTTTCATTGATTATGAAAATTTATAATTTTTATTACTTTTCGACAGTTTTTTTTTTCTTATCGTTTGATTCATATATATATATATATATATATATATATATATATATATATATATATATATATATATATATATTTATAGCATTTATCTTAACATTATTTTTGTTATCAAACTTATTAAAGAAGAAATTAATTTGTGTAATTTATCAAATTATATTCGTAATTAGTTATTGGAGTAATTTAAAATTTTCAGTAATCTCAAACACATTTGTGTCCTATTGTTATTAGGGATGATATAAAAGAAAAAAAAAATAGTTCAAGACAAAAGTAGAATACTGCTAATTATGTTAATTAATTTTCCCATCACGATAGACTAGTTAACTGGATACTACTATAAATAGGGTTAGGAGTACAATTTTAAATTCTGATTGTACAGAATGAAACATAAAAAAAAAAGTATGGATTTTAATTAATTTTATCGAAATCATTAATTTCACAATCATTCTTAAAATAAAAACATAAAATTAAGTTATAATAATGTCGGCCAATGATATTACTATAATCAGTTAAATCAAATCTAATGTAATATAAAAGATTAATTTTTTTAAAGTTAAAAAACAAATAATTTTTAAGCTTAATTTCATATTATTAAAATATGTATATTGATTAATTTAACATTCACTACAAATATAAAATTAGTTTAAATAATTCTAAATTTACATTATATTTTTAATAAATAAAAATATTTATGTTAATATTTAATCAGTGTCAGATTAGTTAATGTTAATTTAAAATGTGTACCCAAATATGAAATTGTGTTAACATATTAAAAATTTTAAGTTTAAATGCACAAATATAATGACAACTAACATGGAATAAGGTTGTTGTAAGTACTTGCACCTCTCACTATTCTCTTCACACCCCAGACATATTTAATGGGAAAAAAAATTTCCGTTTGAAATTCTTGTCACATTCTGAAAAATATTATTCAAAATGTATTTTTAGTCTTCCAGAAAACAAAAAAGGGCAAAGTAATGTTTCAAAATACGTAATTTAGAATAATATAAAAAACTTTATAGATCATGCATTTTAAAATAGCGTTTAATGTCTTCTGGAATGATAAAGGTAAAAGACATTTTTGTTACGGGTGACAATGCGGGTCGGCCCGGCCTGTTTAGGTCCGGCTCGCATAAGACCCGCACAATGCAGGTTGGCCCGCTCCATCCCGCATACTTTATGCGGGCTGAAAACACTGGTCGTCCCACATACTCCTTAGCCTGCAGGCTGGCCCGCTTTTTTTAAAAAAAAAAAATTAATTTTTTTTACTTTTTTTTAAATTTTTATGATAAAACTTTCAATGTTTAAAAATTGGGAAACTTTAAGAAGTTCACAAAATTAAGTAAAAACTTTGGGGAATTAGATGATAAATTGATAATTCAACATTTTCATCATAATACTATAATACTATGACATACATAATGTATTCTTTAAATTTTAGCACATTAAAAATTTACATAATACTTGTCTTTTCCAGTTATACAAGAATTTGAAACGTTAATGCAAGAGTCCATAAAAGAAGTAATTAATATACACAAGTGCAAGTTTATTTTTTTTAATTTTATGCAAGCTTGCAGGCCGGCCCACGCGGACCGTGGGCTAGCCCGTGCAGGCCTATGGGCTCACTACCCTGGCCCATCCCGCGTTTTTTCTGCGGGCCCGCAGGCCAGGCCCTAATTGCCATCCCTAATTTTTGTAATGCACATTCAAAGATGATGTAAAGTAAGCACCATTTATATCATTTTAGATAAATAAAGTCTTATAGAAAAAATTTATTGTCTTGTCATCTGAACTTATATTTTTGATATAGAACAAGAAAGTCTAAAATATATAATCTGAAATATTGTCATATACATTTAGAATTGTAAATTCGATAATAACTTTATATTTTATGAAATAAATCGTTCTATAATAATAATAATAATAATAATAATAATAATAATAATAATAATAATAGTAATAATAAAAAATAATATCCATAAATTAAGAAAGAAGAGGATCATTCACATAATTCTAATTTGGATGATGATTTACTGACTCCTAAAATTTAACTATAATTTTACTCCCTGAAGTGGAATCTGATGTGGCAGTAACATTTGATTTTGTAATTTATTTTTCTAATATCCACATTAGCAGCACTAAAGGGAGATGGGAGAAAATATGTTTTGTTTGAAATTGGGTTAGGTCATTCACATTTTTTCTTTCTCTTTCATATTCTTATGTTTTATGGACACCACTTCGTCACCCCAAAACCCTCTCTCGTCTCCCCACTTCAAATCTCCAAATGGCGAAAACCACCAAAATCCGCTTCGGTTTCATCGACTGCACCGTCATTTGTTGATTTGAAATGGGGAGACGAGAGGATTTTGGGGCGACAGAGTGGTGTTCACGAGACATGAGAATATGAACGAGAAAGTAAAAATGTGAATTACCTAACTCAATTTCAAACAAAACATACGTTCTCCTCTCTCCTTTTAGTGGTGCCAACGTAGATTTTAAAGAAATAAATTACAAAATCAAATATTACTGCCACATCATAAGCTGAGGGAGTAAAATAGTAATCAAATTTTAAGAGTCACGAAATCATTATCCTTCTAGATTAGCCCTTCAAAAAGAACAAAAAAAGATGCTGAAACTGAAAGGAAGAAATGTGCGGGTGTAAAAAGAAAAAGTGTAAAGCGAATTGAAATTTTAAGGTTGTGGTCCATATGAACTACAGGCTAAAGAGACCAGTCCGCATACCTTAGCCCATGGACCAAATTCTAACCTCTATTGATAAAAAGGGCCTTTTACTTTCTGCACCGCATGATTAGTATTTGCATCCAATACTAAAGAACTAAAATACGTTCAGTTGACGCATTACGCTGCCGTCAGAGTAATTGTGATTAATGTGTCTTTTTCTTTTCCACTGTCATTCTTCATTGCACAGGAAGAAGAAAAAAGAGAGAATAAAACGTTGGATTTACTTGAAAATTTATTCTACAAACGTTGGATTCTTCATATGTTTCAGAAAGTTTGTTTGAAGTATTTTATTCTAAAAATCATATTCTTGAAATTATTTTATGTGTTTGGGAAAGTATTCCATGTTTTATAAAATTACTCTGAAAATCTTTGTTTGAAAAACATCTTACATAGTTAATAAAGTTTATGTTTGGAAACCGTTTTCAAAAATGTTATTCTGAAAATCTTGTTTTGAAATCTTATTCTTTTTTTTTTTCCAATGGGTAAAGCAGAAGTCACCATTTCAGTATAGCATGAAGGGTAGATAGATGATGAGGTGTAAGTAAAAGCGAAAATCATTTCACAGTTGTACTCAGAAATCTAACAAAATATAATGAAAAAGTAATAATAAAGGAAAAATATATTTTGATCTCCTTTACGGAATACAATTACTATCATCTATAACGATATACGAAAAATATATTTTTTTTGTCCATTTTTCCATATTTTGTTATTTTAGTTTTATCTTTAATTATTTTAAAAAATTAATATTTTATAAATAATTTACTTTTAATTGTTATTTTAAAAAAATATTATCTTTAAAAATTATTTTAAATTTTTTTACATATTTTATTTTCTAATTTTATATTTAACAACTATTTTAAAAATTAATTATATTTTTTTATTAATCTTAACTTAAATTTTTATAAAAATTAAAAATACAAATACAAAGGTGATGTGTCTGTATTTTCGTTAATTAATATAATAAAGTAATATTAATAATAATAATAATAATAATAATAAAATCCTCACAAATTTAAATTTATTATTATTATTATTATTTATTATTATTATATAAATAAGACAGTGATTTGTTATGTATACATTTTTTTGTACTTTGTACTAAATATTGAATATTGTGTTTTGTAACTATCCTTTTATATATATATATATATATATATATATATATATATATATATATATATATATATATATATATATATATATATACTAATAAGATTTACTATAATGCACCATACTAATAAATCTAATTTATGTAAAATATAGAATTTATAGTGACAACAAAATTTCAATCTTAATTTTTTTTTGTTACCATATATTTTCTTTTTATAATTAATGTGCTATGTGGATGAGCATGAATATTGTGGTAGTTTATACCTTTCCATTGTGTGATGTAATCTTTTACACATTGAAAGTGGAATTTGAGAAGCATGATTGTGAATTCATTGTGGGTGGTGATAACAACTAAACTTGGTTGCCAAATCAAAGTTGTGAATAGTATCAAATGAACTCATATATTCTTTTGTGTGTGCAATGAATCTGTTGAAAATCTTTTAGCTTTTGGGTTAGAATTTCAATCAATAACAATACATATATAACTTTGTTTTTGGGGTTGAAATTTCAATCAATAACAATATATTTTTGTTCTTATAAACTAAAAGTTAAAATCTATAAATGTCAATCAATAGCAATATATTTTAATGAACTTTTCAAAAAGTTATAATCTATAAATTGATTTTAATTAAATTTATTTATGTTTTCTTAAATTTCTCCAATAACTTTTTTACATGACGAATACAACTTATTTACTATTCAAAGTCGAATTTACAAATTAATAACGAATTGTAAAAAATATTAGAAAGATTATTATTTTAGGTACAAATTGTAGGTCTACAATACCTTTGTGAGCATGGTCTCTAGTAAATTCATGTTTTACTACACGGTGCTTAGCACATGAATGCAATATGAGATTTTCATAAATAGACTATGAATAGAGATTTTAATTTGGTGAAAGTTATCTATATATTTAAAGATGTATTGTTTCTTGTTTTTTTACTAACTCATAAGATAGGGTTGCCTCTAATGAATTGGTATTCCTCACTTGTAATTTTTCTCCCTACTTTTTTTTTAAAGGAAAAAAACTTAATTTATATACTAGTAGCCTCCTAACAAAAAAGTATCTCTACACAAATACCAAGGCTAACCGTTCTAATGAGATATTGAGAAATTTTTTTAATAATTTTCAAATGAACTTTTTTTGGGTTAGATTGAAAATAGTATACAAACATAATATCAAGTCTAGACATTATAAGATAAAAAAGTGAATTAATTATTTGATGATAGTTTATTTGTCAAAATTCCTTGACTCAACATATAATAATAATAGGAAAGCAGTTGGAAGCATATGTATATTAATTTCTTTTGTATCGTCAACTTGAACTTTATAAGAAGTTCCTTCACATACTTAATATAATGAATGTAGATGTCGTTCTTTGTTCATTTGATCTGAAGTCCAAGAAGGACGTTAATTCACCAATCATACTCATATAAAACATTTTGTGTATGAACTTAGTCAATTCTTCACAAAAAGGTTCTTAGTAGGAGCAAAGATTATATCATGAGTATAAATTTGTACATTAAACTAGTCTTACTTGAAATACTTGCATAATAGCGTATTATCAATCTTCACTCTTGTAAGACCAGTTTTTTTTTTTTTTTAAAGAAAAGAACTCAATTTTTGATATCATGCACTTATATATGGCTTTAAATCATATAACACTTTTTTATTTAGTTTTAAAACATGACAAGGAAAGGTTGTATTCTCAAGCCCTGAGGATTTCTACATAGGTTTCTTCCTTAATATCTTTATTGAGGAACACATATGTAATGTCCATTCAATAGAGCTTCATATTACTATGAGCAATAAATGACAATAACACATATGGTCTCAAGTCTTGTGATTGATGCATATGTTTACAATCTATACTGTCGTATTGTGAGTACCTTTTCGAAACTAGTCTTGTTTTGTTACCTTGTTTGTCAAGCTTGTTGGAGAATAAACACTTGGCTTCAACTTCTTAATTATGGTAATTGATAACACGTATTTTATGTACAGACTCAACTTTATTATGCATTGAAATTCTTTTCCATATGTTGTGTTTTAAATTTTAGGCTTAAATACATTTTTCGTTCTCATTTTTGTAGTGTTTGTTGTGGATGATTTTCATTTTGACAGAATGTTTAAAATGATCCTCTTTTTTACCGAATGTTTAGAATGGTCCTCATTTTCGCAATTCATGTTTTATTTTGTCATTTTCTGTGACGCCGTTTAAATCAATAACGGAGCATTGTACAAGTTACATTGTTTGTATTACGTTGCATTGGAGTATGTTACGTGTACTGTACAAATGACTAATTAACGTTAACTTTTCAATTTGGGGAAAATTTTGCAATTAGGGCTTGAGTTGGATTGCAGTCGCGCTCTTCATCGTTGAAGGCGATATCTTCATCTTTGTCTTTCGTGAGCTCGGATTTGCAGAGGAAGCAACTAATACTTGCCATTTCATCATTGGATTGCAGTCGCGCTCTTCATTTCAATTTTCCAGTTAATAATCATCAACGAGGTAAGTGGGTTTAGGGTTTTCTGGATTGTGTTTGCTCGTGGGTTAGGGTTTTCGTAATTCTATTTTGCGGTTTGTTTGTGCTTGGATTGTTGTGATGTTCTGCATGGTTTCTAAATTACCACACTTGTACAGTACACGTAACACACCCCAATGCAACGTAATACAAACAGTGCCACATGTACAATGCTCTGTTACTGATTTAAACGACGTCACAGAAAAGGATCAAATAAAACACGAATTGTGAAAATGAGGACCATTTTAAACATTCGATAAAAATGATGATCATTTTAAACATTCTGTCAAAATGAGGACCATCCACAACAAACACTACGAAAATGAGGATGAAAAAGATATTTAAGCCTAAATTTTAACTAATTTCCTTTTAGTAGTAATAAACTGAGATCATCATGCACATTTACTCTAATTTTGTATTTTCATCTCATTTGACGTTTGCTTACTATTTTATCATATTTATTTTTTTTTGTTGATATTATTTTTGACTAATTTTAGTTGCATTGATTCTTTATTCCTAGGACTTTAAAATGAATATTTAGTTTGCTGGATTTGAAGTTCTTTTCTATTTTATACAATTTTTATAAAATATAGTTGCTAAATTTTTATTAAAAAAATCATGCAAATTCAATTTTATTTTTAGTAGCTTAAATTTTTATAATTGGTTTATGGACTTAATTAGAGCTCATGTTTTGTCTCCTATTCACTTCAGATTTCAAATCATATATATAGTCTAAATGTGCTATAATCATTGACACAAAAAGCATTTTTTTTTTTAGTTTTCTAGTTATAGAAATTGTCTCTTAATCTCTTTCTTCTGCCTTTTCTCTCAATTTTCATTTCAACAATCCTTTTATATTTTCATTTGTATTTTTTGTTCTTCATCGATAGATAACTAATCATTAAGGATTAATTCATAGAATTAAGATTAAATAAGTCGAGTTAATTTTTGCATCGATCCTTTTACTTTGGAAAATATGGTTAACTTGTAACTCACATTCTTATATTTCAATGATGTATTTAGTTTGTGTCTAAGGAACTTGTCTTGCATTTTGTTTAAGATTTCAAGGTTTAATGTAATTGCCTTATGTTTTCTTCTAAGATTCTAAGGTCATATATATTGTAACATTCGTAAATCAATGTATTATTTTTAGAATATATATATATATATATATATATATATATATATATATATATATATATATATATATATAATATACATATTATTATTATAATAAATTATGAACATATGAATGTAAAGATTATAAATATCCAAAATATATAAATAATTGATGATTTTATAAGAAATATATTAAATATTTTAGAATGTTAATAAGAAAGAATATTTTTATTATAACAATAGAAGAAGCGTATATAAATAAGTTAAGTTATGTAAGTATGTATATATATTATGGATAAACTTACGTACATGTATAGGTAAACTGACATATTGTTAGGTATTAAAAAAAAAGAAAAAGAAAGAAGAAGGAGGAAAAGAGAAAAAGAAAGAAGAAAGAGGAAAAGAGAAAAATAAACCCCTCACCACAATTATCTGCTCATTGCTCCACGTAATGGAATGAGATAAGATGTCAATAAATGCATGTGAGATTTAATGCAATTACAAGTTAGAAAAAAAAAATGAGAGCTTAATCCATAAGAAACAACCGTAACGAAAATTTGAAAGAAGAAAAAAATTGAACAGTGTTTCTAACCAAATGAACTAAATGTAATGATTATGTATGTAGTATAAATAGGAGTGGTGATTGTGAAACGAAAATGAGACAGTAAGATCAAAGAAAAAAAAGGGAGAAGAGGAGTTGTGAGTATAAAATTGGCATTTAAGAAAATAAAAGAAGAAAGCTGAAACGTTCACAAAGCTTTAGGATATATCTTTCATAATAATTAAGGTAAGGAGACATATATCATTTTATTTTTACTTTGATTATTTTATCTATTCATAATTATTTTTATCTCTATAAGTGAGGTGTCCCTAACCTCATTCTGATTTATATTAGGTTATGTTCCTATTTATTTATTTATTTATACTCATCTCCAATTATGCACTAGTCCTATTTACTCAATTTAAATTTACTCTCATTTATTTATTTATATTTATCTCTAGTTATGTACTGGTCCTTTTTATTTATTTATATTTATTTTAATTATTTATTGATCCTATATATTTATTTATTTATATAATTATATGGTTTAATATTGAAATAAAATTTATGATAAATAAAAATTTGATTATTGTAGTTGGAGGTATGACCTTGGAGATTTAAACGAGTTAGTATTACTCAAGATGAAATATTTTTGAGTTACTTTGTTGGCCATGAGCTCATTTATCCTGATTAGTCACTACAAAATTAATCAATATCTTTATAAAAGTATAATAAAAAATCCAGTTTTATGGATTTGGGAGAATTTTTATTTCATTTTATTTTATTATGATATGATATATTTTTTTATGTGATATTTGTCTCACTTCCCTATTTTATGATTGTGTGTGAAAAACAAAATTTTACAACCATATCATAAATGGCTACTCCCAACATGTCTAATCCCTTCTTCGTCGACATTGTGGCTGTTTTCTCGAGGAATGCATGGCAAACCAATGTAGTGAATAATTCTGTAACATTTCAGGGAACGGGAAACTCTACTATTACTTTTCTCTATGCTCCAAACGTCCTGATTGTCATCGAAGGACAAATCGGAGTTACCTTCTATTTACCCCCAACAGTCCAAGTGAACCCCATCCATAACCTTTTCCCTCCACCTGTTTGAAAACCAGTATATGAAGGGGAAACTGTAAATAAATAACACTTCTTCCTCTTTTAGTGTAGGAAATATAAGATGTACTAAACAGTGTAGATATAAGATGCATACAGTACTGTTAAAATATACATATATATATATATATATATATATATGTGTGTGTGTGTGTGAATATTTTAAGTATAATTTTGCCTTTAAATTTTATAAGATTATAGGAAATAATAATAATAATTAAATAAAAAAAAATATAGTCACATTAGATGGTATCAGAGCAACGTTTCATCGAGATTTGTGAAATGTGCTCATTATATTTTTTTTACTAACTCATACGATTCCAGATGGCAAACAATAGGAGGAACCATGAATTAACTATAGCAATGCAAGCTATCAAAGACATGGCTGCTGCTCTTAAAAGGAATCAAAGAGCTGAAGGAAACCCTGAATCACAAGGTTTAGCTGAATTTAAGAGAAACAAACCCCCACAATTTTCTGGAGGATATGATCCAGAAAAAGCTGAATTATGGATTAAGGAGATGAAGAAAATATTTTGAGTTATGAACTGTGCTGACAACCAAAAGGTGAATTATGCTGTATTTATGTTAATAGGAGAAGCCGAATATTGGTGGGATGGTACCAGGAGATTACTTGAAGGAGGAAGAGTAATTATTACCTGGGATGTATTTAGAACAAAGTTTTTAGAAAAATATTTCCCTAATGATGTGAGAAGAGCAAAATAAATAGAGTTTATGCAGTTGAAGCAAGGAAGTATGACAGTAGGGGAATATGCTTCCAAGTTTGAAGAATTAGGAAAATACTCTACTTTCTTTTATCACCCAGAGGAAATGATGAAATGTATAAAATTTGAAAATGGACTTAAGGATGAATTGAGAAAAGTAGTAGGAATACTAAAAATTGCTGATTTTCCTACACTTATTCACAAGTGTAGATTTTTGGAAGATTTTGAGAACAACCAAAATATCAAACCAAAGTATTTTGGACCCCAGACAAATAAAAATAAACGTATTGAGGGAAAACCTTACAATCGCCCACAATGGAGGACCCAATCCAACCAATCTTCATCAGGAAATTCTAGTAGACCTATATATGATCATATCAGATGCTTTAAATGCGGACAAGGTCATCTTGCTAAAGATTGTCATCTTAAGGGACCAGTCTGTTTCAAGTGTGGGAAACTTGTCACCTATTCTCTGAGTGTGGACAACAAAAGCCACATTTCAATCCAGCTGTAACCAAGACAAGACCTACCACAACAGGAAGAGTGTACACCATGACTAGAGCTGAAGCTGCTGAAAACCATGATCTAATTCAAGGTATGTGTTTTATTAAAGGAAAAACTTTAAATGTACTGTATAACTCAGGTGCAACTGACTCATTCATTTCCAATTATTGTGTTCAACATCTTAATATGTCGACCTCTTTTCTAAAAACTAGTTTGGTCATTTCAACTCCCACAAATGACTCGGTAATTACCAATAGAGTTTGTTTAGATTGTCCACTATTCATTGAGAATAGAAAATTCTTTGTAAGTTTAATATGTCTACCTTTATCTCAATTAGATGTAATCTTTGGTATGGACTGGTTATCTTCCAATCAAGTCCTTTTGAATTGTGCTAAGAAATTAGTGATATTTCCAAACTCTGAGAATCTTCTAAAATCACCTACCAATTGAAAAAGTGAGCCTTTAAGGAATGAAATCCAAAGGTACTTGTTATTATTTTCTATGGAAATAAAAGAGGAAGTTGAGTTGAAAAATATAGCAGTTGTTCAAAATTTTCTTGAAGTCTTTCCCAATGATATCCCTGGTTTACCACCTAACAGAAAAATTGAATTTTCCATAGATCTGATGCCTGGAGTTGGACCAATCTCTATGGCACCATATAGGATGTCACCCTCTGAATTAGCATAATTGAAGAAACAATTAGAAGAGTTACTTGAAAAACAATTCATTCGTCCTAGTGTGTCACCTTGGGGAGTCCCATTTTGTTAGTTAAAAAGAAAGATGGAAGTTTTAGGTTGTGCGTAGATTACCGTCAATTAAATAAATTCACCATAAAGAATAAATACCTTCTTCCTAGAATAGATGACTTGATGGACCAATTGAGATGAGCCTTTGTATTTTCTAAGATAGATTTAAGGTCGGGATATCATCAAATTAGAGTAAAAGCAGAAGACATACAAAAAACTACTTTCAGAACTAGGTATGGTCATTATGAATATCAAGTGATGCCTTTTGGTGTGACTAATGCTCCTGCAATATTAATGGATTACATGAATAGGATCTTCCATCCATTTTTAGATCAATTTGTGGTTGTTTTTATAGATGACATTCTTATTTATTCTAAGACTCTTGAGGAACATGAGGAACACCTTCGGATTGTCTTGCAAATCTTGAGAGAAAAGAAATTGTATGCTAAATTGTCTAAGTCTGAATTCTGGTTAGAGAAAGTAAAATTCTTAGGACATGTGAATTCCAATAAGGGAGTGTCAGTGGATCCGACCAAAGTAGAAGCAGTTCTACAATGGGAACCACCAAAAACAGTGACTGAGATTCACAGTTTTCTTGGTTTGGCGGGATATTATAAAAGATTCATTGGGGGATTTTCTAAAATAGCTTTGCCTTTAACCCAACTCTCCAAAAAGGGCCAAGCTTTTGTATGGACAGAAAAATGTGAGAATAGTTTTCAAGAACTCAAGAAAAGATTAACCACTTCTCCTGTTTTAGCATTACTTGATCCTACTGGACACTTTGTTATATTTTGTGATGCTTCCAAAATGGGATTAGGTTGTGTTCTTATGCAAGATAGAAGGATAGTGGCATATAGTTCTAGGCAACTAAGAACACATGAGAAAAATTACCCAACCCATGATCTAGAACTAGCTGTCATTGTTTTTGCACTTAAAATATGAAGACATTATGTCTATGTTGGTAAGTTCGAAGTTTTTAGTGATCATAAGAGTCTCAAATACTTGTTTGACCAAAAAGAATTAAATGAGACAAAGGAGATGGATGGAATTTCTAAAAGACTATGATTTTGAATTACATTATCATCCAGGAAAGGTAAATGTAGTGGCAGATGCTTTAAGCAAAAAATCTTTACATGTCTCTTCACTAATGATTCATGAAATGGATTTGTTAGAAAAATTTAGAGACATGAATTTGTCGGTCACCCTAAGCCATGATAAAATGCAATTAAACTCCATTCAGATCATTAACAATTTACAAAAGCAAATCCTTGAGGCACAAGAAAGTGATGAGTTCATTAATAAGAAAAAGAAATTGATAAGTCAAAGGGGTGGGGAGAATTTTGGCATAGATAAAATTGGAACTTTGAGATTTAAGGACAAGATGTGTGTACCCAATAATGAGGAAATTAAGGAAATGATTCTAGAAGAAGCACATAAAATCAAATTAAGCATACACCCGGGCACAACAAAAATGTATCAAGATCTCAAGAAAATGTTTTGGTGGCCCAAAATGAAAAAGGAAGTGGCATAATATGTAGCAAAATGTCTAGTTTGTCAAAAAGCTAAAGTAGAACACTAAAAACCAACAGGAATGCTACAATCCTTAGATATACCTGAATGGAAATGGGATAGTATAGCAATGGATTTTGTAGTTGGCCTCCCACGAACCATTCAAAAATTTGATTCCATATGGGTTATCGTGGATAGGTTAACAAAGTCTGCTCATTTCTTACCCATTAACATTAGGTATTCATTGGAAAAATTGACTGAATTATACATAAGAGAAATTGTCAAGTTACATGGAGTTCCAATAAGTATTATATCTGATAGGGATCCTAGATTTACTACAAAATTTTGGGAAAGTTTACATCAAGCCTTAGGTACTAAGCTTCACCTTAGCTCAGCTTATCATCCCCAAACCGATGGACAATTTGAAAGAACTATTCAATCTTGGAAGATTTGCTGAGAGCTTGTGTGTTAGAAAATTCTGATAGTTGGGATCGATGTCTGCCTTTGATTGAGTTCACCTATAACAATAGTTTCCATTCTAGCATAGGTATGGCACCCTATGAGGCATTATATGGAAGGAAATGTAGAAAACCTTTGTGTTGGTTTGAGACTGGTGAGAATTTAGTATTAGGTCCTGACATGATTCAATAGATAACAAAGAAAATCAAGATGATCAAGGACAAATTGAGAGCAACTCAAAGTAGACAGAAAAGTTATGCTAACAAGAAAAGACGACCTCTTGAATTTCAATAAGGTGATCATGTATTCTTGAAAGTAACACCAACCACTGGAATTGGTAGAGTGATGAAATCAAAGAAACTCACTCCCCGGTTCATTGGCCCTTACCAAATTCTTAGAAAAATAGGTCTTGTTGCTTATCAAATTTTCTTACCTCCGTTCCTTTCCAACCTTCATAATGTCTTTCATGTGTCTCAATTAAGAAAATATATTTATGATCCAACTCATGTGATAAGACCTGATACAGTACAATTAAAGAATAACCTTACATTTGACGCAATACACAAATTATGGACAAGGTCAAAGAATTGAGAGGCAGACAGATCCCTCTAGTGAAGGTCATGTGAAATGAAGCTAATGGAGATATTACATGGGAATTATAAGAGAAAATAACAAATCTTTACACATATTTATTTCAAAAATAAATAAATAATAATTTTGAGAACGAAATTTCTTTTAGTAGGGAAGAATTGTAACATCCATAAATTAATAAATAATGTATTACTTTTAGTACATATATATTATTATTATTATTACAAATATATATATATATATATATATATATATATGAATATATATATATATATATATATATGAATATATATATATATATATATATATATATATATGAATATATATATATATATATATATATATATATATATATAATATACATATTATTATTATAATAAATTATGAACATATGAATGTAAAGATTATAAATATCCAAAATATATAAATAATTGATGATTTTATAAGAAATATATTATATATTTTACAATTCTAATAAGAAAGAATATTTTTATTATAATAATAGAAGAAACGTAAATAAACTTACGGATAAACTTACATACATGTATAGGTAAACTGACATATTGTTAGGTATTAAAAAAAATAAAAAGAAAGAAAAGAGAGGAAAAGAGAAAAAGAAACCCCTCACCACAATTATCTGCTCATTGCTCCACGTAATGGAATGAGATAAGATGTCAATAAATGCATGTGAGATTTAATGCAATTACAGGTTAGAAAAAAATGAGAGCTTAATCCATAAGAAACAACCATAACGAGAATTTGAAAGAAGAAAAAAATTGAACCGTGTTTCTAACCAAATTAACTAAATGTAGTGATTATGTGTGTATTATAAATAGGAGTGGTGATTGTGAAACGAAAATGAGACAGTAAGATCAAAGAAAAAAAAGGGAGAAGAGGAGTTGTGAGTATAAAATTGGCAGTGAAGAAAATAAAAGAAGAAAGCTGAAACATTCACAAAGCTTTGAGATATATCTTTCACAATAATTAAGGTAAGGGGATGAGACATATATCATTTTATTTTTACTTTGATTATTTTATCTATTCATAATTATTTTTATCTCTATAAGTGAGGTGTCCCTAACCTCATTCTAATTTATATTTAGTTATGTTCCTATTTATTTATTTATACTCATCTCCAGTTATGCATTGGTCGTATTTACTCAATTTATATTTACTCTCATTTATTTATTTATATTTATCTCCAGTTGTGTATTGGTCCTTTTTATTTATTTATATTTATTTTAATTATTTATTGATCTTATCTATCTATTTATTTATATAATTATATGGTTTAATATTGAAAAAAAATTTATGATAAATAAAAATTTGATTATTGTAGTTGGAGGTATGACATTGGAGATTTAAACGAGTTAGTATTACTCAAGATGAGATATTTTTGAGTTACTTTGTTGGCCATGAGCTCATTTATCCTGACTAGTCACTACAAAATTAATCAATATCTTTATAAATGTATAATAAAAATCCAGTTTTATGGATTTGGGAGAATTTTCATTTCATTTTATTTTATTATGATATGCTGTATTTTTTTATGTGATATTTGTCTCACTTCCCTATTTTATACTTGTGTGTGAAAAACAAAATTTTATAACCATATCATAGATGGTTGTTCCCAACATGTCTGATTCCTTCTTCGCCGACATTGTGGCTGTTTTCCCGAGGAATGCATGGCAAACCAATGTAGTGAATAATTCTGTAACATTTCAGGGAACGAAAAACTCTAATATTACTTTTCTCTCTTCTCCAAACGCGTCGATTGTCATCGAAGGACAAATCAGAGTTACCTTTTATTTACCCCCAATAGTCCAAGTGAACCCTGTCCATAACTTTTTCCCTCCACCTGTTTGAAAACCAATATATGAAAGGGAAATTGTAAATAAATAACATTTCTTCCTCTTTTAGTGTAGGAAATATAAGATGTACTAAACGGTGTAGATATAAGATGCATACAGTATTGTGTATATATATATATATATATATATATATATATATATATATATATATATATATATATATATATATATATATGTGTGTGTGTGTGTGTGTGTGTGTGTGTGCGTCTGTGTGTGAATATTTTAAGTATAATTTTGCTTTTAAATTTTATTAGTATATTGTAGGAAATAATAATTATAATTAAATAAGTAAAAAAAAAATTATCGTCACAACAATGTTACCAAAACTTTTCACTCAAATACCTTCAAATTAAGCTACACAA
Source organism: Vigna unguiculata (assembly GCF_004118075.2). Taxonomy (NCBI): domain Eukaryota; kingdom Viridiplantae; phylum Streptophyta; class Magnoliopsida; order Fabales; family Fabaceae; genus Vigna; species Vigna unguiculata. The sequence goes on along the minus strand of NC_040289.1, from coordinate 4,485,706 downwards.
TTTATGGTGAATTCCTTAACCTGTCATAATATAATTATCCAGCATCTCAGTCTATAACCAGCTAAAATCATATCTTCCCAGTGCCTTCAATCCCAATTACAATTATCCATCATTCTGTTGTGCCTACAATCCCAATTACAATTATCCATCATTCTGTTTTAAATTTCAGATCCATATTTACTCTCACATACCCCTACTATGACTATATCTTCATACACTTTTCCTTTCTACATTCCGATTTATTAAGACTTAAGTACAATATTCTCGTCCTTCCAATTTTTATATCAATGACCAATCCCCAATCGTGATTTCCAGCACTGTCAAAATGCTAAGCTGGGAAATTTCAGCTATCGCCTAGCGATAGCTCAAGCGCCGCCAGGCGACATATCAAATTCTGGGAAAATTCCCAGTTTCGCCTTTATACGAAAAATCTCTACTCTTCCTTCACCCCGTCTGACGATGCAACTAGACCGAATTCATCCGCAATCCATAAATAAAAATGCATAAAATATTGCCACGATTAAGTAACAATTAGTCGCTAGAACCAAATTCCTAGTTGCCCTCTTTCAACTCTTCTCATAATCCCATGATCACCCATGCACCATTGGTCCAAAGCTTATCATACACCCAACTACATTCAGATTACAACATAAATAATCGCACACAATGTACACCAACAAGTTTCCAAAAGTTGCGATGACTCATGCGCCAAGCAACATAGACAACATAGAACAACTTCGTGTCGCCTGGCGTGGCGGAAATTCATTGCCCGCCAGGCGGTTCATATTAGAACCCAGCAACTGGGTCACTACTGATGCGTCACCTGGCGGCATCCTCATTCCCGCCAGGCGGTTTCTAAACGGAAACCTAGAAACTTAGGAAAAACGACATAAAATTGGATACAATTTCATGCAATTATACATGGTAAGGCATATTCATTCATACACAAATAAAAACACAAGAAACAACTCCCCTTACCTAGATAATTCTTGCTCAACTTGAAAGAATTAGGACTTCTCTTGTGCCACCACTAGTCCAGCCCTTGTCTCCTCTCCAATGCACTTGATGCTCTGGATTTTCACTCAAATGAAATTTTGGCAAAAAAAAAGTTTAATTCGTTCTTAGAAAGGTTTGAACACACCACCACTCAATTACAAAGTCAATTCACAACCAATTCATGTTTCATGATAATTCCTACACCTTTAGGAATTTAATATCACGCACCAAGATAAAATATATTACTAAAACAACAAGCAATTAAATTAACACAATATTTGGCATACATAGGACTCAAACCCAAGTCCTCTCAACACAATTAAGTACTCTCAACCAATTGAGTTAGTACTATTCCATGTCATAAAAACTAATAATTAATGTCATAAAGACTTTCATTACACGCATTTATTAAATAATTATTTAATTAATTATTTAAATTTCTCGGGTCTTACACCAATCAAAGGTCCAATAACATGAAGCATGTTAAAAATGATTCAAATGGGCATCGTTCAAGATGGCCAAAATCCTTATAGGCTTTAAATGCTCTTTTCATGGGCCAAGGAGGATGTTAAAATATTAGAGGGTGCTTGTCAAAGCATTAGCATAGACTTTAATTTTGGGCCAATTGTTTGGTCATGCTTTATTAAATAATGGGCTATTGAACTTGTTGATTAGCTTGCAAATTGGGCTAATTCAAGCCCAATTATGTCTTGGCCGAGAATTGCTCTCCAAAAACTCCTTTCACATGGTGCCAAGCGTGACAATGCATGAAACCTGTGAAGGGGGCACTTGGAGAGCAAGTTATGCATTTACATTTCATTTCCTTTCTCATTTTCATTGTATTAAGGAAGGCTTCTCTACTATAAATGAGAGCTTTCTATGCTTGTGTAAAGGTTACTCTTGATTAATGGTAGATGCCTTGTTGTTGAGATCACTCCACACATTTACCTTATTGAGAGTCATGGCTAGGATTCTCCTTAGTCTCCTATAGCAACCTTCCTCTATGATAGAATCTATTCTAGACTTCTACTTTCACCTAACCACACCATTGCTACAAGAGCTTTCAATCTTGTCTCCATTCCATTTCGCTGCATGCTCATGGAGTTTTTTCATCAATTTCACGTCTAAGGAGCTCCATCAGTTAACATGGTCTCAACTAGTGAATATAAGTGTATATACACATGTAATTGGTTCAAATGATGTGTGGAAATACATGTTGAGCCATGATGAAACACATGGACATGTAATACGTTTCTGGTTTGGAATTATTTGTGAGGATGTTTGATTCCTTTGCTAAATCCAAGTATGGACATGGTTTTAATTAGTAAGTATAGTTGTGTGCAACTATGATTGAGGCATGTGAGGTGTGACAACGCATTTGTGTCATGATTAGATATGTGAACCTATAATCTGGACTTTAGAAGTGTGCTTTGTGTCATTGGGGTGATTGAACACTGTTTGGGAAGCCAAAACCAATAGCTTCAAGCTACTGGTATAGAGCCCGACAACATGAGGGAAATCGCCAGGCGATGGGTTACCCAGGGAGGTCCCTGGAGCGCGTGGCACCCGGTGACAGTTTAGGACTGCTAGGCGGTCTACACTATGACTTCGCCTGACGACACTTAGGTTATGCCAGGCAATAGTGCAGTGGTAGTGTATGTTTGTGTTCAGTTTTGCATGCCTCGTGGTGATGTTCTTTGGTTTGGTATATGCTTGAATGGATTACGAGTGAGGAGGTTCGTAATGGAATTGAAAATGCGTGATTAATACGAGTCGGGAATTCATAACTGAATGTGTTCACACGTGTTGGACTATGAGTGGGGAGGTTCATAGAGGTTGGACTACGAGTGGGGAGGTTCGTGGAGTTAGACCACGAGCGGGCTGGTTCGTGAAAGCCTATGGAATCCCTAAGACCATGGTTGAATATGTGTTAATCTCATAGAGGTTATGAGAATAGGGTTTCCTATGCACCTCATGGTGTGGACGTATTTAAAATTGAGAAACTAGTTAAGTTAAGTTCACCATTTCTGTTTGTATTTGGCGATGATCATGTGATTAGTCACACGGGAGCAGATGATAATCCAAGTGTTGATGGCGAGGCATAGAGACAGAGTGGGGGCTAGCGCTTGGGACTTTGATAGAGAAATTATGTTTTGGAATAAACATTGTAATTCTTTTACGTTGACTTTAGGATTTTTGAACTTGTAATAGTTTAATTGTGAACTTTGGATATTGGTTTTAGACGCGTTTAATGTTTTTTATTTTTCTGCATTTTAGGAATAATATCAGACGATTGAATTTATTTTCAATTAATTTTTTTATTAAGTAATATCCGACTAGGGTGTTACATGAGATCGTCCTCTTATGTATAGATTCCCTAGGATGTATCTAAATGCACTAAATAGAGATGTCACAATTGGGAAATTAGGCATTGAATGGTATCTTTCTTCCTTTATTTGTATATGATTAGTAAGGTAGTAACAAAGTTGGTTAATTGAGGATGGTGTGAACTGGGAACTTAGGTTTGGTTAGCTTTTGGAAAACATTTTCTCTATTTTGCAGGTAATGATCTTTTACACAAAAGCAAGGTACTCATGGATAAAGTTGTAGAATATTTTGGCAAGGGGCTAACTTGGTGAAGAATCATACCCAGTTACTACTTGGGCGAACCTACTATATCTCTACACATTAAAAGCAGAAATTCAAAAAATTGCTTTGCAGTTATGGATAACATTTGAGGGTCACACATACCCTTATAACTAATATTTCTCCTTTTTTCTATTGTGACTTTTTTGGGTTCAAATTGAGGGGTACTCTGATTTATTTAGTTGATAATGAGCCATTTTTTCTCATGTGAAGGATTTTGATGTATTTTGTACTATGAGCTTTGTATTGTATCTAAAGTTCTAGCTCTGAATGTACACTACAAAAAAGTCTCATTAGTAACCAATTTTAATGACTAAAAGTTGTTAGTCACTATAGTGACCAATTTAGATATCAATTTACAAAATTAAAAATTATTGGTTACTAAAATTGCCACTATTATAAATAAAAATTATAATTGGTCACTAGATTGGTCATTAATTAATTAGAGACCAATTTAGTAACTAAGTCATTTTGGTAGCCAAAACCTAGGTAGCTAACTTTAAAAACCAATTTAGTGACCAATTATAATTTTTTATTCATAATAGTAACTATTTTAGTAACCAATAATTTTTTACTTTGTAATTTGGTATCTAAATTAGTCAATATCACTAGTGCACATTTGGGCTTTTACAACAGACATTATGCCTCGGTTTCCTCCAAAACGATGCATATCAAAATGCGGTGACATTTTTGAAATTTTTGTAAGCTTTTATGCCCTGGAGGGAACTGAAGCATATAACGTTATATGCCCTGATTGGCGACAACTCGAGGCCTATTGCCTCTTAAAAATTTTAAAATTCTCATGCATGTAAATTTTTTAAAGCAGAAGAGGGTTTTATGCCTTGGTTGTTTGCAGACTCGAGGCCTAATGCCTCTTGAAAATTTTAAAATTTCTACACATTTAAATTTTTTAAATACATTTCTGCAGAAGGGGACTTTATGCCCTGGTTGTTTGCATACCTGAGGTAAAAAGTCTTTTATGTCTCGGGCAATTTATAATTGAGGCAGAATGGTTATTTTAGGGCACAAATTGGGACAAATCTTCTTCTTCCTCGTGTTTCAACATTTCAAACTTCCTCCGCCAGCCTCCACGAGCTTCCTTTACAACCTTCATTGTCCACCAATCCGTTGCGTCGCTACTACTGTTCTAGGACGAGGGAGGTCGCTGCTACTATTTGAAACCACCACTGCTTAGTGGGGTTTTTTTAATTTTTTGCATTTTTTATTTCTGAATGATGGTTCTGGTTTTGGTTCGTGAGACAGAGACATCGAGGCATGGTTGTGTTGGCTGGTGTCGCAATGGTGGTGGTTCATCGTGGCAGCTTGGTTTTGTTTTTGTAGTAGCGACGATGGTGTTGGGTTGCAAATCTAGTTTTTTGGTGGCCTACGTTTCCCAGCGACATGCCTGTTGCGTAGCGTTGGTGTTCTAAAGGTGCTCACGGTGATCTGCGAGGTGGTCTGTAGTGGTGTCGTCTATCACTGGTGGAGCTACGTTGGTTCCTTTCGCTTTAGGTTCTTTGCCCATGGTGGTTGTCGTTGTTGTTGTGGTGGTGATGGCAACATTTGCAGCTCCCAATTTGGTTGCGTTTGCAGGAGTTGCGGTTTTGTTTGCGTCACAGTCACGGTAGTGGACTTGCCCGTAGTGGTGGTTGCCTCTTGTTCGCAACCACACATTTCTACCTCGGTTGCAGCCAGACCTAGGGCAGAAAGATCATTTCTATATGTGAATTATGCCTCGGTTAGAAACCGGAGCATAAAAGTAACCCTTTTTTCCTTAGTAATATATGCCTCGGTTCTTCAACTGAGACCAAATGACCAAAATAATCGGGACAAATACCCTTTCCTACACTGGTGTATAGTGACTAACAACTTTTAATCACTAAAATTGGTTATTAATAAAACTTTTTCTTGTAATGGTACTCTACTAGCATGCACCTGTTTTGGCAAGTTTTGTATAAGAATAAGGACACTCCAAATGTCTTGTTTTATTTAATCAATTCTTTTTTGCTAATAAAAAAAAGAAAAAACCCAAAATAAATGACAAGAACTTTAATGGTCATTTTACCGAAGCATCCATTACCGATAAAAATATCTATCAATAATAAAAAAAATTATTAATGAACTTTATGAGAAAAAAAAAATCATTTTTATTGAAAAAATCAATTATATCTGCAGTAAAACTCTATCGATAAATAAAGATTTCTAACAATAACATTAGATAAATGGTTAGACAAGAAAAATATTATTTATTATTATCAAATATGCTTAACAATTTTCTCTTTTAATCATCTTTATTCTTATTTGAAAAATAATGATTTTGTAATATATATATATATATTATAAAAAACTTGTTTTGTCATTTATTATGGAGCTAAATTGGTTGATGTTGAATTGAAATCCAAGCATTAATTAAAAATGAGATACTTAACGAACAATGCATTAAAAAGAAATAAAAGGACCACAGTGATAGTGCTGGAGATTGAAGAAGAATACTCAACTTGTTCCGTAATCACCCAAAGAGATCGATCGGATAACTATGTTTACAGATTTATTATTCTTTTCTCTCTCATTCTCTTTCAAACTAATGATTGTCAATTACCCCAGGTATTGGATCAAGTCAACAAAGGTGCTTTCAGATTCTCCACTTTATAAATAATATATAACTTAACAATACTTCAAATCCAATCTTTATTTGTATCTTTCCTATTTTAAAACATGTATTGTTTATCAATATTTTATCATTTGGGTGGTAAAAAATATTTATTTTCTTTAATTTTCCTAATCAATGTTTGAACTTTCAATTAATAAGGAGATTGACCAGGAAGAACAAGATTACATGTTCTTGTCTGTATATGTAGATAAAATCTTATATAGAATATTTTAAATGGGTATCTCAATATAACAGATAACATATAATATAATTTAATATCCACTTATAAACGGAGTAAACCAAAAATATCATATTATTTATACTCATAAATATTTATTATCCAAATAAAATAAAAATAAAAATTTAATATATATTTTATTAGATTATATTTAATTAAAATTAAAATTTAGTTTAATTTACATTATATTTTATTTTATATTTTGTTTTGTTTAATTTTATATTTTATTTTAAAAATTTACTATTTATCTTTCTTTTTCTTTAAATATGTGTATATGAATGTATATCCACATGTTTTAAAAAAATTCAATATAATTTTTAAATAGATATCTAAAGAGGAGTGCAGGTCGGATATTATATATATCTGACCTAACTCGTTACTATCATTAATCATCACTTAAATATTTGTTATATATATATATATATATATATATATATATATATATATATATATATATAATACTTCATGTTTATGGTTTTATAAATTTTACATATCATTCAACTTTTTTTTTTTATTCGATGTAAAATTTTAATTCATACTTAAAATTCTAACAATTGATAATAAAAATATTTTGTACTCACCTAACAAATTTTAAATAATTTTTAAAATAGCTTTTTCACGGATTTTGAATTTCTATATTTTCTATAACCGAAGGATCAGATAAACTAGTCTTTTGTTAAAGTCTTTTTTTATTATTATTTTACTTATATTAAGAGGTGTTTTAATAATTAATAATTATTTTGATCTAGGGGTTTCAACAAAAACCCAATAAACCATCCAGATCAAAGACACGAGATAATCGTCAAGGAGATAAACATAATCGAAAAGCTTAACATATGAAAAAAAAAAAATAAACTCTAAAATTTATGTTGATTTAAGTGTTGATTCAAATAAGATTTGGAAAGAAATGAAGTATAAACTAATCAATTTCATCGGTTTGGCAGAAAAATTTGCACGACAAGAATCAATCTAATCTGATTACGAATAGATTGGTTAAGTTTAAATAATTCCTTATCATAAAAAAACGAAAAATTCTATTTTGGAAAAGAATAAAATACTTGATTTTGGGGAAAAAAAATCACTATCAGTCGTTAAAATGATGTAATTATAGAAAATATTTATATTCTATTATAATTAATTTATACAAATTATTACAAAAAATATAAATAATAATCAATTTTAGTAATAAAAAATTGCTAGTTATCATAGTGTTAAATTTAGATACCAATTTAAAAAAAATTAATTACTAAAATAATTATTATTATAAATTAAAAGTTATAATTGATCGTTAAATTGGTCAATAATTAATTAGAGACTAATTTGAAAGTTAATTTTTTTATAGTCAATACTTTTGTAACTAATATTTAGTGACTAATTTATAAACTAATTATTTTGATAATTTTGATAATTAAAATTTTGGTAACTAAATTTTAAAGATTAATTAAATTTTTTTATTTATGATTATAATTATAACTATTTTAGTAATAATTAATTTTTTATTTTATAAATTAGTATTTAAATTAGTGATTATAATGATTAAGGTGATTTTCTTGTAATGAACTAAATAATAAAAATAATCAAAGGCGTTAGATTTAATCTAGTGTCGTAATTGTACACAGGACTGAAATATATTCTCTTAATTCAAATTCACACAAGTGATTGATGTTCAACTAATTGAGACTGTTTCTCTTTTTAGACTTTTTTTTTAAAGAAAAGTTATGAAACTAGGGTATGATGTGGCAGCTTAAGGTAACGAAAGGTGGTGTAATTAAAGAACAAAACCGTAGATTATTAAAAACCCTTCTAGATAATGCAAAATATATACTTTTAGGAATGTGAATTATTCTATATTTATATAAAAATTAGAAGCAAAAGGTGTTGGGGAAAATAGGATAAGTTCTTAAGCAACTCCAAACCACTAACGAAACGTGGAGCAAGAATTAAAGTTAAGTGATTGGAGCAGATGAGATGACATGCAAAAGATGGGCCACATGAGCTTTGTTCAATAGCTTGTGCTGGCCAATCCTTTTGTCTTTCACAAGAATATAAGTGCACTCTATGCTATTATGTGTTGCAATTTTTAGAACCTCATAGCCCTTTTGACTACTTTGATGCCAATTACTCTTCAAATCTCATACTATATTATCATATCAAATATAATTAAAGATATATAATTTATGAGTAACTTCCTCAAATCAGTAAGATGAGATTTATATTCTATTTACACGTTATAGTTTAATTTTATCTTTATTTTCATCACACTCATATCGAATAATGTACATTTAATTAATGGGTGATACAAGTACTGGTACAGAAAACACATTTGAAATCACCTAATAAGTTTCAGTTTTAAGAAAAACAAAGTCTTTCAAAATGCAGTAATACTTTTTAAATTATTTGTACAATTATAGGTTTCAGTTCTACAAAGAATCAAATAGGGTTAAATTTTTAAAAAATTTACTTTCTTGTTACAACATTTTTAAACTCTTGTCAGTGCGAACCCTTCGTTTCGAGGTTTTCTCTTTTCTCCTAGTTTCTCTTCTTACTTGCTCTCTTGATTTATCTCTGTCGTTTGCTTTCGCATTCGTAGGTTCTTTCATCCTCTCTCTTGTTTGCTTCAGTGTTCGCAAGTTCCTTTCTTTAGTTCTTGTTCAAGACTATGTTTCGAGGTTTGCGTTTCCCTTTTCTGATTCCTAAAAATGATATGATGCTATGTTTGATTTATTTCTTTTTGTATATGTATCGTAAAAGCATGAAAATCTATATTTTAGTAATAGTTCTCAATTTTTATCTATGTTGCTTGTTTCTGGTTCATTTGGTGGTATTGAATTTTGGTTTAATTTGTCAAGTTGTTTAATATAGTTTAGGAGTTACTCAATAAAAAAAAAAAAATTTTAATACCACAATAGGTTTTGGTTGCCCGAGGAACCAAACATATAGTCGAATAGGCTTCAATTTTTTTTAGAACCGAAGCTTATTCCTTTATTTTACTTTTTTTATAATTTGTTGTTGTTTTGGGCTTTGGTTAGAGATAATTGAAGCCTGATGTTGAAGTTTATGCTTTGCTTCAGAACCAAAGCAAAAAGACTTCCTTTTTTATCTCACCTTGATTAGTTTCGGTTTGGAAACTAAAATATAATGTCAAAAATAATCGATGTCAAAACCATTCGTTGCACTAGTGAAGAAAAGTCTAATAATAAGTAATATAACAGTCTCCACAAAGCTCAATAAAATAGCTTATGATATTACTAAAAAAATTGTTGAATAACAACTAAAATTAGTGATCACAAATAATTAATTATTGTATTAATTAAATTAGAAACCATTTCATAAATTAAAAATTATTAATATCTAAAATAGTCTTTATTTTTAATAAAAAATTATAATTAATTTATGAATTAAAATTCAAATCAGTCTCTAACATTAACTATCAATATTTTAATTATTTATTATTATATATTAATTTTAAATTAGTCTTATTTTTAAATTATAAACTAATTTATAATTAATAGTAATAATTAGTTAAAACTTTTATAGTTAATATTAGAGACCAATTTAACCTCTAATTCGTAAATCAATTATAATTTTTTATTAATATTAGAGACTATTTAAATATTAATAACTTTTAGTTTATAAAATGATCTCCAACTTAGATAATGTAATAATTAATTATTTTCATTTCTTTATTTAATTGTTATTGAATAATTATCTTGGAGTATATATTTTGATATAATTTTAATAAATTAATTTATGACTAATTCAATCTCTTAAAATCACTTATAGATTTGCAAATTAATATTATAAATTTTAGTTTTAGTTAATATGAAATTTCTAACATTATGTTCTGAAATTCTCTAAATTTATTAAGTTAACTAATGGTTCATGTTATTTTAATAGGTTTTCTCATATAAATTTTTTGTTATATATACCTTTTTATAATGTAAGTGTAAAATATATAACCATTTGCATTAATTTATCAAATTAGTTTAATTGCAATTTTGATTTCTCGAATTCAGTATTTGTTAATTGATTTTTACAAAAAAACAAATTGTTAACTTTATAATTTTATTTCTTCAAATTTTAATTAGTGGATTAGATATTATAATTATGTGTTTCTATTTATTTATTTTATCAGTTATATTCTTGTGTGCGACATTAATCCGTGACGCGTGTAACAGATTAAAATCACCATAATAGTGATAGTTTGAGCTGATGATTCAATTAACACTGTTAAGACTTGTAATCTTACACTTATTATATATAAGAAACTCAAATACTCAAATGGCACACTTTAGAGAATAAAATTTTATGTTATATTTATTGAAAAAATAAAAAAATACATTTAAAAACAGCACGTTAAATCATAAAATCAATCTCTAAGATAAAATTTGTATTAATATTCATATTCTAAATTAATTTTAATTTTAATCGCACTACTAAAAATTTCTATATTATATGAGAATTTTCTTGTAAATTTGTTAAAAAAATTTGTAAGAAAAAATTTTTTCCTTCTATTTTCTCTAAGAATCTTAATTGGTAGGTAATTCTTTTATGAGTAACTATTTTTTACAAAATTATAAAATTTGTAAGTATTTCTTACAAAATTTATTGCGAAAAATATTTTATACAAAATATTTTGCAAAAAAATTGACAGCAATTTTCTATAAAGTTTTTTTTCATAACAAAATTTGTAAGTATTTTCTGCAAATAAAAAATTCAAAATAAAATTGACAGAAAATATGAATTTTTTAGTAGTATGGATTTAAAAATTTTAATAATATTTAACCTTTTTATCTTTTTTATATATATACCTATTTAGATTTGATAAATGAAAACTATATATCTTTCATCCATTTTATTTTTAATAGTTGTAAATTTTAGTTTTTGTGAGTTTAGGTGGTGGAGACTAAAAGAGATTAAAAATGATATCTATATAAGTATTAAAGGTGATTATAATAATATATATGGAGACTAAAATAAATAAGTTTAAGATTTATAAAAATGAAATAATTAAGAAAAAAAAGATGCATGTTTTGCAAAATTAAGGATGGAAACGTAAAGAGAAAACAAGAATGATATACTAGAAAAGTAATAACAGGGGCAAGTGGAGGAAAGAATCTTTGTCTGCTTGCAAACAGTATAATTCCATGTATCAAGCATATAATTATATTTCCACAGTGAATAATGGAGCATTTCATTGTTCAGCTTAATTGATGTTACTTTCAATTAACTAATTAAATTACTATTTTTTTTTGTTTCAGAAGAATAAACTGATGTAGATATTTTATGGTTAAGAAAGTTGATGTTAACCTTTTCATGTAAAGAAATATTATAAGTAATGCCAGTTTTCTTTAAAAAAAATTAAATAATTACCACCGTATATTGTATATGTTTTTAAGCATTGGTTTTACTGTGTTTTAATTATTTTAAGAATAATCATATTTTGTTGACAACTAAATTTTGGGAATTTTTTTTTTTAAAATACAAAAAATTAAAATTCATCTAAAAAATATTATTTGAAATTGTAAAATAAAATTGTCAAAATTTAATTATTTTTTTTATTTTTAATTAGAGTTGCTCTCGCCCTTTTGTTTGACAGGCTCGTACACATTTTTGCAACAAGATTTCCACGCGATTATTATTAAAAATAAAATAATAGTTGTGAAAATTAAAATTAATTTATAAAAAGGTTTCTTATAATGCTAGAAAGATTCTAGGACTCTTGTATATGATTGAATTTTCTATTGTTGTCCTGCTTCGAATCCACCTCAGTCATTTGTTGTTCTAAGGTTAATTCAAGATTTTGAGTGGTAATGGTAATCGAAGAAGAAAGTTGAAGGACAACTTGTTGGACTAATAATCCTGTCTCTTTCTCTTTTTGTGTCACTGTTATTTGTTCTTGTAGTCTTTTTATGAATTTGTTGTTCTTTTTTATATACAAAAATCTGGTGTGAATATTTTTAATTTTAAATAAAGTCACATAATCACCTATTAACTCATAGATTTGACATATAAAGTCACACTCTAAAATATTAAATATGTATTAAGATAGTTCATCATGTTATTACATTTATTTTGCTTTTACACACTATTAGAGATATTAAAATGCATTTTAATTTGTTACTCAACTTGATTCATAGTGGATATTTGAGTTGGGTTAAGTGGAAAAATATTTAACTTTTTAAATGTAGGTCCAATTAGACTTAATTTACTTAATTTGTGGGTTAAATAAATTTAAATCAGGTTAAAGATAGATTGATCTGAAATTCATCAACAAGAATTCTTTATCAGTTTTTTTATAATTTTTTTACAATTTTTTTGTTATAATTATTTATCATTTCTAATTATATAGGTTGAGAATTTGATTATTTAAAATATTAGAATGTTGTTTAATAATGTTTGAATAGTTTGAATATTTAGTTTATATGTTTGTGAAGTTATAACTTAACACTTTAATTTTCAATTGTTTACTTAATGTTTGGTAGATAGGTCAACACTTTGATTTTACTATTATAAAATATTAAGTTGAATCAATATATTTATATTGTATTGTAATCTATAACAATATATAAATATGATTCCTTTTTTGTGTCCACATTTTAAAATACCAATTTTACCCTTTAAAATATAATTATTTATTAAATTTTTGAAAATTGATCGTTACTTTTACAAACTTTTTTATAAAATCGCATATCTCTTCTCTTCTTCTCTATTTATCAATAATTATTCTTCCATCTTTTCTGATATATTTAACTTTATTTTTAATAAATATTTTATTTTATATATTAACTTAATAACATTACATTATCATCACCTACTAATATAATATCACGTCACCTACTAATACAATATCATGTATATTTAAAAAATGCATACACAGGCATTGTCGCGCATGTGTGTACACTAGTAAATACATAAAGATTTTTGAAAGAATAAAGTATCCTTAATTGAGTCAACTCACTAACCCGCCAACCCATGGTAGATCGATCGAGTCAGGTTACAAAATTTTTTGTTCACTAAAATGTAGGAGTAGCAAAACGGGCTAGGCCCAATGGACCAGTCCGTCAGCCCGTGTTAAAAGAGACGAGTTGCATTGAAGATTTCAACCTATTGTAATTCGTCCCGTCCAGTCCGTCAATTTGACGGGCCAAAATATGGGCCAACCTGTTGACCCTTTTTAAAATATAAAATAAAATAAAAATAACTCAAAAGATTAATTTTTTATATTATATTTTTTAAATGTGTAAATATATAATAGTATTGTAATTTAAATCATTAACACATACAAATTAAGTCTCAATTATTAATTGTAATTGAGTAATTTAATATGTAAATGTCAGAATTATTTTAATTTATCTAATTAAAAATATTAACTAATTAATTAAAAATTTAAAAAATATTTTAATTGATTAAATATGCTTTTAATATTAATTTATATGTATATATAAATAAATTTTAAAATTAAAAATAAAAAATTTGAAAAGAAATTAAAAAGTTAAAAAAAGAAAAAAAAAATTGACAGGTCATCTCGGTCCGCCTTGTTAACCAGTCCTGTGTGGGACGTGTTATGATTATTGGTCTGTTTCTCTTTGACGGATCAACCGGACTCGATCCATTTTTTACGAGTCACAATCGGACCAAAACAGATTGGATTGGTATGTTTTGTCACCCCTACTAAAATGTAGACCATGTTAATCTATTTAATTTTAGTTTAATATGTGATAAACCAAAGTGTATGAACACAATTAACTCACTTTGACACCCTAATGCATTTGCATTAAATTGAACAAATTAAACTATTCTTCTCACTACCTATGAACAAGACTTACAAGTGACTTGATTACTAGTAAGTGCCTTGATTACTAGTTGTATAAAAATTACAAAATATTATCAAATAATTGTACATTTTGTGTTATTTATTTATTTTATATATTTAAATAAATGTGTAAGATTTTAATAATTTAGTAAACTTAACATTAGCAAATAAAACAAAATTGATAAAAATAAAGATCAAATTAAAAAAATATATCAGCACTAAATTAAAAATTTTAATCAAAGTAAAGACTAAATTAATATTTAAACCTAAATAAAACATGAAAAATCTAAATCCAAGGTTATTAATAATACGTTGTTTTTACTTCTAATATGAGTTAATAAATTATGACAGGTTTAGTTTACATGTTTATTTATTTTTCTTCGTTAACTAACCTGACCACTCATTAACTATGTTTTAACTTGAGTTAAGTTAACATGTTTTAGACTTTAGCACGTATATTACCCTTTTTTTTACGTTCTTTAAGTGTTATATATATATATATATATATATATATATATATATATATATATATATATATATAATTTACTAGTTTTTATTATGTCTTTTTTTCTCATTTCGTTTAATTTTAAATAAATTAATTAACAAATCTACTTGACGACATGTGTATAATATTTATATTTATATTTATATTGGAAAAGTCTACGTAGAACTATCTCTTTTCGCGCAAAATATTTATATAAGACAAATTCTACATTATTTCTACTGTACAAAATTATTATTATTATTATTATTATTATTATTATTATTATTATTATTATTATTATTATTATTATTATTATATTCTGACAGAAATTCTGTAGGAGTTTTTCTATTGTTTTTAGCAACAATTAAAGTGTTGATAAAGACATGTTAGATTTTGGACCAATGATTTTTGAGTGAACAATGTGCTTATTTTTCTGAGAATCTCTTCTGCAATAAAATAAATATATCGTCGTTATTGATTATAAAATAAAATATACTTCTTCAAATATATAACTTTATCTTCATTTAATAATGATAATATTCTTTTAGGTATAAGAAATACCATATTTTATCTCATACACATTTAAAAAAAAATATATATTTAAATTTTATGAGGCTAGCCCTCAGAATCAAACTTCCACAACCACATATGAAGAATGGTATGATAGAAGACTTTATGAAAGGTGAGAAAAGAAACTGTATAAAGATCTAATTAATGGGATTATTAACAAGTTCACTTCAAATTTTTCAATTTTATTCCTATTTCTTTTTTTAAACAACTTTATTCCCGCAGCAATTCATTTTTTCACGTAATTTCATAAATCAATTATGCTATACGCTAAATGTCGCTTTCCTATGTATGCAATCAATGACGTCAAAATGCAAGTCAAATTATTAAGATTAAATATTAATAATATATAGACTTAAATATTTTTTTTACCCTAAACTGTAATTAAAAAAATACGTATTTTTAAAATTAAATGATAAAGTATTTTTTTTCTTTTATTCTATTCTATGTGTAAAATATTATTGTAGGTAGAAACTATATTATAGTCCATAATAAAACTTTTTTGTCACATGAAAAACATTCTACGTATAATTTATTGTGAATGATATTATATATTATTTTCATAAAATGCAACAACAAAATATAATGTTTTATAATTTAGTTTAATAATGAAATACAATATATTAAAAAGTTTAAGGAAAAAATATATTTAATTCTAATATATAAATGGAAAAGTTTTAAATGTATTGTATTAAAAAAATTGATATAGAGGCAAGAGTTTTTACTTTTTTATACCAATTTATTCTTGTTTTATTACCATTAGGTTTTCTGCTATATCCTCTCGAAGAAATCCATAATTAGAATTTTAGAAGGTAATTTATTTTAAAGATGGACTTCAACGAGTATGGTATTATTGTAAGCAAGACATATGAATAAAACTAGCATACAAAATTGTATATTCTCTTTCATTAATATCATATATTTATAATTACGAATTTATTTTATGGTTCCTTCCTTTTAATTTTTTTTGTAATGTTTTCTTATTTATTTATAAAATATTAAAATATTAGACTTTATGTTTTTTTAATTGCTATACTAGTAGTAAATCTTTATATCTATAAAATACTTATATTTATGACTTCAAAATTACGAAAGAATTTGTTGAATTTTTTCAATTTTCTTTTGAGATTTATGGATTACTTGTATTAAAATTCACGACAAATTTATGATTTTTATTTTCAAACTCATGAAATTTATTAATCACATTCACAAGTCTTACATGGATTAACCAAATTTAACCTGATTTTGATAGACTAAATACACGAGGAGTCAAAACTGACAAGATGTTTCATATTGCCTCTCATACTAATTAGCAAACATATTTATTAAAAGGAAATTTTTTGAAAGGTCAAGCTCGGCCTGGTAACCCTAAAAAAAAGAGCGGGTCAGTTTGGAATTTATAATCCACCAATCCACCAATCCGTTGTGGTCAGACACGCCAATTTTTTTTTTGTTTAAAAATTCAAAATGATTAAAAAAATTATATTATATAAATAAATTTATATATATATATATATATAAAATTTATAAACAAAAATTAAAGAAAAGTTAAAAGAAAATTAAAAAAAAAAAGTGACGGGCTAATCCGACCGCTTGTCAGTCCGTCCTAAGGCGGGACAGGTTTAATTATCCAACCCATTTTCTAGTGATAGGCTAGCTCGACTT
The DNA here is from genome assembly GCF_004118075.2 of Vigna unguiculata. NCBI lineage: Eukaryota > Viridiplantae > Streptophyta > Magnoliopsida > Fabales > Fabaceae > Vigna > Vigna unguiculata. Next base: position 4,468,644 of record NC_040289.1, on the reverse strand, counting down.
AGTCTATTTTTGGTAGACCAAAGGCGAAGTGGACAAAAATGAGCTGGACCGACCCATTTTGCCACCCCTACATGTTGAGTGAGTCTTATGAACTTGGAATTGATAGAGATTCTAATACCAAACAATTTATTATAGTATTTAAGTGGAGACGAGAAGACACAAATGTTTGTAAATGTCTTATGACCAAAAGTATGAAGTGAATGATAAATCATATACTAGTTTAATTAAATTTTAATTTATTTATAAATTTGTGTATTTTTAATTTTTTTTGTCTTATTTAATACTTAAAATTTTTTATTTTTTAATTAAATGATTGACATTTGATATTTTTGTTAATTTTATGATGTAATTATTATTTTGCCTCGCTATCTTACTCTTTTCTGCATTTTAGAAAGAGTGAAATTTGTGATTAATATATAATGGTATTGTTAATAATGTAAAACAATAAATGACTATTATTGGTTTTATTGAAAATTGTTGAAAATTTCATATCGGACTATGGTTTTACTAGTTTTTACGTAGTTAGTTAGTTAGTTTCTACGTATATAGTTAGTTTTCCTTTTTTCTAAACTCTATATATATAAGCCATGTTTGGCCACAGTGAATCTATCATAAAGTTTTATTTGTTTCTCTCTTTCTTTGCTTTCGCTTTTCTCTTTTCATATATTTTGGCTTATCAAGATGATAGCAATCATAAAACTCCAATATGGTATCAGAGTGTTTGCTTCCGCTAAAGCCATGTCTCCCTCTTTGCTTCTCTTTTTGTCTTTCAAAATCTTTCTTTTGTTTTTTCTTGATGGCATCAGAAAACACAGCCACGACGAACGAATCCCAGAATCCTTCGAGTTCTTTCTACCTGCATCCTGGTGAAAACCCAGGAGCAACATTGATCAATATTCAGCTTGATGGGGTTAATTACCATGCTTGGAGTCGCGCTATGAAATGTGCCCTGATCTCCAAGAATAAACACAAATTCCTTAACGGCAATGTCAAAACTCCAACACATGGAACCATCCTCCATGATGCCTGGGAAAGATGTAACATGATGGTGATATCGTGGCTTATGCGTACCATGAATACTTAGATCGCCCATTTTTCAATATATAATTAACTTCAAACCTCACCTTATAAGTTAATTTTATAAAACTGATTTAGGTTTAAAGTTCATTTTTAACAAAAACGTTTTGGATAACAAAGGTATCAGTGTCACCTACATCAATATTGGTCTTAGCAATAATCTCTTAATCGTTAGACGAAGATATGAAAGCCATAGAAAAGTATAATAATTTAATTTTTTCCATTAAAATAATAAAAATCACCTTATGTTATACGTTATCCAGAATATCGTTTTATATTAACCATACAAATATTATATTTTTTAACATATGAAAACAAGTAAGTAATATAAGAGGACAAAATAACAATCATATCACCCTGAAGAAATTAAACAATATATATTTAATTAAAAAATATAAAATTTTGTTCCTTTTATATGAATTTGTTGATTTCTTCTTATTGTCTTTAGTGTCTCTGAACAAATTAGTTAAGTGAACAAATGTACATACTATAAATTCATTATAATTTGCCTTCACACTCTTCTTTGACACTTCTAAAGTATTACAAGGCCATTCATCATTCATAGAAGGGAATAGAAGACTACAAAAGGATAAAAAGAAAAAAGAAAAAACAAGACATTGATCACTCCAAGAAATTATACTTTCGGTTGAAAAAGTCAAAGATTATGGCACATTAACTTAGAAACTTCAATGACAATTAATGAATCTATGATCCAACAGAGAAATGTAGGTGGGGAATAACACTTAATAAACAAATTAAGTCATCATTTCAATCAAATTTATAGATATAGAAAGTATACGTATGTTATCTGTGTAAAATGATGCTATAATTATAAAATATTCTAATAAAGTCTTTTTTAATTGATCCAAAAGCCTTTCAATATGTGACATCTTTATTTATATAGATTACTTTTAAATTTTATTGATCTGAATAGACTGTTAGATTTTTTTTTTTCCAAATTAGATCTTTTACTGTTTAAGTACAATTTCTTCTCCCAAAACATTAAATTCTCATTATGTTTTTTCTAATTTTGCAAATTGTTTTGTTTGTTGAGGAACAAATTCTTATAACCAGTTTTTTTTCTAATTTTATAGATTTATATATTTATTTATAATAAATTATTTATTAAAAAATTATATATTTCTACGAACTCGTGTAAATATTAATTTAAAAATATATTTAATTTAATATGTATTAATTAATTAAAAATAAAAAAGTTGAAGAGTGATCAAAATAAATATAAAAATTTAAATATATTGTAATTATGGTTTTTTTTTTTGTAAAATTAATTTTGATAAATGTATATTTATTTGGTTAAAATAATTTATGTAATAAATTTTTGTGTGTAATAACTAGGGATGCCAACGGGGTGGGGACGGGTTTCGTTATCCCATACACATTTCTGTAGAAAAAAATTCATCTTCGTTCCCGTACACAAACCCAACAGGTATAAAAAATTTGTCTCATCTCCATCACCATAGAATAATGAGGATAATCTCGTACTCATACTCGTATCTGTTTTCTTACTACTTCAATATTAATTTTAATTGATTTTTATAAAATAAAAAAAATTACGAAAAAGAAAACATAATATTATCAAATATTCAATATTAGGAGGATGATTGTTTCTTCGATATTAAATATTTTGAAATAAATTATAATTGTTTATATTTTAGATTAGAATACTAAATAAAATTTTATGAGAATCAAAACATTTATTAAATTTGCAAACATTAATGAAACCTAGTTCATAAAATTTAAAAATATTTTTAAGAAAATATAAAAGGAAAACAAATATTCAAATTAAAATATATTTTAAATATTTGTTTACTTCAATTTTTTAAATTCTAATGAATCTTTTTTTATACACTAATAAAAGTTATAATACATCACTCGATCAAAATGATGCAAAGAACAAATAATAAATAATAATAAAATTTTAACATAGATCTTGTATCTTTTGAACTCCAATATATGTTGGATGGTGATAAAAAAATATTCATGACAATTACATTAAATTTTTATATTATAGTAAATAAAAGTTATTTATACAATTATAGTGAAAAAATTACAGTATGATTGATAATGAGTTAGAAAATAAAAAATAATTAGATAAAATATATTGAAATGGTATTCTACATGAAAATAAACAAAAAATAAAAATATTAAAAAATTAACAAAATGTTTAGGAACAATTTAAGAGACTATTGAAAGAAATCGCACAAAGAAAAACAAATGTATAATTAAGGGTATGATAAGATGAAAAATACCTTAGAGATCTAAGCAAACTTTTCAAATATCAACATATATACTCAATGGTTGAGAAATAAATAAAATTATTTTAGGGAAACAAAAGAGTTCTTCAAATGAAACAAAAATTAATAATAATAAGTAATTTTTTTTATATTACCTAGTAAATGAAATGTTTTTGCTATTAAACACTTAAATTGAGAATATTAAAAATCTCATGTGAAAAGGAAAATATACAATAAATAAAAATATTAAAAAATAATAGAAATATTCAAATTGAGACATAATTTTTTTTTAAATTGACATACATCATTTTAACATAATTACATAAAGCTTATAATAAGATGAAAAATATAGTAGAGATGAAAATGAGTTTCATGATAAACCAAATAATTAGAATAAATAAAAAATAGAGATTATATATATGGGTTATTTAATTAATTGTGAATATTTTAATAATTTAAATGGAGACGGGTTTAGGAAATACCCACGGGACGGATTTATTTGCCATCTCTAAATAAGTTTGAAAAATAAAATTAAAAAATAATATGATTGTAGTTAGAAATATTTGAAAAAAAAATAATGTAAATTATTACTGTTATGTTATTTGTGATGTTATTTTTTATGTTATTTTTGATACAAGAATTACACTGTATCAGTGTGAGTTAATCATCAATACTAAATAATTATGATTTTTGTGCAGGTTAATGATCTAGTAATAAACTATTTTAGTATATGCATGCTGATTTCATGATTTGAGGTTGACATCCTTCTTGCAGCTAACATTTTTTTTTTATAATTTCAGCAAACCAGTGATGCAAATGAGCCCGAGTCTTCTATGGATACAAGATGATCATCTGGTGGTAACAACATTTAAGGTGCTGATGATGTTTTTTAGGATGAAACTATTTTAGTGTATTATGAACTTTGAGTAAGTATGGATTAAGTTGTAATTGTCTCAATTTATATTGCTTTTATGTTAATATGTTGATTTTGATAATCAAAAGTTTTGATGATATATATTTGAGCACTTTGGTTGAAGTATTTGATTGAAGTTTATAAAAAAATATTGTTGATATGAAAAAATAAGTACCTCAAATGGTGACATACATTGTCAAGTATAATAGGAGATTTTAAATACAAACAAAATATTATTTTCAAGAGATTTGAATAACGCAAGAAAAATATAGTATAAATCCACAAAATAAATAATACAAAAGTAACAGGCTAAAACATTTACGGTATAATCCTCAAATTGAGGAGGGTATTAACCAAAAAAAAAATGAAAAACAAGAATTTTGGAATCAGATAGGTTGATGGAAATAAAGGAGGTTTCAAACCTCTACAAAATAATAGTCACGAATAGGAGATTTAGAAAACCTCAACAATATAAACCAGATATCAGAGGTTGTAGAAAACCTCCACATGTAACTTGTGGGAACCTATCTGTGGAGGTTTGAAAAAACCCTACAAATTATTGTGTGGAGGGTAAAAACCCCGCTAAATGAAATTAAAACCTCCACAATTTAGCTTTTTTTGTAGTGTTATTTGTTGATGTTATTAGTTATTTAAATTAAATTTAATAATTAGAAAAAATAAATTACTTAGTATTAAAATTTTTAGTTTTGAAAAAAACTTAATAATAAATGTCTAGTAAATAAAGAATAAAGGTTAAGATGAATTAAAGAAATTGATTTGAATTAAATTCAAAATATATATATATATATATATATATATATATATATATATATAGTCTTAAAATTTTATTTTATTTTTCTTACTTATTACACTCAAAAACTTATTACATAAGTTATTTTAACCAAATAAATATATATTTATCAAAATTAATACTAAAAATATTTTATAATTATAATATTTTATTACAATATGTTTTCTATTATCATAATTACAATATATTTAAATTATCTTATTTAATATGATCATTCTTAAAAAAATTAATTCTCAATTAATTTATGAATATTAAACATAATATATTTTTTAAATTTATATTCACACGAGTTTGTAAAAAATTATAATTTTTTGGTAAAGTGATTTATTAGAAATAAATATAGAAATTTATAAAATTAGAAAAAAAATGTTGCTAAAAATTCGTTACTCAAAAATATAATTCTAGCAATAAATAATCTGCAAGTTTGAAAAAATATAATGAGAATTTAATGCTTTGCAAAAAGAAATTTTACTTAAACGAAAAAAAGTCTAGTTTGAAAACAAAATCTCATAATCTATTTAGTTTAAAAAAAATAAAAAATGGTGTATAAAAATGAAAATGTCTTTATATAAATTGGATTCAGAATTCGATTAAAAAGTATATATATATATATATATATATATATATATATATATATATATATATATATATATATATATATATATATATATATATATCAACACGTGCCTCTTTATAACTTTTAATTCTTTATGACTTTACAAATTAGCAAAATAACACAATTTCCAAAGAACAAAAGAAATTCTAAGTCAATTTTTCAAAAATTATATGGTCTAAATTGTTAACGTTATTTCCAATTATAAAATTTCTTACAAGACTTTTCTGAACGATAGCATAAAAATACATCCAGAAAGTCACTTTTTTAATATTAGCTCTCAGAATAACTAATTTTAAAAATTTATGAAAATTTCATAGGGGAGGTTTGGAATACAATTTTTTATCTCAATTAAAATTATTAATATATATATATATATATATATATATATATATATATATATTTATCAAACTTAACTAAAAATTATTCTTACTATAAATAATTTCTTGATAGTATGTTTTTAAAATGAAAAATATAGTTCAGTGTTTTTGTGTTAATTTTTATTGTGCATTTAAAATATATTGATTTAATTTATTAAAAAATATAATTTAAAATATTTAGATGAATATGTTTTAAGACGTAGTAGAAAGACAATGCAATAAAATCCGTTACACATCCAAATTCTAAACTACAAAGTTTATTTCTTCCCATAAATAAATTCATGATATCGGAGTCAAGTAACATTCTTTCAAATCGCTCCCATTGCATTTAATGTGGAACAAGCTTTTCTCAAAGCCTCCATTATTAATGACTTCAACACCACGTAACAAGCCCTAGAACCATAAATCTGGTTGAGCAAGGTACATTATTAGTCTCTTTTTTCACAAAATGCATGCCCCATCTTCACTTTTCGCTTTAGTGGAAGCGAAGATGATGGAATTAGAACCACAACTTTGGACCAAACACAGCATGCTCATGATTTGAGTTAGATATGTTGTTGCTGTTCATAAGCTCAATCATGGATAGGAAATATAAGGTTGGTTTAATTAGTGATAAAGTTGGAAATGGACGAAAGAGATTGTGAGTTTAACTTCTCTGTAACACTCGAGAGATATAAGGTTGGTTTGATGAGTTTGGAAGAGATGGTGAAAGAGGTTGTGGATTCAATTCTTCCTCTAACTAATACCGACAACCGGTGACAGATCTAAAATCTTAAGTCAGTGGAGACAATTAGAAATCATTTGAGTCTTATTCAAACAACTTTTAAAATAAAAGTAAAGAATTAAAGAATTAAGGGAAACAAAATTAGGGACACAAATATATATAAGGTTAAAGGAAAAAAATAATTTTTTTTCACATATTTGATAATAATTTTAACAAAATTAGAGAAACGCTTATTCATGCTCAACTATATATAGATCCGTCATGACTAATGTTAGAAGTCTCACGTCGACTAGAGATAAGACAATTTCATAATATATAAGTGAGGTGCAAACTTAACCTTACAAGCCGGTTTTGTGGGGTTGAGTTAGGCTTAAAGCTCATTTCTTATAATGGTATCAGAGGCAAGTTAGAGTCTATCCTAGCAAGCTTTCTTGAACATTCTGTCTTACCCGCTATTAGACCGCTAACAGACCACCTATTAATTTATAGTCCCACACACGATCTTTGTGAGATTAAAGCCCACTTCTTAACAAGTACCAAGTAACATTACCGATAAAAAAAAAAAAAAAATCAATCATGGGTTTTCACAGTACACATGCATATGCACATTGTCACATTTGTCAACAACGTTAGGCTATTTTCACGAGGTTCCTGAGGCTGCTACCGAAACCACACTCGAGTGTTTTTCACAATAATCTTCTGTAACCACTAATTTTCAGAACCAAACAAAACCTTCAACACTACTCAATTCCACGTGACACAGTGCCTCAGTTAGCATCATATGTGCATGCTTAATGCTTCTCTGAGATGATCCTTTAACTTTGGCACCTCTCAATCTGTGGTTTTCATTGTACCTTCTTTTCTTCCATGAATTGTGGGTTTCCATGCAAATTTTAGGATCCACTTGGTACCACAAGAAACAAAGTTTCTTAGAGACAAAGTTTCTTTTTTTGCTTTTTTTTTTTTATTATTCAATAACTAAAAGGCAATCACTAGAATCACAACACCTCATAGGAACAATAACAATAAAGTAATATACTTACATTTTTTTACTTAAATTACTTTAGTGATTTTATACTAAAGTAATATACTTTTTACATTTTTCTTAAATTACTTTATAAAGTGAATTAATTTTTAACTTAATTTTACAAAATTAGTTTATAAAGTGGAGATCGTACTTAACTTATAAATATGACAAATGAATTTGTTTTCATGGGTATTGTTCGAATTGATCATTCTCATTTTTATTCAATACGGGTATGAGTAATACTTGATTTTTTCAACTAGGTATAAAGACGGGATAAGTATTACATATTTGTCTTGTTCTCATCCTCATACCCGACCTAATACTTCTCATGTCCTCTTTAAATGTGTGTGTGTATATATATATATATATATATATATATATATATATATATATATATATATATATATATTTCATTCTTTTTCCTTTTCGTTATACATATTTTTCTTTGATCTTATATTATTTAGTATGTTCTATATCCACAAAGTTCACTCACATCTTTAATGTATTTTTCCCCTTATCACAACCTTAGTTATGTTCTTTTTTGGTCGTTATGTTCAAATGACGTATAACCAAATTCAAGTTAATAAAATAGTTTATAAGTCTCTCAATTGATTATTTCTATTCTTTTTAATATTTTTATTTATTATTTATTTTGTTTCACATGAGAATATTTGACTTTTAATTTCAAGTTCTCAATCTTGTAAATTCTTCATTTACTAGGTAATATAAAACCTTATCTACTTTATTTTCTTTGATCCTTTATCATGTAGAATACTATTTTGATAAGTTTTTATATAATTATTTTTATTTCTTAACTCATTCTCATAAGTGTATTTTTTCCACCACAATTATATAAAGACATTTCATGTACTATAATATAATAATGGTTTAATTACTCCATTCATCCAAGATTTGGTTGAAAACTTTCAAGTCGATCTCCACTTGAATTTTTTTTCTTTTTCAAGCAAATCTCAATTTTTGAAAAATTGAAACAATTAAGACTTTTTTGTTAATATCATACCAACGAAACATGATAGGTGTTAATTCATAGTTTTTTTTTTTTAATTTGTTATTGATATGTAAGGTTTGTGGCGTATTACATGTCAATGTAATTGTTATGTGTTATTGTCTTATATTTAATTTCATCCCATATTTGTCTTTTTCATTCAATTCAGTCCAACTTTTTAAAAATATGGAGCAATGTCGTCCTTCTCTAGATTAGGACCAAATTTTTTATTTGTATAAATGTTGTACTTATATTTATATTAAAATTTACTTTTTTATTAAATATTTGTACAATTATTTTTAATCCAATTATAACATATTATTGGATTCCGTTTAAATAAATTATTTTTAATCTTATAAAAGAATATGATTAATAATATAGTAATTCTAAATACTTACTTTTTTCGAAATGAAACTTAATTTTTTTTAATAAATATAATAATATTTATCTGATAAATAACAAAATATTGTTTCACTTAAAATAAAATAAAATATAGAATAATATTTTTCTCACTTAAAAATATTAAAATTTAAAATAAAATCAATTTAAAATAAAATCAATTTTAAAAAATCAATTTTTATTAGATAATTAAAAAAATATACAATAACATACATAATTAATATCTAAAATTAAAATTTAATTATTATTATCATTTTTATAACAATAAAGTAATTTAACATGTAATTACTTTAGTTATTTTGATTTAATATGTTAGAAATTTAATTTTAATAAAAATAACAAACAATATAACATCTATACAAATAATAAATTTGGTTCTAATTTGGAAAGGGACAACATTGGTGAATTTTATTAAAAACTGAGACTGAATTGACCCAAACATACATATATAGATTGAATATAAGACAATGATACTTGATACTAACACTGACATATGGCACTAACATTGACATGTGACACTACCAATGTCATGCACGCCACATATTTGACACGTGGAGAAAACAATTTTTTCAAAAACAAAAATAAAACAAATATTTTGTTAAAATAAGAAAGTTGTGAAGTGACATGTGTGTCATGTATTTAATGTCGTTGGCAAGACATCAACGAAAAACATCTAATTGAATCAACTTTTTTAAAATTGGGACTTGATTGAAACAAAAATTCAAGTAGAGACAGACTTAAAACTTTTCAACCAAACTTGAGACGAATGCAGTAATTAAGCCTATAATAATTTTATATCATTGTCATAAATGTTATTTATCATCATCCAACATACGTTGAAGTTCAAAAGATAAAAAAATTATATCTAAATTCAAATTATTACTAGTTTAATTCTTTTTTCTTTGTGTGATTTAGTTCAAGTGGTGTATGATAATCTATATTAAGACCAACTTACAATATATATAAGTGAGTGCAAATCTTACCTTACAAGCCAATTTCACGGGGTTGAGTTAGGTTTAAAGTCCACTTCTTAACATAGTATCATAATCATGGGTTAGAGACTATCCTACCGAAGTTTGTTATTTGTTTGGTCTATTGTTCCACCTGCTATTGGACCATGTTAATTTTGATGCACCAATCTTTCACAACCAAGAGGGGGTGAATTGGTTTCTAAAACTTTTGATTCGTTTTTACACTTGAAAACATTTTTTGTTAAATCTTTAACCAATTGACAAAAGGAGTTTAAGAATGCATATTGTTCAACCTTTATACTTAGCAAAAATTTAAAAGAGAATGAAAGAGAGCACAAGAGACAACAAGATTTATATTGGATCGATTCAAAGGAATCTACATCCAATCTCTAGTTATCCTCACTAGAATTTTCACTATAACAACAAGAGAAGGAATACAAGAAACACATATGCAATTTCTAAACTCTAAAACCACACTTCTTGAAAACACTCCTTCAAGAAATGTGCAAACTGTAATGATCCAAACAATTACACACAATTACCATAATCACAGTGATAACACAAAGAATTTCATATTCAAGAAACTACAAAAACTAGTGAAAAATAGTAGCAATGATGGAACAGTAACAGCTGATTCAGTGCACAACTTTTGTGTCAAGATTACACCCTCTTCATTGGATCTTGGTAATCATTCTTGATGAACACTTAAACCCTTGCTGCAGAATTTGCTCTAAGAAGATATTCAACACTTTTTCCTCTTTCTTTTGGTTGAAAAAAATCTCAAAAACAACAGGTGCAGTGATCTGATTATATGAATAAGCTATTGTCTGGACGTACCTAGTTGACTAGATTATTTGGCTAATCAACTAGATTATGGTAGAACTCAAGTTCATGTTCCAGGACTAATTTAGTTGACTAGATTAGTATTCTAGTCGACTAGCGAGACAACAGAACAACAATTCTAACTCTTATACACATACCAAATATAGCCTCATGTTCTAATCAACTAAGTGTGATGCATTTTAACACATATAGCATGGCACACAACATGTTCACACACAAACACGCACACGCGCATGCACACACACACACACACACACACATATATATATATATATATATATGTCTTATTTGAATTCCAGCACTTCTATGTTATCATTTTTCTTATGGACATCATCAAAAATATCACAAATCCACGCAATAGCAACAAACCATCCATTAATGTCTAGTCCCAAACACAAGATGTATAGGCCTTGGTGTGAGGGAGGCATGTTGGAAGTTCCACATTGACTAGAGATAAAATTGATTTATAATATATAAGTGGATGCAAATCTCACCTTAAAAGCCAATTTTGTGGGATTGAGTTAGGCTTAAGATTCACCTCTCAAAAGAAAAGTACAAAGACAATAGAAATATCTTTAAACATGAATATTTATTTTCTTTTTATATTTAAAAATAGGGTTAAATATGTTTTTGGTCCCTTAACTTTCAGTGAATCTTGGAATTAGTCAATTTCGAAAATTCGGACTAATTTAGTCCTTCATCTTTCGAAATACGTGGATTTAGTCATTTTAATAAAATTTTGTTAAGTTTATTTGACATTTCAAGTGTGTTTCATAATAGTATTTGACTTAACATTAAAGCAAAAATGTGTCAAACAATATAAACAACTCAAATATAATTTTAAAATGCTAATGAGGTAAAGGAAGAATACATCTATCATTTTATCTTTTCATTTTATTGTTTTTTTATCTGTTCATAATTATTTTTATTTCTATATTTATATTAAGTGAGGTGGCTCTAACCTCATTTTAATTTATATTTAGTTCTCTTTCTTATATGTTTATTTATATTGATCTGTAGTCATGTAGTGGTCCTTTTCATTTATATTTATTTTCAATTATGCATTGATTCTATTTATTTATTTATTTATAGAATTACGTAGTTTAATATTAAAATAAAATTTATGACAAATAAAGATATCATAAAAGTTACTCGTATAGTTTAAAAGACATCGCATATGATAATGAAAAAGAAAATTAAAATTTTATGTTTAACACTAATTAAAAAATACCATTAATATTTTTTTACAATTGTCTCCTTATAATTTTTAGTTGGATCGTTTGTTTTATATAAATGCATCCTTATCGAAAAAATTGTCTCCTTATAATTTTTAGTTGGATCATTTATTTTTAGACTTAAATACCTTTTTGGTCCTCATTTTCGTAGTGTTTGTTGCGGATGGTCCTCATTTTGACAGAATGTTTAAAATGGTCCTCATTTTTACCGAATGTTTAAAATGGTCCTCATTTTCACAATTCGTGTTTTATTTGGTCTTTTTTTGTAACGCCGTTTAAATCATTAATGGAGCATTGTACAGGTGGCACGATTTATATTAAGGTGTGTTACGTGTATTGTACAGGTGTGATAATTAGATATTTGGGGATAAATAAGTGAGCTAGGGTTTTAGTAAGGAATGTTTGGGCAGTTGGTGAGTTTTGGTAATCTTGTTCCTCCATTCCCAATTGGTGTTGCTGCAATCCCATTATATAGGTATGTTATGATCCCAATCTTCTTCCTTTACCTCTAGTTGTAATCGTTGGAGGCAACCGTGTTGTATCACTTCGTGCATTGTTGGTGGTTCAACGAGAAATGGATTAACCCCGATTTGTAGCTGCAGAGAGATGACAGCTTTGAGGATGGCAAGAACTCCAAAGAATATTGGTAGAAAATTTTGGGTAAAATCTGTTTTTATTTTTGTGTTAATAATAAATTGATTTTAATTTTTGGTTTATTGATTTACAGAGTGATGATTCCAATAATGTGGGCTTCAACTTTTTCAAATGGTAGTGTTGATGAAAAAGATGTCATCATCATGACACAAATGAGGCAGATTAATGATTTGAAGAAGTCATTGAAGGTTGCTGAGAAGAGGTTGCAATTAGTAATAGGGTTCACTTGTGTTGTTATTGTATTATTCATACTGTTATTGTGTGTATCTTTTAAAGTCCAATTTGTTTTGTACTATTGTTAAATGAAGAAATGAATTAGTTTGATTATGTTGATATTAATCCCAACATGTTCAAAATGACATCTTAATCTGAGCATTGAAGTAAGTGATATTGATCTAAGCTTGGGAAAAATTAAATTGATCTAAGTCTGGAAGAAGTTAAATTCATAACATTAATTCATCCTCATCAAAATGCACTACATCAATGTTTGGCAAAAGTGAAATTGAACGAAGTTTAAGAAAAGTCAAAATTTAGTACATCAATAATGAATTCTACATAAGAAATTCCAAAAAATAACTAAGACGTTTGTAGCTGCTTCATGACCTCCTCCTAATCTGTAATTTCATCCTAAACTACTGAGATGGTTCTTCTGGTGTTGGTAGTGATGTTGTTTGACTCTCCACTTCATTCCTTGGTGGTTGAGTTGTTTGAGTTTCAATAGTTGATGCATTCTCAGCAGTTTCAGCAGTTGGTGCATTACCAACAGTTTGGGCATCTGGTACAATCTCAGCAGGTGTTGTAGTCTGCTCATCCACATGCTTATTTGGGCAATTGTTCATATTATGTCCAATCTGACGGCATGTGCTACATTTTTTTTCTATGACCTCCTTTGATGATTTGTGTGTTATCCTTTCTCAACTCCCACTCTTCCAACCTTTTTTTTTTCTTGGGTCTTCCTGGTAAGATCCTCTTATGTGGTGGATGGACGTTAGGGTAGGAAGTTCTTTCCCATAAGACTTCACCATTGACTGGAAAGATGATGGATTGATATATTTCTTTGTAGATGGATCTCTTGAAGCAGATTGGTATGAAGTCCTCAGCATTGACATTGATAAAATTCATTGCTGCAATAGCATGGCAGCAAGGGATAGCAGTCAGAAGCCATTTCCTACAGCTGCAATGTTGAGCATCCACATTCACTATATACTTATCTCCAACCATGGATATGTGCCTCACTCCAAGTACCCCACTGAACCCCACCTACAGACACAAACTACATAAAATCATGGAAGTAATTTAGAAACCATGCAGAACATCACAACAATCGAAAGACAAACAAACCCCAAAATAGAATTACGAAAACCCTAACCCACGAGCAAACACAACCTAGAAAACCCTAAACTCACTTACCTCATTGATGATGATTAACTGGAAAATTGAAATGAAGAGCGCAACTGCAATCCAATGATGAAATGACAAGTATTAGCTGCTTCCTCTGCAAATCCGAGCTCAAGAAAGACGAAGATGAAGAAATTTCCCTAATTGCAAAATTTCCCCGAAATTGAAAAATTAACGTTAATTAGCCATATGTACAGTACACGTAACACACCCTAATACGAACCGTGCCACCTGTACAATGCTCCGTTAATGATTTAAACAGCGTTACAGAAAAGGACCAAATAAAACACGAATTGCGAAAATGAGGACTATTTTAAACATTCGGTAAAAATGAGGACCATTTTAAACATTCTGTCAAAATGAGAACCATCCGCAACAAACACTACAAAAATGAGGACCAAAAAGGTATTTAAGCCTTATTTTTATATAAATGCATCCCTATTGAAAAGTTAATAATTTCATATTCAATTAATTTCCCTTAGACAGAGAGTTTACTTCACAATAGAAAACAACTTTAACTCATGAAGAGCATCCAATTCAATAAAGGAAATCTCCAAATTCAATCTATCAAAATGAAATATAAATCTCTCACATTCTCATAAAATAGAGAAAAAATGATCAAATCAACTATAAAACAAAGAAAACTTATCTAGATTGACCTATCTTGATATACTTTTTAATGTTTACTCAAACATGGAACTTAATCGTTAAATGAATAATTAGGATTGAATCTTAAAAAAAGTTAGGAGGATATATAAATTTGTGAGGTAAAATTTTAAAATAAATAAATAATATATATTTTTTAATATCTTTATAAACATTTTTTAAAAAATATTTTCATTTCATTTAGTACAAAACTATATATTGAATAAATTAAATTTAAAAGTCATTAGTACAATGAAGACTTTCAATGTCAGTTAGAAAATACTTTTTATGTTGATTCTAAAACTGACATATACAGTCAGTATAAAAAGTTTTGACTTTGTATGTCGCTTTTTGTCACAATCGCATAGAAATTCTCACTCTCATTCCATTTCTAAACTCTTTAAGAAACCCTAATTCTACCACTTTCTCTATGAAACCTTCAATAGTGGTGCAAGATCTCAAACCTTCCATCAACTCCTTCTCAAATTGTCACTGCCATTCACTTCTTATTCCGCTTCCTCCGCCTCTTCGTTCATATCTGTCTCTTTGTTCAATAAAAAAATGCATATCAGATAACCTTCAAATCAGAATTCTTAACCTAGAAATTAGAATAAGTGAAACAAAGCGAAAGAGAGGTTCAAGGAAAACAACAAAGGATAATAGTGAGACCACTGCGACAAAGACTGAAACCAAGTAGGGGACCAAGCCTACGGAGTGCCCTTGAGATAGGAAATACCGAAATCCTAAACACGACGTTTGTGAGAGCGATTGGGAGAAAACTAAGGGACTACGAGAGCGAGAGCGACATTAACAAGAGTGATGTCTGCGAGAATGAAAGCGGCCACTAGCGAGAGGGAGAAGACGAGAATTAGTGTGAGGGAGAAAAGCAGTGGGAGGAGGAGAAGTAACATTGTGAAGGGACTCACATTTGAAGGAGAGATTGTTGGGAATCAAAGTGTGACTTTAAGTCCCACGTTAAGTAAAAATTAGATAGTTAAGCACTATATAAGGATGAAGACCCATAAACTCATTTCTTAAGATTTTGGATTGGAAGTGATGTCAATATTTTATGTGTGGATTAAACTCATGTCTCCCCGGTGTCCTCTCTCAAAAGATCCAACAATTTTAATTTTTATTATTATGAAATAATGTTTTTATTGTTCTTTTGAAATTTGAAATTGATATACTTTTTTAAAAATTATATTTTAAACCTAATTTAACCCTACAAAATTTGTATTCCTTTATATAGTACAAATTTGATTTATCTATAGTTGAGGTAGGATTCCGATACAATCATATAAACTTTAAAAATAAAATATGAGATAGAAAAAGAAGTCAAAAGATGAAATATTAATTTTACCAAAAAAGAAAGATAAGTATGAGGAATTGGGAAGAGGAAAAGTCTTGGTGATTGGGAAATGTGATTGCAACACACTGATTGGAAGCAGTGGTGTGATTGAGACCATCTTTCGTAAACGCTGAACAAATGAGACCTTTCATCAAAGTTCAACCTCTGAGTTTTATGCCTCTCATTCTTTCTCCATCAAATTTTCAATGCTCTTATCGCAAAAAAAAAAGCTTTTTTGGCATTATTCCTTTCTCGTAACTTGCTTCAAACCTCACATCACAACCATTGCTTCATTTTATGTTGTACCACATACACTTTATAGATGTACATTCGCACGGATTCGGACATGGTATCGATACATGAAATAGATATGGCATAAGATGCCACATTTCATAAAGATAATTAATATATAAGTAGCTCTATTTATACATTTAAAACGTTTCTTCAATAAACCATGATAAAATTGTGTAATATTAGGGTAAATTGTAGTATTACGAAGATGATACCTTTTCAATTAATATTAAAATCGGAAATTTAAATATTAAACTTTATTAGATTGGTTTAATAAATAGAGGAAAGTTTGTCTTCACATATAGAATATAATATAAGTTGATTATATTTTAGTTGATGCCAGATGTTTTATAAATTTATTGTGTGTTTACATCGAAGACATTTAGTAATACATAATTGTTTCAAATCTCACAATAGACTCAATTACGATTGTTTTTTGAATTTGGATCATATTTGCTTATCCAGTGATCGTCCAACGAGACTTTTGTTCTATCAAGTTTTACGTTTGTGTGTTTGAATAGCAAAATTAAAAAGAAAAAGAAACATTAGTTGATCTAAATACAAAAGAAAAGAAAAAGTAAGAGTAAAAAAAATTGAAAAGTACAACACAACTAATTATTTTGCTGCATTATATGCTTTTGTGGTTTGTTTGATATGTTAATTTTGCATTTGGTCTTTTTTAGAGTCTCCACATTGTTTAAACTAATTTTTTTTAGTCCTATTTATTTCTAGCTAATTGATTTTTGTCTTTACATTTTTTATTATTTTTTATTGTTGTCTAGAGTTTTGTTTATTTTGATCTCTTCAGTGAAATTTTAGATCTCTACGTTTTTCATATTAATTATTACTCTTTATTTAAGTCACTAGATTTTTTTTTTATGACAGACGATATCATCGTATTTAGGATATATTACGATTATTTCGTTCCTGAATTTGGATTTTTTTTATAGAATAGATTAAATAAATAAGAGAATATCAAAATATATATGAAAAAAAAAATACTAATACTTTTAATCGTAAAAAACTATTTTATAAGTGAGCTGTAAATATTTGTTATAAAATCTGTTGGATTTAAAAAAAGAAAAAGTGAATGGGTGCTTTCATGTAAAAAAATTAAATAATTTGAAATGAAAATAATTTAAATTCAATATATTTAAATCTGTTAAAAAGATACGAACTTTCCTGTTGAAAGACCATGGTAAGTTTTTTCTTTTAATATTTAAAATGCGTAAAAAGATGTAACTGGAAATCATATTTATGTGTAATGTTGTTCATTGCAGTGTTTGGATTGACCAAGAGACCTACGTGGAGTCGAAAGTGATTTTACAGTTACAGTCTCTGTCATTTACACGTGTCCTTTAGCGATTCAATTTCATTTATTGTCTGGAGTGGTGAATTGGAATGATTATTACGAAATTATGTTTTAATTCTCAAGTGTTGATTTGATGATAAAATTTGGAAGAAAGGTGAGATGTTGTGAGTTCATTTCCTCCGATAATAAAATATTAATTAATAATATTTGTCGATTAAAAAAAATATTCAAGCATTACACATATACTATTTCTATATCAGTCTAACTTGGTAGTATTATTTTGTTAGATTTAACTATTTCATCGTTTAATTTTTCTTTCAAAATAATTATTTTTAAACTAAAATAAATATTTTTAATAATAAAAAAATCTATAACATAAATAAAAAGTTATTCATATAACAAAATATAAAAATTTATTTATATTAATTTATAAAATTAAAAAAATAACACATGCACGTACCGCATAAATTTTCACTAATTTATTATAAAAAAATTATTTACTTCTTTATCATTTTAATACTATTTTTTGAATTTAAATAGTTACTCCCAAAATACAATATATATATATATATATATATATATATATATATATATATATATTCTCTTTTATTTTTTTTAATTTTATGTTCTTAATATTTATTTTTTAAATTTTTAATACTTATTTTTAATTAGAAATTATTTTTGAATGTAAATAATTACTATTATAAAAGAATTATTTAATCATTTATCATTTTAATAATTATTTTTCAAATTTAAATAATTATTCATAATAAAATAATTATTTATAATATTTTGATTTTAATAAATAAATTTTTTTTATCTATACTATAATTATATTTTTTTTTTCAATTTTATCCTTTTTTAAGTAATCAAATTGTAATCTCTAAAATTTTAATTCCTTTTTAAAAGCAAATTGATATCTGAAGAAGAAATTTTACCTTTTCATAAGTAGATTTGAGTTCAAACCTTAATATATAAATTTGAGTTAAGTATATTAAATTATGTAATTTAACACCTATAATATAATTTTATCTTATTGAAATCAAATTGTATCTACTAATTAAATAATAAAAAAGAAACTGTATTAAACAAAAATCTAGAAAGTTTCAAAGAAGAAAATTTTGATAACCATCTTGAATATATCATTAACTAATCATATCAGTGGGCCACATCGAATCTAAGGTCGGTGAGAATCAGCAGCATTCACATGTCTGCCAATTCAAATCGGATCTAAATTAGGGGGAAGGAGTTTGTACAAGTGTAACAATTTTATTCGTCCACGTGTTGCAATCCAAAACAATTTTGTTTTATTCTCACTCATCTAAATACTTTTGTAAAAAAATAATCATATCGCTGAGAATTCGACAAATCCCGAATCAAACAGTGTTTTTTTAAAATATAAAATTAAATAAACACTATTAATGGATTGAGTTAATTTTAAAATTTGTTAGATGCATTATGATATTCACTATTAATTATTGAACTATTTTTTAATATCTGATATCATATATATCTTGTTGAAGATTTATTTTAAATAAAGACAAAACAAAATTTATATTATTTAAATGAATGCAAATTTTATTTTAAAAATTAATTTTATAAAATCATATCAAGCATAAAGTTATTTTTAAATATGATAGAGGTTTACGTCGTGAAACATTATATTTAAATTTTTAGTTGATAAGTTTTATTTTATATAAAAATTGTTCTGAAATATATTAATATTTTTTTTTCTTGGTCATTGGTCAGATTTGAAATTGTGATCATCACTATTTTCATTTTCAGAATCTATGCTTTCAAAACAAAGGCTATATTGATCAACCAAGCTCCCATGGCATCAAGAGCTTCATCTCATTTGAAATTGAAACTATCAATAGGAAACTTTCAACACAACTTCTCATATTGAGGTATATTTATTTCATGGTAGAACAAAAAATTAATGGGTAATCCATTAGTTAATTCAATCTTACAAAATCAACTTATAAAATGAGAATTGTACCTACTTATATATTATGAATTGGTCTTATTTCTAGTCGATGTGAGATTTCTAATATTATTAGACAAAAAAATATACAAAAAATAATTAGAGAAAAAGAAAATTGTTTTTGCACCTAGTCTAAGAAACATTTTTGTTCTTCAAAAGGAAAATGATAACAGAAATCATAAACACTAAAAATTGGTATAAGAATTTGTTGAAAAAATTGGCATAAGAATTTTGTTACGCACAGAAATTGTGGATCAAGTGGGTACATGCATGCATATTATGTAAATAAAGGGGTTGATTAATTACTTCTTTAATTTCTATAATTAGAGAGTAGTTAATTTTAGTTTGCATATTTAAAAGCATGACATTTAGTAAGTTTAAATTTCTGAATAAAAGAAATGTTTAATTCTTACAATCGTGTGAATTTTTAAAAATCAATTTCACTAATCAACATTGTAGTGATGCTTTTTTTAAATTAGATTTATGTCTATTTTTTTCTAAAAAAAGGGGGGGAATTTGAGTTTCCCTTAAACTATTTTTCTCTCTGACAAAAGTATTTTAGGCATACCAAAAATATATTTATAATATTTAAAATGAAAAGCATTACTTGTAGAAAATATGATTCTATAAGGTATGAAAAGGACATTATTTAATTTATTTTAATTCTCGGTACATATCGACTAAAATATATTAAAAAGATGCATATAGAAGCTAGATTAAAACACTCCTGTAGAAAATTACAAATAAATTTGTATAAATATAAAGAGTAATAAAAAATATATTACTATAACAAGTAAATGAATAACTAAATTTATTTATTTGCAATATACTATGAGTAGAATAAATAACTACGAAAAAAAAATAATGAATCTAAACAGAATATTATCGCTCTATGTATCTTGATCGAACTGAACTTGTATAATTAAAAATATTCAAATTTGATTACTTTTTTTTTCTTTGTCTAGTTTCAACTACATCCCATTTTCTACCCTAATTTTCTAAAATTAATCAAATTTGATTTTCCGTCAAGTTACTACTTGAACACTTTTTAAACTATGTTATATCTCTTCTCCATTTGATAACCATCATACATTTAGGTTGAAAAAGTTTTAAAATAGAAAAAGAAATAGGGTTAAATATGTTTTTGGTCTCTCAACTTTCAATGAGTTTTGTAATTAGTCCATTTTGAAATTTTTGACCAATTTATTCTTTTATCTTTCAAAATGCGTAGATTTTTAATACTTTTAATCAAATTTTGTTAAGTTTATTTGACATTTCAAGCACATTTCATAATAGTATTTGATTTAACATTAAAGGAAAAATGTGTCAAACAATATAAACAACTCAAATATAATCCTGAAATATGTGCGAAATATCAAATAAATCTAACAAAATTTGATTAAAATGACTAAATCCACGTATCTCGAAAGATGAAAGATTAAATTAGTTTAAAGTTTCGAAATGGACTAATTCCAACATTCACTGAAAGTTAAGGGATCAAAAACATATTTAACCCAAAAAAATGGTCTAACAATTATATTTAAACAAGAAAAAAAAAAGTGATGGGTTTTGAATTTGGATTCGCCATTAGTTTTTTAAAAGTACTTTGAACATATCAAAATGGTAGTAACTTGGAGGCATGACTAAAAAAACAATAAAAAAAAAATGTAAACTTCTAAATTTTTTAAGCAAAACTCAGTAATGATCTATAACTTAAGCACTTGAAAATTATAAAACATTAAAGAAGAATCATAATTTTAAAAACATTATTATTTAATTAGGTTAAAAAAAGTTGAAAGACTTGAGATCATGTGATGAATTGTATTCCATGAAAAGACTTTGTAAAAATGGTCCTAACATGGTGTGTGGGGACTCGACCTTGGTGGTTTGTTCTGGAATAAAAGTAGAATAATAAGGTTATTTGTTTTTGTCCTTTCATGAACATTCAAGCCAACACAAACTTCAGCTTCATCCTCACACAAACTCAATCAAAAAATTAGCCTCATTGTCACGCAAACACATTAAGAGATGGAGGACCATTCAAATATCTAACCCTAATCTTCATCCACATCACTCATAACAAGAAGAAAAAAAAAAAAACCATTCTACTATGAATAAAAAGTTGTTGATTTAACATATATAATAAACATTCTATATTCTATATTGAATATTGAAATAAAAAGTAAATTTAATCTTGATTTCCTTTATGGTGAAAATTATTTCGATTTATATATTATAAAATTCTCTTATCTTTACTTGATATATGAGATCTTTAATCATATATTATAACAAATTCAAAAACTTTGTTTTTATATTTTGAGTAAGTTACTTTTTTTATTATATTTTGACAAAAGCTTTTAAAATTATTCATCCTTCTCCATAATAACCATAAAATATATAGCATATACCTTAAATGCATTATCTATAATAATATATAAAGAGAATTTTCCTTTTGTGTCCACTTTTCAAAATACCAATTTTACCCTTTAAATATAATAATTTATTAAATTTTTAAAAATTGACCATTACTTTTACAAACTTTTTATAAAATCGGATGTCTCTCCTTCTTCTCTTCTTCTTTATTTATTAATGGTTATTCTTTTATCTGTTCTGATATATTTCACTTTATTTTTAATAAATATAATTTTAATTTATATATTAACTTAATAACATTATAATATTATCACCTACTAATATAATATCACATAGTATTCATTGAAAAGAATTCAAATCTTTCTAACCATTAAACTATATGCTGATAATTGATGAGGAAGTATCATATTTTATTTATAATTACATTATACTCATGAACATATATTTATTTATTTATTTATAATTTTTCAGATTAATTATTTATTCTACTAGTGAGATTTGTTTCTCACAAATCTAAATATAAATTGTAAAAGGGAGAGGTGTACCTAATCTGTTTTTGATGTTTTACGATGATTGTTTAACAAATGATAATAAGAAATGTTTTTCCATAATTTTTTAATTTGAAGATTTTGAAACTTCTACAAAATTGACATGAAAGCTGGAATATATATATATATATATATATATATATATATATATATATATATATATATATATATATATGTTGTAATTTATAATTTTATTTTATTTTTGTATTTTATATATATAATGAAAAAATATTAAATATTTATAACACTTTAATCTTGATTTATTAAATTTAAATAATAAGTAAATATATTTTAATTTTTATATGAAAAAATACTAAATATTTATAATATTTTAATCTTGATTTATTGAATTTAAATAATAATTAAATATATTTTAATCTTTATATAAAAATGTTTTTAAAATAGAAATATTTCCTAAAACTAATCCAAATAAAGGGATATTAAGAAAATATTCTAAAAGGTATATTTTGAATACCATCTAAAATTATTAAATATATTATTAGAAAATTTTAACATTTTCAAAATAATTAAAATAGTTTTTTTAGTTGTCATTGGAACTATAAATAATTAAATATAATTTTAATAAATAAAGAAAAAATTAATATTAAATAGGAACATTCTACTTATTTTATAATTTTATTTTATAAATACTACCATTTATATTAAACATTTATAAAAATACAAATATAATAATAATAATAATAATACTTACTTTAATTATTTTTTGAATTATACTTTTCTTATAAATAATAACTCACGAATAAAAAATTATAATCGGTCTCTAATTTGGTTTCCAAAATTTAACTATCAAGATCTTAACTACCAAAAAGAATTGATTACTAAACATTAGTTATTAAGGTTTTTACAACCAAAGACATTGATTTCTAAATTAGTATCTAATTAAGTAGCGATCAATTATAATTTTTTTATCACAATAGTGACCATTTCAGTAACCAATAATTATTTATTTTGTAAATTGATTAATATAGTGACTAACAACTTTTTATTACTAAAATTAATTTTTAATAAGACATTTTCTTGTAATATATATATATATATATATATATATATATATATATATAAAGATTTTTTTATAACTACATTTGTTTCTAATTTTATTCTTAAAATAAATGTATTATTAATTTTACTTTTTTAATTGATTGTTTCTTTAAATTTAACAGTTTTTCCAAGTTTAACTATCTTTTTAATTATAAAGCTATCTACAAAATAAATAAAACTATTCACAATAAAATTACAAAAATTATTTTAATTATATAATTATTATAATAAGAATAAACATTATTGTATTATTTTTACTACTATAAAAACATGTGAACACCGCATGTGTTTTTACCCGTTCTTATGTTCACTTTTATCATAATTATATTTGATTTCACTAATAAAAAATAATAAAATTATTACTATTATAATTAAAAATTAAATTATTTTTACAATTTTGTCATAAATAATTATTTTAATTTAAAAAAATTGTTAATTTTAAATAAATCGTCAAATAATAAATATCAATTTCAAGAAACAGTTACTTAAAAAATAAAATTGATAAAATCATTATTTTAATTTAAAAAACAGTTATTTAGAAGGTAAAATATGAAAAACAAATATGTAAAAAAATAAATAGAATCCTGTATATAATAGTACAGATGTTAAGTTAATGATTAATTGATTGCTAATCTAACCAAATATCTATTAAACCAAAAATATTTATCTTTATTTAGTTTGATAATAGACTCAAAATCTTATACTCATTTACTTATCTTTATCATAGTTATTAAATAGTTATTAAAGCAATTGGGAGTCTTTGTTAATGAACTTCTCTTTCGCCCTCAACACTTTCATGCAACTACACTTTTCTCTTCTCTCCCTTCTCCAGAGCTTCATCCTCAATCGGGTAATGTATATTTCATTCTTTTTTCATTGGTTCCACGATTGAAGTTATTACTTTATTTTAAATTTTATTTATTTTTAAATAAAATGGAAATTTAGTAGATGAAAGAACATTAAATAGAATGAAAGTCTTTTTAAATCAACTATAAAGAATCTCATTTTTTTTTTCATTCATGATTCATTGAATTTAGACTTTTTTGCTGAATTTTTTTATACTATTTATTTTAACGTTTTAAAATATATTTAAAAGATATTTAAAATATTAACATAATGTATTTTTAATATTCAGCACACAACAATACAAAAAAATTAATAAAGAATCTGTTACTCTTTATACAGAATCTTCATGCTTTACCCATTTTACTATGGCTCCTTAGTTTATGCTTAGTTTATGATACAATCTTCACGCTTTACCAATTTTACTATACCTCTTTAGTTTATGAATGAATTTGAAATAAAATTATTGTGATATTCCTAATAACCCATATATATTTTTTAAGTATAATTTAAATACACTTAACGCAATACTATCTCAGTAGATTTGAAGTCACCAATCATTCCGTTTTCCGTTGTATTTAAAGGAAACAACCTTAGTTTATACATAACTATAGCATCACTTGAGTGGTAATTATTATTATTATTTGATGGGTAAAAAGTTTGGTGTAGACACAATTCACACACGGAATTATCTGCAACAATTCAGAAAGATATGTTTGGGTTCTTCTATTTTTGTCAAAAGTTTATTTGTCAACAGAAGATGGAACATTATTGATTTTACCCTCTCAGTTTTATCACAACTTTTGCTATCTTTTCCTCCAAACTTGGCCATAATCTTAACTTATTCCTTTAATCCATGTCACAGGCATCTCAACAGAAAGGTAGGGGAAAAGAGGTCCAAATTCTGAAACCAACGCGTTTGAGTCAAAGCAATCACACTATAAATGTGGTCACTCACTTACAGGGGCAATTCAATTCAACCCCCACAAGGGTTTGCACCAGCACCAATACCAAGACCAAGACCACCACCACCACCAACTTCTTCTGCTGTTTCTTCTTTTGCCTTGGAATTATTCAAACTCATCACCATGCCATTTTACACTGGCAAAAAGTTCTTCAAGAGATTCTGTGTTGACGAGTTTCAAATGGCAAGTCTTCCATATAGCAGCTTTCTGTCCAATGACCTCTTGCCATCCCTTGGAGCCAGAATCAACCAAGAAACAAGGCTTAGAAGATGCACAGTTTCCCCTTTCGATCCACGTTACAGGTGATGAATGATGAATGATGATGTTCTTTTACCGTCTTATTTGTCTTTATGTATCTGTCTTATAAATGGATTTTAAGTCTAATTCAACCCCACAAAATCATAAGTTGAGGATTGCACCTACTTATATATATATTGTAAATTGACCTTCGATGTGAGACTTCTAATAATCTGTCAAGAGAATGGATTTTAAGCCCAACTCAACCTTACAATATTGGTTTATAAGATAAAATTTATACACACTTATACATTATAAATTGGTCTTATTTTTAGTCGATGTATACTACAAGATTCAAAATGTAACTGTGGTGGTGTTTCTTTCTTCTTCTCACACGGTATTGTTGCAGGGCATGGGAGATGCTGCTGATTGTCCTTGTTGTTTACTCTGCATGGATTTGCCCATTTGAGTTTGCCTTTCTCCCTCAAAAGCAAGACACACTGTTCATCATAGACAACATCGTCAATGCCTTCTTTGCCATTGACATCGTTCTCACCTTCTTTGTTGCTTATCTCGATAACCATTCCTACCTTCTCGTTGATAATCCAAAGAAAATTGCATTAAGGTACAATACACCCTCTCTGCATTCTCTTCACTACTCTGAGGCTAATGAATTTCAAAAGCTTTTCTTACATCATGTAGTTCTTCTGCAACACATGTAGGTACATATCCACCTGGTTCATCTTCGATGTGTGTTCGACTGCACCATTTGAATCCATCAGCCTCCTATTCACTGATCACAAAAGTGAAATTGGGTTCAAAATTCTGAACATGCTTAGGTTGTGGCGCCTCAGACGTGTCAGTTCTCTGTTTGCAAGGTCCAACATTATGTTACGTATTCAACTTCATAGTTTTCAAACACTTAACAAACTGAAAAAACCTTATTTTTATTTTCTCCTCTTATTTCCTTCAGACTTGAGAAGGACATTCGCTTCAATTACTTCTGGACCAGGTGTTCCAAACTCATCGCTGTAAGCCTCTAAAACCTATGATATATTACGTACAAAAACCAAATCAAATTTGAATTTATATTCTCTGTTAAGTTTTTATGTTACTGTTTCTTTATTGTATTTTCTTAGTATATTTCAAAGGTACATAAAAGAAATATAATGTCATAAATTCAATAAAGAACCTGAACTCGTTTCCTGTGACCAAAACAAGATGCATTCATGACATTTATTGCTGTGGCACACAAAACAAACAGTTGGATGAGTAAATATGGTTCTCTATGCAGCTGTCTGTGTTATGCCACATTAATTAAAGTGAAGCTTGTTTCTCTCTCTTCCCAGTTTTTACCAATACAAGAATGTCAAAATTTGAAAGATAGTGACATTCAATACACAACCTACAGAAAAAAAACTGTGATTCTGACAGAAATTTTAACCTTAAATATTTATCCTTGCATGCGAAAACTTGACTCTGTAAATATATTTAGGTTAAATATATCTTTTTATCAGTGTACTTCTGAAAAGGTAAGATATATTATTTAATATATTTTTTAATTTTTAAACTTTAAAAATAAATCAAAACAGTTTGACTGTATTAATATTTATATTCTGATATTACTTTTTTTTTTTTATGAAACTTCAGGTGACATTGTTTGTGGCGCACTGTGCTGGGTGCTTCAACTATCTGATAGCAGATAGGTATCCTGATCCAAAATTAACATGGATTGGTTCTGTGTTCCCAAATTTCAAAGAAGAGAGTCTGTGGGACAGATACGTGACTTCCTTGTATTGGTCCATTGTCACACTTACAACCACTGGTTATGGAGATTTGCATGCTGCAAACCCAAGGGAGATGCTGTTTTTCATCTTCTACATTTTGTTGAACTTGGGATTAACTTCATACATCATCGGAAACATGACAAACTTAGTTGTCCATTGGACAAGCCGCACCAGAAACTTTGTAAGTTTTCTCAAACTTCTGCTACTTATATGAACGTTTATGAACAACAATATTTTAACAACTAAATTTATTTATGATTTGAGATGATATTTTTTAAATGATTTTAAAATATAAAAAAAGCGAAAAGTCACTTAAAAGGTCACTTCTAATTGTAAGAGAAATTTTGATGATATGAGAAAATTTTTAAAATTTAATTATTAATATTTTTTATATATATTACATGATTGGTGTGATATTTTTACTATCATTTTATCTTATTTACGAGAAAAACTATATTGACTTCTTTTTAGAATATCAGAATAAATCGAGAAGGTTTAAGATGTTTCAAAATGATATTAAAAAAAAGTATTAAACATTTTTAATACAAATTGTTTTTACCAGTAAAGTCCTTTTCATTTTCTTTTTTTCTTTTACTTTTCATTCTTATTCGTTAAATGATTATTCAATTACAAATACTTTGAATAATTTTTCAAATACTTATCTAATGCTCATAATTATTTTAGGTTGTCCTTCCTTTTAATCACATTGAATCTGTTCAAATAAAGTTGTTTATAAATACTAAAAGAAGAAAAATATATAAAAGAATAAATAGATTATTCCATAACTTAACCTTTTTTTTTTGTCTAACACTGAAACTTAAGTGTTACTTTAATTTGTAGAGCATGAATTAGAATAAATCCCAAGTCTTAATCATCATGCACTTAACTGGTACTTTAACAAAAGTCGAAAGGTTTTTGATTCTGACATCTAAATTTTGGAAAAATATTAACAAAGTGACCTCGAATACCCTTTAAAGAAACAGATAAAAAAAAATGTTGTAGAAGATAAGGAAAGGAATAGAATTATTTAATCTACAATTTTTTTAATAATTAATAAATATTCCTTAATAAGTGTTCAACACGAGTACTTTCAGCATCAAACCTTCGATGTTTATTCGCCCACCAATATCTTTTGATAGTGTGAGGGAAAAAAAGAGTTAAAAATAAATACCAAAACACAAAAATGATTAAAACATGTGATAAAAAATAATTTTGAAGGATTAGTTCAACATTAATTGTTTTCTTATAATTTCACACATGTGAATTAATTTAATGTTTGGTCTCTTTTATTCTGTAATCAAATCACAAACTATTATAAAATGATCAAACTTTATATTACATAATGATATATATAAATTTATTATATACTTCCATGCCATAGATTTTCTTAAATACTTTATTCAATGATGGGGAGTTACACAATTTCTTATATTTAAATTCCACATCATAATCTTTACCCAAAAATTCCACACAATCTTACCACAAATTCCACATAAAGTATCTTGTGGCTCTAATATCCCTCTAAAAGTATCTTATCACCAAACCATGCATTTAGATGCTGATCCTACAACAAGCTCTGCAGTATTTCAAAGATGCATGTGAAAACCTTCTCTGTAAGAATCTGTAAGAATATATATATATATATATATATATATATATATATATATATATATATATATATATATATATTGTCGTGTAGTGATTGCAGACATATTTAGAAAATGAGAAAAAATATTTGAGTAGAGACACGTGGCTCAACCACATACCTTACTCACATACATGTGTCTGCTGGTGCATATCTTCTTCACCTTTACAATTCTTTGTTGAAAAATAAAACATAGAAATTATGTTTATATAATTTTTTTTGCAGAAGTTTTGAAGAACAAAGATATATATATATATATATATATATATATATATATATATATATATATATATATATATATATATATATATATATATATATATATATATATATATATATGTCTGATATGATAGATATTCTGATGTAAAAACTGTTATATGAATAATAGAACTAACAAGTTTTGAAGAGTCTGTGAAAAAAACCTAGGAAATATGTGGAAGTGTGTTAATTTGGTGCTTCTAAGAAAGAGAATGATGATGTTTTTTTTTTTTTTTTGTTGCAGAGGGACACAGTGAGAGCAGCTTCTGAATTTGCATCAAGAAACCATCTGCCACATCACATACAGGAACAGATGTTGTCACACTTGTGTTTGAAGTTCAAAACAGAAGGAGTGAAGCAGCAAGAGACACTGAGTGGCATGCCAAAAGCAATCCGTGCAAGCATTGCACACCATCTCTTTTTCCCTGTTCTGCAGAGACTCTACCTCTTCCAAGGAGTATCACATGATTTTCTTTTCCAACTGGTAATTCTAATCTCCTTTTTATTGAACAGTCGAAAGTCTTACGTCGATCAGAGATAAAGTCAATTTAAAGTGTATAAATGGATGTGAAGTCGATTTTGTGAAGTTGACTTAAGTTATTTTTTAACATAAAAACAAATTTATAGTATATAAGTGTGTGTAAACTTCATCTTACAAGTCATGTTTTATAAGGTTGAATTAGATTAAAGTGTACTCTTAAAACGATAATCATCTAGAACTTATTTTAGTGAGATTTATATCGTGTCACCTGTTTCGACGTGAGAGATATACATTGATTAAAGATAAGATAGATTTGCTGTATATCTTATAATGCAAACTTTATCTTATAAGTCAATTTTGTATCTGATGGAAGTTTTGTTTGAATAGGTTACTGAGATGGAAGCTGTGTATTTCCCACCAAAGGAAGATGTGATACTCCAAAATGAGTCTCCCACAGACCTCTACATACTGGTTTCAGGGGCAGTGGTGAGTAAGCTAAACTATGAGTAATAAAATACTAAAATGAATCTCAAAGAATGCTCCATAACTGACAAAATTTGCTTCCAATTTGACTATTTGTTGCAGGATATCATTCGCTATGTTGATGGCAATGAGGAAGTATGTGATAAGTAACATTCAAGCATTCAATTTTTTCTTCTTTTCTTTATGCTTTTAATGCACCGTGAAACTACTGAACCTAATAGATGATATGTTATTCAATTTCAGGTTCTGAATAAGGCTATTGCAGAGGACATATTTGGAGAGATTGGAGTGTTGTACTGTAGACCACAGCCTTTCACTGTTCGGACCACTGAACTTTCTCAGATTCTAAGACTCAGCAGAAGTTCCTTAATGAACTCCTTACAGGCATACCCAGATGCTGCACAAATCATAATGAAAAATCTCTTCATGGTAATAACAACATCACAAAATTTCATTTTCATTCATCACACAACCAGTGACGAACCTAGTCAGTCGCATACATATGGTTTTGTTAAAATTATTACTAAGTATCCGAAAAAAAAAAATATTTTATTTTCCTAATCTTATATATTTGAACCTGTTAGACTCTGTTCTATGATAGACATGTGTATAGTTGAGAGTATACAATTACATCACTTAACTTGTTTTCACTAACTTAAGATCGTAGATCTGTCACTGCACACGATCACCCTAACCAGTTTACTACTATCACGATGCTAACAAGATTTTTGGTGTTGATTTTGGCAGAGGCTAAAGGGGCATGAAGGTTTGGATTTTGAATATTCACAAAGGGAACCCCAAATGCATGATATGGATAACACAGAAGCAAGTGTTCCTGATTCATCTGCAAGTAATTCCCATGGTGAAACCAGATTGCATATTCCTGAGGATGGAAAGAGAGATTTTGATGCTACTTTTCATAAAGATCATGATGAAATGGATGAAAATGAGAAGAGCCAAGGCCCTATAAGATGGAAACAGAAGTCTGTTGTAGATCAGAAACAAAACAAGAGCCTTTGTGAGCTTGCAGTGAACCATGAAAATAGGAAGATATTAGATGAACATATTATAGACTTTTTGCAGCCAGAAATCCCTTTAAACTACCCTTTAGGAAAAAGATACTCAAACTCTTGTTCAAGTGCTTCTAACAACAGAACTGAGAGAGAAACAGATAGATTCTTCAAAAAGAGAGTTGTCATCCACTTTCTAAGCAAACACAGAACCAGCTTACAGGAACATGGCAAGTTGATAATGCTACCAGATTCATTACAAGAGCTGTTTCACATTGCAGGTAAAACAGGTGTCAAATACTGTTGGAAGTCTCTCGACTAGAGATAAAACTAATTCACAATATATAAGTGAGGTGCAAACTTCACCTTATAAACTGATTTTATGAGGCTGAGTTAGACTTAAAGCTTACTTTCTAACATAGTATCAGAGTCAGATTATGGCCCTGGGACTTGTGTGGGGTTAAGTTAGACTTAAAACCCACTTCTAACATATACCTTAATCTCTTATGTCTATCTGACTAAAACAATTTCAAGACAAATACCATAGTTGTCAACATAATAGTATATGTTTTTCTGTTATTTTTGTGATTGTGATGACTTTGAACTTGTGAAATTGCAGGAGAAAAATTTGGAGTCTCGAAGCTTACGAAAGTAATTACCATAGAGAATGCAGAGATAGATGATATTAGTGTCATTCGAGATGGTGATCATCTCTTTTTTGTTAGCAGTGACACTGAAAATTGAAGTGCATGATGTTATCAAAAGCCAGATATGAAGCTAGCTTGTAACCTTCACAAAGATTAGTACTAATACACAAAAGCACGAAGAGATTACATAAAATGCCAAATGTCAATTTCAAGTTACAACAATTCACACTCAAATTTCTTCTTCTATTTTTTTCATCATACAATTTTTTTTTTTTTTACAGAAATACTGTTTTATTCGTGTACAACAACTCACACTAAAATGACAAATCTCAATTGAAAAGTGATATTTGTTTTTATTTGTATCACACTAATTTTCTTTTTTTATACAAAATTTTGAGTTGATTATTTTATGGAATTGAATAAAGCTTGAAACCTTTTGGTTTAAATTGCTTATTTTTGTTTTGGTTCTCTTAACTTTTTGTTGTAATTTTTTTCAATCTACGTTAGTCCCTCCTTTAAATTTAGCGATCAAATCAATCGGAAGAGATTCCCGTTGTCATTTATATATATATATATATATATATATATATATATATATATATATATATATATATATCACTAGTGCAAAAATGGGATATTAGATCGGTTCTGGAACGTGTATTACATCGGTTTTGAAACCGATCTAATATAGGCCGATGTAATATGTTTGTTAGTTATTAGATCAGTTGAAAAAAACCGATCTAATGTATCAATATTAGATAGGTTCCCTTAATCCGATCTTACATTATTCATTACGAAATGCATCAAGATGAAGTGCTTTAGATCGATTGTGGTATAATCCGATCTAATATGTTGAGCACTTTTTAAATAGATCGGTTAAGACCATAACCGATCTAATGCTTGCTGGCTTTTTTTTAAAAAGTACATTTTGTAATTACAACTAACCAAAACCTGTTGCATTAAAAACCAAATAAATACAGACAGTGCAATTCCAGTAGTTTATAGAGTACATATTTAAATAACAATTCAAATCCAACAATGGATTTGACCAAAATATTTCCCAAGTGAAAGAAAACTAATGCAACAAAGGAAAAGTTTTACATATAAACATTTTTAAGCTGCAAGAAGTATTTGGCCCATTCAGTCCTTACTTCATCAATATTCTCAGATCCTAATGGTTCAACATTTTTAAAAACCTATAGTTCAAAGCAATGAATGCATATTAGTTAAGTATTTCATAAAAACATGTTTCAAATAGGAATCTTTTGATTCCTTACCTCATCCGAAGAATCTTTCAGAGCAACACGAGCTATGGTCCACATCCAGTACATGACATAGTATCCACACTCAAAACTTCCTTTTTGGATATTACACTAAGAAGATCAAATTTATAATTAATATATGAAAAAAAGTACAAATCATACAATATAAAAGATGGAAACTTATACCTTTGGAGAAATCACTTTGAAATTTTGTGAAGATGAAGTTGATTTACCACCCAACACATTGTACACATTCAAAGCACTAAAAAGTTAAGTCACTAGTCAATTACAACATATTTCATGAAATAAATAACACATTATAAAGGGACTACAACATACCTCGGTAGTATATTTCTCATGGCTGAGGGAATGGGTTTGTGCAATGAGCATAACCAAACTACAGTATTCTCCATTGGACAAATAATCCCCAATTGTCAATGAGGCCTAAAAAAGAAATATAATTAGTGATTTGAATTAGTTAATTAATAGCTCAAGTGACTAAGATGAACTTACGCATGAATATATGGTGCCATGTAAATTCTTTTCTTTGATTTCCCCATCCAATTTTGAATGTACGTTTGACATTCCATATGTTTATTTCCAGACTTTTGTATATGCTGAGGCTCAAGGAAACCATAGACATCAGCATTCCCTGTTTTGGAAACATATTCGTTTAAATACACGCATTCAAACCATTAAGCCATTAAGTTTAGAGACAATTATTGATTTCACAATATAACATAAAATGTACTAATAGTATCCATAGTTGAGTAACTGTAATGTTCAGCATTTGATGCCCTTGGATGATTTCGTACACATCGTTCATATGGACATATAGTGGTATATCACTATTGTCAACACCGAAGACTTTTTATACCAAGGAATGGCAAGTGATTTTTGAAAAAGAGCTCCAACTAAAATTTTGCTTAGGTTAGGGCTGGGAATGGGCCTCAGGGCTAAAAGCACATGCAATTGGGGACTTTTGTCTGCTATGAACCTACAAAATATAATAACAAAGTTAAATACGAAGTTGGTGTTAAATTATGAAGTATATCATTGTAAAGAAGAAAAATATACCTGTTTCTTTTTTGAAATAACCTTAACTAATTGTTTAGGCCATGAGATGAATGTTCCTAGTGCCTCTCCAACTATTTTGACCTCCTCTGTGGGCACTGGAACTGGATTTGTTGCATCTCTAACATCTTCAACTACCACTCTAGCCAAATCATCTGATATTTGCACAATATGCATGGTTGATCCCCTTGGATATAATCTCCCAATGGCAACTAAACGAGGAGGGACCTCTCCAACATACAACTTACACCTATTTGAGATATTCATCTCTGTGACCTCCTATTCATCGTCTTCTTGTACCACATTATGTTGCTGCGACATGGACTCCCATCGTTGATCAAATTCATGCCTTAATTCTTTAGCAACTTGTGCCTTTATCGTCTGAGTCAAGTGCTCAATCATCGAAAGTGTGATAGGCCCTGTCTGTGTGGTGTTTTGGCGTTGATAACTTCCAAAGTATTGTCTCACACCCACACCATAGCCAACAGTACGTACACGACCAGGGTGCTCTTTAGTACCTAGAGTAGTGGTCAATATGTCTTGATGACCCTGAGGAACAAAACTGCCTTGTGTACTTTGCTCTACAAGAGAATCCTGTAAAAACAATTTGTTACTCATAGCACAAAACATAATAAATTGTTAAGGCATCAAATTTTACTAACTTACAATTCTTTCAGCAATAATTTTTTATTTCTCATATGTCATTTGCCCTCCTGGTTTAGTACGAGCCAACTTCCATTTCTCATGTCAACTGGGAGGGGATGGAGGATTGAGCGGTCCTTCATTCGAACCTGTTGAGTCCATTTGTTGTTTTAGCTTTTCTTCCATTATTCTTTATTCCAGCAAAAGATATTCTCCACGAGAAAGCCTGTGTGGTGTTTCATTTTTGCTTTGTATAGCTTATGGTTTCTTTCTCTTTTCCTGTTGAAGCATTAATGTATATAAATGGTTAATTTCATTACATATATTTAATATTTGAAGTGTGAATAAAGAAATATACCTCCCAAGAGGGATCCAGTCGACTTTGAACAAATGATTCCCATGTTTGCTCGTCTATGCCATACATCTCACAAGGAGACTTTTTTTTGTATTTCCCAAATACATATAAGCTTGACAACATCGTCTTGAATGCTCTCCATTTTTTTTCCTATTGACGATATTATCCTCCTCCGTATGAAATCAGAACTATCCAAGTCATAGTTTTCCTACACAATAATATAGGATATTATTAATTAACATACATTAGAAATAAGTAGTAAATATTCATAAGTTCACAGGTTATCTTACATAAATATCCTGCCAAATCATATTTTTATCTACTTCTGACACATGATCCCAATCAGGTTCCAAAATAGACATATTTGTTCAAGCCAACACCCCTAGATAAGTAACAAAATTCTGACGGTTAGGCCCTATAAGCATGCCTGTCTGAGGGTCTATGTCCACATGTGTTTTAGCATTACTCAATCGCTTCAGAGCTTGCTTTTGTATACGAGTAGCTGTTCTAGTCTTTTTCTTGGATGACTCTTCCATGTTACCTGTACAAAATAACACCTGTTAGATAATTATTGATTTAAAGCAAAATGAACAATATATAAAAATAAGAACATGAAAAAGGCACCTATCATGGAAGTGTTAGAATGTTCTCCCATATTCCTTCATTATGATCATTACGTGTAACATGTACTTCATCATTATATTCGCCTTAAGATTGAAGGACTATCTATAAGATTAAGACTTGAGTGATCATGAGTATCTGATGGCATCCTTCCTTTAAGAACCTTTGACCACCTCTCATTTTAAGGATCTTTCACATAAAACACTTGTCTTGCTTGGTATGCCATGATAAAAAGGTCTTCCTTATAAGCCACCTTATTAAGATCAACCAAAGTAAATCCTAACTCATCAACATGCACTCCTGTATTGTTATCGATCCATTTGCACTTAAATACAGGGACTCTAAACTTGACATAATCAACCTCCCATATCTCTTCAATGATCCCAAAGTAACTTATAGAAGCCATAACAAGATTATTATCTTTTGCACTAGCAAAGTGCATGGATTCTGCTTCAAGGGTGACACTGCTATTTTGTATAGTACTCTTATCATCTTCCTCCTTTGAATAAAAAGAGGACATGTTAATGTCATATGTTGTCCATGTTATAACATCAAAGTTAGGTCCTCGTGCTAACCATTTTAATTCCTCAACATCACAATCTAATTAAGCAATTTTTTCTCTAAACCACTTCAGAAATGTCTTATTATGCTCAATCAACAACCATTTTTCATTTGCCCGAGGATTCATAGATTTTATCAATTTTTTGTGTGCCTCTATGTAAGGAGTAACAACATCAGTGTTATTCAATACCACCAGTGTAGTAAGGGCTTTTTGCCCCGGTTATTTTCCTCATTTTGCCTCGGGTCTGGAACCGAGGCATATTGGGGTGAGGCCAAAAGGTACCCCTTTTGGCCTCGGTTGTTACCTGAAGCCATAGAGTCCCTTTTATGCCTCAGTTCTACATGAATCGGAGCCATAGGGTTCCTTTTCTGCCTCGGGTCCACGAGAACCGAAGCCATATAATAAAAAAAAAATTAATTAAATTTTTTGCGGCACAGCACGCTCCTCTGTTGCCTGCTTCCTCGCGCACCACTCATGGCAGCAGCAACACCATGCTCGAGCAAGCCGCCACCATCACGAAGCAACATGCACGCGGACCAAACTCTCGGCCACCACAGATTCGCGCAGCCACCATGCTTGCAACTCGCCTAAACCAGCGCATCCACTACGACGAACAACGAGAATGATCTGGATCCGCGATTGGGGCTCGCGATTTGGGTCCCCAGGTTCGATCAGGTCCGGTGACGGTGCAGTCGCACGACCTCTGTTGCGATGACGGTGGCTTTCTGCAGCGACGAAGATCTCGACGGTGGTTCCTCTAGTGGAGCGCGATGGCGATCTCGCGAAAGGTGCTGCCATGGTGGATCGTGTCGCCGCGTTGCAGATCTGGTGCCCTATTTTCGCGTCGTAGTGGTGGCCAGTGTTGTTGCTGGGGTTCATCACCGGTCAGAATGGGTGCGGCATAGATGGGTGGTGATGTTTGCTTTGTTCATGCGTGAGGTGAAAGGGAGAGGGGATCCAGGAGACTAGCGAGACGCAAAGAGAGATGGAGAAGATGCAGCGGCGCGCGAGGAAGAAGTAGAGGGGTTCGCGTTTTTGTGCCCTAATTAAACTATATGGCCTCGGTTCAATTAATAACCGAGGCATATAGCCCTATTTGGCCCCGGTTCAATTAATAACCAAGGCATATAGCCCTATTTGGCCCCGGTTCAGTGCCACCCGAGGCCAAAGACATAATGGCTAGTGACATTTTTGAAATTTCTAGCCATGTTTTTGGCTTCAGGTCTGTTCAACCGAAGCATATAAGCACCTTTTGGCACCAATTTTTTTTGAACCAAAGCCTATAACCCCCTTTTGCTTCGGGTTTTTCTTTAACCGAGGCATAAAAGTTGCCTAGAATTGCAAAAATGCCACCGCGCCGTTATATGCTTCGGTTCTTTACCAACCGAGGCCTATAAGGCGAGGTAAAAATGCAATTCTGCACTAGTGTTGGAGAACTTCACGTTGATCTTTTCGAACCACCCTTACACCACGTGTGCCTTTACCTTCATTCCTTCCATCATGTCTAGATGATGGAATGCCAATAGCCTCAATTTCAGACATATACTCTGTACAAAACTCAATTGCTTCTTCAACTATATACCTCTCAATAATTGATACTTTTGGACGATATGGATTTTTCACATACCCCTTCAATATTTTCATGTATCTCTCAACTGGGTATTATAACATCCCGGTAGGATATTACTTAAAATAAAATAAAAATAAAATAAAATAAACAGGCAGAAATAAATACATAATTTATTAAATAAAGCATTTCCCAAAAAACACGGGAAAATTCAAATCCTTTAAATTTAATTTCCAACATAAATAAATAAAGTATTAATAATATACTCAAATCCTCCAATTACAAATTTATTGTTCAAAACCATAATGAAATTACAAAAAGTTGTTTACAAAAACTTTATAAACAATCCCAAGATCTTTGTTCCCACTCTCCGCTTCTATGCAGCTCCTGGCTCACCTGAAACATCATCTGCTCCCGGATAATAAATTACCCGATCATCGCCACACACACACACAAATAGGATGAGCTATGCACAGATAGACATATAAACATAAAATAAATATGCCCTCCATCCCAATGAAAATAACACCATTAAAATATTTCATTATTTTCAAATTACCCATCCCTGATCTCAAAGTCCTTCGTGAGTCATATGCATGAACTAGGTCTTGGGACTTCACTGTGCTCCCACGAAACTAACCCATTCGTGGTCCAACCCTATGAGCTTATCCTGTTCATAGTCCTGCCCTACAGACTCCTCATCTGTAGTAAAACATCCAAGCCTCCCTCGCTCGGACCCTGGCACGCACGCAATCACCATACTATGGACTCCTCGCCCAATAGCAGCCGACGGGAACATAACAGTTCCTTGCCCATCGTGCATCCGATGCATGTAATCACCATACTAAGGACTCCTCGCCACTTAGCAGCCGACGAGAACTTCACAATTCCATACCATCATGCGTCCCACCATCAAGCACATCCCAGACCCCTATTTGACTTAGTCCTTCAAGCCAACACCACAAACACATGCACATAATTCCTATACTTTAGGAAATAACAAGTAACAGTACAAATAACACATATAAACATGACTCCTCGCCATTCCACTACTTTTAAAGTATGATTATAATGTTATCATACTTTCCCAAAACCCGTCATGATCATGCACCACTCGATCATAGTGATATCATCAATAGTGGCTTTATTCACACACTTATAACATCATATATTCGAGCTAACATATATAGGTTCATATATTCAACATGTTTCAACAAGCACTACCATAAACATACTCATCAATCACATATCTATATGTTTATATATATACATTCACCAATCAAAGCCATATCAGCACTTGAGCACACTTAATCACCCATTAGTAATCATACTATTAGGGAATTCAAACACCCAATCATGAGTGACGTATATCTCCCTCTGCAAGCATCCAATTCAAATCTCCACTGTTCAAAGTGAAGAACAACATGTTATGAAAAACCTTCCAAAATTTCACCTAAATCGGACGGTTAACGAATCGGGAAATGCAGTTTTACGAAAACTGCGCAGACTAGGAAAATTGGTGGCGCCTAGCGCCAGAATCAGTAGCCTAGCGCCGGTACAAAACTACCGCCAGACGGTTCCTGTTCCGCAAAAATACGAAAAACAGCGTTTTTCGTGAATCAGAACACCACGCACCACTGGTATGGTGCCTGGCGGCCAAAGGGGTGCCGCCAGGCGGTTCCTGCACCTGCGAACCTTACCCCCTTCACAACAACTCTAATTTCTATCAATTTCTGACTCCATAGGATACAATCCTAGTTATTGGGATTATGGTTCATCCCTAATGCTTCCCATTCACGAATTCACATATTATCTCATCTCTCATTCCAGCGTAACCTCTCATACCCAATCAAACAAGGATTTATGCAATTTTCGCAACCACTCAATACAACCAATAATTCATCAAGCCAATGATTTACGCACAATAGAATTTCAATCCCAGCATCATCACGCCACGAAAACATTAACAAATAGAGAAAACTGGGCAACCCAGTTCGTGCCGCCTGGCGGTTCTCCTTCAGTCGCCCGACGGTTCATCAAGAAACCCAAAAACCTGGTACAAAACGCATATGTCGCCTGGCGGTGCCGCCAGGCGGTTTCTGGAAAAATCCAGAAATGCCAACAGACCAGAATTTACATGTTTTACATTTCAAACATGACTCAGAACACATCATTATACAATAACAAAAATTAAAAACACGTAATAGGAACTCCCCTAACCTGGAATTCGCACTCCAATTGATATTCTAACCCTGCACAGATTAAAATAACACACAATTGGCATACATAGAACTTGAACCTAACTCCTCTCACACAAATCAAGTACTCTCAACCACTTGAGCTAGTACTTTTCCACATCATAGCACTCTGCATTAAATGCCTTAAAGGCTTCTTCTACCCGCATTTATTAAATAATTATTTAATTAATTATTTAAATTTCTCGGGTCTTACAGGTACATCCATCTTAAAAACACTGGTCCACATATTTTAATTTCCCTTACTAGAT
This sequence comes from Vigna unguiculata, assembly GCF_004118075.2. Taxonomy (NCBI): domain Eukaryota; kingdom Viridiplantae; phylum Streptophyta; class Magnoliopsida; order Fabales; family Fabaceae; genus Vigna; species Vigna unguiculata. The sequence goes on along the minus strand of NC_040289.1, from coordinate 4,427,833 downwards.
GAATTATTAAATGGACCATGATATCAAAAAAAGAAGGAGGAAAATACATCTCAAGTTGACACAAGATAATGATAGCTTCATTCTCCAAGTCATCCAATGTGGCAGGCTCAATTACTTTCTAACAAATATTATTAAAAAACATGCAAAGACGAGTGATGACATGTCTAACACTTTTAGGTAAGATGCCACGAATAGCCACGGGAAGAAGTTGTTGGACGGGAACATGACAATCATGAGATTTTAAACCAACAAGTTTCAAATCTTTCATTGAGACAAGACTTTTTATATTTGAAGAGTATCCTTGTGGTACTTTCATTTCTCGTAGACTATCACAAAAACTTCTTTTCTCAAGTTTAGACAGAGTATGACAAGCAAGAGGTAAATATGTTCGTTGACCGTGAGCTTCTGGCTGTAACTCCAAACGAAGACCCAACTCAACTAGATCTTTACGAGAATTAACATCATCCTTTGTTTTCCCTTTGATGTTTAGCAATGTTCCAATTATACTATCACAAACATTCTTCTCCACATGAATGACATCTATGCAATGTCTGACATCTAATTTTGCGCAATATGGAAGATCAAAGAATACTGATTTCTTCTTCCAAATGCTTTTGCCAAGAATTTTCTTTTGTGTTTTCCCAAACGTGATATCTACTTGGCACACACGCTCATAAACTTGTTCTCCAGTTAAGGGTGGCGGTTGAATTTTTTTTCCTCTTGACATCCATTGAAAGCCTTTTTTAATCGACGATATAGGTGATTACGTCTCAAAAACATTCGGTGGCCAATGTAACAAGTCTTCCTCCCATGTTTTAGTTGATTATAACTTGTGTTTTCTTCACAGATTGGAAAGGCATAGTGTCCTTTCACACTATAATCGCTCAAATTTCCATAAGTTGGAAAGTCATTAATGCTGCAAAATAAGAGAGCTCGCACAACCAATCTAATGTAAATGAAGTTATTTTCAAAATTGCCACCGCATGAATTGTTAGATCGGTTCCTACACAACCGATATAATATGTCTGATCTAATATCCCATTTTTGCACTAATATATATATATATATATATATATATATATATATATATATATATATATATATAAAGCAAATAGCATAATAAATATTTAAAATGTAAAAAAATATTTAATAAAATAGGAAAAAAATTATTTTAAAGATTTTTAAAATGAATATAAAAATATTTTAAATATGCACTACTAATTAATGTAGAAATCAACCAAATATTAACCTTGTATATTATATTATTTAAAAAAATTAAATTATAAAATGTAAATGTAATATTATTATAATTCAAATTTATTAACTCCTTTATTTATTTATATATGTGGATAATAATATGGATGTAAATGTTCAACTTCCTTTTTCTGTCCTTCAAATGATTTGAAGAGGAAATGTGGAAATGAAAGAAATGTGTACTTTATTATATAAAGTTCGACATTTGAAAAACAAAAACACCTGTTTACAAGAAATAATTATGCCTTTATATTTTTATTTCAAATATATATATTTTCATTGGTTACATTTTTTATTTAATTTAAAAAAAATAGTTCTAATTTATATTTTTAAAAATTAGTAATTTTTATCCAATTATTTAAAAAAATACAATTTTTATTTTAAATATATTAAGATGAAAAAAAAAATCTGTTATATCAATCAAAGATTTCCACATTGTTTTTTACTTCCTATTTTGTTGCTATCAATTCAAAGACCTTTACTAGGGATGGCAACGGGGCGGCGCGGGGACGGGTTTCGCTATCCCATATCCATCCCCGCATAAAAAATTCATCCTCATCCCCATACCCAAACCCAACGGGTATCAAACTTTTGTCCCATCCCCATCCCCAACGGGTAACGGGTATAATCTCGTACCCATACCCGTATCCGTGTTCTAACTATTTCAATACTAATTTTTATAAAAGAAAAAAAATTACGGTAAAGAAAACATAATATTATCAAATATTCAATATTAGGAGGATGATTATTTCTTCCATATCAAATACTTTGAAATAAATTATAATTGTCTACATTTTAGATTAGAATACCAAATAAAATTTCATGAGAACCAAAACATTTATTAAATTTGCAAACTACAACATTGATGAAACTTAGTTGATAAAATTAAAAAATATTTCAAAAAAATATAAAAGGAAAACAAATATTCAAATTAAAATATATTTTAAATGTTTGTTTACTTCAATCTTTTAAATTCTAATGAATCTCTTTTTTATAGACTAATAAAAATTATAATACATCACTTGATCAAAATGACACAAAGAACAAATAATAAACATAATAATAAAATTTTGACATAGATTTTGTATCTTTTGAACTTCAATATATGTTGGATAGTGACAAATAAATATTCATTGCAATTACATTAAATTTTTATATTGTAGTAAATAAAATTTATTTATACAATTAAAGTGAAAAAATTACAGTATGATTAATAATGAGTTATAAAATAACAAATAATTAGATAGAATATATCGAAATATTATTTTACATGATGAAAATAAACAATAAATAAAAATATTAAAAAACTAACAAATGTGTGTTTTAGAAATAATTTGAGAGACTATTGAAAGAAATTGCACAAAAGAAATCAAATGTATAATTAAGGTATAATAAGATGAAAAATACCTTAGAGAACTAATTATTAAATTATGTTTGAAGTGGTTAAAATTAAATAGAAATATCATTAGTGACAAAAAAATTTGTCATTAAATTACAAATAAATTAGTAATTAAATTGGTCACTAAATCAAGTACCGATTCGATCATTGAATCGGTCACTAATTTAATCACTGATTCAGACAATAAATCAATTACTACCACCAATGACGAAAAATAGTGACTGATATGGGTTAATGACTAAATCAGTCATTATTTCATGTTTTCTTTTGTAGTGAATTATCATATACTATTCCTAAATATCATTATATATATATATATATATATATATATATATATATATATATATATATATATAACTTTAACCACTTCAAACATAATTTAAAGTGAAAAAATTACAATATGATTAATAATGAATTATAAAATAAAAAATAATTAGATAGAATATATCAAAATATTTTTTTTACATGATGAAAATAAATAATAAATAAAAATATTAAAAAACTAACAAATGTGTGTTTTAGAAATAATTTGAGAGACTATCGAAAGAAATCGTACAAAGGAAATCAAATATATAATTAAAGTATGATAAGATGAAAAATATCTTAGAGAATTAAGAAAACTTTTCAAATATCAACATATATACTCAATAGTTGAAAAATAACGAAAATTATTTTAATGAAACAAAAGAGTTCTTCAGATTAAACAAAAATTAATAATAATAATAATAATAAGTAAATAATTTTTGTTATATTACCTTAAATTGAGAGTATAAACATTCTCATGTAAAAGAAAAATATATAATAAATAAAAATATTAAAAAATAATAGAAATATTCAAAAGTGAAGCATAATTTTTGTTAATTAACATACATCATTTTAACATAATTACATAGGTTATGATAAGATAAAAAACATATTGGAGATGCAAATGAGTTTCATGACAAACCAAATAATTAAAAGAAATAAAAAATAGAATATATATATATATATATATATATATATATATATATATGGTTACTTCATTAATTGTGAATATTTTAATAATTTAAACGAGAATGGAGACATGACGGAGACGGGTATTATGGCGGGGATATGTACATCCCCATACCCATCCCCATACCCAACTGAAAAAGTCGGGGATTCCCCATACCCATACCCATACCCAGTCAATGCGGGGATTCCCCATCAAAACGGGGACGGATTCGGGCAATACCCACGGAGACGGGTTTATTTGCCATCTCTAACCTTCACATTCTCCTCTTTTTCTTTCATTTTTCAATCTCTCCCCAAACCTTTACAAATTAAATTTTAATAATTACTTCTTACTCCGTTATTAAACAAACCAATTAGTCAGTTTTGATAATACAGTTTTTAACGAAAAGTAAATAGAACTTTAATAGAAAATTGTATAGAAATGTACGATAATATATCTATAATAATATATAAAGAGATTTTGTCATTTGTATCTACAATTTAAAATACTAATTTTACCTTTTAAAATATAATTATTTATAAAAATTTTAAAAATTGACCGTTATTTTTATAAATATTTTTATAAAATTGTTTATATTTGCTCTTCTCTTTTTTTCTATTTATCAATAGTTATTCTCTCATCTTTCCTGATATATTTTACTTTATTTTTAATAAATATAATTTTATTTATATATTATAACTTAATAACATTACATTATTATTATCTACATATTATCGTGTATATTTAAAAAATGCGTAAACACAGTCATGACGAGTACGCTAGTTTCGATGAAAGTGTATAAAATTTTAACAGAAAACTAAAATAAAAAAATAGAGCTGCGTCATAGAATCTCTCAGGAATAGAGAGTATACATTTTCTTTTCTGTTTCTCTGGAGAAAAATTCTCTTAAATATTTGTTATGAAAAAAGTTAAATTCATTGATAACTATTTATTAATTAGCCAAAGCCATACAAATTGACATAGCACACCACACGCATCAGTTCCAAATAGTAAGGGTGGACAAAAAAATCCAATTTTTATGATCCAATCCATTTTTTCTATGATCCAATTCATTTAATATCCATTCTATTAAAAATCCAATCCATTTAAAATCCATTTTATTGGATCTTGATATCAATCTAATTTATATTTTATGGATTGGATATCCATTCTCGAAATCTAGATTTTCAAAATGGATAATCCAAAATATCCAATCCAAATTTTCACTTTATATTTTTTGTTAGGTTAGGCTAAAGGTTGAGACGTACTAGCCCAAATTTAGTTGTATTTGATTGAGTTGGCGTGACCCTATACAAAATTTGGCCGAATTAGGTAAAATTCTGTCAAGGCTTTCCCGATCGAGATTTGACCCATATGGTCTTAGAAAAAATTTGGAAGTATTCGACCAAATCTGTCAAATTCTTTGGTGTCAGCGCTATGGACACAAATTTGGATCCACATCCATTATTTGGATCCAAAATGGATGTGGATTAGATTTTTTATAAGGCTGACACAATAGAATTTGGCAGATTTTTTGTCGAGACCAACGAGGCCAAATTTCAGCATGGGATGAACTTGGATGACTTTCGAACGAATTTCGGTCAGGGACGACGTGACCAAATTTGGGCTAAGGTCGATTCGACAAAATTTCAGGCGAGATCGACTTGACTGGATTCGACTGAATTTTGGCCAAGGTCAATTTTACCTAATACGACCAAATTTTGGCCAAAGCCGACTTAGCCAAATATGGCCAATTTTCGATCACAGCCGACTAAGTTGTATATAGTCAAATTTCATTCGGGACTTAGTCGACCAAATACGGCTAAATTTGGGCAAGTGCCAACTTGACCAAATTTTGGTCATGACCAACTCGACTGAATTTGGCCAAATTTAGGTTAGGACCGACTCGCCTAAATATGACCAAATTTCGGTCGCGATCGACTCTGCCAAATACAACCAAATTTAGGCAAGTACCAACTCGGTCAAATTTTGGTCGAGGCCAACACACCGAATTTTGACCGGAGCTGACTCGACTAAATTCGGCCAAATTTCGGTCATGGCCAACTCAGTTGAATACAGCCAAATTTCGATCGTGACCGACTCATTTGCAAACACGACCAAATTTCACTGTAGGTTGTCTCAGCCAAATACGACCAAATTTGGGCCAGGGCCGACTCGGCCAAATCACAATTGGGGCCAACTCGATTGAATTCAACCAAATTTTAACTCGAGCCAACTAGGCTGAATACAACCAAATTTTGGTCACGGTTTTCTCTGCCGAATACAGTCAAATTTTGTCCAGGTTGACTCAGCCCAATGCAGTCAAATTTGGGTCGGGGTGAACTCAACCGAATACTTCCAAATTTTGTCGAGGACCAGCTGGGCCAAATTTCGATCAAGATCGACTTGACAAAATTTGGCCAAATTTTGTATAGGGTCACACCAACTCAATCAAATACGACTAAATTTGGACTAGTCGGTCTCAACTTTTAGCCTAACCTAACAAAAAATATAAACTGAAAATTTGGATTGGATATTTTGGATTATCCTTTTTGAAAATCTAGATTTAGAAAATGGATATCCAATTCATAAAATATATAAAATATATATCATATTGATATCCATATTCAATAAAATAGATTTTAAATGGATTGAATTTTTAATAAAATAGATAGTAAATGGATTAGATCATAGAAAAAATAGATTGAATTTAAAAAATAGATTTTTTTGCCTATCCTTGATTAGAATTTTGTGACACATCTCTTCGCATATTGAATGTCAGAACAGAAAACCAATAAAAAAATATTGTCTACCAACATCTAAACATTTTTCTAAAATCATCCATGTAATGATAGCAGACATCTGCAAAAGCTTCAAATTATTGTTGTTGCATAAGGTTAGCTTTCTATTTCCGGTAAAATAATGTTCTTTCTCTTCTTTCTTTCGATCAATAAGAAACTATTATCTGAAGAAGGATAAACAACAAAAAAAGAACCTTAGATATACTGTAACCAGTAAACCAAAGCACCATTATTTTATGAAAGAATCAAGTATTTCAGTGTAATAATGTGAGACGTGCGACGTGGGACGAGAGACGTGGGATGTGGAATGTGCGACATGAGACGTAAGACGTGCAACGTGAGACGTGGGATGTGAGACGAAGGACATAAGACGTGAGACGTGGAACATGGGACGTGAGACGTGAGACGTGAGACATGGGACGTGCGACTTGAGACGTGGGACGTGCGATGTGAGACGTGAGACGTGCGACGTGAGACGTGATACGTGGGACGTGAGACATGGGACGTGCGAAGTGAGACGTGAGACGTGAGACGAGAGACGTGAGATGTGAGACGAGACACGTGAGACGTAGAACGTGAAACGTGAGACATGAGACATGGAATGTGGGATGTGAGACGACGTGGGACGTGAGACGTAAAATGTGAGACGTGGAACATGAGACATGAGACATGGGACGTGCGACGTGAGACGTGAGACGTGAGAGCTGAGACGTGAGACGTGGGACGTGAGATGTGAGACGTGGGACGTGCGACGTGAGACGTGCGATGTAGACGTGAGACATGAAACGTGGGACGTGAGACGAGGAACGTAGGACGTGAGACGTGAGACGTGAGACGTGGGACGTGACACGTGACACGTGAGACATGGGACATGGAACGTGAAACATGAGACGTGAGAGACGTGGGACTTGGAACGTGAGACGTGGGACATGGGACATGGGATGTGAGAGACGTGAGACGTGAGAGGCGTTTGACGTGAGAGGCGTGCGACGTGAGACGAGAGACGAGAGACGTGAGACGTGAGACATCCGACATGCGATGTGCGACGTGCGGCGTGCGACGTGCGGTGGGCGACGTGCGTCGTGCGACTTGTGACGTGCGACGTACGACGTGCGATGTGAGACGTCCATAAACACTAAACCTTGAAATTTATATTCATAAACTTTAAACCTTACAATTTAATTAAAAATTTTAGAAGTTTAATAAAAGAATTGTTAATGTATCCTTAAATTTGTACTAACAAATTTAAATTATACTCTTGTAAAAAAATGTATTAATAAAAAAAGATTAAATACATATAAATGTGAAAAAATAAAAATATGAGGGTAAAAGTAATAATTAATATTTATTTAACACCTAAAAATAAAAATTATGAGGATAACAACAATAATTTATTTATTGAACTCTTAAATGAGCGCAAGGAAACAGAGGATGATCTGAAAAGTTAAACTAAGGATGGGCAAAAAATCTAATTTTCATGATCCAATCCATTTTTGCTATGATCCAATCCATTTAATATTCATTTTATTAAAAATCCAATCCATTTTATTGGATATTGATATCAATCTGATCTACATTTTATATATTTTATGGATTGTATATCCATACTCTAAATCTAGATTTTCAAAATGGATAATCCAAAATATCTAATCCAAATTTTCAGTTTATATTTTTGGTTAGGTTAGGCTAAAGGTTGAAACGTACTAGCCCAAATTTAGTCGTATTTGATTGAGTTGGCATGACCCTATACAAAATTTGGCTGAATTAGGCCAAATTTTGTCAAGTCGGTCCCGATCGAAATTTGGCCCAGCTGGTCCTGGATAAAATTTGGAAGTATTCGGTTGAGTTCACCCTGAACCAAATTTGACTGCATTGGGCTGAGTCGACCTAGACAAAATTTGACCGTATTCGGCAGAGACAACTGCGACCAAAATTTGGCTGTATTTAGCCTAGTTGGCTTCAGTCAAAATTCGGTCGAATTCAATCGAATTGGCCCCGATTGAGATTTGACCAAGTCGTCTCTGGCCCAAATTTCGTCGTATTCGGCTGAGATGGCCTAGGATGAAATTTGGTCGTATTCAAATGAGTCGGTCACGATCAAAATTTGGTCGTATTCATCTGAGTCGGCCACGACCGAAATTCGGTCGAATTCAGTCGAGTCGGCTGCGGTCAAAATTCGGTTGTGTTGGCCTCAACCAAAATTTGACTGAGTTGGTCCTAACCTGAATTTGGTCGTATTCGGCAAAGTCGATCGTGACCAAAATTTGGTCATATTTAGGCGAGTCGATCCTAACCTAAATTTGGCCAAATTCAGTCGAGTTGGTCATGACCAAAATTTGATCGAGTTGGCACTAGCCCAAATTTAGCCGTATTCGGTCGAGTAAGTCCCGAACGAAATTTTACTATATTCAACTTAGTCGATTGTGATAAAAAATTAACCATATTCAGTCAAGCCAATCCCGGCGGACGAATTTAGTGGAATCAACCCTGACCGAAATTTGACTGATCAGGCCCTGGCCCAAATGTGGTCATATTTGGCCAAGTTGGCTCTGGCCAAAATTTGGTCGTATTAGGCAAAATTGACCCTGGCCGAAATTCAGTCGAATCCAGTCAAGTCGATCTCGACTGAAATTTTGTCAAGTCGACCTTGGCCCATATTTGGTCACGTCGTCCCCAACTGAAATTCGTTCGAAAGTCATCCAAGTTCATCCCGTGCTGAAATTTGGCCTCGTTGGCCTCGACAAAAAATCTGTCAAATTCTATGGTGTCAGCTCTAACACAAGTTTTTAAAAAAATTAATTTGAATTTATTTTATGAAAAATATATTTTGGATTTTGAACTTGATCCAAATATTTATATCTAGATTTAAACTTGATCTAAATATTTGGATCTGGATTTTTAAAAAATTCAATCTACTTTTTTTGAAAAAATATATTTGAGTCGAAAATCTAATCCAATTATTTGGATCCAAAATGGATGTGAATTGAATCATTAAAAATTCAACCCATAATCACCAGTGTGCAGAAAATATATAATGACAAATACATTTACCTAATTAATAAAGGAATGCAGAAAATAATAACGTTTTTTATCTTTTATCACCCATTTAAATTTATTCAATTTATTTAACTTTCATTCTAGTTGTTGTCTTCTCTTGCTTTGGACTACTCTTTCATATTCAATAATCATTATTTCTGAAAATCATTACTTTTCACAGCTAAATTTACATTGATTAGTAAGAAACATGATTAGAAATATTTATATAATTTTTCTAGAAATATAGAAACAATCCGTTGATTTAAGTTTAAATATGTTTATAGTTTTGTAAAGGTTAGGAAGTTTAGATTTTGGTTTCTATATATAATTTTCTTTTCAATCTTATTATAAAATTTAAAATCATTTTTTAATCCTTTTAAAAGGTAACGAATTTTGTTTTAATCCATGCATATTATTCTTTTTTATTTTCATATTCTTCAAAATTTTAAATCATCACTTTTAATCTCTACTATTTTTTTAATATAGATTAATAATATTTATTTTACTAATTTGAAGAATTTTTTTTTCAGAATACATGTCAGTATTTTATCATTTGAATTTTCCTTAACCATTTTGTTCAACACATAAAAAGTTAATAGTGTCATGTAATATTAGAAGTTAAAAATGGTAACTTGTAATTTCATAAGAAAAAAAACAATTTTTTTCATAAACAATAATCGAACTAGTTATGCATTTTATAAACAAAAAAATTAATAAAATAGTACGATATTTTTTTCTCTTAAAATGTTATTTTAATTCAAAAAAGTTAGATTTTTTTCTCCTATTAGTTTGAAGAGAATGTTGATTAAAACTCATCGCTAAAAAAATAATTTTCTAAAACTACTAATTCTTGAAAGATAAACCAAGTAAGAAAAGGCTTACATTCTTAACTTCAATTCCCTGAAAAATAAAAAATTTTCTTTCTATCAAACTTCTTTTATTGATTTTTTTAATAAATGGATTATATAAATATGTAAAATGTGAGCTAAAACCTTGGCCAATAATTAACATATATAATAAAAAATGTAGCTAAATCTTAGGGTGATGAAGGACAATTTATTGCTTCATCTTGCTTGTGGATCCAAACTCATTTGAGACATTTCTTCTTCCCAATTATTTGTAATGGGAAAAAGAGTTTGGTTGGTTAGGTTGTAGGTCATTTCACAACTTAAGCAATAATTGATTTCTAGTGTCATAATTTTTTTTCTCATTTTTAGAAAAAGAATAATAACCATAATATTTATGTTGCAATTATAGTATCATGTGTTGGATAAGGACATCCATAAGCATATATCTCATTCATTAAATAATGAAGAGTGAATCAACCATTCATGGGATTCTACTAGCTTTAATAAATTACTAAGATGCAACAATGATGTTAATCATGTAAAGATGTACTTCTACTTTGTTTTCTAATCACTTTTTTCTTTGCTTTTCAATACTCAAGAAGATCATGAAGAAGGGTAAAATAAAACTTACTCAAAACTCTACCTTTCGTATGTAGAACAATTGAATAAAACTCCATAGTAATACAATTATACAACCCACCAAAAAGACAAGAAAATTTCTCTTTTTTGGGAACACAAACAAAAGCATCACCATCCCTTTTGACTATTTTGTTGGCATTATTAGCTCAATTCTTAAATGCAATGAAAAAGTGAGAATACCATTCAATAAAGCATAAATTTGCAAACTTTCAAGTATAAAGAATAATAACAATATAATGTTAAATGTTAGTAGATATTATATTATAGGCTTAATAGTATTTTTATTCCTATATTTGTAGTAATGATATCATTTGCTAATACAACCATTCACTAGTTTTAGGTGTTTCTTGTCCAATTACAGGGATAAAATAATAAAAAAATGACGTTAACCTTAAACTCTAAACCCTAAATCTAACAGAAAAAATTACCGAGTTCCAGATAAATTTATCTACAAATATTCTTAATACAAACTATGTTGCTATCTATGTCAAGGTGGACACAAAGCTACTACTACATATATAAAGGGAGAAAAAGGTGGGAACCACAATGCTGCATCTTGTTACCACAAACTGTGTTTTGCCCCCACATGTCCCCAATGTGTATGAAGAAATTACGGTTGATTGGTCCTTAGTCAAGGTGACATATCACATTTCCAAAAGCAAAGATCAATTTGACCAAGTTTTGCAATTTCATAACTGTAATTGTGTTCTTTTTGAGGGATAAGAAATGCAAACAGTGTTTAATTTGTTATGAACAAGATAGTGATGTGTGAGCAATGAATTAGTACACCCTCCCTCACCTAACTTCCAACCACCAGCTCCACCAGCTACACTCTATCAATCACAAATTAAAAATTGCAATGGTTGGTGATCATCTAATTCTCTCACTGATAAACGTGCAGTGTCAGAATCCTCTGAAATGAGGGAACAATAATGAGTAAGTAGCATAACTGAAAACTAACATTTCACCAAATCAACAAGATTACAACTGGGAAAGTATGGTCTCTCTTAAGTAAAAAAAAGGGCATACTCAGAATGAAATGGTGTTGCTGAGAGATCTATCCAAACCATAACAAACAATGTAACTTGTTCTTGGTGAGATTTTGAAAATCTGCCACCAAATGATCCCACTTCCTGGCCTACATAATTATTCAGATTCCTTTGCACTTTTGCATGTTCAACTATGGCCATGACATGGATTTTGATAGGGTCACTGTGGATAAAGACCATTTCTCAGCAGATTCTGTGGTTATCCAAACAGGAAAACTCACATTCTGGCTTAAAATTCTTGGACAGCAGCACAACATTCTTGACAGTAAAAGAATCTGAGTAATTTCCCTTCAAATCTCTGCAATCAGTATCAGGGTATAAGAGACATTGTCCATGTCACAAGCTCACTTGTTTTATCAAGCATAGTCTCACAAATTTCAAATTCAGTAACTGGGAGCCAGATCTGAGATTTGGAGTTCAGAATTTGGTAGCTTTAGTTTCAACCTATATGATTCTTCATGTAACTCTAATCCTTAACATCAACATCAACTGTTCTGAAGTCTTTGTTTGGTAGTCAATTGCACAATTTGTAAGCAGAATGCTTACTTTTTTTTTTCTCTTCCTAATTTCTCATATATATAATAAATGTTATATTGTCTCCAACCACATCATTGTTAATGATGAGCCTGAAGAATTTAAAGTGTGCAGTATCACTGCTGCCAGAGTTGCCAGAGTTGCCAGAGTGGCCAATACTACACAAAAAAATCACAAAAAACCCCCCCATGGATTCTAGAACATAATTTCTTCAAGTTTCTTCAGGACTTGCTTTATGTTAGGTCTAACTGAGGGTGAAGGGGAGCAACAAGCCATGGCAAGTTGAAAAACTTTGAGAATGAATTCTTCTGTGACTGGAACACTGTCCTCTCTGCTGTTTCTGAGAAGAATGGCAGGGTGGTATAGATCAGCAATTCTGTGTCCAAGAACTGCATTTCTCATGAAATTTGGCAAATAGAAATCCTCATCAGGAGTAGGGTGTTCATTGATAGGTTCCTTTCCTGAAAGCAGTTCCAGCAAGATCACACCAAGGCTATAGATATCACTCTCTTCAGTAGCATCTTTCATTTTGATGAGTTCTGGTGCCTTGTAACCCTGTGCTGCTGAACTTTCAAGCATTTCTTGGCCTGCAGTAGGATTCAGCAGAAGATGCAGACCAGAATCTGAGATGTAGGGCTGGTAGGAACGGTCCAAAAGAATGTTCTTAGACTTGAGGTTTCCATGGATGATAGGCTTCTCCTGTGATGTGTGAAGATGCTCCAATCCTTTCACTATACCAAGGGATATTCTGCATATGTTTGACCATTTGTAGCACTCTCCATTTCCATCTGCATAGTCAACATCTTTGATCAATATAATGCAAAACAAAAATCAATCCTTGAGGTGTGAAAAGTAGGCCTAATGAATCAAATAGCTTGGTTTGGAACTTTCTGTCTAGCTATTTCATCATCACTTGTTCTTCTTAATGTAGATATTTCATAATGTAATTGAAGTTTTATTAACAGATGAATGAATACCAATGCCATGAAAATGACCATAACATAAGGGAATTGAAATTCAGCAGTGTTAATATCAGCATGGAAAATGTCAATGAAATACCAAAAGAAGAAGAAAGATAGGTTGATTCAGTTTTCTGACACTATAAAAGAAAAGGTCTATTGAGCAAACCAAGAATAAAAAACCTCACACAATTCTTATACTGCTTCCCTTTAAAATAATAAAACAAAAACAAGTAATACATATTCCTACACCACATTCTGCCACTACTGTGCAAAAATGATGCAACTCTTTTTCTAGACAAATATCATTTCACTTTTCAACTTAAACAACTATTGCTCCTTCCATTCTAAAGTAATTTCTTTCAGTTTTTATTTTTGTACCACAACAATAATCCTTTTAGCTTCTTTTAACCTAATTTTTCTAACAGTATTCGTACATATAATTAAGAGCAATTAATGCAGAACCAGAAACATTGAAAAGAAACACAAAAAATGGTTGAAAAGTTAGAGATATTTTTTTACTGCTAAATGTGTATTGATTGAATATTTCGTAATATCTGTGTTAGAATCTTGCAAGGAGGAAGGAATATTTAGAGTGAAATAAAAAAAAAAAAAAACCTCCATGTTTCTTCTATAATTCCCAAATCCCAACAAAACACTAACAGTAACAGTAATACAAACTAAGTAGTGAATGTTTTCAAAGTAATTACAGATCAAGATTTGCCAAAAGCCTTCAAACCCATTATTATACTAACAAAATTAAAACCAAATGAACATCTCAAAAGAAAGAAAACACACAGATTTACTGCAAAAGCAGATAACAGAATTAGAAGTAGAAAAAGGCAAGAGAAACAATCTATTTACCTCTTATGAATTGAGTAAGATTCCCATGTCTATAGAAGGGATGAACAAGAAGCTTCTCACCCCTTGGCCCAGTGTAAAACCCCAGAAGAGGAACCAAGTTAGGGTGTCTTATCCTTCCAAGAAACTGAATCATCTCATCCAATTCTTCACCTCTTGCAGTGCACACTGGCCTCAGAAACCTGAGCAGCCTCACCTTGTTGCTCCTCTGCAACAAGGCCTTGTACAATGTTCCATAGTTGGATTTTCCAATCACTTCCCCTGGAGCATCCAATATGTCACATATTGTAAGGTCTTCCCCACCTTGAAAGATCATCAAATCCTCCTTCTGAGCCACCTCCTCCTCCTCCTTGTGTTCCGAGCTTTCAATGTCCTTACTCTCACACCTTGAAACTCTCTTCTTGCAATACAACACATAACCTGCAACAATCACTAACAAAGTAGCTGAAACCAGTCCAAGAACCAGTATCAACATGGAGGGTGGTTCTCTCCTTGTTCCACTGAAAAATCTGATCTTTCACTACACCCAGTAGTGAGAAGTGGCAGCAACACAATTGGGGTGAATGAAACACACAAAAGTGTTGGAAAAATGGGATAATTAAGATCTGGGGTGTGATGAGACAGAGTGAAAGAGGCACATGTTGATGAAAAAAGTAGAGTGATTTTACATGGAAAATGATAATATTCCCATGTGGGTATATAGGACAAGGAGAAGCATGGTTAAGAGAACTTTGTGGCTGTGGAACCCAATTTTAAGATGAAGGGGAATTGAATGAGGTGGCTAAAGTGTGCAATAATTGAAGCAGAAATGGACATAGGTATTAGGAGAGAGGAATGGAGAATTTTTCTGGGTGGAAAGGAAAATGTGGAAGATACAAGCTGGAAGGAATGACTGAATGTGAATGCAATATGAGACAGATCTAAGGCATGTGATGTTCTATCCCAATTTGACTCTGTCTCTGAATGTTGCTGATGTTATGTGATGTGAAAATACTCATTTGCCACACCACAACACCAAATCGTTCTGGTCACTCCTACATTTATACTTCATAACTTTGCTGCCACAAATATCATTGCTTCATTCTGCACACAATTTATCATGTTATGTTCATTTTCTGTCATCACAAGGTAAATATCAGAACAAAATATCTATGGGGTATTGTTTACTCTAAAATATGATGTTCTTGTCACATTTTTGTTCTTGAAAAAAAATTGCTTAATAGAGTAAAAACTGAGTCTTTGTAAACTCCTGTTACTGGCTTCAACTTTTGAGCATGGTGACTGTATAACTGTTTTATGGCAATGGATATGTAAATGAATTTAATTGAAAGGTACTAACTTGGTTTGTAAAAAACAATGTTGCTGGTGATGGTGGGGGTAATCATTCAATTAGTTAGAGTGATTTCTTGATAATTAAGAATGTAAAAGTTTGAAGTATGTCAAAATCGATATTTTTATGTACTAAATCGATATTTTGTTGTTGAATGTGTGTATATACTTATAATTCTCACGTGTTAAGATTAAAATTTTATACTTTTAAAAGGAATTTTTTAGATAGGGAATTTGAGAATTTTAAGAAATTAGATTGTGTGTTTTTAAAATGATTTATTTAGATAAGATAAATTAGATTTATATAGAATGCTTGATTATTATTAAATGTAAAAATTTATTTAATATTTAATAATTTAATAATTCAAAAAATTAGTTGATGATGTTTTTCTATTGATATTATCTGAAATTATTTTTCAATTAATGTTTTTAAAAAAGAAAAACAATTCATTTAAGATTGAAATGGACTTTTTTTTACATTAACCAAGATTTAGTTTCTAACTCAAACATTCTAGATATGTTAAATTAAGGCACAATTATCTATAAAATTAACAAGTCATCTTGATATTTAAATCATATATTTTAAAATTCTATAAAATAAATAAATAATTTTTCTTGTATTACTCGTAACAAAATAAATAATGATATTTTAATTCATTTCTTTTTATTCACTTTTAACTTATTATTTCAATTATTTTTAAATTATCACATCACATCACTATAAAAAATAAAAATAAATTATTTAAAGATAATAACAATAATGAATTAAAAATAATTAAAAAAAGTGAATTAATATATCATTATTCTAACAAAATATCCCATTATAAGTAAATTTTCAACTAAATTTATCCCTTTTCTCAACTAACTCTATCATGACAAATCTAGAAAGTAAAAATACAAAATACAAAAATTTACTCTATTTTGAAAATTTAATTGATTGAAACTAAGTAGAAATAATTTTGAGAGAAAACATACAAACATTTTTTTTTTATAAAGAGAGAGAAACAAAGACAAATATGAAAAATAAAATGAGAGTATCTTACAAAAATCCTTATAACTTGAAAACAACATGAATAATAGTTAATGAAATTATGTGAAGACCTTAACTGGAGATCAAGTTCATGACATCCAACTAATTAAAACATCCAACTTAATAAAGGAAAATAAGGAAATGTGAGAAAATATCAAATATGAAAAAAAAAACTTATTTTTATAAATACAATATAGAATTCTATATATTAAAATAATCATGTCATCTAAAAATTTCTAAATCTACTTTTTTATCCAAATAATATATCTTAAATTTTCTATTAAAATAAATTATCCTCTAACAATTAGCAATAGTATTATTCTATACTTCATCAATAATAAAAAATTTGTCTCCACTATTATATCATTTGTGTGTTGGAATGAGAGAGATTTGGAATCTTAACGAAGATAATTGCTAGATTTGTGAGATTGAATTATTGGTGTATGAAAGTGATTTTAAACTAACACACTCAAAGCTTATCATTCATTTTTCTACCAGACAAGTATGAATGAAAGTGATAATATTGTTGTTCAGTAAATGTGTTTATTTTATTAAATGCACAAATCTCAATCAAAATAATTATTTATAAAACAGTACAGATATAAATATGATGTCATTATTAACAATTTTAAAATTAATACTTTTTTATATAAATAAGTAATTATGATTTCTTATATACATATATTATTTGCATGTTTGCCTACGTGTTATGTAATGATAAAAGAATTCAAATCAAAATATTTTTCACACTCGTATATAATGATGATGCAGTATAATATATATGAATCTTAATAATTGATTCAAAGTTCTAAATTATTAAAGAATCAAGTAAAGTATTAATTTAAATGTCTAAGGTTAATGTTAATTGAACAAAAACTTAGAAAAATAAAAAATAAAGAATTGACTGAACATGTTATAGAAAAAATACTATGAATAAGTCTTTCTTTCATATTTCCCCAACCCTACTTCTAGATTCAAAAATCCAACTCATAGTAAGGTTTGTACTGAGAAAGCAATTATATTTAGTTTTTGGTGGCAACACCACTTGTCTCTCCTCAATGGTGATCCAGGTGAAGTTTTCTTCATCCCCTTTTTGTTTTATTCATTGAAGATATTCATTGATGGTGTATGGTTGTGGTTTTCAAGGAAAAAGGAAAATTTGCCCTTCTTGATTATGCTCACTATTTTGGTGCTCCATAGGAATCAGGTTGGTCTCAATGTCCTTCAATTGTGTTGGTTAATTTGTATTTTTCATTTTGTTGTTTGGGGTGAATTTTGGGGTGCTCGGTGTTGAATTACTCGTACTTGAATTCTTAATTTACTTGTGCTCGTGTTTGATGTTTGATTTGCTTGTTACTCACATATTTAATTTGTATTATTTTTTATTATTAATGTTATTTTTTAAAGATAGTTTTGGTTATTTGATGTGTAGGTGATATATACATATATAATATATATGATCTTTGTTGCATATTGTGTGCCTTTGCTATTTTAAAGTAGTTCTAAACATATCTCATGCATAGTTATAGTAATTCAAATGTGTTCCACTCATTTCCACTTCATAATTCATAGTGGTGCTTTGAGGATTAGATTGTATTGGGTCTTAGACAATACAAGAAAAAAATAGATTTATTGATGGCCAAAATTTGTCAAAAATTATCAAAATTTGTCGATGAATCAAAATTATCGATGGCTTGCCAATGATCAAAATTCGTTGGTAAAAATGTTTGTCAATAAATTTTGCTTGCGGATAGGAAAATTCATCAATAATTACCAATGATCAAAATTAGTTGTATTTATCCCTTAGTCATTACACATGGATTTTTCCCATCGATAAAAATCCATTGGTAAATATCGAGATTTGGTCTTTTTCTTTATCCTCCTCCTCCACCACCACTATTGTCACCACTGTGTCCACGTCTATGTCTGCCACCTTCGCTACTCTCGATGTTGCCTCCTCTTTCTCTTCCTTTTATTCCTCTCCTTCCTTTTTCTTCTCTCGTCTCTTCTTCTTCTCACTCATCTTCAATTATTTTATAACAAATATTTCATTAGATTTGACAAAAAAATTGACATACATTTTACTAATATATTTACTGATGAATTTAAAAAAAATCAATTCCCAATGGATTTTAAAACAAAAATCCATTATCAACGAATTTACTAATGGGTTTGAAAAAAATCGTTACGAACGAATTTATGTACAATGAACATTTTCGCGTAAAAGATACAAAATCTGTATTGGACAATTTAAAAATATAAAAGTTTTTTTTTTGCATAAAATTGAAATTTATTAAGGTGGGATGTTTTTTCAAAATTGATTTTTTTTCTAAAGTCAAAATGAAAGGTCAAAATATGTAATTTTGATAATTTAACGCATTCTTTTAGTAAATAATTTATTAAAAATAATAAAAGGTGTACAAAACTTATAAATTACATTGTTTCCTTCTATCTTAACATTAAAAAAAAAAAATTGAAGTTGGGTATTACAATGTTGCCAGGGGAAAAGTGTGGTGTATTTGGAATGCTATGGAATGTTAAGGTAATTCTGAAGGCACATTGTCTAAGTTGGAGGGTTCTGCCAGATAAGCTACCAAGAAAGGATAAGTTATTTGTAAAAGGGGTGCAACTACAAAATAATTTGTGCGACCTATGCTTAGCTCGTGAGAAGAGTGTGACACACCTTTTCTTTACATGTAGGTTTGCACAAAGTGTATGTAACATGTGTGATAGATGGATGGGAGTGACCTCGGTTCACCACAGCCAACCTACGACTAATTTTTAGCATTTCCAAAACCTTAATCTGATTAATAAGCAAAATGTCATATGGAAAGGAATAAGGTTAGCAATCATCGAGGAAGTCTAGAAACAAAGGAATGAGGTTAGCAATCATTGAGGAAGTCTAGAAACAAAGGAATGAGGTAATCTTTAACAATAGGAAGCTAGACTCCAAAGAAATTGTTGGTTTAAGCTAAGTGAATACATGGACTTGGATGAAACGTAAAATCCTTAATGGTAATTTTTCTTATAGTGATTGGTATACTTGTCTTTATGTGTGCTTAAATTCTTTATGAACTACTAACTTCTATGTGCGTTAAGTGTTTATGATGGACAAACTTAGATCTGACTAAGCGAAGGATGGAAGTACCATTACAGGGGCACTAAAAATACCATTTAATGTAGCTTTCAATTAATGCATGAAAAAAATATATGCAAGTATTGAAAAACCTAAGATTCTTCATCCAAAGGCAAAGTATATATCAAGAATTTGAGATTTAGATTAAGGCTATGATTATCCTCTTTGTGCTAGAAGTATTGAAAGGAAACTCTGGTTTGGATAAATCTCATTTATGAGAATACTCATATAATTAAGGTTCCTATTTGTTTACACTTATGTATCAAAGGTGAGTAATACTCATGCGTAGATTTATACGTATTGTTTGTCCATGCCAAAACTTATTATTTTAATATGGTTCTTGTTTTGAGTCATTAGCATCTCTTATAAAAAGAGTCATCATGTCTATATATTTTGTAAAATGATTAGAATAGTCCATAAATACTTTAATACTGATTAAATAAAATAATGTTGTCTTACCTGTTAACAACATAAAAATGTAAGTTTGACTAGACATGTGATTGTGTTACTATTTTTAATTAAATTTGTTATCCATAATGCCTTATTTTGAACCTTAAAATCTAGAAGCCAAAAAAGTTGTTGATGTTGCTCTTCCATAAACTAGAAAATGTTACTATTTTTTCCCTCTTTTGTTTCATTGATTTATTTTCCTTCTTACTTTACCATAGGTTTTGGTGGAATGTTTTTTTTTTTGGGTTTTTGGATTTTTTTCAAACTTGTCTCCTTTCCTTGTTTCTCTCTTTTATTTTCTGTGATTGTCCTTTTGGTATTGGTCAAAGCCATTTTTTATGACTATCCCTTCATTTTTCTTCTCTTCTCTTTCTTTCTCTTTTATTCTTTCTTTTTATGTTCCTTTCTTCCTTTCATATATCTTCTATTCTCTCTAGGATTTCCCTTTCTATGAGATAACTTATGCATCACTTGTCATTTATATTATATAAAAAATATAGAACATTCAAATACATATACACATACACAAAGACGAAAAAAATAAATATAAACAGACATATACACATAAATACACACAGAAACAAACATAAATAATTAGAGATAGACTCATTCAATTAAACTAAATATTCTTCATCGATATCGAAACCAATTTAAAGAATACCAGATTTATTTGTCATCCTTTAGTATGATATTTGTAAAAATACAATAAAATAAGTTTAATAATTACATACTATTGTTGTCTTAAAAGAATCAACCTTATTTAATTTTTGGAATATTTGGAATATGATTAATAAAAACTTTCGTAAAAAATATGACTAATAAAAATGCCAATTTTTAAAGTAAATCTTTAAACGTCCTTGGTGATACTTGAAATTGAAATTGGTGATTATTATTTTTAATTTTAGATTTTTAAAAAGAAAACACATTATTGCGGTGATTGCGGCTAAGTAGATGACAACCAAAACGAGAAAAACGGCATTCATTAAGTATTCGTTTGGTCTCAAATGACTGCGATTTTTTATAACAGAAAACAGAAAAATAAAAAGTAAGAATTAAAAATAAAATAATTAAAAGTTAAAATATCATGTTTTTAAGATTTTCATTATACCAGATAAACAGAACTGCGTAATGTCTGAGGTTCACAAACAAAACTAATTTTTCGATTTATTTCTTCTTGATCTATAACTATATATAAAAGAATTATTTCTTTTCCACAATTCGAAATATCAATTTTATTTTTTAAAATATAATTATTTATAATTTTTTCAAAATTAATTATTATTTTACAAATTTCTTTATAAAATCTTTTATTTCTGTTTTTCCTTTTTTCTTTATTTATCAATCGTTATTCTCTCATCTTTTTTTGATATAGTTCACTTTATTTTTAATAAATATAATTTTATTTTATATATTAATTTAAGAACATTATATTATCATTACCTACTAATATAATATCACGTATATTTAAAAAATCATAAGACACGATTTCTTCTTGATTTAGGAAAGATTTATTTAAAATATAAGAAATTAAATAAAGTTTTTTTTTTTTTTGCATTATAGATTAGGATAAGCCACAATTTAATTCCTAAAAACAGTAAAACACTGTCACATTTTTTGGTTCTGCCACTTCCATCCATAAAAGTATATATGTTTAATATAAATAAATAAATCTAATTGTTATCCTTTAATAAAACAAGATAAAAACAATAAATTTTATTACTCCATAATTATAAAAATCATGTTTGAGGTTCGTCAAAGATCTTGATTTTTGGATAATGTATAATGTTTATAATTTTTTATCGTTTTAAAGGTATGAGTAAGATGGGAAATATAAGAAATATGTTGTACAGATAAATTTTTATTTTATTTTATTTACGTATTTTATATATAAAAAATGTAATAGAATGTTAAGTATTTATAATATTTTCATTTTAATTTTATAAATTTAAATAATAATTAATATTTTTTTATTTGTATATAAAATATATTTCTAAAATTGAAAATTTCCTAAAAATTAATTCAAATAAAAAAATATTCAGTAAATATTCTTCCCAATATATCATAATCTTATTAGTGTGCCCAAGACTCTCATTTAGGGTAAGAAATCTTACTTTATTTCATCTTATTTAACAATATCCATTATCTCTAAATAAAAAAGTAGATATTAACGGTTTTTAGGTCTATAAATATATCTCTAAATCATCATTATAAGCAAGTGTTTCTAGTTGAAAGTCTCTCAATATCTTTAGTTAGAATAGAACAATGTCTAAAGGTAAAATAATTAAGTAAAAAATGCTGGTATACTGAAAATTTATATTTTCAAATCAAACTAAGAAAAAAAAGATTAGATAATATGTTCAATATAACAACAATTATTAGTATATTTTTATTTTAGTACAATAAAATAAAATATTATAATCTTAATACAAATTTTTTTAATTCTATTACTTTTTTTTGAACTCCTGATCAAGAATTTTCTAACATATTTATTAAAGGAAAATTATCGCTAATATACGATAAATCTTGAAGGATCACTGAGAATTTTAAATTTACAAAGTCAAAATTAAAAGATAAAATATTCCTTCAAATTAATGGTATATGAACGTTAATTTTATGTTTCACAAACACATTTGACAATTACTAAATATCAAACATATATTCAATCACTCAAAATATTAACGGAGTTCAAAAAATTAACGAAATTAAAATTTTTATAGTTTTATTAAAACTATAATTTTATTTTATCGTATAAAAAGACAAAATATTTAAACTAACTATTTATCTTTATTGTATATTATTTAAAGGGTTAAATATGTTTTTAGTTTTTTAACTTTTAGTAAATTTTAGAATTAATCCATTTTGAAACTTTGAATCAATTTAGTCTTTCATCTTTCGAAATACGTGAATTTAGTCCTTTTAATCAAATTTTTTTAAGTTTATTTGACATTTCAAGCGTGTTTCATAATAGTATTTGACTTAACATTAAAATAAAAATGTGACAAAGAATGATATATATCAAACATATATTTCCACATAGGCACTATCGCGTCTGTATGTACGCATTTTTTAAATATGAATGATAGAATGTTAATAGGTGATAATAGTATAATGTTATTAAGTTAATATATAAAATAAATTTATATTTATTAAAAATAAAGTAAAATGAATAGAGAAATTAATTGTTGACGAATTAAAAAAGAAAAAATAAGTAAAAATAATTATTAATTTTAAAAAGTTTAATAAATAATTATATTGTAAAGGGTAAAATTGGTATTATGAAATGTGGACACAAAAGAGGAAATCATCTTTATATATTGTTATAGATAAACAACTCAAATACAATCCTAAAATTCGTACGAAACATCAAATAAACCTAACAAAATTTGATTAAAATGACTAAATTCACATATTTCAAAAGATGAAAAACTAAATTGGTCTAAAGTTTCAAAATAAACTAATTTCAAAATTTACTGAAATTTGAAAGACAAAAAACATATTTAACTGTTATTTAAATAAAGCAGATAAAATATGACAAAAGGATATGTGAAAAGAAAAATGTGAGTAAAATAAAGGGAAAGAAAGTATCTGCAAAAGATGGGTCCATTTCAACAATCCACAATTACTAAGCTATGAAATCTCTAAATGGAGTAACTTTTTCCCTACCAAGTTTCATATACATAACTCAGTGCTTAAAATGTTAGATTCAGAAAAACATAGAGTGGTCCTAAAAGATGAAACTCTTAAGGAACAGGTATCCATTAATGCACCCTTTATTTCAAGGGTGGCTCTGGATAGTGACAACACCTCTTTCAGTAAAGATAAAAGAAGAAAAGAGAAAAAGAAAGTGAAATTTTTTTCAGAGATTATTAGTCTTTAAATGAACTTAGTCATTATTTTAGCCAAACACAACTATAGGGTGGTTCAGGTTAGCTACTCAGTTCTACACAGCCTTTAACTCAAACCATAGCTTACAACAATGCAAAAGAAATTTGCAATACATGTTTTTTGGTCGGTCTCTAAACATGGAGTTAAGTGCATCACTCAATAAACAAAATCTTTACAAAAATTCTAATACCAATAAAAATATATTATGTGATACCAACCCTACAAACATGAAGAGAGTTTTTTTTTTTTGTATAAATAACTTTATTTAATTATATTTGTAAAATTCGCATTATTAAAATGTTTTTTTTTTCATTGATGAAGAATGTTTTTGAAACCTTTCATTGGGAATGTTCTAAGCACTAAAGTCTTAGTATGAGTTCTTAAAATCAAAGTAACTTGGTTCAAACGGAAAAAATAAAAAATAAAAAACTAGAATATAATTTGTTTCATATAATTGATATATTGATAAAATGATTTAATATTATTATGAAATAAGAGTAAGATGAATTTTCTTTATGATGAAAATTGATATAGAAATGAAGGAAAGAATGATTTGAGTATTAGAAATAAGAAGGAACATGTTTTAAATTGTTCCCTTTATTAGCTTATATGTGCGTATAGCAATTTATATTTAAGCACAACAAATATTAAAAATTAAATAATAATTATCTGCACGAAAAATATACAAGAGTGTTTTTAAAAATTAATAAGTTATTTAATCCTATTTATTATAATCAAAACATAAGATCACGGGTTGTTTACTATTCTTATGAGACTAAGTTGTCTGAGTCTTAAGAATATATTTGTGTAATATATACTAAATTGCGACAAATTAATTCTCATTTATATTTGATGAAATTAAACATGTGATGTTTTAATAAAAATATGATTAAATTTGTTTTTGGTCCCTTAACTTTTAATGAATTTTGGAATTAGTCTATTACAAAATTTTGAACTAATTTAATCTTTCATCTTTCAAAATACGTGAATTTAATCATTTTAATTAAATTTAGTAAATTTATTTGATATTTAGTACACATTTCAAGATTGTATTTGAGTTGTTTAAACTGTTTGACACATTTTCACTTTAATGTTAAGTCAAATACTATTATAAAACACACTTGAAATGTCAAATAAACTTAACAAAATTTGATTTAAAAGACTAAATTCACGTATTTCGAAAGATGAATGATTAAATTGATCTAAAGTTTCGAAATGGACTAATTTTAAAATTCACTGAAAATTAAGGGATCAAAAACATATTTAACCCATAAAAATAAAAAAGAAAAAAGTATTCATTCGGAAGCATATTAGGTTAGATTGGATTGTGTTTATTTTGAACTCAAGAATTGATTGTATAGTAAAAGAAGAAACCAATAAAACACAGCACAAATGACAGTCCAATTCCCAACTTTGCATATGCAAACACTTGGCTGGAAAAATAAAATCTAATTCAGTAAAGTATTAGTCTGAGAGTATGGAATGTAATATATTAAGATACCAAATTCTTGGAAGGGACGAACCAAGATTTCTTGGTTTTCAAGGAATTGAATATATAATTAAAGGTTACACCAAGGGATGGTTCATAATTCATTGTTTTAGGTATTTAGATTTTGTTTTAAATTGTGAGGCACGCCATTGAGTATAAATAGAAATATTATGAGTTTTTAATACAAATTTAATTGAGATAGTGTATGAAGTATTTGCAATGATATTGAGGATATGAATTGAGTGACTCTGGTTATGTACAGTTGGGATAGCAGATATTTGCAAATAAATGAGGGTTTACTAAGGGATGTAATACATGGGATTTGGAAGCTTGAAGGATCGAACAGATAGTGAAGAACCTAATAAATCGCTCCACTGGTCACCAGAGTTTCCGAGAATCCTGTATCCATCTTTCTCCATCTCACTCCTCTTCTCTGATTTGTAGACTACAGCTCGTTTCCCTTGATCTTCTGACCTTCTGAACATTGCAAAATAACAGATTCAAAATTCACCATCAAATAAAAGTGGCATAGCTTCAGAGTGCAAAATCAAAGCACCATCATCCTAAAAGTGTACACGATTACATGTACAATGAAAACTTCTTAGGTAGAAGCTCTTACCTTGCAGATATAACACAGAACAGAAGTTGCAGAAAAGAAACAGTGAAAGCAAGGGGGTGAATTGACTTAGGAACAATAAGTCAAAATTAATGACATAATATGATGATAGCAGAAAAGATGTTAGGTTCTTTGAATATAAACACCCGTAAAAGAAATAGGACTACAACCAGGTATTCCTTTGTATAATTGACTATTGCCACTGCCAAGATATGAAGAACAAAACTCCAGAATACGTGCGGACTATGATGTAATTATTCGTGGTAATAGACAACCATCAAGTACATCATCACCTTGTTGTGTGCCCCTATAAACTGTCTACATTATATAGAATCATGATGGTGTTTGGGGCATCTAATCTCCATTTCCAATCGTTTGTTAGGAGTGTAAATTAATCGAATCCTATGATTAAGATTTTTAATTAAGATATAGTCATCCAACCTGCTCTATATAGAGGTTCAAAATTTATCCATCAAAATTGAGTAAATCAGTCCACTTTAACAACAAAGAGGTTGAAGTCTGGAATTGTTGAAATTAGTTGCTTAAAAAGAAATAAATTATGAAAGGAAATAAGGGTGTAATGCGTTAAATTATTCTTGTGTTCGTATTTCTTCATTTCATAATAGCAAGTTAATTTATTAACTACATCAGTGAATACCTAATCCAAAAAATCTAAATGAAGGCAAACCTTACAGAATTTACAGATACAACAAAGAACATACATTAAAGGCATATGATTCAAATAAAAAGGAAAATAAGGAGCGTATATCATGAAATGCTGAAGAGAAAAAGAAGCACTAGACTTGCCACATTTGTGCACATTCCCTTTATAAAAAGCATAATATATGAAACAGTTTCAAAACTTATAATGCTTTCTCAGAGATAACATTTGTATTGTCAGCACCCGGGCCCAAAAATATAATATGTACGAAAACACAAATAGAAGAGAAAAATGTAGATAATATGGCTAGGAGACAAATTGTTTTACTTAAAACGACAGAGACTGTCAATTAATTATAAATTTTAACATTGATAAGATATTAAGAAGACAAACATATCATCATCTAACTCAAAAACAATAACAATTCAATAGTTTTCTGTAATGTCATCTAACAGCAGCATCTAGTCATTAACAAGATATGCCAATATTGATGCTGACATGATATTCGCTTGGATTTTATATGGAGTACTAAAATGAACTCAAGAAACCAAAAACAATGCCAACTGGAGAAACACTAGGTATATTGAAACCAGGGAGAGCAATGACAAGGAAGGAGCATGGAATCTTGTCATTTACTGCAGCATAAAATAACAACTACCAAAGTCTTCTTTCACTAGCTTAGGAGTTGGGATCAACTTCACGGACTAGACAAGTATAACACTGTTGAGCTTTGTCAACACATATCTAACAAGGGGCATGTCATTTGAAAATAAGAATCCAGGTTATTAGGAAATTCTATATGACCTTATCATGTGCTCTAGTGATTCCTAAAATTCTTCTATGGTAGAACCGTTGAAGTACTTCGACTGTAGGTTGCTAATGAGCAAATATCATTTTATAAAACTAAATTATGTTCATCCATCGCCATTAACTAGGCAAGGCTGCTTAAAATCTATATGCAAGCACAATATAAAGTTTATAAGATTGCTAATAAGGTTTTTCCTCCATTTGGCCTTCTCTACAACTATGCGCTGTCTTGCATTAATTATCTTTATGCTTAGAGGAACCTTTTAGTCATGATGACACATTGATGAGATACCTCAGGCCTTCTAAATTTCGACCACCTCGCTTGAATGAAAGATCCAAGATATTTAAAACAGAAAGGATTGCAGAACATACTCAGAGAATCTTTCCGCATTTAATTAATGTAGTTAATAAACATACATCATTTGCTGTCCTAAAGCTAGCAAATATGTTTTAGGAATTACCTTAATATGAGCTGATCCCATTCCTTAAACCCAGCATTGACCAAATTATCAATAGTAACACTCCTGTGTCTTTCACTCCGTCCAGTCAGCAGAATAACCTTGAATCCCAGACTCAGAACACCTTCATAGAGCTTTAAACTGGGTTCTATGGCTGGAGCTCCACCGGTCTCCACCCAATCGTCAAACTTGTCATGGTCAAAAACCTCAAGCCTACAAACACATTAAAACACGAGAAATTTTATTTGAACGAGAAATGTGAAGCATTTTGTACAACTAAGAGAGAGAAAGAGTGAAAAGCAGAGAAACATGATATGAAACAAATAATGTAATGGAGATAGACAAAAAAAGAAAGTTGCACAAATTGTTGTATGAATTATTATTATACGTGTATCACATCTCTTCGAACAAACATAAGGCGAAATACCAAATGTGAACAAGGTAAATGCAGAAGAATACTAGAGGCTTTTTGGTCCTTACACTACCACTTACTTTCATGACAACTAGTTCTGAAATTAGGACTTAATTAAAATTTGGAAAATTCTTTCATATACTAAAATATGTAGCACAGATACTAACAAGGACACACGACACAGACATTTCGGTAGTCTCTAAAAATGTAGGATACAAGAACACGGATCTATATCACTATCTAGGATCTATATATTAGATCACTATCTATTTAATACTGAAAATCATATATAAACAAGTTTAGTCAAATATATTGAACTATAAACAAGATTAGTCATATATAATTTGTTAGTTAATACAAAAATGAATTTAATTTATTCATTTAATATCCAAAAGGCAAAAAGTGGTAATGAGATTTGTTCTTTATTTTTATAATCATAATAGAAATTTATGTAATAAATTTATGGATTTTTAGAAAATAATTGTATTTGTTATTATTATCGTTGTATAGGAGTTATATAAAAATTATGTGGAGACAAAAAATTGGCTTTCAAATGCCGTACGTGTGTGGGACACAAGGAACACCATTTATATCTACGAGGTGTGTCCGAGCTTCATATAACAAGTGGTTAAATCCAAAGACAAAAATTGGCAATGGTTCTTTTAATAACAGAACTGAAGTGATAAATTTTACTTTCAAGGACATTTTTCAATTTTAGCACAATCAAATATCTAAGGTATGGTAAATTACACTTTTCAAGTGTTTTTACCCAACAACAAACTTAGTATTTAGTCTATTATCAGAAACACTCTCAACAACAAAAAAGATTAAAAAAAGAAGGAAAACCACAAATTAAAATTGACATTTATGCATAAATTAAAAATCATCTTTCTATAAAATTTTAGGGAAAACAGCTTTATACATAAGCTAATAAACAAATTCTAAATCACCTCGAAATCTTTTCTTATTTAAAAAAAAAGTTAATATTAACAAAGAAGTTTATCCAAACTAAGATCATATTCATTATATCCGGTTTACCTACTTTTTTTTTTTTTTTACTTTGGAGTAAAACGAAATCAAAATGCACAACCATTACCCATATCCATGTGCGGAATAATAGGGGAGATTGGAGAGCAAGGTCTCATCAATGTCGAAAATCCACGCGTCTTTGCCATCGTCACTGAGTTTCACACTCTTGGCATACTCCTCCGCCTCCTTGGACACCATCTCCAGATCCACCAAGTACCCTTTCCCCGTCATGTACTCCTTGACGAACTCCGCGCACTCCTTCGGCACCGTCTTCCACTCGCCCAGGTTGTTCGCCTCCCCAGCCACGCGCCACGCGCCACATCGCAGGCGTACCTCCTCCTCCACTTCCGCCACCCCCGCGTGCTCCACTATCAGCGGCCGCGGAAACACGCGGTGCTGGTGTGCACTCGGAGAATCGGAATCGGAGACCGAAAACAAGAAGAGAGAAAATAGGAAGAGAAACCGAAGCAGAACGGAAAACTTAATTGGAATCGCCATGGCAGAGAAATTTTGTATGGAAGATGAAAGAAAAAGAATGAGAAAACGAAAGGGAGAAAAAAACAAAGAAGGAAAATGGAGCGGAAAAAAAACGTGAAGAAGCATATACATGTATATATGCGTGAGAGGAACAGTAACGTGTGCAGAGAAACTTAACGACGTGACGTGAGAGGTTTTTCATTGGGTTGGAAAGTGACGGAGTTTTGGAATATTCCGTCAATTTGGGACCAAGAAAACGTGAATGGGTTGGTGAGTTAGGGGTTGGACGGTGGACCGAGGTAGACACGGAAAAAGTTAGATGACGTGGTCTTACATGGGACCCACCTCTAAAATATAAGATTAGGTAAATATCCATTTGTTATTTCTTATTTAATATTAACTTTTAGCGTTAAATTATCTCTAAATTAAAATATAATAATAAATTAGTTTCACAAATTTTAACATTTAAACATGATAATCATAATTAATTTTTCTTCTCTTAAAAAATAAATTGATAAGATCTCACAGGTTTTAAAATCTAATTAGTGAATTTTTACAACACCGGAAGGTTAGAAGTTTAGCTAGTTAAGAATACAAATTTTAAAAAAGATTCCTATGTAAAAGATATTAAAATTTTTAAGATTAGATGAATTATTGCTACGATATATTAATAGTATGAATTAGTAGTTTTGATTAAAAGAATCAAATATATATATTATTCTTTCGATATTTTGATAATATCTTTTAAAAATAAAATCACGATAGAATAATACTTCTAATGTATTGTTATTTCAAGTGATTTAATTTTGGAATATTGATATTGGACATACAAACAAAAAATTTTGTAGTCCTCAAATAGGAACTTATTCTCACATAGTTTAGGAATGACAATAAAGATAACTTAAATACATACTTTTTCCCTTCGATTCAATATATCTTTTAAGAATTATAAGAGTGAAAAAAGTTTTAAGTTGTAAAGTGAATAATACAATACCTCAAGTTTCAAACTTCAAAATAGATAATACCTTAAGCGTAGTTCCAGGCGGATTTTCAATGTGACTCTAGGAGACCGACGGCTCCCCCAAAGTTTTATAATTTATTTTTTTATATATTATAAAATTTTATTTATATATTATTATATTATTTATAATAATTTTAGAAAAAAATTGTCCAATTCTTTTTCGTTTTTCTTTAGTTTTTCTATTTCTCGTACCTATTTCTTACTCATCTGTCTCTTTTTATCTCGATCTCTCATTCTTTTAAAAATTAAGTTACACCACAGTAAGGTCAGAAATATTTTAGATTGATTAATTTCTTCTTATAAAAAGTTCATTTTCTACCTTTTCTTTGATGAAGCAATTTTTTTCCTCATGCATGTGATAAATTTGTATGTTATGTACCACTCAATGATGATAAATTTGTCTTTTTCTAAACAGGTAAAATATAATAAATTAAGATTAGAAATATTTGATAAACACTAAAATAATCGATTCTTTTCTCAAGAAAAAAAACTTGTGATAAAGATAAAAAAAATGTGTCTACAATATCTAAACTTGAAAAATAATTTATGTATAAAAAATATAATTTGACATCCTCTCATCTTTTGTCTGAGCTCTCCACAACGAATATAATGATCATAACAATATTATATAAACTTACTTAATATCGAAATAACATTGTATTTACTTTTTTTTATGATAAACAAAAATAATAAAATGGTTAAAATTAAAAAAATAATCAAATCGGAAAAATGGTTAAATTTTACAAAAAATGTCCTATAAAGGGTAAAATTAATAAATAATAATTTTAACTTAAAAAAATATTGAAAAACAAAAATGTATACAAATCAGAGAACAAAACGTGTTACTATTAACGAATCTCTGATGTTACCGGAAATCACTAATGAAATATTTTCTTTTGTTTTTATATTTTTTTATCTATATAAAAATCTAAAATTTTTTTGAAATATTTTACTTTAATTTTATTTTAAACTAACAACAAGCTATTAGCAAAGGAGGTTTCTTTAAAATAGGTTTCAACATTTTTTGAAAATTTAATTAAAATATATATATTTGCTGTTAAAAAGGTTTCCACATTTCATTTAATTATAGCAACTTATATAATTTAACGAGTTTAATGTTTTCAAAGTATGATATTAAATAATTGAAACATGTTGACAAACTTAGTTCACAAGAAATCGTACTACCGTTGGTTGGGTCAAAGTTGTTTTAAGAAGTGATCACATTGAAACTTTATAATAATAAAAATAATAATCAATTAAGTGGTTGAGTTTGAATAGACACGTTGGTTAATTTACTATAGTTTAAGATTTTAAAATTCAGTTACATTTAAAAATTGATAAAGAAGAATTGTGTGGTTTGAATTGGGAAAAAAATAAGAACTTTTTTAACAAAAAATGATAATAATTTTGGTAATCACACAATCAACAAAGATCGTTTAATTTACCTACCATAAATGTGTTTTATGAAATTGTGTTATTTAGAATCTTTTGTTCACGTTATGAAAATAAAAGTGAAAATGTAATTAACAAATCAATTACAAAATATTACTAAATTTTTTTATTGAGCTGTATACATAATACCAAATTATAAAACAATTTTTTATTAACTTGTATACATATTTAGTAGAAGTATGTGTAAGTTTTCGTAAAAATAAAAGGTAAATTGAACAATAAGATAGTTATAAAATAGTTTAATTTTATTAAATACAAAACTTAAAAAATATAAATACTTTTAAATTTCAAAGATTTTTTTAAATAATAGAAAATAAAAAATGATTGATAAATGTAAAGATATAAAGTCATTTGATAACATTTGTAAGCTAATTAA
This sequence comes from Vigna unguiculata, assembly GCF_004118075.2. NCBI lineage: Eukaryota > Viridiplantae > Streptophyta > Magnoliopsida > Fabales > Fabaceae > Vigna > Vigna unguiculata. The sequence goes on along the minus strand of NC_040289.1, from coordinate 4,394,852 downwards.
TATATTATTTAATTAATTTAATTAATATAAAAAATGTTTATTAAGTATTTTAAAATAGCTTATTTTAGAATCTTATCGTTAATGAGTTACTTTTGAATTTATCATGTAATTCGAATTAAGAGAAATTTACCTTTATATACGGAAATAACTAACGTTAGGAAAATAACAAATTTAAATTTTTGAAAATAAATTAGAAACTAAATTTAATAATATTCATTGTATAAACTCATACAAGTAAATGATTTTTTTTTCAAATAAGAAAAAGTTTGTATAACTTAAAAAAATAAGTGTAAAACTTACACAATACTATTTATTTTACTATAAGCCCAACACATAAATTCTAATATATACACATATTCATGTTCTTCGGATACAGTTTCAGACTATAATCTCATTTGTTCACACAATCTTAATAACATGTTACCACACAAACAAATATATATATATATATATATATATATATATATATATATTTAAATATGTTTTTGCTTCCTTAAGTTTCATTGAAATTTAAAATTAATCCCTCTTTACAATTTTTGATCAATTTAGTCATTCAAATCTTTAAAAATACGTAAAATTAGTATTTTTAACCAGATTTTGTTAAGTTGATTTGACGTTTCAAACGCATTTCATGATTTTCATGATAGTATTTGAATTGTTTACGCTGTTTGACACATTTTCACTTTAATGTTAATTCAAATATTACCACAAAATGTGTTTAAAATGTCAAATAAACTTAGCAAAATTTGGTAAGAATGACTAAATTCACACATTTCTATCATTTCTAAAGATGAAGGACTAAATTGGTATAAAGTTTCAAAGATAAACTAATTCCAAAATTCACTAAAACTTGAGGGACTAAAAAACATATTTAACCCATATAATATATATATATATATATATATATATATATATATATATATATATATATATATATTTATAAAAGAGTAAATTATCAAAATGAAACAACTCTATTTTAAATTTATCATAATATATATTTACAAGTCATTCAATCCATCATTATTTTTTCAATTACAAGCACACTCATCGATATATTATACATCTATCTATACATTACATTATATCTATCAAGAAATATTTATTAATGTCTTCACTTCAAGATAAAACTTAACCTGTTTTAATACTTTAGGTATATATACAAACCTCAATTACATAGATCATTTAAAATATATTGATACTTAAAATTCAAAATAGGTATTTTGACAACACTATAAACTTTCTTTCGGCTTCTGACCACTTAATGTCTTATTTGTGTAACCTAGACTATTAGTAAAGTTAAAAATATTTGTTACACCACAATTATTTATTTAATACAAAAATTCAAATAATCATTCACAATCATCCTCAAATTATAAGCTTACATTTACGTATGCATATATCATTTAAATACTTAGTCATAAAATTAGACAATTTCCACAAATTATTTACCTTTAAGCATTAAAGTAATTTCATCACAACATATTAAAACTTTGATATAAAAACCTATTTAAATAAAACATAAACCATTGATGCTTAATATAGTGGTGAAAAGATTGTTCATACAAAGATAAAAAATAAAAATAAAATCACTATAATTTTTACAATAAATTTGGTCATAGTAAAAAGTATTGTACAATGGTTAAGAGATAGAATCGGAGTATCTTTCAAAGAGAATGTATTGTTTTATGATTAATGAGCATTGGATTGGAGTTATTTGGAAGATGGGTTTAGTAGTACTTAATGACAATAGAAGTTAAATTAAATTGTTATAATGATAATAATTTAAACTAAGAAATTGATAGACAATTTGTTCTAGCAAAATAGTTTAAGTTTAAAGTTTTGGAGATAAAACTTTTAATTTCTATCACAAATGTTACAATTATTTTTTTTTTACGTAAATAAGTTAGCTTATAAGATAATTAGTAGCTAATAAATTAACTATTACATTATAAGTTTCTAACTCATAAATTTTGAACAGATAAAATAACTTATTGAATTATATATAGGGGTTTGATAAATTAGTTGGTAGTTAATGAAAAATGACATAAAAAAAATAAGTAAATAACTTTTAATATATAAATACAATTTCTGTTTCTAAATATAAATATATTATTATGTAATATAATTTTAGATTTTTTTAAATAATTAAATTCCTATTAAAAAAGTTAGTATTTTTATTTAATTTTTAAAAGTTGTATATGGTTTTTTGTTTGAACAAGTAATTTTATTTAAATGAATTCATATCATGAGTACTAATTAAATTTACCTTTTATTTATTTTTCAGAAATGTTATTTTAGTTATTTCTTATTTAGGCTACGTTTACATTAAACATTTATTTGATACTTAATTTTGTATAAATATTTTTAATTCTAAATACATAAAATAAAATAAAAATTTACCAAACAAATATTAAAAATAATATAATAATTAATTGTGTCTATAAGATTAAAATAGATAACAATCAAATGAAATTTAAAATAATAAAAAATGTATTCAAATATAAAATACTTATAGAAGAAAATTAAATACAGTACAAATGATCTGAAATAGCTTATATTTTATAAACAAAAAACTACCTACACAACTTTTGTATTGCTTAAACTAATCTATATAAGCTACTCCAATTAGTTAGTTTTTATCGAGGTTATTTGTCTCATCAAAACCCAATCAAAATAACTTAGATAGCAATTTTGCCAGTGTTGAAAATTTTATCATTGATGATTTGTTCCAATTAATTAATATAATTCAATCAACTACCACGATCAAACAGTGACAGTAAATTCATTCTTCAAGCTGTGAATAGGAAAAAAAAAACAATTAAATGTGAATGAAAGTGTCAAAATAATGCAACCCATGATTGAATAAATAAACTGTGTATCACATTTCCTAGTGGGCTAAAGTTAAGTAAGAACAAACGTTCTACGAGACAATATAATTTTCTGACCTCCACACTCTAACATGTTTGTCATAGAATGAGCAAGTAGCCACCAATGGTTTGGTTTTCCCACCAAAGTGATTTGCTTCACCTTTCTGCCAGTCTGCTCCATAAGCAAGAGAATCATGTTTGTTGTAAGTTTCCAACACTTCAGCACTGTCACCTTTAATGGCAACAATAGCAAAACCATTGTGCATACATGCAGCCAAGACCAAGCCTGGAATGAAGGGGTGCTGCTTAACCCTCCAAACTCCTCCCCCTAAGCTAATTGAAGAACTGTTAAGGGGTTTTGAGAGTGACCTTAAATCCCATACCCTCAGGAATTCATCATAGCTACCAGTCAACAAGATATTCGGGTCATGTGGACTCTTCTCAATGCAGGTAACACCCATTTTGTGGACCTTAGAGCTTTGAAATACCACATTGGGAGGTTTATCTCGCAAATCCCAGCAACTGAACTTGCAATCATCAGAGCCAGTGTATATCAAATTTGGTTGGTGAGTATCAAAGCAGGTTGTCCAGAGTTCAAAATCATGAGCCTTCCACTGTTCTTGTATTTCTAGCTTGGATTCAAGAACAGAAACAATAGACACAGAGCCATCAGAAAGTCCTACTGTGATAGATGTGGCTGAAGGGTTCCAATCCATGTACAAGCACATAGAGTTGCTGATTTTCTCATTAGTGATCTCCTTTAGATTAACTCCTGACATAGAATCAATAACAAATCTTTAGTACAAGGTAAGTGAGTAAAAGATGATAAGACATCTCTTTAGCAAAATACCAATTTAAAAATAACATAACTAGATGTCGTGGATGAGTACATGTACTAAACCTATATAATAAAAACAATAGCCGCTAACAAAAAAGTATATAAAGCAACTAAAACTGTTAGAATGTCAAATAATAGGTGTAAGTTGTAACAATAATTGCAGTTTTCATACTAACACATGAATCTTACATTCAGAAAGGCCATCAAAAAGAAATAGATTAAAATCCCAAAATAGCCATATATGGGAATCAGTCTTGTGGGATTTTTGACCGCATAAGAAATTGTTATCAAACTCTTAAGTCTCAACTCGTAAATTCCAACAGTTACACTTCTAAGTATAGGTAGCCAATTGACTGTTTGAACTCCTTTCTAGATTTAGATAGACTTGGAAAAAACTTGAGAATCAAGAGAATCGGTGAGTCTCGAAATAAAATGCACTTTTGACTCAATTGACCCACGATAACAATGTATTTATGCTTTCCCATGTGTTGCATAGGAAGTCCAGGTACATGCAATATTTGAGTAAGAACCAAAACAATCAAACTCTCACCATATTTTGTTTTGTGAAGCCAATTAGCATGATGTTTTGTTGCTATCAAGCTTAGTGTTATCAAGTTCGCATTCTTCTATAGTGATCGTGCCTAAGAACTCAGCATCCATTGTGAATTCAAGATCACAAGAATTCAGTGTTGTCAACCCATTGTGAAGAAGCAAATATGCTTGTGAAATAGAGGGCTTTGCATAAACAATAAGGACTAAGCTAGCTTTGGTATCGAAAACTTTCACACAAGCACCACTATATCATTCCAACATACCATGTAGCAAAACCTAAAACAACTAAACCTTCGAACATTTTGTTAGTAACATGGACGAATCTTCAGTTTTAGAGCCAAACAAATAATAATTCATCTTGAGTACATGCATCGTCTCCACTGTAACTTGTGATGAGATTTTTACCTAATATTTTAATATTACTTCTAAATATTTATATATTTGGTTAAATTTCAGCCTATCCGTCAGTATGAACTTCAAGTTTGACAACTTTTTATTTCAATACAGTTTTTTAGTGTTACTAAGTTGACATGTTCATATCGAATACAATGCTTCATAGAAATGAATCAAGAACTAAATCCATACCTTCCACTCCATTAGAGCAACCTTCCAGCATTTTAATTCTCAAGTATCCATCAGCATCTGCTTGAGCTAGAAAAGGATTCAAACGCCCTCCAGGTGGGCTCCACTTTATGTCAAAAATTCCAGCAGTTTCCTCACTAAAAACCATGTCAAGGTGGCCTTTCTCCTCATCAACATTGAAAAGTGAAATGCTTCCATGTCGGTTGGGCTGACAACCTTCTTGTAATGTGTAAGTGGATACCGCTAAAACATTACGGTACAAATCATACGGACAAAACTCCACAGCATCAGCATTCCCCTTTAAATAACAATGTGCTACGTCCATGCTAGCCGAATGATTGCCTAGCTACCTTATCAGCAACTTTGAATAAGACAACCAAATTTAAACGTCACCATATTGATTTCACAATAACATAATTTACCATAGAAAACATATGTCAGAAGAACATAAAATAAATCAATCCAAAATAAAACATCCGACCAAAATTAAACGGAATGAAAGTTGCGGATGTTTAAAATGCACAATAAAGATTAGAAGTACAGATTTTCATGTTAACATTGTAGTTGATCAACTTGATCAATGATACCTTTTAGGGAACATCAAAGGAAGGGTCAAAGAAATAGAAAATCCTATCAAGGAACCATACCCTTACCCAACACAAAAGGGTTTCGTTCCCTCTTCTGCAAAATCCATGAACAACTTCTACGGGTATTGGCATTATCTAGTATGTGTGGACTTCACGATTCAATATACTGTTTTGGGCTAAGTATAATGATTATCACCGCAAACACAGATTTAGAGTCAATTACAATTTTTAGTTTAGTATAGAGTGAAGTACGCAATAAACAAAAATAATACTAGAAAACTCAATATAAACAAATTTAGAAAAAAGGAAAAAAATGGATTCAAATAAAAACATTGGCCCTGTCTCACCTTAACTCCCTTTAAGAAGATCACAGCTCAGTATATACGTATATACAAAGTGCATGGACTGCCTCAATCAACTCTATTTGCAACCATAAGCTAACATATAGTTCCCAAAGATATATTTCCAAAAGAGAGCGACGATGCTTCCAATCGTCGCTGCAGCAGCACGACGATTATGGCCGCACTGGAATCCGTTGGTAGGGTGGTCCTCAGTTCAATGCTACTCGTGTCGATGCTTCTGATCGCGGCTCCCACGCAGTTTCCGATCAGAGGTGCGGCCGCGACGTGGAGGTGCACGAGAAAGCTTCCATGGCATTTGTATTGGAAATTTGGGGAAGAAGATGATGTATTCTGAAAAGGGAAAATGCTTGGGCCGGTCCATTTCCTGCTTCGCACACCCCTATTTTACTATTCCACCATAATTGGACAAAAATTTCAACTATCCGCCATAATCTTTAAGGTTGACTTGGATCTATGAAAAAGATAAACAACTATTTAAATTGTTTAAAAAAAAACATAAAAATTTGACCCTGTCTTTTGAGAAATCGGGAAACATAGTCTTTATGAAAACAAACTATTTAAAAAAACCATAATTTAATTAATATTTTTTAAAAATTTAAATTTTAATATATATTTTTTAACCTTAATTTAATTAATATTTAAAAAAATTAAATTTTAATATATATATATATATTATTTATCAAGTGAATCCGAAACTTTACATAATAAAAAATTATTATCAATTAAGTCCAAAACTAAATACGATAATTATATTTTTTAATTATTTGAAAAATTTAATTATCAAGTAAAATTGAGACTTAACATAATAATCAAATTTTTTTAAAAAAATATAAATTTAATTATCCTGTAAGTCCAAAATTTAACATGATAATTAAATTTTATTTAAAAATTTAGATTTAATTGTTAAGTAAACTTGAAACTTAACATATTAATCCAATTTTACTTAAGAGTTTAGATTTATCGAGTCTTAATATAATAATCAAATTTTATTTATAATATTTTAATTATCAAACCAATATAAGACTTAACATAATAATTAATCATCTCCAACACAACAAAAATAGTAATTTTGATTTAGAAGTGAGGAATGGATTTATAGATAAAAACATAAATCCCAAATAAAAAGATGAAGCAGCGGTGTGAATAGCAAAACAGGGATGCAAAGAGCATAAGCATCTAATTAATAAGGCAGGAGTGTAAGTATTGAAATGAGAGGTGCAAACAGCAAATCAGGTAAAGGGCAAAGCATAAATATGGGGTGCGCTAAGTAATTTGAGTGTAGTCCAAATTATTAGCACACGAGGGTATGGAGGGTTAAAATGGGGTACAGAAAGAAAATTGAAATCAGCCAAGCTTATACCCAATTCCTTTTCTAACTTCTTCTTCCATCTGCGCATACCATCCACACAAATCCTACCACAGGTGTTAACCACCACCAAGCCGTTCCGATAGACTCACCGGCAACCTCGCCGGCGTCCGCCATGTCCAAGCCACCTTCATTTTCAGACCCAAACTGAAAATCGTAATGCTTCACAGCTACTCTCGTTTCTGAATCAGAATTTTTTCACATCGCCACCAGTTTTCGTCATCACTGCAATCTGTGAATACACCGCCATCGAACCTTCTCCGTCATCTCCGGCCACCTTCGCAACGCCTTTGATGAGCACAATTGACGAGCATCACAGCCGTAGTGATTCCAAGACTACCGTCATTTACCATCACGATACCGCGAACCTCGGTTCGGTCAACTCCGATGAGGCATCTGATCGGAACTGGCGCCGATGAAGACGCTTCCGAGCAACTCAAATCCGCTGCCGCGATCACTTTGGCACCATCAGAATCTCGAAATCGAAATGCACCCCAGTGTTCTCGTCTCTAACCCTAACTTCAAACTTCAAAAAATTGAAGTGTGCGACCTCCAACGGCCGATAACACCACTGTTACATTGTTCTTTGCTTCCATCTTTTTTAGATAATCCTATTGAACTTGAGTGTGTTTTCCAGCAATGGAGGTTTATTTTCATTTTACAGATATTCAAAACTATAATTTCATTGGTTTACTATCATCTTTCGCATAGGAAGTGAATTGTTATCAATTAATTCTACATTTGCTATTTTTTTTACTCTAATCTCTCTGTTATGCGTTCTATTCTACTCTGTGATATGTGATTTTTGGATTAAGATATAAATTGAAGCAAATAACAAATCCACCAAAGAAACGATCAATTCGAACAATGATTCAAAATAAAATTTAATAGAAACCATAGAGTAAGAAGAATGAACACCTGCGTTGCCGTGATTTCTTTTCTTTGCTATTCAAATCTTCTTTCTTCTCTCTGATCCTTCAAACCCAATTCACTCTTCATCCGTCTCTCTCCCCCTCCTCCTCCTCCTCCTTCTTCAATTTATTTCTTAATTCTGTTTTTACAGTGTTTCCAGGTGAATGAAACGTTGGTTGAATCTGCTAAGTTAGTTGTGCCTGTGAGCGAGGAGTGTGTGAATTCAATGAATCTGAGTGCACGAGTGAGGGAGGTGAAAAGTTACCCGAGTGTGTGTGCGTGAGTGGTGTGGGAGGTTAGTTTGTTAATGGGCCTGGTGTGTGTGGTTAATGTGGGCGTGTAAAAGGAGAACAAGGGAGTGAAAATGAAAGAGATATTGGATTGCTAAAAAATGTGGTAAGAATAAAAGCAAGAGGAAGCAATTAGAAATAATTGGGTTTTTATTATTATTTATTTAATTTATTTTAATAAAAGTTGGGTTCAAAATGATTTTTTTTTAATTATTTTTAATTTTGTAATAAATTTTTAATTTTATCTTACAAACATTATTTAACCATTTATTAATTTTTTATTTATTCATTATTATTATTATTTTGTTATTATTTTATTTATTATTATTATTTTATATATATTATTTTGAAACTAAAATTTTTCTAATTTTATTCATTCAAATAATCTATCCTACATTCTACCTTTTTGTTTTATTTCCTTTTCATATTTCATTTTTCTCCTTAAGAAAATGTTGTGATAACATTTATTTTACTAAACTAAATGTTTGCATAATAAATCAAAAAGGTACCGCGGTCGCGACGGGACGACGAACTAAAAAAAGAAAACAGGTTTGAAAAGAGATTTGGAGTCGCCACCATAGTTATTCTGGAAAACTATAGAAAACCATCAAGATAAGACAAGTCTGCGAAAAACTAGATTTTGGATCTAGGAGTCGGTTACGCGTAAGTAAGGTGTTAGCACCCTACAACACCCACCCGAGGGTGGTACCTTTAATTAAAAATGCAAAGTTGATGTGGTTTTCAAAATATTAATTTTCCCCAAAAATAAGAAGACAAAAACGCTAAAAGAAACAAAATATTTTTTTTTTTAATTTTTTTGGGCCCGACAAAGATTGACCTTGGTCCTACGTATTCTCATTCAAAACGAGAAACCAGGGATTCAAAATGAGAAATCAGGGTTACGTAGTTCTTTAAAATATATTTGAAAAAAACAATTGAGAAAATGATTTGATTTTTTGGAGGTGAGCCTGAAAAGGACTGGCCTTGCTCCTACATATCTCACAGAGGACAATCAAAGATCACGTAGTTCTTAAAGGAGACTTTGTTTAAAAATGTTGATACTTTTATATTTTTTGAAAATTTTATATTTTTTTGATATTTTTGATTTACTTGAAAATATGTATCACACGACGCGAGCGGTCGGACAGACACTAAAAGAGAAAGAAAACTACTTTTGGTGTTTTTTAGAAAATAAGTGTCACACGTGCGAGCGACCGGACAGACATAATGAAGTGAAAGAGAACATTTTTATTTTTTTGATTTTCTATTTTTTGCAAATTTTTTATAATTTTCAAATATATTTGTTTTTTTTAAATAAAAAGAAGATAAATAAATAAAAGGATGAAATTATTTAAAAAGGATGGTACATGAATAACATGGGAGGTGCATGAAGTTAATTAGGTGTGTACAGTAAAAAAGGTGTGACAAGTGAAATATAAAACATGCCCAAAAATACAATAGAACATGCAAAGGGGGTGGGGTCAGTAAACATGGTGGTGCAGATTAGTAAACATAGTGGGTGTAAAGCTATCAGAAATTGGAGGTGCGAGAAGAAAAGAGATGAGAAGCATAGAGGTGTATGAGATAAAAAAACAGGGGTGCATGTGATAACGGAGGGGTGCGAAGGATAAAAATGGAGGTGCAGGAAGCAAGGAAGAAACGGAAGCCCAGAAAAGACAATAACGCATGCTGGGGGTGTGGACTCAGTAAAAGAGGTGCTGCACACAAAAAAAAAGCGGCCCAAATCAAAATGAAGAATGACAGTAATCTCCTTTCTTCTAAAGCAGGAAACGAGATTTCTTTTTCTCCTCTCGCGCCTGGAACCAAATCCATCATCAAGCATCATCAATGCTTCACCTACTCCGGCAGGCCAGAGATGCCGGTGGTGACGGCGACCATCACCAAAAATTTCACCGGCGACCACGCGTCTCTTTCTTCCTTCGTGCGCGAGACCCTTTCTCCATTGCCTCGAGCCACCACGATTCCATGAGCAGATGCCGCCGCCGCAAGTCCCACGGCCGGCGAGACACGCCGCCGTCGACACCAGCCCCCAACGGAAGCATCGTCGGCGAGAACCCAACTCCGCGAATCGTCTCCTTTCTCGTTTCTCTCCCGCGCGCGAGATAGCCGGATCCCGGAGCTCCGCCGTCGCACACCATGCCGCTCCAGCCTCATGTTCGTCAGCTCCGACCGCCGCGAACTGGACTGCCGCCACGACGCCATTGCCGCTCGCAGAGAGCACTGACCGAGATGCCAGCTGCTGCCACGTTTCTCTGCTCAAAGCTCCGACCCGCCGGCGGCGTTGCCGCCGGCGATATCTTCCCTCCCTCCCGTGGTTTCTCTGTTTCCGATTGGAGGTATGTGGTCGGAAAGGCGCGAGAGTTTGGTGTTGGAGTGGAAGGAGGGTCCCGATTCGGCGTGAATGGAGATTGCAGGGATGTGAATCTGCTGTTGAGCGTGTGGGTTTTGGTTTTTGGGTTTCTGCTATCTCTGGCTTTTGTGGTTGGGGTTGTTATGGTGATTTTGGATGTTTTGCTGTATATGGCTCGAGGATGATGAATGATGCGGGTAGAAAGGTGGATTTGGAGTGTTGTACTGTTTGGTTTGGTGTGTCGCAGGTTCGAATGAATTGGAGGCTAGTGTGGGCGTATGAATCTGATGGTGATGAAAAAAAAAAAAAAGAGGAAGAAAAGTTTGGTGTTTGGAGGAATGGAGGGAAACCGTGGCTGTGGGGTTCGGTTGGGGCTTGAACGGTGACAGGAATGTAGTGCTGTAACGGAGTAAATGTGGACTATGTTTTCTATCACTCAACCCACACTACAACTCGCCCAGTAACATCATCATGAACCAGTAGCAACAAACAAAGCATAACAAATATGGTAAACACAACACAGACAGCATTCATTCAAGGACTATCAGATAGTGTTGCATTCAAACATCCAAGAATATTGATGCTTCCCTCTTGCAGCCTCTTTCTGTTTGTACTGCTCGTTGTTCCTCTCTTGTTGCCTGTTGATTCCGTTGGTTGTTATTCTGTTATTCTTTTCCTTTTTTTCTTGCTTTGTTGCTCTTGCTATATGTTATATTGTGAAACTGTATCTTCAAATTTTGTTTTTCCCGTCTCTCGCTCTTTCTCTTTTTCTGCTGAGAACCCTCCTTTTGTTCACGGTCCAGAGAGGTAAAAGTGTGTTGCTTCTCCTTGCCCAATCTGCAGAGTCTTCCATCAATCCATGCATACAGCTGATTTAATTTCCTTTTTTGTGTATGAGTAACAGCAGCACCGCTAGTACACGTTCCAGGAGGGAATTAAGGAAAGGATTAGGCAACTCAGGCAGGCAACTCATGACAACAGAAAATTAAATGTTCTGCACCGTATTTCTTTATTTTTCTTTTTTTTTTTCAAAACTGTTTTTTTTTTTTTGTTTTCCCCCTTTTTAGTCCGTTTTTTTTAAATAAAAAAATGTAAGAAGACAAAAAAATAAAAATAAAAAATAAAATAAATATAAATAAAATTGAAAACAAAGAAAAGAGAAATAAAAGATAAAGAGACATAAGAAAATCAAAGTAAACTGAGATAAGAAATAAAAATAATAATAATAATAAGGTAATAAAATAAAAAAAAATATAATTTGAACAAAATTGGGTGTTGACACCTAGTTTTATTTTTAATCTCTACACATATTCATGTCCATATAATCTCAGCATTCCCGATCCTAGACGTGATATAATTTAGTTTTTTATTAGGAATAAAAAATACCCACCTATAATTTATAGACTACAAATAAAAATAAAAATAATATTATTATTATTATACTAAAATCAATACTATAAAATATTTTATCCACAAATCTAATACTATTACAATTGTGAACTAACAAATGAAAAGTTCTTTAATTAAATAATATTTCTAACCCACTTCTATTCAATTTTTTTTTACAATAAGAAATAATGGATACTTGTCAATCTTTCAAAGTTTTGAATATTAAAAATTAAATAAAAAACCAAACACTCTCTCACTATTTCATTCTGACCCTACGTTTCTCACACACAACTCCTCTTTATCAGCCTCTTTTAAACCTCTTCAGCTTCTTCTCTCTTTCAAACTTCTCTTTCTTTCTCAAATTGCTTCAGCTTCTTTTCTCTCTTTCTCTCAAACATCTTCGTCTTCTTCTCTCTTTTTCTCAAACCTCTTCAGCTTCTTTGTTGACCAAATGTGTTGGATCGAGGTTTTTGTCTCAGATCTACTATTGTATGATTTGTTCTTCTCAAATCTACTTTTGTTTTGGTTGATTTTTTCCTCTAATATTCTTGAGCACCTTCACGATACTTAAAAAAAGGTAACCGCTTCTCATTTTATTGTTCTTCTACCATCTTCTCATATCTACTTTTCTTTTGGTACGACATGTGTTGCATTTAGTTTTTTTTTCTCAGATCTATTTCTCTTTTGAATGATTTCTTTGCTCTCAGATTTGCTTTTCGATGTATATTGTTCGACTTGTTTTTTCTTTTCATATCTACCTTTCTTTTGGTTGATGTTTTGTTATGAGAGCCTTAAGCAACTTGAAGGTAACAAGAATTCTGTTTGTTTTCTTTTTCGTTCTTCATTTATCTTCTCATATCTACTTTGTTTTCTATTATTTTTGTTTTTCATGGTAATTTTTCTCTCAGATCTACTAATTCTCAAATCTATTTTTGTTTTGGTTGATTTTTTCCTCTAATATTCTTGAGCATATTCACGAGACTTTAAAAAAGGTAACCACTTCTTATTTTGTTGTTCTTCTACCATCTTCTCAGATATACTTTTCTTTTGGTACGAGATATGTTGGATTTAGGTTTTTTTCTCAAATCTATTTCTGTTTTGAATGATTTCTTTGCTCTCAGATTTGTTTTTCGATGTATGTTGTTCGATTTATTTTTTCTTCTCAGATCTAACTTTCTTTTGGTTCATGTTTTGCTCTAAGAGCTTTAAGTAACTTGACGAATATAATAAAGGTAACAAGAATTATGTTTTTTTTTTTTTCGTTCTTCATCCATCTTCTCAAATCTACTTTATTTTCAATAATTTTTGTTTTTCATGGTACTTTTTCTCTAAGATCTACTAATTTTTGTTCGATTTATTTTTTCATATTTTGTTTTCTTTGTTGACGAAATGTGGTGGATTGAGGTTTTTTTTTCTCATATTTACTTTTGTTTTGGTTGATTTTTTCCTCTAATATTCTTGAGCACCTTCATGAGACTTAAAAAAAGGTAACCGCTTCTCATTTTATTGTTCTTCTACCATCTTCTCAGATCTACTTTTCTTTTGGTACGAGATGTGTTGCATTTAGATTTTTTTCTTAGATCTATTTCTCTTTTGAATGATTTCTTTGCTCTCAGATTTGCTTTTCGATGTATATTGTTCGATTTATTTTTTCTTATCATATCTACCTTTTTGGTTGATGTTTTGCTCTAAGAGCTTTAAGCAACTTGACGAATAGAAAAAAGGTAACAAAAATTCTGTTTTTTTTTTTTTCATTCTTCATCTATCTTCTCAAATCTACATTGTTTTTTATTATTTTTATTTTTCATGGTAATTTTTCTCTAAGATCTGCTTATTTTTGTTCGGTGTATTTTTTTCATATTTTGTTTTCTTTGTTGACGAAATGTGTTGGATCAAAGTTTTTTTCTCATATCTACTTTTGTTTTGGTTGGTTTTCCCTTTGATATTCTTCAACACCTTCACGAGACTTAAAAAAAGGTAACTACTTCTCATTTTATTGTTCTTCTACCATCTTCTCATATCTACTTTTCTTTTGCTACGACATGTGTTGCATTTAGTTTTTTTTCTCAGATCTATTTCTCTTTTGAATGATTTCTTTGCTCTTAGATTTGCTTTCAAATGTATAGTGTTTGATTTATTTTTTCTTCTCATATCTAACTTTCTTTTGGTTGATGTTTTGCTCTGAGAGCCTTGAGCAACTTGAAGGTAACAAGAATTCTGTATTTTTTTTCGTTCTTCATCTATCTTCCCACATCTACTTTGTTTTCTATTACTTTTGTTTTTCAAGGTAATTTTTCTCTAAGATCAACTTATTTTTGTTCGGTGTATTTTTTCATATTTTGTTTTCTTTGTTGAAGAAATGTGTTGGATCGAGGTTTTTTTCTCAAATCTACTTTTGTTTTGGTTGATTTTTTCCTCTAATATTCTTCAGCACATTCACAAGACTTTAAAAAAGGTAACCACTTCTTATTTTGTTGTTCTTCTACCATCTTCTCAGATATACTTTTCTTTTGGTACGAGATATGTTGGATTTAGGTTTTTTTCTCAAATCTATTTCTGTTTTGAATGATTTCTTTGCTCTCAGATTTGTTTTTCGATGTATGTTGTTCGATTTATTTTTTCTTCTCAGATCTAACTTTCTTTTGGTTCATGTTTTGCTCTAAGAGCTTTAAGTAACTTGACGAATATAATAAAGATAACAAGAATTATGTTACTTTTTTTCGTTCTTCATCCATCTTCTCAAATCTACTTTATTTTCTATAATTTTTGTTTTTCATGGTACTTTTTCTCTAAGATCTACTAATTTTTGTTCGATTTATTTTTTCATATTTTGTTTTCTTTGTTGACGAAATGTGGTGGATTGAGGTTTTTTTTCTCATATCTACTTTTGTTTTGGTTGATTTTTCCGTCTGATATTCTTCAACACCTTCACGAGACTTAAAAAAAGGTAACCGCTTCTCATTTTATTGTTCTTCTACCATCTTCTCAGATCTACTTTTCTTTTGGTACGAGATGTGTTGCATTTAGGTTTTTTTCTCAGATCTATTTCTCTTTTGAATGATTTCTTTGCTCTCAGATTTGCTTTCCGATGTATAGTGTTCGATTTATTTTTTCTTCTCATATTTAACCTTCTTTTGGTTGATGTTTTGCTCTAAGAGCCTTGAGCAACTTGAAGGTAACAAGAATTCTGTATTTTTTTTCGTTCTTCATATCTATCTTTCCATATCTACTTTGTTTTCTATTATTTTTGTTTTTCATGGTACTTTTTCTCTCAGATCTACTAATTTTTTGTTCGATTTATTTTTTCATATTTTGTTTTCTTTGTTGACGAAATGTGGTGGATTGAGTTTTTTTTTTCTCATATCTACTTTTGTTTTGGTTGATTTTTTCCTCTAATATTCTTGAGCACCTTCACGAGACTTAAAAAAAGGTAACCGCTTCTCATTTTATTGTTCTTCTACCATCTTCTCAGATCTACTTTTCTTTTGGTACGAGATGTGTTGGATTTAGATTTTTTTCTTAGATCTATTTCTCTTTTGAATGATTTCTTTGCTCTCAGATTTGCTTTTCGATGTATATTGTTCGATTTATTTTTTCTTATCATATCTACCTTTTTGGTTGATGTTTTGCTCTAAGAGCTTTAAGCAACTTGACGAATAGAAAAAAGGTAACAAGAATTCTGTTTTTTTTTTTTTCATTCTTCATCTATCTTCTCAAATCTACATTGTTTTCTATTATTTTTATTTTCATGGTAATTTTTCTCTAAGATCTGCTTATTTTTGTTCGGTGTATTTTTTCATATTTTGTTTTTTTTGTTGACGAAATGTGTTGGATCGAAGTTTTTTCTCATATCTACTTTTGTTTTGGTTGATTTTTCCGTCTGATATTCTTCAACACCTTCACGAAACTTAAAAAAGGTAACTGCTTCTCATTTTATTGTTCTTCTACCATCTTCTCATATCTACTTTTCTTTTGGTACGACATGTGTTGCATTTAGTTTTTTTTCCCATATCTATTTTTCTTTTGAATGATTTCTTTGCTCTCAGATTTGCTTTCAAATGTATAGTGTTCGATTTATTTTTTCTTCTCATATCTAACTTTCTTTTGGTTGATGTTTTGCTCTGAGAGCCTTGAGCAACTCGAAGGTAACAAGAATTCTGTATTTTTTTTTCGTTCTTCATCTATCTTCCCAGATCTACTTTGTTTTCTATTACTTTTGTTTTTCAAGGTAATTTTTCTCTAGGACCTAAGACTTGACTATCCGGATATGTACCTGAGGCACCACCACGTGGCAGTGGAATTACGTCCTAGTATTGAGACGTCACCGTGAGGCATTCACGGAATTACACCCTTACAGGAGGCACCACCACGTGGCCTTCGTGGAATTACGTCCTGTCCCTGAGGCACCACCACGACCCCCCGTGGAATTACGTCCGTTTGTCGAGGCACCACCAGGGACTCCCCTTAAGAGGATCCATGGAATTACGTCCAACCGATGAGGCGCCACCAATATCTCTCATTACAAGAGACATGGAATTATGCCCTACCCATACTTTAATCATGTTCCACCCACCATCTAAGAGTTTCTCATAACAATAATATCGTGTAAAATCAACAGTTCATACAACCCATGCTTTTCAATTCATACCAAATCAACTAACATGCCATTTCCCTTTCAAATGGAACATATTAATCATGCCATCATCACACAACCCATCTCGTAAAGCATATTGAATCAGATAACAAACCACACATCAGCGAAACACTCAATAACAACATCAAAACCTGCCCGCTGCCTCGCCCAAGCTAGCAGGGCTCGCTTAGGCGAGAGGGACCTTCTCGCTTAGGCGGATCCCATCTCGCCTAGGCGAGAGTGCGACAAGGGGCCAGGTGACTCTGCGAGGTCTCGCTCAGGCGAGTTCCTTCCCGCATAGGCGAGAGCACTCCTCGCTCAAAACAAACACAAGTCACCTAGGCGACAAATCGAGTGACCGAGTCTTGGGCGAGCCTCCGATAATCTCGCTTAGGCGAGTCTAGCTCGCCTGGGCGAGAAAACCAGCACCCGCCACTATTTCCTCGAGTAACAGCCATCCACGCACCCCCAAACAGTTCAAGTATGCATTCTCAGACACTCATATTCTCACACAGACCATTAAATCATCACAAGCTCATAAAATAGGCAGATCCCACCGGAGATACAGTAAGGTCTAGCTTCCCTTACCTGAAAGAGTTAAGCAGAAAAACCCCCAATATGCACACGGAGAGCACGACTGTCCTAAAGGTGGCCAAAGAGCTGGAAACAAACGGTAAGACAGAATAAGCACGAGTTACTACGAAACCCTAACGGTAAAAGTTTGCCCAGAGGTGACGTTAGAGTTCGAAGTCGACTTACGTGGGTGGAATCTGGCTTGGACTAGCTTGAAGAATGTTGGCGGCAAAACCCTAGCAGAGCGTCGTAGCTGCTCAAGGAGGCAAGGAGTGTACTATTTTTGAAAGTGAAGAAAAATGAGACTGTTAGGGCAGATTAGGGTATGTTTTTACTCCATAGGCCAGCCTTTAGGCCCATTAAGTTAAGGGCAGCCCTTAAAACACTAAGTCAGAAAACTGGGCCTTACAGTGTACATTCATAAATACTCATTATGTTTGTTATTAAGTTTTAAATATATAAAAAAATTATTATTATTTTCATAAAATATAAAATATATAATTTCTTTATATGTTTATAAAATCGTAATTGATATTTTTTTATTTCAATCGTAATTATTAATTTTTATTTAAATTATTTTTAAAATATTATTTGAAAATGTTTTTAAATATTATTTTTAATATTAATATCAAATGACATGTAAACCTATATTTTATTAACTTCCGTATGTAGTTATATATTAAAAATTCACTCCATTACACTTTGCTTATTTTAGTGTATTAATTAATTTGAAATGCATGGTCTTATTTTTTTTAATTTGTTTCATTAAATAAAATAGAAAGGCCTCTGCATAGTTTTTACTCATTTATACACAAGTTTATTTCTTAGAAGAATTTACCTTTAGATTTTTAAAGCATCTTTTCAAAGATAAACTAAAAAGTTTGTTCTTCGTGGATCATTTAACTCAAAAAAATGCAAATAATTGTCAATAAATTGTCCAAGAATGTCAACCAAAATTGACAGTAGATGGAAAGAGTTATGTAATTACCACGAAATATAGAAATGTGATAGATGACAAGAAAGTACTAAACCAAAACATCAAGGTAATGAGATCTAGGGAATGATAATTCATGTAACTAATTATGTGTTTACTTGAATCCAAATATAGGATCAAATGTTTTTTTTCAAGCAATCTATCAATATGGATGTAATTAATGGATTAACTTATATTGTATTCACATGGTTGTATTAACTTATTTGTGTTTTCATAATAAGTTATTCAACAATGAAAATATTAATTATACAGTTTCGGAGAAGGTTACAGGTAATTACAAGTTATACTAAGTGCACAATATATTTTGTAAATGCACAATATATTATATTTTGTAATAAACCCAAAATATTATTTCTTCGACGTATTTAGTTCAAAGAATTGTGTATGTAGCACTCAATTACAATCTTTTTAAACATATAAAGCCACAATTTATTTTTTGTAATGTCAAAATTTACCTTCACTTTTGTAATTAATCATTAAACTATTTCTTCATTTTGTCATTTAAAATATATATATATATATATATATATATATATATATATAAAATCCATGTTGTTATTTATATATTATTAGAGACATGAAATAAAGTATTACAAAAATTATTCTTGAAAAAATTCATTTCGGTTAATATATTAACTTGACACATTATACATACAAATAAATATTGTTTGTTTTCGTACTTTTACTTTTGAATATAAACATTTTTGGATATTTTGTTTTATAGTAATATATAGACAATCCCAATACTGTCATTGACTTTTCCAACAATATTTTTTATTTTAAAAAACTGTGTGTGTTTACAATGTTTCATGTTTTGTGTTATAAAAAAAATCTTTTGAATTCTAAGTTTAGTCATTATTAGACCTAGACACAAAGATTAAAAAAAAAGGAATAAATGAATGAATAATAAACAACAATTAACTCGTAACAAATAGTAAGAACAAAAAGAAATAGGTTAAAATACTCCGTTGGTCCTCGTTTTGGTTCAGAAATCTCAAAGTGGTCCTCGTATTTTAATTGGTCTCAATTTCGTCATCGTTTTGGTTATTGAGTATTAAATCAGGGCAATCGTTAACTGTTGGCAAACGGCGTTTATATGTGATGATGTGGCTGTAATGTTCATTCTTACGTGTCAATGAGTTGTGGGTGGCACCGTAAACAACCATTGTTGTCTTCTCTTTTAAGAAGGTGGTATTGGGAGAGGGTAAGTGTTTGAAATTGAAAGAGGGTGTGGAAGGTTTGTGGTCTCCTCCGTTTTGCTCGTCCTGCACCGGTAATGTCTCCCTCTCATTCTTGCTCGTCCTGCACTTGGGGAATGAAAAATTCTACGGTTTCTTCTCATGGAGGTGTGGGGAGGAGGTTCGATTTCACACCTCTTTGCCATTGCGGTGAGAAGGCAATCATGAGAACTGCTAGAACTGCTAAGAACAGGGGGAGAAAATTTTGGGGATGCCCAAAGTTCAAGGTATGAGATATGGAAATGAATTTAGTTGTGTTTTTTGGTGGATGTTGTTTTTGTATTTTGGTTTTGGAAAACCTAATTTTGCAATTGGGGTTTTTTGTTTCGTTTGATAGGGTGGAAGTGAAGAAGTTGTTGGCTGCAACTTTTTTTCATGGTGCAGTGAAAATGCAATCCACGCCTCTGATTTTCCCAATCCAATCCCTAATTCCCTAATTACATCATTTAGGGTTTTTCAATCTTTGTTATTTGTAATTCAGTCCACGTACTGTGCCAATCTGAAAAATAATTCATAACGCCACGTCAGAAAATCAAAACAAGTTAACGTTAAAAAAATTTAACACTGTTACTGATTGTCCTGATTTAATACTCAATAACCAAAACGAGGACGAAATTAAGACCAATTAAAATACGAGGACCAATTTGAGATTTCTGAACCAAAACGAGGACCAACGGAGTATTTTAACCAAAGAAATAATAATGAATAGATAACAAAATAAATACATTTAATTTATAATATATAATATATATTTCTCAAAAAAATTTAGGAAGATTAAACTTTATGAATTTGTCAATAAATATATAATAGAGGACTCAATTGCATACTTTTATCAATAAATTACTCTATCACATCTTCTCATTTCATGCATTGATTTTGATACAAGCATTAAATGAATGTTGTATCTTTCAACCATAAATATTTTGTACAACATTAATATCGCAGAATAAATAGGTATGTGTTTTTATCTTCTTAGCAATTTTGCAATTGTTTTAAAAGTAATTTTACATCTTCCAACAAATGTCTTTGGACTTTCTCACTCCTCTCATATCAACACTATCATACCACCATCTCATGTTCTTTTCCCTTCAATCTCATTGAAAAAATAAATTTAAAAGATGTCTGAATAAAAAATTGAAAGAATCTAGAATTACAAAAATATCTTATCACATACAAGACATTCAAAAATCTTAAGTGATGATACAGGTACACAAAATTGTAACTCTCAACTTTTAAAAAAATAATATTTTAAATATATAAATTATATATATATATAATAATAATAATAATAATAATAATAATAATTCAATATAGAATTAAATATTTCGTTGTAAATTTTTAAAATGAATATTTTAAAAATGTCTATCTTTTGTAGTATTTGATAGTTTACTATTTAACTTTTTTCATCGTCTAAAATTTTTAGTTTTTCAAAATATATTATTTACATTTATTTCATATTTTTGTGTCTTCTAATCTCTATATTTTTAAATAATCAACAATTTTTATATTGTTTATCTTTTTTATTATTCAAAAATCTACTATTTATATTTTTCTACATTGTCTAATAAATATTTTATTTAAAATTAAATTTTATTTATTAATTTTGATTAACTCGGTTTTATTATATTGTTTAAAATGATTATATATAACATGTTTTATTAAAAAAATATAAATAACATTATTACTTTTTTATAATAAAAATAATTAAGATATTATTACTTAATTTTATAAAATAAATTACTTATATTATATTAAATTTAATTATAGTTTTATAATTTTTAAAATTATGTACATTGTACAGTACAAATAATTATATATAATACATTTTTGTTAAAAATATATATAAATAACTTAAATATATTTTTATTATAAAACAAATTAAAAGATTATTATTTACTTTTATAAAATATAATATTTAAATTTAATTTAATTATATTTAAAATTTAAAATTATTTTAATAAATATATCATAAATTTCAAAACCCGTGCACACGGGTAAAAATACTAGTTAAAATCAAAGTATCAGTTCTTAGTTAGTAATCACAAAAACTGTGTTATATTTTAACCTAACAAATAGATAATGGGCGTTAATCAGGGGCATTATAGTCATAGCGCACACATACCAAAACCCTAGTTTTCTCCCACTCTCATATTTACGCTGTTCTCTGTCCCCATAACCACTACCATTGCATCTTGCCGCTGCAACTCTCTCCCTTCTCTTCAGCTTCCATTCGCAATGGTGAGTCTCTGCTTCTCTTCATTCTTCTTCTCTCTTCATGCCACGCGCTTATTCTCAATTCAACCCTTTGCGTTTTATCTTCTGTTTGCATTAGGCTTCGGAGAAGAAACTATCCAACCCCATGCGGGAAATCAAGGTGCAGAAGCTCGTCCTCAACATCTCCGTCGGCGAGAGTGGTGATCGTCTCACCAGAGCCGCAAAGGTCTTTTCTTTTTCTTTTTCCTTTTCTATTTCAATCCTTATTTTTGGTTTATTCTAATTTTTATTTGAACCCTTTTTTTTATTGTTGGTGTCACAGGTGTTGGAGCAGCTTAGTGGCCAAACCCCAGTGTTTTCCAAAGGTGATTTTTTTTCCCTTCTCTTCTCATTATTAGGGTTACTCAAACATCATTTTATATATTTTCCTCTTCTCTTAAAGTTCTGTGTTCTATTGGTGATTAGAGAAAGGGGGTGTTTATGTAGTACCTATGTGAGTATTCTATCTGTTTTTCTAACTGGAGTACATGCTGAATTGCTTAGGTTGTTATTTTGTGACTTGTGTTCTCATTGTAGTTCACTATGTTTAGTTTATGATATCACCTTGGCTAACAGTGCGGAATGCTAATAAACCAGTTCCCTTAATTTAATTAACATGGAATTGAGGATAGGGTAAAAAAATGTGATTGCTTGAATCAGGTAACTTTATAGAAAGCTGTTTGTTACTGCACTTTTGTGGCTGCAACGTTGCAATGATAGGCGTTTTGATCCGCGTCTGTGTCGTGGATGCAAGCTTTCTCTGTTGTGTGATACAACTTAAAACCTTATTTGGAAGTCACGCAACACTGGATGTGAATGGGGATATTTTTGGCTCTATAATTTGAGTCATCAGCAGGGGTTCATTCATTGGCCACCTGACTGCCGCTTGGAGCCCAAATGAAAATGCCAGAAGAAGATCCTTGAAACCCATGGGTTGTTCTGAAGACACAATATCTGGTGAAATACTTGGGCTGATATTCTTCAGCCTCATAGAATTGTATTTAATGTAAGGTCGCATTGCAGAAACAAGCTGTGTTCGTCTGCAATTTTAACCCTTTTTGGGACCTCAAACAAAACGCTGTTAATTGGGATATTTTTGGTTCTATAATTGAGTCACCAGCAGGGTCCCATTCTTTGTCCACCTGTCTGCCGCATGGAACCAAAATGAAAAATACCAGAAGAAGATCCTTGAAACCCCTTGGTTGTTTTCAAGACACAATATCTGGTTAAATGCTTGGATTGATACACTTACACAAAATGTATTGAACAAAGAATATCTTAATTTTTGTAAACTATGGTAAATTTTAAACTTGTCACGTCTCATATTTTAAACTTAGAAGGGAGGTTTTGTATATTTATCCTACAAAACGATTTTGAAGGTGATGGGATGTTCTTTTGCTGAAGATTAATGTACCACCTACATGCAACATGTTTGAGCTAGTATAAGTTGTATTGGGCACACCCATCTTTAGGAAGACAACAATTTTTCTAGTTACGACTGGCTATTCTCTGATCGTTTATTTCTTCTTTTTTGTTGACAGCTAGATACACTGTCCGTTCTTTTGGTATCAGAAGAAATGAAAAGATTGCATGCTATGTCACTGTCAGAGGTGACAAGGCAATGCAACTTCTCGAGAGTGGATTGAAGGTGAAGGAATACGAACTTCTGCGAAGAAACTTCAGCGACACTGGCTGCTTTGGCTTTGGTATTCAGGAGCATATTGACTTGGGAATCAAGTAAGATTTAAAAAATCTCTTGCAGTTTTTAGTAGAATAAGTTGTTTATTGTTGTACTTGTGTTGCTGTACTTGAAGCTGTTACTAACTGATACAAAGACGAATGTTTTTATTTTTTTCATTTATCAATTAATTATTCCATAGCCGTGAAAAGTAAAATGGATTATACAGTTGGTATTTGGAAATTGGATCTATCCTGTTCCTAACTGTTCTATACTGGTGGTGGGAGAATAGATTTCCGGAAACATTAAAGGTGGTAGACGGATTTGTCAACATAATGCATGTTTAATCTAAATTTCTGTGTTTCTCATGTTTTTCAAACAGTCTCTCTAACCTTTGAACAAATTGAATTTTAAACCATGGTGGTTTTCATGTATTGTATTCTCTGTTATGTCAATTGAATTTGGTTTCTTGTGGTATGATACTATTGTAATTTACTTGTAACTCTAACTGTACTCGATTAGAAAAGTTGTTCCATTAATGCTGAGCGTTGGCTCTTCTTCAGGTATGATCCCTCAACTGGTATTTATGGAATGGACTTCTTTGTCGTTCTGGAGCGCCCCGGCTACCGTGTTGGCCGCCGCCGCCGCTGCAAGTCTCGTGTTGGGATCCAGCATCGTGTTACCAAGGACGATGCTATGAAGTGGTTCCAGGTGAAATACGAGGGTGTTATCCTCAACAAGTCACAGGCAATTTAATTAAATTAGCTAGTTGTTTTGAGGAGTTTGCAAGTTTTGTTGTTTTAAATTTGACGCTTCTTCATTTAAATAGCTTGAATTACTGGAATATTAATGCGAGAAGCAATGTGAGTTATTATTTAGATGTACTTGTTTTTGACATCCATATTAATACGCCTTTGATCCTTTATTGGATGTTCCTCTATTTTGAAAAACATATTCGTTCACAGATACTGTGGTTTTGTCATCGCATTTGGCCTTTAATTTTGTAGTCCTTCTGAGTATGTATAATCATGAGAAGTTAAAAAGGTTGAGGGTGAAATAATGTGCTTTCAATTATTGAATGCCCCCTGGTACATAAAGCTGAACAAGCTTATTCATTGAGGTTTGAGCATTAATGAAACAAAAGTAGAAATCTAAAATAGTTTTTTTTTTTTCTCTTTTTATGCTAAAGTGTATATTAATTTTATTTTTTATAAATTCATTTTAATTTTCTTGTAAGTTTTTATAAAAATGCTTATCCAAACGTATAAATTTAATTGTGGTACAAAACATAACATATAATATTTTAGTAGTGATCTGAAAGATTATACTGTGCAAGGTAATAAAAAGGTTATACTGTTTAATGCCATAAGGACTTAGTCTATTTGATATAATCATTCTCCAAAGCCATATTTTATTATTATATCTTAAGAAGAATCCAAGTGAAATAATGATCAGGTATTTAGTTTTAACTAGTATTTATGCTTTATTTTAAATGAATGAATTATATTTTGGACTTGTAAGAAATACTTTATTCGAATTTGAATTACAAAATAGTGTACATATCATGTTGATATTGAGCTTGATTTTTATTTTCTTAATTAAGTTTAAAAACACTATAATCACATGTATAGAGGAATTTCTTGGTAGCTGATTCGTGGTCTAAGGGAATTGCATAAGAGTAATTTCACTAGTTCTTTTGTTTTGTCGAGCACATGGATTGTGTTTAGAGAAGGAAATCCAAAAAAATAATATAAGATAATAACAAATTAATTAATAATTGCAATTCTATATTCATGATTAACAATCAGGTTAAACATCATCTAGCAAGTCAAATCACAATTATAATTGTGAGTTGTAAAAAAATAAAAGATAATGTGGCATTTTTAGGAGTGAATGACAACACAAAAACACATTACTTAAGAAAAGTGTAAAATTGTTTAAGAAATTCTTTAACCCAAAGAAAAATGTAATCCAAGTGATAAACTACATTACAAATTAAAAAAAAAAAAAGACATGTAAACAGAAGCAAATGTAAGATTATTTGATATAAATACTAATTCAAAAATTTATGTATTTTGCAAAGGTGTCAAGTTGAGCATATAGTGCATATTCACCACGAGCATCATCCATGACTTTAATTTTAAAAGAAAAAATTGAAACTTGTGTTTTTTGAGTTAAAATCTTGATTTATAATTTAACATAAAAGTGGAAATTCGGCTTATGTAAACAAATTTTCAGTGTTCTGGTTTTGGATTGAAGTCGTCCACTTTTCTACTAATAAAAAATTATAAAAATTATTTATTATTATAATTATATTTTTATAAAAAACTATTTTATAGTTCATTAATATTTCTTATTTCAATAATTAAAAAATATTTTATGGTTTAATAGATTTTTTATTATTTTAAAAAGAATGTAAACATATCTATTTTTCATTATTATTTATAATTACTAGTTTAATCACTATACAATACTCTTATCAGATAAAAGAAATTATTTGGTTTTGTTTTTTCTTCTCAATTTGTTCACAACTTAACAATTAATTATTAATGTGAGTTGAGTTACAAAGGGAAGAATCTAAAGGCGACCAGAAGAAATATAAAGGCCAAAGAAAATGTGAAGAATATTTTTGTCAGTGATGTTAGGTTTCTTTTTCTAACAGTACTTCCCTTTTTATCTTCCTGCACTCCATACAAGATGTCAGTGATGAGAACCTTGTGAAACTTCCGGATTCACTGTTTCAGGAAAGTAATTCTGAATTTGAATATATTTTCAGAAATTTAATAATATATTTAAAAAGTAAATTTTGAACTATCTATTTTAAAAAATACATTTAAATTAAATGTTTTAAAAAGGTATGTTTAGATGCAAAAGTATTTAATTCAAAATGTAAAAATATTATATTTCAAATTGAATGTTTCTATTTATTTTTTAAGATATTTACTCTGAAAAATACAAAAAAAAAGAGTCAATTTAACTTTGGGAATCACAATTAAATGTTTTAAAAAAGGTATGTTTAGATGCAAAAATATTTTTCGAAATATTTAATTCAAAATGTAAAAAAATTATATTTCAAATTGAATGTTTCTATTTATTTTTCAATATATTCACTCTGAAATATATTAAAAAAAAAAGAGTCAATTTAACTTTGGGAATCACAAATTTTATGGTGGTGCAGAAAGACAATAAAGGAAAGTGAAGGAAGATTAGCCCTTAATGTGACTGGGCTTTTAAGCCCAGGGCTCATTTGTGTGAGCTCACATACTTCTTGTGTATCTTCGTAAATTTCTTCCTGCATTTTAATATAACAAATTTCTGATTTTATCCTTTTTAAATTATAGATTTTTAAAGAGTAAACTATGACTTTAAATTATATAATTAAAAAATTGCAACTTCTTTATAAAATCCATAAGAAAAAAGTAATTTTAGAATTATACAATTTAAAAAATTTTATAATACAAAAATTATTTAAATTTTATAACTTTTGATCATTTTTCAAAATATTGTACAGTTTTTTATATTTTAAAAATATATTTTTAAGATTTAATTATGTAAATTTGAGAATTTTTAATTGAGTGTTTAATAAATTTTTTTTATTTTATCATAAAATTAAAAGAATATAATTTTTAATTAAAATATTTAAAATATAAAAATATAAAAATTATTAAATTTAAATATTATAAAATTATAAATTATAAAATTATAAAATACAAAATAGATGAAAAAATAATAATTAAGTCAATAACTTAATCTTTAAGTCATCCATCCGCTTTAAAAAGAAAACAAATTATAAAAAAAACTTAATTAAAAAAATTAAATTTATTGAATATTTAATAAACTACAAAATTTTATCAGAACCGCAAATAAAATTTTTCAAAAATTTCAAAAGTAAAAATTATACATTATATTTATCAGAATTAATATATTTTGAAGATATAAATAAATAAGAAAACAAACAAAATCTAAAAGAAAAAGACCTGGATTCACCCTCCAATTTTATTCTTCTCTTTGCAGCCCGAGAAGTGTTTCACCGGTCACCGCCAAACCCTGTGGATGCATCTCCGACAACAACCATGGGTTACTTCGATCTCAACATTCCCTATCCCCAACCCTCACCCACCAACAAGGTCGCCGAACAAAGCAACCGCACCAGGCTTGCGGTGAAGGCCATGGAGTTGGGTTACACCGGAATCGCTTACAACCGCACCATCAAAGGCGTCATGTCCGATCAGCACCGTTGCTCCATTCCCCCTCTCCCCCTCTCCTATCTCCTCAACGTTCTTCCCTCTCTCTCCCTCTCCGCCAATCTTCACCGCTCTCCCTCCTCGGTGTTCCACTCTCCACTCCCTTCCATCAGTACACGTGTCTCACCGTAGACAGCGCTACCCAGGCCCAGGCCCAGGCCCTCAATTCTACATTGCTCAGACGTTAGAGATTTTGAAAGTATGGGTAGTTTATAAATTGTATCTCCTTTAACTTGGATGATCTTTTATCGACTCAATTGTGAAGGCAGAGCAGTTAAATGCAGCTTCCTTTGAGATTGGGATAATACTGCTGTAGTCAATACCCGTGCTTGGTGTTTTCTGTTCTCTCTTACTCCTTGTGAGTTTTTTTTTTTTTTGTTTAATTTTTTTTTTGATACAGACCTTTATTTTAATGTTTATAGCTGGTTACATAATGTTTTAACTGGTTGGTAGAGTACAAACTCAAGTTTTAGATTATGTTCTTTTTCAGAAGAAGAAAAAATTGAACCTTAATATGGTTTGGTAGTGGTTTTCAATTTTCAGTTCTTATGCACATAATTGGACATCAACAAGCAGTGTGTTAAGTTTAATGTATATTTTTCTTATAAAAACCCCTTTAGATTGCTATAAAAGGAACCTTTAGATTGCTGTTCTGAAACCTTCGAATGTGGGTGTTGATTATTACAAAATTCTTTATGTTGACTCTTTATTTTAACGGAAGGCCAACTTCAGATATTGAACTCTGATACTGAAAACAATTGCAGGTGGATATTATATCGATTGATTTTTCAGCTAAATTGCCCTTTAGGTTGAAGCAGCCTATGGTTAAAGTAGCAATGCAGGTTTGTTCTTGACTATTAACCATTTATTTTCTTATAACCAAAAAGGAAGGTGATAATTAAAAGGTCTCCTATTAATTGCAGCGTGGGGTTTGTTTTGAAGTCACGTATTCTGGTTTGTTTGCTGATATTCAAAAAAGGAGACAGTTAATTTCCGGTGCTAAGGTGATTTTTTTTTTTTCCAATATACTCGTCTCAATTATTAAAAGATTAGATCATATTTGGTGTTTGATTTGTTTACTTCATTTTTACATAATTGATTTTTTTTATTGTTTCCAATTTATTTTTATATGTATGGTTTCTTAACAAATTTCATGGTGTCTGATTAATAGAATTACTTCATGCTCAAGCTTGCTAGTGTTGTCAAAATTAAAGGCTTTGAATTATAGAGATTAGACACCTGGTTTCTTGCTAATTCACCCACCTATCCACTCTACATTAAGGGTATATCATATGGTATGCTCACATTGCAAACATGTAGAAGAAATAAAATTGTAAAATTTAACTGTTGGGAATTGAGGAGTATGTTTATTTACTAACTGCTGACCTAGCTCATTTAGAGGTTGCAAAGAACCTCTGCTCAGTTTATAGCCAAAAGAAAATAACACAGTGCATCAATTTACTCATTTACTCATACAAGCCTCTAGCTCTTCAAATTCACGAGGAGTCTAAGGCTTACAAGTGATAGATAGCAGGATGATAACTATAGGGGCTTATGAGATGACGAGAGGATTGCTATTATGAGATTTTAGTGTATGGTTTATTTAATGTATAGACAGATAACTTTCTCGCTGCTCATTATTTTTTTTAACATCTTCATTCTTGCATTGTAACACCCCAATGTCTTTTAAATCCTTTGACCCTGTCAAACACACATGTCTTGCCTTTGAGTGTTTGTTACAATGGTTCTTATTTTTAGAGTTGAGTGGATGTGTTTTGTAGGGATAGATTGTTAAGATTTGATAGATGATGTCTTTGACTTTTGTTCTACTAACTAGGGAAGCTTGTGTGTTTTTAATTGAATTTATGTACTTATAGAGTTTGTGTTTTTAAATGTGTGGAATCAACTTCTGTATTTATAAGCAAGGGCTCCGAAGTAGAATAGATTGATTGATAAATGATCAGGCTTAAGCAGGAGTCTGTTAAGCACGTTACTAGACAAGCTTGTTGTAGATGCTATATGTGATTGAATCAACATGTACTTAATAATTATCATTGATTGTGCAAGTGTGGACATTATAGGTAAAGAGATTCCTAGTGGACTAGAAGGAGCCTGTTGGTTCTTGTAGTGAAGTTTGTTTATATAATGAAAATATCCCGGTAAGATTTTACAACAAAATTTGTTTTGATCCTCATTACCTTTTGGTCTTACTATTCTCATTACCCCATTGCTGGATTTTGCTTATGATAGTGCGCAATAGTGTCAACATTGCACATGAACAAATGGAGTTTGGACAGTTCTTGACAAGCATGTAAAATGATGAAGTTAAAACAATGTAAAATGATGAAACTAGCAAATATATGGAGGAAAATAGCTTACACATAAAAAAACTGAAAGGACTAGATGTCCAAACTCCTTTTTATGTACTTGATAGTGTGGAATAGCACCAACATCGCACAAGAGCGCACTGACCACCTTAAGGTGGCAACATTTCTGAATTAGGATCAATGTTTTCATTGAGGATAGAAATGTAAAACTATTACAAGCCCAAATTCTTCAGTTTTCTTG
This sequence comes from Vigna unguiculata, assembly GCF_004118075.2. Taxonomy (NCBI): domain Eukaryota; kingdom Viridiplantae; phylum Streptophyta; class Magnoliopsida; order Fabales; family Fabaceae; genus Vigna; species Vigna unguiculata. Next base: position 4,364,555 of record NC_040289.1, on the reverse strand, counting down.
TATGCTTCATGTATAGAGTTAGATGAGGATGAAATGCTTGACATTGCAGCTGAAGATAATGTTTGGATGCTTTTAGAATTTAGATTGGTTGTTTTGCTTTGGTTTTGTACAGTTAAAGCTTATTTAGTTTCATTACTTGGTTGTTTTTGGACACAGTGATTAGTTTTTGCTGTTTTGGGATTGGTTATTGGTTGTTTTGTTGCAGCTTTTGCTGCTGAGTTCTGGACCTCTTGGTTATTAAATTTAATCAGAAGATGTATTAAGGTTTAGGTGTTTTTCTTTAGTTATCAGTACACGCACACACATATGGATCAAAAATAGTGGTCATTCTGCTATCACTATCCCACTATATGGTTTTGGGTAGGTGGCTACTCTGCTATTAACTACATGGTTATTCAAGACATGTCTGCAAACTTACACTGGTTAAACAAATATGTAGTTGTTGGTGGACTGGACTCGGAGACACAATATTGTATTTTCAAGTGCTGCTCCTACTGTGAATGAGCTCAGAGGACCTTGTGATGTTGCCAACTTGTTGTCATTGTTTGGACTCTCCAAGGAACGGGCTAATGCTGCTATTTCTAAAAACTGTAGGTATGGAATTTGCTAAAATATCCTCTATTGTGTTTGGGTCTGGAGGTGCGCAATGTTTAAGATGTCTTGAATATCATTTGAATTGTTTGCAGGATTCTTTTAGGTAATTCTTTAAGGAAAAAACGATTTTATAAAGATGCAATAAGAGTAGAAGTTTTATCAACAGATGCAAATCATTCCAAGGAAGATCGGTATCAAGAGTTATTACAGTGGAATCCTATCTCCAGTGGTGAAGGTGATATCCTGTTGAATGACGTGCACAAATCTTCTTTGGTCTCTTGTAAAGCATCAAAAACTGAAAAAGCCATAGACTCTACTTCAGTGGTCAATAGCCTTCCATCCAATGGTTTTGAAATCAAGAATATGTTACCTGCAAACAATGTTTTACCTGCTTGTTTATACAATAAAATAAACTCCCCACCTGTTACCAAAAACCTAGATCAGTCAGCAACCATACCTAACAGTTTCACTGAGCAGTCCAACATACTTGATATTTGTCGTGAGCAAGATGAAAACACCTTGTCAGATGATATAGCAAATGGTTACAGTTTGAACCGTGATGATATTATTGAGAAAACTATGCATAATGGAATATCTAATGTCAATTTTAAGGAGATAAACATTCCGACTGCCCTTGACTCTACCTTCCCTGATGATAAAATAAACTTCCTTTCGGTTGCCAAAAAATTAAATCAGTCAACTCCTATGCCTAACAACTTACTGGTGCAACCTGATAAGCTTGATGTTTGTCCTGAGCAAGGTGAAATCTCCCAATCACAGAAACAAAATGACGATTGTTTGGAGAAAAATATACACGGTGGAACTACTAAAGCTTTCAATTCTATGGAGATGGACATTTCGACAAATGCCACAAAGTTGAAACAAAGAAGTTCTACTGATTCAAATGTTGATCTCATCCCGTTTGAAGCGAAAGCATTTGATTCTGAATCAAACTTAAGCATCTCAAGCAATACATTGAATCCTCTAAAACTACATGAAAACGATGAACTTTCTGGTTCTTCACAAGAGGCACATGATATTGTTCATGAAGTAGAAATCTTTGATACTATTATTCCTGCACCGATTCATGATAAACACTACAATGACAAAAGTTCTGATATTAATTTAAATGAGGCCGGCAAGATTCATGCAGCTTTGCCAAATGAAGATTTAAAAACATCTATTTCTGATACTTCAATGGAGGGTAAACAGTTTGTGAAACGGCATGAGGCAGTTGAACACGAGAAGCAACAGCTAGAATCTTATGATGAGATGGAAATGGAAGATAATTCCAAAGCTGCCAGCCATTTAAGTCCAGATGTTGCAATGAAAGATAAAGAGCTCGGTGAAGTGATCACCGAATCCGATCAATTAGCCCCAGTTCATCGTGTATCAGGTACCCTCACTCATTGACTGATGTCTTTATCTGGGTTGTTTGTTGAAAGCTATATGTTACCTTGGTGCTTTCCTTCAAAGAAGTTCAAGTATTAGTATTAAACTATTATTAATTTCATTTCGTTTCTTAATAATGCTGTTCGTCTTAGCTCCCCTGTATGTGCATAGTATCTAGTATGTTTGCATTGTACGTTTTGTGGGTATAATCATCAGGTATATTTTCATTATCTCCAGGTGCATTGAAACTGAAGCGAAGGACACTTCGGGGACTACCTGTATTCCCCTTCAAGAGATTGCTAAATCCAACTGCCTTTAAGAGGAAAGTTAAAAAAAAGCAAGAGCAGCTAAGCTAAAGTAATTTTTTTTCCTGGATTATTAGTGTTACTTGGCGTAGATTATACTATTTTTTTTTTAGTATGTGTTAATACTAGCATATTTACTAGAGTGTAAGAAAATAGTGTTTCAAGACCTTCAAAACTTCAAATGCCTAAAAAGACTATTATACAATTTTATTTGTTTTATGCGGTTTACTCCTGGATTCTGCTATGCATCCATTTGTAGAGTATTTATAGAAGCAGGTAATACTGGATTTTCTGTTTGGAATTTGACGGGCAATTCGTGGGGGCCTATTTTCTCTCCCCCTCACTTTTGAATTCACAAAAGAAATTGAAATTTTAAAGAGTTTTATGAGATCTTGAATTCATATTAGGATATTTTTCAATACTAAACCTTGTCATAGATTTCCAATGTTGTGTACGTATGAGTTTCTCTTAGTGTAATTAAATTTCTTAAAATAATGCAAACATAAATTGAAATTAATGTATCAAAATTGAATATATTCGGGTAATATGATTCTTTTAGGGGAATTAGGGTAATGGGGTTGAAACTGAAGTATCCAATAATTAAATATTCTAGGGTGGTGTTTAAAATTTCAACACAAAATGTAAAATTATAGATAAATGCTTCTAAAATCTCACAATTTTTTTTAAGCTAGTATAAGTTGTATTGGGGGGCACACCTTGTTTGCCCACCTTTAAAATGACAACAATTCTTTTAGTTGCAACTAGCTGTTCTCTGATCATTTATATCTTAATTGTTGTTGACAGCTAGATACACTGTCCGTTCTTTCGGTATCAGACGAAATGAAAAGATTGCATGCTGTAACTGTTAAAGGTGACAAAGGCAATGCAGCTTCTGGAGAGTGGATTGAAGGTGAAGGAATATGAACTTCTGCGAAGAAACTTCAGTGATACTGGGTGCTTTGGCTTTGGTATTCAGGAACATATTGACTTGCGAATCAAGTAAGATTAAAATCTCTTGCAGTTTTTGGTAGAATATTTTATTTATTGTTCTAGTATTTTTGCTGTACTTAGCTGTTATTAACTGATACAAAGCTGCATGGCTTTTTTTATTTTTTTATTTTCATTTATCAATTACTTATTCCAAATGGATTATGCCATTGGTATTTTAGAAGTTGGTTATATCCAGTTCCTAACTGTTCTATACTGGTGCTGGGAAAATAGATACATTTCTGTGTTTCTCTTGTTTTCAAACCGTCTCTCTAAACTGAGAACAGATTGAAATTCAATCCATGGTGTCATCATGTATTGCATTCTTTGTTATGTCCATTGAATTTTGTTTCTTCTTGTATGATGCTATTGTAATTTACTTGTAACACTAACTATGCTCAATTAAAAAAGTTGTTCCGTTAATGTTGAGCATTGGCTCTTCTTCAGGTATGATATCTCAACTGGGTATTTATAGGATGGACATCTTTGTCGTTCTGGAGCGCCCTGGTTATCGTGATGGCCGCCGCCGCTGTTGCCACCGCAGCCGCCATTGCAAGTATCGTGTTGGGATCCAGCATCGTGTTGAATGCCTCCTGGTACATAAAGCTGAACAATGTATGCAAATCCATTTGAATTTCCACTGGCTGTACTGGGCTATAAATTGATGAATTTGATGTTAAAACAGAGCATTGTTTTGATAATTATTTGTTAATATCATTAGGTAGTATATTGTTTGAATATTACGGTGTCAATACTTGTTAACATTTAAATCTATTTAACTTTTAAATGGTTGAACATTTAATTTAACTCTATTTAATTTTTGGATTTATAAGAAATGCTTTAAACTGTGATTCGTTTTTATTTTAAAATTGGAATAAAAAATGAGTGACAAAAACTACAGTGTACAAATAAAATGAATAATATAATTGAGGGATGTTTTTTAACCATTTGTAAAAATGTGTGAAATGTAATTTCCAAGAAAAAATTAGTGTTGGAAAATTTTTAAGTGAATGTATGACGAGATTATAATTGGTGTTATTATTATTTTGATATCCAACTTTTACACTTATTTTACATCTATTTTTGTTTACAAATATAAAAGTTAATATTTTTTAATAACTACAATATTCTTAAAAATGAGTTGTCATCTACCGTTAAAAAAACATTTTTCAAGGTGAAAATATAAGAGAAATATGTTTACTTATGTAAGTTTCTTTGACAAGGAAATGATGTGGCATAAATAAGGAGAATGCTCTTATGAATCTTCAGTTCAAATTTGTTAATAGGATACAAAATAAAATTTTAAAAAATATATATTAAAAAAATAGTTATGTAAATGTTACATATTTGGATATAATGTTTATATATATATATATATATATATATATATATATATTTATTTGTGGTGAAATGTTAATACTATAACTATTTATACATTATGATGTTGCATCAGATATTTGGATACCTTTCATCTAATTATTTTAAATTAAAATGCTTTAAATTAACACCACTTATAAAAGTATATATTTATTTAGATTTAAATATGTATGTCATAAATGATATCTTGTTCAGGATTACAAAAGCTTTTAATTATTTCACATTTCATATATATAAACGAGGAAAAGGTAATTTGATTTAAGTAAAAATAAAATAATCATAAAAAAGTACATTTTTATATTTGTAAAAAAATAAAAAGAAAAATTGAAAAAACAAATAATGTCAAAAGAATATAAAAATTTTGAGTATCAAAATATCATTATTAAAAACAAATAAAACTAGATACATTACTACTTAAATATATTTTTTAGGATAATAATACATAAACATCACATTTTTATTTTACACCCCATTCAACATCAACAAACAAGTATTTTTATTTTAAAATATAAAATAAGTTAAGATAAATAAAGTATAAAAATATTAATTATTTATTAGCTGTTATACAGGTGTATGAAGATGAAAAGGTGTATGTTTATAATTGTCCTATTTTAGAGTTTAAAAAAATGAAAATTTTCAATCAGTTGCCCTTATCTTTGTCGTCTTATATAAAGAAAAATTTGAATCAAACACTACACTTTAACACCATTATCAAATTGAAATATGCATCCCAGGCTTTGTGCTAACAACATAATAATAAATAAGACACACAAGTCTCTCATTCTAGTTTTTTCATTAAGATAATTTACTTTTAAAATTTAAAAAATACTGTAAATATTTAAAACATTTTGAAGTTGTCCTCGTTGAATTAAGATGGCACGATTTCATAAAACAGAACTCACGTAAATATGGAACTATTCGCTAGATTTGATTTGAAGGTGTGTCTTCACAGCACCACGACTTTTTTAATTTTTTTAAAAGAATAATAATATTTTGACTATTAAATATTGATAATTATTTTTATAATATGATGTGTCATTTTTTAAGTGATTTTGAAATATTGAGAATAAAAAAATAGAAAAAATGAAAATTACTTAGAAAATGCCACATAAGATTGTAACAGAAAGTTGTCAAAATTTAGTAGTCAAAAAATAATTTTTTTTAAAAATAAAGACGTGGTTATGTGTCGGGATGATCATGTTATAAAAAAATAATTTTTTAATAATTAAATTTTGATAATTTTTTATTATAATTTGAAGTGATATTTTTTAAATAATTTTTTTTTATTTTTTATATTTCAAAATTATTTAAAAGATGACATATATATCAAATTATAAAAAAAGTTGTTAAAATTTAATTATTTGAAATAACAAATTATTTCTTATAAAGTCATGTGACATCCAATAACTTGTTCAATTTCATTTTTTTTTAAATTACATCACTTTCCCTCTGTAAAAAAAACAGGGCTTTAACCAGGTTAAAAGTGTATTAATTTATTTGAAACACATGAAATTACTTCATATGCATATACACATGAAATCCGACAAATTTGAATTTTTTTGTTGTTATTCTATTGTGCCTTCATAATACATCACTGATTATCACTAATTTTGATGTTTTAAAATATATTAAAAATATATTTAAAATATCAATACAATGTATTTTTAATGCTCAGCAGAGGACAACATAAGAAAAATCAATAAAGAATCTGAAGTCAAATACAACTTGTTCAATTTCAATTTTTCTTTTTAAAATGACACCACTTTCATAATTTAATAAACAAATTTTCCTCTATAAAAAAGCAAGGCTTTAACTAGGTTAAAAGTGCAATAATTTATTTCATATGCATACACGTCACTTGAACACAGCCCATGTTACAACATGAACACCCACATGAAAGTACTTCATTATTGTTCAAACAAACCAACACAGATGAAACATGTTTACATATATAATAACATCTAGGCAGAACAAGATTCCTTGGTGCCTAGATTTGGTACCCAAGCAAGAGTCTTGTTGCCAACAAAATGGCAAACAGGAACAGTTCCAGGCTTGACTCTGAGAACTTGATAAAGCACAACAGGATCCATGCCTCTTGTGTCATGGTGGCAAATGGTTAGTGCCTTAGCCTTAGCTCCATCAGAGGCCACCAATGGAACCATGTAAGTTATCGTAGCATTCACTTGGTGGCAATAGAACACAACCTTTTCAAAGTTCAGCCTGTGACACATCACAGCTTTTTCTCCAACTTTCTTCACTTCCTCAACACTGTATCGATCGTGCTTCTCGTCGAAGGAACTTGAAACCACCCTGATGTTCTTCCCAAGCTTTGAAATGGCAGAACCCACCATTGATTCCAACGATGCTGCACAGAACTTGTGCTCTCCTTTACCTGCTGTTTTCCCACAAACCTCATCGAGACTATAGTTCTCTGATAGTTTTGCCTGTAACCATGCTCCGAAAGGTTGGCTTGTTGTTCTTGTGGATGGGTTGGTATCAGAATAGTTGTGAAGACCCAGATGCATCATCTTCCCAGGATGAAGGTCGTGTTCGAAAAACAGAGTCCAATACTGCTTCTCTTCGTTCACCTTGATCGGCAAATTGCTTTTCTTTGCTGCATATACGAACATCAACAACCATGCAAATCTTCCTCATCACATTCTTATTCATGAAAGTTTTTTTAGAGGCAAATTTGCCTAAATATTATTGATCAAAGTCTGTTTGTTTTTTTTTTTTATTTTTTTTATTTCAGGATATGTTTGACTACAAAATTGTAAAATAGGATCGGTTGAATATTTTTTTTCAAAATTGAGTTAAGTCGTCAGGGTGGAAGACAACATTACAGGTGAAGTCGCCCTCTACCCGATCGGTAAGAGCAATGTCATCCTTACATAGAACAGTTTCTGTTATTTGAAAAGTAAAGTCGTCCTCTAATCTGAAGACTTCACTATTCATTTTTTTTAATTTTTCAGTTTTATTTTTGTGTACATTGCAGTTATATATATATATATATATATATATATATATATATATATATATATATATATATATATATAATTTTTTTTTCACTTTTATTCCATTAATTTTTTTTATTATTTATTCGTCCAATCCGTTTAAATTAAAAAATAATCAAAATTTATTAATTATATATAAAAAAAATTGAAAAGTGAAGTCGTCATGTGAGGATGACTTCATTTCTCCCCATAGAAACTGTCTTATGTAAGGATGATATTGCTTTTTCGAAAAAGAAAAGAGAAACTAGCTTGGTGGAGGACGACTTCACCTGTAATGTCGTCTTCCTTTTTATTTGACAAAAAAAAAAATTAACAAACATATATTTACAGATTTAACTTCAAATAGACCCTCAAATACAAAAAAGCGGTCAAAGTTTAAGTTGTGTGGAATCTACACAATTTTTAAAAAAAATTATACAAAAATCATGACAACTTCTATATGTACAAAAAGTGTCATGACTACTAACAATTTCTGTACAAATTGATGACTCCTAACAATTTTTGTACAAAAAATCGTCATGATTTATAAGGATTTCACTTTTTCAAAATTTTATCATGAGTCTACATGATTTAGTTCATGACAAATAATTTTTTGTTTTGATTTATCTATTTTCGTAATTTGTGGACAAATTTGTCCTACTTATATATAAAAAAAGTTATTTACAGTGCAACAAGATTGAACATATTTTGATAATAATTGGTGTAACTTACGAGGCCACACTAGATCATGGAGAGGCTCCGGCACTGAAGTGTTTGGAAAAACAGAATGCCAATAATCTTCGGCAGATTGCGAGGCATCGATGTTTCTGAGTGTCAGCTGCAACAGAAAATGTTTAAAGTAACATAAGTGTTACAACAGGTTCAAAGTGATATACGATAACAAAAACCTTTTCTTTATTAAAAGTCTCACATCGATTAAAGATAAAATAATTTCATAATATATAATAAATCGGTTTTGTGGGGTTGAGTTAGGCTAAAGTCCACTTCTAATATGGTATTAGAGTCAGTTTAAAGTCTATTCTAACGAACTTTCTTGCACATTCTGTTCCACCGCTAACAGACCACCTATTTCTATACCCACACACAAGATGAATATGCATACAAATTTTACCTTACAAGCCGATTTATTTTTTCTTTGAAATTATCAAAATCATAAAGAAAAGCTCATAATTGTACTTTAACCAAATCTGAAAACGAGTTTCTTGATAATCACAGAAGGTCTCTTTCATTAGGTGAAACCATAACCGATCATATATTTATGTTGTGTGGCTGATAGGTTAGGGTTTGTGAGAGACTTTTTTTTTTACGATGATGAAGATCATGCATTCTTGAAAAGCATGTAAAATGATGAAGTTAAAGCAATGTAAAATGATGAAACTAGCAAAGATATGGAGAAAATAGCTTACACATAAAAAAGCTAAAATGATTAGATGTCCAAACTCCATTTTTGCTTTGAAGTGAGATTATGGAAACCTATAATTGAGTTTGTAGTATATATATAGTGAATCCAGTTGACAATAGCCACCTTTGAAATAATTGTGTGTTATCATTTTTCAACAAGAAGAATATAAAATAGTGTCATCATCTATCAATTATGGCAACTATTATTTTTTATTCAGCTCTGACCACTTGCCAACCAGAAACTAATCCCAGCACACCACAACGAAATGTGACAACTACCACTGCAATTAATATGAAGAAAAAAAAAACACTAATTTGAAACATAAACATTTATCTACTAAGAGTATGTTTTTTCTGCATTTTCACTAAATATTAAAAATAAAGTGATATGGGTTTTGGCAGGTGGCCACTAAACATTTATCTACTAAGAGTATGTTTTTTCTGCATTTTCACTAAATATTAAAAATAAAGTGATATTTACAAAGTCATATCATTACATATTTAACAACGCTCATTCCAAAGTTATTAAATTGTAGGTGTTTAAATAAGATAAAAAACTCTTTACAGGTATGTACACGAAGATAAATTTTGTAAAGTGAACTTTTAGTAGAAGATTTTTGTTCTATTATAGTATATTAGCATATCAATGTGTTGTATTTTCTTTTTAGTAAGTTATCTGGTTATATACTATAGTCAGCGGAAGTTTTATTATGGAAGAGTACAATTTTTGTAAATTTTTTGATTAAGTACAAATTTTAAGGTCTTCCATATTTTGGTAATCTTGTAACTGAGTATAAAGGTGGAGTATTTCAAATATTATATTATATATATGTTACATATTTTTGCCGACAAAAAGAAAAGAAAGAAAGAAAGAATTTGTCATTCTTTTTTCCTGTTTGAGTACTTGTATATTATTAAAAAAGTGTCACAATTGCTGTAGATAAATTTATGATCCAATTCAAATAAAGCCTATAATAGTTATTTGGGAGACGATAGAGGTGTCAATTTGGTCCAGTCCATAAGACTTGGTCCTAACTTATGTGGGCTAGGACCAAAAAAGTCCACGCTGAAAAAAAATCCCATCAAAAAAGTCCATAGGGCCAAAAACCTTACAAAAGCCTTGTGGGTCAAGGCCAACCTAGGGGCTTTTATCTTCAACATGAAAAATATATTATTTTTTAAAATATATTATTATCTGTGGGACAAGCCAACAATCCGGACAAGCATGACGACCCGAATAGGCCCAATGACACAGACCTGCCCGACGATCCCAAAAAACACGACGACCCAAACAAGCTCGACGACCCAGACGAGTCCAACGACCCAAACGGCTCCGACGCTCGAATAGGCCTGACGACTCGATCATGCTCGACGATCTGAACGAGACCGAGGATACGGTTGGGCACAATTATCCGATTGGGCTCGACGATTCGGACAAGCCAAACGAATCGGACAGACCCGATGACCCGGACGAGCGCGATGACTTGGACGAGCTAGACGACATGGACGGGCTAGAAGACATGGACTTGTGTGACGACCTGAACGAGCCCGACGACCTGAACGAGTCCGACGACCCGGACGGTCCCAACGACCCGGACGTGTGCGACGACCTAGATGAGCCTGACGACCCGGACGTGTGCGGCTACATAGACAGGCCCAACGACCCAGACGAGTGCAACGACCTGGACGGGCTAGACGACACGGACGGGCTCGACAACTTGGACGGGCCCAAAGACCCAGACGGGACCGACGACCCGGACGTGCCTTACGACCCAGACGAGCCCGACGATGTAGATGGGTTCGACGACCCAAACGAGCCCGACGATCCAAACGAACCTAATGACCCGAACGGGTCCAAAGATCCGAACATGCCCGACGACCCGAACAAGCTCGACGACACATAAAGACACAATGATTCAGAGTGGTTCGACGATTCGGACGAGACCGACTAAACGGACGAGCCCAACAATTTGGCTGGCCCAATGTTCCGGACGGGCCCAAAAATCCAGAAGGCTTTGACGACCCGAACGGGCCCGACAACTACAACCTGTCGGGCCCGTCCAGGTAGTCGATCTTGTCCAGGTCATCAGACCCTTCAAGGTCATCGGGCTCGTCCAAGTTGTCTAGCCTGTCCGGTCGTCGAGCCTGTCCGGTCGTCGTGTCCATCCGGGTCATCGGGCCCGTCCAGGTCATCGGGCCCGTTTGGATCGTCGAGTTCGTCCAGGTCGTCATGTCCGTCAGGCCCGCCCGGGTCGTCGGGCCGTCCGAGTCTTCGGGCTAGTTCGGGTTGTCCAGAACGTCCGATTGGTCGGGCCCGTGCGGGTCGTCAGGCCCTTCCATGTCGCCGGGCTCGTCCTGGTCGTTGGGCCCATCCTTGTCGTCGTGCCCGTCTGGATTATCAGGCTCGTCCGGAGCATTGGGCATGGCCAAACCGTTGGGCCTGTTCAACTAGTTGGTCTCGTCCGGGTCATCGGGGTCGTTCGGCCAGTCCAGATCATTGTGCTGGTCCGGGTCGTCTGGCTTACTCAGATCATCAGGCCCGTCCGGGTCGTCGTGCTCGTTTGGATCATCCAGCCCGTTCGGTTCGTCAGGCCCGTCCAGGTCATTGTGCTTGTCCGAGTTGTCAGGCCCGTCCGGGTTGTCATGCCTCTCGGTGTCATCAGGCACGTCTAGGTCTTCAGACCCGTCTAGTTTGTTAGACCGATTTGGGTCTTCGGGCCTTAGGGCTCGTCTGGGTCGTCGAGCCCGTATAAGGCTTCAGACTTGTCCGGATGATTGGACATATTTAGCTCGTCGGGCCTGTTTGGGTTTTCGAACCCGTCTGAGTCGCTTGACTTGATCTTTGACTCTGACTTAATGTAGTATTATTTGGGGAACCTAACCCATTTTAGCCCTAGCTCTAACCCACTAAAAAGGAAACGTTGGGAGTTGGAGTTTTTTTTTAGCCCTCTTATTTGAGACCCCAAAAAAGAGCTTTATAAAAAATAGACCAAAACTGACCCATGGAGTAGAGACCAAATTGAAATCTGTACATAATAATCTTGAGGTTCGAATATTAACAACAATCCTGCAAATGAATCATCAAAATTCTCCACATAAGATTTAGATCGATTCCTATTATTATTTCTCATATCAATGATATCGTCTTTATCTGCATTAAGATTATTTGGCAAAGCTGCTTTTATTTGTAGCATTATATATTTCTATGTCAGTAATATGATTTATGTCATTAAAACTTTATTCTTCTAAGTAATAGAATTTCATTTTATAATTATCACTAAAAAACTTTTGAATAAAAATCTTAATGACTAATAATTATCAGTTATTATTCATTTTAAATTGTTTATTTTTCGTTTAATTAGAGTCTCGTTTATGTTTCTATAAAAATGTTAATGTCACAACCCTAAATTCGTTCAGATAATATCATTGTGTCGATCATCTTGAACAACTATTCACTTTAAAACTCCGTACTTCAACATCATTTTACTTTTAGAAAACATCTTAAAAAGTTTAAAAAGAAAAGAATATTTAAATTCTTCTTGGCGGCATGCTCTTCTAACCGTATAAAACATGTAAAACTGTTGAATGCTCGAAAACAATTATAAAAGAATTCATACTTATCTTGTTTTTGTTTTAGAATCTGGAATTGATGACAACATAGTCAATTTCAACGGAACACTGTAGGCTAACGTTGATCTAAGACCATAATTGTTGGAGCCAGCGGGCTAAACAAAAAAAATTATGCCGTGAATATCCCAACGCTGTTATTATATCACTAATCGAAAGAATTTGATTGTATTAAATTTTTTAATAGAAAAATAAAAATTAATATATTGTTACAAAAATAAAAATCAAAGATATAATTTAACCTATTTTAATTTATTTAAACAGCTTCAGTTTTGCTTATTTATTTATAATGATCACAGTTTAGTGGCGAATACCAAAATATCTCAATTCAATTTTACAATTGCAAGCTAAAACATTTAATCTGCATATATATATATATATATATATATATATATATATATATATATATATATTTTATAACACACGTATATACATGTAAAATAAGGGAATTATATTGTATTTTTCCTTATTAATTGTCATTTAATTTGTTTGTTACTATCACCGCCTAGCTCTGCCATATTTGCAGCCTCCTCACAGCCGCCACCACTGTTCAACCAAAGACTCATATATAGCCATCACTGTTTAACCAAAGACTCATATATATATATATATATATATATATATATATATATATATATATATAATTATAAACATATATATATTAAATTATAAACATTTAATTTAAATTTTATATTTTTAAAAAATAGTAAAGAAACTCATCCAAATATATTTAAAATAAATAGAAGATATTTATTTATCACAAATCATACTTGAAAATGTTAAAAAGGTAATAATAAGGTGCATTCTCTGTAACGAGCTTTTTCAAGAATTTTTCTTCAGGATTTGACTCACGCAATTTAGAAAATAAAATGTACTCACAATCATTACTTCTCATGTTAAATAGCAAAACCATTTATTTATTATTTAAATTATGTCAATAATAAATTTTAAATAATTTTTTTAAATCATGGAAATTTATAACTATTTATCTTCTTTTATATTTAATTATTTTTGTATAACATTTAGAAAATAATATTTTAGGACGGATGATATTTTTAAAATATTGATATTTGATTATTTTAATAATAAAATGTTTTATTATATATAATTTTATTATAAACGAATTTTATTATTTTAATTTTGAAGCATCTAATATTTTTAGATTATTTTTAGAGTTTTTTTCCTTTTTCTATTATTTCCCACTTTCTGTTTGAAGGTTTGTCTGAGATTGTTGGAGTGATTCCTTCAACAAGTTCTTTTCATCATCCATTTGATCAATTTTTTTATTTGAATAAATTGATTTTTGCTATCACCTTAGTCAAATTTGTCATCTCTTTGCATGCACTCTCTTTTGGTTTGTATGTGCCCTCTTACTCTTCAATACGAATTTTTGCTGATTAATGATCATAATGATATAGTTTGATTATATTTATGATGTTTTTATGTGTAGGTAGAATATTTTGTGAGTTTGAAGACATTTTGTTGTCTCAAACTGTTTGAACACTTTCATTAGGTAAGAGAAACTAGCATGTATCTTGGTTGTGGTGAATTTATGATCGAGTTAGATATTGCATGTTGAATGCGAAAAAAATTGTAATGTTACGGTACTCTACACCGCAATCTAACTGGAATGTGTTGATATGGTGTGATAATGTGTTATTTAGTGTTAAAGTGTGAAATTGTGATGTTATATGTTGTTCATGGGTTTAGATGAGTGATTGAATGAGAGTCATAATTTGAGCAATTGGAAAAATCGGTATAATTTAGAAAGTGTTTCAAAACTGTTTGAGCCAAAGAAAAAGTATAAAGTATCAAAATAGTGACTAATTTAATAACTACTCATTTTTATCACTATTTTTTTGGTCACTAATGCATAATGATTGATTTAGTGACTGAAATTAATGACTGATTTAATAAGGAATTGGTAACTAGAACAATGACTAATTTAGTGACCGATTCGGTAACTATATTTGTCATGACTATATTCTTTAATTTTAATTACTTTTGGAAATATGTCATAATCTACAAATCAGAAAACTAAAATTAAAACTGTATATTCAAAAGCAAAAATATTCGAGCTTTGGTCGGTTCAAATACTTTTCAACAACTCTTTCTCTCTCTTTCCTTTTCTCCGATGATCATCTTTCTTCAAACCACGCCTAACAGATTAAAAAAAAAAAACACAAATCATTAAGAAAAAAAACGATTTTAAATCTGTATATTAGATTCTAAAGAGAATATATAAAAACAAAACTAACAAAAAAAAATGAAAATTTCGTAATCCCTGAATATACAATAACCCTAGTTTTCATAGTTTAGTTCTAGAAATCCAATCCATAGCTTATAATCCAAACAAGCCTAAACCAGATCGAGAATTTCCAAACCCAGAGCTCAAAACCATTTCCATATGGGAGATCGAGAATTTGAACTCTCATACCTAAAATTTGAACGTGTTAACTTTTTTTATTAAAAAATAAATTAGTAGTGACTCATCTAATTATTGATTTTTGTGATTGAAAATTTAGTTATTTCGATTATTAATTTAAAAAATAAAATTTGGTCGTTGATTCAGTTATTAACGGTGATAATTATTTTTGGTCACTAATTTTAGTTAATATTTATTATTTTTCTATCTCAAATATTTTGGTTAAGATTAGAGATTGTGTATTGTCTTGGTCGTTCAGATCTGACCAAATCTTAGACTTCCAAATTGATAAATTATCCAAGAACTTACCTAAACATATATGATCACTACTTTCGATTTATCAGAGAATTTTAAAGATATAAAAAATTATTGGATCAATGAACTGAGTACAAGATGTTTTTATTTTATTAGCAAATTATTATGATTTAGAAGATTTAATATCTTATAGTTCTTATAGTTTTAGATAATTATTCTATTTTAAGATTTAGAAATATATAGTAAAACTTTGAAGATTATAAATAAGAAATCAACTCTGTAACTTAAAAACTGAAATTTTCTACCTTAGAATCATATTATAAACGTGTGATGTGACATATAAATATATCTTTAATGATGTGGAAGCATAAGAGTGTAGCAGTGACCCCACATTTTCACCTTCTTTCGACAAAATTTATGACATAAGTGTGAAAGTGATTCTAATTTTCGGCGTGGTTAGGTATGCATGTATTTCAATTGTTGTAAATAGTACATACAAAGGCAACGTAACGTAATAACTCCTAAGATCACGTGGTAATGTGGTCCAAACAAACTACACACTTTCAACAATACCAAGTGTTTAAAGTTTTTATATTTAATATTGTTTTTTGTTGGTTGTTTTTAAATGTATGCATGTCCTTTATGTTGATTCATTTGATTCTTTATTTGTTTGTTAGGATTAAATATGTTTTTGTTTCCTTAAGATTCAGTGAAATTTAGAATTAGTCTCTCTTCAAAATTTTGACCAATATAGTCCTTCATCTTTAAAAATGCGTGAATTTAGTTATTATAACTAATTTTTGTTAAGCTTATCTGACGTTTTAAGTGCATTTTATGATCGTATTTGAATTATTTACACCGTTTGACACATTTTCGCTTCAATGTTAATTCAAATATTATCATAAAATACGTTTAAAATGTCAAATAAAGTTAATAAAATTTGGTAAGAATGACTAAATTCACACATTTCTAAACATGAAGGACTGAATTGATATAAAGTTTCGAAAATGGACTAATTCCAAAGTTCAGTAGAATTTGGGGGACCAAAAACATATTTAATCCTATTTATTATATAGATGCTATATATACTTATAGAGTGTTTGAAAAACCTATACTTAATGTTATTTTTTGTTGGTTTTGGATACATGTACGTTTTTTTATGTTGGTTCACCTTATTTCTTACTTATTATCATATAGATGTTACATATTTATGTTGTGTATTTTTATTTTTGGTTTCTGAATTTTTATGTATAAGAGTTACAACATCCAAGTATTTTACACTTAATATATTCTTGATCGGTGATAAAAAAAAACACAAACTAGAAGTATTAAAATTTTAGCAATTTAAATATTTAGTTTCATTGTCATCTAATAAGAACTTATATAATAAATTTATTAGGGTTTAAGATATAATTTGTTTAAAAATCATATTAGCAGTTATTTGCAATTTATCCAGTGAATAATTTATGTTAGCATTGTGTATAAATAAAACTAGTATACTAACACATTTTGAGAATTATATTTTTAAACTTTACACTAACAACACTAATATTTTAAGAAAAGAACTTAAAAAAAAAAAAAAACACAAACAGAAACAACATATAAGTAAAATAAATAGGTGAAATTCACAACTATGCAAAAAAGCTCTAAGACAAAATAACTGACAATAATTGTTTGAATGTCAGAAAGGTTTCTAAATAACAGATATGTTAACACAAACATTTAACTATTTCAGATTTAACAAACACAAATGTCACCAAGAAACAAAATAAAGGGATTAACCTATTGATTTAATAAAGTCAATGTATTAAAAAATTAGTAAACTCATCATTTTTTTAAGAGCGATTATCGAACTCATTGCACTTATGCTGTAAGGATATATTCCAATTACAAAATCTAAATAAACGATTATAGAATAAACAAAGCATAATCATGATTTAAACTTTATCTTCTCGTATAGAAATCTTTTATATAGTCTTAGAGTCACACGTGTCACACCTTTTCTGTTTCTCGCACCTTCTTCTGTTTCTTTTTTTGTTTTGCTTTATAAAAGGGTGTTCCATCCCCTTTTTCTATGTACGTTACTTTACAGTTTCCAAAGTATCAATAACAAGCTCTCTGTTTTTCTCTTTTCTCTGCTTTCACTCATGCACCTTTTTATCACGTCATTGAACGTTGCCAGTTTCATCAAAGATTCAATCATGAAGAACCATATTTTCTAATATGGTATCAGAGCTCTTCGATTGAAGAGCTCTGCTGCGCCTGGTTCATTACTTTGATTCTTTTATCTTTTCTTTTTCATCTTCTTGCATAATCTTTCTATCTTCTTGTTGATTTACTGTATCATGACTAAAGAAGTAAAGAATGAAAGGCCTCCAATTACAAGTGAGAGTTATCTGTATCTGCATCCTGGGGAGAGCCCAGTCGTTTCTCTTGTTTCTCTCGTCTGGATTCCACCAATTACCACTCATGGAGCAGATCCATGCTTACTGCTCTAAGCGCGAAGAACAAGCTTCAGTTCGTAAATGGGTCTGTCGTAGAACCTGACAAGGATGATTTTATCCACAATGCTTGGACAAGATGCAATGATATGGTTGTCTCGTGGATCGTTCCCTCGGTGTCTCCACAGATCAAGCAGAGCATATTATGGATGGAGAATGCTGAAGAGATATGGAAGGATCTTAGGGTTCGTTTCTTTCAAGGTGATTTACTCTACATATCCGATCTTCAGATGGATGTTGTGCAATTGAAATAGGGAGAACAAACGGTTAGTGAATATTTTACACATATGAGAATTATCTGGGACGAATTAGAGAACTTCAGACCCGATCCTGTATGCTGTAATGGTTCTTGCAAAACTTCGGAATTAATCGCACAAAGAAAGGTAGAAGATCGTGCGATGCAGTTCCTACGAGGGTTGAGTGAACAATATGGTAATGTGAAATCACACGTTCTTTTGATGGAACCCTTACCCCCTATCTCAAAAATTTTCTCATTTTATAGCAAGAACGACAGTTGATTGGAAGCAACACTGTTCCCTATTCGGACAACAAGATTGTTGCAGTCATGAATCCATCAACATGTTCGTTTTGCGAAAAAAGTGGCCACACTGAGGCCGTTTGCTATAAGAAGAATGGCTTCCCTAACAACAAGGGAAAACACATTTGCACTCATTGTGGGAAGACTGGACATACTTTGGATGTATGTTACAAGAAGCATGGTTTTCCACCCAAGACCTTCAATGCAAAGACCAAGAATTGTGATACCAAAGTTGACGAAGAAGAAGAAGATATGAAACTTACTCGCCAGCAATTCCAAGCTTTAATTGTAACGTCCTAGCCGGAAATTACTTATAAAATAAATTATCACAATATTTATTTGAATAACCTCATTTATTAGGAAAAATTTCCCAAAACACGGGAATAAGTTTCGATTCAAAATTCAAACGCGCCAAAACAATTAATCATACCGCGCGGAAAAACCGAAAAGTAATATAGATGTCTATAAAATTTATTACATCAAATCCATATCATGACAAAATATAAATCAGTAAAACTCCCAACAGTCCCCTCTCCGCCTCTAAGTCTCAGTCTGCCCACCTGCATCAACATCTGCTCCCATGTAACAAGTTACATGATCATCGCCACACACATACAGATATGGTGAGCTCATTTAAATAAAATCAGACAATACATTAATAAATACTACATTACAATTTTAAAACCGGTTAACACACTTCCCTCTTCTTTTACTCCTTCGTACCCCACTCCTGTCTTGAGACGTCTATCATCTCTATACCCTTTAGGTGATATCTATGATCGATCTTTGCTGCATGAGTGTCTACTCGCCCCTCCAACTACAGGCCACCACCTGATAGTCCACACGTGGGAATAACTTTGCCACAACATCTCATCGTGGCACCAAGTGGAGTTCCCCAAAACAAACCTAAGTTTGTAGTTGTTTCCAGACTACCAAAATCTCTATTAGAATCCACTGAAGAGGGCAATCATTCGAAACCCTGCCGTACGAGCCACAACTCGCACACTCCACTGGACTTCCTAAACCACCAGGCTACAACCTCGAGTGGTCACGTGTTACCCCAATACTAGATACACTTGTAACTGGGCCCCCAACCAAAACATCGCATCACAACATCCCCTAAAGCGGTGTAGAAAACCTTCCTCGCGCACCATCACTGGACCAAAACCGCCTGGCGCGCATCTCACGCCGCTAGGCGGAACTTAGCTCCAGACCGCCTGGTGGGCATCTCACACCGCTAAGCGCCATGCGCTTGCAGCACTCTCCTAGTATTGCTACCGCCTGGCGGACACCACCACGCCGCCAGGCGCCCTGATTCGACGTCACCGCTTGGCGCAACCATCACCGCTGCCAGGCGCCTCACTTCTGCTGTGACTACTGTCTCCGCTTTATCTTTCATCCGCCTGGCGGCTCGTTCACGCTGCCAGGCGCTATACCAGTAGCACAATGCTATTGGTTTTTATGGCACTATAACTGGTCCTAAAGGATACCCAAACACTCAACACAGGGAATTACATCACAGTATAAATTTCCAAACATAAATCTTTAAACAATTTACATCACATCTATTCACAACACAACCAATATGCTCAACATCATGCATACAAGTTCACATGCTTTTGGTCCTATTATTTACTACCTATAGGAGTCATGCCACAACAGTTTTCTTACCAACATAATGCAACATTTTATCTCACAAGTACTTTCACTCATTAGTGTAATATATATACCATACTTGCAATATCTTTCACATAAAGCCCACCTTTATCTACTTTTGATACATAACACCAACATGCAATATCACATATTTCACACCCACCCTTTTTATAATCTGTGATAAAAAGTCCTCCCTTCGTACTGTTCCCACTCACGATATTCCCTCCGTTTATCCCTCATACTTCTCTTGGCATGGAATCATAGTTTGGACTCAACAAAATATCAACCAACCACATGGTATACCATTTCACATATTCATACTCACCAATAACATCTGTAAATCATAATAAAACCGAATTTCATAACATCATGTCAGATCACGAATTTATAACATGCATAATTATTTTCAACCTTCCACATAAACCCTAACTACCCAATTTCATAACAGAGGTAGTATCTTGCAACAAAATCAACATATGCAGGGTCTATCAACATCAAAGTTCATACCCACACATACAATTATCACGACCACACCACAGATATTCCAGAAACATAAAAAATAACCAAAAATGGTGAAATTGTGTTCTTGCCGCCTGGCGGTTCATCCTCTACCGTCAGGCGGTTCATCGTTGATACCTAGAGCAGGGCTCTGGTGCGTGTGTCGCCTGGCGGTCACGTGCGACCCGCCAGGTAGTTTCTGGAAAAATCCCAGAAACCCGATTTTCCATTCCGATTTTCACGAAAATAACAACCCCCATTCCCTCATACATCACAATACAGTCAATAACGAATAAAATACGCATCAAACAATCGTAGGAATTCCCCTAACCTGGTTCCCCGCTTATACTTGAAAATTGGAGCTTTTCCTTGAATCCGCGATGAACTCCCCTTGGCCCTCCTCTACACCAGTACCCTTGTTCCTTTTCCCGACTCACGCTTCTCTTCTGCTAACTCTCTCCTCATTATCCTTAGACTATTAGACTCAAAGATGCTCTCTCTCTCTCTCTCCCTCCATTCTTCCCTTTTATGACACTTTAATGGTAGTTAATCAAATAAAACGAAAAAAGAATACTTTAAGCTTGGTTTTAATTGTCCTTCTATTTGATTTTTCCAACACCCTTGGTTGTTCCTCTAGCTAGGTTTCTCTCGCCCCTTCACCTTCTTACCGAATCTAAAATTGATAAAAAAAAGAAGTCTATGGTTTTGTCAAAGTCAAGGTTTGAACCCTCACCATACAATTTAATTTCAAATGCACAACCAATCCAATCACATTACATTTCACGATACAATTCATACTTCAAAGGTTATATCCTACTATCCCGCTCCAATTACATAATCAGATCAAAATAATAAAACAAAATACACACAATTGGCATACATGAGACTCGAACCCAAGTCCTCTCACACAATCAAAGTACTCTCAACCACTTGAGTTAGTACTTTTCCACGTTAAGAAAGTTAGCACTTAACGCCATAAAGACTTCCCCTACCCGCATTTATTAAATAATTATTTATTTAATTATTTAAATTTTGTGGGTCTTACATTAATGGCTCTCATTAAACCTGGAGAGGATTTTGAAATAGGCAACAAAGGTAGTCACATTGGGAGCTTAACGACAAAAGGCCATGATGCAGGTAACATCTTTTCATGCACCAACTCTTTTCACAGTAAGCAAAAGTGGATTTTAGACTCTGGAGCAACTGATCACGTTGCCATGAGTCTTGAATGCTTTACATCCTATAATAAAATTAGGAACATTAAAGTAAATTTGCCCAATGGAACATGTGTTAATGCTACACATAAAGGGACTATAAAACTGAATGACAACATTACTGTGCATAATTTATTATTCATACTTGATTTTAACTATAATTTGATATCCACTTCTAGATTGATTATGGATTCTCATGTCCATATTACATTCACTAACAAAGGATGTTTCATTCAGAATCAATTGAGCAGAAGGATGATTGGTTCAGCTAGCCTCCATGAGGGTCTTTACACCATGTTTGATATGTCTAGTAATGTTAGCTTTGTTAATTCTGGTAGTAGCATAGTTTGGCACAAGAGACTTGGCCATTTATCTGATAAAAGATTACATGTGCTACACAATAAATACAATTACATTGAGTATGGCAATGAATACTGTGATATTTGTCATATGTGTAAACAAAGAAAGTTGTCCTTCTCTATTAGTGAATCTCATGCTGTGAAATGTTTTGATGTTATACATACTGATATATGGAGGCCTTCACCCACTCCCTCTTTGCATGGTCATCATTATTTTCTCACTATCATTGATGATCATAGTAGATATTGATGGGTTTATCTAATGAAAAACAAATCTGATACTAGAAACCATGTTATTGACTTTGTCAATCTTGTTGAAAACCAATTTGAGACTAAAGTGAAAGTGATTAGAAGTGATAATGGGCATGAATTTAAAATGCATGATTTCTTCAATTCAAAGGGTATAATTCACCAAACTAGTTGTCTTGAAACCCCTGAACAAAATGGGGTCGTTGAAAGAAAGCATCAACACTTATTGAATGTCACTAGGACTTTAATTTTCCAATCAAAAATTTTCACTTGCTTTTGGTCATACGCTCTGACTCATGTTGCGTTTTTTATCAATATAACTCCCACTCGTCTTCTAAAAAATTGCACCCCTCATGAAAAGCTTTATGGTAATGCTTATGATTACAAAAATCTCAAGGTCTTTGGATGTTTATGTTCTATGCAAACCTTATCTGCCAATCGTTCTAAGTTTGAGCCACATGCCAAATCTTATGTTTTTCTTGGTTTTCCCATGCATACAAAAGCCTACATTGTTTTTGATCTGAAGAACCATGATATTAAAATCTCTCGAAATGTTTTATTTCATGAGGATATTTTTCCCAGTTGCTATAACATAGATAACAACCATGATTTCAGTAATGATGTTTGCCTTCCTGTCAATCAATCCTCTGATTCTATTTTTGCAAATGATGATTATTCTTCTAAACCTACTATTGAGAACATTGACAAAGAACACAATGATGATATTAATAGTAATGAATCTGATAATCCTGCTCCTAATTCTGATGTTCATAGAAAATCTGGTAGGAATTGAAACAGACCTGCATACTTGAAAGATTATGAGACCAACCTTGCTAATGTACATATCAAGACCATTAAATACCCTATTCAATCATATGTTTCTCTATCTAGATTATCTGCTCATTTTCAACAGGTCACTCTCAATATTGACAGTAACCGGGAACCAAAGAATTTCAAAGAGGCCATACAAGACCCCAATTGGAAAGAGGTGATGACTGCAGAATTAACAGCTCTTGAGCAAAATCAAACATGGAGCATCGTCAATCCTCCTTCTAATTACTCTGTTCTAGGATGCAAATGGGTCTACAAATTAAAACATAAAGCTGATGGAACCATAGAAAGACATAAAGCACATTGGTGGCAAAGGGATTCACTCAGCTTGAAGGGATGGACTTCCATGATACCTTCGCACCAGTGGCTAAGCTTGCATCTATTTGGTTCATTCTTGCTGTAGCTACTGCCCAAAATTGGAAATTAGTACAATTAGATGTCAACAATGCGTTCTTACATGGTGAGTTAGATGAGGTTATTTACATGGACATTCCTCCTGGAATGATAAATTCTAAACCTGGCCAGGTATGTCTCCTCCACAAATCTATTTATGGCTTACGTCAAGCTAGTAGGTAATGGTATGCACAACTTTCATCCTTTCTTCTCCTTCATGGTTTTAAACAATCTCATGCAGATCCCTCCTTATTTATACACAATAATCATGATGATATCACTATTCTCCTTGTTTATGTAGATGACATAATTGCCACGGGCAATAACCCTGAAAACATAAATCATATAACTCAATTACTTGATCAAAGATTCAAGCTTAAAAACCTAGGAGACTTAACCTATTTCCTACGATTTGAGATTGCTCGTAACAAGGATGGCATCAATATTTCTCAAAGAAAATATACCATTGACTTACTTACTGATACTGGAATGCTTGATTCATCTCTTGTAAGCACACTTATGAATTTCTCTACTAAGTTTCATGCAGATGGAGAATTGCTCCCTGATCCTACTTCATATCGCAAGCTTATTGGCAAGCTCAAATACCTGACGAACTCGCGTCCCGACATCACCTATGTCGTCAATCACCTTAGCCAATACGTGTCTTCCCTAACTAAAGAGCATTATCAAGTTGTCTTCAGAATTCTGAGATATCTCAAAGGGACAGTTGGGCAAGGGATCTTCATTGATGCAAAGAGCAAATTTCACATTAAAGCATATAGTGATTTTGACTGGGCTGGCTGTGCTGACACTAGGAAATCTGTGACTGGTTTTCTTGCTTATCTAGGTAATACTCTCATCACTTGGAGATCTAAGAAACATACCACAATGTCTCGTAGTTCTTGTGAAGCAGAATACAGAGCCTTGGCTCAAACTGTTTGTGAAATACAATGACTGGCACAGCTCATGCATGATCTCTATCTCCCTATAGCACAACCTGCCTCTGTCTACCGTGATAATACTTCTGCCACCAAGATTGCCAACAATCCTGTCTTCCATGAGCGTACAAAGCACATTGAAGTTAACTGCCATACCATTCGTGAAAAGATCCAACAAGGTTTGATCAAGCTTCTTCTTGTTAGAATAAACCATCAGTTGGCTGATATCTTAACAAAAGCTCTTCCTCCTGGGGTGTTTTCTCAAATTAATTCTAAGCTTGGCAGTCACAATATATACTGCCCGCTTGCGGGGGGGGGGGGGGGGGGGGGGGTCTTAGAGCCACACGGAGCTTCACATGAGCCACACATGCCATACCTTTTCTGTTTCTCGCACCTTCTTCTGTTTCCTTTTTTGTTTTGCTTTATAAAAGGGTGTTCCATCCCCTTTTTCTATGTACGTTACTTTACAGTTTCCAAAGTATCAATAACAAGCTCTCTGTTTTTCTCTTTTCTCTGCTTTCACTCATGCACCTTTTTATCACGCTGCTGAACGTTGCCAGTTTCATCAAAGATTCAGTCATGAAGAGCCATATTTTCTAATATATAGTTTAAATATATTTTTAGCAATTCTGATTTTTTAATTTTTTTTAAGTGTGAAATCAAATCTTATGATTTCATATTAAAAAAAATAGTAGTATAATGTTATATTTTTAAAATATAATTGATTTTTCTTTGGTTTATTAATCAAAGTAACGTTTTTTTTTAATTTACTAAAATTGACAATTTTTAGGAAAATTATGGATATCAACAAATAATGTCACGACTTCATTGTAATGAAGTTGTGTTACAGTTGCACGACTTTTAGTTCAAATCATTTTTAAAATTACAATAATGTCAATGTGACATGACTTTAGTTTAAAGTATTTTTAAACTAAAATTTTTTCATCTTGACACAATTTCTATCAAAATTGAATCAAAGTCATTTTCATCGTGGTACAACTTAATTTAAAATGCACTTAGTTAAATTTGTGCCACCTTGACACAATTTTTTCATAATGATGTCGTACCAAGGTGACATAACTTACTAGTATCCGTAATTTTTTTAAATGGTTAAACATTTGTAGTCCCTTCTAGGGTGTTGGTTATGAGGACTATATTTATTCCTTTTTAATGTTTATGTTGATAATTGAACTTTAAGTCTAACTCAAACCTTGCCAAATTGACTTGTAAGTTAAGGTTTTCAACCACTTGTATATTGTAAATTAGTCTTATCTCTTGTCGATGTGAGACTTCTAACACACCTCCTAACGTCGAGACATATACATCTCAAACATGAAACTAGACATTAATAGGTGATCCGATACGACCCAAGAGAGGGTGGAATATTAGACCCAATAAACAACAAATCTCACTAAGATAAGCTCTAACTCATGATTTTGATACTATATTGAGAAGTGAACTTTAAGTCCAATTCAATCTTACAAAATCGACTTGTAAGATGAAATTTGCACTCACTTATATATTGAGAATTGATCTTATCTTTAGTGAGGACCAAACAACATCAAAGTTTGAAATAGAGATGAATTCTAATTTCATGCCAAAGTTTAAGTTCTAAAAATATATTTAATCGTTTCAAAAATTTATGCATTTTAGTAATTTTTTTAAGAAATTCACTAATTTGATAAAAAAAAAGCCTTTACTATTCGATCTTAAAGAGAATACAAAAAAAAAGATAGATAGAAGTTAAGATATAAATTAATTGAGATACATTGTGTTTCTTTCTTCTTACACACGTTTATTATATATGAGTGAAATCATAAATAATATGAAAAATATTTAATGAATGCGTTTTTTTTAAACATAGCAATAATTATCACCAATGGAAATTGGTACTTAATTCCAACGAATTATGGTTATGCAATAAGTGAAGCCATTCACGTGATCCACATTTATGAATACAGTACAGTACAACGCCTATAAATATGTAAATATTAGCTGGAAATAAAACAGACCAAAACACTGAATCAAACTAACAATGGCTTGTGTCAGTCTTGTTTCTCTTGCTCTCTTCTTACTTGCCACTTCATGTAAGTATCTTTTTTACAGTAATTTTTTCTCTTTACATGCTTTTAATATTACTAAGAGGCATATTTTAAGTTTAATTTAACTCAACATAATTAGTCTTTAAGATAAAGTTTACACATATTTTTATATTAAAATTTAATTTTAAGATAATTGAAGTTTGTTCCCCTGGATATAGTGTAATTCAAAATGGACACTGGTATTTTAACATCATTATTTTTTTTATTATCATTTAACAGTATCCCTCATAACTATTTACTTTCTCTTTCGTCTAAAAATGTAAAAATTAACTTTTGTTAAAACTATTTTACCTTTATATAAGTTGTCAAATGGTCGTTAAACCGTGTTAAACAACATTTTTCCATTCAAAATCTGTGAGAAATTGTTAGGTCTATAGAGGGGTATTACTACGGAGAACAAACACCAATGAGATTTGAGGCCAATCACATAAGACATTGACACCACTCTCAACCCAAAATCTTAAACTATGAGTTTATGGATCTTTATCCTTATATAATGTTCTACTTTTTTATTTATATTCTATGTAAGACTTAGACTCACATTTTAAATTTGAATTTTAGTTGTGTTTGCAGGGAAGGAGAGTGAAGCGGGAGCTTGTGCGCGTACATCGTGTTCACAGTCTGCAGATTGCGGCTCTGGATGCATTTGTCTCGTGGGTCCCCCGATTCCGTATCCATTTCCACGTGACATAGGTGTGTGTATCGGTGGAGTTGCATCTGTTGCGAACATGATAGAAGAACATCCCAACTTATGTCGCTCTGATGATGAATGCATCAAGAAAGGAACCGGAAACTTTTGTGTTCGTTACTCTGATCGTTATGCCGATTATGGCTGGTGTTTTCACTCTCTTTCTGAATCCCTAAAAGGCTTCTTGAAGATGCCTACCAAAATTCTCAAATGATACATTGTTTTCTCGATGATAATACGGAAACGAAGCTAAATTCAAGTTTTTTACTGCTTTTTTTAGAAGTATTTGTGATCCATTTACTACTTTGAATATAAGAGATGAAATAAGAAGAAAAAAAAAATGAAAAATATGGTATTTGAATTTAGCGCAGTCAAAGTAGTGATTTAAAATGTGAAAATGATAGAGATATGGATAATGTCTTTTGAGATATTGTTAATATCTTCTGTCACTTATTATATTTATGGTTTTCTGTTTTCTGTTGCTTATGTTTTATTATTATTTTTTTTTTTTATGGATTGAATATTTTTTATATATTCAATGTCACTCTTTTGTAAAGCTAGCAAGTATTGATTTAGTAAAAGGATACTCCTTTATCAAATTCTCTTCTCTAATATACTTAGATGATATCAGATTAGTCTTGTTACGCTATTCTTCTCCTTTCTCTTTTCTTCATGGAAACTTCTCAATTAGATCATCTCATCAATTCAGCAAATCCTCTTTTTTCTGCATTCCGGAGAAAGTCCTATTCTCAATTTTGTTTCACAATTCCTTGATGACTGGTTAGGCTTAAAATCCCCTTTCTTAATAAGGTATCAAAACTAGGTTAGAGTCTATCCTAACAAAATTTCTTGAACATTCT
This sequence comes from Vigna unguiculata, assembly GCF_004118075.2. Lineage (NCBI taxonomy): Eukaryota > Viridiplantae > Streptophyta > Magnoliopsida > Fabales > Fabaceae > Vigna > Vigna unguiculata. The sequence continues at coordinate 4,336,351 of NC_040289.1, read as the reverse complement.
GTTTCACTCACTATTAGACCACCCATTTCTAGTCCCACGCACGAAATGTACATACATCGGCTTGAGGAAGGTGTGTTGGAAGTCCTACATAAACTAGAGATAAGACAATTTCATAATATATAAGTGGGGTGCAAACCTCACCTTACAACCCAATTTTGTGAGGTTGAGTTAGGCTTTAAAGTCCACTTCTTATTGTGAATTTTTTTTTATCAAAACCATTGTTCAATTTTGCAGACCAATAATTTTCAAATGATTGGAGTAGTTACAAAGTATCACGACTTGTTTTACCTCACTAATGGTTGCACTATGAATAAATCAGATCCCAGTAGCACTTTAAATTGTTCTATTTTAGTTAATAATACTACTTCTTATAATTTGTGACACATGAAACTTGGTCATCCTTCTAATAAAATATTGCAAATTCGTCCTTCACAAAATTCTTCCATTACTTCATCTGTTATTATTGATTGTAATGCTTGTGTCTTTGCCAAACAAAAACGTTTACCATATAGTACTAGTATTACCAAATCTACTAACTTCTTTAAACTTACTCATGTTTATATTTGGGGACCTCTTTCGTTGATTTCTCTTTATGGTTTTAAATATTTTCTAACCATTGTTGATGACTTAGTCGTTTTACTTAGATTCTTTTTCTAAAAAAAAACTGATGTTCGCACATCCCTTTAGCATTTCATCCTTTTCATAGAAAATCAATTTTCATGCAAGCTAAAGAAAGTTAGATCAGATAATGGGAAAGAATTTATGCTTAATGAATTTTATCAAAACAAAGGTATTTCTCATGAAACCTCCTATATTGCCACCCCTCAACAGAATGGGGTTGTTGAACAGAAGCATCAACACCTTTTAAATGTATGTCGAGCTCTCCTTTTTCAATCACATTTCCTAATATTTTTTGGTCTTATTCTCTTTAGCATGATGTTCATATTATAAATCGTTTACCTACTCCTTTTCTACAAAAACAAATCACCTTATGAAATTGTCTATTCCATCCAACCTGATTTTTCTAACCTCAAGGTTTTTGGTTGTTTATCATATGCTTCTTCACCTACTGCTAATAGAGCTAAATTGGATTCCAGAAGTCTCAAATGTGTTTTTCTTGGCTTTAAATATGGAACCTAAGGGTATGTTTTATATGATATTCAATCAAAATCCTTAGTTGGGTCCAGAAAAATTATTTTTCTTGAAACCATTTTTCCTTATTCTTTGATTTCATCAGATGATTCTTCTTCTAATACTATTACTTATTTTTACTCTTCCAATAACAATTTGTTTGATTGCTCTTTACCTGTTTTTCATACCATAAATTTTGCACCAAACATGATTGTTACTGTCATTGAATCTAATTCTACTCAGGTGCAACCCCTAGTACAAGGCTCACTACTCGTAATTCATAATCTATTTTCTACTTCTTATCCCTTACATCAATTTCTATCTTATACCAGTTGTGCTTTTGACCATATTTCTTTGTCACAACATATCTGCCCAAGATGAACCATCCTCTTATACAAAAGCTGCTCAGAGTGATTCTTGGAAAGAAGCTATGGAGGTTAAATTAAATGTTCTTTACCGAAACTAGACTTGGACATTGGTTTCTCTTTTTCCTAGCAAGAAGGCTATTAGATGGGTTTACAAAATCAAACACAAATCTAATGGCTTGGTAGAAAGGTTTAAAGCTCTTTTTGTTGCAAAAAGTTTCACATAAATCGAAGGCCTCGACTATTTCGAGACTTTCTCACCGGTTGTGAAGTTAAATACTGTTCGTATTGTGCTCGCTATAGCCGTTGCAAATCTCTGGTTCATATACCAGTTAGACGTTGATAATGCTTTTCTTCATGGGGATTTACAAGAAATCCCTACCTTATCTTACTATTCCACCTCCTAAATTTGTTTGCAAGCTTCACCACTTTATTTACAATCTCAAACAAACAAGTCGAAATTGGAATCATAAACTCACTGTTGAGCTTCTTCTTTTAGGATATTCTCAAAGTACTGATCACTTTATGTTTGTTAAATCTTTTGAATCCTTCACTATAGTTTTGCTTGTTTGTGTTGATGATATGATTCTCACTAGTAATAACGTCTCTGCGATGCAACATGTCAAGACCCATCTTCATAATAAGTTTCGTATAAAAGATCTGGGTCTATTACGTTATTTTTTGGGTCTCGAAGCTCTTCAATCTTGTGATGGACTCATTTTGAATTAGAGAAAATATTGTTTAGATCTTATCTCTGAAGCGGGTTTCCTTGGTTTCAAACTAGCATGTACACTCTCGGATCCTTCAATCAAATTGCATGCTGATGAAGGATTATTGTTGTCAGACCCCTCTTCATATAGGCGTCTTATTGACAGACTTCTCTACCTTACACATACAAGACCCAATATTTGCTTTGTTGTCCAACAACTTAGTCAATTGTTTCCTCTCCTCATGAACCATATCTCCAGCAAGCCTTGCATATTCTTCGCTATTTGAAGAATGCTCCTGGACATGGATTATTCTATGCGTCCAACATTGATTTTAAAGTTCAAGCTTTCTCTAATTCTTAATGGGGTGCTTGTGCTATTACAGGAAGATTTGTGACTAGTTATTGTATATTCTTAGGCACATCCTTAATTTCCTGGAAGTCCAAGAAATAGAACACAATTTCACGATCTTCATCCAAAGCTGAATACCATGCTTTAGCATCTTTAACATGTGAGTTACAATGGCTCCAATATATGTTTTGAGATCTTCATATGGTTGATAATACTCCTTATACTATATTCTGTGATAACAATTCAGCCATACAAATTGCTAAAAATCCCACCTTTTATGAAAGAACAAAACATGTTCAAATAGATTCTAACCTCACTAAACAAAAGCTCAAAGAATATCTCATTCATCTTATGCACGTTCCTTCTACTTGCTAACTTGTTGATATATTTACAAAGTCCTTACATAATGCACCTTTCCAAGTTGCTATTTCCAAGCCTGGTCTTTTCAATCCATACGCCTAGCTTGAGAGGGATGATAGAGATATGGTTAATATCTTTTGAGATATAATTAATATCTTCTGAGATATTATTAATATCTTTGATCACTTATTATGCTTATTGTTTTCTGTTGCTTCTGTTTTGTTTTTATTTTCTTCATGGGTTGAATATTTTTATATATTCAATGTCTCTCTTTTGTAAAGGTAGCAAGTATTGATTTAATAAAAAGATATTCCTTTATAAAATTCTCTTCTCCATTGTACTTGAATGAAATCGCAAGATTTGATGGTTTCTCTGATCATGTCCGATGTTGAGCCCATATGGTGGAGTGAGATGGTGCGGGATTGCCAATGAAGATCGTGAAAATGGTGAAACTGCTCTGCTTTTAATGTTGTGTTAAATCAAAATTTTGAGGTTTAAGGTTGAATTCTATTTTGGTGCTGTGTTTTACCAAGGTTTTGAGTTCATTTGGTACATGTTTCGATTAGTTATTCTCAACATATGTAAATATAATAATATATAAATGTCTAACCATTAGTAATCGATTTAAAGATTATTAGAAGAATTTTTTCACGTTTTTCGTTTTTAATTGAAAACACATATTTTAATATTAGTCTCTTATATTGAAAAAACATATGAAAAAAACAATATCATCCTATTAACAAAATTATTTTCTACCTCCCTCACTATAATAATTAGAAGGTTCATATATATAATTATCAAGTTAGATCGAACGCTTACCATTAAGTCAAAAGCTATAACTCTTAGTCAGGAAACAACTCTTTCTATTTAAGAGTGTCACTCAAGCATCATAATTCAGTTGTGACTCGGTCCACTTGACGTCCACCATTAGACAATTGATGCCACATGCAACAATCTCATCCTCAAAATTGTTCCACTAGGAATCACACTCTTGACCTTGACTTTAATACTAATTGTTGGATCGAGTGCTTACCACTAAGCTAAAAGCTATAACGGTTAGTCAGGATACAACTATTTCTACTGAAGAGCATAACAACCCAAGCGTCACGATTTGGTATGACTCGACCCACTTGGTTTCGCCCACTAGACAATTGATGCCACCTACAACATATCTATCATGTACAACATGCATTTTTAACACTCTTTGAAGTAAAAGTTGGAGAACTTAGAAAGACAAATTCTATCGCCCATCAAATAAAAGTTGAAGAACTTAATGATGCCTAAAACACATTTTCAACATAAAAAATTTAAAAATGATAGTAAATAAAAGAAGAATACATTCACTATTGAGCTTAAAGTTGTTCAATAAATAGAAAAGAAATTACAAGGATTACTTTTCCACAAATCTATATAAAAATAATCCCTCTAATAGAACCTATATTGTACACAAATAGACACACTAATTTATTTATATGTGTGTGGTCTGACATATGAATATCTCTTCATTGATTTTGAAGTTAATGGAGTGTTCAAATGTTGTATAGCATTCTCACTAATTTTAATTTAATAATAACAAAACATACAAATTATTTCAAATAATAAATACACTATTCATATAATAAAATAAATCAACATTATTTGTTTATTGATGATGTAAACCAATAATACTATACCGGAATTCAAATCATTCACAATTACGTGGGTTAAATTTTTCGATCAATCCATTCAATTTGCAATCCACTTTAATTACAATTGGAATTGATTCACGTAATAATGATAAGTGATTTCATTCAATGCCAACTATAATTCAAATTAAATTCACTTTTAAGTTTTTAATCAATTAACAAAGTCCAGCGAATCAATCATAATTTCATCATACACATAACATGATTTCAATTTGAAATTAATGAGCAGCGGAAGAAAATTTAAATCCCTAAATCTAATAAAAATTGGACAAAAACATAGATTATGGTTCATTTCATAAAAATTCCTAAATTCATAATTATGATTTATCATGATTTGAGAAAAACATAATTTGGAAAAAACTTGAGAATCAAAAATCTAACAAACTGCTCCGATACTGCATGTAAAATAATTTATAGTTTTCATATGATCATAATTCATCATAGAAAATTATTCTAGGATCTTAATATTCATGATTCTCACACATTCATATTCATAAATCATAATAGGATACTAATATTGATTCATGAGAGATTCAATGAGAATGTGTTGTTCAATCTATGTTCTTTAACTCATTTTTTCCAATCTTTCTCTTTGTCTTTCTTTCCCTTCTCACACTCTATTTCTCTATGACTGACTGTAAAAAAACCTTATAGTCAAAGACAAAATCCTAATCTCTTTTATAATCCAACATCCATCAAGTTGGGTTACATATTTTATTTTATTAGAACTTCACATAATAATCAATAGATTCTCATATTTTATTAAATCACATTTAGATCCATCATAATATTTTAAATGAATCATATAATATAATTAATTCGTAAATTAATTCTCACAATGTTCCCACCCCATCTTTTTAATTTACATCTGTCTAATCATGTAGCAACAAAGAAAAGAATCTTCCAACGCAAACCATATAAACTAATTTGCTAAAGGACACATATTACAAATCATGTAATGTAATTGATTCATTTAACCTCTTAAGTACTTATATTGAAAAGTTTATACAAATTATCTCACTATATTTGGTCAAATTATTACAAGGATGGTCCATGGAGGAAGAACATCAGCACCAGCTCAAACCCCCTTTTTTTTTAAAGAAAATAGCTCATACTCATGTCCATGTCTACGCATTTCACCATACACATCGCAAGAGTTGAAAACAAAACGTAGTGGAGCTAGCACTCTTTTATTTGGAGTAGTAGATGCATCACAAACTTTTATTTGTTAAAATTCACGTGTGAAAACATAAGCCATAATCTACCCGAGGATTAAAGTGAGCACAAAAGTTTCCACTTCCTTTTGTTTTGCACTCTTCATGAGATTGACATAACTTTGAATGTTGCTCCATCATTTTCCCAACAGATGCATGTTTCAAAGATATGCATATACCATTCTCACAAAAACCACCCAATGCTTCAATCTTCATCGAGAACATTACTGAAATTTAGATGTCGAAGTTAGAATTTCTCACTTCTCAAACATAGTTAAAAAGAGTTTCATATATTTTTTATTCCTTAACTTTCGGGGAAAATTGGAATTAGTTTTTTTTCGAAATTTTAGACCAATTTAGTCTACTATCTTTAAAAAATGCGTGAATTTAGTCATTTTAACCAAATTTTGTTAAATTTATTTTGATGTGTCAAACAGTGTAAACAATTTAAATACTATCATGAAACACGTCAAATAAACTTAACAAACTTTGTTTAAAGAACTAAATTCACACATTTTTAAAATTGGAGACTAAATTTGGTGAAAGTTTTTGAAAATGATTAATTTCTATTTTTGCTGAAAGTTAATAACCAAAAACATATTTATACCGACCAGAGATGATGAAAAAAATGAATGGAAACTACACTTACATGATGTGGCAAGCAAGTAGAGAGCCAAAGGAGAAACCTTGACAGAACCCATTCTTTGACAGAAGCAACTACTTGTGTTATGGGTCAGTTTCTTCTTCTCTACCGATTTATAATCTATGCATTTGTTATCTGTCTTCTGAGTAGATAGTTTCTCATAGAAACAATTAAATAGTTTGATCGCTTATTGAAGACTGTGTGCAGATACAAATAATATGACTAATCATTATTTTAAGACTTCACCTTAAATTGACTCCATTAGGAGATAATTAAAGTCTAATAAAAAATTGTTTCTGTCAAAAATTAACCACTTATATATATATATATATATATATATATATATATATATATATATATATATATATATATATAATATTTAAGTTCAATTGAATTTGTTTAGCATTAAAGAAGTAATGAGATACCATTTTTTTTTTGCATTAATTATGCATTTTCTTTGATAAATTGGTGGATTTTAATTACTTTTCCTATTAAAAAAGTTAATTGTTTTGTCTAATCCATTTTTATTTTGGTTTTTTCTCAAAACGTTATTGAAATTATCTTATGTCATTATTTGAAGAGTTATTTAAATTGTTTTTAAGACTACAAAATTAAAATAAAAATTATTAAAAATATTAAATGGATAAAAAAAAAGGTCCAACAATTTACCAAGATCTAAAAATATATTTTATTCAATTTTTTGATTTATATTTTCACTTTTTTTATTCTAATCATTGTATCTGTCTTCTTTGTCCATACCAAAGAATAATATTGTGAGATAGACATAATAGAGGTTTGAGGTTTGTCATTGGCGGAACTTGAACAAAAATTGTAAGGGACCAAATTATATTTATTATATATAAATTATTCAAAATAAGCACTCATAACAATAGAATCTAAACAATATAACAATAATATATACGAAAGAGTAACATAAAGTTTATCATCAATAATAATATATTAAAAGAAGAAGCAAAAGTTACCTTTAGTCAGAGTGCTTCCTATGCTATTTCAATAACTTAAAATCTTCAATAACTGAATCAGAACTGAAACTAGTTGCAATATCCCTCTCAATATAGATTATCATAATGCTTGCTAAAAATTCAGTCTCCATCTTATTTCTCAACTTGTTCTTGATTATTTTTCATTGCAAAAAAAAAATCTTTCAATTGATTTGGTGGGTATTGCATTTTCAAATTCATTTTAGGAACCTTAGAGAGTTGTTTTTTATTTTCTTCAATATTTGGATTCTCATGAAGTTTCTCAATTTTAGATGATGTAAATACATTTTTTTCATCTTCATCACAAGCCTTCCTTTTGACAAAAGAATCAATTCTTTTACTCTTTACCATAATTTTTCTAATATAAATTTGTCATCTCTCACCTAATTACAAAAAGTTAAAATTATGAATACTCAAAATTAAATCTTAAAAGCAAGACTCGATATTTTAAGAAAACTAATACCTTCTAAATGATTAACTTCCCTTATCTTAGAGTAGTTTCCTAATCTTGTTTTTCCCTTACACAACTTCAAAGTCTAAAATAGCTCTATCTACACAAAGAAGAGTTTGATCAATAATTAAAGCATGATTTTATGATCTCTAACAGATAGAGATATGCCTAGAACGTAAAAAAAGTCACATACAAGAGGGAAAACATATTGCTTCAAAAAAAAAATGAACTTACTCAAAAGAAGAAATTGTTCAGTCCAAAATGTTTCTTAACTCCTCAATTTTACCGTAGTGTAATTTGATTTTGAAAATAATAAGAAATTGATGATGAAAATTGAGATGAAAATAAGACGAAAGAAAGAGATAGAGACAAGAAAAAGAGAAAAATCAAATAAAAGAAGTATAAAAAATTATAATAGAAAAAAATTAGATTTTTAAATTTTAAAAAAGTTTTCCAAACTAAATTAATATAAATAAGATAATAATATATAAATATGTTTTTTAAAATATATAAAAAATAAAATAAAATAAAAATCAATTAATATAAATAAAGTAATAATATATAAATATTATTTTTTAAATATACAGAAAATAAAGTAAAAAAAGAAAGGTTGAGGAACCGCGACTCCCCCAGTGAATACTATCTTCCGCCACTAGTCATCACCTACCTCGTGAAATCAGATTATAATATAAAATTATTGGTGTGAATAACAAAAAACTTGTTCCAATTGTTGAGAAAGACTTCAAAGTTTGTCATCACATTACGTAAGTCACATTACGTAAGTAAAACAGATTCGTGTGTATCTATGTTATTTTTAACCGCGACATTTCAGATGATTTTTATTCCTAATTACGGTAGAACAGTTTCTCTTTTAAAAAATTAAGTTCACTCTTAATTTCTTTTTAAATTTATCTATATTTCATTTTCACTTTAAATTATATCTATTTTAGTCTTTTAAATAGTTTAAATATAATTTTACAAAAAAAGGTTTAAATGCGGATTAGGGTAAAAGAAGAGAGTATTTGTGCGAAGTTTGGAATGTTTTCTAATAAGTTTTCTTGTTGCTTATTTTATTAAAGATGTAACTAACAAGGATAATTTTACAAATAAGTATATTAATTATCTTCTTATCTGTTTAAATGGATATTTTAATCCTCGAGATTCGATACCTAAAACAACTACATATTTTCAAAATTAATAAACTGACATTAGCTTCTAGCCTCTAACGATGCTCAGATGAACCTAAAATGATATTAAAGAAAAACGAGGACTTAAAATTGACAATAAAAGTTTGAGGTGCGCATTTACTTTTACTTAAAAACATCGTAAAATAATTAATAAAAAAGGATGAATCCTTATCAAATGCATCATCATCAAGTTTTTCTAATGATTAGGTGACCTATCATGACAATAAAAAACGACCGCTGAAAATTTGATAAAAAATGTGTAGGGAACTCGTGATTATCTCCTAAGATGTTTTGAACTCAGGTTTAGGATAAATTTTCATAAGCGCAAGTTAGAAAATAGGGTTAAGTATGTTTTTAACTCCTGAACTTTGACCTAAAATTGGAATTTGTTTATGGTCGAAATTTTAATAAATTTTGGTCCTTAAACTTTAAAAATGAATGAATATAGTCCTTTTAACCGAATTTTGTTAACTTTTTTTCAACATGTGGAATGTGTTTCATGTTAATATTGGAGTTGTTTATGCCGTTTGACACATTCTCGGCTCAATATTTATTGAGAAATGCATTCGAAACCTAAAAAAAAGTTAACAAAATTAGGTTAAAAGGACTATATTCATTCATTTTTAAAGTTTAGGGACCAAAATTTATCAAAGTTTCGACCAGGGACGAATTTCAATTTTGAGTCAAAGTTCAGAGACTAAAAACATACTTAACCGTAGAAAGTATAAAGGTTGGAGAAGATGAACTTCAAAGAAGCATTGATATCATTAACTGTAGATCCATGAACATTTCTTTAAGTATCTAGGCATTTGTGTAGGAGAAACTCTAGAAGTAATACTTTTTGAGAATTCATAGCGAATAAAATTAAAGAACAAATTAACTCAGTGGAAAAGAAGGTTTTTATCTTTCATTTAAAGAGTATGCTTACTTAAATCAATTTTGACATATGTACCATTGTACTATATGTCTTTGTTCAAAATGTCCATCTCAATTAGTAAGGAGATAATGAAGATATAAAGAAAATTCTTATCGGTCTAGGGTGCTGAAGGGAGGAAAATAACATGGGTGAAGTGGGCAACTCTATGCAAACCAAAAGAAGAGGGTTGTCTAAATATAAAAAATGTAAAGATGTTTAACGAAGCACTCTTGGCTAAATGGAAATTGAGATTAAGTTTAGAAGAAAATGGGATGTGGAAATAAGTATTGGAGTCTAAATATGGATTTTGGAAAAGCTTGGATGTTAGAAAGTTCATCTAGAAAGAATCTAGAGGGTGGAAAGACTTAAGAAAGATTTGTGGATCTGGTGAGGATAACATATGGTTTGAAGAGAATGTGAGTTGGAAAGTGGGTTCGAGAATTAGGATTTTGTTTTGGGAAGACAAATGGATAGGGGATAGATTAATTAAGGAGTCCTACCCTAGGCTATATGCAAATTCAAATAAAAAAGATCAAACAATAAGTGAATGTGGAAAGTGGGACAATGATTGACGGGAGTGGAATATGTCTTCGAGAAGATATTGGTTTGAATGAGAGAGGCCTCATATTGAAACACTATCAGAAGACATTGATATGATAAATCTTGTTAAAGGAAGAAATGATATTTGGATGTGGAACGATGGGGAAGATAAGGCATTTTCAGTTAAGTCAGCATATAAAAAGGTGCAAGGTCCATGCGCTATAGACAACCAATGCTTCTTTGACTTTCTCTGGAGATTAAAGGTTATCCCATCTGCTAAGTTGTTTGTGTGGTGGGCTATCTCAAATGGAGTACCTACAATGGTTAACTTAAGGCTTATAGGGTCATATTTAACAATGTCACTTGTGTTATGTGCAGCGAGCAGGAAAAGACCATAAATGGACTGAGAATTTGGGGGTAAACCATAATCAGATTCAAGCACATTTTGAACATTTTCATCTAATTAAGCTAAATCACAAAGGGAATATGCTATGGAAGGGGGTGTGGATTGCTATAGTGTGGACCTTATGGAACTATAGGAATCATATTATTTTTAGGAATGCAATACCTAACCCTGAAGAGATATTTTTGTCTACTAAGTGAAAGTTTTGGCATGGTTGAAAAATAAAAATACAAATGTTAATTTTTCCTTTTTTGATTGGTGTCTTTATCTCATACTTTGTTTAAGATCCATATGTTAGGAATTATTCACACATTCTACAATGGAGTGACTGGTGTTTTGTTTGTAAGTGCGGTCTTAACAAACACATTCTATAATGGAGTTCATGTTGTTGACTTTTTGCCAAGGGATTCATGAGAATATTTATCCCTATAAGTTTGCAAGAGCAGTGTACAATGGTGCTAGAGGCCTTTACATCATGCTAGAAAGATAATTTTTAATATCAAAGAGTGAAGCACTGACTCCATGAATTCATTCTAGCTATATTCATAGAGCACCAAATTGAGTTTTTTTGTGAAAATTTATATGAAGATTAGTAGGGTTTTGATAAGTAAATTTGTTTGGCTATGTTTGTATATGGAGTGAAAAACTAAGTACTTATTCTTTATAAAAGGGTTGGAGCATCCTAAATGCTCCACAACCAATATATTTCTTTTATGATAAAAACAAATTTCCTTCTTACTCCAATTCGTAAACAATAACATATTTTTTCTAGAACTAATAATGTAGAGTGCTTGATGAAAAGGTTACAAGTCAGTAATTCATTTGATAAAATCTCTCTATGCAATGATTCATCAACGAAAATAGTTTAATGACACTAACCTTTAAATTTTTTTAGAGCATCAAGGTACCATGTATAATGTATTTTTTTTTTTGTTCTTGAAGTGTTGGTGGTTAACATGTTTAAAACAAATAACTTGACTATGACAAATATTTGTTAAAATTAATTGATGAATTAATTCTATTATGTGACTCATTTAAAATATTATGATGAGTTCAAATGTGATCTAATAAAATATAAGAATTTATTGATTATTATAAGAAGTTATAGTAAAATAAAATAAAGGTAAAATAAAACCAACTTGATGGACGTTGATTTATAAAAAGGATTAGGGATTTGTCTTGAGCAGAGCCATAAGGTTCTTTCACAGTGAGCCATAAAAGACACATGAGAGAAGAAAAAAGACAAAGAAGTAGATTGCGAAAAGGATGTTAAAAAATATAGAAACTGAAGAACACATTAGTGTTGGATCTGATCGATCAATATTAGTATATCTATTATTATGATTTATGTATATTAAGGTGCGAGAATCATGAACCTTAATATCATAAATTAGTTTTCTATAATAAATTATGATGATATAAAAACTACAAATTATTTTACAATATTGTCGGGAACTTAAATGATTTAAATTATTTTTTAATCAAAATGAAGAAAATGCAAATCACCTTATGTTCTCATACATACTATTTCGTCTGTGGTTTGCATTTGTTGTTAAAATTTATTGAGCTTTAACATTCTTTTTGTTGACATCAAAATGACATGCAGAAGATGTTTAAACACAATTATAGATACATATATTTTAGGATTATTCATATTTTTAGAAAAGAAAATACGTGTACAAATAAATTGGTCAATATAAGTGTTGATTTACAAACGGAATTCTCTTGATTTCTCACTTACCCTTTGATATGTCAAAATATAATTTTTCTTACTTTGATTACTTGCTTTGAAAATACATAGACCTTGACTTAATCTTCTCATATTGTAGTTTATCTCTTCTGTTGATACGAGTATAGGTACCCATCATATCTATATTTATATTTTCTCTTTGATGATAGAAAGTTTAAGGTAGGTAAGGTTTGAACTTATTACCTTTTTACTAAATAAGAACATGCTTAAAAATAGCTAAAAGAAAAGTTTGCACAGATTATATAGGATGCATCTTTATCGAATCTATCACGATCAAATTAAATTATTTTTTTAAAAGATTTAAATATGTTAATATACTATTCTTGTTCGACCTAATTTAATCTAGATAAATTTATTGTACTTTTAGTAAATTGCATTAGATCCTAGAAAGGAGATTTTGATTGCTTTCAAAGTTTATACTATATTATTGTCTCATGAAATCTTATTCACACGGTTAAGCTTGGGGCCTCATACATGTGTTGTGTATTCAATATCCTTTATTTATAAGGAGTTTATTAAAACGTTTTCTAGTTTCAAAATAAACCTTCATCTTCTTTACATTTCTAATATACAATGATATTCACATCCTCTATAATTTTAAATAGGCATTCATCTTCCTTTCATTTTTAATAAAGTAACATACCATAAACTTTTGGTTTAATTTCTTTTTTGGTTTATGTTTTTGTCCAAAATTGTCAAGTTGATCTTCCCGTTTGTTTGTCTCAATTTGGTTCAGATTTTTGAAAAAATGATACAATTTAGTTATTTTTGTTAAATTTTTGAATCGAATCAATGATTTTTCATCAAACTTGACACTATGATTATGTTAATTACAACAACAAAGCAAACCATCAATTTTGATGAAAAATTATTGATCCGTTTCAAGAACTTTAACAAAAAAGACGAAATTACATGTATATACTTCGACAATGCCTAAAAGAAGAATGCTTCGTGGGTGCAAAGCAAATGGGGTGGGTTCCAAAATTGAAACTTCAAAGGTTTGGAAATTTTTCAAAATTGAAAGAGGAAATGGGTTTGGAGATTTTTCAGAGTGGAGGAAAAATGCTTCTATTTCAAATAATGGGAGTAAGGGTAAGAAAGTGAGAATTTTTCTCCATGCACAAGTGATATTCCACTACAATTTATCACTCTGTTCAGCTTTTAATTAAATTCAAAAAATAAATTAAAATGGAATGTGTCAGAACAACTAAGGTGGTAAGAGAAGTGATAAAAAATTGTAATCATTTGATAATTTTCTATTGACTAATCAACATTGATTTTTACTTTTTAGTGTTAGTCAAAAGCTAAATATCTTTATTTTTAGTGAAATCAACTAAAATTATTTAATAAAAAATAAAATAAAGTATGACTTAATTGGTAAAAATATATTAAGTTTTTTATTATGTTATTGAAGAAGAAAAAAAATTGCAATAAAGTGTGGCTATAAATTGGTATACATGCTACATGGAACCAGCTCAATGCAAAACTCATGAAACACCTGAAGTAACGCATGGCCTATGTTAGGCTTCCTCCTTTGGCTATCTTCTTGCTAACCACTTATTCCTGTAACTACTATTCCTTTCATTTCTTTTTCATGATTTTTAGTTCTATAATTCAAAACAATAAGAAATTACATGTGCACTTTTTTAACATTTACATACAATTTTTCAGATATAATGTTCCCCATGAAGCAAATTGAAGAAGCTGATTGATCAGGCTCTTGTTCAGTGTCTGAAGCATCACCATCCGGTTCCAGTGATTGTAGTTGTGTGGCTTTAGCACGATTTCTTACTATCCGCATAGATTCAAGTGCACTTGCATCTGCTGTAAAGATGATCTATGATGCTCCGACACGCCTCATAAATGGCGTGTCCCGTGTCCGACACGTATCGGACACCGACACTCGTACGATACTTGTAGGATACACTATGTTCAATCTGAAAAATATTTTTTTATCTTTGACATGATTTTGATGATTAAAATAAGGAACAAATCTTATTCTATCACTACTTTTCGCATATTGGATATTAGATAGATTGATTGAATTCATTTTTGTGTTAGTTGACAATGTGTTAGTTGACAGTTTCAAATTTAACATGTATATACACGACGTGTCCCGTGTCCTATGATTTTTCAATTTAGCCGTATCTCCGCATCCGTGTCCGTGTCGTATCCGTACCCGTGTCCGTATCCGGGCAACATAGAAGATGATCGAAGAACACCCGAATTTATGTCAATTTCATGATGTATGCATGAAGAAAGGAAGTGGAAACTTTTGTGCTTGTTACCCTAACCACAACGATCATGGTTGGTGTTTTCACTCTGTTTCTGAAGCATTGAAAGGGTTCTTCCCAATGCTCGTAACAACGCCTAAGTGAGAAGTGATCTTATGCATGAATCCTTATGCGTGCTCTACTTTGAATAAATAAAAGTTTATGATAGCTTTTCTTTCCAATTCATGGTATTGGGTAGAGATGTCAAAGATAAGTTCCAACTCGAAGTCAATCTGGTTGATTACGGATTTGAACTGGGTTAGGTTTATTGAATGTAAAGCAAAAACAGAGAATACTTCTAAAGGAAAACGTATAGAAGTGTATCTATATTCAACTAAGCAACAAAAGAGGTAAAATCTGTACTTATATGTACAACCTTATTACATCATAAAGCAGAAAACTATGACAGTAACTAAAAACAGGAACTGTAAAAACTAATTTTGACTTAACAAACTCTTAACACTCCCTCTTAAGTAAAAAAGGTTTTTACACACATAACACCAATAGCATCTCTCAACCATTTAAATCGTTCAGCCTAAAAAGCTTTGGTGAAAAGGTCCGCTAGCTGTAACTTAGATTTGCAAGTGCTCAATATCAAGTTTTCCAGTGCAAACTTGCTCACGGAGGAAGTGAAAATGTGTCTCTATATGCTTGCTTCTCCCATGAGAAGTTGGGTGCCTTGCCAAGTCAATTGTTGACTTATTATCTACTAACAGCTTTGCCTTGTGTGAGAGTTCTATCTTCAATTCTTTCAACAGTGTTCCCAACCACACAGCTTGACATGAAGCTTCTGAGGCTGCAATATACTCAGCCTCACACGATGATAAGGCCACTACCGATTCCTTGGTTGAGTTCCATGAGATGGGAGCTCCTCCAAGAAAGAAAACATGCCATGTTGTGCTTTTCCTATCACCTTTGTCCCCGCACCAGTTTGAATCTGAGTACCCCAGCAGTTCCAATTCTGTACCAGACTTCGCTTTGGGAAACAAAATCCCATAGTCACTCGTACCTTGCAAGTATCTCAGAATCCTTTTGGCTGCATACATATGTGATTCCTTTGGATCTTATATGTATCTACTTATCACACCCACATTATAGCTTAGATTAGGTCTGGTATTGCACAAATACCTCAAGCATCCAAAAATTTTCCAAAAACCAGTTGCATCCACAGATTCTTCTTTTGGTGCAAGCTGTAACTTCTGTCCTGCCTTTGCTAGAGTGATTGTTGGGTTGCTTTTCTGCATCTTAAAACGTTTCAGTAGGTCACGAGCATATTTGGTTTGATGCATAATCAAACCATGTACAGTATTGGTGAACTCAATTCCCAAAAAATAGTTTAGCTTTCCTAAATCACTCATTTCAAATTCATCGAACATTTAATTCTTGAACTGAGTTATGTGCTCTTCATTGCTTTCGGTCACCAGAAGGTCATCAACATACAGATAAATTATGAGTTTGTCATTTTTCACCTTATCATTCCAGCATTTGATATACACTCCACATTCAGAAATGCACCTTTGAAAGCCAATTTGCTTAAGAAATGAGTCAATTCTTTGATTCCAAGCTCTAGGGGCTTGTTTTAACCCATACAAGGCTTTCTTAAGCTTGAACACCTTATGCTCTTGTCCCCTTACTTCAAATCCTTGAGGCTGCATCACATAAACATCTTCCTCAAGAGGGCCATTTAAAAATGCAGACTTTACATTCAATTGATGCATAGACCAATCTGAATGTGTTGCAAAGGAAACCACTACACGTATTGTCTCAAGTCTTGCTACTGGTGCAAAGACTTCTCCATAATCTATACCAGCCCACTGTAGATATCCTTTGGCCACAAACCTTGCCTTGTGTCTCACAACTTCACCTTTTGGATTCACTTTAACTTTGTCAATCCACCTTAAAGCTATGGGTCTTTTATCTTGAGGTGTTTCAACTAGGTTCCAAGACTGGTTCTTCTCTATGGAAGCAATTTCCTCTTTCATTAATTTTCACCATCTCTCATCCATTGATGCATCCTCAAATGTAATAGGCTCAGCTTCAGCTACAAGAGCGAAGTGAACCAGGTTCCCATCTAAAGTTACTGTAGAGTTAGATAGTAACTCATAATTTGTTAAATGAGTTATTTTTTGTACCGTTCTGGACGATCTTCTCAGACATTATCATCTGGTCTACGTGTTGCCGGTTCTTCATCTATTAGAATTGTGGTCTGTGACGATTCTTGCGGGTCACTACTCCAGTTCTAGCTTGAAGTTTCATCAACTACCACATCTCTGCTGATGAAAACTTTGTTGGTTTCAGGATCGAAAAGTTTGTATCCTCCTGTAGAGTGATAGCCAATCAACACAAGAGGAATTCCTTTATCATCCAACTTTCTTCTTAACTGATTTGGGTTATGTTTGAAGCACAAGGAACCGAATATCCTTAGGTGTGCAACATCAGGCTTCATACCACTCCATGCTTCCTCAAGTGTCAAGCTTGCTAGTCTCCTTGTTGGAGCTCTATTAAGCATATACGTGGCTGTTATGAAAGCCTTTCCCCAAAGATATTTAGGCAAGTTCTTTCCTTTTAACATACATCTCAACATATTTAGGAGAGTTCTATTTCTCCTTTCAGCTATTCTGTTGTGTTGGGGTGTGTAAGGTGGTGTGATTTCTTGTACAATACCAGTATTCTCACAAAACTCGGCAAACTCTTTTGAAGTGTATTCTCCTTCACCATCAGTTCTTAGAACCTTTAGCTTCCTGTCACTTTGTCTTTCACTCATGCTTTTGAACTTCTTGAAGTTGTCGAGGGCCTCATTTTTTCTCTTTAGCAAGTAGACCCACATCTTCCTGGTTACATCATCTACAAAACAGATGAAGTATCTACTGCCACTGAGAGTTTCAATCTGCATAGGTGCACAAATATCAGAGTACACTACACCCAACCTTTCTTTTGCCTTTTGTTGTATGAACTTACTAAAACTTTTCCTGGTCTGCTTGCATTGAATGCACTCTTTACACATATATTGAGGCACTTCTATCTTTGGCATTCCTCTTACCATTTTGCCATGCTCAAGCAGATGTAGATCTTTGAAGTTTAAATGATCGTACATGTGATGCCATAACCATTTTGTCTTGCTTTCTGTGGTTGCAAAACATTGATGCTTCAGGGCTCTCATTTCCACTTGAAAGGTTTTGTTATGGGACAAACTTGCTTGAATAACCAAATTATCGATTCTGTCAAACACCTTTAGACAGTTATCCTTCATGGACATTACGAATCCTTTTTGCAGCAGTTAGCCAAGGCTCAACAAGTTTGTTTTCAGACCTGGAATGTAAAGAACTTCATCTACCACCACCTCTCTGCCTTCATTATTTCTTAGCATTACTCTACCAGTCCCCACTGTTGATAAGCTACTATTATTAGCAAATTTAATTTTCCCATGTGAGGTTTCATTCATCTTCACAAACCAATCCTTCTTTCATGTCATATGGGTAGAACACCCTGAATCAAGGTACCATTTGGTTTCTTCCTCCAGGTCCGTACCAGTTTTGGTCATCAACATCACAACTTCTGAATTTGACGTATCTTCTTGTGCTAAGTGGGATTTATTCTTCTGGCTTTTCGGTTTGTTCTTGGCACCTTCACCTTTCCAGCATTCCTTGGTAAAATGACCAAGTTTTTGACAGTTAAAACATCTTACCTTTTTCTTATCAAATTTGCACTCTTTCTCTACATAACAACTCGTGTTGGATTTGTGATTTTTCCGTTTAACAGACTCAGTGAAACTTCCTTCTTTCTCTTCTTTCAGTTCTTTGTTCCTCGAGTTACTTTTGCCAGAATTACCTTTTCCTTTCACTATGTACTGAGAACGTGCATGTAAAGCTTGTTCTTGACAATTCTTTCTATCCTCCATGCAATATTCGTGTGCTTCAAGCGAATGCTGCAGTTCCTCGATCTCAAGGGTCTCAAGATTTTTCATTTCTTCAATTGTTATCATAAGATGATCAAACCTTGGTGGTAAAGATCTCAACACTTTGTTTACCACATGCTGCTTTTATCTCCACACGACTTCATGGCATTCCTTAGTACTTGAATTTTATCAAGATACTCAACCATTGTCTCATTTTCCTTCATCATCAAGAACTCAAACTTTCTTCTCAAGGCTTGAAACTTCACCTTCTTGTGTTTATCTCCATCACCGTATGTCTTTACTAAGATTTCTCATGCCTCTTTTGCAGTTTCAGCATGTGAGATCTTATTGAAGACCTTCGAGTTAAAGTATTGATACAACAAGAATCTTGCCTTGCCATCCAATTTCTATTGCGCTTGTAGCTTCTTTTCTCATCATCAGTTGCCTTGCTACCCAGTTTCTCCAGGCCACTTTCAATCACTTCTGCTACATCTTGATACTAGAAGACGACTTTCATCTTTATTGGCCAGTCATCAAACAACTTTCCATCAAATATGGGTAACCCTCCTTGTATAACTCCTCCTAAACCAGCCATGTTAGTCTGCTAAAAAAAACTCTCTTAGTTGCACCCACCGAAAGTTATTCTATCTCCACTCCTTGTTACACCAAGAAATTGCACTCTGCACTGAAGAAACAGTTGATCGAGCCTTCCTATCTTTGGAAGCGCTTTCAAGAGAGCGCAAGAACTTAATTGGCTGACTTTTTTCTCAGGTCTTTTCACAACCTAGCTCTTGATACCATATTGAATGTAAAGCAAAGACAGAGAACACTTCTAAAGGAAAACATATAAAAGTGTATCCGTATTCAACTTAGAAACAAAAGAGGTAAAAGCTGTATTTATATGTACAGCCTTATTTATTACATCATAAAGTAGAAAATTATGACAGTAACTAAAAATAGAAACTGTAAAAACTAATTTTGACTTAATCAAACTCTTAACAGAAAAAAAAATTAGATTTTTTTTTTTAAATGGGTTGAACCAAACCCGACTCACTTAATCCACCGGTTCGAGTCAGGTTGAAGGTGAGTTAACCCACTTAACCCACCAACATTTTTTTTACAATTTTTTATTTTTTTATGTTATAATTATTCGCTACTTCTAATTATATAGGTTCACAATTTCATATTTTAAATGTGAGAATGTTGTTCACTAATATTTGAATAGTTTGAATATTTAATTAATTTGTTTGCAAGTTATATATGTTGATACTTTAATATTTTACTATTTTTTTATAATAATATTTCGAGAATGAGATAAACACTTTGATTCAACTATTATAAAAAATAAATTAAGTCAATTTACTCTTATTGTAATGCTATAAATATATAAAATAAATTGCAAAAAAAAAAAAAAACAAAACATTCGCAAGTGAGTCAACCTACTAATCCACCAACTTGTGGTGGATTGGGTTGGGTTGCAAAGTTTTTGACTCGTCAAAAAGTGAACCGAATTGAGTTTACCCTTTTTTAACTCAACCCATAGTAAGTCAACCCATGTGAGTCAGATTGGATCATTTTGACACCCCTAATTTTGGACTATATACATAAATTCTTTAGCAAAAATATATAATGGAAAATGTTCTCTAAATCTTAAGGAATGAGAAATGAGCGGATAAATATGAAAAATATGTAAATAGTTATTGATTATTATGAATTCGATATAAGAAAATTTTTTATTATTGACAAATTTTAGTGACAAAAAATAATTAGTTACTATAGTGATTAATTTAAATATCAATTTATAAAATAAAAATTATTGGTAACTAAAATAGTTTATAAATTGGTTTCTAAATTGGTTATTATAATAAATTGGTCTCTAAATTGATCATTAACATTAACTACAAAAAAAATTGTCTCTAAAAGACAAATTTTAAAACCAATTTTTTTTGTAGGTAAAACTTTGATAAGTAATGTTAGTGACCAATGTAAAGACTAATTTACTATGATGATCAATTTAAAGACCAACTTAAAAACTATTTGAGTTATTAATAATTTTTAATTTATAAATTGATATCAAAATTAACCACAATAATAACTAATTATTTTTTATCTCTGAAATTAATCACTAATAATTTTTTTATAGTAATTATGTCAACGTAGAACGACTAGAAAAAGAAATTAGTTGCTCAAGACCATAATTTTATTGACATATCCGTAATTTTTTTTTTAATTTTAGCAAAAGCTACGATATGTATAGCACATAAAAGTCATTAAGAAAAGTAAAATACAAAAGTATATAAATTTCAAGAAGAACAGAAAAATGCTAAATGAAGCTAAACAACCTAAACTAATTTAAAGAGACAAAAGATCTTTGCCGGAAAAAAAAACACCAAAGATATAAAGGAAATAACATGTAATCGTACAATCCACTTAAAAATCAGTCACATGCATAGAAGGGTGTTTTAGATAATCTGTATGATCCTTTTGAGTTGCACTAGAAGAGAGAGTTTTATTTGAGTTTCTAGAAGAATATATCCTTGAAAATACATAACTCTTCATGAAACATAATTTATGAATATTTATTTTTCAAAAAAATAAACTACAAAAAACATTTTATGGATAATTAATTTTTTTCTTGTAGCGTTTCGTAGTGAATAGACATTTTAAGAAAATACATGGATAAAGTTAAAATATTTTTCCAAAACATGTAAAAGAATGCTACAAAATCTAAAATTTTTCCATTGCTGCAAAAGAGGAAGAGTGAAAGAATGCTACAAAGAAGAGAGAAAATCTAAAAAAAAAAAAAACTCATTTTGAAAAGTTCTTTTTTATATTCTAATTTTTTTCCAAAACATATTACATGATATTTTGGAACACTCGTTATATAAAACATTATATAAGAATCTTTATTCGGAAATATATTTCATATATTTCAGAAATTTCATTCTGAAAATTTTGTTACAAAAACCTTGTTCCGTAGATTCTGGAAAGCTTGTTCTAAATTTCTGGAAGATGTAATCCACAAGTCACTTTTATCATTTTGAAAAATCTAAGGGGTGCATGAGAAAGATTCAGGTGTGCAGGAAGTAAAGGCCATTTGGAAATGTGTTATTGAAGAAATACATCACCAGCAAAGTGATCCCCACAAAGCCCAATGATAAATAATTGGAAAAATACTAGTTTGTTTACAATCAATTGTTATTAATTAGAGATATATTTTAATTAATATTTAATTTTAAAATATTAAAATATTTAACTTAATTAATGATATTAAAAAATAATTTTGACTAACGTCAATAAAAAAATTAACTAATATTAGTAAAATTAATTTCAGTCAATATAAATGAAGAAAAATTATCGTAAACATGGATAAAAAAATATTGGTAATAGCTAATGAATTTGTTTTAACCAACATCAACAAGAAACACCACTAATTAGTATTTTTAAATTATTAAATAATATATAATCTATAATCTATAACAATATATAAAGAAGATTCTCTCTTTTGTGTCCACATTTCATAATACTAAATATACCCTTTACAATATAATTATTTATTAAATTTTTTAAAATTAATGGTTATTTTTACTTATGTTCTATAAAACTGTTTATCTTTTTTCTTTCTTTTTTTATTCATCAACAATTATTCTCTCTATTCTATTCATTTTATTTTTAAGAAATATACATTTATTTTATATATTAACTTAATAACATTACACTATTATCATCTACTAATATAATGTTATTCATATTTAAAAAATGCGTACAAACAGATGCGATAAACGCCTATGTTTACATTAGTAATATACAAAGAAATTCTTTCTTTTGTGTCCACGTTTCATAATACCAATTATATCCTTTACAATATAATTATTTATTAAATTTTTTAAAATTAACAGTTACTTTAACCTATTTTCTATAAAACGGTTTATCTTTTTTCCTTTTTTTTAATTCATCAACAATTATTCTCTCTATTCATTTCATTTTATTTTTAATAAATACATTTATTTTGTATATTAACTTAATAACATTACACTATTATCACCTACTAATATAGTATCATTCATATTTAAACAGTGTGTACACACATGCGCGATAGTGTCTATGTTACGCTAGTATTAAAATAAATTGAATAGTAATTAGAAAACATAAAATTTAATAAATTTAAATTATTTTATCCAAATAAGATAAACTACTCAAATTGAATATACTTCTAATTTAACCTAATTTTCTAGAAATTTTAAATTGCTTTTCCAAAAGAAAAAAAAAAAAAAACACTTAACTATAGGAATGATTTGCGTTGCACAGGCATATTGGGCTCGTAAAGTTTATTGGGCTCAGAAATCAAATGCCGCCCAAACGTGAGAGTTGACACTGATCCAACTCCCGAATATTTCGAAAAACAGCAAATGCATGATTGTTTGGTTTGTAACAATATTTATTTTTTATAATAATAGTGGGAAACTAATTATTTTTTAATCTAACTATTAGTAAAAGGTTTTTCTTTGGACATATTTTAATAATTATTAAATTTTTTTGTTCAACACCAGTTATCCACATCTTCATTCGAAAGAATTTCTTTTTCCAATGATAACTCATTTAAATCAAATAGCTTCATCAAAATCAAATGGGACTTTAAGTAGTATTTGTAACTCCAAAAACAAAATACTAATTATGTCATAAGGAAAGGAACATCAAGAATGGTGCTTTTGAACTATTCAAACAGTACACCCGAATTGTTATTTAGTTATTTATAAGACTATGCGATTCAAGTATTTTTCATGAAAAATAGTCCTAGATTTAGGTTAGAAGAGAGTTTATAAATGGAAATATATATAAATTAGGATTAATATTTTGAATTATAAGTGTGAAAATTATATTAGTGTGAGTAATTAATTGTTTATAATGAATGATTAGTATAGACTACTACAAGAAAACGTTAATTATCGACCGATTTAAATTTGTCAATAATGGTTAATTATCAATAATATTACCGATGGATTGTTTAATTTAGTGATGAAAATATTCTTTAGTCAGGTCATATGTAGGGATGTCAACGGAGCAACTAGAGTACAGGTAGTAGCTCCCCCATACCTTACTTGCTAGATAAATATTTGTCTCGTACCTGTATCCATATTCGTCCGGTATCCGTTATGCGGCTACTCGCATAATTTTTTTAATATCCCGTACCCATAAATGTGGCTTACTTATCAATGGATCAAAGTTGTCGGTAAAGTCTTCAATGAAATTATAATTGCATTTGAGATTCCATCCCCTAATTTTAGTTTCATCCCAATTTCATCAAAGAAAGCAAAAGTCCAACCTCGCGCTGGCCATGCATGGACACTATCGTGACCTTACCACTACCTATTATGACCCTATCGTGACCTTGTTGTAGGCCATTGTGATTTGTTGTGACATTTGTGGACTAAGTGTTACATATTGTTCTTTGTGGGTTGAGGGAGCTTGCATTTGAGGGTCTGTGTCGCGTTTGCTGGCCTTCCAGTCGTTGAGGGACCCTGTTATGGTTGTTGCTCCATTAGTTGTCGAGGGGCCTTCTGTGTTCGCTGACATACCAATCGTTGGGTAAGAGGTGATTTCATTGTTGGGTTCGACCTTATTGGTTGAGCATGTCTCTCTGTGTGGTTGTCTCTCTACGCTACTAGTTTGCTTTAATTGATTTAGAGGTATGGTTTTAATTGGTTTTAAGGTAGAATTGGTTTGACGAAATTGATTTGAATTGTGTTCATTTTGATCTTGGTAGTTTGAATTTGAGGGCTTTAACTTTGAACATGTGTTCGTATTTATCTTGTGGGGTTGAATTGTGTTAACATGTTTAATTATGCTAATGAATGTGTTTATGTTCTTGAGTGAACATGTAGTTTGATTGGATGTTTTACTATGTGCTTTTGGATTTAGGTAGTTTAGAGCTATGTTTATGATCTCCATATATCAGTCCCCAATTTCCCTTTTTACCATGTGTAAGTTCAAATTGGTTTTGGCAAAATATCTTTCTACTACTCATGCAATGACTAAAAGCATGTGATCAAGCTTATGAAAATTTGAGCGCCAGTTTCAAAGCTTCCAAATTCTAGTCATGGAATTCCTGCCACCTTATGTCCAAACTCGCTTTAACAACATTAGTCTAGCCCAACATCGTCCTAGTAGCCACCCATTCCAGTCTAGCCCACCCCAGTCCAACCACAATCCCCTAAAAAAGAAGAAAATAATTATAATGATTATGCAGATTATGAGGACTTGTTTTTAGATACTTATGACATTTTTTTAATCTAGTCTAGATACATTACTTATAAATATACTATTATTTGATGTTGTATGGTATTGCAATGTTTGTTTAGATTGTCTTACTAGAATTACAAAATATGTGAGGTTATTATTATTTTATTGCAGCTTTATTGACAATTTTATTTAGTGCAAATTTGAGTGCAGCATAAAGCTCACTGCATTAAAAGGTTAAACTCTATTTATTGCGGATTATACTGATGGATATATCTGTCAATAATATTACGTACGTGAATTACTGACGAAAATTTTTGTCAATAATTACCGAAGGACCCCTCTGTCGGTAATTATTGAAGGATTACTCCATTGGTAAAATCCTTCGATAAAAATTACCTTCTAGAATTTTACTAATAAATTCTTGTTCGTCGATGATTCGTTGAAAAAATACGTGTATCCACCAACTTGTTCATTATAGTTTAAACTATTTGTCGTTTAAAATTTTCTCATAATAATCTAAATGAAAATATACAACTATTTAGTAAGGGTTAAAAAAGTCAATGAAAACTTAAACTTTTAAACTATTAAAAAGAGTAATGTTGACGAATGAAATTTAAAAATGTTAATTGGAATCAATCTTTAAAAACTTCAACTTTACTAAATTATACCAATAAAAATATTCAATATATTTTTTATCATTAACATTTCCATTAATATTATATATCTTGTAGACATTTAGATTGGTGGTGCTGGATTTGGTAAACAATTACATTTCACCTAACGTGCTCATATAAATTCCACGTGGAGACCATTTTTGTTTACTTAAATTCTATTCCTTAAACTTAAATAATTTTTTATCCAAATATTATTTAACAAACACGTGTCTACGTAGAACTATCATAATTAATATATAAGTCGCAGCAAATGCATGCTGAATTTTATATTCTTATCAACTTCAGACAAATCTTACCAGCTTTGATCGTATTGTCTTCATTCTTTAATGTAGTTTTTTCTTTTCTCGTTGACTCTCTCTCTATTTTTCGAATATGTTATTTTATGTCATTATTTTAATAACATTTTAAGTTTTTATTTTAATTATTAAATGATTTAGAAAACTAGATTTGAATTTCTTATGTTACAAAATAAACATGATAGATGATTCAAGAAATATATAAACGAACGAAATACAATTTTTTCTCAAATTAATTATAAAATTTAATATTACATGTAATAAAAAAATACGCTTTTGTCTGTTTAATATAACCACATTATAATATAAATAAATATATAAATATTCAAATAAAAAATAGAATTATAAGGAAATAGTGAGAAACCGAAAACCTACCCGCAATAACGCACATTAAGTATCATAATTAATATTTGTTGGTTTGTTTTATTTGTAAGTGCTTATCTCATTGTAGTGCATTCATACTTGATGGGACATTGTCCTCAGAAACAACGTGAAACAATATAATTTAATCATAGAAATATTATTTAAACCAACTTATTATTATTATTACTATTTAAATATTTTTATTTAAAACTAAATTTTAATGTTTTTAAATTTCATTTAACTTTTTTTTTTTAATTTTAAGTTAACTTACAGATTTAGTATGAACCATAATTATATATTAAAAATTGTTAAAAACTAAACTAATTTAGATACATAAAAGTAATATAGATGGAGAGAACACTATAATGTTGAAAATTATTTTGAATTTTAATGTCAGTGGTGAGCAATATAGTATCATTCAAAAATATTATTGTTATTTATTATTTTGCTTAAAATGATTGCATTGAGTATCATTTGAACCAATATTCAAATTTAGATGGATTAGCGTTTTCTCAAATGAAATTTGTTTCGGAATAATATATTAAATATATGAAAGATTAATTCGATAACTAAAGCTTTAAAATTATGCGATGAATATTTTAAATATTTAACGAACAAAGAAGATCTAAAAAATAGGCTAAAATATTTTTTTAATTTATTATTTTTACCAACATGTGTTTTATTTTTTTATTCTGTAACAATTATTTATTTTGTTCCTTTTTACTTCAGTTTAAGTTACTATTTTCTTTTTCAAATACTGATAATTTTTAATTTTGGAGAATGATTGTGGACTGTATTTTATAATTGATTTAAGTCATAACGTATTTCATTAATTAATACATTAAAAACATGAAAACTAATTAATATTTAAATTTTATAAATAACTATAAATAAAAGGGTATAATGCAATAAAAAATTACTGTCTTATTACATAAGAAACAATAATTTCATTAATTTTGTTTCAATCCTCTTAATTAATGATTAAGGTAAGTAATGATTAAAGAAATTTTAATTTTAATTTTGTTTTTGAGTTCTTTTAATTGTTGAGATAATTATTAAAGTAATTAAACATGTATGGTGTGTTTGTTAAAAGAAAGATTAATGTTAATATGCAATTAATCATTTAAGAAGGTTTAACTTTTCTTAATATATATATATATATATATATATATATATCATACTTACTATTTATCTCAAATAAAATAAAAAGCTTATATTTAAAAAAAATAGGGCATACATTTGTTTTTAAAAGAATATCCTTAGATCCATCAATGGGCCCTTTTATATTGTAACACTAATTAGCTTTTATAATTTTTATCTAAATGTAATAGAATAAATCTTATGTTTCCAATGAAAAAAAAAACGATTTAAAGTTGTGTTAAAAGTTTGAAAACATTTCCTATTCTAAAATAATTAAATTAACTTAAATTTGAGAATACCTATTAAAGATCAAATCAAGGAAAAATCTTATTAATAATAGTGATTAAAAGTTATTAATTATTATAGTGACAAATTTATATATCAATTAATAAAATAAAAGTCATTCAAATAATTATAATTGGTCTCTAAATTAATTTCTAATACCACAACAAATTTTCATATGAGCGAGTACACAACAAGGACATTGAATCGTAGTTAAATTATAGGTAGCTAATTATCGATAGAACTATTCCGTAGCTAATTCCTAGCTAATGCATAATTAATTCCTAGCAAACTAGTTGTCGCAAATGTCTAATTAATCTCTAGCAAAATGTTTGTAGCAAATCCCTAGCTAATCCCCAACAAACTATAGCTAATTCCTAACTAGGGATGTCAACGGGATGAGTAGGGTACGGGTAGTAACTCCATTGTACCCTACCCGCTAGATAAATATATGTTCCGTACCCGTACCCATATCTGTCAGGTATCCGTTATATGGGTATCCACATAATTTTTTAATATCCATGGATACCCACGGGTACCCGCGGGTATTTACAAAAAATTAAAATAATATTTAACAACATATTTTAATCGTAAATTCAAATAAAATACAATACATAATATTCATAAATTTTAAATAAAGTCCAAATAACCCATTTAAATAGTGTTGAATGACAATTTACAAAGAAATGATTTTTTAAAAAACTAATTGATAAAAAAATAACTCATTCAAAATCAATATGTTAATATTTTAATCATGTTTTTTTTTTTAATTTAAATTAGAGTATAACAAATATGAGTATCCACAGGTACGGATACTATAATAACCGTACCCACCCCATTAACATGTGGATATTAAAAATACCTATACCCGTTACTCGCAGGTATCCATTTACAATATCCATTTCCTACCTGTTGCGGGTTTTATCCATGGATACCCGTAGGTATGAATTTTTTTGACATCCCTATCCTTAGCAAAATGTTTGTAGTAAATTTCTAGTTAATCCCTAACAAAGTATTTGTAGTAAATTTCTAGCAAAATGATTTTGTAGCAAATCCCTAGCAAAGTAATTGTAGCAAATCCTAACGAATCCCTAGCAAAATATGTGTAGTAAATCCCTAACTAATTCCTAACAAAGTGATTATAGCAAATTTCTCGCTGACTCGTAGCAAAGTAATTCGTAGCTAAACCCTAACTAAATCCCTTGCCAATTGAGTCATTGATGTGCTATATATTAATTTTCTTGTTACAATGGAGGAACCGGAGAAGGATTTTATCTTTGAACTAGTTCATGAAAAACTATACAAGCCAATTAGTTACGAAATGTTTTGTCGATGATCTCTCGCTAAATAGCGAAAAATTAGTGAGTGATATTTTTTCTAGTTAATTTCTCTTGCAAATTAACAGTTTTGTTGTAGTATGAAATTTAAGTATCAATATTTTAATTACCAAAAAAATGTAACTAAACATTAGTTACCGATGTTTTTTTTTACCAAAAGAATTAATTTTTAATTAATTAGTGACTAATTTAAAGATCAATTATAATTTTTTATTTTTAATAGTGATTATTTTAGTAATCTATGATATTTTATTTTGTATAATGGAAATTTATGAAAATAAATAAAAGAAAAAGAAATACACTTCATGTTAAATATTAAGATGACATGATCTAATATTGTATGAGGAAATACAACTCAATTGCTTGTAACGGTAAGTTATTTACCTTATTTTAAGATCTGAATTCAATTCCTATAAATAATAATAACAATAATTGCAATAATAAGTTCGTATGAGATCTGAATCTGATACGCCCCAAATAATGCACGTATTTTTTCTACTATTTTTAAAGGTTTCTGATATGAATACATGCTGTTTGACCAAATAAATGTAATCGCAATATTTAAGTTTACTCGATCCATAGATTCATATCATTTATTTTTTATTTATTTTCTTTTTAAATGAATTCTAGATGACAGTACGGCTCACATTCACAAAATCTAAGTTGACCAATATATATCAAAACAGCACAGCATGGATAATTATTCTTTCTTTATAATCTCGTTGTGAAGATTTGGAACTAGTAATAATAGATGATTTTTTTAATATTAAAAAAATTCATATTTTTTTATCAATTTTGTTTTAAAAATTTTGTCGTAAAAAATACTTATAAATTTTGTTAAGAAAAAAATTTGTAAAAAATTATTATCAATTTTTTTTAAAATATTTTGTATAAAATACTTTTCGCAATAAATTTTGTAGAAAATATTTGTAAATTTTATAATTTTGTAAGAAATGATTACATACGAAGGAATTACCTGTTATTTAAAATTTTTTAAAAAAAAAAGAAAAAAAAATTTTTCTTACAAATTTTTTTAATAAATTCACAAGAAAAATTTCATATTATATAAGAATTTCTAGTAGTGTTTCAACAATAACTAAACTAATATTTAGTTTGTTGAATTTGCATACTATATATATTTATATTAGTTAAGTATTTTTAAATATGTAAATTATATTATAATTGAATTTTGGATTACATGGTATGTGTATAAATCGATCTTTACTATTGATATTATAAAAAAAATGCAAAGTTTGCTGGAATAAATACAAAAACACTTAAAAAACAATATATACTTTGCATGAAATAGGTTAAAACTCTATGAACTATGTTGCAAATCATTCCTAGCTAGCTAGAAAGTATTTGGTGACTTAAATGCACACTTCTTACAGTAACTAACTTACATTGAAGGTGCAATTGAGGCTTATTACCATAGGATCAATAGAATAAACAATAGGCAACTTCTACAAATTTCATTTATTATTTAATATCAATAAATCTATACTTTGATTTAGAAAATAATTTCTTTTTGAAATTAAACTAACAATATTTAACCCATCACAGATTTAATTTTTAACTAATTAAATTTGATCCAAATAATTAGTGAGAGAACTTGTTGTTTGGAAGAATCTTTGTGTTTTTCTTTTCTTTTTACAAAGTATATTATATATATATATATATATATATATATATATATATATATATATATATATATATATATATGAAACACTAGAGTGTTTTAAAACTTACAAAAAATTTATTATTTTCAATAGAGATATTACATTTAATTCCAGCAAATTTAACACTTATAGTCCCAATAATAATAAATATCATTATTAAGATTTGTCATGCATTAATCATTCTTAGTTCAATAGTAAATAGTGAATTTCTTTTATATATCAATGCAACCAATACCTTTTCAATTGAAGAGCAATATTGATTGCAAACTTTAAATGTGAAGTTGTTGTAAAATTAATGAGCCTTTTGCGGTGCTGTATACAATTATGCAACTTCTAGTGATGTATCCCATAACATTCCAAATACATTTCTTGCATCACTTGTTCTGATTTGTGTGATACCAATTTAAAATGGATCGAAAGTGAAGCATTCGATCATTTCTCATCGTGTATTTTAGTCCATCCTCCAAAATTGGTATTATTGAATATCAATATTGATCCTTCACTCTATGATAGTGTTCGTCTTTGATGTGAC
Source organism: Vigna unguiculata (assembly GCF_004118075.2). Classification (NCBI taxonomy): domain Eukaryota; kingdom Viridiplantae; phylum Streptophyta; class Magnoliopsida; order Fabales; family Fabaceae; genus Vigna; species Vigna unguiculata. Next base: position 4,304,936 of record NC_040289.1, on the reverse strand, counting down.
ATCGATAATACACTCTAAATGTAGCTCATTTGTTCCTATATGTCCTTGCACCTAAACAATAATTTCTACAAAAGCATACATTTAGGCTGAATTGCTTGACTGTGGTTACTAGATTACTAGATTGTATCTTTTCCTATTTACATCAATCTTATACTTTTATTTTCCATAGCAAGTCCATCTCTTGTAGTTATTATCATACTTGATGTATTTTGTTTTTTTCTTTATTTGAATCAATTTAGTCTCTTGAGATGGTTATAGTTTGTTTTCTGACTTAAATATCTTATTAAAAATAATTATATGGATTCATAATTTTGAGAGTAAATAATATTAAACATGTTACAATATCTTAATGACAATAACATAAATAGTTTATTTATATTTGATGAGATGTATGACATTTCAAAATTAAATCTTACAGATGAAATTGCTTTGTAGGATCCTGTTGTACCATTTTCTTTATATATCTTTTGTAAACGCTTTATAAAATTACTTAGGGTTTATATCATTGTCCCTTAACTAATTATTTCACTAAAAAATATATTTCAACTTTTATATTCCAATCAAGTAATAAAATAATATTTGTTAATTATACTTTGACTAAATCATATATATTTCCCATAAGATTGTATTTGAATGTTAAATATGACATCATGTAGGAAAGACAATCCCCTAAGAAACAGAAAACATTCTTATAATTTTGCAAACCTAGAATTGTAAAGATCGCGTATCTCTTGATGTGATTCATGTCCCTTTCTCAGTGAGGTGTTGAACAAATAATTTTACGATATTCAGAAGTTGATGGAAAGCTTGAGTTAAACTAATGATTATAACGTTATGGCTTGAGTGAGAAATTATAAATGATCGAGTTCTACATGTATATATGGAAAGACATTGCAAAGATTATGGTTTTTGTATTTTGGTGGTAATGTGTAGGGTTGGTAGATATTCCAAAAAGGGTTAAATATGTTTTTTATCTCTTAACTTTTAGTAAATTTTGAAATTAGTTCATTTTGAAATTTTGGACCAATTTAGTCCTTCATCTTTTGAAATACGTAGATTTAATCCTTTTAATCAAATTTTATTAAGTTTATTTGATATTTCAAGTGCGTTTTATAATAGTATTTGACTTAACATTAAAGCAAAAATGTGTCAAACATTATAAATAACTCAAATATAATCTTGAAATGCGTACGAGACATCAAATAAACCTAACAACATTTGATTAAAAGGATTAAATTCACATATTTTGAAAGATAGAGGACTAAATTGATCCAAAGTTTCAAAATAGACTAATTCCAAAATTTACTAAGAGTTAAGGGACAAAAACATATTTAACCCTCGCAAAAATATAGAGACTTTATGTTGTAAACACATTGAAGCTATAAGGTGTTAGACATGAAATTCCTCATTTTCTTTACTTTTATTTGTTGCATATATTAATATATATGGGTTGGAACATCTTAATTAAACACTTCTATTAATATAATTTTTTGCTAATAAACAAAAGTTATTATAATGTTTTCTTCTCTTGTTAAGTTCCAACCTTTTGTATTAAAATGATGTCATGTTTTAATTCTTATGTGATGTTTTTTTATTGACATTTCTAAGACATCAGTATCATAGAGTTTACACTCATGTTTTATGCATATTCATTAACTATAGTTTATAATTTTTCCGTATATAGATATTAATTTTTTCGTGAACTTGAAATGATATTAAAATTTTTGAAGACACTCCTTTATCTGCTTGCGTATTTTATCTGCTTGCGTATTTAGCTAAAGTGTCTGATAAGTTTGTTGTTCATTCATTAAAATGTGTTTTTGTGACCTATGCCACCGACAAACAAGGTTGGAAGGCATAAGGAGATTTTTTTTTCTCATTGTTCAATTTTTTGAAGATACATTTATGCTTGAATTTTATATTGTAAACATTTCACAAATTCCTACATATATTTATCCGCTGTAAGAAATTGTTAAATTACTAATGGAATTTTACTGTCAAAAAGTATTTTATCGACAATTTTTTATAAGGATGAATTTTATTAGTAAATTTGACTGACGTATTTTGTTAAAAATATTTAGAATTTTAATTATTGACGGAGATATCCATCAATAAAATAAGAATTTTTATTATTGGTAAAAATATTCGTGAATAATGAATCCATCTGTAATTTAGAGATTATTAACGAAGAATTTTGTCAGTAGATTTTATCAACAAAAGGAGTGTCAAAGTTTTCGTTTTGAACTTTAACCATTTCACCATAAAATTTGTTAGTAAATTTGTTGATTATTGAATTCTTTTAGAAAGTAAATTTATTGGCAATGGATTTTTTATTTTAAATATGTTAATAAATTCATTGGTAATTGATTTTTTTTTTTAAATTCATCAATAATTTCATGAGTAAATCTATTGATAGAATAAGTGTCAATTTTTTCATCAAATCCAATGAAATCACGATAATTATTAATGAATATTTACGGATGGATTCTAGTAGTTGGTAATTACTTATTCATGATAAAAATTATTGACAAACATTTTACTAACAAATGTTTTATTATTGATAATCCACGATAATTTTGATTTATCAGTAGATTTTTGCGTTATAGATGAAATTTACATGATACTAAATTTGTTTTGTGGAGTGTCTCTCCACCTATTACTTATTATCTTGTTGAGTGACACTAAATTTTTTCACACTATAGGTATTTCCTCACTTGGTGCGCTGAACGTTTGCGGTTGTCTCTGAGATTGTTATTGAGTTATAGTAAATTTGTATAACAATTTGATAGATTAATTTCTTTGATTAAGTTTTATTTTACTTTATATATGTAGATATGTACATTGCATAACTTTAATTCAAAGTAAATTGCCAGAGAATCATATTTTGTTTTTGTTCTGTATTTGGTATTGCCTATAATTCTTTTTGGGTTGATAAAATTTGCATAGAAACCATATATCTCTTTGTACAAAAAGAAAAAATCTCCACAAGTATTACATCTGTTTACATTTTTATAAAAAATCTTTACATTGATACAATATATGGATGAGTAATAAGAATTTTTTTAAGGTGGATATAGAGATAAAGATAGGTATAAATTTACTCCATCACCATACTCATTTCTATACCTATTCCTTCTTCATATCTTTTTCCGTTTTAAGTTATCAAAACATAAACACTTTATTATGTAACTTAAGAAAATTATATTTACTATTGTTTTCCATGTCCTTATTTCATTTCAATTGGAAATTCTTTATTCTTTTATTTTGTCACATAAACTTTTATTCTCTGGTTTCAGTTATAAATATTTACAACATTTACTCAGATAAATAAAGTACTTTATTATCTCTTACACTTTAATTATTATTTTTTCTTTGTAACTTATTCTAAATGATGTGTTAGCCTAAACAAAATACATACCTCAATTTTGTTAGACACAAAGGTTGACTTTCTGGTACCATGGAAAAGTTTGCACAGTGGCTCTTCAAATATTATTGAGGAGAAAGAAATGGTTTGCACAAGTGTTAAATGTAATTTGTAGAGTGTGTGACTCAGCCAGAAATTATCTAGAAGGAAATCATTACTATGTTTGGAGTTTTTATATTATAAAATTTGATTAGGTATTTCCTTTTCTAGTAGGTATCAAAATGGACCCCATAGTTTAATTAGTTGTGAAGAGTTGGTGAATTATGTTCTATATAAGAAGGACATGATGGAAATACTTTTCACCATCATCTCCATCTTTCTCTCTCCATTTTTTACCTTCTAGTTCTTCTTTGATCATCATGACACTTGCTGGTAAAATCACCACTGAAATTGGGGTTCATGCAACTGCTGCAAAGTGGTTCAACCTCTTTGCAAAGCAACTCCATCATGTTCAGAACCTTGCTGAAAGAGTCCATGGAACCAAGCTCCATCGTGGTCAAGACTGGCACCACCCTGAGTCCATCAAACAATGGACTTATGTCATAGGTAATTCAACTTCTAATAACTCTGTAATATGAAACCCTAATAACTCTGTAACGTTCTTTTTTCTTTTAACCTAAGTTTGAATAATATGCTTGGCCTCTCTACAGTTCTCCCAGTTCTAGGTTTAGGTATATTGATTTTGATGTAAGATGATTTAGAGATTACTTCTTAAAATCTTTTGAAAAGTAGAAACTGAATTGCATCCAAAAAACTGGGAAACATTTATTCAACTGTTGTTAGGTTAGGTTCTTAATGACACGAAGCAGTACATCATGATCAAAATTGAAAAAAAAAAACAATTGCAAAAGCAAGAAGAAGAACTACTTTTAAAATTTGAATTAATAAAATCTGACTTTAAAGAACTACTCACAAAAATAAATAAAGATTAAATGAATCTGAATTATAACTAGCTAAAATATTGATCATTAATTTTAAAAACCGATTTAATGATTTGTTTGAAAACTTATTTAATAATAATAAAAAATAACTTAAAAAATAATCATTCTTAATTATTTTATAATTGTGATATTGGTTTTGATTTTGGGAAAGAACAGATGGTAAGGTGACAACATGTCAGGAGAGTATTGAATCTATTGATGAAGCAAACAAAACAATCACCTACAAGCTCTTCAATGGAGACATCGATCAGCAGTTCAAGGTTTTCAAGTTCATATTTCAAGCAATCGATAAGAACAGTGGTGGTGCTATTATCAAATGGACCATTGAATATGAGAGGGTTAGTGAGGACGTTGATCCTCCTTATGGCTACGTCGAGTACCTGCACAAATCTACCAGAGACATTGATGCTCATCTTCTCAAGGCATAGTTCCAAAAAGTTATGCAGAAAATTAAAATAATAATAAGAAACAATGGCCTTATCCTTTGGTTAAGTGCTTTTCTGTAAAATAATATATATCTGTGTGGAGTTTGACGAAGGATGGTTATGTTATGTAGATCCTTCCTTTGTGTGGAATAAACTTGGATATGCATGTAGGTCATGTATTGAAGTTTGTTGAATTATTGTATGTTCAAGTGTTCAATGTGATGTATGAATATTTATGACTTGTGTAAAACTATACATTATCAGTCCTCGTTTTTTTTTTTATGTTTATTTAATTATTATATTATATTTTTCATTGCTGAGAGAGAAATGTTGATTGAATTAAGTGATTGTTTCAAAATATTCAACAGCAAATGCATTAAAGAAAATTTCAGTAAAAAGGTAGTATATACAAAAAACCAAAGACCTTTGAAATTATTGGCAAAGAATAGACTATAACTCAGCAAAAAGCATACTCTATATATCACTATAAATTAAGGCACAGTGAGATAGATGTGAATCGGAGTCTATATTGTACATAATATACTCCAGTGTTATATGAATCGCAATCTATACTGCCCTGAATAGTTTAACCTACTTCATTTTTTCTTTATTCGTCAAAGTCATTATTGTCTCTTGTCGTTGTTGAATGCAAACTTCTCCTCCTTTGCAATGAAGGATGAGTTTTTCCTCTCTTCTTGTTAGAATATGTGGTTCTCATTCAATTTCTAATACCACATGTTACTTAAGCACTAATTTTTAATCATTACTCTGCTTAAGTTTTAGAGACTCTTCATATGACCTATTTACTGCTTCAGTTTTGAAGACTCTTCATATGGCCTATTTACTGGTGCAGTTTTGAAGACTCTTCATATGGCCTATTTACTAGTGCAGTTTCTGAAGACTCTTCATATGGCTTATTGAGTGGTTCAACTTTGAAGCCTATAAATAACATCTCCATGACTTGAAAAAAATATAGAAAAACATTTACAGAGACACACTTTGTAATAGACACCTGAGTGTTTTTTGGTGAGGATTCTTGTTCCCATTTAAGAGCTTTGTACTCTTCTTTTCATAGTGGAACTTTGTTCATTATCGTCCCGTGGTTTTTCCTCTTACATTCAACAGAGGTTTTCCATGTAAATCCTTGTGTGTTATTTCTCTTGCTCTTTTATTTGCTTCTCTTTAATTTCCAATTGTCACGATCCCGTGCTTCCGCATGCTACGATACCATAACAAGTGGTATCAGAGCTCTTAGTTGGAAATTCCAAAATGTCTGCAAAATTTGACATTGAGAAGTTTGATGGCAAGATTAGTTTTTCTATTTGGCGAGTCCAAATGAGGGCCGTTTTAACCCAGAGTGGGTTAAAGAAGGCTTTAGATGGAAGAGAAAATAAGCCAGCTTCCATGACTGATGAGTAGTGGGAGGAGTTGGATGAAAAGGCGCTATCATCAATCCAACTCTCGTTATCAAAGGAGGTTCTCCGTGAAGTAGCAAATGAAACAACCACTGCTGCATTATGGCTAAAGTTAGAGTCTTTATACATGACCAAGAGCCTTGCAAATAAACTTCGTCTCAAAGAACGCTTATATACCATTCGAATGGTTGAAGGTACTCCTATTCAATCTCATCTTAATGAGTTTAATTCTATCCTCTTGGATCTGGAAAATATTGATATTAAAATTGATGATGAAGATAAAGTTGTTTTGTTGGTTGTCTCTCTACCTTCTACCTATAAACACTTCAAAGAAATTATGTTGTATGGAAATAATGATACCTTATCCTTTGAAGATGTTAAATCTAATTTATTGTCCAAAGAAAAATTTGATCTTGAAGTTCATTTTGTGGACAAGGGTGAGGGTTTAAGTGTCAGAGGTAGAACTCAAGAAAGAAGGAGTACAAGTGACAAAAAGTTCAGATCCAAGTCTAGGGGACGCAAATCCAACAAATTTTGTCGCTATTGTAAGAAACCTGGACACGAGATTTCTGATTGTTTTATCTTGAAGAAAAAACAAGAAAAACAAGAAAAAGGAAAAGCCGCACAATCTCCTGACATTACTTTGTCTGTTGTCTCTTCTAATAAGAGGAGTAAAACAGAGTGGATCCTTGATTCTGGATGTACTTTTCATATGTGTCCCTATAAGGACTTATTCACTACTTTTGAATATGTTGATTGTGGTGTTGTCTTGATGGGTAATGATGCCCAATGCAAGATTGCAGGAATAGGTACAATTCAGATCAAGACTAATGATGGTGTCGTCAGGACTTTGTCTGATGTTCGCTATATACTCGAATTAAAGCGAAACTTAATTTCACTTGGCACTCTTGAATCTCTCGGGTGCAAGTACTCAGCTGAAGGTGGAGTTCTAAAGGTATCAAAAGGTTCTCTTGTTCTCTTGAAAGCTAACCAAATTGGAAGCTTATATGTCCTGCAAGGGACTGTTGTGACAGGTTCAGTAGCTGTATCATCTTCTATGGCTGAAAATGATGTCACTAAATTATGGCACATGCGCCTAGGCCATATGAGTGAAAAAGGTTTGCATCTTCTAAGCAAGCAAGGATATCTTGGTAAGCATGCCATTGGTAAGTTGGAGTTTTGCAAACATTGTGCTTTTGGGAAACAAAAAAAGGTTAGTTTCTCTACAGCAACTCACAATACAAAAGGTATTCTTGATTATATTCACTCTGATCTTTGGGGGCCTTCTAAAGTTCCTTCCTATGGAGGACGTCGTTATATGATGACTATCATTGATGACTTTTCCCGTAAGGTTTGGGTTTATTTTTTGCGACATAAAAATGAGACTTTCCCCACATTCAAGAGGTGGAAAACTCTTGTTGAAACCCAGACTGGGAATAAAGTAAAGAAGCTCAGAACAGATAATGGATTAAAGTTTTGTAATGGTGACTTTAATGAGTTCTGCACAAATAATGGTATTGCTAGACACAAAACCATTCCAAGGAATCCCCAACAAAATGGTGTTGCAGAACGAATGAACAAGACTCTACTTGAGAGAGCTCGTTGTATGCTCTCAAATGCTGGGATATGGGATCGACATGATCTTTGGACCGAGGCAGTTTCTACTGCATGCTACTTGGTCAATCGTTCTCCACATTCAGCACTTGACTTCAAAGTTCCAGAAGAGATTTGGTCAGGTAATCCTCTTGATTATTCTAATTTAAGAATTTTCGGATGTCCTGCATATGCACATATTAATAATGGCAAATTAGCTCCAAGAGCTATTGAGTGCATATTTCTAGGTTATACATCTGAATCAAAGGGGTATCGTTTATGGTGCTCTGAGTCAAAGTCTCAAAAGCTAATTCTTAGCAGAGATGTAATTTTTAATGAGGATGCATTATTATCTTCTGGAAAACAGTCTTTTGTGCATTCTTCTACCAATACAGGTACTATACAGGGTACTAATGAGAAGGTGGAGTTTGAATTCAAATCTGAAGTTCCTGGTATTGATGTCCCATCTTCCTCTACAAATGAAGCCAATAATGATCATGATGATGATGAATGTGATGATAGAACCACTTCTCCTATTCAACAACAAGGAGATGATTATTCTATTGCTCGGGACAGACCAAGAAGACAAATCAGAAAGCCAGCTAGATACACTAATGATTATTTAACTGCCTATGCATTGTTAATTGCACAAGAGGTAAATGATGGTGTTGAGCCTGTCAGCTACACTGAAGCTGTTTCTTGTGTTGAGTCTTCTCAATGGCTAGGGGCTATGAATGAAGAAATTCAGAGTCTTTATAAAAACAATACTTGGACTCTGACAGAACTTCCTAAAGACAAACGACCATTAAAGTGTAAATGGATCTATAAGAAAAAAGATGGCATTCCCGGGGTTGAAAATGCAAGATGCACTAGTGCAGATTTTGCTTTTTACTTCGCCTTATATGCCTCGGTTGGTCAGGAACCGAAGCATATAATGACGCGGTGGCATTTTTGCAATTTCAGGCAACTTTTATGCCTCGGTTCAGCGAAAACCCGAAGCAAAAGAGGATTATATGCTTCGGTTCAAAAAAACCGGTGCCAAAAAAGGGTTATATACCTCGGTTCCAAAGACCCGAAGCCAAAAATGTGGTTGGATATTTCAAAAATGCCACTAACCATTACGTCTTTGGCCTCGGGTGTCAGTGAACTGGGGCCAAATAGGGCTATATGCCTCGGTTATTAATTGAACCGAGGCCATATAGTATAATTAGGGTTCAAAATTCGCGAACCCCCTTTTCTTCCCCGCGGTGCATTTCTCCTCTCTCTCTCTCTTTCTCTCTACAACCTGCTGCTCCAGCCACCCACCACCACCACGCGAAGCTCTGCAACCACGCTGTGCTGCCACTGCGCTGCTCCGGCCACCGTCTCCGCAAGTCGTCGCCGATGGCTCTTCTTGCAAGGTGGTGACAAGCTCTCGTCGACGGCTCTTCTTCGCTCGACAGATCTGCCGCCACCATGGCCTCCTCTTCGACGCCGTCCCATCGCACCAGGGCCACCGTCTCCACAAGCCGTCGCCGGTGGCTCTTCTTGCAAGGTCGTGACAAGCTCTCGCCGGTGGCTCTTCTTCGCTCGACAGATCTGCCGCCACCACGGCCTCTTCGACGCCGTCCCATCGCACCAGGCACCGTCGATGCTTCCTTCTCAAGACGGCCTCGACGCCGACGCGATGAAGCGCCTACCGTTCATCCTGCACCAGCGCGCGACGGCGAAAGAGTCGGAGTGTTGGATCTGCCTCGGCGCGTTCGTCGACGGCGTGAAGCTGAAGGTTCTCCCTGGATGCGAATACAGCTTCCAAAAAGCGAGTGCGTTGAGCGTGAAGGTAGTCGCGAGACGCCGGCCACAACGGCAGCGGTGGTTGTTGATGGGTACTGAATTGGTTTTGCTGTTCAGAATGTGAGAACATTAATACTACCTAAGTGAATTTGGTGGCTCGTGGAGAAGATAATCTTCCAAATCCTCTCTTGAGTTTTATAAAAAAGAAATACAATAACAAAGGCTTAGAATTTGGGTCTGATATTCGTATAAAATGGAGGCTTCTGAACTGGAAAGTGGGTGAATCTGAAGAGAATGGGTTTGTTGATGATGGATGGTTGCTGATGGGTACTGACGGGGTATATGGCCTCGGTTCTTACCATAACCGAGGCCAAAGGCTCTGCGAAAGTTGAACCTATGGCTCCGGTCCTGCAACCGAGGCAGAAAACTGTTTTTACGCCTCGGGTGATAACCGAGGCCAAAAGACACCCCCTTTTGGCCTCACCCTAATATGCCTCGGTTCTAAAACCGAGGCAGAATGACAAAAATAACCGGGGCCAAAAGCCCTTATTACACTGGTGATGCAAAGCACGACTAGTCGTTAAAGGCTTTAAACAAAAGGAAGGTATTGACTTTAATGAGATATTCTCACCTGTTGTTCGTCATACTTCTATTCGTGTTTTGCTTGCTTTTGTTGCTTTGTTTGATTTGGAGTTAGAGCAACTAGATGTAAAGACAGCTTTTTTACATGGAGAGCTGGAAGAAGAAATTTACATGGAACAAGCAGAGGGATTTATTGTTCCTGGAAAGGAGCATTTTGTTTGTCGTTTGAAGAAATCCTTATATGGCCTCAAGCAAGCACATAGGCAATGGTACAAGAGGTTTGATTCTTTCATGATTGGACAAGGTTATTGCAGGAGTCAATTTGATGACTGTATTTATTTTCAAACATTCCAAGATGGATCTTTCATATACTTGTTACTATATGTTGATGATATGCTAATTGCATCACGTGACAAGTTTTCTATCAGGAAATTAAAAACTCAACTAAGCAATGAGTTTGAAATGAAAGAATTAGGTACAGCAAAGAAAATTCTTGGTATGGAGATTCGTAGGGACCGTCAAGCTGGTAAATTGTTTTTATCTCAACAAAGGTATATTGAGAAAGTACTTGATAGGTTTAATATGAATGATTGTAAACCTGTTTCTACTCCACTTGCTACACATTTCAAGTTATCCTCAGATCTTTGCCCAGATACAAAGGAAGATATGGAGTACATGTCATATGTTCCTTATGCTAATGCTATTGGCAGTCTTATGTATGCTATGATATGCACCAGGCCAGACCTTGCATATGTTGTTAGCATGGTAAGCCGGTATATGCATAATCCCGGCAAGAAACACTGGAATGCTGTAAAATGGATTTTTCGATATCTAAAAGGTACTTCTTATGTTGGCTTGGTATTTGACAAAAAAATGGCTACAACTGATAATGTTGTAGGATATGTTGACTCAGATTATGCTGGTGATCTTGATCGAAGAAGATCTCTCTCAGGTTACATCTTTACCCTCTGTAATAGTGCTATCAGTTGGAAAGCAACACTTCAATCTATTGTTGCATTATCTACAACCGAAGCAGAGTATATTTCAGCCACAGAGGGAGTGAAAGAGGCTATTTGGCTCTGAGGTTTGGTAAATGAACTTGGTCTAACACAGAAAGTTCTTACTGTGTTTTGTGATAGCCAAAGTGCTATTCATTTAACCAAGAATAATCGTTATCACGACAAGACCAAACACATCAATATAAAACATCACTTTATTAGAGATGTTGTTGTTGTTGGAGAAATTATGGTTGAAAAGATTCACACTTCTGAGAATCCAGCAGACATGCTTACCAAGCCGCTTCCAATTACCAAGTTTGAACATTGTTTGGACTTGGTTGGTCTATACAGCACTTGAATGCCCTTTGGGGCTTTATCGGACGATGAACACTTGTAGAATTCGAACCAAGGTGGAGATTGTTAGAATATGTGGTTCTCATTCAATTCCTAATACCACATGTTACTTAAGCACTAATTTTTAATCATTACTCTGCTTAAGTTTTAGAGACTCTTCATATGGCCTATTTACTGGTGCAGTTTTGAAGACTCTTCATATGGCCTATTTACTAGTGCAGTTTCTGAAGACTCTTCATATGGCTTATTGAGTGGTTCAACTTTGAAGCCTATAAATAACATCTCCATGACTTGAAAAAAATATAGAAAAACATTTACAGAGACACACTTTGTAATAGACACCTGAGTGTTTTTGGTGAGGATTCTTGTTCCCATTTAAGAGCTTTGTACTCTTCTTTTCATAGTGGAACTTTGTTCATTATTGTCCCGTGGTTTTTCCTCTTACATTCAACAGAGGTTTTCCATGTAAATCCTTGTGTGTTATTTCTCTTGCTCTTTTATTTGCTTCTCTTTAATTTCCAATTGTCACGATCCCGCGCTTCCGCATGCTACGATACCATAACACTTCTTTTTCTTATTTTGGCTTGGTACCACCCTATTGTCCTCTATTCATGTTTACATCCCATTTCTTCTCATTTTCTTCCTCATCCATTATTTCTTCTCCTTTCGTTTGATCTTAAACCTTAAACCGTAAATCCCAAACCATAGTTCGTGTTGTTACCCTTTTGTATGGTTGTATTGGTACCCACATCTGTGTAACTTATTATATAGTTTGAGTATGCTCCTAGGTTTGTAGTCCTCTCTTAACCTTTTTTAATACATTTTAAAAATTTAATTTTATAATATTCTTTTATTATCTAAATTATTATATGATATTTAAATTATTTATTTTTTAAAATATGTTGTTTAGTATAATTTTTCTATAATTGGTTTATTATATGCACAAATTTAGTTTGTTTGTTGTTGAGATTAAGTTGGTGTGGTTCTGAATCTTGTTCTATTTCTATTCAAGTTGCTTAGCTGGGAGCAGAGACACTAAAAGTAAACAAATATTAAATAAAATCAAAATTATAATAAACTATGATTATTGGAAGAACCATAGCCTATATAAGTAATAATAGATCATAGTTCACTCAATAATCTTAGTCTATTCTCACTTATAGACTATGAAAGAATCATAGTCTATAAGTAACTTTTGTTGCAACCATATTCTAAAAGGTTTATTTTTAACTTTTATCTAATATTCTATGGTTTTTTAATTGTCTAGTAAGTGTAAAAATAATCATAACTAGGGATGTAAAAAAAATTTGTACCCGCGGATAAAACCCACAGGTATTCGCGGATAAAACCTGCAACGGATAAAAAATGAATATTGTAAATGGATACTAGCAGCTAACGGATACGGGTATTTTTAATACCCACATGTTAACGGGATGGGTACGAGTATCATAGTATCCGTACCCGTGGATACCCGTACCCGCTATACTTTAACTTAAATTAAAAAAAACATGATTAAAATATTAACATATTGATTTTGAATGAGTTATTTTTTATCAATTAGTTTTAAAAAAAATTCATTTCTTTGTATACTGTCATTCAACACTATTTAAATGGGTTATTTGTGTTATCAAATTGATGGATTGTCCATTGAGTTGCTGACAGTTACTCAGCTTGATTACTATTGATAATATTTACATTATTTACATTAAGTACGTAACCTTTGAATTGTACCCTTTGGGTTGTCTTCTGTACCTATAAATAGAGACTTTTCTCCCTTGATAGTGATACACAGAAAACTAGTATTTGATGCTCTACTCTTTCTCTTTATTCTTCTCTCTATTATTAGCTTTACGTTATCAGCACGAAGGCTATTATTAATGAAGATGTTTTCTCTTTAAGGACAATGGTCTGCGTACCTCAATCCAAGCTCTTTCTAATCTTTTCCTTGTTTACAACTTTTCTTATATTCTTCTTTTTTTGATCAAAAAAATTATTTGACTTTATCAATTATTATAATTATTGTCTATATTAATTTTATAGTTTCATAAATAAAATTTGATTATTATCAATATTTTATGAGTTAGTTTTAAAAAAGTCAAACCTTATTAAATTTGAATTTGTGACTTTTGATATTATAAGAAAAATTACTCATCTTCTTGAGTATTAGAGGTTGAAATACATCTAGATGCAATGAGTCTTAATGATACTCTAAAAAAAAGGAAAAAAGAAAGAAGGTGAAAATAAAGCATCTGAATATCTACTTATGGCCAAACAAAACAATGAGATTTAATGAAAAATTATGAGACCAAATTGATTATGCCTTATTCCTAGAAGTGAATGCACCAACATCCATGAGACTAAATTGGTTATGCTTTGTTCCTAGAAGTGAATATAGCAACATCTAATTCATATTTTCATGGGCATAAAGGAAATTTCAAATAGACATTTTGTCATCAGAAGGGGAACAATAGTGTGAAAAGGGAAAAGAAAAAGATGAAAACAATGACAAATAATATGACAATATAATTTATTACTACGGTGGTAAAACCATTTGGGTCGTACTTGTCTTATATCAAATCATCCTAAAAACAGGAGAAGAACATAGAAACACACTTTTTGTTTATAAAGATGATGATTTTGATTTTGACCATTTAGATGTCACTCATCTTGATATTATTATTTTTCTTTGCTAAACTAAATGGAATGGAAGATGGAAACATTGATCACCTCATTGGTGATGAAAGTATTAAGATTTTTTTTTTTATAAAATGATAGAAGAAGTTTCTATGTGACATTATAAAATATATTTTTATATATTAAATTATCACTAGTGCAGGGAAGGGAAATGACAGCGGTTATTTCCAACTTTTGGCTTCGGGTCCGCAACCGAGGCATATACGGCTGAGGTAAAAAGTAGTACTTTATGCCTCGGTTACAAACCCGAGGCATATTAAATATTTACTGCCTCAGGTCTATTTTAACTGCGACAGAAAGATACATTTACTGCCTCAGGTCTGTTTCAACCGAGGCATATGACCATTTCAAAAAAAAAGAAAAATTTGAATAAAAAATAATTTTCGTGTCAATCAGAAAATTAAGTGCAAAAAGCGGTAAAAATGGGTGACAAGAGAAAGAAGCAGTGTCGTCTGCAGGACTCGTGGACCTCCTCATCCTCTTCGTCGTCATCGGACTCCGATCACTCTTCGCGGCGGCGGCAACGGTGTCGCGAGAAGGAGCGACGCAGAAGGAGCGGGGAGAAGGAGGAGCGAAGGAGAAAGAGGAGAAAGAGGAAGAAGCTCCATGATTCCGATGACTCCTCCAACTCTTCGGAGGATGAAGACGAACAACCTAGGGTTCTGCCTGAAACTATTGTAGCTGAAATGATGAGAGTTCCCCAACGCCGGCAACGATGAAAACTCAACAACATACATAAAAAAACACAAAAAAAAGTGTGATAGAGCTGAATCAAAAACGAAAAAAAAAATGAAAAAATGAACCGTACAAAGGGGCGAGATTCATGCCGACAATGGAGGAGCAACAAGAACGACCAATTTGATGGCCAATCGGTGCGGTGGAGGCGCAAAACAGTGGTGGCGGAACGGCATGGAGGCACAGGCAGCACTGATTTTCAAAGGTAGAAGATGCATCTACAGTGCAGCGAATTTGGGTTTTTAAAACCTAACTGGACTTACTGCCTCGGTTGATTCGAAACCGATGCGTATACTTACGCAAAAAAAAAAAGTCACGTGGAAAAATTCTGGCACTGATAGGCCTCGGGTGAAACAACCCGCTACAGTAAACCATTATATGCCTCGGTTCAGTGGGACCCTAGGCATAAAACTTCCCAATTATTTTCGAATTTAAAAAAAAATGGGAAAGTGTGAGTTTATGGCAGCGTTACTGCCTTGGCTGAATTTATAACCGAGGCATAAACTTTCATAGGCCTCGATTGTTTGGTTAACCGAGGCATAAAAGTTGTTCGAAATCACAAAAATGCCACCACGTCCTTATCTACCTCGTTTGTGTGAGAACCGAGACATATAGGGTGCTGTCTAAACATGAAACTACACTAGTGTATTTTTATTATAATTTAATTAATTTAAGGTGAATTCTCTATGGTATTATTATATAAAATATGCATGTTGATGTTGGTTATGTATAAGTAAGAAAGATCAAATTTTCTTTTATATTATGAAATGTATATGTGAAATGAGTGTATAATGAACATTTATTGTTGTTGTTATTATTAGTGTTGTTGTTGTTGTTGTTGTTATTATTATTATTATTATATAGTAATTGTTATAAAAGTGTGAATATATAATATTGATATTTTTCTAATATTGGATGACACGTAAATAACATTTAGGGATGGTAAAGGGGCGGGGCGGGGACGGGTTTCGCTATCCCATACCCATCCCCATAAAAAAAATTCATCCTCATCCCCATACCCAAACCCAACGGGTATTAAACTTTTGTCCCATCCCCATCCCCACCGGGTAACGGGTATAATCTCGTACCCATACCCATACCCATTTTCTTATTACTTTAATATTAATTTTAATTAATTTTAATAAAATAATAATAAAATTACGGTAAAGGAAACATAATATTTTCAAATATTTAATATTAGGAGGATGGTTGTTTCTTCAATATCAAATACTTTGAAATAAATTATAATTGTTTACATTTTAGATTATAATACCAAATAAAATTTCATGAGAACATAAATATTTATTAAATTTGCAAACATTAATGAAAAACATTAATGAAACCTAGTTGATAAAATTTAAAATTATTTTTAAAAAATATAAGAGGAAAAAATATTCAAATTAAAATATATTTTAAATGTTTATTTACTTCAATTTTTTAAATTATAATGAATCTTTTTTTTATACACTAATAAAAGTTATAATACATCACTTTATCAAAATGACGCAAAGAACAAACAATAACCATAATAATAAAATTTTAATATAGATCTTGTATCTTTTGAACTCCAATATATGTTGGATGGTGATAAAAAAAATTCATAGCAATTACATTAAATTTTTATATTGTAGTAAATAAAAATTATGTATACAATTACATTGAAAAAATTAAAGTATGACTGTAATGAGTTAGAAAATAAAAAATAATTAGATAAAATATATCGAAATAGTATTCTACATGATGCAAATAAACAAAAAATAAAAATATTAAAAAATTAACAAATGTGTATCTTATAAACAATTTGGAGACTATTGAAAGGAATCGCACAAAGGAAAACAAATATATAATTAAGGGTATGATAAGATGAAAATCTTATAGATCTAAGAAAACTTTTCAAATATCAACATATATACTCAATGGTTGAGAAATAACAAAAATTGTTTTAGCGAAACAAAAAAGTTCTTCAAATGAAACAAAAATTAATAATAATAAGTAATTTTTTTTATATATTACCTAGTAAATAAAATGTTTATGTTATTAAACACTTAAATTGAGAGTATTAAGCATTCTCATGTGAAAGGAAAATGTAATAAATAAAAATATTAAAAAGTAATAGAAATATTCAAATGTTAGAAATAATTTTTTTAATTGATATACATCATTCTAACACAATTACATAAGAGTTATGATAAGATAAAAAATATATTGGAGATGCGAATGAGTTTCATAACAAACCAAATAATTAAAAGAAATAAAAAATAGAATATAAATATATATATATATATATATATTTATATATGGTTACTTAATTAATTGTAAATATTTTAATAATTTAAACGAGGATGGAGATATGGCGGGGACGAGTATTATGGCGGGAATATGTATATCCCCATCCTCATCCCCATACTCAATTGAAAAAATCGGGGATTCTCCATACCCATACCCAAATCCAGGCAATGCGAGGATTCCCCGTCAAAACGGGGACGGGTTCGAATAATACCCACGGGGACGAATTTATTTGCCATCTCTAATAACATTATTAAATTTGAATTGGTATTACGTAGGGAGTATGCATGGTAATTGAAAAGTCTTTTCTAAAAAAATTATATAATGTCCCATGATAGAAATAGAAATGTTGGATTTTATTGATTACATATTTTTAAATGTTGATACATATTTTTAAATGTTGAATAGAAAAGGTCATCACTTGTGCATTTACATGCATAAATTAAATGGAAAAAAAAGTAACTTTTAAATAAAAGTAAATAAAAGGGACCATACATTGTTAAGTGCAGGAAATATAGGTTTTGGAAGGTAAAAAATTTGAACTTGATTAGTATTAAAATATAATAGGTAAATTAAGATTGCATTAAATGAAATGTTAAAAAAATACATATTTTTTTCTAAGAATTTGAAGAGTTTTGATATGGATTTGTGGTTCTAATTTTATTATACTATACATATATAAAGGTTCAAAGATTTTGGAAATGATATTTTATACTTAGTTTTATTTGATATTATTTGATAATATATGACTTGCGACGTTGATTAGTTTTGGATGGTACCTACAACAAGTTGAAGTTATTAAGTTTATTAGAATTATATATATATATATATATATATATATATATATATATATATATATATATATATATATATATATATATATATATATATATATATATATATGATCATTTTGATATGTAGTAATATTGGATAGACTAAATGTACTGTATTTTGCTAATAATGTTTTTATATCACAAATGTACTGTATTTTGATTAGTTTTGGATGGTACCTACAACAAGTTGAAGTTATTAAGTTTATTAGAATTTTATATATATATGTATATATATAATCATTTTGATATGTAGTAATATTGGATAGACTATATATATATATATATATATATATATATATATATATATATATATATATATATATATATATATATATATGATCATTTTGATATGTAGTAATATTGGATAGACTAAATGTACTGTATTCAATATTAACATTATTTTTATATCACAAATAATGTTTTGAAGGATCTAGAAGAGCTACTACACTTCTACGAAGAAGTCTAATAGAAATTTATTAAGTTCTAAAGATATTTGTCTAAATAGATATCATATTGAGACAAACAATGAAAGAGATATGAAATATCTTTATATCAATGGACTTGGGTTGAATAAAAATAAATAAAATATGTATCAGAGAAATTGTCAATATTCTCTTATGGATTGTACTAAACATACATTAGTACAATTCAAATGCGTGCCATTATAAACCTAAAGTTTACAAATCAAAAACGGATTTCTTATTTGGCATGAGCAGTTGGGTCATCCTGGATCTATCATGATGCGAAAAAATAGTTGAAGACTCTTATGGACACCCACTTAAGAATAAAAAACTTCTTCAATCCAATGATTTCTCATGTAATACATGTTTACAAAGAAAGTTGATAATAATCATCACTAGAAAACTTTAGAGATGAATCAATCTCATCTTTTGAAATGAATACAGAGCGATCTATCATGATGCGAAAAAAATAGTTGAAGACTCTTATGGACACCCACTTAAGAATAAAAAACTTCTTCAATCCAATGATTTCTCATGTAATACATGTTTACAAAGAAAGTTGATAATAATCATCACTAGAAAACTTTAGAGATGAATCAATCTCATATTTTGAAATGAATACAGAGTGATTTTGTGATCTAATGCACTCATCATGTGGATCATTTAGATATTTCATAAATTGATGCATCAGCTAAATGGTCACATGTTTGTTATCAACTTGCAATTAGACATTTGAAAAGTATTAGCACAATTAGTTAAATTAAGATATCACTTCCCAGATTATCCGTTTATGAAAATTTGTCTTGATAATGCTGGTGAATTTATATCTTGTGTATTTCATGAGTATTGTATATCAATTGGAATTGAAGTTGAACATCCAATAGAACATATGTTCATGCTAAAATTGACTTGTAGAATAATGAATAAAACGTCCAAAGTTGTTTCATTACTTATGAAAGCTAATCTTCCAATGACTACGGTTAAGACTCCAACAAGTGTACCAGGTCGCACAAGTAGTAACCGGTAAGATCGGGATATCGTTTCCCAAGAGTGTGTACTAAAATAATTATGCAACTAATGACTAATTTAAACTAAAGAATGAATCCATAATTTTTAGTTTCATGTAAGAAAGTAAATTTTGCATAAATGAATAAAAGGTAAACTTTGGCGATTAAAACACTTAGACGGTGGAAAAGACAAGAATTGATATGGAATGGTATTGTTGGGGTTAGATTTTACCGACCTCACTCCCATGCATGTAAAAGAAAGCACACCCTTTCCATTAATATACTAATGTCAACCCACAAGTCTACTCAAACTCTAATCCCTTAATAGAATGAGCCTAGGTTTCCTTATTAAGAGTCAATCCCTTGAACTCTTAACAAACAAACCCGCTTTACGAACTAGGGTTTAAGACAACCAATGAGTCAAGCTCCATTCCTAGACACAAGCTCCATTAGGTATCTTGTTTCATTTCTAGGTTTCAAAAGATATTTTCCAATACCCAATGAACCAAGTATCATGCAATGGGTGATAAAACCAAGCAAGCATTAAGCAAGGAAACAAAAATACTAGCATTTAATGGAATAGGCATATAATATATTTAAAGCATTTGCAAAATACAAGAGAGTTTAATGGTTACATATACCCCCAACTGTAACATCCTAGTCGGAAATTACTTATAAAATAAATAAAAATAAAATTTAACTGAACAACCTCATTTATTAGGAACAAATTCCCAAATGCGGGAAGAAATTTAAATTTAAAGTCCAATGCGCCAAATCAATTAATCATAAAGCGCAACAAAAACCAAAATGTAATATAGGTGTCTATAAAAATTATTACATCAAACCCATATTATGACAAAATAAAAATCAGTAAAACTCCCAAAGAGGTCCCCTCTCCGCCTCTATGTCTCAGTCTACCCACCTGCATCAACATCTGCTCCCATGTAACAAGTTACATGATCATCGTCACACACATACAGATAGGGTGAGCTCATTTTAAAATAAACCAAACTAATAACAATAAACAATTAAATACAACATCTAAACACTTAAAACCTGGGTTAGAGTACTTCTCTCTTTATTCCGGACTTCTCCATTTCCACCACTTGCATTAGACATCTATCCTTTCTATACCCTTTAAGAGAGATCAATGATCGATCTTTGCTGCACGAGTGTCTACTCCCCCCTCCGACTACAAGCCACCACCTGATAGTCCACACGTGGGAATAACTTTGCCACAACATCTCACAGTGACACCAAATGGAGTTCTCCAAAACAAACATAAGTTTGTAATTGTTCCCAGACTACCAAATCTCTATTAGAATCCACTGAAGAGGGCAATCATCCGGAACCTCACCGTACGAGCCACAACTCGCACACTCCATCGGACTTCCTAAACCACCCAGCTACAACTTAGAGTGGTCATGTGTTACCCCAATACAAGATGCACTCGTAACTGGCCCCCAGCCAAAGCATCGCATCATGATCATACCTTAAAGCGGGGTAGAAAACTTTTCTCGCGCACCATCACTAGACCAAAACCGCCTGGCGCGCATCTCATGCCGCTAGGCAGAATTTAGCTCTAGACCGCCTGGTGGGCATCTCACACCGCTAGGCGCCAAGCGCTAGCACAATATCACACTGTTTCGTCACCGCCTGACGCTTCCAACTCGCGCCGCCAGGCGCCCATCGCCTTCCAGGCCTCCTGCTTCCTTTCCCCGCCTGGCGGAACCCACCCTACTGCCAGGCGCCCTGAGCGCACAGTGACCACTGTCACTGTTTGGAACTCTACCGCCTGGCGGTTCGTTCTACACCACTAGACGCCATACCAGTAGCGTAAGGCTACTGGTTTTTTAGCACTTTCAACAGGTCTTGATGGACCTCAAATCACACGTTCTCCAAGTTCTCATCACATTTCCAATTATCCAATTATAGTACTCATACACAATAACAATACAACCATTTTAATCAATTCAATAAAACAATCATTCTCATTTATACACACCATGTTATCTTTCTTGTACTAAATTGTAGCTTATCTCATCTCACTCAATATAGTCCAAATCTCACACTCATACAAATCATCCATTATATACCTCAAAGCATCGAGACTTGTCAATAAGAGATATTTATAATTTTTGAACTACATATAAAGGGATGTGTATAATCCAAGCATTTCTAGGCCCTACATACCAACATTCATGCATGCATATAACGCTAGTAATACTTCTGCACATCAGTACCTACCATTTTACTCAGTTAATAGTAGTTACTTTATTTAACTCTCATGTATCCTCTACTTCATATTCCACATTACCATTTTACCCATTATCTCTGATGTACATAACAACCACGGTTTCACACAGGCCACAACACATTGCATTTACCCAGTCAACCACTCCCACAATGCAAACACACACAAAACAACTTTTCTGCTTGACTGATGGGTCGCCTGGCGACAACCTCAACGCTTGGCGACAAACTATAGTATTTGATGCTCTACTCTTTCTCTTTATTCTTTTCTTTCTCTTTATTCTTCTCTCTATTATTAACTTTATTTTATAACAATTTGGACTTTGTTTACAATTTATGAATGTTATGTATTGTATTTTATTTGAATTTACGATTAAAATATGTTATTAAATGTTTATTTTTATTTTTTTGGAAATACCTGCGGGTACCCGTGGATATCTATGGATATTAAAAAATTATGCGGATACCCGACGAATATGGATACAAATACAGGACAAATATTTATCCAGCAGATAGGGTACAGGAGAACTACTATCCGTACCCTACCCACCCCGTTAACATATCTAATCGTAACCTATATTTCACTATTGAGAGTGGAATGAGGTATTTCGTTTTCTAGTAGGTTATCAAAATGGGCCCGAGAGTTTAATTAGTCGTGAAGAGTAGTTGAATTTTGTTTTATATAAGAGGGACAAGGTGGAAATACTCTTCATCATCATCATCTCTATCTTTGTCTCTTCATTTTTTACCTTCTAGTTCTTCTTTGATCATCATGACACTTGCTGGTAAAATCACCACTGAAATTGGGGTTCATGCAACTGCTGCAAAGTGGTTCAACCTCTTTGCAAAGCAACTCCATCATGTTCAGAACCTTGCTGAAAGAGTCCATGGAACCAAGCTCCATCGTGGTCAAGACTGGCACCACCCTGAGTCCATCAAACAATGGACTTATGTCATAGGTAATTCAACTTCTAATAACTCTGTAATATGAAACCCTAATAACTCTGTAACGTTCTTTTTTCTTTTAACCTAAGTTTGAATAATATGCTTGGCCTCTCTACAGTTCTCCCAGTTCTAGGTTTAGGTATATTGATTTTGATGTAAGATACTTTAGAGATTACTTCTTAAATTTTTTCGAAAGTGGAAAATGAATTGCATCCATCTGTTGGCAACATGAAAAGTAGTGATATTTTTAAAAGAAATAGCTGATTTCATGAGAAATTATTCAAATAATTTCAATCAAATGTTAATTTACTGATTGAATAATATTTGGCATAAATAAATTAAGGGCAACAAATCCAATCCACAAGAGACAAAATATCATTCATGGAGAGAAAAAAAACAGGGAAACATTTGATTATTCAACTGTCGGTTTGGTTAGGTTCTTAGTGACACGAAACAGTGTATCATGATCAAAATTGAAAAAAAGACACAATTACAAAAGCAAGAAGAAAAACTACTTTTAAAAATTGAATTAATAATATCCGAGTTTAAATAATTACTCACAAAAAAAAGATTAAATGAATCTAAATTATAACTTGCTAAAATATTGATAATTTATTTTAAAAGACGATTTAATGATTTGTTTAAAAACTTCTAATATAATAAAAAAATAATTTAAAATCTAATCATTCTTCTTTTTTAAAATGGTCTCTAAATCAATCTTTTTGAATTAGCTTTTTTAATGATTTTTTTGGTGTAAATCGATTTCTTTATCCGTTTGAAAAATTGTGGTAATTGTTTCGATTTTGGGAAAGAACAGATGGTAAGGTGACAACATGTCAGGAGAGTATTGAATCTGTTGATGAAGCAAACAAAACAATCACCTTCAAGGTCTTCAATGGAGACATCGATCACCAGTTCAAGGTTTTCAAGTTCATATTTCAAGCAATTGATAAGAACAGTGGTGGTGCTATTATCAAATGGACCATTGAATATGAGAGGGTTAGTGAGGACGTTGATCCTCCTTATGGCTACATCGAATACCTGCACAAATCAACTAGAGACATCGATGCCCATCTTCTCAAGGCATAGTTCCAAAAAGTTATGCAGAAAATTAAAATAATAAAAAGAAACAATGGCCTTAGCCTTAGGTTAAGTGCTTATCTGTAAAATAATATATATCTGTGTGGAGTTTGACGAAGGATGATGGTTATGTTACGTAGATCCTTCCTTTGTGTGGAATAAACTTGGATATGCATGTGGGTCATGTATTGGATTGAAGTTTGTTGAATTATTGTATGTTCAAGTGTTCAATGTGATGTATGGATATTTATGACTTGTGTAAAACTATATATTATCAGTTGTTGTTTTTTTATGTTTATTGAATTATTATATTATATTTTTCATTGCTGAGAGAGAGAAAATGTTTATTGAATTATTATATTATATCAAAACATAGAGTAAATCCTCCGTAGTCTATCTTGTCCACCTCTAGGCATTCGCATGTTTACCTGGATTCATCTTTGCTCTCACGTGACAAATTACACGATCATCATCAAACATAAACAAAAAGAGTGAGCTGAGAAAGAAAAATAACACAATAATTATACAATAAAGATTAACTCTCACCCAATCTATGTTAACCAAATTTTTAGTTCATTGACTCTTTTATAACATTCCACCTCAATCTCATAACCTATATGAGAAAGATCCATTCACAACTTTGGTCTTTAGGGATTATCATGCTCCCACGAATCTACCCGCTCGTGGTCCTACTCAACCTACCTCCCCGCCTGTAGACCAACTCTACGAACCTGTTTGCTCGTATCCAACATGCGTGAAAACCTACTATAAACCTCCCTGCTCATAGTAGCCTCAGGTGTGAGCACGGACCATACAAACTTCTCCGTTTGTATCCCCACACAAGAGTACAAAAGATACGGACCTCCCCGCCTGTATCAACCACACATTTCCAATCTTCGTTATGAACCTCCCCAGTCGTAACTAATCTAGCATATCCTTGACCAAATCATCAAGCTCATCCATGCAAGTCCATCTGCAATGGACCCCTGCCCCTACATTATCGCCTGGTGCTGCCTCAGCGCCGCTAGGCAAAAACGTGCTCCAGATCGCCTGGCGGTAATCCCCTACTGCCAAGTGCCACGCACCCAGTGACCCCTCTGTTTGTGGCTTATCGCCTAGCAAAACATCCCTGTCGCCAAGCGCCACACCAGTAAATCAGGTTTCTACTAGTTTAGGCACAACAACATTTTTTCTCGCACACTCAAGCATATCCATCATACATCCAAAATATCAAATTCACATTACTACAGTTCACATGCCACAAAATTCATCATCACAATCCTTTAGTACCAATGAAATAATAAGCCCCCAAACCTTCCAACTTAAGATAATGCAATACTTGAAAGTAGTTTAGCATATATAGAAAACATGTGATCTCAAGTCCAGCAGTACCATCATGCATACAATCTCACCATTACAAAATCAATACTGCTTATTGTGACGAAAAAAAAATCTATTTACTTACTTATTACAGTATACTTATAAATATTTAGAGGCAAAAATTTATACACTAATATATAATTATATTTAAAATATTCACATTTATATATATATTTACAATACTATATACTTCCTATATCCACATTGTTTAGTACATTTTATATTTCCTATACTGGAAGAGGAAGAAGGGTTATTTATTTACAGTTTTCCCCTCATATGCGGTTTATCAAACAGGTGGAGGGAAAATGTTATGGATAGGATTCACTTGGACTGTTGGGGGTAAATAAAAGGTAACTCCGATTTGTCCTTCGATGACAATCGGTGCATTCGGAGCAGAGAGAAAAGTAATGGTAGAGTTTCCCGTTCCCTGAAATGTTACAGAATTATTCACTACATTGGTTTGCCATGCATTTCCCGGAAAAACAGCCACAATGTCGGCGAAGAAGGGATCAGGCGTGTTCGGAGCAGCCATCTATGATAATGTTATAAAATTTTGTTTTTCGCACACAATCAAAAGAAATAGGGAAGTGAGACAAATATCACAAAAAAAAAATAACATATCATAATAAAATAAAATAAAATAAAAATTCTCCTAATTCCATGAAACTTAATTTTTTTATTATACTTTTATAAAGATATTGATTAATTTTGTAGTGACTAGTCAGGATAAATGAGCTTATGGCCAACAAAGTAACTCAAGAACATATCATCTTAAGTAATACTAACTCGTTTAAATCCCCAAGGTCATACCTCCAACTACAATAATTAAATCTTTATTTATCATAAATTTTATTTCAATATTAAATCATATAATTATATAAATAAATAGATAGGATCAATGAATAATTAAAATATATATAAATGAATAAAAAGGGTCAATACGTAACTAGAGATAAATATAAATAAATAAATGAAAGTAAATATAAATTGAATAAATAGGACCAGTGCATAACTGGAGATGAATATAAATAAATAAATAAATATTGGGAACTAAATATAATTTAGAATGAGGTTAGGGACACCTCACTTAGGGTAAATATCGAGATAAAATAATTACGAATAGATAAAAAAAATAATCAAAGTAAAAAGATAAAGTGATGGATGTCTCCTTCCCTTACCTTATTTATCGTGCAAATTATACCAAGGTTGTACTAAGACTTTGATGATAAATTAATTTTTCTTTTTTTTTCTTTCTCCTCTTTCTTCCTTCTCACACGCAGAGCTTCTTCTTCTGTTCCTCTCTTTTTTTTTCTTCTTTGGTTCTCAATATCTCTCCTTTCTTCCTATTCATTCTATTTATACTCCTATTTGTAATGATTACATTAGTTCAACCTTAACCTCATTTCCTTTGGTTTTGCTTTTTACGTTCCAATTCAATTACTCGTTCGTAGATCTTTTTTTTCCTCACAGTAACATGATAAAGTGGCATTTATTGCCATGTTATCCTTTCATATTTTATTATTATTTTTTTTTCAATAGCTTTTATGTTATCTACTTATCACTCTTTTATTCTATATATATATATATATATATATATATATATATATATATATATATATATATATATATATAATTAGTTTTTTTTTTCTTTAACAGAATTACCTTATACGGTAATCATTTCTTATTAATTCCAATTATAAAGTCTGATAGTTTAATTTGAATATATATTTCATATATAAGTGATTTTTTTTTAAAATCTAATTAATCTTATATTTTAAATTTGTCCTCAATAATTCTTAAATTATAGTTCTTAAATTATGTGAAAAAGATAATTATAATTTCATAAAATTTTCAAAAAAAAAAAAAATATATATATATATATATATATATCTCTTTTATTTTATTTATTTATATTATCATTATATATATATATATATATATATATTTTTTTTTTTTTTTTGGATGTTACAATTCTCCTCTACTTATAGAAATTTCGTTCTCGAAATTTTATTTTATTATTATTATTTTTTTACTAAAATAAATGAGGATAAATTCCTCTTATTTTTTCTTCTAATTCCCATGTAATATCTCCATTAGCTTCATTCCACATGACCTTCACTAGAGGGATTTGTCTGCCTCTCAATTCTTTGATCTTCTTGTCCATAATCTGTACAGGCATTGCGTCAAATGTAAGGTTATTCTTTAATTGTACTGTATCAGGTCTTATCACATGAGTTGGATCAGAAATATATTTTCTTAATTGAGACACATGAAAGACATTATGGAGATTGGAAAGGAACGGAGGTAAGCAAATTTGATATGCAACAAGACCTATTTTTCTAAGAATTTGGTAAGGGCCAATAAACCGGGGAGTGAGTTTCTTTGATTTCATCACTCTACCAATTCCAGTGGTTGGTGTTACTTTCAAAAATACATGATCACCTTCTTGAAATTCAAGAGGTCGTCTTTTCTTGTCAGCATAACTTTTCTGTCTACTTTGAGTTGCTCTCAATTTGTCCCTGATCATTATGATTTTCTCTGTTGTCTGTTGAATCATGTCAGGACCTAATACTAAATTATCACCGGTCTCAAACCAACACAAAGGTGTTCTACATTTCCTCCCATATAATGCTTCATAAGGTGCCATACCTATGCTGGAATGGAAACTGTTGTTATAGGTGAACTCAATCAAAGGCAGGTATCGATCCCAACTATCAGAATTTTCTAACACACAAGCTCTCAGCAAATCTTCCAAAGATTGAATGGTTCGTTCAGATTGTCCATCAGTTTGGGGATGATAAGCTGAGCTAAGGTGAAGTTTGGTACCTAAGGCTTGATGTAAACTTCCCCAAAATTTTGAAGTGAATCTAGGGTCCCTATCAGATATAATACTTATTGGAACTCCATGTAACCTGACAATTTCTCTTATGTATAAATCAGTCAATTTTTCCAATGAATACCTAATGTTAATGGGTAAGAAATGAGCAGACTTTGTTAACCTATCCACGATAACCCATATGGAATCAAATTTTTGAATGGTTCGTGGGAGGCCAACTACAAAATCCATTGCTATACTATCCCATTTCCATTCAGGTATATCTAAGGATTGTAGCATTCCCGCTGGCTTTTGGTGTTCTATTTTAGCTTTTTGACAAACTAGACATTTTGCTACATATTGCGCCACTTCCTTTTTCATTTTGGGCCACCAAAACATTTTCTTGAGATCTTGATACATTTTTGTTGTGCCCGGATGTATGCTTAATTTGCTTTTATGTGCTTCTTCTAGAATCATTTCCTTAATTTCCTCATTATTGGGTACACACATCCTGTCCTTAAATCTCAAAGTTCCGGTTTTATCTATGCCAAAATTCTCCCCACCCCTTTGTCCTATCAATTTCTTTTTCTTATTAATTAACTCATCACTTCCTTGTGCCTCATGGATTTGCTTTTGTAAATTGTTAATGATCTGAATGGAGTTTAATTGCATTTTATCATGGCTTAGGGTGACCGACAAATTCATGTCTCTAAATTTTTCTAACAAATTCATTTCATGAATCATTAGTGAAGAGACATGTAAAGATTTTCTGCTTAACGCATCTGCCACTACATTTGCCTTACCTGGGTGGTACTGTAATTCAAAATCATAATCTTTCAGAAATTCCATCCATCTTCTTTGTCTCATATTTAATTCTTTTTGGTCAAACAAGTATTTGAGACTCTTATGATCACTAAAAACTTCAAACTTTCCACCATAAACATAATGTCTCCATATCTTAAGTGCAAAAACAATGGCAGCTAGTTCTAGATCATGGGTTGGGTAATTTTTCTCATGTGTTCTCAGTTGCCTGGAACTATATGCCACTACCCTTCTATCTTGCATAAGAACACAACCTAATCCCATTTTGGAAGCATCACAAAATATAACAAAGTGTCCAGTAGGATCAGGTAATGCTAAAACAGGAGAAGTGGTTAATCTTTTCTTGAGTTCTTGAAAACTATTTTCACATTTTTCTGTCCATACAAAAGCTTGGCCCTTTTTGGTGAGTTGGGTTAAAGGCAAAGCTATTTTAGAAAATCCCTCAATGAATCTCCTATAATATCCTGCCAAACCGAGAAAACTGCGAATCTCAGTCACTGTTTTTGGTGGTTCCCATTGTAAAACTGCTTCTACTTTGGTCGGATCCACTGACACTCCGTTATTGGAAATCACATGTCCTAAGAATTTAACTTCCTCTAACCAGAATTCACACTTAGACAATTTAGCATATAATTTCTTTTCTTTCAAGATTTGCAAGACAATTCGAAGGTGTTCCTCATGTTCCTCAAGAGTCTTAGAGTAAATAAGAATGTCATCTATAAAAACAACCACAAATTGATCCAAAAATGGATGAAAGATCCTATTCATGTAATCCATGAATATTGCAGGAGCATTGGTCACACCAAAAGGCATCACTTGATATTCATAATGACCATACCTAGTTCTAAATGCAGTTTTTTGTATGTCTTCTGCTTTTACTCTAATATGATGATATCCGGACCTTAAATCTATCTTAGAAAATACAGAGGCTCCTCTCAATTGGTCCATCAAGTCATCTATTCTAGGAAGAGGGTATTTATTCTTTATGGTGAATTTATTTAATTGACGGTAATCTACGCACAACCTAAAACTTCCATCTTTCTTTTTAACTAACAAAACAGGGGCTCCCCAAGGTGACACACTAGGACGAATGAACTGTTTTTCAAGTAAATCTTCTAATTGTTTCTTCAATTCTGCTAATTCAGAGGGTGACATCCTATATGGTGCCATAGAGATTGGTCTAACTCCAGACATCAGATCTATGGAAAATTCAATTTCTCTGTTAGGTGGTAAACCAGGAATATCATTGGGAAAGACTTCAGGAAAATTTTGAACAACTGCTATATTTTTCAACTCAACTTCCTCTTTTATTTCCATAGAAGATAATAACAAGTACCCTTGAATTTCATTCCTTAAAGGCTCACTTTTTGAAATGGTAGGTGATTTTAGAAGATTCTCAGAGTTTGGAAATATCACTGATTTCTTAGCACAATTCAAAAGGACTTGATTGGAAGATAACCAGTCCATACCTAAGATTACATCTAGTTGAGATAAAGGTAGACATATTAAATTTACAAGGAATTTTGTATTCTCAATGAACAGTGGACAGTCTAAACAAACTCTATTGGTTATTACTGAGTCATTTGTGGGAGTTGAAACAACCAAACTAGTTTTTAGAAAAGAGGTCGACATATTAAGATGTTGAACACAATGATTGGAAATGAATGAGTGAGTTGCACCTGAGTCATACAGTACATTTAAAGTTTTTCCTTTAATAAAACACATACCTTGAATTAGATCATGGTTTTTAGTAGCTTCAGCTCCAGTCATGGTGTACACTCTTCCTGTTGTGGTAGGTCTTGTCTTGGTTGCAGTTGGATTGAAATGTGGCTTCTGTTGTCCACACTCAGAGAATATGTGACCAGGTTTCCCACACTTGAAATGTGGCTTCCTTGCTTCAACTGCATGAACTCTATTTCTTTTGCTCTCCTCACATCATTAGGAAAATATTTTTCTAAAAACCTTGTTCTAAATACATCCCAGGTAATAATTATTCTTCCTCCTTCAAGTAATCTCCTGGTACCATCCCACCAATATTCGGCTTCTACTATTAACATAAATACAGCATAATCCACCTTTTGGTTGTCAGCACAGTTCATAACTCGAAATATTTTCTCCATTTCTTTAATCCATAATTCAGCCTTTTCTGGATCATATCCTCCAGAGAATTGTGGGGGTTTGTTTCTCCTAAATTCAGCTAATCCTTGTGATTCAGGGTTTCCTTCAGGTCTTTGATTCCTCATTAGAGCAGCAGCCATGTCTCGGATAGCTTGCATTGCTTCAGTTAATTCATTGTTTCTTCAAATGTTTGCCATCTGGAACTTATGAGTTAGAAAGAAAAATATATATAATGAGCACATTTCACAGATCTCGCATGAAACGTCGCTCTGATACCATCTATTGTGACGAAAAAAAAAATCTATTTACTTACTTATTACAGTATACTTATAAATATTTAGAGGCAAAAATTTATACACTAATATATAATTATATTTAAAATATTCACATTTATATATATATTTAAATACTATATACTTCCTATATCCACATTGTTTAGTACATTTTATATTTCCTATACTGGAAGAGGAAGAAGGGTTATTTATTTACAGTTTTCCCCTCATATGCGGTTTATCAAACAGGTGGAGGGAAAATGTTATGGATAGGATTCACTTGGACTGTTGGGGGTAAATAAAAGGTAACTCCGATTTGTCCTTCGATGACAATCGGTGCATTCGGAGCAGAGAGAAAAGTAATGGTAGAGTTTCCCGTTCCCTGAAATGTTACAGAATTATTCACTACATTGGTTTGCCATGCATTTCCCGGAAAAACAGCCACAATGTCGGCGAAGAAAGGATCAGGCGTGTTCGGAGCAGCCATCTATGATAATGTTATAAAATTTTGTTTTTCGCACACAATCAAAAGAAATAGGGAAGTGAGACAAATATCACAAAAAAAAATAACATATCATAATAAAATAAAATAAAATAAAAATTCTCCTAATTCCATGAAACTTAATTTTTTTATTATACTTTTATAAAGATATTGATTAATTTTGTAGTGACTAGTCAGGATAAATGAGCTTATGGCCAACAAAGTAACTCAAGAACATATCATCTTAAGTAATACTAACTCGTTTAAATCCCCAAGGTCATACCTCCAACTACAATAATCAAATCTTTATTTATCATAAATTTTATTTCAATATTAAATCATATAATTATATAAATAAATAGATAGGATCAATGAATAATTAAAATATATATAAATGAATAAAAAGGGTCAATACGTAACTAGAGATAAATATAAATAAATAAATGAAAGTAAATATAAATTGAATAAATAGGACCAGTGCATAACTGGAGATGAATATAAATAAATAAATAAATATTGGGAACTAAATATAATTTAGAATGAGGTTAGGGACACCTCACTTAGGGTAAATATCGAGATAAAATAATTACGAATAGATAAAAAAAAATAATCAAAGTAAAAAGATAAAGTGATGGATGTCTCCTTCCCTTACCTTATTTATCGTGCAAATTATACCAAGGTTGTACTAAGACTTTGATGATAAATTAATTTTTCTCTTTTTTTTCTTTCTCCTCTTTCTTCCTTCTCACACGCAGAGCTTCTTCTTCTGTTCCTCTCTTTTTTTTTTCTTCTTTGGTTCTCAATATCTCTCCTTTCTTCCTATTCATTCTATTTATACTCCTATTTGTAATGATTACATTAGTTCAACCTTAACCTCATTTCCTTTGGTTTTGCTTTTTACGTTCCAATTCAATTACTCGTTCGTAGATCTTTTTTTTCCTCACAGTAACATGATAAAGTGGCATTTATTGCCATGTTATCCTTTCATATTTTATTATTATTATTTTTTTCAATAGCTTTTACGTTATCTACTTATCATTCTTTTATTCTCTATATATATATATATATAATTAGTTTTTTTTTTCTTTAACAGAATTACCTTATACGGTAATCATTTATTATTAATTCCAATTATAAAGTCTGATAGTTTAATTTGAATATATATTTCATATATAAGTGATTTTTTTTTTAAAATCTAATTAATCTTATATTTTAAATTTGTCCTCAATAATTCTTAAATTATAGTTCTTAAATTATGTGAAAAAGATAATTATAATTTCATAAAATTTTCAAAATATATATATATATATATATATCTCTTTTATTTTATTTATTTATATTATCATTATATATATATATATATTTTTTTTTTTTTTGGATGTTACACTTATGCATCCATATACATCATACCTCATTTCACAATTCATATAGCACTATAGACAACCAACACATACATAAATATCTCAAAAATTATTTTATTCATTTAATAGCTCACACATGTAAGGGAAAGACCTCCAATTTGCCACTTCTAGACTCTTATGATATAAAATCAGTTTATTAGTATCAACGATGCTCCTTCTACTTTTTTTTTCCAATCCATGACTCAAACCAATACAATGCCACTAATTGAACACCTATACATCATACAATCACACTCATTTTCGTACCAAAAACCATCCCTAGTAACCATCACCATCTTATTTTTCCACTGAGCATGCCAACAACTGTTGGCCACTCAGTATTGCCTGGCAGCATGTCTATACCGCCAGGCAGTGCATTAGGAATTTGGGAAAATTCCAAAATTTCTAGTACTTGCTGGAAAACCTTAAAAATCCCAAGAATGAAATCAACATTCCAGTTATAATTAAACCACATGCATTCACACATCCAGCATGCATTTAAATTCAATTTGTCCAACCAATTCTTCTAATCAACCAATTTCCAATTTTTGTACATTACAGTTCGTTATCACACTCAATCCCATTTTGATCCCTTATGCATACAACCCCAAATTCATCAAATTACCATCCAAAGCATATATTAATATTCAATTATGCCAAGAAATCATTTTAGCAAGTTCACATAACCACAGAACACCCAACACATCACTAAAACACCAAAAACATATAAAACATGTGATTCCAGTGTTCACTAAAGAACCACCAGGTGGTTCATCATAGAACCAAGAAAACCGTGAAGAAAATGGTTGTGTCGCCTGGTAGGCCTTCGTAGCCACTAGGCGATTTCTGGGAAGAAACCCAGAACTCACGAAAAATAGCGTAAATTAAATGAGAATCAAACATTAAGACCATGAAAATCATGCAAAACAATTTAATCAACATTAAAACAAGTATGGATAGCTCCCCTTACCTGGTTTCCTTGTTCCAACACAATTCCTAATGACTTCTTCCTTGTTCTCAAAGGTTCCACTCTAACTCCCTTTCAACACTCAAATTCTTTCTCTATATCATGGTTTCTCAGTTCTCTCTCACTCTCCTTGCTGCCACACTCTAGGACTCTATGTTTTCTCACTCACTCTCAAAATTTCCAGCCCAAAAATAAATAAAAATAAATAAGATGAAATTAATTAAAATTAATGGTTAGTGGCCATTAGTGTGCTTTTACTACATCTCAGTTGCTTCCAAACTACCCTTCTGGTTCCTCAAGGGATCTCTAGAGTTTCTAGGTTTTTCTTCCTTGAGCAAAAAAATTAAAACATGAAAAAGAACAACCCTTGCTAACCAAGGTTCAAACTCACATTCTTCCACCTACCAAGCATATGCATAACCATCAAGCAATCATGTAATTTATGTTAATTCATGCATACATACCATGTTAATTTATACTTCTGCATTCAAAATATATTTGTAAAATAAACCCAATTAAAATATCAGACTAAGACACACACAGGACTCAAACCCAAGTACTCTCCACATCACTTCACACATTCAACCACTTGAGTTCATTGTTCCGTGTCTAGGACTTGTCAAGAAATTCTTAGGGTATTCCTAACCCACCATTATTTGTACTTTATTAATTATTATTTATATAAATTTTTGGTCTTACGGTTTACATCTTATTCCTTCTTATTTTCAGTAACCTATAACCTTTATTGCACTATTGAGAGTGGAATGAGGTATTTCCAATTCTAATAGGGTATCAAAATGGGTCCCATAATTTAATTAGATGTTTTATATAAGAGGGACATGGTGGAAATACTCTTCATCATCATCATCTCTGTCTTTGTCTCTTCATTATTTACCTTCTAGTTCTTCTTTGATCATCATGACACTTGCTGGTAAAATCACCACTGAAATCGGGGTTCATGCAACTGCAGAAAAGTGGTTCAACCTATTTGCAAAGCAACTCCATCATGTTCAAAACCTTGCTGAAAGAGTCCATGGAACCAAGCTGCATCATGGTGAAGACTGGCACCACCCTGAGTCCATCAAACACTGGACTTATGTCATTGGTAATTCAACTTCTGATAACTCTGTAACACGAAACCCTAACGTAGTTTTTTCTTTTAACCTAATTTTGAATAATATGCTTGACCTTTTTCTTTATCTTTTGTATAATTGTGATATTGGTTTTTGACTTTGAGAAAAACAGATGGTAAGGTGACAACATGTCTGGAGAGTATTGAATCTGTTGATGAAGCAAACAAAACAATCACGTTCAAGGTCTTCGATGGAGACATCGATCAGCACTTCAAGGTTTTCAAGATCATATTTCAAGCAATCGATAAGAACAATGGTGGTGCTATTCTCAAATGGACCATTGAATATGAGAGGGTTAGTGAGGAAGTTGATCCTCCTTATGGCTACGTCGAGTACCTGCACAAATTCACTAGAGACATTGATGCTCATCTTCTCAAGGCATAGCTCCAAAAGTTATTCACAAAGTTAATAATAAGAAACAATGGCTTTAGCCTTAGGTTAAGTGCTTATCTGTAAAATAATATATATCTGTGTGGAGTTTGACGAAGGATGGTTATGTTATGTAGATCCTTCCTTTGTGTGGAATAAACTTGGGTATGCATGTGGTTCATGTATTGAAGTTTGTTGAATTATTGTATGTTCAAGTGTTCAATATGATGTATGAAAATTTATGACGTGTAAAACTATGTATTATCATTCCGTGCTTTCTTTTTTTATGTTTATTGAATTATTATATCATATTTTTCTTTGCTGAGAAAGAAAACATTGATTGAATTAAGTGATTGTTTCAAAATATTCAACAACAAACGCATTAAACAAAATTTCAATAAAATGTACCCGTGTTTTAAATGAATCATGAATGTAATATAATATAAATAATATAAAGAGCTAAATACATTTTTAATTCCTAAAGTTGGACGTGAAATTTTAATTTGTTCCTTTTGGGAGAATAACCCCTAGAGACTTTCCGTGCCCAACATCTCTTTGGATACTTGATTTTAGCACTAGTACAGGTATGACAAACATGTTGGACCACAATTCAAATTAGTTTCCCAACTTAATTTGAACTAGATAAAAATATCACAATTAATCTAAACAACTTGTAATCAATAATCTTAAACAGTAACAAATAAATCAGAAAGGAAATTCATCATAAAAGAAAGAGAATTCAATTACAAACAACCTTGTCTCTTTAAGATTTTAGTCATTCATGATGAGCATTGATCTTCTCCAATTAATACAATACATTCCTCTTTTCCCTTATACAAATATTATATTGAAATTTTAGGAAGAAAGAGTAGAAGAGAGGTCTCTTCTCTACAGATTTGCTTCCTCCAACAGGGGGAGGGTCACTGTTTTATATTCTGGTATAGACGGTGCTCAGTCAATTTTCCCAAGCTCAGCCACACAATCTTTATGTCCTGGATCTCCTTTTTATTTGTGCTTAGCCCAAAGTCTGGATCAGTATTGAGATACCTCTGTCGTTGAATTAATTGATTTCTCCTCATCATTGGTCCACTTTCAAATTCGTGGCTTAGCAACGTTCTTTTGGCTCAACAGAAGGATTTATAATTGTGTTCTATGTTTTCAATTGTTGTGCCTGAGCTGGATTGGCGTGACTCAGGTAATTGATACCTTTTTCTATTGTTTTCTTGCAAAAGAGTGGCAATTCATTTAGATTCCTTATTTATCATTCCAACAAATTAGGTGGTGTGAATGTTAGAGAAGGAATTAGAAGTATATTGTTTTGTGTTTTTGCTTTAAATTGAATCATGAAACTTAATCCAAAGGGAAGCCTTTATCATATATTGTTGCACACCATATGTTAGATAAAAATACAAAGAAGTTTTATTTTTGTTTTTGTGAAAGTTTTTGTCTAATTGAGTTATGAATTGCAATAATTATCAAATGTTGTACAAGTCTCTTGGGAAACAATATTTTTCCACCTTATTACATGTGCAATTTTTTACACTTGTCGATCCCGTAACATATCTCTCTTCCATTTGTTTCTAATATCTTGAGACACAATGATGTAATTCCTAAATGCTTGAGTCACCAATGTAAAGTTTGTTTCAATACAAAGATAACCAATCTTTGTTTCAATCCCTAAATACGTGGATATAGAATGTTTATCATAAAAAAGTAATATATAGTAAAGCAATGACATTTTTAGAATTATTAGTAAGGAATAGATTATAGTTCAATTAAAATCGTAATATATCTCACTATAAATTATGATAAATAACCGTAGTCTATAATAAAATAGACTACGATTTTACGTGAACTATAATCTATATTATCTTCAATAAACTATTAATCTATATGAACCATAGTCTATATTATTTTGAATAGTTTAATTTATTTCATTTTTACTTTGTCTGCGAAAGTCATTGTTGTCTCTCGCTATTATTGAATGCAAACTTTTCCTTCTTCACCATGAAGGACGAGCTTTTTCTATCTTTTTCTTATTACTTTTGCTTGGTGTCACTCAATTGTCCCCCATTCAAGTTCATGTCACTTTCCTTCTCATTTTCTTCCTCTTCCATTTGTTTTTCTCCTCAAAATTCAAACATATGTAAGTAATATTCGTGGAGAACTCGCTATTGTTGAATAATTCGTTTTCTTTTTTCATATTTGTTATTGAGAATGCTAATATAGATTAAGAAATGTAATTTGGTATAAATTTTTATTAAATTATTTTTTACATGATCCTTACTGTCGTTAATTCCGTCGGTTAATAAATATATACATCAATCTTACGTTCAGTACCTTTGTGATTTTTTAGCTATAAAATTCTTGAAGTTATAAAATATAGCACATGCTATGAATGCATTTTTAGCTGAACAAATATGGCTGTCTGCACCGTCATTTATTTTTACTTACCATTAAGCCATTATAGCTTTTATTATAGCAAAATTGTAAGGAAAAATCAATTGTGCAGATACTTGTTCAGCCAAATGCAGTGCTATATTTTATAACTGCTACAATTTATAACAAAAAAAAAAAAAAAACCAAGTGTCTAAGATTGAAAAAATTGATGGTGCATTCATTAATCGACAGAAACCAATGACAGTAAAAATCATCCTAAAAATAATTTAATATATATAATAATCACATTTCTTAATCTGTATTAGCATAAAGAAAAGGAAGAATGGCTTATTCAACCATGGTGCCATGACTTTCTATATTAGATCATTTATATATTATATTACAATCATGATTCTTTTGAAAAACAAACATTAAATCACTGAAATTTTCAGCAAGTGCGTTTGCTGTTGAAGATTTTGACAAAAATCAATTAATTCAATCAACATAGACAAGACGATATTCATATGCATCATTGAACACTTGAACACATACAATAATTCAACAAGCTTCAAGACATAACCACATGCATATCCAAGTTTATTCCACACAAAGGAATGATCTACATATAACATAACCATCCTTTGTCAAACTCCACACGGATATATATTATTTTACGGAGAATGATTTTTTGACAACTTTCTCTTATGACATGAGGTATCATCTCTTAAATGGTTATTTATTTTTCATTTATTCATTTTTCTATATTTCAAAACCACTTAAAAAATAACACCTCATATTGTAAGAGAAAGTTGTTAAAATTTAGTAGTCAAAATATCATTGTCCGTATTTTACAAATAAACACTTAACCTAAGGCTAAGGCCATTATTTTTTATTATTTATTTATTTATTTATTTTGTGCATAACTTTTTTAAGCTATGCTTTGAGAAGATGAGCATCACCGTCTCTAGTGCATTTGTCCAGGTACTCGACATAGCCATAAGGAGGATCAATTTCCTCACTAACCATCTCATATTCAATGGTCCATTTGAGAATAGCACCACCACTGTTCTTATCGATTGCTTGAAATATGAACCTGAAAAGCTTGAACTGGTGATCGATGTCTCCATTGAAGAGCTTGAAGGTGATTGTTTTGTTTGCTTCATCAACAGATTCAATACTCTCATGACATGTTGTAACCTTACCATCTGTTCTTTCCCAAAATCAAAACCAATATCACAATTATACAAAACTGAATAAATCGATTTACACTACACAAAAAAAAAATCTTAAAAGAAAAAACATTATTAGAAATACTCATATTACATAAGATTTTTCTTGCAAATTTGTTAAAAAATTTTACAAGAAAAGACTTTTTTCTACCATTTTTTCTAAGAATTTTAATTGGCAGAAAATTCCTTCGTTGATAATCATTTCCTACAAAATTATAAAATTTGTAAATATTTCCTACAAAATTTGTTGTGAAAAATGTTTTATACAAAATATTTTGTAAGAAAATTGGTAGCAATTTTTTGAATATTTTTTTTTACAACAAAATTTATAAGTATTTTTTTAAAAAAAAAATTTAAAACAAATTGGCAGGAAATATAAATTTTTTTAGCAGGAAAACTAATTGGAAAATATTAATTTAGAGACCATTTTAAAAATTAAGAACAATTGTCGTTCAAATCATTAAATCGATTTTTAAAATGATTAATTTTTGGCTAGTTATAATTTAGATTCATTTAATCTTTATTTATTTTGTGAGTAATTCTCTAAACTCAAATATTATTAATTCATATTTTAAAAGTTTTTATTTTTATTTTTGTAGTTCTTGCAAATTTCTCTTTTCAATTTTAATCGTGATTTATGGTTTCTTATCGTCAAGAATCTAACCTAACAACAGTTTTTTTTTATCAGTAATAAAAAAAATTAATGAGAATAAACAAGAATTCACAAACCACTTATAAAACCTTAAAAGATTGATATTTATGGGTCTTATTTTTCATATTCAAGCTTTTCATTTGTACTTTTTTGAGACTTTTCATCCATATACTTATAATTTTAACCCACCCACAGACATGAGAACATATTTGTCTTTAATCTAATCATGATACCATGGTTGATTTTTTCTTTTTTTGGGATAAACTAGGAAATTTATCACACTTTTGACATAAAATATTTTTACTTCTAAAAATTTCTAAGAAGTAATCACTGAATTATCTTACATCAAAATCAACAGCTAATGAACTGGACCTAAACCTAAAAGTGGGAAAACTGCAGAGAGGCAAATATATTCAAATTT
Source organism: Vigna unguiculata (assembly GCF_004118075.2). Taxonomy (NCBI): domain Eukaryota; kingdom Viridiplantae; phylum Streptophyta; class Magnoliopsida; order Fabales; family Fabaceae; genus Vigna; species Vigna unguiculata. Next base: position 4,264,699 of record NC_040289.1, on the reverse strand, counting down.
AGGTTAAAAACAAATCACTACTAAAAATCTAATTTTCTGTCAATTTTGTTTTCAAATTATTTTTGTAAAAAATATTTATAAATTTTGTTATGAAATAAAATTTGCAGGAAATTGTTGTCAATTCTTTTGCAAAATATTTTGTATAAAACACTTTTCACAACAAATTTTGTAGAAAATACATGCAAATTTTATAATTTTGTAGGAAATAATTATCCATGAAGAAATTGCTTCTCAATTAAAATTCTTAGAAAAATAACAGAAAAAAATCTTTTTTTTAAATATTTTTAACAAATTTGCAAAAAATTTATCCTATAATATGAGAATTTTTAATAATGAAAACTTTTAGTAATAAACTACGTTAGGGTTGCATTATTAGAAGTTGAATTACCTATGACAAAAGTCCAGTGTTTGATGGACTCAGGGTGGTGCCAGTCTTCACCATGGTGCAGCTTGGTTCCATGGATTCTATCACTAAGGTTTTGAACATGATGAAGTTGTGTTGAGAAAAGGTTGAACCACGTTTCAGCAGTTGCATGAACCCCAATTTCAATGGTGATTTTTCCAGCAAGTGTCATGATGATCAAAGAAATACTAGAAGGAAAAAATGAAGAGAGAAAGATGGAGATGATGATGATGAAGAGTATTTCCACCATGTTATATAGAACATATTATTCACCAACTCTTCACAACTAATTAAACTATGTGGTCCATTTTGATGATACCTACTAGAAAAGGAAATACATAATCAAATTTTATACTTTTAAAACTCCAAATATAGTAATAGATTTCTTCTAGATGATTTTCTTCATTGATCTTTACCGTGACAATGTGCCCTTTAACACAAGGCATGTGGAGCTGGCTGAGTGATAAAAGTTAGACTTAATAACACTTGTCAAACAATTTTTTGAACTTCAGAGCCTTCGCCCCTTTAGGGGTTTCTTTCTCCTCAATAATATTTCAAGAGCCACTCTGCAAAATTTTCCATGGTACTAAAGTCAAGCTTGTTTAATAAAATTGAGGTTTTTATTTTCTTTATCCATTTCTGTAAACATTTATTAAGTGAAACTATTTTATGATAAAATAAGGACATGAAAAAAATAGTAAATATAACTTTTAAGTTACTTAATAACAATTAATATTTTAATAATTTAAAATGGAAAGAGGTATGAACAAGAAATATGTATAGGAATAGTATGATGATGTAGTAAATATACACCTATCTCTATCTTTATATCCAACTTAAAAAAAATATTACTTGTATATATATTGTGTCAATATAAAGATTTTTTTATTAAAATTTAAACTAATGTATGTTATACTCGTGGATATTTCTTTTCCATGTAGGAGATTTAGTCTCCATGCAAATTTATCTTGCTAATTTAGTGAAGTGCAAAGATCATTTGCATATACTTTTTTTGTTATTTAGATCTTTGTAAAAAATTTTATGTGACTTAGAACACTACAAGAAAATTATTAAATAGTGACCAATTTTATGACCAAAAATATGTTTAGAGACAAATTCTTTTGGTAGCCAAAATCTAGGTAACTAATGTTGGTGACCAATTTAGAGATCAATTCATAATACAAAATTATTTTAGTTGCCAATTTAGAGACCAATTATAATTTTTAGTTTATAAATTGATATCTAAATTGGTTACTACAATGACTAATTATTTTTTGTCACTAAAATTGGTCATTAATTAAATATTTGCTTGTAGTAGAATCATTTAATGGAATGCAACTCCACACAGTAAAAGATTCTATAAATTTGCTATTTCTGATTTAGAAGACATGCAAAGTTTGGTTGTTAGTAATTGGAATTTATCACTTGGTATTGTTTGTATTTTTGCTTGGATAAAATATTTTGTTCCGACTTCCATAAAACTCATAAAAACTCAATGTTGGATTCACATTCATGCCTTATTTTGGATTATTAATAACCGAAAGCATTTTTCTCAATAGCAGATGAAATTGGCACACCTTTTTCTTTAGATGATTATGTCAAGAATAAGTCTCGAGATTTCTATACACGTGTCTTGGTTGATGTTTATTTGTTATCTAATTTGTCTAATCAAATTTTCTCTAGCACACCGTAATAGGGCATGGATTCCTGAATAGGATTTTGATCTTTTGAAGTTGAGAATTGCAATGACTTTGCATCCAATGTGACTCTGTTATTCTGCACAGTGTTTTTATCATCATCTTAATACTTTGTATAAAATAAAATTCTATTGATTTCATAGCTAGAACAACATAAAACTTCAAACTTTAATCCATTTACAAGTTAGGTTAATGATTTAGATGCAGATGGATCCCTTATGATTTCTTCTTTAAACCAAGTCATGAAACTTTCAAAAAGCATTTTCTTCGACAACTAAAGCAATTTTGTGAAGCTTTCTGGTCTTTCAATGCCTTATATTCATCAATCTTAATATTGTAGATAATAGTGTGAAGTTAATTGAACCAATCTTTTATTATAATTGAATAGTACATAAATTCTAATATCACTCCTTATGTTTTACAAAATTTCGGCAACATTTGACTTGGTATTCAAGTGACACAAAGTGAAAGTTGTGACACAAATCCCCACAATTAAATATGCACTAAATGAACAACACAAAGTGTAATAAACCAAAATTGAGTAAAATATAAGAAATGTAGATTATAATTTATGTACTAATCAACTAATAAAACTTGATTACTCTTCTTAAATTGTTCAATCGAACAATTCAAAATTTAATACAATTATGGTTAGTACAACCTCCTCCAAATCTAAATAAATTTTAGATTGTTTAAAATTGGAAGAGTACAAGACAAGTCAATGTTTGACAAGTCAATGTTTGCCAAATGGTCGAACACCTCCGAACTCAGTACCAACACATTTAACCGATATTTCAAATTACAACTAAAATAGACAAATAATAAATACTAACTAAAAGAAATAAAAATATCTAAGAATTCATGCTAAACATCAAAAGATTAAGAAAAAGAATTTACAAAACTAGTAATAATAAATTTATTCTATCTAATTCAACACTAGTACATTTTATATAAAAAATAATAATAATGAAACAAAATAAAAATTAAAATATGAAACTAACATGTTTAACACAACGGCATGCAATGCGGGCTTTGTGGTGTTTAACATTTTTTAACCGGGCATACAAGTTTATCACCGTGCTTTTTTAACATTTTTTAACAGCGGTTTTCATTTAATTACTGGAAGGCTTATTTCGCCCTAGGGTTATTCAACCACGGTGAGATACATAACTTTCTATCACCTGCTACAAAATTACAATTTTATTTTAATTTTTTTTTAGAAAATACTTAAAAATTTTGTAGAAAAAAAATTGTAAAAAATTGCTACCAATTTTTTTTTGTAAAATATATTGTATAAAACACTTTTCGCAACAAATTTTGTAGGAAATACTTGTAAATTTTATGATTTTGTAGAAAATTATTACTTGCTAGTTAAATTTTTTAGAAAAAATGGCAGAAAAAGTATTTTTTTACAAACTTTTTTAACAAATTTACAAAAATAAAATCATGTAATATGAGAATTTATAGTGGTCTATATTCATATCATTTATATATTATATTACATTCATGATTCTTTTTAAAAACTGACATTAAATAACTGAAATTTTCACCAGTGCGTTTGCTGTCGAAGATTTTGACAAAATTCAATTAATTCAATAAACATAAAAAAAATGATAAGAAATATATATTTTATGCATCACATTGAACGCTGAACATACAATATTTCAACAAGCTTCAAGACATGACCCACATGCATATCCAAGTTTATTCCACACAGAGGAATGATCTATATAACCATATCCTCTGTCAAACTCCACACACATATATATTATTACAGTTAAACACTTAACCTAAGGCTAAAGCCATTGTTTCTTATTATTAACTTCGTGAATAACTTTTTGAGCTATGCCTTGAGAAGATGAGCATCAATGTCTCTGGTGAATGTGTGCAGGTACTCGACGTAGCCATAAGGAGGATCAACTTCCTCACTAACCCTCTCATATTCAATGGTCCATTTGATAATAGCACCACCACTGTTCTTATCGATTGCTTGAAATATGAACTTGAAAACCTTGAACTGCTGATCGATGCCTCCATCGAAAAGCTTGTAGGTGATTGTTTTGTTTGCTTCATCAACAGATTCAATACTCTCCAGACATGTTGTCACCTTACCTTCTGTTTTTCTCAAAATCAAAAACCAGTATCACAATTATACAAAAGATGAAGAAAAAGGTCAAGCATGTTATTCAAAATTAGGTTAAAAGAAAAAACTACGTTAGGGTTTCATATTACAGAGTTATTACAAGTTTAATTACCAATGACATAAGTCCAGTGTTTGATGGACTCAGGGTGGTGCCAGTCTTCACCACGATGCAGCTTGGTTCCATGGACTCTTTCAGCAAGGTTTTGAACATTATGGAGTTGCTTTGCAAAGAGGTTGAACCACTTTTCTGCAGTTGCATGAACCCCGATTTCATTGGTGATTTTACCAGCAAGTGTCATGATGATCAAAGAAGTACTAGAAGGAAAAAATTAAGAGAAAAAGATGGAGACGATGATGATGAGTATTTCCACCATATCCCTCTTATATAGAACATAATTTACCAACTAATTACTATGGGGTCCATTTTCAAACCCTAGTATAGAAAAAGGAAATTCCTAATCAAATTTTACTTTAAAACGCCAAAAGTTAAGTGTGTAACCTAAATTGTAATTTTGGTATTATGTGATTTTTCATTAGCAATAAGTGTAACTATTTAAGTTAAAAAAACAATTATTTTTCTAAAATTAAACTAAATGTACTTACCTTCCCTCGTATAGAAAGGGGAATTTCTAATCAAATTTTACTTTTGAAACGCCAAAAGTTAAGTGTGCAACCTAAATTGTAATTTTGGCATCTTATTAGTTATTTGATTTTTCCTTAGAAATAAGTCCAACTATTTAAGTTGAAAAAAATCACTTATTTTTCTAAAATTAAGCTAAATGTACTTACCTTCCCTAGTATAGAAAAGAAGTTTCCAAATTAAATTTTACTTTGAAACGCCAAAAGTTAAGTGTGTAACCTAAATTGAAATTTGGTATCTTATATAATGTTGTTTTCATTAGCAATAAGTCTAACTATTTAAGTTAAAAAATCTCTTATTTTTTCTAAAATTAAACTAAATGTACCTTTTCTTTATTTTTGAATTAGAACCATGTGTTTGGTAAAAGAATCTTAATTTTTTTTTTCTAATTTTTAAATACATGTTTATCTCGTTATGTTTTTAATGATTAATACTCCTTTTATTATATTTTTAACTAAATGGCGCATTTTCTTATTAAAAATACCATAATAATTTACCAAAGCAAGACGAAAATTAAAATTTCAAAATATAAAAATTATTATATTGGTAAATAAAATAGGAGGTGGCATCACATTATTAAAAACATAAAGAAGTTATAGTTTAACATCGTGAAGAAAATTAATATTCATTTTAAAAATATTGAGCAATGACTATTATTTTACAAAAAGAATGAAAAAAGAAGAAGAATATATATTAGAATTAAAGAAGATATAAATGTCATCTAATATAATTTTTGAGAAGTGATTATAAATTTTATTTAATTTTTTCAAATTTTCATTTCTAGGTATGAAATATTTAATATTATATATATTGGTTTCATTATGGCTTGCTACTTTTATAGAAAAATGTTGCTTACTAAAGAGGGAGAGGAACGATTTGTTAAATGGTATAATAATAAAAAGTAAGGATCGTGGTATAAAATTATTAATATTTTAACGAAACGAGGGGATTGATAAATTCTTTTAATCCAAAAAAGGAGCACGAAAGCATGTAACTTAAAAAAAAAAAAAAAAAAAAAAAAAAAAAAAAAAAGCGAATGATTCATCTTTTTAAACATGAGTACTGAAAAACCAAGCCATCAATCATGAATCATTACAGACTGTTGTTGGTTTATGAAAAGAAGGAGACAAACTTTATAAGATCTATGTCGTGAAAATCATTACACAATGTGGATGTGAATCTGACCTAAGACATTCGACACACGACACTTGAGGGAGTGTGTGTCTAAAACCGTAAATAATTCTTGGGCATAATAAAATTCATTTATGAAATGAAATTAATAAAATCTCAGTTTTTTTATAATAATAGGTTTCATCTTCTCTTATTGAGAATTGTATAATTTTCTTAAGAAGTTTCATTTATTTATTTATTTACATGTATTTAATTTGATCTTCATGTTTATGTTTTCTTTTTTTTTATAATGTTATGTGATAATAAGTTTAGAGTATCAATCTAGCTGAAATATCAAAAGTACAAAATAATACTTAACATAAACTTAAAAAAAGAAATACTGGATACATAATTTTTAATTAAAACTAAAAAATTAATTAGAATACCCACTTGTTATTGCTATATTTCAACGATGTTTCATTTTTCATGGGACATAATCAACGTACATCAAGCAAATGTGCGAACAGTAGAAATTATTTTATCTTACTTTAAATATTTTATCATGATGAAATTTGATTATCACATTAATTTGAAACCGGTTCAAGTTAAATATTTTTTTTCAAATCTTCAAATCTTAATATACAATAATATTACCAATTTACAAACTAATAATCTAGATTATATAATCAATAAATATAAAATCGGTTAAGTTAATTCTATATTAAAACATTAAATTTTAATTAAATTTAATGTATTTGATATAAATATTTAGGCTCTCAAATTTGTTTTTGTGTTTTTGCTCTATAAATCTCTTTTGACTTTATCTCTCTCCTTTTGCTTTTACAGTGCACACATCTTACTTTTGTTATCTGTAATTTTTGTTTATTTATTTCAGCTTATAATATTATACTAAATAACTGTAATTGGGAACAAATTGATTTTTTCAAAATAATTTGGGAATTAAAAGCGATCCATAATGCATTACATTTTGTTTGGCGAGTGGGTTTGAATTGTGTAGCACAAAAGATAATTAAGATAAAAAATGATGCAATTATCTTATAATTTATGGGTCTGTAAAGTTCAACATTTTTTCTTTGAGTGTATGATATTTAACTTTGTTTGAAATCTTTGCTTTAAATGGTTTATAGCATTAACAACACAACACAGCATAATTAAACTTTACAACATTTTGATCAATTTTATATGTCTAGTTTGAATGTAAAAGGAAATAAGTTATGGAAGGTGATGTGGGTGGCTATGATTAGAAGTATATGGGACCATAGGAATTTCATTGTATTTAAAAACAGCCAAAGGAATGGTGAGAAAATTTTTCGGATAGCATAGTTGAAAACTCGGACATGGTTGAGAAACAAAATATCAAAGGCAAATTTTTCATACTCTGATTGGTGTCTATGTCCAAAATCATGTATTCAATCTGTCCCACATTAGTTAAGAAGTGAGATAAAAATAAGGGTCTCATATGCTATAGTGTTATTATCTTTCAATCTAACCTCTTATTGTCATCACCTATGCTATGTGTTGTTTTCTTGTTAAGGTTTTTAGGCAAAATTTTTGCAAAAGAGATAGCTATCTCTTGAAATTATCAGAAACAAGTTACTCTGAAAAAGAAATTATCTTTTGCTAACTCTAGTGGAAAAGGATGATTTACGATAGTTTGTTGGTCCTCAGTTTTTTTGCAAATCTATTGTATGTTATATATATATAATGTTAGATCTATCTTTGTGGGAGATGACCCTAGGATACAATTGTATGCATAGATTCTTTGTAATATTTTGATTATGTAAATATCATAACATACATTTCATTTGTGTTTTGTCTTGTGCAGGATTTGACTGTTGTTTGTGGGTTTTGTATGTTGAAAAGGAAATATAATATTCATAGGTTTCATTTTTTCATCTCCTTTGTTTTTATTGGTATTATACATGGGTTTAGACATCCATAATACCTCATTCTTTTATTTATATATTAGTTAATTACTAATAAAAAAAGTGTTGGAGTATCCTTTATTATTTTCTTTTATTAATATATTTTTAAAAATAAAATATTTAATTTACGGTTAATCTCTACATATCAATATAATTTAATTTAATTTAAAATATTTATTAGAATTAGTGTTAGTTAAATCAGTATTAATAATTTTAATATTTATATGTCTTTAATTAATGTCAGTTTAATTAATGTTAATATAATCTATTATTAATAATTATTTAACTTTAGTGTTAATCCATCTCATCATAATTTTATTTATTGTTAATATATATATATATATATATATATATATATATATATATATATATTATTACTCTTTTGGTATGGAATGTGTGGATTTAGATAACTTGATTTGATTGGATGATGTGCTATTACTTAAAACATTGGTTCTTTGAAGTTGTATGGTCATTTACTTATTGATTTGGTGGTTAAAAAATGAACGGTTTCATGCTCTATGTGTTCTTTGTATGGAAATTATATTGATTTATTTTTTTCTCATTTACTTTTTCATTGTTCTATTGTTATGCAGTTGCGGAAATGGTCAAATAAATTTTTTCAGGATTTTGCACTTTCTTCCTTGGATATGGTTCTTGAATTTATGAAGTCTTCTTGTAGTCATTTGCTTATTGTGATTAAAGTGGTTATCGTTGGTTAGTTGGATGATTTGGAAGATGAGAAATCATAGTAGATTTCAGGATTCTCATTGCTTTTCCTTATGCTATTTTTCAAATTAATAAGAAGCAAGTGTCTAGGACTATGTATAAATCTAATAAGCATATATGTAATATTGTCTCTAATTTTTTGGTAATGGAATTTTTCAATATTCAAACTAGGGAGGGTATGGTTACATTTATGGATTTAATATGCAAATTTCATCTGCTAATTAGCTTAAGGTGCATATTGGTGGTGCAACTAAGAGTTGTCCTAGTTTGACTTTATGCACTAGTATTTTTAGAAGAAATCAAGTTGAATATGTGGATAGTTTTTCACCTTTGCATCATCCTTAGAGGTAGAACTTTCAGAGGTTTTTGTTGGAGAGTCAGTATTATTTAGTCTATCATTGGCTTTTGGATTAACAAGTTTTGGAGTCTTAAAGAAAAATGACATCGATCGGTGCTTGCATTTTTGTAAGCATATATATGTAGTTCAAATTTTGTCATGTTTCACAAGAAAAATCGTTATGCTGCTAAATTAACTAATTTAACATTAATTCATAAAGAATAATATAATTGGTTTAACATTTACCTGATGTATTTATTTAAAATTTTCATAATGTGATTTTTATCATGGGTTGATGTGATCTTCCATACTCTGTATTTTTTTTTTTCTTTTTAATAAATTTTCAAAGACTTTGGAGTATCAATTAACATACGTGAAATGTCAAAGTTTATTATAATATTTAGCATGACCTTATTTGAAAGTAGTGTAACTTAAATGAATATTAATTTTATTTCTTTTTAATATTTATTTAAATTACGGTTGAATAAGTGGATAATATATATGTGACTATAATTAAATTAAGAGGCGTGAATAGTTTTAATTTAATGTAGAGAAGACACTTATTCCACGCGTAAAAATTAGAGTGATTATAAGGTGGATGTTGAAACATTAGATTGTAGTCATGTCCAACTTTGTAATAGCCCCCTACAAACAACCATCAACTAACTAACTCAATGTCTTCGATCCACCACATGCCACATGCCTCACTTTTCTCATTTTACGATAATGTCAACCAAACACTGTACTATGAAATACGAGCATGCTACTTAATAAGTCTTCAAAATCTTATTTTAGAGTTACTTGTCGATTTGTTGTTATATATAGAGAAACAAATGGTGTCCAAAACCATTTTAACTTACCCATTGGTGTCAATTTTTTTAATGTAAATTCAAATTGTTTTTTTTTATTCAAAATGTCACATTCACATTGATGAATGGTTTCATAAACGTCAAGTTTGCATGTGGCTCGCATTTATTCATTTTCATATTTTAAATTTTTAAAGAAAAGTATACCTCTTTCTAACATTACTTTTTTATTTGTGCTGATAAAATAAAATAAGAAAAGAAACTTTTATTTTTACAGCGGCTAAATACAATTAGTTAATGTAAGGATTTGTTTAATTGAAGGTGGTATAATCGAATGAAGTATAAATATTTGATCGTTTAATTGTGAAATTTATAAATAGAAAAAAAAATTAACTATTCAACTTCATTTATAAATATTATTACCGTTCTAAAACATTTTTTCTTTATTTTATTCTTCTTCTTCTCTCTATATTATTGAAGGGTTTTTTTATCATTTTGTAGAGATCCTCGGGAAGAAGAGAGCAAATTATTAAAATGGTATGGTCAATTTTCTCATACTAAAAGGGGGTGAATTAGTATTTAAAGTTTAATTAGATTTGATTTATTTTAAAATCTGTTTTTAGAAGAAAACTTGTTAACACAATAAAAAACAAAATGATTTTTCAGATAACAAATAAGAATTTTAACAACAATAACTAGATTGAATACACATGTTCAATCTCATATCAACTTACTAAGTCAAGATCCATTTGATTCACTTCAATTTTGAAGGATCTTGAGCAAATCTACTTGTTTCCTTCACTGTGCTCCAAGAAAGCTTTCACATAATCTTTTTGCACAATGAGTTTTTTTTCTTTTTCATTTGTGAAGTCAGAGAAACCAGTTTTAATGATCAAAGTCCTGTTCTGATACATTTAATTGATTCTATTAACAACCTAATAGATTAGCCTTAAAATCTATTAGCTTATTTATCTAATGAAATAACTTGATAGTTTTCACTATTAAAAAAACTCATATTTCCTACCAATTTTGTTTTGAAAATTTTTTCATAGGAAATACTTACAAATTTTGTTAAGGAAAAAAATTTGCAAGAAATTGCTATCAATTGTTTTGTAAAATATTTTGTATAAAACACTTTTCGCAACAAATTTTGTATGAAATATTTGCAAATTTTATAATTTTGTAGGAAATGATTATTCACGAAAGAATTACCTGCCAATTAAAATTCTTAGAAAAAATGATAGAAAAAAGTTTTTTCTTGCAAATTTTTTTAACAAATTTGCAAAAAAAATTTCATGTAATATGAAAATTTCTAATAATATTTCAGATATTTTTAAACTTTCGCATCATATTTGTTCATAATGGTTTATACACATGTTAAGATGTTAAGATGATTCTAATGGATTTTTGTTTGGTGTTGTATACTAGGCATATCTTAACTTCTATCCTATACATTGGGAGACATTCATGGCATGTATATTTTGTCATTATGTACATGATCAAAAATAGATTTTTGCCTAATGCTTTGGATCCAGGGACAACACAAATTTGTCTTATTAAAATTTATTCTAGATTAAGTTTCTCTTTGCTTATTTTTCGATTCTGGAACGTTTTGTACGTAAGGATATTAGAGGTCTTATATGTAGTTTTTTTTATCGATAAAAACAAATTAAATTAATGAATTGGGTTACCTAACCCATATACACTCTTCTTATATGTGATTCTTAGAGTAAAGATGAATTTTTGTTAACTCAAAATCATAAGGGTGTGTTGAGATGAATGATTAGAGTCATTTTATATATAGATGCTTAGTTTTGTTGTGAGAGTAGTGGAGTTGAAAGTTTAAACATGAATATACAAACCTTATCCCGTAATCAAAACTTGTTAAGATTTGATTGTACTTTATGGTAGATGATTTATGAAAGTGTTGTACTCACAAGATTTATTTGGTTTTTCGCAGGGGTTCGTGAGTTGATTGAATATAAATGTTTGAGTTTGTGATGAAATTATGTCGATTATTTTTTTATATCGATTATCACTATAATTATCGGAAGTAAAAATTTTATAATAAAATTCAATTTTATTACATACTATGATTTTATTAACCGACATACTATGACTTTTTTGTTATCTTGGGTAAGAGAAAAGTATTTTGTGTCGGGCGGTGGTGATAGGTAGAACTTGTCCAAATCTCCAAGAAAAATGAGAAAAATTTCCTTACACCGCATGATACCAGAACATGCTGAAATAATGGATTTACGTGAAAGATGAGTTCAATTTCCACATAGAATATTAAAACCACTTCTGACTTAGAATAAGATAATAAATTTATAAATTTTCACACTTATAAGGTGTTTGATATTTTTATTTTTATTCGATATAAAATTTATATCTATACTCAGATTCCTAATATATATATATATATATATATATATATATATATATATACTTTCTTTTTATTTGTCTTATTTGTTTTATATTTATGTAATTTATTTGCATCTCAGAGATAATTTTCTCTTACCATAATCTTTATATGATTATATTCAAATGATTTATTATTAATTACAGTAAATCAAATACTTTTATCTCTCAAATTTAAATATTTCTACTCATTTTTAATATTTTTATTTTTTTTACTTAAAAAATTTTAACTATTAATTTCAAATGTTCAAACACATAAATCTTTTATTTAATAGATAATATAGAAAATTTATCTTTTTTAATCTATTTGATCTTAGTTTTAGTTTCATACGAAGAACTTTTATTTTGTTAAAGTAACTATCATCATCTTTTAACTATTCAGCTACTTTGAAAAAAGTTTCCTAAATTTTTAAGGTACTTTTCATTTTATCGGTCCTTAATTATATATTTTTTTTCATTTGTTTGATTTTATTGAATTGTGTATCAAATTGTTTTTTTTTACACACATTTAATCAATTTTATTTTTTTTAGTATTTTTATTTGTTATTTATTTTTATCATATAAAATATTGTTTTGGTAATTTTTATTGGAACTATTTTTATTTTCTAATTTATTTCGTAAATATAATTTTATCATCGCAATTATATAAAGATATATTATTTACTATAATTAGGAGTGTCAAAATGGGTCAGGTCCGACGGCTCGACCCGTTGACCTGCCAAAAAAAAGTGGGTCAGGTTAGAAAACAGAACCTGTCAACTTGTACCAAACTGACCCCTCTAGCCCGTCAACCTGATGGGCAAACCCGCGGGTCAATCTGCAGGCCAACCCGTGGGCCTTCTAAGTTAAAAAAGAAGTACACATGCAACATGTGGTTCAAACTGAGAAAGAACACTTTCTGCTAAAGTGCAAAAAATGTCATAGATATTCATTTACGCCAATTAAATTTAGAAACACGTTTCATTTGGAGTTATATATGTACACAACTACAACATTCACTTCAAGTATAAGTTTTTTAGTATTTTATCTACACTAACCAACAATCATAACAAAAGTTTTGTTTTGTTTTGTTTTTTGCTTTTGCAGGTATTAATCTTCTTAAGTTTTACATATTTATTAAATGATTGTAATATTTTTCCTACACTAAATATTGGGTAGAACTATTTTCAAGTTTTTTTTTTGTGGTAAAAATTTCCATATTTTACAACATTTTCATATCTTTATTACTATCTCAGATTTTGTCATTACAATGATTAAAATCAACATTGTTAACACAAATAATTGATGAAAAAAATGATTTGATAAAAACTAAGACAAAGATTTTTGGACCTCCAATTTTTTTTAAAAAAAGTCAAAGCTGGCCCATGGGCCAGCCCGCAGGTCGGGTTGAATAAACGAACCCGTTTTCCACTTACGGATCAGCCCGGCCCGGCCCGTTTATAACGGGCCAAAAATGAGGCAGGTTAAAACGGGTTAGGCTGGCCCGTTTTGACACCCCTAACTATAATATAATAAATTAATATCATTGTCATGAATCTTATGTATATCGAGCCAACAAAGATTAAAGTTCAAAAAATGAAATATCTATGCTAAATTTCAATGATTATTAGTTTAATCTTTGTTCTATTTGCGATTTTGTTCAACTGGTGTATTATAATTAGGGATGGCAAAAATACCTACGTCCGCGGATATCCGCGGATAAAATACGCAGCGGATAGTTACTACCCGCGGGTAGCGGGTATTTTAATACCCGCTTATAAATAGGTCGGGTACGGGTATCATACTATCCGTACTTGCAGGTACCCGTTACCTGCAAAAAATTAAAATTAAAATTTAATTTATATTTTATTAAGTTAAATTTAATTAAAATTAAAAATATATTTTATTATGTCAAATTTAATTATAATTATAATTTTATTTTATTTATATTTTATTTTTATAATTTTATATTAAAAAATTTATAAATTTTTTTTAAAATATTTGCGGGTATCGGGTATCCACGTGTACCCGCGGGTTTTAAAAATATCTGCGAATATTTTTTAAGCGGATACCTGGCCGGATAAATAGGCGGGTATCAGACGAATTTTTTTTTTGCGGGTCGGATTGCGGGTAGGCACTATCCGTGCCCGACCCGACCTGTTGTCATCCCTAATTATAATCTTTATTTGTATATAAAAAAAGAGTTAATTGAATTTAGAGAAAGGGATGTAAAGAAACATTTTCAAACTTGAATACTTATTTTTTATAATTTTTTTTTATTTTATCAACTTTATTTCATTAAAGTTAGCAAACTTAGTAAATATTTTGGTTCTGAGAAAAATTTATTTCATACTCCAATTCGAAATGTATATAATTATAATTTTTTTCTAAATATTTGATATTAAAGAAACAAGAATACATCTTTTTTATATTGAATATTTGATAATATGGTTATATTGAATATTTGATAATATTGTGTTTCTTTTGTCATAATTTTTTATATTTTTATAAAAAAATTATTAATTGATTTTAAAATAATAAAAAAATGGATACAATTATATATCCATTATTCGGTGGGGATTATGATGATATAAAAATGTTATACTTGTTAGATATTGATATGATAATGTAAATGAATTTTTTTTAGAATGAGTATGTGTGGAGACGGACCTTTGCTGTGGCAGGGGAGCCACGACTCCCCCAACGTTTTTTTTATTATTTTCTATATATGTGTTAAAAAACATTTATATTATTATATTATTTATATGAATTTAGTTTAAAAAAACTTTTTTAAAATTTAAAAATCAAGTTTTGCTTATTTATTTTTTATTTGATTTCTCTCTCTTTTGTACCTCCATCTCCTACTCTTGTCCTCTTTCTATCTCAATTTTGATCATCAACATCTTATTATTTTCAAAAACAAATTACTCCACGATAAGATGGAGGAGTGTAATTAAAGCTATTTTAGGATTTGAAGTTAAGTAACGGAACAATAATATTAAAAATTAATTTTAAGATGAAGGAAGATGATCATTTAGAAATTGTTAATTTTCTTAAAATATTGAATTTTGGTTTTGAGATCTAATATGAGGTATTCATAATTTTATCTTTTCCTACATAAGACGGAGGCTGAACTTTTAGTCAACACTATGATCATCTATATTAAAAGGGATATTACAGCAAGTTTTAGCTCTGATTAAATGATTGAAGATTTTAAGGTATTGAAAGAGCGTAAATGAACAATCTAATAAAGACAACTTTTACTTTATTTAATATATTAATGTTTACGATAAACTTTGTGTTACACTTTCATATATATATATATATATATATATATATATATATATATATATTATATGTTTTGGATTATATTATCATGTGTTTATTTTGAAAAGAAAAAATAATGTAAAGAAATATAAAAAAATTAATTAAAAAAATAATATATATATATATATTTTTTTTTTTTTTTGACCTCTTAAAATTTGTGTTCAAGTTGAATATATATGATGATGGAACTTGTTTCCACCCACCCATTGTCTTCTCGATCCATGATGCTTGGATTAGACTCTAATCTCACAATGAATAGTATATACAGAAAAAACAAAAAGAATATAAAGAAAAAACATTTTAGAAACATAATGATGATTTTAATTGAAACTTGAATAGTTAACTTTTTTTTCTTAATTAAAATTTTTATAATTAAATAATAAAATATTCATAATCTATCCGTTATTATACCACTTTTACTTCCAAACAATTAACTAAGTGCTTACATAATAATTAAAACTTAACATCTTTCTAATGCAGATACTGAAACTTAACAATAGAATTATAATCATTAATTTAACTAAAGCAATGCATCAAGTACTCAATATTGTAAAATTATCCGTTCAACACCTCACTGGGAAAGAGACATGTGTTACATCAAGAGATACGCGATCTTCACAATTATGGATTTGCAAAATTATAAGAATTTCTTAGGAGAATATCTTCCCTACTTGATGTCATATTTAACTTGCAAATATAATTTTAGGAAAATTTGATTTAGTCAAGGTATAATTAGCAAGACAACATAATATTTTTAGTGAAATAATTAGTTAACGGACAATGATATAAACCCAAAATATTTTTATAAAGCGTTTACAAAAAAATATATAAAGAAAAGGGTACAACATGATCCTACATAGCAATTTCATATGTAAGATCTAACATATTTATATTATTGTCATTAAGAATGAAAATTAATATTGGCCTGATCTTCGTAAGTTTTGTAACATATTTTTATTTAATATTATTTACACTTAAATTATGAATCCAAAACATCAATAATGATGATATTTTTAGGAGTCTGGTTTATCTAGGGATGACAACGGGACATGGTGGGGACGAATTTCGCTATCTCATTCATCCTCATAGAAAAGATTCATCTCATTCTCATATTCAAACTCAATGAGTATAAAACTTTGGTCTCATCTCTGTTCCCACCGGATAACGGATATAATCTCATAATCATATTCGTATCCGTTTTCTTACTATTTCAATATTAATTTTAATTAATTTTTATAAAATAATAAAAAATTATGGTAAAGAAAACATAATATTATCAAATATTCAATATTAGAAGAATGATTGTTTCTTCAATATCAAATACTTTGAAATAAATTATAATTATTTATATCTTAGATTAGAATACCAAATAAAATTTCATGAGTACCAAAACATTTATTAAATTTATAAACATTAATGAAACTAGTTGATAAAATTTAAAAATATTTTTATAAAAATATAAAAGGCATCTTTAGGTTTATCTGGTGAGTTTGTTTGTGTTGTCTTCTGATATGAACATCAAAAACACAAACTCTATTTTTAGGTGTTATTTCCATTGGTGTAAACATAGGCACGATCACACTATCACGTATGTGTATATGTATTTTTTAACTATTTATAAATTATTTAAATTTTAAAAGTAGTAATTAAAAGGACAAAAAAGTAAAATGTGTATATAGTTATAGATAAAATAAATTTTAATTATTCAAATAAAAGATATATTATAAGTAATAAACAAAGTTTTTATTATGTGTAATTATTTAAATTTAAAAAATAGTTACTAAGATATAAATGAGTAAATAATCTATAACAATATATGAAGAGATGATCTCTTCTGTGTTCACATTTTATTTTTTTATTTTTATCTTTAATTATTATTTTAAAAATTAATTATTTTATAAATATTTTACTTTTAACTGTTATTCTAAAATTTGCTTTTGTTTTTAACGGTTATTTTCACTAAAACCTATTTTATGTACATATTTTATTTTTTCAATTTTACTTATTGTTTAAAAACCTCTTTTTTTTAACAGCAATTTTATTTAACAACTATTTTAAAATTTAATTATATATTTTGAAAGTAAATATTATTAATTTTAATTTAAATTTATATAAAAATTAAAAAATACAAATACAAAAGCACGATAGTGTTTGTACTTTCCCTAGTTCTTTTATCATGACTAATTATTTGAATTAAAAAAAAAATAATTAATAAATAATAAAACTAAAAAAATAATTTTTTTATTATGAATAATTTTAAATTTAAAAAGTACTAAATATATGTATTCTATTTCTCTGTATAGTTATAAATTTTATATTGATTCCTCGTTACTAAAACCGTTCTCGTATTAAATGAATAAAATATTTTTAATTTAGTCTCTAAACTTAATAAGACATATTTCATGTAGTTTTTTATAATTATTTAATATTTATTTAATTTAATATTTTAATTTGAGATGTATATAATTATAATATTTTTATGTTTGATATTGAAAAAAAAAATGTTTATCCTTCGATAATATATTTTTTTTTGTCATTTTTCAAAAAATATTATTTAATTAATATATTGAATAGCAAGACTTTTGATCTCATATTGAATGAGAATGTAGATGAATTTTTAGTTAAGGAAGGAGAATGGAAAAGTGAAATCTCACCCACCCAACACACTACCATCCCTATTTATAGTGTAGCTCTTCTATTTTATTTTAAGGTGCTACCAAAATTTACTTATAATTCTCCTTACCTAATATAGTAGTTAATCCAAACAACAAGTCCTATTTTCTTACAATAATCTAAAACCTATTCAAAGAAGACCATGATAATAAACTAAAGTTAAGATTCACAATTTTCTATCAAACCCCACATAAAAGCAACTATTCCTATGCATATGCAAACCACAATACATATAATCAAACAAAGAAAATGAGAATACAAGTAAATTCACTGTTAAAAAAGGCACATATTTCTTGCTGATTTTGATTTGAAAATTTTGTCGCAGGAAATACTTACGAATTTTGTTATTAAAAATAATTTGCATGAAATTGTCACTAACTTTTTTTGCGAAATATTTTGTATAAAACAGTTTTTACAGAAAATTTTGTTGGAAATACTTAAATATTTTATAATTTTATAGAAAATAATTATCCACAAAAAAATTATCTATCAATTAAAATTTTTAAAAAATAATAAAATATTTTTTGTAAATATTTTTAACAAATTTACAAGAAAAATGTCACGAAATACAAAAATTTATAATAATGATTTATTGTAAAAAAAAATTTGATATCCTTATCTGTGCTTACTATCATTATGCCAAAGTCATATATTTTATAGGATAAACGGATCTCTTAAAAATATAAAAAAAATAGAGAATAAGTTAAACAAAAAGAATAATTTTTATAAAATAAAATTGAAATAATTATTTTTTCTATTTATAAACTTTTGACTTATAAGATATTTCATGTAGCGTGGACTTATAATAGCTATACTATGAGTATATACCTCTATTAATAATACATATAGCACGACAAAAGATATTCGTAATAAAATGTATGAAGATTTAGAGTAACCAATAATAATAGGTAGTCGTTGTAATTATTATCCGCCGAAATAATTTTATTTTTAAGAAGGAAATATTGCTCCAGTATTCAAACAAATACTTTTTTTAAAGAATCCTATGAATCATGTGAATACAAACAATATAAAATAGAATGCGTAATAATAATGCATGTTATTTTATGACATCTTGTCAAGTTTTTTTCCTCCTAAAACCGACAATACTAATTGAAGAGACGTGTTATCAATCAACATAAAATAAACACTAAATAAAACAAGGCCATTGGAACTGATTCAATAATTGATGACTTTAACAAGAGCATATTAATTTTTTTTTCTTTTATTTCAATTACATATTTTAAAAGTTCCTCCTCGTTTATATTGAAATTAATTATTTATTACTTCATGTTATGTTCTCCGTGTCTTATTGTTAGTTTGACATTTTACATATTATATTATCAATCTTTGCTTTAAGACTATATAATTGAGAATATGGTAATAGGTTTCATATTAAAATTTCACACCAGTTGATAAATAAAAAAAGAAGAAAAAAAGTGAGTAACTGAATTGAATTTATATTTTAAAGAAGAAATATTAGCCATTTACCTTTATTGTAGGGTAGAGAGACCCCACAATTGAATTAGTTGAGAATTGGGCAAATTGAGTTCTATATAAGTAGGATAGTGGCATCTTTATTCTCACCATCTTTCTCATCTTCTTCTTTCCAATTCTTGCATCTATTACTTGCTTCTTTCTTCTTCACCATGACTCTTTTGGGCAAAATCAGCACTGAAATTGGTGTTCATGCAACTGCTGAAAAATGGTACAACCTCTTCGCAACGCAACTCCATCATGTTCAAAACCTTGCTGACAGAGTTCATGGCACCAAGCTGCACCATGGTGAAGACTGGCATCACAATGAGTCCATCAAGCACTGGACTTATGTCATAGGTAATTCAACTTCTAATATATATACATACATATTCTTGGAGATAATACTAATTTACACTATACGTGTAACTGCATACCTTACTTTATCAGTTGATTTTGAAGGATCGTGTTAAAAATTTTACTTTTTAATATAATACGAAAATCTTAAGTTAAAATATATCTTAACAAAATTTGTTATTTATTTAATTTAAAAAATTTGTTGTTTATTAGATCTATCATGCTCGTCTACCGTCAAATTAATTATTCATGTGTAGTTAGTTTCTTGCTTGAGTCTTTTGTTTTTTCTATGTCAGTAATAGTAAATAGAAATAGAAAAGAGACGATCGATGCTTTGTCATGTAAATCTTGTTAGACCTACTCCATGTGCGAAAACAAGTTTGTTTCTATTGATTTGGATGGAATAAACTCCTATATAAAAAGCGGCGCATGCGCGCACACACAAAATATATATATATATATATATATATATATATATATATATATATATAAAGATGGTATACATAAATGAATTATTTTTCTTGATATAATTGTTATAAAATGCATTATTAAAAAAACTCATAATTTCTATTAATTTTATTTTAAAATTTTTTTTCGAAGAAAATACTTACAAATTTTGTTATAAAAAAAATTTGCAAAAAATTGCTACCAATTTTCTTGCAAAATATTTTGTATAAAACACTTTTCGCAACAAATTTTGTAAGAAATACTTGCAAATTTTATAATTTTGTAGGAAATAATTACTTATGAAGGAATTACCTGCCAATTAAACTTTTTAGAAAAAATGACAGAAAAAAGTATTTTCTTAAAAATTCTTTTAACAAAATTTCAAGAAAAATTCTATAACATAATATGAAAATTTCTAACCGTGATGATTCGTTGTATTTTTTGTGGAAGAACAGATGGTAAAGTCACAACATGTCATGAGAGTATTGAATCTGTTGATGAAGCAAACAAAACAATCTACTACAAACTGTTCGGTGAAGAGATCGACCAGAAGTTCAAGGTGTTTAGGCTGATATTTCAAGCAATTGATAAGGAAAACGGTGGTGCTATCATCAAATGGAGCATTGAATATGAGAGGGTTGATGAAGAAATTGAACCTCCCTATGGCTACATCGAGTACGTGCACAAATGCACCAGTGACATTGATGGTCATCTTCTCAAGGCTTAATTAACTCCAAAACTTTATGAATAAAAAAAAGAAAAGAAAAGAAATAATGGGTGTGTTTGAACAGAAAGGATGCTTCCATAGATCCTTCCTTTGTATTAAATAAATTCTGATATGCATGTAATCAGTGATGTCTTCGAGTGTGCTTATAAATTTCATGTTATAGTGCTCGTTTGTGATGCACATATAATTGCTTATTTATTGTTCACATGAATATATATAAAAATACTTTTTGTGCTGTGCTTTAGGTTTTGTGCGTTGTTTAAATTAAAGTTGATTTGCCAAATCTTCAGCGGCACGTGCAAACGCGTTAACGATAAGTTATGGATATTTTAATGTCCTCGTTTCAATTGCAAAACCAAATATAATATATAACAGTTGATGACATCACCGGATATTAAGAGAAGAACTAACGCTTTTATATAATATTACGGTAGTTAAAGTTGTTTAATTGTTTTACAAATGAATACGCTCTTAGTTTATTTTCTTATCATCGATTTCAATGGAGGTCATTTTCATTTTTGTCATCAACTTAGAAGAGAAAGAGTTAAATACAAATCGCGACGGAATGAGAAACAATAAAATCTATATAAATATCATAGAGGAGTTGTCATTCGAGGGGTATATGTGGATAAAATTTACAATGGGTGTGAAATAAATATTATAAAAGATACATGTGGATAAGGAGTATTTTTTATATCTGCATATTAACAGGATCCGGGTACGAGTATTATAGTAACCGTACATATATATCTGTACCCGTTGTACTCTAATTTAAATTATAAAAAATATTAAAATATTAACACATTTATTTTGAATTTTTTTATCAGCAAGAATAAAATAAATTAAATAAAGCACTTCAGGGGTGCTCTAATCCTTAAAAAAGCAGAACTTGGACAAATAGATGAAATAGCTTAGCATCGTGGCTTCATCAAAACAAAAGACCATCCAAAACTAGATGATCACAATTTAGAACAACTTTGTGATCCAAAAAACAAAAGGGACAAAGAGTATGCATACCTAAAAACAGACCCCAACCAAATTTCCAAACAGTATAATAATAGTATACATTAATCAGACCACATTCTTCCTAATACCAATACTTCAAACGTTTGAATGAATTAATTGGTATTAAGAAATTTTCATTTCTTTATAAAATGTTATTCAACACTATTTAAATAAGTTATTTTGGATTTTGTTTGAAATTGATGAATGTTATATATTGTATTTTATTTGAATTTATAGTTAAAATATGTTATTAAATATTTTAAACTTCTTTTTGTAAATACACGCGCGTATCCATATATATCCATGAATATTAAAAAAATATACGTATACCCTACCCGCACCGTTGATATGTTAGTAATTTTGGTCATGCATATATATGACACATAATTAAATGTGTTAGGGCCATTATTTATAAAGCCAAATAATAAAGTGATCTGACTAAATTAAAGATTTGGCTAAAGGCATATGTCATGAAAATAAATATTGTGTAGAGACCAGCTAGTAATTTCTAATTTGATGAGGGGCCAAATTAGAAATACTAAAACTTAAGTAATTCAGTTTATAAATGGTCGTGGTTCCCTTCTGAGAGTACACACAGAGTTAACATACTTTTCCTGTTCCTTTCCCTCTATCCCCATCAAGAGAGAACACCAAAGGAAAATCAAGGTGCTCTACAGGAGGAAGATCACTACGCATATAGGAGTGCTCTAATATTATCGTTATGGCCAATTCAGGTACGCTTCCGTTTACTATTTACAACATGATTATCAGTATGGGTATGAGATATTGTTTATGAGTTTATGATTGATTATTAGAATCAATATTATGATTTATATTATGTTTATGTACATGAATGTGCGTTTATGTGCGTAAAAGTGTGATTATGTGCATGAAGATGTCAGAATCAATAATAGGATCATATTCTGCGTTTATGCTTACATGTGGTATCAGAGCCGCCCATACTTGATTCATGTTTGTCTTTGGTTAATTTAATTAATTTCTATTCAGAACCCTAAATCCCTAATTCTGAAACCCTTAATCCCAAATTTGTTTTTTGGGAGAAAAACCCCAAATTGAGAATCCTAGGGTTTCTTAAAACCCTAATTGAAGTAAATTATTTTAATTAATTTTGAATTTTGGGTTCAAGACATTTGAACATAAGGATTTATATTTTAGAATATAAATAATTTTATTTATTTTATATATTTTTTGGTTGTTTAATATATAAAATAAATATATTTGGTTTTGGAATAAATATATAATCAAATTTTGGTTTTGTTTAATATTTTAAATGAATTAATTGAATCAAGAAGTCACCAAAGTGACCTCTCTTGAGTAGATAGTTCGTGAAAAAATGTTAAATGTTGGTGTTTATGTACGTTCATGCGAGTATTGATCGGCCCAAAGGAAGATTAATATTTGGCCGGATTGCATACACACTTGTGATGATAAACATGTGATAATTATAAGAATTTACTTTGTCGATGATAAATTAATCCAAAGATTAGTTTGTTGTTGGACGTGCTTTATTATCAATGTTTGATCATTACAACGAGATAGATACCTCTAGCAGTTGATATTACTGTCCAAAGACTTGATATTAATGGTGCATTGGGTGTTTTGGGATGGGTTAAACCATTATTTGAATATTTTTATAATGATTTATTTTATTATGTGAGCATAATAAGTTATTCCTCTTGTTTTATATTTATATATATATATATATATATATATATATATATATTGCTTCAGTTGCTTCTGTATCTGCCAATGTGAATTCTGTTTCGATCCTCAATGGAACAAATTTTAAGGACTGGAAGGAGAATATTGAAATTATTCTTGGTTGCATGGATCTGGATCTTGCGTTAAGGACTGAGGAACCCTCTACTCCTACGGCGGAGAGTACTCCTGAAGAGAGGAGGGATCATGAGAAGTGGAATTGCTCAAACCGCATGAGCATAATGATCATTTGGCGCAGCATCCCAGAGGTGTTTAAGGGCATTGTTTCTGAAGACGTTACTACTGCCAAAGAATTCCTTGCTGAGATTGAGAAGCACTTTGCAAAAAGCGATAAGGCGGAGGCAAGTACTCTTCTTTAGAACTTGATCTCCATGAAATATCAAGGCAAAGGAAATATCAGGGAATATATTATGAGCATGTCTAATATTGTCTTCAAACTCAAGGCACTAAAGCTTGAAATCTCAGAAGACTTACTCATTCATTTGGTGTTGATTTCTCTTCCTGCACAGTTTAATCAGTTTAAAGTATCTTATAACTGTCAAAAGGATAAATGGTCTCTTAATGAGCTCATTTCATATTGTGTGCAAGAAGAGGAAAGACAAAAGCAAGACAAGACAAAAAGTGCTCATTTTGCAAGCACCTCAAAGGCTAAGGACAAAAGAAAGAGATCGAAGGATCCCAAGAAGGAAGCTGCTAAGGGTCCAAAACAAAAGAAACAATCTCAGGAAAGCAAATGTTTCTTTTGCAATAAGACTGGACACGTAAATAAGAAATGTGACAAATATCATGCTTGGCGTGCAAAGAAAGGTATGTTTCTTACTTTGGTCTGTTCTGAGGTCAATTTAGCGTCAGTACCTAGTAACACTTGGTGGTTAGACTCAGGTGCAACTATTAACATCAGTGTTTCTATGAAGGGTTGCATGAACTACCAGAAGCCAACTGATTCTGAAAGATGGATATATGTTGGAGATGGCAAATAGGTGGAGATGGAAAATGGATATATTATGTACTGGTTTTTATTTGGATTTGAAAGACACTTTTGTTGTGCCGTCATTTAGACAAAACTTAATTTCAATTTCTTATTTGGACAAATCCGGTTATTCTTGTTCATTTGGAAACAATGAATTTAGTTTGTCTTTTAATTCAAATATTATTGGAACTGGTTCACTTTTGGCTTATGATAATCTATATTTGCTTGATACTGTGACCACCTATAATGAAACCCTCAATACAGAATCTCATGGTATTAAATGTAAAATTGACAATACTCAATCAGGAGCATTATGACACAAACGATTAGGTCACATCTCTAAAAATAGATTTGAACGACTTGTGTCAAATGGAATCTTAGAGTCCATTGACTTCACAAACTTTGATGTTTGTGTTGAATGCATTAAGGGCAAACAGAACAAAGCGAAGAGATTAGGTGCATATAGAGCTTCAGACGTCTTAGAGTTGATTCATACGGATATTTGTGGGCCATTTCCTACACCTTCTTGGAATGGTCAACAATACTTTATATCATTCATAGACGATTACTCAAGATATGCATACGTATTTCTTATACATGAAAAGTCATAGTCTTTGGATGTGTTCAAATCTTTTAAAGCTGAAGTTGAAAATCAACTCAATAAAAGAATTAAGTCTGTTAGATCTGACCGTGGTGGTGAGTACTATGGCAGATATGATGGATCAGGTGAACAACGTCCAGGACCTTTTGCCAGGTACCTAGAGGAGTGTGGAGTTGTTCCACCATGCCGGGATCACCCAGTATGAATGGGGTAGCTGAGAGACGAAACCAGACTCTTAAGGATATGGTAAGGAGTATGATTTGTCATTCCACCTTACCAGAGTCATTCTGGGGAGAGGCACTAAAGACGACAGCTTATATTCTAAATAAAGTACCAACTAAAGCAGCTACTAAAACACCTTATGAGCTTTGGATTGGGCGAAAGCCTAGTCTAAAACACCTTATGTGTGGGGTTGTCCAGCTGAGGCAAGGCCTTATAAGCCAAATGAAAAGAAATTGGACTCCCGAACAGTAAGTAGTTACTTTATTGGTTATTCTGAGAGACCCAGGGGATATAAATTTTATGATCCCATATTAAAGACAATTTTTGAGACAAGGACTGCTACATTCTTTGAGGATATTGAGTTTGGGGGGAAGAATCAGATTAGAAAATTTGTTTTGGAGGAAGAATCGGTAATAATTCCAGAACCGATTCAAACAATTACTTTTGATGAAGTAAGTTTGGAACCTCCACAAAACATTGCTGATGAACCCCATACTCAAGATGATTTGGTTGTTCATGAAGAACAAACTCAAGATCCTCAACAACCTATGCTTCATGAGCCAGCACCTTTGCGGATATCTATGAGAGAAAGGAGAAGTGCCATTTCAGATGATTATGTTGTATTTCTCCAAGAAAATGAAGATCCTAACAATGGTGTGATGGAAGCACTAGTGCAGTTTCATGTTTAGACAACGCCCTATATGCCTCGGTTCTTACGCAAACGAGGTAGATAAGGATGCGGTGGCATTTTTGTGATTTCGAACAACTTTTATGCCTCGGTTAACTAAACAACTGAGGCCTATGAATGTTTATGCCTCGGTTATAAATTCAACCGAGGCAGTAACGCTGTCAAAAACTCACACTTTCCTGTTTTTTAAAATTTGAAAATAATTGGGCAGTTTTATGCCTCGGGTCCCAATAAATCGAGGCATATAATGGTTTACTGCAGTGGGTTGTTTCACCCGAGACCTATCAGTGCCAGAATTTTTCCACGTGGTTGATTTTTTTTTTTGCGTGAGTATATGCCTCGGTTTCGAATCAACCGAGGCTGTAAGGCCAGTTAGGTTTTAAAAATCCAAATCCGTTGCACTGTAGATGCATCTTCTACCTTCGAAAATCAGCGCTGCCTGTGCCTCCACGCTGTTCCGCCACCACTACAGATGCATCTTCACTGTTCAGTCCCGCGACCCACTATCGCAGATCCGCCGCCATGCCCGCCTTCTCCACTTATTGTCGGCGCTGTGCCTCCTCCGACGAGAACAACAGCTTACCTTCGTCCGCACATTGGGGTATTTTTTGCGTTTCCATTTTGCGATTTGAATCCATTTTCTTGGGTGTTTTTCCTGTAGGGTTGGGGTTCGTCTTGCTGTGTTTCGTCATGTTTTGGTGCAGGTGAACTTCACATAATGGTTGATTTAATGGTTGTTGGCACGAGATTTTGGACGCACGAGGTGTTGAGGTTTTGCGAACTGGCGGAGTTGCATTTTTGCTTGCTTGTGTTCTTGCAGGTTTCAGCCATTTTGGAATTATTTTTTTTAATTTTTAACATATTTTATGCCTCGGTTGGTATCAGAACCGAGGCAGTAATGATGAGATATGCCTCGAGTAAGAACTGAGGCAGAAAGGTGGACCTTTTTACCTCGGCTAGATATGCCTCGGGTCTTAAACCGAGGCCAAATGACCAAAATAACTGCGGCAAAAACCCTTTTCTGCACTGGTGAAGATGACCCACTCACCGTTCGTCAAGCCATACAAGATCCTAATTCAGAAAAATGGATTGAAGCAATGAGGGAAGAGTATAAATTCATGCAAGACAATAAGGTTTGGGAACTTGTCCCATTACTAGATGGTGTGAAACCCATTGGTTGTAAATGGTTATTTAAGACCAAACAAGATTCTAACGGTAATGTGGAGAGGTATAAGGCTCGTCTTGTAGCTAAGGGATTTACTAAAAAAGAAGGGATTGACTTTAAAGAGACTTTTTCTCCAGTTTCATCAAAAGACTCTTTTAGGACAATTATGGCTCTTGTTGCACATTATGATTTGGAGTTTCATCAAATGGATGTCAAAACGGCCTTTCTCAATGGTGACATTGTCGAGACGATCTATATGGTGCAACCAGAAAAATTTGTGTCGGGAGACCCAAAGAATATGGTTTGCAAATTGACTAAATCCATTTATGGACTAAAACAAGCATCCCGTCAATGGTACCATAAATTTCATTAAGTAATTATCTCATTTGGCTTCAAGATGAATCTTGTTGATGATTGTGTGTATCACAAGTTTAAGGGGAGCAAGTTTATTTTTCTGATCTTGTATGTTGATGACATTCTGCTTGCCACTAATGATATAGGCATATTGCACAAAACTAAGAAATTTCTGTCAAAGAATTTTGAAATGAAAGATCTTGGTGACGCCTCCTTTGTATTAGGAATTCAGATACACCGAGATCGATCTCGGGGTATTCTAGGATTATCACAAAGGAGCTATATCGATAAAGTTCTTAAAAGGTTTAGCATGCATGAATGTAAATCCGGGGATACTCTAGTTGCTAAGGGAGACAAGTTCAGTCTCAATCAGTGCCCAAAGGGAAATTTGGAAATTGAGGAAATGCAGCAGATTCCTTATGCGTCAACTGTAGTGAGTTTGATGTATGCCCAAGTATGTACGCGTCCAGACATAGCATACATAGTTGGGGTTCTAAGCAGATACTTAAGCAATCCAGGAATGGACCATTGGAAAGCAGCAAAGAGGGTCATGAGATATTTAAAGAGAACAAGAGGTTATATGCTCACATACAGGAGGTCAGACCAGTTGGAGATCACTGGGTTTTTTGACTCAGATTTTGCAGGATGTCAAGATAGCTTAAAATCTACTTCAGGTTACATTTTTATGTTGGCAGGTGGTGCGGTTTCTTGGCGCAGTGTCAAGCAAACCCTTATAGCTTCATCCACCATGGCAGCAGAATTTGTAACATGCTATGAGGCATCTAATCACGGGATATGGCTGAGAAATTTTGTCACAGGGCTGAAAATTGTGGAAAGCATTGAAAGGCCACTTAAGTTATATTGTGACAATAAATCAGTTGTATTGTATTCCAACAACAATAGAAGCTCGACTAAGTCGAAGCACATCAACATTAAGTTCCTAGTTGTTAAAGAAAGAGTACAGAGTGGACAGATTTCCATAGAACATTTAGGGACAAACTCCATGATTGCAGATCCTCTAACTAAAGGACTTCCACCCAAGGTCTTTCATTAGCATGTTGCTCACATTGGTGTTTTACAGTTTGAGGAATCTAAGGTTTAGTGGGAGATAGTCATTTTTTATATGTTTTATGTTCTATGTTTAATTTCTTGTATGCATACATTAAACTTTCAAACATATTTGGTTATTTATATATATGTGGTTTTAATTTTACACTTTGTACATTAAGTTTTTATATTGATCTCATTAAGTTAAAGTTTGAACCAGTTGAAAATAGATGTGTATATACAAATCACCTTCAAATATTTATCATGCTACACATTTCATGATGAATCCATGTCATTTGGTTGTGTCAGGATTAGTGATCATTGTTGGTTTTAGTTGCGATTGATGCAATGAAAAACTGGTTTGGTTCTACATACTGATATAATCAATGGACGAGACTTTTGGAGTATGCTCGAGTAATATAATGACAATTTTGAGCTCATAAAGTCTAACACATTTATAAGGTTGTAAGGACATATATATTTGTGATCAGTGGGAGATTATTAGTAATTTTGGGTCATGCATATATATGACACATAATTAAATGTGTTAGGGCCATTATTTATAAAGCCAAATAATAAAGTGATCTGACTAAATTAAAGATTTGGCTAAAGACATATGTCATGAAAATAAATATTGTGTAGAGACCAGTTAGTAATTTCTAATTTGATGAGGGACCAAATTAGAAATACTAAAACTTAAGTAATTCAATTTATAAATGGTCGTGGTCCCCTTTTGAGAGTACACACAGAGTCAACGTACTTTTCCTGATCCTTTCCCTCTATCCCCATCAAGAGAGAAAACCAAAGGGAAATCAAGGTGCTCTACAGGAGGAAGATCACTGTGCATATAGGAGTGCTCTAATATTATCGTTATGGCCAATTCAGGTACGCTTCTGTTTACTATTTACAACATGATTATTAGTATAGGTATGAGATATTGTTTATGAGTTTATGATTGATTATTAGAATCAATATTATTATTTATATTATGTTTATGTACATGAATGTGCGTGTTTATGTGCGTAAAAGTGTGATTATGTGCATGAAGATGTCAGAATTAATAATAAGATCATATTCTGCGTTTATGTTTACATGATATCCCTAATAACTGTCACCATAGTATCTAAAGGAAAATTATGAAAAAATTTAAAATAAAAATGGTATGTATTGTAAAACCATATCAAGTTCGAGAACCAGTTATATATATGGGTAAGGTATTAACACTCCACGTCTGTATATAAATCGTGCTCTTAGGTATTCTTACTCAAGATGAGAAATAAGTGTTATAATTTTTTTTGTTTAAACAAGGGGTTTGAAGGTGGATATAATTTTAATTTTGGAATTTTAATATTTGACTTTTGAGATTTGATACCAAGATACTTATTATCAATCAAATTATAGACATGACATAATAATTAATAATTTTTAAAATTATTATGAAGTCTTAATTATCAAGCGAATCTAACACTTGATATGATAATCAAATAGTTTTAATATGAATGAAAAATTTAATAATAAAATATTTCCAAGACTTAACATAATTAAATTTTAAAATTTTAAACAAATACATTTTTTTTAACATGATAATTAAATTTTCAAATTTTAAACTAATAAAAATTTTAAATGAGTGAAAATTCTAATTATTAAGTATGTCTAAGACTTAATATCATAATAAAAATTTTCATATTATTACAAAATATTGTAATACCAATTTTATTTCTTAAATAAAAAGAAATTTGTATATGTGTAAGAACAAGTGTTGCTAAACAATAAAATTGTTGAGAATAAAAAATTATTATAAGCTAATGTTGTGTTTGGATGAGTTAATTTAGAAAAGAAATTCTTTTATTTGAAGAATTTAAATTTTTTACATTAAAATAATTTATTTGGATAAAATAATTAGAAAAAAAATTAAATTTAAGAAATTTTGGAAGGTATCTCAAATGAAAAGTAAAAGAATTTTAAATAACTTTTATGTTTAGATGAAACATTTCATTAATTCTTAATTCTAAAAAGTTGAAATGAAATGCATTTGCATTAAAAAAATATTTGAAATAAAATTTATCCTAAATAAAATTTATTAAAAGGTAGAATATTTGATAACAGGAGGTATAATAGTTAAAATGTCATCAATATAGTTAAATTATACAATGGATCATAAACTTTATATTAATTTTATAATAAACTATATAATTATTTACTAAAATAATAAATAATATGTTTAATTATTTTTAAAATTTTGTGATCCACATACCACAATAAATAATTTTAATAAGATATTTTGTATAATTATTTATCCTACATGAATTAGGGTAAGTTGTCATAATTAAAATTTGACTTTTGTAGATATTTTATTTAAGTAAGTTATAAAAGAAAAAAAATATTGCTATTAGTTTTATATTAATAAAATATTTGAAATAATTATCCTAAATAATATTTATTAAAAAGTAAGCGAAAGATACTACTAAAAAAATTTATATTTCCTGCATATTTTGTTTTGAAATTTTTTTTTAAAAAATGTTTATAAATTTTGTTATGAAAAAAAATTACAAGAAATTGATGCCAATTATTATACAAAATATTTTTATAAAATATTTTTTTAATAAATTTTGTAAAAAATAATTATTTACGAAGGAATTATTTATCGATAAAAATAACAGAAAAATTTTTTTTTTATAAATTTTTTTTAACAAACTTACAACAAAATTCTCGTATAATATAAAAAAAATTATTAGTGGGGTACATATAGTAAAAACATTATTGATGTGCAATCCTTTGCGTTTTGTCAGCTGACAATTCTTAATTTAAGAAAAGTAATAATTGAAAAGTGTATGCTATGATGACGACTCTAGATATATATGTATGCAAAAAGTCATTTGAAAAATTAAAATTTTGATATTGTCTCTTTATATCACGACTTGAGTAAAATAAAACAGGAAATTGCGTATGTTAGAGACAACTTACACAAAAAAGGTAATTTTATTTAAATTCGTCCATTTTTATAATTTATTAAAAAAATTACATCATTTTGGTAAAAAACTATCCCTAATTTGCACTGGAACCATCTATGGAATTGTCTGGAATCAGATTTTAAAAAGGTCATTACTCATTATCTTGAGATATATGTGATAATTAGGAGGAGTGGTGGATTTTAGTGTTCAATTGGTTAACACTACATATAGGACCTTTCAAATTTTGTCTTCAAAAAGAAAAAGTCCAATACGTTCTGTTGAAAACAATTATTGAGATAGGAAAATCCAAATATGTCTAATTAATCTCCAGTATATGGAAGAAGGAAATGTAATAATCTGTAATCAAAACATTAATTAATTGTAGGAAAAAGAAACACCGTCCAAAATTAGGGATTTATCTGCAAACTGTGGCAGTGGCAGCATGTTCACTATTGATTATTTCCATTATGGTAATGTAGCCAAAGTTTTCACTATCATCAAAATAGACGTTTAACATGACTAAAAGCTCACAATAATTACTTAATTAACTGTTTTTATCTTATTATGTAACAAATTTTAGAATCATAAAAACTTCAATTCTGTTATAAAATAAAGGTAATAAGAGAGACAAAGGAGAGGAAGAATAGAGAATGAGAGAGTAGGGAGCAACTTCTGTTTTTATGTGTGTCTCATTACTGATAGGACGAGTCCTATTTATAGGTACAATATGGTAACCCAGAAAGGATATAAAATCAAATAGTAAATACAAAATATTACATCATAAAGAGTAATGAATAATATGATTATCAATCATATGAGTGATTGTATAAATCAATGGACGACCATTAATTCATAACACTCCCCCTTGGGTGTCCATTGATAAAAGAATGTGCCTCGTTAAAACCTTACTAGGAAAAACCCTTTGGGATAAAAACCTAGTGAAGGAAAAAGAGTACATCATTCTATATAATATTGTTCTTTGCATCTTCTAATTTCTCCCCCTCATGTAAACTTACATCATTAAGATGGCGGAGTCCAATCCTATGAACCAATTGCTCAAAAGTTCTCCTTGGCAAAGACTTTGTAAATAAATCTGCTAGATTTTCACATGAGCGAATCTTTTGGATCTCTACATCACCATTTCTTTGAAGATCATGAGTGAAAAAGAATTTTGGAAGAATATGTTTTGTTCTGTCTCCTTTAATATATCCTTCTTTCAATTGAGCAATGCATGCACTATTGTCTTCATATATCGTTGTTGGTTTCATTTTTCCCAAGGATAAACCACAAGTTTGTCGCACATGTTGAATTATAGACCTTAACCAAACACATTCACGACTTGCCTCATGTAATGCTAAAATTTCTGCATGATTTGACGATGTTGCTGTTATTGTTTGTTTCACAGATCGCCATGAAATCGCTGTGCCACCACATGTGAACAAATATCCTGTTTGTGATCGACCATTATGAGGATCTGATAAATAACCTGCATCTGCATAACCCATTAGATCTAATTTTGAATCATTTGGGTAAAACAAGCCCATATTCATAGTGCCTTTAAGGTAACGGAGTATTTGTTTTACTCCATTCCAATGTCTTCTTGTAGGTGAAGAACTATATCTTGCTAACAAATTTACAGCAAATGCTATATCGGGTCGAGTATAATTAGCAAGATACATTAGTGCTCCTATAGCACTAAGATATGGTACTTCAGGACCAAGTAGTTCTTCATCTTTTTCTTGAGGTCTAAAAGGGTCTTTATCAACATCTAATGACCTCACCACCATTGGAGTGCATAGTGAATGTGATTTGTCCATATAGAACTTTTTAAGCACTTTCGTTATATAAGCTTCTTGATGTACAAGAACACCTTTGTTTAAATACTCAATTTGTAATCCCAAACAAAACTTTGTCCTTCCAAGATCCTTCATCTCAAATTCTTTCTTTAAACAATCAATTGCCTTTGTGAGCTCATTAGGAGTTCCAACTATGTTTATGTCATCTACATAAACAGCAATTATGGCAAATTCATTCTCGGATCTTTTCATATAAATACAAGGACAAATAGGGTCATTTTTATACCCTTCCTTTAATAAGTACTCACTTAGACGGTTATACCACATACGTCCTGATTGTTTCAATCCATAAAGGGACTTATTCAATTTTATTGAATAATCCTTTTTAGAATTTGCTTTGTTGGGCACATTAAATCCTTCAGGGAGTTTCATATAAATATCATTTTCCAAAGAGCCATACAAATAGGCTGTAACAACATCCATGAGGTGCAAATTCAAACCTTCTTGTGCAACAAGGCTAATTAAATATCTAAATGTTGTTGCATCCAATACTGGAGAATATGTCTCCTCAAAATCAATACCAGGTCTTTGTGAAAAACCTTGAGCAACTAACCGTGCTTTGTATCTAACAATTTCACCATTCTCATTTCGTTTTTGTACAAAAACCCATCTGTACCCAATAGGTTTTACACCCTCAGGTGTGCGAACTACAGGTCCAAAAACCTTTCGTTTAGCAAGCGAATCTAATTCTGCTTGGATTGCATCTTTCCATTTTGGCCAATCATTTCTTTGCCGACAATCTTCAATTGTCATTGGTTCTTGATCATCATTGTCACTTATGACATCCTTTGCTACATTATATGCAAAAACCTCGTCAATATTGACTTTATTTCGATTCCATATTTTATGATTCATGACATAATTTATTGAGATCTCATCATTTTCAACAATTTCAGGTACCTGAGGTTCTTCTGGAACCGAATCATTGATTATGTCAAAAGAATCTTTTGGGACTTTTACCCCCTCGATTAGGCCATCTTGCCTTTTTTCCCTTTTTCTCACACGAGGATTTTTATCTTTGGAACCCAAAGGCCTACCACGCTTTAGGCGTGTTTGAGATTCATTTGCTATATTAGATTGTCCAACAGGAATATCAATTCTGATTGGAGTATTAGCAGCGGGTATATGCGACTTAGTTACCCTTTTTGTGTCAGTAAAAGCATCTGGTAATTGGTTGGCCAATTTTTGTAAATGAATTATCCGTTGAACTTCTAGTTCACACTCTTTTGTACGAGGATCAAGATGAGATAATGATAATTCATTCCAACCAATATCTTTTTCCAGTTTCTTTCTTTCTCCCCCTAACGTTGGAAAAATTGATTCATCAAAATGACTATCAGCAAATCGAGCTGTAAATAAGTCACCTGTTGATGGTTCAAGATATTTTATTATCGATGGAGAATCATATCCAACATATATTCCCAAACGTCTTTGAGGACCCATCATAGTCCTTTTTGGTGGGGAAATTGGGACATATACAGCACACCCAAAAATTCTTAAATGAGAAATATTTGGTTGTTGACCAAAAACCAACTGTAAAGGAGAGTATTTGTGATAACTTGTTGGTCTGATGCGAATCAATACTGCAGCATGCAGAATTGCATATCCCCAAGTAGTCATTGGAAGATTAGCTTTCATAAGTAAAGGTCGTGCAATCAATTTTAGACGTTTTATCAATGATTCTGCAAGTCCATTTTGAGTATGAACATGTGCTACTGGATGTTCAACTTCAATTCCAATTGACATACAATACTCATTAAAAGCATGAGATGTAAATTCACCAGCATTATCAAGACGAATTTTCTTAATTGGATAATCTGGGAAGTGGGCTCTTAACTTGATCAATTGTGCTAATAACTTAGCAAATGCTTGATTTCGAGTTGATAGTAAACAAATATGTGACCATCTAGTGGACGCATCAATTAATACCATGAAATATCTAAATGATCCACATGGTGGGTGTATTGGACCACAAATATCACCTTGTATTCGTTCTAAAAATGAGATTGACTCATTTCTAATTTTTTCTGGTGATGGTCTTATTATCAATTTTCCCTGCGAACATGCAGTACATGAGAAATCATTGGACTGAAGAAGCTTTTGACTTTTAAGTGGATGTCCACATGAGTTTTCAGCTATTTTTCGCATCATGATATATCCAGGATGACCCAACCGATCATGCCAAACAAGAAATTCATTCTTATTTGTAAGCTTCTGGCTTACAATAACATGCGTCTCAATCGCATTAATATATGTGTAGTACAAGCCATAAGAGAAGGCTGATAATTTCTCCAATACACATTTTTTATTTGACTCAATTTGAGTGATATAAAGATATTCAACATCTCCTTCATTATTTGTCTCAATATGATATCCATTTAGACGAATATCCTTGAAACTTAATAAGTTTCTATTGGACTTAGGAGAATAAAATGCATTTTTAATATGCAATCTTGTACCTCTTGGCAGAAGTACTGTAGCTCTTCCAGAGCCTTCAATTATATTTGTAGTACCAGAAATAGTACTAACATTGACTTCTCGCATTACCAAAGTAGAGAAAAATTTATTACTCTTGAGAATTGTATGAGTTGTTGCACTATCAGCAAGGCACAGATCCTCATCATTGGTGTTAATGCCAATATTCATTCTTCATATAAACATAAATATCAATATTAGAGATTACTTTGTAAGAGGAGAGAAAGAAAAAAAAAAATAAAATAGAGGATTTTATTCATAAAAACATAAAAACTTGTACATATAAAAGCAACATGAATTAAATATAAAACATTGTCTTAAAAATTAATCATAAAATAAAACTATTTTCTAACACTCCCATCACCAATAAGGTGATCAATGCTTCCATCGGGTTTAGAAAAGAAATCACCAATATCAAGATGAGTAGTATCGATATGACCATAATCAGAATCACCATCTTCATAAGCAAAGTGTGTTTCTACATTCTTCTTTTTAAGTGATTCTTGGTAGAGTTCAACAAGATGCTTTGGTGTATAACAGGCACGGGTCCAATGACCTTTACTACCACAACGGTAACATATATTTTCAGCCTTTTTGCCATTATTTTCACCCCTTTCTTTTTCCTTTTTCGCATTCTTGTTCCACTTCTGTTGATGAAGTTTCTCTTTGAAAATTTCCTTTATAACCATGTCCACGACCATGATTAATAGCACGACCACGACCACGACCATGGCTACGACCACGGCCAAAATTACGACCACGATTATTATTATGGTCTTGACCTCGTCCATGATTATATGGATCAGATGTTGCTGCATTCACTTCTGGGAATGGAGCAGAACCAGTTGGTCGGGCCTCATGATTTTTCATCAAGAGCTCATTATTTTGTTCAGCCACAAGAAGGCATGAAATCAATTCATAATATTGATTGCTCCATTCACTTCTGGGAATGGAGCAGATTAGGCGGATCTCATGATTTTTCATCAAAAGCTTTATTGCTTTGTCCAGCCAGCCATGCATAGGCATGAAATAAATTCACAATATTTGTGAAGTCTCTTTTCACAATATTTTTGTTATGAGCAAATTAGTTGCTTTATTTCTTTATTTAATGGTATCCCAATATCCATTGCATCTAAATATATTTCAACATTTAAAATCCAATATAAGGAATTCTTCCTTACAATATCAAGGGTCACAAATCCAAATTTTGCAACGTTTCGCGTGTTTAAAACTAACACATAAAATAATAATATTAATAATAATCATCATCATCAAAATAATAATATTAATAATAATCATCGTCATAATAAAAATATTATGACAGAGAATTTTGCAACGTTTCGCGTGTTTAAAACTAGCACATAAAATATTAATATAATCAAATTTCATGTATGAAATTATTAAAATCAAATAATAATAATAATAATAATATGACAGAGAAAAATAAATCAAACAATTATCATTACACAAAAAAAGAAAATGAGATAAAGTTTGTGAATGAGAAAAAGATTAGAAAGAACCTCGGTTAAGGAATATAGAGCGTTGTTCTTAGGGAGAAAAAAAAAATATGCCTTCACGCTCAGTTGGATAACCCTCGTGCTGATAACGTGTTATAAAATAAAGGTAATAAGAGAGACAAAGGAGAGGAAGAATAGAGAATGAGAGAGTAGGGAGCAACTTCTGTTTTTATGTGTGTCTCATTACTGATAGGACGAGTCCTATTTATAGGTACAATATGGTAACCCAGAAAGGATATAAAATCAAATAGTAAATACAAAATATTACATCATAAAGAGTAATGAATAATATGATTATCAATCATATGAGTGATTGTATAAATCAATGGACGACCATTAATTCATAACAAATTCATTAATATCGATTTTTATTAGGGTCATTTAAGTTAGCTATATTAGTAGCTAAACTGGTATTATTATGTCACTAATTTTTAATTAATAAGATTATTGTTATGACTCTACATACTTTAATTTTTTAAATTAATAAAAAGAAATATATTAAAATATATATATATATATATATATATATATATATATATATATATATATATATAAAATACAACCCATGATAAATGTCTTTCATTAACTAAATATATTTGTCTCCCATATTGATTGTCCACAAAATTACATGAATATAGGAAAAGAACAAAATAGGAGAGTTGGGATAGAAACTTGGTCTACCGGTCTTCTTACAATTTTGGTTCTTGTAGAGATAACTAGTCCTTCTACCCGTGCAACACACGGGTTTTTTTTATATGTAATAATTGTGGTAATAGCAATGGTTTTTTGGATATTTAATAATCTATATGATGATAATCTAATGTTTTAAAAAGATGTTGAAGTGTATCAATGGAATAGATAAATTTAGAATGTAATTAAAGTTGTATGTCAAGTTAATATTTGATTTCATTGAATATTGTCGTCAAGCACCAACAACAAAAATATGACTAATACACTACTTTGTTAATATAAGAATAAAAAAAGAATAAATTACATACCTAGAATGTATCCTTTGGTATTGAAGTTCATAAATTCCTTTTGTACATAATTTCCTTTTGTACACAATGACTTCTTTGCTCAACTTTTTCAGTACCATGATTTTCCTACATGGCAGAAAATAACATAAATCAATTCATATATATTTATAACAGTTTTAAAATGAAAAATAAAATTCGAAATGACATACCTATAATTGATTTCTTTTCAAAGAGTTTCAAAAATTTCTTTGTACACAACGTTTTTAGTTGTGTTTGTTACCTTTCCATCTTCATCCAATATAAGTATTTTCAATCCTCTTTTGGTTTTGACTCTAGAAATAGCAACATATAGTTGGCCATGTGTGAATACAGGTTGTGGAAGATAAAGGCCGACTTTAGAAAGTGTTTGTCCTTGACTTTAGTTAATCGTCATTGCAAAGCATAGAGATATCGGAAATTGTCTTCTTTGAAATTTGAAAGGCAACCCTGAATCAGATGGCACTAAATCCATTCTTGGCATAAAAATGCTGTCACCAATGTTTTCCAGTAATTACAGTTGCACATATTACATTCTTGCCTAAATGGTTGACTTGCAATCTTGTGCCATTGCATAAACCTTTTGCTTGATCAATGTTTCTCAAGAGCATAATTGGAACACCTGTTTTCAACTTCAGTTTATGATTTGGTATCCCTGAACATTTGATATCATTTAAAAATTCAGATGTAAACCATTCAGATTGCACTTCATCTTGTTCATCAGATTGGCAAGGTGTATCTGAACTTAAATAAGTCACCTCTTCACCACCAATTAAAGACAACATGAAATCATTTACTTGCTCTACAAAATCATTTGTTGGGCACAAAATTGCTCCATCATCAAAATAATTAGGATTCAACATGTTAACCACAAATTGAGGATAGACAAATTCAACCAATGACAATAAAGGTAAATCTGTGTTTGTAATCAGGATCTGTTCGGGAATTTCAACCATGCACTCACCATTCTCATTTAGATCCATTTTTGCGTCTCCAATCTTCAAAATCCAATCAGCAAATTCTTGAATATCATTGGCTGTTTCAGTATTTGATGTAGTACTTAATCTCATGTTCTTGGATAACTTTAGCACTTTACAACAATTCCATAACTCTGAATAGTTGATTGATGATTTTATGATATCAAACCTAGATCCTTTTTTGATAACTGGTAGAATTTGTCTAAAGTCACCTCCTAACACAACTGCTTTGCCACCAAATGGTTTGTCTTTATTGGCATCATCAACATTTCGCATAATATCTCTTAGTGTTCTATCAAATGCCTCAAAACACATTCTATTCATCATTGGTGCTTCATCCCAGATAATCAAACTGGTAGCCATAAGAAGTTTTGCCCTAAGACTACCTTGTGCTATGTTGCAAGTTGATTCTTCATTAATTAACAGTGGGATGCAAAAGGTAGAGTGTGCTGTTTTTCCACCAGGAAGTAATAAAGAAGCAATTCCACTTGATGCTACGTTCAAAACAATCATGCCCTTGCTTCTTAGACCAGCCGACAATGTCTTCCACATAAAAGTCTTACCTGTACCACCATAGCCATATAAGAAAAAGAATCCTCCCTTCTTTGAAAGAACTGCTGTCATGATATCCTGATATACATGAATTTGTTCATCATTCAGTGCTTTAAACAAACTGTCATGTTCTTTCGCCATGTCTTGTTTATTATATTGCAGCTCATCAACAATAAATCTATTATTGAATGTATGTACATCTGAAACATCAAGTTGAGGTAATGAAGGATAATCTTTCAAACTTCTACCATTTGACATTAGCATTTCCTCTATTTCCAGCAGACATAGTTTTTGTAATTCAGCAGTCTCAATTTGAAGACCTGCAAATACATATATATAATAATCATATACATATATATAATATAATAATAAACAACTAAACTTGATACAAAAAATACAGATTATCAATCTGTAAAGTAATATTGTTTTTAGATTGAGAAGACCTGCAATAAGTAAATAATACAATTAAAATATATATGTATAGGAAATTAAAAGAAAAAGTATGAAGTACCTGGTAAGTTCATCTCCTTCCTTTTTTGGTACAAAATTCCATCACATAAGATACTCCAAGTAGAATTCCAAACTATATCTGGTTTAGAAATTGTATTCATGGACAACAAAGTAACAAATAATCTTCTAAGTTGATACCCACAAGCAAATTCACTTGCTTCTTTGATTGCATCAATATATTCTTTGTCGTCAGCCAACAATCCCAAAACATAGCAAGCTTCTTGGTATGTTTCATAATACTTTCCATCAATTGTCTTAATGCTTTCATAATCAATACAACCTTTTTGAATGGTCAGTAATATCCTCAAATAATAAAGTTCTCCAGACCCAGGAGGAATATAAGTAAGTCTACCAATGTTGTAGCCTTTCTTCCTTGGTTTCCATTCTTTTTCTTTGGCAAACCACACAAATTTGCTTGGAAATTCTAAATAAGTCAATTGTTTTCCTTCCTCATAAACTTTGTTAGCCTCAAACCAAGCTAGAAACATTGTGTTAGCATTTTCGTATCTGTTGAAGACCACATTAATATCATCATCATCTTTAAACAAAGCTGATTGTTGGCCAGGAAGATGAAAGGTCAATCTCTGAACAGAAGGCCATCTGTGATGGATGTCAAAAGCAAATATTCTCCAAGCAGCTTCACATGGTGATAGAAACCTACAATCGTAATACCTTTTAATCTCATCAATAATTGTTGATTTTTCAGACTGTGCAGAGTTGTTGCTTATTTTAAGAGTAGCTCTGTCCGGACCTTTGTTCACATATTTGAACAAATATTTTATTGAATTGGTCTTGTTGCAATACTCTGTATCGACGTGTGCTTGATACCTCATTAGAAGTGGTGGATTGTAGGGAACAACACTTCTATTGTCCAGCTTAATTCCATTCTTCTCAACAAATCTACCATTATCAAGTCTTCTATAGCATGGATATCCGTCTTCATCAATTGAAGTCGAAGATGTGAATTTTTTTGGATAAAATTTAGAACATCTTCCTTCCTTCATGCAAGGTGAATTATGTCTTGCAGGTCCGCATGGTTCATGAATCATGTAACTTGAGACAACTTTTTCCAATTTGGGGTACAAATCAGAATTTGGCAATTCAGCTGATATTACTTTATCAATATCAGTTGAATTCTTCAACTTGCTTTCTCCATCCAACCATAAAAGTATATGTGCATGAGGTAAACCTCTTTTTTGGAATTCTACTGTGTACATTCCTGCATATATAAATAAAAAGTAAATATAGTTGTGAGAATTTAATTTAAGAAAAAATTATATAATGTATATAACTTCATATATAACATACCTGCAGTGTTTTTTCCAAAGAAGTCCTTTTTCTTAAAATCTGTCATCATTTCATCCAGCTTCATTTTGAACACTCTACATACAATATCAGGTCTATCCGAAGCTGATAAGCCTTTTGCTAAGACAAATTCTTTTATTTCACTCCAATTGACATTGCATGTTATAGTAATGAACAAATCCGAATATCCAAATTTTTTACAA
Source organism: Vigna unguiculata (assembly GCF_004118075.2). NCBI lineage: Eukaryota > Viridiplantae > Streptophyta > Magnoliopsida > Fabales > Fabaceae > Vigna > Vigna unguiculata. Next base: position 4,222,336 of record NC_040289.1, on the reverse strand, counting down.
ATTGCCATAGCATCTTGACAATTGTTGAACATGTATCTGGTGCCACCAGTGAAAGAAGCAGGCAAGACAATACGTCTTCCAATTAAAGAAGGATCTGTCTCTCCTCTATTAACAGCTTCTTGTAATCCATTAAGAATATCACAGCGAATTAACTTCTGATTCGCTCTGATGAATGACAACCTTTGCGCTTCAACCATTGTATAGCAATCCACCAGAAACTGTTGGAACAATCTGCATGCATTCACAATATTTCCTGCTTCTACAGCTCTTTGTTGTATTCTAAAGGCAATAAATTCTCGCAAAGAAATTCTAACTCTTACCTTGGATTTTGTTTTTGAATGAGATTCTCTTATTGGGATATCCTCTTGATAACCATCTTCTCCATATGGAAACATGAGAGGATATTGCAGTGGAATGAAAGCTGTGTGAGTTTTGTGCAGTCTGGTTAATTCACCAGAACATTTTTTACCATTATATCTCTGCCTACATCCATATTGCCAAAATCACCAACTATAAGTGCAGTTATTTCATCACATGAAGGTGTATTGTAGACTCTAGGGTCTTTGTTTCTGCCTCTAAATAGTCTTAGCGTGAAATCTGATTCCATATGTTCCAGTGACAAATCTCTTACTCTTCTAAAAGTTTTCGCAAGAACATTGTGATTGTCAATCATTTGAATCAAATCAGCAACCAATGATTCATCTATAACACATTCCTTTGTGTTTGAACTAAAAAATAATAAAGAGAAAACATGTCAACACATGTATTTAAATATTTCATATAATGAAATTATTTAATATATTCACTGACCTGAAATGCTTGACTTTGTTAGTCATTTCATTTTCGGTATCATATATGTACAACTGTGCAAACTTTGGCTTTGATCCATGCTCTGGCAATAAACTGCCAATACGGTGATAGTTCTGTCCATTCAGAATAAATTGTGGAGGAGCAGAACCATTGTTTATTGAATTATCAATCTTACCACCAATTGAAGTAAATGAAAACATGCTATTGTATACTCTTATGTTTTGTAAAAATGATTTGCTTCTCTGATCTTCACCATTTAACAAACCTTCAAGAACATTAGGTGGTCTTTTTAATAGTGGAATTTGGACTTTTCCCTTTTGACAACACAATGAGAATTCAACTCCCTTTGATGTGTTACATTTTTCTGCTCTTTCTTCATACCAAAGTTGAGCTTTACAGTATTGGCATTCCAAGCAAGGTTCTCCAATATTGAGCAATTCTGAAAATCAATATAAAACATTAGAATGAAACTGCGAATATTTTAATCTACAGTTATATACAATATTGTTGGACATTATGTACCTTGTAACTCTCCTTTGCAATACAATTCGTTTGTAGTTGTAGTACTTGTATGATATTCTTCAATATTAGTAAGATGAAAACTAATTAATGATTTAAAAGGAATTTATATTAACATCAATAAGTTTAATATCAGAATTACCATCATCTCTTATTGTTGCTGAATCATCATTTGTTGTGTCTGAATAATTATGTTGTCTTGTTGTTTCATCATCAAGATTGAATCTGTTTTGAAGTGATTGTATGACTTGAAAAGGATATTTCACAACTTTATTCTTACAAACAGAATGCGACTCAGTTACAACCTCTGATCTCCCACCTATGAAAAACAACAAAAAACAATTGTCCTACCTGCATTGGCATTGTGAGTATGAATCCAAATGTAATTACCTGCACTGGAATTGTTTTTATTTTGTCCATAATTTCTCTGACTGTTATTGTTAAAAGCTGGAGTCATTCAAAAACATTGATATAAAATCTAAAATTGTCATTTCAACAGTATATAAGAAATTAAGAATAATGTAGAAATATACCGAAAGGACTATGGTAAGTTAAAGTAGAAGTTGCAGATTGTGAAGTGATTTGTTGTTCAACTAAAGTACTTGAAAAACATGAGTATTTGTTGACAGTTACTGCATTGAAACGAATGTTAGTTTAAAGTGGTACGGAATTAATATTATTCATAAATAATGTTAAAATTAAGTATTGGAAGAACTTAACAACTAATCAATTTGACTGTGAAATAATGAATTCATATTGTGGAGGTTGTTGTTGTTGTTGTCAACATCTGGAAAAGGATTATTGTAGAAGCATTGTTATTAAAGAAATAAAAAAAAAAGATTTCATTGATTCATTTAACAACATTCTTTAAAGATATAGATTAGAAACAAAAGAACTTACTAATATCCAACTGTTGTAATGGATTCCTGTCTATATTTTGGTGAAATGATCTTTGTGATACAGTTGGTTTATCTATGAGTAAAACAACAAAGATGATTGAGTATGCATCTGTGTTGTGAAGTTAAAATCCAAAACATACAGTTACAAATATATATATATAAAAAGAAATTCTGAGATTTATTTACTTTGAGACGTATGGTTTGCAAATTTAGTTTTCTTTCTTGCATTCTCTTCTTTGTCATCTGCAACATAAAAAAACATAGAAACATACAAATGCATCATTTATAAATAAATTATTGATGAAGAATTAGAAAACATAAATGGATTAAGTAAGATGTTAATGACTTACATGAATGTTGATGATTTTTTGCATTGAACCTTTGTTGTAGCACCAGTTTCCTTCTCGGCCTTGCATTTTTACAATCGTTATGCTCCATTACAGCACAGAAATGTTATGGAATAGTTTCAAAGGTTACAATAGAAGAAGCAAAAATAAAGGTAAGTTGACTCAATGGATGAAAAAGTGTTTACTGTTTTATTTCTATATTGGTGAATGTCTTTGTTAACCTTTTTTGTGTAGCTTGTACCTCTAATCACAATTGTGGAAACAAAAATATATGTAATTATAGTAGGAAGCAGTTTTTTCAGAAGAGAAAAACATAAAAATAGAAGACAAACATTAAAAAGAGAAAGAGCATGCAGTACTGAGTGTTAATATATCAGAATCATTCATATATATAGCACTTATTTCAGAGTTGATTTGTTCTGACAACTAAAAAAACATTTCCTTTTTATGTAGGTACAATCAGACGTGTTTTTTATGCAATACTATATATAGTAAAACAAAGATAACTTTTTCATAGGAATTATGTACAATCTTAACCTCATTATGTATAAAAATGATAACATACAGTGAGTGTATGCACATACTAAAGCAACATACATCCATACATATGATTATAGACATGATAACTTTTCATTATTCGTCCAACTATATATCTTTCAATTTCATCATATATATTTCATTTCAATTATAGAACAAAATAATTTTATTTATGAATATAATACCATAACATGTACGACTTTTCATCTTTCAGAGTAATTCAGAGAAGCTTCAAAGAGATTTCATTGATAAGAAGGTAGAACTATACATATGCATTGCTGAAAATAAAAAAAACTTGTAGGTTGAAAACTACATAAGTGGCAGAAATAAAAACAAAACTATTTATAGTAACTGTAAATTAAAAATTACAATATGTTAGCACTTTGACATTCTGATTGCTTTTGATGTGGTCCACTTCAAACACCAAGTCAATAGTTTGATGAAATCCATGAGCAGTACAAAATTTCTTCCAGCCACTTCCAATTTTGCTAGACTTCTTAGGATGATTTCTCAACAGTAGTTTGCACTTCACTGTTTTACGTGGTCCATAAAGAAAAATGTATTTAAAACTTCCTTGACGAAGATAATTGCCAAAATCAGCTGGCAAATCCTAAAACATACATAAAGTATTAATGAAATTAGTATATGGATTAAATTTTAAAAATAATTTCGAAACATAAATCAAAATATGATAGAAACATCCATTTAGTAAAAAATATGAAATTAATCTCACCAGATGGCTAGCATTGCATTGATTTGGATTCAGAAATATTTTGAAATGCAACTTCGATCCATTGAAAAGGGGTTGATCTGCCTCAATTCTTTTAAGAAAACGTGCAATAGACAAAGGTTTGCATTTACTGGGAAAAATAGTGATGTGGAAGCAAGAATGACCAACATATCCAAAATAAATAGTGTGAAAATCGTGAAGATCATATATGTGCCTTAATTCAGTCCATCCTCCAATTAGCATTGGTTTTTGTAAATTCTTGTTATAAGTAACCACATGTCTATTGCCTTCTTCATCTCTTAAAGTCCATTGACGCTCAAGATCGTCATCATAAAGAATGGCGAATGCACGATCCACAAAACCAACAACCTCGAAAGACAAAATTTTTTTAAGAAAAAATTGGATTAGTTAAGGTTAAAAACAGGATATTGTAAAAGAGAAGAAGAAATCCGTCTATGAAATAGAAAGAGTAGAAGAAATCTTGTAAAAGAAAATATGTCTGAAAAATTTGACAATGAACTTACCTCGTCCTGAAGGTGAATAATAGAGAACTGGTACCTACTCATTCTATTAATAACATCATCTTCATTGAAGTTGTTTTCCATTTGCTTGGACTTTGAGAGAGATAGTACAGTAAAAGTTTGAAGAATGTACAAATATCCTTGAACTGATCTTGCCGTTTAATGTTCATGGTAGAATGGAGATGAATATTTATTTATAGAAGACAAATGACACATGAAAAGACGGGATGATTACAAATAGATTCTTCGATAGTAATGTAATTATTACTGCATTGGAAAATTGGAAGAAGATAATAACAGAATAAAACATTAAAAAGATATAACGTTATTAAAGATATATTAAATTATTCTATTATACTACAAATATAATAATATAATATATGTAATATAAACCAATAACAAATTTCCAAAAATAAACTTCTGTAATGTATAATATTATACGTAAAAATATAATATTTCATTCGTAATTATTGTATAAAAAAATGTCAAATATATCGTAGAAGGTTTATAAGTTAGTAATTAACAGAAGATAAGCCAATAAAAATATTCAATCAAAAATGTATATGGCATCCAATTCTGTTGTCAAAACTTAAAATCTGTCAACAGATAATTCCTTTGCCATATTTATATTATTTATGAAAAGTAAATATTATGAAAAATAGACATTTATAAATAATGTTATGAGAAAAAATATATATATCTTATTTATGAGTGGCACAAGTTTAAAGAAGAATTCTTTTTCACAAAAGATAGGTTATTTACGACTTTCATTACATGATGCTACAAAATGAAATCAATTTCAGTAAGTTTTGATGTAGCTGGTAGTCATCTTTGTTGACAAAAATTGAAAAATGTCAACAATATCTTGTGCACCAGCATATAAAATAATTTAAATTCTAAATAATTTAACTCAAAAGCGCATGATATTGTTATCATGAAATTGAACATAGAAATTGACGTTCAGATGAAATTAAAGATGAAATTTAACATAGAAGTTGATGTTCAGATGAATTTAAAGACAACAAATAACGTAGACATATTACATCCCCAAAATGAAAGCCATAATAAAAAAAATTGTCTTGAAATAGAATAACTAAAAGTGGATCTCAAATCACTGATTTTTCCTTCTTAATATTTCTTTTTAAAATCTCCAATGGAACAGTGTCTTCTTCGATGGATTCAAGTGATGCAGTCTTATTTCCAGATTCTCTCTTATGTGAACTGTTAGCATCATCGTTGGTTGGATTATCTTGGATTAGTTCAGGTGATTGGGATCCACACTCAATTGTTTCTTTGGTAAATCGGACTAATAAATCCTCAGTATTAAAAGTAAATTTATTAAAACAAAATCCACATACAAAATTGATAACATTATTAAAAGTATTAAAAAAAACATTGATTTTAAAAACATTTATGTAACTTGTATACCTCTGAAATATTAACGGTGGACTCATTCACTATACGCATTTTTTCCCTGCTAAACTCACCATTTCCAGCATAAACATCCTTCAAATAGGTAAAAATAATGAGATTATAAAAAAGAAAAACACGAGTGCATTATAAAGAGATTATAATTTAAAAATTTTGATCTTAAATTACATCTTACCACAGATTTCAACGAAGAATCATTGAATTTCTCAATTATATCATTATCAACACATATTTTCTTCACTCTGAGAGACTGCTCAAGTTTGAAATTCTGATCGTTCCTGCTTTCCACTTTAAAAAGCAGACTTCTATCAACTAACTCATCAAACTGCTTAGGCAAATTTCCAGAAGAATTCATCTACAAAAAGAAAATAATTAAACATTGTGTAATTAAATATATAAGTGGATAGAATGAAGAGTATACCTTATCATGAGCGTCTAACATATCAGCACAAGTTTTTTTGAAAAGAGTAGTTGCATCCCTATCAAAGAGGACAAATGTGGTTGAATCGGAAGAGTCAATAACTCGGATCTTAATCCTATATCTGAAAATTGATAAATAAATTTAATGAACCAAAGTTGTAATTACAATGTTGTTTTAAATTCACATCAATATTAAAAAACAATTCGTTAACCTTGGAAAGACTTTTATAACATGGTTGTTACACTTCTCACAAAAGAACATCTTGGAATCTGGATAAACAACTTTGTTGCACACACAAGCAGTATACCACCAGTCATCGTCAACCAAGATATGCTTAATTGTTCCAAACAATATGAAAGTGGTGACCTTTCAATATAAATAACATTAATCAAGGGATTATTGTGAATAAGAAAAATTGCACAATAATACAAAAATATATTCTAACCTCTTTACAATCTTTTAGACCTTGAATGTTGGTTCTAGGTGTAAGTGTTAAAAAGTCCTCTTCCACAGTATTTTTGGAAGTCTGAGAAAGTTGCGTTAATCCTTGAGAGGGAGATTCATTGTTCTCAAACATTCTGTGCAAAAGATAATATAGTTATACTCATAAAAATTAAATGTATTATTGAATGTATGTATATCTGAAATATGAAGTTGACGAAATCAAGGATAATTTGCATTACAAAAAAACGAATAAATTGTTAGAAAAATGGATTATAAAGTTCGAAAAAACTGAAGAACAATTTCAATATTACCTTGATTTAAGTTCAGATGCTTCCTTGAAGTTAACATTGTACTTAATACGGGTGCAGAACTTACAATTTTGAACTTGAACCTTATCTATATTTAAAAATAGTGTATGTGAGAGTAACATGGAATAAAAAGTACTTTGTAAAAGTAATAACAAAATTTTACCTTGAAAAGTTTTGACTTTCGCAAATTCTATACTTACAGCAGTATTTTGTACTTCTCCACTTGAAAGAAATACATTCAATTCATCCACATAAATACCAAACAAAGTACACTCTATTCGAAACCTAAAGATTAAAGTGCAATATAATGTCATGTAGTTAATTGAAAAGAAATATAAAAGGAATTTAATATAGTATAGATATACAATACCCATCAGCTTCTATTGCTATGACATTTAATTTTGTTGTCTTTCCATCAACTTGCAATTCTCTTTCAGTCCCCACTCCGACCAGTAATCCCAAAATATCTAAAATGCATTGTATATATGTTAAATCATATACTTTAAGAAAAAATGTTTATTAATCAAAATATTAATAGTATTGGAACTATAAAGATTTACTTACCAACCAAATAATCAGTATCAAATGCAGTGGTTGTCAATAACGACAAAGGCGTGTATTGTGGTTTAATATCAGGAACCAAATTAACATTAACCAAAGAAACTTTTGTACCAAACTGGAAATTTATCTTATAAGGGTGGTGTGTTGTTCTGTATATTCCAGAATTCGGAGCAACACTGAAGTTTTGTATGGCATAAACATGGCCTTCAGAAATGTCATTTTCAAATTTGTAAATTAGAGTACGTCTAATTGAAGCATGTATTTTAGAACCCTGAAAAAAATAAAAAGAAAATATATAAATTTAAGTATAAATATGTTTAACATACGACTATTTAATTCATACAGATTTGTAAAGGAAAGTAGGTGTAATGGAAGAATTTCAAGAATAACATTAATAATAACCTCTTTGTCTTGAATAACGAACTCCATGGAAAAAGGACACCTCTGTTTAGTGAAATCAGGAACAAACCATGAACGAATGACCCTAGCGATAATATTCCAATTTTCCTTCTGGGGGCTTACTTCGCTTATGCTCTGGCTTTGGTTCGGAAGTTCACAGAGAGACATGTTGAACTCACAAGAACAATATTGAAAAATGAGAAGTAAAAAAGTCAGGATTAGATTGGACACATATTTATACTTACATAGATAAATAAGGAACTAATAAGACAAAATTGTTATTCATACAACTAAAGTAAAGAAATACCAAAAAAAGGTTGAAATAATACCTTAGTTATCAGAATCTATTTTTTATTAGTCAAAGGAGAGTAAAAGAACTGAAACGATTAATCAAGACGTGGATATGGAAATTTTTGAAATGCTACAAAAAAGCAAAAAGTAGAATATATTCAAATAAAGACTCTTAAAACATGGAGTACCAACGTTTTGACAGAAGTCATGGGAATATATATTGGTGAAACCTGCAAATAACAGCTATTGATGTCAGAAGAAATAAAGTATTGATATTGATTTATTGAAAGGTTTCATACAAAAGGAAAATTCAGAGAAAAGCATTCTGATGAAATAAAGCATGAAGCAGATTACTTGAAATTGAATAAAAAAATTGTTGGCGTGATGGATTAAGCCATGAACAATTAATTGAAATAGTAATGTGGAAAAAATGAAAAACTGCATATACATGCTGGTTTCTTATGCATTCACAAAAGAGGAAATGTAGAAAAAAGTCATACCAAACGATAATGTCTTAGACGAAATTTCAGAACTGCAAATGTCATATCATTTCGTCTGTAAAGCAAGACTACTATATTTGTACATAAAACAAATGAAGTACATACCTGGGGTGCCTGAAAACGTTAATGGCTTGTAAGAATACGTGAATGGATTTGAAACGTGTTCTGGATAAAGAAACTATGTTGTTGGATCTGTACAAAAAGTCAAATAAAAGTATGGTGCAGAAGCCAAAGAATGTTCTAAGAGAAGGAACTTTGTTAGAAACTTCGAGGAGAAGGCATTGGGTTGGATGACTTAAGTTAATAACGTGAAAAAATAAAATAAAAAATAATATAAATAGTACAATTAAATATTTTATGAAATGACGGATGCTTACAACAGAAGAAATCTCGTGGAAGGTGGAAGATAAAGAAACATAATGAAGCAGTGCAATATGTCATATCAATAGACATTGAAATCAAATATTAAAAAAGTAATCTAAGGGATGTGTATAAAAAATGTTCTGGAAAGTTATATATTTAAATATATATATATATATATATATATATATATATATATATAAAATTTAAAACGCAGAGACATGATATGATTTGTGTCTGACAGTAATTAAATGCCACAGATTTACGTATATGGAAGAAGATATGGAGCAGGTATGAGTAAATAACTTTGCAGAAGTTCAAAATACACCTACTAAAACATATACATATATATAATATAATAATAAACAACTAAACTTCATACAAAAAATACAGATTATAAATATGTTAAGTAATATTGTTTATAGATTGTTCATAGCGGATGATAATAATCATTTATATTAAGAAGAACATTGACATCATTGCTTGCTTGTTGACCGTCAACCTCAAAAAGAATTAAATCTTTTTCCTCCAGGCCATGAACTTCACGAAAACGTTTCCATCCACTTCCTATCTTGACTGATCTAGGTCTAATCAACAACTTGCATTCAACTCGTGCCTTTGGACCGTAAAGAACAATGTGTGAGAACTGAGTGTTGGCAAAATATTGTCGTAAGTCTGAATTTAAGCCCTAAAAATAAAAAATATAAAAAATAATATCAAAAACAATTAATTTTGTATGTGTGATGGTTAAACAGAATAAATGAAGTTTTCTGTACAGATTGTATTCAATGATGGAAAAAGAAGATAAAAAAAATCACCAGAAAGCTTGCTTTGCAGTTGTACTTAGAAAGTCGGAACTCAAAATGAATTAACTTGGACCTTATCAGAGGAGCATTTGTTCGAACATGACTTAGGAATTTATGGACAGTTGATTCTGAACAGTGATCGTAAAAGTGTATTTCAAAAGCAGAATTCCCAGTATGCCTTAAATAACATAGTTTGGGTGGTTGGACTTGACAAAACTTTCTTATATCAACCCAGCCATCAGTAATTCGCGGACCATAGGTATTCATGTTGAAGGTGACATGGTGAACATGGCCTTTTTTATCAGAAATAGTCCAACGTGGCCCCAATTCAGTGCCTAATTGAATGACAAACAAACGATTGACGAACGCAAAATCCTTCAAAATAAGACCAATATAAACAAAAATTAGTAAAGGATATCGGAGAACAATGAGGGTAAATAATGTATATGAAGCAAGTTCACAAAAACCTGATCTTCCATGAAAATAGTAAAGAATCCACCCTTCCACTTTGAGCCAAGTATGGATTGTTCACCAAGGATGCATTGTTTAGTGGTCATCTGTAAAATTCGTAAAATAGGTTTGTTTTTCGATAAATAACAAATTATAATAAAAGCAGATTATAAGAATGTCTGTTTTAAAAAATGAAAGAAAGATGATGAACAGAACCAAATATAAAAACGAATGTTTACAAAAATCAGAGAAAGAAGAACAGAAAAGATTATAAAAATAACTGCTTATAGAAACGTCTGCTTCGAAAAATGAAACGAAGATGAAGATGAAAACAGATTATAAAAAAGTCTGCTTATAAAAAAATGCATAGAATATGGCGAGAAAGAAATATGTTGAGAAGATAGAGGAGATGAGGAGAAGTATATTTCATAAAAGGGTTTAACAGTCATACCTTTCTGTAATGAATAAGAACTTCTTGAAATGGCAGAGGATGGCTTGTTATGGCAGTGTAATGGTGTTAAGGTAAAGCACAGAAGATAAGTGGAAATTTGATGATCTCTGAAATGTTAATTACTTTCATCCTGCAAAAAATATTAATGACAAAATATATACCAGACAGTGGAAGAGTCTGGAGACTGAGATAAGTATGACGCGGCCACAGACAGTACAATCATCATTCTCGTGAGAAGTGAAAAAAATAATGAGAAAAACGTTTGAAATATTTAAACGTGTCTTGGAAAAAGAAATGGTAATTAATTTAATCGGCTGAATCAATTGAAATAATAAATGACTGCTGCACATGATCTCCGAGTTCAATCATCATTACCTCGAGCAGTGGAGTAATTAATGCGGGGAATACTGATAGACAGAGTGATTTGAAAAGAATTAAAAGGATTATTTATTGTAATATTAAATCAAAATAATATTACAAATTTGAAATTTAAATATTTTGATGTCTTCTCTGCAAATAAATAATGAGTAATATTTTATGTCTTTTAATGACGTGTAACATTAAAATTATATATGTAATTAAAAATAATAGATATTTTGTTCAAAGAATTGATTTAAATGACATAATACGAAATATAATACGAAAAAAATCTACAAAAGCCGTCAACATAATACGAAAAAAACAATTAACTTCATACACACTAAATGTATAAAAGCAAACACAGAGAGTAATATATGTTATAAGTGCATACAAAATATAATTCACCTTAAAATGTACTTATATATTGTTATATATATATATATATATATATATGTATATATATATATATATATATATATATATATATATATATATATATATATATATATATATAAAAGAAGATTAACAAAAATAATATACAAAATGTTATAACTTAAAACCAGATTAATGGATAAAAAACTTTGATATGGTTGGTTGTTGTGTGACCTTCAACTTCAAAAAAAACCTCACGATGATCATCTGCAGAAAGTTGATGAAGATTACAAAAAGTTTTCCAGCCAGTTCCAATCTTAACAGAATTACGTCTTATGATCAATTTACATTCGACTTCTCCCCTGGGTCCGTGTAGAACAATAGATCTAAGACGACTGCTTTTAAAATAAGTGGCAAATTCTTTTTTCAAATACTGCAACAAAAAGGATAAAATATCTGACTTATTAAGAAGCCATGAAAATAAATAATCCAACAAAATTAAAACTAACCAAATGGCTAGCTTGACAGTAGTATGTTGATAGTTGAACTTCAAAATGCTTTAAGGTTGAAGTATGTAGAGGACGACGAATAGAAAGATGGTTGAAGAAGTTGGCTTTCAATGTTGAGTCGCAAACACGTTTAGAGACGTGTAGTTGGAAAGACGAATTTCTGAAATATTTGAAAACAACCAATTTGTCAGACTCATCTGCATAAAAAGATATTAAATCATTCCAGGCTTGGGTGATCATTGGAGTGTGAATATTCATGTTGTAGGTAACACTATGAACATTCCTGTCGTAATCAACAATGGTCCACTGTGAACCAAGGTCCTTCATATTACGTATTATGAAGAGTCGGTCGACGTGTACAAAATCCTTCAAAGAAAAGGAAGTTTAGAATAAAGAAATACAAACAAAGAATACAAAGGAATGTGAAGGAATAAAAAAAATACCTGGTCTTTCAAAAACATAGTCACGAATCTGCCAAGCATTTTGCCAGTCACATGCTCTTGTGGTGTGCGCACGGATTCCATTGTTTGACAAAAGAGTGGGTATGAAGAATAATTTCAAGAAAAGATAATGGGTCACACAACAGAAATAAGATTTGTCAGTATGTAGTCGCCAATATATAGAAAGAGAAAACGAAAAGTCATTACTGTTGCAAATATATAGAAAGACAAAAGGATAAGTCATAACTTTTGGTAGGGTCCGTACGGACAGCTGAAGCGTGCATCATAATTATTACAATTAATTGTGAATATATTAGTGAAAAATAAAGTACGATTTAAAAGATAATAAGGTTGAAATAATAAAATAAAAAAATAATTAAAATTTAAAATTTAATATTTAATATTTGTGAACTGTTTTTTTGACATAAATTAAAATATCTAAAAATATTTGAAATGTGGTGAAAAATGGAAAGTGGCAATCAGAACAGAATACACAGAGTTGTGAGAAATTTAAAGAAATAGTCGAAAGAAATTAAAAATAAAAACAAATTACGACATGAACAAAGCTGAAATGCATGTGTTGGTAGTCTGGAGATCAAACCTTTAAACAAAAGAAAAATGATGAACATAAGAACATGAAAAGAAAAAAGCTCAGAAAAAAACATAAAGCATCTCGAGACTTTTTAGATGCATGTGTTTGTAATCGTCAGTTGAACCATTTAAACAAAAGAAAAATGATGAACAAAAGAACATGAACAGAAGAAAGTTCAGAAAAAATTAGAAAGCATGTACAGACTGAAAATTAAGATGAAGCCAAAAATCAAATACAACTGAGAACAAAAAATAAAGAAACATACATGTTGGCTTGAGAAAGCAAACAACAAAAAGATATCGAGAAAAGATACATAAGATGAACGGAGAATCTCAAATGCATGTGTTTGTACTCTTAAGTTGAAGCTTGTAAACAAAAAAAATGATGAACAGAAGAAGATGAACACCAGAAACCTCAGAAAAATATATAAAGCATCGACAGACTCGATTTTTTGCTGGTTAATAAATATGTCTGTGGTTGTACTGTTCATTGCAAGCATCTAAAAACCTGAAACATAAGATGAAGCCAAGAAACCATTAGATCTCAGTAAAAAACATAAAGAAACATACCAGTTCGGTTGAGAAACCAAACAACAAAAAGATATCGAGAAAAGAAACATAAGATGAACGGAGAATCTCAAATGCATGTGTTTGTCCTCTTAAGATTAAGCCTGTAAACAAAAAAAAATGATGAACAGAAGAAGATGAACACCAGAAACCTCAGAAAAATATATAAAGCATCGACAGACTCGATTTTTTGCTGGTTAATAAATATGTCTGTGGTTGTACTGTTCATTGCAAGCATCTAAAAACCTGAAACATAAGATGAAGCCAAGAAACCATCAGATCTCAGTGAAAAACATAAAGAAAAATACCAGTTCGGTTGAGAAACCAAACAACAAAAAGATATCGAGAAAAGAAACATAAGATGAACGGAGAATCTCAAATGCATGTGTTTGTACTCTTAAGATTAAGCTTGTAAACAAAAAAAAATGATGAACAGAAGAAGATGAACAACAGAAAGGTCAGAAAAATATATAAAGCATCGACAGACTCGATTTTTTGGTGGTTAAAAAAGATGTCTGTGGTTGTAGTCTTCATTTCAAGCATCTAAAAACCTGAAACATAAGTTGAAGCCAAGAAACCATTAGATCTCAGAAAAAAAATAAAGAACAATAACAGTTGGGTTGAGAAACCAAACAACAAAAAGATATGAAGAAAAGAAACATAAGATGAATGGAGAATCTCAAATGTATGTCTTTGTACTCTTAAGTTGAAGCCTGTAAACAAAAAAAATGATGAACAGAAGAAGATGAACAGCAGAAAGCTCAGAAAAATATATAAAGCATCGACAAACTCGATTTTTTGCTGGTTAAAAAAGATGTATGTGGTTGTACTCTTCATTTCAAGCATCTAAAAACCTGAAACATAAGATGAAGCCAAGAAACCATTAGATCTCAGTAAAATACATAAAGAAGAATACCAGTTCGGTTGAGAAACCAAAAAAAAAAGGTTTCGACAAAAGAAAAAGAAGATCAAAGGAAAATATCATATGCATGTCTTTGTAGTCTTCAGTTGAACCCTGTAAAAAAAGAAAGATGATGAACAGAAGAAGATGAACAGATGAAATGTAAGAAAAAAAGAAAGAGAATCTCTAGACTCGGTTTTTTGCTGCTTAGAAAAGAGGTTTGTGGTTGTACTCTTCATTTCAAGAATTTACACACTGAAACATAAGATGAAGCAAAGAAACCATTAGATCTTTGTAAAAAAAATCAAGAAAAATAACAGTTAGCTTGAGAAACAAAAAAAAAAGATATCCACAACAAACATGGACAGATGAACGGCAAATCTCAGATGCATCTCTTTTTCTGCGTCAGTTGAAGCCTGTAAAAAAAAGAAAGATGATGAACAGATGAACGGCAAATCTCAGATGCATGTGTTAAAAATCTCAGATGAACAAATGAAACCATATCCATAGTCTTCTTTTTAGCGAGATAAAAACAAATCGATGAAAAGAAGAAGACGAAACCATGATGAACGCGGCGGAGAAACAGAGTCAGAGAAAGAGAGAGAAAGAAGAAAGAAGGCGGTCGCAGAGAGAATGAGAAAGAGAGAGAGAAAGAAGAAAGAAGGCGGTCGCAGAGAGAATGAGAAAGAGAGAGAAAGAATCGAGACTGAGGAAGCTGAGAAGACATTTTTTTTTTAATTTCTTTTGCATTTTTTTTAATACTTCAAATTTATGAGAGAGTGACACATAAGCGTTTTTACCTTTTGTAGATAAAAATTTGAATTGTGAAGTAGATCAGATATATTATTCAATTGAAAATGTTGCCTTTTGTTAGTTCCCAATTGTATATAGTATTAGATTAGAAAAAAAGACTAGGCAACAACATAGGTTACAAATTAAAAAAAAAAATCATCTTTAGAAAACTTTTCCTACTATCTTGTAGGTTCTTATGATAGATACTAGTTTCAAATTCCACTCTAAACCCAATGTAACAGAGAATAGTGCAGTGTTATTCTCACCCATAAGTTAATACATCACTCTTCTAATATATGAATAAGAAAAGAGTCTTCGAACAACCCAAACCAAAATATCTAATTTACTAAAGGTATATATAGATTGTAGATATGTTTGAACACAAACACCGATTAAAGTATGAAAATTTTACATTAGGATTTTTATACTCTATTCAAGACCTTGTTTTAAGTTGAGTAAAGTGATGAACACTTTGTCAGCATCAATTCATGCAAATTTTAAAATATATTGTTTCTTTGATTTCAAATACACATATAATAGCTATTAATATACATCATCACACTTTGATCATAATTTTGTTAGCGTAGGTCCATATTTTAGGCTCATTTTCTCTATGTAAAAAACAAAGTAATGTATGAAGAAGGATATTATATATTATTGATTGTCTAGAAAATGTTATAAGAGATGTGTTATGCAATACACACAAAACTATCCGTAGAAGTCACAAGTAAATGAGCCTATGCTAACATCCCACTATAGAAAACAAAGAAATATATGAAGAAAGGGATTGCGTATTATTGATTTTCTAGAAAATGTTACAAGGGGTGTGTTATATAATACCCACAAAGCTAACCGTAGAAATCACAAGTTAATGAGCCTAAAACATGAGCTTATGCTAACATCCCCCTCAAACTCACAATGTTACGACTAAATGCATTGAGAATTTGTCAAATAAATAATGAAAGCGTAAAACGAGGTGCAACTTGGTAAACATATCTACAATCTGTAGTGTCGAAGGAACAAATTATAAAGATGATGACGTGTAAAATGACAATCTATTTCAATATGCTTGGTTTGCTCATGAAAAACAAGTTACAACAATATGAATAACACTTTTATTGTCATAATGTAGAGGTGTATGATCTTTCAAATAGACACCCAATATCTGCAAGTAACTAACGTAGCCAAATAATCTCACAGGTATTCAAACATGATGTGATACTCAGCTTCTATGGGCGATCGAGATGTAACATCTTGTTTTTTACTCTTCCATAATATAAGTGAATCACCAAGAAAAATGCACCACTCAGTAGTGGACTTTTCACCATTCCAATTTGTATCATAAAAGGCATGCAAGTCTAAACACGACATATAAGAAAACAAAGGAGATTGAAACTGAGTGTCCAAAAGATACCTAAGAATACGAAGAACAACACCTTAATGAATTGTTGTTGGAGTTGAAACAAACTGACTAAAACATGAACAACATGTGTTATGTCTGGACAAGTCATAGTAAGATAAACCAGACTCCTAACAATAATTCGATATAAAGTAGAATCAGTCAAAGGAACACCATCCGATAGGGAATCAACAATATAGTTGGACATGTTCAAATAGGTCAACAATCTTGTCAGGGAATCAAGAGGAGTATCAATAATATTGTTGTCAGTAAGTTGAACATGTTCAAATAGGTCAACAATATACTTGGACTAAGACAAAAAATAACCTTTGAAAGAAGAAGCAACCTCAATACCTAAAAAATAACGTAGTACACTAAAATCTTTCATAGCAAAACGATGAGATAATACAATTTTTAAGGATGCAATTCCATCAAAATCATCACCAGTAATAATCATATCATCAACATATAAGGATAGGAAAATACTTCCCGCATTGGTTTTCTTGACAAATAAAGTAGAATCATGATGACTAGCAACAAAACCAAAAGAAATAATTATTGTATAAAACTTTTGAAACCAAGCACGAGGTGCTTGTTTAAGAAAATAAAAGGCTTTTTGAAGTTTGCAAACTTCACCAGATTTGTGAGAGACACTTGGTGGTAGAGTCATATAGATCCCCATTCAAAAAGGCATTCTTCACATCCATTTAAAAAATCTCCCATTGAAAACAACAATCAAGGTACGAACAATAGTCATCTTTGCCACAAGAGTAAAGGTTTCCTCATAATCCATGCCATACTCTTGGGTATATCCATTAGCAACAAGTCTAGCTTTTTACCTTTCAATTGAGCCATCTAATTTTTTCTTGATTTTGTATACCCAACGAGATCCAATGGAATGTTTTCCTGGTAGCAATGGAATTAGATCCCATATATGAGTTTGATATAGAGCAACAAGTTCTCCAGCCATAACATTCTGCCAAAGTGGATCACATACAACCTCTCCATAGGATGAAGGGTTAAGAAGATGACAAACAAAGGAAATAAAAACGACAAATGAACTAGAATAAGAGAAATAAACAAAATCTGGTTGTTGAGTAGACTTACAATTACGATTAGGACGAGTAGGTGACAGAGGAACCGTAACCTCAACAAATGATTGAGCATGGGTAGTAGGGAGATCAACAAGTATAAACTCTGATGTGGTGTTTATAATTGGTTCAAAGACAAGGTCTAGGGTTGGTACGAAACTAGGTTTAGTGTCATCAATATCAAAAGGATTAAGTTTAATGACATTAGATGTAGTTAAATAATGTGAGCTAGTTGGAATAGAAAAGAATGAAATATATTCAAAAAACACAACATGACTTAAGATATACAATGTTTGACTAACTAGATCAAATCAATGATATTCCTATTGACCAAGACAATGTGAAAAAAGACACAAATATAATTTAGTATCTCAACATGTGATTTTAGTATATGATTAATATTAAAAATTATTATACATTTATTTATAAATATTAGTATCTTCATTATCCACATTTATAAACTGTAGTTTATATTCAAATTAAAAGTATACAGGGTTAAATATATAGGATACACATGTAAGAATTCAAAATACATTAATATATTTAAAAATACTTTTGGTATTTTTTTAAATATATTTTTAAGTTTTGTTAATAATGATGATAAGCAGAAAATTGCTATACATGACACTTTTAACATAATATATAACATTATAATTAAAATTATCTTTTTTTAGAAATATAATTGACAAATTTTAAGACTGTCATAAACATACAATTTCTATATATTATTATTATTAATACGGAACGAGAAAAATATGTTTACGTTTTATATAATTTTAAATTAGTAAAATATTTAAATTGATAAATTAGTAAAAAGATAAAGTAAAAATCAGATATCGTTTTCCATCAGAAAATATTTCTGATATATTTACTGTATTGGATAGTTTAACAAAAACAAATATTATGTGTAAAAGGACTTAGGATTTTTGTGTAAGGTATATTTGTAAATTTAAGGCCACACTTTTATGGGTTTGAGCACATTTGCAGACAACATTTTAAAAGGTGTGATACAAATAGTCAACATTTTATGAAGTGTGTTCTTTGGTAATTTTTAAACCACAACTATAAAAAAGTGTGGTGTTTGGTAAATTTTAAACAGAAGAATAAAATTGTTGCTTTTTATATGTTTAGAACAACACTTTTTTAAGTGTTAGTAAGTTCAGTGTTGCCTAAGACAAAAAATGATGTAGTTAATATACGGTGTAAAAACACTCAATTCTACAGGCTCAATCAAGACAAGTTGATCTCACAGGATTATTGTGACAGAATAAAAGACTTGAATGTTCATGTCATTTCGCTTCATTGCATTAATTTTTGTCTTAAGTTGATACTATTTGGCAAAATTAATTTGTGTATTTACAATCGAGATAAGTATCCCATACATGTTTTTGCAGTATCATATTTCGTCAATTAAATGTCAATCCAGTGTGTGACAAATTTATTGATCCAAGAGATAATTTTAGAGTTAACAGCTTCACATACCTTTAAAGGAGCATCATAATCATCAACTTTTGTGTCAACCCTTTTTGTCTTAACACCTGAAACACAACCCCACATGGACTTACAAAGAAAGTTTTCTATAACATAACTACAATAGGAATAATTTTTACCATCCTATTGCACACTAATAGACTGAAGATAATAATCTTTACGAGTTGTCATAACAAATCGAATACAAAACAAAAATGTCAACCACACGATGGAAGCAACAAACAAAACAAAATACAAACCCAATATTAAAGGATTGGAAATACCTTAAAATGGAATAAAGAACGAGTTGTGAAACCTCCAAAAATGTCTTAAAGTAGAAAACGAAATTGCAATTGGATGAAACGAAATCTCCAAAAAACTATCGAAACCTGGTGACTTTTGGGGTAAGTCATAATCAGGTACAAGCACATTTTGAATATTTCCACCTGTTGGACTTCAACCACAAAGGAAATATTCCATGGAGGGGGATGGATTACTATAGTGTGAAATATCTGGAATCATAGGAATCAATATATATAATAAATTATTTTATTTTTCGTACTTAATATAATATAATTCTTATAGCACACAATAGCATGCTACAACAGACACAGTAACGTGTGATTTTCTTGATAGAGAATGGAGTTGGACTAAAGATTAAGAAGAAATTTTGGTGGGAGAGATACTTCCTTCTTGTGAGAAGGAGCTTTCATCTTGTGTAGATGAAAAACGTGATAAGGGCAGTTGAGTGTGAGGACATTTTTTATTTAGAAAATAAAAGAGGAAACTATGAACTTTCGGTTGTGCAAATTAAGCTCAGAAGATCATTATATTTTGTCATATTTAGATGAGTATTTAGATTAAAACTTGTTTACATTCCCTCGTTTAAGTCATGGAGACACATTAAAAAATGTAAACAATATAAATTATAATTGACATAGTTTTCTATTGAAAAAAAAAAAAAAACTGACAGCAAAGAATTGTTATCGTTATATTTATGATGGTTATAATTATCACTATTAATTTTTAAATAAAATATATCATTATCAATTATTATAATATAAATATTTTATTATTTATTATTATCCACCTATATTTATAAATTTATAACTCAATAAAATACTTTGGTGATGATAAAAATTTAAAATATATAAAAAGTATTACATTATAAAAAAAATCAACAAACATTTTGTTTCCATCAATCAACATAACAAATTCAGTAATTATATGGATGTATCAAAATATTTAAATATTAAAAAAAACAAAATATGGAAAATATTTAAATGATAACACAACTCTACATTTTAAAGTCATTATCCTAATCATCCTAACCTATATAGCTTCCTCCACTCAATCCTTTTATGCTATTTGGACATAACACACCATTTCCAACATCCATATGTAAAATCAAATAATATAAGTAACACCATTATCCTAGTAAACCTTAACTTCCGGGAATTGACAAATGAAAACCCATCACCCACATGTAGAAGGGTTTCTTGCAGAGAGAGTTAAGATCTACACATTTAATCAAACATGCACTTCCTTTTCTTCCACTTTCTTTCACCCATACTTTCTCTGAAACCACAAAACAAAAAACTTTTGCACCAAAGAAAACTATTCACCAAAAGTACATAAGATATATATACCTTTCATGGTTTTTCTTCCAACACCCATTTGTACGAACATTTATTAAAAATTTTGAGGTAACGGAAATCACGACTGCACTTTGTGTAACACCCCATTTAAATAATAACTTTAATTTAAATGAAATGCCATGCAGATAGAAATTTAGTGACAAGTCCTGGAGTATAAGCGCTACTCCTGACAATATCTAGCGGATGCTAGGAGAAACCAAGGCACACCACGATGTCAGATACAAACGAAATCCAAGGACTTCACAATAGTTAATAGAGTACTAAAGAACAAAGTAGTACATGGGCCATAGCCCTAAAGAAAAGCCCAAAGAAACATGAAGTCCAGCCCAGGTAGACTATGCAGCGGAACCAATTCCTTCCATGTTGACCTCGAGTACTTCTTGCATCTGCTCCCATCAATAAATTAATGTTCATCACAAAAGTAGAAGAACAACATACAAGCAATCAAACAAGCAAAGGGTAAGCTAGAGCCAAAAAGATTTTCATCATGCAATCAGGTATACTTTCACAGTCTAATATACATACAACACCCAAACATGTTATGACTTTCAAATCAATACACTAAGACTCGACTCATCCAGATACATATAACCTGATCGAATTCAGCAGATGCTTGCACTTGTGGTGGATACCTCTTCTCACCCCTGAGCTGCTCACCCCCGAGCTATGTGTTACAAGTGTTACAATGAATCAATTCCCTCACACACAAGGTTAGCCCTTAATGAGTTTTAGGCCTCCTGCTACTCTCACCATAGGAGTCAGTCCGCTCTAAGTGAGACTAACTGACTCCTTAGAGTGTCAGGATGCAATCCTTACCTTGAATCCTTACCAAGTTATATAGATGGGGCACCACCATGGATGTAACATCCCTACCGGATATTACAGATTTAACAAAAATAAAACAAAATATTACATCAGCATCATTTATGTAAACACCCATTCATTAATAATGCCTCATTTCCCAAAACACGGGAAAGTAAAAACTTCATTAAAACCACCATTAAGTCCATACATACAAAAGTGTGAGTTTAATCAAGTAGGCCATGAGCCTTTACATCATATGTTAAAATAGAGTGACAAAAATATATATATCACATATGCATTTAGCTACCTCTTTTTTGCTTGGTCTTTACCACTCTTTCCTATTCAGCCAGGTTCGATCCCATAACCTTCCCAATGCCAAATCAAATCTAAACCACCAGGCCAACTTATGTTTCTTGCTAACACACACAACTCAAGCATTATCTCATACAAAAACGTGGCCCAACATATTATTAAAACAATAAAAACAAATAACACAATTGACATACTTAGAACTCAAACCCAAGTCCTCTTACACAACTAAAGTACTCTCAACCACATGAGCTAGCACTTTCCACATCATACTTAACATAATTTAATGTCATAAATGCACTAGCCTCCCGCATTTATTAATTATTATTTATTTAATTAATTAAATTCCGCGGGTCTTACAATGGACACCCACTAACAGGGGCCATGAAATTACGTCCCGACCACTGAAGCTCGACCCTGAAATCTCACTTAAAGATTCCAAGGAATTACGCACTGACACAGACCAATCATACTCAATCAATCAAGAAAGATTTATCATGCACATAACTCTCATGCCAACCTTTATAACCAAATCCTCATTCATATTCGATGTTGAATCCATTCCAACTCATCATTTCCAATCCATGAATATAGAATTTCACCTCATACCACTACCATGCCATTTTGATACCAACCATTTCATTGAAATCACATGCCAAGATTTATCCAAGCTCATCATTCACAACTCATACACTCTTTTACTCATGCATATTCACTCATCTCATGCTTTAACATAGCAATCCAACTTAACATCACATTATGCAAACGATTTAGGGATTTTAGAAATAAAATTGCAACTTGTGTAAAGCTCATAAATTTTTTTATTTATATTCAAATTAAATATGATTGAATCAAGAACCAAATGAAACAAGAACCAACTTAATTGAATAACTATAAAGAAAGTTGTAAACCAAACAAACAACAAGTCAATGTTGTCAACAACTAAACTATAGTGATCTTGCGATAAAAACTGCTCTCACTAAAGAGTTCCGATTCAAGATCAGACCGGTTAAAGTCAAAACCTATGTGTTAAGGATCCGCTGTTAAAATATCAGCTCGATCCAACGGTTAACGGAGTAGTAACGTTCATTTTACGAAAAGTGTGCAGTGTTGTCAACAACCAAACTACAGTAACCTTGTGATAAAAATTGCTCTCACTAAAGAGCTCCGATTAAAGATCCAATCGGTCAAAGTCAAGAATTTTGTGTTAAGAATCAACTGTTTTAAATTTCAGCTCGATCCAACGGTTAACACAGTAGGAATCTTCATTTTACGAAAAGTGTGCAATGTAGAAAAAGGGTAGCGCCACATCAATCAAACATACTCGCACACCATACATTTTTATTCAACCAACAACCTCATTCAAGCATCACAACCATACAAACAGACCAAAAATCGGCAAAATAACTTTAAATACATAAACCCTAGCTTCCCTTACTTGGAAATAAGCTAGCAAAGACTTCGACACCCAATAGCCGAGCACGGCAGCTCACGAAACAGATTTATGAACTGAACAAGATAGCGAAACAAATTTTAAAATGAGTTTACTACGAAACCCTAACTGGAAAATACGAAAATATGCCTAGAGAGGAGAAGTATGAGCTGGAGAATAACTTACATGGAGCAAGAAATGAGGTTGAGCTACTTGACCAAGATTGAGGCTAAACCTTAGCAGAGCCTCTTAGGAAAAAAGAGAGTGTGAGAGTACTGTTTCTGCAAGAATGACAGAAGTGAGAGGGGTTTGGCTGCCTTAGGGGCCTTGGACACCCTATGGGCTAGCCCTTAGGCCCATTAGATTAGGGGCAACCCTTTAAAAATTAGGGCAGAAAAAGAGGGTTTTACACTTTGTTACATAAACTTTAAACGTTAAATATTTGAGGGTAAAATATGTTTTTGGTCTCTTAACTTTTAGTGAATTTTAGAATTAGTCTATTTTGAAACTTTGGACCAATTGAATCCTTCATCTCTCGAAATAATTGGATTTAGTCATTTTAATCAAATTTCATTAAGTTCATTTGATATTTTAAGCACGTTTCATAATATTATTTGACTTAATATTGAAGAAAAAAGTGTCAAATAGTATAAACAACTTAAATACAATCTTGAAATACTTACGAAACATCAAATAAACCTAACAGAGTTTGATTAAAATGATTAAATCCACATATTTCAAAAAGATGAATGACTAAATTTTTCCAAAATTTCGAAATAGACTAATTCCAAAATTCACTAAAAAAAACATATATTTAACCCAATATTTTATAAACCATTGCTTAGAATATCTATGATTACATAATTTTTTATATTACTTTTAACGTTGATTTTTTTCTTTAATGCATCAATAAAGAAAGAAAAAATGTACTGCCAACAACCAAGCAAAAGGTAAATAACTGCAATTCCTGCTCCAACAACCGTTCCAAATCAGTGAAGAAACTAAAGGGTGCCCTGTCATATAACCCTGCATTATGTTTATCAAAATTAAGAAAAAAACAAAAACATGTCCAAACAAATAACACTTCTTTCGGTTAAAAAGACGATGCAACAAATGTTTTATAAAAATCAATTCAGATATCGGTCCAGATTATTGAAGAAACAGACAGAAAAGAAGAAAAAAATAAATGAAAGATAATGTAGTAATCAGAGAAAAGAAAAAAAAAAAAGAAAAAGAAAAGTGAGATGTCTGACGTAGAACATTTCAGCCGTTCAATAATTCCATTAATGGTTGTCCCAGCCGAGAAGCAGGTAAAACTATTATTGTAGATCCTTTTAAAGAAAGAAAAAACAATTAGTACAAATATACTTTTAAGGAAAATTATGTTTGAGAATAAAATTTAGTTAAATATTATGACTGACCGTTGATATTTATTGATACTAAAAATGATTTTTAATGAACCAACAATTGTTTTTATGAATTATAATTTTATTTAGGAAAGAAAGATTAGTGGATTATTTTTATTATTTTAATAATCAGTTTTAATTTATATTTTCTTTTTCTTTTTCTCTATGTGACTCCTTAACTTCTTGGATTCTTTTTGAACATTTCTTCCGTTTCACATATTACTCAACTGCCATTTTATTCTCATGTTTTATGTGTTGTGAATGTGTTTCACAGTTTCTATTTTAATTAATGAAAATAGCTTAGTCGACATTTATTCCTTTTCGACGCGACAATGGGTTATATAAGGTAAAAGAATAAAAACCACAAATTAAAACTTGTTATACTATTATTCTCTATTAATATAAAGATTGTTATTAGTTGAAAAGGATCCTATTAAAATCGTTGATATAAATTTTCCGAAAGATAAATATTCTAAGCATTTTTCTTCATCATTTTTTTTATTAACAATAACAAATATATTAATAGGGACAATAGGATTACCCAAACTCATATACAAAAATTAAACAAAGTAGGAAGAAAAAAAAAATAAACAACAAGAACAAATATAACCCATACATATTTTTCTTCATCATATATTCAAATATTACCAAATGGAAAAAAACACGAAAGATGACTAATTTATTCTTAAAATTTTAATAGAGTCTTTTGTTTTTGTTGAAAATTGTAAATGTTGTTTTTTTTTACGAGTAAACTAGCTAACAAAGATAGTAAAGATTGAAGAAATCTTGGTGACAGGTTAAAGAGTCATGAAATAATGAATGAATATTACAAACATGAATGCATGAATTGATTGGGAAATAAGTTTCACAAAAAGCAAAACAATGAATAAATATATTCAAGAACAAATAAGTAGATATATAGAACACCGGAGAAATGTGTTAAGAATGATTACAGTTGTTAAACTCTTGGTAAAAATAACTTGGTCTTCCTGAGAAAACAATGAAAATATTCTTTAAAAAGTTAATGAAATTTTTTTTGACTAATTAAAATTATTATAGAATTTTATACAATTACCCAAAATCATATTCACCGGATTAAAGATAATAAAATTCACAACCATTACTTTTGGCATACAAAATAAGTTAATAAATTTGTTAACATGTGAAATCAAACAAAAATTATAGAAAATATTAGGGATGCAAAACAATATTTAATTATCTTGATTGTATTCAGAGATATAAGTCATCAAGAGTAAATGTTTTTTTTTTATCCATTCCGATACAAGTTAATGAATATTTTTTATAATTTTAAAAGTGTTAATACAAGTCGAAAAAGTATTTTTGTATGCTATAATAGATATGAATTAGAAAATGTTGAACTTGGTATTAATGATTATAGAGGACAAGAACATGATAATGAATCAAATATAAAAGAAAAAACATGAAGGTGTGCGAGATTGATGTACAAATAAAAATTTTGCATAATTGTGAGAATTGTTAGACGATGCTTTAAAAAGGTAGCATGTTATCCAATCATGAATGAGGTTCAAAATTATTGTATCCAATAGGTATGCAATATTATACACAAAAATATCCTCATGATTTGTATTATTCAAAAATGAGTTTGCAACATTGAAATGTGTGTTAGTTGTGTGAGGAGAAAAAAAAGGTCCCCTCTATTAAAGTGTTATGACATTTTCCAATAATATATATATATATATATATATATATATATATATATATATATATATATATATATATATTCATTATTGTAAAATATGTGATAATCAATGCAACAAGTGGGTAGTTTAACAATGTGCATCATTATGCAGAGAAAATTTTCTCCAATTTTATCTTATGGAATTTGAACAATAAAAATAATAATGAGACGTGCATGTGGATGACATTAATTTGGATTACTTGGAATAAAAAAATAAAAAAATCATATCATCTTTAGGAATGGAATAGCAAACGCTATAGAAATATTTATATTGACACAATTAAAAATATATGGATGTTTAAGCCATATTAGATGTTCAAAATCGGTGAGAATATTATAATTTGATGGTCATAAAAGAAAAGTGGTTTATGGAAATGTTACAATTTTATGGGATGAGAGATGCATGGTTTAGTCCTTTTAGTCCCTGATTCATTCTTTGTTTATAAAAGAAAAAAAAAATTATTGAAATTTTCATTACTTCGTTTCCATGTTCTCATAAATTCTTACAAAATCAGTTAATTCCATCAATAGAAAATTAGTAAACAAACAACATATACGGTTTCTCTGTTAAGTTTTGTTCTGTCAAAAACATTAAAAATATACTATTTTGATACTTTAAAGATAATTTTAATATATTTTAAAATTTTAAAATTAATTATTATTGATATATTTTAAAGACAATAAAATAATAATAATAAAGAAAAATTCTTAGAGAATCCAAACTCAACGTATGCTACACAAATCATAAATATTCATATATGCATCAACAGTTTAACACATAATAATTCAAGAAACTTGAAGACATCACCGACATGATGACATATCCAAATTTATTCCACCCAAAGGAAGCATCTACATAACCATCGTCTCCTCAAACTTCACACAAATATATTATTATTATTATTATTATTATTATTATTATTATTATTATTATTATTATTCAGATAAGCACTTAACCCAAGGCCAAGTTCATTATTTATTTATTTTTCTGAATTTTGTGCATAACTTTTTGGAGCTATGGTTTGAGAAGGTGAGAATCGAAATCCACAGTGCATTTGTAGAGGTACTCGATGTAGCCATATGGAGGATGAACTTGATCACTGAGCCTCTCATAGTCAACGGTCCATTTGATATTTGCACCACCATTCTCCTTATCACTTACTTCAAATATCAGGTTGATGAACTTGTACTCTTTAGCCACGTCTCCACCGAAGAGCTTGAAGATTACTTTTTTGTTTGCTTCATCGTATTCCGCACTCTCCTGACATGTATTAACCTTACCATCTGTTTTTCTCAACCAATCAAAAACTATTAGGAACAAGCCAAGGAAAGAATAAGGAGAAAGAAAATAAATGATACAAGAATTTAACGTGGTTCATTTCTGGTGTATTTTAAACTTTACATAGGAATAAGTAATTAACATCACTTTCAACCCAAAACCTTAAAACAATGAATTTATGTGTTTTTATTCTTATATAGTGCTCTACTTTCTCGTTTCTATTCAATGTGAAACTTAGACTCACACTTAGATTCCTAACAAAAACAACTAACATAAACATACTCATTCTTGAAAAATCAAAATGTTTTAAGAAAATAATTACTAAAACAAAGAGAACTCCGGAGACAAACGGTTTTTTTTACGTGATTGAACCAGATTTGCCTACAATAACATAAATAGACAAGTCAACAAAAAGAATAAGTCGTCAAGAATATTCACGATTTTAGTATCGAGGAAGTGAAGTTATCATAATCATGACAACTTTGATTTAAAATAGTAACACTTATCATGATTTACGACGACTTCACTTGTTCAGTAACAATGAAATTCAAATTATTATGACATATGACGATTTCACTTTTCACTTCTCTGACTTACTCGTTGAAAGTTAGGTTAACAAAATAGATAAATTACCTATGATATAAGTCCATTGCTTGATGGACTCATTGTGGTGCCAGTCATGACCATGATGCAGTTTGGCATGGTGAATTCTATCAGTCAGGTTTTGAATCTGATTGAGCTGCGTTGCAAAGATGTTGTACCACTTTGTAGCATTTGCATGAACCCCAATTTCAATGCTGATTTTACCACCAAGAGACATGATGAGAAACAAAAAAGCAAAGAACTAAATGAGATACACAAAGAAGGGTGGGAGATGGTGCATTATATTGCCACCATATCCCCATTTATATAGCAACAACACTCACCTAATTATTACAATCAAATAATTAATTAAATTTTGGGGTCCATTTTGATGCCCTACCATTACCTTAAAGAAAAAAAACCTAATCACATTTTCTGTAAAAGACAAATCCATCTAATACCATATATCTATTATTATTATTATTATTATTATTATTAATATTATTATTTTATTTATCATATACCAATTATTATAATGAAGACCTTCTAAACCACGTGACAGTCATTTTTCCCGCTCAAAACACTTCTACGTGCAACAGTGATGCTTGAAGTATATCCCATATAAACAACAATAAAGCACTTATTCACGGTTTTTTCATTCCGAAATTATTGGGTGATATTGTGAGTCATTATTGTCATCTATTATTAACTACTTTGATACATTGAAATGATTTTTGTTCATGTTTTATTAAAGGTATCTTACAGAACATGCTCTGATTTTTAAATAATGGTTTTTCTTCATGTTATATAAAATATGCCTTCCAGGTTATATCTTAAAGATTTTTGTTGAACATTTCGTATCAAATAGACGTAAGGTAAATTATAGAATATAAATAGTCAAAATCTTATCTTCGTGAGCTGATTTTGAAAGCTTGACCTTTTTCTTAAACTCCCTACTTTAACGTGGTATCAAAGATAAAAGAGTCTATCCTAGTCAGGATTTAGACCTATTATCCTAGTCAGGATTTAGACCTATTATGTGATTGACCATTGAACATATCCTCGAATGAGGACATGTATTATAGAACTTACATTGGCTAGAAATAAAACCAAATTATAATATATAAGGGGAAACAAACCACACTTTACTCTGTTGATTTTGTATAATTAAATTAGGCATAGATCCACCAACTTAAAATTTTTTCTAGACCTGAGCCAATAGATGAGTCAGGTCGATTCGGGCTGAAGATCATGATGGGTTACCCCAGACCAAAGTCCGAGTTGTGTTGGCCAAGACCAAAGGTCTTGCTAGGTTGGTTCAGATCGCAAGTCGAGTCATTGATTGAGTCTGGACCAAAGGTCCAATCGATTTAGCCTAGACTAAAGATCTTGTCGATTCGGTCCAAGAATAAAGTTGAGCTAATTTGGATCTAGATGAAAGTTGACCCGATTCAACACATGTTGAAGGTCATTGGTCAAAACGATTCGGCTTGGGCTTAAAGTCAAGCAGGTGAGTCTTGGTTCAAAGGTGAGCAGATTCGGTTAGGGTTGAAGGTTGAGTCGATTTAGCCTCAGTCAAAGGTTGAGTAGATTTAGCATGGGCCTAAAGTTAAGCTAATTTGGTTCGGGTCAAAAGTCAAGTCGATTCAACCCGGGCTGAAGGTTGAGATGATTCGGCCTAGGTCAAAAGTCAAGATGATTCAACTCAAATAAAAGGTTGAGACGATTAGAAGGTTGAGATGGTAGGTGTTGAATGTTGAAATGAATCGGCCGAAAGTCGAAGGTTTAAATGATTCAACTTGGGCCAAATGTTGAGTTGATGCCTCGAACAAATGTTGAGATGAGTCAACTGATGTCAAAGGTCGAGATGAGCCAACCGAAGTCGAAGGTCGAGATATTTTCATTGGATCTAAGGTTATGATGAGTCTCTTCAGGTCGAAGGTTTTGATGAGTCAACCTAGATTGAAGGTCATGATGAGTCGACATGAGTCGAAGGTCAGGACTTGTTAGGTCGAGTCGAAGATCGAGCTGATTTGACTCGGGTCAAATGTTGAGTCGATTCGGTTGGACTAATAATCAAGTTGAGTCATCCAAGTCGAAGGTTGGGACGAGCTATCTCCACCTATGGTCAAGATGAGTTGACCCATGTCGAAGGTTAAGACAACTTGTCTCGATCCCACGATTAAGACGACCCAAGATGAGTTGGCCTGAGCCAAAAGTCAAGCAAAGTCGACTTGGGCTGAAGGGTAGAGTTGTGTTATCGAAATATTTTTAAAATAGAATTTTAATTTAAAGGAGATGTTGAATGAATTTATCCAAACAAGAAAATTAAAATCTAAGATATTTCAATTATTCTATCCAAATAAACTATTAAAGAAATAAAGAGAAATTCAATCGTAAGTATTTCAAATATCGTGAGTTTTAATTTATTCCAAGGTTTGGGTTTTTTAATAGGTGGACTAAGTAGAATAGAAGGTTTTTAGAATCTAGCTCTCCAATTTAAAGAAGATGATAAAGCCTTCATTCAAAATATACATGTTTTAAAATACATTTGAAGGTGCTTCAATATATGCTGGAACCCCTTGGATGAAGGTGAAGAAGAGAGCTCCATGGAAGAGTGTGAGTTAGCGGAAGCAAGGTGAATGATGAAGGTTGTTCTTGGAATTTGGAGTGAAAGGTGAGTAATGAACTCTATCTTAGAGAAGATAGAGGAAGGTGGCTAGAGGAGATGATTCAATCCTCTAGCTCAAGTGACTCTCAAAAGACAATAGGAGTGGAGTCATCTCAACACTAGGCATCTATTGCTTAAATTTCAAGAGTGATTACAATAGCTTAAAATTTAGGCTTTTATATGAAAGCAAATACACATAAGCATTCTTAGCCCTTGGATGACAGTGGGCTTCAATCTTGACCGTGGAAGTTGGCTTGGAGAAGGAACAATGCTCACGACCATTGGATGATGCCTTGGAAAAGGAGGAAGCATTCCTAGCCCTTAAGACTGTGAGGTGTAGGAAGGAATGTTGACTTCCACTTAGTCCACCTTGGACCTTTGGTAGCTCATGGCCAAATCTCCTATTGGGCTTAGTCAAGCCCAATTTTAGCAATTCAACTACACATTCTTTAACTCATTATTCTAGAAAACAAGGCCTAAACAATGGAGCAATCTAATTGTTATTCTACTGCTCTTTGATACACCTCTTCAAATCTTCACATCTTCTTTGGCCCATGTGAATAGTGTGAGAAGCCCATGTGGATTTAGACCATCTTGGATGAAGCCCAATTGGATCTTTTTGAGCATGCCCCTTATTATTGGGCCTTTTAATGGGCTTGGGCTTGAAGGTGTACCTTGGCTTGATGTTGAACTTGTTGGGGTCATATCAATATATGTGTGTGGGTGTGTGTAGGTGGGGGGTGTATGTAGGTGTGTGTAGGTGTGGATGTGTGTGACGACCAAATTTTTATTTATTTATTATTTTCTATATTATACTAAAAAAATTAAAATATAATTTTACAATAACATATAACATAATTAGAATATTCACATATACATATATTTATATATTTTATAGTACTGTATGCATCTTAAATTTACATCATTTTGTACATATTATATTTTCTACACTAGAAGAGAAAGAAGTATTATTTATTTACAGTTTCCCCCTCGTATAGGTTTTCAAGCATGTGGAGGAAAAAAGTTATGGATAGGATTCACTTGGACTATTGGAGATAAATAGAAAGTCACTCCAATCTATCCTTTAAGGATAACCAGTGCATTTGGAGCATTTAAAAAGGTGATAGTAAAATTTCCATTTCTGGAAACGTTACCAAATTGTTTACCGCATTAGTTTTGGAGATTCAATATTGACAAGAAAGAACTTAATTGTTGCATATCCAACATCTCTCCATTTATTCCATGAAAACGAAGGATTTACATAACCATATCCTTCTCATAAAACATTACAACCTTATTATACAGACGAAGACACAAGGGCAAAACCCATGATTTTTTATTTCTTATATCTTATTTCTTACATATTTTGTGCATAACGTTCAAAGTTATGCTTTAAGATGGCCATCAACCTCTCCACTTGCAGTGTGGAGGTATTCCACGTAGCCATATGGAGGATCAACTTCCTGTCCAATCCTCTCATATTCAATGGTCCATTTGATAATAGCACCACCATCTTTATCAATGGCTTGAAATATGAGCTTGAACACCTTGTACTTACTACCAATATCTCCACCAAACAGCTTGTAGCTGATTCTTTTGTTCGCTGCATCAACAGATTCGATACTCTCCTGACATTTTGTAACCTTACCATCTATTGTTTCACAACAAATCAAGAAGATCAGTAGAAGAAGCAAAATAAAATGCACTAATATTCAAAGTTAAGAAAGAAAAAGGATTAAATGTTTTTAATTGGGTTAAATATGTTTTTGGTCTCTTAACTTTTAGTGAAAATTGAAATTAGTCACTCGTGGAAACTTTAGACAAATTTCGTTCCTCATCTTTAGAAATATGTGAATTTAGTTCTTTTACCAAAATTTTGTTAAATTTATTTGATGTTTCAAACGCGTTTATCAACTAACACTAAAGTAAAAATGTGTCAAACGGTATAAACAATTGGAAATGTCAAATAAACTTAACAAAATTTAGTTAAAATGACTAAATCCATATATTTATAAAGTTGAGAGACTAAATTCGACCAAATTTCGAAGATGAATTTAATTTCAATTTTTAATGAAAGTTAAGGGACCAAAAATATATTTAATCATTTTTAAGTCTTAAACTTTCACTTGAAATTGAAATGCGTCCTTCTTTCAAACTTCCATAGTTTCGTCTTCAAATTTTAAAAATGAATAAATATAGTTATTTTAGTCTAATTTTCATAAATTTTTATGGACGAGTGAGTCGTGTTTTTAGGATGACGGTTGGGTTATTTATACTATTTAACACATTCAAACTTAAATATCAATTTATAATACCATTTAACAAGCTTAAAAAATTAATATCTTTGAGTTATTTATACCATTTAACACATTTGAGGCTTAAGTGTCAGGAACACCATTTAACAAACTTTAAAAATGAATATCGTTGGGCTAAAATGACTATTTTTATTTATTTTTGAAGTTTGAAAATCAAAATATATACAAGTTTAAAACAAAAACGAATTTAATTTTATATTGTGGAGATAAAAATATATTTAACCTAATAAGAAGTTAGCGAGGGATTTTCTATTGCGTATTAGAAGTTTAATTACCTATAGTACAAGTCCAGTGTTTGATGGATTCAGTGTGATGCCAATCACGACCACGGTGCAGCTTGGTTTCATGCACTCTGTTAGTAAGGTTTTGAACTTCATGGAGTTGAGTTGTGAAGAGATTGAACCACTTTGCAGCAGTTGCATGAACCTCAATTTCAATGCTGATTTTACCTGAAAGGGACATTGTGATCAAGAAAAAAACAAGAAATCTAAGAAACAAAGAAGGGTGGGAGATTGGTGAAGAATATTTAGACCATATCTCATTTATATAGCAAATTAATTTACCTGCTCAGTAGCAGTAATTAATTAATTAATCTCTGGGTCCATTTCTATATACCCTACACAAGAAATGAAAATACCTAATCACTTTTCAGTGAAAAATTCGCAATCTGTGTAATAATATTTTATTTATTGTGTAGCCATTACTATAAAATAAATGAAGACCTTCTGTAAAACGTGACAATATTATATATAACAAAAGGTATCCAGTCTCAAGACTCATTAAATCACTTCTAAAACCGATGTTCTGAAAAATTATTTTGAATTAAGTAGTTGTATAAAAGTATTTAAAAAAATGGCTTCCTATTAGACAAATTTATTTAAGATTACTTCTTTAAATTATGAAGAATAAGTTCATTTAAAAAAAAATGGTGCTATACATAGCATTTCCACAAAATCTGTATATTACAATTATAT
This sequence comes from Vigna unguiculata, assembly GCF_004118075.2. NCBI lineage: Eukaryota > Viridiplantae > Streptophyta > Magnoliopsida > Fabales > Fabaceae > Vigna > Vigna unguiculata. Next base: position 4,187,909 of record NC_040289.1, on the reverse strand, counting down.
ATATTTAGGATTGACTTTATGTTGGGGTGAATGATGGAACCCAATGGATTAATGTTATTACTTGGAGAAGAGTGATTTTAACCCTCTCAACAAATTGAAATACATGATATCTGAATTATTTATAATTCAATTCTTTTTATTTTATGATTATTTTGTTTGATATGTAATTAAAATATCTTAGATTTTTTTTACTTGTATAAAGTAATTTAATTTCTCTTTTAAAGTAAAATTTTATTTTAAAAATATTTGGACAACTCAATTCTATCTTTTCAGTCAAAGTTAACTTAACTCAACCTTCGGTCTAGGTCGACTAGTCTCAATCTTCAGAGCCTTCAACTAATGCCAATTCGTCTTAACCTTTGACTTGATCCGACCCAGCTTGACTTTCAATTCAATTTAACCTAGCTCGACCTTTGACTCATTTAAACCCATCTCCACCTTTAGGTTTGGGTCTAGTCCTCTCAACCATTGGTCCGACCAACTCATCTTGACCTTTGGCCATGACCGAACTCGATTCATCCTTCATCCTAGGAAAAATCAACTTGACCTTCTATTCAGGCTAATTTGGTTCGACTTTCGGCTTGCGTTAAATCAACTTGACCTTCATCTTGCATAAACTTGTTTCAACCTTTGCCCAACTAACCTAGTTTGACCTTCGACTTGGGCCAAGTAGTCTCGAACTTTGACTATGACTGAATCGATTCAACTTTTGGCCCAACTGGCTCGATTGTGCCTTCAGTTGGAGCATACTAGATTGAGTCTTCAACATGTGTTGGCTCGGGTCAACTTTCGTGAGTGGAGTGAGAGTGAGGTGAAAAGGAGTGAAATTTCAAATTTTCTATATTTTTAAGGGTATTTGAAATTATTCTACTTTATTCATTCGAAACACCTCCCAAAATTCCTTAAACTTTAATTTCTTTCAAATTACTCTATCCAAACAAATCATTTTAGTGTAAAAAGTTTTAAATTTTTTCAAATAAATAATTTTCCCTTCTAAATTATCTTATCTAAATATAATATTTAAGTTTCTAGAAACTGTATGTTACGTAAATACTTTATTTTAATACAAATTTTATTGCTGGTAAAGGAAAAATGGGATCAACGAAAGAAGAGATTCTTTAGTAGATGTTGTTTGTTTCTACCGAAAAATTCCAAGCATATTCAAGCTCTCTAAGCTAACAAATTTCATCATTCTTTACATACTGTATGGGCTAGTTGGTGGGCTCTACCGACCGGTCATGTGAGATTACTTCAAAAAAATATTCCAAAGATGTAATCAAATGTGTATTCGCCGATCGTGTGAGATTACTTCGAAGAAGATCTCTATTGATATGATCAGCAACCGCTCAGCTGCCGAGCGGTCCCTCCTAGTATTAGCAATTGGACTGCCCCTAGGATTTCATCCTTGTCCTTTACATAAAGTATGCGTCATGTCGTTCGATTAGTAATGTCGAATAGTGTCGGAATGAATTAACCAGTCATCTAATTAGCACAAAAAGGTTAGTAATCAGGATTAAAAAACAATATTGGCCATGATTAAGCCAGCTCTAATCACGGGTCCATGTGAGAAACTATCACTACTAAAAAAAAAACATTTTAGCGACCACCTATTTCGGTCGCTAAAAGGCTTAAAATCGATCGCAAATCATTTAGCGACCAAAATAGCGACCAAAATCATGTAGTTGCGACCAAAAACATTATGTTTAACAACCAAAAAGATTCGGTCGCTAATAAACATATTAAACATATTACAAATCTTTTGTGTCTATTTTAAGATTATTTCGGTCGCTAATTTGGTGGCTAAACATTACATTTAGCGACTAACAATATTCAATCGCTATTTATGTCGCTATATGAATAAATGTTAATATGCACTCATTTGGTCACTATTTCAGTCACTAATCTGCAACTACTTTTGTTCGATTGCTATTTCAGTCGCAATTTGCGACCAATGTTTTTCGGTCGCTAATGTTAGTTGCTAAATTGTGTTTTTTTTTGTAGTGTATAAATACAGGTCAAAATATGGATGTTGGGACTTTTTCTCGCATTAATTACAACATTTATTATTTCCACCGAGCGATTGACCACTAACTTTAACATCAGAGCACATTCGACAAGTACCCCGATTGGTTGACGAACAGGAGAACCGAATGGATAATAGAAGTGAAAACTTGAAGACTTGACAAATTGTTTAAGTGGACGTTTGACCCAAATACCCAAAATACTTTGTATTTTTTTTTTACTTAAAAAAGAACTGAGACAACTATAACGATAATTATATCTACACTCACTAATATATTCAAATCCTATTAATACAAGAAAAAAATATTATCCCTGGTCCTTTTACTTAAAAAAGTAGAAGTTTAGTGCTGATAAAATCTTTCTCATTTATTGCTATATCAAGTAATTCTTCAAATTCATATCAAGAATTAAACATTTGTTAAATTAAAATTATAATTTATAATCAAAATACAACTTTATTTTTAAATTTAAGGGGTGATAATCTAATAAAGTTTTGAAAATTATTTTTGTCATGTGTTCTTTCTATATATATAGACATTATGTTTGAACCCATTATGCATTATGAACTTCTCGTAGTTTTAAGATCATATTAAGGAGAAAGGGATGATATACAATAATACATGGAAGGGATCATGTTGACCGAATGATGTGTGACCACCATGACTCTTATTATTTCTGTATCTTTAATCATGAATAATGATGGAACAAATTTATGTAAGATCATTATGTTTATGTATTAAATCACATGATGTTATGACATCATATGAGTCAAGTGGAAGAATGTTAGAATTAATTGACGAATTAATTCTATTATGTGACTCATTTGAAATATTATGATGGACCTAGTTGTGATTTAATAAAATTTAAACTATTGGTTATTATGGGAAGTGATAATCAAATAAAATAAAGATAAAATACAAGCTAACTTGATGGATGTTGGTTTATAAAAGGGATTGGGGTAATGGCGGAACTTACGTATGATAGGGGGAGTCCCCCAATGCTTTTTTTTTCTTTATTTTATATATATATATATATATATATATATATATATATATATATATATATATATATATTAAAAATATATTTATACATTATTATATTATTTACATAATTTAGTTTTAAAAAGTTTTATTTAAATTTAAAAATCATGTTTTCTCTCTCTGTTGTAAATTATTTTACTTCTTTATTTGATTTTTTTTTCTCTTCAGTACTTTCATCTTTTTTTATGTTCTTCTTTCCATTCCAATTTTTACCATTAATCTCTTATCATTTTCAAAATCAAACAGCACCACAACAAAATTGAGGAGTTAAGAAACATTTTGGATCGAACAATTCTTTCTTTTGAGTAAGTTCATTCTTTATCCTTTTTTTTTCTCGAAACAATATGTTTTCCTCTTCTTTATGGCTTTTCTACGCTCTAGGCATATCTTTATGATCATAAAATCATGCTCTAATTGTTCATCAAACTCTCTTTGTGTAGATAGAGCTATTTTAGCCCTTGAAGTTGTATAAGAGAAGAAAAATATTAGGAATCTACTTTAAGGTAAGAGACCATTTAGAAGGTGTTAATTTTCTTAAAATATTGAGTTTTGGTTTTGAGATTTAATTTGGTTGGGGTATTCATAATTTTATCTTTTCCGAAATAGTTGAGGGTGACAAATTTACATTAGAAAAATTATGATAAAGAGTAGAAGAATTGATTCTTTTTTCAAAAGGAATGCTTGTGATGCAAATGAAAAAAATGTATCTACGTCATCTAAACTTGAGAAACTTCACGATAATCCAAAAAATGAAGAAAATGAAAAACAACTATTTAAAGTTCCTAGAGTTACATACAATGAATTTGAAAATTCTTTAGAATGTGATCCGGGAAAACCTCGTCAAATTCGACAATACCTACCAAATCAAATTGATGAGGTACGAAGGATTTATCTAAAATATGGGGTTCATATCAAATGGATCTAGAAAATTATGCGTTGTCTACTAAAGATGGTTATTCAAGAAGATTCTAATACACATGATTTAACTTATTTCCTTTATGGCTAAAGTATTCGGTATTCGCAATTAAAAAATGTTGCATATTGCTTACTGTACTATTTTTTAGTAAAAAACCAAGCAGACGACTTGACTCAAATGTTTTTATTGTTACATGTAATTGAATTGATTTTCATTTAATTCTAGTTGGCATTCAGCTGTTTGTCATCAACATGTTTTAACCATTTTTAGTGTTTTTTTTATAGGTTTTAAAATATTTTATAACAAGCACTATAATAATCCATATTGTAAGGGATATTGCAACATACTTCAGTTATGAATCCATTGTTCAAGATTTTAAGTAATTGAAATAACATTGAGAAACACTAGAGGTAATTTTTGCTTTTTTTAATATATGATTATTGATAATAAACTTTATGTTACACTTTCATATATATTATTATCATATTTTTCTGGATTCTATTATCATATATGCTTGTTTTGAATATAGAAAATTATGTGAGGAAACAATTTTATTTTAATATAAAAAATAATAATTTACATATAAAAAGTTAATTTTGGCTCTCCTAAGATTTTGGTCCAAGTTCCGCCACTGGATTGGGGTTCTGTATCTGGCATAAGGTTCTTTTTACAATAATTCATCCAAGAATGTGTGAGAAGAGAAAAGAAAGGCAAAGGATAGATTGGGAAACGGTGATCATATAGCACACAAATTACAAATTGAAGAATGCATACTCACATAATCTCTTATGAATCAAGGTTAGTGCTCTATTATATTTTATTGTGTGAAAATCTTAAATCTTAAAGATCCTTAATTGTTTTACACAAACTACCAGAAACTAAGTTTTTAAGAAGGGAAAGGACATACAACACATCATTCAAAGCTGAAGTTTTTTTAGAGGTAAATTTTAAGAGTATTTTTCCTTTACCAAACCCTGTAACAGTGGTTGAATTGTCCATGAAGATGTGTTCACCATCCGATTTCCACTTAACCCATCCTATTTTCCTACCTTCTGCAACCTAACCCTATAGGAATATTCTTTGTATTTGCTTAATATTTCTAACAGTAGGTGGGATTATAAAAAGGGACAAGTAATAAATTGGTAAAATTATGAAGGCTGAATTTATGAGACATATTCTCCCTACAAAAGACGAAGATTTTCCTTTTCAAGCTGCCAATTTATTCTCAAATTTGTTGATAACATGTGCCAAACTGCTTTCTTGCATGAATTTTCCCTATTGGAATTCATAAGCTAGAAAGGGGATTTTCATAATTGTGCAATTTAGAATTTTTAAAATTTATATTTTCATATATAAAACATAAATAAAAAGTATAGTGTTATATTTTTGAAAACATTAAAAATAAAAAATATATATAAGTATACTTCTGATTAAAAAGTGAATTTGCTAATTATATATATATATATATATATATATATATAAAAGTATACATTTTTATATTATATATTTTATTATTAATTGTATACATTAAATTATGTTTAAAATTAAATAAAAATAATATATAGTCAAATGTGCATGTGAGACAATTACTACATTAATTATACTGGTGGTTGAAAGTAAGTTGTTAGGCGTATAAATACCTACAAATAATAGAGAAAAAATAGATAAATATTAAAAGTAATATGATCATTAAAATAAAAGTATGATATAAAAATTGAAAAATAAGTAAATATGAAAACGATTTTTTGTGTTAGATATTTGAAAATAGTTTTTCTAAAGTTAGACCTGCAACAATGGTTTTTATATGTAGCTGTTATAAGTTTTGTATAAAAAATTAAATTAAAAAATTGCTTCTAATTTATTTTTTAGAAATTGAAAAAATAGTTTACAATAGAGTTATTGTATACAAAATCGTTCTCTGTTTTAAAAATCGTCAGATTACATAAATATAAATATAAGTTTCACTAACATTAAAAATGTTTTACATAAATACAAGCGTCTTTATGAACACTAACTTAAACACATACACATTTTTGTAATATGAATGATATTATATTAATAGGTGATAATAGTGTAATGTTATTAAGTTAATATATAAAATAAATATATATATATATATATATATATATATATATTTATTAAAAATAAAATGAAATGAATAGAGAGAATAATTGTTGATGAATAAAAAAAAAAAGATAAACAGTTTTATAGAATATAAATAAAAGTAACCGTTAATTTTAAAAAAAATTAATAAATAATTATATTGTAAAGGATATAATTGATATTATAAAATATGGACAAAAAAAAGAATTCTCTTTATATATTGTTATAGCTAAGTGTTATATTGTGACTAAAGATAGAAAACGAGAAGAAAGCATTTGAGAAAAAAAGAAAGATTTATTATATTATTTTTCCTTTTTCACTAAAATCTTGTATTAGTTATTAATATTATCATGGTGTATATTTTATCCATTACTTAAATTATTAACTACAAATTTTACAAGTTATATAAGGTTTTTATTAAATAACTTAACTTCAAAGAAAAATGTTTGAAATATTAAACATTAGACCGATTATTAGGATAAAGTTGATTTAGTGATAAAAATTGAAAAGAAAATAACATTTGGAAGATATAAAGTTGGTTTGAAAGATGTTAAATGAAGATTCAGATGGAAGAGGTTAAAAGTTCAACTTTTCCAATAACAAAAATAAAGGATTAACTTTCGATAGAAGAAAGATTATCTATTTACCATCTAAGTAATCTCAAAAATAAAATTAAACAATTTTATCTTATTTAATCGATGAAATTAGTATGTGGACCAAATTCAAACTAAATATACATACCGTAAAATGCAACATTTTATTGAAAATTTTGAGGAAATCATAAGAATTCAAATGAACCAAATCAGAAAATACCCAAATTTATTCCATGCAAACAAAGGATCTTCATAAGCATCCTTCTTGTCAAACATCACAAACATATATTATTATTATACAGATAAGGTCTTACCCTAGGGCAATGTCAAAGCCATTATTTATTATACTGATCATATAAACACTTTCCCTAGGGCTTCATATTACAAACTTTTGAAGCTATTCCTTGAGAAGATTATGATCAATATCTCTTGTGCATTTGTGCAAGCACTCTATATACCCATATGGAGGATCAACTTCTTCATTAACCCTCTCATATTCCACGCTCCATTTGATAATAGCACCACCATCACCCTCAACAACTTCAAATATCAGCTTAAACATCTTAAACTGCGAATCTATGTCTCCATTGAAGAGCTTGTATGTGATTCTTTTGTTTGCTTCATCAACCGACTCAACGCTCTCATAACATGTTATAACCTTACCTTCTGTTCTTTCTCAAACAATCAAACATAAACAATGTGTGAGAATCATAGAGATAACTAAACGAATTTATAATCTTTTTTTCCCTTCAATTTTAATTTCTTTAATCAGAATCATTATTTCCAAATCGTAGTAATATGGACTTTGAGAAAATTCAAGTATCAATCTAATCTAAGTTTCGCATCGAGTAAAATAAAAAAGTTGAGCCATATATATACGGAGAGAAACCTATATATATTTGTATATCATAAATTTGTTAAGAGATTTACGAGATAGATACAACATCAATGAAAGTTAAATTCAATTTAAATAAAAAATTAACATTATCTTTAACTCCAAACCTTAAAATAATGAATTTATGCGATTTTTGATTTGTAGGTTAATATGGTGAGAAGTTGAGTTACCTATGGTGTAAGTCCAGTGTTTGATGGACTCATTCCGATGCCAGTCATGACCATGATGCAGCTTGACTCCATGGATTCTATCAGTAAGGTTTTGAACATGATGCAGTTTGGTTGTGTAGAGGTTGAACCACTTTGCAGCAGTTGCATGAACCCCAATTTCAGTGCTTATTTTACCAGCAAGGGTCATGATGATAAAGAAAGAATATATGAAACAAAAAAAGAAGGGTGGGAGATGGTGAAGAATATTACCACCATATTCTACTTATATAATATATATATATATATATATATATATATATATATATATGAACATAATTTACCTACCCTGACATTTAACTAATTAATTAAACTTTGGGGTCCATTTCTATACCCTACACAAAAAGAAAATACCTAATCAGAAAATCCAAATCTATCTAACAGCATATATCTATTAATATTTTATTATTATTATTATTATTATATATATATATATATATATATATATATATATATATATATAGTGTAAATTGACACTAGTGTGTCGAATTTGCACTCAATGTACAACATGATGCTAATTTATCAGTGTGAGATCATAATTTTCGTATGGTGAAAGAGACTAATGTGAATGAAAAAAATATTTAGATAAAAAAGAATAATTATAGATGAATGGGATGAGTATAGAGCACTACGAGAGGAAAATTGTGTTTTAATTTCCTTAAATCAAACTCATACGGATTACATCATTTTTATTATCTTTAAATTTATGTGTTTACGTTAATAATCTACAGTTTTATTATTTATCAATACACGAATTCATGGTATAGAAATAAAAATTGGAAATAACTAAATTGATATTATTTAAAATAAAGGGTTAAATAGGATTTTAATACCTGAACTTTAATGCGAAATTGAAATTCATTCATGTTCAAAACTATTATACATTTTAGTCCCAAAACTTAAAAAATGAATAAAAATAGTTTTTTTTAATACAATTACGTTAAATCTCTTGACACATCAAACATGTTTGATGGTAGCATTTAAAATGTTTATTCTGTTTGACAAGTTTTTGCTTCAATGTCAACTTAAAAACGCGTTTGAAATGTTAAAAAATATTAACGTAATTAAGTTAAAGTACTATATTCATTCATTTTGAAAGTTTGAGAACTAAAATATATTAAAGTTTGGAACAGAGAATTCTAATTTTGTGTCAAAGTTGAAGGACTGAAACATACTTAATCCGTAAACAAATGTTATACTAGCAATACCTAATCAATATTAATCTAAACAAATAAATTTAATGTTAGTCTAATTAATTAAAAAATAAAGAAAAATGATTACTATCAATTAAAGTTGACTAAACCAACTTTCCTTAACAACTAATTTACCACATTTTTATAATAAGTGTTGATTGAACCGAAATATATATTATACATAATATAAAACTAAATTTAAAAAATAATTTTACAATTTTTAGCTTGGAAGAAAAGCTACCTTTTAAAAGCTTATTCAACTCTAATAAATTATATTTTGGAAAATAATATAATATTTTATTGTAATAAGAGCAATCGTTATTATTATATAATATAATAATATAATACAAACGTGATAATATTATATAACAAAATGTTTCCCGCTCAAAACACCTTTACATGCAGCAGTTACACGAAGAAACATATCTCTGACTGAGGCTTTTCCATATAAACAACAATGAAGCAGTTATTCACGGTCTTGTCATTCGGAAATTAATGGATGATGTGAATCATTATTGTCATCTAGTGTTCATTATTTACTATTTTCATAGATTCAAATTATTCTTACATGCTATGATTTGGTATTTGATCAAGATCATGCAATATTTAAGACTACATAATTTCCAAAATCTCATCACATTGTCAGCAAATCCTTCTTAATATCCAATATTCAAATTGTAGGTCCAACCCTTCTTATTATTATATTCATAAAGCTTTTGAAGAGACACCATTACTATGATGATGATGACAATTCAAGATTTGAATTAGTAATTTTAATTAATTAATTAAATTAATTAAATTCTTATTTTAATGAAAGTTGTGGTGCGATTAGGTGCATCACAAAGTTATCTATGAAAAGGAAAACAAAGAATATGGCCCTATACCAAAATTCATGACACAACAATCATTAAACAAAAGAAATAGAAAAAGCCATTCCTATTACTAAAAAAAAGTCATATCCTAAAGTAAAAGGCCTAACATATCATCATATAATCAAGTACATTTGTTTAATGTGATGTTGGTAAAAATCTAGTTAAAAGTGAAGATAGTTTATCTAAGATATAAAGTTTATAAATAGAAAAATTAATTATTCAAGTTTTATTCTTAAAAGAAAATTAATATCCCTCTAAACTTTTGTCTCTTTTATTTTTTTTTTCTAACGTTTTTCTAAGATTTTAAGAGATTTGTTCATTGCCTTTTAACTATCAAAGTCCATCATAGATATTTGGCCTAGAGTAGAGAAATCCTATTCAATTGAAATGTGGTCACCATATTTGGTATTATGAATTTATATGTATTGATAAATTTTAGTGGCGATTATAAATTGAAGTTCATTAATTCTTCAATTGAACTACATTAATTTTCTCAGTGTGATTCTTTCTTGCTCTTTCCTTCATTTACCTTCTAGCTAATTCTCTTTTGTGGATTTTTCTTTTATTATTTGTTTACTTTTTTGTGTGGTAGATAGTTAGGAGAGAGCTAGTTTTAGTTATTTCACAATTATTACATTTTCTATGACACTTTAGTGGTTCAAATTTATGTCATCATCATTGCTACTGAGATTGATTCATAAAGGTTGGAGATCTGTTTGGATGACAAACACATTGATAAAAAAAAAGACACTTGAATCATCAAACAATCTCAAACTTAATAAAATTTGACAAAGTCAATTCTCATAGTGATGCATCAATCATTATATATCTTGATAACTAGCAGTTGATGATTTTCAGAAGAACCCATACCTAGGGGCTGTAATACATAGTTTATAGTGCTAATCCCTAAAAATGATAATCTTATTAGCCTAGACGAATATAGACCAATATCTTTGGTAGAATGCATGTACAAGATCATATCCAAAGTGTTATCTAATATGCTGAAAAATCTACTCCGTAGCATAATTGTTACTACACAATCTGTAATCATTAAGGGTAGAGGGTTATTGGACAGTATTCTATATAGGTAAATAAAATGGTAGAGGAGGCTAGATGGAAAAAGAAAAAGTGTGCAATAGTTAAGTAGACTATGAAAAAACATATGATACGGTAAAGTGGAATTTTCTATATTACATGCTAGAAAGATTGGGTTATTATGGGACATGGATTAGGTGGATAAAAGGTTGCTTAGAATCATCTACAATATCAATCCTGGTTAATGATAGTCCAACTCAAGAATTCAAGCCAAAAGAGGTCATAGACAAGGAGACTCATTAGCACCTTCTTTATTCTTAATAGTAGTAGAAGGTTTAGCTGGGATGGTAGACAAGTTGTGAAAAAACAATTTTTAGAAGGAGTGAAAGTGGGGAAAAAAAGAGATAACAGTGAATATGCTGCGGTTTGAGATGATACATTGTTCACATGTAAGGTAGACACTACAAATATAATGGTTATCAAAAGTATTCTTAAATGCTTTGAATTAATATCAAGCCTTAGAGTGAATTTTCACAAGAGAAAAATTGGAGGAATGGGTGTAGATGAGAGCGAAATAAAGAAGTTTTCGCTCATTCTCAATTGTGGAATAATGAAAGTGCCATTTAAGTACGTCGGAGGTAATCTAAGGAAACAAACTTTTGGCAACTTGTGATCAATAAAATTAGGAGTAGATTAAAAAAATGGAAGGGTAGTCATTTAACCTTTGCTGGAAGAGTGTGCCTAATAAAATCTATTATAACAACACTACCTTTATACTACATGTCTATGTTTAAGATGTCAACCTGTCTGGTGAAGAGATTAAGAAAATACAATGGCAATTCTTGTGGGGATGGAGAACAAAGGGTAGAAAGATAGCTTGGGTCCAATGGGAAATTGTGTCAAAATAAGGAAGAGGGTGGTCTAGGGATTAAGGATATCAAACCATTTAACATGGCTTTACTAGAGAAATGGAAGTGGAGATTAGGATCAGAAAAAGCAGGGCTATGAAAGGACATAATAGACTCTACGTACGGATCATGGAGAAACCTAAATGATGCATAATGCCTTAAAGGGGAATCTTTGTGGTGAAGAGATTTGAGGAGTACTTGTTGAAGTTCAAAAGAAAGTTGGTTTGACGAAAACATAAAATGGAAATGGAAATTAGTTCAGGAAAAGGGATAAAATTTTGGGAAGATAAATTGCTTAATGAAATGACACTCATGGAAACATATCCTAAATTATATGCTAATTCAAATATGAAAAAGTAATTCTAGGAGAGTTAGGCCAATGGATTGAAAACAAGTGGGAATTGAACATGCATTAGAGGCAATAATGGTTTGAATGAGAAAAATCACAAGTGTGTGTACATGTCACATATGTCTATAATTCAATTAACAAAGGAAAGGGACACTTGGGTATGGAACGATGAAGGAATAGATTACTTTATTTATAAGCATTTTAATATGTATCTATAATATATATATATATATATATATATATATATATATATATATATAATATACATATTATTAAAAATAATAACATATCTATTATAATAAATTATGAACATATGAATATAATATACATATTATTTCAAAATATACATATAATTGAATATTTTATAAGAAATATATTAAATATTTTAGAATATATATATGTTAATGAGAAAGAATCTTTTCTATTATAATAATATAAGAAACGTAAATAAAACAAATGTGTATGGTGAATGATTGAGTTATAAACAAAGTTACATATTCAAAGGTAATCCATAAGTAAAAGAAAGAAAAAACAAAATCTAATTATAATATATATATATATATATATATATATATATATATATATATATATTTATATTCTGCAAACACATGTAATAAAAACATGTAAACATGGAAAGAATAGCAATAAATGCACATCCATCTGAAAATAAAATATCAGGATCGAAATGTTTAGTTAGCAATGTAATGGACACAGTGTTGGAAATAATTTGGTTAAAATAAAACTAACACTAATCATTACTTAAGTAGTATAAATAGGTGAAGGGTGAAGGGATGAAGGGGGAGGTAAAAGTCAAAAACAAAAAGAGTTTAGTGCTTTGAAATTATTCATCAAGTTCATCTAGTATAAGAAATAAGTGGTCTGAGTGCAGTAAAGAAAAAAGAAAATATATCATTAAAGTCTCAATACAACCTTGGTATATCTTCCACAATAAATAAGGTAAAGGGAGGAGACATTTAATATTTTACCTTTTTACTTTTATTTTTTTATCTCTTGATAATTATTTTTAATTTTATATTTACTTTTAAGTGAGATGCATGTAACCTCATTATAACTTATATTTAGTTCCTGTTCTTATTTATTTACTTATATTCATCTTCATTGCATTGGTCATATTTATTCAATTTATATTTACCCTCTTTTAATTACTTATATAGATCTCAAGTCATGTATTGATCCTCTTTATTTATTTTTAGTTATGCACCGATCCTATTTATTTATTTATATAATTATATGATTTAACATCAAAATAAAACTTATGATAAATAAAGATTTGATTTTTGTAGTTGAAGGTATAACCTTGGGGAATTAAATAGTTGGTACTCAAGATGAGATATTCTTGAGTAACTTTGTTGGTCATGATGAGACTCAATTATCCTGATTAGTTACTACAAAATTAATCAAAATCTTTATAAAATAAAATAAAGATCCAAGTTTTATGAATTTGAAAAGATTTTTCATTTTATTTTATTTCATTAAAGTATGTTATATTTTCATGTGATAGTTGTCTCACTTCCCTATTTTATGGTTGTGTATAAGAAAATAGTATAATGTCATCGTAGATGGTTATCCCTAACATGTCTGACCCATTTCTTGTTGATATAGTAGCAGTATTTCTGGGAAACGTATGGCAAACTAATGCGGTAAACAATTTGAACATTCCAAGTAACTGGAAATTCTACTATCACCTTCTTAAATGCTCCAAAGGCACCGGTTATCTTGAAGGACAAATTCGAGTCACTTTTTATTTACCCCTAATAGTCTAATTGAACCCTATCCATAACTTTTTTCCTCCACATGCTTGAAGACCAATATATGAGGGGGAAACTGTAAATAAATAATACTTCTTCCTCTTTAGTGTAGAAAATATAATATGTACCAAATGATGTAAATTTAATATGCATACAGTATTGTAAAATATATAAATATATGTATATGTGAATATTTTAATTATGTTATATGTTATTGTAAATTATGTTTTAATTTTTTTTAGTATAATATAAAAATTAATATTAAAATAATTATATATATATATAAATAAAAATTTGGTCATCACAGTTTACACAGCTAAAGATGCCTATAGGAAGTTGTATGACAACTCTAGCCATGAAGATACAACACTCTTTACAACATTATGGGCAGTTAGGATATTACCATCTACCCAATACTTTGGTTGGAAGGTTATGCTAAATAGAATTACTACAAAGGTACACTTAAGGTAGAGGGGATGCAACTTGGACGCTGTTTTATGTGCCATGTGTGGGGGGGACTGAGGAAACAACAAATCATTTGTTCTTTGAGTGTAAGATAGCAGCTAGAGTATGGAATATGTGTGACTTTTGGCTAGGAGTTAGTAATGTATACCATAACCAGCTAAGGATACATTTCAAACAGTTCTACCTAGTAGAGCTAAACCAAAATGGAAATGTGATCTAGAAGGGAATGTGGATAGCAATTATATGGTGTATATGGAATCAAAGAAATAGAATTATATTTAGAAAAAGCAAGCCTGATGTAGAGGAAATTTTATGTATGGTACAATTGAGAATGTGGGCATGGATAAGGAGCAAAAATGACAAGACAACTTTCTCATATTTCGATTGGTATGTTTGCCCTATGCATTGTATTAGAACATTACTGTGATAGACTCTAAAACAACATAGCTAGAACATTGGGCACACTTTTAAGTTAGAAAACAAACAAACCATCTCAGGAACTAAATTGATTCAAATAAAGGGCAAAACATAATACATCAAGTATGATAATAACCACACGAGATGGACTAGCTATGAAATAAAAGAATGGGGTTTATGTAAATACAAAAAGATACAATGCAGTAACCACACTCAAGCAGTTTAGCCTATAGGTTTGCTTTTGCAAAAAATATTATACAAGTGCAAGGACATACAAGGACAGATGGGTTATAGGTAGAGTGTATTATCAGTGCCACATCAAAGACGCACACTATCAAAAAGTGAAGGATCAACATTGTTACTCAACAATACCAAATCTGGAGGATGGAATGAAATGTATCATGAGAAATGACAATATGTTTCAGTTTCAATCCATTTTAAATTGGGGTCACGCGAACCTGATCAACGGATACAAGAAATTTATTTGGAATGTTATGGGATGCACCACTGGAAGTTGCATAATTATGGACAACACCACAAAAGGCTCATTAATCTTACAAGAACTTCACATTCAAGGGTTGCAACAAATACTACTCTTCAATTGAAAAGGTATATGTTACACTAATATATAGAAGAAATACAATCTTTACTATTGAACTAAGAATGTTCAATGCAAAACAAATTTTAATATGTGAAAACAAAATATATTTATCATTGTTGAGGCTAGAAGTGTGGGAATTTGGTGGAATTAAATGTAATATCTCTATTGAGAACAAAAAACATTTTGTAAGGGTTGAGATACCCCTAATGTTTCATGTATATACATGTATATAAATTATACTTTGCTTAAAAAAAATCTAAAAGGTAATTTCTCTATTGAAAGGACAGGAGTAGACAAAAGTTTATGAAGGGGATGACAAAGGTGCTAATGAGTTTTGCATATAAAACCAACCAATTATGTAATAATAACCAATCTAAAAAAAATTTAAATATAGTGTAGCCCTATAAATAGTTGCATAATCTAGAAAACTAGGGGTGATCATGGATTGAATTTTTAATGATCCAATCCACATCCGATTTGGATCCAAATAATTGGATTAGATTTTCGATCCAAATCCATTTTTTCAAAAAAAGTAGATTGGATTTTTTAAAAAATCCAGATCCAAATATTTAGATCAAGTTTAAATCCAGATCTAAATATTTGGATCAAGTTCAAAATCCAAAATCCATTTTTCATAAAATAAATTCAAATTAAATTTTTTAAAACTTGTGTCCATAGGGCTGACACCATAGAATTTGGCAGATTTTTTGTCGGGGCCAACGAGGCCAAATTTCAGCATGGGATGAACTTGGATGACTTTCGAACGAATTTCGGTTGGGGGCGACATGACCAAATTTGGGTCAAGGTCGACTTAACAAAATTTTAGTTGAGATCGACTTGACTGAATTCGACTGAATTTCGGCCAGGGTCGATTTTGCCTAATACGACCAAATTTTGGCCAAAGCCGACTTGGCCAAATATGCCACATTTGTGTCAGGGCCTGATCAGTCAAATTTCGGTCAAGGTTGACTCCATTAAATTTGTCGGTCGGGACCGACTCGACTGAATATGGCCAATTTTCCATCACAGCCGACTAAGTTGAATATAGTCAAATTTCGTTCGGGACTTAGTCGACCGAATACGGCTAAATTTGGGCTAGTGCCGACTCGACCAAATTTTGGTCAGTTTATATTTTTGGTTAGGTTAGGCTAAAATTTGAGACCGACTAGTCCAAATTTAGTCATATTTGATTGAGTTAGCGTGACCCTATACAAAATTTGGCTTACTTCTGTCAAATCGGTCCCGATCAAAATTTGGCCCAGCTGGTCCTGGACATTTAGAAGTATTCGGTTGAGTTAACCCCGACCCAAATTTGACTACATTGGGCTGAGTCGACCTAGACAAAATTTGACCGTATTTGGTCGAAACAACCGTGACAAAAATTTGGTTGTATTTAGCCTAGTTGGTTCCAGTCAAAATTCAGTCGAATTCAATCGAGTTGGCCCCGATTGAGATTTGGATGAGTCGGCCCTGGCCCATTTGTATAGGGTCACGTCAACTCAATCAAATACGACTAAATTTGGGCTAGTCCGTCTCAACCTTTAGCCTAACCTAACAAAAAATATAAAGTGAAAATTTGGAATGAATATTTTGGATTATCCATTTTGAAAATATAGATTTCGAGAATGGATATCCAATCCATAAAATATATAAAATATAGATTAGATTGATATCCAGATCCAATAAAATGGATTTTAAATGGATTGGATTTTTAATAGAATGGATATTAAATGGATTGGATCATAGAAAAAATGGATTGGATTATAAAAATTGGATTTTTTGCCCACCCTTATAGAAAACCAATCAATAATATTTGTTTGTACAATAATCGATTTAAATTTTTTTCGTAAACCAAATTTAAATTCCTTAGATGTAGATACACTAAATTATACATTCAATAATTAACTAAACTATACATTTAACTAGTAACTAAAATTTGATTACACCGTTTTTGTAAGAATGTAAACATACTTAAACCTTAGAAAAATTATTAACATACATTGAATATAATTAAGCTTGTTTAGAACCTAGTTAATAAAATACTTTCAATTAAAGAGAACAACTCTTTTTTTATCAACAATAACTATGAATTAAAAATGGGACAATAGGATTATCCAAACCTTGTACTAAAAAACAAAATTAATAACCATCTTATGAGCACTTTCCCTATAAGACTAAGCTGAAACATACAATTATACTACATCATAAACAAAGCATCACATTTTGTTGAAAAGGAATGACTAATGAAGGATTGGTGATTAAGAAAAGATGTCATTGCAAAATATGTAGGATCCATCATTTCATTTGCCATGATAGTTACGCCTTATTCTTCTACAACACTTTATCATTGTATATAATAACATCATTGAATATTGGTTACAACTATATTATTGAAAATGCGGTTATTTTGCCTTATCCATCGTGTTATATGTGATGTGCATGGAATTAGTAGCTTTAATTAAAATTAAAAATATGAACATTTAACACATTTTTAGCTTTACCTTGTAATTCTTTTTTCCGTATTAAACAAATCTAAACACAGAAGACCATGTCATTATAAAGTAACTTACTCTCATTTTGTTAAACCGTGATAATTTGTTCTCTTAATATTGTAAATTTCTTTAAAATAAAAAGATGAATGTAGTAGCAATCATAATAATGACATTTAGGTTGTGTTCGCTTCCATGTATTTCTTGTTGCAACGTAAATGGAGAGATGGATCAGCGGTGATTTGCAGTGTTCGGTTGGTATGATTTGCAGGCAGGTTTGTGAGAGGATTTGAAGGATCCATCAATTTTAGCATCGCGCTTATGAACCAGAGATTTGAAGGAGAGTGGTAATAAAAGACGCATTTAACCTCGTCATAAATTTTTCACGTGTTTTGCATGTACAGTGGAGGTTCAGCCGCTAGTGAGATTCCCTCAGAAAAAAATAGCTACTGCAGGTTTTTGGTGGCCTGGAAGGGATGTGGTGGAAGCAACGGTGGAAGGAGACAGTGGTTGCTGCAGGTTGTTGGTGGCCTGGAAGGGATGTCGTCGAAGCAAGGGTGGAAGGAGACGGTGGTTGAAGGTTCTGCAACAGCTTAGAACCGATCCGCAGTCACCACATCCGATCCCAACATGTGAGAAACCGATCCAGAGAAGTTGGAATCGATCCAACAAGAGGCGGAATCGATCCATGATGGTGCAGATCCGAATCCAAATAGTCGTATCTGATTATTAAACTCATACAAACACAAATTTATACTATTTTTTATATAAGGGCAAAATGGTAAACTCTCCTTTAAATATATTAATTTTTTTAATCTATCATATCAATCAAATCACTCACTAACTCTCACAAACTTTACTACTAAATTCACTCTTAATCACATTTAAATCCCTTCAAAAAAACAACACACCATTCACTTTCAAATTCACCCAAACCCATCCTCTCCCTCTCCCTCAAATCCATCTTTGCAAGTGAACACAGCCTTAGGGTGTGTTCTTATGTAAGTGATGATTTGAGGGAGAGGGAGATGATTGATTTTGGTTGATTAGAAAGTGATGTGCATGTTGTTCTTTTTTATGGATTTTGGGGTGATAGTTGATTGGATTTGAAAGTAATTTTTATGAACGTTTGTGAAAGAGTTGATTGATGCGACTAATACAAAATTAAATTTAATAGATGAAAATGTAAAATTACTTAATTGTCCTTGGTGCTAAAAAAGTAATATAAAATGATATTTAGATTAGTTGTAATTAATTTTTGATATATTTTTATCATAAATAAAAATATTAACAACATTTATTAATTGAAAAAAAAATAATATTAAAATATGTTTGATTCAAAAAAATTAATATTTTAATTTTCAAAAGAAAAAAAAACATTTGCAACCACACCACTAATAAAAAGTAAACTACAAATATCTAAAAAAGTACACACAACAACATACAATTAATTATTAATAATATTTAGTATTTGAATAAAATAAATATTATAATATAATTGATATGAAAAAATAATTATTTTAATAATTTTTCTTTATTAAATTAAAAAATTAACATTTGTAATAATAATATTTATTATTTGAATAAAATAAATATTATTCAATGTTATTGATTTAAAAATTTAATTATTTTTTTTTCTTTATCAAAAATGAATTTGGGAGGGGATCCAGTAATAAGGAAAGGTTTCATTTCCTTTCAACAATAACAGATTTGGTTTCAATTTGTTTCTTCAATAACAGATCCGGTTCCAATTTGGTTTTTCAATAATAGATCCAGTTTCAATTTGGTTTTTCAATAACAGATCCAATTTCAAATATAACAAATATGGTTCCTCCACTCTGTTGTGTATGTTATCTTCTTCACTATGGTCGGCTCTCAACGTCCAACAAGGATATATGATAGTAAAATACTTAAAATCACTCTCAAATCTCATGTGAGAAGTGGGATACAAAATGGACAACGGTCTCACAAATGATTGCCTTCCCTCGCTTCCAATTCTACGGAAAATAACAAGAAAAATCCTCTAAATCATCGCTACCTATCTCCTGTAAACAATAATTATCTCCAAAAACACAGTCTAAAGCAAGTTTTTTTGACATGACATTGATTTATTATTAGGATTTTGTTTTGAACAGTGTTATATTAACACTAAAAAAAATATTTTATTAATAACTAATTTTAGTGACAAAAAATTGTTAATTATTATAGTGACCAATTTTTATACTAATTTACAAAATAAAAAAATATTGGTTACTAAAATAGTCACTTTTATAAATAAAAAAATATATAATTGGTCACTCAATTGGTCTTTAAAATTAGCTACATAATTTTGACTACCAAAATAAATTAGTCACTAAAAATTAGTTATCTAAGTTTTGGACTTAGTTTCTAAATTGGTCTCTAATTAATTAATGACCAATTTAGTGACCAATTATAATTTTTTATTTATAATAATAAATATTTTGGTAACCAATAATTTTTTATTTTTAAATTGATATCTAAATGAATTACTATAATAACTAACCACTATTAATCATTAAAATTAGTTATTAATAAAAAATTAACTCTACTATACAAAAACGATAAACACTCGTATTACAACCTAAAATAATAATATTTTAATTATATTTATTCATTTTAATTTAAAATTCTAATACATATATCATTAAAGCGTTATTAATGAGCGTATGGTTTTAAGAATATCAGCAAGTGTTATAATACATATATTATTCTAATACATATCTTCTTATGTCATTAAAAAATGTCAATAGTGTCATAATAATAACGCGTAACTAAAAATTTGACAATTTAATGTTTGCAATATTAGGCTAAAAAATATATGTGATATACTCATTGTGCAATCATTAATAATTTGGCTTTTGCAGTGTGAAATTGAAAAAAAAAATGAACGTGTACAATCAGTTATCATAAGTGTCATGTCAATCATGTCATCACGAGAGTAATATACTATAAATAATAAGATATGAGATCTAATGAAACAAAATTTATAGAAGAATAAAGTAAAAATATTACATAAGCTAAAAGAAGAAAGTCATATAACTACAAATAAGAAAAAAAAATAATCATAAATAGTATAAAAGGTTAATGAAAAATAAAAGAAAATAACAAGTTAAAAATTACAATTGTTTTCAATACTGTTATTTTATTTGTTCAACATGTTACTCACCTTATGTAAAATTTTTGTAAAGAATATATAATTTCCTCAAAACATTATGTTCCACGAGTTCTGATCTACAAATCAATTCACCATTTACTACTTTTTATTTGGAGAAATAGGCATGAGATAGATGTATAATATTAATTTTATTTTAGGATAATTTACTCTTTTCAGAATTTCTTTTATCTTAATCTCATCCTATTTTTATAAAAATAATTCATTTTGGTTTTTGCCATTAGTATTTTTCAAGAAGTGTTTGATTTGTTATAAAAATAACCATTATTATGAATAATAAATTATAATTAGTCTTTAAATTAATTTTTAAATTAATTATTAAGATTTTAACTACTAAAAAAAATTAATCAATAAATACTAAATACCAAATTTTTTACTATCAAAAAAATTGGTTTTTAAATTAATCTTTTAATTAATTAATGACCAATTTAATAACTAAATATAATTTTTTATTCATAATAATAACTATTTTAGTAACAATAATTTTTTATCTTATAAATTAATATATAAATTAATCACTCATAAATATTAAATTTCCTAAGTATCTCGTAGAAAAGTACGAGAAGTGGTAACCAAAATCACACTTGTCGTAAAGACTCTTATAGATGTAATTATAAGTTTAAAATCCGCCAAAAGTTAATAATATATACGAAACTATATCCTTAGAAAAATACAACAATTAAATATTTGAAAATAAAAGTTATTTGATATTAGTACCATTTAACAACCCTTATAGGTATAAAATATTCTAATAAAAGTAAACTTTTTTATTTCCGAAGAAAAAGACACTATTAAAAGTTACACATTTGTTATTAATTTTATTTCGAAATCTCTTTTATAAAATAATTACAAATTTTGTTATAAAAAATATTTATATAAAATTACTATCAATTATTTTATAAAATATTTAATATAAAATATTTTTCACAAAAAAATTATACTTGCGAATTTTATAAGTTATAAAAAATAATTATTTACAAAGAAATTATTTTTAAATTAAAATTGTTAGACAAAATGGAAAAAAATAGAATTTGTTGCAAAATTTTATAACAAATTTATAAAACAAATTTCATGAAATATAAAAATTTCTAATTGTGAGCTAGAGAAAGATAATCAAGAATAATTTTAAATGCGAGTAAAAAAAATAGTGTCAGAGAATATAATTGTCCTAAATATTTTTATGTGTGAAGTTTATATTAACATATACTACCTTTTTCTTTTGTGTTATGTAATTTATATCTAAAATATATTTCGTTGTGCTATTATTTTGATATATAAAGCATATCATGGGATAACAATGGTTGACAAATTATTTATTTATATATTCTCGAATTTTGATGATTGCTTACACGTTTTTTTAATTCCTGGATTTCTGGATAAGGCATTCCACTTATGAAAAATATATTTGACATTTCAAACTTAACTGAAACAATTTGGATCAATGTAAAGGATGGTACAATAAATGTATAATATAACATTCATTTGAGTTCATGAGCATCACAATGAATACACTTCAACATATAATGAAATAATCTCCATGTTTTATTTATTATTGTTGATGATAAAATGAGTCCGGTTTCTCTGCTGAATTTTTTTTTACGGTCTTATGTTAAGTATTAAAAATAAAAATACATTGTTTTGATACTTTAAAGATAATTTTAATATATTTTAAAATTTTAAAATTAATGACCATCGGTGTATTTTGAAGACACAACAGAGGAACTACAGAGAAAAATCAGTAAAGAATTTAAACTCAAATAAAACACACTTCAATATATGTAATACACTTCAAAGGCATTGGGAGCATGTATCTCCATGTTTTATTCCACACAAAAAAAAAAAAAAATTCACCAACACACGAATTTATTGTATATACAATCACTTCATCCTTCATCCTTCATCCTTCATCCTTCATCCATCTCCATTTATTGTATATTTATTATTTTGTTCATAACTTTTGGAGCTATTATGCCTTGAGAAGATTGGCATCAACGTCTTTGCTTGCTTTGTACACGAATTGGAGGAACCCAAATGGAGGATCAAATTCTTCACTTTTAATTTCATATTCAATGATCCATTTGATTATGTCACCACCTTCATCATTATGAATTCCTTGAAATATTAACTTCAAAACCTTAAACTTGTGCTCGAAATCTTCCCCGAAGATCTTGTAGGTTATTGTTTTGTTTGCTTCATCAGTCGATTCAATACTCTCGTGGTATTTTGTAGCATTTCCATCTGTTTTTCACAACTAAATCAATATACCAATAACATAAATAAACATTTGAGTTAAGGAACTAATGAAACTCTTTTATCATTTTTTAGAATTAGTGTTAATGTTTTTTTAAAAAAAATTAAAACAAAAATCATTAAAAAAAAACCCTAATAATCATAGTGTGTTCGGTGTATATGTCTTGCTATTGGTTCATAAGTACGAATACTATTGAACCAAAAAGAACGTGTGGCTGTAGAAACTAAAAAGGTAAACTACCTTTTAAATACAGAAAGTTAAAACTGAAACAAAGAGAATTGTTATTATAAAACATATTTAAACAGAAACAATCTACCATTTTGGTCTTCTAATTAATTAATATGTTAGAATTTTAGACTGTGAACTGAAAGTCCCATATCAACTGACTTAGATTTAAAATCAACTTTTTAACACCTTTTAATGTACAATAATTAAAACTGAAACAAAGAGAACTGTAAATCATCTTTAAACTGAAATAATAATCTCACAAATTGTCTTTGCAAATTATCTAATTTAGTTTGAAGTTTAGTTACCTATGGAACTTGTCCATTGTTTGATGGACTCATTGTGATGCCAGTCTTCACCATGATGCAGATTTGTTTCATGGACTGCATCAGTAAGGTTTTGAACATGGTGGAGCTGTGTTGTCAAGAGGTTGAACCACTTTGTAGCAGTTGCATGAACCCTAATTTCAATGCTGAGTTTACCAGCAAGTGACATGATGATGATGCAGAAAGAAGCAAGTAGTTTATGAACAAACTAATGAAAATGGTGGAAGATGAGGAAAGAATGTTGCCACCATAATCTAACTTATATAGAGATACCTCAGGAGTTTGGATTTTCTATTCGTTTTCCTATGTTATTTTTCTGTTGTGCTTTCAAAATATAATGATGATCATTAATTTTAAAATTTATTAAAATTATCTTTAAAATATTAAAACAGTATATTTTTAATGCTCAACAAAAAACGATACAAAAATAATCAACAGAAAAACCAGATTCTATACCTTATCTACTAATGCTTCTCACAACCAAAGGACGAAACAACGTTAGGACGGAGGGGAGCCACGGCTCCCCAACCATTTTTTTTTCCTTTTTTTTATTTAAAAATAATATTTATATATTATTATTTTATTTATATTAATTGATTTTTATTTTATTTTATTTTTTATATATTTAAAAATATATATTTATATATTATTACTTTATTTATATATTATTATTTTATTTATATATTATTACTTTATTTATATTAATTTAGTTTGAATTATTTTTCTTAAATTTAAAAATCATGTTTTTTTCTATTATAATTTTTTATATTTTTTATTTAGTTTTTTTCTTCCGTGCTTCCGTCTTTTTTTTTTTCATTTTATTTCGATCTCAATTTTCACCATCATTTTTTATTATTTTCAAAATCAAATTATACTATGACAAAATTAAAGAGTTAATAAACATTTTAGATTGAACAATTTCTTCTTTTGAGTAAGTTCATTTTTTCCTTTCTTTTTTTAAAGCAATTTGTTTTCCTCTTGTATGTGACTTTTCTATGCTCTAGGCATATCTCTATCTGTTAGAAATCATAAAATCATGCTTTATATTATTTGGATTATATATTATTGTTATATTGTTTGAATTATATTGTCATGAGTGTTTATTTTGAATAAAAAGTTATGTAAAAAATTAATTTTTTTAATTAAAAAAAATAATTTATATATAACAAATATAATTTGGCCCTTCTAAAATTTTTGGTCAAGTTCCGCCACTGCAATTAATTATTAGAGCAATAAATTTTCCTCTGAAAATCTCCTGATATGTATCTATTAATGATGTAAATAAATAGCCATTACACGCATCACAATTATATATATAATGATGGCAACATGCATTTCAGAAAAGTCAAGAAAAAATTTTAATTTAAAAGTCAAAGAAAACAAATACTAATTAACAAAAGATACTAAAAATTTTATATGTATAATTTCTTTGGCTTTGATTTGATTTGATTTTAAAAAACGGTGAACTCAACGTATGTGGGAAGTTTATAACCACTCAATATAATACTGTTATTCTCTAATTCCTTTCTTCACCCACAGCTGAAATATTCAAAATAAAACAAAAGGTTGAACTGAAGTATAATATAAAATACTGTGGGGACGAAATATAACTGTACGTATAAATTAAAACAACAATTAAAATGAATGGGAAGTATTAGAATGAATTTGGAAACAAAAATAAATTGATTGAGATAAACTGAGAATATTAAAATCTAAATATATGAAATAAAAGGAAAGAATTGTAAGAAGTTGTCTATAAAAACTGAAAATTTTGAGTGAATGAAAAGAACAAATTAAAGGAAGTAAATATAGAATACTATATGATATTAAAATACGCATTTAAATAATATAACTTTAAGTATAGGTGAACACAATGATTAAATTTGATGAAATATTAGGATACTGATGGATTACCTAATGCTTGTAGGGAACAGGCTGAAATTTTAGAAAAACAAATGAATATCGAAGTTCAAGAAAAATTGAAAAAAGGGAATTGAAAAAAAAAAACTAATTTGATGGGAAGAATTATTGTAAAGGAATTTAGTGATAAAACGGAGGAAAATAATGTCATGAATATGAAGACCAAAAGAAATATGATTTTACAACATATATATAACTTCCAATGCAAATTTTATTTTTGAATATACATGTTATATATGGAAAATGTTAAAGAGAGGAAACAAAAGAGAAAATTTATTTAAAGGGTCAAGTCAATAAGTAAATATATAAATATTTTTGTATGTTTTCTGGAAAGTGATCCTAGGTATGCATTATTACAATCTTTAGTTTCAGCATATTATAATACATAATTATAACACTTTTAGCTATATGGTGGTTTCTTGAATTTACTATTGTAAGTAAAGTTTATCATTTCTACATTGATGTTTAGTTAATTTCGGAGTGTCAAAACGGTCAGTGTCAAAACGGTCAGTCAAGTCCGTTTTGGTCCGTCTCGTCTTTAATCCATTAAAAATAGGTTGGTGCAGTTGGTTCGTCACAGCAAAATAAGTTTAATATTGTAACTTGTTTAGTCTCAGAGCAGGTCGACCGGCCTATCACTTTTTTTAAAATTTTATTTTATTTTTAATTTTTTTAAATTTCTTTTAAATTTTTTTTAAATTTTTGTTTGTAAAATTTATATATATATATATATATATATATATATATTTGTTTATATAATATAAAAATTTATTTATTTTAATTATTTTTAATTTTTAAATATAACAAAAATTAAAAAAAAAATGGGTTGGTGGACTAGGACGGGCTGGCCCGTCACTTTGACGGATTAGGCGGGCCGCGCCACAACGGGTTGGCGGGTTGAAAACTACAATCCAGTCCATCCTTTGCTTGGTGAGCTTATGGGCCTAGCCTGTTTTAACATGTCTAAGTTAATTAATTGATGGGAGACTGTACTAATGTATGTTTGGTGAAGTATAATTGTAAAAGTAAAGGAAAATGAGATAATCTTGTGGTTGTGGGTTTGAGCTCACTTGACCCACCAGATATTTTTATGGGAATTTGTTGAGAGTCTTTAGGTTGGGGTTAGAGCTTCTGAAATATTGGGTTTATAGTTCTGGATGAGAAAGTCACACGTCTTAATTTCTGAAATAAAGGAAAAATTCATATGCAAAAGATTTCTAATAAACGAGAAATATGATTAAGAAAGTTGAATATTTTAATAGGTAATAAGTTTTTATTATAAAAAAAAATTAGTCAGTGTGGTGATTAATTTAGATATCAATTTACAAAACTAAAAATTATTGGTTACTAAAATAGTCACTATTATTATGAATAAAAAAATATTATTAGTTTATAAATTGATCCCTACAAGTAGTGGTCAAGGTTTTAGAGATCAAAATAATTAATTTATAAATTTGTCTCTAATTAATACAATAATAAAATATTATACATTAAAATATTAGATAATAAATTATTATATAATAAAATATTATATCATGATATTTTAGATATATAATAAATCTGGTAATAAATTATTATATTTATTAATTATAAATATATTTAAGCTATTTCGTCACATAATATTTGAGGTATTTACTAGCATTAATGAAAAAGAAAACATCATTAATTAAAGAACTATTACAAGAAAATTGTGTATTACCGATGACAATATACGTCGATAATACTGATATCCGTTGATAAACAGTAATTTTTATCGGATTTTTGACAGGTAAAATTTTGTGATAACCAGCTTGCTTGTAAAATTTATCAACGGGTCACATGTTCGGCGATAACTACTGGCAGATATATATTTGTCGATAATTCAAACATTTACTGATTGATATATCTGTCGATAATTACTAACGGACACACATGACAACCTTTATCGATGGATACATCCGTCGGTAATGTCATCGATAAATATGAATCAGACTACCAAGTCTACTTTATATGTTTGCTTACCACACACAACAAACAATAAGAAACCTCCAAACCACAAATATCCACAAATAGACCTCAATAACTCCAACATTAAACGTAAACATATATCACAATATTTATTAAACATAATATGTATGTATGTAAACATAAACTGAAGTAGTATAAAATTCAACCCACTTAATCAAACTAAATTAATCCTCAATAACTCTCATATATGGTTCTAATAGTCTACATAATCATCAAAATCAAAGTCATCTTCCATAGTGTGTGGTGGCTCTGGTACTGGATTGGGCTAGACTAGTGCAGGCTGGATTGGGCTAGGCTGGACTGGTGCGAGCTGCTGTTGGGACGGTGTTAGGTTGGATTGAGGTTGTTGAAGGGCGTAGTAATCAGGAAGTAGTAATGTCAAGACTACATTGTGTAAGGATTGAAGCTAGCCTTTCAATTCCTCATAAGCTTGATCACATGCTCCTATTCGTTGTTTGAGGCATATAACATTCTCAACACTAGAAGTGGAAGAAGATGGTTGGTGTTTGAGGATATCGCTTCCCCCTGTGTTTGCAGCAAGTTGTCATGTCCCATATAGTCTTCCTTTATTGTTCCCACCAACAACCTCAACCCAACACTTGGTCTTAATTGTCTCTTCGGTTGCAAGATCATCATTGGGATTTGATGGACCAACACAAGAGTCTAACTCAGATCTGACATGTGGAAGTCTATTTTCAAATTATTCATGTTAAGTAAACAAGAAGGTATTAGTGAAATACAATCAAAATTAAACTTTTATGGGAAATAAATGAAAGTGTTTGCTTACATGTGTCCTCTGAGATCTTTCATCAACAAACTTGCCAGATCCCATGCGGAGATGAGTTTGTTGAAATGCCTCATCAATATACACATGTTGTCCAAGTATTGAACCCAATTCATGCCACCATTGCATAAAAAATCAAAATAGGCATAAAGGGCTTAATAATCAATCTATAATTGTACTTAAATTTCATTTTGAAATCTTTAATCTTTAATAAGGAATGAACACATTTAGCTCAAAACTACACCAAATCCCTAATCAAACAACTCAATTGAACCAAAAACAGAACATATCACTCAATAAGGGCTCGAGATATAAAGGGGGAAATGGCATACCTAGCAATGACTCAGGTCTCTCGCAGATGCCTCACAACAATGCAACTTCAATGCACGTGACCAGTGGACTGGGAAACACAATCCAATGAGAGTGAGAATAGACAACAATAAGGAAGGATGACAACGACCCTTGTTGAGATTGAAGAAGACACCTTTCTCAGGCCACGAACGTCACAATAGTGTCACAGTGGGCAACAACAAGTTCACAATAGCGCAAGGTCACCGTAATTGTAATTCACAATGCAAACCCAATTATTTGGTTTTCAGTTTGGCACAGAACTAAAATTAGGGGCAGAGAAAGTGAAATGTAATTCTGATTTCATCGAGGACTTTATCGAAGGATTCACTCCATTGGTAAATACAAAATTTTCATCAGTAAATAAATCAATAATTTCACATATCTGTCAGTAAATTACTTAAGAATATCCGTCAATAATTTTATTGGTAAATATAAGTCAACAATTTCACATAATATCTTACCGACAAATAATTTTGTCAGTAAATTATTGAAAGATATTCAATGCTAATTTTGTTAATAAGTACGGTTTACCGATGGACATATATCTGTCAGTTAATATCTATTGGTAATTTAAACTTTTCTTGTAGTGAACGACAATAGTTTGGTCATAAAACTCAAAAGAATGGATTATGAATTTTGTAGAGTGTGCATAATAGAAAAGGTAAGAATACAATGGTAATATATATAAAGATTATTTTTATTAAATTCACATTTTTTATTAAATATTTTTATATAATATATTAAAATTCACATTATTATAATTTTGATATAAAAATTAAATTTGGTCACATCTTCAATATGACCAAATTGGTTCATGTTAACAAAAATTAGGACCTAATAACACGTGGACATTTAAAAAAAATTTAAAAAAATAAAAAAAAAAATTCAAAAAAACTACGAAGTGACACGTGACACATTACTGGGTTGACACGTGTACATTTAAAAAAAATTAAATTTTTTTTAAAATTAAAAAGAAAATTAAAAAAAATTAAAAAATTAAAAAAACTACGAAGTGACACGTGACAGTTACTGTTCATGGCCGTTAATGATTTAAACGGTGTTAGCAAAAAAGGGTCAAATTGAACAAAATTGACGAAAATTAAAATCTATTTAAACACAAAACTAAAATTAGGACTTATTTGAAAAAATTTGACGAAAATTAAGACCAAAAAGATATTTTAACCAATTGTTAAACAATTCAAAAACAACGTAAAGGAAGAAAGGAATATATATTACGCTGCCTATAACCGGTGCTTATTCATTTGTTTCTGCTTTTAAACATTTTTCAAGTTATTTTGGGATGTGGTTGTTAGCTGATTAATTAATTAACTAATCGTTCTTAATTCACTATTTAAATTGTAGGGCCTGTCCATCTACTTACTGCAATCTATTTAAAGATACACCAAACATGTCATTCAAGATTTAAATAGTGTTTAATAAGTAATTTCAATTTATAAGATTATTTTAAATAAATAAAATAATGAGAAATAAATTTTGATTTACTGTTTCATGATATTTTGTTTCACTTAATTTAGATTTTTATTATTTTCATTATTCAATGCTTTTTTTTATTCATTCTTATAATCATCATTTCAAAACTTTTACTATCAATTCTTCTTCTTTTGAAACAACGACATGGCAACACTGCTTAACGTGTCATAATTAATGGAAAAAAAAATGTCATGTTTACTTGTCATTGCACAATAATTTCATTTTTCTCATTTCCTACTAAGATTTTTCTCCACCACCTTAATATGTTATATAAATCATATAGATCTCCGACATATGAATTTTTTTAGTTAGTTCTACGTATTAAATAGAGTAATTTTTATTTTTTATGAAAATTATAAAAATAAAATAATAAAGTTGTAGAATTTTTTTATCAATAATAATTATTTGTCAAAGTTTATCAAACAAAATTTTGTCAAAGTATCATTTCTTTTTTACTATATATATTCTTTATCTTTCCAGATCCAAAAATCATCTCCTATGAATACGTTTTTGGTTTATTACTAGCATGAATTCAACTAATGAAAATATCATTAGTGGAAAAACGACAACTTTTTAGTCATGGAACTCACAAAATAGGATTATGGAATTTGTAGAGTATGCATAATATAAAAGGTAAGGTTTGAAGGTTTTTTAAGGTTTTTTAAGGACAATAGAGGTTGCAAATATTCTTACAAATTTGGATGACAATCTCTCTGGTTAGTGATGGATTGGTTATACTTTATAAGTAAATGACTCTAATGTGCTCCCAAATATTGAAGATAATGGGTTTTGAGTGAAACTTAGTCCTTCAATTATATGATTGTGTTTTATTTTGGGTAATTCAACTGGTTTGCTACTTTCCTTATTATTTGTTGATTATTTAATTGTTCACTATATATTGTGCTCGAAGCTTTTGGAGTGTTCAATTTTCAATAACAACCATTATTGGATAATTTTCATTTTAACCACAAATTGTTGTTTAATGATGGAGGTTGTTATTAAACTTTCCATAATTGATTTTAAAAATAACTCATCCTAATTTTATTATTTTTGTTTTAAAATAAAAGAAATGGAACTACGTAGTCTATAAAGTGACTAACCACTCCGAGAAGTGAGTGACCTAACCAAACTTTTTAATGCAATAATTTTTTCATTTTAAAATTATTTTCTCCAAATTCTCAACTTATTAAATATATATACAAAAAGATTAGTCGTTATTTTGATATAAAAAAAACATATCGTGGATAGCAAGGGTTGATAAACTATTTCATATGTATAGTAAATTCTATAACTTTTTGGTAATATACATTACAACATGAGAAAGATATATATTTGGCAAATAAAACTTAATTTAAACAATTCAGAAACAACGTAAAGGACGGCACGAATATATATTACGAACATGCATGATGTTTAATTCCACACAAAGAAACGATCACACGAATTTATTGTATATATATAATGACTTCATCTTAGTCGAACTCCATTATTTGATATTTTATAATTGTTGTTTTGTTCATAACTTTTGGAGCTATTATGCCTTGAGAAGATTGGCATCAACATCTCTGCTTCCTTTGTGCACGAATTCAAGGAAGGCAAATGGAGGATCAACTTCCTCACTTGTAGTTTCATATTCAATGATCCATTTGATGATGTCACCACCTTCATCTTTAGGAGTTGCTTCGAATATTACCTTAAAAACCTTAAACTTGTCATCGAAATCTTCACCGAACACCTTGTAGGTTATTCTTCTGTTTGCTTCATCAATGGATTCAACGCTCTCGTGATATGTTGTAACCTTACCATCTGATGTTTTTGCAACCAATCAATACAAACAACGTAAATAGACACGAGAGTTAGAGAACAAATTAAACCCTTTGATAATTCCTTTAGCTTTAATGTTCATTTCTTTAATTAATATCATTAAGATATTAACCTTAATCATAGTGTGTTCATTATGTATCTTGTTATTTGATAGATCTTTCGAGGAATAATTCATTAAGGATGTCTTAACTCAATTCATATAAAGGATCAATACCATTTTCAATCCAACACCTTCATATAATAATGAATTTATATGTCTTCCTTATTATAAGGTACTTAATTTATGCGACTTAACACTAATAGAAATTCTCATATTATATGAGATTTTTCTTGCAAAAGTTTTTTCTGCAATTTGCAAGAAAAGACTTTTTTCTGCAATTTTTTTTATGAATTTTAATTGGTAGGTAATTCCTTCGTAGGTAATCATTTTTTACAAAATTATAAAATTTGTAAGTATTTTCTACAAAATTTGATGCGAAAAATGTTTTACATAAAATATTTTGCAAGAAAATTGATAACAATTTCTTGCAATTCTTTTTTCACAACAAAATTTGAAAATATTTTATACGAAAAAAATTTAAAACAAAATTGGCCAGAAATGAGTTTTTTTAGTAGTGTAAACTCACACTTGAATTTTCAATATTATTATATTGATATATGTTTATTGTATACCTTGTTATTAGTATTATTAAGAATTCAAATCCGTTAAAAGTTTTACATCGATTAAAAATGAAAAAGATAAATAATATATTAATAGAAGATTCATAGATCTAAAATAATGTTCTTATCTCTTTTATATATATATATATATATATATATATATATATATATATATATATATATATATGTATGAATTTATTTTTGACTTATGAGTGTCAAATGCCCCTTACGTCTCCTTCGAACCTTTCGAACCAAAAGAACTTGTGGCTAGAAACTCAAAACTAAACTACTTTCTAAAAATCAGAATTAAAACGGAAAGAAAGAGAATCATGAGGGAAAAACTCAAACAGTGTATTAGTTAATATAGTTAGAATTTAGTTATACCTATGGTACAAGTCCAGTGTTTGATGGATTCATTGTGATGCCAGTCTTCACCATGGTGCAGTTTTGATCCATGGACTCTATCAGTAAGGTTTTGAACATGATGGAGTTGTGTTGCGAAAAGGTTGAACCACTTTTCAGCAGTTGCATGAACCCTAATTTCAGTGCTGATTTTACCAGAAAGTGACATGATGTGATCAACCAAGAAAGAAAGGAATATTTGGAACAAACAAGAAAGGATGAGAGGGATGGAGGAAGAAAGTTGACACCATGAACCAATTTTATAGGGACTTAACTTACCCACTCCTAACAACTACTAATTAATTAAACTTTGAGTTCAATATTAAACTATATAAACATGGAGAATAGAATAGGCTGATATGTAAGCATCTTATTAAAATAAGTATCATGCCTTATTTGGTGGCAATGTTGTTATATATAACAGGATAAATAAGTATATACTGTTTTTTATTTTTATATAAAATTAAAGGATAATTTTTTATGCTAATCATAATAAAATCACTGTCTCAATTTTCAAATTAATGCATTAGTTATTTATTTTTTGCACAGAAAACATTAAAGATAATAGTTGTTACAGTAAGTTATCATGCAGTATACATATGTAAAATAAAGGGCTAAATATGTTTTTTTCCTCATATTAAAATTTGGAATTAGTCTCTTTTCAAAAATTTTGATCAATTTAGTTTTTTATCTTTAGAAATATGTAGATTTAGTTCTTTTAAACAAATTTTGTTATGTTTATCTAATGTTTCAAGTGTATTTCATGAAAGTATTGAAATTGTTTATCCTATTTGACACATTTTTTCTTTAATGTTAACTCAAATATTATCATAAAACGTGTTTGAAAGGTTAAATAAATTAAATAAAATTTGATTAAAAAAACTAAATTCACGCATTTCTAAATATGAATGACTAAAATGGTCAAAATTTTTAAAGAAAGACTAATTCCAAATTTCACTAAAACTTGAGGGACAAAAATATATTTAACCCTAAAATAAATGTATAATATTTTAGCAATTAATTCATATCTTTACACATAAAATAATGAACAAATATCATATGTTGACACATTTTTCTAATGCAAACTATAGACTTTACATTTTTATTCTGGTTGCTTATTTTTTATTTATGTAATGAACCATATTAATTAATGGGACATTTTTCTAATCCAAAATACAGCCACTATAATTGTTTTTATTTATTTTCTTATTTGCAGAAGAATTTAACTTTAGAGAAATTATTGAAATTTTAGATAATGTTTTAAAGGTTAACTCAAGGACTTATTCTTATTCTTATTACTAGCGTAAACATAGGCGCTATCGCACTTGTC
The DNA here is from genome assembly GCF_004118075.2 of Vigna unguiculata. Classification (NCBI taxonomy): domain Eukaryota; kingdom Viridiplantae; phylum Streptophyta; class Magnoliopsida; order Fabales; family Fabaceae; genus Vigna; species Vigna unguiculata. Next base: position 4,153,272 of record NC_040289.1, on the reverse strand, counting down.
TGTATGATTTTTTAAACTAAAATGTCATTAAGTTAGTATATAAAATAAAATTATAATATTAGTAGATGATAATATTATAATGTTATTAAGTTGATATATATATATATATATATATATATACTAAAATTATATTTATTAACAATAAAGTGAAGTATATCAGAACAAATGAAAAAATAACCATTGATAAATAAAGAAGAAGAGAAGAAGCAGAGATAACCGATTTTATAAAAAACTTATAAAAGTAATGGTCAATTTTTAAAAATTTAATAAATTATTATATTTAAAGGGTAAACTTGATATTTTGAAATGTGAACACAAAAAGGAGAATCCCCTTTATATATTGTTATAGATTATTATTATTATTATTATTATTATTTATTTATTTATTTTTTTCATATGTGTGCAAAACAACCAATATTTATTAGAATGTAAAATTTTTAAAACAATATTTAATTCTTTAACTTCCATTCGCAATATTATCTACAAAAGTAATTTTTAAAGTATGTGTAAAATATGAAAATTAAGTATTAGTTATGATTTGTATCCAACATAAAAAAAAGTATCATGCGTCTCGTGGCTATAAAAACTAGTATGATAGACTTTATTCTATTAACCATGTGTTAATTTATAACTAATCATTTCTTTATAATAAGAACACTTTCCGACCCAACAATAGGGTTCTGAAGCTTTCCCCATCTTGTGTTTATATGTTTAAATTATAGTAGTTAGTGGACGATCCATTTCTCTTTCTTTCCTTCCTCTCTCTCTTTTTTCTTTCTCAACAAATTTTCTCTCTCCTAAGATTCTTCATTCATATCTATCATCAGGTGGTAGGAGTGTCAAAATGGGTCGGCTCGTCCATTTTGGCTCGATCGTATGTGGTCCATCAAAAAAGGGTTGGGTCGGACTAACTCGTCAAACAGAAACGGGTCAACAATTATAACCTATCCCGTATAGGACGGGCTAACGGCTCGGACTGGGCTGGGCCGTCCAGTTTTTTTTTTTTAATTTTTTAATTTGTTTTCAAATTTTTTAATTTTTTAAATTTGTTTATATATATATATAAATTATTATTAAAGTCATATTTAATCAAATAAAATATTTTTTAAACTTTTAATTGATTAGTTAATGTTTTTAATTAGATAAGTTAAAATAATTATTAAATTTATATATTCAATTATTCAATTATAACTAATAATTCAAATTTAATTTGTAGGTGTTAATGATTTAAATTACAATACTATTATATTTATACATTTAAAATATATAATAATAAAAATTAATCTTTCAAATTACTTTCATTTTATTTTATTTTTTTAAAACGAACCAACGGGCTAGGACGAGTTGGCTCGTACTTTGACCCGTCAAGTTGACAGACTGGACAGGACGGGCCAGAACGGGCTGACGGGTTGAAATCTTCAACACAATCCGTTTCTTTTAACATGGGCTGACGGACTGATCCGTTAGGCCCAGTCCGTTTTGACACCCCTATCATCAGGGGTATCAAAACAAATCAAGTTTGATGGGTTGGTCCGCCAACCCGACAAAACAATCATGGACTAGATGATATATTTTAACCCATTAGTCCACTACAATGACCAACTTGACCCACTAACATGCAGGACCATAATTGGGTCAACCCGCATCAACCAGTTAGCCCGTTATGTTTAGTTTTTTTATAACCCTTTTTTCATCCACTTCAATGAGCAGAGAGAGACAACAACATTCTTTCCTTCCTACTTTGACCCAGAGACAACAACTTCTTCATACCTTTCAACATTCGCGAACCACCAGTCCTAGACAAGATCGTTGCTGCTCGCGCCACTCCTCCGCCCCACCGAGGTTGTGCTAGCTACGATGATCGGAGTGGGATTCTTTATCAGCGTTAGCCACCTCACTTTCTCCCACACGCAATGATGCTAAATGGAGCCACCATTCAAACACTACAATAACTTTTCTTCAATTTTGTTTTTTGTTCTCCATAATGATCGTGAACCAACTTTCGCTTCCACAACATATGAATAATGGTTGATTTCTGATTGTGAAGATTTTGTAGGTTGCAATTTTTACATATTGGGGTTTTGCAGATTTGTGTTTTTTCATATTGAGATTTTTGTGGCGTGAACTAGGTTGACTAAGATGATTAATTTTGTGTATCTGTTGATGGAGAAAATGAAAGTCGAGGGTGATGAAAAAGAAGGAAGCAGTGAGAGATGATTGTGGTGAAGAAATGGTGGGTCAATCGCCCGCCCGGTAGGACGGGTTCAATTTTTTAACCTTCTTTTTTATGTCGGGTTGGTTTGGCCTTGCCCGAATTTGAATGGCTAGAAACGAGATGTGCCTAAAGGGGTTGAGTTGGCCTGTTTTAACATCCCCATCTATCAGAATCTAATCACACCTCCACATAGTAGTTGAGAAACCAAAGACCATTTTTATCTAATCAAATTTTCAAATAGAGTTAGTTTTATACTTTAAAGATTTCTTATTCCCTTCTTTTTACTTTAATAAGTTAGTGTAGTCATTTAAGAAAAGTGATTATTTTAACTTGGTTACGCCATACTAAATATTTTATGTTTGGATATTTTCCTTTAGGTCCCTAGATTTTGAGTATCCTCTAATTTGAGTTGAAAAACTTTCTTTGAAATCGAAAGATTACAAGTAAGGGGAGTTATTTATGTGTTTTTATAGCACTACTAGAAAAAAGTCATTTAGTCACCAAAATTTGCCACTAAAATAATATGATCACAAATTGTGACTGAAATAGCCACCGATTTAAGTCGGTCTCAATTAGCCACTGAAATAGTAATTGAATTGTTTGTTATTTGAATTAGTTTGTATAAGGTCTGAAATAGCAGCCGAAAACATTAGTGGCAAAAATTCAGTCACTAAATCGGTGGCTATGAATAATAGAATAAGTTATTCGATTTAGCCACTAAATTAGCTACCGAAGTGATTTTGCAACGATCGAATTTATTTCACTAGCTAGATAGCGACTTAGGGAATTTCAGTAGCTAACACATGAGTCCAATTTCCCCCTCACCCAAAAAGATTAATGATTGAATAGTGTTCAGTGGCTAATCTATTTTCAATTCTTCCCTTCATTCTTTCTCCTTTTGCCTCAAATTAAATGATTTTCAGTTTATCCCCAAATCTAATATCTTGTCACACTTGCTTCAAATCTTTTCAACTTTCCCCAAATTAAATCCTACCTTTGTTGCTCTTTTTCCATCACCTTCGTGAACAACTCTTTTTCCATCACCGAAATGTTGCCCTAACTCCTTGACATTGTGCCTCGCCCTCACTCATCCATGATGTAACCTTCATATTCGAATGAAATGTTGATAGTTATATGAAGATGAATTGAGAAAGTTACCATGAGAATGAGGAGAAGGTTCAACCTTACTTTTTGGATAGGAGGAATGATGGAATCGAATAGGCAAAGGTGAAGATAGATGAGAGTGTTGGCGATGATGAGGGCGATGATCACCAACAACTTGTGCTTCGATCAATAATACTCGTTGAAGATGTGGAGAGCAAGGAGAATGAGCATTCCACAAGGGAGGAGCAACAAGAGTGAGAACCACGCAGACAATGCAACAACAAGGGAAGAAAAGTCGTGACAACGAGGAGAGACGACGAATGAGGACCACGAGAGGGAGGGATGAGTGCGAGAGAGGAGAGTTTGACAAGGAGAGCGGCAGTGCGAGGAAAAGGGGAGAAGAAGTGTTGAGGTGGAGCAAATGGAGGAAAGTGAAGTGAAGCGCTTCACTTCCTATGCTTGTTCTAGATTTAATTGGCATCTACTTTATTATGAAATTGCTATTGCACCAACTTTCTATGCCGATTCTAGGTATAACCGGCATAGAAACTCTTCTACTTTATTATGAAATTTCCATCGCTCCCAATTTTTATGTTGGTTATATGTATAACTAACATAGAAGGTGTTCTACTTTGTTACGAAATTGTCACCACGTCAAATTTCTATGCTAGTTCTAGTGATAATCGGCATAAAAAGTCTTATCATATTTACAATTCTGCATCGCATCACTTATTATGATGGGTGGATCAGCATAAAAATTTGTCATAGAAAACTATTTTTGCACTAGTGTAAAGTTGATTTACAATATATGAGTGGGTGCAAATCTCATTTACAAACCGGTTTTGTGAGGTTGAGTAAGTCCACTTCTTAACATGGTATCAAAGTCATGAATTAGCCTATCCTAACAAAATTTGTTGTTTGCTAGATTTATTGTTTAACCAGCTATATGGTTCTATTGTTTCACCCTTTATTAGACCATTAAAGAACCGGTCATTAATGTCCAATTTCATATTCGATATATATACATACATATATATCTTAGCGCGAAGGGGTGTGTTAAAAGTTACAAATCAACTAGAAATAAGATCAATTTATAATATATAAATATGTAAAAATCTCACATTACAAATTAATTTTGTAAGATTGAATTAAAGTTAAAATTGTATTTAACTGTTTTCGGTTCGATGTAAGAGAGACTGGACGTCAATGCACTCAATTAATACACTGTGAGTGGAGTAGAGGCTTCATAGTCAAATAACGTGTTACAAGGCACATTGATGTATTATCTCAACCTTAGTCATCATAAATGAAGACTAAGGAATCAAAGTTTGTTTTCTTTCTCTCAAGAAAAACTCATCCTTAAATTTTTGGAGATCAACCATATTGATAAAGATATAAATTACTTTCTTTAACTCTCATAATAATGTATTTAAGATCATAAATTGATAGTCCAGAGAGCAATAAAAATCAAGACGGTCATTACAACAAAAATCATTTTAGACAATGACATAAAATTGTAATCTAAATTATAAAAATTGCAGTTTAAAGATTATGCCACAGTTTTTTAGGTATGGTATAGGTGAGTGTAGCTATAGGTAATAGACAACGGTTTTTAGTACGACAATACTTTTAAAATTGTTGCTTAAAATCCTCACAATAGACAACAGTTTTTTCATGTTGATTTTAGACCTCACATTTTTAGACCACATTTTTACTAGTTTTGTCAACATAGTTTAAAGCTACAGATATATAATCATGAACTTTCATGATATTTATACAACATTTATAAAAATATTGTTTATTATATATTTAGACCACATTTATTTAGTTGTTATCTAATTTAATGTGATTTAAACTACAAAATGTTGTAGTGCATGATGATTCTTTTATTTATGTAGTTTGTGCAGTGAATTTTATTTTAATAGATAGTTATATATATATATATATATATATATATATATATATATATATATGTGTGTGTGTGAAATTCATTTAAAGGCCCATTATTTATTTTTATTATTATTATTATTATTTTTTTCAATGACTTGATGTAAAATAAACAATGATATCATATGCTATTTTTAACTCATTAGTGTATGAGAATTCTAAGATGATTTTTAATAGAAAAATATATATGGTCAAAAGGTGTATTATTGATTTTTTTTATGTGATATGAGTAGATATGGATGTCTAACATGAGGTTATAAAAAAAATATTATTGATTACATATTATACATTTGACAATATATATGAATGGAGTATTATAGAATGGCAAAAGAGATGATGAATTAGTTACGGAAAATCCTAATAAACTTGAAAGAATATAAAGAATTACACATTTTTTTAATTTTTAAAATTCTAAGTATTATAGAAACTACTTTTAACCAATATTACTTTTTCAATTAAGTCTATCAAATATTTCAAAAACATTTTTTTATTTAATGAGGGTATTTAACCTAATATCTTTAAATTATCTATATTACTACTGATCAATCTGAATAAATTTAAAATTTAAAAGTATAAATTAAACCTTTTTAAAAGATCATGGAGGAAAGGAAAGATAAAATTATGCTAATGGACAGAAACAAAATTTTTGCTCAATGAATATTTATACTTTGTGTAAATATACAATTTCGAGCCGTACGTGCTTTATATACAGTGTCTGAAATGTTTTACTCAAGTTTGATTTGCCAAAAATGGAATGGATGAACCAGAAGTTCAGCAATTTAATATCTCTGTTTCAACAGAAACACAAATATTTAATACAACAATAATACTTTCTCGAACCTTGCGATCCATGATATATTTATTAAAGAAGAACTTGTTTCTCTAAATAAAACAGAAATTTCTATATGGATCTAAAGATAGATATAATAAGGTATTTTAACATTTATACTCTGTTTACACGAAGGATTTAAACTATTCTGATAAATTAAAATACAAAGTATTTAAATTATTTACGATTCAATTTTTCTCATTTCTTAAATAGTTTGTTTGGATGAAATAATAGCAATATATTAGATTTTTTTTGGATAAAACAATTTAATTCTATTTACGACAAACAACTTTGTCCATGAGTCTGAGTTGAGTTAGTCAGACCTTCAACTCAAGATGACTCATCTTGACTTTCAGTCTTAATCGACACCGGCTAATAAGACTTGAGTGAGGCGCCTCGAACCTTCAATTAGGATTGATTGATTTCAATCTTCAGTCTTTCTCATCTTGACTTTTAGTCCGAGTCCACTCAACTCGAACATTGACAAAGGCACACTCGAATCGACCATCAGTGTGGCTTAACTCAGCTCAACCTTCGACGCAAGTTAGCTCGACCTTCGGCCTAGGCCATCTCAACCTTCAGCATGGACCAACTTGGAACGACCTTCAGACCAGGTCATCTTAGCTCGACCATTGGCTGGAGGCAAAATAGCTCGCCCTGCGGCCCGTGACAACTTGATTTGATCTTCGGCCCTGGCCCCCCAAAATTCTGAATTTTTTTGGAATTATATATATATATATATATATATATATATATATATATATTATATTTATTAACACAATTAAACTAAATATTTATTAACATAATTTTTATTTTATTTTCATTGGTTTTTTAGTTTTTCACAAATTGTAATAATCACTCACTCTCATATGTCTTCTTTTTCTTTTTAAAGAAAAAAAACATTAGACATAAACACATTATATTTCTCATTTATCCTCTTCTTTTCCCGTCTCTTGTCTTACTTGATAATGAAAACATTATTATTTTTTATCTCATGAGCTTTTTGTATATTCATTTTTTTATGAATATAGAAAAATAATAATAATGTATTATGTGTTTTTTCTCGCTAAACACAAACAAATAGGGTGAGCTAACATATAAACATATACATATATAAACAAAAGTCGGTGTACACACACTCATTAGAGAAAACTTTGTCCCTTGATTCCACAACACATGACCACCACCATGTTTATTTGTGTTCTACATCTTTGGATGGTAACCTTAAGATATCCTTTGTTACCACCATCTACAAGCCACAACTTGTAGAAACACATGAGGGAAAATCATGCTACAGACCACACTCTGCAACGCTAGGTGGAGTTTCCAATACAAACCATAATTCGTACTCTTAACATAAGATTAGCACATCATTGGCCACAATCTGTGATTGCTCGATCAAGTGGAGACCCTCCGTACGAGCCACAACTCGCACACTCACATTGGTAACACTTACCATTCCGAGCCACAAATCAAGGAATGTTTGTGTTCATTCTCCATCCCGAGCCACAACTCAATGGATGTCATCCTGAGCCACAACTTAAGGAATGCCACATGTTTACCCTCTATCCCGAGCCACAACTCAAGCGATACCATTCCGAGCCACAACTCAAGGAATGCTCCAGCAAGTCCATCTTTAAGGTATTCATCCAATGCCTCGTAGACCACACATCACAAGAAGAACAAAGGCATTGCCCCAGCGTAATCGTTTGGCGTTGCTTAAGTGTCGCCAAGGGAAAACCAGTTGCAGACCGTCTGGTGAAACCCTCTGGCCATCAGGCGCCACACGCCTATGTAGTCTCTAGTCTCTCAAGTATCGTGTAGCGGAACCAACCTCACCACAAGACCCTACAAATTCTAGTGACCCTCTGTGATTGTAGTTATCGTTCGGTGGTTCAACCTTCATCACCAGGCGCTACACTAGTAACTCGCACAGTAGTGGTTTAGGCACTCAAAAAGGGGTTCAGGCATCTAGATCCTACTGTTTTACACCTCAAAATACCCCATTTTCTTAAGCGTAACTCATCATAACACCAATACCCAATAACCTCTCGAGTTCCTCCCTATATATATATATATATATATATATATATATATATATTCATAACTCTATTGAGTTAAGAGATTTAGTATCATCATCTCGGTTCCACTTATGCATAACACCTATTTATAGCAGTCATAACCCAAGAACAGTCTGCACACTTACACTAGAATCCAAGACCAACAGAAATCAACCTCTCACTTACTCTTAAACATGCCTTTACCAACATATCATATTTCCACAATTTTCTAGCTTTGAGGAACCAATTAAACTCACATATTAATCCAACTAATACATGCCTTACCTTTTATTTCATTATCCATGCCTAAAAAAATCAAGTCATTCACTAACAAGGTTCCATTTCCGCAGCCCTCACATTGCCAAATCACACACTACAGTTTGCCCTACGATGGCACATAGCGATAAATTGGGTACTGCTAGGTGGAACATCCCCTCCTGGGAATTTTCCTAGAAATTCACAGCCTTTATTCTAACCCTAAACTCCAATTCTACTCTCTTTCACCAATTTTAATCAAATTTGCGCTTGAATCAGGTTTCCATTATCTTTACTTACTCCAATTAGGCTCAATTTCATAACAAGGCATACCAATCCATAAGGTGAAATCACCATTTATTAAAAATCTAGGTTCGACCACCCACTTTTCCTAAATTAATCTCAACCCTAATACTCATTAAATCCCAAATTCATCCAATTACCTCAAACTGAGACGCATTTCAACAATTATAGGCATCCAATGCTTAATCAATAGATAAGCTCCCTGTTTTCTTCGATCAAAATCACCCAACAAATCCTAAACACCAAAATCGAGCCAATCTTGCTCACGTCGCCTAGCGAGTGTTCATCGTCGCTAGGCAGATCATACAAAAACCAAGAAAATTGGGTGGAAGGTTCCTATCGCCAGGCGGTTCCTATTAGGAACCCATAAATGCACAAACATGGGTATGAGTCGCTTGGCGGCTTTGAAGGCCTGTCAGGCAGTTTTTGGAAAATTTCCATAAACTTGTAGAATTCAATATAACAGGGCAAAACCAATAACAACAGTTTATGCAATATACGATTATATTAAAATACAACACAAAACTAATCTAGCTCCCCTAAATTAGAAATTCTTGCTCCAAGTGAATAAGTTAGAGTCCTTCTTGCTCTACACTTGCTCTACCCTTGGTCTCCTCTCTAAATTTGCTCCCAATCCTCAATACTTTCTCTAATTGGTGTCCAGAATGCCCTCTCAACAACCCTCACACTATGGTAGTCTCAAAAACCTACTTTCCTCCCACAAAATTGATCTTAACTACACTTTAATTAGGCTTAATCACTAGAAGACGGGATTGCATTAAAAATGGTTCTAATTGCCATTCAAAACCACTATTAGATGGTCCCTTCCATCTGCCCCTCAAGACGGCTCCTTCACAATCATGACAAAAATAATTTTGGCAAAAAGGACTTTATTTTGCACACCTTCACAATCATGACAAATAATTTTTGCAAAAAGGACTTTATTTTGCACAAGCCAAGGTTCAAATATACCACCACACAATTATCGAGTCAATATACAACCAATTAACCAATTCATGTTCTATGATTATATTATCACTCCTCATGATCAAGCATATTATCAAAATAATAAACAATTAAAGTAACACACAATTGGCATACAATGAACTTGAACCCAAATCCCATTATAATAACTAGGTACTCTCAACCATTTGAGTTAGTACTATTCTACATCATAAGAACCACCATTAAATGACATAAAGGTTCCCACTACCCGTATTTATAAAATAATTATTTATTTAATTATTTAAATTTCTCGGGTCTTACAGAAATACCTTCTAATATTCTCTAAATTTGAACTTCATTCTAATTACTTTATCTTAAAAACCCATTTTAGTGTAAATAATTTTAAATTATTCAAATAAATGAATTACCCTTCTAAATTACCTCCACTAAACACAACATTAGGCTTGCAAAATTGCACTCAAAATTTGTAATACTAAGTATAATCATAAAATTTATTATAATATAAAAATGGAAAAAAATTGTACATGAACTTCAATTAATTTGAAGTGTAAACAGATGCATAATGTAAAACATCAACACCTTTTATTATAATTTATTGTTAATCATGTGATCATCACACAAATTTACATCTTTAATCACAATTTAATTAAATCATTGTAGAATTAATTACACCTAATTCATTCAAAGCCTCTTAGTCAAAAAAATTCAACTTTCATAAAATTAATATAGTTCAATACAATCAAACCAATCTAAATCTATTTAGTTCATTTCAAACTTATTGGTTTACGGTAGAACTTTAGCCCCAATGGATAACACTAGAATCTTACTTCCAATAATAGTTTAGAGTTGGTTTAAAAACAATTCCAGAAATATTTAATAAAGATGTTAATTTTAATAAAAATATATACGTGAATTGAAAAACTTCATAACATTTATATAAAAATTAAATTTGGTCTCAATTTGAATAAAGGTAACATTGCTTCTTTTAAAAAAAATGGAACTAAATTGAATAAAAAAATGTATATATAGGGACTGAATTGAATATAAGACAATGATATTTGACATTGACATTGACATGTTGCACTACCATTGTCACATTGCACCTCACACGTGGACAAAATGAAAAAACAAAATAAAAAATTAAAAGTAAAAAAGTAATAAAAAAACAAAAAAAATTATGAACTAGCAAATGAAATGTCTTTGACGTTGTTGGTATAGTACTAACGAAAATGAACATTATGCATCAATTTTTAAAATATTGGGACTAAATTGACACTAAAAACAATTTAGGGAACCTACTAGAACTATTTTTACAAAAATTGCGACCAAAACTCTAATTAAACCAATTTTGTATGATAAGCTCCTTGATTATTCTTCTTATGAGACTTTTGGTCCCTTATGTTATGCTTCCACCCTTTCTTCCCAAAGACATAAATTTAGTCCTAAGGCTATTGCTATTGTTTTCTTCATATACCTCCAGGTTATAAAGATTAAGTAGTTTGATCTCAATGCCAAACAAATTTCATTTCTAGAGATGTTCGCTTTTATGAAAATATTTTTCTTTCAAAACAAAGACACAATTTCTGATAATCATGATAATTTTGTTCAATCTATTACACCCAAATTAATTCATTCTAAAGTTATTGTTGATATTATAATAATCAAACTACCATTCAATCTTCGCCCCCTCAACCTACTCATCTTCCTCCTCGTAGGGCTAGTAGAAATATTAATCTTCCTAACTATCTTTTTTATTAAGATTGCTCTAAGGTCACCATTGATCTTAACATTCTTTATCCCATTCAAGATCATATGGATTATTCTAAAACTTCTCATGTTAACACCTATTATATTTGTCAAATTTCTTTTGAACCCTAATCATATTCTCAAGCCATCAAATTCCCTCGTTGGAAGGAGGCTATAATTGTTGAGCTTCATGCTATTGATGTCAATAACACTTGCTTTGTGACTCATCTTCCTCTTAGTAAAGTGCCTATGAACTTGTGGTTGTTGAAATAAAAGTAATTTTTCATGGCAATATTGCTAAATATAAAGTTAGACTTGTTGCTTATGGTTTTGCTCAACGATATGGTATTGAATTTCACATAACTTTAGGACTTATTTTATCTTTTGTTGCCTTTCAACATTGCTAATTTAAAAAGAATTGAAACTGAATTGAATAAAAATAAATAAATGAAGGGACTAAATTGAATATAGGACAATGAAACTTTGTGCTAACATTAACATGTTGTACTACCATTGTCACGTTACACTAACATGCCACAACACGCACCTGACACATGGACAAAATAAAATATTTAATTTTTTTTTAAATAATAAAAAACAAAAAAAAATTACAAAGGAACACATGACATGTCTTCAATGTCGTTGGTACAGTACTAACGAAAAGTACCTAATTGTATCAATTTTTTTCAAAATTTGGGACTTAATTGACACTGAAAAAATTGAGGGACCTATTTGAACTATGTTTACGAAAATTAGGACCAAACGACTAACTACCCCAATTATGGGATTGTTGGTCCCTAATGCTATGCTTCCACCCTTCTTTCCCAAAGACACAAATTTAGTCTTAGGGCTACAAGTGTTGTTTTCTTAGGATACCTTCAGATTATATAGATTATAAGTTGTTTGATCTCACTACCAAACAAATTTCATTTCTAGAGACGTTTGTTTTTATGAAAATATTTTTCCTTTCAAAACAAAGACACAAGTTTTTATAATCATGATAATTTTCTTTAATCTGTTACACCCAAATTAATTCATTGTAAAGTTATTGTTGATATTGGTTCTAATGATCAAACTACCATTCAATCTTCTCCCCCTCAACCCACTCATCTTCCTCCTCGTAGGGCTAGTAGAAATATTAATCTTCTTGACTATCTTTTTATTAAGATTTCTATAATGTCACCATTGATCTTAATACTCTTTATCCCATTCAACATCATATGGATTATTCCAAAATTTCCCATGTTTACACCCATTTTAGTTGTCAAATTTATTTTGAACCCTAATCATAGTCTCAAGCCATTAAATCTCTTATTGGAAGGAGGCTATAACTATTGAGCTTTATGCTATTGATATAAATAACTCTTGGTTTATGACTCATCTTCCTCCTAGTAAAATGCATGTAACATGTAAGTGGTTGTTCAAATAAAAATAAATTTTGATGACAACATCGCTAAACATAAAGCTATACTTGTGGCTCATGCGTTCACTCAACAATATGGTATTGAATTTCACGAAAATTTTTCTGCAGTTGCCAAAATTACTACTTTACGACTTCTTTTATCTTTTGTGACTTTCAACATTAACATCTTGCTCAATAATGTTTTTCATCATGGTAATCTCACTGAAGAAATTTTGTATTGACAATAGACAATTTTCTATTGGTTTTTGTATTTTCTTAGGGAACTTTTTAATCTCTTAGAAAGTCAAAAAACATAAGATTGTTAGCAAGTCTTCAGTTGAAGATGAGTCTAGATATCGTGTTGTTGTCCTTACTCAATTTACTTGGATTCACAACTTACTATCTAACTTTCATATTTCTTTTTCTTTTGCAATAACTTTACTTTAGCATAAGGTTGGTATTCATATTGCTACCGATCCTTCACGTCATGAAAGAACTAAGCATCTTGAAATTGATCTTTATTAAGTTAGAGAACAAGTTGATAAAGGCACTATCAAAATATTTCATGTTAGAAAACATCACCAACTTACTAATATCTTTAATAAGTCTTTATATTGCCATAGTTTTATCAATATTATTTCTATCTTGATAAGGCATTATTGGAGTTATAGGATGTTTTAGTTTTGTTAATGTGTTAGATGTATTAGTTTGTTTATGTTCATTTTCTTCTTTATATTTTCTTCTTTTCCAACTTTCTTTGTACTTTTCTATCCTTTAATAATATTTTTTCTATTCTTGATATCGTCTATTCTATTTTCTTCTACTACCCTTATGATATTGTTTAATAGAGCATAGTTTGATATATATATATATATATATATATATATATATATATATATATATATATATTTATTTATTTATTTGTGTAAACCTCTATCTCTTTTCTTTTTTTTATATTACATGTTATTAACATACAGCTAACCTATAGAAGAGTTTTACGAAAATAAATTTTGAATAACATCTTTGATAGCACAATTGTCATCCTTTAATTTCAATACATAATCTATTTTTGTTATACTTAGGGATGTCAAAAAAATCCGTATCCGCAGATAAAACCCGCAACGAGTAGGAAACAAATATTAAAAATGGATATCTGCTACCCGCGGGTACGGGTATTTTTGATATCCGCATGTTAACGGAGCGAGTACGGGTATCATAGTATCCGTACCCATGGATACCCGTACCCGCTAAACTTTAATTCAGAAAAATACCCTTATATATATATATATATATATATATATATATATATATATATTAGTAAAAAACATTATGAGTCTTCATTCAATAATGGTGATCGAATTCTTACCCCACAACGGAGTAGATTACTTCTAGATACTGTGGAGGCATTGATGTGTCTCCAATACTGGTTATGGACCAACATGGAAGGAAATGAAATTAATACTTGTAATTAGATATTTTAATTAAGTGATTGTTAGAAATTTTTAATGAACTTCTTATGTTTTCAGGCTTTTCTAGATTAAAATTGGACAACATGAAACTTTAGACAATGTTGCAAGAGATGGACATTGATGAAGTTAGTAATTTATTTAATATTTCATTCAAAAATAAACTACAATATAAATTATTAGTGATTTTTTATTTGTTTGTTATTCAATAATCAATGAGAGAAAGGAGATTTGTTGATCCAAACACTAATTATGGTTAAATATTTATTTTTTAAAATATTTTTGTAAATACTCGCGGGTACCCGTGGATACCCGCGGATATGAAAAAAATAGGTGGGTACCCGTATAACGGATACCCGACGGATATGGGTACGGGTACGAGGCGAATATTTATCAAACGGGTAGGGTACGAGGGAGTTACAACCCGTACCCTACCCGCCCCGTTGACATCCCTAGTTATACTGTATTTGATTTATTTTTCACAAATGTAAAGTTTGTGTGGAGTAAACTTGAAGGCATTGACTGTTTAGGAACACATTATCCAACGGTAAAGCTTATTTATTCTACTTCTCCTTACACTAACTTTAACCAAAGATGACATCTCATACTTGATTTTAGGAATATATTTTTGCATTTAGATAAAGCTCTCAACTTGACCCATGCTCCCAACCCCCAAAGCCCCCCCTCAAGTGGGTTAGGGTCATGGCTAAGGTGGATTTGACTTCACTACAAAACTCTAATTAACTCTTAAAAATAATACGTTCAGCCTGGATCATATATCGAGTCTAGTCGCAAGTCAAGATGGGTCGACCAAGGCTGAAGGTTGAGATGGGCCCTTTCAGATAGAATTTTGAGACAAGTTCTCATGGATTGAAGGTTGGGAAGGGTTAACTTGGGTCAAAGGTAGAGATGAGTCAAAGGTTGGGACGGGTTGGACAAGGTCGTAGGTTGAGACTAATCGGCTTGACAAAAGGATGAGACGGGCAAGCTCGGGTTGAAGATTGGGAGTGGCTGGCCCAATCCAATGGTTGAGATGGGTCAGTTCGTGCCAAAGGTCGAGACGGGTTTGCTCGGGTCGAACGTTGATCAAAATTCTGCCGAGTCAACCCTAAGTCAAATTTGACACTACCTTTAGCGGAATGTCGAGACGAGATTTCTCGAGCCAAAAGTTAAGACAAGCCGAATTAAAAATCGAGATAGACTGACCTAAATCGAAGATTTGATAAGATATTTTATAAATTAATATTTTTTCATATTTATAATGAAAACCCATAAATTGGCTTAGTCACATGGCTTTTTCTAGACATTTTGATATTGTAGGCTTTTTTAATAAGACTTTTTTACCCTTTTTACTCCAACCCACATAGATGATAATTAAGTAGATGGGTTGGACCAAATTTACATATCTTCCGGGAGATATGACCAAGAGGCTTATATCATTTTGCCACGTGAAAGGTGCCAAATGGAACCAAATTATCATACCATTGGAAACAAAAGTACTATCAAATCTTATAAATTTCATAAAATCTATAATGTTAATTTTTTTTTTCATTTTTTAATTTTAATTAATAATATTAGTTCTGAACTTTCATAAGTAATTTTGATTCCTATGTTTTAACTATTTCTAATTTTAATATTAAGTCAATTAAATATTTTGTTATTTTAATTATGAACTAATGAAATCAGAGAATAAAACGATAATTATTAGCCGGGCCACGAACTTGTGATCAAATTTTGGTACAGATTCAACGTATTCCAAAAATTACAAATTAAATGTAATCATGAATAATTATAGAGTAAAGTATTTAAAGAAAAAGAAAAATAAAATCCAAAACTTAAAAACTTTATAGAGTAGAATGGGTAGTGTGGAGCCCTAATTCAGTCTTAATCATCGCTAGGTAGTTCAGGGAGTGAGGGAAAAGGGGGAAAATGGTGTGCATAAGGAAGGCGACGGTGAAGGACCTTCTGGCGATGCAGGCTTGCAACCTGTTCTGCCTCCCGGAGAACTACCAGATGAAGTACTACCTCTACCACATCCTCTCCTGGCCTCAGCTTCTCTACGTCGCCGAAGACTACAACGGTCGCATCGTCGGCTACGTCCTCGCCAAGATGGAGGAAGAGACCACCGACTGCCACGGCCACATCACCTCCCTCGCCGTCCTCCGCACCCACCGCAAACTTGGTCTCGCCACCAAACTCATGACCGCCGCTCAGAACGCCATGGAACAGGTCCACTGCTAATGTATTTTAATTTTGTTCGATTTTTAGTTTTAAAAATATGGTTAATATACTTAGGGATTACTAAGATTATAATTAAGGAAATTGTTTTGACTGATGTTGGATTCTTGAACGCAGGTGTTTGGTGCCGAGTATGTGTCCCTGCACGTGCGCAAGAGCAACCGTGCGGCCTTCAATTTGTACACCGAGACCTTGGGGTACAAGATTCATGATGTGGAGGCTAAGTATTATGCGGATGGAGAAGATGCTTATGACATGAGGAAGCAGCTTAAAGGGAAGCAGCACCATCACCACCATAATCACCACCACCACCACCTCCATCATGAGCATGGTGGTGGGTGTTGTTCTGGGGAGGTCAAGGGGAATGCCAAAGCTACCTGATTGAATGGTTAACGAGTCTTTTAAAGAAATGATACTTTTAGTTTGAAATAGTAGGCTGTGGTCCAATCGTGTTGTGCAAACTTGCTGTAGATTTATTGGGCTGTGTTATTTCACTTTTATTAGAATTTTTTCTTTACTGGCTTGGTGAATATAGATACTCTTTCGGCTTCATGATGCTTGGATTAATAACAACTTTCGGTGTCTTTGTTGTTTTGTCATGGGAATTTATTTTATTTTCTATTGAAGATTTTCTGTGTGGAGAGTAGTTAGTTGCAGGTACTGTGGATTGGCGACATCTATCTTGTAGTGGGGCTTCATTTGTGTTGCGCCATGGTTCTAGCATAGCTGCAGCTGGTGTGGTCACTACTGTCGACAGTTTTGCTGGGAAAGAGGAATCTTTTATGCCATTGTTATCTTTTTAAAATTCGGTTCAAGATCTGTGTTTAGCTTTCATGGGATTAGTGTTGGCGTTTCAGATACCATGAGAAGTTTTTGTTTCAGTTCATTTTATTTGATTATATACTTTTTTTTATTGTTTTTTCTTTTCTGCGGAGCTAGTTCTGAGTTTTCGTGCTTGGACACAATTTTTGGTGGAGAATACTTGATTTTTTATGGTTTCAGTGTTTATCTTTGATGTGTTTTAACTAAACTGATTACGTGCATCATTTTATTTGGATTTGTAGACATTGACTGCACCTCACCTAATTCTTCTTGCCTTTTGAGCTTTGAAATTCTTGGTCTTTTTAAACTTACTAGTTCTTCCTTCTTTGGTCAGATACCCTGCAGTCTTAGATTGTTTGATCTTTCTTACTTTGTTTACTTGTTACATAGGCTTTCTCGGTTTCTGCTAAATACATCCTAAATTTGGCTTTGATGTAGTGGAATTTCATGATAGCTAGAACCAAACTAGGTAACCATTTATTCAAAATTGTTTGTAATTTGAAATCATCATGAGAAAACAAGGCTTTTAGTTTTTAAATAGTTCTATGATAGGGACAGCTTGGATCAATGTCTTTTGAACAATTATTAGGAGACTGAAAATATATTAAGATAAATAATTTTGTATTTGTAACTGACGGGAAAGCTGTTCAATTAGACATTAAAGTGCCGGTTGCTAATTTCTGGATAGAAGGTGCTTGCAAGGAGGGTGCTAGAAGTTCTAGCATGTGGATGCCTTTTCACACACTGAAGGTATGAGAACTTTTTCCTTATCATTAATAGATTATGAAAGCCTTCACTATTCATTTTACTTATGGCACTCCTTCATGCTTTATTACTTAGATTGTTTTTATTGTTTTATTGGGAAAAATTCTTGACAAAAGCAATGGTGATGCTGCAGTTGATCATTATTATCTATAGATGCTCAGTAACATAATTTTGTTTATTTTTTGACATTCTTTTTACTTCTGTTTCAATATTGCTGTTCTGTTTTTCTTTCTGAAGGCAAATAATTTTGGACAGAAAGTTATTGTCTCTGTTTTTGCACTAGAGTATGGAGAAATATATGAAATTTTTAGCATAAAAATGAAGCTGTTGGATTGTATAATTTGGAATCTCCTTTTATTTTTGAATTATGTAATTTTTAAGGTATTTTTTACTTTCGAATTATACAATTTGAATATATTTTTTTTAGAAAAAAGTTTTAGATTGTATAAACCGCAATTTTTTTTTATTTGTGAATTATGTAATTCGCAGTCATGTTTTTGCATGAATCTTGAAACTATTTATATTTTCAGTAGGAAAACTTTCAAATTGTATATTTTGGAAGTATCTTTCAGATTATAATCTGAATGTTTTTTCTGAACTACAGTGCAGAAGTTTTGTTTATGTAAAAATATCTGAAATACTTTCTTTATGCAACACATAGACAGGGGTAGCACGAAACAAGTGATGGCAGCACGAAACAAGTGATGGCAGCACGAAACAAGTGATGGCAGCAGAAAGACAGTTTGATCTCTTATAACCACCATATGGGTTGCACATGAAAAGTGTGGAGGGGTGCAGAAAGAAATAGCCCTTGAAGGCAGACGCATCACTTTTCTAGTTTGGGATTTTGAAAGGTAGGCCAAGAGGCATAGGTCAAACACTTGGGGTTTCTTCCTCCACCTCCAAAGTTTTCTAAATTCCCACAAATGGATTCCTGCGTAGGTAAACGAGGTAAAGAGTTAATTATCCTCCCTCTTATTTATATCCTCACTCACCCTTATTCTCCACTCGCTCACATTTAATTTAACCTAGGGCCTCTCGAAGAAACCCCTTATTTCATCTTCTCTTCTCCCAACAACCCTCACCCCTCGACTCAACCCGTAGTCCTCTAGCAACCCTCACCCCTCAGCGCCGTAGTCCTCTAGCACTGCGATCATCTGCAACCAAAAATGCGCTGCGGTCCTCCGCACCCAAAAATCACTAACTTCTTCTCGACCATGCATTGGAAGTGAGGTAAGTTGATTTTTTTTTACTTGGTTATGAATTTATATGAAAACTTTGAGATGCTTGGTTTTAGGTTTTGGCTCTCAAACGTATGAAATATTCCTAGATATGTACAAAAAAGAATTGAATTTGGAGGATTAGATTTCAGGTTTAGTAAGTAGGCTATTGGATTTTGAAATCCAATTTAGGAGGCCATCGAATTTTGAAATTTGGTGTTGAAGATTATTGGATTTGGAGGGTTAAGACGAATTTCAAGTGTAGGAGCTACTAGATTTCAAAATCTTGTGTAAGAGGCTACAAATTTCAAATTCTGGTGTAGGAGGTCACTAAATTTTGTGGTAAACAACCGGATTTCAACATCTGTGAGAAGCCTTAACCAGTTAAATTGAAATTCGACACACTTTTAAAATGAATTTCATAAAAGTATATCAAATTTCGAAATCCAGTTAAATACTTTTTTAAAAGTTGTTTATTTCTTTTTTTTTTATTTTTTATTTTGTGTATTTTTGTATTGTATATTTATTCTCTTTAAATTTTGTTATTTGTTAAGTGTGGATTGTTTTTAATGTTTGTTTCAATTTGTTTGTTACAGACATGACTAGAAAACGAGGTGCCTTTATATATCAGGTCTAGAGTTCTACATAGGTTGAGGTTAGAAGGAAATTTACAATATCTGCGAGTAGAAGGGGTTGTCATGGTGAAGTTGGAGAAGTCACACATATTGAGGAGGATGTTGCTGAGTAGCACGAGCATGAAGTAGGTGAATTTATTGCAAGTTCACAATATACTTTTTTATTGACGAGTTTTGGCGGTCATGTTACATTTGCACTTTGGGAGGACCAAGCAATAAAATATATCGTATAGAGGCATCAAATTAGAAATCATAAAATTCTGAATAGTCACGTGACATTGCAAATTTATTTCATTCTTATTCTTTTTCTATGCAAGACTAACTTTATCTTCTCTCGGTCCTAGACAAAATAATTGTAAATAAAATTGAAATAAGTCATCAAACATCAAAAGCAAAGAAAATTGCATGTACTTTGCAAACCTTGCCCTCCCACAACATAAATGCAACATATGTCAACAAAGAAGTATCATGTGGACTGGGTAAATTCCTCATGCTGCTCAACAACATCTGCTCAACAACATCCTTGTGTTGGTCAATAATATCCTCGTGTTGCTAAGCAACATTCTCATGCGACTCAATAGCATCCTCATGAACACAAGGATGAGTTAATGGTGCAACTTCACCATGACGACCACTTCTACGATTGGATGTTGTAGATTTCCATCTAGTCTCATGCTGTGCAGAATTCTAAGTCAATCAGATTTTGAAATTTGGTACATTATTTAACTGAATTTTAAAATTTGGGGAGAATAAGTAATTTGGTTAATTATTCTTCCAGATCTTGAAATCTATTGAGTTCCTTAATTTGAAATGTGGTGAGTTTCTAAATTGGATTTCAAAGTCCGATGTACAGTGAGTTAGATTTTAGATTTCAAAACTTGGTGGGTTTTTAAATGGAGTAAGTTCTTTAATAAGATTTACAAACCGATGTTTTACTTAATATGATTTTAAAAACATAATGTAAAAATCATAACAATATTATATGGTTGTTCATAAATTATTTTTTTATTTTATCTTTAATAATTTGTAATAACGATTATCTTTTTCGTGTTGGTTTACCATAAAATTTCAAGAAAAAAAAAAACAAGTACCACATAATAACATAAAAAGACAAAAATAAATTAACTCAGTCAGTATAACTTATTTTATTACAATATAATCTCAGTCAGTACAACGTATTACAAATAGTACATTTAATTATTTTATTTTTTTACAATTATTTAAATCATACAAAATAAATAATAATATATAAAACGTAATAATACATATTTACCACCAATTAGTTTCAAACCAAATATATTATTCAAGAATTAGAATTCTCTATTAGTGTGTTTGAACAGAGCAAAAGCAATTTAAGAGACTAATTGACTTATTTATAGAATTTATTTTTTTTAAGGAAAATCATATGTTTGGATGGGGAGATTAAAAAGAAATTGAAATTTAAGAATTTAAGGAGTATTCCAAATAACTAAAATAATAAAGTTTAAAATTCATTCAACAAAGAAGGAAATTGAAATTTTTTAAGTTGAGGAATTGTGTCTTGTTCTAATTTCAATCATTGTCATGACATCATTTAAAACTTAAAAACATCACACATTACTTAATAGCAATAACCTCCTCTCTTTTTTTATGATGGTCAAAACAAGATAACATTGGCGAGATATACTTCAGATTAATTGATTTTAGTTACCTATATATCATGTTAGAAATTTTCAAAGTACAATCCATACCAAGTTATAATTCATATCAGGTTAATTAAGATATAAGCAAGTTAATTCAAATCAATTTTCAACAATTGTCAAGTTCTCCCTCTTTTTGGACATAATCAAAACAGGGACATACCAAACAAAACAAGACTAAGATAGCACAACCTATACTAAGTGAGATTAAGGAACTTAAACTAGCAAAGGCCAAAAGTGAGTAAGCAACCGTGGAAGTTTGCTTTAGTTTGACATGTCATCTACAATGGAATAGTTTTCGTCATCAGTAGCAGCATCAACAGCACTATCAGTAGCATTGGCCATGGTGTGATTTTCTTCAGCAGTTGAGTTGTCTTCACTAGTATCAGAGACAGATTTGGAAGCATTTTCACCATTGCATCAATAATATGATGATACTTCAGCAGTTTTGTGACCTTGGCATCAAGATGTTGAATTGAAATGCTGAGAGCAACAAGAGACTGTTGGATGTCAAACTGTATGGATTGGTCAATGAAGAGTGGTGGTGGTGATTTTTCCTCAGTATGGGGTTCATCCTTGAATATCCACCCATTGCCAGTAAAGATAAAGCCCATGTGATGAAGGGCATTGAATTCTATGATGTTGGTGTGAGTTAGCGTAATAGAGATTTCATCAACTAAGTTAAGATTGTAGTACTCAAACACCTTGGACAAGAACAATGCATAAGGAAGTGGATACATGGGCAGTTTTGTGGTCTTTAGGATGATATCACATACAAGGGCAGATCAGTTGATTTTGACTCTGGAGTTTAAGGCATGCATCAGAAATATGTCTTCAGTTAAGAGTTATCCATGATTACTAGCCCTTAGGGCTAAAATCCAATCAATGATGAATGCCATGACATGATCGTCTCTCTTCATTCCATAAGCTTTGTACATATTACATTTCTTTGCTCTTGTAGGATGACGCAATAATGATTTGTAGATCTCCATTTTTCGTAGATTCTAAGAACCAACATAGGATTTTTCTCCCCCTAATTGAAAGCCCGCAATCGTTCTCCAGACAGATTCATCTAGGGTTATGTTTACCCCTTTTACCCTAGATATCACAATACCATTTTCCTCTCTAGCATTTGCATAAAAGACCTTAAGAAGATCAGAGCAGTAGATACCTCGAAGTTGCACAAATTTTCCAAGCTTTGATAGGCAAATTACTCTTGGAATTGAAACCCATTGTCATGGAAGAAGCCTATGTCGATGTATTTTGGATTGACAATGTTGCGATCCTTCGAGTTCTTGATAAAGTTGGCTTGCTTCTCATCATCACTGATCAAGCCATCGAGTTCAGCAGGGCGAGAGGTTATTCTTACAACTGTGCGCTTCATTCGCTTGGGGCGAAAGGATGACGACGCCATTGATAGATTTGTAGATAATAGGGTTTATGTGGAGAAGAGAGGAGAAGAGAGAAAAATGGGATTTTAGGGTTCTCAACAGATTTGGGGGTTTGGTGGTTTTGTTTTGGAATGAAGTTTAAAGGAGAAAACTTTACCAAACAAATTGTGTTCTAGACGTAGTTAACTAGGTTATTAATCTAGTCTAATAGCTTTGAAATGTGACATAGAGAATATGAAAATGTGTGACTAGTTAACTAGTAAGTTGACTATTTTATGCAGAATGAGAAAACCTAATACAGAAATGACAAAATCTGATGCAGTATGAAAATGATAGTTAACTAGTAGTCGACTATGTAATGCAGAAACAGAAAAAATCGGTGCAGTGGTGACAAGTCTGGTGCAGTATTTATATGATAGTTAACTAGTTAGTCAACTTTATTTGTTGCAGAGTGCAAATTGTGATATAGTATCTATGTAGTACATGTAAAATCAAGTATGTCAAGTTCATTTCGAAGTACATAAAATCTTTCTCTAGCCAAAGATTTAGTAAATATGTCAGCCAATTGATTATTTGTGTCAATATATTCAATTTTGCATTCCTCTATTGCAACATGATCCCTAATAAAATGATGTCTTATTTCTATATGCTTTGTTCTAGAATGCATTATTGGATTCTTTGTGAGATTTATGGCACTAGTGCTATCACGTCTAAGAGGAATGTTGTCTATATGAATGCTATAATCTTCTAATTGATGCTTGATCCATATAGATTGTGCACAACTTCTCACTGCAATATATTCTGCTTCAGTGGTGGAAAGAGCAACACATGCTTGTTTTTTAGAATACCATGAAACTTATGAACATCCTAATAAATGACATGTTCCACTAGTGCTTTTTCTATCTACTTTACAACCACCAAAATCAAAGTCACTATATCCCACCAATGATATTAGCCTTCTAGGATACCACAAGCCTAAACTTTTAGTGCCTTTTAAGTATTTCAAAATTCTTTTTACAGTAGTTAAGTGAGACTCCTTAGGACATGATTGAAATCATGCACAAACACACACTATGCATGATATCCGAACGATTAGCAGTTAAGTAAAGTAGAGAACCAATCATACCTCTGTACTTTGTTTGGTCAATACACTTGTCTCCTTCATCAACATCTAGATAACAATTAGTAGTCATAGGTGTTGAGGATTTCTTGCAACTGTCCATAGAGAATTTATTTAATAATTCTGCACAGTACTTGGCTTGATGGATGAATATACCATGCTTAACTTGCTTGATTTGTAATCCAAGGAAGAAGGTTAATTCTCCTATCATAGACATCTCAAACTCTTGTTGCATATTTGTAGAGAATTCCTTGCACAAAGAAAGATTAATGGATCCAAAAATGATATCATCTACATAGATTTGTACAAATAAGAGATCTTTATTGGATTTCTTGACAAATAATGTGGAGTCAACATTACCTCTATGGAATTCACTCTTAATCAAAAATAGACTAAGTTTGTCATACCATGATCTTGGAGCTTGCTTTAAATCATATAGAGTTTTCTTTAGTTTGTAGACATGATTTGGAAATTCAAAGTCTTGAAAACCTGGAGGTTATTCCACAAATACTTCTTCCTTGATATATCCATTCAAAAAGGCATTCTTCACATCCATTTGAAAAAGTTTAAAGTCCAGAATTGATGCAATGGCTAGAAGAATTCTTATGGCTTCTAATATGGCCACAGGTGCATAGGTTTCATCATAGTCAATTCCCTTTTCTTGACTGTATCCTTTGGCTACAAATCTTGCTTTGTTCTTCACAATGCAGCCACTATCATTTAGCTTGTTTTTAAACACCTATTTGGTTCCAATAACCTGTTGATTTTGGTGTCGAGGAACTAGATCCCATACTTCATTCCTTTTAAATTGGTTTGCAAGATACCAATTCTCATCCTTGAGTGCATCATCTACTGTCTTTGGCTCTATTTGGGATACAAATGTCACATTTAAACATAATTGACTTAGCTGCTTCCTTGTAGAGACCCCTTTTGATATGTCTCCTATCACATTGTCTAGTGACATGTCTTTTGGTGCAGTCCATACTTTTCGTAGAGCATCTAGTTGATTTTATAGTTGACTATATGTGATTGTATCAACAGTTTTCTCTTCAATCTGAACATTTTGAGGCTTTTTAGCTAAATCTCCCTCTATCTCAAGAAATTCATCGCTTTTTCTAGGTTCAAGAATGTTAGTACAAGCTTCCAAACATTTATCAAATGCAACATGGATTGATTCCTCAATGTTCAAAGTTCTTTTGTTATACACTCCTTATGCTTTGCTAGTGAGAGAATAACCCAAAAATATACCTACATCAGCCTTTGAGTCAAATTTGCCAATGTTAGATTTGCCTTTGGCTAGAGAAAGATTTTATGTACTTCGAAATGAACTTGGCATACTTGATTCTACATGTACTACATAGATACTATATCACATTTTGCACTTTGCAGCAAATAAAGTTGACTAACTAGTTAACTATCATCTAAATACTGCACCAGACTTGTCACCACTGCATTAGTTTTTTCTGTTTTTGCATTACATAGTCAACTCATTAGTTAACTATCCTTTTCATACTGCATCAGATTTTATCATTTCTACATAAGGTTTTCTCATTTTGCATAAAATAGTCAACTTGCTAGTTAACTAGGCATTTTCATATTCTGTGTCACATTTCAAAGCTATTCGACTAGATTAATAACCTAGTTCATTCGAGGTATCTACTATCTTGATCTTCTTAAGGTCTTTTATGCAAATGCTAGAGAGGAAAATGATATTGTGGTATCTAGGGTAAAAGCGGTAAACATAACCCTAGATGAATCTGTCTGGAGAACGATCGTGGGCTTTCAATTAAGGGGAGAAAAATCTTATGTTGGCTCTCAAAATCTACGAAAAATGGAAATCTACAAATCATTGTTGCGTCATCCTACAAGAGCAAAGAAATGTAATCTGTACAAAGGTGGTGGAATGAAAAGAGACGATCATGTTATGGCATTCATCATTGGCTGGATTTTAGCCCCAAGGGCTGGTAATTATGGGCAACTCTTAACTGAAGACATATTTTTGATGCATGCCTTAAACTCCAGATTCAAAATCAACTGGTTTGCCCTTATGTGTGATACCATCCTAAAGACCACAAAACTACCCATGTATCCACTACCTTATGCATTACTCTTGTCCAAGGTGTATGAGTACTATAATCTTGACTTAGGTGATGAAATCTCTGTTACGCTAACTCACACCAACATCATAGAACTCAATGCCTTTCATCACTTAGTATATGCTATCTTAGTCTTGTTTCGTTTGGTATGTCCCTGTTTTGATTATGTCCAAAAAGGGGGAGAACTTGACAATTGTTGAAAATTGATCTAAATTAACTTGCTCATATCTAAATTAACCTGATATGCATTATAACCTAGTATGAATTAACCTGCTTATTGCTATTAAGTAATATGTGATATTTTTAAGTTTTTTATGATGTCCATAATAGCATAACAATGATTGGAATCAGAACAAGACATAAATATATGTATGTGATAATATGAAAATATTAATTTGTTGTCTTGATAGTCGACTAAGCTACTAATCTAGTTAACTAGGTTAGTTCTGAAACTTGGATGTGGGCCCTGTCATAATGTAGTCGACTAGCCAACTAATTTGGTCGATTAGGCTTATCCTGACAACAGTTGATAAGATAAAAATAGTTGATAAGATAAAAACAGATCTTGCACCCTCTCAAAACAGAGTTGTTCAACCCAAAGAAAGAAAGAAAGGTGTGGAATAAGTTCTTGGAGCAATCTTGGAAGATCCTCTTGAGAATTTCATCAAGACACATCAAAGTTAGCTTGGTAAGATGAAGAAAATTCAGACTTGAAAAAGGTGTACTCAATCTAACCTTTAGGCTGTGTTCTTATGTTCTAGTACAATTTAAAACTCTTTGTTTGTTGTTTTCTGTTTAAAGCAAGTGTGTGTGATAGTCTTGCTGTTTTGTTGGTTGAAGCAAGTGTGTGGTAGTCTTGCTTGTGTGTTCTTTTTGTCTTAGAGTTTAGATTTACCATGTGTATATGTAAATCTTGTAATTCTTGAGATATAGTGAAAATCTCTAGCTGTAGTTTGCTAGGGGAAATTGGATGTAGATTCTAAAGAATCGAACCACTATAAATCTCTTGTGTGTTAAATCTCTTCTTTTCTATTTTTTTGACATGGTATAAATGCTCTAAATATTAAGCATCCAATCATACTATTTCAATTGATTCAACAAGCAAAGATTTTATCAAAACAGTTTCGAAATTACTAAAACTGGGTAAAATTTGTTAAAACCAATTCACCCCCTCTTGGTTGTGAAATATTGGTGCATCAAAAGAGCATAAGGCTAAAAGGAACTTTTCGAACTCTAACCCAATCAGTCTTAGATTACCTTTTAAAGTCATCTTTTCACTTGTTGGTTTTCATGAGTGGCCTTTGCCAATTTTGGTCCAAAAGCCACAACACTCGTGGTGCCAGTAGAGTGTGATATAGCTTTGACTTGGCTTCAACATTGCTTTACATACAAGAAGAGTATGAGTATGAGATTCACAGAGATATTAGATCAACCAATGTTATGTCAGACTTAAGTTTCAATGCTAAGCTTGGTGATTTTGGTTTGGCTAGGCTAGTGGACTATGAGAAAGGGTGACAAACCACACATAGTCAGGACTAGGGTCTATATTGCTCTTGAATAATCACTTCAGGAAAGTCTAGTAAGGAATCTGATATCTACAGCTTTGGGCTGTGTGATTGGAGATAACTAGTGGAAGAAAATTTGTTAAATTAAACAAGAAGCTGAGGAGGGTCAACTAAATCTAGTTAAGTGGGTTTGGAAGCTCTATGGATCGTGGCAATTACTTTGCAAAAGTTTGCTGAATTAGAGTCTGAATCTTCAAAGACAGAGATAACATGGCAATTGGTTTCATGTAGGTGCATCTTGTGAAAGCAAAGAGCCTGCATAACTCTGATGTAATGTAACAATTTACATTTTTTTTGCTTTGTTTTAGAAGAAAGTTATCTATATTTTAATACAGAGACCTTTCAAACTGTGCATAACATGTTTCTGGTAAAATCATTGATTAAATCCAGATTACACATTCAGGCCTTCTATAAGGCAAGTGGTTGAGGTCCTTAAATTCGATTCTCCTTTACCTATTATCTTAGAAATGATGCGTGGCCAACATATATTCCTCCAATTTTGTTCAGTTTCTTCTTTCTTTTGGGAAACAAGTTAGTGATAGAGACAAACACAATGTAGTAATCACCAACTAGGCTTCGAATAAGAAATTTTGTTTCCGAGACTAAAATTCTTGAAGAACAGAAAGAAATTTTTTTGTGAAAATGGGGGTAAGGATTACGGATACCTTGTGGGAGTCAGAGTTTCAGCTTGCGGGGTGCACGACGGCATTATGGAAAGACTCGAGAGCGGTGTGGTGAGCTCGACCACGCAGACGGCGTAAACGGTGCGGTGGGCGGCGACCACGGCATTGCGGCTTCCAGAGTAAAATTTTCCCACCCTGAGCGAAGGGAATTTAATTTCACACTAATTTTATGTTTTCACTTAATTTATATTTTTCTAGTATTAAAATATATTTAATTAATCTTTTGATTCCTAATTTTTTTAAATATTATGTTCTATGTTCATCTTTTAATTTTTTTTTTCTCAATTTGATTTTAATTTTAAAAAATTAATACAATTTAATTATTTTAATTAGATTTTTTAAAATAAATTAAATTCTTTTTATTAAAATTAAAGTTGTTAATAAAAATTATTAGTTTTGTGATGTAATTAACATAATTTTAACGTCAATTTTGGTAAAAAAATTGTTGATTTCATTCCAGAAATTTAACAAAAAGATTAAAAAAAAATTAAAAGAACAACTTCATATTTTTTTTTCTTTTATAAAAACCGGCACCAAAATAAAAATAGTAATTTTTTGGTAATCCAAGAAAATATTTTTGTGGGAAACATGGAATACGGAAAATGTACTTTTTATTACTCATGAAACAACATCCTAAGAAAATAATGTGGAAAATAATTTTTTATCCATGAAAATTTTATTTTGAGAAATGATATATGAAAAATATTTATTTTACCCATGAAAACAATACTGTGGAAAATAATGCATGGGTAGAAAATTGTTTTACAGTCGTGATTTTTATAAAAAGAGAACATTACAATATTTTAATAAAAAAATATTTAAATATAAAGATTTATAATAGCTAAATTTTATTTTATATAAAATTTATTCTTTAAAATTTTTTTCTAGATTTTTCTCTACCCTTTTTCTGTATTTTAGATCCTAATATTTATCTATTTGAAGATTAAGGATAATTGGATCATTCTAAGCGAAGAGTAGAACAAAGTAAATTTTTTATTTTTTTTCTTTTAGGCATTTAGCTCTTGGGTTAAATGTGAGTCTTAGGGTGATGCATATGATTCAAGGTTGCTCTTGGTGATCTTAGTTGCTCTATAATCATGATGTTATGCTTAGAACTCTAATTGAGATTTTGATTAATTATATAAGTGATCATGTGTTGTATAGAGCTTTAGGAAGCAATAACAAGAATAGAAGAGTTTGTCTCAAGTGAGGGAACCTAATTTTAGCTATTACATGTTTGATTTCATTTTATTGTTGTTTGTGCGTTGAGACTATCAAAAGTTGGTATGTTTGATGATTGGTATGAGATGTAGGAATTCAAATGCAATCTATGTGCATTGTGAAATTTAGGAGTTATATGTTATGCATTGTTGGATAAGGAATGAGAAATGAATTTGTGAACTTGATGATGTTGGTTGAGATGAATTGTTTCAATATGATTTTTTAAAGTGTTTATGTCTTGTGTGAAACATGAGATGGAAAATTGGTATGGTTTGGCATTGTCAAGTTGCAGGATTTTGTTATCCCATACCTATCACTAGAGAAAAAAATTCATCCTCCTCCTCATCCCCAAACCTAACGAGTATCAAATTTTTGTCCCAACCTCATTCTCACCGGGTAATGGGCATATTCTTGTACTTGTACCCGTAACGTAACTGCTTTCTAGCAGTTTCAATATCAAATAATTAATTTTTATAAAATAATAAAAAATTATGATAAAGGAAACATAATATTATTAAATATTCAATATTAAAATAAGGGTTGTTTATTCAATATTAAATATTTAGAAAAAAATATAATTGTATGCATTTCAAATTAGAATACCAACAAAATTTCGTAAGAATCAAAACATTTATTAAATTTGCAAACGTTAATGAAACCTAGTTGATAAAATTTAAAAATATGTTTAAAAATATCAAAGAAAAACAAATATTCAAATTAAAAAACATTTTAAATATATGTTTACCTCAATTTTTTAAACTCTAATGAAATCTCTCTTTTTATACACTAGTAGAAGTTATAACATCACTTGATCAAAATCACAAAAAGAACAAAAATTAAACTAATAATAATAAAATTTTAACATAGATCTATCATCTTTTGAACTTTAAATATATCTCACATGGTGATAAAAAAAATTCATGATAATTACATTAAATTATTATATTATAGTAAATAAATATTAATTATACAATTATAGTGTTAAAGTTATAATATGATAATGATTTAGAATTTAAAAATATCAAAATATTATTATACATGATAAAAAAACACAACAAATAAAAATATTAAAAAAATGATCAAATGTGAAATAATTTAAGATATTGTTCCTATCGCACCCAAGAGTCTGTCGAAGTGAGACGGAGCTCCACACTCCCAAGGTTTTGTCCTAAAAAAGACACCTTAAAAGATAAAAGGAGGAAGAGATATTTAAATTGCCTTAGACCTCGACTTCTAAGCGATTTGAGACTATTGGGTGCGGTAGGAACAAATACCATTGAATGAAATTGCACAAAGGAAAATAAATATATAAATAAGGATATGATAAGATTAAAAATACCTTAGAGATCTAAGAAAATTTTTCAAATATCAACTTAGTTAGTGGTTGAGAAATAACGAAAATTGGTTTAGCGAAACAAAAAAGTTCTTGAAATGAAACAAAAATCAATAATAATATAATAAAGAAGATAATGTTTTTGTATTACCTAATAAACAAAATGTTTATGCTATTGAACACTTAAATAGAGAGTTTTGATCATTCTCATGTGAAAAGAAAATATAAAATAAATAAAAATATTAAAAAAAGTAGAAATATTCAAATGTGAAAATGACAAATATAAAAAATACAAAGAGTGTAGTGTGTGTGTGTGTGTATATATATATATATATATATATATATATAATAGATTGAATATTTTAATAATTTAAACAGAGACGAAAATATGACGGGATGAGTATTATAATGGGTATGAGGATGGAGACGGGACATATATGTATATTCCCATCCTCGTACTCAATTGAAAAAGTCGGGTATTTCTCATACTGATACCTAGTTAATGTGGAGATTCTTTGTCAAATCAGGGATGGAATCAAACAATATCCATGGGACGAATTTATGTATCATTCTTACCCTATATCGCAGTAGATTACTTCCAGATATTGTAGAGGCATTGATGTGTCTCCAAGACTAGTTATGGACCAACATGGAAGGTAATGAAAGTAACACTTTTACTTATATATTTTAATTAAGTGATTGTTAGAAATTTTTAATGCACTTATATTTTCAGGCTCTTCTAGATTAAAATTTGACAACATGAAACTTTATACAATGTTGCAAGATGAGGACATTGATGAAGTTAGTAATTTCTTTAATATTTCATTCAAAAATAAACTACAATATAAATTGTTAGTGATTTTTTATTATCGGAGAAAGTGGGCTTGTTGATCTAAGCACTAATTAAAAAATTTCTATTGAGTTCAACGTCATTTTATATTTACTTTTATAATTATCTGGAATTATATGAATTTGAATTTATTTGAACTTTATTTCAAATTTATGACAGTGATGTATTTTATTTTATTTTATTTGAATTTATGGTTAAATATTTGTTTTTCTAAATATTTTTGTAAATACCCGTGAGTGCCCGTGGATATGAAAAAAATAGGTGGATACCCGCATAACGGATACCTGACAGATATAGATACAGGTACGGGGCAAATATTTAGGGTACATAGAAACTACTACCCATACCATACTCGTCCTATTGACATCCATACTCATACTCAGTTAATGTGAGAATTCTCTGTTAAATTAGGAATGAAATCATATAATATTCCTGGTACAAATTTATTTGTTATCCCTATTTATTTGTGAGTACTTAATATATAATTATGTTGCAACTCTATATACGAGTTAAGACATTCTAAGTATATGCTTTATTTAGTTTATTTTTTTGTCAATACAAAATATATATTTGTTCTTAAAATTGGTTATGCATAAATTAGTTTATATATATTTAAAAATATTTATTTTTAATTTATACATAAATTTATTTTTTAATTTATAAAAAACTTCATTTAATTTTTTTTTCTATTTTTAATTTTTTGTACTTATAAAGTCGTTCGTATCGTACTTGACTTAATGAGAAGATACCTAACCTGATCTGACATTGGAGGATCCAATTTAAGTGTTGGAAAATTTTCCTTAATTAGAATGGGGTGGTTGATATAAAATATTGCTTGATGAGGCAGGTCCAAAACATTGACCCATGGATACAAGTGTTTAATGTGACACTGCTGTTTGGTGGAAGTCCAACTTCTACAACCACATCTTCCATCTTTGGCTCTTCTTTTTACACGTTTTCTCTAACCATTTTATACCACTATAATATTTCAGTCAAGTATTAACATATTAAACAATAAAAGATTGTTTAATTTTCCTAAAAATGTAAAATGCTAACATATTACTAAAATGAAAAAAAAATATTTTTAATTCTATTAATTTTCTAAACTAATCTAAACAAACAATAACTTTAAATAAGAGTTGATAGAATTTAAGTCTACCCTATTTTAAAAAACCTAATTGACAATATAAAGTTTGGATTGCATTTCTATGTTGTAATTTCGATATATATATTTTTTTCAATATGAATGTTTAGCATATCTTTTTAAATTAAAAATATCAAGTATGAAAGTAAATAAAGATTCTGTAGAAGATAATACAATATACTTAACAAATTTCAATAAAATTAATTTTTGATATTATTTTAGAAAATAGATTTTAAAATTAAATTAAGTTTACAAAATTAATTTATAACATTTGTTTTCCACTTTTATATATATATATATATATATATATATATATATATATATATATATATATATATATATATATATATATATATATATATATATATATATACTGAATTCTAGAATCATGTAATACAACTACATTTATTATTTCCACAAAAGTCGTATAAATGAATTGAAGACAAGTTGCCATAAGTAGAAATAAAAAGCAACTTATTATGATCCCGTGGCGGATCTTAGAGTATGTATTTTCTATGTGTAAAATTAATATATAAATATATTTTCTATGTCTTTTATGTATTTAGCATCTTCAAACTTTGAATGTATTAATTTTGAAATTAAATTTATTTTTGGACTTTAATTTTTCTAGTAAAAATTGAATTAGTTACATTTTAAAATTTTGAACTAATTTAGTCTTACAATTTTTAAAATATGTGAATTTAAATTTTTTTATCAAGATTTTATTAAATTTATTTAACGTTTCAAATATATTTTTTTAATTAACAGTGAATCAGAAATATATTAAACAATACAAACAACTCAAACATTATCATGAAACACATTTGAAACGTCAAATAAACTTAATAAAATTTGATTAAAAAAATTAAATCTACCAATTATTAAAATTAAAAAACTAAATTATATCAAAACTTAAAAAAAATTAATTCTATTTTTTACTAAAAATTAAAAACCGAAAGACATATTTAATCATTTAATTATTATTTTTTTACTATGATCTAACCACTTTTCTGATTCTCCCCCTGCATTTTGATATCATCCAACAACTTATCTTATTCTCTTTATTTTGATCACTGCCAAAAGTTGGAACCATGTTAAAGTCTAGGATTTTTATTTTATTAACAATGTAGGCATATAATAGCACAATGCTAGTTTTCAAATTTGTGGGGATAATTTTTAAGCTAAAGTCTTAATGAAGATAAATAATCCTTAACAATGCCACGTTAACATTGCTAATTAACTTGTTTCTTGCGTCCACACCTATATTTTAATATTTTTTTCCAATGGTTGGCACTAAAAGATTTTTCGAATAATTCAAATAAAGGGATTCTTATTTTGTTTCTGTAAACTATAAAAATAGTCTCATATAGTTAATTTACTTCAAATAATTTTCACTTTGTTCGAGATTAGAGTATCTTTGATTTCATTATTTAAGCTTTTTACTTCAATTTTACATCGTGAATATGTTTAGTTGAATTTTGAGGAACATTTATTCAATATTGTATGTGCAATTTTGTATGTAAAAAAAATATTAACCCTAACAATAAAAAGTATCATTTGAAAATAAGTTTAATAATATAACTACTTAAAAACAAGTATGATAACTACTAAAAAATAAGTCATATGATAACAACCATTAGAAAAAAGAGTAACAAGTATTTAAAGATGAGTTACATAAAGAATACTGTTAGTTTTGAAATGTAATATAAATTTTGTGTAAAATTCTATAATAACATTTTGGAACTAAGTTTTTTAATAAGTTATCAATTTTCACGTGAAAAATACAAAAATAGGTCTTTTCCTGTTACAAATTTGAAAAAAAAAGTACGCATGCTGGACAAAAATATTATTATATGTTAGGATTTCTTTCTCTTTTTCAAATTTTTCTTATTAAAAATGAGTTTTAATTATGTTCTGAGTTTTTAATAAATTTAAATTTTTTTAATTGAGTTTGAGTCTTGTATTTAAATGTTTCTATTAACTTTGTGATATGGTGGTAGTTATCTTTTATCATTATCCTCCTGAAATGTTACCATATAATATTTTGGAATAATAGACTTTAATGACAAGATGTATCTCGAATATGTATTGTATTTAACAATTTTTTTAAACTTAATTAAAATTATAAACTTAAAAATAAAAAAATAAATTATAAAAAATATTAAATATATAACTATAAAATTATAAAAATTAAAAAAATTTCAATTTGATAATTTTGTATTTTTATAATTTCACAATTTCACAATTTTAATAATTTTGTAATTTTATAGTTTTATA
The DNA here is from genome assembly GCF_004118075.2 of Vigna unguiculata. Lineage (NCBI taxonomy): Eukaryota > Viridiplantae > Streptophyta > Magnoliopsida > Fabales > Fabaceae > Vigna > Vigna unguiculata. The sequence goes on along the minus strand of NC_040289.1, from coordinate 4,117,940 downwards.
ATTATATAATTATATAATTTTATATTTGTATGTTTTATAATTCTGTAATTATAAAATTATATATATATTTTTGTAATTTGTTAATTTTTGCAGTTTTATATTTTTTAGTTTTTTAGTTTTTTAATTTTGTATTTCATAGTTTTATGATTACATATGTATATTTTCTATAATTATGTATTTTATTTTATTTTTTTATTTCTAATTTTATAATTTTAATTAAATTTAAAAATAATTTACATTAAATATAATAAATATTTGAAAAAAATCTCATAATCACTAACAAAATATTATGTAACGATATTGAAGAATGATCACTTGTCATATCATAAAGTTAACAGTAACATTTATCTATAAAGACTTAATTGAAGGTTTTAAAATTTTAATACTCCATTACCGACCACAAAAATTATTAGACACTCAATTGAAAGTTCTCAACTCTATTATAGATTCAAAACATAATTAAACCTAACAATTATTTTATAAGTATATATAACATATATATTATTACATGGCTAAATTTATTTTTCCTTTTAAGTTGTAAAATATTTTTTCAAGATTTTGCATCATAAAACATAGAAAGCTGACTATTTGAAAAAACTATTGAGATATGATAGAATTCCAAAAGAAAAAAAAAAAAAACTTCTATCTACATGTACTTCCAAAAGACTTAATTTTTTTGTCTATAAAAGTATAAATGCTATGTATAATTTTTTATTCATAAATTACACTCGCATTTACAAGTAAGCTAAAATAAAAACTTACTATTAAACACAGAAATAATGCATTAAGCTCTTCTAAAAGAAAATTATTCGAGCTCCACAGCAAATTAAATCTGAAAAATATCAAAACTTTAAAGCTAGTTTATCCTTATAAAAATGAAGAAGATAAAAAAATTTGAAAGTTCATGTACCTACATATATCTGAAAAGCTCATAACATAATTTAGTTATTTTATAAATAAAGTATTATCAATAAGGATAAAATTGTAATTATAATTTTTCTAGATTTTTATGGGAGGATCCCTGTAAAGTGTGGGGACAGTGACCTTAATTTGAAAGGGATGGTAGAATATAAATGTTTGTGGCAGGTGGTGTTTAGTAGTAGTCAAGTCCAAGTTTTCTTACCACATGTTATTTTTTACCACGTGACAGAAAAAAAATTTCAAAAAAGAAACAAAAAAGAATGTATACTTAGATCGGGAGACGAGGGTAAAACAACTTTTTGAGTGCTATTAATTGAGTGAGGAAAGAAAAGTTTTCCAAACACCCTAAGTTTCTAAAGAAATGTTATGTATTGGTAGACTTCTCGTGAGAGAAAAAAAAACTCTCAAATTCTTCTCAAATCTAATATTGGAATGATTTGAGAAGTGCCATGAGAAGAAGACACATATCCTCCTACTATTATAGAGAACTAATAGACAAACTTCAAAAGCTCCAACAAAGAAATATGAGTGTGGAAGAGTATAGGTGTAACACCTCAGATGGATATTACTAGCTAAAATTTATTTTCACAAAATAAACTTTAAGAAATCCAAACATTATAATAAGTTTCCAAGCGCGGAAATTTAAATCTTGTCTCGCTATAATCCATTCATACTGTCTCATCTTTATTACAAGTTCATAATGGATAAAACATCGTAATGTCTATTACAAAATGTAAGAAAGCATAGCATAAAGAAAATTCCCCATCGGTAGTCCCCGCTCTGTCGCTAAGCATCTGCATGATCACCTGAATTCACATATGCTCCCACGTAACAAGTCACGTGATCATCGCCAAACACAAACACACAAACAAGAAAGGGTGAGCTAACAAGAACACAATACAATCATAAGATAAAATAATTGTCCCTTACCCAATCTAATTTAATTAATTTTTGGTTTGGTACACTTGTTATCACAATATACTTCCAATCTCATAACCTATATGAGAAAGATTCAACTACAACCTTGGTCCTTAGGGATTATCATGCTCCCACGAACCTACCCGCTCGTGGTCCAACTCTACGGACCTCCCCGCCTGTTCCCCGCCTGTAGTCCAACTCTACGAACCTGCCCACTCGTAGTCCAACATGCGTGAACACCTATTATGAACCTCCCCGCCCATAGTAGCCTCAGGTGTGAGCTCGGAACATATGAACCTACCTGCTCGTATCCCCACACAAGAGTACAACCGATACGGACCTCCCCGCCCGCATCAATCACGCATCTCACAACTCCGTTACGAACCTCCGCGCTCGTAACCAATCCAGCATATCCCTGACCAAGCTACCAAGAAAGAGGAAAGAAAACGTCCATGCAAAACCATCTGCAAAGGACGCCACACCAGTAAGGACACTCCTCTACTGGTTTATACACTTGCACAGATTTTCATGCACATTCAACCATTAAATCTCACATCCAGATCACTAGCTACCAATATTTACAGTACTACAAATCATCAACTCATCCACTCACAAGCATTCAACCAAGTAAGCACCCATTCATGATTATTGGAAGTTAAACGTACACAATCAGTCCCCAACTTGCACATGCGGTACTATGACCCGAATACCACCATCAACATTACTTCATATCTTTACGAGGACACTACTCTCATATTATACATTCCCAACAGATAGTTTATAGCAATACTCACCACCCAAATCATTCACATGCTCTATTTCCACTTAATATGACATTTTAACCATTATCAATATATCATACATTTCATAAAAGCACAACTGCATACTAGCATTCTGAACATGCATACGATGGTACCAAACAATCTTGCCAGTATATTCATTCGATTATCTCAAGTCCACATAATATAGTTCATGCATCAACCCATCCCACTAGGTGACTCTTACATAGCACAAGTACCCCCATTTTATATTAAAAATCATTCCCCAACACCCATACTAAAATCAGTGATTCTCCACTGCACACCCCAACCCATTGAGCATGCCAAACACCACTGGCCACTCAATATCGCCTGGCGGCACATAGGATACCGCCGGGCGGCACATCAGAAACCTGAAAATTCCAGATTTCCCGCATCTGCAGAAAAACCCTATTACCCCTAAATTTCCAATTCAATTTCTCATTACAGATTTAACCACATGCATCAGTTTAAGTAGCACACACAGATCATTTTATACACTCTAATTAGGACTTTCAATAACACACTACTACTTCCTCTAAATTCCAAATTGTAATCAACATACACCATAGTATTCATACAACCAATACACACTGATCGGATTTCCATACACCCGTTAAATCAACATTCAATCACGTCAATGAAAGCATCATCAATATTATATAATTACAGCAATTCAACCATATCACAGAAGCATCAAAACAGGTCAAAATATGTAGTTCCAGTGCGCGCCGCCTGGCGGGTCCACCATAGTCGCCAGGCGGTTCATCACAGAACCCAGAAAACGCTAAGAACGTTGCGTCGCTTGGCGGAGCACTCTTAGCCGCCAGGCGGTTCTGGGAATTTTTGTCCAGAATGTACGAATTTGAACGCGAAAAATGGTAAAGCACAATTATCAAGTCACAGAGTCATTCCAAAACAGAGAAAAATACTAATAACATATATGAACAGCTCCCATTACCTCGGATCCTCGCTCTAATTGCAATTTAACGATTGGTGCTTGTTGTCCAAGGCCCCCTCTATAGGTATCTTCTTCAATTCCTTCAACCCTCCCTCACACCCTCTAGAGCACGAAAATTCTCAGCCTCCTCTCTGTTTTCCTTTGCTATCACTCACTCTCACTCTTTGCCTTCTCACACACTCCTTTCCCTCCCCCCAATTCAGCCCAATTTAATAAAATAATTAAAAACAAAATTTCATTTATATTTTATTTTCCCTTACCTGGCAAAAACAAAAATATAGATAGAGTTCATTTCCCTTAACCCAAGGTTCGAACCCACATCCTTTCTACCATCAAATACATGCACACCAACAAGCTATCACATGTTTCATGTTAATTTACCCATTCATATAAACTAAAATCATGCTTTCACATTCACAATATAATAGCAAAATACAACAAAATTAAATACATCTACTAATGATATGCTCAGGACTTGAACCTAAGTCCCTTCAACCTAATTAAGTGCTCTAAACCACTTAGGTTCACATTGTTTCTTGTTTAGGATTTATTAAAGAACTCTCCTAAGGTAGTCTCAACCCTTCATCTCTTATATTCTTTTAATTATTAATTTTTTATGAATTTCCTGGATCTCACAATAGGCAAAAGATGAAACTTTACATGATGAGGGCGGGAATTAGAGAGGAATAAGAAACAACTATGTTTAGGTTTCTTAGAGGTCTTAATCTTGACATTAGAGATAGAGTGGAGTTGTTTCCCTACCAAGATCTCAATGATTTGGTACAATTTTGCATAAAAGTAGAGCAACACATTTGAAAAAAGGCTTGAAAATTGGTCACTCAAACTCATATGTTAAGAAAGACTACAATAGGAAGAGTAAGCAAATGGTAGAAGAACCCCCTAAGAGCTTAGGGAAGGAGAAAGAAAGAGAAACCAAGGGAGAGAACATCATCACACACTGAGATACATTAAGTGTTTCAAATGTATCAGTAGAGGTCATGTTGCACTACAATGTCCTGCCAGTAGAACCATGATCTTAAGGGGTATTGATGTGTATAGTAGCTAAGATGAGGGAAGTGATAGTGAGAGTGAGGATGAATGTAAGAACAAAAGTGAGGATGCCTACCCTTGCAATGGAGATCTTATGATAAGAAGAACTCTCCACAATCAACCTAGTACAAAAAAACTAATCCAAAGAGATCACATCTTTCACACAAGATGTAAAGTTTTAGAAAACACATGTTCTCTCATTGTGGATAGTGGCTCATGTTGCAATTGTTGTAGCATTAGGTTGGTTGAAAAGTTAGCCTTAACTATACAACCCCACCCACAATTTTACAAACTCCAATGGCTTAATGATGATGAGGACATGATAGTTAATCAACTAGTGGAGGACAAGTTCTCCATAGGTCATTATGAAGATGTTGTGCTTTGTGATATAGTCCCTTTATAAGCTTGTCATATTTTGTTGGGAAGGCTTGGTTATTTGAAAAAACAAACCATACGCCATAGCTATACTAATGAGACAACCTTCACCCACAAAGACAAAAAGTTTGTACTTCATCCTCTCAATGCTTCTCAAGTGGAAGAGGACCAATGGTAAATGATAAAGAAGAGAGAGAAAGAAAGAGATGACACTTGCACACACCAAAGTGAGATCAATTGTTCTAAGTGTCAAAGTAGTACACACAAGACCAATGAGTGCCCCAACAAAAGAGTACCCATGTTAAAGGTCAAAGGCTTGTGTGGAGATTCAAAAGAGGTCTTCTTTCAATCTTCCTCTAGTAAGATGGAGAGACAAGACCAAATAAGACCTTGTGGTGAAAAGTGAAATCACTATAAAGGAACATGCATTCAACACAAGGCAAACAAGAGCTGAAAAGGCAATGCTTCTAATGTAAATTTTATTTATAAAGATACAATCAATCATGTCTTGGGAGTTCTCTTTGGATGTAACTCTAGGTCCATTCATAACACCTAGAGCCTAGGATCATCAAACTTCAGTATGATTCCTTAGTGATTGCTTGAATGAATCACTTACATTAAGATCAAGTCTCTATAATCAGCTAGAGCCTTATATATATATATATATATATATATATATATATATATATATATATATATATATATATATATATATATATATATATATATATATATTCCTGGCCTCTAAAAGAGGATAATTAGTTGGACCACAACTTTGAACCAGTTCCCACCCAATCCCAATCTAGTGAAATAAGACGAATGATCAATTCATCCAACAACAAGCATAAACTAATTCACGAACATGTAATGAAAGCATACTTTATAAACGAAACAATACCAATACAAGAGAGTTCAAAGGGGTTACATCTTTGCTTCAACACTAAAAAAGATTTAGCTTTCATATTAGATGAGAAGAATACAACACATGGAAGAATCATAGTCTTTTTTTCCCTCAAGAAGTGTTTACTAAGTACATGAACGTGCCCACAAAAACTCTATAAGCATAAACTAATTCACGAATATGTAATGAAAGCATACTTTATAAACGAAACAATACCAATACAAGAAAGTTCAAAGGGGTTACATCTTTGCTTCAACACTAAAAAATATTTAGCTTTCATATTAGATGAGAAGAATACAACACATGGAAGAATCATAGTCTTTTTTTCATTCAAGAAGTGTTTACTAAGTACATGAAAGTGTCTATAAAAAATCTATAAGAGTTCCTCAAAACAAACCTCACAAAAAGTATGTCTAAACAGGGGTGCAACTCTGTTTTTATAAATTATCCAGGGTAGTGCTTAAAAGTGCACTTGTGGCTCTAGTTATGGAGATTTTATCCCTAGGTTTGTTTCCTTTATGGCTCAGGACTGATGCTTTAGTGCTGCAGCTCCTGAGATAACTTCTTAAAGAAGGGATCTTCATGGCTTAGCCTCAGGTTCAATGCTTGAGGTTTCTTTCTACAGTCGATTTGCTAGTGTGGCTCAATCCTCAACTTTGCCTCTTAGAGGATAACACTTGTGACTTTCAATAAGGAAATAGAGGATACCTAGGTATGGAAAGAAAAGGATATATGACAGTATATGGTAAAATTTGCTTAAATGAAAATGCAAAAAAAAAATATTTAGTGGGGAGGACGCTGATATATGTTCATGACCCTTTGGAGAATAAAGACTTTACCAACTGCGCAATATTTCATAGGGTGTTGTTAGATAACGTATCAACAAGGACAAAGCTACCATGGGGTAGCATTAATGAACACTACACGACCTTTATGCCATGAGAAATAAGAAACATGTAATCATCTATTTATCTCCTATAAAATAGCTTAGAAAGATTTGAGCATGTGTGATAGATGGGTTGATGTGAACAAAGTACATCACAATCAACCCAAGTACCATTTTCAACACTTTTACCTAATGGAATTGAATGGAAAAGAGAATATGACTTGGAGGATAGTATGAATATCAATCATTTGGAGCATATGAAGGCAAAGAAATACGATGATCTTTAAACAAGGATAAATAGATGTCGAGGAAATATCTTGTATGACCCAATTAAAAGCTTGAGACTGGTTATGACACAAATTTCCTCACGTGAAATTCTCTTAGTCAAACGAGTACCAATGTCCATTGAAATATATAAAAATATTGAAATAATCATGATTATGGTACATAATCAAATTAGAAATTGCATGCGTTTATAAAAATGTTTGTTGTTTGAAGCAATTGCCTGCATTTTTTGTTTTTCACTTCAGTTTTTCATTTTTATCATTTCTACTTATTATGAAAACAAAATAATAAAAATTAATAACACAAATAGTGATGAATAACCCTCATTATTGTGGTTATACTAAAAATTTATTACTTCGTCTTGGAGCACAACTTGAAACGATTCCTCCACCACACTGCAGATCCATTTCTACTTTGTTGTGCAACGATTCCCATGATGCTTTGGAATGTGGTTTGAAGCAATTGCATGTGTTTGTTGTTTTTCACTTCTGTTTTTTATTTCTGCTTATTATGAAAACAAAATAATAAAAATTAATAACACTAATAATGATGAATAACATTCATTATTATGATTATAATAAAAATTTATTACTTCTAAAATTACTATTAAAAATGTAAGCCCATTTTTCTGCTCTAATAAGGTTTGAGCCTGACTCTCATTCTGTCTCATTTTCCAAAAACAAATCCCTATCTCCCTCATTGTTTTGAAGCAGAAGCTCTACTAGGGCTTGAGTCACGTTCTTCTTCATTTTAGCTAAGCGCATTCTTCCTCGAAGTAAGTTGAGCACTAAACCTTCATGCTTCCTTTCCCCTTTTCAGTTTGTTTGTGTTGGTTCTGTCCAGGGTTCATCTTCATAACCCTGTTTCCGTTCTGGTGTCCATGTTTTCAGCTCAGTAATTTGTTATTGGAGTTGTGATGCTCATCTGTTCGATGTCTATTTTTGTTTGCTAGCATTTGCCTGGTAAGGGAAGCTAGGGTTTGTATGTTTTACAATGTTCTGCTTGTTTTAGTTTTGTTTCATGTTTTTATTGCTCGTTTGCTGTTGTGGTTGCTTGGAAAATGTTAAAATGTTGTTTGGTTTCGAATGTCCGTTTGTTGCATGCGAGAGCAGGGGAGGAACCTGTTGTTTTCGCCCAAGCGAGCAACCCTCGCCTAGGCGAGAATAGTAGAACCTCGCCCCTGATTTCTACTTGAATTGTTTGTCAGGCGACGAGCTTTCGTTTTGAGCGATGAGTAATCTCGCTCAGGTGAGAAGGTCTCGCCTAAGCGAGAACTCGCTAAAACCTTGTAATACCTACTGTTCGAGCTCTCGCCTAGGTGAGATGGGCTCGCTTGAGCGAGAGAATCCCTTTCGACTGAGCGGGGACTTTTAGCTTGAGTGAGACTTGCGTAGGTAAGACTATGTTGGTTGAATCTATTCCATGATTGGTTGTTTTACCTTTTAGAATATGAAGTATGATGCTCTGTATGTTGTATGTGATATAATGAGACTGAAATTCATGTTTTTGGTATGAGATTAAGCTTTACTTGATTGGTTGAGGGTGGATTGGCATGAGATTGTGACATTTGAGACAACATGTGGTTTGATGTGAGATCATGTTTATGGTATGAGATAGACGTAATTCCATGAGTCTCGTGGGGTGATTTCATGGTGGTGTTGTAGTGTATATAATTAGATAAGGATTCAAGTAAGGTTACATCGTGAAACTCTAAAGAATCAGTTAGTCTCACGTAGAGCAGACTGATTCAGGTGGTGAGAGTAGCAGGAGGCCCTAGTCTTTAGCAGGATAATGTCCCTAGATGATCATGGGTTAACCTTGTGCGTGGTAGGATTGGCAATGGCTTTGCAGAGCAGTAGAGGCCACCAAAGTGCAAGCATCTAGTGAATCCAGTCTTATTATATGTATCCGGATAATTGAATCATAGAGTTTGTTGTTTGTCATCACATGTTTGAATGCGTAATGTGTTGCCTGTTTGAAAACTGTTTAATATTTCTTGCTCAATGCTGTAACAAAAAATATTTTACTCTAGCTTATCCTTTTGCCTGTGTTTGTTTTTTTGTATGATTTTTTTTTTTGCAATGATCATCAATTATTTGATTATTTGATGTGAACAAATATGAAAACCCTTAGTGGTTATTTTACTCTCTCTTAAATCAATCTATAAAAAGACACATCTTAATCAAATGAAATGAGGTTTAAAGATTGCCTAACTTATATAAGTACCAAAAATAACAAGTACTGTATGGAATGAGAAGGAAAAACAGGGAACCCCTATATTACATAACATAAAAATGGTCTATGATTCGTTTAGACACCAAGTCCAATTAATTTCTGACTATTTTTTTTTTTTCTCTCTAACAACTTCATTTTATTTTTTAAACAAAACCTTTATTTTGCTTTTTAAGCCCAATTAAGTAATTTAATTAAATAAATCAACATCTATATTAAATTATTTTATTTTTATAAAAATAAAATGTTACAGAAAGAAAAAGTCCTGATCTGATTAATTTAATTTAATATATCTGCACAATTTTAGAAAATTTCTACCAATTTAAATTAATAAAATCCGAATAATTTGAAATAATTTGAATTTCATTCACTGTTAATAAATGCGATTCATAAACATCCTTATCTAAACCTACTTTCTTGTCGGTGGCAATTACTCCTAGACGATCCATATCGATCCGTAAGAACTTGAACTCGAAATATAGATGAAACCGATTAAAGGTTGATATTGTGCAACACTCCCTTAGTCTACACTTTTATGTTTTTGAAAAAAAAATAAAATAATTTTAATTTCATAACTTGAAAATGATAGACCAATAATAAACACAAAAAAACATGCAAATAAAATGAAAATTATAAATTGAATTACAAAACTGCCGACTTTTTTTCTCGTCCAAACTAATTTAAATGAGAAGTTTTCAATATAAAATAATAAAAATATATCTTTCATTATTTTCTAGGGTTACTGATAGAGATCCCAATTGACTATCTGTTGAGGAGTTAGGTGGGTTATGTTAGTATATAAATGGTGGCATTATTGTTCAGCATCCTCATCCTTGTTCTTTCAGTTTCTTGGTTCTATTATTAGGTGGTTCTTTCTTCATCATCATGACACTTGTTGGTAAAATCACCACTGAAATTGGCGTTCATTCAACTGCTGAAAAGTGGTACAACCTCTTCGCAAAAAGCCTCCATGATGTTCAACACCTAACTGATAGTGTTCATGCAACCCAGCTCCATCAGGGTGAAGACTGGCATCACAATGACACCATCAAACACTGGACTTATATAGTAGGTAATTAATATGCAAACAAAACTTATGGATAGGTATTCACCATTATTAACTTTATTTTTCTTTCAAAAATAGATTCTTATATATATAATTATCTTAGGTTTAGTTTTTATTTATATGATTTTAAAAGTATAATTTTTATAGGAATTTACTGACTTAGTTCTACTTGTCTTTAAACATGAGTGTAAATCTTATCTTTCATTCATCACTTTTTAATATAGTATCAAAATAATGGGTTAGAGTTTATTTTAGTGAAGTTTGTTATTTGGACTACCTATTAATATATAGTCTTATGTTCAAGATGCATATGTGTCGATGTATGCAAATCTCCTTGTACAAATCAAAGACTTAAAATTTGTTTCTTGAAGAAAAAGGTTCAACACACCAAGGTATAGACCTTTCGTGCGTGGGTTTAGAAATGGGTGGTCCGTTAGCGGTCCAGTAGTAGGTGGAACAGACTGTCCAAGAAAATTCATTAGGATAGGTTTTAATTGACTTTATACCATGTTAGAAATGCACTTTGAAACCTAACTCAATCCCACAAAATCGACTTATAAGATGAGATTTGTACCTCACTTATATAATATAAAATTGTTTAGTCGATGTGGGACTTCCAATAATGTACGGTATTGTAATTGTAAGTGATTGTAAATCTCACTTATAACTCTTTTCTTCTTTTTTTGTGTATTCTCTTAAAATGTTTATGTGAAAGACCTCTTGTTGATATTGGTTGTGAAAGAACAGATGGTAAGGTTGCAAAATGTCATGAGAAGATCGAATCTGTTGATGAAAAGAATAAAACGATCTACTACAAGCTGTTCGGTGAAGACATAGACCACAGGTTTAAGGTGTTTAAGCTCATATTTCAAGCAATTGATAAGGAGAATGGTGGTGCTATTATCAAATGGAGCGTTGAATATGAGAAGCTTAATGAAGAAGTTCATGCTCCATATGGCTGGGTCGAGTACCTGCACAACTGCACCAGAGATATCGATCGTAATCTTGTGATGAAGGCATAAGAAGAAAAGTAAAAGATGAAATACTGGTGTAGTTATTAGCCCTTAAAATAATGGTATAGTTATTAGCCCTTAAATAATGGTTGCGATGTTCGAGGAGAAGTGTTCTTATTATCATGTAGGTCCTTTGTTTGAATGGAATAAATTTGCATGAATATGTCGGTGCTTTGAAGTATGTGATGCTGCATGTGATGCATATAAATGAATATGTATACTTTGCAATATAAAAGTGCTTGCTTTTCTCTGTTGATTGTTTTACTATTATATATTTTGCATGAATTTTAGTATCTGTTTGATTACAACCTATCATGCACACGTATTGATTTTGATATCTGGCACGTCAATTTATTTATTTTAAAAATAGTAAGGTAGAATATATGCAATGACACGTCTTCAATCAATATGTTGGAGATGTTTAAATTTTGGTTAAATTATTCTTTTAATTTATTTTTTGTCTAAAAATATCAAGTTGGTCTTCTAATATTTTTTTAGTTTCAATTTGATTATGACTTTTTAATATTGATGCAATTTGTTCTTTTTTGTTAAATTTTTTAAAGCGAAGCAAGAATTTTTATTCAAAATTTTCATTAGGATTATGTCAATTATACCAACAAAACAAATTATCCTTATTCACAACTTTCATTTTGATGAGAAAACATTAGTCTGATTCAAGAAATTTAATGAAAGAAATGATAAGATTGCATTATTTTTTCAAAAATTGGGACCAAATTGAGACTAAAAAAATCGAGACAAACTTATTATTTTTGAACGAAAATAGAAACCAAAAGAGTAATTCCAAAATTTTTATATAAACTAATAAAAATCTTGTATTTACTTTTTTTCTAATAATAAAAAATAATAAAATTACAGTTATTATTATAATTATAACTATAAAATTAAATATAAAATAATTTTTATTTTAATTTAATTAATTTTTATTTATAATAATTAAGTTTGAAAATATAAAATATAAAAGATTAAATTAAATAAATAATCACTAAAAAATAACATTAATAAAATAATTATTTTTATTAAAAAATATTTAAAAGGTAAAATTGAAAAACAAATGTAAAAAAAAGACTTTTGTCAATCTATAAATATAAATATATAAAAATTTATTAGAATATCAAATATATAATATATATTAAAATATTAAATTTTCAAAAAATGTATATAAAATTATATAAATATAAAAAAATGGGGAGGGGGAGGAGGGAGGGGATGCCCCTCTAAAATTATACAATAATTTTCAAATAAATATTATTGTGGACATCCAAATTAAAATCATAGGTATTAAAGTTGTTAATATAAGAAATTATAAATTATTGACATCATAAAATTATTATTTCTTTATAAATCAGATGTTTCATTGATTAATATCAATAAAATATCATAAAACATCATATACGGACATGTGTCAGACACATTCAAATAGAAAATCTATCTTGATTCTATTATATTTTAGTAGTGTAATGTATTCTATGTATCTTATAGGAATTGAAAATACTCTTTCAGTCAAACAAATATTTTCATTATTCCCATATTCCTATTTTGAGAAAAACAAGGGAATCAAAAAGAAGAAGAAATGGATTCCTATTCCAATCAAATTTTTCTTAAAATTTCTATTTCGATGAACTGACGCTTAACCTGGTTATATATATATATATATATATATATATATATATATATATATATATATATATATATATATATGGAAAATGGCGGACCGTGTAATAACCATTCCTGTTTTTTTACCCCTTTTTTTCCTAAGATACTGGAATTGTTTGTAAAAAGAATCTGAAAAAAAAAATTGGACGCAATTCTCATATAGTAGAAATCAATTTGATTTCTACTATCTGAATTACGCTGATATACATAATCTAGATTGAAGTATCGGTACTTCACCATTTCATGAATATGATAAATTTTATTTTAAATAAAACAATTCACCTTTGTTATTTGTTTTAAGTTTGAATAAAAATACAACTTATTTTCTCATACGTTAGATAAGTCATTTTGTTTATTTTTATCTACAATTGATTTAATAGTCTCTATATTATCAAAGTCATCACACACTTTACATTTTATGTTTATTATGACTTTCAAAAATAAATCAGACTGTGCAATATATTAAGAGAGATAACACAGTTTTTTTTCCAGTTGAATTTAGACTTTCAATTCTCATAATTTGGTCGTAAAATCAGTCCAAATTTACTTTTTGAAGAAGCGAATTATGGGCTAATTTATTTATTTATTTTCATGATATTTAAATAAATAAGAAAGAGAAAAGACTAGAAAAAAGATGAAATAAAAAAGAAGATGATTTGAAAAAAAAAATCATGGTTACAATATTTTATAATTATAGTTGTTTTTTTAAAATTAATATTAGTAAATCTATATTCATTTAGTAATAATAAGTTATTCAATAATAAGTCTGGAGTAAAAAATTAGAAAAATAAAAATAGATAATAAGATGATATAAGAGAAACTATTTGAAGTGAAGTTTAAATGTAGGGTGGTTTAATAATATAAAACTAAAATTAAGAAATATACTTTTATTTATTAATAAACTTTTATTTAAAAATAAGTAAGTAGTGGAAAATAGTAAAATAAAAATAAATAATAAGATTATCTAAGGAAATTAATTGAATAAAATTTAAAAATTATGATAGTTTAATGTAAAATTAAAATAAACATATTGTTATGTTGTAATAGTTATTCATTTAAAAATAAGTTAGGATGAAAACCTTAGAAAAATAAAAATGAAGAATATAGTTTGAAATAAAATCTACATTTATAGTTGTTTAATGTAAAACCAAAATTGAAAAATATATTTATTCCTACCACGTCCAATTGTCTCACCTTGCTTAGGAATCGAGGTTAAGAGAAATTTAAATACTCATTCTTCTTCCATCATCCGAAGTGCCTTTTAAAAACAAAACAATATCGAAGCACAAACTCCAACACGGATGATACCTTTCACGTGAGGAGTAATTGATCATAATGATGTCACTTGCCGACTTTAATCATTTTATTTTTTATTTTTATTTTTCTTATAACTATTAACTTATTTTTAAATAACTTATTATTTCAAAATAAATGTACATTTGTTTTCATTTTTATTTTAGATAAAATGGTCATAATTATAAAATACTATTTTCATAATTTGTATCAACTATATGATTTTTTTTCATCCTCTTCTTTTTTAAATATCAAAAACAAAAGAAAATGTAAAATCAACTCAAAATGTAGTTTTTTGGGAAACTAAAATCCAACCAGTATTCTGGTACACTTATCACAATTTTAAGATTGACTTTTCAAATGCTGAATTATGATTAGAGATATTAGAATGAGTTTCCATCTGTGAGTTAATTCGGCTTACTACGGGTTTGAGTTGGGTTAGGTTGTGAAAAATTCAGTTTTTGTAAAAATGGGTTAAACTAAACTGAAGTTAGCTCACTTAACCTACGGGAAAAATTCAGTTTTACAATTTTTTAAAAAAAATTGTTATAATTATTCATTACTTCTAATTACATAGATTCAAAATTTCATATTTTTAAATGTTAGAATATTTCTCAATAATATTTGAATAAGTTTGATGATTAATTAATTTGTTTGACAAGTTATATATGTTGATACTTTAATCTTTAACTATTATTTTTACAATAATATTTCGAAAATTAGGTGAACATTTTAATTCCACTATTATAAAAAATAAATTAAGTCAATTTACTCTCATTGTAATGTAATAAAATAAATTGCAAAAAAAAAATTCGTAAGCGAGCCAACCCACCAATCCACTAACCTGTGGTGGTCGGATTAGGTTGCAAAATTTCTGGCTCACTAAAAAGTGAGTTGGGTTAAGCTGGCTCCTTTCTAACTTAACCCGTGGTGAGCCAACCCGTGTGAGTCGGGCTGTCTATCTTTGACACCGCTAATTATGACCTAAATCCAAAACTATGTTATTTTGAAAAAATAAAATTTCAAGCTATGCTATTATTGGAAAAATTCTAGGTTAAAATATCTTTTTCGTTCCAATTTTTGTTAAGTTTTGTCAAATTAATCATAATTTTGTTTTTGTACTCAAATATGTCTCAATTTTGGTCAATTTTGTTCAATTTGATCATTTTTTGCTTATACCTATTAAATTATTAACAATAATAAATAATGATTGTCATGTGTTACTTTGTGTTTTTTTTTTTATTTTTTTAAAATATTTTTTAATATTTTTTATTTCTTTTTAATTTTTTTAAATGTCAACTTGTCTACCCAGCAGTGTGCTACGGAGGAGTCAATGGTAAGAGTCAATGTTTTATATTTAATTTACTCCCTATATTCGTTATTTATTTTTTCAATTTAGTCTCAATTTTGTTTAAAATTGAGAAATTTTGTTTAAAATTGAGCAATTTTGTCTCTCTAGAAATTTGGACCAAATTTAATTTTTATAAGCTTAAACTAATTGTAACCTTAAACTAAAAATATTTAATAACAAAATTGAATTTTAACAAAAACATCATTATAACTTTAATATAAAAATTAAATTTAATTCCAATTTTGAGAGGAACAAAATTGTTCAATTTTAAACAAAACTAAAACTAAATTGAAAAAAAAAATAACGAATATAGAGGCTAAATTGAATATAAAACATTGACACCTGACTCGCCGTTGGATTGAGACGTAGACATTTAAAAAAATTATAAAATTAAAAAAAAAAAAAATATATATTGTTATAAAATAAAGGTAATAAGAGAGACAAAGGAGAGGAAGAATAGAGAATGAGAGAGTAGGGAGCAACTTCTGTTTTTATGTGTGTCTCATTACTGATAGGACGAGTCCTATTTATAGGTACAATATGGTAACCCAGAAAGGATATAAAATCAAATAGTAAATACAAAATATTACATCATAAAGAGTAATGAATAATATGATTATCAATCATATGAGTAATTGTATAAATCAATGGACGACCATTAATTCATAACACTCCCCCTTGGGTGTCCATTGATAAAAGAATGTGCCTCGTTAAAACCTTACTAGGAAAAACCCTTTGGGATAAAAACCTAGTGAAGGAAAAAGAGTACATCATTCTATATAATATTGTTCTTTGCATCTTCTAATTTCTCCCCCTCATGTAAACTTACATCATTAAGATGGCGGAGTCCAATCCTATGAACCAATTGCTCAAAAGTTCTCCTTGGCAAAGACTTTGTAAATAAATCTGCTAGATTTTCACATGAGCGAATCTTTTGGATCTCTACATCACCATTTCTTTGAAGATCATGAGTGAAAAAGAATTTTGGAAGAATATGTTTTGTTCTGTCTCCTTTAATATATCCTTCTTTCAATTGAGCAATGCATGCACTATTGTCTTCATATATCGTTGTTGGTTTCATTTTTCCCAAGGATAAACCACAAGTTTGTCGCACATGTTGAATTATAGACCTTAACCAAACACATTCACGACTTGCCTCATGTAATGCTAAAATTTCTGCATGATTTGACGATGTTGCTGTTATTGTTTGTTTCACAGATCGCCATGAAATCGCTGTGCCACCACATGTGAACAAATATCCTGTTTGTGATCGACCATTATGAGGATCTGATAAATAACCTGCATCTGCATAACCCATTAGATCTAATTTTGAATCATTTGGGTAAAACAAGCCCATATTCATAGTGCCTTTAAGGTAACGGAGTATTTGTTTTACTCCATTCCAATGTCTTCTTGTAGGTGAAGAACTATATCTTGCTAACAAATTTACAGCAAATGCTATATCGGGTCGAGTATAATTAGCAAGATACATTAGTGCTCCTATAGCACTAAGATATGGTACTTCAGGACCAAGTAGTTCTTCATCTTTTTCTTGAGGTCTAAAAGGGTCTTTATCAACATCTAATGACCTCACCACCATTGGAGTGCATAGTGAATGTGATTTGTCCATATAGAACTTTTTAAGCACTTTCGTTATATAAGCTTCTTGATGTACAAGAACACCTTTGTTTAAATACTCAATTTGTAATCCCAAACAAAACTTTGTCCTTCCAAGATCCTTCATCTCAAATTCTTTCTTTAAACAATCAATTGCCTTTGTGAGCTCATTAGGAGTTCCAACTATGTTTATGTCATCTACATAAACAGCAATTATGGCAAATTCATTCTCGGATCTTTTCATATAAATACAAGGACAAATAGGGTCATTTTTATACCCTTCCTTTAATAAGTACTCACTTAGACGGTTATACCACATACGTCCTGATTGTTTCAATCCATAAAGGGACTTATTCAATTTTATTGAATAATCCTTTTTAGAATTTGCTTTGTTGGGCACATTAAATCCTTCAGGGAGTTTCATATAAATATCATTTTCCAAAGAGCCATACAAATAGGCTGTAACAACATCCATGAGGTGCAAATTCAAACCTTCTTGTGCAACAAGGCTAATTAAATATCTAAATGTTGTTGCATCCAATACTGGAGAATATGTCTCCTCAAAATCAATACCAGGTCTTTGTGAAAAACCTTGAGCAACTAACCGTGCTTTGTATCTAACAATTTCACCATTCTCATTTCGTTTTTGTACAAAAACCCATCTGTACCCAATAGGTTTTACACCCTCAGGTGTGCGAACTACAGGTCCAAAAACCTTTCGTTTAGCAAGCGAATCTAATTCTGCTTGGATTGCATCTTTCCATTTTGGCCAATCATTTCTTTGCCGACAATCTTCAATTGTCATTGGTTCTTGATCATCATTGTCACTTATGACATCCTTTGCTACATTATATGCAAAAACCTCGTCAATATTGACTTTATTTCGATTCCATATTTTATGATTCATGACATAATTTATTGAGATCTCATCATTTTCAACAATTTCAGGTACCTGAGGTTCTTCTGGAACCGAATCATTGATTATGTCAAAAGAATCTTTTGGGACTTTTACCCCCTCGATTAGGCCATCTTGCCTTTTTTCCCTTTTTCTCACACGAGGATTTTTATCTTTGGAACCCAAAGGCCTACCACGCTTTAGGCGTGTTTGAGATTCATTTGCTATATTAGATTGTCCAACAGGAATATCAATTCTGATTGGAGTATTAGCAGCGGGTATATGCGACTTAGTTACCCTTTTTGTGTCAGTAAAAGCATCTGGTAATTGGTTGGCCAATTTTTGTAAATGAATTATCCGTTGAACTTCTAGTTCACACTCTTTTGTACGAGGATCAAGATGAGATAATGATAATTCATTCCAACCAATATCTTTTTCCAGTTTCTTTCTTTCTCCCCCTAACGTTGGAAAAATTGATTCATCAAAATGACTATCAGCAAATCGAGCTGTAAATAAGTCACCTGTTGATGGTTCAAGATATTTTATTATCGATGGAGAATCATATCCAACATATATTCCCAAACGTCTTTGAGGACCCATCATAGTCCTTTTTGGTGGGGAAATTGGGACATATACAGCACACCCAAAAATTCTTAAATGAGAAATATTTGGTTGTTGACCAAAAACCAACTGTAAAGGAGAGTATTTGTGATAACTTGTTGGTCTGATGCGAATCAATACTGCAGCATGCAGAATTGCATATCCCCAAGTAGTCATTGGAAGATTAGCTTTCATAAGTAAAGGTCGTGCAATCAATTTTAGACGTTTTATCAATGATTCTGCAAGTCCATTTTGAGTATGAACATGTGCTACTGGATGTTCAACTTCAATTCCAATTGACATACAATACTCATTAAAAGCATGAGATGTAAATTCACCAGCATTATCAAGACGAATTTTCTTAATTGGATAATCTGGGAAGTGGGCTCTTAACTTGATCAATTGTGCTAATAACTTAGCAAATGCTTGATTTCGAGTTGATAGTAAACAAATATGTGACCATCTAGTGGACGCATCAATTAATACCATGAAATATCTAAATGATCCACATGGTGGGTGTATTGGACCACAAATATCACCTTGTATTCGTTCTAAAAATGAGATTGACTCATTTCTAATTTTTTCTGGTGATGGTCTTATTATCAATTTTCCCTGCGAACATGCAGTACATGAGAAATCATTGGACTGAAGAAGCTTTTGACTTTTAAGTGGATGTCCACATGAGTTTTCAGCTATTTTTCGCATCATGATATATCCAGGATGACCCAACCGATCATGCCAAACAAGAAATTCATTCTTATTTGTAAGCTTCTGGCTTACAATAACATGCGTCTCAATCGCATTAATATATGTGTAGTACAAGCCATAAGAGAAGGCTGATAATTTCTCCAATACACATTTTTTATTTGACTCAATTTGAGTGATATAAAGATATTCAACATCTCCTTCATTATTTGTCTCAATATGATATCCATTTAGACGAATATCCTTGAAACTTAATAAGTTTCTATTGGACTTAGGAGAATAAAATGCATTTTTAATATGCAATCTTGTACCTCTTGGCAGAAGTACTGTAGCTCTTCCAGAGCCTTCAATTATATTTGTAGTACCAGAAATAGTACTAACATTGACTTCTCGCATTACCAAAGTAGAGAAAAATTTATTACTCTTGAGAATTGTATGAGTTGTTGCACTATCAGCAAGGCACAGATCCTCATCATTGGTGTTAATGCCAATATTCATTCTTCATATAAACATAAATATCAATATTAGAGATTACTTTGTAAGAGGAGAGAAAGAAAAAAAAAATAAAATAGAGGATTTTATTCATAAAAACATAAAAACTTGTACATATAAAAGCAACATGAATTAAATATAAAACATTGTCTTAAAAATTAATCATAAAATAAAACTATTTTCTAACACTCCCATCACCAATAAGGTGATCAATGCTTCCATCGGGTTTAGAAAAGAAATCACCAATATCAAGATGAGTAGTATCCATATGACCATAATCAGAATCACCATCTTCATAAGCAAAGTGTGTTTCTACATTCTTCTTTTTAAGTGATTCTTGGTAGAGTTCAACAAGATGCTTTGGTGTATAACAGGCACGGGTCCAATGACCTTTACTACCACAACGGTAACATATATTTTCAGCCTTTTTGCCATTATTTTCACCCCTTTCTTTTTCCTTTTTCGCATTCTTGTTCCACTTCTGTTGATGAAGTTTCTCTTTGAAAATTTCCTTTATAACCATGTCCACGACCATGATTAATAGCACGACCACGACCACGACCATGGCTACGACCACGGCCAAAATTACGACCACGATTATTATTATGGTCTTGACCTCGTCCATGATTATATGGATCAGATGTTGCTGCATTCACTTCTGGGAATGGAGCAGAACCAGTTGGTCGGGCCTCATGATTTTTCATCAAGAGCTCATTATTTTGTTCAGCCACAAGAAGGCATGAAATCAATTCATAATATTGATTGCTCCATTCACTTCTGGGAATGGAGCAGATTAGGCGGATCTCATGATTTTTCATCAAAAGCTTTATTGCTTTGTCCAGCCAGCCATGCATAGGCATGAAATAAATTCACAATATTTGTGAAGTCTCTTTTCACAATATTTTTGTTATGAGCAAATTAGTTGCTTTATTTCTTTATTTAATGGTATCCCAATATCCATTGCATCTAAATATATTTCAACATTTAAAATCCAATATAAGGAATTCTTCCTTACAATATCAAGGGTCACAAATCCAAATTTTGCAAAGTTTCGCGTGTTTAAAACTAACACATAAAATAATAATATTAATAATAATCATCATCATCAAAATAATAATATTAATAATAATCATCGTCATAATAAAAATATTATGACAGAGAATTTTGCAACGTTTCGCGTGTTTAAAACTAGCACATAAAATATTAATATAATCAAATTTCATGTATGAAATTATTAAAATCAAATAATAATAATAATAATAATATGACAGAGAAAAATAAATCAAACAATTATCATTACACAAAAAAAAGAAAATGAGATAAAGTTTGTGAATGAGAAAAAGATTAGAAAGAACCTCGGTTAAGGAATATAGAGCGTTGTTCTTAGGGAGAAAAAAAAAATATATGCCTTCACGCTCAGTTGGATAACCCTCGTGCTGATAACGTGTTATAAAATAAAGGTAATAAGAGAGACAAAGGAGAGGAAGAATAGAGAATGAGAGAGTAGGGAGCAACTTCTGTTTTTATGTGTGTCTCATTACTGATAGGACGAGTCCTATTTATAGGTACAATATGGTAACCCAGAAAGGATATAAAATCAAATAGTAAATACAAAATATTACATCATAAAGAGTAATGAATAATATGATTATCAATCATATGAGTAATTGTATAAATCAATGGACGACCATTAATTCATAACATATATATATATATATATATATATATATATAAATCACTAAGTAACTAAGTGATATGTGGTAATCACTATCATTAATGATTCAAACGGTATTAGCAAAAAATGATAAACAAAATTGACGAAAATTAAAACCTATTAAAGCACAAAAACAAGATTATAACTGATTTGATAAAACTTCTAAAATTAGAAAAAAGGTTTTTGTTGAAAATTTCTACTTTCTAGTCTTGATTATTTAAAGAAACTTTACCATAATTTTAAACAAACAAATTTTGTTCATATTTTTATCATTTAACGAAACCATTCTCAAAATATTTTTCTTTAATATGGTTGTAGAAATATTCTCTTATATGAAATTCCAAAAAAGGATAATTTATAAGGGAATAAAAGTCAGTTTCTTGACGGCATTACTAGTTGATGTTAACTAACTTTTTAAAATAATTTATGGCACATTTGAAATCGGAACTCATCGTGAGCACTATCATAATTAAAGAAAAGTATAAAAGTATGACAATTTGTTATTTTGTTTTCTAGTGGAAATGTAAATAAAGGAGATGGGATGACAAATATGTGATGTAAGTAATTGATTTTTTTTTTATTATAACTGATTATATATTTACATAATTATTTTTTTAATATAATCGAATAGATATACTAATTATGTATTTTTTATTATATTTTATTTTTGTTTTTTTATAAATAAATACTAAATCATATAAAACTAATAAAATATATCGTTTCTTTTTTATTTTTGTTTATAATACAATTACATTAGTACATTAGTCAATATATTATCAAAGTCAACACATGTTTGTAATTAAAAATGACTAATAAACAGGTTTGGTATGTATTTTTTGAATTTCTTTCAATTTTAATGAAATTTTTTTATATTGATTAAATATAAGTATAAATTTAGGTAATACGTAATTCTTTTAAATCGGGTATCAAAATGAGATAAGTAATACTTCATTTAAAAAAAAAATCGTCTTCTGTCCCAATTCTCATCTCAATATTCTTCATACCGTCACTGTTTTAAATTATTAAAATATCTTTAGTTTATTAGGTAATTCAAAATCTTTGATATTATTATTTTTTATCCATAGTTTCATAATTTATCTCTAGGTCACATATTTTATGATATTCACACTTTTTTTATAAGTATTTTACTTTTATCTAAGTATTATTTAACAACTTATTTCAGATTTATATAATTATCAATTTTATTTAGGTAAGAAAATATATAATTTTTTTATATTAAATCTTTAACAATATCATTTTTTTTCGTTGTAATTTTTAATTCTTTGTAAAACATTATCTAATTAATTTGGAATAGTACAAAGTCAATACGAATATACCCATCATTTAATAAAGATGACAAAACTTCAATGCCACAAAAATTGCATGCCATTAAATATCTTTTAAGTGGCTTTTTTTTTAATTTAACTTATTTTTTCTAAAATTTAAATATTCTTTTAAACTAAAATAATTATTTACAATAAAATAATTATCCTAGAAAATAAAATTGCCAATATTAAAATTATAAAATTATTTAAATTTAATTTTCTAATTATAATAATAATATTCTTTTTATTATAAAAAAAGTAAACATATGTTTTTCTTAGAAATCAAAGTGTGAGTCTAAGTTCTACATGAGGTAGGAATGAGAAGGTCACTATATAAGAATGAAGATGCATAAACTCTTTTTTTTTTTTAAAAGATTGGGTTGAGAGTGATGTTAATACTTTATATGATTGGGTTCAGGTTTCATTAATATTGTAACCTCTTCTTATGTAAACTTATGTCCTGTAGATAAGGTAAGGTGTCTCCTTAAAAAAAGATCTATACAAACAAAAGCTTGTAAACCTACAACTTTTAATTGATAAAAACAAAAAAAAAACTTACTTCCACGTAAGATAGTTTTCTCATTATCAAAAGAAAAAGAAAAAAAATTACCCCACTTTTCAATATAAAAAAATTTTGTTCAGATTTTATCATTTAACGAAACTGCTCTCAAAATAAATATTTTTCTTTATTTGGTATTTCTTTTAGAATATTTGTTTCCGCTTTCATTTACATGAAGTTCCAAAAGAGCATAGCCTAGGGGAAAAAGTTAATTTCTTAATGGCATTGATAACAACTCCTTGATGTTAAGTAACTTTTCAAAATAATTTATTGTATATTTGAAATTGTAACTCATCATATCAATATCATAATGTTTTGTAATTAAATAAAAGTATAACAATTTGTTCTTTTCTTTAATTAGTGCCTTCTGAATAAAGGAGTTGGAGTGGTTGATAAGAAATCTATCATCTATCATTTTATAGGGCCAAATAATTAACAATTTTTAATATAATTGATTACACATTTATATAATAAATTATTTAATAAATTAGACCTATAATAATTAATTATTTTGCATTATTTTTATTTATATTTTTGTCATAATTAAAATTATGACGGGACGGTGGACCAAAATATAAAGAGTTTAAAATTAGATATTTGAAATTGTCAACATAGTTAATGTTGAAAAATTATAAAAAATAGTAAAAATGGGTACAAGGTATGTGAAATTCAAATCTTGGATGCGCAAGATAATTACAAGATGCGGATAATATCATTAATTAAACATGTAAAATAAATATAGTTTCTTTTAAATATTTAACTTTCCTACAAATAAAAAAAGAAAATACTATCCAAATAAACAAAAATATTTTATTTTTATTTTCTTCCAATAAGGATGAACATCGTTATTATACATTTTCATTCAAAATAAAAAATCAGTGATCACTCACCTCTAAGACTTTTTTTTTGTTTAAAATATCAACTTTTTTATTTATTTAAAGCTTTATATATATATATATATATATATATATATATATTTGAATTGTTGGAAAAAAAATGTATTAAATACTAAGATAATGTATGCAGTCACACGAGTATACTTTTAAAATATACTTTTAAAAAACGTATTTGAAAGTTTGAAAGAAGAAAGATATTAACTATTACGTAGACGGTCACATGAGTACTAATTCCTTTACAATGATTATTTTACTTATTTGAAAAAGAAATTCTTAATACTAATACGACTCAGACGATGATACGAGTAGTTATACTTAAAACACTAAAGAAGAAAAAATATTTTCCTTCTTTAAAAAATGACGTTTTTATATTTTTATTTTAATGATTATTATTTTATTATTTTTATTCTTTTCTTTAGGAAGACATTTTTATTATAAATATAAGATGTAAAAAATAATTAATGAAATGTGTGTTACAAAAATTAAACTTTAAATTACAAATTAAAATAATCAAAATATGAGTGCAGGCGTAGAATGTAGTGTGTAAAAAGGAGTAATAAAATGGCCCAACCTAAAACAGAAATTAAATGAAATGTGGGTGTGCAGAGTGCATCATTCAGAAACAAATCCAAGTAATAAAGCCCAAAACAAAAAGAAAATGATCAGGATAGTTAGGTTATTATATATTGGAGTGCAAAACAAATAAATAAACACCCTAAACAAATCAATAATAAAACAAGATTAAATATATTTTTGGATCCTAAACTTTCAATAAAAATCAAAATTAATTTTTCTTTGAAACTTTGACCCGATTTAGTCCTTTAACTAGTGTGTGGATTTAGTTCTTTTAATCAAATTTTGTTAAGTTTATTTGACATTTCAAATATATTTTATGATAACATTTGAGTTGTTTATACTGTTTGATATGTTTCCGCTCCAATGTTAGCTGAGAAACGTGTTTAAAATGTCAAATTGGTAATCTGGAATGCACTGCTAAATCTGAGAGTGTATACCAGGTTGATGAATATGAAAGTTTTAAGTTGAAAAATTCTAGAATGTCTAGTTTGGAATGTTGTATCGAACTCGAGAGTCTATTTCAGATTGATCAATCTTGTATGCATATGCAAATTATGGATTGGCTATTTCGGAATATATTCTCAAATTTGATACTACATTTCAGATTGTCCACTCTGGTACTCAATTTTTGATTACCTGATTAGCTAATCCAGAATACAGTGTTGAATTCGGATATGCATTATGGATTACCCAATCCAAAATCACAAGTGCATACCAGATCGACCAATCCAGGATGGTTTCCATGTCTGATACTACATACCGGATTGGCCCATTCAGAAAGCACAATTAGAGTATAGACTTTGATTATTTCACACCAATGCTTATACATTGTCAATAATTTCAAAAAATGTCACTATTATTTTAAAGGTTCTGTTTTTCTTAAAATCATATTAGACAATTAAATATTCTTTTTGCATTAGTGATACATCTTGATTTGATTTTAGATTTTCAAAATTAAAAAAAAAATATATCCAATTTAAATCTAAGTGAATTGAAGTTAAAATCCAAAAATATGAATTTAGATTTAGAGAAATTTATTTAAATGGACATAAAATAATATTATGGATTTGAATTATAAATCTTAATATTTTGTCCATCCTAACTTGAGAAGTGTATATATAACAAAAGTAACACTCTAAAATTTGGATAGCATGCTATTGTAGATTTACTTCACAAAGCATCACCGGCCAAAATACTACCTTTCACCAGACAAGGCAAAACATTGTCTTGAAGATAAGAAAAGAATATACGTTTTCACTATTATGAAAAGTCCGTTTTCTTTGTAATAAACAGTAATAAACTTAAATAACTTAACATCATGATGAGATATAGAAAAGCTGGCGACATCAAGAAATAGAATGCACTCTTAAATCAGATTTGTCTAATATATCCACCAAGAGGGGATTGAATGGGTTATTCAAACTTTTACTAATTTAAATGAATCTTGAAAGTTTCTTTCATCTTTATAACCCTCAAAAAACTAGTTTTGCAGTTTTATATTAATGGTCTGATTAAAGCAATTAGGAAAGGTATAAAAGATGAGAGAAACAAAGAACACAACAATTTTTATACTGGTTCGATTCAAGATAAATCTACGTCCAGTTTTCTACTAAACAACCCACTTAGGATGATTCCACTAAATCAGTACAATTACAAGAATTACAAGAGCATCTATATAATTCAAGACCCTAAAGACTAAGGAGCTTGATCTACAAATCAAAAACTCCCCCTAGAAGCAATGCATCCACACAATTGCATCTAGACCTTCATTTTATACAGTGAATCAACTGTAAACAGAAATACAATAAAAAAGGAGCAAGGAATGAATACACCTAATGATGTACAGATTTATCACTTGATCCTAGATCCAAGCTTGATCCACCAATGTTGAATCCACTATCAATCTTCTTGAATGTCCAATTGAATGATCTCCCAAGAAAGCACAAGAACTTTGTGACTCTTGATCCCAGAAAAGAAATCTCTCAATCCGTTATTCTGTAATTCAATTATTTTTTTCTTTGTTTTAAAACTGATTTCAAAACTATTTTTATACCAGAGTTCTGCTGCAGTAATTAATGGATTAGGTATTTATCTAATAGATTATTGTGGGTGTATTTTCATTGCATCAGTGCAGTGCCTTCATATAATCTATTAGTTAAGTATTTAATCCATTTACGAGTTCTGCTTTTGACATATTCAAAAATTTGATAACTGATTTAATTCAATTCAAACTTGTTTTACATGTAATTTTATATATACAACACCTAATGTAAAAGATTAAATTCAGGACTGAACCTAAATCAGTGATGCACATGTTTGTATAACTTTGAACATCAACAAAATCATCAAAAATATCTTCGTTGGAGTTAAGCAAACTCCTCCTTTCAACCTATAGAGTAGACAATATAGCAGATGTTAACCCCACATTTAAAATTAATAATTAAGTTGAATTAATATTGGGACCCACAATTTAATTGATGAGTAGGTAAATTAAAGACCCCACATTTTAACTAGTGTTGAGGAATGGGTAAACTAAGTTCTATATAAGTGGAATATGGTCTCGCATTATTCTCACCATCTTTTTCATCTTCTTCTTTCCATTTCTTTCTTAATCTCACCATGACACTTTCTGGCAAAATCATCACTGAAATTGGGGTTCATGCAACTGCTGAAAAGTGGTTCAACCTCTTCGCAACGCAACTCCATCATGTTCAAAACCTAACTGATACAATTCATGGAAGCAGGCTGCACCATGGTAAAGATTGGCATCACAATGACTCCATCAAGCACTGGACTTATGTCATAGGTACAAAAACTTCTAATAACTCTACACATCATTCTCTCCCTCACTTTTAATACACTTCTATATTATAACTAATTCCCTCAGATTTTTACTTACATCTGTAAATATATAATTTTTATCAGTAAATAAATATAAATAAATAAACAATTGGATTATTCTAATCCATATATAAAATCTATAAAAAAAATTCTATTAACACAAAACTTGTAAAATTCAAACAATGAAGGAACTTAGAAATGGACAAAAAAATACTTTAAAAAAAATCATTAATTGAGCATGGAAATCCTCAAAACATCTTTTTTTTTTTATCAACAAGAACAAATATATTAATAGGAGTAATATGATTATCCCAACCCAAATAAAAAAAACAAAGAAGGAAGAGAAAGAAAAAAACTTGAGTTTTGGGACATAAACTTGATCTACCACTCTTGATTAACTCTATTGGAATGATTTTTATCTCTTAAGCTTTAAAAGGTTAATTGTTGCTAGTGTAAGCCTTACACCCTAAATCCTACATTATAAGGTACGTAATATTTGTGCACGATGTATTATATATTATTTTAGAATATGAGTTTAAACTTATTTGAATACTAATGTATTCAACTTTTTGTTTGGGACAAATAGTTGGTTAAATACAACAAATATTAATATGGTTTTTTAGTATAATAAGAAAAAAAACATAACAATTTTAGTACATCTTTAATTTTGTTAGTTTTGTTAATAGTTAAGGTAGTTGAGTATGTGTTTGATGTTCAATAATTATCATGTGTGTTTATTTAAGAAATAGTTTATGTTATATAAAACTAACGTGAGAGGACCTACTAAGGATATTAAATATATATAAAAAAAACATGGGTTAAAAGACTAACTTCATGCTTAAATAATTTTTCCTTTCATAGATGTACTCGATCATTAACAAGTTAAAACGAAACTATCAAAACTAAAGTTTTTGTATTAAGTTTTTTTTTTCGTGATGACAAATAATTAAGGTATCAACATAGTTGAGATATAAAGTTTATAAAAATATCTAACATAACCATAACCGTATTTGAAAAAGTGTTTTTTTTATTGTAATAAAAACGAAATAGTCCATACCTGCCATATCAAATCGACTATTCACCTAATCTTTTAGAATTGTTAGAAAAAAAATCAATATAAATAATAATAATAATAATCATAATAATAAAAAAACCAGTAATAAAATAGAGATAAAAGTAGATAATGTCAAGCGATTCTTATCACAAACAATAACAATATAAGATAAAAATTGAAAATAAAGAAAGAATTGGAAGGAGTGTGGATTGAGGCACGTAGAATGTGTATATGTATTCCTAAGATACAATAACTTGTGAGATTGATTGAGTACAATAAAAGATATCTGAACCTTATTACGAGCACCAATGTGTTAAAAGAAATATAAGACAAAAGACTAAAATGAGTGTTTTATATAAGTTGTTGCTTTTGTTGTGTACTTCCTCGTGAAAATAGGTAGCATGTATACATAGAAGAGAGTAAAATATGATTAAATTGTAGTAAACATGATTGAATAAAATAGTAATTTGTAATAAAGTTATATGATTGAATAAACATGTATGCAACAATAGGATAATTTTTTTTATTTTAAAATTATATTAATTGTTTCTAACAATCCCCACAAAATTAAAAAAAAAAATATAGAATCTTTTAAAACAAAATATTGTATTTCATCATAAGGAACATTCCAAGTTTGATCCATACACCTATAAACTTCCATCTTCCACCCTAGAAAATGCAGAAACTTAACTAGGTTTTAGTAAGCAACACATACAATATTGATGTTCAGATTAGGTTCTAATCAATGGTAGCATGTTACACTCTTGTGCATGTATCTCATTTCATGAACGTCACTTAAAGACTTGCACATATCTCACAATGACGGACCCACATCACGCTAACTAGGTAAATCTTCAAAGGATGGTTTGTGACTCATATTCCAATAATAATTATCATTTGGTTTATTAAAATGTATTTTAAAAAGTAAGCATAATAATGCACATTTGTTTCTCTAGTAGATCAAGAAACAACAATTTGTTTAGCCGGTTTCCATGATACTACAACTCCACCCAATGAAAAAACATAACTGGTAGTTGATTTTTGTGTCATTAAAATCAAAATCCAATTTGTATTATAGTATACCCTTCAACAATCTCAAGAAATTTCACATATTCAATATCATAACTAGAAGAATCACAAATAATATTATCATTATAAAGGCAAAACAATATTAGATGTATTAGAAACAGATTTAGTCAATATATCCTTTAAAGGAGACATCTCTAGATTCCATAATAGTATTGTAAGAAATTTCAATCATTAATTTTTCTTTTCTTAGTAAGAGGTATATTAACATTTGCAAGAGACCCTCACACTTTGGAATATTTTAAATGTTGTTCTCTTTTCTTCTATAACTTATAATGAGTTTTATCACAAATTTTATAAGGACCTCTTTCGAGAATATGACAATCAAAATATAAAGTTTCATCTCATAATTTTAGTCAAGACAGAACTTATAGCATAATATTTACCATATCAAATAAAATTATTGTTTTTTTCTTTTAGTTACCCATTTAATTCAAGTAAATTAGTTTTTTTTTTCATGTGTGTATAGAAAAACTTTCTTGTTTGTTTTGATTGAACACATATTTCACATGTGAGCTTTAAATCAATAGAAGATTTAGCAATACGATTAAGAGATACCATTCATCTAATAGAATTTAAATTTATGTGACCTAATCTAGCGTCCCACAATTTCATTTGTTGTTATCGACAGGAACATTTTTACACATAATTTATTTTAGACTTGGTAGTGACTTAATCATATCCATGAATACATAGTATTATCTCTGCCTTTTTCAATAAAAAGGAGTAATGAAAATAAATTTAATAGAACTTTCTTCTCTAAGAATGTTAAAAAAATAAAATAAAAAACAACAAGACACAAATAAGGATAAAAAGAGATTGATCAAGCCAAATAATTCTTATAACGAAAAAAATAAGAATATAAGATACAATTTATAAATAAAGAAAGGATTAGAAAGAGCGTAAATTGAGACACGCAGAATGCTACCCTTAAAGAGAAAACACCCTGGTTACACAGAACAAAATGTGTTCCTCTCTCAAAACACAACAAATCGTTAGATAAACCGAGTGTAGTGAAAGATCTCTGAACTTATGAAGATCAATATTATAGAAGACAATATACAAGACTCAAAATAATTTTATATAAGTTATTGTTTTTGTTGTGTATTTGCCTCATGGAATGGATTGTATTTATAGGTGAAAGGAAGTAAAATAGAACTAAATTGTGATAAACCTGATAAAATAAAATAGTAATTTGTAATATGATTAAAAATTGTTAATCCATAAATATTATTTATCCATAAAATTTGTAGTCCTTAAAAACATTAGTAACCTTAGGACAATTTATTTATATTTTAAATTGTATTAAATGTTTGTAACAAGAATAAAGTGAAATTCTGAGTTTTTTAAAGACATGAACTAAAGCTAAAATATTTATAATTGAAAAAAAAAATGTTATGTATAAATGAATTATTTTTCATTGTACGATTCTTATACAATGATTCTTTACTGGTATTAATTGTTTGTGAAAGAACAGATGGTAAGGTTACAACATGTCATGAGAGTATTGAATCCGTTGACGAAGAGAAGAAAACAATCACCTACAAGGTATTCGGTGAAGACATCGAGCACAGGTTTAAGGGTTTCAAGGCCATATTTGAAGCCATTGATAAGGAGAATGGTGGTGCTATCGTAAAATGGACCATTGAATATGAAAGGCTTGGTGAAGAAGTTGATCCTCCTTATGGCTACCTCGAGTACCTGCACAAATCTACAAGAGACATCGATGGTCATCTTCTGAAGGCATAGCCGCAAGAAGGAAAGTAAGAGAATGAATAATGGAGTTACTTGCCCTTAAAATAATGGTTGTCTTGTAATGATGTTGGAGGAGAAGTGTTCTTATCATATAGGTCTTTTGTATGAAGAGAATAAATTTGGATATGCATGTTAATTAGTGTTTGTGGATTGTTCTCTCACCTTTTCTTCTAAATCCATTAAATCAATCTTATATCTTTAGATTATTAGGAACGAGATGTAAAAACAATTTGTATCGTTAGACAATCAACAGATAAAGCCCGCAACGGGTAGAAAATGAATATTATAAATGGATACCCACGGATAGGAATGGCAACAGGTCGGGTCGGGCATGGATAGTGCCTACCCGCAACTCGACCCGCAAAAAAAATCCGTCCGTTACCCGCCCGTTTACCCGCCGGGTATCCGTTTAAAAAATACCCATGGATATTTTTAAAACCCGCGGGTACCCGTGGATACCCGATACCCATAAATATTTTAAAAAATATGTATTTTATAAATTTTTTAATATAAAATTATAAAAATAAAATATAAATTAAAATAAAATAAATTATAATTATAATTATAATTAAATTTGATATAATAAAATATATTGTTAATTTTAATTTTAATTAAATTTAACTTAATAAAATATAAATTAAATTTTATTTTTATTTTTTTGCGGGTAACGGGTACCCGCGGGTACGAATAGTATGATACCCGTACCCGACCCGTTTATAAGCGGGTATTAAAATATTCGCTACCCGCTACCTGCGGGTAGTAACTATCCGTCGCAGATTTTATCCGCGGATATCCACGGGCGCGGGTATTTTTGCCATCCCTACCCACAGATAACGGGTACACGTATTTTTTATACCTGCATTCGCATGTTAACGGGACAGGTATGGGTATGATAATATTCATACTCATGAATACCCGTATCTGCTATACTACAATTTAAATTAAGAAAACATGATTAAAATATTAAAATATTGATTTTGAATGGATTATTTTTTATCATTTGATTCGAAGAAAAATTTCATCTCGTAAAACTGTCATTCAACACTACTTAAATGGATTATTTGGACTTTGTTTGAAATTTATGAATGTTATATACTATATTTTATTTGAATTTATGTTTAAAATATGTTGTTAAATATTTTAGTTTTTTTATAAATATCCGTAGATATTAGTGGATATTAAAAAAAAGATATGGATATCCACATAATGTATACTAGCACAGATATGGTGGAGGCGGATACGAAACAGATATTTATCCAACGACTCATACCATACCCACCTAGTTAACATCTCCGATCTTATCACTCCTAATTAGTTTATATATATATATATATATATATATATATATATATATATATATATATATATATATATATATATAAATGAATGTTATGTTTCGTTAAATATATACCAACTTCTATGTACATATTAAATGAGTAACTTAGAAAAAAAAATTAGACCTAAATATTTATTTTTTGTCTCGTTTTTATAATTAGGTTTGCATTGTCAAATCTTCGCCAACACGTACAAACGCATTAACGAGGTGGTGATGAATTTAATATGTGCACCTACTTTCAATAGAAACAATAATATAATGGTTAAGTGGAATAAAAGAGCTGATCCATGTCAATACCTTACTACAATAAAACAATATATTTTAAATTAGTTTAAAATAGGTTAAAATACTTCGTTGGTCCTTGTTTTTGTCGCAAAATTTCAATTTGATCCTCGTATTTTTATTAGTCTTAATTAGGTCCTCATTTTTGTAAATTAGTATTAATTAGGTTCTTTCCGTTAGTAGAGAACTAACACCGTTAAGTAGGTGCCACGTGTCAGCTCCTCATTTTTTTGAATTTTTTGAATTTTTTTTAAATTTTTTATTTTTTAAAAAAATATTTATGTCACGTGTCACGTCTGTATTGTGCCACGTGTCAATCTAATATGGTGACACGTGTCAAATTATTATATGAATCTCAATTTGGTCCTCATATTTGTTAATTTGATTTGATTTGAGTCCCAAATTTTTCTAAAAATTTTCAATTTCAGGCACTCCAAATTTAGACCAAATTTTACTTTTATATAATGTTATGATTATTTTTATTAAAATTGATATTTTTATTAAACATTTTATTAGACCAAATTGAGATTCATACAATAATTTGACACGTGTCACCATATAAGCCTTTATGAAATTTAATGCAAATTGATATGATGTGAAATTGTACTAGCTCAAATGGTTGAGAAAACGTGGTTATATGAAAGGACTTGGGTTTAAGTCCTAAATATGCTAATTATATGATATTTTAAATTGTGCATTATTTTAATGTTATGCTGAGAAAACACCTTGTTAATGACTATTGAATAGTCATTAAGCCTCCTTTATACAAATTTTCGTTTTAGAGAGTAAATAGGATTTTTACTCTAATAATTGGAGGAAAAAACAGTGGTAAGAGTGTGTAATACCAATGTGATGCCTTTGTATGATAAAAGTCTCTCTGTTACGCGTTTATGAAAAATCCCCAGAAATCGCCTGTCGGCACATTCAAAGTTGTCAGGCGACGCATGAATATTAACCCAATTCTGGGTTTTTTTTTTGTGATGAACTGCTTGGCGACAAGGGTGGCTCCGCTAGGCGACACTAATACTATACAAAAACGCTATTTTTTCATACTTTTGGCACAGCAGGAACCGCCGGGCACAGCTTTGATACCGCTAGGTGCCAAGCTTTGATTTTCTTGACGCTAGGCGCCACATAGGGATGGCAACGGGGCGGGGCGGGGACGGGTTTCACTATCCCATACCCATCCCCGTAAAAAAAATTCATCCCCATCCTCATACCCAAACCCAACGGGTATCAAACTTTTGTCCCATCTCCATCCCCACCGGGTAACGGGTATAATCTCGTACCCATACCCGTACCCGTTTACTTACTACTTTAATATTAATTTTAACTAATTTTTATAAAATAATAAAAATTACGGTAAAGGAAACATAATATTATCAAATATTCAATATTAGGAGTATGGTTGTTTCTTTGATATCAAATACTTTGAAATAAATTATAATTGTTTACATTTTAGATTAGAATACCAAATAAAATTTAATGAGAACACAAACATTTATTAAATTTGCAAACATTAATGAAACCTAGTTGATAAACTTTAAAAATATTTTTTAAAAAAACTATAAAAGAAAAAAATATTTTTAAAAAAATATAAAAGGAAAAAAATATTTAAATTAAAATATATTTTAAATGTTTGTTTACTTCAATTTTTTAAATTATAATGAATCTATATTTTATACACTAATAAAAGTTATAATACATCACTTGATCAAAATGATGCAAAGAACAAATAATAAACATAATAATTAAATTTTAACATAGATCTTGTATCTTTTGAACCACAATATATGTTGGATGGTGGTAAAAAAATATTCATGGCAATTATATTAAATTTTTATATTATAGTAAATAAAAATTATTTATACAATTATATTGAAAAAATTAAAGTATGATTGTAATGAGTTAGAAAATAAAAAATAATTAGATAAAATTTATCAAAATAGTATTCTACATGATGAAAATAAAAAAAAATAAAAATATTAAGAAATTATCAAATGTGTATCTTATAAACAATTTGGAGACTATTGGAAGTAATCACACAAAAAGAAACAAATATATAATTAAGGGTATGATAAGATGAAAAATATCTTAGAGATCTAAGAAAACTTTTCAAATATCAACATATATACTCAATGGTTGATAAAGAAATGACGCAAAGAACAAATAATAAACATAATAAAATTTTATCATAGATCTTGTATCTTTTAAACTCCAATATATGTTGGATGGTGATAAAAAATATTCATGACAATTACATTAAATTTTTATATCGTAGTAAATAAAAATTATTTATACAATTATAGTGAAAAACTTAAAGTATGATTGTAATGAGTTAGAAAATAAAAAATAATTAGATAAAATTTATCGAAATAGTATTCTACATGATGAAAATAAATAAAAAAGAATATTAAAAAATTAACAAATGTGTGTCTTATAAACAATTTGGAGACTATTGGAAGGAATCACACAAAAGAAAACAAATATATAATTAAAGGTATGATAAGATGAAAAACATCTTAAAGATCTAAGAAAACTTTTCAAATATCAACATATATACTCAATGGTTGATAAAAAAAAAATGACGCAAAGAACAAATAATAAACATAATAAAATTTTATCATAGATATTGTATCTTTTAAACTCCAATATATGTTGGATGGTGATAAAAAAATATTCATGACAATTACATTAAATTTTTATATTGTAGTAAATAAAAATTATTTATACAATTATAGTGAAAAAATTAAAGTATGATTGTAATGAGTTAGAAAATAAAAAATAATTAGATAAAAATTATCGAAATAGTATTCTACATGATGAAAATAAACAAAAATAAAAATATTAAAAAATTAACAAATGTGTGTCTTATAAACAATTTGGAGACTATTGGAAAGAATTGCACAAAGAAAAAACAAATGTATAATTAAGGGTATGATAAGACGAAAAATATCTTAGAGATCTAAGAAAACTTTTCAAATATCAACATATATACTCAATGGTTGAAAAATAACAAAAATTGTTTTAGCGAAATAAAAGAGTTATTGAAATGAAATAAAAATTAATAATAATAAGAAAAGATTTTTTTATATTACCAAGTAAATGAAATGTTTATGCTATTAAACACTTAAATTAAGAGTATTAAACATTCTCATGTGAAAGGAAAATATACAATAAATAAAAATATTAAAAAACAATAGAAATATTCAAATGTTAGACATATTTTTTTTTTTAATTGACATACATCATTTTAACATAATTACATAAAGATTATGATAAGATAAAAAATATATTGGAGATGCGAATGAGTTTCATGACAAACCAAATATTTAGAAGAAATAAAAAATAAAAAGAATATATAGGGTTACTTAATTAATTGTGAATATTTTAATAATTTAAACGATGATCGAAATATGGCGGGGACGGGTATTATGGCGGGGATATATTCATCCCCATCCCCATCCCCATACCCAATTGAAAAAATCGGGAATTCCCCATACCCATACCCATACCCAGTCAATTCGGGGATTCCCCGTCAAAACGGGGACGGGTTCGGGCAATACCCACGGGGACGGGTTTATTTGTCATCTCTAGCGCCACATATTTTTCTAGTTTGCGCAGTTTTCGTAAAATTGCGTTTCCCGATTTGTTAACCGTCCGATTTAGGTGAAAATTTGATAGGAGATTCATGACATGTTGCTCTTCACTTTGAACAGTGAAGATTTGAATTATACGTCTGTAGCTAGATATATACATCACTCATGATTGGTTGTTTTAATAACCTAATAATATGATTATTAATGGATGATTAAGTGTTCTCAAGTGCTTGTATGGCCTTGATTGGTGAATGTATATATATAAATATATAGTTGTGTGATTGATGAGTATGTTTTTGGTAGTGCTTGCTAAGACATGTGGAATATATGAACTTATATATGTTAGCTCGAATGTATGATGTTATAAGTGTGTGAAAAAGGCCACTATTGATGATATCACTATGACCGAGTGTTGCATGATCATGACGGGTTTTGGGGAAGTATGGGAACATGATAATCATACCTTAAATGTAATGGAAATTGTGAGGGCATGCGAAATAAGTATATAGCTTTGATTGTGTCTTATGTGAGGTATGTGAATTGTAAGCATGCAAAGGGTTGGGAAAATGAGAAGGGGAAAATAAAGTGTGTTGGAATTGATTTAAGAGGTAAGTACATATGAATTATAAAAGAGAGGAATGTGTGCTTATAATTGAAAGATGCATATGTGTTATGATGTTGTAATTTGGAATATATGAATGTGTATGTTGATTTCTGGATGTTTGAGAATTGAATGGGTGAATGGTAGAAAATGAATTAGAGTACCTAAAACTAGTAGTATCACATTACTGGTGTGGCGCCTGACGATGTAGATTGGACCGCCAGGCGATAGTAGGAAACAAGGATGTCTTGTGAGTTGTGGCACCCGACGATTAGGTGGAATCGCCAGGCGGTCTGTACTGCCATTTCGCCTAGCGGTTCTTAGGCTGCGTTAGGCGATGGTGTAGTGGCAGGGTGCATGGTGATATGTTTTGCATGACTTGTTGTGTTGGTCCGGGTCTGGGATATGCTTGATGTTGTCATGAGCGGGTAGGTTCATGACTAGTGATGAACACGTGATGATATGAGCGGAGATGTTCATATCTTGATACTCTCATGTGGGGATACGAGCGGGGAGGTTCATATGTTCCGTGCTCACACTTGAGAGATGCTGCAAGCGGGGAGGTTCGTAGAGTTGGACCACGAGCGGACAGGTTCGTGGAAGCATTGGAATCCCTAAGACCAACTTGAGTATGTACCTTCTGTAGCATAGTGTGCTTTTCTTGTTTCGTTATCATGATGTGATAGGAGACTTGGATCAGGAGATGCTGTGCCATGAGCGGGTAGGTTCAGGGATAGTGGTGAACACATGATGATATGAGCGGGGAGGTTCATATCCTGTTACTCTCGTGTGGGGATATGAGTGAGGTAGGTTCGTATGTTCCGTACTCACACTTGAGAGATGCTGCGTGCGGGGAGGTACGTAAGTGGTGGATCACATGTGTTGGACTATGGGCGGGTAGGTCCGTAGAGCAGGACTACGAGCGGGGATGTTCGTAGAGCAGGACTACGAGCGGGGAGGTTCGTAGAGGCAGGACCACGAGCAGGAAGGTTCGTGTGAGCATCATAAACCCTGAATCTGAGACTAACTATTTTGTGTGTTGTGAAGGTTGAAAAGCCTTGGGGATTAAGGTCTTGGCCAAGAATTAACTAGAATAAAATAGATGGGTGTATCTTGATTTTCTTATTAACTTATATGTTATCTATTTATGAACTCACCCTATCTGCTTGTGTTTGGCGATGATCTTGTAATGCGTTACACGGGAGCAGATGATGTTGCAGGTGGTGCTGATGAGGCATAGCATCGGAGAGAGGTTTAGCTGGGAAAAGCTTTTACTAGAATTTTATCATTATTGTTTTTATGAACCTTGTAAACAGTTTTACTGATTTGTGAATTTGGATATTGTATTGGATTTTAATAAATTATGGATTTTTGGATAACTTCCGATTAATAAATGTTTTAAAATTTCCCACGTTTTGGGAAGCGAAGTATAATAAATGAGGTTTTCATCATATTTCTTAATTTTTATTACTTAAATTAGTAATATCCAACTGAGATGTTACATAAAGGGGAGTTTCTTATGTTTAGCCTTGTGGCAAGCATCACACACATAGTTTTTGTCAGTGCTAATATAGGAATATTTCTTTTGTAGTAAAGTCAATCTGTCATTAGATGGATGGCCTAAGCGGGAATGCCAAGAAGAGGGAATGGTGACAGAACAGAAAGAGGAATTATGGAGAAAATCTTGTGAGCGAAGAAGATATAGGTCGTCGTGAAGGTTAACTGAACCAATCCTCTCGTTGGTTGTTAGATCCTGTATATCACAACTAGAAGAGGTAAATGTGAGGGTATGATGAAGAGAAGAAAGTAGTTTGGAAACAAATATGAGATTAAAACAAAAGGAAGGAACATATAAGACATTGTAGAGTTGAAATTTTTCAGAGAAAGTAACAGTGCCACTATAATGAGCATGGACCGAACAACCATTTGGAAGGCTAATAATAACAGGTGTGATTCCTTTGAAAGAAGAGAAATAGTGCAGGGAAACACAAATGTGATCTGTGGCGCTAGAATCAACAATCCAAGTGTGATTGGAATGGAGAGGGTGAGGTTTTGAAGGAATATTACCAGTATTAGATTGGTTAGAGGTAGCAGCACCAATTTGGTTAGCGTGAACAACAGTATTGGTGTTGGAAGCATTCTTGAATAGGTCTGCTAAAATCTGGTATTGTTGTGGTGTTAAACGAATATGATCTTTATCAGACTGGTCTGTCGCAGTTGGGGCATCGTCTTGGGTGGAGACATTGTTGATGTGAGGTTGACGACCATTGGGAAACTTGTATCCAGGAGGGTAACCATGCTTCTTGAAGCAAACTTTAATAGTGTGACCAGATTTGTTGCAAAAGGTGCATAGTTTGCGTGTTAATTGAGGTTTACTGTTTTTGTTGTCTTGACTAGGAAATCCATGCTTGCGGTAACAAACAGCTTTTGTGTGTCCAGATTTGTGACAAAAGGTGCAGACTAGAGTAGATGATGCAGCAAGAGCGTGAGTGGAAGAAGAATTGGAGTTGCCCGAAGATGATGGTGCAAGGGTGTCA
This sequence comes from Vigna unguiculata, assembly GCF_004118075.2. Lineage (NCBI taxonomy): Eukaryota > Viridiplantae > Streptophyta > Magnoliopsida > Fabales > Fabaceae > Vigna > Vigna unguiculata. Next base: position 4,077,747 of record NC_040289.1, on the reverse strand, counting down.
CGATTGCTGATAGAAGGATGAGCAGCAACAAGTTGACGTTCTTGCTGTAGAACAAAAGAAAAAATTTTGGTGACATCGGGCATTGGATCCAAAAGAAGCATGTGAGACTTGATGTTGGTGAATTGATCGTTAAGATCGCGGAGGAACTGCATCGACTGATCTTCAAGCTTTCTTTGATTCAAGATGGAAGAAAGAGGGCAAGAACACTTAGGTTTGCAGGTGCATATAGGGTCAGGTTGAAAACTTTCTAATTCATCCCACAAAATTCTGAGTTTGGTGAAATAATCAGAAACACAAAGATCCCCTTGATGAAGAGTATTGGCTTGCATTTGGAGATCCGAGATTCAGGAACGGTCACCTTGGGAAAAATGATTGTGCAGATCAGACCAAATGGCAGAGGCGAGGTCCATCCAAAGAATACTCTGTCGAATGGAAGGAGAAACTGAATGGACGAGCCATGACACAACCATGCTATTACAGTGGTACCAAGATGCAAAAGAAGAATCAATTTTGTTAGGCTGAATAACAGTTCCAAGAACAAACTCTATCTTGTCTTTGGCGCTGAGGGCAGTGAGCATAATGTGGCTCCAAGAATGGTAGTTGGAAACATCAAGAACAGGAGAAACTAAGGCAGTGGCGAGATTCTCATTGGGGTACAGATATATGTAACTGTGTGGTGATTGGGCTTGCTGATCTTTGGATGCGTCAGCCATGAGGAGAGGCAAGAAGGAAAGAAGGAAAAACAAGAAAGGATCAAGAAAAAAAAGTTTAAAAGGATTTGCAGGCTAATGATACCATAACAGAGTTTGTACTAGAGAAAAGAAAAAGAAACTTTGTATTGCTATATTGATAAAAGTGATTACAAGAAGATGTAAAAGGGAAAAACAGAAGCAAGAATGAAAAGTATGTGTCTTGAGAAAGAGGGAGAGAACTTAAATATATATACACTCCAAAGCCAGGAAGCCAAGAAAGCCTAAAAAGAGAAGTGCTGACAGTTAGCAATAACTAAACGAACCGGGGTTTGTAATAGCATCAGGCAAAGGAGAGATGGAGCGTTTATTAGTAGAAAATGTTACAAGTTAGTATTTTTTTTTATATAAAATTTCATTTTTGAACTTTGAGCTCAATAGGATGTTAGTATACAGTTATTTAGAGTATTGCATTCATTATTGAAACTAAATTATTTAGATATGAACAACACAATGAAGAATTTCATTATGAATGAAGATGTTCTTTATTATGAATGTGTTTTCAGAAAACAATAAACTAAAGTTTTAACACTAAATTAAGAGTTTAAAAGGGTAAATTTGTATTTAAGACAGAAGCATGCATTGTTGAATCTGAATATCCAATTTGACATTTATGTATACAACGTTAGATAATTCAAAAGTATAAGCTCACGTATCTATCATATGCAGATATTATCAACATTGTACCAATCAAACTAATTTTCAAGTGCATAGGAAGCAAGTGTTTGAGACAATGAGTTTTAATATTATAATTCAAAGAAGTTTATCTTTTTTTCATCACTCATTATTTTTTTTTGTCTTAGATAGTGATGTTTAAAAGGTGAAAATCTGCGTTTTTTTTATTTCATGATCTCTTTGAATCCAAATTCTTAAAAACGGGTCTTTGTCTTTTTTTTTTTCATATAAGGACAAGTCGTCGGATACAAGATAATATTATAGGTGAAGTCGTCATATATCCTACTAGATTTTTTTTAAAACTAAAGTCGTCTTGTATGAGGACGGTTCAGTTCATGGAAAAAGTGAAGTTGTGAAGACACATGACGACTTCACTTTAAGTTTTTTTTTCTATTTTTTAAACATTGTAGTTTTAATTTTTTTATAAGTTTTGTTGCCGAGATCGTATATTTTTTTGTAATTTGTATTTAATTAAGTAAAAAAATTGAAAAGTGAAGTCATTATATTTTCTGACGACTTCACTTTGTACATGAACTGAGATTATCTTAATATAGGACAACTTTGTTTTTCAAAAAATAAAAATAAAAATAAAAACCGATAAGATATAAAACAACTTCATTTATAATGTCGTCTTTTATTTTGACAATTCATCTCTATAGTAAAAAAGAAAAAGTAATCGAATATCTTTACAATTTCAACATTAAAGGAATCCTGAAATAAAAAAAGCCTGAAAATCTAGTATATATGATGAACAACTACTACAACTTTATATGGTAGATACCTTATGTTTTAATTAATATATTTAGTTTTCCTCGATAAGTGTGTATGACACATATTTTGCAACCGATATTCCTAATCATATTCTGAAAGTGATCTTGTTTCTTTTTTTAAGTTTTTTCAACGTACTTTTGTTCTTGATTACGCAATCAAAATATTTCTTCTGATAGAATTTCCCAAATAGTAGTAAAAGAATATTCTATATTATACAAGATTTTGGTGTGGTTGTAAAAAGTTTTCTAAAAAAATGGAATGTAATTAGAAATTTAAAGATTAAAAGAAAAGCTCTTTACTCTGTTTTGCAAATGTCTCTTTCTTCCTTTGTTCCTTTTCTTCGAAAATCTTACAGCTTCAATCTTCGATATTTCCCGGATTGATCTTCAACTAGTTAGGAAATAAAATGGATTAAGAAAAAGTTATGTTCTACATTTCTTGCTCATAAAAGAAAAAATATGCAGAGGGATTGAAAGATGAAAGCAAAGATAAGAAAGTTAGAGATTAGAAAATGAAGAGAAGATGAAATAGGAGGTAGGAACTGCATGGTGCTTACCTTGGAATGGAGAAGAAGAAACTTGTACGTTCTTTCTTTTAATATTTTCTTCATCAATGTTAGAGAAACGAAATGAGAGTTAAGTCCAGATTTTCTATTAATTTTTTTTGATACTATCTTTTGTTGAGTATTAAAAATATATTGTGTTAATATTTTTAATATTTTTTAATATATTTTAAAATATTAAAATTAATGATAATAAATGTATTTTAAGATTACAATAGAGGAAAAGAAAAAAAATTCATCATAAAATCCAAATTTATTCTGTAACCTACTTCAGCATTTCAATGCTACATTAATACATACTTTGAATACGTTGTATCAGTAAATTCATTGGATATCCATATGGCACACATTTCAACGTTTTCTGATAAGATAGATTCAGTAACTGTTAAGAGTAAAGAAAGTTTTCCTTTTCTTTTTCCAACCATACATTTTACTTTTATCTTTATATTAGATAATGATGTTTGAAAGGTGAATAATGTTTACGATGCTCAAAATCTCATTATTACACATATACTCTTAAACGATAGTGAATATATTATGGTAATAGTAAAGAAAGGTTTAAAATTTCCGTCCCAGCAAAACAAAAATAGAGAGTATGAAAGGAAATATGATTATTAACATTGAACATAATAAATGTTGAGATTAAAGAAAAGACATACTGAAAATATAATAAAAGAATACATAAAAGTCATAAAATTATCTGATTACATGTTGAAATGAAACGGAAAACAAAAAGAATACATAAAAATTCATAATCACTCTATTAACATTGAATCACTCTATAAAAGTAGAGAAGTAATTAACATTAATATTAGAAACAAAGATGAATGAATGAATGCTGATATTTACAATAACAAACAAAGATACTCACCAACCATTCACCCACCAAGTTCACTGAACTTGTCGTCATATTTTCCTGCCTCTAAAAAATAATAATAACATAACAGTGTCAAATGAATGCAGAGAAACAAAAAACAATGTCAAAATATTGATTATCTTTTGTAACGACTTTGTCTGTAATATTATTGTCCTATATTATTTTAGGTATTATTGGTAGAATTTGCTGATAACTAACCAACACAAAATATTTTTTCTAATTTTATTTAACTAATTTAATTAATTATTTTTGTGACTGTACACAATGTTGCATTGCATGCTCTAAAACACAACATTTATGTGTTGCAGTAGTTTTTATATGCTAACCTGGTGGTACCGTAATGTTTTTGCTGTGAAAGAGATGGAATCGTTCATTTGATTTACAGCAGCATACCTTGATTTTTTATGCATTGAAATAACATTTCTTGGATCTCTTCTTACCTGTTTGCAAAATCAAATGATTTAGAAGATGAAATAATAGAAAATATTAGTTGTGAATAACATCTCTCTGCCACGCAGTTTTCTTGTTGTATAAAGTCTAATAATTTAAGTATTAAATTTCTGAGATAGATAAACTATTTTACTTTCTTTTATCATATGAATAAACAAAGTGTTTTTAGTATATATATATATATATATATATCGAAAGAAGTTCGTGAAAATAAACAATTATCGGGAAATGAAAAAAGAAAAATCATAAGCAGTTGTAATATGTAAAAATATATTCAGAATATACATTATAAGATGAACCATAAACCAGATTTTTCGAACATATATATATATATATAACCACCTACAAGATGAACCATAAACCAGATTTTTCGAACAGATATATATAAATAACCACCAACTATGAAGTAATTGTGAAAACCTATGAAAACTTACTGTGTCAGAAAGCAACTTCCGGCGACAGCAATTTTGAGAATACGATGACATATAGAAAGGAAAGACTACAGGAGAAGCTGATGTGTGTGAACATTTTAGGTTAAACATATATATATATAGCCGAATACGAGGATGTGGTCGTAAAAATTTTATCATTATTTAATTATTTTTATTAAACATTATCCGTAATTCAATTTCTTGAAGTGTGAAAATATATATGAAATCTAAACTACTATTAAAATATTTTTTAGTGTTTATAATGTTTTTTTCTTTTTAAATTAGATATGCATAAACAAATTTTCATATATTGCAAATGATAAGTTGTAAGTCTTAATTCCCTTCTAATACATCATTAAACTATAGAGTAAGTTTACAGTACCTAACAAATTATGACACTTATAATAAACCTTGTTTGCTTAAAGCAGCTAATCTGACATTTCATAAATGATCAATTGTTGAAAAATTCAGACATGAAGAATTGTAGGAAAATGTTATCTTTTTTACGATAGTACCCTGACAAGATGTTGAATATGTACTATTAAACTCTTTGAATACAATATTTTAGTAGCAAAGGCTTTTGTAAAAATACAACATTGTTCTTCAAGACATTGGAAACAGATGAAAGATGTTTAGACAAAATTAAGCACATACTATTAAGGATTATTCACATATTTAAGAAAGAAAAGAAGTGTTTGTCCAATATGTATATTGACTAGGGTTGAGTTCTTTTGATTTCCTAATCTACCCCTACCTTGTTATGTTGACTTTTTAGAAACATGCTTCACATGTCCGAATTTATATTTGCTTAATTTGATTGCCTTTTACATGAATCTTGATTTAATCCTCTCGTACTCTTCTCTTTTTTATGTTATCTAACATCTTTTGAGATGCAAATTCAATAAAAAAATATTATAATAAAAATAAGTGATTAAAAAACAAGGAATTATATTACTTACAAAGTTATTTTTATAAATTATTCTTTTTCTTTACATAATTATTTAAAAATATATAATTTTAAATATATATATATATATAATTATTTTTTCAAATATTTTCTTATCTATATTATTATTTTTATACACTTATTTTTCTAGATAGATATTCTTTACATAGTTATTTTTCAAACCAATTATTTGTTTGATTAATTTCTTAAAATTCTTCCTTCATTCTTTATTTTTAAATAAAAACAGAAGAAAAATATTAAAACCGATCTCAAAATTCAATTCCTCACAAATTGAAATTCGACTGGTTTTTCAATTAATCTGCGTCGATCGGTGTTCAGAATTTGGTTCTCTCTGAAATTGAAATTTTAGACGTGGAAATAATTGACACAATGTATTGTTGAAAAAGAAATATAAAATGTTATTTAAGTGAAAACGTTAATTGGCAGCATCGGTGGATTCCTTACACCGTCTCAGATGAAAACGATAATTGGTAGCATCATCGGTGGACTCCTGATACTGTCTCAGATCAAAGACATGCATTGGTAGTGACAGTCACCGAATTCCAATGCAGACTGCATTATTTGAAACGACTTGACGAAAAGTTTGGCCAATGTAATTCACTTCCTTCTGACTGAGAGATGCTTTAATTGTTAGCATTAATGCGTTCATGTTAATCTGTTTCACAATTTAAACTACTTGCATCTTCAAATGGAACTTTTCCTGAGTAAAGTAAATGCATTTTGAATACACGTTGTATCAGTAAATTCATTGGATCATGTCACACACTTCAACGTTTTTTTCTTTCGATAAGAGAAACTATCGGCGAATATTGTATACATTGAACTAAGATACACGCATGCATTCTGGAAATTCAATTTGCATAAAAATTACAAGTCTCCAAAGCATGTTGATGCCATATACCAATCGCCAAGTTGTTAGACATGGGAGTATCACTTAATAATAAATGGGAATGGAAAGTAGTGTGTGTGGAGACATGATTGGTTCAATGGAAATTGTACTGTATGGTCGGTCCATCGACATTGTATGGCCCACTGGTCCATCGAACAAGGTTGTGAGGGCTTGTCTACTGTATGGCCCATCGGTCCATTAGCATTGCATGGCCCACCGGTTCATCGAACAAGGCTGGGAGGGCTTGTATACTGAACACACCCTCGGTCGAGCGGCCACACGGATGAAACACATTTGATTGTTGCTTACCCATAAAAGGGACCATCGGTCGATCAGCCACACAGATGAAACACGTTTTAGTGTTTAAAGCTACTTGCCCATAAAAGTGACCATAGGTCGATCGGCCACACAGATGAAACACGTTTCATTGTTTAAAGCTACTAACTCATAAAAGATGACCCGCCTGGCCAAGCGACCATCGGTCGATCGGCCAAACGGAAAACCTGGACCAATCAGCCGGATTAATTAAAATTAAACAAGTCAATTAAAATTAAACAAGTCAGTAATCACAATTAAGGGATCATTGGGTCGTGATTAAGGAGCCCTAATCATAGGCCCACACCGGAAACTATAAATAGGGCCCAAAGGTAGGTTGGCGAGGATCTTAATTTCGCATTTATTACAACAGTTACGATTATCGACCGATCGGTCCCTCAACTGACTTAAGCATTAGAGCCTTTTAGACAGGTACATTGATCGTCTGTTCAACCGATCGGACAAGGAAGGAGATCGCGTGGAGTGGAAGTCTCAGCAGATTACTTGGAGAGTAAGTATCAAAGGGAAAAGAGTAAAATTTGAGTGGTATTAGTAGGTGTTTGGTCCCTACACCCGAAACAGAAATTATCTCATATCAATATCTTTATGACAAAATTATTACATAAAAGAACCTAGAGGACAAGAGTGTGTGTATAAGGGAGATGAATTTCAAAACTAAACTCTTAAATCAATTTATAAAATTTTGCAAGGTAATTATGGTGGGATCCTTTTTTCAATCTAATATGGAAAATAAAGACTATCTCAAGTGATTTACAGTTCGCTTGGAAAATAGTACATATAGTTTCTGAACAAATAACAATCTTATGTATTTTATTTTCTAATGTAAGATACCAAAGTGGATGATGAGAAATTTTTTTGATTAGCCGAATTGAAAGTATGAACATTTATAATAAATATGATATTTAGAGCAAACTTTACATATTCTAATTTGTGTATGTGTCCAATTGATTGTATTAAAGGGATACAACGACATTGATCAATTAATGAAATGAAATTTATAAGCCGGTGGACACATATTTCATTTCAACATTGGGTATATAGGTATGCTATTCAAAGTGTAGCTAAGGGTGGAAATTTATGTGTTTTATTCAATTACATTAAGAATATTTTATTTATAGACAAAGTTATGCAGAGTATTGCTTTTTTTTTATATGTTAACTTAAAGACTTATATTGTTAAGTGTATAGAAGGAAAGATTTCTCCGAATCAATGAAACTTAAGCCGCATTACATAAGGGATTGACACCATCTTCAATTTAAAATCTTAAAATAATTAATTTATTAATCCTTATTCTTATATAACGTTCTATTTGTTCATTTTTATACATTGTGGGAGTTATTTTTACACTTATATTTATAACATATATAACAATGATTTTTTAGAATAATCTTAATAGTATACATTGTTAAAGGCTAGAGATCTGTAAAAGGTAAAAATATATTAAGTAGTTTTATACAAGTGGATAGAGATATAACAATTTTTGTACACGAAAAGTTATGATATCGTACTAAACTCATGTATTTATATATATATATATATATATATATATATATATATATATATATATATATATATATATTAGGTAAAATCATGTTCCACTCCATGGTTTCTTCTTACACCTCCATTATTCAAGTGAGATGCTTTTGAAACTGTTCATTTTTATTAGTTTTTCCTTCTACTCTACTCCATCATGTTTATATATACTTTCCGGATTATAAAACACTTCTAGTTAAAAAAAATCATTGCAAACATATTTTTTTTTATGGACTAATATGAAACGAAAAATAACTTAATTTTGTATTACATTCTCGCTCAGTAACCTAAAAATTTGTGTTACATATAAGATTATATAATCCAGTATTATTTATTTCTAATGTTTAACATTTTGGATTGTGTATCCTGAAATTTAGAAATGTTTTTTTTTAATTACACAATCTAAAATAGATTATTTATAAGTATATTTGGATAACACAATTCATAATACATTATTCAAAAATATAGTTTAGACTGCAAAATTTGTATTTATTTAATAATTTTAGAAATAAATAATTAGTGTATATGATTTTTTAAAATAAATAAATAAATTGAATACAATATTATAATGTTCCGTTTCCAAGTAAGTTGATAGAATTATTGTCTTTCATTCGAGATATTATCTATTTTGGATTATGAAATTTTATCATATCTTTACAAAATACCTTAAAGATGGGATTAAAAGATATTTAAATCACCTCAAACTTTAATATCTAAAGTGATGTGAAATTTTTTGATTGTGATAAAAACGATATATAATAAAAGAGTTTATTATACTTGTCGTTAATAAAAGTTATATATTATTTACAATTGGTATAGATAAAAACAAATACTTATTAATGTTTAGGAGTTAAAATAATACATTTAGAATTTATAAAGTTATCTCATATCCAATGAAGTTTTCCTGTATCACCTTTAATATCAAATCCTTGTAATGTTTTCGACGTTAAGAAATCACTCCTCTAATATTAAATTATTAGTATGATGTTTTAGATTTTGTAAAAAAGTTGAATTTATTTTGTTTTCATCTGTATGGGTAATTTCCCTTTTATTATTAAAAAAATATATTCTTTTATTTTTCATCAATCTTTTTTCTTAATTTAAAATTCAAAAATAGTTTATCATAATCTAATTGAAAATTCAAAGATATAATTACCACAAAAAAAAAAAATTATGATATAATTGTTCTTGTACGAAACCAAACTGTCTCAAGAGTCTTATATCATTTGGCTCTACTTCTTGAACTCACATCTGAGTAACTTTCGAATTGCATTCTTGGAGGTGGAGTACCTGCAGACACTCCGACACCCAAGTTAATAACACTTAATAGAGCGTGTGTATTCAATCTGGGTTGAGTTAGTTGTCCTTACCTTCAAATACTATAACTAATTTTATATTACCTAATTTTGATCCTGACTTCATTGCTTTTACAACCATTTTCCTTCTTTCATAAATAATAATAAATCCCATGAACATTTTCTTGTAACTGTCCAAATCCATATTCCGCTTGAGATTACGTTGTATGTTCTTGCACTGGTCAAGATTTGGCCTACCCTTAACTAAGTCAAGTTGTATTCGGCCTAATGGGTCGAGAAGTATTTGGCCTCCCTGGGACGAGATGTTCCCAGCCACTTCTTACACCAGCCCATCATCACACCATCCATTTTAACTTTTCCATGAAAAAATGGCCGAGTTCATCCCACTTTCCCGTTTTCGTTGGCAATGCCTATTCTGCATGTGCATTGGGTTGGGTCAAGTACATTTCGACTTCTCCTTGGGCCAAGTGTATGTTGACATCTCTATATACATAGTACATTACTTTTTTATATTAATAAAAATTAAACATAAGAGTGAGAAATTTTTATTCTTCAAGATTGAAAAAAAAACATAAAATCTGAAAGAAAATAATGAATTTGTATTTATTTTTTTTTTCTAAACCAAAAAGATAAAAAAAATAGGTGAGACTCAAAAGATAAGTATAATATAATATGTAAAAAAACTAAAAACAATGTGAAAGAAAGTGAATAAAAGAATATCCTATAACTATTGTTATTTTTCATAATATATAATTTTATATTTTATTATTTATTAACATTATATTTCATACAAAGAAAAAATACTTAATTTAATTTTCATTAGTTTTTTAATATATAATTTCAAAATTTTAAAAATTCAATATATAAATTTAGAAAAATTTAAAAAATTTTGGAGGATCGTCCCCGGATATTATCATTTAGTTAATTTTTATAGTTGGTTGAACATAGAGCAGACATTATATCGTGGTGCCTTGAAATATGAAAATATATTTGTATATGAAATTATTATATTAAATAATATATCATGTAAGTAAGTATAACTTTTTTAATAAAGCTATGTGATAATTATTAAAATTGAAATATGTAATCATATTTATTATTAATGAAATTTAAATAAAACGAGTGAAACTAAAATTCTTATATTCAAACTGTAATTTGATATGTATTTATGATAATAAATACAAATTATAAATTATTTTTAATAAAAATTCCAATTTTAAAAGATAATTTTTTGTTTTATTTTTTATATAAATCTTTACATATTTATTTTTTTATTCATATATATTTTCTGTCACATTTCTTTTTCATTTCCTTCGTTTAAATTAATATGTTAATGTGGATAAACTTACTCAGATTAAATTAATATACAAAAGAAATTATTTAACATATTTTTAATCTACTCAAAATTAAGAAAATTTAATAAAATGCTATTATTAATTGGCTCACCCTACTCTAAACTGTTTAACTTAAAAATAAAGTTAGAAATTATTAATGAATTATTTTAGGCTAAATTCGTACTACTGAAAGCTGATTTTCAGAGGTCAATAATATTTAGTAGATGTTAATGTTTTTTTATAATGTCCCACAGTATTTATCATTATTTTTTGTAATTACTCTACAATTTAACTAAAAGGGCTAAATTAATATATAACTGGATATGAAATATAACTGAGGTAAAATTATTACTCTGTAGTCTATTTTTATTTTTAAAGATTAGCTTACAATATTATTTCACATAAAAAGTTAATTAACAATAAATTATTTCATATATCAATAATATTAAATTTATTAAGAATCTTTATTTGACTAACGTGATAATTTTTAATTGAATAAAATTTATTTTATACTAATTTTTGACATTTATAAATTTGTAAATATATTTATGCATAATTTAAAAAGTATTATTTCATAATTCTTTTAAAGATTAACTTACAAGTATTTTTATATAAAAATAATTAAATAACAATAAATTTTCCAACCACCCGGTCCCAATATTTGTGTATATATATGTTAGACCTAAATTGCTGAAAGATCACACACTCGGTGCCTCCTTTGTCTCCTTTGTTTTGTTTTGTTTTTTTTTCACTCTCATTTAAGTAAACACTTTCATTAACACTGTTTTACCAATGTATGTGTGAAAAACTTTATTTAAAAATATATTATGTTCTTCTGTTTTCTCAATATTCTATTTGTTGTGTTGAGAGGCTGCAAAAATGTATATAATAATTTGTTCTCTCACTCACATTCTTTCATTCACCATCTTGAACGATTGTGCACACAAAGCACATAAATCTTCTGCAAATTCTTGCCTAATATTGTCCATTTGTTTCAATTTTTTTTTAGTACAACTGTTCTTTTTAATTATTTTTTTCAATGAGTAGATTTTATTACGATTCAAATTTAAACATGTAAGGTTTGATAATTAATTGAATCTGAATATCTAAGTAATGGATTGTTTTTGTAGTATTTGAAATCCGAGTGTGAAAGGATGAAAATCTATTATAATCAATATAATACTTAAAGTTTCATCCTTTCATAATATATTTTATAAAACTATGAGCATAAGCCATTAGTTATATGTTTGGATTCAAAGTGATTATAAATTTTTTACATAATTAAATTTAAAATTATCTGATTAATATATGTATTGTGTATATAATGAATATTATATCTAAAAAAATATGCTGCTAATTAAGTGGATATTCGATCTTTCACAGGAAGAACAATACATAGTGTAGAAAAACTTATCAAGGTAGCATTTAGTTTACTGCAACAAATAACTTAAGTATGAAATGTATATAAACTTGTTTCAGTAAAAGAGATTAAACAAAATTAAACAAATATCATTTAGCATAACTTATAAAAAAAAGTATTTGTCATAATAATATTAATAAATTATTTAATGAATTAAAACTTAATAAATATAAATAAACATTTCATTATTATATGTTGCAGTGACTTAATGCTAACCTAATAAACTAATGAGATTTTGTATACTATGTAATGTTTTTCCTATGAACGATCAAATGCACATTTTTAGCAGCGTATATAAGATACTTGCATTTTGATGTATCTCAATGTTCAATATTATATATTATTGGATTGCAGTAGCCATAACAATCATATCTTCTTGATAACAATTATTTTACAATTCTTCATCCAATATAAATATAAATATATATATATATATATATATATATATATATATATATATATATATATATATATATATATATATATATATATATATATATATATATATTTCAACCTTCTCAACAGGACTTTGCAAAGGTAAGACATTTCGAGTAAGTAAACTTTTTTTTACATTCTAAACATTCTTTATTTGTTTCAAACTTTCAAGATTGTGTATAAATATTTTCTGCAAATTATTTTGTATATTTATTTCAATTTGTTTTCTAATAAACCACTGTTGTTTCTTATTTATTTTATATTCATATATACAGAAATATTTATGTCATGGTATACAGAAATATTATTCACCAAATATATTTTTCTAACATTGGTTCTTATATGGGAAACTCATTTTGTTAGTACTGTGAATTGATTAAGGTTATTTTGTGTAGTTAGTACATTGAGTTTCATGCATGTCTCAATTAATTTGAGAGTGTAATATGTTCTTATTTTATGTTTTATTGTTCTTGCAACTTATCCTTTCCGGCTACATACATTACATTTGTTAGATTTGAAAACCATTTTAATCAATTTAATAATTTTTTATATTAATATCATTTATTTAGTTGTTAGATGTATTATTATTCATTGTTACATGTATTATTATATATAAATTGGTTAGATTTCATGATCTGTTAAATTTAATCATGTAGTAAGTGATTGATGCACATCTACTTACCTTACAAAATGTAAAAGATACTTTCATAAGCAATCACATAAGAAAACACAATTTCACTACTGTTAAATAAACTTACAAAGATTCATTCACAACCACTCATCATCTGAGTTATCTAAATCATTATTTGAATCATCCAACTTCTCATCTAAATCATTTAACTCTATATCTTCATCCAGAAGCTCATCATTGTCATTGAAAAATTGATCATTATGCACATTGTGTATCGGATAATGAACATCATCCATGTTTACCTCTTCCATTGGGGCATTGTCATCAAACAATTGTATTTCCTCATCATCAAGAACAATATTTGTCATTCCCATTGATCCATCATCTTGAAAATAATCATTAACAACTTTCTCATTTGAAAAATCCTCATCATTTTTAATGTCTCGACCATAAATAACTTTGGTATAACCTTGCAAGTTGTCCACCAATCAGCACTATTTTTACCCTTATTATGTGGATATCTTGTATAGTACACTTGTTGAGCTTGTCCAACTAATACAAATGGCTCATTTGACTGAAGCTTTGACTTATGGTTGATATCAACCAACCCATATTTATCAACTTTAACACCATGAAAAGGATCAAACTAATGATATCGTAGCACTACAAAAAATTGTGTAAGTTGTGACGTTTAATTTTGTATATTGCGGCGTTTTTAAATGTCGTTTTTTACGTCCCTGACGTTTTCCGAAAATGTCATAATTCCTACCGCCAAAAAGAATAATATGGCGTTTTGAAGTGAAATGCCGCAACAAACGCCATTTTATACATTGTATAAAGTGACGTTTTAAAGAGGTAATTAATGACAATTAAAAATAACATTATTTACGTACTGCAAAACAAATCTAATGAAAATAGTGACACTTAAAAACGTCGTAATTCATATTACAATATTTATAATTTATTATTTTAAATTATCATGTAATAAAATGTTTTATTATATTTAATTATTCACGAATATTTTATAATTCAATATATTTTACTATTTATTATCATCTACCTATATTTATAAGTTCATAATTAAATATTTTATTATATAAAAAAATGATAAAACTCTAAACAAAATATATCAATATATAGATAAAAATGAACAAAAGAAGAAATTTCTTTGATTGTTCAACAATTTCAAAGTGCATAGGAGTTTAAATATCTAAGCATAAAATAGACAATATTAAAATTCATTGTCAAATCATAATACAAATCTACATTTAAATATAATCCTAATCGGTTTTGCTTCCACCACTTGATCCTGCTACACCATTTGGAGACGGTGCACCACTTTGAAGATCCTGTGTATGCAATGAAAAAAGAATATAAGTATTTGAATAATTTTAAAATAGTAATAGAATAAGTTTAAGAAATTTTCTAAATTAAATTATACCTCATTAGATGACGGATGTACAAAAGCAGCAACCATTGCAGCAAGAGGTTCAGGAATATCTTCTCTAGAAGCAATATAGGCAAGCACTATTTGCATTTGGTTCATTTGGTTCTTGACAGTTGCAAGCTCACTTTCCATCTTTACAAACTTGTCCTCCGTATTTGATGAAGTTCCACTAGATGAAGCAAAGTTGATTCCACTTAATTTTGCAGTCGGACATTACTGGAAAGCAAGTGTAGGACAAGCTCCAAATGAAAGTCCTCTAACTCGTCCTGGATATTCTTTTCCAAATATCACACCAACTAGATCATTTGGAGATATATCTGATGCAGTTTCTGGATTTTTCAACATCAAATCATCAATTTTTTCCTGCATAAAAACGTGAAACATCATCATCATCTCCTAATTAATACCAAATTCAAGTGTGGTATGAAGTTAGCAATCCAAGAACTTGTGAACTGTTAGAGATACATACGTAACCAATGAACCAAATGAGAAAGAAGAAAAATTTTCTAGTGCTTCATGGAAAACTATTGTAATGTCTCTAACTATATAACTTAAATAAAACCTAAAACCTGAATCTAAATATATATATATATATATATATATATATATATATATATATATATAAATACCAACAGGATTTATAAACCATCCAAAAAGATAAGTTTCTAAAAATAATTATTATATAAAGTATTTCTAATATAAAGTAACATGTAATATAACACCTAAGTCCACGTTCGTGGAAGTCCCAGATTGCATCATCATCATTATATGCACACATGTTAAAACACATTCATATACAATACTCGATGCAAGTATAAACTAAAACAGTGAACATTGATTGCATCATAAATTGCCACTAAACTTGATGTGAGCATTGAGAATTTTTTGCCATAATTCCTTTAGAACAGTTGGGTGAACCATCAAAGTTAAAATATATATATATATATATATATATATATATATATAGAAGGACACGTAATAACGCGACCATTAGAATGTTCAAATGCAAAATCTAAGAAGATGTTTAACTCATTGGAATATTCAATGGTGTTTCGTGGTTTAGAAATTCACGATTTATCTATTGACATGACTACAAAACAAACATCAAAGAAAAAATCATGATTAGGAAAGGGGTTATACAAACACGTGTAAAGGCCTACTACTATCAAAAACACTAAATGAACCATATTAACTAAAAAAATGGTTAATATCGATTCAAAGAAATTATCAAATCAAGAATAAAAAAATTATTTAACTACTTCTTTCTCACATCTCATTTTGTAGCATCTCTCAGTATCGTCCTCATTCAAATGGGATGTAAATGATATAATTACAGCCCAACTAACCTAAGCTAAAAATAATACAATAAACTATAAATAATACAAATATTCAATAAATAATATGAATAAATAAAAATTATTTAGCCCAAAGTTAGAACTCTATCAATTTAACATGATAATTAAGTGATCTTGAAAAAAAGTGAATTGGTGTATGTAGTAAGATGTGGATGCCAAATAGTAAAAAGAGGTAAAACTATAAAAAGTAACATAAAACCATAAAAAAAAAATATAAAAGTCCATTAAAAACGTAATTCACTTTTGCAGTAAAGTAATGATTATTCAATGGCTTAAAATGAAATAGGAAGCACACATGCAGTTGGAATAAAAATACCTCTTTTACGTACATATGACCTCACATTATCCACGTATGCCAAGTTTAAATCTACGACACCATGTTTAAATCTAATTAGATTTATTAGATTTATTAATTATACCATGCAATGGTAGCTATAGCCATAATATATTTCGCATAAAAAAACTCATGTCTAGACCCAGGCATGTATGCATGAATACAGACCAATTATTCCTTTGCTTTCAAATAGTTTTGGACCAAATACCCTGTCCACTTCAAATCAAGTATTGACAATCATACCCCTTTTTTGTCTCATACCTTTACCAATTTTTTTATTCAAAAGACTATGAAATTACCTTGAGAAAATCACATACGAGCCATGCATGAATTTCAAATGAATATTGGATACCCATACCAACATGCTATCCTTCTCCAAAGTAGAAATAAAATTTTCAAAGAATTTCTATATAAATATGGTCAATCAAAACTCAATCCCAACAAAGTAGTGCACTCAATCAACAATCACATTCCAATGCAAACTAAAGAAAGTGATTATAAATAAATAGCCTTAAGAAGCTCTGTAATCTCTTGTTCCAAATAAAACACATTAATCATCAACACACAATCAGTAACATGAATTCTCAATCCAACTCTAATTTTTAACTCTTCATCCAATCTTGTTTCCACTTTAAGTACTGCAAATGATTCAGAAAACTCAACACGACTAGAGCATTTCTTAAAGAAATAATCTACACCAGGCATGAATATCTTCATCCTTCATTCATGTTAACCCCTTTATTCTCCAACATTAGCATGCCTCAATAGTCAACAAATGATGAGATTGAGAACACTGTTTGAGATAAGTTTAAAAACAACATATGCATATATAATAATATATATTAAAAACAATTACATAAATCACTTAAAGTTTTCTTATCAGTTACGAATTCAAGATTATTGAATTTTGTAACTCAATAGACATTCAAACTTTAATGATATTGAGCAGGAGTGGGCAAAAAATTTAATTTTCTTAATCCAATCCACTTTTGCTCCAATCCACTCCATTTATAATCCATTTTATTAAAATTCTAATCCATTTAAAATCCATTTAATGGATATGGATTCCAATCTAATTTACATTTTATATATCTTATGGATTGGATATCCATTTTATAAATCAAGATTTTTAAATATGGATAATCCAAAAAATCCAATCCAAATTTTCAATTTAAATTTTTAGTTGGGTTAAACTAAAGGTTGAGATGAACTATGCTAAATTCAGACTTGGATGGGTCTTGCTCGACGACCCATACGGATCAAACAGGCCCGACAACCATAAGAGGTTGGGCGGGCCTAAAGATATGAACGAGATAGGCGGGCCCGACAAACCGAACGAGTCGATCAGGCCCAATGACCTGATGAGCCAGGTGGGTCTGAAGACCCAAACGGGCTAAACGGGCCCGAAGACCCGAACGGGCCTAACGACCCGGACGGGCTCGACAACCCAAACGGGTCTGACGACCTACACGGGCCTTACGATCCGGATGGCACAATGACACGAACGAGCCCTACGACCCAGACGGGCCCTACGACCCAGACGTGCTCGACGTCCCGGACGAGCCCTACGACCTGGATGTGCCCGACGACTCAAACGGGCCTGATGACCTTGACGTACCTGACAACCCAAACGGGCCCCACGATTCGAACGTGCCCGACTACCCGATTGGGCCCGACTATTTGGACCGGTCCGTCCAGGTTGTCTGGCTCGTCCGGGTCGTTGGGCCCATTCGGGTTGTCCGGTCCGTTCGCGTCGTCGAGCCTGTTTGTGTTTTTGGGCCCGTTCGGGTTGTCCGGCCCGTTCGGGTTGTCGAGCCCATTCGGGTCATCGGGCCCGTCTGGGTCGTTCGGGTCGTCGGGCCCGTCTGGGTCCTCCGGGTCGTCGGGTCTGTCCGGGTCGTCGATCCCATCCGAGTCATTCGGGCCCTAATGACACAAGTTTTAAGAAATTCAATTTAAATTTCTTTATTAAAAATGGATTCTGGATTTTAAACTTGATCTAAATATTTGGATTGGATTTAAATCTTGATCCAAATATTTGGATCTGGATTTTAAAAAAATTCAAACTACTTTTGCTAAAAAAATGGATTTGGGTCAAAAATCTAATCCAATTATTTGGATCTAAAATGGATGTGCATTGGATCATTAAATATCCGATCCATGCCCACCCTTAATATTGAGTGGCATTGATATTAATTCACATCCACAAGACCCATCCCCAAAACAAATATGCCCATATTTTCTTGATATTAATTTTGTATAACTTTTCAAAGCATTCAAGATAAAAAATCAATATGAAATAGATAACAATGTATGAGAAAATTTATATTAGTGTAATAGATAACAACGTATGAAAAAATTTGTTAGCATAGATAAATGGGAGACTTTAAATATAAAAGAATGTTATCTGTATGTAAATATTTTGTGTATACGGGTTAGGAACCCATTTCTCCTATTGAATACAATAGTTTTGCAAATAAAAAGCACTGAATTCCCATACTTAATTTTGGGGAGTAATTGTTTTCATTTTCTTGGCACATACCAGCAATGATTATAGAAAAGACAATGCAATCCATTTCATTTAACTTCTCCAACAACCATCAAAGTATATGTTATCATCATTGTAGATAATCTATTCAAAGTTTGTTAGTTCAGTCATTATATTGTGTTTTTTATATAGATGTAACTGTAAAAACAACATACTGCAGTTCAAGCTTATTACCATGTTTATATTTGAATGGTCAATTTTTTCTTCACTTATGGAGTGGCTTCGCAAAGTTTTGATTTATGTTTAATTCTCTCTCGGAAACAAAATATGCCCATATTTTCTCGATATTAATTTTGTATAACTTTTCAAAGCATTCAAGATACAAAAATCAATATGAAATTACAGTGTTCAGAGAATTACCTCCAATTGTAGAAAATGTAGATTTGACAGCACCTATTGCTTCTTGAATGTGTCACAACCCTTAACTATGTCTTGTATTTCCTGCATCAAAAAGAGAATTTATTGTTATATAAGGAACCCTTTAACATTATCTGTAATTACCAACATTTTACCTCTCCTATGGGTTGTCAAAAAGACTAGTGTTAATGATTTTTTTCCATTAAAATTTCAAATGCATTTATATATAATTCGAAACATTTTAAAAAGAAAGTGCTATGGCAATGAAAAGTTCCACAGTAGCTTGATTCATTTGAACAGAGAATGATTCATTTGAACTAAAAACTCTAATACAATGTCATACGTGAGTTAAAAAACAAAGAATGATTCATTTGAACTAAAAACTCTAAAACCCTAAATCACATCCATAGTGAAAAACTAGAAAACAGAGCAAAATAGGTTCTGAACTTCAAAACCCTAAAACCCTAACATAGAACATTACGTTGAATGAACAAACGAAGAAAAGAGAAGAGGCTGTGAATGGCTTCGAACGGTTGGGAGCAGCTAGGAGTGTCATCGAACAGTTAGGAGAGGTAGGGTGCGAATGCGAATGACTGTGAATGGTGATGGCGAATGCGAATGACTGCGAACGGTGATGGCAAATGCAAACGGCGAACACGAAGTTAGAGCAGCAAATGCGAACACGAATATGTTTCGAGAATGGTAATCAGAGATCTTGTTTCCAATGCCTTGAAAGTAGACACATTGAAGGGAGATGAATGTGAATAGTGATTTTGGAAAGTGAAATCAGAAAATTAGAAATGAAAATATTGATTTTGGAAAAGGGAGGGAATCCATTTTTAACAAAAAAAACAAAGAAGCAAAAGAGAGGGACTCACATATTAAAAATCGAGAAAGGATTTCAAAGTATAAAAAAAATTATTGAAAAGTGACGATTTTAAATGACATATTTTTCAATAATAGTACGACATTTAATAATATGATAGTTAAAAACGCCATATTTTGCATGTAAAATATGACAGCTCTAAAAATGCCGTATTATACTGTTAAAAGTGACATTTTCAAAGAACCGCCATATTAAAAACGCCGTTATATACGCGATTTTTTGTAGTGTAGGATAATTATTTTGTTTTGATATCCAGGATATGACAATTCTAATATTTCTTCAACAATTTCATAATAGTCCAAATCATTTTCACCGTATATATTTCCTCTAACACATATCCCATAGTTCATGGTAGATTTATTAGCTCTGTAGTTCTTAGTATGAAATCTATATCCATTTACTATTTGACCATTATAGGAAGTTACAATCTTAATCGGGCCGTAACTTATCTCTCGAATCAATCATCCTCGACTTGACCAGTAAGCACCTATAGAGGATTACATAAAGAAAATATATAATTATATCACTTAATAAAACGAATATCAAAGTAACATTTAAATTGTAATGGGAAACAACTCACTTGGTGCTTCAACCACCTATTGAAATCTTTATCTCGATACATCAATATTTCATCCTCAGAGATATTAGGATTTGTTTCCTTTAATGAATCCTCAAATTTCCTAATGCAAACAACAATTAATATTATAACTAAGTTAATTATGAATAGATAAATTACAAAAAGAAAAAGTTACTGCAGATATGGTCCTACTTCTTTGCAATTTACAATGACATATGTCTCAGCAATATGAAGTTCCTCCTCTGTTAATAATCTATTATAGCCTTTACCAATAGGATGACATGGGTGTCTAAAAGTAGATAGCTTCTCTGTATTTTTATCTTCACCACCATCATCGTTACGAATGCAGGGATTAAAATACATAGAAGCAAAATTAGAAATTTCTTCTAAAACATATGCTTCACAAATGGACCCTTCAACCTTTGCTTTATTTCAAACCTTTCTTTTCAAATATAACATGCATCTCTCAAATGGATACATCCATCTATATTGCACAGGTCCTCCGACCTTAACTTCATGTGGGAGATGTATAACCAAATGTTCCATTGAATCAAAGAATGTTGGTGGAAAAATCTTTTCAAGCTTACAAATTGTTTTGATGATAGAAATCTTAGTGTGCTCCATGATAGAATCATGCACTGCATTTGCACAAATCTCTTTAAAAAACAAGCTGACCTCTGTTAAAACATCTCGTATAGGCTTTGGCAACATATCATGAAATGCTAAAGGAATAAGTCTTTGCATAAAAACATGACAATCATGACTTTTCATCCCATATATTTTCCCCTTATCTACATTAATGCAACGTGAAATGTTAGACGCATAGCCATCTAGAAACTTTAGTTGTTTTATCCATTCACACACCATCTTTCTCTGGTCAGAATTCAAGACATAGTCCAAGCCTGACATTTCGTGGATCCAAAGCAAACTTAGGATGAATTGCATTAATTTTTTTCCAAGCCTCTGCATCAGCTGGATGTGTCATCACTGATTCATGTTGGCATACTCCATCTGCATGCCATCGCATATATTTTGAAGTATTAACAAACATAAAGAGGCGTTGAAGTCTTGGAATAATGGGGAAATATCTTAACACTGAGTAAGGCACATCCTTATTTTTTGTTGTAGTCTTGGGTTTAAATTACAATTCTTTACACGCCAAACAAACATTTTTGTCACTGTTTTCTTTGTAATATAGCATACAATGATTAGGACATGCATCTATCTTTTCATATCCTAATCCCAATTCACTTACCATTCTCTTCGATTTGTACAAATTTTCAGGCAACCTTTCTGACTCTAGAAGCATGCTTTTGATTATAGCAATCATTCGATCATAACAACTAACACTCATGTTAAACTCTGACTTCAAGTTTAGGAGTTGTGTTACTGCTGACAATCTTGTATGCTTCTTACAACCATCCCATAAAGGTTCATCAACATTCTTTAATAAGTTAAAAAACTTCTTAGCTGATGGATTTGGATCCTCTTCCACCTCTTGTACTTCTAGATTTGATCTAGCATGAAAAGCATTCATAACCATATTATGATATGGATTTGTACTTCCTTCAACACGGTCTTGGACAACAGACGCACCATCTATCCACCTTTCTTCACCATGAAGGGTCCAATTTGTGTACCCATCCATAAATCCATGCAGATACAAGTGCTTTTCCACATTAAATGATATATCCCAATAACGATTCCTACATTTTCCACATGAGCAAGGAATGTGCTTTGTTACATCAACAAATTTTGGATCTCTTTTAGCTACTTGAATGAAGCCATCAATGCCATTTCTAAATTCCTCAATTATACTACCAAATTGATCTTTTCTTCGCAACATCCATCCTTTGTCAGGTCTCATTGTCCTTGTAGATTGTTTAAACATTGGTCAACATTTTGAAAAGAATGGATTGACACTAATTGAAGACATAATTAAAATTAAGAACAAAAATTAGTTAAAATAAAGTAAATATGAGTAAATATTAATTGAAGCAAGATATTATATCTGCCATGTGATTACAATAGTTAATGGAAGCCTTCCTTAGCCAACAATTAACGTTGAAGAGGGTGACACTCTTGTGATTCTTAAATAAAACTAATTTACAATATATAAATAAATATAAATATCAATTCAATATACTTAAAAATCATTTTTTTAAATTATTAATATTTTAATGAAATTTATTGTTTGTTGAGAATTTACTTCTAAACATAGATGATATAAAACATTAAGTTTCAAATTAGATATATTCGAATTGATACCTTGCACTTCACTTTTCTTCAATATATATTATCCTATCTTAACTAAAACATTAAGTTTCACAAAAATTGTACCTTTAATAAACAAAAAGATGAATTAAACTTTTTAATCAATTGTGTTTTTCAGTTGGAGTTTTTTTTTCTTTTTTATTATTACTTAACATAAAGTCACATCAATATTGTTTATCTCACGCATTTGTAATTTTTCTTTAAAATGCTTTTATACCATAAATTGCAAGTCAAGGTTTAGTGTACCTTCTAAACTAAGAAAAACTGTAACATCACCCTATTAATTTAATGAAAATAAATTTTTCTTTCCACCAGCCTATGGTGACATATTTTCAATCGAAAAACTAAAGCCAAAGCAAAAAGACTCAAGTTTCTTTTAAATCTAACTCTTCTATTTTCTATTTGCAATTTTTCTACGTAGAAATGTGACTAACATTTTTGTTATAATGTTTTGACTAACAAAATATATAACAAAATAATATTAATTATTATCTAGTTGGAGTCGTATTATTATTATTATTATTATATTATACGTGATGAGTAATTCTAGATATTTAGGTATCTTTTAAATTCCTTATAGATGAAGGGATTTGACCTGCTAAACTATTATGTGACAAGTTGAGAGCATAAAGTCCTGTAAAAATCCTTATCACTCCTAAGTTGGACTCAAGAAGGGTAGTGATGATTTTCAGATGATTACTGTTGTACACCTAGAATGCAACAATGAACAAAGGGTAGAAACTGATACCACGTGGGAATAGTTCTTGCACTTGAAGAAGTGCTATAGTCCATGCACATAATGTAATGTGATGAAGCAGATTTAAGAATTGAATTATGTGCTTCATCTGCAAAATCAAGATGTGTACTTCATAAAGCAATGTTTTTCCATGAAATTAGATTTTAAAAGTTTATCCTCCATTCAGTTTCATAAGTGTTTTATTCTCTTTTTGTGATCTACGACTCTTGAAAATGTAACATTATTTTTAATAAAATATGAAATATTATTTGAGAGTAAATAGATTCTTAAAAGCAATAACTTAGAAAAAAGCTGCTAAAATATGTTTATGCACATTTTTCTATTTGGGTAGAGGAAAAAAGAATCAGTGGAGCAAAAATCAGATTTGGTTGCTCCATGGAAGGAACGGGATCACATATCTTATGAAGCTCATCAATCAGGTCCTTCTATAGGTATTTGAGTATATTAGATGAACGTATATTAGTTGTCTTCACCATCTACAAGGTCAGTCTCTCCAAGCAGGTATGTGATATAAACAATGTGATGTCTTATTTATTCTATTCATAAGTAGTGTTGAAGAAGGGTTGTGTAATTTTAGAATCCTGTATTTGCGATAGGCATCTATTGGAAGGAGATCATGATCCTAGATTTAATTCACCTCAGCATGGTTTGACGCCTGTGGCTGAAGCAAATAATAAAAATAATAGCTTACTAAAGCAGGTACTTCCTTAAGTTCCAAATTTCATATTTAATAAGAGGTCAATATTTCTAGAATGGTTTCTCAAGAAACCAGGGAACTTTGTCAGGTAATAGGAATCTAACTCTAAACTATCGTGGAAGGAAGATAAAAGATCGACATTTATAAGATTTGTCTCTACGGACAAGTTGTTGTGTGAAAAGCAAGTGTAGTTGGATTTGAAAGTCTCTTAATCAAATCTAACTTTATTATGCCATTTAACTTGTTGAATGACAGTTGAAGGACTTTAAGAGACATGAGATTAAAAAAAGATGGAGGAATGGGGCCTTCTAAATTATATATTACTTCTTAAATCAAGAGTCTCTAGCATGGAAGAGAAGATATTTGAAAAGTCATCAAGCTGCCCACGAAAATGGTTGTTAGAGAGATAAATACTTTGTATCAATGGAAGTGCAAAAATAGAAGAAGGAATGTTTCCATCAAGTTGTCCTAAAAATCAATTTGGATCGGCATTCTTAGACCTTCCAAGTGAACATAAGTGATTAAACTTGTGAAATAATTGTGTGAGGTTCCTATACATATTCCTAGCATTGCTCTGTTCTTTTCCCTCGGCTGACACACTCACCCCATACATATAGCATTGTCTAATCATGGTGAAGTTTTTTACAAGCATCTGTAGATCTAAGCTTTCAAGTTTCAGCGGTTGATTATATAAAAAGGAAAGAGAAGTATTAGTTTGCATTATTGAGGCTATGAAGCTGATGAATGAAATTGAGGTATGTGTATTTGTTTTCTTGTTTGTTCTAGTATATCATTACATTTGTTTTCTCTATCACTATGTTGTTTACTTTATGTTTTCCCACAATATTGATACAAAAATCTAGCAGTTAACAAATCTAAAGGCACAAACCTAGTTGAGCTTCTCAAATCTGCTTATGTTTTACCTCCATTCATAGTTTACTCACTAATCATTTGGAAAAAAAATCCTAATTTAATGCCACTAAATTTATTTACATCATTTAAAACTCAACGCTGACACTCCAGACAAGAAACAAACCATGAATTCACACCTTCTTAACTCCAATCACCCATATGACCTATTTCTAAGCATGCAGTGTTCTTATTTCTCTATTTCACAAAGAGGAATCATGGGAGAAAAACAAATCATACAAGCCTCAACGAAATTTCAGATTTGAAGTGGAAGATTAATTCAACGAATTTTCAAACCCTAAAAATCTAACGAAATACTTGTTTTGATTAATCGAATCAAAGGCTCGAACAAATTTCAGATTTGGAGTGGAAGATTGAAACCTTGGACATCAGCCAACACCGTGCATAGATTGAACGACGCCATGAGCTCTTAAACGAAAATTATTGACATGAGTGAGTGGAATATTAAAGATGGAAAAGCAAAGAGAAGAGTAAATTACCGATTAGGAGCAAGCAATAGATGTAACTACTCGAACGATGGTGAGAGGAAGAACCACAACGAACAACAGTGAGAGGGAGATGATCGAACGATGGTGAAAGATAGAACCCACAGTGAACAATAATGAGATGCAGATAAACGAAAGCAAATTCTACATTTTCTTCACCAGATCAGTATACGAAGGTGATGCTACGAAAAGAAGATGAACAAATTCAATCAGCAAGGAAAAACTTAAATGAAGTATTCTCGCATAACACCTATAATGCACGAATACGATACGTGTATCGGATACGTCGATACGTTTATTTTGAAAATAATAGGATATGATACGTGATAAATACGCGATATATGAATATTGAAAAATGTACAATAATTCTTAAAAGCACCATAAATATATGATTGTTATTGTGTGAATCCAAATTAAAACTATATGTACTAAATTTGTCAACATAAAAAAATAAAAATTATTGTCATTGTAATGATACTACTATAAGAAAACTTTCAAATAATGACCAATTTTAGTAACAAAAAATATGTTAGAGACCAATTTTCTAATTAGAGACCAATTATTTTAATAGTCAAAATCTTGATAGCTAATGTTAGGGACCAACTTAGAAACCAATTCATAATAAAAGCTATTTTAATTATCAATTTAGACACCAATTATATTTTTTTTGAACTATTTTAGTTGTAAATAATTTTTAGTTTTAAAATTGGTACTTAAATTGCTCACCATATAATGATTAATTATTTTTGGTCACTAAAATTTGTCATTATTCAAAGATTTTATTTTATTGTACTATGGCTTTATAAATTAGATATTTCATTACTTCACTAAGTATCGATGAAGTATCCTAAAGTATCGGACACGGACACGTGCTGGACACGGACACGTGACCCAAGTTGAAGTATCGGTGCATCATAGGTTATTATATATCGGAGTGCAAAACAAATAAATAAACACCCTAAACAAATCAATAATAAAACAAGATTAAATAATGTTTTTGGGTCCTAAACTTTCAATAAAAATCAAAATTAGTCTCTCTTTTGAAACTTTGATCCGATTTAGTCCTTTAGCTAGTGTGTGAATTTAGTTCTTTTATCCAAATTTTGTTAAGTTTATTTGACATTTTAAATGTGTTTTATGATAACATTTGAGTTATTTACGTTGTTTGACATGTTTCCGCTCCAATGTTAATTGAGAAACGTGTTTGAAACGTCAAATAAGTTTAACAAAATTTGATTAAAAGAACTAAATTCATACATTCCTTAAGTTGAGAAACTAAATTGGACCAAAATTTTGAGGAGTTATTAATTTCAATTTTCATAAAAAATTAAGTGACTAAAAATATATTTAACCCAAAAAAAAAACATGTAATGCAAAGTCTAGGCTATTTCTTCCCACACTCCCATTTTTTCTTCCTGCACCCCTAACTTTTAAAATTATGTTTTTGCCAATATAAAATGTTACATAAAGAAGAATTAAAATATATTCTTATCCTTCCTCCCACACTGCCTTCTTCCCTCATTTTTCACTGCACTTCATCTTTTTCTTCACCTCTAGTTTTTCCTCTTCATTCTTTCTAGCGTGTAGAAGAAACCCATAAACCAAGATCCAAGATCTAAGCCTTTGTTCAACTTGAGAGGAGTTATGACTTTCCTTTATGGCTTTTGTAGTCCCCTGGTAGGGGTGGGTGCTTCGTATTTGGGATTTTAATTCAATTCCGGATTTGGTAATCTGAAATGCACTGCTAGATTGTATACCAGGTCGATAAATCCGAAAGTTTTAAGTTGAAAAATTCTAGAATGTTCCAATTTAGAATGTGGTATCGGATTGATCAATATTGTATGCATATGCAAATTCTGGATTGGCTATAGGGGTGGACAAAATATCTAATTTTCTTGATTCAATCTATTTTTGCTCCAATCCAATCCATTTAAAATCCATTTAATGGATCTGGATTTCAATCTAATCTACATTTTATATATTTTATAGATTGGATATCCATTTTATAAATCAAGATTTTTAAATATGGATAATCCAAAAAATCCAATCCAAATTTTCAATTTAAATTTTTAGTTGGGTCTAAAGGTTGAGATGGACTATGCTAAATTCAAACTAGGACGGGCCTTGCTCGACGACCTATACAGATCGGGCAGGCCCGACGACCATAAAATGTTGGGCGGGCCTAAAGATATGAACGGGCTAGGCGAGCCCGACAAACCGAACGAGTTGATCGGGACCAACGATCCGAAATGAGTGAGCCCGATGAACCGAACGGGGCAGGTGGGTCCGAAGATCCGAACGGGCCAAGCGGGCTCGAAGACCCAAATGACTCAAGCGAGCTCGTAGAACCGAACGGGTCAGGTAGGCCCGAAGACCCGAACGACCCAGACGGGCCTGATGACCCGGACGGGCCCGACGACCCGGACGGGCCAGGCGACCCAAACGGGCCCGAAGACCCGGATGGGGTGGACGACCTGGACGAGCCCGGCGACCCGGACGGGCATGACGACCCGAACGGGCCGGACGAGTCTAACGACCTACACGGGCCTTACGACCCAGATGGGCACGACGACATGAACGGGCCGAACGACCCATGGGTCGGACGATCCGAACGGACCTGACGACCCAGACGGGCCTGACGACCTACACGGGCCTTACGACCCAGATGGCACGACGACACGAACATGCTCGTCTACCCGAACGTGCCCTACGACTCAGATCCGCTCGACGTCTTGGACGGGCCCTACGACCTGGACGGGCCCGACAACCCAAACGGGCTTGACGACCCGGATATGATCGACGACCTGGATGGGCCCGACAACTCAGACGAGCCTGACGACGTTGACGTACCCGACAACCCAGACGAGCCCCACGACTCAAACGTGTCTGACTACCCGATTAGGCTCGACTGTTTGGACGGGTCCGTTTGGGTCGTCGGGCCCATTCGGGTCGTCCGGCCTGTTCACGTTGTCGAGCTTGTTCGTGTTGTCGGGCTCGTCCGGGTTGTTCGGCCCGTCCGGGTCGTCGAGCCCGTTCGGGTTGTCGGACCCCTCTGGGTTGTTAGGCTCGTCCGGGTCGTCGGTCTCATCCGGGTCATCCGGGCCTTAATGACACAAGTTTTAAAAAAATCAATTTAAATTTATTTTATAAAAAATGGATTCTGGATTTTGAACTTGATCTAAATATTTGGATTGGATTTAAATCTTTATCCAAATATTTGGATTTGGATTTTAAAAAGATCCAAACTACTTTTGCTAAAGAAATGAATTTGGATCAAAAATCTAATCTAATTATTTGGATATAAAATGGATGTGGATTGGATCATTAAAAATCCAATCCATGTCCACCCCTAATTGGCTATTCGAGAATATATTCTCAAATTTGATACTGCATTTCGGATTGTCCACTCCGGTACTCAATTTTTGATTACCTGATTAGCTAATCTGAAATCACAAGTGCATACCAGATTGATCAATTCAAGATAATTTCAAGATTGATCAAATAATTTCCATGTCTGGTATTACATATTGGATTGGCCAATCCAGAAAGCACAATTAGAATATAGACTTTGATTATTCAACGCCAATGTTTATACGTTGTCAATAATTTCAAAAAATGTCACCGTTTTTTGAAAGGTTCTGTTTCTCTTAAAATCATATTAGACAATTAAATATTTTTTTTCACCAGTGATACATCTTGATTTTAGATTTTTAAATTAAAAAAAATATCCAATTTAAGTGAATTGAAGTTAAAATCCGAAAATATGAATTTAGATTTAGAAAAATATATTTAAATGGACATAAAATAATATGATTTGAATTTATAAATCTAATCTTTTGTCCATCCTAACTTTATATATATATATATATAAAACAAAAATAACACTGTAAAATTTGGATAGCATGCTATTGTAGATTTACTTCAGAGAATATCACTAGCCAAAATACTACCTTTCACTAGACAGGCAAAACATTGTCTTGAAGATAAGAAAAGAATATCTTGAAAACAACGTTTTCAGCATTATGAAAAGTCAGTTTTCTTTGTAATAAAGTTAAATAACTTAACATGAGATATAGAAAAGCTGGCGACATCAAGAAATAGAATGAACAATATAGAGTAGACAATATATTGGATGGTAACCCCACATTTAAAATTAATAATTAACTTGGATTAATATTGGGGCCCCACAAATTTAATTGAGGAGTAGGTAAATTAAAGACCCCACATTTTAACTAGTGTTGACGAGTGGGTAAACTAAGTTCTATATAAGTGGAATATGGTCTCGCATTATTCTCACCATCTTTTTCATCTTCTTCTTTCCATTTCTTTCTTAATCTCACCATGACACTTTCTGGCAAAATCATCACTGAAATTGGGGTTCATGCAACTGCTGAAAAGTGGTTCAACCTCTTCGCAACGCAACTCCATCATGTTCAAAACCTAACTGATACAATTCATGGAACCAGGCTGCACCATGGTGAAGATTGGCATCACAATGACTCCATCAAGCACTGGACTTATGTCATAGGTACAAAAACTTCTAATAACTCTACACATCATTCTCTCCCTCACTTTTAATATACTTCTATATTATATCTAATTCCCTCAGATTTTTACTTACATCTGTAAATATATAATTTTTATCAGTAAATAAATATAAATAAATAAACAATTGGATTATTCTAATCCATATATAAAATCTATAAAAAAAATTCTATTAACACAAAACTTGTAAAATTCAAACAATGAAGGAACTTAGAAATGGACAAAAAAATACTTTAAAAAATATCATTAATTGAGCATGGAAATCCTCAAAAACATCTTCTTCTTTTTTATTAACAAAAATAAATATATTAATAGGAGCAATAGGATTGTCTCACCCAAATACAAAAAATAAAGAAATAAGAAAAAAAAATATCAAGAACAACTCTAAACCTTACAACTTTCTCTTCTATAATTGTTCTTCACCAAGTTACAAGAACATAGACTCGATGAATCACTCTTGATTAACTCTACTAGAATGATCTTTATCTCTTAAGCTTTAAAAGGTTAATTGTTGCCCGTGTAAACCTTACACCCTAAATCCTACATTATAAGGTAAGAAATATTTGTGCATGATGTATCATATATTATTTTAGAATATGAGTTTAAACTTATTTGGATTCTATCAAATTGGCTTATGTGAGTGTTGTATTTGCATACTAATGTATACAACTTTTTGTTTGATATAAATAGTTGGTTAAATACAACAAATATTAATATATTATTTTAGTATAATAAGAAGAAAAAAATAACAATTTTAGTACAACATATTTAATTTTGTTAGTTTTGTGTGAACTTTGTTAATAGTTAAGGTAATCGAGTATGTGTTTGATCCTTAATTATCATGTGTGCTTATTTAAGAAATAACTAATGTTAATATGAAACTAACGTGAGAGGACCTACTAAGGATATTAAATTTACACAAAAAAACAAAGGTTAAAAGACTAATTTCTTAAATAATTTTTCCTTTCATAGATGTACTCGATCATTAACAAGTTAAAACAACATTGCCGAAAATGTAACAACTTGTGAGATTGATTGAATGTATTGAAAGATCTCTAAATCTTATTATGAATACTAATGTTTTAAAAGAAATATAAAACAAAAGACTAAAATGAGTGTTTTTGAATAAGTTGTTGCTTCTATTGTATACTTCCCTCGTAGAAATAGGTAGTATTTATACATAGAAGAGAGTAAAATACGATTAAATTGTAATAAACTTGATTAAATAAAATATTAATTTGTAATAAAGTTAAAAATTGGCAATCCATAAACAACATTTACCCATATAATAAATAGTCCATAAAAACATTAATAACAATAGCATAATTTTTTCTTTTTTATTTTAAAATTATATTAATTGTTTCTAACAATCTTCATATAATTTAAATAAAATAAAATATAGAATATTTTAAAACAAAATATTGTATTTCAGCATAATCAACATTAATTTCAGGTTTGATCCTTACACTTATAAACTTCTACCTTTCGACCTCAAAAAATTCAGAAACTTAACTAGGTTTTAATAAGCAACACATACAATATCGGTGTTCATATTATGTATACCCTTCAATAATCTCACACCTCCACCCAAAGTAAAAACATAACCGGTAGTTGATTTTTGTGTCACTAAAATCAAAATCCAATTTGCATTAGTATACCCTTCAATAATCTCAACAAATTTCACATATTCAATTTCATGACTAGAAGAATCACAAATAATATTATCACTAGAAGGCAAAACAATATTAGATGTATAAGAAACAATTAGTCAATATATCTCTAGATTTCGTAATAGTATTGTAAAAAATTTCAATCACTAATGTTTCTTTTCTTATTAAGAGGTATATTAACCTTTGTAAGAGACTCTCACACTTTGAAATATTTTAAATGTTGTTCTCTTTTTCTTCTATAACTTATAAGGAGTTTTTTGACAACTTTTATAGGAAATTCTTTTGAGAATTTGACAACTAGAATATAAAGTTTTACCTCATATAATTTTAGTCAAAACTGAACTTATATTATAACATTTACCATATCAAACAATTTTTTTTTCTCTTTCAATTACCCATTTCAATTCAAGTAAATTATATTTGTTTTTCATGTGTGTATAGAAAAAGACTTTATTGTTTTCTTTGATTAAACACATATTTCACGTGTATGCTTTAAATCAATAGAAGATTTAGCAATACGAATAAGAGATATAATTTATCTAATAAAATTTGAATTTATGTGACCTAATCTAGAATCCGACAATTTAATTTGTTGTTACCGGTAGGAAAGTTTTTACACATAATTTTTTTAGACTTGGTAGTGACTTAATTATATCCATGGCAAACATAGTATTATTATCTCCACCTTTTTCAATAAAAAGGAGTAATGAAAATAAATTTAATATAACTATTCTCTCTAAAAATGTTAGAAAAAAAATAAAATAAAAAAACAAGACACAAATAAGGATAAAAAGACATTGATCAAATCAAACAATTCTTATAAAAAAAAATAAGAATATAAGATAAAATTTATAAATAAAGAATTAGAAATAGCCTAGGTTGAAACACGCAAAGCACTACCTTTATAGAGAAAACACTTCTAGTGCACAAGACAAAATACGTTTCTCTGTCAAAATACAATAACTCGTCAGATCAACCGAGTGTAGTGAATGATCTCTGAACCTTATAAACACAAATGTTTTAAAAGACAATACTAAAAATAGTTTTATATTAGCTATTGTTTTTGTTGTGTATTTGCCTCATGAAATGGATTGTATTTATAGTTGAAAGGAAGTAAAATAGAACTAAATTGTGATAAACCTGATAAAATAAAAGAGTAATTTGTAATAAGATTAAAAATTGTTAATCCATAAATATTATTTATCCATAAAATTTGTAGTCCTTAAAAACATTAGTAATTTATTTATTTTTAAATTATATTAAATGTTTGTAACAAGAATAAAGTGAAATTGTGAGTTTTTTAAAGACATGAACCAAAGCTAAAATATTTATAATTGAAAAAAATGTTATGTATAAATGATTATTATACAATGATTCTTTATACTGGTATTAATTGTTTGTGAAAGAACAGATGGTAAGGTTACAACATGTCATGAGAGTATTGAATCCGTTGATGAAGAGAAGAAAACAATCACCTACAAGATATTCGGTGAAGACATCGAGCACAGGTTTAAGGGTTTCAAGGCCATATTTGAAGCCATTGATAAGGAGAATGGTGGTGCTATCGTAAAATGGACCATTGAATATGAAAGGCTTGGTGAAGAAGTTGATCCTCCTTATGGCTACCTCGAGTACCTGCACAAATCTACAAGAGACATCGATGGTCATCTTCTGAAGGCATAGCCGCAAGAAGGAAAGTAAGAGAATGAATAATGGAGTTACTTGCCCTTAAAATAATGGTTGTGTTGTAATGATGTTGGAGGAGAAGTGTTCTTATCATATAGGTCTTTTGTATGAAGAGAATAAATTTGGATATGCATGTTAATTAGTGTTTGTGGATTGTTCTCTCATCTTTTCTTCTAAATCCATCAAATCAATCTTATATCTTTAGATTGTTGGGAACGAGATGTACAAAAAATCTGTATCGTTAGACAATCAACAGATAAAGCCTGCAACGGATAAAAAATGAATATTATAAATGGATACTCACGGATAGGGATGGCAACAGGTCGGGTCGGGCACGGATAGTGCCTACCCGCAACCCGACCCGCAAAAAAAAAAATCCACTTGTTAACCGCCTGTTTACCTATCGGATATCCGTTTAAAAAATACCCGTGGATATTTTTAAAACCCGCCGGTACTCGTGGATACCCGATACCCACAAATATTTTAAAATATATGTATTTTATAAATTTTTTAATATAAAATTATAAAAATAAAATATAAATTAAATTATAATTATAATTATAATTAAATTTGATATAATAAAATATATTGTTAATTTTAATTTTAATTAAATTTAACTTAATAAAATATAAATTAAATTTTATTTTTATTTTTTTGCGGGTAACGGGTACCCGCAGGTACGAATAGTATGATACCCGTACCCGACCCGTTTATAAGCGGGTATTAAAATATCCGCTACCCGCTACCCGCAGGTAATAAATACCTGCGGGTAGTAACTATCCGTCGCAGATTATATCCGCGGATATCCACGGACGCGGGTATTTTTGCCATCCCTACCCACGGATAACAGGTACACGTATTTTTTATACCTGCATTCGCATGTTAACGGGACAGGTACGAGTATAATAATATTCATACTCATGAATACCCGTATATGCTATAATACAATTTAAATTAAGAAAACATGATTAAAATATTAAAATATTGATTTTGAATAAATTATTTTTTATCAATTGATTTGAAGAAAATCTCCATCTCGTAAAACTGTCATTTAAAACTATTTAAATAGATTATTTTAAATGTATTCGTCAAATTTTGGTCAATTTGGTTCTTTTCACTAATGGTGTTTAAATATTTAACATTTTTTAACAGTAAATGCCACGTGTCATCTTTTTTTTTTTTAATTTTAAAAAATAATTTTTTTAAATATTTTTAATTTCAAAAAAATTGTCCACATGTCAAGTCACAATTGTGCCACATGTCAATGCTAGGGCCACATGTTAGTTTGTAGTAATATTATTATTTTTGTTCAATTTAGTCCGTATATTCGTTATTTTTGTTCAATTTAGTCCCAAATTTTGTTAAAATAAATCAATTTTGTCCCTTTCAAATTGACACCAAATTTAATATCTTTTATACAAATTATGTTGATATTTTTTCTAAAATTGACATTTGAATTTATTATTTTTTAAATTCAATTATAAATTATTAAATTTAATTATAAATTTAATAAAATTTTTATATTTAATTGCTAAATAGAATATAATTATTTATAGTATTATAAGAATATAATTATTAAATGTTTTTTTCTAATATTTATATTCTAAAATAATTTTGAAATTGATATTTAAAAATATTAAATATTCAAAATATTTTTGAAAAGTAAACTAACATTTGTAAAATGCAATAAATATTTTAGATTTTATTATCTAAAATGCAATAAAAATATTAAATATTTTATATTTAAATGTCAATTTTACAAATGTTAATATATATTTTTAAAATTTTAATAATATTTAAGTAATTATATTCTATTTAACAATTGAATCTAAGAATTATATTCAATTTATGATTAAATATAATAATTTATAATTGAATTTCAAAAACAACTAATAATAATGTCAATTTTAAAAATTAAATTATTCCATTTTAATAAAATTTAGGATTATATTAAAAGAAATAACGAATATAAAGATTGAATTGAACAAAAGTAACGAATATTGAGATTAAATTGAACAAAAATAATAATACAATCACAAAATGACATGTGGCACTAGTATTGACACATGTCACAATTGTGACTTGATACATGAACAATTTCTTTTGAAATTAATTTTTGTTTAAATAATTTTAAAAAATTAAAAAAACCAGAAACTGACATGTGACATGTACTTTTAAAAATGTTAACTATTTAAATACTGTTAGTAAAAATGATAAAATTGAACAAAATTTGATAAAATGAAAACTTAATACAAAATGAAATTGAAGATATATATTTAAGTCATATATATATATATAAATGAATGTTATGTTTCGTTAAATATATACCAACTTCTATGTAGATATTAAATGAGTAACTTAGAAAAAAATTATACCTAAATATTTATTCTTTGTCTCGTTATTATAATTAGGTTTGCATTGTCAAATCTTCGCCAACACGTACAAACGCATTAACGAGGTGGTGATGTGATGAATTTAATGTGTGCACCACTTCCAATAGAAACAAGAATATAATGGTTAAGTGGAATAAAGCACCTGATCCATGTCAATCACTTACTACAATACAAAATATATTTTAAATTAGTTTAAAATATTAGTGTTTTCAAATTGTTACATTATTAGGATCACGCAAAAAGTAATTTTTTAAAAGTTAAAAAATATAAAATAATTTTTAAATGATTTAGTTATTGGCAAAATCGATTTAACTATTTTTAATATTTTTTAATAAATAAATATTCATGTTACTTGATTAACATCAATGTACTTGACACCAGTAAAGATCGTTTAATATTATGCAGTTGACTTAATTAATTTTATGTGAATATTAACTATTTTTAACCTTTTTGCTAAATAAAACTAGTTATGTTAGTTTTATGTTCGCTACTAACTAAAATAAATATTTGACAGTAAATCTACTCATTTATTCTGCAGTTTCTTTTTCTTATTTGAGTATTTAGACTATAGCATATGATTAAGAAATAAATGTAAATATTTCTATTTCAGTCCGATGTAGTGTCCATGCATATTTTTATTGTCAATCATTTAGAAATATAATTGTACTGTATGGCCCATCGGTCCATCGACATTGTGTGGTCCACCAGTCCATCGAACAAGACTGAGAGGGCTTGTATACTAAACAGACCCTCGGTCGGTCGGTCACACGGATGAAACACATTTGATTGTTGGTTACCCATGAAAGGGACCATCGGTCGATCGGCCACACGGATGAAACACATTTCACTGTTTAAGGTGACTTGCCCATAAAAGTGACCATTGGTCGATCGGCCATACGGATGAACATTTCACTGTTTAAGGTTACTTGCCCATAAAAGCGACCATCGGTAGATCGGTCACATGGATTAAATACGTTTCATTGCTTAAAGCTACTAACTCATAAAAGATAATCCGTCTGGCCAAGCGACCATCGGTCGATCGGCCAAACGGAAAACCTGGAAGAGTCAGCCGGATTAATTAAAATTAAACAAGTCAGTAATCACAATTAAGGGATCATTGGGCTGTGATTAAGGAGCCCTAATCATAGGCCCATACCAGAAACTATAAATAGGGCCCAAAGGTAGGTTGGTGAGGATCTTAATTCCGCATTTATTACAGCAGTTACGCTTATCGACCGATCGATCCCTAAACTGACTTAAGCATCAGAGCCTTTTAGACAGGTACACCGATCGTCTGTTCAACCGATCGGACAAAGAAGAAGATCGTGTGGAGTGGAAGATTCAGCAGATTGCTTAGAGAGGAAGTATCGAGGAGAAAAGAGTAGAATTCAAGTGGTATTAGTAGGTGTTTGGTCCCTACACCCGAAACAATGACCTTTAAAATAAGTATTTTATAAGTGGAACTCTATCTATAATATATACATTTCAATAAATTTTAAATAAGTATTTTAAATATTTAATAGCATTTATTAAAATTTAACAGAATTTGTTAAAGTTTGAAATGTAAATTTTTTTATGTAGTTTCCATTTTCTAATCAATTTAAGGAACTACTCTGTCATAGATGAAGAACGTTTAGGAATTATGACTCTCACAATTATATTATTAGATGAATTCAAGAACTTACCTGGATCCATTACAAAGTTCACTTAATCAATATGTTTTCCCTTCTCTTACCTCTCTTTAATGGCTTCTTGATGATATTGAATTATCAAGTAGAAAGTCTTCTCCAGTCAAAGTCACTTTTCTTTACGTTCTCTTTGAAACGTAAAAACTCTACCACTTTTCAGAAAGCAAGTGTCATACTTTTCTTCTAGTATTTTAAATTTTTAATAAAATACTATAATACCCCTATGAAGTGAGAAGTGAGGAAATTAATTTAATAAGTCCAAAATAATCCCCCATAACTTTAATAACTTATATTCTAATAATCATCACATTAGAATCTTTACATTAAAGTTATTCTTTAAATTACATGAACCAAATATTAAATTAATATATAATTTAACATTCTCCCACTTGGTACATGTGATGACTTGAAGATCCAATATTAAACTTTAAGTGCAATCCATTCATTGAAATTATCAAGTAAACTTTCTTTAATAATTGAATTGGATGATGGATCATGGCGGTTGCAAGCTATTCAACAACATGGTTCCTTCCATGTATCACAAATCATCTAACTCAATTTCACTTTAATTATACCATAATATGTATCTTTATTTTCTTTTCAAAGATGCATCCTGTCATTCCACATAAACAAAACAATAATGTATACTTTTAATTGTGAATGACAAATAAATGAACAAAAACATAACTATAATTGAATTCACAAGTGTCAAACAAAGAGAGCATTATTGAAATAATGTATATATACCAGATTACATTCATAAAAAGGACTTGCCCATAACACCCATCCTTTCAACATGACCAATAAATGTTTTGGGTGATAAGCCTTTAGTTAATGGATCCGCTATCATTAAATCTGTACCAATATGCTCAATTAACACTCTACGTTTCTGCACTTCTTCTTTGATCGATAAGTACTTCAAATCCATATGTTTTGCACCATTCGAGTACTTATCATTCTTAGAGAAGAAAACAACTGCAAAATTGTCACAATAAATCCTTAATGGTCTAGCAATATTGTCAACAATACCAAGCCTTGAGATAAAATTCCGCAACCACAAAGCATGAACAGTAGCCTCAAAGCATGTTACAAATTCAGCCTCCATGGTGGAAGTAGCAATAACTGATTGTTTTGCACTTTTCCAAGAAATTGCTCCTCCAGCCAATAGAGAAACATATCCAAATGTGGATTTTCTTGAATCCATACATCCTGTATAGTCTGATCCGAGTAACCAATCACTTCAAGATGATCTGACTTCCTATAGGTGAGAGTATATAGTTCTTGGTGCCTTGTAAGTACCTAAGAACTTTCTTTGCAGCTTTCCAGTGGTCCATACCAGGATTACTTTGATATAGGCCTAACATACCAACAACAAAAATGATATCCGATCGAGTACAAGTTTGAGCATATATCAAACTCCCAACCATTGATGCATAACGAATTGACTCCATGGCCTTTCATTCTAAATCATTCTTAGGATATTGCATTTGACTAAACTTATCCCCTTTCTGAATTGGAATTATTCCAGCAAAGCATTTATCCATTATGAATCTATCTAATACCTTGTTAATATATGATTTTTGAGACAATCCCAAAAATCCTTGTGATCTATCACAGAATATTTCTATTCCTATCACATAGGATGCCTCACCCATATCTTTCATTTCAAAGTTATTAGAGAGAAATTTCTTTTCATCATGTAACATGGCAACATTATTAGTAGCAAGTAGAATATCATCAACATATAGGACTAAAATTACAAACATGCTCCCATTAACCTTCATGTAGATACACCGATCAATGGTGTTTTCTACAAAACCATATGACGTGATGGTATCATTAAACTTGATATACCATTGTCTAGAAGCTTGTTTTAGTCCATATATTGACTTCTTTAATTTACACACCATATTTTCCTTTCCTGTGGAAACAAAACCTTCAGGTTGATCCATATATATTTCTTCCTCTAAGTCACCATTTAGAAAGGCGGTCTTTACATCCATCTGGTGAAGCTCTAAATCATAATGAGCCACCAAAGCCAAAATAATTCTCAAAGAGTCCTTTTTAGAAACAGGAGAGAATGTCTCTTTGTAATCAATGCCATCCTTTTGAGTAAAACCTTTGGCAACAAGTTTGACCTTATATCTTTCAATATTGCCTTTTGAGTCACGTTTGGTCATAAAGACCCATTTACAACCCACTTGTTTAGAACTTTCAGGCAATTCTACTAGATCCCAAACTTGATTGTCATCCATTGACTCTAACTATTCTTTCATTGCATTGAACCATTTTTCAGAATTATAACTTTCCATGGCTTGTTTAACTAAGACTGGATCTTCATCAATGCTTAAGTCACATTCATGTTCAATAGAGTAAACCACATAGTCATTTGAAATAGCTGGTCTCTTTTGCCTTACAGACCTTTTTAATATTTCTTCTTGTGTACCATTTCCTCATTAGTGACTTGCACATTGTCACTTGGTTCATTATCTATATGTTCATTTTGTGGTGTTGGAACATCAACTTATTGTCTCTGTATGTTGTGTGACTGTGATACAACAAGAGGGATAACAACTTGAGAAGAGACATGTGTAGAAACATTATTGTTAGTCTCTTGAATGTCCATTATACATGATTTCTCACTCCCGCTGAATTGGCCATTCTCAATGAACCTAGCATTACCAGACTCAACTATTCTTGTACTATGGTTAGGACAATAGAACCTATATCCTTTTGACTTTTTAGGATAGCCAATGAAGTAATCGCTAATGGTTCTTGCATCAAGCTTCTTTTCATGTGGATTATATATCTTTAATTTTGCCGGACATCCCCAAACGTGAAGATGTCTTAAACTAGGTTTCCTTCCAGTTCACAGTTCAAAAGAGGAACTACTTTACTAGGAACATTGTTAAGAAGATAAACAACAATCTTTAATGAATACATCCACAAAGATTTAGGAACATTGTTATGACTCAAAATACTCCTAACCATATCCATGAGAGTAAGATTTCGCCTTTCTACTACACCATTTTTTTGTGGAGTATTGGGCATTGTATATTGTGCACAAATAGTCTGACTTTCGAGAAACTTTGCAAATGGACCTAGGCATTGTCCACTTTCAGTGGATTTTCCATAAAATTCACCACCTCTATCAGATCTCACAACCTTTACTTTTCTATCTAATTGTCTTTCTACCTCATCAATAAACACCTTTAGGATGTCCACTGATTGAGACTTTTCATGTAAAAGATATAAATAACAATAACGTGAAAAATCATCTATAAAGGTGATAAAATACTTTTCACCACTCCAAGATGGAATGTCAAATGGACCACAAATATCTGTGTATTAATTCAAGAAGTTCATTACTTCTTGTGGCAGAATTCTTTGATATGTGTTTAGTTTGTTTACCTTTAATACAATCAACACATACATCCCAATCACCAAAATCCAATTGAGGTAAGATTTCATTTTTCACCAACCTCATCATCCTTTCCTTGGATATATGACCCAATCTTTGATGCCATAAGAAAGCATAATTTTCATTTTGTACATTGCACTTACTACTAGAAACATGTTCAACATTAAACAGGGAATTAGTAAAATTAACATTAAGATTCAAATGGTATAATCCATCACATAAAGTACCAGAACCATAATAGTACGTATGTCTATACAAATAAAAAACACCATTCGCAATCTTAAAATTAAAACCTAAACAATCCAACTTTGCAACAAAAATCAAGTTTCTAGCATAACCAGGAACATAGAGACACTTTTCAAGATCTAGACAATAACTAGTGTCTAGAATCAATCTGTAAGTCCCTATTCCTTCTATTTGTGCCTTCATTCTGTTCCCCATATATAAATACTTTTCAATTTCTTTTATTGGCTGGATTAAAAGAAATCCCTACATAATATTAGAAACATGAGTAGTAGCTCAAGAACCTAACCACCAAGTATTATTAGGCACTTCAACAATATTTGTTTCAAAACTTACAGAAACATAAAATGTACCTTTCTTTTCAAACCAGGATTTCCTTTTTGAAATATCTTTCTTGAAGTGACTCACCTTCTTGCAAAAGAAGCATTTATGGTCCTTCTTGATTATGCCCTCATTAACTTTCATTTGGGCTTTGTCCTTCTTGTTCTTCTTTCCTAGATCAGTTTTGCTAGAGCTAGAACCATCATGAGTCATGAGATGAATTGAATGATCCTTTACTTTCTTGAGCCTTCCTTCCTCTTGAACTAACATGACTTTTATTTCTTGAAAGTTCCATTTATCTTTAATAGTGTTATAATTCACTTGGAACTGACCAAATTCAGGAGGAAGAGAGTTCATAATAAACTGTACCAGAAAGGATTCATTCACCTCCATTCCCATTGACTTCAACTTTGTAGCTATGTTTGTTATCCCTGTTACATGATCATGAATGGTCTGTGACCAATCAAACTTTTTGGT
Source organism: Vigna unguiculata (assembly GCF_004118075.2). Taxonomy (NCBI): domain Eukaryota; kingdom Viridiplantae; phylum Streptophyta; class Magnoliopsida; order Fabales; family Fabaceae; genus Vigna; species Vigna unguiculata. Next base: position 4,035,280 of record NC_040289.1, on the reverse strand, counting down.
TGTCAACTCACTCATGAGAGTTCCCACAATGGACTTATCAGTAATGTCCGACTGTGAATACTCCTTGATTAACCTTATAAATTCCTTTGCATTTTCAATCTTGTGCATAGATGGCTTCACATTCTCAGCCATGGTCATGCGCATCAAATTCAAACATAGTCGGTTAGACCTTTGCCAAGCCTCATAAAGAGTCTTTTCATCTGTTGTATTGGTCTCATTGATGGCTGGGGGCATCTCATCCATAACTATGGCTAAATCTAAATCGAACACACTCAATTGAAACTGGATTTGTTCATACCAATCAACATAGTTCAAGCCATTGAACTTGATCACACCACTGCCCAGACCACACATATTCATGGAAGTTGTAGAAAAAAATATAAACTCACACACATTAATGCTTTGATAAATTTAATGGATTCAGACAAATAACTACACTAGTAATGCATTTAAGTTCACCTTTGGATGACGCTTAAACTGACAAATACCATGAGTCATTCATTTAAGTTCACATTTGGGTGATGCTTAAACTGACATATATCATACAATTAAGATGATAAAAAAAAGATGTTCTTTAATAGACAATCAATCATACTCAAGTCTACATGTATGCTATCTTTGGATATGCAAACATATTTACTAAGTATATTAAATGTATGTCTCACATTAATATCATTATAAGCAATGGTTCACCTTTGGATAATCCATATATGTCTTATAACAATAACTTTCAATAAACCCATAAATCAATTAATATATCCATAGTTTGGTATCCTTTATTTCATGGGTGATTACCGTAATTCAACTTTACTTTAGAATTAATGAAAACGTAAAATTTGATCCCTTTGATAATTACAAATTTACCATACAATTAATTTCTAACTTTGAGCTTTTAAACCACTACATTGCACAATGTCCATTCTTCTAAACAGTGATGAGCAATTTAGAAAACAGTGGAATAGCAAAACTTTAAATTTCTATTATAATTGCAAATCACCCGAAATTCAACTTAATTGAATTTTCTTTATCGAAGTGAAATTAGCAATAGCAAATAAACCATAAAGCAAACCATTATGCCATACATGTAAGTCAATGCACTTTTAAAGAATTTGTAACAGTAAAAGCTTTCAAATTCATGTTGCATAATTTAAAAGGTTTTCAATTCAATGCTTCTTTAAATCTCGCTGCATGCGTACACATTTCAAATTAAAACCATTTCTAACAGTCAAAACTATAATTCACATTTCAAATTAAAATCATTCCTAAACCTGGCTTTGATAACAATGTAAAAACTTTTATGTAATTTCCATTTTCTAATCAATTTAAGAAACTACTCTATCATAGAGGAGGAACGTTTAGGAATTATGATTCTCACAATTATATTATTAGAAGAGTTCAAGAACTTACCCGGATCCATTGCAAAGTTCACTTAATTAATATGTTTTTCCTTCTTACTTCTCTAGAATGGCTTCTTGATGATATAGAATTACCAAGTAGAAAGTCTTCTACAGTCAAAGTCACTTTTCTTTACGCTCTCTTTGAAACATAAAAACTCTACCACTTCTCAGAAAGCAACCATCATACTTTTCTTTTAGTATTTTAAAATTTTAATAAAATACTATAATACCCCTATGAAGTGAGAAGTGAGGTAATTAATTTAATAAGTCTAAAATAATTCCCATAATTTTAATAACTTATATTCTAATAATGATCACATTAGAATCTTTACATTAAAGTTATTCTTTAAATTATGAACCAAATATTAAATTAATATATAATTTAACACGAAACACTACTAAAAATATTCATATTACATGGGAATTCTCTTGCAAATTTGTTAAAAAATTTTGCAAGAAAAAACTTTTTCCTACTATTTTTTTCTAAGAATTTTAATTGGTAGGTAATTCCATCATAGGTAATTATTTCTACAAAATTATAAAATTTGTAAATATTTTTTATGAAATTTGTTATGAAAAGTGTTTTATACAAAATATTTTACAAAAAAATTGGCAGTACTTTCCTGCAATTTTTTTTATAATAAAATTTATAAGTATTTCTTATAAAATAAATTTCAAAACAAAATTGACAGGAAATATGAGTTTTTTTAGTAGTGAAATATATTTAATTTTAAAATTTTGTATTCATTGAATTATATATATATATATATATATATATATATATATATTTCATTGACATCAAAGATATCAATATTACAAAATAATTAAATAATTACTAAAGTAATTGATTCCAAATAAACTTTGTGGGATTAACAATCATCACATTATTATGAGATATTAGCGTAAGTTTAAGTAAATTATTTAAGGAAAATAACATCTATGATTTGTATGGTAAGAACCTATCAATATAGCATAAATAATTTTATTGAGATGACTTGTTTTCTTTTGTTTTTTAGTTTCGGAATTTATACCGGTGTGGTGTGTAATATTTTGTAGGAATTATATGACCCTGATGTTATATTTTGGATATGACCCTCATATGAATTGTTCTTATAAATTATTTAACCATGTCGTTTCGTTGTTCTTATAATTATTTAACCATGTTTCGTTGATGTTTTCCCTTGATACCAATGGTTTTATATGGTTTATGTTTATTGTGAGAAATTGATAATCTTCAGGCAGGGCCCTTATGTGGCATGGCACTATTCAAGAAAAAAAAAAGTTACTGCATATGATTTAAACAGTAGATAACGTCATTTAAAATAGTTTATTTCATCATCTATTTTATTATCTGGGGTAACTATGAACAAATATTTGTTAATTGTATTGTATAGTATTCATAAATATTTTCAAATATTTTTTAATTAAAAAAATTTATAAAATATTAATTTGAATAAAAGATTAATTTTAGAGTATAAATTAATTAAAACTGTATACTAAAATATTATTGTAAATAAATTTAATTATTTTAAAAAACAAAATTAGATGAGTGACAAAGTATAAGTTTTAAAAAATGAAGATTTTTTAAAGTTAAGTTAAACTTTCTAGATTTGAATAAAAAAATTATAAACAAGTAAATCAAATTCTAAAAATATTTAATATCATTTTATTAATATTTTGTTTTAGTAGTTTTTTTAAATGCTCAAATAAAATTCACTTAAATACATTTCTGCCAATTGAATATTATAATGTCATATATGTTTCATTAATAAATAAATAATTTAAATACATGAACTTATTATTTAAAACATTTATTTAGTATGCTTTACGAATTTTACTTACATTAAAAATATTGTTAATGGAATTCAAATAGAGTCTAAATGAAGCAAATAGAAAGACAAAAACAGAAAATTACTATTGTTTAGAGACCAAAGTTTTAAAAAAGAAGACAATTATAGAGACTCTACATATGTATATTTGTCATTAAATTAGAAAATGGGTCATAATATTATAGATTTCTTACATAATATTTTTGTGGTAATTACTTGTGAAACAACGTAAGACAGTAACATGTCTTGAAACCATTGAATCCGTTGATGAGCAGACGAAAACAATTATGTTGAAGCTCTATGGTGAAGATATATAAATGGATAAGTGTAAGGTGTTGAACCTAATCTTCGAAGCCATTGAGAAGGATATGGTGACAATGCTGCAATTGAGTATTGAATATGAGAAGAATTAAGTGTTATTGCTTATCTTGTTAGGGATGAAAAAATGCTAACAAAACAAGAATGTGTGGCCAAGGATATGCTCATGTTTGTACTACAATAACTCTAAAGTTTGATGTACAATGATCATTTTTAGTTCGTATATTTGTTTACAATTTAAAAATTGTTAATTTAATTATTAATTAAAATTAATTTTAAATTATATATATAATTATATATATAATTATATATATAATTATATATATATATATATATATATTGTTTTCTAAATCATGTTGTTGTCCTTTATAATATTTCTCTCTTTATTTTATTAATATCACTTTTTTTAATTAATGCTAGTTTGAATACAAATAATTAATACACCATATTATAGATTGAATTTTGTAAAAATAAACAAAGAAATAAATACAGATAGTGTATTATGTTGGAAATAACGCATCATCAATTAAAAACATTAGCATCTTTACCCCAAAAGTCAAGCTATTAACAAAGAAATAACAAAGAAATAAGATAAAATCAAAGAACACAATAATATAACGTGAAAACTCCAAATACAGAAAAAAAAACACGATTGCAGAGAATAATCACTATGTGCAAATTTGTATAACACACAAAAAACACTCTCAACCTTTTGACTCCAAGTACATCCACACCTCCAGAGCAAGAATTTCGCTACTCCTCAAAACACTGTATTACAAGAGAATAATAAAAGTCAAACACTAGCTCAAAATATCTTTGAGTTGAGATATAATCACTAACACCCATCCTTTGATTATTCTATGTGATGTGAAACTTTTCAAGACATTTTATCAGTTCAACATATTATATCTAGACTAAAATGTAAACTAACAGTGCATAACTCCCCTTGTTTCAAATTATTACCTTTAGTTGTTAATATAAGATAAAAGTGAATGACAGCCAATATTTAAGACAAATCAATTCTAGTTACTATATAATAAAAGTGTATGACAACTTAAAAGAATATTCATATGAATTGCTTAAAAATTTTATATGATTTTTATAAGAATTTAATGAATGTTATTTTTGTGCGAACAGCCGTTATAAATGTTAGCACACAGAAAATACACAAATCTAGACAAGTTTTAACATATGCAATGTAACTTAAATGACCCATCCTCCCATTTAATATAATTTATACTCCTCACCAATATATTTATAATCATACATTTATTAATGTACTTGTATATAGTATAAAATACATTTCAATGTAAATATTTCTTGAACTTTCTAAGTATGAATACATTTTAAAATAGGTTTAAATACCTTTTTTGTCCTCATTTTCGTAGTGTTTGTTGCGGATGATCTTCATTTTCACATAATGTTTAAAATGGTCCTCATTTTTACCGAATATTTAAAATGGTTCTTATTTTCACAATTCGTGTTTGATTTGGTCCTTTTCTGTGACGCCGTTTAAATCAGTAACGAAGCACTGGACAAGTGACACTATTTGTATTACGTTGCATTGGGAGTGTGTTGTGTGTACTTACAATGCTTTGTTATTGATTTAAACGGCGTCACAGAAAAGAACCAAATAAAATACGAATTGCGAAAATAAGAACTATTTTAAACATTCGATAAAAATGAGGACTATTTTAAACATTCTGTCAAAATGAGGATCATCCGCAACAAACACTACGAAAATGAGGACGAAAAAGATATTTAAGCCTTTAAAATAAAAGAAAAGATAACATAATATATTTATACTTTTGTTTGTACCATTATTAGTACTTGCAAGTAGGGGTAACAAAATGAGTAAAGCCCAACGGATCAGTCCACCATCTCGTTAAAAAAAAGATCGTCCGGGAGAGAGATGTCAATCTGTTAGCTCGAAGCAGCTTGGCTTGCACAAGATGCCAACCCATCAGGACAGCCCACATATCAAGCTGGACCAACCCGCAATCAATTTTTCTTAAAGAAAAGGCATGTTGATGTTGTAATGTGTAGTAGTGAGTGTTGTGCTTTCTAATCTCATCATACATAATATTAGAAAGCAAAACAAAACCCACCACCACCACACAATCACTCATATAGTCACTCATAGGACACCACCACTATTGTACCAAAACCCAAAACCACCCCTACGAAACCTAACACCATAACAGAGAAACGTCACGAGCGAGCAACGATCACCACCGCACAAAAACACCGTCAGCAGCAACCACCACCATGCGAGTTCAAGAAAGGAGGGTCGCAACGTCATGCACCACACAATGCGTGGGGGAACGAGATCAGAAGATGAGGCACACAATGACAATTCCCTTGATTTTGCAAAGTCAACCATTCTCCTTGTCATCTTTGTCTTCGTCATCAGTGTGTTATTCACTAAATCCTCCATGTGGTGGTTGTAATTTGGGAATTAGGGTTAAAAAATGGGGAGTTTGGGAATTATGGTAGATTCTTGAATAGTCTCAATTGATTTCAATAGTTCCTAATTGAGTTATAGTTAGGTCAAATTATGGTTTATCATTTCAAATTTGATTTCAATTTGAATGAACTGCAGTTAAATGCATTTGATAATGGGGATTTTTGGAATTATGGTTTTGCAAATCAAATTATGGAAGTTTCTGGCATTTTTTTTCTCACTTTAATGCTTTGTCAATGAGGGATGTTGGAGACAAAACTTTGGCACATGAAAAATAGTGCAAAAAAAAAAAAAACTAGTGGGCCAATGATAAGTGTAAAGAATAAGTAAATTTTTCATCTAAAATTGACACTTATCATATATCAAATGGTGCTATTTGTGTATAAAACAAACCTCATTAAGTTCAAGATAAAAAATAAGGTATTAAGAAAGAGATTTTATGAATTGTAATGATATTTTGTTGTTTTGCAGTAAATATAAGAGAAAATATCAAGTATGTAGGTGAGTTATAGTACTAAAGCTACGTCATGGAAATAGAAAAGACAGGACAAAATATTTTGACTTTATGGCTGAGCACAACAAATGGAGCTGAGCCTCATGAGAAAACCTTTTTTGCAAGGAAACCTAGACACAGATCCTTGAGGTTGAGTAGCCAAGAAAACCCTCCCAAGAGGGAAAAATCAAATGCTAAGCACCAGGACAAGGGGTTGAGCGGAAAAGGAAACCCGCTTGTGAAGAACCCTTGTGGTTGAGCACCACCAAAAAATTCCTATAAATAAAGACCTTATGTCTTCATTCTAGACATTGAGTGGTGTTACAAATGTAGCAGTAGGAGAGAATAGGGTCTTTGAGACACAAGGGAAATGCTCTTAGTGTAAATCTTATGTGTAGATGTTGCTATAATTGCATTGTAATATTTTATGAGTAGTTGAACTCCCTCGTGTCTAGGTTTGATGTAATCAATTATAATTCTATATACTTCTACTTCTTGGGTATTTATCTTTGCTTTTATTCAATTGTTTGTGGTTTTATTTATGCTTACTGATGACTTGATCACTTATCTTATTTCACCGGTTTGAATTGAGTTGGAAGACTGGTCTCAACTTGTGTGGATGAATTAACGACTCATCCTATTTCATTAGTTTGGATTGAGTTGAAAGACTTGTCTCAAACTAAGGTCGAATAAGTTATCACACTTATACTGGTGCTTATTTAGTAACGAGAGAGGATGCTAGATGAAACGGTCCTGAACATGGCAAGGATTCATTCAACGAGTCTTGCACATTAAAGTAACACTAGTGCAGAATCGCGTTTTTAACTCGCCTTATAGGCTTCGGTTACTGCGGAACCGAAGCCTATAAGGACGCGGTGGCCTTTTTGAAAATTTTTGAACTTTTTTGCCTTGGGTCCCTATCCAACCGAAGCCTATAAGAGCTTTTATGCTCCGGTTATCACTCAACCAAGACCTATAACTCATCAGTGTTCCCCAAAATTTCAAAATTTCCACTGACAGTAGAGGCTTTAGCCTCGGGTGGAATAGGACCGAGGCCTATACGACTTTATGCCTTGGTTATTAATGGAACCAAGGCCATAGACCTTATTTAGGGTTCCAAATTCGCGAACCCTGCACCTGTTCATCTTCTCTACGCCGACCCAAATTTTTCTCCTCTCCGTGAGCGTGGTGCAGATGCAGGTTCGCGTGTGCAGGTGCTTCCTCTGCCATGACTGGTTGCTTTTGCCGTGACTACAGCTGCATTCTCCGCTGCCATGGTTTAGGCGAGGTCCATGGTGTTTCGTTGCTGCAGATCGGTTTCTGGCTCACGCGTGGAGGCTCGCGGTGAAGCTGCATCAATGGTGGTTCGCTGCCTTTGTTCGCCAATGGAAGTGTTGCTGTCGTGAAGCTGTCGTGCGAGATAAACTGGTGCAAATTTGCTCCAAGCGCGGTGATGAATGGATCTATTGCGGTGGTTGCGTCGCTGAGGTGTGGTGTGGTTGCTGTTGCGTGGTTCATTTTGGTTGTAAATCTTGAGCTTTCGCAGTGGCAGAGATGGTGGTGTCTGCAAGGTTGGATGCGCGAATGGTGGCTGGTGCGTGAATCTGCCATGGTTGGATGCGTGAAGATGGCTTCGATTCTCATATACCCAAAACAAAAAAGTCCCTATATGGCTCCGGTTCCTTTGCAACCGAGACCAAAAGGCTCCTTTTAGTCTCATCCCAATATGCCTCAGGTCTAAAACCGAGGCATAATGACGAAAATAACGGGGGCCAAAAGCCCTTACTGCACTAGTATAAGGATTCATTCTACTAGAAGTTGAGGAATCACACTAGGTTTGAAGTTCTTAGGTTCTAGTGTATCAGGAATGAACCTAGATCTACATAGAAAGACTACTCCCAAGACATTGAATGATTTGCATAGTAAGTAAACAAGATGGTAGTGATGTAGTAGAAGAAGATGAGATGAAATCAATTCATAGCCCTTACTCCATTCAATCTATCTAATTACTACTATCTATTTTTACTTGCGCTCTTTATCAAAACCAAAAACCCAAAAATCAAACTACCAATATACTTGTTAAATCCATATGGATATGACACTTGTTGATACTACTATACGTTGCTAGGAAATGGTTGTTGAGAACAATCATCAGCCAACCTGCCCAGTAATAAGACAGGTTCAACTTTTCAACCTATTTTGTGAAGTTGGACTGGCTTGGTCCAGACCGAATTTTGCAGGTATATAGCGAGATGGATCAAAACAGGTTGGGATGACCCATTTTTCCATCTCTTTGCATGCAACATTATTTTTTTCCTATTATCAAATAAGAGTTTATATATATATATATATATATATATATATATATATATATATATATATATATATATATATAATGATAGATTGATTATTCTAAAATCATCACATAACATATAAATATCACATACATATATTTATCTTATCACAATTCGAGATAGAACATATATAACAAATTACAATTGAATAACTTATATTAAAGAATGTTGAAATTCTCAATTGTGTGTAGATGAAATAGTGTAATTTATCAGATTTATTGTCTTTTGAAAGACTTGTGTAAAACATGTTCTAATAAACATTAATGCTTGACTCATCAAAAATATCATTGGTAATAAAGTTTCTTATGTTAGGATGGTTAGTTGCATATGTTAGTGATGCAAAAACTTCGTTTAGCTTCTTACAACTTGATATATCCATGTGATTTGATCATTAAACAATATCTTCTTTCTTTATTTAGATGTTTAATCTCAACTTCTGTAACATCATGTTCTGTAACATCATGTAGCAATGCCATTTGTTAACAATGGTTGAGGGTCTGAGTTTCATCTCATTACTTAAAATTTGTGCGAGAAACTATAATCACATTATTATGAGCTAAATCAAATATCTGACAGATGGAAATTGAAGAAAAAAAAAAAACACCATGCGTTATTTTTTGAGTAATCATTACTGCACAAGTACTTTATTTTAATTTTGTGTTTTCAAATTGTGATTCCATTTATTTTTGTTAGGTGTTCTATGGCCCCTCTTGTTGACTTCACTTATAAATCATTTAGCCGCGTGCGTAACCATTGACGATTCGGCTTGATATATGGTACTGGTTTGGTGTTGTTTCATTTATTGTGATAGACTGACATATCAATGAAATGTACGGGAAGGCCAGTGTTTCAGGAAAATTAAATTACTGAATATAAAATATCTTCGATAAAAAGTATGGAAAATGCCATTGTATACAAATTTTCTTTAACTTCTCACTCTCTAAAGCTACGATGTTCCGACACGTTTCTAAAGTTATGACGTTTTATAAACGATGTGTTTCGTGTTCGATATGTATCATATATAAACACTTGTATGATATTGGTAAAAAATATTATGTTTAATTTGAAAGATATTTTTTTATCTTTTATATGATTTTGAGTAGAGATGGCAAATAAATCCGTGTCCGTGGGTATCACCCGAACCCGTTCCCGTTTTGACGGGGAATCCCCGCTTTGACTGGGTATGGGTATGGGTATGGGTAATACCCGAAATTTTCAACTGGGGATGGGGATGGGGATATATATATACCTGCCCAAATACCCGTCCCCGCTTAAATTACTAAACTATTTATAATTTATTAAATAATCTAAAAAATATATATAAATAAATAATATATTTACACATAAAATAAAATATAATATAATATAATATAATATAATATAATATAATATAGTATATATACATATAAATAAAATATACTTTTATATATATATATATATATATATATATATATTTACACATATACATGTAATATAATATAATATAATATAATATACATATAATATATATACATAATAATATAATATAATATATATAATATATACGTATAAAACAAATTAATCATTTAACTAGTGAGATCTTTTATAAACAAATTTATAACATTACAAATTTATAAAAATTTAAAAGAAATATATATATATATATATATATATATATATATATATATATATATAAAAGCATAAAATATCTACGCATATACATATAATATATATACATAATAATATAATATATATTATTATATTTATATTATTATATAATATAATATATACTTAAAATAAATATATATCTATAAAAAAAATATATATATATATATATAAACATAAGATATCCACACATATAATATATATACATAGTAATAATAATATAATATATAATATAATATAATATATATAAATAATTATATATATATATATATATATATATATATAAACATAAGATATCCACACATATAATATATATATACATAGTAATATAATATATAATATAATATAATATAATATAATATAATATAATATATATATATATATATATATATATATATATATATATAACATATTTCTCATTCTCTTTGTTTTTTGTTATAAACTTTGTTTACTCTCTCAATTGTTTGGTTTGTTTTTCAAGATTTAATTTTGAAGGTAATTTTTCTTCTTCTTATTACATAATTTTTATTCTCTGTACATGGTTATGTTCAAATAGGTGTTCCTCAATTTCATTCTATGAAATAATTTTTAGGTTACACATTTGATTATCTTTATTTATTTATTTATTTTCATGAAAATGTTTGACTCTTATTTTGTAGCTCTTCTTTTTGTTACTTTGGTTATACACTTTTTTACTCTCTTTTAATTGTTTGGCTTGTTCTTTAAGGTTTAAGCAGATCTTCAAGGTACTTTTCATTTTATCATAATCTTAATTATACATTTTTTTTTTCCGTTATGTTATGTTCAAATGCATATTCTCAAATTTGGGTCACACATTTAATTATCTTTAGTCCTTTATGATAATGAATCTGATGAAGAAGGTACATTATATTCTAGTAATTAAAATTTTCAATTTCAATTATTATATCATATCTAATTTTTCATTTTTTTTCTATGTGTAGGTGGATCGAATGCAAATGAAACCACTGATCATTTGTAAAATTAATAAATATTTTGGTTATTATAAAATTTTAGTAATGTGTAATTTTTTAGCTTTTATATAATTATTTGAATTTTATTTAGTTGTTATTTGATACTTTAATTTGAGATTTATACTATTATAATATTTTTCTTAATATTTGACATCATGAAAATCCAAAAGAGTATGTTATTTTAATATTGAATATTTTGATAGTATCATGATTCCGTTGGTGTGATTTTTAAATTTTTTTTATAAAAAATATTTAATTGATATATGGAACAATAAAAAAATGGGTATGAGTATAAGAAAATACTCGTTACCCGGTGGGGATGGGGATGGGTCAAAAGTTGTATACCCGTTGGGTTTGGGGATGGGGATGGGGATGAATTTTTATTATGGGGATGGGGATGGGATCATGATACTCGTACCCGCCCCGCCCCGTTGCCATCCCTAATTTTGAGAATTAAAATAAGTAAGAAATCTTATATTATAACTACTTTTTGTATATTAGATTAGATAGATAGATTAAATTTATTTTTGTGTTAATTGACACGTGTTAGTTGACAATTTCAAACTTAACATGTATATACATATCGAATCTTGTATCTTATATTTTTTTAATTTATCTGTATCTTCGTGTCCGTGTCCGTGTTGTATTCGTACCCGTTTTCGTAGAGCAAGATAGGTATAAAGTCTCAATCTATGTGATCAAGAAAATAATAAAGCACATAATATCCTCTTTCCCAGATAAGATTCATTCTATATATATTGTGATTCTCGGGACAACAATACTATAACATGTATCTTTCGTTTCACACCAACAAATTATAAGATCTATCTTTCGTTTCACACCAATAAATGGTGGATTTTCAAGAGACACATAAAAAATTTACACCATGTCTAATAAAAAATTTTAAAAAGATAAGTTTATAGAACTAAATTTAATTTTTTACGATTCTTAATCTAATATAGTTTTTGTACATTTTAAAATATTGAAGAGTCTTTATTTCAATTTATCAGCAATGTAATATTTCCATTTACAGTTTAGAATAATTGTTCACATTTTATAATTATATGTATATAATATTTATATTAAGGCATCACATTATTTAAAAAAACAAAAACATAAACAACTAGTTATATGGTCCACAACATATTTTTAAAAATACGTTGTCTCTTGAACGTGATGAAATTAGAATTTGTCTTTATTCCAAACTTTAATATATTTTGATTTTCAATTTTTAAAAATAATAGATATAGTCCATTTAATCTAATTGTGTTAAATTCTGTTGACATGTTAAATACATTTTTAGTTGACACTTCAACTGTTTAACACGTTTAAGTTCAAATGCTAATTTGAAATATTACTTAACAAGTTAAAAAAAAATTTTTGATGTCGTTGAATTAAAATGATTATATTTATTTATTTTTTAAATTTTAGAAAACAAAATATATCAAAATTTGAGATATAAATAATTTTCAATTTTACATCCAAATTTAAGAATTAAAAACATATTTAATCATTCTAAAAATTATAACAAGTTTGTTACTTTAAGCATTGAAAACTAATTGTGGTAGAGATATTAATCATAAGCAACAACCATGTTAAATATAATAGTATATTAAAGTCACCATGGCAATCACTTACATTAGACATAATAATATGCAAGAATGTTTGGCATTTGGTGTTGGCGAGAATGGGATGCCAAAATTTCAAAACCAAATCTAAAAGCAAGATGGTGTTGGTCCGGTGACGTGGACCACGCAAATACCTCATATGCGATTTTCTTACAGTGATATTTTGATTATTTTTTTTAACTTACTTTTAATTTATTATTTTAATTGATTAAAATATCATTATTTTTTTATTAGTCAAATGGAGTGAAGAGTTGGTTCTTAATTACCGACACCACGTTAAAATTGCAAATAAAATTATTTTATTAAAAGCTGGCCGAATTATATACTTTTGTTTTTAATGATTTTTTTTTATTATTATAATCAGATTCGCGCGTGGGTTATGGAATCAAAGTGAAATGGTGCAAGGATTCAACAACAAAAGGAAGCAAAACATTGGAAGGTCTTCCCAATAGGAACTACACGATGGAAAATGAAACTCAAACATTTCAAACAATATATTTTTTATTATTGATAATATATATATATATATATATATATATATATATATATATATATATATATATATATATATATATATATATATAAACAAGATATCATACTAGACATTACACCATATTAATAGTATTGCCTTGGGTTATGTTTAGGAAATAAGTTATGCTAGTATCAGTTCATATTAAAACATAAGTAATCATTTATATTAACCATAACATATTAAAAAATAGGATTAAATATGTTTTTGTCCTTAAAGTTTCAGTAAATTTTGAAATTAGTCCCTTTCGAAACTTTATACCAATTTAGTACTTTATATTTAAAAATGCGTGAATTTAGTCTTTCTTACCAGATTTTGTTAAGTTTATTTGATATTTTAAACGTATTTTATGATAATATTTGAGTTAACATTGAAGCGAAAATAGTCAAATGGTGTAAACAATTTAAATACTATCATGAAATGCACTTCAAACGTCAGATAAACTTAACAAAATTTGGTTAAAAAGACTAAATTCACACATTTTTAAAGATGAAGAACTATATTGGTCAAAAATTTTGAAGATGGACTAATTTCAAATTTTACTGAAATTTGAGAGACAAAAAACATATTTAATCCTAAAATATATCTATATATAAACAAGTATCCTTTGTATTTAGAGCCAAAATTTATGTCTTGATGCTCACAATTAATTCAATGAGCTGGCAGTAGGAGATGTTGGTAAGATATTTGTTCTATTTAAGGTTCATTTCTCCTCTGCACATTATCCCATTCCTTTCCTCTCTCATTTGTTCATTCATTCATTCATAATGTCGCTTAGCGGAACACTTAGCACTGAACTTTCGGTCCGCACAAGTGCAGAGAAATGGTTCGAGGCCATGACAAATAAACTCGACCAAATTCAAAACATCGCTGATGATGTTCATGGAGCCAAACTCATTCAAGGTGATGATTGGCACACCAATGATTCGCTCAAACAGTGGACTTATATAGTAGGTAAGTAAGTTTATAATTAAATTAAGGATTAAATATGTTTTTGTCCCTCAAGTTTCAGTGAAATTTAAAATTAGTCATTTTTCAAAATTTTTGACCAATTTAGTCTTTCATCTTTAAAAATGTGTGAATTTAGTTCTTTTAACCAAATTTTGTTAAGTTTATCTGACGTTTCAAGTGCATTTCATGATAGTATTTGAATTGTTTATACCATTTGACATATTTTCACTTCAATGTTAACTCAAATATTTTAATAAAATATGTTTAAAATTTAACAAAATTTGATAAGAAGGACTAAATTCACACATTTATAAGGATGAAAGACTAAATTGGTATAAAGTTTCGAAGAGAGACTAATTTCAAAATTCACTGAAACTTGAAGAACCAAAAACATGTTTAACCCTTCAATTAATTACATACATGCATATATTAATTCTTCTATAGTTCTTACAACATATTTTTGTTAATTAATGATTGGTTTTACCTGTGAAACAACAGACGGTAAGGAAGAAAAATGTGTTGAATTTATTGAATCCGTTGATGAAGAGAAAAAAACAATCGAATTCAACATCCATGGCCTAGATATCGAGGATAAATATAATGTGTTTCATTTAACCTTTCAAGCCATTGAGGATGATCCTGGTAGTCCTACAATTAAATGGAGTATTGAATATGAAAGGCAGACTAAGGATGTTCGTCCCCCATATCTGTACTTGGAATTATATGACCGTGTCACTCGAGATGTTGATGCTTATCTTTTCAAGAATTAAAGAAAATGGCAGCAAATAAGAGTTGAAAAACATGGAAGAGATCAAAGACAATGCTCGTGTATGTACTATGTTAGCTGTGATGTTTGATGTGGAGAATATAATAATATTTTTAGTTTGTGTTTGTGATAATTTAAGATGCATATGTGTGATATGTCAAGAAGGTGTTGAATAAAAGGTATCTTTGGTTTTTTTTTTCTTATTCAATTTTGTCGGTATATAATTAGCATCATAAGATGACTAGTATTAATATTTTTCCTATATTTATAATACTCAATTATATATGATAAAAAAAAGTTAAATATACAAATATTCAATTGTGTATTCAAACTTTTTGTCAATTTTCATACATGCATATTTTTCTATGATCTCTCAAAATTGTCATAAACTTAGTCTATAAAATTTCTTACTTTTTTTTCGGCCTAAATTCAATCAAATGTTATGTAAACGACTGAGGAAAAGAAGGATTTACATTAGATATTTTATATTAGTTCATTTGTAAACTAAGACTTGATCATCTTGAACCAGTTCTAATAATAAACTAATATTTTATGAAGATACAAATGAGTATTGTTTAGACTCAGTTATTTTTAGCTAAAACAAACCGAGTGTTATTTTGATATATAGTTACTCATGATATAAAATACCAAACATTGTTGGACAACAGCCACTCCTAAATAAAACTTGAGTATCACAATAACCACTCCTTACTAAAACTATAGAGTATTTTTGGAACATAGTTACTATTGGTCGAAACACGAGTATTGTTTGCCAATGATCACTCGTGGATGAAGCACTTTTGATTAGAAAAGAGTGTGATTGAAAGATCACAGAGTTGTTAACTAAAATGGATGTTATGTATTGTAATAAATACAAGATAACGTTCACTCTTTTAGGTTGCATATGAACACAAATGATGTTCTTTAAAAACTTATAAGATCCGAAGGGAATTGACTTTTGGATACAATGAATATAACTTAGTCATTGTCATTTTTTTTTTATCATCAAAGAATAATAAATATAATAGCGTATAATAGTTCGAGTGCTCTAACCATTTTACAAAATACAATATCATCAAGTAACTTGAATTATACATATATCTAGAATATGAATGATAGCTCAACCAAAATTCAAATGAGAATGAGTTAAAGAATCACTTTGAAAACACAATTATATTCATCAACAGAACCAAACCCCACACTAACACTACAAGAAATTTAATGATTTGCGAGGTAAATTAGCGAGTGAAATTTTACTCGCTAATTAGAGACAAATTAGCAACAAACAAATATTATAACAAAGTTGTAGCTAATTAATGAGGGACTAGACACCACATAATATAATAGTTAAGTTGTAGCTAATTAATTAGGGATTAAACACAACATAACTATGGTAGCTAAGTTGTAGTTAATTAGTTAGGGATTAGACATAATATAAATATGGTAACTAAGTTGTAGCTAATTAGTTAGGGATTAAACACAACATAAATATGGTAGCTAAGCTGTCCCTAATTAGTTAGGAATTAAACACAACATAAATATGAGCTAAGTTGTAGCTAATTTGTTAGGGATTATACACAACATAGATATTGTAGCTAAATTGTAACTAATTAGTTAGGGATTATATACAACATAATATGATAGCTAATTTGAAGCTAATTAGTTAGGGATTAGATACATAATATGGTAGCTAAGTGTAACTAATTAGTTAGGGATTAGATACAACATAATATGATAGTTAAATTGAAGCTCATTAGTTATGGTTTTAACTATAAAATGATTTTGTTCCTAATCCAAAACCAATAAATAGAATTTCTTATTAAAAAAATAATATACAAATTATTCTATAAAAAAAATTTATTAAAGAAATTTTTAAAAACATAAATATATAAATATATTTATACTTATTTTATATTAGTTTCGAATTTATTAAGAATAGAAATAAAGAGTACCTTTTTATATTACGTATAATATTAAAAATATAGGAAAATTTATTAAATTTATTTTTGGAGATATATTAATATGTATAAAAAAATTATTTTTATAAACAATACCAAAATTGAAATATAAAAATTAATTTGAGTTATTCTAAATAAAATTTAAATGTCAAATTTAACTTATTTAATAGAATGTATACTAAAATATGGAAGTATTACTTTTGCATTTCTGTTTAAAACTACTAATAGTGGTATCGTTATTATTATGTGCAGTATCTAATTAGATTAGCAACCCTTTTTCCCGGTGCTAAGGAATGACATCCAAAAAGGCACCACAGCTATTGAACTTCTCCCCTTGCCTTTCACGAGTCGCGTCAGCTGAACTTCTTTTCCCCTTTCCTTTCCCACATCGCCGTTTCACTTCTTTCTCTTTTCATCTCTATTCAGACTCCTCTCTCCGAAACCCTCAATTTCTGCTTGCGTCTTCGATGGCCCTCCAAAGATTTGTATCGATCTCCTCTGGAACTGCTTTTTTCTCCTCTGCCTCACTTGGCACATTTTCAAACCTTAATAATTGGAATTTTTGAGATTGGGTGAGTGTACGAAGGGCGAGAGCTATAGGAATGGTGTTGATGCAGTCGTGATGTGCTTTGGCAACTCATCCAAACATTTCTATTATTGGATTGTGGTGCTAAGAAGATGACGCTGAAAGTGATTGTGGTGGCTTCTTCGATCAATTTTCTCTTTGGATTCTCGATTACATTGTGGCTCGTCTTCATGTAAGTTCTTCAATTATTTTTGTACTTTTTCAGTATACCTCTTACATTGCGCAATATTGCATGCTCTGTTAGCCTCTTACATTGGGAAAATATGATTCAAATTTAATTAGTTAAAGTGTTTTCTTCAAACTATCCAAAGCTTAAACAAAATTTATACAATACATTGTTGCATGGTTTGCATGATCCGTGACTTGTATCTTTGCCATTTTTTCCACCACAGAAGACATCATTGTTGGAGTAGCTAAAATCCCAAGAAACAAATGAATTGTAATGGTGTAAAGGAGGGAGCTATAATAGGTAATCTAAGTCACATATCATCTAGCTACCTAGGAGAAAAACGAAACAGACCAAAAACTAAACTAAGCAACCAAAAACACCTTAGGTTATGTCACTGCATTGAGAAAACAATTGCAGCTGTATAAATTAAGGTTATTACTTTCATGATTACTTCAAGTATGATTGTGAAGAAGTTAAGTGATCTTGTAACCAAAATTTTGGAGAAATGTATGGGACCTAGTTTTTTCTATGTCTAAGGGGAGGAAGTTACTACTGCCTTTGGAACTGTTGAAAAATTACATGGACACGGCAAAAGTGGAATATTTTATTTAACATTACAACTGCACATTCTTCCAACTCTTCACCATTGTTAAATTTTTCTGATCTAAATACTTTTCTTCCCGCTGTTTAGTTTTAATTAAAAAGTAGTGTTCAATTTAGAATTAGGATAATAGCAACTAAGGTATAGTTAGGATTGGACACTAGTATGAGCGTTATAGAAGCAAGAGAATGCAGAGAGGGTGGTGGAATAAACGTTTAAACACTTTGGAAGGATTGATATACTTGTGAATGTTGCGGCTGGGAACTTCCTTATGTCGGCAGAGGATCTCTCCCCCAATGGCTTTCTAATAGGTTCTGTCTGTGTCACCTCTTCTTATCTTTTCTTTAATTTAAGGCAAATAGGTATATTGGTTAAAGAATTAAAAATACAAAGATTATTGAGAAGTGTCATTAATAATATGTGATTTCCATTGCATCTTCATTGTTATTATGTTGAAGGGTTGTCTAACTTATCTCATGTAAGTTGATTGGTGCAAATCCCTTTTGTACTTAAATCTGATTAATGGAATTTTTAGATTAATCGTTTATGATCTAGTTTTGGCTGCTTGAACATCAATTATTTTTGTTTTAAAGATGTTATCATTAACATCAATCAACAAACATAGGGAAGAAAAAACAATATAGTTTTTGTCTCAAGAAATTACTTTTCCTTTGACAAAAGGACGCGTGCATTCCATATTGGCTCTTTTTTAAATGGCTTACTGCCCCTGACGAGAAAAGTCAGCTACAATGCAAGGTGGATTACTTGAAGATCAATTTCTCCTTCCTGTTATTTAAAACAATTTCTCATTTTTGTAGTACTAAGTTATTGTATCTTGACCTTTTCAGGTGAGACATGTTCTTGGATTCTACGATTGTAGCTTATAAATGGAAGTGGAAAGAGACGACCAAGGTGACTTTGCAGTTGCCCGCATATCTAAAGATTATCAAGACCTAGCAGTTGGGTAATTTGCGGCCTTTATTTTCTGCATTAAAGATATCATCTCCACAGTCACTCAAGAAACATGGGGAGAACAAAATATGAAGATGATGTTGTTTTATTTTAATTTTAATCATGTACGTTGACAATTGATTTATTTGTGATGCTTAAAAACTTTCACTATGTTCTTAAATTTGACTATTTTGAATGTGATAAATTTGAAATGTTTCATATAAATTGGTTGGCAAGATTTATTATATTTTTAAGTAATATTGATAATTAAATCTATTTTATAAGGTACAAAAATAATAAGAGCATGAAACAATTTGGTCTAATGTAATTTGCTACGATTTTGTTAGAAATTAGCTAGAGATAAAGTATTACAATTGGCGAGGGATTAGCTAGGGTTTAGCTAGGTATTAATTTGCTACAATCACTTTGCTAGGGATTAGCGAGGGTTTAGCTAGGGATTAGTTTGCTAAGGATTAACTAGGGATTTGTCACAAACATTTAGCTAGGGATTAGCTAGGGATTTGTTACAAACAGTTTGCTAGGGATTTGGTACAACTAGTTTTCTAGGGATTAGTTAGCGATTTGCTACAACTAGTTTGCTAAGGATTAGCTAGGAATTTGCTACAAACATTTTGCTAGGGATTAGCTAGGGATTTGCTACAACTAGCTTGCTAGGGATTAGCTAGGGATTTGTTACAACTAGTTTGCTAAGGATTAGCTAGGGATTTGCTATAAACATTTTGCTAGGGATTAGCTAGGGATTTGCTACACCTACTTTGCTAGGGATTAGCTATAGATTAGTTAGGGATTAGCTATGGAGTAATTCTCTGGCTAATTAGCTACCTATAATTTAGCTTCAGTTCATTACCCTCGCTATTTTCTCGCTAATCCTTTGCTAAATCGTTTTGCTAGGGATCAGCGAGGGATTAGCTAGGGATTATTCCCTCGCAAATTTGGAAATTTGTTGTAGTGTAACCATTTACAAGATAAAAAAACAATACCTAATAATGAGATGTGTACATTGGAATGGGTTAGTGTCAACATTTCTTCATGTTGAAATCCTCTATACATAAAGGCCTACAAAAGTAATTGTTGCAAATTACTTCCACTTAATACGTTTGTCTACTCATAAATGCAAATGCAAAGATCCATAATGCAAATGAAATTTTACGTATGATGTCTTATTTAACCTGATTCTTGTGGATAGAGGTGTCTTTTGACATTGCGTAAGGGTTGAAAAGTTACGAGAGCCATGAACACGAAAGAGAAGAAAACGAAACTGAATTTTGTAATGTAAGTAAACGTTTTATTGTTACAGCTGATTAAGAAAAGGAAAATTATATGAAATATATATTGGTACAGAAGAAAGAAAAAGAAACTATTCTGCAGTAACCGTTTTGACTTGGTCTTGACCGTTAAGCATCGAGCGACTGTCACCATTGGATGGGCAATTTAATTGATTACTTTGACAGCCCCCTCAAGCTGGGTGTAAATGTTGAGGAGCCCAAGCTTGGTCATAAGATTGTGGAAAACAACAGGGGAGAGAGCTTTAGTCAGAATATTTTCTTGTTGGTGTTGAGTATTGATATGGAGGAGCTTGATGACTCCTTGCTTGATTTTTTCTCTTATCAAATGGCAATCTATCTCTATATGCTTTGTCCTCTCATAGAATACTTGGTTGGAAGCAATTTGTATTGCTGATAAATTATCACAGTAAAGAATGAAGGGTCGTTGGTGATCAATTTTTAAGTCTTACATAAGGTGATGGAGCCATTGAATCTCACATGTAGTTGAAGCGATAGCGCGGTACTCTACCTCAGAAGAACTTCTAGAGACAGTTTGTTGCTTTTTGGATTTCCAGCAAATAGGAGAGTTGCCAATGTATATGATGTAGCCAGTTACAGATCTTCTTGTTGTAGGGCAGCCAGCCCAATCGGAGTCGCAAAAGGCTTTCAATTGAAGATTACTGGTGGAATCAAAGAAGATCCCTTGTCCTGGATGATGCTTTAAGTAATGCAGAATCCTCATGGATGCTTGACGATGTAAGGTGGTAGGGGCTGCGATGAATTGACTTAAGTGGTGAACAACAAAGGTGATATCTGGTCTAGTGTGCGTGAGGTATATAAGACAGCCAAGAAGCCTACGAAAAGGGGTAGGATCGGTGAGAGGTTCTCCTATGTTTGTGCTCTTGTGTCTGGAAAAATTCATAGGTGTTGGCATGGGAGCAGATCCAAGCATTCCAGCCTCTTTTAGAATGTCTAGGGTGTATTTCCGCTGACATAAATGAATGCCCTTGTTGTTTCTTGCAATCTCAAAACCAAGAAAATATGTTAAGTTTCTTAGATTTTTAATTCTAAAGGTGCAGTTGAGCAAATCAGTAATGGCATTGATCTCATCTATATCATATCCTGCTAAGATAACATTATCAACATAAATAAGCAAGGCAGTGATGCGGGATTCATTAAATTTAAGATACAGAGAATGATCAGCAAAGGATTGATTATAACCATGGGAACATAAGAACTCTTAAAGCTTAGAGTACCATTGCCTACTAGCCTGTTTAAGGTCATATAAAGACTTATGAAGGTGACAGACAAGGTTTTTATCATATTCATGAAAACCTGGAGGCAAATGCATGTAAACTTCTTCATCTAAGTCACCATGTAAAACAACATTATTAACATCTAATTGTTTTAAGTGCCAATTATGTATAGAAGCTAGGGAAAGAATTAACCTGATGGTTATGATCTTGGCTACGGGTGAGAAGGTGTGTAAGTAATCTAGACCTTCTTTTTGTGTGTACCCTTTTGCCACCAAGCGCGCTTTATATCGTTCTATGCTACTATCTGCTTTGTATTTAACCTTGTATACCCATTTACATCCAATAGCATGTTTCCCTTTGGGCAAAGAAGTCACTGTCCAAGTTTTGTTTTGTTGAAGGGCTGCCAATTCTTCACTCATGGTTGTTTGCCAGTGCTTGTGTTGAAAAGCAGCTTCATATGAATTAGGCTCTTCATGAGAATCAATGGAGCAGATAACCTATCTAAAGGAAGGAGATAGCCTTGCTAGGGAAACATAAGCATTAATGGGATATCTAGATTTACTATCAGACTTAGTTATAAAAGAAGTGTGAAAATATTTTAAATAGGCAGGAACAATTTTATGCCTATTAGATCTCCTCATAAAATTATCTTCAATACCAGAATCAATAGTTTGTTCAAGATGAGTTGCGTCAGATTCATTGGAAACAGTATGATCAAATATCATTTTTGATTGTGAACAACATCATTTTCAGTATCACAGTCATTATTGGGTATAATGGCTTGAGGAAGATCTAAATCATAAGTATTTGTTTGTTCAGGAATAGAAACAGTAGTGTCATTTTTAGGAAAGTTTGCATGAATTTGAGTTTTAAAAGGAAACTGGCTTTCATAAAAAACTACATTTCTGGAAACATGAATGTCATGTGATTTTAAATCATACACAATATATCCTTTTACATTCTGTTTGAGTCCGAGAAACAAGCCTGATCTTGCCCTAGGATCAAGCTTAGTCCGATTGGCAGATATAGTAGAAACATAACACAAGCATCCAAAAACATGCAGTTGATTCATATTGAAAGAATGGTCACGCAAAATCTCAAAAGGACTAGAATTTTTAAGAAAAGGAGTGGACAAACAGTTTATTAAAGTTACAGCATATTGGACAACATAATTCCAGAAATTTTGAGGCAAATTTGATTGAAACAATAAGGCACGAATAACGTTTAAAATATGTTGGTGTTTTCTTTCAACTAACTCATTTGCTCGGGAGTCTCAATGCAACTTGTTTGATGAATGATGCCTTCAGTGTTAAAGAATTGCAACATGTTAAATTCCAAACCATTATCTGTTCTGATAATTTTAACCTTTTTCTAAAATTGAGTTTTAACCATGGAAATAAAGTTGATTAAGTGGACATGAGTTTCAGCCTTATTTTTCATGATATACAACCAAGTGAAACGAGAATGATCATCTACAGTAGTAAGAAAGTATCTATCACCGTTCATGGAAGTCATAGTACATGGGCCCCAAATGTCTACATGCACAAGATCAAAAATAAAGGAAGCATATGAAGTACTAACGGGAAAAGTCAATTTACGTTGTTTAGCTAGGTGACAAACATCACAACTTGTAGTGTCAGGAAGACTTATATATGAGAACCTTTTATTGAGAATAGCCATTCTTTGACGAGAAGGATGTCCAAGCCGCATATGCCAAATATTCTGACTTACAGTACTGTTGCAAACCCGTGAAGAGAGATTGCATCCAGCTTCTTTATCTCCCTTTAGTATGTATAATCCTGATTGAAGATCAGCTATACCAATCTTCTTGATTGACATCTTGTCCTGGATAACACAAGTGTTAGTGCTAAAATAACAGAGTATTTGGAATGAGAAACAAGTTTGGAGATAGATATCAAGTTATATGAAAAAGCAGGGATGAAAAGAAAATCTCTTATGTATAGACTTTCAGAAATCTTAGCAACACCTAAATGTGTAGTCTGAACTTTTGTTCCATCAGGTAGACTAACATTTATAGCTGATATCTATTTTGAAGAAATCATATTCGAAAGGGAACAACTTATATGATTTGTGGCACCAGAATCTATAATCCAATTATTATGATTGTTCAAACCAGTCAAAGAGAAACAATTATTTTTACCTTGGTTCATGCTGCAGGAAACAATAGGACCAACCTGATTAACATATACATTATCAGTGCCATTACCACTTTTTTGCTTCAGTAGACTCATGAGGGCTTGATATTGTTGCTGTGACAATTTAAAATCTTGGTCTTCTGCACCAGATTCATTCTTAGCTTCCTGAATAGTGTCCACACTATTCACAACGTTGTTCTTGTTGCTTGCTTTATATCTTGGTGGAAAGCCATGCTTCTTGTAACAATTTTCTATTATATGCCCATTGCGACCACAAAAGGAGCAAACCTTTTTAGCATACCTTGTGTTTTTGTTATCATTATTCTTGCTGCCAGGGAACCCGTGCTTCCTATAGCAGATAGACTTGGTGTGACCAGCTTTCTTGCAATAGCTACAAGTGACAGTGGTGCTATTAATCTTGGCTTCGACTCCATTAAAGAAATTGTGTCCTCCGATTTGCCTTTCCTGCTGAACAACATAGGAGAAGATCTTTGAAATAGATGGGATTGGGTCCATCATTAAAACATGAGAGGTGACGTTACTGTATTGTTCGTTCAAGCCTCTAAAAAACTGCATAGCGTGGTCCTCCGTCTTCCTTTGATGAGAAATTCCAGCAAGATCACAAGAACACTTAGCTGAACAATTGCAAATCAGATATGGGCGAAAACTATCTAGTTCATCCCAAAGAACTCGCATCTTGGTAAAATATTCAATCATAGAGGCATTTCCTTGTTTAAGGGAAGAAGCTTCCGATTGCAATTCAGATATATGAAGGAGGTTTCCTTGAAAGAACCTGGATTTAAGATCTCTCCATATATCCTCAGATTTATCCATCCATAGTATGCTCTGTTTGATAGAAGGTGAAACAAAATGGGTTAACCAAGACACAACCATATTGTTGCATCTCTTCCAGGCTTGATGTGTATATCAATGAACTCGACCTTATTTTTCGCACTAAGGGCAGTGGCAAACGACTTGCTCCACGAATGATAGTTGTGAGATTCCAGGACAGGTGAAACCAAAGAAATCGCTGGATTCTCGCTAGGATGGAGGTAGAGAAAATTGTGCGGAGCATTGAAATCACCATTTCCAGCAACAATCTTGGAATCATCTTGCGACGCCATGGTGAAGAAAGGGAGAAAGAGAAAACGAAAAATACAGAGTAAACCAGAAAGAAAAAAGAAGGAGAGGGTGAAAGATCAGAGTGATGCGCAGCAGAGCTCTTCAAGAGAAAAGCTCTGATACCATCTTATTTAACCTGATTCTTGTGGATAGAGATGTTGTTTGACATTGCGTAAGGGTTGAAAAGTTACGAGAGCCATGAACATGAAAGAGAAGAAAACGAAACTAAATTTTGTAATGTGAGTAAGTAAATGTTTTATTGTTACAACTGATGATTAAGAAAAGGAAAAGTATATGAAATATATACTGGTACAGAAGACAGAAAAAGAAACTATTCTGTAGTAACCATTTTGACTTGATCTTGACCGTTAAGCATCGAGCTTTGGATAGGCAATTTAATTGATTACTTTGACATGATGCAAATGAAAGTATCGGCATGGACAAGGAATTAAAATCAAAACACAATTTTCTCCACTACAATTATCGTTCAACTTCCTATAGACAATTTTAACCGTTTATACTTCTTCCTTTTCGCCTCTCCTTACCAAGTGTCCTTCCTTTCTAAATTCAGAGAAATTCTTGAAAGTTAACTTGTGATAAGAATGTAAATAATTCTGATTTTCTCACTCAAACCATTGTCACCTCCAAGTCACGTGCCACTTCCACTTGTTTTCACTTCATTGTTTTAACTCCGAGAAGGTGACATGTTTCTTATTTGAATTAGCGTATAGTCTACAGTACGAATGCATGAGTAGCATATCATCAAGTCATTTAGCTTACCGAAATTTCATCATAGTTCTTAAACCAATTTTTTATTTCGCATTACTATCAAACCATGTTTACATCAATTACTAAAACAACATAAACTAGAACATTTGTATATAATATGTTGAACGAGGGTTTGCACACTCACTACAAAAGAAAAAAACAATTTAGTCACCCATAAAATCGA
The DNA here is from genome assembly GCF_004118075.2 of Vigna unguiculata. Lineage (NCBI taxonomy): Eukaryota > Viridiplantae > Streptophyta > Magnoliopsida > Fabales > Fabaceae > Vigna > Vigna unguiculata. Next base: position 4,008,878 of record NC_040289.1, on the reverse strand, counting down.
TAGTTAAATAAGTAAAATTGATTACAAACACCCCTAGCCATCGAATTAGCCGCCAATTTGGCGGATAATACGTACAATTTTTAATTTAATTTAAATAGTTATCGGTAGTTAAATTGGTATCTAACTCAAATAATTGTCAAATTTGTGATAATATCAGTGACTGAATCAATAACTAAATCAATTACTAAATTAGTCACAGATCGATAACAAAAATATTAGATATTAAATAATGTTTTAGTCACCGAAAATCATTCGATGACTAATTACCATATTAAATATATTTTTTAAAATAATATTTATTTTCGTTATTAAATCGGTGACAAAAACATTACATATTAAATAATGTTTTAACGACCTAATTATCATATTAAATATATTTTACACGATAAAATTTATTTTGATCGGTGGATAAAATATTATATTTAGAAACTAAATTATTTTTGTCGCTATAACAATAAATTTTACTGTATATTGATTCATTGGCAATTTTAGTGACTAATTTTCGACTATTACTATTCGGTGACTATTTTAACCATAAGTTGCGATGAAATTATTTCGATAGTTAATTTGGAGAGCTAAATTACATTTTTCTAATGAATTATATTTTTCTAATAGTGACTTTAAAGATAAAAAAAAAAAAAAACATATCCACCTCATGGGCGTATGATAATAATCACATGGTCATGGTCTGGTATAGCTATGTTTAAAAGACAAGGATACTTAAATAGGACGCCAATGTAGCAATATACCTAACTAAACTCAATACAACTTAGCCCAGAGATCTGTTTTTCTCATTGAATTCTATCGGTTTGAAATTAGCATCATAATATGACAAGTATTATTCTTCTAAATACTTTTTCTATTTATAATACTCAATTAATTATATAAAGAGTTCAATTCTGTATTCAATTTTTTTTTTTTTGTCAAATTTCACAAATATAACATCCCATGAAAGTAATTATATATTAAATTATGACTTGAGTTATCTTGAATATGTTTTTGAATTTCATAAGTATAACTAACTGTAATTCGACTTACCTGATGGAAATTATTTTATAGATATAATTTATATTTTTCATTTTAAATTTTGCATAATCTTTATTTGAAATTTATTGATAATAATGTAATAATATTAATTGTAATGTTTTATATTATATTTCCTTAGAATAATAGTGCATATCATATAACACTTCTTATGTTCGAATAAAAGTAATAATTTTCTTTTAGAATTTTCAAATTTATCAATGCTAAAAACTATTGAGATATTATTATTATAATTATTTATTTAACTAGAAAATATATTCTTAGCTTATTTATAACATAATTATGTATGAACATTTAGAATAGAGATGTCAAAATGGGTTTTTTTAAATTATAACATAATTTTTTTTAAAATTTTCTTTTAATTTTTTTTAAATTATTTACTACTCCAATTATATTTGTTCATAATTTCATATTTTTAAATGCTAGAATGTTGCTTAATTATATTTGAATTATTTGAATGTTTAATTAATTTGATTGTCAAGTTATATATATGTTGATACTTTAATCTTTAACTATAATCTTTATAGTAAATTACTCAAGTAACCGTCTTATAAACAATTTTTTCTAAATTAGCATGAAAAAAATGTATAGTTTTTTTTATTTATATTTTGTTGAATAGCATGACAGAAAATTTGTAATATTAGTCATGCTTTCTTAGACTAATGGATACTTTCTTGGAAATAATTCTTCATATATTGGTGGTGAGCATGATCAAAACATTGGTTCTTAATTTTACTATGATTCTCATCTCATGAGTTACTTAAAAATTTATTTAAATATTTGAATAATAAAAAAAATAAAATATTTTTTTTAGGTGGGTTGGTGAGCCAACCCACTTAACCCACCAACCCGTGGTGGGTTGAGCCGGGTTACAAAATTTCTGGCTCACCAGAAAGTGAGCTGGGTTGGGTTCACTCATTTTGAACCCGGCTCGTGGTGAGCCAACCCGTGTGAGCCGGGTTGGCTCACTTTGACATGTCTAATTTAGAATTACATCAGATGCACAAGCTAAATATAAACGTACTCACTGCACAGAGGTGTGGACACGATGCAAGCTCTTGTTTTTAGCTTCATGGGTTCCCGACTGGTGGGCATGGTAGGGGCACAAACAATGCATCTATATATGCCAATAAAGCCACAATCCACAACAGGGAGTAGTAACAATAGAGATAAAGGTGAGTTTATATATATTTTCGTATGTTATATAGTTATCGAGAGATTGTGTCGTGGTTCTATATATAGGATATTTTTATTATATATATATATATATATATATATATATGATATTTGTATTATATATATAAAATATTTGACACTATTTTTAATCTAAAATATTAAGCCAATGATTGTATGAGTCTTTATTCTCATATAGTATTTAATTTTGTCTATTTTATCTAATGTGGGACTTTTGACTCACATTTGAACTATTCTCAACATAAACATACAAGTTGGATTGTCCAATGGAAAGGATGTCATTGCTATGAAGGAGGGTAGTGTGATTTTGGATGGTGGTTTACATCTTGATAATATTTGTGCCTCAATTGACTTGCAACTTAATTTCTATATCACAATTAATTTAATTGATGCTTCCAATTATATCGTTCGATTTAATAATGCATTATATGTAATACAAGATTGTCGGACGAGAATGTTGATTGTATCAGGTGAACCAACCGATGGACTTTATTTATTTATTTATTTATTGGGTACGAAAGTGCATGCATTAATGTTAGAAAAGGGATTTGCTAATGAAAATGTGTGGAGATCGTAATGAAAATGAGGGAGGGAGCCAATATAAGTGGTGTGGATGGTGTGGTAGGATCTCCACGTAGAGTTGATATGGTGGTGCAAGAAAAAAAATGGAGACAAATATGCGAAGGAGAATGAGAAACAAAATTTCATCGATCAAATATAAGGATTTTGTTACTCATTCACCAGTGCAGAAAAGATTTTTTACAGCGGTTATTTTTGTTATTCTACCCCGGTTCTAAAATCGAGGCATATAAGGTCGGGGCCAAAAAGGATCAGCTTTTGGCCTTAGTTGAAAATCAAGGCATATCCAACTGCTACTACCTCGATTCTAAGAACAACCGAAACCTAATCGACATTAAAAATTAAAAAATAAAAAGCATAACTAATCTTTCTACCTCGAGTCTAGCGGAACTGAATGTAACTAAATTTCTATAATTAACGGAACTGAACAATCACCCAAACCTATTGTTAACGTTTGAAATGCAAAAAAGAGAAGGGAGAAAGAAACTAACGACGGGGAAAGTGTTGTTGGTGTAGAAAATAAGCAAAGAGAAAGAGACACGAAAAGCCTCATATTTTCACTTGAGGACCTGATCACACACCCCATCCAATTCTTCTTCTTTTTCTTCTTCTTTCTCAATTACAAATCTATGACAACAAAAAAATAAATGAAAAAAAAAACACATAAGAAGAAGAGGAAGAACGAGGAGAAAAAGCAAAAAATGGAGAAAGAACAAACCCTAATTGCAAAAATGCAAAAAGAGAAAGGGAGAAAACAGGGAATGGAATAACCGAAAAATTAATCATCACCACATTATATTGCAACAAAAACACAACAAAAAATAGAGAAAAAGCACCCAAAAAAATATATTCAAATCACAAAACAAAAATGCAAAAAATACCACAATGCACGGACAAACATTGCGCAACTACTGTTGTCGTTGTCGGAGGCGTAACAGCTCATCCTCGGAGGTGTAATCCTGATAGCAGGCGAAGGAGGTGGGCACGGCAGCGGAGTCTACCGTGGTGGGTCATAGGATTGCACTGGAGAAGTAGAGAGGTTCTTCTTCATGTTCACGCACACCAGAGGAGATGAAACTTATTCTGATTTTTTGGGTGTTTTAACCCACTTATGCCTCGGTTCAATTGGAAATCGAGGCATATCTATTATACTGCCTTGGGTCAGTCATAACTAAGGCATAAACCTTTTTTTAAAATTTAAAATTCGAAGCGATAAGAAAGCGGAAAAATTTAGAAGGACATTAGGCCTCAGGTCTCTCAAAATCGAGGTAGAAGATTTTGTTCTACCTCGACTGAATTAATAATCGAAGCATAAAACATGGCATAAATTTCAAAATTGCCACCGCATGTTTATATGCCTCGTTTCTACTGTAACTGAGACATGAAGTCCGACTTAGAAAATCCAAAATGCACTAGTGATGATATTAGAAAAGTAAAGTCCTCGGAATGTTCTCAACAACATGCCTCAACTTTGACCGCAGGGAAACATGTTAGAATTAATTGACAAATTAATTCTATTAGTGACTCATTTGAAATATTATGATGGGCTCAATTGTGATTTAATAAAATCTAAAGACTTATTGGTTATTATTATGAGAAGTGATGATAAAATAAAATAAAGAAAAAATAAAATAAAAACCAACTTGATGGACGTTGGTTTATAAAAGGGTTTGGGGTTCTGTCTCTGCCAATAAGGTTCTTTTCACAGTACCCCATCAAGAACGTGTGAGAAGAGAAAAGAAAGACAAAGGGATAGATTGGGAAACGATGATTGAAGAGCACACATGATTATATATTGAAGAACGCATATTCACAGGATCAAGGTTAGTGCTCTATTATGATTTATCGTGTGAGAATCCTAAATTCTAAATACCTTTAGTTTTTACATGTGGTATCAAAGCAAGGTTGTAGGATTTATAATTATCCTATTATATGGTGTTTCTCCCCTAATATTATAAACAGGGGTTTTAATTGTTTTCTGCTGCGTTCATGTAAATTATAATCGTTTCTCTTTTGATTGGATAAAGTCGCATGTTAAAACGTTGTCACTATTTTTGGATCAAGCTTCTCCGTTACGTGCGTAATTGAACTGTCAAAGGAGATTCATCTTTTTCCATGATTTGAATAGTGCATGCGTGAAGTCACATGATATGGTTGTTACGTGAATGCATCAGTTGTTTTTTTTTTGGAATCAAATATAATGAATGGAGTGATGTGAACCATTACGTGAATATTAAAGTCATTGATATATAAACTGATGCAGCATGAATTGTGTGTTATTATCTATAACAATATATAAAGGGGATTCCCCTTTTTGTGTCCACATTTCAAAATACCCATTTTACCCTTTAAATATAATAATTTATTAAATTTTTAAAAATTGACCGTTACTTTTACAAGATTTTTATAAGATCGGATGTCTCTGCTTCTTCTCTTCATCTTTATTTATTAATGTTTATTCTTTGGTCTTTTTAAAATAATTTAACATGTAACTGTTATTCTACCGTTTGTTTTTCTCTGCAACAACATCATTTCATTATTGTTCGTTTCATGAAGTTGTCTTCCTTGCTTATTGGCTTTGCTTTCACACTCACTTTGTTGATGCTATTTATCTTTATTGGACAAAACAAAAAAGGTATTTTCCATTGTTCCTTTTCATTTATGATTATCTCTATTAAATCTTTATTGAATGCCCAATTATCCAATTTATGATTATTCGCTTTTCATGTTTTTTTATTGTTTCAATTTTTTTTTTCCTATCATTTTTCAATTCATTATGGTGGAAAAGTAATCAATCAAGATATTCTGGGCAAGTTCGGGAAAATTCCTCTATAGTGGGAACGATAACAACTTACTTAATAACCAAATATTCAGATATGTTCTTTATTCATTAAAGAGCGTCTTGCGAATCAACCATAGTATAATCTTCCAACTGCATCTTAAGTAGCAGCTGTATACGGGTCCTAGACATCAATCTTTATTTGGCCTCCCAATTAAAGAAATGGTTAAGGATGTAAATGTATGATACTTTCATTTACTAATTTTTTTCTACATCATGTATGTAGTAAATATATATTTCAGTTTTGTAATGAATGTATATTTATAGACACCTACTAAAATAGTTTGTATATTTATAGACAACTAGCATTGACTCCATCACATATAGCTCATTAACCAACCCAAATCTTGATCAAATGTATTAAATATTAGTTCATATGCAATCTTACGAATTAGTAATTTACTGTTTTCTTATTCAACCAATCTATGTAGTATACCCATCATAAATTGTCATTTATTATTCTTAATATTATACATATAGCTACATAAAAAAAAAAAAACGAACACACAGGCGCGGAAGCGCCTGTGTTTTCGCTAGTTGTAATAAATGATACTATTAATTGAATGAAAATCATTCTCAACTGACGCACGAAGGTGAATGGGTTGTGTTTGTTTCTCTTTGTTTTTTTGAAATCGAATAATTGATGTTTATTAGGATTTTTTAATTGTTTACGTCACCAATAAAATTAATATTAATTATTTTATTTATATAAATAATTAATAATTTTATTTTAATTTGTAATAATATTTATGTTTGTTATTATTAAATTAAAATTAATGAGGATCCTATATAAAGTTTATAGCAATTAAATGTGCATTTATTTATTTGAAATTAAGTATGATAAATTTTGTTAGTCACTAAAGTGGCCAAAATTTTAAAGTTTATGTAATTTCAAATTATTAATGTTTTTATTTCAATTACCCATAGTATGGATGCTAAATTATGAATAATTAAATTTATGGGTTAATTGAAATTCATTAATTATAAGGCATTTAAGAATCGCCCAAAGGTTGATTAATTGTTCTCATAATTAATGAATATGATTGTAGATAATTTTGTATGTGTCACTAGTTTTATTTATATACTTATATACCCAAAGGAGGTAGTAGGTGATTCTAATTGATGCATATTTTAATTATCAATTATGTTATAATATGATTAGCATCATTATGTTTATGTTTGTGTATTAGTGGATCTCCCAAAGGAGAACATTAATATGCATAGAATGATTGTTTATATCTGAATCTGTTTTTACGTTTAGTTTTATGACTCAAAGCATTAATGTTAGGCATGTGTTAATTGCAGTCTTTGTTCCGGTATCTTTACACTCGCATACTTCGTCTGTTCCAGTCTTTAATGGGTTGAATTTCCTTGACTTGAGTGAGCGAGTCCAATTTCACTTAGGTGTGTTGGATCTTGATCTAGCTTTTCAAGTTGAAAAGTCGGCTGCTATCACGGATGCCAGTAGCAATGAAGAGAAAGCCCATTACAAAGCTTGGGCAAGATCAAACAGACTTAGCTTAATGTTTATGAGAATAAGCATAGCAAGCAATATAAAGTTAGCTCTTCCCAAAACCGATGACGCAAAAGGATTTATGAAATTTGTGAAATTTTACATTGACCACTATGAAGTTTGACGGTTCACGTACCATGCATGAACATGTGATCGAGATGACAAATATCGCAACAAGACTTAAGTCTCTAGGAATGGCAGTGGATGAAGGTTTTCTCATGCAGTTCATTCTGAACTCATTACCGTCTGAGTATGGTCCGTTCCAGATGAACTACAACACCATGAAAGACAAGTGGAATGTGCATGAATTGCACAATATGCTAGTTCAGGAGGAGACCCGACTGAAGAACTTAGAAAGCCACTATATTCAGTATGTGAAGAATCAAGGAGCTATTGGAAAGAAAGTTGCTAAGAAACATGGAAAGGGTAAAGGACCACTAAAGATTGATGAGTCCTCAACCAAAATCCAGAAGAAAAATGACAAATGTCATTTTTGCGGGAAGTCTGGACATTTTCAGAAGGACTGCATAAAGCGTAGAGCTTGGTTCGAAAAGAAAGGTGAGCATAATGCTTATGTATGTTTTGAATCAAATTTAACTGAAGTTCCCCATAATACGTGATGGATTGATTTTGGATGTACGACTCATGTTTCTAATGTGATCCAGGGATTTCTTATAACTCGAACCATAAACTCAAATGAGAAGTTTGTCTTCATGGGCAATAAAGAGAAAGTTCTAGTGGAAGCGGTTGGGACTTATCGTCTAATCCTCGACATTGGATATCACTTACACCTTATGGATACTTTTTATGTACCTAGTATCACTAGGAATTTAATTTCTTTGTCTAAGCTTGATATTGCTAGATATTCTTTTAAGTTTGGGAATGGTTGTTTCAGTTTGTTTAAGCGTACTTTTATGATTGGATTTGGTACACTTTATGATGGTTTATATAAATTGAATTTGGATAATTTATATGTTGAAACTCTTATGACTTTGCATCACAATGTTGGCACTAAACGTAGTTTAGTGGATGAACGATCTGCTTACTTGTGGCATAAACGTTTGGGACATATTTCCAAAGAAAGAATGCAAAGATTAGTAAAGAATGAAATCCTTCCGGATTTAGATTTTATTGATCTAAATGTGTGTGTGGATTGTATTAAAGGCAAACAAACTAAACACCCAAAGAAAGGAGTCACGAGAAGCACTCAGCTTCTTGAAATCATAAACACTGATATATGTGGTCCGTTTGATGTAAATTCTTTCAATAAAGAGAAGTACTTCATCACCTTTATTGATGATTTTTCGCGTTATGGACATGTCTATCTACTGCATGAGAAATCTCAGTTAGTAAATGCCTTGGAAGTTTATATAAATGAAGTGGAAAGTCAATTAGACAAAAAGGTGAAAATCGTAAGGTCTGATAGAGGTGATGAGTATTATGAAAGATATGATGAAAGTGGACAACACCCTGGTCCGTTCGCTAAGTTCCTTGAGAAACGTGGTATTTGTGCTCAATACACAATGTCAGGCACACCACAACAAAATGGTGTATCAGAAAGGCGTAATCGAACCTTAATGGATATGGTTAGGAGTATGTTAAGTAATTCATATTTACATGTATCATTGTGGATGTATGCTTTAAAGACTACCATGTATTTGTTGAACATGGTTCCTAGTAAAGCTATTCAAAAGACTCCTTTTGAGTTATGGTTAAGTAGGAAACCCAGTTTGAGACACCTGCATGTTTGGGGTTGTCAGGCAGAAGTAAGAATATACAATCCGCAAGAAAAGAAATTGGATGAAAGAACAATCAATGGATATTTCATTGGTTATCCAGAAAAATCAAAAGGGTATATGTTTTATTGTCCTACCCATAGTACAAGAATCGTTGAAACTGGAAATGCTCGGTTCATTGATAATGGTGAAACCAGTGGGAGTGAAACTTCACGAAATGTGAAGATTAAGGAAGTTAGAGTACAAGTTCCTATAACTAGTACTTCTTTATCAAGAGTTGTTGTTCCACATGTTGTAGAAACTCAACAATCAAGAAGAACTACAAATTAATGATCCCGAGGTTAACAATGAACCGATAGTAAAACAACCACAAGAAATAGTATTAAGAAGATCTCACAAAGATAGAAAGTGTGCTATTTCGAATGACTATGTGGTTTATCTACAAGAGTCAAAAAATGACTTAAGTATTGATAATTATCCAATTTCTTTTTCAGAAGCCATTAATGGTGATAATTCTGATAAGTGGTTAGATGCCATGAAAGATGAGCTTAAATCAATGGCACATAAAGACGTATGGGACCTTGTGGAATTTCCAGAAGGATGCAAGAGAGTTGGGTGTAAATGGGTCTTTAAGACTAAGCGTGACTCTCAAGGCAATATTGAACGTTACAAGCCCCGTCTTGTTGCCAAAGGTTTTACTCAAAAAGATGGCATTGACTATAAGGAAACATTTTCGCCTGTTTCTAAGAAAGATTCTTTTAGAATTATCATGGCATTAGTAGCTCATTATGATCTTGAGTTGCATCAAATGGATGTTAAAACTGCTTTTCTGAATGGAGATTTAGAAGGGGATGTCTATATGGACCAACCGGTGGGGTTCGCTGAAGAAGGAAAGGAGCACATGGTGTGTAAACTTAAGAGATCGATATATGGACTTAAGCAAGCTTCTCAGCAATGGTATCTAAAGTTCAATGATACTATTGTGTCCTTTGGATTTAAGGAAAACACCGTTGATCGGTGTATATATTTGAAGGTCAATGGGAGTAAGTTTATATTTCTGATTTTGTATGTTGATGATATCTTGCTTGCGACTAATGATCTTGGTCTATTAAGTGAGACTAAGAGGTTTCTCTCTAATAACTTTGAAATGAAAGATATGGGTGAGGCATACTATGTGATAGGAATAAAAATATGTCGTGATAGATCACAAGGACTGTTAGGTTTGTCTCAGAATGCATATATTAATAAAGTTTTAGAGAGATTAAGAATGGATAAATATTCAGCATCTCCCATTCCAATACAGAAAGGAGACAAGTTTAGTCTCATGCAATGTCCAAAGAATGATTTGGAACGGAAACAGATGGAAAATATCCCTTATGCATCTGTTGTTGGGAGTTTGATGTATGCTCAAACCTGTACGAGGCCAGATATTAGCTTTGCAGTTGGTATGCTTGGTAGATACCAAAGTAATCCAGGTCTGGAGCATTGGAAAGCTACAAAGAAAGTTTTAAGATACCTACAAGGAACAAAGAATCACATGCTTACTTATAGAAAATCTGATCACCTTGAGGTGATAGGTTATACAGATTCAGACTTTGTCGGTTGTGTGGATACAAGAAAGTCTACATTTGGTTATGTATATCTTTTAGCCAAAGGAGCGATTTCATGGAAAAGTACGAAGCAGTCTGTCATTGCTGCATCCACAATGGAGGCTGAATTTGTGGCATGCTTTGAGGCCACAATTCAGGCTAATTGGTTGTGGAACTTTATTGTGATAATTCCTCAATAGTCTTCTTTTCTAAAAACGACAAGTATTCTAAAGGTACTAAACATATGGAGTTGAAATACTTTGCCGTTAAAGAAGAAGTTCAAAAACGTACAGTGTCAATAGAACATATTAGCACAGATCTTATGATTGCTGACCCTTTAACAAAAGGGTTACCGCCCAAATTGTATGTTGGTCATGTAAAGAATATGGACATTATTTCTACTAGTGAATGTTAAATATTGAATGTTAATGTTTTTAATGTTTATGTGACACTCTGAGCTCCCTAATGTATAAATTTCTGAAATCTGTGTTTTCTTCTTTATATTTATGCATGCAAATTATGATGAAGAAAACAAATTATGTTATGTTATTGCTTTGTAAAATGACATTATGTTTGAACCCATTATGGACTTCTCGTTTTTAAGGTCATATTAAGGAGAAAGGGATGATATAGTAGTATATGGAAGGGATCATGTCGACCAAATGATGTGTGACCGCCATCACTCTTATTATTTCTGTATCTTTAATTATGAATAATGATGGAACCAATTTATGCAAGGTCTTTTAATGCGCATTATGTTTATGTATTAAATCACATAATGTTATGACATCATATGAGTCAAGTGGGAGAATGTTAGAATTAGTTGACGAATTAATTCTATTAGTGACTCATTTGAAATATTATGATGGACTCAATTGTGATTTAATAAAATCTAAAGACTTATTAGTTATTATTATGAGAAGTGATAATAAAATAAAATAAAGATAAGATAAAATAAAAACCAACTTGATGGACGTTGGTTTATAAAAGGGTTTGGGGTTCTGTCTCTGGTCATAAGGTTCTTTTCACAGTAACCCATCGAAAATGTGTGAGAAGAAAAAAGAAAGGCAAAGAGATAGATTGGGAAACGGTGATTGAAGAGCACACATGATTATATATTGAAGAACGCATATTCACAGGATCTCTCATGGATCAAGGTTAGTGCTCTATTATGTTTTATCGTGTGAGAATCCTAAATTCTAAAGACCCTTAGCTTTTACAAAACAACCTTAAAATATTACAAAGGTACAACTAGCAATAAACATTCTTACATAGGCTTTGAGAAAAATACAATTTAAAATAATTGAGATATTATTATTATGGTTATTTATTTTATTAGGATGCATACTCTTATCTTATCTATGAAGATAATAATGGACATTATTTGGTGATATAATTATGAATATTATTTTATTATTCATTAGAAAATATATTCTTAGTCTATTTCCGTACATATGATAATATTATTTGATGAACATAATTATAGAAATTATTTTATCAATATCTTTAGAAATGATATTTTTTTGATTTTATTTAGTTGAGTGTATATGTACATATATGGGTGGCCATGAATAAAAGAGATGATGAGTTTTCTTGCTCTAAAATTTATCAAAAACTATTAAAAATAGGTAATAGCATTTATTGAATAAAGGAAAAACATAATATGTTTAGTGGATATATATATATATATATATATATATATATATATATATATATATATATATATATATATATATATATATATATATATATATATATATATATATATATATATATATATATATATATATATTATTATTAGAAAATGATTACTCCAATAATACTATTAATAATAAAATTATTATAATAATAATTATTAGAGCAATAATAATAGTGACATATATATATGAATCAAAGAATATTAATCAAATACCTAATAATTATAATAACAATAATAAATAATAGATAAAAAATAATAATTGGGTTAAGGCACGCATAGCGTTATCCTTAAAGAGAAAACGCCCCCACTACACAGGACAATACAAATACACAATACACAATCATATGTGGTTCAAATTATATGTGTTTCTCTCCCAAGATACAACAATCCGTCATATCGATCGAGTGTAGCGAAGGATCTCTGAACCTTATGAACACCATTGTTTTAAGAAATAGTATAGAAAAGAAAATAAGAACACTTTTGAGAAAACTATAGTGTTTGTTCTCTTTGTTGTTGTCTTTTTTGCATGCACTAGGTGGTATTTATAGGTAAAAAAGGGAGACACAAGAGTAAATTGTAATCAAAATATAGTCGTTAATCATAAATAACATTAATCCATAAAACCGAAATTCCATGAAAACATGAGTAATAGTAGAATAATATTTTAATTATTTATTTTTTAAATTATATTAATATTTCCAACAATCCCCACATAATTTAAAAAAAATAAAGCAAAATATATTATCTTTTAAAACAAAAATATTGTTGTTCTGCGTAAGGAATCTTCCATGTTTGGGTCTTACATCTAGTGCTTATAAACTTCCATCCGAGAAAATGCAGAGACTTAAGTCTTGAGCTACATCCCCTATGACCGGGTTTTAGTAAATAACACATACAATATCGGTGTTCATTATAGGTTCTAATCAGTGGGTGCACATTACGACCTTCCAGGTTTGAGCCTTAGTGCTTATAAACTTCCACCCGTGAAAATGCAGAGACTTGATTGTCTTGAGCTATATCCCCTGTGACCGGGTTTTAGTAAATAACACATACAATATCAGTGTTTATTATAGGTTATAATCAGTGGGTACACGTTACAGCCTTACACATGTATCTTGTTTCATGAGTGTCACTTAAAGACTTGCCCATGTCTTATAATGGTAGCCCTACCATCACACTCACTAGGTAAACCCTCAAAGGATGGTTTGTGACTCACACCCGTCATTGGGTTTATTAAGAGGTATTTTAAAAAAATAATATATAAGCATAATAATGCATATACCTCAACCTACTTATTGCCACAATTTGTAGTACACCTCGTCATAGGAATCAAACATAAAATTTAATCAAATTAATTGGTGTGCTTTAGTCAACAACAACTTTGTTGTTACCCATTGAACTTCATTCCATGGGATCGACATTCATGCGGAGATGGGTGTCCATTATTGCAACTAATTTATAGGATATAATCTCATTCCCCTCGACGTCTCAAATACTTGTTGATGCATCAACCCTTTGATAAGCAGATCTGCAATTTTTTCTGACCTCACAAAATCAAGAAAATTAATACATGAGTGATAACTTTCTAATAAATTTATGTCTCACTCTCCTATGAATTTTTGTTAAAATAAATTTTTGCTATAAGCTTTATATATAGAGTAACTTGAGTGTCAGAATGCAATGTAATAGGAGGTATATTTTTATTTAATAATGATAAAAATCATATAGATAATAAATATTGTCTTGAGCAACACTATTATTTACAACAAGAATCTTTGGTGCCATGGTATATCATGATACAAAATTTTGTTTAGCAGATTTTCATGATATTGTACCTCCACCCAAAGTTAAAACATAACCGTAACCAGTAGGTGATTTTATGTCACCAGAATCAATATCCAATTTACATTAATATATCCTTCAATCATCTCAAAAAATTGGACATATTGCCATAATTAGAAGAAACACAAGTAATATTATCACTACATGGAAAAATAATACTAGAGGTATATTTTCACTCACTTCAGAATATATAACCAAAGATTTTTTTTCTTTTTATTCACATGTATGTTAACCATTACAAGACACCCCCACACTTTGAAATATTTAAAATGTGGTTCTTTTTTTCTTTCATAACTCAAAAAGTTTTATCACAATCTTTTGTGTTCAAAATATGATAAGCAGAATATAAAATTTCACTAATATAATGTTAGGCAAGCTAGAACTTGTAGAATAACATTTACCATATCAAAGCATTTTTTTTTCTTTCGCTGCACCATTAGATTAGCACATATGAATATGTTACTTAATGAATAATACTATGAGTTTCACACAAAAATGCTCATTTATAAAGACATGAATTCTCATTTCTAAAGACATATATATTCATCACTTTCCTTTTTAATTAATTTTGTACCTCAAAATTTCATAATTTGAATGGTCTCTAACCAAACTTATCAACAATTATAATAATAACATGTCATATATCAATACTTTCAACATATGTGATAATCAAATAAGAACTACTAGATATTTTATTACAAGATAAAAGTACTTAACTCAACCAAGTCATCACAAATATATTATTTACCAATCAAAATACATGTCTAGAATTAATAATTCTATTGCACTCGAAAATCACTTATAACCTTGTAGAGCAACAAGTAAGTTTCTAAATTCAGAAACATGAAATTTAAAAATAAGATAATTTCTAGAAGACAAGTTTAATTTTATTTGATTATCTCCTCAATTTTTTATATGAAGATTTTTTTTTATCAGCATTCACATAATATTAATTAAAATAATTTATTTTAATTTCATGTCATAAACAATATTTTTAAACTCGTCAATATGATAAAAAATATTATTGGTCATTTTTTTATATAAATATCAAGATAAACTTTTTTCCTTGCAAATGCATAGCTTTTTATAACTCAATAATAGTTTTAGTATGACAAATATTTTATAATTGTTTTCATACAAAACACTTAAAATATATTCATGATTTAGAACATTTCTATCAATTGAAAGAGTATAAGATATTAAATCATAAATTAATATAAAAGGAAAAACATTAGCTTTAGACATCACAACAAATTATTCAGTGAGCCAGAACTTTATTTATCCATAATTTCATTTATTGCTACCAATAAAAATAAAAACAATTATACACATAAATTTTTAGGCTTAGTTGAGTTTAATTTAATTATAATCATACCAAACACATTAGTTCATAAAAAAGTGTTTTTAGTCTTCCCCTTTATATTGTCTTTAATTTTAGAAAATAATAAGAATTTTCTCTCTAAGAATGTTACAAAATGATTACTCAAATAATACTATTAATAATAAAATTATTATAATAATAATTATTAGAACAATAATAATAGTGACATGTATATGAATCAAAGAATATTAATCAAGAATCCAATAATTATTATAACAATAATAAATAGTAGATAAAAAATAATTAAGGTAAGGAGTAGAAATATCCTGGGTTAAGGCACGTATAGCGCTATCCTTAGAGAAAAAAATGCTCCCACTACACAGGGCAGTACAAATACACAATACATAATCATATGTGTTTCTCTCCCAAGACACAATAACCCGTCAGATCGATCGAGTGCAGCGAAGGATCTCCGAATCTTATGAACACCACTGTTTTAAGAGATAGTAGAAGAAAATAAGAACACTTTTAAGAAAACCATAGTGTTTGTTCTTTTTGTTGTTGTCTTTTTCCATGCACTAGGTGGTATTTATAGGTAAAAAATAGAGACACAAGAATAAATTGTAATCAAAATATAGTTGTTAACCATAAATAACATTAATCCATACAATTGAAAGTCTATGAAAACATGAGTAACAATATAATAATATTTTAATTATTTTTTTAAATTATATCAAAATTATTTTCAATATATATATATGATTATTGACTGAGACATGAAGATATCAATATTACATATTACAGTATAATTAAATGATAAACAATAATTACATTATTACGAGCTATATATTGATATCTGATAGAAGAAAAAAGAACCGCATATTGTTCAGTAATCACATTCGCACATATACTATTATTTATTTGGTTTAATTATTTTTTTAATCCTTAATTTTGTTCAAAAATTTCAAATTAGTCCTTCATTTTTTCTAAGTTTAAACTTGGTCTCAATTTTTAAAAATTAATGCAATTTAGTTTTTTTTATTAAATGATCAAATTGTATTAATTTTTAAAAAATAAGAATTAAATTGAAACTTAAAAAAATTGGATGATCAATTTGATATTTTTGGACAAAAAAAAATAATTAAACTTATTTATTTTTATGTTTTCAAATTGTCATTTCATTTATTTTCGTACGTGTTGTATGTCCCCTCTTGTAAACTATATATTCGTATAAATTATTTAGCCATGTATGTAAGCATTGATGATTCCACCTTATACATATGGTAATGGTAATGGTGGACAGTGGATTTTGTTTTATCGCTACCTTGTTCATTAATCAAAATTTTGGTAGGTTAAGTTGAATTTTTTTAATTTGTTAGTATGTTGTGGTTTATCATGTTTAACCGGTTACCATTTTTTATTATTTTAATACGTGTATATATATATATATATATATATATATATATATATATATATATATATATATATATATATATATATAGTTCTTTTAAATAGAAAATCATTTTTATATATAATCCTATTTTATATTTGTTTTTGTACATCCAATAAGTCTCACATTTCTTAGGAGTCGAGATCAAGTAGTATAAATACTTCATCCTCTTTTCATTCTTTGAGACGTCTTTTAAGGACAACATCATGACGGAGCTCCACACTACTCCAAAGCGAACAATATCTCAAAAACGTGGTGGTTATTCCTAGCGATGGCTGTCAGATGAACTTGGGTCAGATCGGAACATTGGCGTCATCTATGAGGACGACAACGACTCCCTTTGCCCTCGACTACGGGCTTGTTCTGATACAACGGCAGACCTAAGTTATGACATAGGGGGGCCATGACCCTTCCCCCACCCCCCCCCCCCCCCCCCCCCCCCTTCTTTTTATACTTACATAATTTTTTAAATATATATTTTTTTAAAATTAATATTTTAAATATATTTTATATATTTTCTATTTTAAAAAAAGTATATATTAATGCATAAGATATACTTTTTTATTATCTACATTTATTTTTTTAATTTGGCCTTTTAAATATTTTTAAATAAAAATAATTATTTTCTTAATATTTTTTTAACTGATTACTTGTTTAATTTAACTATCTTTTTATTTAATTTATTTTTTTAAACTTAATTAATATAAATTGAAATTAATTATAGTAAAATAAAAATTATTTATATTTAATTTATAATTATAATAATAATAATTTTATTATTTTTTATTATCATAAAAAATAAATACAATATTTTTACTAGTTTATATAAAATTTTTGAGATTACTCTTTTGGTTTTTATTTCGGTTCAAAAATATCAAGTTAATCTTCTAATTTTTTTTTAGTTTCAATTTGATCCCAAATTTTTTTAAAAATAATGTAATTTGGTCTTATTTTTGTTAAATTTCGTGAATTGGATCAAGATTTTTTCATAAAAATTGAAGTCGTAAATAATGATGGTTTTCTTTGTTGATGTAACTGACATAATCTCATTGTCAATTTTGATAAAAACTCCTTTCTTCGGTTCAAAATATTTAACAAAAATGATCAAATTGCATCAATTTTTAAAAATCAGGACCAATTTGAGATTAAAAAACTAGATGATCAATATAATATTTTTGGATGAAAAAATAGATCAAAAGAGTAATTCAACCAAAATTTTGACATCCCAAAAATTTTGGTTCAAGATCCGCCACTGGCTTAGGAGTCAGTTTAAATACTCCTCATCTTTCCAACCTCCGAGACGCTTTTTAAAGACAAAATCGTGACTGAGCTTCACCCTTCAAAATGGACAATACCTTGAAAATATAGCAATTGTTTCTAACAATGGTTGCGTGACAAATTTGGATAGGATCGGAACAATATTATTTTAAATATGTATATGTATAATAATATTATAAGTTAAATGATGAATACTATAAATAAAATGTTCATTATTAATTATAATAGAACAATTTCCCGTACAGAAATAATAATTATTTTAATTTATTTAATTAAAAATTATATCATCAATTAAAAACATAAAAAAATTATATAATTTAATATGTTTTTAACTACTGATGTATCTTCGATAAAAAGCACGGAGAATTCCATTGCCCTTACGGCACTGTTTATTTGCTGTTATTAAAGTGACACATACTAAAGATAGTTAAGAAAATTAGTTGACGTCTAAATCATGATTTTCTTTCTACTTTTGTGACAACATTTAATTTCAATCTCAACACATTTAAGTGAATGGTCCCGTTCTTAACATAGACATTATGACATGATCGCATATAAGTAGTTTTTAATATATATATATATATATATATATATATATATATATATATATATATATATATATATATATATATATATATATATATATATATATATATATATATATTGTATTCCTATTTTGTAAGGTGTATCATGGACACATTTTAATTTTTTTTAATTTATTCTTTTAAGGCTCTTCGTAAGATACTATTTCATGGTAATTGATTTATAGGTTTAATTTGATTGATTTATTGATGTAAAATTATTCGTGTACGTGAATTTGTAGATAAAATCTATGACGAATAATTAATATTTATGGACATGGAATATTTTAATATCCATCCATAAACGGTCAAATATGAGTATCATACTATTTGTATTTGTGAATATTCATTATCTATAAAAAGTTAAAATTAAAATTTATTTTATATTTTATTAAGTTAAATTTAATATATATTTTATTATATTAAATTTAACTATAATTTAATTTAATCTATATTTTATTTTATATCTTTTTATAATTTTATTTATAAAATTTATAAAATATTTTTTTAGATATATAATGATATCTATGAGTACCCGCAAGTTTTAAAAAGTTCAAAAATCTTTTTTAACATGTACCTGACAAATATAAGAATAAATAATAAGATAATAAGCAGATCTTTTTATTATGGATCGGTTTGTGGGTGTGCATCATTTGTATCTGATCCGTCATCCATAGTTGGGAATGTATTAATTTATTTCGGTATAATTTAAATAAAATAACATCATAAATAAAATTAATCTATTCTATAATAATAAGGGAGATTTCTTTTTTTGTGTCCACATTTCATAATACCCATTTTATCCTTAATTATTTTAAAAATTAATTATTTTATAAATAATTTGTTTTTAATCATTTTTTTACAAATCTCTTTTGTCTTAATCTATAACAATAAAGGAGATTTCTCTTTTTGTGCCCACATTTCATAATACCCGTTTTATCCTTAATTATTTTAAAAATTAATTATTTTATAAATAATTTGTTTTTAATCATTTTTCTACAAATCTCTTTTGTCTTAAATCATTATTTAAATTTTCTTTTTACATATCTTATTTTTTTATTTTATATTTAACAACTATTTTAAAAATTATATATTTGTTATTGATCTTAAATTTCTTGAAAATTAAAAAATGCGAATACACAGGCGTGACAGCTGTCGCGCCTGTGTGTTCGCTAGTATTTATAAAATTAATTCAAAAGTTATATTTAAAACTTGTTAAAATAGTTAAATTGGGAAGACGTTGATTTGACAAAAAACTATAAAGACAAAAAATAATATTAAAACTTAATTTTAATATATTTATATTTTTCAAATTTATATATTTATAAATAAAATTTTAATATTTTAAAATAATGTTTGAAGTCCATCACTGAGGTGATGAATGACGATGTTCATCTCCATGTGATTCATATGGTTCTATTCCGTGACCATAGCATTAAAGATGATGCTGCTGATCTCGTCAAGGACGAAGAAAATGTAACAAACAAAAATGTGTGGCCAAGGATATGCTTATGTTTGTACTACGATAACTACGAAGTTTGAGGTACAATAATCGTTTTCAGCTTGTATATTGATATAAATTTTAAAATTGTTAATTTAATTGGTAACTGAAATTAATTCTAAATTTTTTCTAAATATTGCGATTGCCCTTTATATCATTTTCCTCTTAATTTTTTTAATATCACATTTTTTAATTAATTTTGAATATAAATAATTAATACTAGAGATAATATTGATTGAATTTTATAAAAATAAACAACCCAACTTCTAATTAGGCTACCATTAGAGATGACAAATAAATCAGTTTCTATAAATATTGTCTGAACTCATTCTCATTTTGATGAAGAATTTTCGCATTAATTGGGTATGGATATGGATATGGAGAATCTCCAACTTTTTAAATTAGGTATGAGAATATACATATATATATATATATATAATTTCTATTTTTTATTTTTTTAATTATTTGGTTTGTCATGAAGCTCATTCGCATCTCCAATATATTTTTCATTTTATCATGACCTTTGTGTAATTATGTTAAAATGATGTATGTCAATTAATTTTTTTTTATGTCTCACATTTGAATATTTCTATTAATTTTTCGTATTTTTATTTATTGTATATTTTTCTTTCACATGAGAATGTTTAAGACTCTCAATTTAAGTGTTTAATAGCATAAACTTAGGTAATATAAAAAAATTAATTATTATTATTAAATTTTTTTTCATTTGAAAAACTCTTTTGTTTCGCTAAAACAATTTTTGTTATTTCTGAACCATTGAGTATATATGTTGATATTTGAAAAGTTTTAGATCTCTAAGGTATTTTTCATTTTATCATACATTTAATTATACATTTATTTTCCTTTGTATGACTTCTTTCAATAGTCTCTCAAATTGTTTATAAGACATACATTTGTTAATTTTTTAATATTTTTATTTATTGTTTATTTTCATCATGTAAAATACTATTTCTATATATTTTATCTAACTATTTTTTTTATTTTCTAACCCATTATTAATCATACTGTGATATTTTCACTATAATTGTATAAATAATTTTTATTTACTACAATATATAAAATTTAATGTAATTGTCATGAATATTTTTTTTATCACCATCCAACATATATTGGAGTTCAAAAGATACAAGATCTATGTTAAACTTTTATTATTATGTTTATTATTTGTTTTTTGCATCATTTTTGTTTTTTGTGTCATATTGATCAAGTGATGTATTATAACTTTTATTATTGTATAAAAAAGAGATTTATTAGAATTTAAAAAAATTGAAGTAAACAAACATTTAAAATATATTTTTATTTGAATATTTCTTTTCCTTTTATATTTTTTAAAAAATATTTTTAAATTTTATCAACTAGGTTTCATTAATGTTTGCAAATTTAATAAATGTTTTGGTTCTCATTTATTTGGTATTTTAATCTAAAATGTAAACAATTATAATTTATTTCAAAATATTTGATATTGAAGAAACAACCATCCTCCTGATATTGAATATTTAATAATATTATGTTTTCTTTACCATAATTTTTTATTATTTATAAAAATTAATTAAAATTAATATTGAACTAGTAAGAAAATGGGTACGGGTATGAGTACAATATTATACTCGTTACCCAATAGGAATGGGGATAAGACACAAAAGTTTGATACTCGTTAGATTTGAATATGAGAATGAGAATGAATTTTTTATACGAAAATAAATATAAAATAGCAAAACTCGTCCTTATCCTACCCCACCCCGTTGTCATTCCTAACTACTATGATAAACACTTTATATCTAGACTAAAGTCTAAACAAAAATACTTAACAACAATTTGTTTAAAAAATATCACTTTTAGTTCTTAACAACAAAACAATATATATATATATATATATATATATATATATATATATATATATATATATATATATATATATATATATTAATGGTTTTGTGTTGTTTCATTTAAAGTGATAAACTATATATTCAACAAAAGTTTGGGAAATGGCAGTACCCTTATGGCACTGAAAATTAAATTATTGCATATGAATAAAAAGTATGGAGAATGCCATTGCCCTTATGGCACCGTTTAAGAATAATCGAATTTACATCCCCTTTATTTTATTTCTAAAATAAGTAATAATTAAATAGTATGTGTTTTTGGGTAACACATTTAAATGGATGGTCCTTTTAAATGATTAGGGTGTATTAATTAGGGACACTTTTTTTAACTTTTTTTTAAATTCATTATTCTTTTTAGTTATTACTTAAAATACAAGTAGCGTTAATTTTTAAACTATTAGAATTGTATTAATGTTTTTGAATTACATTAACTGGTTTTCGTATAATTTAAATAAAATTATATTATAAAATATTAGTATAAATAAAATTAATCTTTCTAAAAATCAAACTCAAATAAGTTAATTTCAAGGTATAAATTTAAACAAAATTAATATATTTAAAGTCAACTTTAAGTCCATAAGTCAAAAACATAAATACATAAAGTCAAAACTCTAATAATATGTATATGAATCATGGAGTTGTCCTATTTATATTTCCTCCCTAACTTTCTCCTTTTTCTTTCTTCTTAGTTTTATTACGCCTCTCTTTATTGTATTCTGCCTAACTTAAGATTAATGTTATCCAATAGAATTTAATATTTAGCAAGTTTCTATTTTTGTTTAATTTTTTAAACCTAATTTGTGAGTATTTGAGTTGAGAATCCTTATTCTCTTAACTAGTCATCTACTTTGGGTTTTGATTATCTTGATAATATTTCACTAGGCCTTTAGAATTTTTGGAAAATCCAACTGTTTTGAAGTTAATATTACTTAATATAAATATTTTTCAACTATAATTTAAAGTTGTTACAATAGTTAGATTGAGGAGAAATTGATTTGAGAATTTGTTTTGATTTTCTCGTTTGAACTCAGTTATCACTAAGTGATATTTAAGTGAGATTATATATATATATATATATATATATATATATATATATATATATATATATATATATATATATATATATATATATATATATATATACACGTGTGTGTGTAAAATATTGAAAAAAGGAAAGATTAATTGTCCATAAGTAGCGTGGTCATTAAGGAATAAAATTATCTTGGGTTAAACTTTTAATCTTACCCCTTACATTGTTTTTATGATGATTTAGGAAAATTGGCTAAAAATATTTCTTTTTAGAAAGGTTAAAAGTTTAAATTGTCCTTGTATCATTTGAAATCTCTTATAATTAGTTTATAATTAGTTTTATGAACTAATTGAAATATTTTAAATTTTAAGCTTTTTTTTTATAAAAAAATTTAATTTTTATTTTGTGATGAACTAATCTACCTTTAACTCTAACTTTAACTTTGATCTTCAGTTTGAATTCGCCCGACTTGACATTTGGTCTAGTTTGACCCTATTCGACCTTTGGCTTGGGTTGGCCCAAGTTATCCTTTGGTTTGGTATGACTCGACTCGACCTTTGAACTTATTCGGGCCGACTTGACCTTCGGTCTGGACCGTCCCAGATCGACCTTCGGCCTGACTCTACCTTCAACCTAGGTTGACCTTCGGGCCTGCTTAGCTCGACCTTCGACATGACTCAAGTCGGCTCGGCATGACCTTCGACTCGCCTCGGGTCGACTTGGAACGACCTTCGATCTAACCCGAGTGCCCGACTCGACTTTCGATCTAGGTCAACCCTACTTGACCTTCTACTTGACCCTACTCGTATTTTTGGACCTGTAAACTCTTTTTTTTTTTAACCAATGAGGTATTCTATAACTTGGAAAGCTTCAATTTCCTTCTTTTTTAAGTGAATTTCAAATTATATTATTTTATTCCTTTGAAACCTTTTTAAAATTCCTCAATTTCAATTTCCTTTTAATTTCCTCATCCAAACATATCATTTTCCTTGAAAAAAAATCAAATTCTCCAAATAAATAAATTACTCCCTTAAATTACCTCATCCAAACACACCATCAAGGTTTCTCACTTGTATATCTTTGAGAGGATGGAGGGAAATTAGTGGATGAATTTGAAGGTAAATTTTGTATTATTTCTTTATAAGGGATTTGGAGGTTAAAATGAGAGGATTTGAAGGTGAAGTTTGTGAAAGTTTATAAGTGATTTGCAAATCACCGTTCCTGTAACATTTTAGTCGGAAATTACTTGTTTAAAATAAAATAAAATTAAAATAAACCTCATTTAACATTTAATACTTTCCGAAAAGTGGAATTAATTGAAACCTTTTATCTCTTTCTCAAATTCATAGATTGGAATGTAAAGAATTTGCTTATATCCATCTACGATAATCCTTCTCAATAGTAAATCCACTCAACGAACACAGCCTCAAGGTTTGACAATAATTCTACAATTCTATCCTTCCATAAGGATGAATTTCCTATGAAGTGTTGGACTATGGTAAAAACTAATGTGCTAAGAACATTTGGGATAATTTCACCCTTGAGAAATTGGCTCACCATTATCATCTATTTTAATGGCTAAAAAGATTGTTGATTTTTGGTCCTTTATGAGATATTGATCCACCATCGTTTAAGTTGTCAAATAAATCCAAACACTATGATGTTGGGTATGGCTTCCTCTGAAGTCTCATGAACTATTTTACAAGCTTTGTATACCGTAGTTGGCATGATGTTACACTAAGCTTTTTCATCAATGTTCCATTTATAAACATCGTTAGCATTAAAATTACTAAAATTTGGGTTTGTATTTTCTATGGTATGATGACTACTTGTTTGGTTAAGCCCTTCCACTATCTATTTGCATTACAAGAAAACAAGTAATTAGAGCCGGCCAATGGGGAATTCTAATAGTGAAAAAGCAACACTATAACGTCTTCCAAGCATCCCAAGTCAATACAACGCGAAGCTATGAAAAATTAGAGTCGACCATATATAAACACTAGTACTGTCAACTAAGCTATCTCTAAGACAGACTCTACTATAAAAGAATGTCTAATTTAGAGTCGGTTAAACCCTTGATAAGGCCGAATCTAAACTAAAAGAAAATAAATAAAAGAATTAAAGTATTATGATGTTCTGAACATTGTTAATGACGTTGTAAAATTTAAAATTAATTTTTTGTTAACAAAATTTCTTACAAAGCTTCAAGTGTAAGTAGTTTATCCTCTTTTTGCTAACAAAATACACACATGTAAATGATTTTTGCATTTATCTAAACCGACAAGATAAACATCCTCAACAAGTTGCATATAGACCATATCTCCTTCATGCAAGGAAAAGATAATTCAAACAAAGAAATATCACACGCATTATTAAGAACCTAAACAAATATACATTTTTGTGAAGATTTTGAGGAAAATGGTTTTCTTGAATCATAATTCTGTAAGCAACTCCAAAAAATATGAACCCCGAAGAAGAAGCCATACATATCCCTCCAACCTGCCACACTCCAAAAATATTGGAACCAACACCAACCACCAAGCAAACATAAGCCCAACCAAATCAAGAATTGAGATTCAACACCCAACCAACCCAACACTGCCAACAAGAACAACATCACGTACATGCAAAATCCAATTAGCACCTCCACCAAATCGAATCAAACCTACACCAAACTAGAATAATAAGCAATCCACCACTAAAACACAACATTTCCAGTTAGGGGCAGATCTTCTTGGAGGCTGGAAGATGTTGGTGACCCCAAAACTTTAAAAATTCTTTATATGTATAATGAGAACTTTTGGAAATTAAATTAGGTAGATTTTTTATAAACACATCATTCAATGTTAATAAGTAGTAAAACATAAAATTAAATATAATAAAGAGTAAGAAACTCATTAATATATATTTTTTAACATAAAATTATATTCATTTATGTTCATCTTTCACTCTTTCACATTTTCTTTTTTATTTTTGAAAAAAAAATTAAACAAAAATCTTTATTTTTGTTCTCATTTCTCACACGTTTTGTTCAATTCTAAAGAAAAAAAATGTATTTCTTTATAATACAATCCTATTCAGGAAATAATATGATCATTTCTAAATTTGAATCCTCAAAAAGCACACACAAATAAATCAGAGAAGAACGCAGAATAAGACAGAGATGGGGGACGCCACAATCCAACATATTGATAAGTCAAGTGAAGATTTATCCAAAAGATGTTAATCTTTGATAAGAATCAGAGTTCTAATACAAGAAAATCCTCTATCAAAGAATGAAAATGTGTATAATATGATTCAAAAGTGTTTACATAAGCTTTTGGTACCTCTATACATAGGTCCATAAGTTTAAGAAAACCTAGAAACCTTAAAAGAAAGCCCAAGCCCAAAAAACATAAAGACATAAACTAATTTGTAAAAGAATGTCCAAAGTCCAAAAACATAGAAATAAACTAATTTTCCTAACAATTATTCTTGAAATATTTTCATGATTTTCATGTTCTTTAAGTTCTCTCCTTTATGGAACATTATAAGCTTTAAGGACATGTGTTTTGATTTTTAACCTTATCATATATCTTTTGATTTGTAAATGTTTTTCCTCTAAGTTCTTTATATATATATATATATATATATATATATATATATATATATATATATATATATATATATATATTCAAATGATAGTCATGTGTCATTCTCTTTCTTACTTGAGACCAAAATATTAGTTTCGTATTTTTTTAATATGCAGAGTCTTTTGTATAAGTAATCTCTTATACTAGATACAGAGGCGGATCTTGACCACAAAATTTGGAGGGGCCAAAGCAATATATTTATTTGATTATTATATTGAATCACTAGATAATGCTTTAAAAATTAACTCTTCTAATTGGACAATTTGATCATTAGGTTAGATCATTAGTACAATACTTCAAAATATGTAAAGAAGTAAAATCTATCTAGTTTTCATCTTTATCAACAACTTCTCTTCTATCATATTTAA
This sequence comes from Vigna unguiculata, assembly GCF_004118075.2. Taxonomy (NCBI): domain Eukaryota; kingdom Viridiplantae; phylum Streptophyta; class Magnoliopsida; order Fabales; family Fabaceae; genus Vigna; species Vigna unguiculata. Next base: position 3,981,778 of record NC_040289.1, on the reverse strand, counting down.
ACAATGAATCTATGGTTTTATTCTTCATCAATATACTTTTAAAAAAGTTAATATTAAAAAATAATTTATCATAATCTAATGAAAAATTGAGAAAACTAATTATTAAAATAAAAATATATTATAATCAAGTCACAAAATCGATTTGAAAAAACACATAATACATTATTTTTTCTTCTATATTAATAAAAAATGAATATACAAAGGTTCATGTAATAAAAAATAATGTTAATAACTATTAAACTAATAGTTTATTATCAAGTAGACAAGAGAGTTACATTTTTTTCTTCAAGGAAGAAACAAAACAAATGAAAATGAGAGCAAAAGTAATGAATTTGAGTTTAACTTCTTTTTTTCTTCAAAAACAAAAAGAAAACATATGAGGCTGAAAGATGAGTACAAATTTGTTAAAACCTAAAAATACAATAAAAAATAAAATAAAAAATATCTTAATAAATATTTGTTTTAATTATTTTTTTGGTTTTTGTTTCCAAAAATGTAATTAAGTTGGTCCTCTAGTTGATTTAGTCTCAATTTGGTTTTAATTTTTTAGTTAACATTTGACATTTTTTTGACAAAAAACAAAGATAAAAAAATAATTAAACCTAAATATTTATACTTTTTATTATATTTAATTTTATGTTTTATTATTTATTAACATAATATTATGTTTTATAAAAAAAATTAAAAAAGACACACAATTTAATTTTTATCAATTTTTAATATATTACTTATAACTTAAAAAAATTTCAAAATTTTAAAAATATATAAAATTAAAAAAAAAAAAATATATATATATATATATATATATATATATATATAATTTTTTAAAAAATCAAAATTTTTTTGGTGGCCAGGACCCCTCCCCGCTCCTTGTATAATCCGCCCTGACTAGATACCTTATATTTATATTAAAAACCATATGTAACTAGTTTTGGGATCATCCCACATTGTAAATGGAAACAATCAACCATATTAAAAGTTATATAACAATTAGTTGTGTAGGCACCACACCATATTAAAAATCATCAACAATTAACTATATTAAAGAACTACCCTAGCTAGGCATCACTTTCCATCTATAGGTAGAACTGATTTCTACGAGGCAGAATTTATTTCTGTAAAAGCAGTAAATGCTGAATTAATTTAATTAGTTGGCAGGTGAAGAAAATTGGTAAGATTTTTTCTATTTAAGGAGTGATTCTCATCTCTCTCTAAATTATCTTTGTTTCTTCAATTCTTGATAATGTCACTTACTGGAAAAATTAGCACTGAACTCCCAGTTCATGCAACTGCAGACAAGTGGTTCCACATCTTAACCAAAAAGCTCCATCATGTTCAACACGTTGCTGGAAAAGTTCATGGAGCCAAACTCCATGAAGGTGATGATTGGCATACCAATGATTCGGTCAAACACTGGACTTATACCTTAGGTAATCATGTTTATAGTTAAATTTATATATTTTAGACAAATCAAAATGCCAGAATTAATTATTTTATTTTATTTTCTTATTCTTTAAATACCAATATAAAAGCCGAATCCAAATAGCCTTATAAGTTTGATCTGTATACATTAAAATTAAGTAATGGATATGAGTTAAGTCATGAAATTATTGATTGTTAAAATAATTATTATTTTAACAACTATATTATATATTTAAATAATTATTCTTGTAAATTGATATTTAAGTTCAATACTATAAAAATTATTAGTTATTATAGTGTTGAATTTAAATATCAATTTAAAAAATAAAAAATTATTATTTAAAATAATAATAATTATAAATAAAATTATAATTGGTCGCTAAATTAGTCACTAATAATTATAGACTAATTTAGAAACTAATTTATTTGGTAACTAAAATCTTGGTAGCTAATATTTAGTAATTAATTAATAAACTATTTTTTTTGGAAGTCAAAATTTTTATAGCTAAATTTTAGAGACCAATTAAAATATTGTATTCATAATAGTGAATATTTAATAACCAATCATTTTTTACTTTATAAATTTGTATCTAAATTGGTAGCTATAGTGGGTAACAATTTTTAGTCACTAAATTTAGTTGTTAATGGAGAATTTTCTTGTAGTGATAACAATAAACTAGTTTTACTCATGCATATAACACTACAAGAAAATGTCTCATTAAAAACCAATTCTAGTAACTAAAAGTTGTTAGTCACTATAGTGACCAATTTGGATACCAATTTATAAAATAAAAAATTATAATTGGTCGCTAAATTAGTCACTAATTAATTAGAGACTAATTCAGAAACAAATTTTTTTGCTAGAAAAAACCTTGGTAGCTAATGTTTAGTGACCAAGTTCCTTTTGTAGCTAAAACTTTGGTAGCTAAATTTTAAAAACCAATCTAAAGAACAATTATAATTTTTGATTCATAATAGTGACTATTTTAGTAACCAACAATTTTTTTTTTTTGTAAATTGGTATCTTAATTGATCACTATTGTGACTGACAAATTTTGCTCACTAAAATTAGTTCTTAATGAGATATTTTCTTGCACTGCAATTTGTTTAGTTTTCTTTAGGGATGACAACGGGACGGGATGGGGACATTTCGCTATCCCCATACCCATCCCTATAAAAAAATTCATCATCATCCCCATACCTAAACACAACATGTATCAAACTTTTGCCTCATCTCCATCCCCACATGGTAACAGGTATATTGTCGTACCCATACCCGTAATTGTTTTGTTACTGTTTCAATATTAATTATTTTTTATAAAATAATAAAAAATTACAGTAAAGGAAACATAATATTATCAAATATTCAATATTAAGTGGATGGTTGTTTATTTGATATTAAATATTTAGAGAGAAATTATACATTTCAAATTAGAATACCAAATAAAATTTCATGAGAACCAAAACATTTATTAAATTTGCAAACATTAATGGAACCTAATTGATAAAATTTAAAAATATTTTTAAAACAATATAAAAGAAAAAAAATTCAAATTAAAATATATTTTAAATCTTTGTTTATTTTAATTTTTTAAATTCGAATGAATATCTTTTCTATACACTAATAAAAATTATAATACATCACTTGATTAAAATCAAGTAAAGAACAAATATTAAACTAATAATAATAATAAAATTTTAACATAGATCTTGTATCTTTTGAACTTCAATATATGTTGAATGGTGATAAAAAAAATTCATGGCAATTGCATTAAATTTTTCTATTATAGTAAATAAAATTTATTTATACAATTATAGTGACAAAACTATAGTATGATTGATAATGACTTAGAAAATAAAAAATAATTATATAAAATATATCAAAATAATATTCTATATGATAAAAATAAACAACAAATAAAAATATGGAAAAATTATCAAATGTTTGTCTTAGAAAAAACTTCACATACTATTTACTGAAATCGAATAAAGGAAAATAAATGTAACTAAGGGTATGATAAGATGAAAAATACCTTAGAGATCTAAGAAAACTTTTCAAATATCAACATAGACAATGATTGAGAAATAACAATTTTTTTTTAGTGAAACAAAATAGTTCTTTAAATGAAACAAGAATTAATAATAATAGAGTAAATAAGATAAATTTTTTATATTACCGGGGTAAATGAAAGGTTTATGCTATTAAACAGTTAAATTGAGAGTCTTAAACACTCTCATGCGAAAGAAAAATATACAATAAATAAAAATATTAAAAAAAGATATAAATATTCAAATGTGAGACATAAAAATATTTAATTGACATACATCATTTGAACATTATTGCATAAAGGTTATGATAAAATCAAAAATATATTGAAGATATGAATGAATTTAATTTCATGACAAACCAAACAATTAGAAGAAATAAAAAATAGAAAGTGTGTAATATATATATATATATATATATATATATATATATATATATATATATATTATGTCGAGTTACTTAATTAACTGTCAATATTTTATTAATTTAAACGGTGATAGGTATTTTGTGGGGTATGAAGATGGGGACGAGGGGGATATATGTATACTCCCATACCTAATTGAAAAAGTTGGGGATTCTCCATACTCATACCCAATTGAAAAAGTTGGGGATTCTCCATACTCGTATCCAATTGAAAAAGTCAAAGATTTGTTAAACTCATACACATTCAATGCAGGAATTCTCGGTTAAAAGAGGGAGGGGTTCAGATAATACCCACGAAAGCGGGTTTATTTGCCATCCCTTAGTCTTCTTATTTTATTTTCTTGTATCATTGTTGAAAATGAGCTTTTGTGGAATTATTAATAATAAGTTTATGAAAACACTAATTAATTTTCTTACATTATATGTTCTTTTTATCAAGTTACGACAATACATTGCAAGATTTATATATCAACAAAACTTAATTTAAGTAGTGTTTAAAAGATTTGTATTCAAGATCCTACATCAACTAAGACAAATTTATAATATATATATATATATATATATATATATATATATATATAAATAAAAGTGAATACAAACCTTATTAAGATTAAGTCATATTTTGGATTGCTATCAGACTATTCATTAATCTTTATCTCATACTCAAGACGTATAATTAAATGAACCTATTAAACCAATTTTATTTCTCAAAATTATTAAGAAAGATCGAACCTATGACTTTTCTTTTTCTTTCCTTCCATCTAACCATTAAGCCAAAATATTGTCAGTAAATGAGTCATCAATTACATATTCTTCTATAGTTCTCTCACAATATTTTTGTGAATGATGGGTTACTTGTGAAACAACAGACGGTAAGACAGTAACATGTCTCGAAACTATTGAATCGGTTGATGAGCAGAAGAAAACAATTGTATTCAAGCTGTTTGGTGAAGCTGTGGATGGTAAATATAAGCCCTTGAAGCTAATCTTTGAAGCCATAGAGAAGGATGGTGGCAGAACTGCTATCAGATGGAGTATTGAATATGAGAAGCTGAGAGAGGATGTTCATCCCCCATATGCCTACTTAGAATTATATGACCATGTTATTAAGGATGTTGATGCTCATATTGTCGAGGCTGAAAAAAATGCCACCAAATAAGAATTGAAAGAAGGGAGTGGCCAAAGATTATGCTCATGTATTACAAGTAGCTGTGTTTGATGTGGAGAAATATAATACTTATAGTTTGTGTAATAACTTAAGATCCAAGGGGGTCATATATGTCAATAAGGTATTAAGGTGTTGAATAAAAGGATATCTTTGGTCTGCTTTTGTTTTGTCATTGAATTCTGTCGGTACAATATATTAGAATCCTATAATCACCAATAATATTCTTCTAAATAATTTTGTTTTATATAGAATACACAATATAACAGTTGAAATATATAAGGAAGTCGGAAGTCAATGTTATGCACATATTGCAAATATATTCTCTGCTGTTTGGTATTTTAGGTGTGGATCGTTTCCGGTTTGCACATACAACGTTTCTCCTTTTGATAAAGGATCACAGTGTTGTCTCAAATTAGAATCGAAAGTTTTACGTCGATAAAAAATAAAATCAATTTATAATAATATATAAATAAGTGTAAATTTTATTTAATAAACTGATTTTATAAAATTAAATTAAACTTAAAATTATAGTATGAGAACTTATTTATTCTTTTAAAATATGATACTAATAATTTATTTATTTATTTTTATTTTATTAATAACAATATCAAACAATAAACTTTTGGTGTATTAGGTTGTCTCTAGTATGTGTCACACGGGTTCAACAAAAAGTTAAGATTATTGACAAGAATCAGAACTTGTCTATCCCTTTAAAATATGATGCTAATAATTCATTTATTTATTTTTATTTTATTAGTAACAATATCAAGTAATAAACTTTTGGTGTATTAAGTTGTCTTTGGTATGTGTCACACGGGTTCCAACAAAAAATTAAGATTCTTGACAAGAAGTCAAATCTTGAAAACAGCACCACCGCAAGAATTCAATCACTGCCAAAATCTACGGTGCATCACAAACAACACAAAAGCATATTAAAATAATTTACAAAATCAAATATTCGTATATTTATAACTCACACGAGCACATATCTTTGTTTTTTTATCGATCTCTAATTCTAATCTATCCCAATCTGATATTATAATGTCAGTATAGACTGAAATTCTGTTAGGGTCCAATTCTAAACGGTAATAAATATCAGAATTTTACAATATTTGATTAATTACTATTCTGTATATTCCATTTGCTATAAAAATTTTCAGAGAATTCATTAGAAGAATATTTTCAACAAAGCATATTAAAATAATTTACAAAATCAAATATTTGTATATTTATATTAAAATTTAGTGATAAAAATTATAAATAAAAATAATAATATTAACTGAAATTTTTTTTAGAAATTAAAATTTAATTGACACATTTTTAATAATAATACTAAATTTTACATATAAATAAACAAAAGTCAATATCATCTGATTAATTAAACCTAAAATATACAGATAATTAATTATGTTGTCATAGTTATAAGTTTAAGTAATTAGCTACCGTGTTGATTATATTACAATTAAAAGAAATCGAAATTAGGCATTCACTACCCATTCAGAGGCAGAATTTATTTGTTGAAAAATAATAAATGCTGAATTAATTTCATTAGTTGGCAGCTGAAGAAGTTGGTAACATTTTTTTCTATTTAAGGAATGATTCTCATCCCTCTCTACAGTAGTATCTCATCCCTTTCCTCTGGTGTTTGTTTCTTGAATTATTCACAATGTCACTTACTGGGAAAATTAGCACTGAACTCCCAGTTCATGCAACTGCAGAGAAATGGTTCCACACCTACGCAAAACGACTCCACCATATTCAACATGTTGCTGCTAAAGTTCATGGAACCAAACTTCATGAAGGTGATGATTGGCATACCACGGATTCGGTCAAACACTGGACTTATACCTTAGGTAATTATGTTTATGATTAATTTGTGTTTAAATATTTTAGAGAAATCAAAATGCTAGATTTTCATGACTTAACTCATTCATTATTACTTAATTTTATTGTATATAGATCAAACCTAGAATGCTATTTGGATTAGACTTTTCGATAGGTATTTAAAGAATAAGAAAATAAAATAAAATAATTAATTCTTATTACATATATGCCGAAATTAACTATACCCTAGAAGGTAAACTCAATTGTTGAATAAGCTAAAACAAGATAACTAATGTAAATTACAATAAACTAGTTTTACTCATGTATATAATTTTTTTGTCTTGTTTTTTTTTTCTTATATTATTGTTGAAAAGGATTTTTTATGGATTTGTTGATAATAAGTTTATGAAAACCCAAATTAATTTTCTTACATTATATATATTTTCACATATATTTTTATCAAGTGAAGAAAATATTTAGCGAGATTCATTTATCAACAAAACTTAATTTAACTAAAGGATCCGAGTTGAAAATCTCGCATTAACTAAAACTAAAATGAATTTATAATATATATATATATATATATATATATATATATATATATATAAAAATTGGTGCAAACTTTTTTGTAAGATTACTTTAAACTTGAAGTTTAATTTTTAAGATGGTGATAGAGTTATCCAAATCTTATTATAGAAAGATATAATGTTCGTGGAGTCTATTGTGTTACTCACTTTCAGATTGTTATCAATTATAAAGTTTAGTTTTATGTTTGATATGTATATGTTCTAATGTATGAGATATGTTGAAAATACTACATAGACTAGAAATAAGATAAATTTACAATGAAAAATAATTTTTTAACATTTATTTCTCTATATTCTAAAATCACTTAAAAGATGACATATCAGGTTGTAAGACAAAATTGTCAAAATATCATTGTCTATTTACAATATATAAATGAGTGTAAATCTCGTTACAGACTAAAATTATATTTTGATGAAATTAGTAAATGAGTCATCACAATATTTTTGTTAACGAGTGGTTACTTGTGAAAGAACAGACGGTAAGACAGTAACGTGTCTTGAATCTATTGAATCGGTGGATGAAGAGAACAAAAGAATAGTATATAAGATGTTTGGTGAAGCTGTGGAAGGTAAATATAAGCCACTGAAGCTAATCTTTGAAGCCATTGAGAAGGATGATGGCAAAGCTGCTATCAGATGGAGCATTGAATATGAGAAGCTGAGAGAGGATGTTCATCCCCCATATGGCTACTTAGAATTATATGACCATGTCATTAAGGATGTTGATGCTCATATTGTCGAGGCTGAAAAAAATTCTACCAAATAAGAATTCAAAAAAGGGTGTGGCCAAAGATAATGCTCATGTATGTATGTGTTTGATGTGGAGAGAAATGTAATTAATACTTTTAGTTTGTGTAATAACTCAAGATCCAAGTGGGTCATATATGTCAGTAAGGTATTAAGGTGTTGAATAAAACATATCTTTGGTCTGCTTTTCTCATTCAATTTTGTGGGTGCATAATATTCTTTTAAATTTTTTTTTTTAATATGGAATACGCGATACGACAGCTGAGATAGATAAGAAGGGATAATTAAATGGTATATTTACATATTTTGATAATTTTGGTAAATACGGTTTTAGTATTAATGTATAATTAAACAGATTTTTCTTTGAGTATTTGTCAAATTTTTTTATTTACATAAGTTTTCTATTTTATTTTTTTCCATAACTATCTTTTTAAAAATTCGTATAGAAAATGTGAACATAGTAAAGTTTTTCAGAAAAAAAAAATGGTTACATAATATATCCTCTACTTTACCTACAAATCATTTGTGGGTAAGGTATTACCCACGGATTCCACTAGTGGGTACATAATATGTCGTTTACTTGCTCTAAATCCTAAACTCTAGATTCCAATTATACATACAAATTACTTCGTTATACTAAAAAAAGTATCCTCATTTAAAATTATACTAACAGATATGTGTTTGTGTGTAACTATATATTTTCTTTATTAGCATAAAAGAACTAAAATATAGAAAGTATTTGAAGTGCTTTCAATCCATATACAGATTAAAAAAAATTGAAAGTCCTCCAAAAATCTTATTCTTCTGTTACACAAATATAATGACACTAAGTCAAAACCTAATGTAAAAATAACTAAAAGAGCCAACAAGGATGAAAGAAGGATAAAAACATAAAAAATATTAGTGCATGAATCATAAACACTTTAACTAAGATTAACGTGTTTTTCACAACTATATAACATATATATTTTACAATATTTGTATACATATATAATATACAAGACATTGGAACTTCAAGTTTTCAAAACTATAATATAAATATATACTATACACCATAAAATACTAGGAAATTAAAACAACTTATTTTTATCTATCTTCTCTTTAACCACAAGCAACATCATTTATGCTCCTGTTATATACTTTTATACAGGGTAGACTTAAGGATAAATAGATAAAATCCTTGCTTTTTCAGAAAACATAGGTCAATGCTCTTTAAATCAACAAGACAATAGATATAGGTAAAGACAACAATAAAGAAAGTAAAGTAATTAGTCATGAGGATAATTCTGATTCTCAAAACCATGATAGTGAGGTAGAGATCGAGAGACTAGATAATGATTATAATCTTAATAAATAAATAAATATATATATATATATATATATATATATATATATATATATATATATATATATATATATAATCCGAGTCAATGGAAGAATATTGAGCATAATATACAAAATAAGTAGATTAATTTGTCAAGTGAAATTAAAATATTTATAAAACAGATTAGGGATACAAAATATTATGAAATCTTACTTGATTGTATTCCAAATATAAGTCATCAACAACAAATATCTTTTGTATTATGGTATATGGATATTTCATCAACTTGAATTCAAGTTAATTTGTATTGTTTTAGAAGTTTAAAAAGTAGATGATCCAGGTGGAAAAGGTCTTTTCAATGCTATTATAGATGAATTAAAAAATGTTGGACTTGATATTAATGATCTTAGAAGACAAGGATATAATAATAGATCTAATAGAAAAAGAAAACATCAAGGTGTGCAAAAAAAAAAAAAAAAGAAATCTTGATATTAATCATAAACCATTTTATACTCCATGTGGTTGTCATAGTTTAAATTTGATACTTTGTGATATGGATAACTCTGTCCCAAACCTTCATATTTTTTTAGTGTGATACAACGTATATATACTTTATAGTAGTTCACATATGATAAACTAGTTATTTAAAATAATCACATAATATGATATATATGTATGTATACATAGATATGACCTTTGCTATTGCCATTGTGGCCTCCTTCTTCTCCTCCTCCTCCTCTTCCTTTTTCTTCTCACTCATATTCAATTAATTTATAACAAATATTTCGTTAGATTTATTGAAAAAACTAACACGTTGACTTTATGATGAATTTTAAAAAAATCACTTATGCAATGTTCGTTTCAATGGATTGCATTGTTCAAATGAATTTGCGAGCACGAATTTCATGCAAAGAGCGTGTTCCTTTCTTGCGATATGCAGTGAAATAAGAGTGCGAATTTGGGGGGTGGAAGGTTTAATCCATCCACCCAAAACTAAGGTGATTTGCGTATATTTCGTATAACATTACGAAATTGTCCCTCGTTTTAAACACGTGATTGCTCCTTTCCATGTAGCTTTTTGCTGGGGTGTGGTGGGAGAGGAAGATGAAGGAGGTGGTGGACTGCGGTGGCGAACGAAGAAGAAAGAGGTGGTGGGGTGTGGTGGGGGATGAAGCTCATACATGTGGCGGATGAATGGTGGTGCATTCAAGGGTATATGCATCGTTACATAACTGGTGTGGTACATTGTGTGTGTGTGTGCATGGCACCGGTTATGTAACTGGTGTCTTTACAAAGAGGAGAGTGACACAGGTTATGTAACCGGTGTTGTGTGTTTTTTTTTTAACTTTTGTTTAAAATTTAATTATATAACTTTTTTTTAATTTTAACTGTATAAATATTTTTGCACATTCATAAAAATTTAAATTTTTTATTTTAAAATTTCATATAATTTTAATATATTTTTTTTAATTCGTATTAATTATTTATAATTATTTTTATAACATCAAATTACAAAATCATTCTTTTTTTCCATCAAGGGTATTTTGGTAACTTTCTAATTCTGTCTATTTTTACAATTTATTTTATCTATCACATCAATCAATTTTTTCACTAATTTTCATAAAACTTATCTTCAAGTTCACTCACTTTACCCCCTAAATCCATTAAAAAAAACACACAAATTCATCTACTCAAATCCACACAAATCTATTTTCATACTCTCTTCCAAATCCATACCCCCAAAGAAACACACCCTTAATGATGGATTTTAAAAATTCAATTACCGATAGTTAGAATGTTGCACTATTTTTTTATGTTTAGCTATTACTATTTCTATCCATTTGTTACATAAATTCCATGCTTGATTAGACACTTTAAACTCAGCATAAAGCATAAATGTTGAATTGATTCTTCGTTCAAAGCACACATTGGACACAAATTACTCTATATTTGAATCTTATGTACAATTGAATCATACTCTCCCTACAAAATGTAGTGTGCTAGTTCCAAATGTCCTTAATTAGTTTCCTAATTGTTATTGTTTCGTAATAAGTTATATGTTGACTTAGCCGTGAAACCATTAATATTACTTTGGCCATGCTAAAATTCAACTATGTTTGGCAAGGCATAATTGCTTTCTTCAAAAGCTCTAAATTCTCATAATTAATTCAATTAGTTGGCCGTTGGAGGCATTAATGGTAAGAGATTTTTTCTATTTAAGGTGAGTTTCTCATCCCTCTCCACATTATCTCATTCCTTTCCTCTCTTATTTGTTTCTTCAAATCTTCATAATGTCACTTGCTGGAAAACTCAGCACTGAACTTCCAGTCCATGCAACTGCAGAAAAATGGTTCCACACCTTCACAAACCAACTCCACCATATTCAACACGTTACTCATAAAGTTCATGGAGCCAAACTCCATCAAGGTGATGATTGGCATGCCAATGATTCCGTCAAACACTGGACTTATACCCTAGGTAATTAACCTTTTAAATTTAATTATACTTAAATATTTTGAGACAAAACAAAATGAAAGAAACTCCATAATCTAACTCCTATTCATTAGTTAATTTTAATTTATCGGAACAAACTTATTATCTTATTTGAATTAAGCTCCTCAACAGGTATTTAAAGAACAAAAATAAATAAGTTATGTAATTCTCATGATATCTGCCGAAATTAGCTATCCTAGAGTGAACTCAATTGTTGAATAAGCTAACATATTATGAATATAATTTATTTTTTATTTTTTAATAGTATTGTTGAAAAGCAATTTTTAAGAAACTATTGAGAAGTTTATAAAAAAGCCTTAGTTCCTTTTCTCATATTATATGTGTTTAATCACGAAAGTATTTATCCACATAAAATGAATCTAAATTAATAATGTTTAATATTAGTTCAAACTCAGTTTCACCTATATATGTAATTAATTATTGTTTTACTTTTTTTTTTCTATATGAAGCCTTCATTCAAAAATTAACCCAAAGTAGAGTCTAAATGAAGCTGATATAGCGAGATGAAATATAAAAGTACTATTGTTTAGAGACAAAAAAAATAAAGAAAACATATACAAATGTATTTGTAATACAAATAAACTGGTAAGTACTACTAAATTCTGTTCACGAGAACTTATAAGTTACTGTGAGAAATTAGTCTCTCCATTTTTCAATTTTCGATCCAGCAGTAGTGTATTTTTCTCTTACCTTTTTTTATTTTTTATTTTTCTTATTTTCTTTTTAACAAGAAAATATAAATATAATAGTAGAATATTTAGAGTGTTCTAATCCTTTTAAGAAAAACAAAACTTTATGTACAAGTGATGCTTGCCCTAATAAAATATTAAAATTGTCAAAATAATTATTAGAACTTTGAACAACTGTTATAATAATTGTCCTATGTGTGTAAAACCTTCTGGTCTTTTCTCAAATAATATTTATGTACAAGGTCTATTACAATTTGTCACAACAATAAATGAGTCCTTAATTACATATCACTACAAAAAAAAATTGTATATTACTTACGGTTATTTTTGTGTGTAATCACGAAAATATATTGGTTTTATCATTTTTTCAAGGATTAAATATGTTTTTGGTCCCTCAAATTTCAGGGAGATTTGGATTTAGTCCCTCTTTGAAACTTTTGATCAATTTAGTCATTCATCTTTGGAAAGATGTGAATTTAGTCATTCTAACCAAATTTTATTAATTTTATTTGATATTTCAAACGCGTTTTATGATAATATTTGAGTTAAAATGTTAGATAAACTTAACAAAATTTAGTTTAAAGAACTAAACTTATGTATTTCTAATGACTAAATTGGTTAAATTTTTTGAAGAGGAATTAATTTCAAATTTCACTAAAATTTGAGAAACAAAAACATATTTAAACTTTTTTTTCAATAGATAAAATTCATTGATAATTAATCTGCGGATAAAATCTACCAATGAATTAGAAATCCATGAATAATCGTCAACGGATATAACTGTCAGAAAAAGTGTATGAATGTAGTTATGCTTGCCCTTACTAAAATATTGAAACTGTCAAAGTGATTAATAAAATTATCAATAACAACTATAATATCTGTCCTATTTACTACAATTTTTCACTAATATAGTAAACGGGTCATCAATACATATTCTTTTATATTTCTTACACATTTTTTTGTTAATGATCATGGTTACTTGTTAAAGAACAGACGGTAAGGTAGAAACATGTCATGAAACAATTGAATCTGTTGATGAGCAGAAGAAAAGAATTGCATTCAAGATCTTTGGTGATGCTATAGATCATAAATATAAAGTCTTTAACCTAACTTTTGAAGCCATTGAGAAGGATGATGGAAGTGCTGCAATTAAATGGAGTGTTGAATATGAGAAGGTGAGTGAAGATGTTCATCCCCCATATGGGTACTTGGAATACTACGATCATGTCACTAAAGATGTTGATGCTCATCTTGTTGAGGCCGAGAAAAATGCCAGAAAATAAGAACTAAAAGATGGATGTGACAAAAGATAATGTTCATGTATGTACTACAACTCTTAAGTTTGGTGTATGAAGTTTGATATGGGTGTTATGTTATATAAGGTGTAGAATAACTGTGAAGTTTGGTGTATGAAGTTTGATGTGGGTGTTATATATGTTAAATATATAAGGTGTTGAATAAAAAGGATATATTTGGTCTGTTGTTTTTTTCATTGAATTATTATGATCATGAGATCATTAGTAATACTCTTCTAAATATTTTCTTATTTATAATGTACTCAATATTGCTATTAAATGTATGCATGTGTGATGTGTTAAGTTTTTTATGATGTCCATAATAGCATGACATTGGTTAATATGATATGTATGTAATATCTTGAAAATATCAATTTGTTGTCCCAATAATTGACTAAGTTACTAATATAGTTAACTACGTATATCCTGGAACTTGGTGTTTGACTCTGTCATAATATAGTTGACTAGCCAACTAATGTAGTCAACTAGGTTCGTGCCTAATAGCAGCTGTTATATAAAAACAGTTTCTGCACTTTCTAAAAATCGAGTTGTTCAACCAAAAGAAAGGAAGAGAAGTGTGAAACAGGTTCTTGGAGCTATCTTGGAAGGTCCTCTTGAAGAATTCCATCAAGACACATCCAATTTTGACTTGGCAAGATGAAGAAATTTCAATCTTGGAAAAGGTGTACTCAATCCATTTTATAGGCTTTGTTCTTGTGTTTTGATACAGTTTGAAACTGTTTGTTTCTATTATTTTCTGTCTAAAGCAAGTGTGTGTGATAGCCTTGTTGTTGTGTTTGTTTGAGCAAGTGTGTGGAATCCTTGCGTGTGTGTTCCTTTATCTTAGAGTTTAGATTTATCAAGTCTATTTGTAAATCTTGAAATTCTTGAGATATAGTAAAAATTTCTAGTTGTGGTTTGCTAGGTGAAACTGGATGTAGATTCTTAGGAATCGAACTAGTATAAAAACTGTGTGCTTTATCTCTTCCTTTCTATATTTTGTCATAGTATAAATGCTCCAAACATTAAGCATCAAATCACACTATTTCAATTGATTCAACAAGCAAAGGATTTATCAAAACAATTTCGAAAGTGCTAAAACTGGGCAAAATTTGTTAAAACCAATTCATCCCCTCTTGGCTGTGAAATATTGGTGCATCAAAACTAACAAGTGGCACCAGAGCTGGTTAGTCGAATACATAGTTGACTAGATCCTGACAGATGGCCAATATTTCACAAACATTTTTTGAAGGGGCTTCAATAAACAGACCACCCTTATTTTCTGGAGTTAATTATCCGTTCTGGAAAATCAGAATGAAGATCTTTTTAGAATCAGTTGATAAAGGTGTATGGGATGCTATTGTTAATGGTCCATTCATACCTACAAAAATTGAGGAAGGAAAACTATACTTAAAGATTTCTTATCTTGGACTCCTGATGAAAATAAATGTGTTCATTATGACGTGAGAGCCAAAAATATAATCTCATCTGCACTAACATTGGATGAATTCTACAGGGTATCAATTTGTCAATCCGCCAAAGAAATGTGGGATGTATTAGAGGTAACTCATGAAGGCACAGATGAAGTCAAGAGAGCTAGAAAGAACACATTAATCTAGGAGTATGAAATGTTTAGGATGAAGGCTGAAGAAACAATCTATGATGTGCAAAAAAGGTTCACTCATATTGTGAATCATCTCATAGCCTTGGGAAAGGTCTTTGAAAAGGAAAAACTGAATATCAAAATACTGAAGAGTCTGAATAGAGCATGGTAGCCTAAGGTTACTACAATTTCTGAATCAAGAGATATCACCACAATGAGTATGGCAACCCGAAAATTAAGAGAACACGAATTGGAACTTGGACGTCTAAAAGAGGAAGAGGAAGGAGAGAAAAGGCAAAGTATTGCTTTAAAAGCTGCTGCAAAAAATATCAGCAAAAGCAAAACCAATAGAGTTGAAGAAAAGGCAGATCAGGAAGATAAAAATTTTGACTCTGAAACACTGAATCTGATGGTAAAACGCTTTTCAAGATTTTTGAAGTATAAAAATAAGTCTAATGCAAAATCTACCGCTGCAGGAAATAGAAAATTCTCTTCCAAGAGGCAAGAGTCATCACCTAGCACTCCAACATGTTATAAGTGTGGCAAATCTAGTCATATCAAACCTGATTGTCCAATTCTCAAGATCAAAAAGAAATTGGAGGAAAAAAGTGAGGCCACAAGCAAGTCCAAGGGAGTGAAGAAAGCATATATTTCTTGGGAGGACAATGACTCCAACACCTCTAGTGATTCAAGTGAAAGCCATGAAGAAGAAACAAATCTGTGTTTGATGGCTAATACAAAATCCTCTACCAGCAGTGTAAGTAATCTTGAATCCACTGATGAAAGCTATGAAAATAGGTTCTATCAACTACTTGATGTATATAATGAGTTGCATGAAGAGGCTAGAAAGTTGCAATACTCTAATAATAAACATAAAGGTGAAAATAGGTGGCTTGAAAATAGATTAAAACAATTTGAAACAGAAAATGAAGAGTTGAAAACTGAGCTTGAAAATATTGAAAAGCATAAAAGTGGTAATTGCAAAAAGAGTGTGATTAATTGTGAAAATTGTTCTAAACAATTAGAGAGAATCAAATATCTAATGAGTACATTAACTAGATTCACTCTAGGAAGAAATTATCTAGATGCTATGCTAGGTTCCCAAAGAAGTGTACCGAACAGAGAAGGCAAAAGATATGCAGAACACGAAAATCAACTAGGTAGTCGACTAGAGTCAAGGAAATTCATTAACATGAGTAAACCATCTTCTATTGTATGCTTTTATTGTTACAAACCTGGTCATACATCAAATAAATGCTACTTTAAGAATCATGGTGTTCCTGAAGGTAAATATAAATGGATAGCCAAGAATTCAAATGTTTTGTCTAACATGAAAGGACCCAAATTCAATTGGGTACCTGCATCATCTCTTTAAACTGTTATGCAGATAAGTCTTGGAGCCAAGGAATCAATGTGGTATTTGGATAGTGGTTGTTCAAGACATATGACATGTGATGCAAAGAAATTCAGCAAAATATCATACAAAGCAAGTGGTCATGTTACCTATGGTGATAACAACAGAGGTAAAATTTTAGGTGTAGGCAAGGTAACAAGTTCTTCTTCCACTGTCATTGAAAATGTACTGTTAGTTGAAGGGCTGAAACATAACTTGCTTAGTATAAGTCAATTGTGTGATAAAGGGCTGAAGGTTATTTTTGAATCAAATCATTGTTTGATATGTTGTGCATCATCAAATGAAGTAGTACTTGTTGGAAAAAGAATTCAAAATATCTACATGGTTGATTTTGAAAATTCTGATTTCAAATCCATTCTTTGCTTATTTGTTAAAAAAGATGATCCATGGATTTGGCACAAAAGACTTGCACACATTCACATGGCACATCTAAACAAACTAGCTAAAAAGAAATTGGTAAATGGTTTGCCTGACATTAAATTTGAGCAAGATAGGCTATGTGATGCATGTCAAAAAGGAAAGCAAGTCAAAACCTCTTTCAAATCAAAGCAAATTGTTTCTAACATCTAATCCATTAGAATTAATGCATATGGATTTGTTTGTACCTTCTAGAACTAGGAGCATTGGGGAAAATCATTATGCTTTAGTTCTAGTAGATGACTACTCAAGGTACACTTGGATATTATTTATCTCTGCTAAGAATGACACATGCAAAGTCTTTAAAAAATTTGCCAATGTTATACAAAATGAGAAAGATTTAAGATATAAATCCATTAGAAGTGATCATGAAGGTGAATTTCAAAAGGCTATTTTTGAAACATATTGTGAAGAAAATGGGATCTCACACAATTTTTCTGCACCTAGAACATCACAACAAAATGGTGTTGTAGAAAGGAAAAATAGGTCCATGAAAGAATTGGCAAGAACCATGTTGAATGAAAATAATTTGCCAAAATATTTTTGGGCTGATGCAGTAAGTACTGCATGTTATGTGCTCAATAGAGTATTGATAAGACCCGTTTTGAAATTAACACCTTATGAACTTTTTAAAGGAAGAAAACCAACTATCTCTCATTTGAAAATTTTTGGATGCAAATGCTTTGTATTAAACAATGACAAATCTAACATTGGCAAATTTGATTCAAAGGCTGATGAAGGTATATTCTTGGGTTACTCTCTCATTAGCAAAGTGTATAGAGTGTACAACAAAAGAACTTTAACTATTGAGGAATCAATACATGTTGCATTTGATGAATGTTTGGAAACATGTACTAACATGCATGAACCTAGAAAAAGCGATGAATTTCTTGAGACAGAGGGAGATTTAGCAAAAAAGCCTCAAAATGTTCAGATTGAAGAGAAAACTATTGATACAGCCATAGATAGTCAACTACAAAGTCAACTAGATGATCTGCCAAAAGTATGGACTACACCAAAGGACATGTCACTAGACAATATGATAGGAGACATGTCAAAGGGAATCTCTACAAGGAAGCAGCTCAGTCAGTTATGTTTAAATGTGGCATTTGTATCCCAAATAGAGCCAAAGACAGTAGATGATGCACTCAAGGATGAGAATTGGTACTTTGCAAAGCAAGAAGAGCTAAACTAATTCAAAAGGAATGAAGTTTAGGATCTAGTTCCTCGATACCAAAATCAACAAGTTATTGGAACCAAATGGGTGTCTAGAAACAAGCTAAATGATAGTGGCTGCATTGTGAAGAACAAAACAAGACTTGTAGCCAAAGGATATAGTCAAGAAGAGGGATTTGACTATGATGAAACCTATGCACCGGTGGCAAGATTAGAAGCCATAAGAATTCTTCTAGCCATTGCATCAATGTTGGACTTTAAACTCTTTCAAATGGATGTGAAGAGTGCTTTTTTGAATGGATACATCAAGGAAGAAGTATTTGTAGAACAACCTCCTGGTTTTCAAGACTTTCCATTTCCAAATCATGTCTACAAACTAAAGAAAGCTCTATATAGTTTAAAGCAAGCTTCAAGATCATGGTATGAAAGACTTAGTCTATTCTTGATTAAGAGTGAATTCCATAGAGGTAATTTTGACTCTACATTATTTGTCAAAAAATCCAATAAAGATCTCTTATTTGTACAAATCTATGTAGATGATATCAATTTTGGATCCATTAATCTTTCTTTGTGCAATGAATTCTCTACAAATATGCAATAAGAGTTTGAGATGTCTATGATGGGAGAATTAACCTTCTTTCTTGGACTACAAATCAAGCAAGTTAAGAATGGTATATTCATCCACCAAGCCAAGTACTCTGCATAATTATTAAAGAAAATCTCTATGGACAGTTGCAAGGAATCCTCAACACCTATGGCCACTAATTGCTATTTAGATATTGATGAATCAAGTAAGTGTATTGATCAAACAAAGTATAGAGGTATGATTGGTTCTCTACTTTACTTAACCGCTAGTCGTCCGGATATCATGCATAGTGTGTGTGTTTGTGCACAGTTTCAATCATATCCTAAGGAGTCTCACTTAACTCCTATAAAAAGAATTTTGAAATACTTGAAAGGCACTAAAAGTCTAGGATTATGGTATCCTAGAGGGGCTAACATATCATTGGTGGGATATAGTGACTCTGATTTTGGTGGCTGTAAAGTGGATAGAAAAAGTACTAATGGAACATGTCATTTATTAGGTTGTTCATTAGTGTCATGGCATTCTAAAAACCAAGCATGTGTTGCACTTTCCACCACGGAAGCAGAATATATTGTTGTAGGAAGCTGTTGTGCACAATCCATTTGGATCAAGCATCACTTAGAAGATTATGGTATTCATTTAGACAACATTCCTCTTAGGTGTGATAGTACTAGTGCTATAAATCTCACAAAGAATCCAATCATGCACTCTAGAACCAAACATATAGAAATAAGACATCATTTTATTAGGGATCATGTTGCAAAAGGAGAATGCAAAATTGAATATATTGACACAAATAATCAATTAGTTGACATATTCACTAAACCTTTCGCTAGAGAAAGATTTTATGTTCTTCGAAATGAACTTGGGATATTTGATTTTACATGTACTACATAGCTACTACCTCACATTTTGCACTCTAAAGTAAATACAGTTAACTATTCTGCACCAGAATTATCACCACTGCACCAGTTTTTCTGTTTCTGCATTACGTAGTCAACTCTGTAGTTAATTATTTCTTTTATACTGCATCAGAATTGTCACCACTGTACCAGTTTTTTCTCATTCTGCATAACATAGTCAACTTGCTAGTTAACTAGTCACGCATTTTGTTAAAAACATATCTGTCTAATACTCTTAACCACAAGGGGATCAGAATTGATTAACACGCTTTTATCTGGTTTAAGATGAATCTTGAAGAAATCTTTAGGTTTTAAAGCTCAATTAATCAATTTCGCAGTTCTAGGTTAATGGACTGTTTTAACTCAATTAAGAAAAGTTGTGAGAGAAGAGAAAGAAGCAAGACACACAATTTATACTGGTTCGATTCAAGGCGAATCTACATCCAGTCTTCTCCTAAGTAACACACTTAGGAGGATTCCACCAAACAGAAAGGTTCCAAGAATTACAAGCACACCTATGTAATTCTAACCCTCAAAACCCAAGAACTTGATTCAACAATCAAGAACTCCCCCTAGGAGCAATGCATCCACACAATTGCACCTAGGTCCACACTTCAAACACTGAAGCAACTATAATCAAAAATACAGAAAACAAAACAAGAAACGAATACACCTAAGTTGTGCAGATTTGACTTGATGCTTCTTGAATCAAGCAAGATCCATCATGGTAGAATCAACCATCAATTCTTCTTGGATCTGTACTTGAGTTATCTTGCAAAATCTTCTGAAACTTTGTGTCTCTCAGATGGCTCTATCTCAGATGAAAACTGCGTGATCTTTCTAATTTTTCCAGACCCAAAACAGATTCCAAAAACAGCTTTTATACATAGGTTTTTGCTGTCACTAATTCGATTAGCAATTTACCTAATCGATTATCGTGAGTATATTTTCACTTACTTTGTACCATACTCACAGCTAATCCATTAGTTAAAAAACTAATCATATGCATAATTACACAGCAGGCCTGAAATACATTTGATAAAGAGAAGCTAATTGCCTAATGCATATCCTAACTGGACCAAGCTATGTTTTATCCTAGATCAGTAGACATCATCAAAACTATTCTTCATTTAAGGATGAAAGGCTTCCCCTTCCAACAATCTCCCCCTTTTTGATGATGTCCAAAACATGGACTGAGATAAGCCTACCTGCAGCACATTAAGCAAACAACAACAGCAGTACACAGTACAGGCACACAAGGCAAACAACAACATAAGCATATAACAGATATCACTTTCATTTTATGCTCCCCCTATCAGTATAGCCTATCAATGCAGTGGCAAAATAATCTCCCCCTTTTTGGACAGTAGCAAAAAGACATATTCAATATGGGACAGGGAAAGAAAACAACTAAATAGCGCAGCAAAGTAAAAGATGCAGAACTTAACACAGACTAAGCTTCAGACATAACACGATAATGGATTAAGGCCAAGGTTAGGCAAACAGCTACACAGTTTGAACACAGTAGGCATACAAAGTATGACAATACTAACAACGCAGCAGGTGAAATCAGTAGCACAGGTTAACATCAGAGTGCAGACAGCCATAAAATAGAAGAGGAACTTTTCACCTTGGCAATGCCTAAAATTTGACCTTTGTTATTATCACCTCTTGTAACATGACCAATAATTGGCTTGTAAGATATCCTGCAGAAGTTCTTCACCTCTCCTTTCATGTGTCTTGAGCATCCATTATATAAAAGCTACATTGTTTTCCTTGCATCAAGACACACCTGAAACAAAGATTAAAGAGAAGATGCAGGTACCCAATTAAACTTGGGTCCTTTCATGTTAGTGGTTTGAGGTGTTCCTTTAGGTACCCATCTGTACTCTCCTTTAGGAACCCCACAATTTTTAAAGTAGCAGGAATTAGAAAAATGGCCAGGTTCAGAACAGTAAGTGCAGATAATAGATGTTGGTTTACTCATATCTAGAAAACTTCTGGTGCCTAATGGATTAGATTTGCCACTGTAACCTATTCCCTCTTTATTAAGCACACTCCTTTGAGATCCTAACACTGCATCAAGGTTTGATCTTCCCAAAGTGAATTTTGAGAGAGTTTTCATTAGGTAATCTATCTTTTCTAACTGTCCTGGGCATTTTTCACATTGGGGAGAGCTTGTGTCATCTTTGGACCTAGAGTGTTTCTTAGATTTCTCTAGTTTTTCAAGACTTGTTATCAAATTTTCATTTTCCTCTTCTAGTTGTTTTACTCTACCTTCAAGCCATTTAATTTCTCCTCTACGCTTATTATTTGACTTTTGCAATTTTGTGGCTTCCTTTATGCAATTCATTAAAAGCATCAAGTAATTCAAAATAGTTATTTTCATCATCATTGGAGTTAAAACTACTCACACTGCTCTTAGAAGAGCTTGTTCCAGCCATAAGACAGAGGTTGGTTTCTTCCTCAATGCTTCTGTCAGATTCACTGGATGAGCTAGAGTCACTGTTGTAAGCTTTCCTTTTCTTCTTATGCTTGTTTGCCTCACTTTTCTCTTCCGGTTTTTGTTTCATCTTGAGTACAGGGCAATCTGGTTTGATGTGTCCTGTTTTGCCACACTCATAGCAGATTGGAGAACGTTCCTGCTTTTTGGACTGTCTCTTATTGCCTGCACAACTGTTGTTAGTCATATTTTTAAGCTTCAAAAATTCAGAGAACCTTTTTACCATTAAACTCAAGGCTTCACTATCAAAATTTCCATCAATTGAGTCATCTGCAGATTCTGCTCTCTTAAGTTTTGCTGCAGATTTTACAGCACTCTTCAAGGCTATAGTGTGCCTCTTTTCTCCATCCTCTTCTTCCTTGAGTCTTCCAAGCTCTAATTCATGTTCCCTCAATTTTCCAAAGAGAGTGGCTATGTTCATGCTAGTGAGATCTCTAGATTCAGAAATTGCTGTAACTTTAGGCTGCCATGTCCTATTTAAGCTCTTCAAGATTTTGATATTTAGTTCTTCTTTGTCAAAGATCTTGCCAAGAGCTAAGAGGTGATTTACTATGTGTGTAAATCTCTTCTGTACATCACATATGCTTTCTCCAGCCTTCATTCTGAACATTTCATACTCTTGAATGAGAGTATTCTTCCTTGCTCTTTTTACCTCATCCGTGCCCTCATGGGTGACCTCCAAAACATCCCACATCTCTTTGGCGGATTCACACACAGATACCCTGTAAAATTCATCCAAAGTTAGTGCAGAGGATATAATATTTTTGGCTCTAACATCATAGTGTGCCCTTTTATTTTCATCAAGAGTCCACTGTGAGAACTCTTTAAGAACAGTTTTGCCTTCCACAACTTTAATGGGTTGAAAAGGTCCATTAACTACAGCATCCCATACCCCTTTGTCTATTGATTCAAGAAAGATTTTCATTCGAATTTTCCAGAAGGGATAGTTTTCCCCAGCAAACAGAGGGGGCCTGTTAATGGATGCCCCTTCAGCAAAGGTTTGAGATGTATTAGACATAACAGGATCTTTCTAATGATTAGCGTGCGATTAACCAGCTCTGGTGCCAATTGTTAAAAACAGATCTGTCTAATACTCTTAACCACAAGGGGATCAGAATTGATTAACACGCTTTTATCTGGTTTAAGATGAATCTTGAAGAAATCTTTAGGTTTTAAAGCTCAATTAATCAATTTCGCAGTTCTAGGTTAATGGACTATTTTAACTCAATTAAGAAAAGTTGTGAGAGAAGAGAAAGAAGCAAGACACACAATTTATACTGGTTCAATTCAAGGGGAATCTACATCCAGTCTTCTCCTAAGTAACACACTTAGGAGGATTCCACTAAACAGAAAGGTTCCAAGAATTACAAGCACACCTATGTAATTCTAACCCTCAAAACCCAAGAACTTGATTCAACAATCAAGAACTCCCCCTAGGAGCAATGCATCCACACAATTGCACCTAGGTCCACACTTCAAACACTGAAGCAACTGTAATCAAAAATATAGAAAACAAAACAAGAAACGAATACACCTAAGTTGTGCAGATTTGACTTGATGCTCCTTGAATCAAGCAAGATCCATCATGGTAGAATCAACCATCAATTCTTCTTGGATCTGTACTTGAGTTATCTTGCAGAATCTTCTGAAACTTTGTGTCTCTCAGATGGCTCTATCTTAGATGAAAACTGCGTGATCTTTCTAATTTTTCCAAACCCAAAACAGATTCCAAAAACAGCTTTTATACAAAGGTTTTTGCTGTCACTAATTCGATTAGCAATTTACCTAATCGATTATCGTGAGTATATTTTCACTTACTTTGTACCATACTCACAGCTAATCCATTAGTTAAAAAACTAATCATATGCATAATTACACAGCAGGCCTGAAATACATTTGATAAAGAGAAGCTAATTGCCTAATTCATATCCTAACTGGACCAAGCTATGTTTTATCCTAGATCAGTAGACATCATCAAAACTGTTCTTCATTTAAGGATGAAAGGCTTCCCCTTCCAACACATTTTTCATATTTCCTGTGGCATATTTCGAAAGTAGTCGACTACATTAGTACCCTAGTTAACTACGTATGGCACAAAAGTGGTTTGGTAAACTTTTCTTCTCATTTAAAACTTCATTTCTCTACAAAATTTAAAATTTCCAAATCTGTTCAGAACCCTAAAACCCCATTTTTCTCTCATCTTCTCTCCACCACACATAAACCCTAATCTCTACACCTTCATCAATGGCTTCGTCATCCTCGCATCCCAAACGCATAAAGCGCACAACTGTCAAAATCACTTCTCGTCCTACTGAACTCGATGGCTTGATCAATGATGATAAGAACCAAGCCAACTTTGTCAAGAACTGGAAGGATCACAACATTATCAATCCGAAATATATCGACATAGATTTCTTTCGCGACAATGGGTTTCAGTTCCAAGAGCACTTTGCCTATCAAAGCTTGGAAAAGTTTGTACAACTTCGAGGTATCTACTATCCTGACCTTCTTAAGGTTTTCTATGCCAATGCTCGAGAGGATAATGGTACGGTGGTATCAAGGGTGAAAGGGGTCAATATAATCTTGGATGACACTGTCTGGACCACTATTGTTGGCTTTCAACTAGGGGGAGAAAAGTCGTATGTTGGTTCCCCAAATCTACGAAAAATGGAGATATACAAATCCTTACTGTGTAATCCTTCTAGTGCAAAGAAATGTAACTTCTACAAAGCTGGTGGTATGAAGAGGGATGATTGTGTTATGGCATTCATTATAGGTTGGATTTTAGCTCCAAGAGCTGGAAATCATGGGCAACTTCTAACAGAGGATATCTTTCTGATGCATGCCATAAACTCCAGGGTCAAAATCAATTGGTCTGCCCTTGTGTGTGACACCATCATCAAGATCACAAAATTGCCGATGTATCCCCTACCTTATGCATTATTCTTGTCAAAAGTATTTGAGTATTATAATCTTGATTTGGCTGATGAAATCTTTGTTCCGCTCACTCATACCAACTTCATTGAACTCAATGCTCTTTATCACATGGGTTTTGTATTCACTGACAATGAGTGGACATTCAAGGATGATCCTTCTCCATCTACAACAACATCACCGCCACCACTATCCACTGATCACTCCACGCATTCTGATGTGAAGAAGACAATTAAATAACACAATTAAATAACACACAGAACATTTAAAGGGTGCCTAAAAATTAAATAACACACAATTGGCATACATAGGACTCGAACCCAAGTCCTTTCATATAATTAAAGTACACTCAACCATTTAAGCTAGTACTTTTCCACATTATATCAATCAAAAATTAATGTCATAAATGATCTTCCCACCCGCCTTTATTAATTAATTAAATTTTGCAGGTCTTACAGTGGTTTGCTAGGTGAAACTGGATGTAGATTCTTAGGAATCGAACCAGTTAAAAACTTTGTGTGCTTTATCTCTTCCTCTCTTTATTTTGTCATGGTATAAATGCTCCAAATATTAAGCATCAAATCACACTATTTCAATTGATTCAACAAGCAAAGGATTTATCAAAACAATTTCGAAAGTGCTAAAACTGGGCAAAATTTGTTAAAATCAATTCACCCCCTCTTGGTTGTGAAATATTGGTGCATCAAAACTAACACTCAAAATCACATATCATTATTCCCTTGAAATTTTAAAAGTTGATACTTTGATTTATTATTTGTTAGGTTTACATAAAGGTTTCACTAGGGAAAACAAATACCAATGAGACTTGAGCCTAACCACATAAGGTATTGACACCACTTTCAATCTAAAATCTTAAGACAATGGATTTATGGGTCTTTATCCTTATATAGCACTCTATTTTCTCATTTCTAACCAATATGAGACTTAAACTCACAATTGAATTTCTAACATTATTATTATAGCTACTTAAGTTTGTATTTGTTTCTAAATCTTACATTTGACATTTATACTAATTTTTTTTAATCTTTTAATTGTTTGTTTATAGAACCCTTTTGGTCAATGATATCTAGACTATAAATAATTAATGCCAAAGATGTTGTAGATTGAATTTTATGAAAATAAACAAGTATCACTTCCTATAACTAAAAACTAAAGAAGAGTATTATAGATGACATTTTAGATTTCTCAAAGAGAACAAACAGAAAAAGATAGAACTGGTTTGTCTTATCTTATAATAAATTATCGATTTGATTTTCCTTACCTTCAAGATAAGGGTATTGAGGAACCGAAAGAACCACCGAAAACCGCACCACTGAATGATCGGGTTGTAGAACATAAATGCATGAATTTTTTGGCTAAGGGTTTGTATGATAAAGTTGCTAACTATTTACAATTTGCTGATAATATTAATACTATATATAAGGCACACTGAGAGAAAGAAAAGAGACAGATAGATACGAAACAACAGAATATGGATGAAGTGGAGCACACCCATTGTTTCCTAAAATCTCTTAAGTTTGATGAATTTACTAGAATATGTAATTAGTTTGATGAATTTAATTGATACGATATTAGTTAAACGAAAATAAACTTTAAATCTGATTCAACCTTATAAATATTATATCGACTATATCGACTTATAATATAAAATTTACATTTATTTAAAAACTTATACTGTTATTAGAAATTTTAAGACTTAACTTAGGAAATTTGTTCACCTATTTGATTTGTTTCCATACTTATATTTATTTTTACTTAATTGAACTTTTTTTAACTATTCAATATGATGCATTCTCTTAAATTGATAACATTATTAGGAGGTTTAACGTGTCAACAATTTAAGTATATAACGTGTTAAAATCTAAATTGTCTTTCTATCTTGAAATCACTAATTTTCACATGAGGCACCTTAAAAAAACAGATAACTCTTTTCTTCACAAACAAAATTTTGAGACGTGACCCTTCTAAATTATATGGGTTAAATTTGTTTTTGTTCCTCAAGTTTCAGCGAAATTTGAAATTAGTTCCTCATCAAAAATTTTGTCCAATTTAGTCCTTCATCTTAAAAAATGCATGAATTTAGTCCTTTTAACCAAATTTTGTTAAGTTTATTTGACGTTTCAAGCACATTTCATGATTGTATTTGAATTATTTACATCATTTGACACATTTTTGCTTCAATATTAACTCAAATATGATCATAAAATGCGTTTAAAATGTCAAATAAACTTCATAAAATTTGGTAGAAAGGACTAAATCCACGCATTTCTAAAGATGAAGGACTAAATTGGTATAAAGTTTCAAAGAGGGACTAATTTCAAAATTCACTGAAACTTGAGGGACCAAAAACATATTTAACCCAAATTATGTGAAAGAATTAGAGACTTAATTAAACAAAATTTTAATACAATTTAATAAAAAGGATCACATTAAATATTTTTCATAAAATTAGAGACTTAATTAAATTAAAAAAAATCAAAAAATCAAAACGAATCAAAAATCTAAATATAAATATAAAGAAAAAATTTAGTCACTTGTAGATAATTGTAATAGATTGTTCTATTTAAGGAACGTTTCTCACCCCCTCTCCACATTATCATCCCGTTCATTTTCTCTATTATTTGTTTCTTGAATTCTTCGTAATGTCACTTAGTGGAAAAATTAGCACTGAACTTCCGGTTCAAGCAACCGCAGAGAAATGGTTCCACACGGTGAGAAACCAACTCCACCATATTCAACACGTTTCTGGTGATGTTCATGGAGCCGGGCTCGATCAAGGTGATGATTGGCGTGCAAATGATTCGGTCAAACACTGGACTTATACAGTAGGTAATTAACTTTTTAAATTCAATTATGCTTAAATATTCTTTCACAATATATTTTTATTAACGATCTTGGTTAATTACTATTGTTGAACAACAGACGGTAGGGTAGAAACATGTCATGAAAGAATTGAATCCGTTGATGAGCAGAAAAAAAGAATTGCATTCAAGATCTTTGGTGAAGCCATTGATGCTAAATATAAGGTCTATAAGCTAATCTTTGAAGCCATAGAGAAGGATGATGGAAGTGGTGCAATAAAATGGAGTGTTGAATATGAGAAGGTGAGTGAGGATGTTCAGCCCCCATATATGTACTTGGAATTCTATGACCATCTCACTGAAGATGTTGATGCTCATCTTCTCAAGGCTGATGAGAAAAATGCCAGAAAATAAGAACTCAGAGATGGATGTGGCCAAAGATAACGTTCATGTATGTAATAACTCTTAAGTTGCTGTATGAAGTTTGATGTGGGTTGAATAAAAAGGATATCTTTGGTCTGTTTTTTTTTTTTTTTCATTGAATTATAATTATGATCGTGAAATGATTAATAATACTCTTCTATATATTTTCCTATTTATAATATACTCAAAATCACATATCATCATCCCCTTCAAATTTTAAAAGTTGTTAATTTGATTTATTATTACAGCTACTTATAAGTTTGTATTTCTTTCTAAATCTTATCATTGCCACCTTTACTATCTTTTTTAATCTTTTAATTGTTTGTATACCTTTTCAGTTAATGATATCTGACTGGAAATAATTAATTAATTGCAAAGATGTTATACATTAAATTTATGAAAATAAACAAGTATGACTTCTAATTAGGCTCCTAAAAATAAAAACAGAAAGAGTATTATGTATCTAGAATAAAATTTTGAAAAAATATATACTTATATATAATTCCACTTTGATTAAAAATATTACTTCTTGTTCTTAATATACGATATTTAGAAAATATTTCAAGAGATTTTTACAAGACATAGTCTCTAAGAAATATTATATATATATATATATATATATATATATATATATATATATATTACTTTTTGTATATGGATCACGGCACTCATATTATTCAATATTTTTACCAATAAAAGAATATCTTTAACAAAATTTTGAAGACAAAACATTCATATATAAAGAAAAAGCAATACATATCTAATCTAATACTATATACAATTGGGAACTAACAAAATGCAAGATTTTCAATTGAATAATATATCTGACCTACTTCTCAATTCAAATTTTTATCTACAAAAGGTAAAAACGTTGATGTGTCAATTTCTCAGCATTTTGAAGTCTGAAAAAAAAAATGGAAAAGAAATTGAAAACCGAAAGTTTTAATTAAAACTTCTTTCTCTCTCTTCCTCAGTCTTCTCACCTTCCTCTTTCTCAATTCTTTCTCTCTCTTTCTCATTCTCTCTGCGACCGCCTTCTTTCTCTCTCTTTCTCATTCTCTCGGGCACCGCCTTCTCACTTCTTTCTCTCTCTGTCTTTGTTTCTCCGCATTCATCATGATTTCTCTGCCTTTCTTAGCTTCTTCTCTAACATCTTCTTCTGTTCATCTTCTTCTTTTCATCGAGTTGTTTTTAAATTGCAAAAAAACGACTATGGAGATGGTTTATATTTTTTGATGAGCTTTGTTCTGTTCATCTTCTTCTGTTCATCATTTTTTTTTCTTTACAGGCTTCAACTGACGCTTACAAAGACATGCATCTGAGATTTGTCGTTCATCTGTTCATTTTTTTGTGGATATCTATTTTTCTTCTTATATTTGTCAGATCTAACTTTTTCATGCGTTTTTTTACAGGTTTAAACCCAGAAGTCGTATTTATTTTGATTTTTCTCAAGCAAGCATCTCATTTTCTTCTTATATTTTGTCAGATCTAACTTTTTTCATGCGCTTTTTTACAGGTAAGAACATAGAAATCGATTTTATTTTGAGTTTTCTAAAGCGAACAACTCATTTTCTTCTTATTTTTTGTCAGATCTATCTTTTTCATGCGTTTTTTTACAGGTTTAAACCCAAAAGTCGTTTTTATTTTGAGTTTTCTCAAGCGAACATCTATTTTTCTTATATTTTGTCAGATCTAACTTTTTTATGCGTTTTTTTACAGGTTTAAACCCAGAAGTCGATTTTATTTTGAGTTTTCTCAACCAAACAACTCATTTTCTTCTTATATTTTGTCAGATCTAACTATTTGTTTCGTTTTTGTACAGAACTAATATGGTTCACTGAGACATATGGTTTTATTACGCAGATTTCGTTTTCATTTTGACCTTTCTCAAGCGAACAACTCATATTCTTCTTTTATTTTCTCAGATCTAACTATTTTTTTCCGATGAGGGTATTTTCTAGGATTGCTACATGTCTAATATGGTTCACTGCGACAGATTTAACATCAGGTTTATAAAAAAAAATTTATCTAACTATTTTTGGCGTTTATGTACTTTGATCTAACTGTTTCTTATATTTTTCTTCTGTTTACAGGCTTCAAATCAAGATTTCAAACTGATTCAAGAGTCTTTTCGCTATACAACTTAATTGGTAAGTAATTTGTATCAAAATCTACCTTTTTATTTACCAATTTATCTGTATTTTTCCACCTTTTACAAGCAACCCGTTCATCTTCTTCATTTTTCTACCTTCAACTCTCTTGATGTCATTTTTTTTTCGTTCATGGTATTTTTTTAATAATGCATTCTATCAGCAGATCTCCTTATTGTTACCCGATTTACGTTTTTATTTGGACATTTTTCAAAGAGTTCATCATACACTATATTTTTTCAAAGTTCTACACCAAAAAGAGTTAATCTAACTATTTTTTCCGTTTATCTACCTTGATCTAACTGTTTTTCTTCTGGATACAGGCTTCAAATCAAGATTTCAAAGTCATGCACGAGTCTTTTTCGCTTTACAACTTAACTGGTAAGTAATTTGTATCAAAATACCTTTTTCTTTACCAATTTATCTGTATTTTTCCACCTTTTACAAGCAAACCCTTCATCTTCTTCATTTTTCTACCTTAAACTCTGTTTATGTCATTTTTTTTCGTTAATGGTATTTTTTAATAATGCACTGTATCACCAAATCTCTTTATTTTTACCTAATTTTTGACTTTATTCGGACATTTTTCAAAGAGTTCTTCACATTTTTCCAATCACCGTTTACTCCATCAAAACCATTTCGTTTACAAAACGTTTTGTATTCCAACCCCTTCAAATACTGCTTCGAATTTTTTCCAAATCAACCTGTCAATCAGTATTCAAACGCATTAAATTTCGCACTGCTCGAGATAATGATGAATAAACTGCTCCATCATCTGCCACACGTTATAATTATTAAACTTTACTCTATTCCAATATTAAATACCCCTTCCTGAAAAAAATCAACATTAGTAAATTACATTAAATAATTCTTCTTATACTTTTACGACGCTTCATAATTCTTTTTTTTAACGTATTATTTTTTAATTCGTATTTATTATCCTGTACTTTTACAAGTTCAGACTGTCCAGTATGTACGGATACTTCCAACAGCTATGATTTCTCCTATTCTTTATATATATATATATATTCCCTATGTTTACCAATTCAAAGTCAGACATCTGATTTTTCTACTGTTATCCATTTTCTTCTCTTATAATTTTACTTCATCACCAACCTATTCTCCTGCAATGGAATCCATGCCCACACCACAAAATCCATACTTTTTTCAGAAATGGTTGGCAGATTCATTTCTATGTTTTTGAAAGACCAGGTATATTTTTTGATTCAAACTCATTTATTTTTGTTATTTATATTTATTTATTTCTTTATTCTTAACTTGCTAATCTTTTAAGGACTTTGGACACGTCGACCGAGTGTTCATAATACGTTGTTGGAAGGACCTTGCTACTAAATGGATTGTTGTTGATTACCAAAGTAATGTTCACCATGTTACTTACAACATGGATATTCACACTCCAATGATTACCCAAGGTTGGAACCAACTAAGATCTTTCTATGGAGATCATCAACTCTCTGCAGAGGATCACCCTGAATTGTTTTTTGAAATTGAAAGTGAAAGAACAAGCAGAGATATCAAAGTTCTTTATCAATTTTTTTGGTATTAAAGTTGAAAATTTTGTATGTAATTTTGTTTGAACTTCTTATATATATCAATATATAAGAAGTTTTCAATTGGACTCTTATTTTGTATGCAGTTATTATATATCTCAATATAAAAGTTATATTTTATTCTCTTTTATTATATTTATTTTCCTTTTTTGTATTAGATTTTGTTCGACTTCATTTTAGTCAATATAAATTAGTTTTAATTAGAAATTGAATTAATTAACATTAATTACCATTTCATATAAATTGGAAATTTAAAAGTCAGTGAAATACAATAACTATTACTTATTAATTATTATTATTAAAATAATATAAGTTATAAAATAATTAAAATATTTTTCACCATTTTCATAGTCAGAAGAATTTAAGATCAATTTTTATGGAAAAATAAATTTAAAATGACTGTTTAAAAAACTTTTTGTATTCCAACGCCTCCAAAAAAATGGTTCGAATTATCTCCAAATCAACATGTCAATCAGTATTCAAATGCATTAAATTTTGCACTGCTCGAGATAATGATGACAACGTGTCAATCAATATTCAAATGCATTAAATTTCGCACTGCTCGAGATAATGAGGATTAATCTGCTACACGTTCTAATTATTAAATGTTTTCATATTCCAATATTAAATACTAAATCGCCAACCAAGGAGCGTTTCATTTTTTTAAATTTCTCTTCATTATGGTTTTCACTTCTCAAGATAAAAGTAATTGCACTGTCCAGAGTTATCAACACTTCTCAAGACGATAATCATGATTGCTCTAGGTAATATTATTATCACTAACACGCTTTGATTACTGGTACCTCTCTTCACACTCAAAGAACGCTGCTACGTCTACAATTTACAACTTATCTTCTTTCAAGGATACTCATATGGGTTCATATGTGTAGATCAGATTTCCAGACATGTATTGGAATATACAACATTCATTTATTATAGTAAGAGAGTGTCATGTCCCAAAAAAACATAATTGGTGGTCTTCATAATTAATGTTTTGGAGCAGTAAGTGTCATAAGATGACATTTTAGGAACCTTTACAAAGTTTTTTAGAGAAAGTAACTATTGTTTTTAAAATAAATTAAACTAAAAATGGTAATACAATAAATTAATTAGGATTTGGTGTGGAATTTACAAAATATTACACGATATTTACTGAAATATTTCGTAGTTTTGAGAGTGAATACTTTCAAATATAATTTTCATGTTATTTGATATAATAATATTTACTGTTTAAGAATTATAATAGTGAAGTAAATGGAAATCATAAGTTACAATTTATTTTTAAAATAAATGCAAATCGAGGTAAAATCTAAATTTTCTAAATTTTTCAACAAACAAAATTAAAATAAAACTCATGCTTCAATAAATATTTATTAAAGTTTAATAAGTTAAATCCATGAATGAAATATATTTGTTTGCTTCCTCATTCCAGTCCCACATCTTAAAAATTTCAGAGTACAAAAAATATTTATAATTTAAAATTAAAAGAATACATAATGATAACTACCAAATATTTTTATATAAATATTAATAGTTTCTCCTTTTTTATAGACAAAATTAGTTATTTTTTTAATTTTTGTTTTAAAAATAATATTACATATTACAGTTTTTTGAATCTGATTAATTAATAATTTCTTATTAATAAAAAATGCAAATAAAATTATTTACTTTAAATACATTTATTTACCAAATTAAAAATTAAAACTTTTTTTTACTTGGCTTGCTAGATATGCTTTTAATACTTTTCAAAAAATACTTTTCATCTTCCAGAAATTAAAAGATGTTTAGGAGAATAAAAACAAATTTCCAGTTTCTTTCAACACTACTTTCAATATAAAAATTTGTCTCTTCTAACACATTTTTATAATCAATTTAAATTAGCATTAATTATGAAGAAACCAACAACTTTTTTAGTGTCTCAATACAATGTTATATTTGAATTTATTGTATTATAATTTTAAATGGAAAATATTTTAAAAAATCTACATACCTTCTTGAAAAACTTTTATACGGGGTCCAAAAATCTTCTCACATTCCCATAGAGTAAAAGTCATTTTGAATGACCAAAATCTCTAATAGTATATAATCTAATATATAATTATATACAATTGCAAAGCTAACAATATTGTTTTGAGTTCTAATGGCATTGTCCCAAAATATACATCATTGGTGGTCTTCATAATTAATATTTTGAAGTAAATATGATAAAATAACAACTTTAGAAACTTTTACAAAGTTTCTTGGAGATGGTAGCTAATTTTTATAAAATAAATCTAATTAAAGAACGTAATATAATAAATTAATTAGGATTTTGTGTGAAATTTACGAATATTACATGACTGAAATGTTTTGTAAAATCGAGAGTGAATACTTTAAAATATAATATTAAATCTTATTTGATAAAATAATATTTACTATTTCAGAATTTTTATAGTGAAGTAAATGCAAATCATAAACTACATTTTATTTTTATAATAAATACAAATTATAAAGGCATAATCCAAGTTTTTAAATTTTTGAACAAACAAAATTAAAATAAAGTTTTGACTCCATGAATTTGTCTCATTAATGATAACATAGACTTTTAAAAAATTCAAAGTAGAAGAAAGATTTATAACTAACAAATATTTTTTATATAAGTATTAATATTTTCTCCTCTTCTACAGAAAAATTATGTATTTTATTAATTTATTTTAAAAATAGTCATTACATATTACACTTTTCTTAAAATCTGATCAGTTAATAGTTTCTTTAAATTAGTTACCTTAAATATATTTAATTACCAAATTAAAAATTAAGACTTTGTTTTTTTTACCTAGCTTACTGAAAAATATATTTATATTTTTCAAAATCTACTTTTCATCTTCCAAAAATATAAAGATGTTAAGAATTAAAACAATTTTCCAGTTTTTTCCAACACTACTTCCAAGCTATATTTTTTCAACCTCTTAAAGAACTTTTCAGTTTCTTCCAACCTACTTCCAAGATATATTTTTACGGCTTCTCAAAGATGAATGTCTTTCTCATTAAATAACATTAAATATTAGAAACCAACAACTTTTTGTGTTTCTCATTGCAATGTTATATATGAATTTATTGTATTAAAATTTTAAATGAAAAATATTTTAAAAATCCACCTACCTTTTTAAGAGAGCTTTATACAATTTTCAAAAATCTTCTTAAATTTTAACGTAGCTTATTGAATAAACTTTATAAATTAACACTTACGTCTTTCAATATAAATGTAAAAAATATACAGAATAAATGGAAAAATTTTTGTCTTCCAAGAATTTTTCATTTTGAATTATGACTATTTATTATGAACAACAACAATCATGATTTGTGGGACTCAATGAATCATGAAGTATCAATCAAACACATAATTAGAGTTTAAGACATTCACGAAAAATATTATTTATCAATTTTAAGTATATAAAAAATATAAAAATTTTATATCATCATGTTGTTTTTTGAGATGTTATATGCTTCTTTATTTATCGCTAATGATTAATACAAAATGTAAAATCTTCTTCTATTAATATGCTTGAAAACCGATTGATCTAATATTACTTATTATGGTTGTATTCTTAACTTTATATCAATTATGGTTTTAAAATATTGCATTGGAAACCAAAATCTTCTTCTATTAACGTGTTTGAAAACTGATTGATCTAATAATACTGATTATGGTTGTATTCTTAACTTTATATCAATTTATGATTAAATTTAAATATTAATTTAAGAATAAATTTATATTTATGTAGGATTAATGTAATATTATCATTTTATATTTTTATATAATATTACGTTACATTGAATTTACATTGGAAACTATTTTTTTTTCATTTAATGTCCTTCGAAACTGAACTTTTCTTATAGTTGATTTTTGTAAACATCAAGCAGTAGATAATATTAGGTAATATATTCCTTCCGTGTGTTTTTAGAATAAATTTCAAAATTAATTCATTGAAAATAATATCGTTTTTGAAAAATTAATCATAATACATATAATAATATTAATAAATTTTGGATTCAAATTTGAAATCATAACGGACAGTAAAAGAAATAGAATGTGATAAAAAAAATTAAATTTAACATTTAAAATGAAAAATATATACAAAAAGTTAATTTTTGTAATAAATACTTGAATATTTCTGATAAAAATATATAAATTCAAATATTCAAAAAATTTGATGACCCATGATATAATAATATATTATAAAATATAATAATATGTAACAATGTAAATATAAATATAATAATATTAATATAATTAAAATATAAGGTAAAAATTATAAATTATAATTTTTTTAAACTTTTAAAGATATGGAAATAATTAACTATTTCAATTTCAATATTATTGCAAGATTAAAATTCATATATTGTGAAAATTGGAATTCGAAGTATATACAGTAACATTTTCTCTAAAAGCAATTACCAAACTGAAACTTTAGAATGAAAGTGGTACTATTTGATTAATTAAACAAAAAATATACCAATAAAATTTAAATTTTAACATTAAAAAAAAGTGTAAAATAGCGTAGGTTTTTCAATAGATTCTTATAATGTCTCTAAACAACTTTCAAATATTTTTAACTTATAAGAAATGTTCGTATTTTATATATTATCAAAATATGAAAAAATGATAAATTAAAAAAATTTAATGAAAATACATTAATATTCACAATTAAAAACAATAAAAGTTAAAAATATGATATAGAAAATAAACAAGTAATATAATATTTAGGAACAAAAGATCTATGGTTCTTAATAATATAATAATATATTAACATATTAGTCCTAATATAATAATAATAGTAAAAATAATTAAAATATAATGTAAAATAATAAATAAATAATTGTAAAATTTAAATATGAATTTTTAAATATTTTTCACATATTTTTTGACATTTTACACAAACTTAAACAATAATTTAAAAATTAATTTTTATAACATAGACATTGGTATATCATTACAAGTTAAAATTATACATTCTTAAAATTTGTAAAGATATAAAAATCACTAATAATGTCGATTTCAATATTTTTTTTCTAAATTAGGATATATATTGTCAAATTTGAAATTCAAAATATATAGTAATAAAGTTTGAATTTAAATTCTAAATTTTAAAAGCTATGAAATATGGGAGCAAAGTTAAAATTTGAAATTCAAAATCCAAAAAAATTGTAAAAAAAGGACTTCAATAGAAGAGTCTATCAATGTCTAACCTTTGTATTTTTGCATAGTGTACTATTTATATTGTCTACATAGTCTACATTTTGTAAGTTTTGATTGTTTACTATTTATATTTTGTTTGCAGTCTAACATTTGTATCTTTAAAGAATCTACTATTTATATTTAGGTGTAATTAGTCGGATAATACTCACTTTTGTTTGGATATGTCAGTTTCATACCCACTTTTACAAAGGTGTCAATTGGGTCCTAACTTTGGAAAATATGTCTCAATCAGGTCCCTTTGAGAAAAAAATATTAACGCCATTAATGATATCGATATTTAAAAGGACTTACAAGAGTGAAAGGAACCTAATTAAGACATTTTTTCAAAAGTTGGGATTCGATTGACACATTTTTAAAAGTGAGTACCAAACTGACACATCTGAAGAGATTGAGTAGTATCTGACTAACTAAATATTACATTTATATGCACGATCTATCATTTGTAGCTTTATATCGCTTACTCTTCACATTTTTTGTATCGTCTAATGTTTGTATCTTTATTAAGTCTACTCAACAATCTCTATATTGTCCATCATTTTTATTATTAGAGAAACAATTATTATATTTTTCTACATTTTTTACTCAATATTTCATTCAAAATTAAATTTGATTTCTTAATTTTAATTATCTAAATCTTAATATATTATTTAAAATAATTATATATAATACATTTTATTAAAAATATATATAAATAACTTAAATACATTTTTATTATAAAATCAATTAAAATATTATTATTGAATTTTATAAAATAAAATTTATATTAAATTTTTATAATTTCAAATTAATTTAATAAATATACTGTAATTTTTAATTTTAAAATTCGATATCCGTACGTTGCACGGATAAAAATACTAGTAATTAACATACATGATATCGAACATAAACTTAAATATGGAGGGAACAAATAGAAACATAAAAACAAATCACATCATATAATATTTTATGAAATTTTAGATTTAATAGAGAGAACAAACAGAAAAAGAAAAGGACTACAAGTGGTTTAAATTCGTCCTTATCTTATAAAATAAATGGTAGATTTGGTTTCTCTTACCTCAATGTTTTCAAGATAAGGGTGTTGAGAAACCGAAAGAACCACCGAAAACCGCACCACCAAATCAATTTTTCTTTTTTTTTTATCAGCACCGAATCAATTTGTAGTGCATAAATGCGTGAATTTTCTGACTAAGGGTTTATATGATAAAGTTGCTAACTATTTACAATTTGCTAATAAAAGCACAAGGCGCACTGAGAGAGAGTAAGAAAAAAAGTTAAGCATCATTAGATCAAAATTAATAGTTTTAAAATTTTGAATTAAAAGTGATGTTAATTTGTTATATATAGATGCATCCCTTATCGAAAGACTCGAGCACAGCCACATTGTGTTCTGATCTCTTTTATTAGAATATGTCATCGATTTGATGAATTTCATTAAAATTATTAAGAAGTAGGCTTCTGATAACCACACATGTCGTCATCATTAATGTTTCCTCTTGATAGTAAGGGTTTTGGATGGTTTCATTTAGTGTAATAAATTGATATGTTTTCATTAAAAAGTATATGGAGAAGGCTAGTGCCCTTATGTGGCGAGGAAAATTAAATCATTATCATTAATTAATCTAGATACTATGTTATGTTATGTGTTATTTTTTTTTTTTGAGTTTTTAAAATATATTTATGTACTATAATTTTAATGTTTTAAAATACATTAATTTTTTTAATATATCAATATTATTAATTTTAAAATATTAAAAACTCAACAGATAATTTAAAGTCAGTAAATTGCCTCGTCTTATACGATTATATTTGTATTTAGCTGGCCTTATTTTTAAATACTTTGTTTATTTACTGATAGAAAAAATTCACACATATGACAAGGATGAAAAAAATAGTTAACATCTACATCATAGGATTTTCTATTATTTACAATGTCTTGTGCAGTTTGTGTGGCTAATGGAACTATAATCGTGGATGTAAATAACCTTTAAATCGATTATAGTTCAAAAACACTACACCTTGTTAAGAAGCAATTTAAAGGTTAAATACATATTAAGTACACTAATACAAAAGGAGTTATACAACGCTTTCCAATGATACTGAAAAAACTATGATAATTCTTTTGTAAATAAAATCAACTTTACGGTGAGAGTTGTATAAGAATCGTGGATGAAAGTTTGGAAATTAGGGATTTTCGATGTTTAATAAATGAATCACACTTACACCTTCAATTAGTAAATGTTTTTCTAGTAAGATTAGGGTCAAAATATAGTTAGCTTTAATAAGTACTAAAATATTTCACTTTTTAGTTCAATAAAAAACTAATACTAATACAAAAAAAAATTAATTTCATTACTTTTATTTAAACTCGGTTAATAAATAATTAAACATATAGTTATTGTGATAATTATATGTATTTATTATTAAAGAAAGAATTAATATTAATATTAATTTTGAAAAAATCTCTTTCCTTTGACTTTTTTGTTTTATAAATTAACTGTCTATATATCTAATAAAATCTAATAATTTCACGTCATTTTTAATTAATATTATTCCTTGAGTTCTTTCATATATTCTTTAAGAATGTTAGAGTAGGTTAGGGTTAGTTAAGGTAATCGTTTTGTGGTTACCTTCTGTTAGTTTGAAACCTATTTAAGATAGGTTTCCTTTCGTAAGATGCATGTTTTTCTCTTGTAAACAAAGAGGAGTATTTCTCTATTCTCAATCAATGAACAAACAATTTCAGATCTTACCTGTTTTCTTCTTTCACTCTTCGATTCTGGTTTTTTCCTTCCTATTGCAGTGATTCTCTCGCTCTGTTTCACCTAGTTTCATGAAGGAAACCCCAGCTTTAGGGTTCTGCTTGAGCCCCTACCAAACCCAATATGGCATCAGGTGCATGACCTACCTTGGTTTTCGTTGCTTTCTCTTTCACCTTCTTGCAATCTTGTTGCTTTCTTGAACAATGGCAGACAATAGTTACAAAGATCAAGATTCTGCACACAAAAAAGGTAGCATATCAGATTTTAAATCCTTGCAGTCCCTACTATCTACATACAGGAGAAAACCTTGGTTTAGTTCTTGTTAGTCAGCTGCTCAATGAGACAAATTACTCTTTTTGGAGCAGAAGTTTGAAACGTGGTCTTGTCTCCAAAAACATGATTAAATTTGTGGATGGCAGTATCAAGGTTCCTAATAGGAAGGATCCAATGTATGATGCATGAGAAATAGCCAACATGATGGTTCTATCTTCGATCACTAAGACTTTATCTACACATAGTTGAGAGTGTGATTTACGTTAAGAGCGCCAAGGACCTTTGGGAAGAGTTAAAAGAGAGATTTTCTAAGGGAGATTATTTCAAAATCTCTGACCTATTGTAAGAAATCCACTCCATTCGTCAAGGTGAAAGGAACATCACTCAATTTTTCACAGATTTGAAGATTCTATGGGAGGAATTGGACTCTTTGAGACCCATACCACAATGCAATTGCGATATTCAATGCAAATGTGATCTTTCCAGAATTTTTGTGAAATACAGGGAAGTAGAGTATGTAATTTCCTTCTTGAAAGGATTGAATGATAACTATAATCATGTGAGGACTCAAATATTGTTGATGGAACCTCTCCCTAACATCAATTGTGTTTTCTCCCTTATAATACAACAAGAAAGATAGATTATTGGGAATCCTGGATACAACAATGAAAATAAGACTGTTGTTAATGTTGCTGATAGATAGAATGGTTGGAGACAACAGGATCAAAGTGGCTACAAGTAGTCTGAACATGGTAGTTGGAGACCGCAGGGACGTGGAAATGGCTAGAGAGGACAAAATAGAGGGAGAGGGAGAAATCCCAATGTTGGAAAATAATGTTCCTATTGCCATAAGATGAACCACACAATTGACGAATGTTACTCCAAACATGGGTATCCACCCTGGATCAAACAAAGACAAGATCTTGCTAACCAAGATAAGGAAGGCAACAATCAATCTGCATGCAATCTTAACATCAAAGAGGATTCCACACAAAATGTGACTCAGAATGCTAAACTTGATTATGCTAGATTCACTCTTGAGCAGATACAAAAACTCATTCAAATCATTGAGCACACAGACAAACCAGGACACAATGTTAATCAACTACAGAGAAAGGATTCTGATGTGAATAATCATGTTGCCTAACAAGGTAAACATTTATGGATTCTTGACGCTGGTGCTACTGACCATGTCACATACACCAAAGATCATTTTGTTACCTTTCACAGAATCAAGCCTATATGCATAAAATTACCTAATTCTTCCATTATTACTGCACACTTTGCTGGACTAGTGCAATTTTCAGAAAATTTGATTATCTTTAATGTTCTCTATATCCCTGATTTTACTTTTAAATTGATATATGTCCAAACCTTGATTAAGGACTTGAATTGTGTTCTAACTTTCTCTATCAAGACATGCCAAATTCAAAGCAATTCTACCTTGAGGATGATTGGACATGCTAAGTTCATTAATGGTCTTTACTATCTGCAAACTCTTATTACCAATCATAAGGATTTTGTTTTTCCTAATGTAGCTCTAAACTGTATCAAGAACAATATTGATTTGTGGCACTTTGGACTAGGATACAATTTTTGAATAAAACTACCTATGATATATGTCATCATGCTAAGCATTAGAAACTTCCTTTTTCTCACAACTCTACTACTTCTACTGTTGTTTTTGACCTTATACATGCAGATATATAAGGTCCCATGTCTATTATATTTATCCATGGTCACAAAAATTTCCTAAGAATTGTTGATGACCTTAATAGACATATTTGGGCTTTTATGATACATTCAAAAGGTGAAGCTAGGACTTTACTGTGGAATTTTATTGCCTATGTTAAATACCAGTATGGGAAAATTGTTAAAATCATAAGGTCTGATAATGAGCCTGAGTTTAACTGTGTTAATTTTTACCATGAAAATGGCATCACTCATCAGCGTAGTTGTGTGGAAACCCCACAACAGAATGTCATTGTTGAGCGAAAACATCGGCACATTTTAAATGTGGCCCGTAGTCTAATATTTCAATCTAACTTGCCTAAATCCTATTGGACATATGCTATCACTCATGCCATTCATTTAATTAATAAATTGCCTACTCCTATTTCGAAAAACAAGTGTCTATATGAAATCATTCATAATGAACCCCCTACTTTTCTTGATCTAAAGGTTTTTGGTTGTCTTTGTTATGCTTCTACTTTGGAAAATAATGGGACCAGGTTTGATGCTAGGGCTAGAAAAGGTGTTTTCATTAGATATGAAACTGGCATTAAGGGCTACATAGTCTTAGATATTAAGACTAGAGAAATTTTCGTAAATATAAATGTTTTCTTTTATGAAAACATTTTTCCTTACAAAAATAGTGAAGGCACAAACCAAACTGGAAACAGTGAACCCAACAACATTGATTTTTATGACTACATTAGCATTGAGAATGATATTGTTTCTACTGACCAAACTGATTTTGACATACATGTTGAGAGTAATCCTGCCAATGCTTCTAAGCAACCCTTAGAGATCACCACAAACGCCACTCAGATCAGAAGGTCTGAAAGAGCCAGACGCATTCCAAACTCTCTTAAATATTATCATCATCAAGTCAATTGTTCTGACTCTATTCACAATTCTGT
Source organism: Vigna unguiculata (assembly GCF_004118075.2). Lineage (NCBI taxonomy): Eukaryota > Viridiplantae > Streptophyta > Magnoliopsida > Fabales > Fabaceae > Vigna > Vigna unguiculata. Next base: position 3,938,324 of record NC_040289.1, on the reverse strand, counting down.
ACACTTCAAAAATAATCTCAAAACTCTGTATCCCATATCAATTGTTCTTTCCTACCATTCTTTATCTGAAATACAACTAAATTTCACTCTTGCCATTTCCTTTACTAATGAACCATAATCTTATGTTGAAGCTTGCACTCAGCTTGAATGGATCAAGGTCATGGAAGACGAAATCTAAGCCTTACAAATCAATAAAACCCGGGATTTGACTCAATTGCCAAATGGAAAGACTACTATAGGCTGCAAATGGGTATATAAAGTCAAACACAAGACAAGACTAGCGGCAAAGGGATACACCCAACTCAAAGGGATAGACTTCTTAGACACTTTTTCACCAGTTGCAAAATTGACAACTGTTAGCTCCTTCTTGCTCTTGCAGCAACCAAAAACTGGCATTTACATCAATTAGATGTAGACGATACCTTTCTTCATGGAGATCTAAATGAGGAAGTATATATGACTCATCCACCAGGCCTAGAGACACATAGACGTGTATGTAGACTGAGAAAATCACTCCATGGGCTAAAATAAGCCAATAGACAATGGTTTGACAAACTCTCATCCTTTCTAATTTCTATTGGTTTCACTCAATCTCAATCTGACCACTCTCTCTTTATACAGAATAAATCTGGTAGTTTTATAACTATCCTTGTATATGTAGATGATGTCATTTTAATAGGAAACTCTTTGGGGACTATTGAACACATCAAAGCTCTCCTACACAAAGCCTTTAAGATAAAGAATCTAGGAAATCTCAAATACTTCCTCGGGTTTGAAGTTGCAAAATCTAAGAAAGGCATACACCTATGCAATGTAAGTATGCTCTTGATATTTTGAGTCACACTGGAATGTTGGGTTGCAAACTATGCTCAACCCCCTACCTTAAAGACACAAAAGCTCTATATGATGCTGTTGTTGAACCTCTAAAAGAACCTACCATCTATAGAAGACTCATAGGGAAGCTTCTATATCTCACTAATACTAGACCTGACCTATGTTTTTTCATTCACCTTCTTAGCCAATTTATGTAGGCTCCTAATGTCAACCATTACTCTGATGTTCAGCACATCCTACGGTACATCAAGACCAACCCTTCATAGGGGTTGTTCTTTGTTTTTGACAACAACATTCAACTGAAAGGTTTCAGTGATTCTGACATGCCCATACACAAGGAAATCCACCACCGAATTCTACATTTTCCTAGGTTCCTCTCTTATGTCTTGCAAATCCAAGAAGCAAGAAATTGATTCTAGGTCGTCTACAAAAGCAGAATATCGTGCCCTTGCCACTACAGCCTGCGAGATCCAATGTTGTAGTTATCTCCTTCACGATCTCCACATCCAACCAACCCACACTGTTGTCCTATTTTGTGACAACAAATCCGCTCACCACATCGCTCACAACTAGAGCTTCCATAAGTGCCCAAAGCACCTTCACATCGGCTGCCACGTTGTTCATGAAAAGGTGCAAGCTAATCTGTTTCGTCTCCTTCCCATCCATTCTGAAGAGCAACTTGCCAACGGCTTCACCAAGGTTCTTCATCGGCATTAGTATCACACCATCACCTCCTAGCTTGGACTACTGAACATCCATAGTCCGACTTGAGGGGGATGTTAAAGTAGGTTAGAGTTAGTTAAGGTAACCGTTTTGTGGTTATCTTCTGTTAGTTTGAAACCTATTTAAGATAGGTTTCCTTTCTCCTGTAAGATGCATGTTTTTCTCTTGTAAACACAAAGGGATTTTTCTTTGCTCTTAATCAATGAACAAACAGTTTCAGATCTTACTTGTTTTCTTCTTCCACTCTTCGATTTTGGTTTTTTCCCTCCTATTACGGTGATTCTCTTGCTTTGTTTCACCTGGTTTCATGGAGGAAACCCCAGCTTTAGGGTTCTGCTCTAGCCCTTGCCAAACCCAATAAAGAATAAAATCATGTCTCAAATCGGAATTCTTGTGGCATGATATGTTGGTTTATGAAAACATCAAAATAATAAACCCTCTAAATAATTAAACAGTTCCCAAACCCTCAAAAGACTAGAAGCAAAAGCGTACCTTATTAATAGGAACAGTAGATGGAAAAGATGGTACTTGGTCTTCCAACTATAGAGCACCTGAAGGTTCCTCCGATTTTCTCTTCTGATCGGAGGGAGAGAAAGGAGCAGGAATAAATACGCAACGTGCTCACAGATGGGGACCATAACCCTTTATGTAACTTCTATCAATTACTTACTTAATCTCAATATTCATAATTTGGCCCATTCATCAAATTAGAATATTGCTAGCATCTACACATTCAATATATCTTATAAGCTTGATAAATACTTGGTATTTAAGCTTATTAACCTCTCTTATTTGTCTTTATTTCATGTGTTTGGTGTTTATTTCTTAGGTAGTTTATTAGTATTTTGTGTTTTGTTTAGTTAGAAGTATTTTTCTTTTCTTAGATTATTGTATAGGTAATTGTATAGGAAAATGGAAGACTACAAAGTTGTCTGTCAAGACCATCTCGCCCAGCTAGAGCCCCCCCACTCGCCTAGCGAGAAGTCTATCTCGCCTAACGAGACATAGCAGTTGTGTGGCAGTTTAGTGATCTTTCTCCCAGCGAGAGATAGGGCTCACCCAGCGAGCAAACAGTTCTGGTTGGTTAAGTTTCGAGAATCAAAGGAAAAGAGTTAGTTCTTTTGTTGTGGAAACGCAGAAAAACTCTAAAGCTTCGGTCAAGGGCACCTTATGGATGAAATTACAGCGAATTCTTCCATCTATTTGTGCGAATTCATCAAATCCGTATGTTCTAGATGATTAGGAGTAGCTAATCTCTATTTTCATTAGGATTGGATGTAATGAATTCATACACTATGTGACTTTTCCTATGCAATATAATCTCCTTCGTATTCAATTGTTCTATCTTGATTATTAATGTGTAAGATAGGAATATCATGTTATTTATTGTTACTAAATCATTGGAAAATGAATTTGGAACTAGACATGGATAGAACATCCCAAGAGTTATGATCTAGGAATAGACATTATCTCTTGGTCATTCTAGAAATGTGATCTTAATGCAAATTGTATGCTAAAATGGCTAAGGAATTTGAGTTTTAACATATGATTTAGAACTTGCTTCTAAGGGATTAGAGTAAGTGTGCTTTTAACATGAATGTGAGTACGTAGAGATGTTTATATTGTGTAGTGTTGCATTACGTTGATTCATGAAATCCAGTCCTAATGATGCCTTTTACCGAATCACATCTTCATTTTTATAATTTTGCATGCTTTATTTTACATTGAATTAAAAATGTTTTTCACAATTGCTAAAACTAGTAAATAATCACAAGTAGATTAACAAACACAAATCCCTTGGGAAAACGACACTTGGACTACCATTTTACTACTTGAAACGAATTGGTACATTTGCCAATAAGTTAACAATATCATAACATGTATATGCTCTTAACCATAAATAGGGATGTCAACGGGTAAATATTTTCTCCGTACCCGTACCCATATCCGTCGAGTATCCATTATATGGGTACTCACATAATTTTTTAATATCCATGGATATTTACAAAAAAATAAAAATAAATATTTAATAACATATTTTAATCGTAAATTCAAATAAAATACAATACATAACATTCATAAATTTTAAAAAATGTCCAAATAACCCATTTAAATAGTGTTGAATGACAGTTTACAAAGAAATGAAATTTTTTTAAAACCAATTGATAAAAAAATAACTCATTCAAAATCAATATGGTAATTTTAATCATACTTTTTTATTTTTTATAATTTAAATTAGAGTATAGCGGGTACAAGTATCCATGGGTACGGATACTATGATACCCGTACCCGCCCCGTTAACATGTGAGTATAAAAAATACACGTACCCGTTATCCGCGGGTATCCATTTACAATATTCATTTCCTACCTGTTGCAGGTTTTATCCACATATACTCGCGAGTACGAATTTTTTTTATCTCCCTAATTATAAATTTAATTAAATAGATCATTTAAATACTTTAGCTAATAATATAATGACTTTAATACATTTAATTATTTACTAATATATATATATATATATATATATATATATATATATATTTAATCCAAATTGCTAACAGGTCGGCTTTGAAAGAGATTCATCGAAGAGTTAAAGTTTTAGAGAGAATATATAAAAGAAGGTTAAGACAAATAGAAGCATGCTTTCAGGGATGGAGGAAAATAATATAATAATAAAAGGAAAAAGAAGATAAAGTTAAAAAAATAATAATTTCACGTGAAGCAAAAGTCTCAAGGCTTTAACATACTCCATGCGTTTTCTATTTGATAGAAATAGTTTTGTATTGTTTCATTTATTATGATAAAGTGACATGTCTTGAATTAAAGTATGGAGAATGACAGGGCAACTGTTTAGGGAAAATTAAATTATATCATATTTAGTTATTTATTTATTTCATTTTTAAAACAACCGATAATTAAAGGTAAATAAAAGGATATGATATATATTTAATAGAAAGTATTGAGGCGAATGCCATTGCCCTTGTCCTTGTGCCACTGTTTAAGAAAAATTAAATTCCTGCATTTATTTTATTTTTATTAAAATAAGTGATAATTAAATGGAATAATTTTATTGAGGGAATACAATCAGTCTGTGTGGCTAATGGAAATTGTAGTTCAGAATTTCAATTAATTAGAGTGGATGGCAAGAAATTTGTATTGTTAAGAAACAAATATTATGCATTCCGTTTAAGAAAAGTATATATCTAACTAACACAATCTAAAAGAAATGTTAAAAAAATATAATAATATTATTTCAATTAACATAATTTAAATAAATATTAAAAATAAATAAGATTGTATTAATTTAATCAAAACTAATTTAAATTAATATAATTATTAAAAAAATAAAAATTAATATTAACTAAATTTATACTAAATTTAATAAATATTAAAAAAAATTGTATTAATTTTATATTAGTCGACACACACTGTTAAATAAAGATAAATATAAAATTAAAACGAAATTACGGTCAACAAAAACTAAGATTAATTTTAACATATTAAAAACAAACAAAATTAACTTTCATAGATCAATATTAATTTGAATAAATAATTCTAGTATCATTTTAGGTCTATTTTGTCACTTAATATGTATTTTAAACTTAAATAAAATTAAATTGGTTAAGTCAGTACTAACTTCATCTTTTTACTTTTGATAATTTCTTACTGTTTTTTGGCAAATTAATAGATAATATTATCATAGTTTTTTTTAATTATATAAATTTTTTTTAATGTTTATATATTTTCTTTAATTTTATATGATTTTTTTTTAATTTAACTATTTACTTACTTACAGGTTTCTTTTTAAGTTTAACCATTTTTTAAATTAAATAAATAAAAATCATTTACAAAATAAATAAAAATTATTTATAATCGAAAGTGTTTTTACTATTATTAGTTTAGGTAGTTGGCTTTGTAGAAAATGGTAAGAGGTTATTGTTACCTAATAAGTTATAGAGTCTTGCTAACTGCTGTACACCGGTTAAGAATAGTTAATATACAGAAATTTTACAAAAGTACATAATTAAATATGATATTAACTAAAATCTGACTTAACAACTATTAATGTAATTTTATTTAAATTAAAGGACAAAAATGTCTATAAATGTTGTACATGTGTGTTTAATATTTTATTTAATATTCATCAATAAAAATTAAAAAATAATTAAATAATAAAATAAATATATTTTAATGTTTAAATTAATTAAACATAAGAAAGTTTAAATTAACAAAAAATCATGAAAAAAAAATAGTGTTGAACATCAAAAATTATAAAAAATAATAATTAAAGTGTAAATTTTGAGTGGAAACTTTAAAAATTCCAAAGTCTTTGTTTTGTATCAAAAAAATATTGTCTAAAAATTAAAAGGATGTTTTTGTCTTTAAAAAATTTATAATATGCATTTATACTATTTTAATTAATGTATTTAATTATTTGAGTTTTCAATGTAAAAATTATAATACCAATACACATTAATAATTCTTTAACCAGTGTTCTTAGAGCACCGGTTAGCATTCTCCTAAGTTATATCGACTTAACACTGAAACCATTAATATTACTTCCCCATGCTAAAAATCAACTATATTTGGCAAGGCATAATTGCTTTCTTCAAAAGCTCAAAATTATCATAATTAATTCCATTATTTTGCAGTTGGAGGCATTAATGGTAAGAGATTGTTCTATTTAAGGTGAGTTTCTCATCCCTCTCCACATTATCTCATTCCTTACCTCTCTTATTTGTTTCTTCAAATCTTCACAATGTCACTTGCTGGAAAACTCAGCACTGAACTTCCAGTCCATGCAACTGCAGAAAAATGGTTCCACACCTACACAAACCAACTTCACCATATTCAACACGTTACTCATAAAATTCATGGAGCCAAACTCCATCAAGGTGATGATTGGCATGCCAATGATTCCGTCAAACACTGGACCTATATCGTCGGTAATTAAGTTTATGATTAAGTTTTTTTTTATTGGGGAAAATTCACTCAAATATTACAAAAATGGACAAGTAAAAAAAGTGTTTGTTGGTCATGAGTCGTGTGGACAAATGACGATTTCAAAAGCAAAGTCACAAGAATTTTATACAACTTCATTGTGAAGTCGTCATGCTTTTTCAAAAATTAGTATTAAAGTTATTATGACCCTTTACGACTTTGTTTGAAGAAAAAAAATACGAAGAAGTTGTGTGGATTATTCATACTTTGCTTTTTAAGTTGTTATATTATTCCATGTCTAGTATTTGTATTTTGTTCATATTGGTAATATCTAGGCAAATTTGTTCCAAATATGTAAAATATATATATTTGTCAATAAATTAGAAACTACTGTATCATGTTGCTTTTGGTTTCTTACATAATGTTGTGGTTGCTTGTGAAACAACAGACGGTAAGACAGTAACATGTCATGAAGCCATTGAATCCGTTGATGAGCAGAAGAAAAGGATTGTGTTCAAGCTCTATGGTGAAGATGTGGATAATAAGTATAAGGTGTTGAAGCTAATCTTTGAAGCCATTGAGAAGGGTGATGGAAGTGCTGCAATTAAATGGAGTGTTGAATATGAGAAGGTGAGTGAGGATGTTCATCCCCCATATGGGTACTTGGAATTCTGCGACCACTGCATTAAAGATGTTGATGCTTACCTTATCAAGGCTGAAGAAAATGCCAACAAGTAAGAATTGAAAGATGCATGTGGCCAAAGATAATGCTCGTGTATGGCAATAAGTGTGAAAGTTTGATGAGGAGAATAATGGTATATGGTTTGATGTGAGTGTTGTGTTCAATAAGTGGTCAATGGTGGTTTTACATGTTTTAGACTTGTATTAATGAACTTATAAATCTTCCATGATGTACTATAGGAAGATGAAAACAACCATGATATGCTATTAGTTTTTGCCAATATAAATATCCAAGCTAACAGACATAATTTAGGAACATAATTTAGGAGAGAATCAAGCTAACAAATCCTTATTGATTACAAATCTGAATAATTAAAATAATTTAAAATCTAATTATTATGATTGATATCCTTCCACAAGTTGTATAATCTGGAAGAATGATGCAAGTTGGACAATAAGGACTCGAACCGGGGCGAAGTAGAGGCTTTGTGAGAATATCAGCAAGTAGATCATCAGTAGACACAAAAGACACTCGAAATTTGCCATGTTGGATATTTTCGTGGACAAAGTGATAGGCTAAGCCTATATGTTTCATTCGAGAGTGGAAGACACGATTAACACTTAGATTTGTGACACCAATATTGTCACAATATATAATTGGATTGGCGGTTGGCGTGTGACCAAGTTTGGTGAACAAGGAAAGGACCCAGTGTAACATCCTCAACTACCAGATATTACTAATTTAAATAAAATAAAATAAAAATAAATACAAATTCAAAAACCACCACGCACTCCCGACGCCAGGCAGACCTTGGTTGTTGCAAACGGTTATGGACAGAAATCCAAAAACGCGAAAAACAAATAGAATTGGAAGAAAATAAGTTCTTGTGTTTTTCATTAAGTTCTTGTTTTCCATGAGGTTGATTGTTCCTAATAAAGTTTGTGATTTTTGTTGCCATCGTGTTCAGATACTGTTGCAGTTTTGCACCTAATATTGTTGCTTGCGTTTCGCACTCACAAGTTCCTATTATTACCTTAAAATATTTTATTTAATGAGTTTATATTTTTCTAATATATTATTTATTTTTGGTATGATAGATATGTGATTAATTATATGCTTAAATATATTGATTTATTATATGATTTAAAAAGTGGAAATCCTAAACGCTTTAGACACTTGTGACTCAATGAAAATTTCTAACCACAAAGGTAACATAAGCCTTTTTCTTTTCTAATTTGCGTCTTAGCCAAGGAAATTGTTAATGCCCAACACTCTATTAGCCAAAGCAATAAATGCTTTGTAATACTCAACAATAGAATTAGTTTGGGTAAGCTTGAAAAGAGAAGCCCGAGGACACTCATATGTTGTTGGGCCAAAATCAAGGGCGAGTGCCTCTGTAAACGCATGCCAAGAACGAAAAGAATTATATATAAAATTTAGTTAAAAAAAATTATGGTATGCTCAAAATATATATATAAACATCAATCTATATTTTTATCGACAAGTTGCATATTTTATTTTTCCACACAACTACAGTAATTGGTACTATATATGAATCAAACTTTTACAATTTTTTTAATAAATTTCCATAGAATATAAATTTTAAGTATCCATGAATAATATCACATGGCTAGGACAAGACAAAGAACAATTACATTAAGAAGTTATTCCTTGTACATAATTGAAGTTCAACAAACGCAAAGGACTACCAAAATCAATTAACATTAAAAAAAAAAAAAAAACCAAAGTCTACAACAAACAAAGAATTGTCTCTCTGACAAGAAAACTTGTCAATTTTAATACTTTCCACTCCTTATTATATAAACATCGAAAACTGAAACCAAGCAAGATCAATTCAAACCATTTAGCCACAACAATTTAGTGAGTAAAACCCTAATTTTTTTTCCCTATAACACATATTTTAGAGCTATGGCTTTCAGGCAAAGAACACCAACGTTTCGTCCTAACCTTTCTATTCGACGCGTCTATGAAACTTTTCAGCCACGTTCAGAGATAAAAGATCTCCCAGAAGCTTATCTTCTACGTCTTTATCTTCCTGGTTTGCAAATCTCACTCTTCTCTTAGTTCATGCCTTTTCATTCCATTATAAATCAACAAATTCCATTTCAAGTATGAATTTGAAATAAAACCAAATGTACTAAATTCAATTTTCATTACATTTTAATATTTATTTATGTTGTTGGGCAAATAATATAAAATTTATTTTACCAAACTGGTTTTATAAAATTAAGTTATATATATTTAAATTTTATTATTTTAATATAGTGTAAGACTCATAAGAGTCTACTTTAATCAAGATTTAGGTCCATTGTATTTGTAATATAATATTTTCAAGTTCGATGTTTTTCATTTGAGAAGTGTGTTTTTACTACTTTAATATATGTACGATACATATAAAATGTAGAATTGAAAGAAAAGACAAATAAAGTAAAAGCATACATGTGTATAAGTTTTGAATCAAATGACACACAAGAGGTAACAAATCCAGCGAAAGATTCACGACATAATCTATAATAATATATAAAGAGATTATCTTTTTTTATCTACTTTTCAAAATATTAATTTTATCTTTTAAAATATAATTATTTATTAAATTTTTTAAAATTGACCCGTTACTTTTACATGTCTTTTATAAAATTGTCTATCTCTGCTTCTTCTTTTCTTTTTTTAATTTATCAACGGTTATTCTCTCATTTTTTTTCTAATATATTTTACTTTATTTTTAATAAATATAATTTTATTTTATATATTAACTTAATAACATTACAATATCATCACCTACTAATATAATATTATGTATATTTAAAAAATGCGTACACACAAGCGCAATAGCGTCTATGTGTATGCTAGTTAATTATAATGTATTTCGAAATATGAAGGACTAAATTGGTTCAAAGTTTCGAAATGGACTAATTCTAAAATTCATTGAAAAGTTAAGGGACCAAAAACATATTTAACCCATAAATTAATTTTAATTTATAGAGAAAGTTGTCATTTTATTTTATTTTTTCTTAGTTTTTTTTTTTCTAAAATTTCTTATAAAGAATTTTGTTCGAACAAACCAAACCAACTAATTCACCCCGTGGGAAAAAAAACATTTATTTTCTTTCTTTTCAAGAAAAACTGCATCATTCTCACACTCCCATACAAGTTTTTAGTCACATTCATATGATGTTCAATATTGCTCAATAAACAATTAGCTTCAACGCTTACGTAACAAAACATAAATTTAAAAGAGTTTATTTCTTAAAGAGAGTATTTAATTCAATTCATGCAATGTAATATAATTGACATTGTCCATGTTTATCATGTAGATGTGTCTTTGTTTTTTCACTTCTGAGTAACCAAATTCCTTTCATTTCAAGTTATCCAATAGCTATGTTCATGTTTACTATAAATTTAAAACATTAATTATAACAAAAAAAAAAGTTTCAACTATAATATGAATATATAGTTTACATTAATGGTTCAAAATCGTGTTCATATTAAAATCAATTTTACCAAAATCTAACTCAACACGAGAGAAACTATTAAATAGAAATCAACCATTATATATATATATATATATATATATATATATATATATATATATATATATATATATATGAATAAGTTGGTCATTAAATATGCAATGTGCTTTCAATTATTATTTTAAAAAATAAAATATTTTAGTAACTAAATACATAAAAGTTCTACAACTACAACTCATGATTTCCTATTGCAAAATTTAATAGAAACCATAAACATGTATCTTACTCCTCCACCACCGAATAACTCTTCCAAACATACTCTAATAAAAAGATAAATTGAGTTTAAATATGTTTTTCTGCTTGTTCTTTACGTAACATTTGCATGCATGTGTCGAACTAATTGTCTTCCTCACGTAAATTTTACAGGTTTTCAGAGGGACAGCGTAAAGGTAACCTATGTGGCCTCTTCACGAACGGTGAGAACTACAGGAGAAAGACAAATTCAAGGCACGAGATGGTACCGATTTGACCAATCCTATCCCATTCCTGATTACTGTGAACCAGAGGCACTTCAAGCAAAGTTTGAAACTCCAGTTCTCACCCTTACAATGCCAAAGAAACCCACTTCACAAGATGAAAAACTCCAAGATTCTACCACTACACCACAACCTACAACAAAAGTGGAAGAACCAATTCAAGGGAACAAAACTGTTCCACCATCTTCACAACCAATTAAGGATCATGGTGAGCCTCAGATGGGTGAGAAGGAGTTGGAGGCAAAATCAAGCACAACCACAATGCAAGGAGATGAAAAGATTCAAAAGGGTCAAGAGGGATTTGAACCAAGACCAACACCAACAAGGAGAGCCACAATGGAAAGAGATGAAAAGATTCAAAAGGGTCAAGAGATTGAATCAGAACCAACACCAACTGTGCCAACCAAAATGGAAACAGATGAAAAGCCTCAAAAGGGTCAAGAGGAATTTGAACCAAGAGCAGCACCAGCAATGCTAACCAAAGCCAAAACTGCTGAAACGTACCAGAAGGGTCAAGAGGATTTTGAGCCAAAACCAACACCAACAATGCTAAACAAGGTCAAAACAGCTGAAAAACTTCAAAACGGTGAAGAGGAATTTGAACCTAAAGCAGCACCAACAGTGGAACCAATCAGCAAAACAGATGCACAACCTCCAAAGGGTCAAGAGGAAGATGATATAACAAATGTTACCAGAAAGCAAACAGTTAAAGAGCAATTGAAGGAAAAGAAGACAGAGGAAACAAGAGGTGAAGATTCAGAGAAGACAAGTTATGAAGATGCAGAGGGAACAACTGATGAAGATGAAGAGAAGGAAAGGATCACAAAAAGGGGAGTTCAAGAGAAACCTTCTAAATCAAGAATGTCTGTGAAAGATAAGGAGCAGAGTGATTTTGGACAGAAAGAAACCGTGACAGAAAAATTGTTTGCCAAGGAAGAAGAAACTTCTGCTCCAAAAATTCATAAGGGAAAGGAAAAGCAATCCAACAACAGAAGTTCTCTTAAAAAGGAACTGAAGAGTGAAGAGAATTCAATGGAAAAGGTTGGTTCTGTCACCCAAGTTTTCACAAAATTTGCAGAAGGGGCATTGAATGAGGAAGAGAAAAAATTAGCAGCAAATATTGGTGCTGCAGTTCTTGTCATTGCTGCATTGGGATATTACGTATCTTATAGGTTTGCCTCTTGAGGGATAACCAAAAATATGTTTTACTCAATGAATCTTTTCTCACACTTGTACATGAATGATGAACTGTAACTAAAATAAAAGGTGAATACCTTCTCTGATACATAATTCATGTTCTATACGAACGGGAACCAAGTGATATATATAAACGTATTCGATTATATTATTGAATATGTTCTTATTAAAAGTCTAGTTTTTAGAGATATTTACTTTAATATATATTTATAATTATTATATATAAAAGTTTAATAGTTTTTTTAGATGCATTATAGGAAGTAAGTAAAATACACCACTAATAATAATGTCAAAGTTCCTGTATTTGAAGGAGAAAATTATGATTATTGACCTATAAAAATGAAAACTTTCTTTACCTCCTTGAGTGTCTCAAAGTTCATACAAATGAAGTATGATTGTCAAACCACTACAGCTGCATAACACAGACGAAAATCACATATGACGGAGTTTTTGGGATAATTCAAAGAAGAGTCTCATTAACTATATTTTTGAGAATAATAAGAATATGAACAACCAAGGAAGCATGGAATATTCTTCAACAAGATTTTGAAACATATTCAAATGTAGACATGAGTCCAATCTACACATAAGGGATTGACAGTGGCGGATCTTGATCAAGAATTTTGGAGGGGACAGAATAATATAACTTTTTTTTATCATTTGATTGGATCATTAGTATAACACTTTAAAAAATGACTCTTCTACAAAACAATTGGATAGTTAGATTGGATTATTAGTATAATGCTTTAAATACTTTAAAATTTGTGAAGAAATATAATTTAATTTGTTTTCATCTTCACGTGTAGCTTCCCTTTTACTACTTCTACAAAATAAATTCATTATTTTATTCTTCATCGATATGTTTTTTCTTAAATATATTAAAAAATAATTTATCATAATCTAATAAAATATTGAGAGACATAAGTATTAGAAGAAAAATATATTATAATCAAGTCACAATTAAAAATCGGTTATAAAAAAACACATAATGCATGATTTTTTTTCTTCTATAATCATAAAAAGTAAGTATACAAAAGGCTCATGAGATAAAAAATAATTTTAATAACTATTAAAGTTATATTTCATCATCAAGTAAGACAAGATAGAGTTACATTTTTTTTTCTTCGAGAAATGAAGGACACAGATGAGAAATGAGAACAAACATAAGGAGTGTGTGTCTAACTTCATTTTTCTTCAAAAAAACATATGATAGTGAGATATGAGTACAATTTTGTCAAAATTGTAAAAGGCAATGACAGAAGAAAATAAAAAATATTTTAATAAATGTTTGGTTTAATTACTCTTTTGGTTATTGTTTCCAAAAATGTAAGATGATCTTCCAATTCTTTTAGTTTCAATTTAATGGCAATTTGATATTTTTAGACGAAAACAGATACTAAAAGACTAATTAAACCTAAATATTTTTTTATTTTTTCTTATATTGGATTTTATGTTTTATTATTTATTAACATTAAATATTGTATTTTATAAAAGAAATAAAGAGACACAATTTAATTATCATCAATTTTTAAAATATACCATTTATAATTTTAAAATTTTTAAAATTTTTAAAAATTAAAAAAATGGATATATAATTTTGAAAAAAATCAAAAATATTGGGGGCCTAGGCCTCTCCCTGCTCCTATCATGCTTTGGGGATTGACACTACTCTTAACCCAAAACCTTGGCAATAAGTTTATGGACCTTCATCCTTATATGTTATTCAACTTTCTTAATTTTACTCAATATGAGACTTAAACTAACACTTGAATTCCCAACAAAATGGGAAAACATTAAAAGTTTTAACTCTGTTGAGATGCTTCAAATTTGTGTTTCTCAAAGTCTTACATATTTTATACTTTTCCTTTTTATTTCGTTTCCATGAAATATCTATATATAAAGTGCATCACCCAAACAACGAATTTGAACTTTATTTATCCCAGAAGTTATACCAATAGCTAGAGGGAAATTCAAAGTTAACTCATAATATTCAGCAATCAAAAAGGAATGAATTGTTTCTTCAGCAATCCATTCTCATCAAATCTTGAATATTCAGCTATATATATGACCCTACAATCAATAATTATTAAAGAAGACTACACAAAACAAACAAAAAGGAATCGATGGAATTGCAATCAAACCTAACTACGAGAATTTGGCAGCCAAAATTAGAAACAGAGGAGACACCAGAATCACACTCCCTACTTGTTCATCTTCCTGGTTTGTATACCTCATCATCATCCACAAAAAACATGTTTTTCTTTTTTTTTTCTTTTTTTTTTCTCTAAATTCCCTTTAAAATAAAAAAGAAATATTCGTCAACCATTATTTCTCATACTCTTTGCACCTCCATACATTTTTTCCTGCACCTCCATATTTGTGAAAAGATTCGTTTGCCACTATTTTCTTCCTTTCATCTCCTTCTTCCTTCTCCAGTTGGCACTGCTCTCCCTCATGCCTTCTGCCCCACCGTAGGAATTTTTGAGTATATAAGAGTGCAAAAAGAAATCATGGAGGTGCAAGAAGAAAGAGACCACTTGTGATATGTTGGTGTAACCTTAATGAACTTTTTTATAAACATTTTAAGAGAGAGAAATAAGAAAAATAGCTAAAATAACTTTTTTAAATTTATTTTATTTATAAATTAATATAGAAAACGTTTTTTTCATATAAATTAGACTTGTCTCATTTTCTTATTTCTTTTTTATCTTACAAGTATTTATGGATAAAAAAAACTGATGGATTTTACTATATTTTCCGAAAAAATCTCTATATAGAGGGAAAATTTGTTTCTGTAATAAGATATCATATATCTAACTGTTATTTTGTCTCCCTAGGTGCTTATGAATTTCTTGGGTTTGTTTAGGTTATGCAGAAGATGATATAGGTGCTGAATTCGAGTATGATTATAGAAGAGTTAGGGTTTTTGGTGGACGATCACTTGGAGATAACAGATCAATCCGCTTCAACATTGCATATGCAGTTCCTATGAATTGTGACGTGAAGAAGCTAAAGGGTGTGTTCAAAGGAGAAATTTATAGCATTATAATGCCAAAGGTAACCATATCAAGGGAAGTGCAAGGTCAAATCGAAAACTGTGATGAACCAAAATCAATAATTGAGAGTCAAATAACTTCACCAAAAAGTGATTCTGTGCCTCAAAAGCGTGAAGAAGGAGTTTCAGAAGATGGCAAGAATCAAAGAAAAGTGAGGTTTGAAAGTAGTGAAAAGAAAAGGGTTGAAGGGAAAGAAAGAAAGGAAGAAAGTGAGAATGGTTGTGCATCAGGAAAACCATATATTGAATGCAAAGAAAAAGAGGAAATGAATGGTGAAGTTGGTGATATTGGATCATCAAAAAGGGTTGGGATAAAAGGGTTCAATGAAGAAGAAGATAAGCATGTGTTATTGTATACTAGTGCAACGGTTCTGGTGTTGGCACTAGGGGTTTATGCATCTTACAAGCTTCGTTCTTTAGCTAGAACATAAAGATATTCATCTTTTACGTATGATTATGCATATAAACATATATTTAAAGCCATTTTATAATCATGTGTCTTTTCTTTTTACTAACACCTAAACTACTTGTAAATCAAGCATGACAAGTTTTATAACAGTTGAAGTGTTATTTTAACTAAAATTTAAATAAATTATATAATATATAAATGATTACAAACTTTACTTTAACGACAAAAAGATCATATACTTTTCGATAAATATGTTGTTATAAATTATGTTGTTCAAACGTCGGTTTGATTCATTATTTGTTTAAAAGAATATAACCATAGTTGGAGTTTTGAATAGATGCTTTTGGAATAATTATAAAATACGAACTACTAGGATGTAAAGTTTAATTTTTATTGGAGTCATGACAATGTGTTTTATTTATTTTGTTTTTAATTATGTTCCCTTTTTCATTCTTTTGTATGATTATCATCCTTTTTCTATTGTAGTAGCATTATGGTCACATCTAGAATATGAAAATTACCTTTGGCCAACCAATTTCTTAATATTAGCTTTGGAAGTAGAATCACCAGAATTCACAATTTCTGTTTCCTCTTTTCTTTTCCATGTGTATGCATCTTCTTTATTTCTATTCTACGAGAGAAAGAGTTCAAAAATACTAATTTTGTTCAAAGTCAAATTTACGATATAAATAAAGAAAAGAAATGAAATAAATTTCATAAAAGAAATACTGAAAATTATAAAGTCTGAAACTAACAGCAACTCAACAAATGAAGAAACGTATATTCTATCAATAAAATTAAATTAAAATTATCTAAAACATCACATCAACTTGTCCATTTTTATTATCTTTCATCGTTCAGCTAAAACAATAGTTTTTTCAAACACTTCTTAATTTAACAATTTTCAGCTAGCTTTTTGGGCTTAAATTCGCTAAACGTACCCTTCAAGACATATTTATATATCCTAGGTTCACGTTTGCATGGTAATAAAAATTATTGTCTTCATGTTCAAATTGTTAATTTATTTTTTTGTCTAATTATTCTTTTGGTCTTGTTATCCTCCCAAAAGTTAAGTTGTTCTTCTAAATTTTTTTAGTCTCAATTTAATTACGATTCTTAAAAAATTGATACAATTTTATCTTTTTCGTTAAATATTTTAAAGCAGATAAAAAAAGATTTTATCAAAATTGATATTAGGATGATATTAATTACACCAACAACAAAACAAATCATCATTATTAACAATTTTAATTTAAATGAAAATTCTTTAATCCGGTTCAAGAGATTCAAAACAAAAATTCAAATTATATCAATTTTTTAAAAATCCACATCAACTTTAAAAAAAAGTGACCAATAATTAAACCTTAATTTTTTATCATTTGGCGTACCAAACACAATATCATTTTAAAAACACCCATTTTAAAAACACCCAACTTTTGACACTTGACAATTTCTAGTATTCATTATTATAGATGAAAGATAAACACAAATGAAAGGAGAGAGAGGGATCATAAAGCAGAAGCTAAAGAAGCACAAAGAATGGAGACAAAGAGAAAGAGAGTGCACTGTGTGGTTTTGGCATATCCACACCAAGGACACATAAACCCTATGCTTCAATTCTCCAAGCGTTTGCAGCACGATGGGGTGAGAGTAACATTCGTCACAAGCCATTTCTACTGCAAGACCATTCCCAACATACCTTCTTCCATCACTCTTGAAGGCATTTCCGATGGTTTTGATGATGCTGGAATCGCAGAAGCAGATACCATCAAAACCTACTTAGACAGGTTTTGGAAATTTGGACCACAAACATTATCAGAACTTCTCGAAAGACTCACCAGTTGTGGCAACCTAATTCACTGTGTCGTGTATGATTCCTTCCTACCTTGGACTCTCGATATTGCCAAGAATCATGCCCTAACTTGTGCTGTTTTTCTCACACAACCTCTCTTTGTTAACTGTGTCTATCATCATGTTCAAAAGGGGAATTTGAAACTTCCCTTGCCAAACCACAATGCTATTATTTCCTTGCCAGGGTTGCCTCTTCTTCAACCTTTTGATTTGCCATCTTTTATATATAGCTATGGTTCGTATTCTGCATCTTTTGAGCTTGTTGTGAACCAGTTCTCCAACATTGAAAAGGCTGATTGGGTCCTCTGCAACACTTTCTATGAACTGGAGAAAGAGGTAAATTAATCAGTTTCTCACAAAATTGGTCTACACCATTTTTTTTTTAAATGCTGCATTATTTATTGGTTTAATGCTGCATTATTTTAATATAAGCATCTAGATCCACACAAGTATTATTTATTCATATATATTCATAGTTTATTGGGTCCTGTGCAATACTTTCTATGAGTTGGAGAAAGAGGAAAATTAATCAGTTCATTACAAAATGTCTACATCAGAATTTTTGTAAGATATAGGGTTTGTTGTTAGATGTATTGGTTTAATGCTGCATTATTTTAATATAAGCATCTAGATCCACATAATTACTATTATTTATTCACACACACACATATATATATATATATATATATATATATATATATATATATTCATAGTTTGAGAAGTATATTTTAATTTCGTTGAAAGTGTCAAATATAAATTTTTTTCATAAAATTATTTTTCTTAAGATAGTCTCATATCATCACGATTAAGCAATAACATGCCATTTAAATAATCATATTGAGAGAGGTATTTTGAAAATGCTATTTAAAAATGATGAAAATAATTATTATAGAAATTTAAAAGTTTTGGCAAAGAATAAAATAATCGGTTCAAAAATTGAAATATTTAAATTGTTTAAAGAGATTTAAAAATGAACCTTTTTAAAACAAATAAAAGTTGCAATGAAATCAATTTATAATGTTTGAAAGTTTCCAAATTGCTTATTTCTAATAAATACTACGGTTCACTGATTTCAGATTTTTCTTCATCCCATGAGCATATCATAAAATCTTCATAAAAAATTATACATATTTGTGAGAAATTGCATTTTTACCAGGGATATAAATTTCTTTCTTATTATTCTTGCATAAATTATACTATTTATAGTTTTTAAGTTTAAACCATTCTCACTTCCATTTTAGATTCTCTTCTCATTTATTGTCTGTCATTTTTCTGAATTGCTCTTTGTTTTCGGCATTTCTATATATAGTTTAGGAAAGAACTTATAATTATAAGGATAATTGTGCTGTGCACCTATCTTCCTATAGGAAAATTATGTTTTGATATAATTTGGAAAGAGAAGAAAAATGTAGTTAGTGTTAAAAAGCAAATTTTGTCAAACTTTGTTAAGAAAAAGTTTGTCAAAAGATCATAGTCCGAAATAAAAATAAGCTTATAGGAAGGGACTATGATCCTTTCACAAACTTTTTTTTAACAAAGTTCGACAAAGTTTGTTTTTTAATACATACCAAACATTTTTCTTCTCTTTCCAAGTCATATCAAACCTTTATTTCATCCATTAAAGTATTGTCAAGTGTACTTTGTCAAAAATTTGTTAATAAAACTTTGTCGAAACATAATTTTCTTTTTGTTTTGACTACCTACTTTTCAGAAAGAGTGTTGTTCCATGAACCACTTTCTCTCTTCCCCTTCCCCCACAAATTTGACACAAATCTCTTCATCATCAAGATTCATATTATTGTTATCCATGGCTTTCATATTCTTACAACATTCATATTTAGATTCTATGACTTCTTCTACAGTCTTTCATTTCTCGTTTCAAGTTTTCACTTTCACTTTCTCAACAGTGTTATATTAAACAAATACGTTGGAAAGATAATAAAAATAGTAGATGCAAAATTCATATCAATTTTTCTGTATAAATAATATGTAAAATAATGAGATATGCACAAAATAAAGAAGAGAAAAATTCAAGACACACAAAAACTAGATGGTATAAGTTTAATAAATTGGTGACACACCTGATAAAATTGATATTCTAACTTCATTTGTTTTTTATACTACACTTTTACACTTACAAAATCTGCGAAATATTTCGTAGGTAACAGAATGGATGATGAAGATCTGGCCAAAGTTGAAGACGATTGGGCCAACTATACCATCTATGTTTCTAGACAAAAGAGCTAAAGATGATGATGAGTATGGCTTGAGTCTCTTCAAGAGTGAAGAATGTGTGAAATGGATGGATGAGAAGCCAAAGGGGTCCATTGTTTATGTGTCTTTCGGAAGTTTTTCAACCCTGAGTGAAGAACAAATGGAGGAAGTAGCTTTTGGATTGCAAGAGAGTGGTTATCACTTCTTGTGGGTGGTTAGGGCTACTGAAATGGGAAAGATTCCAAAAGGCTTTGAGAGGGTGAATTCGGAGAAAGGTTTAGTTGTAACATGGTGCTCTCAATTGAAAGTGTTAGAACATGAAGGCGTAGGATGTTTTGTGACACATTGTGGTTGGAACTCAACATTGGAAGCTTTGAGCTTAGGAGTTCCAATGATCGGCATGCCACAGTGGACAGACCAAACCACAAATGCAAAGGTTATTGAAGATGTTTGGGAAATTGGTGTAAGAGTTTCAGTTGATGACAAAGGGGTTTTCAGAAGGGAAGGTTTGAAGCATGCTTTAAAGGAAATTATGGAGACTGAGAGAGGAATAGAGATAAAGAGAAAAGCCATTCAGTGGAAGAATTTGGCAGCAAAATCAGTTGATGAGGGTGGAAGTTCTGATATGAATATCAGAGAGTTTATGGATAGTTTGGTTCATTCATAGTGGATCAAGTTAGAATGTGATGAAACTACTCTTTCAATAATGGTTGGTGTGTATTGTTGGTTCAACCAAAACCTTTCTTCTCTATCGAGACAATAAATTAACACTCCAATCTTCATTCTAATTAGTAACGAGTCTTCTTCAAATATTTTGAAAAATAATATTTTAACTTACTTTTTTTTACTAATTTTTTATTCATTATTTTGGTCAACCTTCAATTATTACACTAAAAAAATAAAAATAAATAATTAAAGGGTGATTGGAATAATAAATTAAAAATTGATAAAAAAAAATGGTCAAAATATCATTATTTATTATTTTCGAAGATGTCAAAATTTTATTTTATAAATATACAATTTTAAATATAAGAGAGTTCATGGATAGTTTGATCTATTCAGATCAAGTTAGAATGTGATGAAAGTATTCTTTCAATAATGGTCCTGGTGTGTATCATAAGTTGAACCAATAAATTATAGTAATACTCAAATATAAATAACATAGTAAATAATTTGCAGATCTTTGATTGCCAATTAAATTTTAATTATAATTTTTTATTTAATTTTTACCTAGAAGGAAAAAAATGGCGAGACAAAACACGTTTTAAAGTAGATTTCTCATTAATTATTTTTTTAAATGAAATTTAAATATTAATAAAAATATATAAAACTAATATATGGTTTACCGGTTAAACTTCCTTTTCAATAAATTTTGTAATAAACACCCATTAAAAACATAATACATTTTATTGTGTAATTTTATACTTGAAAATACTTTTAAATAAATATAATACTCCTGATTTTGAATGAAGGAACAATAGAAGAGAAAACTTTAAAAGATCTTAAAGAATAAACTATGAAACAGAAAACAAATTGTAAAAGTTTGAAAGATTCTATAATATTTTGAAATTATTATAGAAGGTTATAAAAAAGAAAAGAGTAAATATCTAAAATAGAAAGGAAATAGAGAGACACTTGTATGGATTAACAAACTCATTATTTTGCTTTTATATTTCTATTTATAAATACTATTCAAACTCCACTACTCTATAAAGATGAGTTTCTTCCTTCTACAATTTTCACTTGAATAAAAGAAATGCAATTAACTTGTGGACTTCTTTTAGTATCTTGAATAAAAGAAATAAAATTAACCACACCTCAACAAGCACACACTGTTTACTGGACATGAACATTCTTCATCTTTTATCTCTTTAACAATGACGCTGGATTCAAAACGCACCTTCCGAAGCACCCAGCTGAATCAATTGATCAAAGCAAGAGTGAGAGTTTTTAATGTATACAATACCTCCAATTAATGGTTCACAGAAATTTTACTTTTACATCTACTATTATGTTCACATAACACATCCTTCAAGTAAATAGTAATCTTAAATAACACATTAACAATAAAAAGTGCACTTAACTGGGACTAGAATAGCAAGTATTGCAAAAAATAATAGTAACCCCGTTGAAACTATATTTCAATTTATTAGTTATCTAGAACTAGACTATGACAGTTGCAGAATCATTATCTAACAATTAATCTCTTAGATTATATAAGTATATTCCTCCTTTTATCAAAATTAAAAATATAAACGTTTATCTTTATCTTCTCTATAGTTTAATAGTAGACTTTAAGTTACTTTTCAGTACAGCTATTGGTTTTCTAACAAAGCAGTCAATTCTCAATAATTATAACAATTTTTAGCATGAAACAAACCCCCGTTGATATAGGATCACAACAACATAACATTAGTATAGCATTTACTAAAATTAATGAACTAGTTCCTGGACTAAAGTGCAATAGTTACAGGAGTGGATAATTTCAAATATCTAGATGATGGAGAAGATACATAAAAGTTCAAGATATCTTCTCCGCTTTCCTCTTTTCTTGTATGGAAAATTTTGACTATTTGATTCTAGAAATGTAAGTTGCACCGTTCAATCCAGCAAAAAAACATTTTACAAAAACCCAATGTCATTTTCCTTGTATTCAAGAACGATAGAGGCAAGAGCAAGTCTATATGCTGTAGATCTCAAATTCCTGACGAGTACATATATTTCCCTCCTCTTTTTCATAGGCGTCTCCTTCCACTGTTCCTCTCTTAAATGAGATAGTAAAACAGCCTCGCAAAAGCCCTCAGCTACAAGACTCTTACTGCAATGACATTGCACTCGGTAAGATCCTCTACAATGAGACATTTAAATGTTCTTGTGGACATTTTGCACAGACTACTAAATGATTAAAGTTAAAAAGTGGATAAGATTTTACAACCTTCCTTGAACAGAACCTGTTGTGACAAAGCCAATAGGCCACCGGTGAGACTTGCTAGCAATTGAATCATCTGGTATCTGCATTTCCCATCTACCAGAGGAATGTTCTTTGAAGTATAATCGCATAGCAGACTGAGACATTTGAAGTCCCTCTTCACTTCTCTCTGAACTGCAACAATATACACGACACATATACTTATATTTAAAATATTTATATTAGTCTGCACTGAAGTTTTAGTTTTAATATCTTTTCCAAGCAACAGGAGAAGAATGAATCATTTCATCTTTATCTTGTACTTCAAGAAATCGGCAAAACCACAGAATTATACAATGATAGCAACATTTGTAAGATTCCACATGAATTGCATGAACCAAAAAATTGAATTTAAGAAAATCAATGTTGCTTTGTTAGTTGCTATTCTTTGCCGAATTCCACCCTATAATTAATTGACAAGAAAAATAACTCCTTTGAAATAACACTTGCACATCATATTCTATTACCCTGACATTGATAAAGCATAGGTGTTGACTAAATTAACAGCAAAAGTTTACTAGAATAATGGATCATATCCAACGAAATGAAAATATTATTCTCAATAATAAAATGGGAATTCATATTTCGATATTAATTACCTTGAAGTCCATAAAAATATATCAGAAGGATTTGGTGCACAAATAACTGCACCCTCTTCGAAACATCCTTCCTTGAATGGACGAAGATGAACTCTTAGAAAACATGGCTTATGGTCATATATGTCAGAGCTTTTATACCTTGGATCAAGCTTTAGTTCTCCATTAATAAACTTGGAGATTCTAGCCTCTCCATCTGCTGCATAAGGAAACAATAACAACTGACCGACTTTGGTTTCATGGAGGAATGTGGTCAGCATAGAACCTGTCCTAACTACAGTTCCATCAAACGAACTACTCCAAGAGTCAGAGTTTGAGATTTTAAAGCTACCAGGGTAAGGGTTTGGTAATGAATTAGAGTTGGTCAAATCTTCCCTAGTTGAAAGATCAGGAGTCTTCATTGAACTAATCATTTTGTCAAAAGTAACGCGAACAATACCCCATGGAGGTTGGATGGGAACTCTCAAATGCCTTATGGATGGAGGACGAAGTTCTTCTTTTTCATTAAATGCAGTTTCTTTATCTTCCATTAAGCAAGAGTATGCCTTACAATCTGGAAAATCTGAAGGGAAAATTGGTAGCCCCATCTAGATAAAGAGAAAAAGGTATATTAGTTACAGCAAAAAGGCAGAAAATTTGCATTTTTATGCAGTAGGGGATGCAATGTAAATACTCACTTCACATGTAATCCAGTGCTTCTCTTGCAAACCTATTGCATGTGCCCCATTGGAGATAAGTGGAATCCAGAAAACTTTGACCCAACTTAAGGGAAGTATAACGGACCATCTAGAAGCAAACAAATTACACAAGCATTCATTGTATAGTACGTAAAGGAAGGTTTTGACACAAATATTCAATGCATTGCAAGGAATCATATTCAATCTCAGCAGGGCATTAAAACTTAAATGTTGATATGTTTGTCTTATTATTGTTCTTGTAGCATATATCTTACGCAGGTGATCACAAATACCTATTGTTTGTTTTCAACAATAATGCAATAGTCTAAATATATGTTCATAAACAACACCAGTAAATTCAAGAAATTAAAAGGAAAATAGATTAAAGAAGTTACCCAATGCTCAATTCCTTCACATCATTTTTTAAAAGAAGAATAGGGCAAGATCTCGAGCACTGCACCTTAGTTGAAGAGATGGCATCTCCAGAATCTGTATCACCAAGGCAGAAATTAACCATTCGTTCATGATGTTTCTCCTTGGAAATGACACTGTCTTCCACTGGGGGCCTCAACCTTCTGGTGGTAGCATACCATAGATCATCAACATTAGTCTGGCAATCTTCAAGTTTTGACCATGATAATGAAGATAAATCTTTATTCTCTTCCAAAATTCCTCCCCGTTCAGCAAGCTCTTTGCCCTGTGTTTCCGATGCATCACTTGAAGTCTTAGTTGAAATGTGCTCCACTGGAACAACATTCCTCTTCCATGGAAGTTCTCGAGGATCCTTAACATTAAGAGGCAACATAGCACAAGAAGAAAAACTATCTCCATTTTTCAGTGTGGTTGAATTTTTATTCTCTGAAATACTAAAGCCAAGAAGAAAAATAAGCCATTTTCGATCACTAATGTTAAAAAAAAGGAAAATGTTTTGCCCAAATTAAACAACAAACCCTCCAACAGGATGCAGTATCTTTTGAAGAAGTTGAAATGCCCCTAATCCAATTAATTCTAATTTTGCAAGTTGACCCTCAAGGGAAAAGCAATTAATTAATATGCCCGTCTTCTCCATCTAAATAAAAAAGGAAATTGCAAGTGAGTTTATATATAGTTACAATTTTAAATTTTTCAACTTTATGAGGAAAATTAAAATCTTGACCAAGTAACACCAACCAAATTAAAACCAAATAGAATTTTCATCTGAAACATAACATCATTTTTCCAATTTCTACATTTAAACAGATTTCTAGGACAATTAATAATATTGTGACTTCAGACAAAAAACCTTTTCATATGAAGCTACATAATTAAAGAAATATTGACAAGTTATCAAGCTGAAATGTGAATGCAAATTATGTCCAATGACCCAACCATGCCTATTCACTGGGGTAATGAAATGTAGCAGTGACATGAAATGTCCAATTGAGATTATTTGTAACACACTGATAGACCAATTCGTGATGGCCAACAGAAAAAAGTAAAGGAAATCTAGGCAAAGTAATTAGTGTAGTTATAGAATTCGTTAGAATTGATTAACAGCAGTTACTTACCGAACTAGGTAGGTAGCTAGTTTAAATAGTAGAAGGGAAGTAGGATCCCTCATTCAATGTTAGCAATTCAGAAAAGAACATTAGCTTTTGTTTGGAAGGAAATACTCTTGTTTGTACTTTCATTATTGAAACAACTATATGATGTTTTCCAATCCTTTCTACAAAAAATAAAAAATAAAAAACAACAGGAAGAACCATGTAAGAAGCAGAGAAAGAAAGTGAACCTCTTTCCGACAGGCAATTTTTAGATTATCAAATCCTTCTTCAAAGGCAGAAGCATGTATCCACACCCAAAGATGTCTAAATGAAGAACCATGCTTCATTTTGTCTAATTTTTCACATAATTCAACCCTATGTTTGTTTGAATCATTACTAATACCATTTTGTCCAAAAGAAGCATAATGATTTTGTTCATCTAGCTGTGTACTTATATTTTGTTGGGAAGTTGGTTGCCACATATAGGTCACAGGAGCAATTGGTGGACAAATGAGGTCTCCAACTTGATGCAGCTGTAAAGAAACAAAATTTAGTTTAGTTAAATTAAACCAAACTGGCAGTTACGGGAGTCAGAATTAGGATACCTACCATTGCACTTCCATAGGTTACACCGGAGATTGAAGAGTTTTCAAGATTTTCAGGATGTGTTGTTGTTGGAGAGGGTTCTAGTACCGATCTTAATACCGACGTCAATGAATCCTGTATATAATAGTCAAAATTAAATAAAACAAAAAACTAAACCATCACTATCTGGGGCTGAGAGAGACCACAACAATTGTTTGGGGCAAGCATTTCAATATGTTTCAATGAGAGAACAAGGCATTAGAAAGTCTCAGACTCAGATGCTTAAAAATGAAAAAGAAGAAATTTCCAACAAAAATACTAAAACTACAACTAAAATAAACTACCTCTGGACCCTCCAATTGGATAGCAGTGTAATAGCTTGCATCGTGTACAAGCACCCCTTCTTTGAGCCTTTTCAAGACTGCCCTCGAACCTTTCCCACTGCATAAGCACATACAAAATCCTTGTCAGTGTTTCTAAGGAAATGATAAAACACCTCTTGTTGCATCAGGTTTCCATACTAAATTCAAGCAAATCCCAACAAAATCAAAGTCTCGAACAACCCTACACTATGAAATTAATTAGCTTCAAGTTCTCCCGTTGACTCTTTCATATGTTTCCTTTTAACCCAAAAAGCCTACCTTCCTTGAAGACACAAAGGAAGATGGTAACCCCAAAGCTTGGTCATAGTAAACCGCTTTGCATGCCAAACATGAGTTCTCAGCCTCTTGGTTCCATCCCCGGAAGTGCAAAACCCATTCTCTGGGTTATTCTTTAGTTCATATCTTCGACGAACACGCCGAGAAAGCTTTTTCAGTTGATCCTCCTCCAAACCTGATTCAGCAAGGGCTTTGCCCACTGTTCCCACTTTCTGCCTCTTTCTTCTACACCTTTTTCTTGCAATTTGGTTGTCAAATGCAGATGTTCTTCTTCTCTTGTTCCTTTGAGACCTATAATCATTGTTTACTCTGTTTTCTATGATAGATTGTAGACTCTGGAGCTCAAGGGCACGGGATTCAGCATATTTCTGCACGTTAATGGTCCGAGGAGTTGGTAGTACAGGTAATGAAATTTGAGGCCTTTTGGTTCCTTCAGCAACCATGGTTACGAACTAAGCAAATAAAAGAAAACGTTAGTTTACAAATTTTTAATGTATAGACACAAAATTATGTTGTGGAGCCTAAATAAAGAAACCTTTAGTAAAATTAAAGGTTCCAATCAGAATTGAAGTAAAACCGGTACAGTCCAACAGAAACTAGACAAGGCCTGTAGAAATAGTACACAAAATATACTTAAGCAACTCTCCTATCGTCTTGGTTTAATAATTAATATTGTCATCTGTCCTTGGGAAACAGAACAGGCAAACCAAAAGCAGCAAATTTGATAGTATCTTTTCTTTTATGTGTATACATCATAGAAATTTTTCAATCCCCAATTCACAGATTTCCCACATTGTCTAACTAACCATGTCACTTATCACCAACAATAACAACAATAAAAGGAATAAATGCATACCTTCCAGGTAAGTAGAACCTGATGATGCTTGTAGAGCTATAGAACTCAGTTTAACCATTTTATTCAACCAAACTTCTAAATTAAAAATTACCGCCACATGTTTACTTCTAATGCTATCAAAAGAAAGTTCTAAGACTTCTAAAACTACAAATTATAAACCTTCGCTACTTTTTTAAATTGGAAACTGTAAATTGATACAACTTTTATCAATTAAAGCGACTGGATCAGCTTACAACTTGCAAGTTATCAACCACCAGCTCAAGTAAGCTAAGAATAACATAAAAAAAAAAACTCCTACCAAGGAAATGAAGTGACATTATGTATCAGGAAAAAAAACTTCATAGATTAATTAATTTATGGAATTAATATTTACCCCATATTTAAGCCCACATTAGTTTTTAGAGAGATTTATTTCATCTTTTTCTTCGAATTTATTTTCCTAAAAGTGTTTCAAGTTTATCCAAATATGACAAGCAAATTTGTGGAGAAGTGAGTGGGGATAGGTGAGAGAAAATTTACTCTAAAACGTGAGTTGTGAACTATTTGCTGCAGAAGGAAAGCTTCGGATTGGAAGAGTTATTCTGTGTGCGTCGTTATGGTTTCACAGATAAGACAACAAGGCAGCAGAACGAAGCCGCAGAGGTGGCGGAGCGAAGAGGCGGAGGTGGCGGGGCAAATGGACGGCGGCGAGGGATTGGGCAAGAATACAAACACTGAAAATAAGAGTCATAGTGAAGATGTTATTTTTTAGTGCATTTTTATCCTAATTTTAATAAACATAAATTAGAAATTAAACCATAATTTAAAATATATATATATATATATATATATATATATATATATATATTTGATTAATTTATATATCACATAGACCTTTAAGTTCTTCATAAATTAATGTTAATTTTAAATGTTTTATACTTTGTAACTATTATTTCAGTCATTCGATAGTTCATATATAATTAGTTGAATGTTAAAATAGAAAACATTAATTAATATAATTAATGTAAAAAATGTTTCAAATTAAAATGATTAGATCTTTTAATATATAATTTAGATACATTATGTAGAACTTTATTTTCTAACTTGCGGCTTTTACTAACCCATGCTGAAATCTCAGAATCACCTTCAGGCTGTTTCTTTGTTCTTGATTCTTTCATCCTATCTAAAAAAAAAATATTATCACAACATAAAAGTCTCATACTTTCAAGTTTTAAGCCTACAAATGTAATATTAAGAACACAATCATCAAAATATGACAATAAGTTGACAGCAGAAATGATAGCATAAAAAAACCTAAATTTCCTTGTTTAAGTTATGTTCGGATGGAGGTAAGGAAAAGCAGGGAAATACGTACTAAAATCTTTGTATAGAAGATCTTTAAGGGGGCAAATTGAGAGATATGTGTTCCTCTTCCTTTCACCCAAGGGAAAGGATTACTTTTACTTAAGAGACATTTGCTTAAAAAATTAATGAAAATAATGTCCATATTTTTTTAAAATAAATCAAATGTTCTGAAACAAATGCTAAACAATACAATGGTGGGACTTCATTATTTAATTTAATTTTAACTACAACTCCTAAACAATAGAAGCAAGCAAGTGCTTTCTATGCTTATTGACAAGTTGCTTAATAGGTTGGAATATCACTTTATAGTTTTCAGAAACTCTAACGTGCTACCAAATCCTAACACACACAGTGACACAGAGCCCCAATTTGAATTGAAATTAAGCATGCTGGGTGGTTATTGAGAGGGGGTTTCACTGGGGAGATACAATACCAATGAGATCTGAGCCCAACCATATAAGGCATTGACACCACTCTCAACCCAAAACCTTAAGGCAATGGATTTATGAGTCTTTATTCTTATATAGTGCTCTACTTTCTCATTTCTGGTCAATGTGAGACTTAGACTCACACTTCGATTCCTAACAAATTAACTAGTTCATGTAACAATAAAACACATAAATTTAAAATTTGAAAAAAAATTTAAGTAAAGTTGAATGTGAAACATAATTTTAAATAAGCTTAGCTATGTTAAAAATATATAATAAAAATATCAATTTGAATAAAAATATCAAATTTAATAAAAATATTTGTATAACATTTATATAAAATTAATTTTTGTTTCAATTTGGAAAGAGACAAAATTACTAATTTTTACCAAAATTGGGACTAAATTGAGACAAATTAAAATAAAAGGACCAAATTGAGACTAAGGAAATTACACCTGACATAATACTGACACGTGTCACTGTCACGTCACTCCATTAGTGTCACGTGGCACGATGACAACTTGACACGTGGTAATTTTTTGATTTTTAAAAAATAAAATAAAATTAAAATTAAAATAATAAAAAAAAATCAAAAAATCGAGAAACTGACACGTGGCACTCCCTCTAACAGCGTCAACTTTGACTTAACAGAAAGGGTAAACGTGAGACGTTTTAACAAAAAAAAGGACCAATTTGAGACTTTTAAAAATTTAGGTACCATTTTGAGATTTTGACTCTAAAATGGGGACCAAAGGCATAATTAAACTTTTTCTTTTAACAATAGTTTCAACAAAAGACAACTTTAAAATGATTTTTTTTCTATAATTTTAATTAATTTAACTAATTAATTACATTTTTTTTATTATGTAATAATTAATCTTAAAAAAATTATATTTTTTAATTTTATTTAAAGGTTAATTTTCTTTTAATTCTAAGTTTTTTACTTTAGTTTTTTTTTTACTAATTTTTTATTTTTTAATGGTTATTTTCTTTAAATTTATATATTTTTCAATTTTATCTCTCTTAATATATATTTTAAAAATAAAATAAAATATTAATATATACATATATATTTTATTAATTTTATTTTTAAATTAGTTGTTCAATCAAACAAATATAAAGAAATTTTAGAGCATTATTATCGAATAAGAAAGACTAAAATTACAAAATTAAAAAAATACTTTGTCAATTATGTTACATTTAGTATTATTGTTGATTAAAATAGTTTGTAACTAAAATTAATTTAAGGCATCACCATATTAAAACTAATTGGACAAATTATCTCTGGATTGCATCTTTTCTTTTATATAGAAAAATCACTAAATGCCAGTTAGTTAACTTAGACACACTAAAACATTTGAAATTACAGAAATATACCTTCAATATCAATAATCGAATGAATCGAATTATAAACTCTAACTAAGTCCTTAGTGGGCAACCTATCAGTAAACTTCATCAACAACTCCACCACCTCCTTATCCGTCACCGACAACTCATCAGGCTTCATGTCCTTATATCGCCACGGGTTATCAGTCCAACTAAAAGGAAACTTAATATTCCCATCAGCATTGAAGAAATATGGCCTCCCACCCTCCTTCACCACCACTTTGAAAAACCCATCTTTGAAATGTTTGAACGACTGGGTAAATGCATCCAACTTGCTTATACTCGGCATGCTCACCAAAGATAACCATGTTGTCGTGGCCTTGTGTCGTAGAAATACAAAAACGCATGTGGAGAAGGTTGCAGGTATAACGGCCGACAAAGAACGCGAAACACTTGCAAGTATGCCCAGCTGTTCGAATGCAGTTGGGTAGGCACAAAATTTAATAGACGGAGTACACCCATGGTGAAGTCGTCCAACGGTAGCCTCACATGCAATTGTGAAAAATGACACATATACATGTAGAAAAACTTATCAACCACCCCTTCCTGACCATGGTAGACACGTTCAACAACACTCACCCGCTTCAGGGACACTATATCACGGCTTACATCCCTACCTATGACAGGAGTACAGTTCCGCCATGAGTTAAGCAGCCTTGACCATCTGAATAACGAAGATTGATTTCGAACATCAGCAGCAACCCATTCATAACCGGCCTTCGCCGGCCAACTACTCTCCGCTATCTCCTATGGAGGGTCTTCCCCCACTTCAGTTATCGTCTCCATAGGGACTCTGCCCGTCTTAACCACGGGGCTACCACTCCCCTCCTCAGAATGTCTACCTATATCTTCTCTAGACCACCCACTCCCACTACTCGATGTAGACAACGACACACTATTGCTAATACTAGACATATCTTTTTATGTAAGAAAGATGCCGGCAGGAACAAAGAACTAATCGGACAACTCTAACGCACGCAAATTACTGATCTCAGAATTCTCACAAATGAGCCATCAGAAACACACTCTCCATAGCACCCTCATTTATAAACGACGACCTGAAACGCTACAACTCCTTCCCGCCAAAAGTCACAATGCATGTGAAACGTCACAACGCACATGAAAAGTCACGAACATCAAAATGACGGCGCAAAACTCCCTTATTAGACCTCTGACATCTGCCACCCCTTCACCTCCCACAAACCTATTCAGAATTCAAGCCTTAACACTGTTCATCACACTTAAAGGCTGGGGGACTGGTGTACTGCACCTAGTCGACCCAACAAAACACACCAACACTTATCATCCTTTGCCGCTATAGATACACCGACACAGACTGGGGGACTGGTGTACTACACCTAGGCGGCCTAAACCTAACTACAACCATAAGATCCGCCTACATAGCCCCTTAAGGATGCTAACTATAATAATGTATGTCGAACAATCAATAATAAGCAGCCTAAGCCGCCAACTTAAGCAAATTGAACGAGAACTTGATAAGCCTAAAACACTACCAACCAGGACCCTGGGCCCTCAATAACCAAATTATGGGACCTGGGTTTGGCCCAGGCCCAACTACGGCCCAATCAAAAGCCCAGTCCATGACATGGCCATACATAATTAATAATCTATAAATACGCATGGACCCCACAAATTAAAGGTACGCATTCATTAATCCTTTAATCACGAGATTTGACTTTCTCATAATTCTTCGTTAACTTGAGCGTCAGAGTCTTCTCCGCAGGTAACCCCTCTTGGGTCCAAACCGGTCCAAGCCGAGACACCAACATATAGCATATGCCAGCCGAAAGAAAGCCTACTCAAGAAATTGCGATTGAGGTAAGGTGACGTTTGTGTCTGACATATCTTATTTGTTCTCCGCAGGAACATTTTTAAATTACTCGAAACTGAAAATTCAAAATCAAAAGTTGAATTTAAAATTTTTAAATTTATAGAAGTGTAGGATAAAATTATAGAGGTACAGGAAAAATCACAGGGCACATTATATATACTCTAGTTTATCTGGTGACGTTTTTTTTAATTTGTTAAAGATAGTTCTGTACTAATTTCACACTTTATTTTTTCTTTTTTACTTTTTATAAGCGATTTTGGTCTTTCTATTTTTTTTCTCTGATTTTAGTCTAAGATTTAAAAAGATTATGTTCAATTCTTCATATGCTTATCTTCTTTTCTTTAAATTTGTATTAATTAAATTATCTTTTATATTCTAAATTTTATAAAATAGAAATTTTATATTCTAAATTTTAATCAAAATATACAAATATTGATATTGAATGTTTTTGAATTATATAATCTATAATATTTTTAAATTTCTCGCAACTGAAAATTCTAAATCAAAAGTTGAATTTAAATTTTTAAATTTATAGAAGTGGGCATAAAATTATAGAGGTACAGGACAAATTACAGGGCAGATTATCTAGTTTCTGTAGTGACGTTATTTTTAATTTGTTAAAGGTAGTTTTGGTCTAAGTTCATAATTTTATTTTACTTTCCTTTTTATATGTGATTATGTTATTTCTATTGCAGTTTTTGATTTTAGTTTAAGATTTTAAAAAAAATTATCATTTTGAATTAGTTTTGGGACTTTTTAGGCTAGTGTTATAAATGTTATATATATAACACAAGTATATCGAATATGAGGTATTTAATATATTTTTAATCCAAAACATCAAAAATTATGAGTCTTTTCTTTTATATATATATATATATATATATATATATATATATAGTTTAATTTTGTCATTTTTACTTATTGTAATACTTAGATCCATATCTAAATTATTTCCAACACAAACTTTGATATATTTTTTATTTCTACACTTTAACAATAAATAAAAATAATTCTTTTAATCTAACAATATTAACTTTTTTAGGTGTTAAAGAGTATTCCAAAATTAACATTTGAATTAGAAACATATTAAACAGTATAAACAACTCAATCATTAATATGAAACTTGATTTGACATGTCAAAAAACTATAATGTATTTGAATTAGGAAAACTAAATCTATTCACTTTTAAAATTTAGAGACCAAGTTATATTAAAGTTTAAAACGGACAAATTCTAATTTGGCGTCAAGTTTTAAAGAATAAAAATATTTTTAACCCTTAAATTAATAAAAACATAACAAGG
Organism: Vigna unguiculata; assembly: GCF_004118075.2. Taxonomy (NCBI): domain Eukaryota; kingdom Viridiplantae; phylum Streptophyta; class Magnoliopsida; order Fabales; family Fabaceae; genus Vigna; species Vigna unguiculata. The sequence goes on along the minus strand of NC_040289.1, from coordinate 3,904,216 downwards.
TGTAAAAAAATTAGTATTAGATTAAAATTATGAATTTTCATAATTTAAAAACTAAAACATGAAATAAATAAAATTATCAATGTCGTAGATATAAAAATTAAATATACTTCAAAATTATAAGTTATCGATCTTTATTTAGATATGTTATAGTTATTCTAAAGTCATCTTAAATTCAATAGGTTTGTGATGAGCTTTATCTTAGAGGTATTCATTAGGGGAGAAAATATATATCTATCTGTGTGTGTGTGTCTTCAACCTTGCAGCTGCATAGTTCACAGAACTAGGCCTTTTGCTAGTTGTTGAAGCGCGATTTTCAACAGCATTTGGGTCATATGGAATGTGCTCCGATGAAGATGAACTCACTCCTCCATTTCCATGATCAGCACTAGCATCTGATACATTCTCAATGCCAGTGTACAAAAATATTTCAGTGTCTGAGACTCTGAATGATGTCCCAGGACTGCTTCCAATGCTTTGCATTCTCAAGTGTGAAGCTATGGCTTTTCTTGAACTATATGACCTTGACAACCAAACATTCCACCAGCTGAGATCAACTTTTTGATTAGTATATCTGATGATGCAGAGTTAGGGTGTTGTCTAAGGTAATCCAGTGGGGTCATGCCATCAACATCAGAGATATTCACATTTATTGAGGGAGCAGTCATAAGGAGCTGCACAAGATCAGAGTGAATGTTGCCTATGATGGCCATGTGAAGAACAGTTCTTCCATCATTGTTCTTGTCATTGATTATGTCCCCCACATGAAAGTTATTCCCACTCAGCATGTTTCTCAAAAGGTCAACCTGCTTGTCCAGTCTTCTGAATGCATGAGATTGAAAACCAGACACTGCCTTATGGAGAAAAGATTCTCCAGAGTTGTTTCTCAGAGAGATCAGTGTGGGAAATGCTGAGACAAGAGTTTCAGCTGTAGCTAATTGGCCCCTGGAAGCAGCCACATGCAAAGAAGTGTTACCCTGATGGTCTGTGGAGTTTATCATGTCAAAGGATGATATAAGATACTTAACAACCTGCATGAGAGGCAATATTGTTCAGAGTTGAAATACCACACCACACCACAACAAAAACAAATCACAAAAACTAATTGTTGCAGAATGCCTATAGGCACAAGCAATCAAAAGCTCAAAATGAATGAAAATAATTAATTATAAAAAGAGATAGTAAGGTCACATAAGAGGATTCCTTGATTCTTGTAAAGTAGATAAAAGGATTAGAACTTTTAACTACTTCTTCCTGTGACCGTCTATTTGATCATGCAAGAACTACTCGGAACAATAATGATCTTACAGAGATTAGAATAACTCTGTTGCTAAATGATACTGCATGCTAAATAATCTATGTTCAAACAACACCAAACAAAACTTTATATGTTAAAAGAGCTTTTAAAAGGTTTCCGCCACCACCAGAATAGTTATGAGAAACAAGGCAAAGAGTAGCAGAAGCTTCAAACATTTGATGCACAAAATGAAACAGAACTCATGATGAAAAACAAGAGTATCACCTCAACTTGGCCTCTTCCTGCAGCTGCATGTAGAACAGTAGATCCATCAGCATCTCTGTAAACCAAAACATCAGAGCAATTGGCCAGAAGCTCCTCCAAAATCTTGAGATTTCCTCCTCTGGCAGCAGCATGAACAGCCCTATTGGTCATCTCCCACCTATAAACAGAAGGAATGTCCCCAACATGCTCCTCCACCACCACCCCACCTTTGCCAGATATAAACCTTGGTGAAACAGCAAAATCAAATAACAGCCTAAAAACCTCACAATTCTTGCTCCTGGCAGCAGCATAGAGTATGTCAGTAATACCATACTCTCCCTCACCAAAAACCAGCAAAGGGTTCCTCTCAAGAAGGACTTGAACAAAACCCAAGTCCCCAGCTGAGGCAGCAGTGTACATTAGCCATCCACCATAGCCAGCTCTGATGAGAGAGTTCTTCCCTTTCTTTGACTCACATTCAAGCAGCAGTTTCTATGCCACCTCACTCCGAAACTTTGCAACATCATTGAATTGTTCTTCATCATCCCACACCACTTCCAGCCGCCGAATTCTGCACAGGGAAGTGAGCTTGAAAAGGTGGTTACTGTCCATTCTGAGAAGCTCACGAACCAAGTCATAGTGGCCATTTGCAGCAGCCCAATCTATTGGTGATGCGTACCACCACTGGTCCCCAGTGCTCTCCCAACGAAGAGGAAAGTATGTAGGAGCCATTGACAAGATTGGAAAAGCTAAAAACTCTAGTGATTTGAAAAGTCTTGCAAGTAACAACTTTAACAATATGAAAGCAGATAATAACTGAAAACAAGAACAACAAAGTAAAACCAACTCAAACTAATGATTGAAAAAGGGAAAGGGGAAGAAGAAAGAGTGAAATTGAGGGTGGAATGGAACTGATGATACAGAACAAAACAAGAGTACAGATAGAAGCTGGACCTGTGTGAGGAATATAGAAAACTGATACAGCACAAGAAAGCTTACATGGGAATTATAACATTGAACAAGAACAAATTAAGTTATAAAGGGAACCAAAGTTCACATGTGGGAAATGTAGAAAAGCACTAAAGCACACACATGAAGACAACACACGAGACTGATTAAAGGGTTGAACAGTGCTAGTTGCAAAATTCCATTAAAACACCCAGTAATCAGAAGCGCACAACAAGGAAAAAGAATGGTCCCTGAGGTTGGTTACGTAGGTTTGTGATTTGATCCAATTAATAATATCAAACAGTTGGTGTGAGAATGGAACCACAGCATCACATTTGTTCTCACAAAGTTAACACAGAAAAGGTAGCAGGCACTTCAAAGAAGAATATTGTTTATAAAAGTGATCACAATACTATTTGCAGTAGATAACATGAGAAAGGGATGTAATATTCAAGAAAAAAAAAAGGTAAACCTTTTTCAACTTGGAATCTCAAAAGGGAACTCTAAGATGCCAATAAAAATCTCATTGATGATTATGGTTCAGAACAGTGAACATCTTGTTGGATGCAAAGGACATGGATAATGATGAAAGAGGGGTTGGATGCAATGATGGTAGAAGCAGGGATTTCAACCAAAGAAATGAGATTTCACTGTTCACAAAGGTTTTGAAGTAATTATAGAGGTAATTATAGAGACTAAACTGAAGCATGGTGCTTTTGCTTCACACTTTCAGACACAGAACTAATGTGACCATCAAAATGCTGGCAGGGATTACGATTAAAGATTTTGGTGACCTGTCTTTGCTAGGTGCACAACAGTGACTTGAGTCCAACCACTCATGTTCATTGATCTTGGAATCACAACTCCTAGGAAAAAGCAAAAGCAAACATGTGAAAGGCAGCTTTTAACATATAGGTACTACATCCAAAAGCTGTATAGAGGAGGTTGCATGCTTTTAACAACAATGATGCATGTCATGTCCAATTCCACCCTCCTCCAATATCATTTTCTTGCCTCCTCTTTTAACTTCAGCAAGTCTCTATCTTGCTTTAGTGAGGGGTCAGAAAACCACAGCATCACATGGGCTCTAGAAGCCATGACAACCATCACTAAACAGTGATTCAATATCCTGGATATGTAATCTTCTTACCAGATTGTATCATCTAACATATGGGGATTCAGCATTACAGTTCAATTATTTGAAACATCAAATAATAACCTATGCAATGTGGTATAATATTATCTCTATCCACGCTTCTCAAAAATACATTATAAAATCAAAGATAAAACAACTTTTTGCTGTCCCAACTTTGTATTCACAAAACATTAAACATTTTCCTATGGATATGCAAATACAGTACAGGGACCACATTGAAGGAAGAAAAAAAAAAAAAAAAAAACTATGATACAGGAAGGCAGGCAGGCAGGAACCACTTAGAGCATGACCAATACACATTATCCCTGGATCTCAAAATGTTTTAACTGTTCTAACTCGATATGATTTATAAAGTGAGAAGATAAAGAAATTCACTATTTATTTTGATTAAAGCAGTCAGTACATTTAACTCACTATTTATTTTGATTAAAGCACTCAGTACATTTAACTCCGATCAATTCAAAGATACATGCAACTTAGGGACTATTTACGTTGAAGCAAAATTGAGTTCTATTTTCAAAGGTTTGAATAACAAACTACAAAAGGTAATTTTGGTAATTAAAAAAATAAAAGAAAACAGAAAACAAACCCTACTTTGCAAGGGTAAATTCCTTTTTAGATAAAGCAATTAAAAAGTTCACCACACCAAGCCTATTCCAGTATATGAATAATCCTGAACAGAAGGCTCCACCAAGTCCATGTAGAAAAGGGAAATAGCATATGCATTTTTAGCAAACCTCCAAAAGTGAGATAGCATTGGATCACCCACCAGTTAAGTTCACTGGTCAGGGGACAAGAGATGGTGGCTTACACCCATGAAGTTCGATTGCAATGTCAAAACTATGGCCCATGTAAAGCAATGAAAGAAATACTAAATACATATTGTATGAAGTTGAACTAATTTACGTTTTTAAAGCACAGTATATCATTCTTGTTAGAAGAATGGCATAATTGGGGCAATGCCAATCACAACAAATCTCATTACATTTCTATCAGAAAAGAGTACAAAATTAAAAGTTCCATTCAGATCTTCTATTAAATAATGTGTTACCAAGTATGCGATATTTGATTCTAACGGAAAAGTTCATCCAACGTTTTACCGTGTGATTCTTGAACGAAGGAAAATTTATGTGAGTAACTGCCCAGTTGCCACAATTCTGTCTTTGAGTTTTGAGGGGAGCGACATTCCTTTGGTCTTTCTATAGGAATCCCCTTGAATGAACGTTATAATAAATGTCTAGACAAGCAAAACAAAGCAAAGAACAAAATTATAGATAAGGATCTGTTCAATCAACAGAAGCAATCAGATTTATTTTACACAACATCCCAGGTAAAAAACAGAATAAAAAGTAGTAGAAAGAAAAGAAACAACAAATGTGCAAAATCATCCAACTCTTTGGTTTTTGTTCCGTTTAATGATTTGCATACATGTAAGCCGATTACTCAGAGGAATCCCAGAAGACTGAGAACCCCAATGTCACTTCAACCAACCACTCATTCCCGTAGTTTCTCTTTTTGACCATTGAAATCAGTTCTTTGCCTTCACAGTGTTATTCTCCTTGATCCTTGCCCGGTTATCCAGCTTAACAAAGCGTTTTAGATCGTCATAAGCTAATGTTTCAATATTCTTCCTACGTAGTTCACTAAGTGCCGGTCGTTTATCGAGCAGATGCCACAGCCAGTCAGGGTAGTCTGAATCAGGCAGGATTTTTGGATCAGTTCCTTCCTTCAGAATGTTAGCACCTACAACTGTGCTTGACTTGACTTCTTTGCTAAGACTTGATGCCTTGGGTGCATCAGCAGCTCCACCCCCTTTAGATCCTTTCTTTGCTTTCCCGGTGGCAAAAGTCCGTTGGTGTGCAACCCCAATTGCTTCTTTGGCTGTAAGCATATATCTTATCGATCTGGCATGGTTCATAGCCATGACTTTCTTCTGAAACACAATTTTATACCACTTTAGGGTGGAACATAACTATGTAGAAAAATAGAAAAATCCAGGAGGAATAATAGATCTCTTACAATTTGAATTCAACACCTTCTATGTTGACAGAAGCAATACAAGTCTAAATGCTGAAGCAAGATTTTGATGATGATAAAAGAAGCCTGAAAGCCATCTGGAAGTCAATATGAAGAACATGTGTTGTTGTGTTTAAAGCTATCTTGTAAAGTGTAATTAGAATAGCTAGAATCAATATTGCACAAAATTCTGGTATTTCTCGAAAAATTGGTTCAGCTCAGGATAATCGATTATCGTATCACTTTGATTTTTCGAGAAATACCAGAATTTTCTTGTGCAATATTGATTCTAACTATTCTAATTACACTTTACAAGATAACTTTAAACACAACAACACATGTTCTTCATATTGACTTCCAGACTTCTTTTATCATCATCAAAATTTTGCTTCAGCATTTAGACTTGTATTGCTTTTGCCAACAATCTCCCCCTTTTTGATGAGGATCAAAACAATATGTTTAAAGTATCTGCAATCAAAATATCTTACAAATAGATTTGTTAGTAGCACTGTTTGGTTTAAACTTTTAAACTTTTTCTCCCCCTGTTTTGATCATATGAAAAAGGTTTTAATAGAGAAGCTCCCCCTCAATTAAACAATTATAAAGAATAACAATAAAAATAGACTTTCATTAAGAAATAATAAAACTGGAAAACACTTACAATAACAAATAAAAAATAACAATGATGTAGACTTTTAAAAGTCTTGACTCATGTCATCACCTTCATCATATTTATCAAACTTATGTTCTAAATTAGAAATTCTAGAATCTAATCCTCTAATTAAGCCAGTGACTTCCTCATGTCGGTGAGTGGAGAGAAGAAAGAATTCTTCAAGTCTCTGGTTTAGGTTTAAAATGTGATCTTCTAAAGAAGAGGATGAGTCACCAACACCACTGGATGATCCAATATTGGTGTCAGCAGGAGGAATAGGAGCAGTGGGAGGATTCTCTTCTTCTTCATTGTCCGAGGAAGGCATATCATCCTTGTGAATGTAGGTATTCCCAAAAGGAATAAATTTCAACTGCTTCAACGAGTTTTCCGCAATTTTGTTTGCCTCAGTGGTTTTATGAGATTGTTCATCAGAGACATTTACCCCTTTGTACTCACAAATACGAGAGATGAGCAAGGAATACAGGAGTGGATATTGAGGTAATCTCTTGGCTTTGAGCATGGTGTCAAGAATGATGCTTGGCAATGGATAGGACTGTGATTGAGCATAGCATAGATGATCATAAGATCTGCTTCACTGCACTGTACGTGATTTGTACCACGTGGACATAAAATCCAAACAATAAGATAGTGAAGTAGATGCTCATCAACTTTGAGAGGTCCTGCTAGCAATTGGCGGCCTATTTCTTGATCCAATCGTCGCATAAAGGATCTATAAGCGAATATTTTGTTGAACCCTTCAATGCCAGCAGTGAGGATTGGAGATGTGCCATCATGAATGGGAAATTGAGCAACATTTTCCCAAATATCATCATCCAGAATAATGTCAACACCTTTCACCTCTGTAAAACCCACTCCATCTTTGAATTTGTAATTGAAGTTGAAAGATCGTACCAAATCGGGGTAATAGGTGCCTTGCATCTCTGTGAAGAATTTGACCCCTTGTTCAGCAAGAAAAACAGGAATTGTGAAACGACGATTGACAAACTATTGAGACTGGATGAATTTCGAAGTGACAAGGGGCTTGTCTTTCCATAATGTGATGAATTCAGATCTTCTATCTTCATCTGAAATTCATCCTTCAATGGAAGCAGTCCTAGGTGCAGTTGAGGTTTGAGGGGCACGAGATGCAGTCCTTCTGCGGGTAGAATTCTTCCTATGATAGGGTTCAACCATTGTTGAGGTAAAGGAGAGGGAAGCTTTGAGAGTTTTTGAGAATGGATACTACTAAGGAAGTAAGTACTCCTATGGGAACTTCCTGCTACTTAGACAAAGATGAATTAGGAATAGAGGTAAATCAGACTATGTTTAGAGGCATCATAGGTTCTTTGTTGTATCTTACTGCAAATAGGCTCGACATTATGCAATTTGTATGTGCGTGTGCTCGTTTTCAAGCCAATCCAAAAGAATCACATCTTACTGCTGTGAAAAGAATTTTAAAATACTTAAAAAGAAATGCATGTTTTGGACTTTGGTATCCTTCAGGAGTATCTCCTAATTTGATAGGCTATTCAGATGCTGATTATGGTGGTTGTAAAATAGATAGAAAAAGTATCAGTGGTACTTGTCACCTCTTAGGAAGTTCATTAGTCTCTTGCACTCTAAGAAACAAGCTTGTGTAGCTTTGTCAACTACAGAGGCTGAATACATAGCAGCTGGAAACTGTTGTGCTCAAATTCTTTGGATGAAACAACAATTAGAAGACTATAATATCTTTCTAAATCATATACCTCTGAAATGTAATAATACCAGTGCTATTAACTTAACCAAAAATCCCATAATGCACTCTAGGACAAAGCACATTGAAATAAGGCATCATTTCCTAAGAGATCACATAAATAAAGGGAATTGTGAGATAGAATACGTAGATACAAAGCATCAATTAGTTGATATCTTTACCAAACCTTTAGCTAATGATAGATTTTATGAACTAAGAAGAGACTTAGGCATATTAGAGATCTCATAAATAATCGATTATCCTTAATTATGAGCCAAAAATCAAAAACTCTCTGGAATAATCGATTATCACTTAGAATAATCGATTATAAGCTCGTCAGGATTCATATTTTACCCAGTTTTTGAAACAATAATCGATTATAACCTTCTGATAATCGATTATTACACGTCGTTGGACCAAATAAATTCAAAAACTAGTCGTTGCAATGGCTAGATTTGCATTAAAATGAGTGTATATGGCCGTTGGAGACACTTCTCTATATATATCAGCCATTTTGGTCGCTAGAACACTCTTTTCTCACCTTCAACACTCAAGAACCTCTCATTTTCTCAAAATTCTCAAAAAAACTCTCAAAGCTTCCCTCTCCTTTACCTCAACAATGGTTGAACCCTCTCATAGGAAGATTCCTACCCGCAGAAGGACTGCATCTCGTGCCCCTCAAACCTCAACTGCACCTAGGACTGCCTCCATTGAAGGATGGATTTCAGATGAAGATAGAAGATCTAAATTCATCACATTATGGAAAGACAAGCCCCTTGTCACTCCGAAATTCATCCAGTCTCAATAGTTTGTCAATCGTCGTTTCACAATTCTTGTTTTTCTTGCTGAACAAGGGGTCAAATTCTTCACAGAGATGCAAGGCACCTACTACCCCGATTTGGTACGATCTTTCTACTTCAATTACAAATTCAGAGATGGAGTGGGTTTTACATAGGTGAAAGGTGTTGACATTATTCTGGATGATGATATTTGGGAAAATGTTGCTCAATTTCACATTCATGATGGCACATCTCCAATCCTCACTGCTGGCATTGAAGGGTTCAACAAAATATTCGCTTATAGATCCTTTATGCGACGACTGAATCAAGAAATAGGCCGCCAACTGCTAGCAGGACATCTCAAAGTTGATGAGCGTCTACTTCACTATCTTATTGTTTGGATTTTATGTCCATGTGGTACAAATCACGCACAGTGCAGTGAAGCAGATCTTATGATCATCTATGCTATGCTCAATCACATTTCTATCCATTGGCCAAATATCATTCTTGACACCATGCTCAAAGCCAAGAGATTGCCTCAATATCCACTCCCGTATTCCTTGCTCATCTCTCGTATTTGTGAGTACAAAGGGGTAAATGTCTCTGATGAACAATCTCATAAAACCACTAAGGCAAAAAAAATTGCAGAAAACTCCTTGAAGCAGATGAAATTTATTCCTTTTGGGAATACCTACATTCACAAGGATGATATGCCTTCACCGACATGAGGAAGTCACTGGCTTAATTAGAGGACTAGATTCTAGAATTTCTAATTTAGAACATAAGTTTGATAAATATGATGAAGGAGATGACATGAGTCAGGACTTTTAAAAGTCTACATCATTGTTATTTTTTATTTGCTATTATAAGTGTTTTCCAGTTTTATTATTTCTTAATGAAATTCTATTTTTATTGTTATTCTTTACAATAGTTTAATTGAGGAGGAGCTTCTCTATTAAAACTTTTTTCATATGATCAAAATAGGGGGAGAAAAAGTTTACAAGTTTAAACCAAACAGTGCTACTAACAAATCTACTGGTAAGATATTTTGATTGCAGATACTTTAAACATATTGTTTTGATCATCATCAAAAAGGGAGAGATTGTTGGCAAAAGCAATACAAGTCTAAATGCTGAAGCAAGATTTTGATGATGATAAAAGAAGCCTGAAAACCATCTGGAAGTCAATATGAAAAACATGTGTTGTTGTGTTTAAAGCTATCTTGTAAAGTGTAATTATAATAGTTAGAATCAATATTGCAAAAGAAAATTCTAGTATTTCTCAAAAAATCAAAGTGATAATCGATTATCACTTAGGATAATCGATTATTCTGAGCTGAACCAATTTTTTCAAGAAAGCATTGGAATAATCGATTATCACCTCTGATAATCGATTATCTGTTCAAAAATTTGTTTTTCATAAAACACAATGAAATAATCGATTATCCCTGGTCAGTTGGGAGCGACTATTCAGCTTTTTGACCTAATTTTTGGAACCTCTATATAAGGATCATCAGAGTTACTTCTCACTTACCTTTTTGAGAAGCTAGAGTGCTAGTGCTGTGACTGCAAGAGAGTTCTCTGAGTGTTCTCAAAAGAAGCTTTGAGAAACCTAGTGTGGGTAGAGCAAGTGTGGGTAGAGCAATAACTTTTCCTGAGAGGTATTATAGGAGATTGAGTGTTGCTGCTGCTAGGAAAGCTAAGGTCAAGGTTCTCTGTGTGATTCAGAGAAAGGTGTTCATCTCTTGTGTGTTCAAGAGATGTGTTTTCTTTCCTTACTCTTTTATGATCTGATTGTAATCTCTTATTTGTTAGTAATTTAGTTAATCTCGTTTTGTAGAGATTAACAATTGGGCGTAGGGTCTTTTGATCTGAACCAATATAAATACTTGTGTTCAATCTTCTTCTCAATCTCTTTATTTCATCTGTTATTGTGTTTATAGAAATTAATATTTGATTTAATGATAAATTTTGGAAAAATTTTAAAGTATTAATTTTATTACTTAAAACTAATTCACCCCTCTTGGTTTTTGTCCAAACGCTTAAACATTCCGCTGCGCGATACCAACAGACTGCTAAGAGTTCAAATACCTACTAAGATGCAGAAATTGTACAATACATAATCTGAACTCCTATTTCCCTTACAAAATTTCTCCTAAAGAGTTTAATATAAAAAGGATGATCAACCATTGGGGCTTAAAGAGTGCATGTAACTAACAGGTTGCAGTTATAAAAAAAACAACTTTGCATCATTCCTCTCCTTTTCCAATCCCACACTTCCAGAACATTAATTTTTTGTGCATGTTGAAGTAAATCAACCAAAATTCAGTGTGCACGAATGCACCAGCAATATCTATATTCTACCCAAAAGCATGACTGTTTAATAAGCTAAGTCGAGTATGCGGGCCAACGGGCCAACCCAGGCGGGTCACGGACCAGCCTGCGCGGGTCACGGGTCAGGGCGGGCCTGCCGATTCACACTCCTGACCCGCTCCGCTTTTTTTTGGGCCTGTGGGTGGGCCAGGCCCATATCGCCATTTCTACACAGAGCCCTAATTTGAATTGAAATTAAGCATGCTGGGTGGTTATAGAAAGTCATATACAATTTCAGAATGTACCAAATCCAGTAAACATAAATCACAATGGCGAAACAAGAAGGACAAAAACAGGGCAAATGAAGGGAGCTTAGGGCAAAAACAGGGCAAATGAAGAGAGCTTAGGGCAAAATCAGGACAACCACAAAACACAAAACAATGACGAAACAAAATCAAGGAAATCAATAGAACCCAAAACAATCATGATAACCACATAACAAAATCAGAAATTCACGGAAAAATTTAAGGGATAAATAAACAAACCTGTTCGTGGTGGCACACCTCTTGCTCTGCGTGGGAACCGCCGCTCTGGGAACCGTCGCGCCGCGCCTCCTCTCCTTATCTCAATCTCCCTCGCGTCGCGTCCTGGTGCGTGGCGTAGCGTGGCGTGTTGCGGTGGCGTCGATGGCTGGGAGGAAACGTTCAACGGCAGCGACGCAGCGTCAAATGGGTGGGGGAAAGGAAACAACGGCAGCGTCGCGTGAGGTCGTGAGTGGTGGTGCGGTGCGGTGGCCGTCAATGGCTGGGAGGAAAACAACGACAGCCGTGAGTGGCTTGCAGCGGCGTGAATTGGTTGGTGAGTGGTGTGCTGAGTTCACTATATAGGTTTTTTAGGTTGATATGAAATTTTCTTTCCTTTCGTCTCTCTCACTCTCTGCAGCATTGCACTCACTTACTAACTTTAACTTAACTTAATATCATTTTTTTTAACAAAAGATTCAACAAAAGACAACTTTAAAATGATTTTTTTCTATAATTTTAATTAATTTAACTAAATAATTACATATTTTATTTTATTTTTTATTTTTTTATTATGTAATAATTAATCTTAAAAAATTATATATTTTAATTTTAATTTTTTAATTTTATTTAAAGGTTAATTTTCTTTTAATTCTAAGTTTTTTACTTTAGTTCTTTTTTTTGTTTTACTAATTTTTAATTTTTTAATGGTTATTTTCTTTAAATTTATATATTTTTCAATTTTCTCTCTCTTAATATATATTTTAAAAATAAAATAAAATATTAATATACACATATATACTTTTATTAATTTTATTTTTAAATTAGTTGTTCAATCAAACAAATATAAAGAAACTCACATGTATATAAAAATACAAGTGTACGAGATGTTTTTAAATTATAGAAACTAAGAACAATTTGACCAAAAGGAATGAAATTCACCAAGTATAAAAATATCATATATATTTTTCAAATTACTGGAACTAAGATCAATTGTGACAAAAAAATTGAAGGACCTAAATCATACAATAATAGGATAAAATTTGTTCATCGTCCCAGTACAATAAGTTCCACACAAAAAGAACGAGAACTAAGTATAAAAACCGCGAGCACAAGAATTATAGTTTCAAAGAATAGGAACTAAGACCAATTGAATACAAAAATTCAAGGACTTCAAACACATGCTACTCATAATACCAACTACATGTCAGAAGCAGAAAAATTTAGCGAATACATTTGGTTCTATCAGCGAATATCAACACGTTCAGTTTCCCACTTTATACATGTTTGTGAAGTGAACTATAAAAGGAAAGAATCCAAATTCCAACATCATAGAGAAAACGCAAATACAAGACAATTAATCAGAGTGTCCAGAAGGTTCGAAAACAGTTTGTACCAAACTCGACAATGGAGAAAGATATCCGTGTTTCCTGTTAAGAAACAATATCAGATATGAAGAGATCAAAAGGTCAAGTGAAGCTTACAATTTGAAGAGTATGGTGGAATAAGATCGGTGTCTCCGGCGTTGAACGGTGGTTTCCGCCGCGGCTCCTTTTATGCTACGATGCTCGCCAAGCTCTGAACTCCTAGCTTCGCAATGGCGTGTGTTTCAGCTCCGAACATTCGGTGACCGAACCCGAGAAAAGGAACAGCTTCTTTACAAGGGGTCTGGGTTGATAGAATACGCATAAGGGCATATTCTTCCTGCACCCCATAATTTCCTTTGCACCTCCGTAAATTTAAACATTTTAAATTTAAGTTTTATTTATAACTTTCAGATTTTTTTAATTTTAAACTTAAAGTTTATATAATTTAAAATGTTAAATATTAATATTTTGGTATAATAAAATGTAAATAAAAATATAAAATTTATATTTCAAAATGTATACTTTAAAATATAAATATATGATAAAATATAAGTTTTATATTCTAAATTTTAATCCAAAATACAAACAAAATTGATGTTTAATGTTTCGAATTATATAATCTATAATATTTTTAAATTCCACTTTGAAAATTCTAAATCAGTTGAGTTTAAAATTTTTAAATTTATAAAAGTGCAGAATAAGATTATAGAGGTACAGGAAAAATTACAGGGTGTAAAATTCTAGAAAATGGCGTTTTAAAAGTGATAGTGGCTTAAAATTATTGAGACTCGAGTATTTTAATATTAAAATATTTTAGTATAAATAGAATCGTTATAAACGAGTTTCATTATTTTAAAACACACCATCTCTCTATAAATCACTTCTCTAGAATTCTCTAACTTCTCTCTAAAGGTTCTGTCTCTCTGGTCGTCTGATTGAAGAACCGAGACCGTAGGATTGATTCTCTCGGCTAGCTCTTCAAATTGGACCGATCAATTTCTTCGTTCGCGTAAGTTGAGTTTTTGCTGTCTTTTTCTGTTTTCTGTTTTCTGTTGCATGTGAGCTCTCTTCCGCTTGAATGTGACGTTTTAATCATTAGTATGAGTCTTTGTTGATCAGTGACCATAATGGTAGGTCTTGATCGTTCTTATGATGTTTTTATGTGTAGATAGAGCATCGTATGGAGTTAGATGCGTTTTGGTGTTCTTTAAGCGGTTTGTGTCTGCAGAGTCGCTTTGTCAGGTAAGAGAAGCTTAATTGAATTTAATTAGAGGATATAATGAATGTAATTGTGTGTAATTAGAATTGATTGTTTGAAGTGTGATGGAATGTGAATTGTTTGATGTTTGGTATAAGTGAAATTGTGATTGCATTGTGTGGATTGAGGTTGAATTGGAAAATGAACACTTGAATCATGGCTCTAATTGGTATCATCTCACTTTGCTTAAAAACCATTTTGAAAACTAGACAACACTGCCTTGGAGGTGCCAATTTGAGTCATGAAATCAACTGAAACATTTCCCAACGAAAACCATAATATGTGTTGTTTTCTAGTGTGAGGATGAGCCTCGGAATTCAAGGTTGAGCCTTGAAAAATGCGAGAGGATCAACGCTGAGCGCCAGCCCAACGGTGCCTGGCGTTGAAAAATGCGAGAAGAATGAGTCTAAGCGCCAGCCCAACGGTGCAGGTCTGGAAATTTTAATGCTGAGGCTGAGCGTTGGAATCTGAGGTTAAGAGCTGGTTGCCAGATTTCATGTGTTTGTTGTTTTGATATGTTTCATTGCATTAATTGATCTGAAATGAATTATTTTGACTGTTTTGGTATACTTTGAGTGAGATTGGGTGAATATGGACCTGTTGTATGTGAATTATGGAGGAATTTCATGGAGAAATTCTAAGTGTGGATGAGGTAGGGTATGCAAAGACATAAGGACTTAGTTTTGGTTGGTATCCTGACGCTCCAATAACCATTAAGGCTCATATAGAGTATAATGAGTTATGTCGTGAAGAGTAGCAGGAGGTCTTAGCCACTGGACTCGATCAAGTCTTTGGCGCGAAGGAGACTTACCTGGTGTGATGATTGGGTGATAACCCCTTGAGACCAAACTCTGCAGAGTTTGGGAATCATACACGGTGCAAGCCACCAAGAGGTCTGATGTTAATTGCATATATCCGGATAATTGAGTCTAGAGTTGAATGGCATGTGAGTATTGGAATGTTCCTGTGTGAATTTGTGATAATTGATTGTTATTATGCTCTTACTCTAATGTAACCTTCTTTAAATCATTATTAGCTTACCTTGCTTTCTGTATTTTTGTCTCGTGTTGTATGTTTCCTTTTGCGATGATCACCTTAATGGTTGGAGCAGATGTGGTTGCAATGTCAGAGGCACTTCTGGAGGATGAGGAGCCATCGTTTTAGGTGGGAGCTCTAGTGGTGGTCAGTTTAGGTATATTTTTATCAGTTTAGTGTAAGTGTATAAGTGATATATTTTTATAGTCATATATTTTGTAAGACTGTATTAATATATTGTGTACATTGAATTACCTATTTTGGAACTATAATGAAACTTCCTATTTTTATTAGTTTTAAGCTGCTAAAAATTGGGATGTTACACAAGGCAGATTATATATACCTATTTTCTCTGGTTACGTTATTTTTAATTTGTTAAAGGTAGTTTTGGTCTAACTTCATAAATTTTTTTTTACTTTTTATATGCAATTTTGGTATTATTTTTTTTTCTGATTTTAGTCTAAAATTTAAAAAATATTATGATTTTTAATTAGTTTTCAATTCTTCATATGCTTATTTTCTATTCTTTAAATTTGTATTAATTAAATTATGTTTTATCATATGTTTGTAATTCTTAAATTTAATGTGAAATTGATATATTGATATATATATATATATATATATATATATAATTATATAATGTGATTTATTAGTTAATTAATTTAAAAAATTTATTTTATTATGATAAGAGATAAAATAGTTTAATAATTATTTTAAAAAGTATTTTATTAAAAAAATTATGATAAGAGAAATAATGATTTATTAATTATTTAGTTATTTAAAAGATTGTGATAGGAAATATAATGATTTATTAATTTAAAGGATTATTTTTATTTAAACTTTTTTGAGTGGTAAAATATTTGGTGAATGGTTATTCCGAAGATTAGAGAAAACTGTGTGTTCATTTTTTTAATTTTAAAAATAAATATAAATAAGTTTTTAAATTTTATTTAAATATATTTTTATTTCTTTTGTAGATAATTTATTTTTTATGTCTTATAAAATCATAATCTTACAATCATACTCTTGTATTATTATTATTGCTGATAAAAAAGATACTCTTGTATTATTTTTTATTTCTTTCTTAAAGCACTAACCAGGACGTGTCAGGTGATTAGAAGTATAGAAAGAGACATTATATGGATGGGAAGCAAAGGGTTAGAAGATAGCCTCATAAAGTGAAAAACTATGTGTAAACCTAAGGAGCAAGGAGTAACAAAACATGGAGAATGCTAAATGTGTGGTGAGTGAATTGAAGCAATGAGTCACGTCTTCTTTAGTTGTCAAGTTCCAAATTCAGTGTGGAACATGGGTAATATGTGGTTAGGGATAAGCTTACTATAGCACAATCAAGTTGCATTTCATTTTAAACATTTTAGTACCTTGGAGCTTAGTGTCAAAGGAAATATGATCTAAAAGTGCATGGGGTAGCAATTATTTGGGATATTTGGAACATGAAAAATAAAATTGTGTTCAAAAGTGTTATAGTAAATGCTAAAGAAATATTTAGCTTGACGTAGGTAAGATATAAACTCAAAAGGACAAACTTCTCATATTCGGAATGGTATGTTAGTAGTTCAGTTGGGGAAAGGGGTGTAATTATGTTCTTTATTTAGTTTAGGAAAATTATACTTCGAAAAAGTTTGGATTTGACAAAGTTTGGAATGACAAATTTTGGTGAATAACCATTTTTGATAAAAAAAAAATCTAAAAGAAGTAGACTAAGGTTGGTAAAAGATATGTATTGGACGATGCTGTGTAGAATGTTGAAACTGAAGAAGTCTTTAATTCTTAGGTTTACAAGGACTTATTGGTTTTTTGTACTAAGACAATTGTATCATAGTTTGAAACAATAAGTGGTAGAATAGACACCCAAAGGGCAAACTTTTCTTTGTTTTATAAGTAAGACTCTAGCAATGCAGCAAAATATAGATGGTTCAATCATAGTGACATGCTTTCTAATTCATTTTTTTTTGACAAAAATAAAGAATAAAAGAACACACACCACAATGAAATTTTTATAGCCTATAAAAGAGGCAAGTTGGTAATAAGTAACTATTACTTTCGGTACAAGCAATTATTTAAAGTTTTTCTTCTTTTTTCATTTCTGCTTAAGCTTTATATATCACAACAACCAAGAGAAATGATAAACTCACCATAACTTGAATTTTTTTTATCTAATTACTCTATTTATTCATCCCAACCTGCCACAAATTTAAACTTTTCTCTTTTTTGTGAGACACTTTCATGCTTCAAAATGCCTTAAGACTTCATTCTGAAACATGCTACATTCAGGCATGACATGACACTCCTTAATTTTGGCATAATCATGATAAAAAGGAATAACTAAATATAAATAAGAACCCTTCAAACCATGAAGAGGCACAATACAACACTAATCACAACCCAGTACATTTATATGCATTGTAAAATTGAAGTATATTCAAATTAACAAGATCACATCTACAATGTTCAATAGTCACCCTACCCTTAAGGGGAAAAGCCAATGCTCTTATCCTTTAAACTGCCATTCACGACGGCACATGGGGCAATGCGCTTGTGATGTTTGAGAATTAACCCATTTCAGGATGCAGTGCAAATGAAACGCATGATTGCATACACCCCAAACTGCAAGAAGACAAGAGAACAAGCATTACTCATTTCCTTTATAAAGACTTACATAGCACTACAATTTGATAAGCAAATCCTGATACCAAGAAAAAGATATCATCCATACATTAAACAAACAGTTTTTCAAGGGGAGTCAAGCACGAATTTATAGCCCAAAATAAAATATTTTTATCTTACTGATGTCTTAAAAGCTTCTCAATCATGCGAAATTGCTTCGGCATAAACCAAAAAGTAACAGTAACATACTCACACTACAGTTGAGTGAATTTGTGTTGGAAAGAATGTAACATACATTGCTAGAGTATATAAATTTTGCATAAATGTCAAAGTCATCCACATGAGCAACAATTTTCTTTGCAGGAGTTCGACACATTCAAACAAGAGAAGTTTGCATTTTAAATACATTTTCATTATAAATTAGAACTACAAACGATGTAATTTTAGAGATAATTAGAAAATTAACAAAATTTGGACAGAGTGATTCAGTGTACTATGTGTGGAGAGAAAACGAAACCAAATAAAAGGACCCTTTTTCCATAATCCTACAAACTTATATGCAAAGCTTGGAAGCTTCATTGATTCATTTACACAATGTTGATGATTAGTTAAACAAGGCCCAAGCAGTGATATTACAACTAAAAATTTTCTGAGACTTCCTTCAGCCCTCACAATAGGACCACTGCTTACACAAATAATAACAGAACACATACGTTAGGATTTAAGCACAAGAAGATATCCCCACCCAAAAGAATAGTCCATCATGTAAGAGAGCTCACAGCTTATCCTACTCACTGTGACACTCTTAACTTTGTTAACCCCTTTAATGTCTGATGTCCATAACCGTCTCACACACAATTGACACTGAGCAGATGGCATCTCTTTTTTCTTTCAAGACAACTTTACTCATTTATTAGTATTGGCTTTGCAGCTTAATCTAGCTTATAATTAGCCTTTTCCCTGTAACATAACTCTCAATAAAAGCAACAATTGTTGGGACTCAAATACAAGAGGATATTCCAACCTAAGAATTAGTCCATTAAGTAGGAGAGTCTTAAGGCTTATATTCTACTCAGTGTGAGATTCTTAACAAATAAAATCACAAACAGTTACACAATGTGTAGTTGAGTTTAAGACTATATCACTTACACAGTTACCCAAAGCACAATGATTAATCGAGAAATTTAACTAGGACAAGTTGGTCCAGATATAATAACAACACAGTCTACCACATAAAAAAAAATATATAGCTTACTCAGAGGACAGTCATCCCCTGGAAGTTTACAGTCTGGACAACATCCATCAAAGGCCATTCTACAGATCCCACACGTTTCATCTTGAGCATCCCAAGTCCACGAAACAATACCGTGCCATCTAGATTTAACAAGAGAGAACAAAAAATTAGGAAGAGCTAAATATTTATTTACAAATGACTAGAAAAAATGATAAAGGAGACTGACAATTCAGAACAAAAATAGGGGTAAATTAAATTTCCCGTGTTTAATAGAAATTTGAAGCAAGTGAAAAGGCAATGGAACTCAATTTCACACGTACACCGCAACTTTTGTCCTCCTTAAAATTATTTTCAATCCCTCCTTACTTTTCATCTTCTCTAACCTTAACTATTCAAACATGGTAATCTACACATACTAGAAAGCATCAGCCATGAATTATTTGACAGATAAACTAAGTAAAACAAAACCATAGCTGCATGTAAGTTATGTTGAAGATAGAAAACAGAACTTACTCTTTTCAGAAAATCAGGAGTACCCAATCAGAGACCTTAGTCAAGAAAAACACCAATTTTTTTTTTATTTAATTTACTTTCTGCAATGAAAATATGAAAAGTATATTGTTCCAAAACAAAGATACAAACATCAATCAAATAATAAAAGGAGAAATGATGTAAAACGGAATTTTGAAAAGGATACGCAAGATCTTCACTTTCATCTCCGATCCCGTGCCTAGCAACAATAACAACTAATAGAAAATGAGGATTGAGTTAGTTAAATGTCAACTAGAGATGGAGAAGATTTGAAATTGGTAAAGAGCTGCATTATTAGTTCACCTGGACGGGCTGCGGAAGCCAATTGTTCTTAACCATCATACATTAAAAACGGTGATTTAGATTTTAGTATTTTTCATGATTAGAGAATTTAGTCCATCGCTCTAGTGGACGAAGTTTCATAAAAGGAATGAAACTCACATGTATAAAAAAATACAAGTATACGAGATGTTTTTAAAATTATAGAACTCTCCTATCGTCTTGGTTTAATAATTAATATTGTCATTTGTCCTTGGGAAACAGAACAGGCAAACCAAAAGTAGCAAATTTGATAGCATCTTTTCTTTTATGTGTATACATCATAGAAATTTTTCAATCCCCAATTCACAGATTTCCCACATTGTCTAACTAACCATGTCACTTATCACCAACAATAACAACAATAAAAGGAATAAATGCATACCTTCCAGGTAAGTAGAACCTAATGATGCTTGTAGAGCTATAGAACTCAGTTTAACCATTTTATTCAACCAAACTTCTAAATTAAAAATTACCGCCACATGTTTTCTTCTAATGCTATCAAAAGAAAGTTCAAAGACTTCTAAAACTACAAATTATAAACCTTCGCTACTTTTTTAAATTGGAACCTGTAAATTGATACAACTTTTATCAATTAAAGCGACTGGATCAGCTTACAACTTGCAAGTTATCAACCACCAGCTCTAGTAAGCTAAGAATAACATAAAAAGAAGTCGTACCAAGGCAATGGAGTGACATTATGTATCAGGAAAAAAAACTTCATAGATTAATTAATTTATGGACTTAATATTTACCCCATATTTAAGCCGACATTAGTTTTTAGAGAGATTTATTTCATCTTTTTCTTCGAATTTATTTTCCTAAAAGTGTTTACAAGTTTATGCAAATATGACAAGCAAATTTGTGGAGAAGTGAGTGGGGATAGGTGAGAGAAAATTTACTCTAAAACGTGAGTTGTGAACTATTTGCTGCAGAAGTGGTTATGGTTTCACAGATAAGACAAGAAGGCAGCAGAACGAAGCGGCAGAGGTGTGGGGGAGCGAAGAGGCGGAGGTGGCAGAGCAAATCGACGTGGCGAGGGATTGGGCAAGAATACAAACACTGAAAATAAGAGTCATAGTGAAGATGTTATTTTTTAGTGCATTTTTATCCTAATTATAATAAACATAAATTAGAAATTAAACCATAATTTAAAAAAAAAAAGGATATTTGATTAATTTATATATCACATAGACCTTTAAGTTCTTCATAAATTAATGTTAATTTTAAATGTTTTATACTTTGTAACTATTATTCTCAGTCTTGCGATAGTTCATAAATAATTAGTTGAATGTTAAAATAGAAAACATTAATTAATATAATTAACGTAAAAAATGTTTCAAATTAAAATGATTAGATTTTTTAATATATAATTTAGATACATTATGTAGAGCTTTATTTTCTAACTTGCGGCTTTTACTAAGCCATGCTGAAATCTCAGAATCACCTTCAGGCTGTTTCTTTGTTCTTGATTCTTTCATCCTATCTAAAAAAAATATTATCACAACATAAAAGTCTCATACTTTCAAGTTTTAAGCCTACAAATGTAATATTAAGAACACAATCATCAAAATATGACAATAAGTTGACAGCAGAAATGATAGCATAAAAAAACCTAAATTTCCTTGTTTAAGTTATGTTCGGATGGAGGTAAGGAAAAGCAGGGAAATACGTACTAAAATCTTTGTATAGAAGATCTTTAAGGGGGCAAATTGAGAGATATGTGTTCCTCTTCCTTTCACCCAAGGGAAAGGATTACTTTTACTTAAGAGACATTTGCTTAAAAAATTAATGAAAATAATGTCCATATTTTTTTAAAATAAATCAAATGTTCTGAAACAAATGCTAAACAATACAATGGTGGGACTTCATTATTTAATTTAATTTTAACTACAACTCCTAAACAATAGAAGCAAGCAAGTGCTTTCTATGCTTATTGACAAGTTGCTTAATAGGTTGGAATATCACTTTATAGTTTTCAGAAACTCTAACGTGCTACCAATTGAAGTGAGAAACATTCTTCATGCTGCCAAATCCTAACACACAGTGACACAGAGCCCCAATTTGAATTGAAATTAAGCATGCTGGGTGGTTATAGAAAGTCAGCATTATACAATTTCAGAATGTACCAAATCCAGTAAACATAAATCACAATGGCGAAACAAGAAGGACAAAAAACAGGGCAAATGAAGGGAGCTTAGGGCAAAATCAGGACAACCACAAAACACAAAACAATGACGAAACAAAATCAGGGAAATCAATAGAACCCAAAACAATCAGGATAACCACATAACAAAATCAGAAATTCACGGAAAAATTTAAGGGATAAATAAACGAACCTGTTCGTGGTGGCGCGCCTCCTTGCTCTGCGTGGGAACCGCCGCTCTGGGAACCGCGAGCGCCTCCTCTCCTGATCTCAATCTCCCTCGCCTCGCGTAGCGTGGCGTGGTGCGGTGGCGTCAATGGCTGGGGGGAAAGGAAACAACGGCAGCGTCCTGTGAGCTCGTGAGTGGTGGCGCTCCTCTGGCTTGCGGTGCGGTGGCCGTCAATGGCTGGAGGAAAACAACGACAGCCGTGTGAGTGGTTGCGTTGCGAGACTGCGGCTCTGTGGCAGTGGCGCTGGTCGTGAGTGGTTGCGAGCCTGCGGCAGCGGCTGTGGCCGTCAATGGGTTGGTCAGCGGCGTGAATTGGTTAGTGAGTGGTGTGCTCAGTTCACTATATAGGTCTTTTAGGTTGATGAATGTGAGGAAAGGAAGAGGAGCGGATTTTCTTTGCTTTGGTCTCTCCCAGACTCTCTGCAGCAGTACACTCTCTTACTAACTTTAACTTAACTTAATATCATTTTTTTGACTTAACTTAACTTAACAAAAGTTAGAACAAAAAATAAGTTTTAAATGATTTTTTTCTATAATTTTAATTAATTTAACTAATTAATTATATATATCTTTTATTTTATTTTTATTTTTTATTATGTAATAATTAATCTTAAAAGAATTATACTTTTTAATTTAATTTAAAGGTTAATTTTCTTTTAATTCTAAGTTTTTTACTTTAGTTTTTTTCTTTTTTACTAAATTTTTATTTTTTAATGGTTATTTTCTTTAAATTTATATATTTTTCAATTTTTTTCTCTCTTAATATATATTTTAAAAATAAAATATTAATATATACATATATATTTTATTAATTTTATTTTTAAATTAGTTGTTCAATCAAACAAATATAAAGAAATTTTAGAGTATTATTATTGAATAAGACTAAAATTACAAAATTAAAAAAATAGTTTGTCAATTGTGTTACATATAGTGTTATTGTTGATTAAAATAGTTTGTAACAAAATTTAATTTAAGGCATCACCATATTAAAACTAATTGGACAAATTATCTCTGAATTGCATCTTTCCCTTTATATAGAAAAATCACTGAATGTTATATGCATATATTATCGTATACATGTGTCATCTTAAGTTTACTTCACAAACTCGATGCTATGCTCTTATTTATTTGAAATAAAAGAAAGAATAAACATAATATATACTTGTAATTAAAAAGTTTGTAATTCTATATTAAACATGTAAAAACATTGAATAATTTTATAGGAAGATTTTATAGAAAACATTAAATTTGTTTTGAAATAATCAACTCCGTATGAAGTCAAGGTTACAACTTGTCCTGTGTTTGCTAAGGTAAGACCTAAAAGCAATAAAGTTCCAGACTATCCAAAGAGAAATCCACCATCCAAAATTTTAGTTAATACATTAAAAATAAACTCTTATCTGTACAGAAGGAACACGAATTCTAGAATGGAGAAAAATTCAACCAGTTGTAAGATTCCTAGCTCCTTAAATTTCTACTAACATACATCTTTCAAGAAAATCAAGTTTTACTAACGAAATTAACACTATAAATTCAGCTGCAAATCATCAACGGTCAGCAACAGAACAGATGAACAACACTATGGGTCCAACTTCTACGCTCACAAGGAATTACGATTTAGGCTTTTTTGGGTTATCCGAGCCTGATGTCTCAGCTTTCCTCTTAATTCCCAGAAAATGTTCTACCTGAAGCAATTAAAAAAATATGTATAAACATATGAAAAATATAACATAAAAGCTTAAACACGCCCTGAATTATACCTTACGATCACCAAGCATAGGTGTCAAGCCGCCAGGAAGATCTTTCTCAACAGTTGCAAAACCACTTTTTGGGTCACTAGTTTGTCTGCCAATAAAAGACCAAACAGTCACATACATTATTGGTATACTAACTAAGCAAAACAAGGAAATAAGAGAAGATAGAAGAAACTACACAGAAACCATGCTTGCTATATTTACATAATTCCTTTGATATTGTCAAAGACTTGCACAATTCAGTACAAGAACTTTAATTTTACTGCCATAAATCACAGAAAATAATAAAAATAGGTTCCGTTATGCAACTCCTAAAACAATACACTGTTTCAACTTCCTTTTTGCAACAATAACTTTTAACACTAAATCACAAAACCAAACATGCTCCAAGTTTCTCAATTCATTTCATGCAAACAGATCTTTAAATTAAAACTTGAGGAATTATAAGTTTGCATAAAATTGAAAGCATACCCTGGTTTAACATGACCACTAAGAACAAGATAGGGGGTCTGCAAACGTGCTTGAGCTTCCCGCATTCTCTCCACAGACAGTGATGGTGTATCAGAACTCTTCATTTGCTTCATCTTCAATTCTTCTTGATATTGCTTCATACGCTTCTCTTGCTTCATTTTTCCAGGTCCTTTACCGTGGAACTTATGAGAAATCATTCGAAAGGCTTCCTTAGGAGTTAAAATTCTCCCAAATTCATCAGTCCTTTCAATGCGAATCTCCCTTTTTTTCTGAGTTTCCTTCTCGTCATCATCTACAATTCCAACCAATTTACTTTTCTTCTTGTCCATGTTTCTGCCACCCCATTCAATGCTTTCCTTAAGTGTTCCTCGATCTTTAAGCAGTTTCAAAGCACCTGACAATCCTTTCCCTACAGCAACTTCATGGATAGTTTCATCAGGAACGATTTCCTCTTTGTCTTCCTTATTGGGTTGTTCATCTTCATTAGTTTCTTGAACTTCAGTCCATCCACCACCCTCATTAGTCTTTTCTTCATCAGGAACAATAGCCTCTTCATCATCATGCATGAAAACATCTTCACTTTCTGGTTTACGTGCTTCTGAAAAGTACAAAGTAACATGCCTAAGTTTAATTTAATCAACTATCAGCTTCCCCATTATATAACACTTCCAACATGCTTACAAAACATTTATATGTCAGAATACCTACTGTACTGAGCATAAAAAAGAAAGATCAGATCACAAACATTCAAATTATTATTGTGTCATTGGCAAAGATGTCAACAACAAGAGCACAATGAAATAACTATTATATAGAGGATTTCCAAAACAATCAACAGAGTTCCAGCAATCCAAATGGATGAAAAAGAAAACTGATCCACTTTTAAATTTAATCAGGACAGTCATACTCATGAAGTACTATGAAATTCATTGTATTAGAAACCACAAATAAATCAGAATTACCTTCATCAATGTGGAGACCCCAGACAAATTCTTCCATCTCTGTGAAGACCACCTTGTTTTCTCGTGACTCTCCAGCCGTGGGGTTTTGACCATCAGTCTCATTATTATGATTTGAGGTAGCAAGCAACGCAATAGCTTGAGGACCAGATACCCCTTCTTTCTCATGCTTTTTAAGAGCTAATCTTCTTGCTTTCTCTAAGGATTTACGAAGATCCTCATCATCATCAACAAAAGCTGGAGTTTCATCTTCATCTGTTTTAACATTCAGAGTTTGTTCCTGACGCAACAATTTGGAGGCTTCCTCTGCTTTAGCATAAGCAGACTGGTAAGCATTACTTCTCATCTTAGCCTCCAATCTTTCTTGCTCTTCTTTGATAGCTTGCCTCCTCACATTCTTCCGAGAACCAAGGTCACCAACACCCAATCCTGAAGAGACAGCTTCAGCTTCAAGGGCATTAATGTCTAGCTTATCTTTCTTCCGCAAGGACTTTTTCTTCTTGGGCTTCTTAAATTGTAGCATTTCTTCGTGAGTATAGTAATCTGATGATACCTTTCCAGATGAAGTAAGATCTTCAAAGGTATTTGTGGAAACACCTGTTAACCTTCTTCGCAACTGGAAGGTAGAAAAAAGATACCCCAGAAAAAATGAAAAAAGAAAAACAGATAAACAGAATGACCATTGCAATAGGAAAAGAAGAATAGAATGGCTATCACAATATTTCATAAAAGAAAAGCATAACTAACATCTTCAAGTTTCTTCTCAGCTTCACCTGAGAACCGTCCCTTTTCATCCAAAGTTACTCCCTGAACAAAAAAAATCTAATGAGTACATGCATTCACAAAATCTAGTTGCTCATCATCCTTTTTGGGAATGTAACAAGAGTAGCAGACCTCTTCTGCAGCTGGATCATCATACTGTGGCAACATTTTCTTCTCCAAGGAGGGATCACCATTGAACCTGAAATCGAGAGAACAACCTTCATAAAAACTCTTTCCTTTTCAATACTTCATTTTAATCTATACATACATTATAGCACATCGACAACAACTAGAATGTCTTACTTATCATCATATACACCAGTTTTATTTTTTGAAGCTTTATAAGCCTCGTCTCGTCTTTTCTGTTCTCCAATTTCAATGTTTTCCAGCATGTCAACCTCTGCCATGAGAGACAAAAACTCTAATGATGTATCATCACTCACAGACTTCGAACTTACAGAATAAGTAGCAAGTTGTTGTACCTTCGTTAACATCACCATCAGCAAGAATGGGCTGATCTTTGATAGTCAGAACTACTGTACCACCTTCCATAACTTTATCAAGGC
This sequence comes from Vigna unguiculata, assembly GCF_004118075.2. Taxonomy (NCBI): domain Eukaryota; kingdom Viridiplantae; phylum Streptophyta; class Magnoliopsida; order Fabales; family Fabaceae; genus Vigna; species Vigna unguiculata. The sequence continues at coordinate 3,877,341 of NC_040289.1, read as the reverse complement.
CATGGAGAACTTTCAGCCCGGCCAGGTTTTCTGTCAGATATTCAATATGCAGGTATATTTTATCAACCAAATTATCAACAATCAAATAAACATTCATAACCCTCTTACAGATAACTTAAATGCCCTAAGCTGCTGGGCTGTATCCTCATCATCACTTCCCTAGGCATTCAGAAACAGAGAAATTTACCTGTGTGTTGGGCTGTATCCTCATCGTCACTTCCCTCTACTGCAATTTTGTCCTGCGAAAGTTTTAGCATGTTGTAATGATTACATATTTGAAACTGGGAGAAACAGTATCTTAAATCTTAAAGATCATAAAATATAGGTACAACATAAATGGGGGAAAAACCTGCTCCTCAAAAATCTTTGAGAGCTGCAATGCTCTTTTCTTTTCTAACTTGCGGCTTTTACTAACCCATGCTGAAATCTCAGTATCACCTTCAGGCTGTTTCTTTGTTCTTGATTCTTTCATCCTATCTAAAATATTATCACAACATAAAAGTCTCATACTTTCAAGTTTTAAGCCTAGAAATGTAGTATTAAGAACACAATCATCAAAATATGACAATAAGTTGACAGCAGAAATGATAGCATAAAAAAAAAACCCAAATTTCCTTGTTTAAGTTATGTTCAGATGGAGGTAAGGAAAAGCAGGGAAATACGTAACTAAAATCTTCGTATAGAAGATCTTTAAGGGGGCAAATTGCGAGATATGTGTTCCTCTTCCTTTCACCCAAGGGAAAGGATTACTTTTACTTAAGAGACATTTGCATAAAAAATTAATTAAAATAATGTCCATATTTTTTTAAAATAAATCAAATGTTCTGAAACAAATGCTAAACAATACAATGGTGGGACTTCATTATTTAATTTAATTTTAACTACAACTCCTAAACAATAGAAGCAAGCAAGTGCTTTCTATGCTTATTGACAAGTTGCTTAATAGGTTGGAATATCCCTTTATAGTTTTCAGAAAGTCTAACGTGCTACCAATTGAAGTGAGAAACATTCTTCATGCTGCCAAATCCTAACACACACAGTGACACAAAGCCCCAATTTGAATTGAAATTAAGCATGCTGTGTAGTTGTACAAAGTCAGAATTATACAATTTCAGAATGTACCAAAGCCAATAAACATAAATCACAACGGCGAAACAAGAAGGACAAAAACAGGGCAAATCAAGGGAGCTTAGGGCAAAATCAGGACAACCACAAAACAAAAAACAATGGCGAAACAAAATCATGGAAATCAGTAGAACCAAAACAATCAGGATAACCACAAAACAAAATCAGGAAATCACGGAAAAATTAAGGGATAAATAAACGAACCTGGTCGTGGTGGCGCGCCTCCTTGCTCTGCGTGGGAACCGCCGCTCTGGGAACCGTCACGCCGCGCCTTCTCTCCTTATCTAAATCTCCCTCGCGTCGCGTAGCGTGGTGCGTGGCCTGTGACTCTGAGTGCGTTGTGTGGTTTGTCTTTGTTTTTAATCACAGAGTCTCACCCACCTAGTACACCAGAGCAGCAGACATAGGTCTGTTAGAGACGATTCCAGGGATGCGCCGCGACGACGACTCCAATGGCTATCGTGATGACAAAAAGCGGCGCTGGAGATTTTCCAACGATGATCACGAACTGGCGGCGAGTGCGATTCTGCTCCGTTTCAACGAGAACGCGAGCCCTCTCGTTGGTAGCGTCTGCTCTCCTTCGTAGTGTGTATCGATGTGTGTTCGTTCCAGTGTATGGATTGTTATTAGGATACTTCTTCCTCTACCTCCGATGATTTATTCAGCATTCTTAATACTTTTCAAAATTTTTAAAATAATATTTTGATATTTATTCCACTAACTAATCTTGAATAAAAGATACTAAATTTCGAAATCCAATTAAAATAATTATCTAACCGGGAATTCAAACTAAAAAGATTGTCGAATTTTGAAATCTACCTATATTGTTACCAGATTTCAATGTATATATATATATATATATATATATATATATATATTCTTTTATACTAATTTTTTTATTTAAAGTTTAATTATATTTATTTATAATACATTATTTAAAAATAAAATTAATAAAAATATGTATGTATATATTAATATTTTATTTTATTTTTAAAATATATATTAAGAGAGAAAGAATTGAAAAATATATAAATTTAAAGAAAATAACCATTAAAAAATGAAAAAATTAGTAAAACAAAAAAAAATAAACTAAAGAAAAAAACTTAGAATTAAAAAAAACCTTTAAATAAAATAAAATAAAATAATTAAAATATATAATTTTTTAAAGATTAATTATTACATAATAAAAAATAAAATAAAAGATATAAATATATATATATATATATAATTAATTAGTTAAATTAATTAAAATTATGGAAAAAAATCATTTTAAACTTATTTTTTGTTGAAACTTTTGTTAAAAAAATATGATATTAACTTAAGTTAAAGTTAGTAAGATAGTGTGTTGCTGTTAGAGACGAAAGGAAAGAAAATCCGCTCCTCCTCCTTTCCTCACTTTCATATCAACCTAAAAAACCTATATAGTGAACTCAGCACACCACTCACCAACCAATTCACGCCGCTGCAAGCCACTCACGGCTGTCGTTGTTTTCCTCCCAGCCATTGACGGCCACCGCACCGCACCACCACTCACGACCTCACGCGACGCTGCCGTTGTTTCCTTTCCCCCACCCATTTGACGCTGCGTCGCTGCCGTTGAACGTTTCCTCCCAGCCATCGACGCCACCGCAACACGCCACGCTACGCCACGCACCAGGACGCGACGCGAGGGAGATTGAGATAAGGAGAGGAGGCGCGGCGCGACGGTTCCCAGAGCGGCGGTTCCCACGCAGAGCAAGAGGTGTGCCACCACGAACAGGTTCGTTTATTTATCCCTTAAATTTTTCCGTGAATTTCTGATTTTGTTATGTGGTTATCATGATTGTTTTGGGTTCTATTGATTTCCTTGATTTTGTTTCGTCATTGTTTTGTGTTTTGTGGTTGTCCTGATTTTGCCCTAAGCTCTCTTCATTTGCCCTGTTTTTGCCCTAAGCTCCCTTCATTTGCCCTGTTTTTGTCCTTCTTGTTTCGCCATTGTGATTTATGTTTACTGGATTTGGTACATTCTGAAATTGTATATGACTTTCTATAACCACCCAGCATGCTTAATTTCAATTCAAATTAGGGCTCTGTGTCACTGTGTGTTAGGATTTGTAACCTGTCAATCTGAAAAATCTTTTAACACGTCAAAAATGTTAAATTAAAAAAAATTATATTTATTCATTAAGTATGGAGAGCAAAATGTTTGAGACACCGACGAATTCAAATTAAATCTTTAAATTTAAATTTAAAGACTAAAAACGTATTTAATCATTTTATATATATATATATATAATATATTATATATTTATATATTGTTAATATATTTATATAAAATTAAATTATAAATTTTACGAACCAGATCTGAATTTAAAGATTAAAAATATATTTAATCCATGTATATTTTGTTAATACATATTTATATAAAATTAAATTATAAATTTAACAAGCCGGGAACTTGCACTAGTTGAATAGATAAGCCTGACCTAGCCAGGGGTTATAAAATCCTTTTTCTTTTCAATGAAATAGCCACAGAAATCACCAGTACGGTGTCGTTTTCTTATATCCTCTTGTAGACATTCATCACTTCTCACCCGACCCATTTCATCGCAAACCCAAACGAACACTAACCTTTTGCATCTCCAAATTCCTCTGAAGTTTGCGCCACTATTCTCTTAGACTGCAACACTCAATCATCTTGTTCACCTTATTTTTGAAGCGGAAGTGTAGGTGTACCCTTCAATTGACACTGTACCGCTTGCCTTCACTCTTTTTTCTTTCTTTGTTTTGCTCTGTCTTTTGATTGAATTGATTAGCTTTTATTGCTTATTACGCGGATAATTTATCAAAATCAAGTTTTTAACTGTTATCTCAAAAGGGTATTTTCTTGGTGTTGTTTCAGGGTGTCCTGTTCCGTGCTTGAACATTTTACTATTTTCAACCTTTCATTGTTTCAACAGAGACTTGTAGATTGTTCTGTGTGAATAGAAAGGAAGTTTTTTTTTATCCTCGTGGATATGGCTATAGTTGAATCAGTAGGGAAAATTCCCCTGCAAGACCCACCTGAGGAGGAGTTTAGTGCTGCTGACTTGACTTGGACCAAGTTTGGCACTGGTGAGCACCATGATGTGGTTGCCCTTATTCCCTATGACAGAGTTGATGCTTTTATAATTGGTGAATGCTCGAATGTGGAGTGCCCCACTCGGTTTCATATTGAGAGAGGAAGGAAACGAACTATTGGAAGCTTGAAGGAGTACAAGGATGATGAGTATCTTGAGTACAGGCTGTAAGTTTCTGCCATGCCTATAATGTATTTCAAAATGACTATGATCAAGCTTTTAGACCGTTTCTTCCTCTTTTGGCTTTTATGATAATTGTTTAGCGTTTTCTAGCTTCATCTGTTTTGATAGATTACAGTTACTTTGAAGTGTGAAGTACTTTCCTTGTAGGAATTTGGTCCTTGTTTTAAATTTGTTCATAAGTTCTATAGTTCCCTTGTTTCTGTCTGAATTTTGGAAGCAGTAGCTGACTAGAACATGAATAATTTAAAACTTAAAGTGATGATCTGCCCAATTAGGATTCCATTACTCATGTTGTGTAGTTGAACCCTACTCTTTGTGAAGGTACTGGTGCTCGTTTGGACCAGAAAATTATGGGGAGGGAGGAGGTATATTACCAAGTCGAAGGTATAGACTTAACACTCGAAATCGTGCTGCTAGGCCTCAATCTATGCGAGGTTGTACTTGTCATTTTGTTGTCAAACGTCTTTATGCTCGTCCATCCCTTGCACTTATTATATACAATGAGAGGCGTCATGTTAACAAGTCTGGTTTCATCTGCCATGGACCACTTGATAGAGATGCCATTGGTCCTGGTGCCAAAAAGATTCCTTATATAGGCAACGAAATTCAGCAGCAAACTATGTCCATGATATATCTGGGCATCCCAGAAGAGAATATCTTGGAGAAACACATAGAAGGAATTCAACGATATTGTGGCTCAGATGCAAAAGTAAATAGTCTTGCTTCTCAGTATGTCCACAAGCTAGGGATGATTATCAAAAGGTCTACCCATGAGCTGGATCTAGATGATCAAGCTAGCATCCGCATGTGGATTGAGCGCAATAGAAAGTCTGTATTTTTTCACCAAGATACTTCAGAGTCTGGCCCTTTCATCTTGGGGATCCAGACAGAATGGCAGCTGCAACAAATGATTCGCTTTGGTCATCGAAGTGTTATTGCGGCAGACTCTACTTTTGGTGTGAAGAGACTGAAAGTAATTTTGTTTTTCCAATCATCACTAAGTTATGCTAGATCTAAAGCAAATGCAGTTTTCTTTCTCTCGTTGCAGTACATTTTCAATTGACCTAACATAGTTATCTTTTCATATTGGCAGTATCCGTTGTTCACGGTACTTGTTTTTGATTCAAGACAACATGCACTTCCTGTTGCATGGGTCATTACACGTAGCTTTGCAAAGCCTGATGTGTCCAAGTGGCTGAAAGCTTTAATTGATCGAGCTCGTAGTGTTGAGCCTGGATGGAAAGTCAGTGGATTTTTAATTGATGATGCTGCAGCTGAAATTGATCTTTTGAGGTAAGATTTATTGCTTTTGAAATGAGTTTGGTTTAATACTCAGCAGTGGTAATTAAATTTCATACTTCTATTAATTGATTTTACAGAGATATATTTTGCTGTCCTGTGCTATTTTCACTGTGGCGTGTCCGTAGATCATGGCTTAGGAATATTGTTAAGAAATGCAGTACTATTGAGGTTCAGCGGGAGATTTTTAAGCGTCTTGGTACAATAGTGTACAGTATTTGGGGAGGCATTAATACAGCACAGGCCTTAGAACAGTTCATGTTGGATTATGTTGATCAGACTACTTTCATGGAATACTTCAAAACCTCCTGGTTGCCCAAGCTTGGTTAGATCTTTCTCCTTTTTTCCCTTGCATGCACATGAAATATCTGTTGAGTGATGATATATTCACAAGTATGTTTGAAAGCCTGACATTGTGAATTAGATGTTCCTTAATATTTCGCTTCAGAACTTATGGGCTTAGTTAGTAATTGATAAATTAACTTGCTCTCCCCTTATCCTTCTGTTCTGTTGTGCAGAAATGTGGCTTTCAACAATGAGAAATTTTCAATTAGCCAGCCAGGAAGCATCTGGAGCATTAGAAGCCTATCATGTTAAACTGAAAGCCAAACTTTTTGATGACTCACATCTTGGAGCCCTGCAAAGAGTAGATTGGTTAGTTCACAAGTTGACAACTGAGTTGCATTCAAGCTACTGGCTTGATCGCTATGCTGATGAAAGTGACTCTTTCCAGAATGTGAAGGAAAAATATATTCTCTCTACATCATGGCATCGAGCACTTCAAATTCCAGACTATGCTGTTACCTTGGATGATAGAGACCACCTCTTTGCCAAGGTTGTGAGCCAAAAAAATAGTAGCTTAACTCATCTAGTGTGGAATCCGGGATCTGAATTTGCATTCTGTGATTGTTCTTGGTCAATGCAAGGTAATCTTTGCAAGCATGTCATCAAAGTAAACATGATTTGTGAAAATCTTAAAGGTTATCAATCTTCCATGTCTTTCCGGTCTTTTGAAGAGGTTTTGATGGATTTATGGAGAAAACCAGTGGATGATTCATTTGCATTGGATCTTTCATTGGCGTGCACCCATCAGATGCTAGATCAAATCCAAAAACTTGTTGAACTGAACAATTCTACTGATATTGGCATTGTAGTTAACAATATGCCTCTGAAATGGGTTTCTAAGAAAAGCAGAACTTGCATTGGCAAACCATCGTCAAGTTTGGCTATTCCTCATGGTAGCAGTAACACAAAAAGTGTTGTTGTGCACAAGAAGAACCGGAAACGGAAAAGATTGTCACGATTAAGATGACCAATTTGGCTAGTACCAGTAGTCATTATGTTTGATCTAGATTCTAGAATGTCTGACCAATGCAAACTGGAATTCTTTTCAAAATATTCTGCTAGTTTTATAATGTCCGACTTTCTCATTCTGTTGCCTCGTGGCTCTGAAGTTGCAGCATCTGTTAAAAAGGTCAGCATACTTCCTACCCTGATCAGAGAACAGTTTTTGCTGTAATTATACGAACATAGTTGGTAGTTGGAGATAAAGTGGACGAAGCAAAGCAATTGTGGTGTGTATGCTGTTTTCAGCTTTTATGCCTGGCAATGCTTTTAGGTGATCACGTGCGATGAGGTAGTGGTAAATTTTACTTAGAAAGTAGAATTCGTTTTCCCTTTTCAATTTCATCAACTTCCTGTGACTTTCATATTCATGCTAGTGTAATAATTTATTTTTTAATTTTTACGTTGTACCATCTTTAGAATTTTAAGTTCTTTCAAGATCAAGTCCTCAGTTCATGGTGGAGGATAGATCATTCCATGGATCATTTCTACTCTTAGTTTTGGCTCTGATATTCTTTTTCATTGATTTACATGTTATGTACATATACTATTTACTGACTTGTTACTTGAAATAAATTGCAAGACATATATACACACACACACTTTAATTAGTAGAATTGGGTACTTATATATTTTGTTATCTTTACAGAAAAGTAGTGGGATTCCATACATCCTTCAAGCGAACACCTTCCTCTACTTGTAAAACAAACAATTTGTCTCGATTGTAAATATCTCCATTGGTACACTCAATTTATATTTTTAATTGCATCTATTTTTAACTTCTGTCTTGCCCAAAATAATGTAGATATTCTTTTTTTTTTGGTCTGAGATTGACTTTCCACCCAGTATATTGATCTATTTATAATCAAAAGGGTTACACAGTTGATAAATAGCTTCAGCTATTTTCAAGAGAACAATTAAATTATCACAACTTCATAAGATACATTGAACGTGGTTAACTACTAGGAAAATAAGAAACATTGATTGTCCTATTTCCAACAGTAAGTGGTGTCTTTTATGCAATTTCCACCTCTATTTTTCTTTAGTAATATTTTACAGTTCTCTGTTATCTTTAAAATGAGATTATGTAACTAGATGTTCTTTTTTTGCCTTAGAAACTGATTTCAAAATCTTGTAACAATATAGGTAGATTTCAAAATTCGACAATCTTTATAGTTTGATTTCCCCGGTTAGATAATTATTTTAATTGGATTTCAAAATTTAGTATCTTTTATTTCAGCGTTAGTGAGTGGGATAAAGATTAAAAAGTTATTTTAAAAAATTTTAAAAGTTTTAAGAATGCTGAAGAAATCATTGGAGGTAGAGGAAGAAGTATCCCAATAACAATCCATCAGCCTTGAATAACCCAATTCATATAATTCGTCCACCGTCGGGTCAGTCCGGTCGGCAACCCGTTTAAAAAAAAAAAAGAAAAAAAGGGCATGCTCATGCTCTCAAACAGACCTATCTCTGTTGCTCTGGTGTACTAGGTGGTTGAGGCTCTGTGATTAAAAACAAAGACAAAACACACCACGCACTTAGAGTCACAGGCCACACGACACGTAAGCCACCACTACCATACAGAAAGAAGCCGCGAGCGACAACCAACGCCCAAGATTAAGAGAGGAGGTGCGACGCCACGCAACATGCTACGCAAGGGAGATTGAGATAAGGAGAGGAGGCGTGGCGTGATGGTTCTCAGAGCGGCGGTTCCCACGCAGAGCAAGGTGTGCCACCACGAACAGGTTCGTTTATTTATTCCTTAATTTTTTAGTGATTTCCTGATTTTGGTGTGGTTATCCTGATTGTTTTTGTCTACTGATTTTCCTGATTTTGTTTCGCCTTTGTTTTGTGTTTTGTGGTTGTCCTGATTATGCCTTAAGCTCCCTTGATTTGCCCTGTTTTTGTCCTTGTTTCGCCATTGTGATTTATGTTTACTGGCTTTGGTACATTCTTCTGAAATTGTATAATTCTGACTTTGTATAACTACCCAGCATGCTTAATTTCAACTCAAATTGGGGCTCTGTTTCACTGTGTGTTAGGATTTGGCAGCATGAAGAATGTTTCTCACTTCAATTGGTAGCACGTTAGAGTTTCTGAAAACTATAAAGTGATATTCCAACCTATTAAGCAACTTGTCAATAAGCATAGATAGCACCGTCTTGCTTCTATTGTTTAGGAGTTGTAGTTAAAATTAATTTAAATAATGAAGTTCCACCCTTGTATTGTTTAGCATTTGTTTCAGAACATTTGATTTATTTTAAAAAACTATGGACATTATTTTCATTAATTTTTTAAGCAAATGTCTCTTGAGTAAAAGTAATCCTTTCCCTTGGGTGAAAGGAAGAGGAACACATATCTCGCAATTTAGGTTTTTTTTATGCTGTCATTTCTACTGTCAACTTATTTTCATATTTTGATGATTGTGTTCTTAATACTACATTTCTAGGCTTAAAACTTGAAAGTATGAGACTTTTATGTTGTGATAATATTTATATTTTTAGATAGGATGAAAGAATCAAGAACAAAGAAACAGCCTGAAGGTGATACTGAGATTTCAGCATGGGTTAGTAAAAGCCGCAAGTTAGAAAAGAAAAGAGCATTGCAGCTCTGAGATTTTTGAGGAGCAGGATTTTCCCCCATTTATGTTGTACCTATATATTATGATCTTTAAGATACTGTTTCTCCCAGTTTCAAATATGTAATCATTACAACATGCTAAAACTTTCGCAGGACTGATTTATTTGTGGTTTCTAATACAATGAATTTCATAGTACTTCATGAGTATGACTGTCCTGATTAAATTTAAAAGTGGATCAGTTTTCTTTTTCATCCATTTGGATTGCTGGAACTCTGTTGATTGTTTTGGAAATCCTCTATATAATAGTTATTTCATTGTGCTCTTGTTGTTGACATCTTTGCCAATGACACAATAATAATTTGAATGTTTGTGATCTGATCTTTCTTTTTTGTGCTCAGTACAGTAGGTGTTCTGACATATAAATGTTTTGTAAGTATGTTGGAAGTGTTATATAATGGGGAAGCTGATAGTTGATTAAATTAAACTTAGGCATGTTACTTTGTACTTTTCAGAAGCACGTAAACCAGAAAGTGAAGATGTTTTCATGCATGATGATGAAGAGGCTATTGTTTCTGATGAAGAAAAGACTAATGAGGGTGGTGGATGGACTGAAGTTCAAGAAACTAATGAAGATGAACAACCCAATAAGGAAGGCAAAGAGGAAATCGTTCCTGATGAAACTATCCATGAAGTTGCTGTAGGGAAAGGATTGTCAGGTGCTTTGAAACTGCTTAAAGATCGAGGAACACTTAAGGAAAGCATTGAATGGGGTGGCAGAAACATGGACAAGAAGAAAAGTAAATTGGTTGGAATTGTAGATGATGACGAGAAGGAAACTCAGAAAAAAAGGGAGATTCGCATTGAAAGGACCGATGAATTTGGGAGAATTTTAACTCCTAAGGAAGCCTTTCGAATGATTTCTCATAAGTTCCACGGTAAAGGACCTGGAAAAATGAAGCAAGAGAAGCGTATGAAGCAATATCAAGAAGAATTGAAGATGAAGCAAATGAAGAGTTCTGATACACCATCACTGTCTGTGGAGAGAATGCGGGAAGCTCAAGCACGTTTGCAGACCCCCTATCTTGTTCTTAGTGGTCATGTTAAACCAGGGTATGCTTTCAATTTTATGCAAACTTATAATTCCTCAAGTTTTAATTTAAAGATCTGTTTGCATGAAATGAATTGAGAAACTTGGAGCATGTTTGGTTTTGTGATTTAGTGTTAAAAGTTATTGTTGCAAAAAGGAAGTTGAAACAGTGTATTGTTTTAGGAGTTGCATAACGGAACCTATTTTTATTATTTTCTGTGATTTATGGCAGTAAAATTAAAGTTCTTGTACTGAATTGTGCAAGTCTTTGACAATATCAAAGGAATTATGTAAATATAGCAAGCATGGTTTCTGTGTAGTTTCTTCTATCTTCTCTTATTTCCTTGTTTTGATTAGTTAGTATACCAATAATGTATGTGACTGTTTGGTTTTTTATTGGCAGACAAACTGGTGACCCAAAAAGTGGTTTTGCAACTGTTGAGAAAGATCTTCCTGGCGGCTTGACACCTATGCTTGGTGATCGTAAGGTATAATTCAGGGCGTGTTTAAGCTTTTATGTTATATTTTTCATATGTTTATACATATTTTTTTAATTTTTTCAGGTAGAACATTTTCTGGGAATTAAGAGGAAAACTGAGACATCAGACTCGGATAACCCAAAAAAGCCTAAATCGTATTTCCTTGTCCTGTGAGCATAGAAGTTGTACCCATAGTGTTGTTCATCTATTCTGTTGCTGACTGCTGATGATTTGCAGCTGAATTTAGTGTTAATTTCGTAATAAAACTTGATTTTCTTGAAAGATGTATGTTAGTAGAAATTTAAGGAGCTAGCAATCTCACAACTGGTTGAATTTTTCTCCATTCTAGAATTCGTGTTCCTTCTGTACAGATAAGAGTTTATTTTTAATGAATTAACTAAAATTTTGGATTGTGGATTTCTCTTTGGATAGTCTGGAACTTATTACTGTTAGTTCTTACCTTAGCAAACACAGGACAAGTTGTATCCTTGATTTCACACGGAGTTGATTATTTCAAAACAAATTTAATGTTTATATGTAACACAGTTAACAAAGTATTTTTTTAATTTTATAATTTTAGTCTTTCTTATTCAATAATAATATTCTAAAATTTCTTTATATTTATTTGATTGGACAACTAATCAAATCAGACCTCTACGTAACAAAATGTATAGCAATCCAGAGAGGTATAAAGCGAAAGAAACAAATAAATCATCTCAATTTGATTTCTGTGAAAAAGAATAATTAGCCTGCCAATCATCAAAGGTCAAAGATGCATAATTGCACTTTTCTTCTTATTCAGCAAATCTTCAATCGAAAATTTTCATATTATACTAGAGATATTATATATCTATTGATTTTAATTTTATTGATGGAAATATTATATATTTTATTCTCTTGTATTATTATCAAATATTCATGTATTATGATAATATATTAGATTTTATTTTTTTTCCTTGTTATGGGATATTGTACTCTATATATTGGACAAGTTTCTAATAGATTAATATGAAAGCTATATTTTAGTTGTACATATTTTTCCTTCTTATAACTTCTACATATCTAACATGATATTAGAGCCATTACATTCTCTTCTCTGATATCTAACATGGTATTAGAGTCATTACCTTCTCTTCTCTGATGTCTAACATGGTATCAGAGTCATTATCTTCTCCTGTCTGATAAAAAAAATCTCAATGTTCTCGTTTTTCTCAAGTCCTCGACTTTGTCAAACTCTCGGCTTTCTCGTTCTCAGTTTTATCGTTCTCGGTTGTCTCGTCTCGGCTTTCTCAAGCTCTCCAAACACTGTTACTTTCAAGTTGGGCCTTCATAAGCTTCATGCTCATCTTGAGAGGGGGTGTTAGAGATATATATTTCTTGATTTTAAATCTATTGATGGAGATATCATATATTTTATTATCTTGTATTATTGTCAAATATTCATGTATTATGATGATATATTCGGTTTTGTTTTTCTCTCATATTATGGGATATTATACTTTATATATTGGACAAGTTTCCAATGAATCAATTTGAAAGCTATATTTTAGTTGTTTTTCATCAAACACCTCTTGTGCATACTTTTCCTTCTCATAGCTTATACATATCTAACATCTTAACACATATTTGGAAAAAACAACATTTTATACAAGAAAATAAAATATAATCTAAAATAAAGAAATAAGAACAAAAATCCCAAGAAAAGGCAATTAGACTAGAAAAATACTAACAAGTTGAGTCTTAAACAATCAATTTTCAAAGAGGCGAAGTGAGTTTTCCAGAAGAGGAGGTAGCTAGGAGAAGAAAGGAGAGGATTGTAGTTAAGACCAAAGTGGTGAAGCTTCTCTAGATCAGATTCATCTAGGAGGCACATTCTATCACGTGACTAGCCAATATTGTGCTGGTCAAAAAGGAAAAGTGTAGGAGGCATAAGTGTACCGATTACATAGACCTTAGGAAGACTTGTATAAAGGATGCGTATTCTCTGTTAAACATTGATCGGTTGGTGAATGTGGTTGCATGTCACAAGATGTTGAACTTTTTATGTGTGTACTCGGACTACAACTAAATCCAAATGCATCAGAGAGACAAGGTGGAGATGAATTTTTATTTTTAATTTTATAAATTGCACTAAATAAATGCAAATTTAAAATTAAAATCAACATGCTTGTTTTAAATTTTTCAAAAAAAAAAACATTTAACTTAAAAGCAAAACAAAAATTAATCAAACTTTAGTATGATTTCTCAGTGACTACTTGGATGAATCACCGACATTAAGATCAAGACTCTATAACCAGCTAGAGTCTTAAATCAATTCTTAGCATCTAAAAGCATGAGGAGAATTAGTTGGACCACATCTTAGAAACAGTTCCCACTCAATCCCAAGCCAATGAAATAAGACGAGTGATCATTTCATCCAACAATAAGCATAAACTAATTCACATACATGTAATGAAAGCATACTTTGATAAATATAACATATTTGCTTCAACACTTAAAAGAGATTTAGCTCCTCATAATAGATGGAAACAATACAACATATGGAAGAGTGAAAATCTCTTTTACCCTCAAATAATGTTTACAAAAAAGAATGGTTAAAAAACCTTTTTGGTCCCATTTTTCGTCAAATTTTTTCAAATAAGTCCTAATTTTGGTTTTGTGTTCAAATAGGTCCCAATTTTCGTCAATTTTGTTCAATTAGGTCCTTTTTTGTTAACACCGTTTAACTCATTAACGACCATGAACACTCACTGCCACGTATTACTTCGTGGTTTTTTTGAATTATTTTGATTTTTTTTTTGAATTTTTTTGAATTTTTTTAAAAAAATTTAAATATACACATGTCAACCCAGTAGCGTGTCACGTGTCACTTCATGATTTTTTTTAATTTTTTTAAAACTTTTTATATCCATGTGTCAATCCAGTAGCATGTCACATGTCAAAGTCAATATTCTATATTCAATTTGGTTCCTATATTTGTGTTTTTTGTTCAATTTAGTCCCAATGTTGTTTAAAATTGACCAATTTTGTCCCTACCGAAGATGTGACCAAATTTAATTTTTATATCAAAGTTATGATGATGTGAATTTTAATATATTATATAAAATATGTAATAAAAAATGTGAATTTTAATATAAAAATTAAATTTGATTTTAATTTGGAGAGGGACCAAATTGGTTAATGTTAACAAAAATTAAAACCTAATTGAACAAAAATAACAAATATAGGGACCAAATTGAATATAGAATATTGACTTTGACACGTGACACACTACTAGATTAACACGTGCACATTTATAAAAATTTGAAAAAAAATTCAAAAAAGATTCAAAAAAAAAACCACGAAGTGACACGTGGCGCTCTACTAGGTTGACACGTGTACATTTTAAAAACAATTTTAAAAAAATAAAAATAAAAATAAAAGAATTTAAAAAAAACCACAAAGTGACACGTGACAGTAACTGTTCATGGCCGTTAGTGATTTAAACGGTGTTAGCAAAAAAGGACCCAATTGAACAAAATTGACGAAAATTAAAACCTATTTGAACACAACCAAAGTTAAGACTTATTTAAAAAAATTTGACGAAAATTGGGACCAAAAAGGTATTTTAACAAAAAGAATATATATAGTAGAAACAACTTTGGTTGTGACTCACCATATGAGTCAACAAGCTTTTTCAAATTTGTTGAAAAGCTTTGATGATTCTACAGAACACTAAGATATCGTTAACATATTTGGTTTCAATATTTCTTTTCGCAATATTTTAATTTCAGTTTTTTTTTTCAAAAGGAATTTCTTTAAAGAATTTCAAATCTTATGAGTCTCATTTTGACATATACAACAAAAAATGTAGTTGTCATAGAAAAATTATCCTAACAAATTCTTCTAGAACTAAAATTTATCATAGTTGGATTTTAACGGTGTCCTATTTTAGTCTAAAATTATATTTGGATTCCTTAAACCTACACTCTCCATTCTATATCTCAAGTTTCCCAATTCTCTACCATCTTTAATTTCTTTAACTTCTTTCTTTGATATCATTTGAATAACTTCCTCTAGATAACATTCTCTAATTGATCTTACTTGAATATCATTATCTAAAATGACGATGAGAAAGCCAAAATCCAAATGCTTTGTAGATGAAGTTGCAACGTTTGTTCTAAAGTCTCACCATCAAAGACAATCAAGTTTTGTCAATAGACTATTGTAGAAGATGAAAGACAAGAGTTTAATTCAATGGCGAAAAGTGTTTTTGTTTCTTTCCTTTTATTACTCTTAGGACTGCTATACATTATGTTATGCAGAGGAGTGGTTTGATTTGGTGTTCAATCAAAGAAATGTAAAGAAATTTTGTCATATTATTATCAAATAATAAAGACTAAAACTATACATATAAAAAATACTTTGTTAATTGTGTTACGTATAGTATTGTTACTTATAGTATTGTTACTTATTCAAATAGTTTGTAACTAAAAGAAAACTTAATTAATATCTACTCATCAATGGCTATACTACATTTTGATGAAAATTCATACAATGTAGGTAACGTGGGTCAGTCTGTCTCGTCCTGTCGTTGGACCTTACAAGATGTGTGACGTTCCTAAGAAGGACAATAATAAATTTTTGTTATACTTTAGGATTAATAATAAAATTAGTATTTAATTTAATAAAATGGATGTTTCTCTACGATTAAAGTTTTAATACGTAAAATTATATTACTTGAAATCTTGGTAATATTTTGTGTTGTACTTATTTATTGTTATGTCAAATGTGGTGGAATTGGATCCAGGATTGTTCGACCCTAGAAAAAGTCTTTAAACGTTGTTATTTAAGTGTTATGTTATCAACGATATTGTTTTTCATTTAAATTCAATAGAAACATATATACAGTGTATCTTTTTAAATGGGATATAGTCACACTTTTTTTAGAAAAAAAGGGAGATATTTATGTATAGACCATGTCATTGTGATACTAGAATGAGTTTGAATAAATAGAAGTTGAATAAATGATTATAACGTTTCTTTAACATCTGGACATAATTAAGAAAAATAACAGAGCAAAATAAATAACAATCATATTACCATCTTAATAGAAAAACTTTAGTGATAGACTTTTAATTGAAAAAATATAAAATTTTAAACACTCAATAGATTCAAAAAGTTTAACAGGAACTCAATCAGAAATCCTCATAGATCAAGATATATTTAAAACCTAGTTAAACTTTAAAATTATTACAAAAAAGAACATGTATAGTAGAAACTACATTAATTGTAATTCACCATATGAGTCAACAAGCTTTTACAAATTTTGTAGAAAAACATTGTTAATTCTACAAAACACAAAAATATCGTCAACATATTTGGTTTCATTATTTCTTTTCGGTATATTTTAATATCATTTTTTTCAAAAGGAATTTCTTCAAAAATTTCATATCATATGAGTCTCATTTTAGAGAAGTGGGAGATATTTATGTATAAACCATGTCATTGTGTTATTGGAACAAAGTTGAATATATGCAAGTTGAATAAATAATTATCACATTTCTTTAACATGTGGAGACAATTAAAAAAATAACAAAGCAAAATAACAATCATAATACCATTTTAACAGAAAAAAATTTAAAGATAGAAGTTTGATTGAAAAATATAGACTTTTAAACTCAATATATTAAAAAAAATTTAATAGGAACTCAATTATAAATACTCATAGATCAAGAGAGATTTCAAACCTAGTTAAACTTTAAAAATATTACAAAAAATAATATGTAGAGTAGAATCAATATTTTATATGATTTACCATGAGTCAAAAAGCTTTTGCAAATTTTTACAAAACTTTTGTTCTTTCCACAAAAACACAGATATATTTAACATATTAGGTTTCAAAATTTCTGTTTGCAATATTTTAATTTCATTTTTTTTTCTAAAGCAATTTCTTTCGAGAATTTCATATCATATGAGTCTAATTTTAACATATGCAACAGAAAATGTAATTGTCATGGAAAAACCATTCCAACAAATTCTTCTAGAAATCAAATTTATCATGGTTGGATATGAACGGTGTCCTTTTCTTTGGCTAAAACTATATTTAGTTTCTTTAAACCTAACACTCTCCACTATATATCTCAAGTTTCCCAATTCTTTACCATCCTAATTCATTAACTTCTTTCTTCGATATCATTTGAACATCTTGTTCTGTATAACATTCTCTAATTGTTCTTACTTGATATTATTATCAAAAATGACGACAAGAAAGCCAAAATAATCGAAATGTTTTGTTAATGAAGTTGCACCGTTCGTTCTAAAGTCTCAACATCAAAGACGATCAAGTTTTGTCAAACTAGAGGCTATTGTAGAAGATGAAAGACAAGAGTTTAATTCATTGTCGAAAAGTATTTTTGTTTCTTTCCCTTTATTATTCTATGGAATGTTATACATTTTGTTGTGTAGAGGAGTGGTTTGATCTAGTGTTCAATCAAACAAATGTAAAGAAATTTTGCAGTGTTATAATGAAATAATATAGAATAAAAATGTAAATTTAAAAAATATTTTGTTAATTGTGTTGTGTATAGTATTCTTGCTTATTCAAATACTTTGTAACTAAAAGAAAATTTAATTAATGACAAATCTACTCATTATAAGTCATAATACATTTCAAAGAAAATTCATACAGTGCAGGCAAAGTGGACCAGTTTGTCCCGTCGTTGGCCTGAGCAGGATGCGTGACTTTCCTTAAAGGGTGAATAATAAATTTCAACTATAACTTACAGTTATTAATAAAATTGAAATTCGTATTTAAGTTAATAAAATTGATTTTTGTATTTGATTATAGTTTTAATATGTAATATTATATTACTTGAAACATGAGAATGTTCTTGGTGATGTTTTGTATTGTACTTATTTATTGTTATATGGCATTTGTGGTGGTATTGGATCTGGCAGTATTTGACCCTAGACAAAGTGTTCAAACGTTCTTATTTAAGTATTATGGGTATTATTTCCTATTTAAATTCAACAGAAATATATATATATATATATATATATATATATATATATTAAAGTGTATATTTTTAAATAGATAGAAACACACATTTTTTTAGAGAAGTGAGAGATATTTATGTATAGATATGTCGTTATGTTATTGGAACGAATTTGAATAAATGATTATCACATTTCTTTAACATGCGAAGACAATTAAAAAAAATAACAAAGCAAAATATTACCATTTTAACAAAAGAAAATTTTCAAGATAAATATTTGATTGAAAAATATAAAAATTTAAACACTCAACATACTAAAACAAATTTAATAGGAACTTAATCAGAAATACTCATAGATCAAGAGAAATAAAACCTAGTTAAACTTTAAAATTATTATGGAAAAGAATATATAGAGTAGAAACGACATTTTATATGATTCACATGAGTCAAAAATCTTTTTCAATTTTTTTTTCAAAACTTTTGTCCATTCTAAATAACACAAAGATATCTTTAACACATTTGATTTCAATATTTCTATTTGCTATATTATAAATTCTATTTTCTTAAAAAAAAGCAATTTCTTTCAAGAATTTCATATCATATGAGTCTCATTTTAACATACGCAACAAAAAATTAGTTGTCATGGAAAAACCATTCCAACAAATTCTTCTAGAAATAAAATTTATCATGGTTGGATATGAACGATGTCCTTTATTTAGGCTAAAATCATATTTAGTTTCTTTAAACATGTCACTTTCCACTATATATCTCAAGTTTCCCAATTCTCTATCATCTTCAATTCATTAACTTCTTTCTTCGATATCATTTGAATATCTTCTTCTATATAACATTATCTAATTGTTCTTACTTGAATATCAGTATCTAAAATGATGATTAGAAAGCCAAAATCCAAATCCTTTGTGGATGAAGTTGCACCGTTCGTTCTAAAGTCTCATCATCAAAGACGATCAAGTTTTATCAAACTAGAGACCATTGCAGAAGATGAAAGACAAGAGTTTAATTCATTATCGAAAAGTATTTTTGTTTCTTTCCCTTTATTATTCTCTGGATTGTTATACATTTTGTTGTGCAGAGGAGTGCTTTGATTTGGTGTTCAATCAAATAAATGTAAAGAAATTTTTCAATATTATATGAAATAATAAAGACAAAAATTGTAAATGTAAGAAATACTTTGTTAATTGTGTTCATGATAGTATTGTTGCTTATTCAAATAATTTGTAACTAAAAGAAAAATTAATTAATGACAAATCTACTCATCATAAGCCATACTACATTTTGAAGAAAATTCATACAATGCAGGCAAAGTGGGTCAATCTGTCTCATCTTTGGTCTGTGCAGGATGTGCAACGTTCCTTAGACGGTGAATAATAAATTTCAATTATAACTTAGGATTATTAATGAAATTAAAATTTATATTTAAGTTAATAAAATTGATGTTTGTATTTAATTATAGGCCTAATATGTAAAATTATATTACTTGAAATATGAGTATGTTTTTGGTGATATTTTGTGTTGTACTTATTTATTATTATATGTCAATTGTAGTGGTATTGGTTCCGAGAGTGTTCCTAGACAAAGTGTTTAAGTGTTATTTTTTTATGGTATTGTTTTCCATTTAAATTTAATAGAATATATATATATATATATATATATATATATATATATATATATATATATATATAAAAAGTGTATCTTTTAAAATGGGATAGAAACACACATTTTTTAGAGAAGAGAGAAGTGGGAGATATTTATGAATAAACCATATCATTCTGTTATTGTAACGAAGTTGAATAAAGGGTTATCACATTTCTTTAACATGTGGAGATAATTAAAAAAATAACAATCATATTACCATTTTAACAGAAAAAAAATTCGAGATAGAAATTTGATTAAAAAATATAAAATTTTAAACACTCAATACATTAAAAAAAATTAAATAGGAACTCAATTATCAGTGGGGGATGTTTGTGGTAACAGGGCCGTGGCTCTCCCAAAATATTTTGTTTTTTTTTATATTCTAGGTATTTGATTATTTTTTATATTATAAATATTAAGTAATATATTATAAATTAATGATGATTAAATCAAATTTTTTATTTCTTTTATAAACATAATAATTAATGTTAATAAATAATAAAATATAAAATCAAACATAATAAATAATAAAGAATAAAAAGATTTATCAAGATATTTTTTATTATTTTTTTTCTATTATGGCTTGAGTTTCTCACACATTATTATCATCTCTCATTCTCATATATTTTCTTTTGTTTGTGAAGAGAAAAAGATCTATTTTTTTTGCCCTAATTTCTCCTTATTTTTTTATAACTGAATTTAAGTGTGGTTTGCTTATCATCGAATTTTCTTTTGGTATTTATCTCTCTCAATTTTTTATTAGATTATGATAAATTATTTTTTAGTCTTTTTTTAATAGGTATATTGATGAAGAATAAACGAATAGATTCATTTTTTTAAAAGTCATAGAAGGAAAGCTACCCATGAAGATGAAAACAGAACAAATTCAACTCTTTCAGATATTCATTTTTAGTCTTATTTCTATTTTAGTTATCGTTATACTAAATTATGTATTCATTTTTATTGTATTAGTGATAATAATTAAATGTATAAATTTTGGACGTATTATTTTGACTCCACCAACATTGTTGGTTAACATCCGCCATTGTCAATTAAAAATACTCATAGATAAAGAGAGATTTAAAACCTAGTTAAACTATAAAATCATTACAAAAAGGAATGTGTAGAGTAGAAATGACATTTCATATGGTTCACCGTATGATAGACTTTTTGCTAATTAAAAAAGGGTTAAATATGTTTTTGGTCCCTTAATTTTCAGTGAATTTTGGAATTAGTCCATTTTGAAACTTTGAACCAATTTAATCCTTCATCTTTTGAAATACGTGGATTTAGTCCTTTTAATCAAAATTTGTTAAGTTTATTTGACATTTCAAGCGCGTTTCACAATAGTATTTGACTTAACACTAAAGCAAAAATGTGTCAAACAGTATAAACAACTCAAATACAATCCTAAAATGCGTACGAAACATCAAATAAACCTACCAAAATTTGATTAAAAGGACTAAATTCACGTATTCCGAAAGATGAAGGACTAAATTGGTCCAAAGTTTCAAAATGGACTAATTCCAAAATTCATTGAAAGTTAAGGGACCAAAAACATATTTAACCCATTAAAAAAAAATGAGTCAAAATGCTTTTTCAAATTTTGTAGAAAAATTTTGTTCATTCAAACACAAAGATATCGTTAACATATTTGGTTTCAATATTTCTTTTCGCTATATTTTAAATTCATATTTTTTTCAAAAGCAATTTTTTTCAAGAATTTAATATCATATGAATCTCGTTTTCACATTTGCAACAAAAAATGTAAATGTCATGGAAAAATTATCCCAAAATATTCTTCTAGAAATAAAAATTATCATCGTTGGATATTAATGATATACCTTTTTTAGCCTAAAATTATATTTAGTTTCTTTAAACCTAAAGACGATCAAGTTTTGTCAAATCAAAGACTATTTACAAGAGTTTAATTCATTGTCAAAAAGTGTTTTTGTTTCTTTGCTTTTATTATTCTCTGGATTGTTATACATTTTGTTGTGCAGAAGAGTGGTTTGATTTGGTGTTCAATCAAACAACAATCAAACAAATGTAAAGAAATTTTGCAGTATTATTATGAAATAATAAAGACTAAAATTGTAAATTTAAAAATTGCTTTGTTAATTGTGTTACATATAGTATTGTTGTTTAATCAAATAGTTTGAAACTAAAAGAAAACTTAATTAATGACAAACCTACTCATCATAAGTCTTACTACATTTTGAAGAAAAATCATACAATGCGGGCAACGTGGGGTCAATTAGTCAGTTCTGTCGTTGGCCCGTGTAACGTTCCTTATAAGGTCAATAATAAACTTCTGTTATAATTTATGATTAATAATAATAAAAATTTGTATGTAAGCTAATAAAATTGATTTTTGTATTAGGTTATAGTTTTAATATGTAAAAATATATTACTTGAAATATGAGTATGTTCTTGGTGATATTTTGTGTTGTACTTATTTATTGTTATATGTCAGTTGTGGAGTTGTGGTGGCATTGGTTTTGGGAGTGTTTGATTTTAGTCAAAGTGTTTAAATTCATTAGAAATATATAAAGTGTATCTTTTTTAAAATGGAATAATCACTCATTTAAAAAAATTGGGAGATATATATATAAACCATGTGTTATTCGCCCAAAGGTCAATAAATGCAAGTCAAATAGATGATTATCACATTTCTTTAACATGTGGAAAATATTAAAAGAAATATAGGAGAATAAATTAGCAATCATATTACCATCTTAACATAAAAAATTTAAAGATAGAAATTTGATTGAAAATTATAAAATTTTAAACACTCAATAGATCGAAAAAATTTAATAAGAACTCAATTGGAATTACTCATAGATAAAGAGAGATCTAAGACCTAATTAAACTTTAAAATTATTACAAAAAAAGAATTCGTAGAGTAGAAACAACTTTTGTTGTAATTCACCATATGAGGCAACAAAAATTTTCAAATTTTGTAGAAAAACTTTGTTCATTCTGCAAAACACAAACATATCGTTAACATATTTGGTTTCAATATTTCTTTTCACTATATTTTAATTTCATTTTTTTCAAAAGAAATTTCTTTCAAAAATTTCATATCATATTATTCTCATTTTTTACATATGCAACATAAAAGGTAGGTGTCATGGAAAAACTATTCTAACAAATTCTTCTAGAAATAAAATTTATCATGGTTCAATATTAACGGTGTCCCTATTTTAGTCTAAAATTATATTTAGTTTCTTTATACCTATCACTCTCCACTACATATCTCAAGTTTACAAATTATGTATCATCTTCAATTGATTAACTTCTTTCTTCGATATCATTTTAATATCTTCTTCTATATAACATTCTTTCAGTGTTCTTACTTCTATATGCCAAAAAGCATTTTTGGTTCTTTCCCTTTATTATTCTCTAGACTGTTATACATTCTATTGTGTAAAGGAGTGGTATGATTTGGTGTTCAATCAAACAATTGTTAAGAAATTTTGCAGAATTATATTGGAAAAATAAAGTCCAAAATTGTAAATTTAAAAAATACTTTGTTAATTGTGTTACATACTCTTGCTTATTCAAATAGTTTGTAACTGAAAGAAAACTTAATTAATGAGAAATGTACTCATCATAAGCCATAGTACATTTTGAAGAAATTCATACAATGCGGATGGGTTAGTCTATGAGTTTTGTTGTTGACCCTTGCAGGATGCGCGGCGTTCCTTTTAGGGTGAATAATAAATTTATGTTATAATGTAAGATTAATTATAAAATAAAAATTGGTGTTTAATTTAATAAATTGATGTTTGTATTTGATTATAGTTTTAATATGTAAAAATATATAAATTATATGTGGATATTTTTTTAGTAATATTTTGTGTTACACTTATTTATTTTTATATGTCAAATATGGTGGGATTAGGTATGGGAGTGTTCGACCATAAACAAAGTGTTTAAACGTTATTATTTAAGTGTCATGTTTTCAATGGTATTGTTTATCATTTAAATTCAATAGAAATATATATAAAATGAGTCTTGTTAAGTGGAATAAAGTCAACCATTTTTTTAGAAAAATGGAATATATTTATATATATATATATATATATATATATATATAAAAGCCTTGTCGTTGTGTTATTGGACCAAAGTTGAATAAATGCAAGTCGAATAAATGATTCTTTAAGATGTGGAGACAATTTAAAAAATAACAGAACAACTAATAATCATATTACCATCTTAATAGAAAAAATTTAACGATAGAAATTTGATTAAAAATTTTAAAATTTTAAAGATTGAACAAATTTAATAGGAACTCATGTTAAGAATTTAAGTTTGAGTCTAAGTCCCACATTGGTTAGAAATGAGAAAGTAGAGTACTATATAAGAATAAAGACCCATAAACCCATTGTCTTAAGATTTTGGGTTGAGAGTGGTGTCAATACCTTATGTGGTTGGACTTAGGTCTCAAATAGAAATACTCATAGATCAACATAGATTTAAAACCTAGTTAGACTTTAAAACTATTACAAAAAATAATATGCAGAGTAGAAAAGCCCTTTGTTGTGATTCACCACCACATGGGTCAACAAGCTTTTACAAATTTTGTAGAAAAACATTGTTCATTCTACAAAACACAAAGATATTGTTAACATATCTTGTTTCATTAATTTTTACATTATAATTTTATTTAATTTTTTTCAAAAGGAATTTCTTTCAAGAATTTCATATCACGTGAGTTTGATTTTGACATATGCAACAAAAAAATTGAAGGTGTAATGGAAAAACAATCCCAATAAATTCTTCTAGAAATAAAACTTATCATGGTTGTATTTTAATGGTGTCCCTATTTTAGTCTAAAATTATAATTAGATTCTTTAAACATAACCCTCTCCACTATATATCTCAAGTTTCCCATTTTTCTACCATCTTCATTTTTTTAACTTCTTTCTTCCATATCATTTGAATACCTTCATCTATATAACATTATCTAATTGTTCTTATTTGAATATCATTTATCTAAAATGATGATGAGTATGCGAATATCCAAATGCTTTGTGGATGAAGTTGAACCGTTCATTCTAAAGTCTCATCATCAAACACGACCAAGTTTTATCAAATTAGAGACCATTATAGAATATGAAAGACAAGAGCCTAATTCATTTTCGAAAAATATTTTTGTTTCTTTCCCCTTTATTATTCTCTGGAATGTTATACATTATGTTGTTCAAAAGAGTGGTTTGAGTTGGTGTTCAATGAAACAAATGTAAAGAAATTTTGTAGTATTATTATGAAATAATAAAGACTATTGTAAATTTAAAAAATACTTTGTTAATTATGTTACGTATAATATTGTTGTTTATTCATGTTCCTGCAGAGAACAAATAAGATGAGTTAGGCACGAGTGTCACCTTACCATGTAGTCCGCTATCTCTTCAATTGGTCTCTTCCCGGTTGGTACATGTCAGCTTGAACCCAGGAGGGGTTACCTGCAGAAGAGTCTACGAAGCTCAAGTAAGTCAAAGCTCTCAGAGAGTCAAACTAGTGATTAATGAATGCGTACCTTTAATTATTGGGGTTCACGTGTATTTATAGAGCATTAATGATGTCTGATTACCTCATGGGTCGGACCTTAACTTGGGCTTTGGCTTGGGCCATGAGTGGGCTTGGGTCCTAACCCAGGCCCTTAGGACCTATTGAATGCGGGGGCTTCTATTTTCACTAAGTTTATTGGAGTTGTCGGCCTGGGCTCTAATCTTATCGGGTCTGCTGGAGTAGCCGGCTTGGACCGATTACTTACCTTGACGACTTACATTGGTTATATGAGGTGTAGGTTATTCTTCTAGATATATAGGTTGAAACCGGTACAAGTTAGTCTAACTCAGCCTAGGCTGAATACTTGGCTGCCTTGATATATGCATTGTTTGCTTATTTGGTTGAGTTTGGCTAGGTGTGTGTGTGTGTTTATTTTATTAGCTCACCCTATCTGCTTGTGTTTGGCGACGATCGTGTTCGTTGTACCCGGGAGCAAATGATGTTGCAGGTGGATCTCGTGAGGCTTAGCAGTGGAGTGGGGAAAAAAATCATGGGAACAATTTATAGGGTTTTATCATTTATGGTTTTAAAATAAAGTTGTAAAATTATTATAAGACGGTCTTGGTATTTTATTGACTTTTGAGAAGATTGGAACTTAGAGTTATCTTTATTATGAAATAAATTCATTGAAATTTACCGCATTTTTGGGAAATGGATTTAAATGTGATTTTATTTTCTTATTTTATTTTATATTACTTAAACTTGTAATATCCGGTTGGGATGTTACACCATCGTTGGCCCATGCAGGATGTGCGATGTTCCTGGGAGGATCTGTAATAAATTTCTATTATAATTTAGGATAAATTACAAAATTAAAATTATTATGTAAAATTGATGTTTGTATTTGATTATAGTTTTAATATGTAAAATTGTATTACTTGAAATATGAATATTTTTTAGTGATATTTTGTGTTGTACTTATTTATTGTTATATATCAAATGTGGTGATATTTGGTCCGGAAGTGTTCGATGTTGGACAATGTATTTAAATGTTGTTATTTAAGTTTTATGTTTTCAATCGTATTGTGTCCCATTTAATTTCAATAGAAAAATATATGCAAATTGAATAAATAGTTATTACATTTCTTTAACATGCAGAGACAATTAAAAAAAAATAACAAGACAAAATAACAATCATATTACAACGTTAAAGAAAAAAAATCAACTACAGAAATTTGATTGAAAATAAAAAAATTTTAAGCACTCAATGGACTAAAAAAATTTAATTTGAACTCAATCAGAAATACTATTAGATAAAAGAGACATTTAAAACCTTGTTAAACTTTAAAATTATTATAAAAAAGAATGTGTAGATTACAAATGACATTTGATATGATTCACCATATGAGCCCACAAGCTTTTTCAAATTTTGTAGAAAAACTTTCTTGATTCTGCAAATATAACATATTTGCTTTCAGTATTTATTTTCACAATATTTTAATTTTATTTTTTTTCAAATGGAATGTCTTCCTAGAATTTCATATCATATGAGTCTTATTTTGACATATGCAACAGAAAATGTAGGTGTCATGAAAAAACTATCTTAACAAATTCTTCTAGTAATAAAATTTATCATGGTTGGATTTTAACGGTGTCCCTTTTTTAGTCTAAAATTATATTTAGATTCATTTCACCTAACACCATCCACTGTATATCTCAAGTTTCCCAATTCTTTACTATCTTCAATTCATTAACTTCTTTCTTCAATATCATTTGAATACCTTCTTCTATATAACATTCTCTAATTGTTCTTACTTGAATATCATTATATCCAAAATGATGATGAGAATGCCAAAATCCAAATGCTATGCGGATGAAGTTGCACCGTGCGTTCTAAAGTCTTATTATGAAAGACGATCAAGTTTTGTCAAACTAGAGACCATTATAGAAGATGAAAGACAAGACTTTAATTCATTGTTGAAAACTGCTTTTGTTTCTCTTCCTTTATTATTCTCTGGACTATTATATATCTTCTTATGTAGAGGAGTGGTTTGATTTGTTGTTCAATGAAACAAATGTAAAGAATTTTTGTAGCATTATTGTGAAATATTAAAGACTAAAGTTATAAATTTTAAAAAATACTTTGTTTATTGTTGTTCAAATAATATGTAACTAAAAGAAAACTTAATTAATGACAAACCTACTCATCATAAACTATACTACATTTTGAAGAATAATTCATACAATGCGAACAATGTAGGTTAGTCCATCATGTCCCGTCGTTGGCCCGTGCAGGATGTGCGGCGTTCCTGGGAGGTCTGTAATAAATTTCTATTATAATTTAGGATTAATAAGAAAATTAAAACTAGTATTTAAGTTAATAAAATTGATGTTTGTATTTGATTAAAGTTTTAATATGTAAAATTATATTACTTGAAATATGAGTATGTTTTTAGTGATATTTTTGTGTTGTACTTATTTATTGTTATGTGTCAAATGTTGTGGTATTTGGTTCGAGATTGTTCAACCTAAACAATGTGTTTAAACCTTGTTATTTAAGGCATTACCATTTATAATGAATTAAGTTATATGACGTAACATTTGACTAGCTTCTTACGATTAGAGATGACAAATAAACTCGTCCCCGTGGGTATTGTCCGAATCCGTCCCCGTTTTGACGGGGAATCTCCACATTGACCGGGTATGGGTATGGGTATGAGGAATCCCCAATATTTTCAATTGGGTATGGGGATGGGGATGAATATATCCCCACCATAATACCTGTCCCCGCCATATCTCCATCCTCATTTAAATTATTAAAATATTCACAATTAATTAAGTAACCCTATATATATATATATATATATATATATTCTTTCTATTTTTTATTTCTTCAAAATATTTGGTTTATCATGAAACTCATTCGCATCTCCAATATATTTTTTATCTTATCATAACCTTTGTGTAGTTATCTTAAAATGATGTATGTCAATTAAAAAAATTTTATGTCTAACATTTGAATATTTTTATTATTTTTTAATATTTTTATTTATTGTATATTTTAAAATGATGTATGTCAATTAAAAAAATTATATCTAACATTTGAATATTTTTATTATTTTTTAATATTTTTATTTATTGTATATTTTCCTTTCACATGAAAATGTTTAATACTCTCAATTTAAGTGTTTAATAGCATAAACATTTCATTTACTAGGTAATATAAAAAAAATTACTTATTATTATTAATTTTTGTTTCATTTGAAGAATTTTTTTATTTCGCTAAAACAATTTTTGTTATTTCTCAACCATTGAGTATGTATGTTGATATTTGAAAAGTTTTCTTAGATATTTAAGATATTTTTCGTCTTATCATAACCTTAATTATACATTTGTTTTTCTTTGTGCAATTCCTTCCAATAGTCTCCAAATTGTTTATAAGACACACATTTGTTAATATTTTAATATTTTTATTTTTGTTTATTTTCATCATGTAGAATACTATTTCGATAAATTTTATCTAATTATTTTTTATTTTCTAACTCATTACAATCATACTTTAATTTTTCACTATAATTGTATAAATAATTTTTATTTACTACAATATAAAAATTTAATGTAATTGCCATGAATATTTTTTTTATCACCATCCAACATATATTGGAGTTTAAAAGATACAAGATCTATGATAAAATTTTATTATGTTTATTATTTGTTCTTTGCGTCATTTTTTTTATCAACCATTGAGTATATATGTTGATATTTGAAAAGTTTTCTTAAATCTCTAAGATATTTTTCATCTTATCATACCCTTAATTATATATTTGTTTTCCTTTGTGTGATTCCTTCTAATAGTCTCCAAATTGTTTATAAGACACACATTTGTTAATTTTTTAATATTTTTATTTTTTGTTTATTTTCATCATGTAGAATACTATTTCGATAAATTTTATCTAATTATTATTTTTTAACTCATTACAATCATACTTTAATTTTTTCACTATAATTGTATAAATAATTTTTATTTACTACAATGTAAAAATTTAATGTAATTGCCATGAATATTTTTTTACCACCATCCAACATATATTGTGGTTCAAAAAATACAAGATCTATGTTAAAATTTCATTATTATGTTTATTATTTGTTCTTTGCGTCATTTTGATCAAGTGATATATTATAACTTTTATTAGTGTATAAAAAATATATTCATTATAATTTAAAATATTTAAGTAAACAAACATTTAAAATATATTTTAATTTAAATATTTTTTTTTATATTTTTTTAAAAATATTTTTTTCCTTTTATATTTTTTTAAAATTATTTTTGAAATTTATCAACTAGGTTTCATTAATGTTTGCAAATTTAATAGATGTTTTGGTTCTTATTAAATTTTATTTAGTATTCTAATCTAAAATGTAAACAATTATAATTTATTTCAAAGTATTTGATATCGAATAAACAACCATACTTCTAATATTGAATATTTGATAATATTATGTTTCCTTTGCCGTAATTTTTTATTATCTTATAAAAATTAATTAAAATTAATATTAAAGTAGTAAGAAAACGGGTACGAAGATGCGTACGAGATTATACCTGTTATCCGGTGGGGATGGGGATGAGATAAAAATTTGATACCCGTTGGATTTGGGTATGGGGATGAGGATGAATTTTTTTTACGAAAATGAGTATGAGATAGTGAAATCTGTCCCGCCCCGCCTCGTTGTCATTCCTACTTACGACGACTGATTCACTTTATTTTGACTAATCTTATATTTGATCAGCAAAAGACATGTTGGTCTGGTCTGATTCGCATAAAAAATACAGGTTAAGTTCTATTATGTAACATTTGTCCCACATAAAGAATTATTTGATTTTGTACTTTTCTTCCTCATGTAAAATACCAAGATTTTAATAAACTTACTTTTATTTTAGTAAATTAGGAGAAATAATAAATTATATAAATCTATTACTTAAAATAAGTACTATTCACAAATTTATTTAGTTAACAGAAAAATTAAATGATAAAAGTTCAATTAAAAAATCTATTTTTTTTAAGTGTTTAATGTATACAAAATTATAGTGAAAATATTCAAATTTAGAATAGATTTAAAATTTAATCAAACTTTATTAATTGATTAAAGGCTTAAATAGTAGTTTGGTCCTAGTTTTCGTTCGATTTTTTCAATGTGGTCCTAGTTTTCGTTCGATTTTTTCAATGTGGTCCTATTTTTAGTTTTTTTTTTTCAATTTGGTCCTAATATTGGTAAATTTTTTCAATTTGATCCTTTTCACTAACATGGTTAAAATAGTTAACGGATGTGAACAGTAATCGCCACGTGTCATTTTGTAATTTTTTAAAATTTTAAAATTTTTTTATAAATTTTTTTAAAATTTTTAAAATTTTTAATTTTTTTTATTTAAAAAAAATGTACAAATGCAAGGTCATATCATGCCACGTGTCATTTTTGTGATTATTTATTTATTTTAATTTAATTTTTTTAATTTAAAAAAAAAATTCATGTGTCAAGCTAATATCATGTCACGTGTCAAAGTCAGTTTTTTATATTCAATTTGGTCCCAATATTCGTTAATTGTTTTCAATTTGGTCCTAATTCTTTTTTTTTTTAATTTAACATTTTTGTTCCTCTCCAAATTGAGACAAAATTTAATTTGTATATATTAAAATGCATATTTTTGTTAAATATTTTTAATTTAGAATTAGAGTTAGTTTAAAATTAAAACGAAAAAAAAAACAATAACACCATTAGTTTAAAATTTTAAGAGGTTAAAAATATTTAATTTTAAACCAATTCTAATTTTAAATTAAAAATATTTAATAAAAATATGTATTTTAATAAGAATATCCATATAACATTTATATACAAATTATATTTTGTCTTTGGAGAAGAACAAAAATACTAAATTGAAAAAAAAACTAGGACCAAATTGAAAACAAATAACGAATATTTGGACCAAATTGAATATAAAAATCTGATTTTGACACGTGACATGATATTAGCTTGACACGTGAATTTTTTTTAATTAAAAAAAAATTAAAGAAAAAATTTAAAATTTAAAAAATAAAAAATCACAAAAATGACACATGACATGATATGAGCTTGAAACGTGTACTTTTTTTTTAAATAAAAAAATTAAAAAATTAAAAAAAAATTAAAAAAAATCAAAAAAATCAAAAAATCACAAAATGACACGTGACATTTATTGTTCACATCCGTTAACTATTTTAACGGTGTTAGCGAAAAGGACCAAATTGAAAAAAAATTTACCAATATTAGGACCAAATTGAAAAAAAAAACAAAAGTATGACCTATTAAAAAAACCGAACGAAAACTAGGACCAAACTATTATTTAAGCCTTGATTAAAAGAATCTAAATAATTATAATACTAAACCATATAGTCGCGCTAAGATTAAACAAAAATTCTAATATTCTTGTAATGCAGTAAAGATTCAACTTAGATGTCAATCCAAATAGCAAATTGAATATATTGAAGATTGATTTCTCAACAAAATAAGAATTAGGGTTCTAATGTATAAACACAGAAAATACAAAATCTAAAAGCAAGAGCTAAAAACCGAAAACTAACTACTGAATTTAAGTTGTGAAATTTGAAAAAAGTAGTAAAAACAATAAAAAATATGCAAACATTGTGAAGCTTAATTTATAGACGCAAGAAGAATATTTGATAGAGGATAAATATTTTATTTTAATTTATCTTTTATAAATATTTATATTTATATATATTTGATTAACTCTAGATTGTACTTTTGTATCGATATAAACTTTGTACGAATTCTGCGATGAATCTATAACAATATATAAAGAGGATTTACTTTTTTATGTCCACATTTCATAATATCAATTCTACCCTTTACAATATAATTATTTATTAAATTTTTTAAAATTAATGGTTATTTTTACCTATTTCTATAAAACTATTTATCTTTTTTAATAAATATAAATTTATTTTCTATAAATTTATCATCAACAATTAATTTCTCTATTCATTTCACTTTATTTTTAATAAATATAAATTTATTTTATATATTAATTTAATAACATTACACTATTATCACCTATTGATATACTATCATCTCATATTTAAAAAATTGCGTACACACATGTGCTACGCTAGTAGCATTAATAACAATAAATATAATAACAATATCAACTGTAAGATCCACTTTTATTGAGTGCCCTAATGTTAAGGGCTGCCACATTGTTAGGCCTAAAGGGTTGGCCCATAGGGTGCCAAGGCCCCTAAAGCAGCCAAGGTCCCTCAATTGCAAGTCATTCTGAAAAATCAATGCCTTACCTCACCCATTTTCTCTCCACAAAACTTCTGCTAGGGTTTGGAGATCTACCCAAGTTCAAGTGAGCTCAACCTCCGTCTCCCGTTCACGTAAGTTAGTTCTCGAACCTAGCCTTTCTAAGTTATTTTCGTGGTTTATGTCGGGACTCACTGTGTGAATCCAATCTCCTTTGTCGTGCCACTATCTCAGTTCATAGATTTGTCCTTGGAGCTATTGGTTTCGTTGGCTTAAGAGTCGAAGTCCAATATTAGCCCTTTTTCAGGTAAGGGAAGCTAGGTTCTTTTTCGCGTTTTTGAAATATGTGGTTTGTTTTCGTTTCTGTTTTATGCTTAAATGATTGGAAAACGTTAGTTTTGGTATATTTCTGAGTTAGGAGTTCCAATATTCATGAAGCTGTGATGTTTGATGTCTTTTCTCGTATTCTGATGCGTCGCACAGTCGCTGGGCGAGTTCCTTGGCTCGTTGGGCGACGGTGTATTTTTATGATATGCGCAGTTTTAGTAAAATTGACTTTCCCGACTCATTAATCGTTGGATTGAGCTCAAATTTTGACCTGTGGTTCATAACATGCTATTTTATGGTTTGACCGGTCGGATCATCGATTAGATGTGTGTAACTCGAGAAATGTGTCACGCAATACTGCAATGATTTTGGTTTCGTGATAATAAATTTTCTTGGGAATTTTGGTGTAAGAATTATGGTTGTAGGTTGTGCTTGATTGTATGGAATTGCAAGTACTTAAACATTGACACTCATTTATTTGGGATGAATATTATTTTATGATATATGTATTTTTTGGTATGCATTTATAAAGTATGAGATGAATGAATCTGCATGAGTGATGTGATTCATGGATTGTGAATGATGAACTTGGATAAATCTTGGCATGCGATTTCAATGAAATGGTTGGTTATATATGTGGTCATGAATTCGGTATGAACAATAATGTTACATTGATAGCATGGTATTGGTATGAGGTGAAGTTCTATATCCCCGAATTGGGAAGAATGGGATGGTATGAAATCAAGATGGAATATGAATGAGGATGGGTTACAAAGGATGGCGTGAGGTGTTAAATGCATGATCAATATTATTTGTTTGTTTGGAATGTGATTGGTATGTTGTCAGTACGTAAATCCACGAGTCTCTAGGTGAGACTTCCTGGTCGTGCTTCAGTGATCGGGACGTAATTCCATGACCCCTATTAGTGGGTGTCCATGGTGGTGCCCCATCTATATAACTTGGTAAGGATTCAAGGTAAGGATTGCATCTTGACACTCTAAGGAGTCAGTTAGTCTCACTTAGAGCAGACTGACTCTTGTGGTGAGAGTAGCAGGAGGCCTGAAACTCATCAAGGGCTAACCTTGTGTGTGAGGGAATTGATTCATTGTAACACTTGTAACACATAGCTCGGGGGTGAGCAGAGGTATCCACCACAAGTGCAAGCATCTGTTGAATCCGACCAGGTTATATGTATCCGGATGAGTCGAGTCGAGTCTTACTGTATTGATTTGAATGTCATAACATGCTTGGATGATCTGTGTATATTGGACTGTGAAAGTATATCTAATTGCATGATGAAATCTTTTTGGCTCTAGCTTACCCTTTGCTTGTTTGATTGCCTTGTATGTTGTTCTTCTACCTTTGCGATGATCATCAATTTATTGATGGGAGCAGATGCGAGAGGTACTCGTGGTCAATAAGGGAGAGATGATTCCGCTGCATAGTCTACTTGTGATGGACTTCACGTTTTATTTGGGTTTTTCTTTAGGGCTAAGGCCCGTGTATTGTATTATCCCTGAGACTTTATTTCGAATACTGGCTATCTCTTACTCCTTTTGGGTTGTAGGCATTGTAGTGAGCTATAGTATTTTCTTTTAAGTACCTTGGATAACGGTAAGGAGTGACCTTATACTCCGCAACTATGCTCTTTATATTATCTGGTGTAATATTTCATTTAATTATGTTATTATTTAAATGAGATGTTACATCAACAAAGTTAATAGTAATATTATTATTAAATGTAACGATATTATTAATATTAATTATGCTATTAATTAAAATAATACTACTAATAATCATAATAAAAAATAATAATGCTAATAAATAAATAAAATATTAATAATAATCGTAACAAAAATAGTAAATGTAATAATAAGAAGTATAATAATAATAAATATAATAATACTATTATTATAATAAGAAGTAATACAATAATACTATTATTATAATAAGAACAGTACTAATGATAATGATGATAATAATAAATATAATAATACTATTATTAATTAAAATAATAATAGTTAAAAGTTAAGCCTACTTTGATTTTTAATGAAGAACATAAAGATCACAAAAAACTCAATCCATTTTTGGGCTTGTTTTGAATATGGTCATGATCTCTTTAATTATTTATTAATTTATGGTGTAGTGTCCGGTAACATCTATAATAATGTATGATGTTAATTCTTACTTTGCATCTTTCTTCTCATATACAAATACCGGAGATTGTCTTAATAGATATTTTTTTCTATTTTAGATATTTATAATTTCATAAGAGAATAAAAGGTAAATAATTCAAGCACATTCTTCATTAATCACTTTTCAAGTTTTAATAACTTATTACTCTCTTTCGCATTTAAGTGACATAGAATTCATTTAAGTGACTAACATTTTTGTAACAAATTTTCCCATCATAATTAACGATAACACATAATGTTTTTCTTTTGGATTATGTTCGTTAGAGAAAAAAAAAAAGATTTATAACAATATGTACGATGTTACAATTTCGATGATGTCATATTTTTTATCATGAAATTCCTCTCCAAACTTTAGGTGGCGATATTTTCAAGTACTATGTGATGAATGATCTTTTGTCAAAAAATAAAAAATTCTTTAACGTCTAAGCAATTTCTATACCATAAAATCAAGACAATCATTTCAAAATGTAAGAATATATATGTTAAATATCAACCTCAATGAGTAAATATTTATAAAAATTATATCTTAATCACATTATTTTAATATATTCTGAATCATATATATATATATATATATATATATATATAATTGAAATTTTTATTGGCTTTGCACCAAATTATGAAAACATTTAATTAATCTTCTTTTATGTGGAGAGTCAGCTGAGTATCGAAGAAGATAATCACACTTTCTTTCATCAAAATGTCATTTCAGATTATTCATATCTTTTTTTAATGGCAAACATCGTTTCAACCTAGGTATTATAAGCAAGTACTACATCACCTTAGTAGGTGGACCATCTACGTCTTCCAAACCACTATTTCCATCAATTTTTATTTTTAAACGGTGATAAACCACATGTTGGATACGCCTTCAGTGACGCAAACTCTTTTCTATAAGTATCTCCTTCAACAACTCCAACAATTTTGTGAAAACTTTTATCGGTCCATCAATTTCTTGCTTTTAAACTGAACAATTTCAAAGTTGCTAACAGTTGTGTAAATTTAACACATCTTGCGAATAACTCTTCCTCTAAATCACAATTAAGAGAATCATATAAATGATCTCTTCCAATTTTGTTTTCGCCAACATCACGTATCATGTCCTATAAATGACCACTCATCCATTTGTCTTCATAATTTGTTCCTAGTGACATCGTAGACTAGTGTAATACTTCTCCATGCCAATTCCAAACTGTAAAACTCCTCACTATACCAAAGATTAATAGATGATTACACATTATGCCTAAGTCTTAACGTATTTGATTAAGACAATGAATACAAAGACAAAAATATATCTCATTCACATAAATTGTATGTTCTTGAGCATATATTGTGTTCACAAAGATTCATCCAACTTTGATCGATATTTGTAACAAACTCCATCAGTCTCAAAATTTTAACTCTACCCATTAATATATATATATATATATATATATATATATTTCTTTCTTCTTCTTCATAATTTGCTAACATGTATACGAAGAAGTTTAACATAAAAATTTTGATAAAATTTTGGAAACATTTTGCATTGGTCTCTGAAGTACACCAAATGAAAGTGACTACTCATGACCATAATCAAGTATTCGGAGAACAACACAAAATGGTATGAATCGAAATATTATCAAATTTATGTATAAACTTCAATGTACACATTTTAGCTAATTATGAAAAATAATTTTTTCAAACTATCTTATCGGACAATTTAAAATTTAATACAAATGATTAAAGTTTAATCATTTGTATTTAATCTCAAACGAAAACTAATATTTGTTTAATGTTTAGCTATAATGCACTTAATTTATAAATTCTTCCAACATATATGATAATGAACTACAAGTTTATTTTAGGATTCACAACCTTATCATAGGTGTCAGGATGGCCGAGTGGTCTAAGGTGCCAGACTCAAGTTCTGGTTTTCGAAAGAGGGTGTGGGTTCAAATCCCACTTTTGACATTTTTGTTTAGACCGATTGGCTCAGAATATTTTAGCCATAAGTTCAAATAAAAATACAATGCATAACATTCATAAATCCTACACAAAGTGCAAATAGCCTATTTAAATAGTATTGAATGACAATTTATAAAGAAATGAAGACTTATTTAAAACTAATTTAGTCAAAATTGATGTTTTAATGTTTTAATCATTTTTTTCAATTTAAAATAAAGTGTAGCAGATACGGGTATCCACGGATACATATACTATGATACCCGTTCCGATAACATGAGGATATAAAAAATACCCGTTATCCATGGGTATTCATTTACAATATTTATTTTCTATCCATTATGGGTTTTATCCACAAATACCCGCAATTAAAGATTTTTTGACATTTATAGCTTGAACCTTCACCTTTTTGTATTTTAGTAAAGCTGATTTGTGGAAGGATGTAAAGGAGGGAAAGTGTGAAGTTATTACTTTTTCATGATCAGGTCTTTCTTTTTCAAGTCCCACATTAGACAGTTAATGGAGGATCTTATTGTTTATAAACCTCTGACAATCTATGTGGATTGTCAAGTTAGGTAGCATTGGCTTGTAACCATAATGGGGGCATTAAGGTGCTGAGACATGCTAGTTTATAGTATAAAAAATATAAAGAGTGCTTGATTTTTCTTGTTTAATGGTTAATGAGAATGAAGACATATTACTTTCTCAAAAGTTGCAAAAATGTTTTACTAGTATGGAACGTGTGGATTGAGGGAACTTATTTAGATGGATGAGGTGCCACCAGTTAAAACTTTGGTTCTTTGAAAATTGTTGTATGGTCATTTACATATTGATTTAGAAGTTAAAAAAGGAGTGATTTTATGCTCAATGTGTTCTTTGTGTGGTAATAATGTTGAATATTTTTCTCATTTGTATTTTAATTGTTTTATTGTTATTATGGGAATGGTTGAAGGAAGTTTTTTAAGATTTGCAGTTTTCTTCTTTGGATTTGGTTGTTCAATTTATGAAGTGTCATTGTAGTCATGTGCTCACAGTGATGAAAGTGACTGCCATATCACTACAATTATTTGGAAGTTTTGGAGGATGAGAAATCATAGATTTCAGGATCTAATTCCAACACTACTACAAATTCTCATATTACATGGGAATTTTCTTGCAAATTTGTTAAAAAAATTTGCAAGAAAAGGTTTTTTTCTGCTATTTTTTCTAAGAATTTTAATTGGCAGGTAATTCCTTCGTGGGTAATTATTTCCTACAAAATTATAAAATTCGTAAGTATTTCTTACAATTCTTTTTGCAAAAAGTGTTTTATACAAAATATTTTGTAAAAAAATTGGCAGCAATTTCCTACAATTTTTTTTTCATAACAAAATTTATAAGTATTTTCTACAAAAAAATTTTCAAAACAAAATTGGCAGGAAATATGAGTTTTTTTAGTAGTGCAATTCCTTTTACTATTTTTTCAAATTAAGGAGTTAAAGTCTATGGCTATTAAAAAAAAATATAAAAAGCATATGAGTAATATTGTCTCTAATATTTTGGTGCTGAAATTTTTCAATATTCAAATTGGGAAAGATATGGTGGTTTCATTTATGGAAGTAATATGGTACGTTCCATCTGCCAATTGGCTTAAGGTGAATACTAATAATGTAGTTAAGAGTTGTCTTGGTTTGGCTTCATGTATTGGTAGTTTTTAAAGGAAGTCGGAGTGAATATTGGGTAGTTTTCAGTATTTTTAGGATACAAACTTCTATTTTTGTGCCGAATTTATGAAGGTTATTTATGCATTGGAGCATGCTTGGAGGTAGGTGTTAAAGGCTTTGGTTAGTAAGTAATTATTTTTCAATGTGTCATGTTTTTTGGATCAATGAGTGGTTCCTTGGAGTATTAGAGGAAGATGACCCCGGTGCTTGCATTTTTGTAAGCATATCCAGTTCAAAGTTTCTCATGTTTTTCGTGAAGAAAATCATTGTGCCGATAAGTTAGTTCATTTAGCTTTGATTCATATAGAACAATATAAGTGATTTAATGTTGTACCTTTATGTATTCATTTAAAGTTTTGTCATAATAGGTCTAGTTTGTCTATGTTTGTAATTTTTATCATAAGTTTGATACATGTTTTGTATTCTTTTTAATAAATTTACATGTGATGACAAATGATTGTTTGAAGTGTCAACTAACATAACTAAGATATGAAAGTTAATAATATGATCTTATTTGGAGAACACAAATTCACTATGGAAGATTTGCCCCAAAACAAAAAACATAATTCTAAACACTTATTTATTTTAATAAATTCAATAAAAAATTACATTAGTTATTATTTGTAGGTATTTTGACTTGTTGCAACTAATCAAACATTCTATTAAAAATAAAGAAAAGTAAGAAAACTAAGTTTTTATTTATAAAACTAATTGAAATTGATAAATTTAATTAAAGGATGTATTCTATATTAATAAATTAATCTACTTATTTAAATATAATTTTTCTTAAGTTTACCTAATTGCATTAAAAAAAAACCTTTTTTCATTCTATAATCTCGCTCGGGTAGTCCGACCCAACCCTAAAACAACCCAAAACTTAAAACGGTTCGGGTTGATAGAGTCCGACCGGACGAATCTCTCTTCTTCACATTTCAAACTCCATTGCGACACTCTTGCGTTTGAAGAGGTATCAAAGCAACACCGCAATGCCTCTGCAACGATGCGCAATTCAAAGTTTGCAGTGTCTCTGCTCATAGCACGTGCCAAGTCCCTTCAACTTCACCACCACACGTGCCAATGCGTCGCTTCTTCTTCTCCAACCTCAACGCCACTCTTCAGGTTTTTCCCTTCTTCCATACGAAGCGCGAATTCCGTCGCCACCACCCGCCTCTTCTCCAGCTACTATTCCCTCGAACAGTTCTCCGATGATGAATACGACGGTGACTTTGAGAACCAGCAGGTTCTTCTTTTCTCTCTGTCTGTTTTTTCTTTCAAATTTTGTTGTTTATTTGATATGCTTAGATGTTTCACGTGTGGTTTTGGTGAAAATGATTTTATTTTTGTTCAGGTATTTTAAGCTCGCCTTGTCTGGTTATGTTAGTATGTTTTGATAGCATGGATTAAATTGAAAAATAGTACAGTTGCATTTGAAGATATTTTAATGCCTATGAACTGGTTGCGGATATGTTTTCTACAAATATTTTTGTTACAAATGCTGAGGCTTTTCAATCGAAGATGGAATTTGATTAAGGTTCAATTTGGATAAAATGGAATCTATTTTTTTGTATTCAGTAGGTTCTGAAAATCATGGTCAGCTCTGGTACAGGGCCACTATTTCTGAGAAAATGTAATGGTTATTGTAGGTATCGTCTACGGTGGCCAATGTGGACGAGTGGAAATGGAAACTCAGCATGCTGTTACGCAGCGAAAAGGACCAGGAGATTGTATCAAGAGATAAAAAAGATAGGAGGGACTATGAACAGATAGCTAACCTTGCCAAAAGAATGGGGCTATACAGGTAAAATAATACACGTTTATTCATGCCTTTTGAAATGAGAGAAAAAGAAAGACTCATTGACTTTAAAAGATATTCAGACTTTTTAAAGAATCTGTGTCTTTTGTTTTCAATTAATGATTCGTGTTGGTTATCATAATACAGTGAGTTGTTTGGAAAAGTGGTCGTTGCAAGCAAGGTGCCTCTTCCCAACTACCGTCCAGATTTGGATGACAAACGTCCTCAAAGAGAGGTAATAACTTGGCTAAGGACCGGTGGGTAGAAAACTTCAATTTGTACTAGGATTGTTTGTGTCCTAGAAAAATAATTCTCGTACATTCCGCTGTCACAGGTGGTGATTCCACTAAGCTTGCAAAGGAGGGTTGAGGGTTTGCTGCAGGAGTACCTTGATAGACTTCAGTTAAATTCTGCAAAGACAACTGACAGCCTGGATGATGGGAACTCCACCAATCAAGTTAAAGAAATAGACATTGACGAAAATGTTGATTCTTTTGTGGATGAATCTGTCATGGAAAAGGTTCTCCAGAAGAGGAGTTTGAGGATGCGCAATATGCAAAGAACTTGGCAGGTCTTGTTTGATTTCTAGAATTTTCCTGTTAGATTTTGTTTGGTATCACACATGCATGAATTAATCACAATTAAGAGTCTGTGACTGTTGGGTTTACTTTTGTAATTTATTAATTTTCTTTTCTGTTCTAATTTCATAGCGAAATTATTAGTTTGTCTATGTGGTCATTCTAACTTAAAATGAAAATATATGTTTGTCCTTGCATAGATTATATCTTATACACAATTACAC
This sequence comes from Vigna unguiculata, assembly GCF_004118075.2. Lineage (NCBI taxonomy): Eukaryota > Viridiplantae > Streptophyta > Magnoliopsida > Fabales > Fabaceae > Vigna > Vigna unguiculata. The sequence continues at coordinate 3,835,936 of NC_040289.1, read as the reverse complement.
ACTGAAGATTAAATGGTACGAGGAGGCTAGGTTCCAATTTTTTAGCTTGGCCCACAAGCACTGTTATGTTCTTTGTTGTACAGTCCTTTCTGTAGCATGTTATTTGTCTGCCTTTGCTTTGTTGTATGAGAGAAAAGTAAAAATTTTACTTTTCTTTTGTGATACTAAATGATACTATTGCTGCCAGCTTCCTGGCTTGCAAGCTTGTGTATTGACCATGGAAGAACTTAAATATTAATTGCTATCCAAATTTGAATACTCATGATTTATCTGAAGGCTTACCAATCAGATATTTGCATGTTCTTAATAAAAGCTTGCAAATGAAGTTTGGAGTTGGTTGACGACACACAAGTTTTCTTTCAGCAATCTTACAAACAAATAATTGTATTTTTGTTGTTTTTAAAAATGGCCTACTTCTATGAAAATAAGATATTTTCATGCCATTAAGCACTCTAGAGCCAGATAGTTAAAAAATGGATGTGTACAGATGCACACAGAGAGTCCAGATACAAGCTTGTAGTGTTGCATAGAGCTATGCTGATTCTAGGTATGAGTATGGTACATGTGGTTTCTGTATGTTTTATTGAGTCTGCTTAATGGGCGTCTTACATTATCCCTATATTTTAAGCGAACAAATATTTTTTAGTGAATTAAGATTCTAAAAAATACCATTTATTTTACTTGTGGCTTTTTCTTTGTATTCTTTTCAATGAATCAGAAGGTTCTTGAAATAATTTGCATACTTTTGGCTTTAAACTATATATATTGTACTTTGAGTACAGGAATCACCTGAAGGCAGGAAGATGCTGGAATTCCGGAAGTCTCTACCATCATTTATGGAAAAGCAAGGTTTACTTCAAGCTATAGCACACAATCAGGTATGCTTGCTAATCGTGTTTCAGTATATATGTGCGAGGTAAGCTATGAACACATCTTTAGTACTCTGAACTTCAAAAACCAAACACTGTATGGACTATCCATAATCCCACAAGGTTTTAGGACATCATTATAAAAAATAAACAGAGAACTGAAGAATGAAACTGGACTTTGACACTTAGTATTTTAGTTAGACTCTACCAAGCCGCCATTACCTGCATCTGAAAAGTATGTAAATTTAAGCTGAATTGGACTGAACCAACACTTAAAATACACTAATAGGTCTTTGAAATCTGCATTGCACCCTGTGGAAAAATTTGCAATGAAAGTCATATCAAAATTAGATTGCATTTTTCTTTTTTGGTATTTGAGTTTGTTTTATTTGTCTTTTCATGCCCTGTATCGAACATTTTTTAAAATTGATTTATAGTCTTTCCTTTGTCCCCTTCCTTGAATGATTAGTTTGGTATTTTCATTTGACTTAAAATTAATAGATGCTATGCACTTAATAAAATTTTTCAAAATGATGAGAAGGCTTGTGATGAGTGGCAGATTGCTTTTAACAGCTCTACAACCTTATAATTATGCCATTTTATTGAATTTTACTTGTTGAAATTCAACCCGTCCTTATTCAATCCGTTCTAGTAATTTTCAGATTAACTATGTTATCACTGTCTATGGTTTTCACTATGAATGAACTGAATGTATGAGCTCAGTTGAGGTTATGAATTCATAATTGATACCTTATTTGATGAATAATGATCTAGGTGATAGTTGTATCTGGAGAGACTGGCTGTGGTAAAACCACTCAAATTCCTCAATATGTATTAGAATCACAGATAGAGTCTGGCCGTGGAGCATTTTGTAACATTATTTGCACGCAGCCTCGAAGGATATCTGCCATGGCAGTTTCTGAGAGAGTGTCAGCTGAGCGTGGAGAGCCTCTTGGTGAAACAGTAAGCTCTGCTTTTCTGCAAATGGACCAAAACTCAGATACATGTAATTTTAAAGAAAACTTAGATGCACATATTATTATTCATGAAGAAAATATAGGATTCATAAACTACTCTTTTTCTTTTGAATGGGATTTTAAAATTGGGAATATCTTTGTTCTTGCTGCTATACCACAACAGAGGTTTTTTGATAGGTGGGCTTCAAAGTTCGATTAGAAGGAATGAAAGGGAAAAACACCCATCTGCTATTTTGTACCAGTGGTATATTACTTAGAAGGTTGCTGAGTGATCGTAATCTGAATGGTATAACCCATGTTTTTGTGGATGAAATTCATGAAAGAGGCATGAATGAAGGTAGTTTCCTCCTGGCTGACAATCTAATATCAGTTAATGCCTTATATAATGCCAAAGAAGTATTTAAGAAGACTTATGCTTTCGGCTGCTGGTTTGTGTTTGTTTCAGACTTCTTGTTGATTGTGCTAAAGGATCTGCTTCCACGGCGTAGGGATTTAAGGTTGGTTTTAATGAGTGCCACCTTGAATGCTGAGCTGTTTTCAAATTATTTTGGAGGTGCTCCTACATTTCGAATTCCGGTAAGATGATCCTCTAGTTATAGTTGAGCTTTTATTTGTGTTGACAGTTGAACTTCAATTATTCCAAATGATAGAAGCCCATGTATATGCAATTAAGTTTTAGTAATGTTGAAATTCAAATTGTTGTATGCTAGGCATGGTATGGTAGTGATTGGGTGGATGAGTGTGTACATGCAGTTTGTATGTTCAAATTTGTGCTTGACAGTTTTTAAGCTATATATTCCGTTGTTGAGGGAAGGTTTAGAGTGTGGTTAGGTTATCTTCCTATGACCACAAAGCAGTTATTAACATAACTTAGTGAATCACATCTAGGATGTTTTATCAATGTCTGAAATGTGAATGAATAGTAACACATAGTATGATTCAGAAATTGTCAATAAGAAGCTTAAATATACACTGTTCAACACTATACCCAGATAATACTCACAATTGTCAAATGCTGCTGAAATTTCACATACGACTAAGGAAAAGTAAACTCCAACTATACCATGCCAACATTTACCAATAGTCATTAGTGTTAATTCATTGGGTGCCTCTATCCTACTGAATGGTTCCTCAGCATGAGTGCAGTGCCCCACATTGTGGATCTTGGACCTTAATTTTTACTTTCTAATTGCCAAGGATACTAAAATGTCATTCTTAAAATGACCACATGAAACCTATATCTTAGAAGGACAATAAAGAGTAACTATAAGTTACTAACATGCTATATATTTTGAATGAGTGGGTTTGGAGCCTTGGTTCCAGAAGAAGGAAAATTAGAGCAATAGAATTGTCAGATATGGTATATATAGTGAGTGATTATATGAAGACCTGTTTAAGAAGAATGAAAGCAAATCACTAGAATAATCAAATAGGTTGCATTCAGAAAGGCTTCTGTAGTTCCTTTTCCTTTTAACAATGTTTTTTAGTTTCTATGACTCCCGTTTCTATGATGATAATTGATGAAAGAAAAAGAAAAAAACAACAAATTGCTGAAAGTTTTTTTGCAATGTTTATTAGATGCTAAATGATATACATGCAATGAGTCAACCATTTCATGCGATACATCTCTTATGTTGGAAGTTTTTTTTTTTTTTTTTTTTTTTTTCTGGTTTTTGCAATGTTTATTCATAGAACGAGGTGGTTTCAATTGTTTTGTTTTCATTGCCCAGGGTTTCACCTATCCTGTCAGAGCTCACTTTTTAGAAGATGTGTTGGAAATAACTGGATACAAGTTGACTTCCTTCAACCAAATTGATGATTATGGTCAAGAGAAACTGTGGAAAACACAAAAGCAATTAGCACCACGGAAGAGGAAAAATCAGATCACTTCTCTTGTTGAGGTGTGCTGCAACCTTAAAAATTTGCCTTTAATATGTACAAGTTCAATTGAAGCTTAAGAATCTCTCTTTATGATTTTTCTGTGCGATTGTGCAATCTTAGAAATTAGAAATATTTAGTCTGAAAATGTACTGGAAAATGTTTAGTAGACAGCTGGCACAACAAACTCATAACCACCCAATGTAAGGAAAGCGGGAAGCTGTTTACAATATATCATATACATGCTAAGGTTATTTTCAATTGATATTAGATCCTATCACCATGTCTGTCAACAACAAATGAGTGGTTTGGGTTGGGATGTTTTCATTCTCTTATACATTTAACTTATTGATGTGATAGAATTGTCACCGTTCTCTTCTTAACTTACTGATGTGAAAGCAAAGTTACCATTCTCTTCATTCTGGTTTGGTTTCCTCATCTATATTTCATTGCATTGGGAGGCTGGGAAGGAGATGGAAAAATCAAATAGATTAAGGAAGACAGAAAGATATAGTCTATCCTCCCACTTGAGAGGCTTAATCAGAAAGAAAGAGGATTTTTATCAATTTATTTATTTGAAATAGTACATCATCCTCTATATATAGAGAACTCTAACTCTAGAGTAATAATTACAAAGAGATATCTAGAACCTTCTAACAACTTCTAACAGCTTCTAGTAGTACACTTAATATCCTACTAACAACATTCCCAATTATTGCTTATTTTGGTGCCAAAACAAAGTTGTTTATTCTCAATCTTGCTACTAATATTTTTTATCACAACAGTGATGGCATAGAGTATTTATATTTTTAATTGCATCTATTTTTAACTTCTGTGTTGCCCAAAATAATGTAGATATTCTTTTTTTTTGGTCTGAGATTGACCTTCCACCCAGTATATTGATCTATTTATAATCAAAAGGGTTACACAGGTGATAAATAGCTTCAGCTATTTTCAAGAGAACAATTAAATTATCACAACTTCATAAGATACATTGAACGTGGTTAACTACTAGGAAAATAAGAAACATTGATTGTCCTATTTCCAACAGTAAGTGGTGTCTTTTATGCAATTTCCACCCCTATTTTTCTTGAGTAATATTTTACAGTTCTCTGTTATCTTTAAAATGAGATGATGTAACTAGATGTTCTTTGTTTGCCTTAGAAACTGAAACCGGATTATGTTGGAAAAATGATCTTTGATTTTCATATTGTTGAACAGGATGCTCTTTCAAAATCAAGCTTTGAGAACTACAGTTCCAGGGCACGTGATTCAGTGGCATCTTGGGCACCTGACTGCATAGGGTTTAATCTCATTGAGGCTGTTCTATGCCATATATGTAGGAAGGAACGTCCAGGTGCTGTCTTAGTGTTTATGACCGGATGGGAGGACATAAGTTCTTTAAGAGATCAACTTAAAGCACATCCTCTTTTAGGAGATCCCAATAGGATTCTACTTCTAACGTGTCATGGTTCAATGGCAACATCAGAACAGGTTGATTATTTCCTTAGTTGGATCCTTTGGGTGTATTGCATCTCCATTTACTCGTGAGCATTTATGTTTTCTCATTGTGGTATGGATTTGTGATTAACCTATCATGTCTTTTGGTTGGCAACACATTGAATTTAGTCATTTTATTGGATTATTTTATGTTTTTCTTTGAAATTTAATTATATGAAGTAATAAATAATTTGATTATTCTTTAAAAGTCGTTCTGTATATTCAATGGTAAATAATTGTTGTAGCTCAAAAGATAAACAGTAAATACTCAGAGAAGTCCTTGGAAGATTGGTGTGTTGGCTATCCGGTTCCCAAAATTTTTCTTTTTATGCGAATGGATCATTGAAATCTTCTGTACCATGCATTTAAGTTCTTCTATTAGTGGAACTCCTACCAAAAGGCTACATCAACAGTTGAATGCCATAGTGATACATTTCTCACTCCTACGTGGCTCATAGGTGTGAGACAGAATGGAATATGACCAGTGCATGCAAATGGTCCATGAATAATTCATCGTTTTGCATTTAATTCCTTCTGTCACACAAGAAATACTGTTCATGATTTTATTCAATACAACTCTTCCATGTTAGCGGAAATCAAGGAAGCAACATCAAAACATTAATGTAATGGAGAATGCACTTACGATTAGTAAAAGAGAAATATATTTTAGAGTGCTTCAATACACCTCTATTATGATCTCATATTTAAAATGCTAGAATTTTGATAAAACAAGAGGGAAGATCAAAGATCTAAAGTCTGAATTGGAAACCTAGGTAGAGCTCATAAGTAGTACTTCCAATACAACTACTTCCTACCGAGATTTGATACTTAACATTCCTCATCAAGTCGGAGCACAAAAATTGTATGTATCAAGCTTGGAACAAATAAACTCAATATGAGGTTCCCTTAAGGACTTGGTTAACACATCTACAAGTTTATCATTTGATTTGACAAACTTAGTACAAATTTCTTTAGACAACAACTTTTCCTGAATAAAATGACAGTCAATTTCTATGTGTGTAGTTCTCATGGAATACTGGATTGGAAGTAATGTGGAGAGCAACTTAGTTATTGCAATACATTTTCTTGGTCTGAATCTAACAGTTTTTGGATAGGATAATAAATTGTATTAAGGAAAAAAGAGAAAGTAGATCAGGAGGAGGCTGGATAGGAAGAAAACAGCAAAAATAACTAAATATGGATCCACTCATCATTTTGTATCTTGTTATATGATAGGCATATCACATTATTAGAATTTCTGGGTTCAAAACAAGTCTTGCTATGCATGTTTCTGGGAATGCCTTCTTAGACCCTGTCATTAATTTGCAATTCATTTTTCTTGCTCTCTTGTTTAGAAAGTTATCTGTTTTGATGTACTTTTTTCTTATTGTTGAGAAGAGAGAAACTGGGAAGGTGTATGATGAATTGTGTGTGTTTAAATTACAACTGAAGCATTCAATCTACTGGGGAGAGAACATAATAACGAAATATTCAGTTACTCTATTTTATACTATTAACATAAGTATAAAATCAATCTGATTAATCATAAATTAATTGATGGTAGATAGTACTGAGGTCTATGATGATGATAGAATATTTATTTCATGTTCAGTTTGTAAGTGCATTTTACTGATAATTGATTATCTTTTTTCCCTGTTAATTTGATTCTATCTCATTGTCTATTGTTAAATTATTTATAATCTTGTTTTATATATTCTTTGTAGAAACTCATATTTGAGAAACCACCTCCAAACATAAGGAAAGTAATACTTGCTACAAATATGGCTGAGGCAAGTATAACAATCAATGACATAGTTTTTGTGGTCGATTGTGGAAAAGCAAAAGAGACCACGTATGATGCTTTGAATAACACACCTTGTCTTCTACCTTCTTGGATATCACAAGCATCTGCACGTCAGGCAAGTATCTACATCTCTTGAGCATTCACTTTTGTTGCTATTATTTTAACTTTTGTAGTGTTCATGCTGCTACTGATGCTCCATCCCTTTTGTATTTACCCTTTGGGAGCCTTTTCTGTTTTTCTCCTGGTAAATATTTATATGTTGTTTAGTGAAAATAATATAGCCTTTGGTGGAGGAAGTGAATGGGAGAAAAGAATAAATGCAGAGTGATGGTAGGAGAGGATGAAGAAAGGGGGTTCATAAACAAAGTGAAATTAAGCTCTGATTCTCATGTCCCTTTAGGTCTTTATATTTTTGCTTTACTATATTTTTTCTGGTTGCAAGATTCATCCTTTTTCTTGTCATTTGTCTTTTAAATTCTGAAAGATGGGGGATGTTTTTTATGCTGCATGTTCATAATCGTTATTGTTTTTGCATACAGTCAAACATGCAGCTAATTGTCTTATTTTTTGTTGGCCTCTTTGGTTGCAGAGAAGGGGTAGGGCTGGTCGTGTGCAGCCAGGAGAATGCTACCACCTTTACCCCAAATGTGTTTATGAAGCCTTTTCTGAATATCAACTTCCTGAACTACTGAGAACACCTTTGAACTCTCTTTGCTTGCAAATAAAAAGTTTGCAGGTTGAGAGCATTGGAGAGTTCTTATCAGCAGCTTTACAGGCACCGGAGCCACGAGCTGTAAGTACTGTCATTGCTCTTTAGTTGTAATGTATATTCTTTGTATTCTTTTATCTCTTACATTTATTTCTCTCTCTTCATACCCTCTCCTATTGTCAACTTCTTTGAGGTTGTTTAAATCATATGTAAAAGTTACTTAAATTACACCTTCACTAAGTTTTTATACAATGCAAATTTAACCAATCTAACCGTGGGATTTCATGATATTATCTTAAAGATCATGTATAAAAGTTTTCACATAATTTTAATTTATATAGATATGTTACCCAATAATGAATATTTATATATTTAAGTATCATATTATATATTATAGTTAACTGACGTGATAAATTTGTAAATAATTTTGAAATTGTGCATGCATGATATAATTAATTACAATATGAAATTCAACTGTTGGATTAATTAAATTTGCTTTCTATAAAAAGTTTTTAAAGGTGTAATTAACTGACTTTTACACACGGTGTAAACGGATCTTAACCCATATACGTAAACTCATATATATAAAATATAGGAGAGATAAAATGACACCAATTTAAGCTACACTAGTACTATGACCTTTTTAATAACTTTTAGGTAATTTATTTTCAAAACTGAGTTTTGGATTGAAAGTTTCTGATGGTTAGATCGTATCTACAAAAAATTGCATTAGTCTAAAATTATTTGGTACTTTATTTATATCCATCAAAATTGATATAGTTTATAGAATATAATTCTTAGCCTATATCCAAATATTGACTTGTTGGTTACCATTTTATTATTCACAATGAAGGTAATATGTAATTATGATCAAGGACAAATTATAAAAGCTAAAAATATACATTTTATAGAAAGTTATTGAAGGTGTCAGTTGTGTAGCTTAAGCTGGTATTATTTGATCTTTGTGCTGATTATTTACACATACATCTCTCTATCTATCTCTCTCTCTCTCTCTATATATATATATATATATATATATATTGGATATAGTAAAAATTAAATTACTCTTAAAGAGATTTCAGATAAATGAAACAGTGAAAAACTTATCACTGTTACTGTTTTACTACTGTTTATATAAGAAAATAATAAGCAGAATACAAAGAGTCAAGGCCCAGTCCTAACCCTAACCCTAAAGAAGGGATCCCATACATGATAAATAAAATATTACATCTCAACACTCCCCCTCAAGCTGGAGCATATAGATCATATGCTCCAAGCTTGGAACATATAAATTGAATTCTAGGCCCTCTTAAAGATTTAGTCAGAATGTCTGCAAGTTGTTCATTAGAGCCGACAAACTCTGTAACAAGATCCTTGGATAGTAATTTCTCTCTAACAAAATGACAATCAATTTCTATATGCTTTGTTCTCTCATGAAACACCGGATTGGAGGCAATGTGAAGGGCTGCTTGGTTGTCACAATATAACTTCATCTGCTCATTTTCACAAAATTTCAACTCTTGAAGGAGTTGTTTAATCCATACTAGTTCACATGTAGCTAGAGCCATAGATCGATATTCCGCCTCTGCACTAGATCGAGCAACAACACTTTGTTTCTTACTTTTCCAAGATACAAGGTTCCCTCCAAGGAATACACAATACCCTGTGGTAGATCTTCTATCAATTGGACAACCAACCCAATCTGCATCGCAATACGCTTCAACTTGAGTACTTCCCTTGTTCTCACACAACAATCCTTGTCCTGGGTTCCCTTTTACATATCTGAGAATGCGAATCACAGCATTCCAATGATCAATGTGGGGATTTTGCATAAATTGACTAACAACTCCCACTGGATAAGAAAGATCAGGTCTTGTTATAGTAAGGTAGATGAGTTTTCCAACCAACCTTCTATATCTCTCTGGATCTGAGACAAGTTCACCTTGATCTCTTGTTAATTTTTGATTTGAGTCCATAGGGCTATCAATGGGCTTGCAATTTGTCAGACCTGTTTCTTCCAAAATATCAAGAGCATATTTTCTCTGTGCAATGATGACACCTTCTTTTGATTGCGCCACTTCAATACCAAGAAAATATTTAAGATGACCCAAATCTTTGGTCTGAAAGTGGCTAAACAAATGGTTCTTCAATTGAGCAATTCTAGTGATATCATTTCCTATGATAACAATATCATCAACATAAACCATAAGATAAACACATTTGTCAGGAGAAGTATAACCATAAAATACTGAATGATCCGCTTCACAACGTTTCAATCCAAAATTCTGCACAACACGACTAAATTTACCAAACCAAGCTCGAGGAGATTGCTTCAAGCCATAGAGAGAACGATGCAACTTACAAACTAACCCAGACTCCCCCTGAGCAACAAACCCAGGAGGTTGCTCCATGTAGATCTCCTCTTCCAGATCACCATGAAGAAAGGCATTTTTAATGTCCAACTGATACAGAGGCCATTGGCGAATGGCAGCCATAGCAAGGAAAAGACGAACAGAACTTATTTTAGCCACAGGAGAAAAAGTATCACAATAGTCAAGGCCGTAAACCTGAGTATACCCCTTAGCGACGAGACGGGCTTTGAGTCGGTCTACAGCGCCAGTCGGACCAACCTTAATAGCATAGACCCATCTACAGCCCACAGACTTCTTACCAGGAGGAAGAGAGACAAGTTCCCAAGTCCCACTGTGTTCAAGTGCCTGCATTTCATCAATCATGGCTTGTCGCCATCCAGGATGACCAAGTGCCTCATCAACATTCTTAGGAACCTTAATGGTAGACAAGGAGGAAACAAAAGAGAAATATGGAGGAGACAAACGATGATAACTCAAAAAATTATAAATAGGATGTGGATTACGAGTAGAGCGAATACCTTTCCGAAGGACAATAGGCCAAGTGTGATTGGAGTCAAGAGAAGATGAAGAGGATGAAGGATCCATGATTCGAGAATCTGGTGGAGAAGGATTTGAGTCACAGGGGTCTTCAGGCAAGGAAGGAGTCACTGGAGTGCGACGCTGATATGTGAGAAGAGGTGGTTGAACAATGTCATTGGCATTTTGAGGTTGAGTTTCAGGAAGAACCAAGGGATCACAGGATGGTAAAGGAAGGACTTGTTGAATAGATGAACTCTCCTCCATGGAGGACAAGAAAAAAGGTGTGTCCTCAAAGAATGTAACATTAGCAGACATATAATACCTTTTGGTTGAGGGAGAATAACATTTATACCCTTTCTGAAGGCGAGAATATCCCAAAAAGACACACTTAATAGCCTTTGCAGAAAGTTTATCGAGACCTGGAGAGACATTATGAACAAAACAAGTACATCCAAACACACGTGGAGAGACACGATACAAAGGATCATTTGGAAAAATTATCGAGTGAGGAATTTTATTTTCAATAGAAGAAGAAGGCATCTTATTGATTAGAAAACAAGCAGTGAGGACTGCATCTCCCCAATGATGAATAGGAACATTGGTATTCAACATGAGAGAGCGTGCAGTTTCGATAAGGTGTCTATTCTTTCTTTCGGCTATGCCATTTTGTTGTGGAGTATGAGGACATGTTGACTGATGTAAAATTCCTTGGGAAGATAAAAATGAGGAAAACGTAGCAGAAAAATATTCCTTAGCATTATCACTTCTGAGAATTTTAATTGTCTTCCCAAATTGGTTCTTAATTTCATTAAAGAAGGACACAAATATGGATAAAAGTTCCGATCTTTCTTTCATCAGATAAACCCAAGTACATCGAGAGAATTCATCAATGAACGTTACAAAATAGTTAAAACCAAAAGAAGTGACATGACTTGGTCCCCAAACATCAGAATGAACAGTAGAAAAAGCAAAATTACATCGTGTCTCAGACTTTTTAGGGAAGGAAGATCTAACATGCTTTCCTAACTGACACGATTCACAATCTAAGGCTTGAATGTGTTTGAGACTCGGAACCATCATCTTCAGCTTGGACAAACTTGGGTGACCTAAACGATCATGCAAAAGTTTTGGGGATGAAGTTGCAAAAGAAGATACTGAGGAGCTTGGTTTTAGGAAATAAAGTCCCCGTGACTCATGTCCTTCTCCAATCAGACGACCCGTACCATGTTCCTGTATAGCAAAGGAATTAGCAGTAAAGGTTACAGAACAATTTAAGGAACGAGTCAATTGACTCAAAGAGATTAAATTGTAAGGACAATGAGGAATGTACAAAACAGAGTTTAAATTTAGTGAAGGTGATAAAGAAACTTTGCCAATTCCTTGAGATGCCACTTTGGATCCACTTGCAACACTAATAAAATGAGGACTTTTGGGAGAGGAAATGGAGGAAAATGAGGAAATGTTACCAGAGACATGATCTGAGGCACCTGAGTCAAGAATCCATGAACTAAGACCTTCCACAGATTGAGAGATGCATGCAGTTGACATTGAAGAGGATGGGCCAGGATTGTTGGATTTCTCAGATTTGTACCTCAAGAATTCTTGGTACTCTTCATCAGAAATTCTAGATTCTGAATGATCAGACTTGGACACATGAGCAGCTTTATCGAGAAAACCATGTAAGGAATAACACTTGTCTTGGGTATGGCCTATTCTATTACAATATGAGCATTGAGGACGCCCACTTCGACCACCACGTCCTCCACGGTTGCTCCGACCTCCTCCTCTTCCTCGTGGTGCTACCATTGCTGATGTTTCAAAAACATCAGTTGAACTTTCATCTTTGACCAATGTAGGTACACGAAGAAGTCTAGTAACTAAGTTGTCCATCGAAGGGATTTGATCACCAGCTAAAACTTGATCACGCACATGATCAAAAGTCGAGTGTAGGTTCCTCAGAATTAAGACCAAATTGAAAATTTAAATCATTTATTGCAACAAAACATTTTGAAAATATAGCGAATTTAAATGAAAGCAATTCAACTTTAAACCTTTGTTTTCCAGTATGAAAATAATGATATTGGTTTGGAGATAGGCGCTTATTAATGTCTGAAAGGTTTTATGGTGTTGAGAAATTGAATATGAAAATGGCGAATTATGTGATTCTGTGTGATACCAAGTTTTTACCATTTAATGGAACAGGTTCAAAATGCTATTGATTTTCTCAAGATGATTGGAGCACTAGATGAAAAAGAAAATCTTACAAATCTCGGTGAGTCTTTTTTCTATCCTATTTTCTTGGTTTATCATGTGCCTATAAATATGTTTCATGGTTATTAGTAATTCCTTTGTTTCCATTTTTTTTTTCAATCAGGGAGTTTTCTCTCTATACTTCCTGTAGATCCCAAGCTCGGCAAAATGTTAATAATGGGAGCTATATTTCGATGCTTTGATCCTGTTCTTACAATTGTAGCTGGCCTTAGTGTCAGGGATCCTTTCCTTTTGCCACAAGACAAGAGGGATGTAAGTCAGCTCATTACCTTTTTTGTGCACAATTGATTCTAATAACCTTTGCATTTGTATGAATTTGGCTATATAGCAAAACAATGAATGCAAACTTGTGCTTCAATATTTTATGACTAATTTCGGTAATATTTCATGAACCAAAATTCCAAAACTTAATTTGTTAGGTCTACACATGATGAATAATTTATGCTATATCCCTGTATGTGATTAAGCAAACATTTACTGGAAACGGATAATCTCATATTTAGCGTGGTGAACTTGACCACAATAGTGTTAGATCTGTGAACAGTGCTAATGTGATGGTGAATATGTTGAAAATCTGGAAATACAATAGATTATTGTAATAAATATAGTTTATAGGCATATTATCTGTGATCCAGAGGAAATTGTCTACCCTCCGTTCATGTGTATTTATTGTACAGATCTATATAAACCTTTACCCGTGCTGTATTCAGACACAGTTTCAACCTATCTATGTCTCTTTTGTTTGTTCTAACAAAATAAATTACTGAAATGTCTTCTCATCCTACTTTTAACCGAGTCTAATGGTGCATGCAATTCATGTAGCTGACTTCACCAAGTGGGATAAGACGTTTATATTATTGTTGTCCTTCTGCCGGGCTTCACATGAATCTTGCAAACCCTCTTATTAATAAAATCTTTCCTTTCACAGTGATCAGAAACTGGTACAAGAATACTGTTTAATTGGAATACAATACTGAATGATTACTGTAAATCGTATTCTCATCGTGCACTGATTTCCCACTGTTGAATTGATCTGTGCAAAATAAATACTACAAAAAACACTCACTGAGATAAAGGTGAATGTCGGAGACCGAGACACCGTAGACTCTTTGAATACTCAGTTACCTCCCAATTTGTACTGAAACCTTCTTCCGTGCTCCCTTACAACCGGCTTCCGTCCCCCCACCTGCCTCATGTGCAGGTCGTTACAATGCCATTTCCTGGGTTGATTACCAATCACATTCCCTTCATTCTTCACAGGAACCTTCAGTCCCCTCTACCCTTTCCCTTCCTTTTTCTCCACACCTTAGTGATCGTTGTCTACTTAACATAGTGACAATTAACTATGGGATGAATTAGAAGGTGCTCTCACTACTGTTGTTGAACTAAATTTGGACTTTCAGCTTAGAACTTGCACATTTCTTTCTTTGGTTGGCTGTGCATAAGCCAATTTGCATTAGTTATCACCTCACCCTACACTTAATATCCCCTTCATCTTGGTATCTGATGTTGTGATTCCCATGTTCTATAATAGTAATAATATGATATAAGGTGGTCCATATTAATTAGTCTTTGAACCTTTTCATTTTTTCTGTTATATGCCAATTGCTTTTCTTATTCTCACATATTATTATTTTGACCAGAAAGGTTAAGTTTACACTTAAAATAACTAAGTATAGCTTTTGCCTTTGTTTTCAGTTAGCTGGGACAGCAAAGTCTAGGTTTTCTGCCAAAGATTACAGTGATCATATGGCTCTTGTTCGAGCATATGAAGGATGGAAAGATGCAGAAAGAGAAGGATCGTCTTATGAATACTGCTGGAGAAATTTTCTCTCTGCCCAAACTCTTCAGGCTATTCATTCACTTCGGAAGCAGTTTAGCTTCATCTTGAAAGATGCTGGCTTGCTAGATACAGATGCAAGCATGATTAACAAATTGAGTCACAATCAGTCTCTTGTGCGTGCAGTCATTTGTTCTGGACTCTTTCCTGGCATAGCATCAGTGGTGGTGAGTTATTGGTTTCTTATAATTTCTTTTTTTCTCCATAGTAAGTTGCTCACCTGGCTTACAAGTTGAGCTTTTACTGGTTTATTTATTTAGTTAATTTTTCCTCTGTGCAGCACAGGGAGACATCCATGTCATTTAAAACAATGGATGATGGCCAGGTTTTATTATATGCTGTAAGTGACAGACCAATTTAAATTTTTCCTATCATCTTAAATGAATAAATTGATGTTGTGTATAATGGTTCATATTCAATTGAATATCCTTTTAGCAATTGACAAAACTTAGATATATTATGTTACGACCATTGTTGGACACCAATTAAAATTAAAATTTCATCTTGGTAACTGCGGCCTTCATCTCAGATATTTAAATCGGCAGTAATAATTACTGAGATGAAAAGCAAATTTAATTGAAAAATAATACGAATATTACCTGTGGTGTTATATATAAGTTTTGCCCCTTCTCAATCTAAATTGTTGTTGAGTGTTGCTTTTAAGAAAACATTGTTTTGTTTTCATTTCTTGTTTTTAGCTTTTACATACAATAACAAGTACGTCTCCTTCTTGAATGTGGTTTGAGCATAGTATTCTTGTTCTCCTGATGGTTAGTTTTATCTTTTGGCCAGAATTCTGTGAATGCACGGTACCAGACCATTCCATACCCATGGTTGCTTTTTGGTGAGAAAGTTAAGGTCAGTGCTGTTTTCATCCGTGATTCCACTGGTGTATCTGATTCAATACTGATCCTTTTTGGTGGTGCTCTAAGTAATGGGATACAGGTGATTAGTTATTTGATTAACATGTTTCTTCCAGTAGACCATCTCTATGGATTTCAATACAGTAACATCATCCTTTTCTTTCTTCTCTTCTCTCATGGGTTTAGGCTGGGCATCTAAAAATGTTAGATGGATATGTTGACTTCTTCATGGATCCTAATTTAGCTGACTGCTATTTGAAGGTTAAGGAAGAGCTCAATAAGCTTATCCAGAAGAAGGTTAGTAGATATTTTTCCTTGCAATATAACATTCTTTGTTTACTCAACAAATATGAGAGGTTGGTGCATGACATGAGTTTTAACTTTTTCTAATAATGTTATTTTTGAATTAATATAATGTTAATCTGTTATGTTGGTTGAAGATAAATAAAATGATAATGGGTTTGTACTAAATGCAGCTTGAAGATCCTAGCATTGACATTCACAAGGAAGGGAAGTACTTGATGCTTGCGGTTCAGGAGCTGGTTTCAGGGGATCAATGCGAAGGAAGATTTGTGTTTGGCCGTGAAAGCCGGAAGCCAAGGCCCTCTAATGATGAAAATAAATTCACAAAAGATGGGACAAATCCCAAGAGCTTGCTGCAAACACTGTTGATGCGAGCAGGACACTCCCCACCAAAATACAAAACCAAACATCTCAAGACGAATGAGTTTAGGGCACTGGTGGAGTTCAAGGGAATGCAATTTGTTGGCAAACCGAAGAGAAACAAGCAACTTGCAGAAAGGGATGCTGCTATAGAGGCATTGGCTTGGTTGACTCATACTTCTGACAATAATCAGCCTGAAGATGATAAGTCTCCTCCCGATGTCACTGATAACATGCTAAAACTCCTCGGGAAGCGGAGAAAATCAAAACGACGCCATGATTGACATGTCTCCATAGATGGTTTTGGGTTAGTTGTTCCTATCCTTTTCAACTTTTATCAGTAGCTCAGCACCATGCAACTTGTTGCATGATTGTGAATGGAAGGGATTTAGGAGAGACCTGGTATGTGGTCCTGTGAAGCATTTTTTTGAGTGGAATATAATTTGTGATATTAGGCTCTTTGATTTCTCATTTCTCGTTTTGGAGGGGTTGATATTGACTTAGGGTAAAATAGTTAATATAAGATGCTCGGCCATGGCAGTTTTCTGGCACTTAGAGGCTCATTGTATATTTAGCCCACCAAATTTTGGTATCATTGTGTACACCAATATTTATATGTATCTTGTGTCCAAGACCAAGATACACAAAGTTGTATTAGTTATTTTAGGAATGGCATGCCCTGCAACTTCTGATAGCAACATTCAATAAAATCTATATTTATATTTTGGTGCTTGTTCTTCCCAGTGAAATTCCCAGTGAAAGCACTCTGATGTCCTGGTAAATTATTTAAATTAGGAGAATGCTAACCAGTGTCCTCAAGGACACTGGTTAAGGAATCATTAATGTGCATTGGTACTATAATTTTTACATTGAAAATTAAAATAATTAAATACATTAATTAAAATAGTATAAATGCATATTACATTTTTTTTAAAGAAAAAAATATCCTTTTAATTTTTAGACAATATGTTTTTGATACAATTAGGACTTTGGAATTTTTTAAAGTCTCTACTCAAAATTAATACTTTAATTGTTTTTTTTTATAATTTTAGATGTTCAACACTATTTTTTTTTTAATTTCAACTTTTTTTATGTTTAATTATATTTAAACATTAAAATACATTTATTTTATTATTTTTATTAATAAATATTAAATAAAATATTAAATATATATGTACATCACTTATGGGTATTTTTGTCCTTTAATTAAAATAAAATTGCATTAATAGTTTTTAGGTCAGATTTTAATTAATATCACACTTAACTATATATTTTTGTAAAATTTTGTGTCTATTAATTATCTTTAATCCGTGCCCTTATGATACTTACCCTTTAAACTATACTAATTGTTGTACCCTTTTTGAGTTTGAGACCCTTTAAACTATACCAGTTGTGAAATGATTCATTTCTCTTTATTTTCTTCTCTTCATCCTCTTCCTCTTTTACCAGCACACTCCTCTCTCCCCTTCTTCCTTCACAGGTACACCCTTTTCTTTCATTCATCATTTTCTTCTTTCTTCATTGGCACCCTTCAACTTCTACCTAAAAATACATTATGAACAATACAAAATGTTATTTCGAATTGTCCTAAAATATATTTTTTATTTTATATTTTAGAATATATAATTTGAAATATAAAATTTATATTTCAAATTGCATATTTTAAAACGTAAAATTTGAAAATAAAAGTTAAAATACAAATTTTAAAAAATATAAGAATGCAGATGTAATTATAGGATAAAGGAAGAATCAGCCCTGGTATCAGCATTTATTGCGTACACGTTGGTACTTGTCTAAAACGGTTTTATATATTTTGTCCTCATGTACTGATCGAAAAGAAGTTATTAGGGAAGTGTATCTATTTTAATCAAGTTAAAATCATCTCAATCAAAGTATAAAAAATGAGTTAAAGGAAAAAATACAAAAATGATAAAATATAAATTTGAGAAATAAAAAATTGGATTCTTAATTAAATGGAATTTATTTTTTTTAAAATACTTTGGTTATTTTATTAAATTATAAAATTTTAATCTTTCTAAAATAGACGATTATCATAAAATATTTAAACTATTTACAAAAATAAATTTATGACGCAATAAATTAGTTTAATTAAATATTAAATTATATTTACTCATTAGTTTATAAATTAGATTAAAATTTTTAAATTGGTTTAACTAGACCACGTAGTGATCAAGTGAATGCCACACGAAGACGCGTGGTGTGCCACGTGAACTATCTGTCGTGCTTAAAATCTATTTTCACATTTTTTTTTCTCATTCCAATTTCGCATCAAATCAATGGCAGCAACTACCACTCTCTCCTTCTTCCACTTTCCATATCCAAAGCTCTCTTCGCACTCTCAATTTTCCCTCTCTTCACCTTCTTCCCGCTTCATACCCTACACTGTTGCTTCCCGCCACAATCTCTGCATCTCCACCACAGCCACCCTCTCTCTCTTGGCTTTCCGAAACTCAAACTCTCCGACGTGTCTCGCAACGGCTTCTAGGAACACTCAGCCCATGCTCCCTCCTTACAACGTTTTGATTACTGGCTCAACCAAAGGTTAACACAATATACACTCTTCCACTGTGAATTACAATAATAAATAAAAAAAATACATAGTTACTGTTTGAAAAATGACTCTTAAATTTTCATTTTCTACGTCTTAAAATATCTTACTGGTTTTTTTTGAAGTAAATTTAAGTCTATTACTGGTTTCATTTATTCTAAGACAACAGTAGAGTCAATTATAATTAAACCTTCTGAATTCTTTTTCGTTTTTGTTAAGATGTATTTCAGGCACTATATGTAATATTAGCCAAAATATCTTATTCGTGTCTAATTAATTTTTTTAATTGAATACTGTTTTTCAGCTTAAAATAATCTGATATCATAATAAATAAAGCATACATTATAAATTTTAAATATAATTTATGTATTTTAAGTATTTATTTATTATGAATTTGAAAAATATTTATCCCATGCTGAAATACTAATTAATTTTTTGTTTCTACTTGGAGCAGACTTTCTTCCATTTAAGAATTTAGCTGAAAATATAATTTTCTTGGACTTTTATTGTGAGTATCGGATGAAATCAAGAGATTCAAATTAATTGGAACTTGGATAAGTAGACTTTGTTTGTCACAAGTAAATGCATGCACAAGGGCACCACCACATCATAATTTTTGTTTTTTGTTTTTTGGATATTTTCTAATTTATTTTCCATTTATACTTTTTATATGATATGATATGATTCAGGAATAGGGTATGCATTGGCGAAAGAGTTTTTAAAAGCTGGTGACAACGTCCTGATTTGCTCAAGATCAGGTGTGCAAAAATTATTGGTGTTTCAATGTGTTTCATACATGCACTCTGTTTACTTTTGTGATTTTTTATATACTTATTCAATGTCTTTCAAAATTTTATATCACTTTTGTTGATTCAATGGTGATCACGTTTTTTTTTTTTTCACTTAGCTCCCTTTAATTATGTTAGTAGAGGTTGAAAAAAAAAATCGTTTGAACTCTCTGCAAAACTTAATCTACTTTGGCTACAAGAAACATATTTACATGCTATTTTTTTTTTTCTCTAAGGCTTGATTTTGTTGTCGAAAAGTTTCTTCAATCACAAAATTATAACAGTTAATATATGTTCGCCTTCAGGCCCTGGAAACTTGTGTTTTGTTATTGCTCTTGGAAAGTAAAATTGTGAACCCATGACACAGTATGGTCTTAGGTTAAAGTTCCACTATATGCAAGTAATACTTTCAGCTCTAATCATAATTTTACTTTTTTTTAGCTCTTGGAGATTGAACATTGGAGTAAATCAGTTATTCTCTTACATTGCTTTTAAAATATTTGTTGTATCAGATAATCATTTATGGGCACCTGTTTACTTTCTATTAGTCCCAGTTCTTGTTATCTGTTCTTCTCTTGAAATTTTAATTCACGTTACAAATTATTTCTGAATGCCTGGGATTTTACAGTCTTATTTATCTGAATTTTTTTGTCTTTCTCTGTATCTTTATTTTCATTTAATAGATGAAAGGGTAGAGGCTGCTGTCCAGAGCTTGAGAGTAGAATTTGGGGAGCAGTATGTGTGGGTACCTCCTCCTGAACTTCTTTGTTAATAGTAATCCTACTATGACAAATACATAGTTGGTTTGCATGTGTGTTCTTACGTATTTGCTTTTGTTTCATGCAGGGAGCTAAATGTGATGTGAGAAATGCAGAGGATGTGAAGAATTTAGTTTCATTTGCTCAAGAAAAACTGAAATATATTGATATATGGGTATTAGTGTTTGATTTCTTTTCCTGTTGTGATTGTTGATTTTGCATATATTGGTGGGAAAATATTTCTAAGATTTCATTTTAATTAGTTCTTATTATTGAAGTCATGGTCTGACCATTTAAGCTGCTGTTCTTGTGACTTTAGAAATGATTTTTTAAACTACTTTCTGTAGTACCAGATTTCATATGATAAGTTCAATGACATTATAACATGTTCTACTCGGATCCTTTTTTATTTTGAAGTGGCATGTGTTTTCTTTTCTGCAAATAAACAATTCTGAGTGCAGTTATATCTACAAATTAAAGAATTAGCAGTGTCTTGCCTATAATCTGCTACTGTGCTAACTTCATGAAAAGTATGCTTAAGCGTGCAGTTTATATATACACTAGATTGTAGCAAATGACCAATTAGAAGTTGGATAGTTTATATTACTAGCCACACCGTTATTTACTTGGTACTTCCTTATTGTGGAACTTGAACCAGAGACCTGACTGTAGTAAATGTTTGCCATTAGTACCTGGAAGCTTGTGTTTTCTTAATTACTTCTTGTGTCAGTTTGCTCTTGTTAGACTCTTTGGAGTCAACACTTTAGATAGCACTTGACAAATAAGCTTTGTATAATTCTTTAATCATCTTGTTCCATACATCTCATTTACGGTCAGCTGTCTTTTACAGCTAGCAACATGCATTTCCCTTCCACTCTCCTCCTTAGAGGAATACTGACTTTTTTTTATCAATTTTATTATTAGTTCCAGCCTTTCATTCAATATGTTTCCAATTACACTAATTCTAATTTTTTTAACTTTATTTTGAGAATTATGTAGATCAACAATGCTGGATCAAATGCGTATAGCTATAAGCCACTTGTTGAGGCTTCAGATGAAGATCTTATGTGAGTGTGCGATGCACCTTCTACTCTAAATGTCAAATTTTTAAATTATAGCATTTTTTATTCTCTGCTTGCAGTGAGGTGGTTACAACAAATACACTTGGCTTGATGATATGTTGTCGAGAGGTAAAATATATTCTCATCTAAGAGGCACATGAAATATAAACAAAGTGAGTGCACTATTATGCATAGATATTTAGTTTCCATTTAGGCAATCAAGATGATGGTGGACCAACCTCGAGGAGGTCATATTTTCAATATTGATGGAGCAGGTTCGGATGGGAGGCCAACTCCTAGGTACCTTTTTGGATTTACTGGAGTATTTCATCCATGGTTTTGGTGCAATGCTTATTAGGCATGGTTGCTTAGTGATGCATACTGCTTCCTGGGTTCTATAAATCTAGAAAGCTTGTCTTATATAGCGATCCCCTGGGCAGAAGTCTTGTATGATTTATTTGCAACATAACAAAAATATTTATGATGGTCATTAATCATTAATCAGTTGCTATTTAACATACCAAATCAGTTATTGTTAACCATTTGTTAATTATATAGCATCTCACTTGGTCACATTTTGATGAAAGTGATAGATTATGTGTACTTTTAAGTTTATTATAGTTTCTTCACTTTAGTAAGTCTTATATTTCTGCAATACTTGCAAAGGCAGCAAAGCCTAGGAGTTACATATAATCGGTGGTGTCAGTTGAATTTAGTTTTTGAATTAAATCCAAGAAAGCACTGTAGATTCCAGTTGAAATTGTCAACTTACAAAGTTATCACCAGTCCTATATGCCATGGTGACAATTCACGAATTCTACCTCTATTTCTTAGGTTTGCTGCATATGGAGCAACAAAGAGAAGTGTGGTGCACTTAACAAAGTCATTACAGGTTATTGTTTTGCATTTTAAAATTGTTATTTCTGTTCATGTACCTTGAGTATCTATGATTCTATTTATTTGTAGTCCATTTGTGGTTTTTATCGATTCTTCCTTTCTTTGATTCCTAGCTCTTCTAATAAATAAGAGACGTGTATTACTAAATTACCAGCTTTATTTTGTTTTAAAAAAAAAAAAAACTATGGTTCTTATCTACTATCTACAAAAGAAAAGATGAACCAGACCAATAAAAAATCTACCAAAACATATTTTGTATTGTCATTCTAAATTTTTTGACAAGATAGGTTTACTAGCAAGGGTAAGAATGTTGCGGGAATGAATAGACATGCTAGGCAAGATGGAATTAGAAATGCATTGCAGAGAAAGTTTGGAGCACTTTTTGTAGAAATCTTGGCTTAGGGGGTTTAAGCTTGTGGAGGAGACTTGTGGAGGCCCTAGTCAAGATTGCAACTAAGAAAAACTATGGATGAAACCTTCAAGAAGGGTTTAAAAGTCAAGGATTTGTCTATATACTTGATTTTACAGTATAATGTTTTGATACAACTTGATTCATCTAGATGAAACGCATTTCCTTGATAAGTCGTAGATTTTATTGTCATTCTCTTAATGCAATTCTTGGTGTTAAAAAATAAATGAGCATATCACATACTATTGGTAAATAATCAGCGAAACTAGACAATATTTAAAATTAAAGTATGTGTTGGGCTCCTGCATTGACAAACAATGCCTTGATCTATCTAGTAGAATTGTAAGTTAAATTATTCAGCCAAAATGCTTTAGCTGCTTACAACATGGTGTTTTGACGTTTGTAGCTATTTTTTCCGTTTTAAGCTGGTAAAGTTTTTCTCTATTCTTCCGTTAGACATATTAGATACAAATTTTCTCCTTTCTCTTCTTCCTTCATTGTTCTAATAGATTTCTTTGAATAAGAATTACAATTATGGCTACGGAGATACATGTCTATGTATATAATACGTCTTCTTGACATTTCACAGGCAGAATTGAAGATGCAAGATGTTAAAAATGTCCTAGTGCATAATCTTTCGGTAGGTTTTTTCTTTTTTATATCCTATGAAATATATTATGGGCATGGATACAAAAGCTTGCATGTTTCTCCAATTTAAGTGTTGTCGTGTCATTGTTATTAATTTATAATAAAGGAAAAAAAGGTTTTATTTTTTGTATACTTTCGACCAAAGGTAGTGAAAACTTACAGTATTTTTATATTGATTAATTTGATCTCCAAACCTTAAAAGCATATGGATTTAGTCTTTTCCCTTGAGAATTCATCATGTTTTAAGATGTTAGGAAGGAACCAAGTCACATGCTTTTTATAGTTTAAGGAGTAAAAACTTATTAATATATGCAAGGACCTTGGCCACATTTAACAGAGTATAGAGATTAAAAACACTTTTTTTTTTTCATATAATAAATTAGCAACTCTTCCATAAAAAAAAAAATAATAATAATATTACATGCTTTTTCATTTGCAGAGTCATTCCAGTTCCCTTTATTGTGTTACTAGAACTGAGAATCCCTTTACTTTTAGAGCCTCATTTACTAGAGGAGGCTTGAATGTGCTCAAGAACATACAAATATTTATTACCTTGTACACTGTGATGGAACTTGGTGGTGAGGAACTTGTAGCAAAGTTATGTTAGTCTTACAACAACAACAACAATAACTCCCTTGCTCATCCACTAGGTTAAATAATGTTGTTAGCCTTAGTAAAAAAAAAATAATAATAATTTACCTATTCTATTACCTATCAGACAAACTTATGGTATAATGAATTATTTATAGTTTCAATATGAATTCTCTAGTTTGGACTATGTGCAATTTGATCTCCCAAGATTTTGTGTGTCAATTAAGTCCTTTAGAAACTAAGCAAAATTAGTGTTAATTTCTCTTTGTTTATTATATGCTGGACTCCTCCTAAAGTTTTAATGTTTGGTTTTCACATCCATGTTTATAGCAGTTGTTGTTTTTTTTTCCTTTTTCAATGTTGCAGCCAGGAATGGTTACGACGGATCTTCTCATGTCTGGTGTTAACACAAAGCAGGTAGATTTGCAACCAAGTTATATTATTATATTTTTCATTGTGTTTTGTACTGACTTCTTTGTTATGTGCAGGCAAAGTTTTTCATTAATGTCTTGGCAGAGCCGGCTGAAGTGGTAAGATTTTCACAGCAGGGAATGGTGATACATAAGCTAGTTTTTTACTCTGTAATCTACCATCGTTATTCTCACCTGATATACATTAGAACTATTTGCTCATTCATGCTGCAAAATTTTCCTGGTTTTTGTGACTATGATAAGCACCAAACACTTGGAAAACCTACTCTCATAAGCTAGCCGTTACTATAAGAGAACTAAACACTCGAATACTCTATCCAATATTCTATTCTACTTTATTTGAGAATTAAAAATCTCGTACTAGCCAAGTCTATCAGACGAACAACGTGTAAACAAACTCAAGTAAGAGTAATATATTGCAAGTAAAAAATCCTTCATGATTACTTTCGTAGACCCAAAAGATTAACCTATTAGATTAAGGACTGTCAAACGATGTGATTTCTATTTTGTGTTGGATGACATGACATATGCAGCTCATTGATCAAACGATGTGGTGTTGACAGGTTGCAGAATACTTAGTTCCAAACATTAGATCCATCCCTGCAAACGGATCAAAGAAACCAACATACATTCGATTCCTCACCGGTTTGAAAGCCTATTCCCAGATATTTTCAGTTAAGAGATAAAGCCTAATCTATAGTAGTCAACTTCGTTGCATGCGTTATCGTTAGTTTCACCTATGCACATTTCCATTCCATAGCATAATCTAGCATTTCAATCTTGTTTATAACTTCATGCCTCATTTCCTGTAACTTTACAGAGATTGGCATTCGGGGCAAGAAGGAACCGATACATTCTTGAAGATTGAACTTCATAAAAGTTTGTGCAATGTGCTACTTTTATTTCTGTTTTAGATGTCTATTCATCCCCCCTCCATTTATTTTGAAATTCTAAGCCATTCTTTTCTATTATTATTCTCGGTGAAACTAGAATTTACATGTTTTAAGGGTAGATATAGGTGATAAACTACCTTTAGGCAATGAGAAAGAAGTATTAAATGAATCGTGAAAGCATTTCTTAATGTAATGATTTTCAATAAGAACGTCTTTCTTAATGTGAAACTCATTAGTAATATTATTATTACCATATAGAATTATTGTGGGAATTGCTATTTGCCGAGACAAAATTCTGTTGACTTGACAAACTTCTGCACTCATACGTGTATATTATCATTTTAATTCTTGTAAATATATGGTACATGTTTTTTTATTTACAGTTATTTAATTATATAAATTAAGACATTTAGTATATTTTTTTTGGTTAATTTTATCAATGTAGAATATAAAATGACATTTAATTTATTTAGTTAGTGTTTTGTATTAATTTAAAATACACAACAAAAACATTTTTTCTTGTGAATTTTTTAATTGTGATAACGTTTTTTTAGTAATATACATTTGTCTTTTTTGTTTCTTTTCTAGGATACCCTTCCTATTCAGAAATTTACATAACAACTATACATTGACACCCTCTCTAATACGTTTGAAAAATATTGCTTACATCCTTTATATATATATATATATATATATATATATATATATATATATATATATATATATATATATATATATATATATATATTTTGTAACGTTTTATTTTAATAGATAAATCTATTTAAATAAAACATTACATAAATTAAATATCAGAATGACACAAGGCTTAAGGTATAAGTATCTTATAGTCATCTGAACATATCGAAAAGAAAGCTAAAGCACACCGTGATGCCAATAATAAAATAAAAAGTAAAAGTTTGACAATTAACCAAAGACCTAGACAATAGTGTCTACAGGTGGTACTTGAAGGAATGAGATCTAACCACAAGTCGGGCTACACAATGGAAATTCCATCACTCTGACGCACAAAACGTAAAAGGAGAAAATCACACATAGAACACACAAGCAAGCAGAAAGGGTAAGCTAGAAAAAAACATTTTATCATACAATTGCATACATTCTCATAGTCTGAGATACATACATCAACCAATCATGTGATGACTCGCCAACAATACACTAAAACTCAAGACACGACTTATCCAGATAAGTATAATTAGTCTGATTCATCGGATGCTTGCACTTGTGGTAGTCTCTACTGCTCTACCGAGCTAATTGCCAATGAGTTTCATCCAACCACGCACAAGGTTAGCCCTAAAGTGTTGTGTTTCAAGCCTCCTGCTACTCTCACCACTTGAGTCAATATGCTCTACGTGAGACTAACTAACTCTTTAGAGCGTCAAGATGCAATCCTTACCTTGAATCCTTACCTTGAATCCTTACTAAATTATATAATGAGGCATCACCATGAAACTCCCATTAACAGGGGTCATGGAATTACGTCCCGACGAATGAAGCACCACCACGCAACCATTGTGGAATTACGTCCTGACCAATGAGGCACCACCATGAGATTTCACCTAGAGATTCATGGAATCAAATAAGATCTCTCCCATGGAATCTCCTATATTCTCACACAAGCATTTGAAGACACATTAAAATCATACAACATATTTCTCTCTTGAAAAATAACTAATTCTTATAATTTTTATTCAATCCAACTTAACAACACATTATGCAAACGATTTTGGGATTTTAGAAATAAAACTGCAGCTTGTGTAAAGCTCCAAAAAATTTGTATTTATATTCAAATTAAATATGATTGAATCAAGAACAAAATGAAACAAGAATCAACTTAATTGAATAACTATAAAGAAGGTTATGCACCAAACAAGCAACAAAGGTCAATGTTGTCAACAATCAAACTACAGTGATCTTGCGATAAAAACTGCTTTCAATACAGAGCTCCGATTCAAGATCCGACAAGTCAAAGTTAAGAACTATGTGTTAAGGATCAGCTGTTAAAATTTCAGTTCGATCCAACGGTTAACGAAGTAGGAACCTTCATTTTACGAAAAGTGTGCAGTGTTGTCAACAACCAAATTACAGTGACCTTGCGATGAAATCTGCTATCACTACAAATCTCCGATTCAAGATCCGACCAGTCAAAGTCAAAAACTATGTGTTAAGGATCAACTTTTAAAATTTCAGCTCGATCCAATAGTTAACGAAGTAGAAACCTTCATTTTACAAAAAGTGTGCAGTGTAGAAAAAAAAGTAGCGCCACATCAATCAAACATACTCATTCTAGAACGAAAATAAGTATGTATTTCAAAGAAAAAGCAGTTCTAGCTTACCTTACCTGTAAAATGCTAGCAAAACCGTGCCAACACTCGAAGGAGAGCACCACGGAATGTGGCAGCTTGCGAACTGGAAAAACAACCAAGGAGGACGAAATTGAGATTCCCAGCTAAGGTCACAGCGGAAACAGAGTTTCCAAACAGAATAGGAAACGTAAAAGAAACAAGGGTCTAGAGTTCTACTTACTCAGAAGTAGAGTTCGATCACCCAACGGAGGAACTAACTCAAACCCTAACAGAGCTTTGAAAAGAGAGAAAAGTGTATGAGGAGAAGGGATTGTCTTGCGAAATGGAATAGAATGAGAAGGTTATGGCTGGTTTAGGAGTTTTGGACACCCTATGTACCAACCTTAGATCCAACAGATTGGGCTAGGCCCTTAAACTTTTAGGACAGAAATAAGTGGATATTATAAAAGGTTGTTTGATAGATGTTGAAGTGGTCGAAGGTAGCTCATGACTTCAACTGTTTATTATAATAAAACTTATCATACTAATTAATAAGATTAGAATCATAAATACACTGATTAGTCTTTAAATAAATGGGTCATTGAATAATTATATAAAACAGTAAAGATTTGTTGTTGAAGTTTTACTAGGTTAAAAAGTAGATAGAAATATTAGGGTTCGAATAATTTGTGTATGGAAAGTTTTGTAACCAGAAGAAAGATGTAGAAGATGTAGTGGAAACTAACAATAAAAGGATTATGCTAGATAAGAGGATGAATAAAGTTGTGAAAGTAATATAGTATAAAACATTATATTATTATTTAGCTTTTATTTTTTTAAAAAAAATATAAATAAGATAGTAGGGTAGTTCATCTTTATAAAATTGATTTTTCTCTATTATAATTATTTATGTGGCAACATATGAGGCTGGTTCCACAAAAGTAAAAGGAAACAAGTCTTATACACCAATATAATCTCTTTAGTATGAAATCAAATGAAAACTTGATGGGTCTTTTTTTCGGTGAAAAAATCATTATAAAGAGATTATACAAATGTAATATGAGTTAACAGATAAAAGGGATTTCAACCTAAAACATTAAAGTGATAAGTTTATAATAAATATTCTTTTTTACGTGGTGTTTAACATTTTTCATTTTTATTTAAAATAGAACTTAGATTTATATTTTAATTTTCAACAAAACATACAAAAGTATGTGTGACGATAATTTTTTTTCTTTTTCTAATTATTATTATTTTCTATAATATACTTATAAAAATTTAGAGGCAAAATTATATACTGATATATAATTATATTTAAAATATTCACATTTATATATGTATATTTACAATATTGTATGCATCTTATATTTATACCATTTAGTACATCTTATATTTTCTATACTACAAGGGGAAAAAATATTATTTATTTACAGCTTTTCTCTCATATACTTGCTTTCAAACAGGTGGAGGGAAAAGGTTATGGATAGGGTTCACTTGGACTGTTGGAGGTAAATAAAAGGTAACTCCGATTTGTCCTTCGATGATAATCGGCGCATTCGGATTAGAGAGAAAAGTAATGGTAGAGTTTCCCGTTCCCTGAAATGTTACAGAATTGTTTACTGCATTGGTTTGCCATGCATTCTAAGGGAAAACAACTACAATGTCGGCGAAGAAGGCATCATGCATGTTTGGAGCAGCCATCTATGATAATGTTATAAAATTTTGTTTTCACACACAATCATAAAATAGGGAAGTGAGACAAATATCACAAAAAAAAAACAGCATATCATAATAAAATAAAATGAAATGAAAATTCTCCCAAATCCATAAAACTGGATTTTTATTATACTTGTATAAAGATATTGATTAATTTTGTAGTGACTAGTCAGGATAAATGAGCTCATGGCCAACAAAGTAACTCAAGAACATATCAACTTGAGTAATACTAACTCGTTTAAATCCCCAAGGTCATACCTCCAACTACAATAATCAAATCTTTATTTATCATAAATTTTATTTCAATATTAAACTATAATAAATAAATAAATAGATAGGATCAATGAATAATTAAAATAAATAAAAAGGACCAGTACGTAACTGAAGATAAATATAAATAAGTAAATAAGAGTAAATATAAATTGAATAAATAGGACCAGTGCACAACTGGAGATGAATATAAATAAATAAATAGGAACGAGAACTAAATATAAATTAGAATGAGGGTAGGGACACCTCACTTAAGGTAAATATAAAGATAAAAGTAATTATAAACAGATAAAAAAAATAATCAAAGTAAAAAGATAAAATGATAGATGTCTCCTTTTCTTACCTTATTTATCGTGGAAATTATACCAAGGTTGTACTAAGACTTCGATAATATTTTTTTCCTCTTTCTTCCTTCTCACACGCACAGCTTCTTCTCCTGTTCCTCTTTTTTTTTCTTCTTTTGTTCTCAATATCTCTCCTCTCTTCCTATTCATCATATTTATACTCTTATTTGTAATGATTACATTAGTTCAAATTTAACCCCATTTCCTATGATTTTGCTAATTTCGTTTCAATTGAATTACTGGTTCGTAGATTTTTTTTTCCTTCACATTAACATGATAGAATGACATTTATTGTTATTTTATCCTTTATATTTTATTTTTTTAATAGCTTTTACGCGTTATCTACTTGTCACCCTTTTATTCTTTTTTTTTTTTTTTGCATTTATGGAATTACCTTATACGATAATAATTTAATATTAATTCCAATGTATACAATCTTATAGTTTAATTTGAAAATATATATTTCAAATATAAGTTATTTAAAAAAAATCTAATTAATCTTATTAGGATATATTTTAAATTTGTCCTCAATAATTCTTAAATTATATGAAAAAGATAATTATAATTTCATAAAATAATCTTACTAAAAAAATTATATCTCTTTTATTTTATTTATATATATATATATATATATATATATATATATATTTTGGATGTTACAATTTTCTCCTACTTATAGAAATTTCATCCTCGAAATTTGTTTTTTATTGACTAAAATAAATGAGGATAAATTCCTCTTATTTTTTCTTCTAGTTTCCATGTAATATCTCCATTAGCTTCATTCCACATGACCTTCACTAGAGGGATCTGTCTGCCTCTCAATTCTTTGACATTCTTGTCGACATTGCGTCAAATGTAAGGTTATTCTTTAACTGTATTGTATCAGGTCTTATCACATGATTTGGATCAAAAATATATTTTCTTAATTGAGACACATGAAAGACATTATGAAGGTCGGAAAGAAACAAAGGTAAGCAAATTTGATAAGCATCAAGACCTATTTTTCTCAGAATTTGGTAAGGGCCAATAACCTGGGGAGTGAGTTTCTTTGATATCATCACTCTACCAATTCCAGTGGTTGGTGTAACTTTCAAGAATACATTATCACCTTTTTGAAATTCAGGAGGTCGTCTTTTTCTTGTTAGCATAACTTTTTTGTCTACTCTGAGTTGTTCTCAATTTTTCCCTAATCATTTTGATTTTCTCGGTTGTATGTTGAATCATGTCAAGACCTAATACTGAATTCTCACCGATCTCAAACCAACACAAAGGTGTTTTACATTTCCTTCCATATAATGCCTCATAGGGTGCCATACCTATGTTGAAATAGAAGCTATTGTTATAAGTGAACTCAATCAAGGGCAGGCATCGATCCCAACTATCAGAATTTTCTAACACACAAGCTCTCAGTAAATCTTCCAAAGATTGAATGGTTCTTTCAGATTGTCCATCAGTTTGGGGATGATAAGCTGAGCTAAGGTGAAGCTTGGTACCTAAGGCTTGATGTAAAGTTCCCCAAAATTTTGAAGTAAATCTAGGGTCCCTATCAGATATAATACTTATTGGAACTCCATGTAACCTGACAATTTCTTTTATGTATAATTCAGTCAATTTTTCCAATGAATACCTAATGTTAATGGGTAAGAAATGAGCATATTTTGTTAACCTATCCACGATAACCCATATGGATCAAATTTTTGAATGGTTCGTGGAAGGCCAACTACAAAATCCATTGTTATACTATCCCATTTCCATTCAGGTATATCTAAGGATTGTAGCATTCCTGCTGGCTTTTGGTGTTCTATTTTAGCTTTTTGACAAACTAGACAATTTGCTACATATTGTGCCATTTCCTTTTTCATTTTGGGCCACCAAAACATTTTCTTGAGATCTTGATACATTTTTGTTGTGCCCGGATGTATGCTTAATTTGTTTTTATGTGCTTCTTCTAGAATCATTTTCTTAATTTCCTCATTATTGGGTACACACATCCTGTCCTTAAATCTCAAAGTTCCGGTTTTATCTATGCCAAAATTCTCCCCACCCCTTTGACCTATCAATTTCTTTTTCTTATTAATTAACTCATCACTTTCTTGTGCCTCATGGATTTGCTTTTGTAAATTGTTAGTGATCTGAATGGAGTTTAATTGCATTTTATCATGGCTTAGGGTGACCGACAAATTCATGTCTCTAAATTTTTCTAACAAACTCATTTCATGAATCATTAGTGAAAAGACATGTAAAGATTTTCTGCTTAAAGCATCTGCCACTACATTTGCCTTTCCTGGATGGTAATGTAATTCAAAATCATAGTCTTTTAGAAATTCCATCCATCTCCTTTGTCTCATATTTAATTCCTTTTGGTCAAACAAGTATTTAAGACTCTTATGATCACTAAAAACTTCAAACTTACCACCATAAACATAATGTCTCCATATCTTAAGTGCAAAAACAATGGCAGCTAGTTCTAGATCATGGGTTGGGTAATTTTTCTCATGTGTTCTTAGTTGCCTAGAATTACATGTCACTACCCTTCTATCTTGCATAAGAACACAACCTAATCCCATTTTGGAAGCATCACAAAATATAACAAAGTGTCCAGTAGGATCAGGTAATGCTAAAACAGGAGAAGTGGTTAATCTTTTCTTGAGTTCTTGAAAACTATTTTCACATTTTTCTGTCCACACAAAAACTTGGCCCTTTTTGGTGAGTTGGGTTAAAGGCAAAGCTATTTTAGAAAATCCCTCAATGAATCTCCTATAATATCCTGCCAAACCGAGAAAACTGTGAATCTCAATCACTGTTTGTGGTGGTTCCCATTATAAAACTGCTTCTACTTTGGTCGGATCCACTAACACTCCCTTATTGGAAATCACATGTCCTAAGAATTTTACTTCCTCTAACTAGAATTCACACTTAGACAATTTAGCATACAATTTCTTTTCTCTCAAAATTTGCAAGACAATTTGAAGGTGTTCCTCATGTTCCTCAAGAGTCTTAGAATAAATAAGAATGTCATCTATAAAAACAATCACAAATTAATCTAAAAAGGGATGGAAAATCCTATTCATATAATCCATAAATATTGCAGGAGCATTGGTCACACCAAAAGGCATCACTTGATATTCATAATGACCATACCTAGTTCTGAAAGCAGTTTTTTGTATGTCTTCTGCTTTTACTCTAATTTGATGATATCCTGACCTTAAATCTATCTTAGAAAATACAGAGACTCATCTCAATTGGTCCATCAAGTCATCTATTCTAGGAAGAGGGTATTTATTCTTTATGGTGAATTTATTTAATTGACGGTAATCTACGGACAACCTAAAACTTCCATCTTTCTTTTTAATTAACAAAACAAGGGCTCTCCAAGGTGACACACTAGGACGAATGAACTATTTTTCAAGTAACTCTTCTAATTGTTTCTTCAATTCTGCTAACTCAGAGGGTGACATCCTATATGGTGCCATAGAGATTGGTCCAACTCTAGGCATAAGATCTATGGAAAATTCAATTTCTCTGTTAGGTGGTAAACCAGGAATATCATTGGGAAAGACTTCAGGAAATTTTTGAACAACTACTATATTTTTCAACTCAACTTCCTCTTTTATTTCCATAGAAGATAATAACAAGTACCCTTGAATTTCATTCCTTAAAGGCTCACTTTTTGAATTGGTAGGTGATTTTAGAAGATTCTTAGAGTTTGGAAATATCATTGTCTTCTTAGCACAATTCAAAAGGACTTGATTGGAAGATAACCAGACCATACCTAAGATTACATCTAATTAAGATAAAGGTAGACATATTAAATTTACAAGGAATTTTCTATTCTCAATGAACAGTGGACAGTCTAAACAAATTGGTAATTACTGAGTCATTTGTGGGAGTTGAAACAACCAAACTAGTTTTTAGAAAAGAGGTCGACATATTAAGATGTTGAACACAATGATTGGAAATGAATGAGTAAGTTGCACCTGAGTCATATAGTACATTTAAAGTTTTTCCTTTAATAAAACACATACCTTGAATTAGATCATGGTGTTTAGCAGCTTCAGCTCCAGTCATGGTGTACACTCTTCCTGTTGTGGTAGGTCTTGTCTTGGTTACGACTGAATTGAAATGTGGCTTCTGTTGTCCACACTCAAAGAATATGTGACCAGGTTTCCCACACTTGAAACAGACTGGTCTTTTAAGATGACAATCTTTAGCAAGATGACCTTGTCCGCATTTAAAGCATCTGATATGATCATATACAGGTCTACTAGAATTTCCTGATGAAGATTGGTTGGATTGGGTCCTCCATTGTGGGTGATTGTAAGGTTTTCCCTTAATACGTTTATTTTTATTTGTCTAAGGTCCAAAATATTTTGGTTTGATATTTTGGTTATTCTCAAAATCTTCCAAAAATCTACACTTGTGAATAAGTGTAGGAAAATCAACAATTTCTAGTATTCCTACTGCTTTTCTCAATTCATCCCTAAGTCCATTTTCAAATTTTATTAATTTCATCCTTTCCTCTGGGTGATAAAAGAAAGTAGAGTATTTTCCTAATTCTTCAAACTTGGAAGCATATTCCCCTACTGTCATACTTCCTTGCTTCAACTGAATAAACTCTATTTCTTTTGCTCTCCTCACATCATTAGGGAAATATTTTTCTAAAAACTTTGTTCTAAATTCATCCTAGGTAATAATTATTCTTCCTCCTTCAAGTAATCTCCTGGTACCATCCCACCAATATTCAGCTTCTCCTATTAACATAAACACAGCATAATTCACCTTTTGGTTGTCAACACAATTCATAACTCGAAATATTTTTTCTATCTCCTTAATCCATAATTCAGCTTTTTTTGGACCATATCCTCCAAAAAATTGTGGGGGTTTTTTTCTCCTAAATTCAGCTAAGCCTTGTGATTTAGGGTTTCCTTCAGGTCTTTGATTCCTCATTAGAGCAACAACCATGTCTCAGATAGCTTGCATTGCTTCAATTAATTCATTGTTCCTCTTAATGTTTGCCATCTGGAATTGTATGAGTTAGTAAAAAAAATATAATGAGCACATTTCACAGATCTCACATGAAACGTCGCTCTGATACCATCTAATGTGACGATAAATTATTTTTTTTTCTTTTTCTAATTATTATTATTTTCTACAATATACTTATAAAAATTTAGAGGCAAAATTATACACTGATATATAATTATATTTAAAATATTCACATTTATATATGTATATTTACAATATTGTATGCATCTTATATTTACACCGTTTAGTACATCTTATATTTCCTATACTACAAGGGGAAAAAGTATTAATTATCTACAGTTTTTCCCTCATATACTTGCTTTCAAACAGGTGGAGGGAAAAGGTTATGGATAGGGTTCACTTGGACTGTTGGGGGTAAATAAAAGGTAACTCCGATTTGTCCTTCGATGACAATCGGCGCATTCGGAGTAGAGAGAAAAGTAATGGTAGAATTTCCCGTTCCTGAAATGTTACAGAATTGTTTACTGCATTGGTTTGCCATGCATTCCTAGGGAAAACAGCTACAATGTCGGCGAAGAAGGGATCAGGCATGTTTGGAGCAGCCATCTATGATAATGTTATAAAATTTTGTTTTCACACACAATCATAAAATAGGGAAGTGAGACAAATATCACAAAAAAAAAAACAGCATATCATAATAAAATAAAATGAAATGAAAATTCTCCCAAATCCATAAAATTGGATTTTTATTATACTTTTATAAAGATATTGATTAATTTTGTAATGACTAGTCAGGATAAATGAGCTCATGGCCAACAAAGTAACTCAAGAACATATCAACTTGAGTAATACTAACTTGTTTAAATCCCCAAGGTCATACCTCCAACTACAATAATCAAATCTTTATTTATCATAAATTTTATTTCAATATTAAACTATAATAAATAAATAAATAGATAGGATCAATGAATAATTAAAATAAATATAAATAAATAAAAAGGATCAATACGTAACTGGAGATAAATATAAATAAGTAAATGAGAGTAAATATAAAGTAAATATAAATTGAATAAATAGGACCAGTGCACAACTGGAGATGAACATAAATAAATAAATAGGAACAAGAACTAAATATAAATTAGAATGAGGATAGGGACACCTCACTTAAGGTAAATATAAAGATAAAAGTAATTATAAACAGATAAAAAAAATAATTAAAGTAAAAAGATAAAATGATAGATGTCTCCTTCTCTTACCTTATTTATCGTGGAAATTATACCAAGGTTGTACTAAGACTTCGATGATATTTTTTTTTCCTCTTTCTTCCTTCTCACACGCACAGCTTCTTCTTCTGTTCCTCTTTTTTTTTCTTCTTTTGTTCTCAATATCTCTCCTATCTTCCTATTCATCATATTTATACTCTTATTTGTAATGATTACATTAATTCAAATTAAATTTAATCTCATTTCCTATGATTTTGCTAATTTCGTTTCAATTGAATTACTCGTTCATAGATTTTTTTTTCCTTCACATTAACATGATAGAATGACATTTATTGTTACTTTATCCTTTCATATTTTATTTTTTTAATAGCTTTTACGCGTTATCTACTTGTCACCCTTTTGTTTTTTTTTTTGCATTAATAGAATTACCTTATATGGTAATAATTTAATATTAATTCAATGTATAAAATCTTATAGTTTGATTTGAAAATATATATTTCAAATATAAGTTATTTAAAAAAAATCTAATTAATCTTATTAGTATATATTTTAAATTTGTCCTCAATAATTCTTGAATTATATGAAAAAGATAATTATAATTTCATAAAATACTCTTACTAAAAAAATTATATCTTTTATTTTATTTATTTATTTATATTATTATTATTATAATATATATATATATATTTGGATGTTGGAGTATGCTTAATTGGTATCAAGCCATACTAAATACTAAATAAGGTCAGATCTCTTAGAAAAATGATGATGTGATCATATTAATAAGATTTTATGGTTTACCCAATTTGTAGAGACTCTATGTAACAACTCTCCAGACATCCAAGAGTTTGGAGATCTCATGTCCCTAAAAAATATCATTGAAAAGACCATCACTCTCAAAGCTTACCACTCCAAGTTCATACCCACCAAGATGCTTAAGGTGGAAGTTACTGGGAAGAATCTTCATGTGGAACAAACTTCGAAGTAGATGATGAAATCTCCTTCATCTCTTGAAATATCCACCAAATGTCGAAGAAGAAGGAAGATTTCAGAGGGAAAATTGCTTAATTGTAACAAATATGGGTCCAAAGATAGGAAAACCCAAGTCGTCTACTATGAGTACAAAAATCCTACACAATTCACATCAAAATGTCTAAAGGCTAGCAAAAGTTGAGAGGAACAACGAAGTGCCTTAAAAAAGGATGTGAACAAGGTTCTAATGCCAACAATGGGAAGACTTGGACGGATCAGAAAGCTTATTACAAATCAAAGAGATAAATAAAAAATTGACAAAGCATGTTGATATCTTGAAAACTAAACCTATTGTTTTAGAATACTCTTCTTTGAAAACTAACCTCACTAAAGAAAATGTAGAATTATTTCTTTTAGGTTAAAATACATATTTGGTCTCTATTTTTGTTAAGTTTTGTCAAATTAATCCTAATTGTTTTTTGTTCAAATAGATCTCAATTTTTTTTTTTCAATTTGATTCAATTAAGTCTTAATTGGATAACGTTATTGAAATTCTTAACATTGGACTATACAGTTGGCATTTTTGTGTTACGTAGAATATTTGCAATCTTACTTGGTCTGATTTAAGTGTAATTACATGTTTAAAGAACTTTTTTATATATAAATCAAAAGGAATTAGGGTTAAAAATATAAAAACATAAACAAAATTTCTATTATTTAAAAATCACCAAATTAGGGTTTTAAGTGTTGAAGGTTGTTTGTATTTTCAGTGTTGAAAATCATTTGCGAAATTAGGGGGTTTAGGTTAATGGAGAAAGTTGTGATTGCAGGTGCGTGAGGTTCGTGATTGAAGAATTGTGGCTTTTTTTTGTGATTGGGTTCAACACTGAGGTATCAAAGATTCAGGATGGTGTAGGTGAGTGTAAGGTTGAAGTTGAGATGGGGTGATGGTTTGAGTGAATGTGAAGTTGAGTCTTAGGTGAAGGTTGATGTACGTGAATCTAGGATTGAGGTGGGGTTCAATGCGAGGTTCAACATGATGGTGGGCTGAAGTATGTGAATTTGAGGTTGAAGTGAAGGGTCAGGTGGAGGGTGATGAACGTGAATCTGAGGTTGAGGTGAGGGGTCATGTGGGGGTGAATGTGAGGTTCAACATGAGAGGGGGGCTGAAGTACGTGAATCTAAGGTTGAGGTAAGGGGTGAATGTGAGGTAGGGCCTGATGTTGTGCTTGACCCTAAGTTTGATAGGGGAAGTCTAAGGGCAGTAGTAGTTGATGTTGAGATTAGTATTGACAATGGTGTACAAAATATGTTTGAAGGTTCTGTGGAGGTTGAAGCTGGTGGAAATGATGTAGAGACTAAGGAAGATAATGTAAAATCAGGGAATGATTGGCAGTCTGAGGAACTGATTAGCCTTGAAAACACTGATAGGGACACATTAAGGGATGATTTGCAATCAAAGGAACTGCTTAGCCTTAAAGACATAGTAGTGACACATAAGGGGATGACTTGGGCAGTTGTGGTCCATTTGGGACATTTGTGATGCCAAAATCTATGGCTGAGCATAAATGGGATGTAGGCACAATTTTCATAGACAAGGATCACTTTACACATGCTCTGAGAACTTATGTTGTTCATTCTGGTAGAAATATAAAATTTGTTAAAAATGATAAATAGAGAGTAAAAGAGTCAAATGTGTGCGGGCATAAGGAAGATGTGAGTGGTTAGCATATTGTCCGTATTTCCCTTCACACAAAAACTTGGCAGTTAAGGAAAGTGGGTAACAAGCATAGCTGTAGCAGGGAGTTCAAAATCAATATCAATATCATTAATGAAAAATGGTTGAGTAAGAATGTAGAGAAATTTTTAAGAGAAAATCCTAAATTCAAGACAAAGGATGTATGTGAGAAGGCTGTGAGGAAGTGGAATACAAATGTCACATTCTCTATGGCTCGTAAGGCTAAGGCATTAACATTAGACCAAGTGGAAGGCTCATTTGAAAAGTAGTTTAAAATAATACATGGTTATGCATACGAATTATTAAGATGCATTCCTAGTTCCACAATGAAAGTCAAAGTTGAAGACATGCAAGAGGAATCCATATTTAGGACGTTTTACACATGTTTCAAGGCATGCAAGGATAGTTTTGTCATATGTCGTTCCATTATTGGGTTGGATGGTTGCTTCCTCAAAGGCAAGTGTAAGATCCGCGGAAATTAATTAATTAAATAAATAATTAATTAATAAATGCAGGTGAGTTGTGCATTTATGACATTAATTTCTGTTATGTGTGATGTAGAAAAGTACTAGCTCATGTGGTTGAGAGTACTTTGATTGTGTGAGAGGACTTGGGTTCGAGTCTTATGTATGTCAATTATGTGTATTTTGTTATTAATGTTTTAATAATATGTTGGGCCACACTCAGTATGAGATATTGCTTGAATTGTATATGTTAGTAAGAAACATGGGTTGGTCTGATGGTTTAGAGTTGATTTAACTTTGGCATGGTGTGGGTTTGAACCTTGGTGGACTCAAATTTAACTATCTTTTTTCTAAAAAGTTAGTGTGGCTTGAATATGAAAGGGGTAGAGACAACCCGGCCCCCAAAGGGCTAAAAAATAACCAAAATAATGGGCCTTGATTAACAATGAAACTCACACTTAAACCAAATTTCGTTTTTGCCACCAACCACGGGCTAAAAAATAACCAAAATAATGGGCCTTGATTAACAATGAAACTCACACTTAAACCAAATTTCGTTTTTGCCACCAACCACGAGGTCTGAAGCGATCGAGAGCCATTTGGGAGAGAAGCTAAGAGAGGGCATTGGTATTCCGGGAAAAGCTCCCAAAATCAAGTTTTAAGCAAAGGATTTTTCAAGTTAAGGGAGCTGAACCTGTAAATTGTATGTTTGGTAAATTTTGCATGATTGTGATGATACTATGCCATGAATTTTCGTGCTCCCTATGTGGTGAAT
Source organism: Vigna unguiculata (assembly GCF_004118075.2). NCBI lineage: Eukaryota > Viridiplantae > Streptophyta > Magnoliopsida > Fabales > Fabaceae > Vigna > Vigna unguiculata. The sequence continues at coordinate 3,795,838 of NC_040289.1, read as the reverse complement.
TGGGGGTTTAGGTGTTTGGGTGCTATTTTATTGGGATTTTACCTAATTACATGAATAGGAGGGGTATTCTATATTTGAGGGTGCTGTTGTTGTGCAAGTTTGGGATTTTGGGTTTCTAATGTGTATAAAGAATGTTGTTCTGATGGTGCAATGTGATCAAATTGGATTGGTATATTTTGGGAGGGTAATTGGGTTCTGTTGCAATGTGTATGTGCGTGAATCAGTGCCAGAATCTGCAATTCTCGCTCAGGCGAGCTAGGCTCGCTTAGGCGAGACATGCAGGGGCGTGTGTTCTCTATTTTGTTCGTGTATCTCGCCCAGGCGATGTGGTTTGGTCTTGGGCGACAGGTCATCTCGCTTAGGCGAGTATACCTCGCCCAAGCGAGAATTCGTGGGTGTTTTAGGTGGTTGATTGGACATCTTGCGTAGGCGAGATCGAATGTTGTTCTGAGCGGAATGGCATCTCGCTCAGGCGAGCACCCCTCACCTAAGCGAGATCTCGAGGGAAGATTGGTGGTTATTGTTGAACTCGTCGCCTAGACGGGGTATATTAATTTTGGGCGAGTGGGAGTCTCGCCCAGGCGAGAATGATCTCGCTTAGGCGAGATAGGCTGGACAAGTTACACAACAGAGTTTATTTTAAAGGAGTGAGGGTGATGGGAAACTCCCAAGGCAGGTGTTATTGCTATCTTATTGGGATGAAGTGGAAATTGTAAAGCATGGTCTATAAGGCTTCTAAGAATATCTCTTTGGTGGGCTTGGTGTTCCAAGGGTTGTGGCCCGGAACGTATCCTTGAGTTGTGGCTCAAGATAGGGGTTAAGCACGTGGCATTCTATGGGTTGTGGCCCGTAATGACTTTCCTTTAGTTGTGGGCTCGGGATAGCGAATGAACACGAGGGACCTTGAGTTGTGGCTCGGGTTGGCGAGTGTGTCGGTGTGAGTGTGCTGGTTGTGGCCAGTATGGATGGGTCCATATGGATTGCCCTCCTCAGTGGTTGCTGACGAGTTTGGTAGTTCTGGGACGTTACGGACTATGTTCATACTTGGGAACTCCACCTGGCGTTACGGTGTGTGATCCGTAGCATGGTTTCCGCACGTGCTCTATCGGTTGTGGCCGATAGGTGTGGCAGCAAGGCACCTGGAGATACTCAATAGAAGATAGAGAACACTGCTCGCATGGTTGTGGCCATGAGAAGAACTCGAACGAGGTTTCCTGATGTACTTATTATGCATGGTGGTGGCCATGTGGAGGGAAGGTAACATGACTTCCATTAGGTGCATCAGGGTACTTGGTGGTGGCCATGTGATGGAAATAAAGCAAGATTCTGTGGGAAAAGAAAGGATACTTGATATGGTTGTGGCCATGCAGTATAAAGAAAGAATTTGTGTTGTTGTTATGTATTTGTACTGGTTAAACATGTATATGTATATTTGATATATATTTTTGTATGTTTTAACTGTTAGCTCACCCTATCTGCTTGTGTTTGGTGATGATCGTGTACGCGGTACACGTGAGCAGGTGATAATGCAGGTGGAGCTGGTGAGGCTTAGCTACGGAGAGAGGCTAATTATGGGAATTTTTATGTTCATGTTTTTTTTTTTTTGTCACTCTATTTTTAATATATGATGTAAAGGCTCATGGCCTACTTGACTAAACTCACCGTTTTGTATTCATGGACTTGTTGGTACTTCAATGAAGTTTTATATTTCCCGTGTTTTGGGAAATGAGGCATTATTGTTAAATGAGTTTTTACATAAATGATGCTGATGTATTATTTCTGTTTTATTTTGTTAAATTCGTAATATCCGGACGAGATGTTACAACAAGTATAGGGGAGAGTTGCTAACTGCAATTGTTTGGGTTGCTAACGACCAAATGTTGCCTCCAGCATATGCCATTGTTGAAGTAGAGAATAAAGAAACTTTTTATCCACATTTTTAGGAGTTTTTGCTATTCTCAGAACTGCAACTTCTCCACAATCGCAAATGGGTGTTAACTCAAAACCTTACACCCACCACCATGAGACAAGATACCACTTCACTACACACAATTATTATAGTATGATGAAGAAGATTGGGTTTGAGACATAGATCACTCATGAATGCTCAACAATCGACAATGCGAAGGAGAAGATTGTCCACTTTGTTTTTTATAAACAACAAATCCTACGACACCTTTTCCATCTCCTCTTGATTTATATATAAGCAAAGTTGTTTAAACATGTAATTACACTTAAAACGGTCCACATAAGATTACAAATATTCCACGTAACACAAATATGTTAATTGTACGGTACGACATGAAGAATTTTAATGGTGTTATCCAATTAGAATTTAATTGAATCAAATTGACAAAAAATTGAAACCTATTTAAATAAAAAAATAAAATTTGGACTAATTTTACAAAATTTGACAAAAATAGAGACTAAATGTATATTTTAACCTCTTTTACGACCTTGTTATTAAATTCGATGAATAATTATCGTTAAAGAGATAGTTTTTCAATGGTTTTTTGAAACTATTATTTTTATTCTAAAAGAAGAGAATGGATTAAGTAAGAGTCATTTTACTTATCTACGACATCTATTTTGAAAGGAGAAAGTAAAAAATAAATAAATAAAGGGAAATTCATGTGAAATGTTTATAAGTGTGAAGTATCTCTCTTCATTTATGAGTAGTGTTTATTTCTGAACATGACTACTTTTCAGGGCACTCTCCTTCTCTGTTATATCTTTTCTATCTATAAAATCTAAAAATTTACTTAGAATCTAGACAGTTCAACTGCACCAACATAATGAACTACAAATACATTATCCGAAACTCTTTTTCCAACCACCATACATTTCTGCAACATGGCTATATCGACAGTGTTATTAAATCCTAAGTAAATTTAAAAGAAAAGTTAAATATATTTTTGTCTCTTAACTTTCGCGAATTTTAGAATTAGTGCATTTTGAAACTTTGGACTAATTTAATCATTCATCTTTCGAAATACATGGATTTAGTTCTTTTAATCAAATTTTGTTAGGTTTATTTGATGTTTCGTACGTATTTCAAGATTAGATTTGAGTTGTTTATACTGTTTGATACATTTTTGCTTTAATGTTAAGTCAAATATTATTATGTGACGTGTTTGAAATGTCAAATAAATTTAACAAAATATGATTAAAAGGACTAAATTTATGTATTTTAAAAAATGAATGACTAAATTAGTCGATAGACTGATTCTAAAATTTATTAAAAATTAAAAGACTAAAAATATATTTAAAAAAAAAAACTATTTAACCGGTGTTTGCATGAGGAGGGTGTGATTGAGAAGGGTGTCTGTCACGAGAGGGAAAGGAAAAGCAGACCCGTGAAGTATGGTCCCACCACCACTTGTCTCTTTCATTTCTTCTTTGCCTTCAAATGTCTGTCACGAGCTCAACAATTTACATAAACATATTCTCTTACTCTGTTACTTCATTTTCTTATTCTCACATCAACATATTCAAACAATTCTTCCAATTTCTCACTTATTCTCCTCACATATCAACTCACCCATCTTTACAAGGATATGATTCACAAGAATCATAAGTTGATTAAAAATATTCAGGGATAAATATATTTTTCTTTCATTAATTTTCGATAAAAATTTAAATCAGTCTTAAAATTTTGATTTAATTTAATCTTTTTATTTTATAGATACATAAATTTAATTTTTTTAACTAAAAAATCAAATAAATATAATTAAATTTAGTTAAAAAGACGAAAAATCACACATATATATATATATATATATATATATATATATATATATATATATATATATATATATATATGTATAAATAAGAGTTATGATATGTTAACAAAGTATTTTTGAGACAATAATTTCAAATTTTTCTAAAAATTAAATGATAAAAAATATATTTAATCCTAATATTTAATAAGTATTTTAAAATAATGTTTTAAAGTTTCTACTATCTAAATTACACATTTCTTAAACGACTTATTTTAAATTTTATTAAAAATTAATTATTTTAATATTTTCAGTATTTATAATGTTGTTTTTTTATACTTTTATTAAAATCTAAATAAGTTAGAAATAAGAAAGTATATAATATAATTTGTTTATAAACTCATTATTTTAAATTTTAAGTTGGAATAGTCTCAATCTTTAATATAAGTTAAACTGAAATCAGTATTTTAAATATTTAATATGATAGATTAAAGTAATTAATAATTTATTACATGATATTATAAAAAATTAAATTTAAAAGTAAATGAAAAATTAATTTAATTAATATTCATTATAATATCTAATTCAGGTATAAAATAGCTTCTTTAAATAAAAAGAATTGATCAATACTCTTAAAAGGATAATAGAAATGGTGAAAACTCTACTAAAAGTTTAATTATTTTAAAAAATCTAAAATAATAATAGTAATTATTATATAATATTATTTTTAGTAAAAATCATACATTTGTTTTATTTGGTGAAACTTATATAATTATGTTTTTATGTCATTTAACTTTTATTAACAAAAATATTAATTAATTTATTACATATTTTTAATTCAATATAATACTTTACTAGCTTAAAATTTCATTAGTCTTCACAAACATAATCTTTTCTAATCTTATATTTGAAATAACTTTTTAGGGTTTGTGTGTGCAATTTCCTATGTAAAACGACAAACTACCTTTACATTTTGGTGTGCCCTTCACTGCTATGCTATGATATATTATTACCACAGGATTATTAATTTGTGTGCCTTGGGAATGCAGAATACCTATGTTGATGGGACGTTTTTCACTACTTAGGGTATCTTTATTTTTCTCCACAAAATTATTGTTGATGGAGTTTGGCACCATTATTTTAACAGAAAAAAAATAAAATAACAGATTGAAACCAAGAACAATTATTGTTTTACATTGTCTTATTCTAGAACAATTATTGTTTTCAATTCATAGTATATACATGGATAGATAGAGAAGAAGAAAGTAGTGGGACCTATAACATCAAATAACTGATTTAGTATGTGTTAAAAAAATTAGTGAAGTTTGAAAGAAAGTAACAAAGTGTCATATGTATGAAACTCTGGTTACTATAGACAGAGTAGTAATTGTTCATGTATGCTATGTTTTGTAATTATAATTAGGTTAAATATGTTTTTGTCCCTCAACTTTCAATGAAAATTTGAATTAGTCTTTTTTTGAAATTTTGGTTTAATTTAGTCTTTTAACTTCAAAATTACGTGGATTTAGTCCTTTTAATCATTGTTAAATTTATTTGACATTTCAAATGCATTTCTTGATAGTTTCTTAGCTAATATTGAAGTAAAAATGTATCAAATAGTGTAAACATATCAAATGTTATCATGAAACGCGTTTAAAACATTATATAAACTTAACAAAATTTGTTTGAAATGACTAAATTCACATAGTTCTAAAATTAGAGGACTAAATTAGACCAAAATTTCGAGAAGAAACTAATTCTAATTTTTATTGAAAATTGAGGGATAAAAACATATTTAACCCTTCCGATTATACCAACTTACCATTTCACAAAATATCAGATTAATAAAATTGAATTAAATTTAAAATTTATATCTTAATCATTATTATTATTATCACGTTATAAATTTATCAGAAATGAAATGGTGAAAGAGGGACCATTATATTATGTCTTAGATGAAGCCAAGGTACCGTGGCAGCAGTGCAAATTTCAGTAAGATACAGAACAAAAAGGGTTCACATTTTTATAGAATATAAAATTTTCCTTAGCCATTAGGTGACTTGCGTGTTGTCATATTATATCATGTGCAGCCAAACCAACACAAAAGCAAAAGCACATAGCATTACATTGCAAAAATGGTTAACGGTTGAACTGAGAACATGGTCCACAGTAAAATGTTTCGTGTTTTGCAGTGTCTGGTGCTTGTTGTGTGCCAATACTTTTTTCTTAGTGCATTCCATTGAAGATCAGAAAGAACTAGAGTGAAACGTAGTTGATTCATTTGTGTTGAGTATGAATGGCAGAAGCTTGTTCCTCCTAGAGGCCTAAACCAAAACCCCTCTTGTGTCTTTGTTCATCCAAGTGATCTCTCTCTGTTTGTTGAAAGGAGAGATGGCACAAAAACCAGTTTTCCTTTCTCTTTTACCCCTTTTAGTCTTCTTTCTTGCCACCATCCAACTTTCAGAACAGTTAGAGTTTTCTCAGTCTCAGACACTTCTCAAGGTTCAGCAACTTCTTGGTTATCCATCAGCATTAAGTGCTCTCAGCAGCACCTCAGACTTTTGCAATATTGAGCCTACCACATATTTGACACTAGTCTGCTATGAAGATAGCTTGACACAGCTTCATGTTGTTGGCAACAATGATTATGCTTCACTGCCTCCAAACTTCTCCTCTGATACTCTTTTTACTACAATAGGAACTCTCTCAAGCTTGAAAGTCCTCTCTCTTGTTTCTCTTGGACTCTGGGGCCCTTGCCTGAAAGCATTGCACAACTGTCTTCATTGGAAATACTTAACATTAGCTCAAACTACTTCAATGGAGCCATTCCATCTCAGCTTTCACAACTCAGGAACCTGCAGTCAGTGGTGCTTGATGATAACAACATCAATGGTGAAATTCCTAACTGGGTAGGCTCACTTCAAGGTTTGGCTGTGCTTAGTATGAAGAAAAACTGGCTTAGTGGGAGCCTTCCAACTTCACTGGATGCTCTTCAGACCTTGAGGGTGTTAGATCTGTCAAATAATCAGTTATCTGGGGAAGTTCCTCATCTTAAGAATTTGGCAAACCTTCAAGTTCTTAACTTGGAAAACAACACATTTGGACCTCATTTTCCTTCACTCCCCACCAAGTTAGTTTCTCTTGTGCTAAGAAATAACAGCTTCAGGCTGAGTGTCCCCTCTGGTTTAAATTCTTTCTATCTGCTCCAAAGGCTAGACCTTTCTTTGAATGGCTTTGTGGGGCCATTTCCACCATCATTATTGTCACTGCCATCCATAAATTACCTTGATATTTCCTCAAATAAATTCACTGGAATGCTTTTCAGTAACATGTCATGCAATGATGATCTCCGCTTTGTAAATTTGTCTTCAAATCTTCTGAAAGGGGAAGTTCCCTCTTGTTTGGAACCAAAGACCAGGGTTGTTCTGTATGATGGAAACTGCTTATCAAATAAGAACCAAGATCAGCACCCTTTACATTTCTGCAGCAATGAGGCTTTGGCAGTGAAAATCATACCCCCTCAACCAAAGCACAAGAGAACAACTGGTAAAGCAGTTCTTGTATCAAGTATGGGAGGTGTTGTAGGTGTAGTGTTGATTCTAGGAGTGGTTATCTTGGTTGTTAGCCGAGTTCACAAGAAACAGGTAGTGAAAATACCTTCAAAGTCCCCTTTGGAAAATGTCACTACCCAGTTACATAATGAAGAAGAAGTGAAAACTACTACAAGGTCCATAATGGAGCATATCATCAAAAGGGTTCCTGACAAACGTGCTGTGGAAACACTCACAAGATCCATAAAGGAGCATGTAATGAGCCGAGTTAAAAATAAGCGTGTTGTTAGGGCATCGACAAGGTCCATAATAGAACATGTATCATCAGTTAACACAGCAAAACTACTCACAGACGCAAGTAAATCCTCAAATCCTTTGCCTTATTGGTACATAATTTCTATTTTGAAAAATGATATTCTTGTTCTACATGTACATTGTTTAAGGGCTAAAAGAAAATTCTGGGAATATGTTCTTCTGTCCAGCTATGCATTTATCAATGTACGCCAAAACCATAGAATTAGAGTAAGGGAAATTTCTAGTTTCATTTCTTCTGTACATCTATTGTGCTGAAGGGTAGAATGTATCATTGAAATGTATGAGTTAGAGCATGTCATTCAGAACCTTTATTTCTATTAGTTATCACTAGTCACATATAGTCATTTTATATTATTTGTTTGCAGGGTATATATCAGAAACAATGAAGATGGGAGCCAGCCTTCCTCCTTATAGGACCTTTGCTTTGGATGAACTTAAGGAAGCTACAAATAATTTTGATTCATCATGTTTCATAAGTGAAGGCCAACATGGTCAGGTATGAACCTGAAGTTATCAATTTAGATGCTGGCTATGTGTAGTTTTATAGTCTTTAGATGAGGTACATTTGAATCTCTGGTCTTCCTTCAAATTATACCTAGAACAGGATAAGTTAAAGTGCAAATCTTCAGTTCTGCTACAGGCATCAAACATCAATCCACACATATTATACAGTTTTCATTCATACTCAAATTTATTACAGTTTCCCTTTGCAGTAATTGTACAGTTTTGTGTTGTTTAAGTTCTGACAAGTAATTCACCATTCTGATTATGCATATATAATTTTGTGCAACTGTTCTCTATTATCTTTGACTTAACAAATTTAAATCTATTTAACTGTAATGACAGATTTATAAAGGGGTTCTCTCTGATGGGATGCACATTTCTATTAGAGGTTTGAAAATGAGGAAGAGACATAGCCCTCAAACTTACATGCACCATGTTGAGATGATTTCAAAACTAAGGCATTCACACTTGGTTAGTGCTCTTGGGCATGCTTTTGAGTGCAACCAGGATGATTCATGTGTGAACAGTGTATTTCTCATATTTGAGTTTGTTCCAAACAGAAGTTTACGAAGCTGCGTTTCTGGTAAGGAAAATTTTCCATCAAATTCTTCCTTCTAATATAACCACATACCATAAATTTCAGTGACAGTTTGTTTTCAATTTATTTCACATCTTCAAATGTTGTTTGAAAACAGATATTTGAAAAGCACTTCTCAAACCAAATAGGACCTAATATTTTCTAATGTTCTCACCACATACAAAGGAAATGGAGTTTTCATCTGACATTTGCTTTCATTAGGATCTTCTGGGGAAAAGATTTCTTGGACTCAGAGAATAGCAGCTACAATTGGAGTGGTGAAAGGCATTCAATTTTTGCACACAGGGATAGTGCCTGGACTATATTCAAATAATCTCAAGATTACAGATATTCTTTTGGATAACAATCACAATGTTAAAATAAGCAGCTACAATCTGCCACTCTCTTCTGAAAATAAAAGAATGGTAAGTGGATTATTCCTTTTGTATGTCCCTGTTACTGCTATATCTTCACCCCGTTCTGATTTTTCTCAGCATAATTGTTTTCTGCTAAACTTTCAGATCAGCAATGGAACTTCCCCTGGACTCAAAGGAAATGTCCAAACAAGGTGAACAAAATATTAATCACTGATATTGTTATAGAATCTAATCTTGCAACTAAGAAAGTAAGAACATACAATCAACACATTCTTTTCCATATGTTCTTTATTATAAAGATGAAAGGGTACACAATCATTGAAATTGCTTATGAAATGCATTTTATCATATATGCTTTTAGTTGAAAATTGAACTACTAATAGCTGTATAGATAGTTAAATAGGAAAGAATTTTATTAGTTCTATCTCAATCCTTTATGTATGTACCCTTTGATAAATATGTACCCTGATCCATATATCTCTCTGCTTGGGATCTCTAATGAGCAAAAATGTTAGTTAAACACTTTAACTTGTTGAGCTTGGTTCTTAAAGCTTTCAATGTCTGCAATATTGTGAACTAGTTATAAAGCCATTTTCAGAGTCTTGTACCACTACATGGGTGCCTTTTCTGATTGTATCTGATAATGTATATAGTTTTTTTCTCTTGGCCTTAAGTAGCATTGATTACTTATGCAGGATAAAGGGTGAAGACAAGAATGATGTCTATGATATTGGGGTAATCTTGCTAGAAATCATTCTGGGCCGACCAATAATATTCCACAATGAAGTTGGAACACTAAAAGATCTGGTGAGTATTACCTTCAAGTTTCATATTAAAGCATCTTAGATTATTACATTATTAGATTATGAATGAGTTTCCCAATAATGTTCCACAATAATGGTGCATTTGATTTGCTAAAACAAAAGATTGAATAATTCAACATTAAAAAAATTGTACATAATTTGAGTTTTGCTGTAGTATAAGTACTGGACAAAGACAAAAACAGCTCAACAACACAAAACTGAGTTTTTGTTATCCACTAAACAAAGTAACATAATTTTGTCCAGACACAAAATAGAAAATGATAGCAAAAGTCCTTGGCCATCATCCCTGTTCTGTTTTGCACAAAACAATCCACAACAGAAAGGGACCACCATATGTCCTTAGTCTTGACCATTTTTTACATAACATGTACCTTATTAAGTTATTAGATTAAATTAACAACAAATTATTACATGTCGCGTGAAGGTTAGTAGAGATCATATTGATCCCAAACTACTTAACTTCTTGAAGTAAGGTCTTATTTGGAAAATCTCCTCATTAACTTCTTTACAAATAGAGTTGCATTGAGTTGTCATGAGTTTTTCCTTGTACTCACATTTAAATTTTCAACGATCTTCCTTTTAAGTGTAAGTCTTTTCACATTGTTTATCATCTCGAGTTAACCACGAGTACCTGACCAAGGATTTCTTACTTGTATCACCGTTCTTCACAACATGACATATTTGCCTAAACCTATGTTAGAAAAACTTTCAAAATCTAGGAATCATAATGTAGTCGTCTGAACCAATTACTAAGACAAACCATCGGATCTGAAACCTTTGATAGGTCTTTCGAGAAGAATTAACTGGAAAGGAACAAAAGAATGAGACATGAGCTTCATTCATATAAGGAATTGACATCATCTTTGTGGTTTTTTTTCTTACATGGTGTTTAACTTTCTTATTATTCAATGTAGAACTTAAACTCATGTTTAGATTTTCAACAAGTTGATTTTTTTCTTCAACTTTGTTGTGAAAAGCACAAGGGTTAGTAAAGTAGATAGCACCTAAATCTAAGAATGTTGTGTGGTACTTGTGCAGTTACATGTAAGCATAAAAACTGATGACATAGCTAGAAGAAGTATTGTTGACCCAGCAGTTCACAAGGAATGCTCAGATGAATCATTAATGACAATGATGGAGATATGTGTAAGGTGTCTCTCTGATGACCTAACTGAAAGGCCTTCTGTGGAAGATATTCTCTGGAACTTGCAGTTTGCAGCACAAGTTCAGAATTCATGGAAAAGAGACTCAAGTGATCACAGTTACTCTCCTACACCATCCTCCAGGGACACATAGTTAATATCTGTATGATATTTTCAGCTAGCAAGGGTTTGTGTTACCATGTACAAAAGTTTTATTTTATATCATGATTCTCACAATTTTCATTATCAGAATTCAATAATTATGTGTGCCTAAATTTTTGCCTTTCATTGGTTTTTTTTATCATTCTATTCTCTGAATGCACAAAATCTTAGATTTCAGTTGTTCACTTTCCCATTGCTCAATATGGCTTATACTTCCTGTATTCCCACAATTTCTCTGAACGTGTTCCCAAAATTTCTAAGTGACCATTTTACTCTTGGTGAAAGTGATTTCTGGATTACATGTTCCAGAAACTTTTCCAAACAAGTTTTGCAGAATTTTTGTAATGAGATTTTTGAAATAAAATTTTTAAAACAAAATTTTTGAAATACATGAAATATATTTTGGAATAAACTTTCTGAAATATGATTTTCAAAATAAACTTTCCGAAATGCATAAATTTTTTTGAAACAAGTTTTCCATAATATCTCTATATGAAATGTGTTTCTTATAAAATTTTCTGGAACATATGAATATCTTCTGAAAAGAATTTTTCGAAACACATGAACTGCTTTATCGAAAAAAAAAATTCAAAATAATTTTTATTTTCTGCATTTCCTCTCTACTTCCGCTTCATTGTTCTTTCTCTATTATAGCATCGACCATGATGAAAGAGGTGGTATTGCAGTGATGGAGGGTATTTTAGTCTTTTTAATATTGTGGGATGTAGTTAGTTGTAACTATGGGGTTATCAAAAGCAATAATTCTCAAAATTAGTGGTGACAAGGTCATATCAAATAAATGTCCAAAATCTTTTAGTTTTTTTTTTAAGTTTTAATTTGGTCCCGATTTTTTAAAAATTGATGTAATTTGGTCATTTTTGTTAAATTTATTAAAACAGATGAAGGATTTTTCATCAAAATTAAAATTGTTAATAAGGATAATTCACTTTATTGATGTAATTACCATAATCATAATGCCAATTTTGATAAAAAAAATCATTGATTCGTTTTAAGAAATTTAACGAAAAGAACTAAATTCCATCATTTTTAAAAAATTAGGATTAAATTAAAAAAAATATTGAAGGGTGCATGAATTTTGCATAGAATTAGATTGCACATGTTACATCTTGTATGTGAGAGATGAGGTAGGGTGAACATTGGAATCAATTAAGAGTATGTTTACTACTTTCATTAGTACAAAATTTATTTTGTAACCATCCCAAAATAACTTATTTTTAGAATTTCTAACTTCTACATTATTTATTTTTCTTCTGGTAGTATGTCTTATATTTAAAACATTTTTTGTTATCCTTAATTTTCTTTTACCTATTATTACTCATTTTAACCTTATTATATTATTTTTAGTATTTGTTGAATTGTTGTAATTTTTTTGTAGTTTAAATTAAAAAAATATTTGACGTTATAAATTAAAGTATTTAATGTTTTATTACATAACATGAAAATTTGTGAAAAAGAAATTCAATTTAATAGTAGTTTAAATTAATAAATAAAAATTAAATTTAAGGTTAATATTTGATAGATCAATTCATTTAAATAAAATAACATATTCAAAGAAAAAAATGTTTATACAACTTGTACTCGTAGTTTTATCTTTTTATATTATTTTACATTTACCAATTCCTTCATAAACTAATTTACTTCTAATTCAATAAACCAGTTTATTAGTTTGAAATTTATAAGTTGCATGTTTATAAGCTATCAGATAGCTTACTGGCTAATTTTATCAAACGAACTAAATTGTGTATGTAAGTCACTCTATTTTATAATAAGCTCTCTTTAAATTTAAATAATTAAGGTGTATGAAGACTCATGTTAAAAATAATATTTTTATTAATAAGAATTTTCGTAAACAAGTTAAAAATGCTAAGATTTCATTTCTTTCTCCTTCATTATTTATTTTACCAATTTGTTAAATAACATGTAATATGTTTTACGGTCCTCCATGCATCTCAATGATACAATTTTTATAGAATATATAAAGTTTTTCAACACCAGAAAATCTATATAATAAGTAGAATTGTTTTATGCAGTTGACATTTTGTTTGCAATTAATGATAATGGAATGTTATATGAGGTGAACCAGTTTCTCAAATAATTTTGATACGAAAGATATGGATGAGACATACGTAAGATTCATAGAGAAAGATCTTGAGGTATTTTGGGTTTATATAAAGAGACCTATCAACAAAGTTTTAGAGAGGTTTAATATGAAATATTGTTCTCCAAGTAGCTCCTACTGTGAAGGTGATGAACTTGAATTGGGTCAATACCTGAAAAAATGAACTTGAATGAAAATAGGTGAAAAATGTTATGTATGCTTCAATTATTGGAAATCTAATGCAGGCTCAGGTTTGCACTAAACCTGACATTACATGCGTAGCTGTAGTTTTGGGAAGATATAAGAGTAATCCAAATTTTGACCATTTGAAAGTTGCAAAGAATGTAATGAGATATTTTAAGGAATAAATGATTTCATGTTCATATATAGACTAACTAATACTTTGAAGGTGATAGGCTACTTTGATTCAGACTTTACTAGTTGCAATGATATTGGAAAGGAAAATGATATTTTAACCCATTTTTTTGACTCACTTTTAACCCATTGCTTCAATCACCATTAGATCATCTTTTTTTTATTCTTTTTAGTGATGTGATGTGATGATCTAATGACGATTGAAGTGATGAGTTAAAAATGGGTCAAAAAAAGTGGGTTAAAGTATCATTGTCCTATTGGAAAATCAACATCTTATTATATTTTATGCTAGCTAGTGGAGTTGTATATTGGAGCAACAAAACATAAACCTTGACTGCTACTTTCACTATGAAGGTTGGGTTTGTCTTTTGGTTTTAGGCTACCTCACATGATGTATGGTTGAAGAGTTTTATATTTGAGTTTAGAGTTATGAATTCAATTACTAGGCTATTAAAGTTATATTATGATAACTCTCTTATGCTATTTATAACAAATAACAAGAAAAGCAAAAGCCAAAGTAAGCACATTGTCATTAATTATCTAGCCAAAGTGATCATTGAGTATGTTATCACTAAGTTGATGATTCTCGATCATTTTATAAAAGACATGTCATTAAAAAAATTTAAGGATCATGTAACACATATATGGGGTTTGGTTCCATATTGCGACAAATTGTTAATTTTGCTTTAATAAAACTCTTATTTAGTTTTTCTCATTTGTTGTGTACATATTTGTTTATTTTGAGAAATTTTATTTTATTGAGTGCAAAATAAATATGGTTTATTCATTATAGTTAGGAGTCTTTGATGAGAAACTTGATATATATATATTGTGATACATGAAAAATAATTTTCAATTTTGGAGGACCTTCACCACAACTCTTATATTTAGTTTCTTGTATTAATTGATAATGGATAAATGAATCAAGTGAGAAAATGTTGTAAATTTCACAAATATATGGAATAATATCATATATTGATGTTAAAATTTTCAAAGTAGGGTCAATTTTGTCAATCAATTTTTAGAACCGTTGCATGAATTTTGATAATGTAAATCCCATAAAAATTTGCAACAATTTATTATACCAATTACACCTATGTTTTGTGTTTTGGATCATCAAACCTATCCCCTCCTGCATTATGTTATACCATAAGAGAAAAAAGATTTGAAATTAAAAAATACAATTTATAAAACACAATCATATATATATATATATATATATATATATATATATATATATATATATATATATATATAATCTAAATTGGCAATTAAGATTTATATAGTAGTGGTTGAAAAAGATGACGGACAACAAAGTTAATTTATAAAAAAAGAAAATTAAAATAAAGAGGAAATATGATTATAAAATAGACAATTTATTTGCTTAAAAAATATTAAACTATATACAAAGAAGATAGACCTCATAGGTACTGAAAAAACGAAATCAATATATAATACATATAGACAAAAGTAATATTATCTATCTTCAAAAGTATAATAGCAGAATGAATAAAAAATTCTAATAATATATATATATATATATATATATATATATATATATATATATATATATATATATATATATATATATAATTTTATAAATTTTTCCATTCTTGACCATGGAACTCAAAAGATGACAATAAAATAGATAAACGAAAAAGCAAGATACATAGATATTTTTGCTTGAAAATCAATACTAATATTAACTATTTTATCTACACACTTGTTTCTCTATGTGAAATAAAATGATCATTGTTGTTTGTGATTAAGAAAAATATATGAATAATATTCTTTACTCATAGGTGAAGTTATACTAAGCGTGTGGAGGAGAAACAGTTCGTCTACAATACCTTACAACACATAAATAATAAATTCTAATAACTTTTTGTGAAATATTAAACATTAGAATTATTCATAATTTGAATATATCATTTTAGTTTATAAGATTATTGATCAAAATTGACGTTAATCCCTCCTATTTTGCAAGAATAATGAACAATCAACTACTATGTATTTTTGTAATATTATTCAGATGATATTATTCGGATATTACTGTTATCTGATCAGATCATAAATATTGATATAATGTAATATATTTTTAAAGATATTTATTAATAGAATATCTTTAACTTTAAGCTCAATAATTGTATAAATATAACTTATTTTTATTTTTATATAAAGATTCATTCAATTCTCATATTTAATTATATATATTATAACATAATATTTCCGAACTATTTGGATATAAGAATATATGAGATTCATTTATCCAGACATTACCTAAATTTAATCTGAATATATCTCAATACCTGAATATAATAAGTCAAATATCTAAATATTTCAAGCTGATTAATTACAGATTTTAACTTTCTAATTTCCGTTTTTTTCCCAAACTGGTGCAATTTTTTTTTTTTTCAATTTCCTAAAATGGTGCAGTTTTTTTTTTAATTCCCGACAGAGGTAAGTCGTGAGAAAATGGCACGACTTCATCATGAAGTCGTGCCAAAATAAGGCGATTTTAATTAAAATAAGTTGAAGTCGTATCAACATGGAGAGACTTCTGTGTTATGAAGAAGTCGTGTCATATTCAGACGACTTTAATTAACATTTTAAGTAAAGTCGTGCCAATATGGAAAGACTTCAGTATTAAATTGTTAATGAAGAAGTCGTCCCATATTGGAGAGACTTCAGTGTTGTATTGACAATGAAGAAGTCGTACCATATTGGAACGACTTTAGTTCGAATAAAAATTAAATATTTTTTAGTCATATTAATTAGTTAAATAATAATGCATATAAGTAATTAAAAATTTCATGATGATTTTGGTTTCTTATAATAGGGCATGAAAGTTATCTATGAGAGCCTGTGTCACAAGGAGGTCTTCTTCGGTGTCGTCTAGGTCTTAATTGAGGGCTCTGAGCAAATGAAAAGATGATCAAATAGCCATCATGAAATTTTTAATTACTTATATGCATTATTATTTAACTAATTAATATGACTAAAAAATATTTAATTTTTATTCAAACTAAAGTCGTTCCAATATAGTACGACTTCTTCATTATCAATACAACACTGAAATCTCTCCAATATGGCACGACTTCTTCATAACAGAGAAGTCTCTCCATGTTGGCACGACTTCAGCTTATTTTAATCAAATTCGCCTTAATTTGGCACGACTTCTTCAAGATGAAGTCGTGCCATTTTCTCACGACTTACCTCTGCCGGGAATTAAAAAAAAACTGCACCATTTTAGGAAATTGGAAAATAAATTGCACCAGTTTGGGAAAAAAATGTTAAAAACAGATCTGTCTAATTATCTTAACCACAAAGGGATCTGAATTGATTAACAAGCTTTTATATGGTTTAAGATGAATCTTGAATAAATCTTTAGGTTTTAAAGCTTAATTAATCAATTTCGCAGTTTTGAGTTAATGGACTGTTTGAATCAATCAAGAAAGATTATGAGAGAGAAGAAAGAAGCAAGACACACAATTTATACTGGTTCGATTCAAAAAGAATCTACATCCAGTCTTCTCCTAAGTAACACACTTAGGAGGATTCCACTAAACAGAAAGGTTCCAAGAATTACAAGCACACCTATGTAATTCTAACCCCCATAACCCAAGAACTTGATTCAACAATCAAGAACTCCCCCTAGGAGCAATGCATCCACACAATTGCACCTAGGTCCACACTTCAAACACTGAAGCAACTGTAATCAAAAATACAGAAAACAAAACAAGAAACGAATACACCTAAGTTGTGCAGATTTGACTTGATGCTCCTTGAATCAAGCAAGATCCATCATGGTAGAATCAACCATCAATTCTTCTTGGATCTGTACTTGAGTTATCTTGCAGAATCTTCTGAAATTTTGTGTCTCTCAGATGGCTCTATCTCAGATGAATACTGCGTGATCTTTCTGATTTTTTCAGACCCAAAACAGATTCCAAAACAGCTTTTATACAAAGATTTTTGCTGTCACTAATTCAATTAGCAATTTACCTAATCGATTATCGTGAGCATATTTTCACTTACTTTGTACAATACTCACAGCTAATCCATTAGTTAAAGAACTAATCATATGCAGAAATACACAGCAGGCCTGAAATACATTTGATAAAGAGAAGCTAGTTGCCTAATGCATATCCTAACTGGACCAAGCTATGTTTTATCCTAGATCAGTAGACATCATCAAAATTGTTCTTCATTTATGGATGAAAGGCTCCCCCTTTCAACAAAAAACCTCTAATTTCCGACTCTACATAGACAACATCAAAACTATGAAAACAATTTCTTTAATTTTTCTTTTTAAATTTAACAATTTGATGATATCCTTAACATGCATGTAATACGAATTTTCTGCTGAACCTGATAACACAATCCTATAATCAGTCTTTTAAAATGTATTATTTTTTTAATATACTAAATATAATGTATTTTGAAAATACAATAAAAGAAGGTAAATAAATCTAATAAAAAATTGAACTCCATGTTCTACCAGGGCCTTTGACAAAATTTAGAGAAAAGAAATAATGTTATCATGCAAACAATATTTTGCCCTATATTAAAATTAACTCTGGCTTAATTTTAAAAACTTCTTAAAAAACATTTTATTTTCTTCTAAAAGTCATATCACTGTCCTGAGGAAACAACATACACATAATGTTATTCATATAACTATGAAAAAATTGCACATTACTGATTTATCTATATATTTAATGATTATCATAAGTATTTCGTCCCTTATTTGTTTTGCTTGAAATGACGATGAGATATTTTTTGTTTAATTGTTAAGTATTGTTCTTATAGTAATCCTAATACCTCCTTTATGTGTATATAAACATCTTTTATATATATGAATTGACACGTCAATATTGGATTTAATTATCAATTTTATTTATTGGAAAAAAATGATGTATTCATGAGTAACTTATGGGCACAAAAAATTAAAAGATAACAACAAAATAACAGTTTTATTTGATTGAATCCACCATGACCTTAAATAAGTAAAGAAATAAATACAAGGAAGAATTTAACTTCCTTTATTGAAAAACCTTAACAAGAACACTAAAAATAAAAATAAAAAAGTTAGAAAAATTGAAACTAGCACTGTCTACGACATATGCAGACTGGAGGATCAAAATTGCAGAAACCTATTGCTCTTGATCCATACATTTTAGGGCAATCATTGTAACAGTTCTCATCACAGTAATTATACAACTTTACGTCACAGATCTTTCCCTCAGCCATTTTCATTTCATTTTCTGCATCAAACAAAAACTTGTTTTTAAAGAAGAAGACAATATTTTTAAAAACACAGTGGACTAGGATGAACAAATGAAATAAAAAACATACCAATCCCAATGGAGAGAAGAAAAATTATCATAAATGAGAATATGATCTTCATTGTTATTCACTTTTGAAACAAAAACTTCTTCCTTGACTAGAATCCTGAGTAGGTTGATATGAATCTGTAATAAAAACTCCGAATACATTGATATATATAGGCATACAGAAACAACGATTTTATTTACAATCAAATCATTTAAGATAGGGAATATGTTTGGATTATAGTGAACTAGAAAGGGAAGAAAATATTACAAAAATAAGATGTGGTTGATTGTGTTCATAAAAAGAGAATATGAAAAGTTAAAATGAATAAATAAAAAGATTATGGTTGATTTGATTAATATTATAAAAGAATTTATTTTTATAATATAATATGCTAAATTTATTTCAATATTGATATTGTAGATTTCTAAAAGTAATTTAAATAAAAATAATTTTTAAAAATATAAATGAGAGTTAAAATAATTTTTAAATAAAAATAAAAAGTATTATAAAATTTAACAAATAAAAACTCCAATTTATTTATTATTTAAATAACTTTATTTTAATTATTCGTTTAAAAACAAAAATTATAATAAAATATTAAGCATATAATCTATTATAATTTTTTGAAATTGTTATATGCTAAACATTAAAAATAAAATACACTATAATGGTATTTTAAAATTTTGTTTAATATTTTTAAAAATTTTAAAATTAAAAAATGAAAAATTTCACAAAACGACACGTGACATGTACACGGGTTAACGTCAACTCAACGGAAATAACTAAGTTGAACAATTTTAAAGAATAGAGGACCAAATTGAACCAGAAAATAATAAAAGAACGAAAAAGAACCAAAATAATAAATTAAAGGACTATATCATTAATTAAGCCTATATTATATTATTCGTTATTTAACTGTTAAATCTACTATAATACTAAGAAACCAAACTACTATTGCTTCGGTCCCTAAACACCCGAGGCCAAAAATGCTGACACTGGTGACATTTTTTAAATTTTGCTTACTAGGCTATCTCATAAGCTTCAGTTCTTTTGTAACCGAGGTCTAAAGTCTCTTTATTACACAGGTTTTCTGAAGCCCGAGGCAATATAGTTGGACAAAATTACAAGTATGTCACTGCCTCCTTATTAGTTTCGGATCCACCCACTAACCGAGGCCTATAAGGCGAAGTAAAATGTCAAATTTGCACTAGTAAGTTTAATCATCATAGAAAAAATACAAATTTTTTTATTAAAATAAATCAGTTACATAAAAGATAAATATCAATTCAATCTTCAAATTAAAAATTTATTTTAAAATTCAAATTTAATAGACACAAACTCAAATTGTGATTGTATGAGTTCTTTGCTATTACTATTTCTAAAGATTGTATGAGTTCTTTGCTATTACTATTTCTAAAGATTTATTTCAATGACTTGATATCAGTAATTATTTTAAATTTATTTAATTATGATTTGAGTTTTTGATTGATAATTGATAATACCAAATTAATAAATATATTTTATTTTAAATTATTTATTTAATTATTTGTCAACAAATTTTGAATTAATAATTATTAAAAATATTTATTATATTTTATTTCTTTCATCTATGATATCAATTTCAATATTAATTTATTTTAATAATTACAGTAAAAACAAACTGTTTTAATCATAGTAATTATATTTAATACTAAACGAAAGATTGAAGAATTAATTTCATTCTCTTTGCAATATATTTATCATTAATATTACTCATATTATAATTTTATTCAATAATTTTTTTTTCAATTATTGATGTTATTTTTAATATTATTAGTTATTATAATTATAATGAGCTGTTATTTTTACTGTTGTTATTATTATTAATGAATAATATTATGCTATAAATTTAGGAACAATATGATAAAGTCTAATTCAAGAATTTAATCATATAACTAATACGTATAACTGAATATAAAAAAGAATTATATTTATGACTATAACAATTATAACACTTATACTGGATAAATAAATTATTTATTTAAATATAACAATAATTATATTATTCAATTCACCAATAATCAATAACAATTCATTTTAAATATTGAATGTTTATGTTAACAAATTTTACTACAATTTCGTTTTCTATTTATTTTATACGAGATTCATAATAATTGAAAATAATTTTAAAAGATTAAAACATTTTATTTTACAATCAATTATTATATAATTTCTTTATGAAAATTTTTCATGAATTGACTAATTAATTTCATTAATTGCTTTTGATTTTCTAACTATGAATTAATTATTTTTAATTGCATATGTTTTGAAATCTTTTAAAGTTATACAATTGATTAATAATTATATAATTAATTTGTAAAGATTTTTTTATCAATAAATTGATTTCATTAATTATTTTAAATATTAATAATTATGAATAAATTTTTTGATTAGTAATCGATAATATAATTATAATTATTATTATTTTTATTATTATTATTTAAATCAATAAATATATTTTATTTTAAATTATTTCTTACTTCTGCAGAAGAAACTCAACTCAATCAAAATCTAATGACAAGGATGAATATTTGTCAGAACAAAGAAAAAAAAAATATATATATATATATATATATATATATATATATATATATATATATATATATATATATATATCAAATAATTTATGTTTATCTTCATATTTTTATGATTTCATATGTATGGCTCTAAATATTAGCTTTTGTTAATAAATTTTAACATAAACATAGTCTTGTATTTTTGTTTTTTACATAATCCATGATGCACAATATTCCTACATTTTATTTTAATAATGATCTTATATATTTATTTTATTTTAATTTAATATATAAATAATTATAAATTTTAATTATATAACAATTTTATTTTACTACACCTAACTAATAATATATTATTATTATTATGTATGGAATAGTCTACCAAATAATAATAACTAAAGAATAATAACCCAACCCTAACCACATATTAAAAAGTATTCTAAAAAACTAAAATATCTTAACCGTTCAACTTTCATCCATTCATCCATTAATGTCATCTTTTGCATTAATAACAAGTAAATCAATAATAATATACTGTAAATGATTACTAAGGTCGATGTGATCTACTACATTAATTTTAAGAAATCGATATTAAAAAATACTATTGATTTATATTTAAATAATTATTATTATAAAAAATACACAATATTCAAAATTTAACTTTCTTATCTATGTAATTCTAAAATTAAATATTATATTTATAATCAAATATAATTATAATACTTAATTAGATAATATAAATTTATTATTTTTTAAATATAATAATTATTTATTATTTTTCTTAACACATAATTAAAAAAAAAAAGTACATGTATACATTGTATGTTATTAACCATATAATATGAAGTAAATTAATGTAATTATTGATATTTTACCTTTTACTAAAAAAAATCAATTAATAAATTTTATAAATAATTTAAAGAATAAATCAATAGCTTAACTATATGTAAATTTAAAGAATAAATAATTTAAAGAATAGTTTATTCTTCAAATTATTCTTTATAAATAATTTAAAGAATAAATCAATAATATAAAGTAAATTAATGCAATTATAAATATTTGACTGTTTACTAACGAAAATTAAAAAAATCCATTAATAATTTTTATAAATAATTAAGGAACAGATGAGTAACATAAGTCAAAATACACATTAATTGTATGGTATTAATTATAATAAAAGATAAATTAAATATTAGTGTGTATGTATGGACATAAATCATTGTTAGCTTTAGTTTTAGTTATTTTGAAGCGATTTTCTAAAATATTTTTGGAAAGTTATAAGTATATACCAAACTTTTGCTTTCCTTTCCTTATCTTCTTAATGAAATGAAGTTGAATGTTTATTACAAATATACCTATATATCAATCTATATATACATCGATGTATTTAGAGTTTTTATTACATATTCATATCAACCTACTGTAGATCGGAAGAAATATTGTTCCAAAGTTGAATTACAATGAAGATCATATTCTCAGTTCTGTTAGTTCTGCTTCTTTCCATTGGGATTGGTAAGCTTTGATTTTCATATATGTTCATGTTATAGTCCATAAAAAGATTGTTGTGTTTTAAACAAGGTATTCTGTTTTGTTGCAGAAAATGAAGGGCCAGTGAAAGTGGCAGAGGGAAAACTGTGTGATGTGCAATTGTATGACTACTGTGACGAAGACTGTTACCGTGATTGCCCAAAGAGGTATGGAGCAAGAGCAATTGGAATGTGTAATTATCACCGTCTAGTCTGCATATGTCGTAGAAAATGTTAAGCATTGTTTAGCATATTCCTACTCATCAATGTAAGATACGAGTCTACGGAATCAAAGTGTCGGTCTAATATATCTCATATTAAATAAAAGTAAGATACTGAGTGTTTGGAATCAAAGTGAGTCTAATATATCTCATATTAAATAAAAATAAGAAAGTTAAATATTACATAATAATATATATATATTCACAGACACTACTGCACTAAAGGCTTTTTACCCCAGTTATTTTCCTCATTTTGCCTCGTGTAACATTCCTAAGGAAGATTACTTTGATAATAACATAAGTAATCAAATAAAAGTAAATAATTACGATAATATGAATCATTCCTCATTTATAAACACATGTTCCCAAAATGCGGGAGAATTAAAATCGCAAAGGAACTTAAAACAAGTGATGTCCAAATATCACTGTGTAAAATATCAAAAGGCAACAACGTAGAATTATTGGATGACACAAAAGACAACTTAACATGTTTGCCAAACATAAACAAATAGTTTTTGAATTAAAAAGTTTAGAGGCAATGAAGTTATTCCTATAAAGAGACTGCAAAATAGAAGAACAATATGGCCAAGACGATTGTGCTAGACACTGAAAGCTAGACCACCAAAAGAAGTGAGACTGGTGACTGGATAGAAGTCGCCAAAACTGTCACATATCATAAGAGGGATCCCAGTCTTTAAATTTGTAACAAATAATCCAAAAGGGTCAAAGGAAATAGAAACATTATTATCAATAGTGAGTTCTCGCATAGAAATTAAATTTTTCATAATATGCGGTGTGTGCAAGACGTGGTTAAGGTTTAAAGGTTTACGATGATTTGATGTACAAAGGAGTGAGACATGAACCCTGAATTGGAATACCTTGGCCACTACCAATAATAAGTGTTTGATTTAAATGACTCAAACTAGAATAAGACATGAGATTACCTTTAGGGATGACAAATAAACTCGTCCCGTAGGTATTTCCCGAACCCATCCCCGTTTTGACGGGGATCCCCGCATTGACTAGGTATGGGGAATTCCCGACTTTTTCAATTGGGTATGGGGATGTGTATGGAGATCTACATATCCGCTCTGTCCCCGTCCCCATACTTGCTGTAATACTCATCCCCGCCATATCCTTGTCCCCAAAGTATTAAAATATTCACAGTTAATTAAGTAACCATATATATATATATATATATATATATATATATATATATATATATATATATATATATATATATATATATATATATATATATTACTTTTGAATATTTCTATACTTTTTTAATATTTTTATTTATTGTATATTTTCCTTTCACATGAGAATGTTTAACACTCTCAATTTAAGTGTTTAACAACATAAATCTTTCATTTACAAGATAATATAAGAAACTTATCTTGTTTACTCTATTATTATTAATTTTTGTTTCATTTGAATAACTATTATGCTTCGCTAAAACAATTTTCTTTATTTCTTATTAAATATGTTGATATTTGAAAAGTTTTGTTAGATCTCTTAGGTATTTTTCATTGTATTATACCCTTAATTATACATTTGTTTTTCTTTTTGCGATTTCATTCAACAATTTCTCAAATGGTTTCTAAGACACACATTTGATATTTTTTTAATATTTTCTTTGTTGTTTAATTTTATCATTTAGAATACTATTTTTGATATATTTTATATAATTATTTTTTATTTTTTAACTCATTATTAATCATACTGTAGTTTTGTCATTATAATTGTATAAATAATTTTTCTTTACTATAATATAAAAATTTAATGTAATTGTCATAAATTTTTTTATCACCATCCAATATATATTAAAGTTCAAAAGATACAAGATTTATGTTAGAGTTTTATTATTATTAGTTTAATATTTGTTCTTTGTGTGATTTTGATCAAGTGATGTATTCTAACTTTTGTTAGTATATAAAAAAGACACCAATGCAGAAAGGATATTTGGCAGCATTTATTTTTGCTATTTTGCCCTGATTTCATAACCGAGGCATATAAGGTCAAGGCCAAAAAGGGTCAGCTTTTGGCCTCAGGTGTTACCCGAGGCAGAAAACCTCCTTTCTGTCTCGGTTTTGTTGAGAACCGAGGCCATAGACTATCTCTTTCTACCTCGGTTTTGTTGACCCGAGGCAGAAAACTCTCTTTCTGCCTCAGTTTTGTTGAGAACTGAGGCCATAGACTATCTCTTTCTGCCTCTGTTCTGTTGAGAACCGAGGCCAAACGTTGAAGGCTGACAAAAGCACTAACATTCGCCAATTAATAAGAGATTTGTTTGAGTTGTTGATAGTATAGGGAAACATTTGAAAATCCATCCATGCAAGTGGAAGAGAAATCATGCTCGAGAGCAACAACACGAGAATTCTTGTTGTCATAAAAACTGGCAGCGAAACGATTCCAAGTGGCCATAGTCGTGGAGCCTTTCTCCATGATAGTGGCAAGAAGATCAAAAGAGATGGTAGAGTAGATCCACTAAAGTATGATGGAATCAATAGTGGTCCACTGTTCGTGATCAGCATCAGTTGGAGTCGAACGTTTCTTCATGAGTTGAGGGATAATATGGTGAAGAACTCTGGTTGGCCGAGCATTAATTTCAAAAAGTTCAATCCACATAACATAATGGTCCTTCTCCATTTCCAGTACAGAGGGAATGTTATTTTTTATATTACACACAATTAGTGCCGAGTGAAATTCAAGTTTACTTGAGGAGGATTATGGCAGAGTGACTGATGAAGAGTCAGGGGCGGAGTAGGTTGAAGACATGATGTCAATATAGTGGGACATTAGTTACAACTACTGGAATAGGAGGGACATCGTACGAGTTGGAGAAGGAAGGGAGGGAGGGTGCGAAAGCAAGTTGTTGGTGGAGGGAAGGTGCGGCGGCAACAATGTAAGAGAGAGCCTTAAAGCATGAGGCAATGCGAAAAAGACAAGGAGCACACGACGTCAAACGAAAATAGGCGAGGTTTGGATCAGAGAGAGACATGTGATACCATGTAAGAGAGAAAGATGATGTGAATGTGTGTCTTATTATGCATGCGAGATAGGTATATATACATAATTAAATGATCTAAATTAAGTTTATAATTATGGACAACATAATTACAAAAGATTTAATAACCTAATTGCAAATATTTGATAAGCTTAATTATAGTAGATTAATTTCTAATTAACTTAGTTGTAGAAGAATAATTTGGATTCTATCAGATAGTATAAAATAATTTAATAGAATAGTGTTACAAACACCCCACACTAGTACAGAAAAGTGATATTACATCAGGTTTTTGGGCCTTAATACATTTGTTATTTCACCGATGTTGTATCAGTAGATGTAATATGTGAGAGACTTATCACATCAGCTCAATGATGTAGTATCGTATAAAATTAACCTCAATTAGAAACAAACCGCTTTAATATGAAGAGATTCATCAATTAGAGAATGAGATATTACATTTGTTAAAGTGTGAACCAATGTAATATCTATTGATGTATATGAAAAAATCTGTCCATATTACACCAATTAAGGTATGAATCAATGTAATAGGACCTACTTTTTTTTAAATACAACATTTGATTTTTAACCTATCCAATAACTTGCAAAAGACTAATACATTCCACATTGCAGAAAATTCAAATACTTGATGTTTTGTAATGATATTTAAACATCAATACTATTCTAAGGTACACTAAATTATCAAAGCACATAAAAAATATTATACTAAAGGTTATGGCTAAAAATTACTTAAACATCCAAGAAGAACATTCCTAATGGCATTGAAACCTATTTTTTTCGCCTAAAAAATATCTTGCCCACTCCATGTGAATTTCTTCAAGTTTATCTTTTCCCAATGGTTCAACACTCTCGAAAACCTGAAATACGAAATATATATTAATTATGTTATAATATATAATAGCAAGCAAGGTTAAACATCAATAATTAAAGAAACTCTTATATTGATCTGATGAATCAACAATGTTAGCATGAGCTATGGTCCACACATCCAAAACATAATGCAATATCCGCACTTAACGCTTCAATATTGCTTATTGCACTAACATATGAAGAACTAAGAGAAATTAGTTGATAATATATAGATTCAGTGCAAACCACATACCTTAAGATAAATCCAATTAAGATGGGATGAAGATGCAATGGATTTACCATCTAAGACATCACTAACATTAATAGAACTAAAAAAATTCATTAGTAATTTACAACATAATCATGATAAAACACATTACTTTTGTAATTAACATATACCTCATATTAAAATTTTTATTTCATTAGCTTAACTTGTTGTGCAATGAACAAAACCATACGACAATATGGTCTATGGGACAAATAATAATGAATTGCCAATGAGACCAATTAAATAAGGATTTTAGTTAGTGATATCAAATTAGTTAGATGATAAGTAAAGTGAAAGAGTTCAACTTACGCATGAATACAAGGGGCAATGTAAATTATTTTCTTGGATGCATCAATCAACCGTTAAATTTAAGTTTGAGTGTGCATTGATATATTATCATACTTTTGTATAACTTGAGGCTCAAGAAAACCATAATATTATTGTTACCCGTATTGACACTTAATTCATTTAGATACCTACATTCATACAAGTTCACAAGGTTTAGCTTGAATTCACAAAATATAAGTTAAATGCAAAATATAAATTTAAAGTGTACTTACATCATCCAAAGTTGAATGACTGCAATATTTAACATCTAATTACCCTGGATTATTTTAAACAAATTTGACATGTTTATGTACAATGGTATATCGCCATTGTCAACACCAAAGATTGTTGCATCCCAAAGAATGGCACAAAGTGCTTGAAACAATTCAGACGTAGCCATTATCAACTCTTGAATTGGATTTACATTTTGGTCAGGTTAAGGTCGAGCTTTGACTCATCCTTGGGCTCAAGGCTTGAATAAGACGCAATTGGGGACTTTTATCTAATCCTAGGGTCCTGCAAAACATACTAACAAACTTAAATATGAGGTGTGTTAAAAGTTATGTAATAATGTAATTAAGAAAAACATGCTTTCTTTGTTAGAATTGACTTAATTAAGTCTTCCAACCATGATATAAATGTTCCAAGTGTGTCTCCCACTACTTGCACCTCCACTGTGGGCACTAGTACTGGAGTAGTGGCATCTCCAATTTCTTCAACCACCATTCTAACCAAATCATCAATGCACCCACTTGCCCTTAAATCTTCGGTAACTTGTCCACATACTGTTATCACAAATGGCTTTGATACATAAAGATTGTTGAAGATGTGAAGGATTAACGAAGATTTGATGAAGATATGAAGGATTGATAAAGGTTGATTGATCTGATCAAGCTTGAAGTGGACATTGAACTAGACTATTTGCAAAGTTCTTGAAGCTTAACTTGAAGACTATTTGACATAGAATAAGTGTCTTGTGTTTGGTTGCAGTCTTCAATCTATTAAAATGGATTTTAACATGTTAAATGATTTGTTGTTATAGTTTTGCAAGTAACATATTGATTGGCTGAAATATTATTCAATCAACTGATTTCATTTAACTTAAGTTAAATAATCAAATCCAACAAAATTTTCAACATGTTCAATATATCAGCTGACAAACTATAAAGCCTTAATTTTCAGAGAGAATGAAGTGAGATTCAGTTTTATCCCGAAATCAATTTGATACTTTTGGAAAATCTCGTTCTTTGTGAACTTCTCAATGTTGGATATGTGTGTGATCAATCATCTTTGAAGGTTTAAAGTTGTGATTGCTCTTGGTTTGAGGTTGGGAGATAGGTTCTTGGTTGGTTAGGAAGAGTCACCATTGAGGTTTGATCTCTTTTAAGCTTATGTGTTGTTCCTAGTGGGATTCCAGATCTGCAAGAAAGGTTCTTGTGATCTTGTGTGTGGTCCTCGTGGCATTCAAGAGTCTTGGTGTGTTGTTTTGATTTTCAAAGTGTAATCTTTTAAGGATTTTTAAAAATTTTGAAATAATGGAAAGTCAGACTCAAGATACCCTGACTAATTAGATGTAACTCAGTTACGAGTGAACCAGTATAAAATATGCTTGCATTGGTTTAAACTTTTTTATCTTAATTTTTTATTTGTTAAAATCATCAAGAAAATCAACTTAATCAATCTTTCTTTGTAATTTTTACATGTGTGTATAATAAGTTGATAAAACATTATGTCTGTTATTAATTGAAAGTATGTGTGAGATATTGATTAGATTTGAAATCTTATGTTAATTGAGTTTTCTACATACTTACTATCAATAATTCAATATGTTGATCCTACTTTTCAATATGTTGAATTGTGTTGATTTCTATGAATACTCACTGTTGGTATTTTCAATCAGTTGACTTTGTTTTTAATTCGTTAAAATGTGTGATTTAGAAATGGTAGATTGCTAAAATCTTGGTCAATCAAGTAAAACATTCGCTTTAGGCCTCTGCAAAAAAAAAAAGGTCTAAAAAAAATATTTTTTTCAGTGCTAAATTTTTTTTATTAAATTAATTATAAAATTATGTTTAAGAAAAAAAGTTTCAGAAATATTTTTAGTACTTAATTATAAAATTATGTTTAAGAAAAAAAAGGCCTAAACACATTTGGTACTAGTATACCTCAATTAAATTAATTATAAATTTATGTTTGATAATAAAATTTAATTAAATTATTATTATTGTCTGCTAATCTTTATTGGTATTAAAAGTGATATCTAATGAGTTAAAACTTTTTTTCAATAAAATATAATTTTGTTTAAAAAGGAAAAATGATTAGTTATCCTAATTATCAATTTTAATTCTATTTTCTTCTTTTATCTATCAATGACTTCAATTTTGATTTGATTTTATTCTTTTATCTCTATGTGACTTAAACTTTTGTTGTATTTTCTTCTTTTATATCTTCGTGACTTCAATTTTGGTTTTATTTTTTTCTTTTATCTCGGTGACTTTAATTTTGATTATATTTTCTTCTTTTATCTCTCTATGTGACTTCAATTTTGATTTCATTTTACTCTTTTATCTCTACGTGACTTCAATTTTGGTTGTATTTTCTTCTTTTATCTCTTCGTGACTTCAATTTTGATTTTATTTTCTTCTTTTATCTCTCAGTGACTTCTTATTTATTGATTCCACTCATTGTCTCTTCTCACTTTCTTCTATTCTAGAGTTCTTCTTTCGAGAGTGTTGGCAAATTCCATTCTTGAATCTGATAGTGTTGGTGTGTACCAATATTTTTATTTTCATTTTTGGTTAGTGTGTTTTTCTTTCTAATTGTATTGATGTTGTTTTTATTCAATTTATTGAATTTGTATTAGGATTAAAAATGTGTGTTTTTTGCCTGATTTTGTTTAGAAATTAGGGTTTAGGGTTCGAACTGAGAAGAACAAAAAAAATAATTGTTTTTATCAATGATTAATCTCAAAATAAACTTTGTAGGTTTATGAAAAAGTTGAAACTTAAGAAAGAGAAAGAGACTTGAGACTTGCAAATAACACAAGTCTACAATCGAATTTACTTTCTTGACAACCAGAACTAGGTTTTATTGTTTTAACCCATTCTTTTTATATACTTTTTTTTATTAATGTTTTATATATTATAATTTTTTATTTCATATAAAAATATGGATATGTCAACTAAAAAATTTGAATTAATCTATTTAAAAATCTGAGAAAAGTTGAGAGTTTAATTACATCACATAAAAATAGATAAGAAAAATAGATTAGAAAATATAAGTGGGTAACAATATTCGTCTAGATGATTTACGTGTACATCTGGTGTCTCATCTGCATGTATGTGTATAAATAACATTGTATTTGTAGAGTTTTTATTACATATTCATATAATCTGCCGAGGATTGCATTCAAGGAAGAAATATTTCTCCAAAATTGAATTACAATGAAGATCATATTCTCAGTTCTTCTAATTATGCTACTTTCCATCGGAATTGGTATGCTTTGAATTTCATTTGTTGATGTTACAATTCGTTGATAAATTTTGTTTTTTTTTCCTTTTCTTAGGCTGACCCAATGTAAAGAGATTGAGTCAGCCGAGATCAGGAACAAAAACTAAATTCATCATTCTGTGTATTTTTAAGAAGATGATTGTGTTTTAAAACTGAGTTTTTGGTTGTTGCAGAAAATGAAGGGCCAATGAAAGTTGCAGAGGCAAAGTTCTGTGATGTAGAGTTGTATAATTACTGTGATCATAGCTGTTACACTGATTGTCCAAAGAAGTATGGACCAAAAGCTGTTGGTATGTGTAATTTTAATCCTCAAATATGCATATGCCGTAGACCGTGTTAATTAGGTGATGATGATCACTTCATTTTCCAATTAATCAAAGTTTGTTAATGTAAAAGGCATGGTGAATTCAAAGAATAAAATTGTTATTTCTTTATTATGTGTCTTTGTTTATCATCTTTTAGTTTCTTTTTCATAAAACAATTGTATCAAGTACTTAATGGATAAAAACTACAAATATTTAAACCTACATCACTAGAAAAAAGTGCTAACTCTTTTGGGTTCAAATTGTTCTTTGTGACAATTAAAAATTGTGGCGGATCTTACCCACAAATTTTGGAGGGGCCAAAATAATATAATTCTTTAATCATTAGATTGTTGGATCATTAATATAATGTTTTAAAGATTGGTTTCTCTAACTGAATAATTTGATATTTAGTATAATGTGAAAAATATAATCTATCTTGTTTCCATCGTCACGAATAGCTTCACTTTTATCACTTTTGAATAATGAATTTATTCTTTAATTCTTCATCAATATACCTATTTTTTAAAATAATATTAAAAATAATTTATCATACATTACTACAAAATTTTAGAAGCGTAAATATTAAAGGAAAAATATAGTATAGTTAAGTCACAAATAAAAATCGGTTATGAAAAAACACATAATACATTAGTTTTCTTTTATATTTATAAAAAATGAATATACCTAAGGTTCATGAGATAAAAGAAACAATGCTAACTATTAAATTAATATTTCATTACCAAGTAAGATAAAAGATAATTACTTTTCTTTTCTTCAAGAAATAAATAAGAGAAATGAGAAATGAGAGAAAAAATAATTACCTTTTCTCTTAAAAAAATATGAGAGTGAGAGATGAGTACAATTTTTGTAAAACTAAGAAGACAATAAGAAAGGACATAAAAATATCTTAATAAATATTTGATTTAATTATTCTTTTAGTTATTGTTTTAGTTCAAAAATGTTAAGTTGGTCCTCCAATTTTGTTTAGTTTCAATTTGGTTATGAATTTTGAAAAATTGATGCAATTTAGTTATTTTTATTAAATTTCTTGAAACGGATCAATATTTTTTCATCAAAATTAAAGTTGTAAATAAAAATAGGTTGTTTTGTTGGTGTAATTAACATAATTTCACTAACAATCTTGATGAAAATCGTTGATCTGCTTCAATAAATTTAACCAGAATAACCAAATTGCATCAATTTTTCAAAGGTCGAGATCAAATTAAGACTAGAAAAAACTTAATGACCAACTTGACATTTTTAGATAAAAATAGTAACCCAAAAATTAATTAAACCTAAATATATTTATTCTTTATATATTTAATTTTATGTTTTATTATCTATTAACATTAATTGGTTATATTTTATAAAAGAAATAAAAAGACAAACAATTTAATTTTCATCCATTTATAAAATATATTACCTATAATTTAAAAATTAAAAAAAAATTCAAAATTTTCAAAATATATATAACTTTAAAAAAAATTCAAAATCTTATGGGGCCATGCCATGGCCTCCTAACCTTTAAGATGCTCCTTTAAGATGCTCCGCCATTGATTGTCACAAGTTTTATTTTTGATGACTAAAATAATTGGCAGAAATACGTGTCAAAATATGTTCTTAATAATTCACTAGCAAAATCATAGATGTTATCACGCATGAATATTTGTATATTTTAATTTTCATAGTTATTAAATATAAAATTAAAAAAATAAAATATATACACAAAAAGAAGTGTGAAAAAGGTATCTTTTTATATATTGTTATAAATGAATAATTGTGATATTTTTGATAAAAATGAATAAATAGGAATTGAGAATTAAAAAACGTTATTAGTTACAATTGTTATTTAAATGTTATTTAAATGTTTGTTTTATTAACAGGTTGAACCATTACAAATATTTATATATGATTGACAAATCAAGATGATAATTTTTACGTTGTAATAAAAGGTCGAAATACCATTATCTTAAAGAAAAAACAATTCGATTATTAACCCACAACAATTCAGTCTGTGAACATATATAATACAAAAACCATTAAAAACTATAAATAGGACCGGACAAAATTAATTTAACTGCATTAAATTACAATTAACTACACTATATTAAACTAAAAATGATTTAACTGCATTAATTTATGGTTCAGTTTCACTTAACTATTAAGTAATGAGTAATTGCACTAAACTGTTTCATCTATTTTTCTTTTCTATTCAATCCCGTTCTCTCCTATATACACTATGCATCACACTTTCTGACAAACTTTCTCAAACAATATTATCTTCACAGTAGTGAATGCTAAAATGTTACAGAGAGCACACACAGAATAAAATAGTTTGGCCTTAATAATTAAGGTTTTTTCTATAAAGAAAAAGGGAGCTAAGCAAATTTCTCAAAAAAATAGCAATGAAAAAGTAGTTTTAAAAATAGGAAGAAAAAGCTTTAAGAAAAAAAATTATATTATAGGCTTAATTAGTGATTTAGTTCTTTATTTTATTGGTTGGGTTTAATTTGGTCTTCCAATTTTTTAAAAATATTCCATTTAGTCATTTTCGTTAAGTTGATGTTCACATCGTGCCTGTATATCTCATATGTCATTTTTGTGAAAATTTTAATATTTTTTAACACTTTTTAAATTTTTTATTCTAAAAAACATAAACTGTCACGTGTCAAACTATGGTCCTACCATGTGTTAATTCATAAAATTTTTAATTTTAATTTTATTTGTTTTATTTTTTAATTAAAAAATGCCACGTGACCCTGGACGGATCTTCTTAGGAGCATGGAGGGAGTCCCCAAAATTTTGAAATTTTTTTAATTATATATATATATAATATAAAAATATTTGATTTTTTTTAAATTGTAGGTAGTATATTTTAGAAATTGATGAAAATTAAATTGTGTATCTTTTTATTTTTTTTTATAAAGCATAACATTTAACAATAGATAATAAAACATAAAATTAAATATAATAAAGAATAAAAATATTTAGGTTTAATTTATCTTTTGGTCCCTGTTTTTGTCCAAAAGTTGATACTAGGATTATGTTAATTATACCAACAAAACAAATTATTCATACTAAGCGTTTCAATTTTAATGAAAAAATTATTGATCCGTTTCAAGAAATTTAACGAAATTTATCGTAAAAGACAAAATTGCATCTGTTTCTCAAAAATCAGAACCAAATTGAAACAAATAACTGAAGGACCAACTTAATATTTTTAAACGAAAACATGAATCAAAAGAGTAATTAAACCAAATATTTATTAAGATAATTTTTATTTTTTTCTCATCGTCTTTTTAGTTTTTCACAAATTATAATCATTTCTCACTATCATATCTTTTCTTGTTTTTGAAGACACAAATTCATTATTTTTGCTCTCATTTCTCATTTATCTTATTCCTTTCTTGTCTCTTGTCTCGATAATAAAAACATTACTTTTTATCTCATGAATTTTTTGTATATTCATTTTTTATGAATATAGAAAAAAATAATGTATTATGGATTTTTTCATAACCAATTTTGAATTGTGACTTGACTGTAATATTTATTTTATAATTACGTGTCTCAATTTTTTATTGGATTATGAAAAATTATTTTTTAATATTATTTACAAAGAAGGTATATTGATAAAGAATAAAAGAATAAATTCATTTTTTTAAAAGTGATAAAAAAGAAAGTATTGATGAAAGCAAGATAGACCCTACTTCATATATTTTGAAATATTATGCTAAAGGTCAAATTGTTAAGTTAGAAAAGCCATTTTTTGAAGCATTATACTAATAATTGAATCTAATAATCTCAAAATTATATTACTTTGGCCCCCCCAATACTTTTCGTCAAGATCCGCCACTGCACGTGACATGTCATGGTTGTGACATGTCATGGTTGTGCCATGCGTCAGACTAACAATGACTGTTTTTAATTTAGTCCCTCTATTTACAATTTAAATTCAATTTAGTTCCTCTAATTTTTAAAATGATCCAATTTTATCCTCTTCACTTTGAGACCAAATTAGTAATTAAGTTTAATTACAACTTATATATATATATATATATATATATATATATATATATATATGTGTGTGTGTGTGTGTGTGTGTGTGTGTGTGTGTGTATGTGTGTGTTCAAATAACTTTTTAGAATTTATACATCAAATTACTTCATTTGTTCAAATTTTTTTTTTACAACCTTACAAAATTTCAAGTGTAAAAGATTACAAGTGAAAAAATGTAAGAAATAAAATAATATGAGTATTTAGGTAATGATTTGATGTAAAAATGATAAAAAATTATTTTAACATTAATATACAAGTTGGAATTAAGCTTAATTACTATTTTAATCTCAATTTGGAGACGACAAAATTGAATCATTTAAAAATATAAAGGACTAAATCGAACCAAAATTGTAAACAGTGGGACTAAATTGAAAACAATCAATGATATACTGACATGTGGCACGACCATGACTTAACACATGACAATTTTTTTTTTATAAAAAAAAGAGTTAAAAAATAAAAAAAAAAAATTCACAACTTAACATGTAGCATAACCATGACATGACATGTGACAATTGATTTTAAAAAAATAAAAAACAATTAAATAGAAATTGAAAATTGAAAATTCTACAAAAAAGACACAAGAAATGTACAAACACGACGTTAACTTAAGAGAAATGATCAAACTAAATATTCTTAAAGAATTAAATGACCAAATTAAACCAAAAAACAATAAGAAGACCAAATGAACCAAAATAACAAATTGAAAGACTAAATGAACCAAAATAACAAATTGAAAGACTAAATCTCTAATTAAGCCTATATTATATTATACATTATTCAACTCTTAAAATTAGTTATAAAGTTAAGATAAAAGTTAAAAGGGTAACTCGATGCCAAGCAATCAACTAGTAACTTCAAATCATTAACTCGAGCCGAAAGTTTTTAAACCATATTATTAATTATTAAATTATAGATTTAATTATTCAGATGGTACCTACTCTCATTTGGATGTGTCAGTTTGCTGTTCACTTTTCAAGAAGTGTCAATTGCGATCCAATTTTTGAAAAAATGTCTCAATTAGTCTCTCTCAGAAAAAACATTGTTAACGCATTAATGGTGTGCCACATGTCATTTTTTGTTTTCTTAATTTTTTTAATTTATTTATTTTCTTATCTTTCATTTTTTTGCCACGTTTCAGGTCCCTGGTGTGACACGCGGCACTATCAGTGCCACGTGGCAAGGTACTGCCAAGTGTCAGTGTCATTACCAAGTGTCATTGTCTTGATTCAATTTAGTCCCCACATATGTCTATATGTTTCAATTTAATCCTAATCTTTTTTTTTTTCCAAAATAGAGAAATATTATCTCTCCCTCAAGACCAAATTTATTATTTATATAAATATTATATTGATATAAAAATGACTTACAAAATTAATTATTGATATTTATATTAAAATTTAGTGATAAAAGTCATGAATAATAAAACATGGGTTAACAATTAAAAAAAATGTAATATGTTATGCTCATATCTTTTTATTGAAAATGACGTTATAAAATATTACATTTTTCTTAATTGTTAATCCATGTTTTATTATTCATGATTTTTACCAATAAATTTTATTATAAATATCAATACTTAATTTTGTAAGTCATTTTTTAATAAAAAATATCAATATAACATTTATATAAATAATAATTTTTGTCTTAAGAGAGACAATATTTCCTTATTTTGAACAAAAGAAAAATGGGAGTAAATTAAAGCAAAAGGGCATATATGAGAATTAAATTGAAACAAATAAACATATATGGAGATTAAATTGAAATCAAGACAATGACACTTGATAGTGACACTGACATGTGGCAGTACTTTGCCACGTAGCACTGACATTGTCACGTGTCACACAAGGGACCTGACACGTGGCAAAAACAAAATTCAAAAAAGAAATTAAAAAAATAAAAAAATTAAAAATTGGATTAGCATTACCTGATCCTACTAGGCACTTTGTTATATTTTGTGATGCTTCCAAAATGGGATTAGGTTGTGTTCTTATGCAAGATAGAAGGGTAGTGGCATATGCTTCTAGACAATTAAGAACACATGAGAAAAATTACCCAACCCATGATTTGGAACTAGCTGCCATTGTTTTTGCACTTAAGATATGGAGACATTATGTTTATGGTGGAAAGTTTGAAGTTTTTAGTGATCATAAGAGTCTCAAATACTTGTTTGATCAAAAGGAATTAAATATGAGACAAAGGAGATGGATGGAATTTCTGAAAGATTATGATTTTGAATTACAATACCATCCAGGTAAGGCAAATGTAGTGGCAGATGCTTTAAGCAGAAAATCTTTACATATCTCCTCACTAATGATTCATGAGATGAATTTGTTAGAAAAATTTAGAAACATGAATTTGTCGGTCACCGTAAGCCATGATAAAATGCAATTAAACTTCTATTAATATGATATTGATAAGTTAGTCTTGACTTAATCAAAAACAAAATTAATTTATATGTTATGAATTCATGCGTCTTCTAAGAACAAGTAGAAATTGTAGATTATTTTTAATTTAGGAGTTCAAATTTAAAGATGATAAATATTCTCACTTACAATTTTCTTCTCTCATCCTTTTGTATAAACTCCTTACGCACATTTTTTTTTTCATCAACAATCACCTCCTTCATCCACTAAAGAATTTTTCACTATTTATTTTTGTGAACATGTCTTATTTTTGTTGAAGATGGAAGTGTTGTATAAGAAACTTTTCTTTAAATTATTATCATTGTCGTCAATCACATCAATATAAATTAAATTAATACCTTCAGGAAATTGGTTGTTGTGAAGAGTATGAGGTTTGAACTTGTAAATGTTGATCTCTTGTGCTATTTTATCTACAAATTAACCGTACGTAACACATGAAGAAAAAGGACAAATAAAAAAAGGACAAACAAAATTAAAATTAATTTTGAAATTTATAAAAAGTAATAATAATTAGAATTTACACATACATATTTAATCTTTTTAACTTCAATTTATATCAAATGCTGGTAAAAATGATCACATATATAATAGAAATAATTTGATACACTATTATGAAATCATAATAAAAATACATAATTAAAAATATAATAAGAGGAAAAGTAACTTGAAAATCAAAGAAAATTTTTGAAATATTGAACTAGTTAAATCATTAAGAGATATCGAAAATTATTTCAAAAGAAACAAAAAAAATTCAAATAAAAGAACAATTAAGAATTAGAGAGAACAAATAAAGTAAAGTGAAAAAAATACAACTACAGCACCTCAATAGAATATAAAAATTAATACAATTATAGATATATTTCACATTTTACTAAAATAGAAATATTTTATTGTTAACTTCAACATATACGTTGGATGTCAGTGAAAATGATAAACTAAAATAAAAATATTTTATTGTTAACTTCAACATATATGTTGGATGTTAGTGAAAATGATAAAATATGTTCTTTAGAAACGATTTTATACATTATTAAACGAAATTGTACAAAAGTTAAATAATTAAAAATATAATAAGATCGGAAGTAAATTTAAGATCTAAGAAAACTGGTTAGATATCAAATTAGTCAAACTGTTACAAAGTAATAAAAATATTAAATTGTTTGAGTGAACAAAAATTCTTCAAATAAAAAGAATAAAGGAAACCGAAAAAATATAACTACTGGACCTTAATAGAATATCAAAAATAATTATAGATATATTTCAAATTTTACTAAAATTAAAATATTTAACAACTTTTGTAAGTAATTAAAGAAAAAAAGTTACATCAATAACACAATATGTATACATAACGTGTGATATATATATATATATATATATATATATATATATATATATATATATATATATATATATATATATATATATATATATATATATATATATATATATATATATATATATATATAAAGTGGAAAATATAGTATATGTACATTTTTATTATACTAAAATGATATAATTTTGTAAGTATAATATTAAAAATATCATGTGATGTTTATTGTTTAAATGGTAAATTACTTGATTACATTAAGCTATTTTTAAATATATGTTAGAGTCAAACTTAAATTATTAATTAATGGAAATTAATTTCATCATCCAAATTTCATTATTTTTTAGGAAAAAGAAAGAAAAAAGTATTCTATTAATAATTGTTATAAATAATTAAGAAAATTTTTCACAGATCTATCACTTTAAATAAAAAAGGTTTGATTTTAAACTTATTTATTAATGTTATTTTACATCTTAGCATTAGCATTAAATGAACAATGAAAATAACCATAGCATTAATTTTGGTAACTATGTCTAGATAATTTACATGTAGACCTGGTGTCTCATCTGCATGTGTATATATATAACTTTGTATTTAGGGTTTTTTTCTTACATATTCATATCAATCTGCTGAGAGTTGCATTCAAGAAAGAAATATTTCTCCAAAATTGAATTACCATGAAGATCATATTCTCACTTTTCCTGATTGTGCTTCTTTCCGTTGGAATTGGTATCCTTTGAATTTCATTTGTTGATGTTAATTTATCGATAGATTTTATCTCTGCTCCTATTTTGATCTGGTCCAATTTAAAAAATTGGATCAGAACGATCAGGAGTAGAGACTCTATCTATCATTCAGTGTCTTCTTAAAAGGATGATTGTGTTTTTAAAGTAAGTTTTTGGTTGGTGCAGGAAATGAAGGGGCGATGAAAGTGGCAGAGGGAAAGATCTGTGATGTTCAGTTGTATGATCACTGTGATGAGAACTGTTTCACTGATTGTCCACAGAAGTATGGGCCTGGAGCTGTTGGTATTTGTAATGATCCTCCGGTGTGCATATGCCGTAGACAGTGTTAGGTCATCATCACTTCATTTTCCAATTAATCAAAGTTTATTAATGTAAAATGCATGGTGGATTCATAGAAATAAAATTCTTATTTTGTTATTATATGTCTTTGTTTATAATTTTTTAGTTTCCTCTTCGTAGAACAATTATATCAAGTAGTTAATGGATAATAGTACAAATATTTAAACCTACATCACTAGAAAAAGTGCTAAAATTTTTGGGTTCAAATTGTACTTTGTGACAATTAAGCATCGTGACAAATTTCATTTTTGACAATAGAAATAATTGACAGAAATATAATTATCAAAATATGTTTTTGAAGAAATAAAATTGATTTGGTGGAATTTAGAAAAAAGAATGAGAGAGGTCGTATGGTTCAACTCTTCCACTAAAAAACTAATAATTAACCATTATCAATCAAAAAAACTATCAAAAAATGTTTTCAATGATTTTACGCGAATAATCGCTTATTTAAATGTATTCTTTATTAACAGTTTGAACCCGCAAAATATTTATACAATTGACAAATCAAAATGATTATTTTTATGTCTACTTGTAATAAAATGTCGCAATACCATGATCTTGAAAAAAAAAACAACTCGATTATTAACCCACAACAATTCAGTGTGAACAATTATAATACAAAAAATCTTAAAGAAGTATAAAATATATATATTTTAATATAGCCCACAACAAGATTTAATTATAAATTTGATTTCTATACCTGAAATCACTTATATTTTAATATGTAAATAAAAAAATTATTATTTTAATGTTTAAAATAGAATTATATAGTTTCTTCAACATTAAACATAAAAATACAAATATTAGATATGATAATCCACAATCGGATAATGTATTATCAATTTGAAAAAAAAAAAACATTTATACACAATTAGAACAAAATTTTATATTAAAAAAAATAATTATCATTTTTTATTTATAATAGTGATTATTTTAGTAATCAATAATTGTTTATTTGTAAATTGATATCTAACTTGGTCATTATAACTTTTGATTACTAAAATTAATTATTAATTAGACATTTTCTTGTAATATTTGCTTCAATGACCACGTTGATCATTATATTTTTTGTGCACAACGTTTATATTCAAATTACAACAATTTGAAACATCGTATTACATTCTAGTACAGTGAACATAATGACGTTTATAGGTGTCGCTCTTTGCATTGGATTTAATTTAAAATAAACAAATTATGGTAGGTTTAACTATCGTTATTTGTGCAATGCAACAAATGGCGGGTGTTGCGATAATTTGCATAAAACTGTCA
The DNA here is from genome assembly GCF_004118075.2 of Vigna unguiculata. Classification (NCBI taxonomy): domain Eukaryota; kingdom Viridiplantae; phylum Streptophyta; class Magnoliopsida; order Fabales; family Fabaceae; genus Vigna; species Vigna unguiculata. The sequence continues at coordinate 3,754,078 of NC_040289.1, read as the reverse complement.
TATTATACATTGTGATGGCAAGATCTATGGCAGTATGTGGACCCGCTACACATGCAAAAAGTGGTGGTCATAAGGGCCATTATATACAACAAATAACCATTGTATTTAACACGATTTTTGGTAATTTCTTCTTTATTCAATTAAGTCTCTACTTATGTCTTTTTGATTTAATTTTGTTCAATTTTTTAATAATTGAAATATTTTTTTTATTCATGTTTTTTTATAAGATTAAAATTAATTAAGTATAAATATTTTTACAAAATTAGGTACTAATATTTATATTAAAATTTATTGTAAAAGAAATGATTAACAAAACATGGATTAATAATATATAATAGTGTAATATGTTGTTAAAAAGCCACTTTTAGTAAAAAAATTATAACATTTATACAAATAATAAATTTGGTCTCAAATTGGAGAGAGATAATATTGTTCTATTTTGAAAAAAATAAAAGGAAAAATTAAATCAAAAAAATATAAGTAGGGACTAAATTGAATTAAAGAGATATGCACAAAACTAAATTGAAATCAAGACGATTACACTAGTGACACCGACACATATCATTATCCTAACACATGACATTGTCTTGTCACGTGACACTGATAGTGCCACATGTCATATCAGGGACCTAACATGTGGCATTGGCAACTATTTTTTTTTTTTTTTTGAAAAAAATAATAATTAAAAATTTAAAAGGAAATAAATAAGCCACATATTAACATGTGATACGATGTTAGTAATTGTTTTTTGAAAGACACCTAATTGACGTTTTTTTTTTTAATAATTGGACGTAATTGAAACTTTTTTAAAAGCGGACACACCCCACCAAAATGGGGACTATATGAGGAATTAAGCCAATATTCTAAAATGATGGTATTATCCTTAATGTAACATTCATTAAAGGAAAGAAGTACATAGTTTACAACTTGAAAGTAAAATAATGTAAAACACACTTTAGGTGAAACTAAGAAACATTATAACATCTTTGTTCACAATCATAAAATTAGACAAAATGAAAATCAAATAACATTCTTTGATCATAAATCTTCATGTTGATCATTTTCTACATTAGAAACACTTTTGTTGTACTTTTATATGCTTCTCTACATTCGCAACTGCCATTTCGGCAAGATATGTGACGATGGGGTTGTAAATTGATGAGAGGGAAACATAGCATACCAGTAATGTTTTGCTAAGAAATTGGAGTATGCACATGTTCACTTCTAAGTTCCTGAAGTGCAAAATTTAAATTTAAATTTGTATGCCAGCGAACAACACAAATACAAATTTGTGCAAGTTGGGGGCATAGTGTTGACAAAAAGAAGAAGATAGACATTTTCCTTCAATAAAGAGTTTTGATGATGATGATGATGATGATGATGACTTATGAAGAAGTATGGAACACTTGAAGACTTAAAAGAATGCTTGGATTCAAAAGATACATTGAAGACTTAAGTGTTTAGTTGTTTAGGTCTTGTAATCTATGTATGTTATTTAAAATAGTTAAATTAGTAGCAAGAGTCCAAAGGCAAAACCCAAGTAGTAGAGCACCAAGAGAATTTTATTTATTTGCAAAACTCGCTGGAATAATCGATTATTCTTAGTGATAATCGATTATCTTAGTTAAAACTGATTTTTGAGAAAAGCCTTTGTGATAATCGATTATCACTGTTGATAATCGATTATCACCTGCTGATAATAGATTATCCCGGCTGATAATAGATTATCACAACGAGAAAAATATTTTCAGAAAAGTTTCTATGATAATCGATTATCACTTATGATAATCGATTATCTATGGCAATTGTGACTTAACTTTTCATATTCTTAACCTAATTTCTAAAGTTAGAGAAGTCTGAGTACTTGAGATCTCTCTGTGGGAAGGCTTTGAAAACCCTGTGTGTGTATAGAGCGATAACTTTCATCAAGTGGAATCTTGAGTGATTGGGTGTTGTTGTTGTTGCTAGGAGAAGACCATCATCCTTTGTGTGATTCAAAGGAGGTGTTCATTCCTTGTGTGATTCAAGGAAGGTGTTTCATCCCTTGTGGATTTCAAGGGAGGTGTCTTCATCTCTTGTGTGATTCAAGAGAGGTGTTTTCTAAACCCTAATATTTCTTATCATTGATTATAAGTTTGGTTTAATTTAGTGATTTAGTTCATTTCATTTTTTAGAGATTAACAAATGGACGTAGGGTCTTTTGATCCGAACCAGTATAAATATTTTGTGCAATTTTTCTCTTTCCTACTCTCTTTATTTGATTGTGTTTATTAAGGAAAGAATTTTAATTGAACTTTGATATTAAAAGGGAAAAATTTTAAAAGCACAATTTTTATTAAGAACCCTAATAGTAAAGAGGAGAACTGAATATATTGATTACTTGATTGATTACAATAGAGTAATAACACGTATTTATACACAACAATACTAACAGATTAACAGATGTATATTAACTAAGCCTAACAGAATGATAGTTGTTTAAAGAGTAACAACTAGCTCTACACTAATAGCCCCCTACAAACTCAATGGGGTTGAGAATTACAAAGTGAATCAACGACATTGAGTTTGGAACATAAAAAAGAAAATGGTTAGGAGACAAAGGCTTAGTTAAGGCATTAGCCCACTGATTTGTTGCAAGTATATGAAAAACATGAAGCTACTGAGTTAAGACTTTTTCCATAACAAAGAAGACATCTATTTCCATGTGTTTGGTGCGAGTAGGGATGGCAACGGGGCGGGGCGGGGACGGGTTTCACTATCCCATACCCATCCCCGTAAAAAAAAATTCATCCTCATCCCTATACCCAAACCCAACGGGTATCAAAGTTTTATCCCATCCCCATCCCCACTGGGTAACGGGTATAATCTCGTACCCATACCTATACCCGTTTCCTTACTACTTCAATATAAATTTTAATTAATTTTTATAAAATAATAAAAAATTACGGTAAAAGAAACATAATATTATCAAAATATTCAATATTAGGAAGATGATTGTTTCTTCGATATCAAATACTTTGAAATAAATTATAATTGTTTACATTTTAGATTGGAATACCAAATAAAATTTCATGAGAACTAAAACCTTTATTAAATTTGCAAACTGCAAACATTAATGAAACCTTGTTGATAAAATTTAAAAAAAAATTAAAAACATTTAAAGGAAAACAAATATTGAAATTAAAATATATTTTAAATGTTTGTTTACTTCAATTTTTTAAATTCTAATGAATCTTTTTTATACACTAATAAAAATGATAATATATCACTTAATCAAAATGACACAAATAATAAATAATAAACATAATAAAACAAATTTAACATGATTATTGTATCTTTTGAACTCCAATATATGTTGGATGGTGATAAAAAAATATTCATAGCAATTACATTAAATTTTGATATTGTAGTAAATAAAAGTTATTTATACAATTATAGTGAAAAATTACAGTATGATTGATATAATGAGTTAGAAAATAAAAAATAATTAGATAAAATATACTGAAATAGTATTCTACATGATGAAAATAAACAACAAATAAAAATATTAAAAAATTAACAAATGTATGTCTTAGAAACAATTTGAGAAACTATTGAAAGAAATCACACAAAGGAAAAAAAATGTATAATTAAGGGTATGATAAGATGAAAAATACCTTAGACATCTAAGAACACTTTTCAAATATCAACATATATACTCAATGGTTGAAAAATAATTATTTTAGCGAAACAAAAGAGTTTTTCAAATGAAAAAAAAATTAATAAAAATAAGTAAAGAGTTTTTTTTTTTATATTACCTAGTAAATGAAAGGTTTATGGTATTAAACACTTAAATTGAGAGTATTAAACATACTCGTGTGAAAGGAAAATATACAATAAATAAAAATATTAAAAAATAATAGAAATATTAAAATATGAGACATAAAAATTTTTTAATTGACATACATCATTTTAACATAATTACATAAATGTTATGATAAGATGAAAAATATATTGGATATGCGAATGAGTTTCATGACAAATCAAATAATTAGAAGAAATAAAAATTTGAAATATATATATATATATATATATATATATATATATATATATATATATATATATATATATATAGGGTTACTTAATTAATTGTGAATATTTTAATAATTTAAATGATGACGAAGATATGGCGGGGACGGGTATTATGGTGGGGATATGTACATACCCATAACCATCCCCATACCCAATTGAAAAGGTCGGGGATTCCCCATACCCATACCCATACCCAGTCAATGCGGGGATTCCCCGTCAAAACGGGGTCGGGTTCGGGCAATACCCACGGGGACAGATTTATTTGTCATCTCTAGGTGTGAGAATGTAAAACTGGATTGTGAGTGACTGCAACTGCACTCTGATTATCACAATATAAAGTTGGCACAATAGAGGAAACAACTAACTTAGCAAGAAGAGTTTGGAACCATGTAATTTTAGTTGTAGCACTTGCTAAAGAGCGATATTCTGCTTCAGTGGATGATCTAGCAACTACAATCTGTTTCTTCTACCACAAAGATTATTGGGATGAGTGCTAGAGATGGACCGGGGCTAGTATTGGGAGAAGATTTTTATCAGAGTTTTTATTATGTTTTGGAACAGTTGTAATATTTTATATTATTAAACTTGGTTTTTATTATGGATTTTATGTTTGAGTTATAGTAGAGGTTTTGAGATTATTTATTACTACTATAAGGTTTTAATTTTCCCGCTTTTTGGGAACATAAGTTATAATAAATGAGTTTTTATTTATTTCTTGATTTTATTATTTAAATCCGTAATATTCGGTCGGGATGTTACATTGTCCATGTAAATGAATAAAACCAAGTTGTAGCCGAATCTATTTTAGATGTTGAAACCACTGCCTCGAGGCTTGCTTCAGACCATATATGGCTTTATTAAGTCTGCAAACTAGAGATTTATCACCATTTTCAAACCCTGGAGGCTACTTCATATATGTAGTTTCTTGAAGAGAACCATTTAGGAATGCATTATTAACATCGAGCTGAAACAAATCCCACGTGTTAGTAACAGTAAGAGTACAAATCAATCGAATAGTAATAGGTTTTATAACAGGAGAGAATGTCTCACTAAAATCACAACCTGCAACTTGATGAAATCCTTTAGCCACTAAGTGGGCTTTGTACTTGTTCACAGAACCATCATCATTTTCCTTTATTCGAAAGACCCACTTACAACCCACTAGTTGTCTATCATTTGGAAGAGCAACTAATTTCCAAGTATTATTATCAATAAGAGCTTGAAACTTTTGTTTCATAGTAGCAAACCACTGAGGATCAGCAAGGGCCTGTTTTACATTATTGGGTTCATAGGTTGTTAACAAAAGAGAGGGGTGAACTTTGGTATAAACATTCCAGCTTTAGACCTAGTGTGCATAGGATGTATATTTTATTGAGAGGAATAAGGAGGAGAAGAATGACTCACGAAACCTGGAGACTGACCAGAAACAGGGGCAAGAACAGGTGGTTCATAAGGAATAATAGCATAATTATTATTGGTGGGTGGAGAAGACTGACATGTTACAACTAGAGTAGAAGTAGAAGATGAAACAATGGGAAAATTAGCACTGGGTAAAGTGTCCACAATGGGAGAAACAACATATTTATTATTAGTAGTGGGAAATAAGTCATGGAAAGGATACTTCAACTCATTAAAGAGAACATCCTTAGAAACATACAAACGACCACTAGGTGACAAACACTTATAACCCTTATGAGAAGTAGAATAGCCTAAAAATACACATTCATGAGACCTGAATTCCAACTTGTGTTTGTTATAGGGATGTAGAAAGGGATAACAAGAGCAACCAAAATTTCTCAAGAAGGCATAATCAGGAGATTTGTGAAACAGGACAGTGTAAGGAACTTGAAACTATAAAGAGGACGTGGGCAATCTATTGATTAAGTAAACAAAGGTTTAAAAAGCAAAGTCCCAAAACTTGGTTGGAAGAGAGGCTTGCTTAAGAAGATTCATTTCCAACTCAACAATATGTTTATGCTTCCTCTCAACAACACCATTTTTATGATGTGTATGAGGACATATAAGTCTATGAACAATACCATGAGTCTGACAGTATGAAGAGAGAGGTCTGAATTCACCCCCTCAATCTGTTTGAATGCTCTTTAATTTGGTATTAAATTACAGTTTAACCATGGCCTTAAATTGCTAAAAGACAATGAAGGTTTCAGACTTATTTTTGAGAAAATAAATCCAAGTGAACTTAGAGAAGGCATCAACAAAGCTTATGTAATAAGAGAAACCATTTGTTGACACAACATTGGAAGGGCCCCATAGATCGCTATAGACAAGTTCAAGTGGAACAAAATAAACAGTTTGAGATGAGGAAGAAGGTAAACGATGTGATTTGCCAACACAACTCAAACAAATTTTTATTTGATATGGGAATATTACAATGATTTAAAACAATTTTGAGTACATTTGAATTGGGATGACCTAATCTAAGGTGCCATAAAGTTTAAGAACTTGGAGAAACATGCTCAGATGGTTCAGAATTTTCAATAGAAAACCTTGGATCAACACTTTAATTGTAGTAGTACTCGGAGACATAGAAAAGACAGAGAAGGATGGTTGAGCAGCACATTGAGAAGTCTGTAACTGTGGAAAGACATAGAGACCATCAGGACCCAAGGAGCCATGAAGCAAGATCTCATTAGTGGCATGTGATTTAACAACACAACGATTAGGATGAAATTTAAAGAAGACATGATTGTCTTTGCAAAATTTACTAACACTAATTAAATTCTTAGTAACAGACAGAATAAGCAACAATCTATAAGAGATCTAAAGAAAGACTGGGATTCAAAGGCAAACAGATTTTTGTGAAACTTGACGACTGGATAGAGAGCCCTTGGCCATTGCCTATGTAGATTTGGTTTGGACCTTCAAAGGACTCCAGTTGTTGAATATTTTGAGACTCTCCAATAACATGAAATGAAGCACCAAAATTGCCAGACTGATTAGAATTGCCAATATAGCCATGAGAGCCTCTATTAACAAAGTACGTGTTATTGAAATGCTAGACCTGAGAATGGAAGTTGTTTGGAGAAATGTAATTAGATCCGTCATGAGCAACGTTAATTGTAGGAGATTCGAGTAACTTCTTTCGAAACTTTTGTGAATGGGACTCATGCATAACAAGCAACGCCTCAACCTCATGAATCGGAAAAGGATCAAAATTGCTCTCGATAACAGATATAACTGGTCCATAATCTTCTAGTAAACCTTCAAGAATAGCATTTAGATGTTCGCGAGATAAAACGAGATCACCGCAAGTGCTGAGAGCATCAACCAGACACTTATTGCGGAAAAGGAACTCAAACATTTTAATTTCTACTCAAGCGTCATGGTGCGAAGCTCTGTTCGCAAATGTCTGGCTTTCGCATGCGTCTGTTTTTAAAAGTAGTCATGAAGTTGTTCCCAAACTTCATACGAATGTACACAACCGATCAATTGAGACAAGATCGAAGAAGAAAGCGTCAATTGAAGCCACGATAGAAGGACTTGATCTTGTTGTTCCCAAGTAGAATATGTTGGATTCTCACAGCCTGTTGCACGATCATCTTTAGTAAGAAACCACACAGGAATAACAGAATTCACAACAAATCTCTGCAGTTTGTGCGCTTTGATCACCGGTTCAACTTGCTGCCGCTATAAAAGAAAATTAGACTCACTCAACTTCTCAAAGATAGGGTGAAAAGAAGGAATGGAGGAGGTTGAGAAAGCAAGATGCGACGACTCCATTAATGGAGATTTCAGGCTCTAGATACCATAACAAAAAAGAGAAGAACTGAATATATTGATTACTTGATTGATTACAACAGAGTAATAACACATATTTATGCACAACAATACTAACAGATTAACAACAGATTAACAGTTGTATATTAACTAAGCCTAACAGAATGAAAATTTTTTAAAGAGTAACAGCTGGCTCTACACTAATAAACTCAATTCGCCCTCTTCTTGATTTTTGTCCGAACACTAATCATTTCGCTGCGCATTTTTCAACACATAATTCTTGTAAGAACAAGTACACAAACAAACTCAAGTGGCCTAGTGGTTAAGGAAATGAGAGGAAAATCGTCAATTTGATCCCTCATGCTAACAATTTGGAGAAATAAGATTGAGGAGTTATTTTTAAAAGTAAATTGCACCACGACAAGATTGAGGAGTTATTTTTAAAAGTAAATTGCACTACGACAAGATTGAGGAGTTAAAAAATATTTTGGACTAAATAATTTTTTCTTTTGAGTAAGTTCATTTTTTATCCCTTTTTTCGAAGCAATATGTTTTATTCTTGTATGTGGCTTTTCTATGCTCTAGGCATATCTCTATTTGTTATAGATTATAAAGTCCTGCTCTAATTTTTTATGAAACTCTTTTTTGTGTAAATAGAGCTATTTTAGGCTTTGAAGTTGGATTAGGGAAGAGCAATATTAAGAATACATTTTAAAGTAAAGGAAGCTAATCATTTAGAAGTTGTTAATTTTCTTAAAATATTGATTCTTGATTTTGAGATTTAATAGGGGGTATTCATAATTTTATTTTTTCCTACATAAGAGGGATGCTGAATTTTTAACAAGCACTATGATCATCTATATGGATATTAACAAGTTTTGGTTCTGATTAAATTATTGAAGATTTTAAGTTATTGAAAAAGCGTAGAGGAGCACTCTCACTAGAGGCACTTTTTACTTTTTTTTAATATATTATTGTTGATGATAAAATTTATGTTACACTTTCATATATATTATTATCATATGTTTTAGATTATATTATCACGAGTGCTTGTTTTGAATAAAAAAAAAATGATGTCAAAAAATGAAAACTTTTTTAATTAGAAAAAATAATTTATATATAAAAAAAAATTGTCCCCTAAAATTTTTATCCAAGTTCTGCCAATTTTTTATATGTCATTACAAACAATTTGTATTATTAATAAATATATATTGTTTTTTAAATAATATTATTTTAAGAAATAAAAGTAAAAAATATTTTTTTTATTTTATTTTATTAAATGACCAGACAATTAAATATTGTAAAAGATAAAATTAAGAATGAAAAAAAAAGTATAGAAATATATTTTATTTTTAGGATAAATTAGTTCAAAAATAAAACAAATAGTTAACAAAGTAAAATAGATTTTTTATACATGTGTCAACAACATAAGTTTAAATAAAAACAACAATATTAGATGATTATAAAAATAACTTTTGAGATACTTGTATTAACAAAATAAACATGTTACCTAGTACTTTAATTTTTATATTATAATTTTTTATTAAAGGACAAAAATATAAATTAAAAAAATGGTATAAAAAAATGATTAATAATTTAAATAAAAGTTATTATAAATTATTTATTAAATGACTACTTAATTGAAAATTATAAAAATATAAAATTAAAATGAAAAAAATTATAATTTATTAAAACCTAATAGTGTTATTTAAATTTGAAAAACTAATAGTGTTCTTTTAAGAACTAAAATCATAATTTATTAGATATTAAGTTCTAGACTTTAACTATATTTTATTTTTACGCAGTTTAAAAACAAATCAAATGAATAAAATAGTGAAATAACTCTTTAGAGAAATAATTTGTATATGTGATCGTAAATCTGTAGTATTAATAAATAGATAAGTGTTATGAATTAATGGTCGTCCATTGATTTATACAATTACTCATATGATTGATAATCATATTATTCATTACTCTTTATGTAATATTTTGTATTTACTATTTGATTTTATATCCTTTCTGGGTTACCATATTGTATCTATAAATAGGACTCGTCCTATAAGTAATAAGACACACATACAAACAGAAGTTGTTCCCTACTCTCTCATTCTCTATTCTTCATCTCCTTTGTCTCTCTTATTACCTTTATTTTATAACACGTTATCAGCACGAGGGTTATCCAACTGAGCGTGAAGGCATATTTTTTTTTTCTCCCTAAGAACAACGCTCTACATTCCTTAACCGAGTTCTAAAACATGTCAAATCTTGCAAAGCTTGAATTTGCGGCCCTTGATATTTCGGGGGAGAATTATTTATCATGGATTTTAGATGCTGAGATTCATCTAGATGCAATGGGTCTGGGTGATGCTATTAAAGAAGGAAATAAAGCATTTGAACAAGATAAAGCTAAAGCTATGATTTTCCTTCGTCGCCATCTTCATGAAGGGTTGAAAATTGAATACCTTACTATAAAAGACCCTTCTGTATTATGGAAAAATTTAAAAGAAAGATATGACCACCAAAAGACCGTGATTTTGCCAAAAGCTCGTTATGATTGGATGCATTTACGGTTGCAAGATTTTAAAACTGTAAGTGAATATAATTCTGCAATGTTTAGAATTACTTCTCAATTGACTCTATATGGAGAAAGAATTACTGATGAGGATATGTTGGAAAAAACATTCTCAACTTTTCATGCAACTAATTTGCTTTTGCAACAACAGTATCGTGAAAAAGGTTTTCACAAATATTCTGAATTGATTTCATGCCTTCTTGTGGCTGAACAAAATAATGAGCTCTTGATGAAAAATCATGAGGCCCGACCAACTGGTTCTGCTCCATTTCCAGAAGTGAATGCAGCAACATCTGATCCATATAATCATGGACGAGGTCAAGACCATAATAATAATCGTGGTCGTAATTTTGGCCGTGGTCGTAGCCATGGTCGTGGTCGTGGTCGTGCTATTAATCATGGTCGTGGACATGGTTATAAAGGAAATTTCAAAGAGAAACTTCATCAACAGAAGTGGAACAAGAATGCGAAAAAGGAAAAAGAAAGGGGTGAAAATAATGGCAAAAAGGCTGAAAATATATGTTACCGTTGTGGTAGTAAAGGTCATTGGACCCGTGCCTGTTATACACCAAAGCATCTTGTTGAACTCTACCAAGAATCACTTAAAAAGAAGAATGTAGAAACACACTTTGCTTATGAAGATGGTGATTCTGATTATGGTCATATGGATACTACTCATCTTGATATTGGTGATTTCTTTTCTAAACCCGATGGAAGCATTGATCACCTTATTGGTGATGGGAGTGTTAGAAAATAGTTTTATTTTATGATTAAATTTTAAGACAATGTTTTATATTTAATTCATGTTGCTTTTATATGTACAAGTTTTTATGTTTTTATGAATAAAATCCTCTATTTTATTTTATTTTTTTTTCTCTCCTCTTACAAAGTAATCTCTAATATTGATATTTATGTTTATATGAAGAATGAATATTGGCATTAACACCAATGATGAGGATATGTGCCTTGTTGATAGTGCAACAACTCATACAATTCTCAAGAGTAATAAATTTTTCTCTACTTTGGTAATGCGAGAAGTCAATGTTAGTACTATTTCTGGTACTACAAATATAATTGAAGGCTCTGGAAGAGCTACAGTACTTCTGCCAAGAGGTACAAGATTGCATATTAAAAATGCATTTTATTCTCCTAAGTCCAATAGAAACTTATTAAGTTTCAAGGATATTCGTCTAAATGGATATCATATTGAGACAAATAATGAAGGAGATGTTGAATATCTTTATATCACTCAAATTGAGTCAAATAAAAAATGTGTATTGGAGAAATTATCAGCCTTCTCTTATGGCTTGTACTACACATATATTAATGCGATTGAGACGCATGTTATTGTAAGCCAGAAGCTTACAAATAAGAATGAATTTCTTGTTTGGCATGATCGGTTGGGTCATCCTGGATATATCATGATGCGAAAAATAGCTGAAAACTCATGTGGACATCCACTTAAAAGTCAAAAGCTTCTTCAGTCCAATGATTTCTCATGTACTGCATGTTCGCAGGGAAAATTGATAATAAGACCATCACCAGAAAAAATTAGAAATGAGTCAATCTCATTTTTAGAACGAATACAAGGTGATATTTGTGGTCCAATACACCCACCATGTGGATCATTTAGATATTTCATGGTATTAATTGATGCGTCCACTAGATGGTCACATATTTGTTTACTATCAACTCGAAATCAAGCATTTGCTAAGTTATTAGCACAATTGATCAAGTTAAGAGCCCACTTCCCAGATTATCCAATTAAGAAAATTCGTCTTGATAATGCTGGTGAATTTACATCTCATGCTTTTAATGAGTATTGTATGTCAATTGGAATTGAAGTTGAACATCTAGTAGCACATGTTCATACTCAAAATAGACTTGCAGAATCATTGATAAAACGTCTAAAATTGATTGCACGACCTTTACTTATGAAAGCTAATCTTCCAATGACTACTTGGGGATATGCAATTCTGCATGCTGCAGTATTGATTCGCATCAGACCAACAAGTTATCACAAATACTCTCCTTTACAGTTGGTTTTTGGTCAACAACCAAATATTTCTCATTTAAGAATTTTTGGGTGTGCTGTATATGTCCCAATTTCCCCACCAAAAAGGACTATGATGGGTCCTCAAAGACGTTTGGGAATATATGTTGGATATGATTCTCCATCGATAATAAAATATCTTGAACCATCAACAGGTGACTTATTTACAGCTAGATTTGCTGATAGTCATTTTGATGAATCAATTTTTCCAACGTTAGGGGGAGAAAGAAAGAAACTGGAAAAGGATATTGGTTGGAATGAATTATCATTATCTCATCTTGATCCTTGTACAAAAGAGTGTGAACTAGAAGTTCAACGGATAATTCATTTACAAAAATTGGCCAACCAATTACCAGATGCTTTTACTGACACAAAAAGGGTAACTAAGTCGTATATACCCGCTGCTAATACTCCAATCAGAATTGATATTCCTGTTGGACAATCTAATATAGAAAATGAATCTCAAACACGCCTAAAGCGTGGTAGGCCTTTGGGTTCCAAAGATAAAAATCCTCGTGTGAGAAAAAGGGAAAAAAGGCAAGATGGCCTAATCGAGGGGATAAAAGTCCCAAAAGATTCTTTTGACATAATCAATGATTCGGTTCCAGAAGAACCTCAGGTACCTGAAATTGTTGAAAATGATGAGATCTCAATAAATTATGTCATGAATCATAAAATATGGAATCGAAATAAAGTCAATATTGACGAGGTTTTTGCATATAATGTAGCAAAGGATGTTATAAGTGACAATGATGATCAAGAACCAATGACAATTGAAGATTGTCGGCAAAGAAATGATTGGCCAAAATGGAAAGATGCAATCCAAGCAGAATTAGATTCGCTTGCTAAACGAAAGGTTTTTGGACCTGTAGTTCGCACACCTGAGGGTGTAAAACCTATTGGGTACAGATGGGTTTTTGTACAAAAACGAAATGAGAATGGTGAAATTGTTAGATACAAAGCACGGTTAGTTGCTCAAGGTTTTTCACAAAGACCTGGTATTGATTTTGAGGAGACATATTCTCCAGTATTGGATGCAACAACATTTAAATATTTAATTAGCCTTGTTGCACAAGAAGGTTTGAATTTGCACCTCATGGATGTTGTTACAGCCTATTTGTATGGCTCTTTGCAAAATCTAAAAAGGATTATTCAATAAAATTGAATAAGTCCCTTTATGGATTGAAACAATCAGGACGTATGTGGTATAATCGTCTAAGTGAGTACTTATTAAAGGAAGGGTATAAAAATGACCCTATTTGTCCTTGTATTTATATGAAAAGATCCGAGAATGAATTTGCCATAATTGTTGTTTATGTAGATGACATAAACATAGTTGGAACTCCTAATGAGCTCACAAAGGCAATTGATTGTTTAAAGAAAGAATTTGAGATGAAGGATCTTGGAAGGACAAAGTTTTGTTTGGGATTACAAATTGAGTATTTAAACAAAGGTGTTCTTGTACATCAAGAAGCTTATATAACGAAAGTGCTTAAAAAGTTCTATATGGACAAATCACATTCACTATGCACTCCAATGGTGGTGAGGTCATTAGATGTTGATAAAGACCCTTTTAGACCTCAAGAAAAAGATGAAGAACTACTTGGTCCTGAAGTACCATATCTTAGTGCTATAGGAGCACTAATGTATCTTGCTAATTATACTCGACCCGATATAGCATTTGCTGTAAATTTGTTAGCAAGATATAGTTCTTCACCTACAAGAAGACATTGGAATGGAGTAAAACAAATACTATGTTACCTTAAAGGCACTATGAATATGGGCTTGTTTTACCCAAATGATTCAAAATTAGATCTAATGGGTTATGCAGATGCAGGTTATTTATCAGATCCTCATAATGGTCGATCACAAACAGGATATTTGTTCACATGTGGTGGCACAGCGATTTCATGGCGATCTGTGAAACAAACAATAACAACAACATCGTCAAACCATGCAGAAATTTTAGCATTACATGAGGCAAGTCGTGAATGCGTTTGGTTAAGGTCTATAATTCAACATGTGCGACAAACTTGTGGTTTATCCTTGGGAAAAATGAAACCAACAACGATATATGAAGACAATAGTGCATGCATTGCTCAATTGAAAGAAGGATATATTAAAGGAGACAGAACAAAACATATTCTTCCAAAATTCTTTTTCACTCATGATCTTCAAAGAAATGGTGATGTAGAGATCCAAAAGATTCGCTCATGTGAAAATCTAGCAGATTTATTTACAAAGTCTTTGCCAAGGAGAACTTTTGAGCAATTGGTTCACAGGATTGGACTCCGCCATCTTAATGATGTAAGTTTACATGAGGGGGAGAAATAGAAGATGCAAAGAACAATATTATATAGAATGATGTACTCTTTTTCCTTCACTAGGTTTTTATCCCAAAGGGTTTTTACTAGTAAGGTTTTAACGAGGCACATTCTTTTATCAATGGACACCCAAGGGGGAGTGTTATGAATTAATGGTCGTCCATTGATTTATACAATTACTCATATGATTGATAATCATATTATTCATTACTCTTTATGTAATATTTTGTATTTACTATTTGATTTTATATCCTTTCTGGGTTACCATATTGTATCTATAAATAGGACTCGTCCTATAAGTAATAAGACACACATACAAACAGAAGTTGTTCCCTACTCTCTCATTCTCTATTCTTCATCTCCTTTGTCTCTCTTATTACCTTTATTTTATAACAATAAGGATATTATGACTCACTTTTTTAATTCACTTTTAATCTGTCATTCTAATCCTTCTTCAGTTATCTATTTTAATTTTTGATGATGATTTTTTGTAGTGATGTGATGTAATAATTGAATGGTAAATAGAGTGGTGGGTTAAAAGTGAATCAAAATATTATTATTTTTAATAAATATGTATTATTTTTTAAATGATATTATTTTAAGAAATAAAGGAAAGATATACTTTTCTAACTTTAAGTTTATTAAATGATCAGATCAAATAGAAATTATAGAAAGATAAAATTAAGGATAAAAAGGTATAGAAATATATTTCAATTTTTAGTATAAATTAATTCAAAAGAAAAAGAAATTGTTAAAGAAGCAAAATAGCTTCTTCTTTCTACACGTGTCACCAAAATAAATATAAAAAAAATAACAATATTAAATAACTATAAAACTAACTTTTGAAACGCTTGTAAACAAAATAAAAATGAGTAATAAAGTAAATTCCCTAGTACCTTATTTTTTCTATATTATAATTTTTCATAAAAGGATAAAAATATAATAAAAATAGTATAAAAAGAATTAATTATTTAAATATAAGTTATTCTATAATAAATTATCAAATGACCATATATTTAAAAATTATAAAAGATAAAATTAGGAATGAAAAAAAATAATAATTTATTAAAACCTAATAGTGCTATTTAAGTTTGAAAAACTAAGAGTGTTTTTTAACAACTAAAATAATAATTTATTAGATATTAAATTATAGAGTTTAACTATATTTTTTATTTTTACGATAAATCAGTTTAAAAAAAACAAATGAATAAAATAGTGAATTAACATTTAGAGAAACAATTTGTATATGTCATCGTAAACAATTGTATTATTAATAAATATGTATTATTTTTTAAATGATATTATTTTAAGAAATAAAAGTAAAATATAGTTTCCTAAATTTAAATTTATTAAATGACCAAATCAAATAGAAATTATAAAAGAATACAATTAAAGATAAAAAAAAGTATAGAAATATATTTCAAAGTTTAGTATAATATAGTTCAAAAGAAAAATAAATTGTTAAAGGAGTAAAATAGCTTCTTTCTACTTGTGACAATAAAATAAGTATAAATAAAAAAAATAACAATATTAAATTATTAAAAAACTAACTTTTTGAATATTTGTTAACAAAATAAACATAGATAATAAAACAAATTTTCTAGTATCTTATTTCTTTTATATTATAATTTTCCATAAAAGGATAAATAAATAAATGAAAAAAATATAGCATTTTTTATATTATAATAATTTGTATATTATAATAATAATTATTATAATTTTTCACAAAAGGAAAAAATTATAAATGAAAAAATAGTATAGAAATAGAATTAATAATTTAATACTTTCAATGTTATTCTTTAATAATTTATTAATTAAATGACCCAATATTAAAAAATTATAAAAATATAAAATGAAGAATGATAATAATTTATTAAAACTTAGTAATGCTATTTAAGAATTAAAATAATAATTTATTAGATACTAAATTAGACAATTGAATTATATTTTAATTTTTATGAAATTCAGTTTAAAAATTAATCAAAATGAACAAAATAGTGAAAAAGTATTTAGAGACACATTTTTTTATATGACATTATAAACAATTTTTATTATTAATAAATATATATTATTTTTTAAATAATATTATTCTAAGAAATAAAATTAAAATATATTTTTGTAAATTTAATTTTATTAAATGAACAAATAATTAGAAGTTGTAAAAGATAAAATTAATAATGGAAAAAATAGTATAGAAATATATTTCCATTTTTAACATAAATTAGTGTAAAAATAAAACAAATGGATAGAAGAATAAAACAGTTTTTATAGAAATGTGACAACAAAATAAATATACATTGAAAAATTCACAATATTGAATGACTACAAAATTAATTTTTTTACATTTGTCAACAAAATAAACATGAATAATAAAATAAATTTCTATCATTTGTTTATATTTTAATCATATTTTTTATAAAAGGATAAATTTATAAATGAAAAGAATTGTATAAAAAGAATTAATTTTTTAAATAAAATTCTTCTTTAATAATTTATTAAAACTGTATTTAAAAGTTATGAAAAGATTAAATTAAGAATGAAAAAAATAATAATTTATTTAGTAACTAAAATACAAATTTATTAAACATTAAATTGTACAGTTGATCTGTATTTTTATTTTCATGGTAAATGAGTTTAAAAATCAAATTAACCGAATGAATAGTAAAATAATTTTTAGGGAGACAAATTTGTTGATATCATTGTAAACAATTTGTATTATTAATAAATATATTATTTTTTAAATAATGTTATTTTAAAAAATAAAGTAAAATATATTTTCTAAATGTAAGTTTTTTTGAATGATCAAGTAATTAAAAATTATAAAATAATAAAATTAATAATGAAAAAATAGTATAAAAATATATTTCCATTTATATAATAAATTAGTTTCAAACTAAAAAAATGGATAAAAAGTAAAATAGTTTATTTACACATTGCAACAAAAATAAATATAAATAAAAAATAATAACATTAAATAATTAAAAATTAATTTTAAAATACTTGTTAATAAAATAAATATAGATTAATATAGATACATTTTTTAGTATTTTTTATATTATAAATAAAAAAAAATTAAGAGAAAACTTATTTTAGTAGTTTTTCTTAATATGCGTTGGTTTTCAAATTTTTGTTAGATGGTTCGATTTTAAACATTGATAGAATTTTATTTATTGTATTTCCATTGTTAGTTTCCCCTGGTAATACCACCCATGGTTTAGTGCAATTCCCAAAAATTGAAAACTCATGCAAAGTAACTTTTAATGGTTTCATTTTATCATTGTAATTAAATAAGATATTTTTTCATTAACTCACGTGACCTAATTTGAAATAAACATAACTAATTCGGAGTAGTTTCTATTTATGCATATTCCTTTTCCTTTGAATGAAAATATTAAAAGAAAAGTTTTAAAATAAATTATTATTAAAATAAATAAATAAAACTTGTAATTTTAAAGAAATTAAATAAGAACCATTTGAAGAATAATTTTATTTGATTTGAATCCATCATCGTCCATTATGTAAACTAGCATTCATAAAGATAATGTTGAAGAATAGGATCAAACACTTAACAAGGGAAATTACATATAAATCTTCTATTTTATTGGAGATTCCACTATTTCATTGATGATGTGGGTGTTAATGTACTAATGCACCACCAATCCTTACTAAAACAAAGAATTATTGAACTCTCGAAAACATAAAAATATTCATTAGATATTCAATTCGAAACACCCAAATCTATTACAATTTTAAAACATATTTTTTCCAAAAAAAATAAATAAATTTAAAAGATTGAAAAAGGATAAATTGGTGAGCTATACTTGAATAATTGGAAAGCAAAACATCCCAATCCCAATTGAAACAACAATCAAAACGAATAAAACTGATGGAAAGAACTTCATATTAAATTAAGTTTTGAGAGTATTAGATTGATGACTCTATTCCAGTTATCCGATACAAATTCTATGGGTCGATACGAAGGTATACATAAGTGGCGGAACTTGGACTAAAATAGTAGGGGGCCAAATTAGATTTGTTATATATAATTTTTTTTTAGAAGAAAAACTATTCATTTTTTTCTCTTCATTTCCTCTTCTTATAACAAAGACATATAATAGTAGAATTCAAAAAATATTACTATCATTCGCTATTATATCATGATACCAATTCATGAATACCATTTTAGATAAGGTATTCGTATCTCATCAATTTGATTTGGTGGTATTGTCAAATTTGATGTCGTTTTTTTCCAGATCACGTTCTATTGAATTGTTAAATTCATTATATGTAACTCTGATAACTTTAGAGATTTATTTTATATTGTCTTAAATTCTTGGTTCTTATTAAATTTCTCAAACTTAATTAAGTAAATGCATTTCTTTTTCATCTTCATCACAAACCTTTCTCTTTGAAAAAAATGAATCAATTTTTTTACTTTTTATCATAATCTTTCTAATATAAATTTATCACCTCTTACCTATTTAGAGAAAATAAAATTTATATTCACAAATCACAATTATCATAATGCAAAACATAACAAAACTCATACTACTTTAATTAAATAAGCAATACTGTATAAATTCAAAACTTCAAAAAAAAATACCATAGGTAGCGAAAAACACAAAATCCCTAAATTTCATAATTAAGGATTATAATAATTTAGGAAAAATTATAATTAGGGTTCATACCAGTTTCATAAAAGAATCCCTAAAATCATAATTAGGGGTTATATTAATTTGGGATAAACTTAATTTGGAAGAAACATCCTAAAAAGAATCATAAACTAACATACATAAATCATAATAAGATACTAACCTTGATTTGTGATAGATCATGCAAGAATGTATACATGAATCTCAATATATGTGTTTCCAACCTCTATTTCCCAACCTTTGTATTTATCTCTCTTCACATACTTTCATGATAATTTACATGATGGAAAGATCTTATAGTCAGAAAAAAAAAACCCTAATCTCTTTTATAAATTAGTGTCTCTATTAAAATTTTTTATTTTATCTTTTATTATAATTTTCAATAATATACTTTTAATATAAATAATACATAATATAATTTTAAAAAATATATAAATATATATAAAAAAAATAAAAAAAAAATGGGGGAGGCGTGGCTCCCCTCCCCGTCACATTCTAGTTCTGCCAGTGGTATACATACACAAATAAATAAATAAATAAATAAATATATATATATATATATATATATATATATATATATATATATATATATATATATACCATGTTAATCTTTGTAAAAAGTAATCAATATTAATGACAAAATATTTATTATTTTTAATTCAGGAGAATGCTAACGGGATACTAATTAAGGAATAATAAATATGCATTGATTTTATATTTTTACATTAAAATTGAAATAATTAATTTTATTAATTAAAATAATATAAATGTATATAACTAATTTTATAAAGATAAAAATGTCATTTAAAATCTCTAAGCAATACAAATAAACATTTTGGAAACTCAATTAAATCTCAAATTGATTCTTTAATTTTTATTTTTTATAAATTTTTTAGATGTTTAATTTTATTTTTTTTCGTTAGTTTTCTTTTGATTTAAACTTTTTAATATTTAATTATATTTTAATTTTTAATAACATTAAAATATAGTTATTTTATTATTTGATAACTTTTTAACTTTTTTCGATAAATTTTAAATAAAATATTATAACAACTGTACAATATTTATGGATATTGTTGTCTTTTAAATAAAATAAAATTACATTAATTGTGATTAGGTCATATTTTATTTAATATTACAATTAACTATGAACTTTTGTAACTTTTATAGATTTTAATATATATTAATTATCCTTAATCAATATTCTAGAGCACTGGTTAACAAAACCCTTTAATTTATTAATTGTTAATCTTCTATTGGTTAAATGTGAGGACGAACTCTTAACTTTGTTTACTTTAGAACTTGTCACAATTTAATGTATTCAATACACACGTATATGTGGTATTAATTGTAGGGGAATGCTAACCAGTGCTGCACTGGTTAAGGATAATTAATTTGCATTGGTTCCTTCATTTTTACATTGAAAGTTGAAATAATTAAATACATTAATTAAAACGGTATAAATGCATATAACAAATTTTATAAAGACAAAAATCACCTTTTAAAATTTTAGACAATAACATACTGATACAGAAGAATGACTTTGGAATTTTTAAGATCTCTACTAAACATATTTTCTTTTTGTTTCTTTTTTATAAATTTTGTAGATATTTAACACTATTTTTTTATGGTTGTTCTGTTAATTTAAACTTCTTTATATTTAATTATATTTAATTTTTAACAACATTAAAACATAGTTATTTTATTATTTAATTATTTTTTAACTTTTATTGATGAATGTTAAATAAAATATGAAACACACATGTATAATAATTATGAACATTTATGTCTTTTAAAAAAATTAAAATTACATTAATGATGATTAGATCAAATTTAATTTAATATTACACTTATCTAGATATTTTTTATAAAATTTAATGCATATTATTTACCTTAACTAGAGTCCTTAGGACACTGATTAATAAGAGCTTTTTGTTAATGAATGGATGACTTGCTCGTCAACCAAGACAACATCACTTGTAATCTAGTAATAATAATTAATACAATTTATTAACTATACAATATAACTAAGAATTTAATAACAATTAATACAATTCATTAATTACAAGACAATGTAATTAATGCGTGACATTAAAAGGTAAATTTAAGGACAACTCAAAACCATATCTCAAATCATTGTATTTAAGACTAAATTCAAATCAATTCTCATTCGCATGCTACACAAATATAATCACTACTATAATGTACTGATATTTCAATTAAAGTCGCATATTCATGTTTGACACATATCCATTTCTAATACTTTAACAATAATAATATTTTTATAATGGTAATATTTTATAATTTTTTATGTTAACAACTTTAATACATATGATTTTAATTTTGAGTCACACAATAACAATTATATATTTATTATATTTTTTAGAATTATTATAATTTTTCAACATGCATATATGACATATCATATCTTAAACGTATCGGCATATTGAATATGTCTCGTATCTAATACACATATCGTATTTGTGCTTCATTGATCACCACCATTGAATCTAAATATGTTAAATTGAAACCAGAAAAGGAAACAAAAAAGAAATAGCAAAAGAGTTATTTTATTTTATTTTGAATCCATCATTGTGGATCACTTAATTTGATATTCATATAAGAACAACGTTTGATGATAAAACGAAAGGCCTATTTACAATAGAAACTGCACATGCATGTAAGAGAGTCATAACACATTCCATTCGCAGATTTTCCATATCTTTTGATACATTCAGGTTTGCACACGAAGAAACCACAATCTGACCAGTAGAACTCTTGATAACACACTTCTGCTTCTACCATTTTCATTGCTCCTTCATTTTCTACATCACAAACACAATATTATTCAATACTCAACTTCATAATAATTAAACTCATTCACAACAAAAATTATTTTCAAAGATTATTGTAAGTACAAATTAATGAGTAGGTTGACTGGGAAAAACAAAACATACCAATTTCCATGGAAAGAACAAGCAGCAGGAACAAAATTGAAGTGATGAACTTCATGTTAAATGATCTTTGAGTAATGTTAAGTTGGTAACTCTTCACTTTAATTCTCCAAAATAATTCTTTGTTATGGGTTGGTATAATGTATTATGTGATATATATACTAATATTATCACACACATCTAATAAAAATAATCAATTTATATTTACTGACAATTTAAATTATAAACAAGGACAATCATCATCGATTTTGTTAAACTGATTTAGAATGAAAATCATTTTTTAATATTATTAGATTTTATCGCTTTGTAGGGTCTATCATATGTTATGTTGGGAATAGTCTAAGTGTGAGTCAAAGTCTCACATTGAATAAAATAGACAAAGTTAAACACTACATAAGAATAAAGACTCATAACACTATTGTCTTAAGGTTTTTGTGTAAAACTGGTGTCAAAGGTCTTATATGTGTAAAGAATAATGTCATATAACCATATAGAACCACAATCTCTCAATTACTATAAACATAATCCATATATAACCAGAACATATGAAAGAATATATAACCCAACAGTGGTATCAGAGCCGATGGTTCGGAGTGACTGACCACATAACCACCATAATCATAACAAAAAGGGGTCACTCATATACCTGAAGGGGAATATATCCATATGAAAAGGAAAAATCATTACCTTAAAATTTTAATGTAAAACTGGTGTCAAAGGTTTTATATGTGTAAAGACTAATATCATATAACCATATAGAACTACAATCTCTCAATGACTATAACTATAATCCATATATAACCAAAATATATGAAAGAATATATAACCCAACACGTTATTAGACCATGTACAAATCTGAATAATCAGAACCTTATGCGTATGTAAGAATGAGTTAAATTTGAACTTATTTTATAATAATTTTATTGAATTCTTTATTTTTTTTAAATTAGTCTTAATTGTTCTAAATTAGTCTTAATTGTTCACTATTTTAATTGTTTTTCCCATTATTCATTAATACAAATCACAAATAAAAATAATATTTAGTTTAAGTAACCGAAGAAAATAAAACTAAAGTTACGTATGCTTATATTATGAAATGTTTAGTTAGTAATTTGGTTTTTATATTTAAGTATTTTTTTATTTTTATATTTTATTTTTATCTAATTGAGTCTTTATTATTTTTTTTAAAGACTTGATGAGTCCTTTCATTAAATTAATATTAATGTTGTTTGGAAGGTGACACATATCAAAATATAAATTAAATTCTATTTTTGAATTTTTCATGTTTTTTTTTCTCTTCACTTCCGTCTACCATCACCTAAAGAAAGGTGAAGGAAAGTAGAGGAAGGTAGTAATGAAGGTGATGAAAAATATAAGGAGAAAAAAAAAACAAATTTCAAAATAAAAAATAATTTAGATTTTGACATGTGATAACCTTTAAATTATAATTTTGAAATTATAATGGTGTTAAAATCTCATTTTAACATAAGAACCACGTAAAGTTTTTTTAAGAAACATAAAAAACTATATTGAATATTATATATAATGATATAAGATGGTCCTATGTTAAACAAGGTCTTAGAAGAATAATTTCATAATACATTCAATATATTTATTAATTGTCCTGCTAACTCGTGTCCAAAAACATAAGGATAATTAATATGTCTTTAATTTTATAAAAGTATATAATTAATTATAATATTAAATGAATATTGACCTAATCATCATAAAAACAATTTTATTTTATTTGTAGGACAAAAATGTCCATAAGTAATATACAACTCTAATTAATAATTTATTTTATGCACACCTATAAAAAATTAAAAAAAATAATTAAATTATAAAATAACTATATGTTAATATTGCTAAAAATTAAAATGTAATTAAACATAAAAAAAAATGAATTTGAAGGAGTGACAAAAGATATTATGAAGAAAGGGAAAAAAATTTCATATGAAAGTGCAATATCTTCATTATAGAAGAATTTGAAAAAGACTATAAATTTCAGAGAGATTTTTACTCTTTTAAAAAAATTAAAGACTGTACCTTTCAAATGTTTCAAGTTTTCACCGAGAGACTTCAAGATATATTTTTTCTTATATCGTAATAGAGACCTTAAAAATTTTAAAGTATTTATTTTATGTCAAAGATATTGTTTAAAAATTATAAATGACACTTTTGTTTTTTTATAAAATCTGTTATATAAATTTATATTATTTTAATTAATAAAATTAATTATTTTAACTTTTAATGTAAAAATAAGAAAATTAAATATCATAAATTATACCTTAATTAGACACTTATTAATCTTCTCCTTTGTTAATTGATTCACATAATATCTATACGTTGAAAATTGTGAGATTATTAGTGCGGTTCTTTTAACTTCTTCCACGATCTTATTTATTGTTTATTGTCAAATTTTGATGCATGGGAAATGGTAGGTTAAGGTAAGATGTTTCGGTTACACTTAATAATACATTTTTTATCGGATTAAATATAATTTTAATTTTTAAATTATTTTAAAAAATTTATTATTTTTATTAAACTAATTTTAACGATGGATTTTTAGAAAATATATTTGGGATGTCAATATTATTTTATAAGTAGACAAAAATAAATATCAAATATATTAAATATATTAAAATTAAAAAAATATTTTTATTTATATACTAATTTATATATGTGAAAAAAAATATAACATTAAGTCTCCCATTACACACAAAGAAGTTTTACTATTCACCAAAAGTGCAAACCCGACCAAATAAGTATATTGGCCCAATGGATATACCCACTCAAATAGGTCCATTGAATGCGATTGA
Organism: Vigna unguiculata; assembly: GCF_004118075.2. Classification (NCBI taxonomy): domain Eukaryota; kingdom Viridiplantae; phylum Streptophyta; class Magnoliopsida; order Fabales; family Fabaceae; genus Vigna; species Vigna unguiculata. The sequence continues at coordinate 3,728,895 of NC_040289.1, read as the reverse complement.
TTCCGATCAAGTCACGCAATATTCACAAAGATACTCCTTAGTTCGAATATCCATATATCCAAAATATGTGAATAAATCTCGAATATTTGATTATATAATTTCTAAAAAGGAACATGATCCTCATTATATATCGGTAAAACGGGTAAGTTGTTATGTTAATATATTCGTATTAACATAACTAGCATAACACAGGCGCGATATTGTATGTGTGTATGATTTTTTAAATATATGTGATATTATATTAGTAGGTGATAATATTATAATGTTATTAAATTAATATATATATTAAAATTATATTTATTAAAAATAGAGTGAAATATATCAGAACAGATAAAAGAATAACCACATTGATAAATAAAGAAAAAGAGAAGAAGCATAGACATCTGATTTTATAAAAAAGTTTATAAAAGTAACGGTCAACTTTTTAAAATTTAATAAATTATTATATTTAAAGGGTATAATCGATATTTTGAAAAGTGGAGACAAAAAGAGGAATCCCCTTTATATATTGTTATAAATACAGTAAGTTGTTAATGTCATCGTGATTTTGTATTTATTATCTTTTATTTATATTATCTTTTATTATCTTTTATTATCGCACATTTTTATGGTCTAAAAAATCCTATAAATAATCACAAATTTTCACTAAAGAATACATACATTTTCTCTTAAGAAATATTTAAAAACAATTAAATTTTTATTGACTTGAACATCAAAAAATTTTGTGCATATCTCAAATTTTTGAATAAAACAATACTTATTTTGTCTATATATACATTATAAAAATTATGCAAAATATATTTTCATTCCTTAATTAAATTATATACATTCATTTCTCCACTTTATGAAAATCAAATAAAACATTATACTCAACAAATTACGTATGAAAGGTTTCTCACGTGAATAACATAGAAAATGTTTTACATAACTTAAGGACAAAATATTTTACATATTAAAAAAATAAAAAATATATTTAACTCTTTTACTTTATTTAAGGCGTAAAATTAAAATTTGTTTTTATTTTTAAATTTTCATTCATTTAAGTCCTCAAATCTTAAAAACAAATGAATATAATTTTATCAATCTTTTATTTTATTTAAGGATACTAAAATGCAAAAATTGAAATCTTTTTTTTTTAATTTTAATTTATTTTAGTCTTCAAATTCAAACTTTATAAATAAATAAACACAGTCTTCTTAATTTATATTTATTTATTTTTAAAATTTATAAATCAAACTGTACGGAAGTTTAAGATATCAACTAATACTGATTTTTCTTTAAAATTTAGCAACTAAAAACTATTTATTTAATAAAAACAACATACCGTTCTTTATCTCATTCCTTTCATTAATGTAATCACAAAAGAAAAAACCAGAAACTAACTCCTACAAGAATTAACTTTAAAACCCAATTTAGTTCCCAACAATTAAAACAATTTAAAATATAAAAAATATTAATAGAAGTTTCGAATAACCATCAATATTTTCAAAGTAATTTTAAAAGAAGGTTTATTTATTATTTTTTTCGCAGAAGTTAGAAAATATTGTATTATAATAATGACTCAATAATGAAATAATAAAATATACTTGTAATGGTCATTCTCCCTCTTTCTAATAATCTTGTGATGCTATCTCAACAATATTCGATCTTTTCGATCAAGAGAAACATTGCATAATTAATATTTATTTATCTTACATTTAATTAATATAATAAATATATATGTAGAAATATTTTATTATGATAATGAGTCAATAATGCAATAATAAAATATACTTCTAATTAGATACGGCAAATGAATCTGTCTCTATGAATATTGTTTAAACTTATCTTTATTTTGACAGAAAATTTTCATATTAACTAGATACGGGTATAGTGTGGGTAGTGTTAGATTTTTTCAATTAACTATGAAAATAGAAATGAATATATATATACTCGCCTCACTTTGTTCTCGTATGTGTGTCAATACACATCCTATCCTCATCCCATTCCCTTTTAAATTATTATAAAATACTCATAGTTTGTTAAGTAACCTAATATATATATATATATATATATATATATATATATATATATATATAATTTTCTTCCTTCTTAATTCTAATTATTTCATTATAAGAAAATGTCTTATTAACAATTAATTATTGTTTACTAAAATAGTCACTATTAATAGTTACTAAAAAAATTATAATTGGTTGTTAAATTAGTTACTAATTAATTAGAGACTTTATAAACCAATTAATTTGATAGCAAAAACCTTGGTAATTAATATTTAGTGATCAATTTTTTTTAGCTAAATTTAAGAAATCAATTTAAAGATCAATTATAATTTTTTATTCATAATAGTGACTATTTTAATAACTAATACTTTTTTAGTTTGTAAGTTAGTATTTAAATTGATTATTTTTTAATGAAATATTTTTTTGTAATGTTTGGTTTGTCCCATATTTACAAAATCAACATATATTTCCAAGATATTCTCTTTCCTATCACGATCTTGATTATATTTTTTTTCTTTACGTGTAATTAATTACTGAGTTTGGTTCTCCTAAATTCAATTAAACCTTTTGACTTGATGATTCCTTCAAATTCTTAATAGAATAGTATTAATAATAATGTCTCTTATGACTCGTATTACTTTTGTTAATTCATTATTATTGTTATCTAGAATTGTACAAGTTAATATAGAAATCTTATGATCAACGCATTTGCGTTTACGTTTAATATATATATATATTTATTTATTTATTTCTAGCATGACTATTATAACTTTATTTTGATTCTCTACTTAAAACCTCCGGCGACAAGCCTATTTATACTTGAGTCAACTTATTACTGATAATTATCTTCTTAATTTATAATTTAAATAGAATTTACTTACTTAAATTATCCATTAAACATATATTAAATTAATATATAATATAATATATATCATAATATATTTAAATAAAATATAGTTTTTAGTTATTTTAACTTTTAAAGGTTAATTTTATATTTAATATCTGAATTTTCATGCAAAATTATATCTCGTTTATCTCCAAAACTTCGAAACACTCATATCTCCATATTTTGTTAATTACTTGTAATTTAGTAATAATAATTAATACAATTTATTAACTATAAAATATAACTAAGAATTTAATAACAATTAATACAATTCATTAATTACAAGACAATGTAATTAATGCGTGACATTAAAAGGTAAATTTAAGGACAAGTCAAAACCATACCTCAAATTACGAAACATGTATTTAAGACTAAATTCAAATCAATTTTCATTGGTATGCTACACAAATATAATCATGGTTTATGAGATCCACTGGTACTTCAAGTTAAGTACACATTTTTTTTGCCAGATATATTTATCTATCATACTTTAGAATATTTTAACAATATTAATTAATTAAGTATATAATTTATAAGACAATAATATTTTTATAATAGTAATATTTTATAATTTTTTATGTTAACAACTTTAATAAATATGATTTTAATTTTGAGTCACATAATAAGAATTATATATTTATTATATTTTTTAGAATTATTATACATTTTTCGACATGCATATATGACATATCATATCTTTTTATTTTAAAAATAAACGTATCGACGTATCAAATACATATCGTATCTAATACACATATCGTATTTGTGCTTCATTGACCACCACCATTATACCAACTTTTCTTTGTAGCATTTCAACATTTAAGTGTTTATAATAATATAACAATTCTGGTTTTGAATGTGGATAAAAGGATCATGTGTTACTCTTAAACATATTATGATGACATGAAAAATTGTTTTTTGTCATGCAAATTTCATCTTATCTGACATGTGTTGAGAATCTAAGTTGTGAGTCTAAACACATATAAAATGAAAAGTCATATAAAGATAAAAACTTATAAATTCATTGTCATAAGATTTTAAATTGAAAGTGATATCAATTTGTTATGTAGGTTAAACTCATCTCTGTTATTGTTTCTTTCTTGTTATTTCTCTCTAAAACTCATCATTGAGTTGATATAGCCATACAATGTTGGCACATTTCATAAGATTTTACTTGATAAAATCTTCATTTAAATATGTTAAATTGAAACCAGAAAAGGAAACAAAAAAGAAATAGCAAAAGAGTTATTTTAGTTTATTTTGAATCCATCATTGTGGATCACTTAAAGTGATATTCATATAAGAACAAAGTTTGATGATAAAACGAAAGGCCTATTTACAAGGAAAACTGCAAATGCATGTAAGAGAGTCATCACACATTCCACTTGCAGATTTTCCATATTTTATGATACATTCAGGTTTACACACGAAGAAACTACAATCTGGCCAATAGAACTCTTGAAAACACATTTTTGCTTCTACCATTTTCATTGCTCGTTCATTTTCTACATCACTAACACAATATTATTCAATACTCAACTTCATAATAGTTAAACTCATTCACAACAAAAATTAATTTGAAAGATTAGTGTAAGTACAAATTAATGAGTAGGTTGAGTGGGAAAAACAAAGCATACCAATTTCCATGGAAAGAACAAGCAGTAAGAACAAAATTGAAGTGATGAACTTCATGTTAAATGATCTTTGAGTAATGTTAAGTTGGTAACTCTTCACTTTAATTCTCCAAAATAATTATTTGTTATGGGTTGGTATAATGTATTATGTGATATATATACTAATATTATCACACATATCTAATAAAAATAATCAATTTATATTTACTCACAATTTAAATTATATAAACAAGGACAATCATCATTGATTTTGTTAAACTGATTTAGAATGAAAATCATTTTTTAATCTTATTAGATTATATCGCTTTGTAGGGTCTATCATCTGTTATGTTGGGAATAGTCCAAGTGTGAGTCAAAGTCCCACATTGGATAAAATAGACATAGTTAAACACTATATAAGAATAAAGACCCATAACACTATTGCCTTAAAGTTTTGGTGTAAAGCTGGTGGCAAAGGTCTTATATGTGTAAAGACTAATGTCATATTGCGTTACTTTTATGTTTAACATGCTAAATAGGGTAATATCATGTGTTGATTATTTTAAGTCTGATTGGCATGCTAAGTATAGTATGATTATGTATGAATTGTTATATTCCATTTAAAGTTTGTGGTTCTGGGAAATTTCCATAAATAGTCTGGTTGTCAATGAATTGCCGCCAGACGATCCGTCCTTGCCCAGAGATGCAAGTTCACAGCGACGAATTGGTGAACGTGGTTGACACAGGGTCTGGCTGCGAGAATGGTTTGAACGAGTGCAGGCAATGTGCGTCACAAATAGAGGTGGTTTCCGAAGGTCGCAAGATGTTAATGGTAGATTTGCGATGCTAATTTTGGCTCGTTCATGGACGTTGTGGTGCTTCACTATTCTCGACTTATGCAGGTTCACGAACTCGAGTATGGAGGCGATGGAGGCGCGTCGAAGGTGCGGGAGAGGGAGGCGCGAGGAAGAAGATGGTTCGGCGAGACGCGCGAAGAGGGAAAGGGAGGCGCGAAGAGGACGATGAAGTCCGCTGTCTTGGCGAATGCAGTCCCGGCGTGGTGGTGGCTGCGTGACACGTGGAGAAGATGAAGTAGTCGCGAACTCCAATTTCGACAGCGGGACGACGCGGAGGAAGCGAGGCGCAACGGAGATGGTGGTTATGTGAGTCATGGATGCTGGTTCGAGAATGCTGCAGCTTGGAGGCAGCATGGCACGTCGGAGAAGACGGTGGCTGTAGTTCCGGCAAGCTACAACGGTGGTCAGAGGTTTTGGTTGTGTGAAGGAGAGAGACTGATGATGTGTCATGTTTTGGTTGGTTATTTTAGTGAGTGGGAGATTGAGGACGTGGCTTATTTTCATTGATTAATCTAGTAAGTGGAGGATTGCCACATCGCGAAATCTGGTGGACTAGAGTTTAAGTGACATTAGGGGTGCAACTCAGTAAAAAGAAGGGGTGTAGAGCAAAAATAGAAAGTCCAATTACAGAAGGGGTGTAAACCTGAAAACAGGGGGTGCAATTAGCTCCAGAAATATTCTTTTTTCAAAAATAGATAATCCAATTGGAAAACGAGGGTGTAAACATGAAAATTGGGAGTGCATTTAGTACCTGAACTATTCATCTCCAAAATTCTGATTTTGGGACTTAAAGTATGAATTAAAAGATTGACTATTTACACTCTTAAGGACTTAAATTAAATTACAATTGCATTATAATACTCAAGGATGTCCAATAATATAGTATGCCACTAAATACAATTTTTAAGCGAAAAAATAATATTAAATTCCCAAAATTTAATTATTTAATGTGAGCAAAGGTTTGACTCATCATACCCTCCAGGCAGTTTGGAATCGGGCAGCGCCTAGCGGTACGTGTCCCCCGCCAGGCGATTTTACTGTAGCAGTATTGGTGTTCTTGATTCTGTGGGCGTGATCTACAAGGCTTATGGTGATGCTTCAAAGGTGGGATTGCTGGTATTCCTTGAGTTGTGGCTCGGAATAGCATCTCTTGAGTTGTGGCTCGGGATGACGGATGAACACGAGGAACTCTTGAGTTGTGGCTCGGGTTGGCGAGTATTGCCGGTGTGAGTGTGCTGGTTGTGGCCAGTACGGACGGGTCCAGATAGATTGTCCTCCTCAATAGTTGACTAACGAGTTTGGTAGTCTTGGGACGTTGCGAACTATGTTCGTATTTGGGAACTCCACCTGGCGTTACGGTGTATGATGCGTAACATGGTTTCCTGCATATGCTCTATCGGTTGTGGCCGATAGGTATGGCAACAAGTCACCTCGAAGTAATCACTAGAAGATGTAGAACACGAATAACCTGGTTGTGGCCAGGTGGTATGAATTAAAAGGGATGGAATTCATTTGGGATGAATGTGTTGCCTATATATAAATGTGTTGTATATGTGCATATATATTGGTGTATGTTTTATCTGTTAAACTTACCCTATCTGCTTGTGTTTGGCGATGATCATGTACGTGGTACAGATGAGCAGATGATGTTGATGCAGGTGGTCCTGATGAGACTTAGCCACGGAGCGGGGATAGCTTGGGAGCTATAGATATATTTTATGTTTTGGAAATAAATTGTAAACTCTTATGAGAGGTTTTTGTATCATTTTCAGTTTATAGACTATGTTTTTTGGAATTTTATTTGGAAGTAATAAAGTTTTAAATTTCCCACGCTTTATGGAAAATGAAGTATTATTAATTGCGATGCAATTATTGTTTTATCTATTTTATTTAATTAAATCCGTAATATTCTGACGGGATGTTACAATAACCATATAGAATCACAATCTCTCAATGACTATAACCATAATCCATATATAATCAAAACATATGAAAGAATTGTTGGGAATAGTTTTGGTGTAAAATTGGTGTCAAAGATCTTATATGTGTAAAAAACTAATGTCATAAAAACCATATAAAACCCACAATCTCTCAATAACAATGATTATAACCATAAACCATAACATATGAAACATCGGAGTGACTGACCGCATAACCATAACCATAACAAAAAGGGGTCACCAAAGTGACATACACCTAAAGGGGGAATATATCCATATGAAAAGGAAAAAAATCATTACCTTAAGGTGTTGGTGTAAAACTGTCATTAAATTAATATTAATGTTGTTTGGAAAGTGACACATGTCAAAATGTAAATTAAATTCTATTTTAGAATTTTTCATGTTTTTTTTTCTCTCTACTTTCGTCTACCATTACCTGAAGAAAGGTGAAGAAAAGTAAAGGAAGGTGATAATGAAGGTGATGGAAAATATAAGGAGAAAAAAAGACAAAAATTTCAAGATAAAAAATAATTTAGATTTTGACACGTAATAACTTTTAAATGATAATGGTGTTAATCTCAATTTAACATAAGAACCACATAAATTTTTTTTAAGAAACATAGAAAATCATATTGAATATTATATAAAATGATATAAGATGGTCGAATGTTAAACAAGGTCTTGAAGAAGTATTTCATAATATATTCAATGTGTTTATTAATTGTCCTACTAATCCGTGTCCAGAACACTAATTAAGGATAATTAATATGTCTTCAATTTTACAAAAGTATATAGTAAATTGTAATATTAAATGAATCTTGACCTAATCATAATACAATATATAATACAATATACAATACAAAAGTATATAGTAAATTAATATATAATACAATATATATCATAATATATTTACTTAAAATATAGTTTTTGGTTATTTAAACTTTTAAAGATTAATTTTATATTTAATATCTGAATTTTTGTGAAAAATTATATCATATTATCTCCAAAACTTTGAAACACTCGTATCTCCATATTTTGTTAATGAATGGATGACTTGCTCGCGAGCCACCGACGACATTACCTGTAATTTAGTAATAACAATTAATACAATTTATTAACTATAAAATATAACTAAGAATTTAATAACAATTAATACAATTCATTAATTACAAGACAATGTAATTAATGCGTGACATTAAAGGGTAAATTTAAGGACAAGTCAAAACCATACCTCAAATTACGAAACATGTATTTAAGACTTAATTCAAATCACTTCTCCCATGCTACACAAATATAACCACCACTTATGATGCACTTCGATCTAAGTCACATATTCGTGTTTGACACATATCCATTTCTGATACTTTAGAATACTTTAACGGTACTTATCAATTAAGTATCTAATCTATAAGATAATAATATTTTTATAATGATAATATTTTATAATTTTTTATGTTAACAACTTTAATACATATGATTTTAATTTTGAGTCACACAATAACAATTATATATTTATTATATTTTTTAGAATTATTATACATTTTTCGACATGCATATATGACCTATCATATCTTATTATTTTAAAACTAAACGTATCGGCGTATCGAATACGTATCGTATCTAATACACATATTGTATTTGTGCTTCATTGACCACCACCATTGTACCAACTTTTCTTTGTAAGGTCACGTTTCAACATTTAAGTGTTTATAATAATATAACAATTCTGGTTTTGAATGTGGATAAAAGGATCATGTGTTACCGTTATTGTGATGACATGGAAAATTGTTTTTTTCGTGCAAATTCCATCTTACTATGACATTTTTGAGAATTTAAGTTGTGAGTCTAAACATGCATAAAAATGAAAAGTCATATAAAGATGAAAACTTATAAATTCATTATCATAAGATTTTGGATCGAAAGTGATATTAATTTCTTATGGAGGTTAAACTCATTTCTGTTATTGTTTCTTTCTTGTTATTTCTCTCTAAACCTCATCATTGAGTTGATATAGCCATACAATGTTGGCACATTTCATAAGATTTTACTTGATAAAATCTTCATTTAAATATGTTAAATTGAAACCATAAAAGGAAACAGAAAAGAAATAGCAAAAAGTTATTTTATTTTATTTTGAATCCATCATTGTGGATTACTTAAAGTGATATTCATATAAGAACAACGTTGGATGATAAAACGAAAGGCCTAATTACAAGGGAAATTGCAAATGCATAAAAAAATGTCATCACACATTGCAGTCGCAGATTTTCCATGTCTTTTGATACATTCAGTTTTACACGAGAATAAACTACAATCTGGCCAGTTGAACTCTTCTGCACACACTTCTGCTTCTACCATTTTCATTGCTCCTTCATTTTCTACATCACAAACACAATATTATTCAATACTCAACTTCATAATAATTAAACTTATTCACAACAAAAATTAATTTCAAAGATTGGTGTAAGTACCAATTAACGAGTAGGTTGAGTGGGAAAAACAAAACATACCAATTTCCATGGAAAGAACAAGCAGTAGGAACAAAATTGAAGTGATGAACTTCATGTTAAATGATCTTTGAGTAATGTTAAGTTGGTAACTCTTCACTTTAACTCTCCAAAATAATTCTTTGTTATGGGTTAGTATAATGTATTATGTGATATATACATATATATATATATATATATATATATATATATATATATATATATTATCACACACATCTAATAAAAATAATCAATTTATATTTACTGACAATTTAAATTATATAAATAAGGACAATCATCATTGATTTTGTTAAACTGATTTAGAATGAAAATCATTTTTTAATCTTATTAGATTCTATCGCTATGTAGGGTCTATCATCCGTTATTAGACCATCTGGATAATCAGAACCTTATGGGTATGTAAGAATGAGTTAAATTTAAACTTATTTTATAATAATTTTATTGAATTCTTTATTTTTTTTAAATTAGTCTTAATTATTCACTATTTTAATTGTTTTTCCCATTATTCATTAATACAAATCACAAATAACAATAATATTTAGTTTAAGTAATCGAAGAGAATAAAACTAAAGTTATTTATGCTTATATTATGAAATGTTTAGTTAGTAATTTGATTTTTATATTTTATTTTTATCTAATTGAGTATTTATTTTCTTTAAAGACTTGATGAGTCATTTCGTTAAATTAATAGTAATGTTGTTTGAAAGGTGACATATGTCAAAATGTGAATTATCTTCTATTTTATAATTTTTCATGTTTTTTTTCTCTTTTCAACTTTCTCTAGTGCCGTCAATGAAGGTGATGGAAAATAGAAGGAGAAAAAAAGACAAAAATTTTAAGATAAAAAATAATTTAGATTTTAACACGTGATAACTTTTAAATGATAATGGTGTTAATTTCAATTTAACATAAGAACCACATAGAGTTTTTTTTTAAGAAACATAGAAAGTCATATTGAATATTAGATAAAATGATATAAGATGGTCGAATGTTAATCAAAGTCTTGAAGAAGTATTTCATAATACATTCAATGTGTTTATTAATGGTTCTGCTAATCCGTGTCCAGGAATACTTAGGTTAAGGATAATTAATGTCTTTCAATTTTACAAAAGTATATAGTTAATTGCAATATTAAATGAATCTTGACCTAATCATCATAAAAATAATTTTATTTTATTTGAAGGACAAAAATGTTCATAAGTGATATACAACTCTAATTAATAATTTATTTTATGCACACCTATAAAAAGTTAAAAAAAATAATTATATAATAAAATAACTATATTTTAATATTGCTAAAAATTAAAAAGTAATTAAACAAAGAAAAGAAAATTAATTTGAAGGGGTGACAAAAGATATTATGAAGAAAAGGAAAAAATTTCATACGAAAGTGCAATATTTTTCATTAGAGAAGAATTTCAAAAAGACTATAAATTTTGAAGTGATTTTTATTTCTTTTTGCAAGAATTAAAGACTTTACCTTTCAAATGTTTCAAGCTTCCACTAAGAAACTCTTCAAATGTGTCAGAGACATTTTTTTCTTGCATTGTAGTAGAGGCCTTAAAAATTTCAAAATATCAATTTTGTGGCAAAAATATTGTTTAAAAATTATAAAGAGACACTTTTGTTTTTTATAAAATCTGTTATATAAATTTATATTATTTTAATTAATAAAATTAATTATTTTAACTTTCAATATAAAAATAATAAATTAAATATCATTAATTATACGTTTAACAATCTGCTTTGTTAATTGATTCACATAATATCTATACGTTGAAAATTGCGAGATCATTAGTGAGGTTCTTTTAACTTCTTCCACGATCTTATTTTATTGTTTATCGTCAAATTTTGATGCATGGGAAATGGTAGGTTAAAGTCAGATGTTTTGGTTACACTTAATAATACATTTTTTATAGGATTAAATATAATTTTTATTTTTAAATTATTTTAAAAAAATTATTATTTTTATTAAACTAATTTTAACGATGGATTTTTAGAAAATATATTTGGGATGTCAATATTATCTTATAAGTAGACAAAAATAAATATAAAATATATTAAAATTAAAAGAAATATTTTTATTTATATACTAATTTATATATGTGAAAAAAAAAACATTAAGTCTTCCATTACACACAAAAAAGTTTTACTATTCACTAAGAGCGCAAACCCAACCAAATAAGTATATTGGCCCAATGGATATACCAACTCAAATAGGCCCATTGATTCCAATCAAGTCACGCAATATTCACCAAAATTATGTAATCTTTTATTATCGCATATGGTCTAAAAAATCCTATAAATAATCATAAATTTTCACTAAAGAATACATACATTCTCTCTTAAATATTATTTTCTTATATTTAATAAAATTGAATACTGCATTAGAGAGTTTTCTGGATATCTCAAGTTTTCGATAAAAACAATACTTATTTTATCTATATATACTTTATAAAAATTATGCAAAACATATTTCAGTTTAATATATTTTTTGTTTTTAAACTATATTAAAATATTGTGTGTGTTCATTCCTAAATTAAATTATATACATTCATTTCTCCACTTTATGAAAATTAAATAAAACATTATACTCAACAAATTACGTATGAAAGGTTTCTCACGTGAATAACATAGAAAATGTTTTACATAACTTAAGGACAAAATATTTTACATATTAAAAAAATAAAAAATATATTTAACTCTTTTATTTTATTTAAGGTTACTTGGATGTAAAATTAAAATTTATTTTTATTTTAAATTTTCATTCATTTAAGTCCACAAATCTTCAAAACAAATGAATATAATTTTATTAATCTTTTATTTTATATAAGGGGTACTAAAATGCAAAAGTTGAAATTTATCTTTTTTTTTTTAATTTTGATTTATTTTAGTTTTTGAATTCAAAAATAAATAAAAAAATAAATATAGTCTTCTTAATCTATATTTATTTATTTTTAAAATTTATAAATCAAACTGTACAGAAGTTTAAGATATCAACTAATACTAATTTTTCTTTAAAATTTAGCAACTAAAAACGATTTATTTAATAAAAACAACATACCGTTCTTTATCTCATTCCTTTCATTAATGTAATCACAAAAGAAAAAACCAGAAACTAACTCCTACAAGAATTAACTTTAAAACCCAATTTAGTTCCCAACAATTAAAACAATTTAAAATATGAAAAAATGATTAATAGAAGTTTCGAATAACCATCAATATTTTCAAAGTAATTTTAAAAGAAGGTTTATTTCTTATTGTTTCCGCAGAAGTTAGATAATTAAGGTTAACTTTTTTATCATATTTCCCGTTTATTTTAAATTTACTAAATGAAGAACATTAAAAATAAGTAAACTAATATAATTAGATATTTAATACGTTTTTATTCATCAGTTTCTTTTACTTTTTATCGTTCCTAAACAAGCACACTCCTAGATTAAAAGTTGTTAATTAATAGTTTAAACATTTTCTTTTATATAACTAAAATTTTATTATTGTTTTTACTTCAATTATATCTATCATTTAACATGTGTTCATTTTATTGTATTATAACGAGTTTTATATATATATATATATATATATATATATATATATATATATATATATAGGAAGAGAGAAAGAGATATATAGATAGATATATAAAAGAAGAAAGTTTTAAATATAATAAATATTATCATAATTGTCACAACCGAAATCGCGACGGGATGACGAACCAAAAAAACAAATTAAATTTCTTAAAAATAGAGTTTGGAATCGCCACCATAATTATTATAATAATTATTATAGGAAACTATGGAAAACCATAACAAGAGCAAGGTATACGAGAGCAGAGATTACGCGTAGGGAAGGTAGGTGTTATCACCCTACAACGCCTATCCTAAGACGGTACCTTTAATTAAAATATAAATTGATGTGGTGTCCTTTAAATATTTATTTTTTAAAAAAAGAAATAAAAGAAATAAATAAATAAATGAATAAATAAAATATAAATTAAATTAAATTAAATTAAATTAATAAATTAATAAATAAATAAAAAGATGACAAAGATGATAAAGAAAAACAAAGGAAACAAAAAAGATTTTTTTTGTTTTTTGGGCCCAACAAGGATTACTCCTTGCTCCTACGTATCTCCATTCATAATGAAGAATCAGGGTCACGTAATTCTTTATGAAAAAGCTTTTTGAAAACAATTTATAGATGTTGATATTACTCTTTTTTAATATTTGAAAATTTTGTATTTTTTTAGTAATCTTATAGAAAAACGAAGGTATTAAGTGCTAAGTCGACACGAACGGTCACACGAGCATTTATACATTTTAAAAGTTAAAAGGGTATTTAAATTATTTATTTGTTATTATTTCCTTTTAAAAAAAACTTTCGAAATAAAACATTGATACCCAACAAAATTTGACTATTTTATATCCACAATTTATGAAAACATTAGGAAAATAAATAAATAAAAGATTAGGAAATAATGTTTAGGATTAAACATATTATTTTAATATGAAAATTTTTTACAACCCTTAACATGAAAAAAATATGGCACAACATATTCATACAATGTCAAAACATGATATCTCTCGCTTATTCATGCAACAATGTTCACAACCCAAAGCAATCAACAAAACTTTAATTATAAAACTAATGAACCCCAAAAAGCATGACAGTAATATTTTTTTTATATCAAAAGAAATAGTGAAAACATCAAATTCAACCAAGATAAAAAACACATATCGAGAAATACTGCATGACACAATAAAAAATTAATTTTGCGAACCTGAACGGGAGATCAGACTTACAATAGTTGCGTTGGAAACTAAGAAGCACGTGGGGGTGGCGATTGATGGTGAGTGGGTTTTTTTTTATGTGCGAGGGTTAAAAGAGAATGTGTGCTTAGAGTGAGAGAGGGCTCTAGAAATTTTTGAGAGAGAAAAAATTAAATACTTTCTTCTTTTTTCTGATGGGTTTATATACACAACATTATAAATCTAATGTAATATCGTGATAAAGGTCTGTCTTAATTACAACGAGTTTTAAAAGGCAAGAACTGGTCTTAAAATTTATTACAAAATGGGAATCAAATCATATACAAAAAAAGAGCACAAAATCAAACGTGATCAGCAAAATTAATTTTAATTAGTAAAAGAGATATTGTTTTGAGTTATATTACTACTTTCTCTATCTGGAAAAAAAGTGTCATAAAATCAGAGCACAAAATCAAACGTGATCAGGACAGATTAATTATAATTACAAAAAAGATATTCTTGAGAAACATATTAATATTTTCCTCATCTGGAAAAAGAGGTGGGGGTGCGAAAATTAAATGTTGGGCTACCATTAGTTGCAAGAAAAAAACGGTGTGAGTGTACAAAGTATTTTGGGCTAAAAGAGAAACAAAGCCTCAAAAGAAAATACATACAAGATTAAAACAAGATTTTTTCTTTTTATTTATTTATTTATTTATTTATTATTATTATTATTATCCTGTTATTATTATTATTATTTTTTATTTCTTTTAATAATAATATTTATTTATTATTATTTATTTTTTATATTATTTATTTTTTTATTTTTTTATTTTTGACCTTTTTTTGAAAAAAACAAATTATTATTATTTATTCTATTATTTATTTAGCCGGACGAAATTGGATGTTAACAAATAATTTCAAAATAATTTAATTAAAAATTTTATTCTTAATTATCAGATATGTATACATATGGTTTATCACTGTATAGACAACAATATAATATTTCATTTTATTTTTTTATTAAGTTGAAAAAATAAATTAAAACACATATTATTTATATATATATATATATATATATATATATATATATATATATATATATATATATATATATATATATTGCAATACTCATTTATGAAATCATTAATGTAGAAAGAGATTTAAAATCTTAAAAACACATTAAAGTTCAACACCTTTTCAAAAGTTATTCTTAACGTTTTTTCTAAATAAATAAAGAATTAAATATGTTATAACGTTTTTTCTAAATAAATAAAGAATTAAATATGTTAAGTCCTTAATTTTCGATAAGAATCGAAATTAGTCTCTTTCTTTAATATTTATGATTAATTTAGTTTTAATCTAAAGAAATATGTGACTTTAGTTTTTTTAAGTAAATTTTGTTAAATTTATTTATCGTTTTAAACATTTTAACATATTAAGTTCATTTTAACATTTTAATGTGCTAAATTGTGTAAACATCTAAAATTTCAATTTTCATTAAAAGTTAATGGACAAAAAAACATATTTAATTTATAAATGAACAAATAAAGTGAAAAACCCTTTGTTCCATAAATAAATAAATAAAGTCGAAACCTTTGATGTAGAATTTTATTTGGATTAAATGTTTTCTCTAGTCCTTTGAACTTTGTTGTAAGATTGGAATTCATTTGTATTTTATTAAATATTTTTTAATTTAAATATTTTTTTTCCTTTTATATTTTATTAAAAATATTTTTAAATTTTATCAACTAAGTAATGAGGAATAGGTAATACTAACATTTGAAAATTTAATAAATGTTTTGTCTCTCATGAAATTTTATTTGGTATCTTAATTTGAAATATATACAGTTATAACTATAATTTATTTCTAAATATACATCCTTATTTTCATCCTTAATATTGAATATTTGATAATATTATGTTTCTTTATAATATGAGTATGGATAGTGAAACTCTGTCTCCGTTCTGTCCAGTTGTCATCCCTACTTTTAACCAAATTGTCATCTCTACTTTTAATCAAATTGTCAAACGCGTTTTATGATAACATTTTAAATATTTACAACTTTAGATTAATTTAGTCTTTCGTCTTTATAAATGTGTGAATTTATTTATTTTAAACAAATTCTGTTAAATTTATTTGACATTTCAAATGTGTTTCGTAATAACATTTTATGTCAAAATTTTATACCCAAATTCAGAAGTGAAAAATATATTTAATTCAATTTTATTTTCATGATACAAATGAGATGATACTAGAACAAGGACATAAAATGTAACACATCACATCCAATGAAAAATAAAATAAAACGTTCCATACAAAAAGAGAAGAAAAAAACGAAATAAATGTAAATAAAATAAGAGATGAGAAGAATGGATAGACAAAAAAAATAGTGAAAGAGCAATTTTATTAGATATCAATATTCCATTGTTACATATAATTAATCAGAGTTAGGAGGAGTGCACCAGTAGGTACAAACGCACGATGATGTTTTATCGCATTTTCCGTTGCCGTGCATCCCTGGATGTCTGGCGACGCAATCGCTGGTACACTTACTCACTACACACCCACCGTGAGACAGAATCTCAGAGCATGCTCCTTCTGCCATTCTCAATGGACCTTCTTTTTCCATTCCAATGGAAACCACAACCAACACAAACATCATCATCAAACTCATGCTCTTCATCTTCATTTTCTTTTCTTTCCTTCACTCTCTCTCTCTCTCTCTCTCTGATGCCTTCATAGTCTCAACCTGAGTCACTTATATATAGCATTCATCGCACGTTATAATTAATAAATTAATAAAAGAAAATATCTTTTTAATACTTTTATAAATACCATATTTATAACGTCTATGTAATAATAATATATTAAAATTCTTATTTAATAAATGTTAAATATATTTATTTCAATTTTTTTCATTTTCCTATATTGATTGGGTACAAGTATAGATATCAAGAATACTCAATTTCTTAAATTAGGTATCACGGCGAAACAAATATGTATATACCCATCTCATCTTTTTTCTCATAACCATGTCAATATATATCTCTTTCTCATCTCATTCTCGTTTAAATTACTAGAGTGCTTATAATTTATTAGGTAACCTAATATATATATATATATATATATATATATATATATATATATATATATATTATATTGGTGTTGTACTTCACAATATTGTTTTATCTTGAAAACATTTTGGACTCAATTAAATATTAAAAAAAACGTATATAAGGACAAAACTTGAAATTAAAATGATAACACTTAAGACTGACACATGACACTACCTAGCCATGTGACACGTGTCACACCAAGAGACTAACATTGGAAACAAAAAATTTTGTAAAAGAAATTAAAAAAAATAAAATAAATAAACCTCATATTGACATTTATTAATGATAAAAATAAAATATAATCAAGAGTTTAATAATAATTAATACAATTCATTAACTACAATTTAATTATATGTGACATTAAAAGGTAAAATATAAGGATAAATCAATTCATTATGTTTACAAAACATGTATTTAAGACTAAATTCAAACCAATTCTCTTTTCGATTTTTTTGACTTTTATAGACTACTTTTGAACTTTATTTACCTTACAGGATCATTAGGATATTTTTTTTTTCCAAACTAGACCTTTTTATTGTTCAAATACAATTTTTTTTTTTACGAAAAATTAAATTCTCATCATACTTTTTCTAATTTTGCATATTAAGGATGAAATTATGTTTTTTGAAGAACGAATTCTTATTAATTTTTTTTTATTTTATAGGTTTATATATTTATTACTAATAAATTATTTTATCAAAAAATTGTAATTTTCTACAAACTCAAGTGAAAATAAAGTTAAAAAATATATTTAATTTAATACTTATAAATTAATTGATAATAAAAAAATTGAAGATTTATATTATAATAAATAAAATAATTTAAATATATCATAATTATGATATTTTGTTTTAAATTAATTTTAAAAATACATATTGTAATAAACTTTTGTGTAATAAGTTAGAAAAATTAAATTAAATTTTAACAATATAAATATATATTTATCAAAATTAATTCAAATCAACCTTCTTAATTCTTTTTATTCATTATTCTTTGTTTACTAGACATATATTACTAACTTTTTTTCAAAACTAAAAATTTTAATACTAAGTAATTTATTTTTTATAATTATTAAATTTAATTTATATAACTAATAACTTCAAATAAGTTTCTAATTTGACTTTTTTTAATTTTATACCTATTGTATTTTAAATTAGGTATCACGACGAAACGAATATGTATATACCCATCTCATCTTTGTTCTCATAACCATGTCAATACATATCTCGTCCTCATCTCATTCTCGTTTAAATTACTAGAGTGTTTTTAATTTTTTAAGTAACCTAATATATATATATATATATATATATATATATATATATATATATATATATATATATATATATATAGAAAGGGGATTCATTTTTTTTATCCACATTTCAAAATACCAATTTTACCCTTTAAATATAATAATTTATTAAATTTTTAAAAATTTACAGTTACTTTTACAAGCTTTTTATAAAATCGGCTATCTCTGCTTCTTCTCTTCTTCTTTAATTATCAATGATTATTCTTTCATCTGTTCTTATATATTTCACTTTATTTTTAATAAATATAATTTTAGTTTATATATTAACTTAATAATATTACAATATTATCACATACTAAAATAATATCACGCATATTTAAAAAATGCATACACACAAGCGCAATAGCGTATGTGTTTATGCTAGTATATATAATTTTTTTTCTCTCTGGTATAGTTGTTTTGTTTATTTTATATTTACAAAATCAACACATATTTCCAAGATATTTTCCTCCTATCACAATCTATCTTAGATTACACCTTTTTTTTTTCTTTTTATGGAGTTATGTTCAAATAGTGTCTCATCAATTTCAATGAATAAAATAAATTTTAGATTCATATTTGATTATTTTTGTTCTTTCTTAATATTTTTATTTATTATTTAAATTTTTTCACATAAAATATTTTGACTCTTAATCTCAAGCATTCAATCTCACAAATGTTTCATTCACCAGATAATATAGAAATTTATCTTCTTATTTCCTTTTATCCTTAACTTTTGTTTTATTTGAAAAACTTCTGTTTAAAATAAAATGTTCTATCATCAGTTCAACTATTCTAATGTCTTTATATATGCTAGTTATAATGATCATTCTCCCTCCTTCTAATAATCTTGTGATAATATCTCACCAATATATTCAATCTTTTCAATCTTAAACACGACATAATATTTGTTTTCGTTATAACTTGAAATATATTTTCTCCATTTTCTTAATTTATAATTTAACTTTTTGTGGACTATAATTTATGGAGAATTAATGAGGCTTAGTTCTCCTAAATTCAATTAAACTTTGTGACTCTGTGGTTTCTTAAAGCTGTTCACTCGTTAAAAGATTAATCTTTATACAAATAGTAAATGTAGTCTTAATTTAGAAAGAAACAATATTGTTCTATCTCGAAAACATTTTTGGGCTAAATTAAATATTAAAAGAAAAACGTATAAAAAGACTAAACTTGAAATCAAAACATAACACTTAACACTGACACGTGACACTAATTTGCCATGTGATACGTGTCACACCAAAAACCTAACATGGACAAAAAAAATTTTTGTAAAAAAAATTAAAAAAATAAAATAAATAAACCTCATATTGACATTTATTAATACAATTTATTAATTAATGATAAAATCAAAATATAATTAAGAATTTAATAATAATTAATACAATTCATTAACTACAATGTAATTATACGTGACATTAATTAAAAGGTAAAATATAAGGATAAATCAATTCATTATGTTTACAAAACATGTATTTAAGATTAAATTCAAACCGATTCTCTTTTCGATTTTTTTGACTTTTATAGACTACTTTTGAACTTTATTTATCTTACTAGATCATTAGGATTTTTTTTTCCAAACCGGACCTTTTTATTGTTCAAATACAATTTTTTTTTTCACGAAATATTAAATTCTCATCATACTTTTTCTAATTTTGCATATTAAGGATGAAATTATGTTTTTTGAAGAACGAATTCTTATTAATAATTTTTTTTTAATTTCATAGGTTTATATATTTATTACTAATAAATTATTTTATCAAAAAATTGTAATTTTCTACAAACTCATGTGAAAATAAAGTTAAAAAATATATTTAATTTAATACTTATAAATTAATTGGTAATAAAAAATTTGAAGATTGATATTATAATAAATAAAATAATTTAAATATATCATAATTATGATTGTTTTGTTTTGAATTAATTTTTAAAAATACATATTGTAATAAACTTTTGTGTAATATGTAACATCTCATTTAATAGTTTTTACGCTACTAAAAAAATATTATATCATAATCAAGCAAAGCAGATAATAGAAATATGCAATATAGTGTATTAATATAGTCATCCAAAATAACTATGTAAGTACCAACTATATTTACAGCCTATGCTAGAAAAGAGTTAACGAAACATCCAACTCTTAAAAAAAACATGAAACAAAATCTACTACGGGATATTCCATGCCACGGGTCCAACTCCTATCCAAGAGGGGAGTGTCTTCGCCTGTATCTTTCTTTGCTCACACCAATTAATTGATGATCATTGCAAAGGAGAAATCACACAAAGAGAACAGACACAAGCAAGAAGGATAAGCTAACTTAATTAAAAGAATCATGCAGCTCAATTATAAATATCATACAATTTTTCTCTTTTTCACTAGAACTCACTGAAATTATCGCAAAATAGAGCATATATATGACTCTAGACTCAATATCCAGATTATGTAAGCGACATTGGACCTCTTGGTGGCATGCACCTATGATGATTCCCAAACTCTGCAGAGTTTGGCCTCAAGGGGTTATCACCCAACCACTCACAGGGTAAGTCCCTTTCTCGTCTAAGACTTGATCAAGTCCAAAGACTATGACCTCCTGCTACTCATCACGACATAATCCATTCTGCTCTATCTGAGCGTGAATGATTATTGGAGTTTTAGGATACCTCTAATAGTGAGTCCTTATGTCCTTACATAGGCTAAAACATACCCTTTAGAGTTTCCCTTGAAATCCTAATTCAACCACGTCTTCTCATAATCCAAATTCATGCAATTTCACCACACACGTTGCCAACCACAATAATCCAAGCGTATCATAAACTAATTTCACATTTTAACATTCAAGCATAACTTCATCCATAAAGACAAGAAAATAAACACTCAGCTGTAGTGGTTCTCGCTCAAGCTGGAAGATCTCGCCCAGACGAAAGGGCTCTCTCGCTTAAGCGGATCATTCTCGCCTGAGTGAGACTCGAAACAGAAAGCAACCCAAAATCTGGGCGAATTATCGCTTAGGCTAAGCTGTCTCACTTAGGCGAGATTGCCTCTCGCTCAAGCGAAACGTGCTCGCCTAGGCGACAATTCACGTAGTGACAATGGGTGAGTTTCTAGTGTTTTCGCTCAGGCGAGAGCTACTTGCTTAGGCAAAAATACCAGATTTCCAATCTGTTCTCACATGCAGAAGCCTAGAAAGTTTGGACAATTCAATCACACACCCAATTACACAATTCAAGCACCCATACAATACCCAATCATGCAATTCAAAGTCATCAGAGATGATTTCTATATGAAATTTAAGAAAATGGTTAGCTTCCCTTACCTATAACAATTACCAACTAGCAATGAGACACTCATCACAGAAGGGTACCACAACAGCATGACCTAAGGAACTGGAATGCATAAACATAGGGTAAGAATGAGACTCTGATTCGATTTAGAAGAAGAAAGAGGTTCCAGAATTCGAAATTTAAAGAGAATTGGGAAAACCAAAATTGACTTACGTGGATGGAAAGGAGATTCAGCTGGGGGAGGGGTTCTGTACTGATCTCAGGTTTGCTTGCTGGTGTGATTTTAAAGCGATTAATAGAAGTTTCGAATAACCATCGATATTTTCAAAGTAATTTCCAAAGAAGGTTTATTTATTATTATTTTTGCAGAAGTTAGATAATTAAGGTTAACTTTTTTATCTTATTTCCCTTTTATTTTAAATTTACTAAATGAAGAACATTAAAAATAAGTAAACTAATATAATTGGATATTTAATACGTTTTTAATTCATCAGTTTCTTTTAATTTTTATCGATCCTAAACAAGCACTACTAGATTAAAAGTTATTAATTAATAGTTTAAAAATTTTCTTTTATATAATTAAAAATTATTATTGTTTTTACTTCCATTATATCTATCATTTAACATGTGTTCTTTTTATTATATTATTATTGTGAGAACCTAGAAAATCACATTAAAAGAGTGACTGTGTTTAAAATAATGAGATCCTATTATTATTATTATTTTAATCACAAACCGCTTATATATAAATAGAAATTTCATAAAAGGATTTCATTATTTAGAAAATACCATCTCTCTAAAATTCCGTTCTCTAAATTCTCTCTGACTTCTCTCTAAAAAAATCTCACCACTCTCTCATCCTTTTTGAAATCAGAGATCGCCAGAGTGATCACTGCGACGAGATCTCCAAGTTTGTCCGATCAGAACCTTGAATTGAGTAAGTTATAATTCTACTCTTTTCTCGGTCTTTTCTTGAAAAGCCCTGCATGTGATGTACTTGTATCACATGTGAGATTTGCATACCTTGTAAAAATCCTTGTTGATTAGTGGCTCTAGTGACATCCTTTGATCGTGTTTTTGATAATTCTAGGTTGATTTGTGAGCATCGGAAGAAAAAGGGGAATTTAGGTTTTTGGCAATAGATTGTGCGAGTTAATCAGGTAAGGGAAGCTAATAATTGATTGTGCTGAAAGACTTCAATGAAGTGTAATTGTATATGACTGGAACTGCTTGTTTTATTTCTGTTAGAATTTGAATTTATTGGTATTGATATATGCTGATATGTGAATGTATTGTATGAATTGAGATTGAATTGAGAAGCATGAATACTTGAGTCATAACTCTAATTGGCATAAGGTTCCTCAATTAAAAACTAATTTGAAAACATAGTAACTCTGCAAAGGACATGCCAATTATAGTCATGAAAGCAGGTAACAAATTCCTCAAGAAAACCAAATTTGTGATGTTTTTTTGGTGTGAAGCTGAGCCTCAAAATTCAAGGCTGAGCATTGAAAAATGCGAGAGGATCAGCGTTGACCGCCAACACAGTGGTGCCTAGCATTGAAAATGCGAGAAGAATGGCGCTGAGCGCCAGCCAAGCAGTGCCCCAGCGCCAGGACTTCTACAGGTCTGGAATGAAAATTAAATCCCAAGGCTTAGCGCTGGATCGGAGGTTGAGCGGTGAAATTTGCGAGACAAATGTCGCTTAGCATTGGAACTGGACGCCAAGCGCTGAATTACCATGTCTCATATGTTTGTTGTTTTGACATGTTTCATGCACTAAATGATTGAATATGACTTTTATGATTGCATTGATGTATCTTGGATAAGATTTGATGAATGAGGGTCTATTTTATGCGAAATATGGAAGAGTTTCGTGGAGAAATTCTAAGTGTGGGTGAGGTAGTGTATGCAAGGACATAAGGACTCAGTTTTGGTTGGTATCCTGACGTTCCAATAACCATTAAGGCTCATGTAGAGTATAATGAGTTATGTCGTGAGGACTAACAGGAGGTCTTAGCCACTAGACTCGATCAAGTCTTTGGCGCGAATGAGACTTAC
Source organism: Vigna unguiculata (assembly GCF_004118075.2). Classification (NCBI taxonomy): domain Eukaryota; kingdom Viridiplantae; phylum Streptophyta; class Magnoliopsida; order Fabales; family Fabaceae; genus Vigna; species Vigna unguiculata. The sequence continues at coordinate 3,704,578 of NC_040289.1, read as the reverse complement.
CTGGTGTGATGATTGGGTGATAACCCCTTAAGGCCAAACTCTGCAGAGTTTGGAAATCATAGACTAGTGCAAACCACCAAGAGGTTCGATGTTAATTGCATATATCCGGATAATTGAGTCTAAAGTTGACTGGTGTATGAGGATGTTGGAATGTTCTTGTGGTAAATTGTGATGATTGATTGTTACTTTGCTCTTACTTTAATTTAACCTTCTTTAAATCATTTTTAGCTTACCCTACGTGTTTTATGTTGTCTATCCTTAGTTTATTCTTTGCAATGATCACTTAAATGTGTGAGTAGAGGAGGCTGCAGGTGGAGAGATTTCACGTGGTGTTGATAGTAGGACTGAGCAGTAGTATCCAGAGGTCTTGTAGATAGGTGTGTTTTGTAGTAAGTAGTTAGAATTTATCTTCCCCTTCTACTAGTGGTCTTGTACATATAGTATTATCATTAATCAGTTTTTGGATGACTGTATAAGATTATACTTAACTTCCATACTATCTACTTTGGACTATCACTATATAATGCTTTATTTAGTAGTTTAAAAGCTATTAAATGAGATGTTACATTTTGGTATCAGAGCAGTAGTTCCTTTAGGGTTTGTGAGTGTGAGCTTGCTTGGTCTCCGTTGTGTGTTTTATGTAGATGTTCCAGGTGTTATGATTGTACTCGTGGATTGAACTGATGGTTTCTTTCTCGGTGTGAACAGAGCTATGGCACCAAGGCCTCCACCTCCGCCACCAACTGCGGATAACCCCAATCTTGTTAGTGCTTTGGAACCATGGTTGTAGCTATGCAACAATAGAATGCAAACATGGTGAATCAACACAATTTGGCTATGCAACAAATGGAATCTGCAAGATTGGCAGTTGAAGCCACTCAGCAGAGGCATCTAGAAGCCTTGCAGCAATTGGGAGAGTCTCGATTCTCAGCTGGTTCTTCACGAGCCCCTCCTCCTAGATCTCAAGAGTGGAGTTTATAAGATTTTCTCCAGCACCACCCGCCCAGATTCAGTGGTAAGGTTAGTCCAGATGAGGCAGACCAATGACTTAAAGACTTAGAGAGAATTTTTGATGCAAAGAGATGCCTTGCAGAAAATAGACTGGCTTATGCAGAGTATCTGTTAGTTGGAGAAGTAGTGCATTGGTGGTCCAGTATGAAGATTATGTTAGAAAACAATAGAGAGGACATCACATGGGATTTATTCAAGAAGAAATTTTATGCAGAATATTTCCCTGACAGTGTGAGATATGCAAAAGAGGTAGAATTCTTGCAACTCTTGCAAGGAAACATGTCAGTGTTAGAGTATGCAGAGAAGTTTAAAGATTTGGGCCGGTTTGACAATTTTTGCATCGATGAAGAATGCAGTGCAAAAAATTTGAGAATGGATTGAGGGGAGATTTTAAGCTTATGATAGCTCCTCTCTCCATTAAGGAATTTCCGGCACTAGTAGAGAAAGCTCGAGTTATGGAGAAGCTGAAGGCAGAGGTTGAGTCTCAACAGTCATCTCAACAAGGAGCGGGAGGGCCATCTGGGCCTAGAGTCAGAAACGAGGACAGGAAGAAGCCATACTCTAGGCCACCACATAAGGGGTATAGGAAATTCTCAACACAACCACCACCTAAGTCGTTCAAATCATAGTGTTTTCAATGTGGGGGACTGCACTTGAGAAGTGCTTGCCCACAGCTTGCTAGAAGGAGAACATGCCATGGTTGTGGTAAAGAGGGACACTTCTTCAGGGACTGTCCATCTGCTAGAGGCCCAGTCTCCAGTCCTATAGCCCAGTCACAGACTCCTTAGAAGCAAGGAAATGAAAGACCCCAGGCAATGGGTAGAGTTTATGCTTTGTCAGGGGCGGAAGCAACATGTTCAGGTAATCTTATAGTTGGCTCATGTGTGATTGCTGGTATGAGTTTTTATGTTCTATACGATTCAAGAGCGACACATTCCTTTGTGTCAGAATCTAGAGTCCAAGAGTTGAGTTTGCCAGTGAAGGAGCTACAGTATGATATGACTGTATCCACTCCAACGTCGGGCTTAGTCAAGACATCTACCTTATGTGCTAGATGCTCCATAGTGGTTGAGGGACGTCGGTTCAAGGTAAACCTAGTGTGCTTACCCTTGAAAGACTTGGATGTGATTTTAGGAATGGATTGGTTATCTGCTAACCACATTCTTATAGATTGCAATGAGAGAAAGTTGTTGTTTCCTAATCCTGAGGATGAGAAGTTGTTGTCTTCACAGCAAGTTGCTAGAGAAGTTAAAGAAGGGTCTCAGTGTTTTCTTGTTCTAACTCAACTGTCGGTTGAGGAAAGAGATGTGTGTGCCAGGATACCTGTTGTAGAGAAGTTTCCTGATGTTTTTCCCGTGGATGTGCTGGGATTGCCCCCGAAGAGGGAAGTGGAGTTTTTTATTGATTTGGTGCCTGAAGCAGAACCAGTGTCAATATCTCCCTACCATATGGCTCTAGCAGAATTGGCAAAATTAAAGAAGTAGATAGAGGAATTGTTAGAAAAGTAGTTCATTAGACTGAGTGTGTCAGCTTGGGGAGCACCAGTTTTGCTAGTAAAGAAGAAGGACGATAGTTTCCGAATATGCGTGGACTATAGGCAACTGAACAAATTAACCATCAAGAAAAAATATTTGTTGCCAAGGATAGATGACTTAATGGACCAGTTGCACGAGGTTGTTGTTTTCTCTAAAATGGACCTGAGAATGGGATATCACCAAATTCTGGTCAAGTCTGATGATGTGCAGAATAGGGCTTTCAGGTCTAGATACGGGCATTATGAATATGTAGTTATGCCTTTTTGTGTGACGAGTGGCCCTGCTCTGTTTATGGATTTCATGAACAAAATTTTCAGACCTTTTCTTGACAAGTTTGTGGTGGTCTTCATTGATGATATCTTGATCTACTCTAAGACTCACGAAGAACATGTAGAACATCTGAGAACAGTTCTGAGCATTTTGAAAGAAAAGAGGTTATATGCTAAACTGTCTAAATATGAGTTTTCGAAGAAAGAGGTCCAATTCTTGGGGCATGTAATATCGGCCCTTGGTATCGCTGTGGATCCTTCTAAAGTGGAAGTCGTATTACAATGGCAACGCCCTAAATCTATCATGGAGATAAGAAGCTTTGTGGGGTTGGCAGGTTACTACAGGAGATTTAGTGAAGGATTCTCTAAAATAGTAGCCCCGTTAACACAGCTAACCCGCAAGGATCAACCGTTTGCTTGGACAAACCACAGTGAGAAGAGTTTTCAAACGTTGAAGCAAAAGTTGACAAGTGCCCCAGTGCTAATAATTCCTGACACTAGTAAATCCTTTGAAGTATTTTGTGATACTTCTCTTCAAGGATTGGGATACGTGCTAATGCAAGAAAAGAAAGTGGTTGCCTATGCTTCTAGGTAGTTGAAGGTTCATGAGAAAAACTATCCTACTCATGACTTAGAGTTAGTAGCAGTGGTGTTTGCTCTAAAGACTTGACGACACTATTTGTACGGCGCACAATTCCAAGTTTTTAGTGACCACAAGAGTTTGAAGTATCTATTTGATTAGAAAGAGTTGAATATGCAGCAACGACGATGGATGGAATTCATAAAAGACTATGACTTTGAATTGCTTTATCATCCAGGGAAAGCCAATGTGGTGGCTGATGCGTTAAGTAGTAAAAGAATGCATTCTTCTGCTATGATGATAAAGGAGGGCGAGTTGTTGGAGAAATTTAGAGACATGCAGTTACATGTGTCTTTGGGGGGAGGAAGTCATTAGTTGTAGGTACTTGACTATAACTAGTGATTTTCTTAAGTTAGTAAACAAAAAGTAATTGTCAGATTCTAAGATACAGAAAACAATGAATTTACTCGGGTTTGAAAAAGCTAAAGATTTTGTGATGGGAGTAGATGGGTTACTAAGATTTAAGAACCGAGTTTGCATACTAGAGAACCAGAGTTGAAGCGTATCATTCTTGAAGAAGGGCATAAGAGCCGCCTTAGCATGCACCCCGACATGACTAAGATGTACCATGACTTGAAAGAGTCCTTTTGGTGGTCAGGAATGAGGCATGATGTAGCTCAATTCATATCTTCCTACTTCACTTGTCGGAAAGCGAAGGTGGAACATTAAAAACTAGGGAGAATGTTGCATCAGTTGGAGATACCAGCTTGGAACTGGGACAACATTGCTATGAATTTTGTCACACACCTGCCACGATCCGTTCAGAATCACGATGCTATTTGGGTGATAGTAGATCGGATGACTAAAAGTGCCCACTTTCTAGCAGTTAACTTGAGAATTTCAATGGATAAATTGGTGTCGTTGTATATCAGAGAAGTAGTAAGGCTGCATGGTATACCTTCGAGTATAGTGTCAGACAGAGACCCTAGATTTACTTATAGATTTTGGCAAACTTTACAAAATGCTTTGGGCAGCAGATTGGCCATGAGTTTTGCTTACCATCATCAGACTAATGGACAATCTCAGAGGACAGTTCAATCACTAGAGGATCTACTGAGGACTTTTGTGTTAGACCATCTAGGAGGATGGGATGAAGTATTGCCTCTAGTAGAATTCACGTACAACAATAGCTACCATGCAAGTATCGGTATGGCACCTTATGAGGCTCTCTATGGTAGGAGATGCAGAACTTTGTTATGCTAGAATCAGGAAGGTGAAGTAGTGTTGTTGGGGCCGGAGTTGTTGAAGCAAACCTCAGAGAAAGTGTCCAAAATAAGAGACAAGATGCAAGCCTCCTTGAGCAGACAAAAGTCATATGCGAATCGAAGGAGGAAACCTTTAGAGTTTTCAGCAGGGGACCATGTTTTCTTGAGGGTAACTCCAACTATTGGTGTGGGAAGAGCTATTCGTTCGAGGAAACTCTCTCCTAAATTCATTGGCTCCTATCAAGTACTGAAGAGAATTGGACTAGTGGCGTATAAGATCGCCTTACTCCCTCAACTAACTAATCTTCATTCCGTATTCCATGTTTCTCAACTGAGAAAGTACGTGCCTGATGCATCACATGTGTTGGAAATGGAAGATTTGCCAATCAGAGAGGATCTCACCGTGGATGTGCAACCTGTTGCAATAGAGGATCACCAGATGAAACAACTTAAGGGGAGAACCATCATTTTAGTCAATGTTGTGTAGAATAGGAGAACATGTGACTCTGCCTGGGAGTTAGAAAAGGATATGAGACAATCTTATCCACATATATTATCTGGTAAGTCAATTTTCGAGGTCGAAAATTTTTGATGTTTGGGAGAATGTGAGAACCTAGAAAATCACATTAAAAGAGTTAATGTGTTTAAAATAATGAGATCCTATTATTATTATTATTATTATTATTTTAATAATAAACCGCTTATATATAAATAGAAATTTAATAAAAGAATTTCATTATTTAGAAAATATCATCTCTCTAAAATTCCGTTCTCTAAATTCTCTCTGACTTCTCTCTAAAAAAATCTCACCACTCTCTCATCCTTTTTGAAATCAGAGATCGCCAGAGTGATCACTGCGACGAGATCTCCAAGTTTGTCCGATCAGAACCTTGAATTGAGTAAGTTATAATTCTACTCTTTTCTCGGTCTTTTCTTGAAAAGCCCTGCATGTGATGTACTTGTATCACATGTGAGATTTGCATACCTTGTAAAAATTCTTGTTGATTAGTGGCTCTAGTGACATCCTTTGATCGTGTTTTTGATAATTCTAGGTTGATTTGTGAGCATCGGAAGAAAAAAGGGAATTTAGGTTTTTGGCAATAGATTGTGCGAGTTAATCAGGTAAGGGAAGCTAATAATTGATTGTGCTGAAAGACTTCAATGAAGTGTAATTGTATATGACTGGAACTGCTTGTTTTATTTCTGTTAGAATTTGAATTTATTGGTTTTGATATATGCTGATATGTGAATGTATTGTATGAATTGAGATTGAATTGAGAAGCATGAATACTTGAGTCATAACTCTAATTGGCATAAGGTTCCTCAATTAAAAACTAATTTGAAAACATAGTAACTCTGCAAAGGACATGCCAATTATAGTCATGAAAGCAGGTAACAAATTCCTCAAGAAAACCAAATTTGTGATGTTTTCTGGTTTGAAGCGGAGCCAAAAAATTAAAGGCTGAGCATTGAAAAATGCGAGAGGATCAACGTTGAGTGCCAGCCCAGCAGTGCCTAGCGTTGAAAAATGCGAGAAGAATGACGCTGAGTGCCAGCTGAGCAGTGCCAGAGCGTTGGGACCTTTACAGGTCTGAAACGAAAATTAAATCCCAAGGCTTAGCGTTGGATATGAGGTTGAGCGGTGAAATTTGCGAGACGAATGGCGCTTAGCGTTGGAACTGGACGCTAAGCGCTGAACTACGCTGTCTCATATGTTTGTTGTTTTGACATGTTTCATGCATTAAATGATTGAATATGACTTTTATGATTGTATTGATGTATCTTGGATAAGATTTGATGAATGAGGGTATGTTTTATGTGAATTATGGAAGAGTTTCGTGGAGAAATTCTAAGTGTGGATGAGGTAGTGTGTGCAAGGACATAAGGACTCAATTTTGGTTGATATCCTAACGCTCCAATAACCATTAAGGCTCATGTAGAGTATAATGAGTTATGTCGTGAGGAGTAGCAGGAGGTCTTAGCCACTAGACTCGATCAAGTCTTTGGCGCATAGGAGACTTACCTGGTGTGATGATTGGGTGATAACCCCTTGAGACCAAACTCTGCAGAGTTTGGGAATCATACACTAGTGCAAACCACCAAGAGGTTCGATGTTAATTGCATATATCCGGATAATTGAGTCTAGAGTTGACTGGTGTATGAGGATGTTGGAATGTTCTTGTGTGAAATTGTGATTATTGATTGTTACTTTCCTCTTACTTTAATTTAACCTTCTTTAAATCATTATTAGCTTACGCTACGTGTTCTATGTTGTCCATCCTTTTTTATTCTTTGCAATGATAACTTAAATGTGTGAGCAGAGGAGGCCACAGGTGGAGAGATTTCACGTGGTGTTGATAGTAGGACTAAGCAGTAGTATCCAAAGGTCCTATAAATAGGTGTGTTTTGTTGTAAGTAGTTAGAATTTATTTTCCCTTTCTACTAGTGGTCTTGTACATATAGTATTATCATTACTCAGTTTTTTTGGATGACTGTATAAGATTATAGTTAACTTCCATGCTATCTGCTATGGACTATTACTATATAATGCTTTTTTTAGTAGTTTAAAAACAATTAAATGAGATATTATAATTACAACGAGTTAATTATATAATATATATATATATATATATATATATATATATATATATATATATATATATATATATATAAGAAGACATTTTTAAATATATTACATATTATCATAATAAAAAATAATTTGAAGATAATTTAATTGAAAATTTTATTCATAATTATCAGATATATGTATATATATGGTTTATCATTGTATAAATAACAATATAATATTTCATTTTATCTTTTCTATTATGTTGAAAAAATAAATTAAAACACGTTATATATATATATATATATATATATATATATATATATATATTTAATTCTTTGCAAAACTCATTTATGAAATCATTAATATAGAGAGAGATTTAAAATCTTAAAAGCACATTAAAGTTCAACACTTTTCAAAAGTTATTCTTAACGTTTTTTTTTTCTAAATAAATAAAGAATTAAATATGTCTTCAGTCCTATCAGAATTGAAATTAGTTTCTTTCTTTAAAATTTATGACTAATTTAGTCTTTCATCTAAACAAATGTGTGACTTTAGTTTTTTAAGCGCAAATTTTGTTAAGTGTTAAGTTTATATGATGTCTCAAACATTTTAACATGTTAAAATTTATTTGACGTTTCAAACTTTTCTTAATTGTTTACCTGTTTGTCATTTTTCCGCTTTAATGTGTTCAATTATGTAAACATTTAAAATTTCAATTTTCACTAAAAGTTAATGGACAAAAAACATAATTAATGTATAAATGATTAAATAAAGTGGAAAACCCTTCGTTCCATAAATAAATAAATAAATAAAGTGGAAACCTTTGATGTAGAATTTTATTTGGGCTAAATGTTTCTTCTAGTCCTTGAACTTTGTTGTAAGATTGGAATTCATTTGTCGAATCTTTGATACAATTTGGTCTCCAAACTAACAAAATGAAGTAATTTAAATATTTTTTTTCTTTTGTATTTTATTAAAAATATTTTTAAATTTTATCAACTAGGTAATAAGTAATAGGTAATACTAACATTTGAAAATTTAATAAATGTTTTGTCTCTCATAAAATTTTATTTGGTATCTTAATTTGAAATATATACAGTTATAAGTATAATTTCTTTCTAAATATATACCCTTATTTTCCTCCTTAATATTAAATATTTGATAATATTATGTTTCTTTAGAATATGAGTATGGATAGCGAAACTCGTTCCCGTCCCCGTCCCGCCCGGTTGTCATCGCTACTTTTAACCAAATTTGATTAAGTTCATTTGATATCTTAAACGCATTTTATGATAACATATTAAATATTTACAACTTTGGACTAATTTAGTCCTCTATCTTATAAATGTGTGGATTTATTCATTTAAAACTTAAATTTATTTGACGTTTTATAATAATATTTTATGTCAAAATTTTATACCAAATTTAGTAATTAAAAATATATTTAATTCAATTTTATTTTGATGATAGAAATGAGATGATACCAGAACGGATAGACAGAAAAAATAGTGAAAGAGCAATTTTATTAGAGATGAATATTCCATTGTGACATATAATTAACCAGATTGGGGAGGTTTGCACCAGTAGGTACAAACGCACGATGATGTTTTATCGCATTTTCCGTTGCCGTGCATCCCTGGATGTCTGGCGACGCAATCGCTGGTACACTTACTCACTACACACCCACCGTGAGACAGAATCTCAGAGCATGCTCCTTCTGCCATTCTCAATGGACCTTCTTTTTCCATTCCAATGGAAACCACAACCAACACAAACATCATCATCAAACTCATGCTCTTCATCTTCATTTTCTTTTTCTTTCCTTCACTCTCTCTCTCTCTCTCTCTCTGATGCCTTCATAGTCTCAACCTGAGTCACTTATATATAGCATTCATCGCACGTTATAATTAATAAATTAATAAAAGAAAATATCTTTTTAATACTTTTATAAATACCATATTTATAACGTCTATGTAATAATAATATATTAAAATTCTTATTTAATAAATGTTAAATATATTTATTTCAATTTTTTTCATTTTCCTATATTGATTGGGTACAAGTATAGATATCAAGAATACTCAATTTCTTAAATTAGGTATCACGGCGAAACAAATATGTATATACCCATCTCATCTTTTTTCTCATAACCATGTCAATATATATCTCTTTCTCATCTCATTCTCGTTTAAATTACTAGAGTGCTTATAATTTATTAGGTAACCTAATATATATATATATATATATATATATATATATATATATATATATTATATTGGTGTTGTACTTCACAATATTGTTTTATCTTGAAAACATTTTGGACTCAATTAAATATTAAAAAAAACGTATATAAGGACAAAACTTGAAATTAAAATGATAACACTTAAGACTGACACATGACACTACCTAGCCATGTGACACGTGTCACACCAAGAGACTAACATGGGAAACAAAAAATTTTGTAAAAGAAATTAAAAAAAATAAAATAAATAAACCTCATATTGACATTTATTAATGATAAAAATAAAATATAATCAAGAGTTTAATAATAATTAATACAATTCATTAACTACAATTTAATTATATGTGACATTAAAAGGTAAAATATAAGGATAAATCAATTCATTATGTTTACAAAACATGTATTTAAGACTAAATTCAAACCAATTCTCTTTTCGATTTTTTTGACTTTTATAGACTACTTTTGAACTTTATTTACCTTACAGGATCATTAGGATATTTTTTTTTTCCAAACTAGACCTTTTTATTGTTCAAATACAATTTTTTTTTTTACGAAAAATTAAATTCTCATCATACTTTTTCTAATTTTGCATATTAAGGATGAAATTATGTTTTTTGAAGAACGAATTCTTATTAATTTTTTTTTATTTTATAGGTTTATATATTTATTACTAATAAATTATTTTATCAAAAAATTGTAATTTTCTACAAACTCAAGTGAAAATAAAGTTAAAAAATATATTTAATTTAATACTTATAAATTAATTGATAATAAAAAAATTGAAGATTTATATTATAATAAATAAAATAATTTAAATATATCATAATTATGATATTTTGTTTTAAATTAATTTTAAAAATACATATTGTAATAAACTTTTGTGTAATAAGTTAGAAAAATTAAATTAAATTTTAACAATATAAATATATATTTATCAAAATTAATTCAAATCAACCTTCTTAATTCTTTTTATTCATTATTCTTTGTTTACTAGACATATATTACTAACTTTTTTTCAAAACTAAAAATTTTAATACTAAGTAATTTATTTTTTATAATTATTAAATTTAATTTATATAACTAATAACTTCAAATAAGTTTCTAATTTGACTTTTTTAATTTTATACCTATTGTATTTTAAATTAGGTATCACGACGAAACGAATATGTATATACCCATCTCATCTTTGTTCTCATAACCATGTCAATACATATCTCGTCCTCATCTCATTCTCGTTTAAATTACTAGAGTGTTTTTAATTTTTTAAGTAACCTAATATATATATATATATATATATATATATATATATATATATATATATATATATATATATATATATATATATATATATATATATATATATATATATATATATATATATATAGAAAGGGGATTCATTTTTTTTATCCACATTTCAAAATACCAATTTTACCCTTTAAATATAATAATTTATTAAATTTTTAAAAATTTACAGTTACTTTTACAAGCTTTTTATAAAATCGGCTATCTCTGCTTCTTCTCTTCTTCTTTAATTATCAATGATTATTCTTTCATCTGTTCTTATATATTTCACTTTATTTTTAATAAATATAATTTTAGTTTATATATTAACTTAATAATATTACAATATTATCACATACTAAAATAATATCACGCATATTTAAAAAATGCATACACACAAGCGCAATAGCGTATGTGTTTATGCTAGTATATATAATTTTTTTCTCTCTGGTATAGTTGTTTTGTTTATTTTATATTTACAAAATCAACACATATTTCCAAGATATTTTCCTCCTATCACAATCTATCTTAGATTACACCTTTTTTTTTCTTTTTATGGAGTTATGTTCAAATAGTGTCTCATCAATTTCAATGAATAAAATAAATTTTAGATTCATATTTGATTATTTTTGTTCTTTCTTAATATTTTTATTTATTATTTAAATTTTTTCACATAAAATATTTTGACTCTTAATCTCAAGCATTCAATCTCACAAATGTTTCATTCACCAGATAATATAGAAATTTATCTTCTTATTTCCTTTTATCCTTAACTTTTGTTTTATTTGAAAAACTTCTGTTTAAAATAAAATGTTCTATCATCAGTTCAACTATTCTAATGTCTTTATATATGCTAGTTATAATGATCATTCTCCCTCCTTCTAATAATCTTGTGATAATATCTCACCAATATATTCAATCTTTTCAATCTTAAACACGACATAATATTTGTTTTCGTTATAACTTGAAATATATTTTCTCCATTTTCTTAATTTATAATTTAACTTTTTGTGGACTATAATTTATGGAGAATTAATGAGGCTTAGTTCTCCTAAATTCAATTAAACTTTGTGACTCTGTGGTTTCTTAAAGCTGTTCACTCGTTAAAAGATTAATCTTTATACAAATAGTAAATGTAGTCTTAATTTAGAAAGAAACAATATTGTTCTATCTCGAAAACATTTTTGGGCTAAATTAAATATTAAAAGAAAAACGTATAAAAAGACTAAACTTGAAATCAAAACATAACACTTAACACTGACACGTGACACTAATTTGCCATGTGATACGTGTCACACCAAAAACCTAACATGGACAAAAAAAATTTTTGTAAAAAAAATTAAAAAAATAAAATAAATAAACCTCATATTGACATTTATTAATACAATTTATTAATTAATGATAAAATCAAAATATAATTAAGAATTTAATAATAATTAATACAATTCATTAACTACAATGTAATTATACGTGACATTAATTAAAAGGTAAAATATAAGGATAAATCAATTCATTATGTTTACAAAACATGTATTTAAGATTAAATTCAAACCGATTCTCTTTTCGATTTTTTTGACTTTTATAGACTACTTTTGAACTTTATTTATCTTACTAGATCATTAGGATTTTTTTTTCCAAACCGGACCTTTTTATTGTTCAAATACAATTTTTTTTTTCACGAAATATTAAATTCTCATCATACTTTTTCTAATTTTGCATATTAAGGATGAAATTATGTTTTTTGAAGAACGAATTCTTATTAATAATTTTTTTTTAATTTCATAGGTTTATATATTTATTACTAATAAATTATTTTATCAAAAAATTGTAATTTTCTACAAACTCATGTGAAAATAAAGTTAAAAAATATATTTAATTTAATACTTATAAATTAATTGGTAATAAAAAATTTGAAGATTGATATTATAATAAATAAAATAATTTAAATATATCATAATTATGATTGTTTTGTTTTGAATTAATTTTTAAAAATACATATTGTAATAAACTTTTGTGTAATATGTAACATCTCATTTAATAGTTTTTACGCTACTAAAAAATATTATATCATAATCAAGCAAAGCAGATAATAGAAATATGCAATATAGTGTATTAATATAGTCATCCAAAATAACTATGTAAGTACCAACTATATTTACAGCCTATGCTAGAAAAGAGTTAACGAAACATCCAACTCTTAAAAAAAACATGAAACAAAATCTACTACGGGATATTCCATGCCACGGGTCCAACTCCTATCCAAGAGGGGAGTGTCTTCGCCTGTATCTTTCTTTGCTCACACCAATTAATTGATGATCATTGCAAAGGAGAAATCACACAAAGAGAACAGACACAAGCAAGAAGGATAAGCTAACTTAATTAAAAGAATCATGCAGCTCAATTATAAATATCATACAATTTTTCTCTTTTTCACTAGAACTCACTGAAATTATCGCAAAATAGAGCATATATATGACTCTAGACTCAATATCCAGATTATGTAAGCGACATTGGACCTCTTGGTGGCATGCACCTATGATGATTCCCAAACTCTGCAGAGTTTGGCCTCAAGGGGTTATCACCCAACCACTCACAGGGTAAGTCCCTTTCTCGTCTAAGACTTGATCAAGTCCAAAGACTATGACCTCCTGCTACTCATCACGACATAATCCATTCTGCTCTATCTGAGCGTGAATGATTATTGGAGTTTTAGGATACCTCTAATAGTGAGTCCTTATGTCCTTACATAGGCTAAAACATACCCTTTAGAGTTTCCCTTGAAATCCTAATTCAACCACGTCTTCTCATAATCCAAATTCATGCAATTTCACCACACACGTTGCCAACCACAATAATCCAAGCGTATCATAAACTAATTTCACATTTTAACATTCAAGCATAACTTCATCCATAAAGACAAGAAAATAAACACTCAGCTGTAGTGGTTCTCGCTCAAGCTGGAAGATCTCGCCCAGACGAAAGGGCTCTCTCGCTTAAGCGGATCATTCTCGCCTGAGTGAGACTCGAAACAGAAAGCAACCCAAAATCTGGGCGAATTATCGCTTAGGCTAAGCTGTCTCACTTAGGCGAGATTGCCTCTCGCTCAAGCGAAACGTGCTCGCCTAGGCGACAATTCACGTAGTGACAATGGGTGAGTTTCTAGTGTTTTCGCTCAGGCGAGAGCTACTTGCTTAGGCAAAAATACCAGATTTCCAATCTGTTCTCACATGCAGAAGCCTAGAAAGTTTGGACAATTCAATCACACACCCAATTACACAATTCAAGCACCCATACAATACCCAATCATGCAATTCAAAGTCATCAGAGATGATTTCTATATGAAATTTAAGAAAATGGTTAGCTTCCCTTACCTATAACAATTACCAACTAGCAATGAGACACTCATCACAGAAGGGTACCACAACAGCATGACCTAAGGAACTGGAATGCATAAACATAGGGTAAGAATGAGACTCTGATTCGATTTAGAAGAAGAAAGAGGTTCCAGAATTCGAAATTTAAAGAGAATTGGGAAAACCAAAATTGACTTACGTGGATGGAAAGGAGATTCAGCTGGGGGAGGGGTTCTGTACTGATCTCAGGTTTGCTTGCTGGTGTGATTTTAAAGCGATTAATAGAAGTTTCGAATAACCATCGATATTTTCAAAGTAATTTCCAAAGAAGGTTTATTTATTATTATTTTTGCAGAAGTTAGATAATTAAGGTTAACTTTTTTATCTTATTTCCCTTTTATTTTAAATTTACTAAATGAAGAACATTAAAAATAAGTAAACTAATATAATTGGATATTTAATACGTTTTTAATTCATCAGTTTCTTTTAATTTTTATCGATCCTAAACAAGCACTACTAGATTAAAAGTTATTAATTAATAGTTTAAAAATTTTCTTTTATATAATTAAAAATTATTATTGTTTTTACTTCCATTATATCTATCATTTAACATGTGTTCTTTTTATTATATTATTATTGTGAGAACCTAGAAAATCACATTAAAAGAGTGACTGTGTTTAAAATAATGAGATCCTATTATCATTAGGATTTTTTTTTTCCAAACTAGACCTTTTTATTTTTCAAATACAATTTTTTTTTTTACGAAATATTAAATTCTCATCATACTTTTTCTAATTTTGCATATTAAGGATGAAATTATGTTTTTGAAGAACGAATTCTTATTAATATTTTTTTTATTTTATAGGTTTATATATTTATTACTAATAAATTATTTTATCAAAAAATTGTAATTTTCTACAAACTCATGTGAAAATAAAGTTAAAAAATATATTTAATTTAATACTTATAAATTAATTGATAATAAAAAAATTGAAGATTTATATTATAATAAATAAAATAATTTAAATATATCATAATTATGATTTTTTGTTTTAAATTAATTTTAAAAATACATATTGTAATAAACTTTTGTGTAATAAGTTAGAAAAATTAAATTAAATTTTAACAATATAAATATTTATTTATCAAATTTAATTCAAATCAACCTTCTTTATTCTTTTTATTCTTTATTCTTTGTTTACTAGACATATATTACTAACTTTTTTTCAAAACTAAAAATTTTAATACTAAGTAATTTATTTTTTATAATTATTAAATTTAATTTAAATAACTAATAACTTCAATAAATAAGTTTCTAATTTGACTTTTTGAATTTTATACCTATTGTATTTTAAATTTTTCTAAAATTCTATTAAAAAATAATATATTTTGCTATATTTTTTCTAAATAAAGCTTTTTAAAAAAATATATACTCTTTTAATATTTTCTTTAAAGAATTTTTTTTATAAATAAACCTAAATGTTTTACATTCATATTACTAATATTTAACTTTACATTAAAATTCTTTTTAAATATTTTCAGCTATAATCATATTATTCTTTAATTTTATTTTTCTAACTTATTACTCATACAGAATATTACCTAAATTATTTTAACCAAATAAATATACATTTATCAAAATGAATTTTACAAAAAATAACTATAATTACAATATTTTATTGTGACAATTTTTCTATTACCATAACTACAATATATTTAAATTATCTTATTTATTATACACACTATTCAAATTATTTATTTCTGATTAATTCATAAATATTAAATTAAATATATATTTTTAATTTTATATTCACATGAGATTATAAAAAAAATTAATAAAGTAATTTATTAAAAGAAATATACAAATTTATAAAGTTAGAAAAAAATGTTGTTAAGAATTCTTTGCTCAAAGGATAGGATTCCAGCCGCAAATAACCTACAAAATTAGAAAAAAGTATGATGAGAATTTAGTCTTTCAAAACAAAAAAAATTGTACTTGAATAGTAAAAAAGTTTAGTTTGAAAAAATAATTTTAATGATCTATTTAGGTTAATAAAATTCAAAAGTGGTAAAAGTCATGACTAATTTAAACACCAATTTTGTGAAACCTCTATTCTCTTTCACCTTTTTTTTTTCTGTAGTGCACTAAGTTACCTCCACCACATAACACTTTTACATTCCAAAACTCTCTTCCTCTCGGTTTCCTCATCACTCTCTAACATCATTGTTCTGGTTCATCATCTGAAGCTTTTTCTCCTTCCTGTTTCAGCAGGCAGAATTGGGACCAGTCCAGAATCCCTCATCCAAGCTGAGCATCCATCCCCTTCTCGTAAGTCAAATTCGGTTCCCAATTCTCCCTAAATTCCTAGTTTCTGTAAAATTCGTCATTTGCTCTGAGTTGATTAAAGTCCAATCCTTCTCCTACGACATTGTGTTGCATTTTCATAGGTTGAATAGAGTTTCTGTGCTCTCACTGTCTAAGGTAGTGTTTCACCAAGCTTAAATTAGAAAAAGGTAAGGGAAGCTATCTGTTTTCTTGATTTCGGATGAAAGTCATTTTTTGTGCTTTTGATTGCATGAATGGGTGTGGATTAAGTGCTTGAATTGAGAAATTGAGTGTGTGATTGAAATTGTGCACGATTATAGGCTTTTGCAAGTGTGAACAGATTGGGAATCTGGTATTTTCGCCTAAGCAAGCAGCTTTCGCCTAGCGAAAACACCATAAACTCGTCCCTGTTACTACGCGAATTGTCGCCTAGGTGAGCTCGTTTCGCTTGAGCGAGAGGTGATCCCGTCTAAACAAGACAGCTCAGCCTAAGCGAGAATTCGCTCAGATTTTGGGTTGTCCCCTGTTTTGAGTCTCGCTCGGACGAGAATGATCCGCCTGAGTGAAAGAACCCTTTCGCCTAGGCGAGACCTTCTAGCTTGAGCGAGAATCATTGCAGCTGAGTGTTTAATTCTTTGTTTGTGATGGATGAAGTATATCTAAAACGTTAAAAGGTGAAATTAGATAATAATATGCTTGGATTGTTGTGGCTGATAACATGTGTGGTACAAATGCATGAATTTTGATTATGAGAAGATGTGGTTGAATTAGGATTTTAAGGGAAATTCAAGGGGCATGTTTTAGTGTATGTAAGGACATAAGGACTCATTATTGGAGGTATCCTCAAACTCCAATAATCATTCAAGCTCAGATAGAGCAGAATGGATTATGTCGTGAGGAGTAGCAGAAGGTTCTAGTCTTTGGACTTGATCAAATATTAGATGAGAAGGGGACTTATCCTGTGAGTGGTTGGGTGATAACCCCTTGAGGCCAAACTCTGCAGAGTTTGGAAACCATCAAAGGTGCATGCCACTAAGAGGTCCAATGTCGCTTACATAATTTGGATAATTGAGTCTAGAGTCATATACATGTGTTGTGTTGTGGTGGTTTAAGTGATTCAGGTGAAAATGAGAAAAATTGCATGGTATTTACAATTGAGCTGCATGTTTCTTTTAATCAGATTAGCTTACCCTTTTACTTTCTCCGTGTGTTCTGTGTTTGGTTCTTTTCTTGCAATGATCACTTTGGTATGAGCATATGAAGATGCAGGTGAAGATACTCTTCTCCTAGATAGGAGTTGACAACAGTATGGGACTTTGATAGTAGTCTCTAATTGTGTTTTGTTCAAGGAACTTTTGTTAGCCTTTCCTTAGTATAGGATGTGTCAGTAGTCGGTATTTTATGATGGTTATGCGGATGACTGTTGAATCCTTTATATTGGCTTATTCCTAGTATCTGCTTTGTTTAATCATGATATAATGTTTTGTTTAGTAGCGTAAAAACTATTAAATGGGATGTTACAAATTTACTCTAATGACCAATTTAAAAACTAATTTAGAAATTATTTTAGTTACCAATAATTTTTAATTTATAAATAAGTATATAAATTGGTTAGACTAATTTTTTTTATCAACAAAATTGATGACTAATAAAATATTTTTTTTCAATTTATCTATTTTTATCTATACACTTTATAAAATACATGCAAAACAAATTTTCACTTTAATATATTTTTTGTCCTTAAATTATTTAAAATATTGTGAGATCATTTCTAAATTAAATTATATATTCATTTCATTTATATATTTTAAGAAAATCAAATAACACATCATCCCAAACAAATTCCGTATGAAATGCTTCTCACGTGAATAACATAGAAAATGTTTTACGTAACTTACGGACGAAATATTTTACATATTAAAAATATAAAAAACACATTGAAGTTTTTTATCTTATTCATGTACTACTTGAACGTAATATTAAAATTTATATTTGATTTACATACTCAAACTTTAAAGATAATAAATATAATCATTTTAATATATATTTATTTATTTTTAAAATTAAACATATTTATTATTTTTAAAATTTAAAATTAAACTAAATCAAAATTTATGAGATCGATCAATTATAATTTTATTTTAAAATTTAAGAACTAAAAATATTTTTAACTCTTTATTTAATAAAAGCTAACAGTTACAATCGTTCTTTGTCTGATTCTTTTCATCAGTTTCTTTAATTTTTATCGTTCCTAAACAAGCACACTAGCACACTAGATTAAAATTTATTAATTAAGAGTTTAAATATTTTCTTTATCTATAACAATATATAAAGAGATTCTCTCTTTTGTATCTATATTTCAAAATTCTAATTTTATTCTTTAAAATATAATTATTTGTTAAATTTTTTAAAATTAACCGTTATTTTTACAAGTTTTTTATAAAATGGTCTATCTCTATTTCTTTTTTTTTATTTATCAACCGTTATTCTTTCATCTTTTCTAGTATAGACAACTATATAATGTTTTATTTTATCTTTTTTGTTATGTAAAAATAAATTTAAACACATTTTATATATATATATATATATATATATATATATATATATATATATATATATATATATATATATATATATATATATATTTCAAAACTCATTTATGAAATCATTAAGGGATTTAAATCTTAAAATCACATCAAAGTTGAACACTTTTTAGAAGTCATTCTTAACATTTTATTTTGAAGAAATAAATAAAATGAAAATCTTTGTTGTACAATTTTATTTGAGTTAAATATATTTGTAATATCTAAACTTTGACGAGAAATTAAAATTTATCTCGTGTTCAAAATTTTAATATATGTTGGTTTCTAAACATCAAAAGATAATGGATATATAATCCTTTAATTCAATTATAATAAATTTACATGACTTATCAAACATATTTTCAAATGTTAAACAACTAAAATGCTAGCGTTTCAGTTCACGTTAAGCGATGACATGTTAAGATATGATGTGTCAAACTGTGTAAAAAAAAATTATCGTCAATGGGTTGGAGAACCAAATGAATTTCAATTTCACAAAAAAGTTTAGGAACTAAAAGAAATACTTAACCTAATTTTATTTTTATAACATCAACTAGAAATATGAGATGATATGAGAATAAGAACATGAAACGTACCACATAAAATAAATAAAAAACTAAATAAAAAGAGAGAAGAATAAGAAGAAAAAAGCGTAATAAATGTACATAGAATAAGATAGGAGAAGAATGAATAAATAGTAGAGATAGTACAATAGCGATTTTATTTGGCATGAATATCCCATTGTTACATATAAGAAGATCAGGGAGAAGAGGAGAAGAAGAGCAGTAATAGGTACAAAGGCATATTCCTGATTGACAATGTCCTCCTCCTTTCGTTGTTGGTGGATGTTTGTGGTCGCATTCGCGATGACACTGAAAATGTTAGGAATTCAAGTGTGAGTCTAAGTCCCACATTGGTTAGAAATGAGAAAGTGGAGCACTATATAAGAATAAAGACCCATAAACCTATTGCCTTAAGGTGTTGGGTTGAGAGTGGTGTCAGTATGGTCCTATTATCGAAAGTCTTCGGTACTGTAAAGGAGTACTCGTGGTTGGGGTATATATATATATAACATTGATCGTCCGTTACAAATAATAAATTAATAATTTTTTATTAATATTTATGTAAATACCATATTTATTATAACTTGTGTATAATAATAATAATAATAATAATATTCAGTAATAATAATTAAAAATTGCATTTAATAAATGTTGAAAATGTTTACTTTATATTTTTTTCATTTCACTTCCCTATAATATTTGGATACGAGTATGAATATAAGGAATACTCAATTTTTTAAATTGGGTACAAGGACGGGGATGGGTATGTAGATACTCGCCTCATCTCTATTCCCATAATCATGTCAATATATATCTCGTCCTCATCTCATTCCCGTTTAGGTTGTGTTCTTTTGTGAAGATGGATTTGAGAGAGTGAGTTTATGAATTTAAGTGAATTTGAGAGTAAAGTTTTTGTATTTCTTTCAATGGAGAGATTTAAAGGTAAAAATGAGTCGATTTGAAAGTAGAATTCATAAAAATTTATGAGAGTCGACTCATGTGATAAATAAAAAGAATATTTTTTTTAATAAATTAAAAGGTAAGATTATTATTTTACCGTTATAGTTAAAATTAATATAAGATTATTATTAATCATTAATAATATTATTATTATAATAATAAATGTGATTGGTTGTTCTATTTCCGTAAGATTGAACTTTTTTAGTCAAAGTGGGCCCTAGATGCATTTATGGATAGAAATACAATAGGAATGTTTCTCAAATATTAAACAATTCAAATACTAGCATTCAAGTTCATGTTAAGCGACGACGTGTCAAATTGTGTAAAAAAAAGTAATTAGACTAAAAGGATCATATAAAAAAGTTATCGTAAATGAGTGGAAAAAACCAAATGAATTCTAATTTGACGTTAAAGTTCAGAAACTAAAACAAATCCTTAACCTAATTTTATTTTTCTAACATCAAGTAGAGAGATGAGATGATACGCGAATATGACATGAAATGTATCGAATAAAATTAAAAAAGAACTAAATGAAAAGAGAGAGAAAGAATGAGAAAAAAAGCATAATAAATGTACATAAAATAAGATAGGAGAAGAATGAATGGACAATAGAGATAATGAAAGAGCCAATTTATTTGGCATGAATATTCCATTGTTACATACAAGAAGATTACGGAGAAGAAGAACAATAATAGGTACAAATGCATATTCCTCCTTGATCGCATTTTCCTCCTCCTTCCGTTGCTGGTGGATGTTTCTGGTCGCACTGGCGGTGACACTTAAAATTGTCACAATCAGGATCACGATATAGGATTTCAGTACATAGATGTCTTCCTTCTACTATTCTCAATGGACCTTCTTTTTCCATCCCAATGGAAGCGACAACCAACACGAACATCACCACCAAACTCATGCTATTCATCTTCATTTTCTTCCCCTCACTCTCTCTCTAATCACTTCATCGTCTCAACCTACGGTTAACATATATATAACATTGAATGAACGTTACAATTAATAAGTTAATAATTTTTTATTAATATTTATTTAAATACCATATTTAATATAACTTGTATAATAATAATAATAATTAAAACAACATTTTCAACATTTATTAAATACAGTTTTTTTTTTCATTTCACTTTTCTATAATGATTGTGCACGAATATGGATATAATGAATACTCAATTTTTAAAATTGGGTATAAGGACAATCCGTCTTTATTCCCGTATAGATGTCAATATATATTTCATCCTCGTCTCATTCTCGTTTAGGGTATGTTCTTTTGTAAAAATGGATTTGAGGAAGAGAGAATTGATGAATTTAAGTGGATTTGAAAGTAAAGTTTTTGTATTTCTTTTAAGGAATTTGAATGAGTGGATATATTTAAGAGTAAAGTTCGTGAAAATTTATGAGATATTTGCTTGGTGTAATAGCTAAAAAATAATATTTTAATAGATTAAAAGGTAAGATTACTATTATTAATTATTAATATTATTATTAATATTATTATTAATTATTAATTATTAATAGTATTATTAATTATTAATTATTAATAATATTATTAATTATTAATTATTAATAGTATTATTAATTATTAATAATATTATTAATTATTAATAATATTATTAATTATTAATAATATTATTATTGACTATTATTATTATTATTAATGATTATTATTATTATTATTAATTATTATTATAATAAATCTGATTGGTTGTTCTATTTCCGTAAAATTGAAACTTTTTTTTAGTAAAAGTGGGCCCTAGATGCATTTGTGGACAGTAACATATTAGGAATGTTGGAACAGGTTCTTTACAAAGTCTCATTCACCTCCCTCGCATTAATTCAATCATTAGAACCACCATCATGCAGCCATGACCACCATGGAGTTGCCCTGAAAATAAGAAGGTTACCTAGAATCATGCACACACAAATAATGTGATTTTAAACTAAAGGTATTATTGTAAAGCAATGTTTATCACTCTCAGATCTTTTTGTATGAGGCGAGATGAGAAGACAAGATGATCTAGCGAATCCGCACTCTCCAATGCTCCCAAATCATCTCAAGTGAACTTCAACCATCACTACAAATCTATCCTCCTTTATCTTTTTCAGCAGTAAAAGAGCGATTTTATTTGTCATTCATCCCAAAAGAAATCGTGATAGGACGGTGAATAAAAAAGAAATTGAGTTTAAAAAGAGATTTGGAGTCGTTACCAAGTTATTCTGAAAAATTATGGAAAATCATGAAGATAAAGCAAGTCTGCGAAAAGCCAGATTTTTGGATTCGGGAGTCAGTTATGCGTAGGAAAGGTGTTAGAACCCTACAGCGCCCGCCCAAGGGCACTACCTTTAGTTGATGTGGTTTTCAAAATGTTAATTTTTCCAAAAAATAATAAGACAATAATATATAAAAGAAACATTTTAATATTTTGGGCCTGATAAGGATTGACCTTGGTCCTACGTATCCTCATTCAAAATGAGAAATAAAGATTATGTAGTTCTTTAAAAGATATGATTTGGAAAACTATTTGGAAAAAAATTAATTTTTTGGAAGTGAACCTGACAAGGACTGACCTTGTTCCTATGTGTCTCACAACGGAAAATTAAAGATCACATAGTTCTTAATAAGATTTTTGGTTGAAAATGTTGATATTTTTATATTTTGAAAATTTTATATATTTTTTTGTATTTTTAATTATTTGAAAAATAATGTGACACGACACGAGCGACTAGATAGACACCAAAAGAAAAAAGAAAATATTTTTTGATATTTTTGAAAATAAGTGTCACACGGGTGCGTGCGACCGGACAAATACAATAAAGTGAAAGAGAACATTTTCATTTTTTTAGATTTTTCTATTTTTGTAATTTTTGATAAATTTCAAATATTTTGTTTGTTTTAGAAAAAAATAAAAAAGAAATAATTTAATAAAGAAGGATAAAAGTGAAAAACAGAAATATGAGGGTGCATAAATAATGTGTGAGGTGCATGAAGTAAAAGAGGTGTGTACAGTGGCTGCAACAAGTAACAACAAACAAAAGTCCAAAACAAACACACGGGGGTGCATGGCTAGTAAACATCAGGGGTACAACATCATAATAACAAAATAGGCCCAGAGATAGCAGATACAAATAAAGTGGTGCATGAATATCAAATGTAGGGGGTGCACGAAGAAAATAAAACATGGCCAAAACAAACCCATGACATAGGGGTGGAGAGTTAACAAAATATAGAGGTGCGGGAAAGAAGAATAAAGAGGTCCATCAGAATAAAAGATTGAAACAAGTGGTGGTGCTGCCTGCAGTGTAGGACAGAGGTGTGACTAGCAAATCAATCAAATTGATCCACAAAACAAACACAACAATCCAAAAAATAAATAAAGGGGTGCGAAGATTTAAAAAAATGGGGTTGCGCGAGTAAAAGTGGACTGATTCCAACTCTTCAAACTTTAAACATTAGGCTTCTCTCTTAGGCTTCTCTCTTAAAATCCTTCAAACCCAAAGAGCCATTCTTCTCCAACGCAACACAAAACCAACCGCTACTGCACAATCTACGTCGTCGATGTCATCACCTCCGATCCATAGTAGAGCCGTCGCCACCCCCATGGCCGGCCAAGAGCATCGTCGGCGATGTTACTAACATCGCCCTTAGCTCCACCTCGAGCAAAGCGCTCCTGCACCAATGTCTCGTCCTTCGCTTCTCCAACGCGTTTGAGACAGGGGCAGAACCAATCCCCTTCACGGCCGCAAAGCCTTACTCGCTGGAGACTGCCGTCCATTTCACTCCAATCCTTGATTCTCTTCTTCTGTGAGAGAGAAAAGACCCCATAGACTCTGCGGCTCGCCACCATCGTGCCAACCACCACGACTGGGTCCTCGAGCACCACAGAAACCAACTCTCAGGCCGCCGCGACCAAGATCGTCTCTGTTCGAGATTCTAACTCGCCGACGACTATGACGCCGACGATAGTGTCTATCCTTCTTCCCTTTTTTTCGCTTCTTTGTTGGAACTTGTTGTATTTTTTTGCGAATTGGTTTTGAGTGATGGTGGTATGGAGGCTTATGTTGTGTTTAGACGAGGCAATTCAAGGGTAATTCATTTATTTAAAGAATTTGAAATTTTTTGAAATGAAATACTTTGTTTGGATAGAAAAATTTAAAAGCATTTAAAATACATGCATTTTTTTTTGAAGTATTTCAATTAGCTAAATTAGAAGAAATTCAAATACCCTAAAAAAAGGTGGAATTTGAAATTCTTCTCACTCAACCTTACACTATGGACTCAACCCCACATGGACCCGGCAAACCTGACAACCATGACAAGCTGGGCTGACCAGACGATCCAGACGGATCAAACCAACCTGATGACACAAACGAGTCAAGCAGGCCCAACGACCCAAACAAAATTGATGACCTAGACAAGTCGGGTGGGCTCGAATACCAAGACAGACCAAACCAACCTTACAACCAAGATGGGTCAGCGTGTCCGATGACCCACACGAGTTTGGCGGGCCAGATGACTTAAAGGTGTCGGGCGGGTTTAATGACCTAAACGTGTCGGGCAGGCCCAACGACTCGATCGACACGTTGACCCGATAAGCCTGATCGACCCGATGAACTAGTCAGGCATGACCGGCCCGACGAACTAGACGAGCTCGATCGGTTCGATGACACGAGCGATACCGACCAGCCCAACGACCTTGTCAGGTCGGGCCATCCTATCGACACAGACTTGTCAAGTGTACCCATTGAAACAAACGGGGCTGACAACCCATGTGGGTCGGACGAGCCCGACGACCTAATGGGGCCATGTCGGGCCAACGACCTAGATGGTTGGGTCGGCTTGGGTAGACGAACTTGACGGGCATGATCGACCTGTATGGGTCGTTAGGCTTATCAGGCTTGTCTAAATCGTCGAGCTGATTCAACCTATCCCAGTTGGGTTTCCCAGCCCAGCTGAGTAGTCGGGTTGGCCCGACCCATTTGGGTCGTCGAGCCCGTTTCCAAATTTATCATGAACTCAAAACATAATTAAGTCTAAAATAAATATTGTTAAAATGAAATTTTATCTCACAAGAAATTCAATTATTTTATCCAAACAAGAAATTGAAATATAAGGTATTTGAATTTCTTTATCCAAACAAGTTATTTAGAAAATGAAGGAAATTTAATTGCAAACAATTCAAATACAATGCATTTCAATTTCTCAGCATTATGGAAATGTTTCATCCAAACACAAGGTTAGTGATTCTGGTACTGGAAATCCATGTGAGTGTGCCAATGAAACTATTATATTGTGACGTGAATAAAGGTGCGAACTTGGGTTTGAAGACCAAAGTAGAGATGAAATTCGGCTTGTTTGGGTGTGAGTTGCATGTTGGTGAAATTGAGAATGTAGTTGGTTCTGTGTGCGGGTATGCACTACTGGTTCAACGATTGAAGTATTGGTGGATTGTGAACGATGGTGAAAAAAAGAGGATAATGATAAAGTGTGTGTCTCTAGCTCTCTGAATGCAGGTTGAAATGGACTCTTGATGTTAAGGAGAATGAGGATGAGACAATGGTGAAAATAGGTTATGGGAATGTTCACAGCTTTGGGTATTTCTTGGTTATGGAGAATGGTGTGGATGGGTGGTTTTACAAATGGGGATCAAAGTTTGATGAGTGTGAAGGTTATGATTTGTGATTATGGAGGGGTTTGGTGTCTATCACATTCCTTGTGCATTTTTATTTTTTTGTTTTGGGCAAGTTGGCTAGGAAGGAAAGATGAAGAAGATTATGATGGCCATGATGATTGTACGAGAATGGTGATGAGCGCACGGTGATGCATATTTCGTTTTCCAAACTCAAACAACAGTGAGCACAATATATTTGACTCATGATCCAAAGAGATGAAACCCAACATACTTACATCTTGCATATTCACAAATTGTACTCAAGTATTGAGGATGAAACACACCAACATGTCAAGCCCAACACACAAACACATCATGCGCACTCAAACATACATTTATTCAAGATTGGGGTGCTTACCTCTTGTAGTTTATTTCCTACTGCTTTGGCTTGCCACCTTTGTTGTTCTCTCCCCGTCGCTCTTTCCTTTGTGTTCTTCCCCTCGTTCTATTGTCCTTTGTCCCTTTTGTTCTATTCTGATTTTTTGAATTCCTTCCCTCCAACCTCGGGCCGTGTGATAAGATTGAAAAGTAGATGATGTTTGCTGCTCCTTCAGCCACCATGAGCATGGCAACCCGATCATCACAAGTAATTCCCATTTGACATGCAAAAAGAACGGTAGCATAGTTGATACACTTTTGATACACTTCTGAACATTTCTAAATTAACTATACAGGAAGAAATAAGTTTGTTGTTACAGAGTCTTTAATTTGACCTTTATGTTTATTTTTTCTATTTATTCCTTTTTTTAAAATTAATTTGGAAATCAATGTTATTATTATTATTTTTTACTTATTTTTAGCTAAAATGAAAAACAAAATGAGGTCATAATAAAAGAAAGAAAAATAACATAATAATAATAGTAATAAAATAAAAAACCAAAATAAAAGAGAAAATAAAATAAAAATAATAATAAAATAAATGAAGTAAACATATATATTTATTTTTTTTCAAACTAAAACATATTTTTTATTTTTTATCTTTTTTTTTCTCAATTAAACTTTAATTAATTTTTATTTTTGATTGTTATTTCTTATCACTGTTATCCAGACAAAATTAAATGTTAACAAACATGAATAAATATATTTATTTTAAATTGTTATAAAATTGTTTTAAAATTTATATTTGAATTTATAAAGTTTTTATTTCTTACATTTATCTATAAATTATAAATATATAAATACTTAAAAAAAATTTAAATAAATATTAATGTAAAATATATATTTAATTAAACTTAATCTTATTAAAAATATAAAAAATATTAATAGAAGTTTCGAATAATCATCGATATTTTCAAATTTTCGATAAAAGGTGAATTTATTATTGTTTTCGCAGAAGTTAGATAAGGTTAACTTTTTTTTTATTATATTTCCCTTTTATTTTAAATTTAATAAATGAAGAACATTAAAAATAAGTAAACTAAAAAAGTGAGATATTCAATCCGTTTCTAATTCATCAATTTCTTTAATTTTTATTGTTCCTAAACAAGCACAACTACGTAAAAAATTATTAATTAACAGTTTGAACATTTCCTTTATATAATTAAAAAATATTATTATTTTTACATCCATTATATCATTTAACATGTGCTCTTACCGTGCTTTTTCATATTATAACGAGTTATTTATATACATCTACACATATGTAGAGAGATAGATATATAAAAGAAGAAAGTTTTAAACATATTAAATATTATCATATAATAAACATTAATTTAAAAATAATTTCAATGAAGATTTCATTCTTAATTATCGGATCTGTACATATATGGTTTATCTTGGTATAGACAACAATATAATATTTTATTTTATCTTTTTTATCATGTTGTAAAAAATAATTTAAATACATTTATATATATATATATATATATATATATATATATATATATATATATATATATATATATATATATATATATATATATATATATATATTTTGCTAAAGTCATTTATGAAATCATTAATATATAGAGAGATTTAAAATTTTAAAATCACATCAATGTTCAACACTTTTTAGAAGTTATTCTTAACATTTTTCTGAATAAATAAATAAATTGGAAACCTTTGTTAAACAATTTTATTTGGATTTTTGTAGTACCTGAACTTTGAATTTTGATGACAAATTAAAATTTATTTTTGTTTGAAACTTTGATACATTTTATATTTAAATATTAAAAGATAATGGATATATATCATTTAGTTCAATTATGATAACTTTTTTTAACCTTAAACATGTTTCTCAAATGTTAAACAATTCAGATGCTAACCTTCCAGCTCACGTTAAGCAACGATGTGTCAAATTGTGTAAAAAAAAATAAGTAATTAGACTAAAAGGATCATATGAAAAAGTTATCATAAATGGGTGGAAAAATTAGATGAATTCCAATTTCGCGTCAAAGTTCACAGACTAAAACAAATACTTAACCTAATTTTATTTTCATGACATCAAGTAGAGAGATGATATGATACGCGAATAATGACATGAAATGTACCGAATAAAATTAAAAAAGAACTAAATGAAAAGAAAGAGAAAGAATGAGAAAAAAAAGCATAATAAATGTACATAAAATAAGATAGGAGAAGAATGAATGGACAATAGAGATAATGAAAGAGTCAATTTATTTGGCATGAATATTCCATTGTTACATAACAAGAAGATTAGGGAGAAGAAGAGCAGTAATAGGTACAAAGGCATATTCCTGATTGACAATGTCCTCCTCCTTCCGTTGCTGGTGGATGTTTCTGGTCGCACTGGCGGTGACACTTAAAATTGTCACAATCAGGATCACGATATAGAATTTCAGTACATAGATGTCTTCCTTCTGCCATTCTCAATAGACCTTCTTTTTCCATCCCAATGGAAGCGACAACCAACACGAACATCACCACCAAACTCATGCTATTCATCTTCATTTTCTTCCCCTCACTCTCTCTCTCTAATCACTTCATCGTCTCAACCTACGGTTAACATATATATAACATTGAATGAACGTTACAATTAATAAGTTAATAATTTTTTATTAATATTTATTTAAATACCATATTTATTATAACTAGTGTATTATAATAATAATTAAAAATTGTATGTAATAAATGTTGAAAATGTTTTTCTTTTTCTATATTTTTTATTTCACTTTTCTATAATGATTATGGATATAATGAATACTCAATTTCTTAAATTGGGTATAAGGACGATCCGTTTCTATTCCCATACCCATGTCAATTCATATTTCATTCTCATCTCATTCTGGTTTAGGGTGTGTTCTTTGATAAAAATGGATTTGAGGAATTTAGGGTGTGTTCTTTGATAAAAATGGATTTGAGGAAAAGAGATTCGATAAATTTAAGTGGATTTGAAAGTAAAGCTTTTGTGTTTCTTTTAAGGAATTTGAATGTGAGAGTGAATATATTTGAGAGTAAAGTTCATGAAAATTTGTGAGATATTTACTTGGTGTAATAGATAAAAAATAATGTTTTAATAGATTAAACGGTAAAACTACTATTTTACCCTTATATTTAAAATTATTATTATTATTATTATCATTATTTATTATTATTATTATCATTATTAATCATTAATATTATTATTAATTATTATTATTAATTATTATTATTATTATTAGTATTATAATAAATCTGATTGGTTGTTCTATTTCCGTAAAATTAAACTTATATTTAGTCAAAGGGGACCCTAGATGCATTTGTGGATAGTAACATAAGAGGAATGCTGGAACAGGTTTTTTACAATGTCTCATTCAACTCCCTCGCATAAGTGTAATTGCTAGAACCATCATCATGCAACCATGACCACCATGGAGTTGCCCTCAAAATAGGAAAGTTACGTAAGATTAATAAATTAATAATTTTTTTTAATATTTATGTAAAGATCATATTTATAACTTGTGTATAATAATAATAATAATAATAATAATTAAAACACTATAAAACAATGTCTCAATAATAACCAATTTTAGTGATCAAAAATTGTTAGTTATTCTAGTGACAAATTTAGTTACCAATTTACAAAATAAAAATTTATTGATTACTAAATAGTTACTATTATGAATGAAATATTATAATTGGTTTCTAAAATTTAGCTACCAAAGGAAATTAGTCACTAAATATTAACTACCTTGGTTTTTTCTATCAAAGGAATTGATTTCTAAATTAGTATTTAATTAATTAGTGACCAATTTAGAGACCAATTATGGGAATGTCATGGCACAAGGGAGGATGAAAGGAAATAGGAAAGTATTGTGTAGCTGAAGGAATGTCTCTACAAATTGGTGTTGGATCGGTTAAAGTAAATAATTAAAAGGATACAAGGTATAAAAGTGGTGTTTGGAGTAGGCATTTTGGTTTTAATCGAGATCATATACTCCTTGGTATTGCCATTATGAGAATTAGATTTTGGTTGTCTGCAAGAGGGAGTTGGTAGTGAGATGTTGGTTTACTCTACAATTGCGACTAAGTGTGGAATACTTGGGTTTGGTGGTGTCTCGGGATGATCGAAGAATCCATACTCAAGGTTAATTGGAATTGACTCTTTTGTGAGACTGGGACATCAACACAAGAGTGGATAGTTTATTTTCTAATCTCATTCTGGAACGATGTGGTACTCAACAAGGTTTTGTTCGATGATCCAAAGATATAAACCGACGACAGTGTATCAATTATAGATGGATCAGAAAGGTAAGGACAAAATGTCGTGTGAACTAGAGTTACTTAGCAAAGACAAGAGAAGAATAGATGTAGAGCATCTCAATGGTGGAAGAGTCCTAGACTCGTTTTCATGTAGATACTAGAATTTCACTTTGGAGTGGTGAAGTTCTTTATTGCATTAGTACTTGAGGAAGAGCTGGTGTGAATAGTTTCTAATCGGATGGTTCGCAGGGAATGGGAAGAAAGAGAAGCAGAGGAATAGATATTGAAGACTTGATGGCAAGGACTCTATGTAAACACTATAATGATTGCAAGTTTTAGTGGATCGCTAAGAAGAAGTTAGTGAGTTAAACCACTTAAGTGAAGTATTGATCAAGATCATAATAGGACTATATGAGGCGTTGGGTGGTAAAAGAGGCAAAGTATAAATGTGTGAATACCAGAATTGGGAGTTGGTGATTATTGGACCGATTTGCTACAACAAACAACGGAGAGGGTTAGTTTAATCCAAGACTAGATGAATGCGCCACAGAATAGACAAAAGTTGTATGCAAATATGAGGAGAAGACCGTGGAAGTTTTAGGCTGGAGAGAATGCGATTCTGAAGATTACTCCAACTGCTGGCAACAAAAGAACGATCAAACTAAGGAAGCAGACTCGAAAATTCATTGGACCTTATTAGATAACACGGAGGATAGGTCCAACAGCCTATGAGATCGCTTTACCACTGCACTTAGCAAACTTGTATATGGGATTTATAGTTAAGGAAGTACATTGCAAGTCTTACACTTGTGCTAGAGGAGGACGACGTCCAGGTACGTGAGAATCTAATAGTGGGAGTTGGATCAGTGAGAATCTTGGATTCTCAAGTTAAGCCACTTAGAGGGAAAGAGATCCGGACTGTGAAAGTCCTTTGGGACGAGGCAACCCAAAAGCTGACTTGAGATATGGAAGACCTCACGAGGCAATCCTATCTGCACTTGTTCCCTGGTAAGCTCAATTTTCGAGGACGAAAATCTTTTAAGGTGGGGGGAATGTAAGACCCGAGAAATTTAAATAATTAAATATATCATTAAATAATAAATGGAGGTCATGGGAGCCTTTATGGCATTTAATGTGGTTTATTATGACGTGGAAAAGTACTAGCTCAAATGGTTAAGAGTACTTTGGATGTGTGAGAGTATTTGGGTTCGAGTCTTGTATATGCTAATTGTATGTTATTTTAATAAGTGTCTTTGAATGGTCATTAACACCTAATTCAAAGCCATTTTCGTTTCCCCTATCATTAATAAGCATTAAGGCTTAGTTAAGGGTTTAATTAGAAAGTTTTTTGTGGAGAAAGAGAGGAAAACGTGAAGGGGCAGAGAAAAAAACGATTTTGACAGTGGAAAAGAGGGTCTGAAGGTGAGTTTTGTGTGGAAATTGATAAGAGCATCAAGTGTACTGGGAGAAGGCTAATGTGGGACTAGTGGTGGCACAAGAGAATTCTTGATTCCTCCATATTGAGCAAGGATTACCAGGTTAGGGGAGTTGAACCCGTAACTTTAATTGGTTGTGATATATTGCAATTGTGTTTGTATAAAAATGCATATTTTTCCTCTATTAAACTCGTAATTCTGGGTTTCTAGAAATTTTCCAGAAACCACCTGGCGGGCCTTCAAAGTCGCCAAGCGACACACACAGTTTTGCAAAATTTTTAGGTTCCTGAAGAGGAACCGCCTGGTGGCATGACCTTGGCCGCCAGGCGACGCAAGCATAAAAACTCAGTTTCTGGGTTTCTGATGAACTGCCTGGCGGTGATGAACACACGCCAGGCAACGCGAACCAATTTTGGTTCAATTTTGATGCTTTGGATGTTTTGGAATGATTTTGATAGGGGGAAAATGCTACTCTAATTCTGTGAGAATGATTATATGTCATAGTCATTGGATTAAACGTGGTTTGGGGTCAAATTGGACGAAAATCTCATAGACGTCATGTTAGGGTTGTGAATTTGGGAATTTAGAGTTTGATTAAATTGAATGGGTTAAATTAATGGAAATTTGGGTGATTGGAAGTTGTATGAAATAAATTGCAAACCTAAACACTTGAGTTGTGAGTATGGAGTCTAAAATCGAAGGGAATAAGAATTGTAGGGGTTGGAATATGGTTCGTAGGTGTTGAGGAAATTTCTGGGTTTCTAGAACAGTAGGAATTGCCTGGCGGCACCTAATTGGCCGCCAGGGGCCATACCAGTGATGCGCGTTGCTTTGATTCACGAAAAATGTTGTTCACGAAAAATGTTGTTTTTCGTATTTTTTTGCGAAACAAGAAATGTCCGGAGCTAGTATAGTTGAACCTGGTGCCACCTTCCTCACTTCTGGGCGCTAGACGCCACCACTTTTTCTAGTTTGTGCAGTTTTCGTAAAACTGCATTTCCCGGTTCCTTAACCGTCCGATTTAGGTGAAATTTTGGAAGGTGATTCACAACATGTTGTTCTTCACTTTGAATAGTGGAGATTTGAATTGGATGCCTATAGAGGGAGATATACGCCACTCATGATTGGTTGTTTGAATTCTCTAATAGTATGATTACTAATGGATGATTAAGTGTGCTCAAGTGCTGGTATGACCTTGATTGGTGAATGTATATATATATATATATATATATATATATATATATATATATATATATATATATATATATATATATATATATATTATGTGTGTGTGTGTGTGTGTGATTGATGAGTATGCTTTTGGTAGTGCTTGCTGAGACATGTTGAATATATGAACCTATATATGTTAGCTCGAATGTATGATGTTATAAGTGTGTGAATAAGGTCACTATTGATGATATCACTATGACCGAGTGTTGCATGATCATGACGGGATTTGGGAAAGTATGGGAACATGATAATCATACTTTAAATGTAATGGAATTGCGAGGGCATGCATAATAAGTATATAGCTTTGATTGTGTCTTATGCGGGGTATGTGAATTGTAAGCATGCAAAGGGTTGGGAAAATGGGAAGGTGAAAATAAAGTGTGTGTTGGAATTGATTTAAGGGGTAAATATATATGAATTATAAAAGAGAGGAATGTGTGCTTATACTTGAAAGATGCATGTGTTGTGATGTTGTAATTTGGAATATATGAATGTGTATGCTGATTTCTGGATATTTGAGAATTGAATGGTTGAAATTCTAAGAAATGAATTAGAGTACCTAAAACTAGTAGTGTCACATTACTGGTGTAGCGCCTGGCGGTGTAGAGTGAACCGCCAGGCGATAGTAGGAAACAAGGATGTTGTGTGAGTTGTGGTGCTGACAGTGATGTGGAACCGCCAGGCGGTCTGTACTGCCATTTCGCCTAACGGCGCTTAGGCTGCGCTAGGCGATGGTGTAGTGGCAGGGTGCGTTATGATATGTTTTGTATGACTTGTTGTGTTGGTCTTGGTCTGAGATATGCTTAATTTTGTCATGAGCGGGTAGGTTCACGACCGGTGATGAACACGTGATCATATGAGCGGGGAGGTTCATACCCTGATACTCTCGTGTGGGGATACGAGCGGGGAGGTTCGTATGTTCCGTGCTCACTCTTGAGAGATGCTGTGAGCGGAAAGGTTCGTGGCTGATGGATCACATGTGTTGGACTACGGGCGAGGAGGTCCGTAGAGTTGGACTACGAGCGGGGAGGTTCGTAGAGTTGGACCACGAGCGGGAAGGTTCGTGGAAGCATTGAAATCCCTAAGACCAGCTTGAGTATGTACCTTGCGTAGCGTAGTATGCTTTTCTTGTTATCGTTATCATGTTGTGATGTGAGACTTGAATTAGGGGATGTTGTTCCATAAGCGGGTAGGTTTGTGGATGGTGGTGAACATGTGATGATATGAGCAGGGAGGTTCATATCCTATTACTCTCGTGTGGGGATACGAGCGAGGTAGGTTCGTATGTTTCATGCTCACACTTGAGAGATACTGCGTGCGGGGAGGTACGTAGCTGATGGATCACGTGTGTTGAACTACGGGCGGGTAAGTCCGTAGAGTAGGACTACGAGCGGAGAGGTTCGTAGAGGCAGGACCATGAGCGGATAGGTTTGTGTGAGCATCATAAACCATGAATTCGAGACTAACTATTTGTGTGTTGTGAAGGTTGAAAAGCCTTAGGGATTAAGGTCTTGGCCAAAAATTAACTAGAATAAAATAGATGGGTGTATCTTATTTTTATTAAATTTTATGTTAACTGTTTATGAGCTCACCATATCTGCTTATGTTTGGCTATGATCGTGTAATGCGTTACACGAGAGCAAATGATGTTGCAGGTGGTGTTGGTGAGGCATAGCATCAGAGAGAGGGTTAGCTGGGAAAAACTTTTACTGGGTTTTATCATTATTATTTTTATGAACTTTGTAAACAGTGTTTTACTGATTTGTGAAATTGGATACTATATTGGAGTTTCATAAATTATGGATTTTTGGATAACTTTCGATTAATAAATGTTTTAAAATTTCCCACGTTTTTGGGAAGCGAAGTATAATAAATGAGGTTTTCATCATATTTCTTAATTTTATTACTTAAATTAGTAATATCCGACTAGGATGTTACAGGCCAAACAACCTAAAGGTGTCGGGCGGGTCTGATGACCAAAACGTGTCGGGTAGGCCCAACGACTCGACCGACACGTTGACTCGATAAGCCTGATCGACCCGATGAACTAGTCAGGCATGACCGGCCCGACGACCTAGACGAGCTCGATCGGTTCGATGACCCGGGCGATATCGACCAACCCAATGACCTTATCAGGTCGGGCCAGCCCATCGACACAAACTTGAAACAAACGGGCCTGACAACCCATATGGGTCGTACGGGCCCGACAACCTAATGGGGCCAAGCCGGACCAACAACCTAGACGGTTGGGTCGGGTTGGGTCAACGAACTTGACGGGCATGACCGGCCTGTATGGGCTGTCAGGCTTGTCTAGATCGTCGAGCCGACTCAACCTATCCCAGCCGGGTTTCCTAGCCCAACTGAGTAGTCGGGTTGGCTCGACCCATTTGGGTCGTCGAGCCTGTTTTCAAACTTATCATGAACTCAAAACATAATTAAGTCTAAAAGAAATATTGTTAAAATGAAATTTTATCTCACAAGAAATTCAATTATTTTATCCAAACAAGAAATTGAAATGTAAGGTATTTTAATTTCTTTATCCAAATAAGTTATTTAGAAAATAAAGGGAATTTAATTACAAACAATTCAAATACAATGCATTTCAATTTCTCAACATTGTTGAAATGCTTCATCCAAACACAAGGTTAGTGATTCTGGTACTGGAAATCCATGTGAGTGTGCCAATGAAACTATTATATTGTACGTGAATAAAGGTGCGAACTTGGGTTTGAAGACCAAAGTAGAGATGGATTTAGACTTGTTTGGGTGTGAGTTGCAGGTTGGTGAAATTGAGAATGAAGTTGGTTCTGTGTGCGGGTATGTGCTACTGGTTCAACGGTTGAAGTATTGGTGGATTGTGAACGATGGTGAAGCAGAGAGGATAATGATAAAGTGTGTTTCTCAAGCTCTCTAAATGCAGATTGAAATGGAGTCTTGATGTTAAGGAGAATGAGGATGAGACAATGGTGAAAATAGGTTATGGGAATGTTCGCAGCTTTGGGTATTTCGTTGGTTATGGAGAATGGTGTGGATGGGTGGTTTTACGAATGGGGATCAAAGTTTGATGAGTGTGAAGGTTATGATTTGTGATTGTGGAGGGGTTTGGTGTCTGTCACATTCCTTGTGCATTTTTATTTTTTTTGTTTTGGGCAGGTTGGCTAGGAAGGAAAGATGAAGAAAATTATGATGGCCATGATGATTGTACGAGAACGGTGATGTGTGCACGGTGATGCATATTTCATTTTCCAAACTCAAACAACAGTGAGCATAATATATTTGACTCATGATCCAAAGAGATGAAACCCAACATACTTACATCATGCATATTCACAAATTGTACTCAAGTATTGAGGATGAAACACACCAACATATCAAGCCCAACACATGAACTCATCATGCGCACTCAAACATTCATTTATTCAAGATTGGGGTGCTTACCTCTTATAGTTCTTTTCCTACTGCTTTGGCTTGCCACCTTTCTTGTTCTCTCCCCGTCGCTCCTTCCTTTGTGTTCTTCCCCTCGTTCTATTGTCCTCTGTCTCTTTTGTTCTGTTCTGATTTTTTGAATTTCTTCCCTCCAACCTCAAGTCGTGGGATAAGACTGAAAGCAGATGATGCTTGCTGTAAGACCCGTGAAAATTAATTAATAAATAAATGCAGGTAGTGGAAGCCTTTATGACATTAAATATTGATTGATGTGATGTGAAAAAGTATTAGTTCAAGTGGTTGAGAGTACTTGATTGTGTGAAAGGACTTGGGTTTAAGTCCTAGGTATGCCATTTGTGTGTTATTTAATTAGTATATATTTTTTATAATATGCTAGAGCATGTTAAGTGATAATATAATCATAGAATTATATTAATCATCACAAAACATGCATTGGTTGAATTGGTTATGCACTTGAATGGTGACTAAGTGGTCATGGGTTCAAACCTTGGTAGGATCAAATTAGGCTTTCTTTTTGTCAATTTTACTTTTGGCATGAATGTGAAAGGGTTGAGAAAACCCTAGCAGAATGGGTAGCCAAAGGAGGCTGAAAAAAACTGTCCAGAAGAAGGGTTTTGCAAGGTTGTCATTTTGCTTAGAAAACAGAATATGAAAATTGAGAGTTTTGTGAGGTTTGAGTGAGGAAAGGAGCTACATTGAGAGAGTCAAAGGAAGATCGTTGATAATCAAGGGAGAACTCACAACAATTCCAAATAAGCTAAGAAAACCAAGTTAGGGGAGCTCTCATTTCCTTTTTTAATGATATTGTATGCAATTGCATTATTTATTGATGCATGAAAGTCTTCTCTTGAACCAAAGTTCTTTTATCCTTTAATCTCTTGATGTTTGCTGTATGTGATTTTAGACAGGGTATAGGTATGTTTGTGATTTCAATTGTATTGAGTACTCTATGTGACTCCATCACTATTATGATTATTATGATTCTTCTTTTTTTTTTATGACTTGCCGAGATGTTTAGGGTTTTTCTCCTAAATGCGGCACAATTATTATAATTATAATTATAATTTTTATTTTTATTATTTTTATTATTATTATTTATTTATATATTATTATTAGTTACTATTATTATTTTTATTATTATTATTACTATTATTATTATTATTATTTTATTTACTATTATAATTAATATTTTATTATAAATATTATTATTTTTTATAATTAATATTATTTTTTTACTATTATTATTATATTTATTATTATTATTATTTACATATATTATTACTAGTTATTATTATTATAATAATTTTTTTTACTATTATTATTATTATTTATATATTATTAATACTAGTTATTATTATTATTTTTATTATTACTATTATTATTATTATTATTTTATTTACTATATTATTTATATTTTATTATTAATATTTTATTTTATTATTATTATTTATTTTATTATTATTTTAACTATTATTATTATTATAATGATTTATTATTATTATTATTTATATATTATTATTATTATTATTTGACAATTATGATTAATATTTTATTTTATTATTATTATTATTATTATTATTATTATTATTATTCCTATCATTATTATTTTTATTTTATTTTACTATTATTTTATTATTATCATTTTTTATTTTATTTATGATTTTATTATCATTATCATTGTTTTATTATTGCTTTATTTTGTTATTATTATTATTACTTTGCTATTATTGTTTTAACTTGTTAGTATAATTGTTTCATTTCATTTCATTTTATTATTGTTTTCATTATTATTATTATTGTTTTATTTTTATTTTTATTATTATTATTATTATTGTTGTTGTTGTTGTTGTTAGTTTTATTATTATCATTATTATTGTTTTATTGCAAGTGCGATATTTTGGGGTAATAGTTATGTATTCTTCCTACTTTTGTATATTGTTTGGTTGTTCAACATTGTATTGGACTATGATCCAATCATGTGATTATGACTGGATAAGCATATTTCATGTTATGGATTGTATGTATAATGTTTGGGGTTCTTTGGAACTTACTTCAAAGTGCCA
The DNA here is from genome assembly GCF_004118075.2 of Vigna unguiculata. Taxonomy (NCBI): domain Eukaryota; kingdom Viridiplantae; phylum Streptophyta; class Magnoliopsida; order Fabales; family Fabaceae; genus Vigna; species Vigna unguiculata. The sequence continues at coordinate 3,665,544 of NC_040289.1, read as the reverse complement.
AAAAATCAGTAGTAGTGACCCTACTGGTGTGGCGCCTAACGGCTTGGGGTATGCTGCCTGGCGGCTTGGGGTGTGCTGCCAGGTGATAAAGGAAAACCAAAGAAGCTTGGAACGCATGGCGCCTGGCGGAAAATGTTATCCCGTCAAGCGGAAAAGATCTGGTAGAGGCTTTGGAAAATGCGTGGCGCCTGGCGGTGAGAAGTGTCCCACAAGGCGATAACTGCAGGCATGGGCATCAGAGGCGCGTTTGCGCCTGCGGTACGCGTCCCCCGCTAGGCGGTCTGGAAGTGGCAGCGCCTGGCGCTAAGTGACCTGCACCAGGTGATTCTTGCTACAGCAACATTGGGTTATTGGCTTTATGTGTGTGTTCTACAAGGATTCTATGACACCTCAAAGGTCGGCTTGCTGGTGTTCTTTGAGTTGCGGTTCGGAACGTATCCTTGAGTTGAGCTCGAGATATGGGTTAGGCACGTGGCATTCCTTGAGTTGAGGTCGGAATGACATCCCTTGAGTTGAGGTCGGAATGACATCCCTTGAGTTGAGCTCGGGATGGCGGATGAACACGAGGAACTCTTGAGTTGAGCTCGGGTTGGCGAGTGTTACAGGTGAGAGTGTGTTGGTTATGGCCAGTACGGATGGGTCCAGATAGATTGCTCTCCTCAGTAATTGGTTGACGAGTTTGGTAGTCTTGGGACGTTACGAACTATGTTCGTATTGGGAACTCCACCTGACGTTACGGTGTGTGATCCGTAGCATGGTTTTCTACACGTGCTCTATCAGTTGTGGCCGATAGGTATGACAGCAAGACATCTTGAGGTAGTCACTAGAAGACGTAGAACACGGTTCACATGGTTGTGGCCATGTGGTGTGAAATCAAAAGATGGAAGTCCTTTATTGTGATTGAGTGATATATATATATATATATATATATATATATATATATATATGTGTGTGTGTGTGTGTGTGTGTGTGTGTGTGTGTGTGTGTGTGTGTGTGTGTGTGTGTGTGTGTGTGTGTGTGTGTGTGTGTGTGTGTGTGTTATGTATGATTTATTCTGTTAGCTTACCCTATCTGCTTGTGTTTGGGGATGATCATGTACGCGGTATACGGGAGCAGATGATGTTGCATGTAGATCCGGTGAGGCTTAGCCACAAAGCGAGGATAGCTTGAGAGTTTTTATGATTTATGGCTTTGAAATAAATTGTAAACACTATGGATGTTTTATATTATTTTGAGTTTTATAAATTATGGAATTTTGGACTATTCATAGATTTAATAAAGTTTTAAATTTCCCACGTTTTTGGGAAATGATGCTTTAATAAATGAAGCTGACATAATATTTCTTTACTTTTTATTTAAAATCCGTAATATCCTAATGGAATGTTACACTTGCTGCTCCTTCGGCCACCATAAGCATGGTAAGCCGATCATCACAAGTAATTCCCATTTAACATGCAAAAAGAACGGTAGCATAGTTGATACACTTCTGATACACTTATGAACATTTCCAAATTAACTATACAGGTAGAAATAAGTTTTTTGTTACACAGTCTTTAATTTGACTTTTTGTTTTGTTTTTCTATTTATTCCTTTTTTTAAAATTAATTTGGAAATTAACATTATTATTATTATTTTTTATTTATTTTTAGCCAAAATGAAAAATAAAATGAGGTCATAATGAAAGAAAAATAACATAATAATAATAGTAATAAAATAAAAAAAGAAAAATAAAATATAAAATAAAATAAAAAAATAAAATAAAATAAATGAAGTAAACATATATATTTATTCTTTTTCAAAATAAAACATATTTTTTATTTTTTATCTTTTCATTTTCATTTTCATTTATTTTTTCTCAATTGAACTTTAATTAAGTTTTATTTTTGATTTTTATTTTTTATCACGTGTTATCCAGAACAAAATCTATAAATTATAGATATATAAATATTTAAAACAAAATTTAAATAAATATTAGTGCAAAAATATACATTTAATTAAATTTAATTTTGTTAAAAATATCAACTATAATAAAAATACCATTGTAAAATATTTATAAAAATTAAATTTGATATAGGGATGAAATTAATTCAGTTTTAGAAAATTGGGACCAAATTTAGACAAAATAACAAATATAAGGACTACATTGAGACTTTCCACATTCAATAATGACATGTGGCACTGTCACTACCACATGATACCGTCTTTGTCACGTGACACAATATCAGATTGACATGTGGCATTTTTTTTTTAAATTATAAAAAAAATTCAAAAAATAACAAAAAATATTATAAAAAATTCAAAAAAACTACATGCTGACATATGATACATAATTAACACTGTTAATGTACTACTAACGGTTACAATACAACCATCCTTTCTATGATTCTTTTCATTAATGTAATTACATAAGCAAAAAACCAGAAACTAACTCCTACAAGAGTTAAACTTGAAACACAATTTAGTTCGCAAAAATTAAAACAATTGAAAATATGAAAAATGATTAATAGAAGTTTCGAATAATCATCAATATTTTCAAAGTAATTTTCAAAAAAAGGTGAATTTATTATTGTTTTCGCAGAAGTTAGATAAGGTTAGCTTTTTTTTATCTTATTTCCCTTTTATTTTAAATTTACTAAATGAAGAACATTAAAAATAAGTAAACTAATAAAATGAGATATTCAATACGTTTTTAATTCATCAATTTCTTTAATTTTTATTTTTCCTAAACAAGCACAACTACATAAAAAATTATTAATTAACAGTTTAAACATTTCCTTTATATAATTAAAAAATATTATTATTTTTACATCCATTATATCATTTAACATGTGCTCTTACCGGGCCTTTTTATATTATAACGAGTTATTTATATACATCTACACATATGTAGAGAGATAGATATATAAAAGAAGAAAGTTTTAAACATATTAAATATTATCATATAATAAACATTAATTTAAATGAAGATTTCATTCTTAATTATCGGATCTGTACATATATGGTTTATCTTGGTATAGACAACAATATAATATTTTATTTTATCTTTTTTATCATGTTGTAAAAATAATTTATATATATATATATATATATATATATATATATATATATATATATATATATTTATATTTATATTTATTTATTGCAAAAGTCATTTATGAAATCATTAATATATAAGAGATATTTAAAATTTTAAAATCACATCAAAGTTCAACACTTTTTAGAAGTTATTCTTAACATTTTTTTGAATAAATAAATAAATTGGAAACCTATGTTGAACAATTTTATTTGGAATTTTGTAGTACCTGAACTTTAAATTTTGATAACAAATTAAAATTTATTTTTGTTTGAAATTTTGATATATTTTATATTTAAACATTAAAAGATAATGGATATATATATATTCTTTAGTTCAATTATGATAAATGTTTTTAACCTTAAACATGTTTCTCAAATGTTAAACAATTCAGATGGTAACGTTCTAGGTCATGTTAAGCAACAATGTATCAAATTGTGTAAAAAAGAAGAAGAAGTAATTAGACTAAAAGAATCATATAAAAAGTTATCGTAAATGGGTGGAAAAATTATATGAATTCCAATTTCGCGTCAAAGTTTAGAGACTAAAATAAATATTTAACCTAATTTTATTTCCATGACATCAAGTAGAGAGATGAGATGATGCGTGAATAATGACATGAAATGTACCACATAAAATAAAAATAAAAAATAAAAACTAAATGAAAAGAGAGAGAGAGAGAGAGAAAGAGAGAGAGAGAGAGAGAGAGAATGAGAAAAAAAAGCGTAATAAATATACATAAAATAAGATAGGACAATAATGAATAGACAATAGAGATAGTGAAAGATCGATTTTATTTGGTATGAATATTACATTGTTACATACAAGAAGATTACGGAGAAGAAGAACAATAATAGGTACAAATGCATATTCCTCCTTGATCGCATTTTCCTCCTCCTTCTGTTGCTGGTGGATGTTTCTGGTCGCACTGGCGATGACACTTAAAATTGTCACAGTCAGGATCACGATATAAAATTTCAATACATAGATGTCTTCCTTCTGCCATTCTCAATGGACCTTCTTTTTCCATCCCAATAGAAGCGATAACCAACACGAACATCACCACCAAACTCATGCTATTCATCTTCATTTTCTTCCCTTCACTTTCTCTCTCTAATCACTTCATTGTCTCAACCTATGGATAATATATATATATATATATATATATATATATATATATATATATAGAAAATACATTGAATCCACGTTACAATTAATAAATTAATAGTTTTTTATTAATACTTATGTAAATACCATATTTATTATAACTAATGTATAATAATAAATAATAAGTAATAATAATTAAAATTTGTATGCAATAAATGTTGAAAATATTTTTCTTTTTATATATTTTTTTCATTTCACTTTTCTATAATGATTGTGCACGAATATGGATATAATGAATACTCAATTTTTTAAATTGGGTATAAGAACGACCCGTTTCTATTCCCATACCCATGTCAATTCATATTTCATTCTCATCTCATTCTGGTTTAGGGTGTGTTCTTTTGTAAAAGTGGATTTGAGGAAGAGATATTTGATAAAGTTAAGTGGATTTGAAAGTAAAGCTTTTGTGTTTCTTTTAACGAATTTGAATGTGAGAGTGAATATATTTGAGAGTAAACTTCGTGAAAATTTGTGAGATATTTCCTTGGTGTAATAGATAAAAAATAATGTTTTAATAGATTAAACGGTAAGACTACTATTTTACCCTTATATTTAAAATTATTATTATTATTATTATTATCATTATTTATTTATTATTATTATTATTATCATTATTTGTTGACAAAGATTGATTAAAAGATTTTGATGATGATAAAGATGCTAAAGAAAACACTTGAAGATATTGAAGACAATATAGTTTATGTTTAAAGATTCTTATTGTAATAAACTTAAACTTTTTTCTAGTTAGGTGCTTTTTCTAGTTAGGTGCAAAATTGTTAGAACAACAGCCAGCTCGCAACTCCTATGAGAGAAACTCATTTTTTCGCAAAAATCAGTATGATAATCGATTACCAACTTATAATAATCGATTACCAACTCAAAAAATTCTATTTTTCAAAACCCACTTAAGATAATCGATTACCACGAATGGTAATCGATTATCACTGACAGTTATAACTTGGCTCTTGAAAAACAACTTGAAATAATCGATTACCATTTCTGGTAATCGATTACCATTGGCAGTTATAAAAATATTTGTTCAAATTTGTACATGAGATAATCGATTACCATTTTGAGTAAACGATTTGTTCAAATTTGTACACTGCAAAACTTTATTTTCGAAAATCACTGGAATAATCGATTATCTTAAATGGTAATCGATTATCCTTGGCAGTTTCAGCTAAACTCTTCATTTCTAACTCAACCTGCGAAAATCTCTTTAAATAGAACTCAGCTTCCAAACTTCAAACTACCTTTTTAAGATTCAGAGTTCTTGTACTGTGACTGCAAAGTGTTACTCTGTGAGATTCTTAAAAATAGCTTTGAAAAGCCTAGTGTGAGTGAGTGATAACTTTTTCTAAGTAAAGTTCTTAGAAGATTGAGTGTTGTGTTATTGCTAGGAAAGCTGGTCATCCTCTGTGTGATTCAGGGGGAGCTTTTGTTCATCTCTTGTGGTTGTTCAAGAGAGGTGTTTTCTAATCCTTACTCTTTTATAATCTATTGTAATATGATTATTATAATGATTGAGTTAATCTCTTTGTTTAAGAGATTAATAACTGGACGTATAGTCTTTTGATCTGAACCAGTATAAATATCAGTATGCATCTTCCTCCCTTAACCTCTTTATTTATCTGCACTTGGTTTTAAAGTAACTGTTATTTTAAGTTAATCAATTAAATTTTGAGGAAAATTTTTAAAACCTGTCAAGACTTATAAAAATCCAATTCACCCCCCTCCTCTTGTTTTTTACCCTTGTTTAGTCATTCCGCTGCGCGATACCAACATTTGGTATCAGAGCTTGCTTTGATAGTTATTCAATTTTTTCGAAAATGGTAGGGTCAAACCAAACTTTTGCTGAAGGTGCGTCTATCAATAGACCTTCACTTTTCACTGGTGAAAACTACTCTTTCTGGAAAGTCAGAATGCAAATATTTTTAGAATCAGTTGATAGGGGTATTTGGGATGCTGTTTTGAATGGACCATTTGTTTCTGTTAACGTTGTTAATAAAGTGCAGGAACCAAAGCCTTTTGCTCAATGGACTGCTGATGAAAATAGGCGAGCTCAATATGATGTTAAAGCTAGAAACATCATATCATATGCTCTAACTCTTGATGAGTTCTACAAAATTTCTGTTTGCACCAGTGCACACGAGATGTGGGAAATCCTTCGAGCAACTCATGAAGGAACTGATGATGTCAAACGGGCTAGAAAGAACTCCTTGGTTCAAGAATATGAAATGTGTCGCATGCAGTAGGGAGAAACCATCTATGATGTGCAGAAGCAGTTCACACACATCGTCAACCATCTCAGTGGGCTAGGTAAAACCTTTGATATTGATGAACTTAACATAAAAATTCTTAAATCCTTGAATAGGACTTGGTAGCCCAAGGTGACGGCCATCACGGAGTCACAAAATCTTGCAATAATGACCATGGCGGCTCTCTTTGGAAAACTGAGAGAGCACGACCTTAAACTGGGAAGATTGAATGATGAAGAAGATCAAGGAAGAAAGAAGAATATTACATTCAAAACGGAGGTTGTCAAAGGCAAGAAGCAAAAAGAGGAAGAAGATTCTGATGATGATGAGAATCTTAGTCTCACGATAAAGAAGTTCACAAAGTTCATGAAGTCCAAAGGAAGAAATCAATTCAAGAGTAATAAAAAGGAGAATCAAGGAAGTTCCTCAAACCTTAAATGTTATGGATGTGGAGAAACTGGTCATGTAAAAGCAGACTGCCCAAATTCAAAAAGGAGTGATGAAAAGAAAAGCAAGAAATATTATAAGAAAAAGGCATACATAGCGTGGGAAGATAATGCCTCAAGTTCATCCAACTCTGAAGGATTCGATGAGGAAGAAGCAAACTTTTGCTTAATGGCCAATAATGATCACTCTGACAGTGAGGTAAGCTCCTCTGACAATGAAAATGAAAATGAAAATGATTATGATTCACTTTATGATGCCTTTCAAGAATTGCTTGCTAAATCTAGTAAACTAGATATTGCTCACAAAAAAATTAAAAAGTGATTTTAAAGAATTACAGAGCAATTTTGAAATATCTCTTGAAGAAGAAAATGCTTTAAAAAATAAAATCTTAAGTTTGGAAAATAGAGAAATTAAGACAGTTGAATGTGCATCTTGCAAAAGCTATATGTTTGATTTAATGATTTTAGAAAATCAACTTAAAAATGCTTTAGAAAATAAATCTTTTGAAAAACATGTTTGTGAGAAAAAGAATTTAAGTAGAAACAAATATGTTCCTAAAAATAAAATTAAAAAGACTCGCAGAGTGTGAGTAGAAAAAGGAACTGCTCACTCTAAATATACTTGTGTAGCTACTTGTTTTTATTGCATGAAAAAGGGGCATACATCAAATAAATGCAATATTAAACATTATGATGTTCCAAATGGGAAGTATACTTGGATGCCTATTGTTAGATAATTAGTATATCTCTCTAACCCCAAGGACCCAATAAAGTTAATGGGGACCTAAAGAAATTATTTTTCTTATTTTGTAGTTAACTTCCAAAGCCAAAAAATCAATGTGGTATCTTGACAGTGGATGCTCAAGACACATGACGAGTGATAAAAGGAAGATCAAGAATCTCAAAAGAAAGGATCAAGGATTTGTTACATATGGAGATAACAACAAAGGGAAAATAATTGGAATTGGAGATGTTGGTGGAGGGGATACCTTGGAGATCAAGGATGTGCTACTTGTAGAAGGACTGAAGCACAATCTCCTCAGTATTAGTCAGCTATGCGACAAAGGTCTCAAAGTTATCTTTGAAAGTGATTATTGCACTATCCACCAAAAGAATTCTAAGGAAATTGCTCTGAAAGGTATGAGACACAACAATATCTATCTAATTGATCTTGATTATGCATCATCTAGTAATATAACATGTCTTGTTGCAAAAGAAGAAAATCCTTGGTTATGGCATAAAAGGGATGCTCATATTCACATGAAACAATTGAATAAGTTGATTTCTAAGGATTTAGTAATTGGTTTACCAAAAATAAAATTTGAAAAAGATAAAATATGTGCTGCTTGTCAAAAATGAAAACAAGTAAGATCATCCTTTCATTAAAAAAATATTTTATCTACTTCAAAGCCATTAGAGCTTTTGCATATGGATTTATTTGGTCCCTCTAGGATTAAGAGTTATGGAGGAAATTATTATGCTCTTGTTATTGTGGATGACTACTCTAGGTTTACTTGGACATTCTTTCTTACTTTAAAAAGTGAAGCCTTTAAAGCACTTAAAAAATTTGCAAAATTAGTTCAAATGAAAAAGATTTGAAAATTAAGATTAAGAAGTGATCATGGTAGGGAATTTCAAAATGAGTCATTTGAAAATTTTTGTGATGAAAATGGAATTTTGCATAACTTCTCTGCACCTAGGACACCTCAACAGAATGGAGTTATAGAAAGGAAAAATAGGTCCTTAGAGGAACTAGCTAGAACAATGCTAAATGAACATAATGTTCCTAAGTATTTTTGGGCTGATGCTGTGAGTACTGCATGTTATGTTTTAAATAGAATTCTTATTAGACCTATTTTAAAAATTACTGTTTATGAATTATTTAAAGGTAGAAAGCCAAATGTTGCCCATCTCAAAATTTTTGGATGCACATGTTTTGTTTTAAATAATGGAAAAGAAAATTTAGGAAAATTTGATTCTAAAGCTGATGAGGCAATATTTCTAGGATATTCTCTCACGAGTAAAACATGTAGAGTTTTTAATCGAAGAACTTTGAATATTGAAGAATCCATGCATGTTGTTTTTGATGAAGTTGTAGACCTTGAGGAGAACCCTCTTGAGTCAACTAAGCAAATTACAGGTGATGAAAAATATATTTAGGAGGCCCTTGATGAAATGTATTTAAATGAGAATCCACCTCCTCAATCTGAAGATCATGAAAAGTACTGGAAGTCACCAAGAGGATTATCTCTAGACAATATCATTGGTGATATTTCAAAAGGGGTAATCACTAGAAATATGAATAATTTATGCATGAATGTTGCCTTTGTTTCACAGATTGAACCAAAGAATGTTCAAGAAGCTCTTCAAGATGATCAATGGTTCATTGCAATGCAAGAGGAGCTCAATCAATTTGAAAGAAATAAAGTATGGAAGTTGATTCCAAGAGATGAATCACTTCAAGTGATTGGCATAAGATGGGTTTTTAGAAATAAGATGGATGAGGATGGAAATATTACTAAGAATAAAGCAAGGCTTGTGGCAAAGGGATATCAACAAGAAGAAGGTATAGACTATGATGAAACATATGCCTCTGTTGCAAGGTTAGAAGCTATACTCTTACTTTTTGCTTATGCTTCTATTATGAAATTTAAATTATATCAAATGGATGTCAAAAGTGTCTTTCTAAATGGTTTTATCAACCTCCTGGTTTTGAGGATTATAAATTTCCAAATCACATTTATAAATTGAAAAAGGCACTTTATGGTTTAAAGCAAACACCTAGATCTTGGTATGAATGCTTAAGCACATTTTTGCTCGAAAATGATTTTGAAAGAGGTAAAATAGACTCAACTCTATTTATTAAAAGGGTAGGTGAACACATTTTATTGGTTCAAGTTTATGTTGATGATATAATTTTTGGATCAACTAATAAATCTTTATGTGAAGGTTTTGCAAGCATAATGCAGGGTGAGTTTGAAATGTCAATGATGGGAGAATTAACCTTCTTCCTTGGTTTGCAAATTAAGCAAATGGAAGAAAGGACATTCATATCTCAATCTAAATACTGTAAGGAAGTACTTAAAAAATTTGAAATGGATAATGCTAAAGCAGTAAGTACTCCTATGGCAATTTCCTACTATTTGGATAAAGACAAATCAAGTATTGAGGTAAATCAAACTATGTTTAGAGGTATGATAAGGTCTCTTTTATATATTACTGCAAGTAGACTTGATATTATGCAATCTGTATGTGTTTGTGCTAGATATCAAGCCAGTCCTAAGGAATCACATCTTATAGCAGTAAAAAGAATTTTAAAATATCTTAAAGGAACTATATCTTTTGGACTATGGTATCCTTCCGGGGCCTCACTTAGTTTAATAGGGTACTCTGATGCTGATTATGGTGGCTGTAAAATAGATAGAAAAAGTACCAGTGGTACTTGTCACCTCTTAGGAAGCTCGTTAGTTTCTTGGCACTCCAAGAAATAAGCTTGTGTGGCTTTGTCAACTATAGAGGTTGAATACATAGCTGCTGAAAATTGTTGTGCTCAAATTCTCTAGATGAAACAACAGTTAGAAGATTATAATATTTTTCAAAATCATATACCTTTGAAATGTTATAATACTAGTGCTATTAATTTAACCAAAAATCCCATCATGCATTCTAGGATAAAAAACATTGAAATTAGACATCATTTTTTAAGGGATCACATAAGTAAAGGCAATTGTGAGATAGAATATGTAGATACCAATCACCAATTAGCTGATATTTTTACCAAACCTTTAGCCAAAGATAGATTTTATGAACTTAGAAGAGATCTGGGAATTTTAGAAGTGTTTTAAAAATGCACCAAATTGAACAAAAATGCACAAATTCACACTTTAATAAAAATTTCGCAAAACAGCGTTAATAATCGATTACCACTTACGGTAATCGATTACCAAACTTCTCTGAAAATTTTATTTTCCAGATTATGAGAAAATAATCGATGACCCCTTTTTATCTTCTGATCAAAATAGGGGGAGAAAAAGTTTAAAGGATTGTCTCACTGTTTCTTTCCCATAAGTTGTTTAATTGTAGGAAGTTCAGACACTTTAAACATATATTTGATCATCATCAAAAAGAGGGGAGATTGTTGACAAAGATTGATTAAAAGATTTTGATGATGATAAAGATGCTGAAGAAAACACTTGAAGATATTGAAGACAATATAGTTTATGTTTAAAGATTCTTATTGTAATAAACTTAAACTTTTTTCTAGTTAGGTGCTTTTTCTAGTTAGGTGCAAAATTGTTAGAACAACAGTCAGCTCGCAACTCCTCTGAGAGAAACTCATTTTTTCGCAAAAATCAGTATGGTAATCGATTTACCAACTTATAATAATCAATTACCAACTCAAAAAATTCTATTTTTCAAAACCCACTTAAGATAATCGATTACCATATGGTAATCGATTATCACTGACAGTTATAACTTGGCTCTTGAAAAATGACTTGAAATAATCAATTACCATTTCTGGTAATTGATTACCATTGGCAGTTATAAAAATATTTGTTCAAATTTGTACATGAGATAATCGATTACCCAAAACCATTTTGGGTAATCGATTAACACTGCAAAACTTTATTTTCGAAAATCACTGGAATAATCGATTATCTTAAATGCTAATCGATTATACTTGGTAGTTTCAGCTAAACTCTTCATTTTTAACTCAGCTTGCGAAAATATCTTTAAATAGAACTCAACTTCCAAACTTCAAACTTCCTTTTTAAGATTCAGAGTTCTTGTGTTGTGACTGCAAAGTGTTACTCTGTGAGATTCTTAAAAATAGCTTTGAAAAGCCTAGTGTGAGTGAGTGATAACTTTTTCTAAGTAAAGTTCTTAGAAGATTGAGTGTTGTGTTGTTGCTAGGAAAGCTGGTCATCCTCTGTGTGATTCAGGGAGAGCTTTTGTCCATCTCTTGTGGTTGTTCAAGAGAGGTGTTTTCTAATCCTTACTCTTTTATAATCTATTGTAATATTATTATTATAATGATTGAGTTAATCTCTTTGTTTAAGAGATTAATAACTGGACGTAGAGTCTTTTGATCTGAACCAGTATAAATATCAATGTGCATCTTCCTCCCTTAACCTCTTTATTTATCTGCACTTGGTTTTAAAGTAACTGTTATTTTAAGTTAATCAATTAAATTTTGAAGAAAATTTTTAAAACCTCTCAAGACTTATAAAAATCCAATTCACCCCTCCTCTTGGTTTTTGACCCTTATTTAGTCATCCCGCTGCGCGATACCAACATTATTAATCATTAATATTATTATTAATTATTATTATTGTTATTATAATAAATCTGATTGGTTGTTCTATTTCCGTAAAATTGAACTTATATTTAGTCAAAGGGGACCCTAGATGCATTTGTGGATAGTAACATAAGAGGAATGTTGGAACAGGTTTTTTACAATGTCTCATTCAACTCCCTCGCATAAGTGTAATTGCTAGAACCATCATCATGCAACCATGACCACCATGGAGTTGCCCTCAAAATAGGAAAGTTAGGTATGATTAATAAATTAATAATTTTTTTTTAATATTTATGTAAAGATCATATTTATAACTTGTGTATAATAATAATAATTAAAACACTACAAAACAATGTCTCAATAATAACCAATTTTAGTGATCAAAAGTTGTTAGTTATTCTAGTGACAAATTTAGTTACCAATTTACAGAATAAAAATTTATTGATTACTAAATAGTTACTATTATGAATGAAAAATTATAATTGGTCTCTAAATTGGTCACTAATTAATTAAAGACTAATTTAGAAATCAATTCCTTTGATAGAAAAAATCAAGGTAGTTAATGTTTAGTGACTAATTTCCTTCTTTATATTTTTTTCACTTCACTTCTCTATATTGACTAGATACAAATATATATATATATATATATATATATATATATATATATATATATATATATATATATATATATATATACCCACCCCATTTATATTCAATGCATATTACTAAAAATACTAATAATTAAAAACACATATAATTGTCATACATAAAACTCGAATCCAAATCATTTCCCACAAAGGAATACTCTCAACTACTTGAGCTAATATTATTCTACATCACCTCAATCAATATTTAATCCCATAAAGACTTCCACTATCCACATTTATTATTTATTTATTTATTTAATTAATTAAATTCCACAGGTCTTACACTACACCTAACTAATAATATATTAATGTTATTATTATTAATATGATTAGTATTAATAAATATTTATTATTATTATTATAATATTATCATCATCATTGTGTATGGGATCCATGATCTACAATATTGATATACTATTCTACTACCATTATTGTTATTATTATTATTTGAATTAATATTACTATTATTATTAATAATATTATTGAATATTTATTATTATTATTATTATTATTATTATTATTATTATTATTATTGTTGTTAATAGTTTGCATTATCATTATTCTTAGTAGTAGTAATAATAATATTATTATTGTTGTTTTGTACGGGATCCATAACCCATAATATGCCAATATATATATTGGTTAAGTGTTCTATATGGCCAATTCATTTTAAATATTGGTTTAAGTTTGTATGTCTATGTTTCTGTTAACAAATTTTAATAGTTTTGTATTTTTATTTTGTACGGGAACCATAAAGCACAATATACGTATATCTTATTTTAACAATGATTCGTGTATATGCATTTCATTTTAATATGATATATAATTCAAAAATTTAATTATAAATTTTAATCATAGAACAATATTGTTTTAATATTGGTATTATTATTATTAGTAGACTTATTATTAGTATAAAAAAGATATTTATATTTTTTAAATATTATATATATATATATATATATATATATATATATAAATATAATTATGAACAATTATAACACTTAAATATAATTACATAAATAAATTATTTATTTAAAGTTAATAATAATTATAATAATTTTCCTAATCTAAGTTTAAAAGAAAACAGAAAAAAACGACCCGTGCAATAATACCATAGCAAACACATTTTTTATTTAATGTTGGTTTAGTAAACAATAGTAACTAAAGAATAATAACTCAATTTTAACCCTACAATAATAACAAATTAAAAATATTCTAAATATTAAAATATTTAAACACTTCAACTTCTACCTTCTCATCAATTAATGTTATTCTTATTAATCAAAAATAAATCAACAAAGTAGTGTAAATGACTACTAAGATTATTATGATCTACTATATTAATTTTAAAAAATCAATAATAAAAAATACTACTTATTTATAATTATTATAAAAATATACACAAAATTAAAAAATTTAACTTTATCATGTCATGTAATTCTTAACTTAAGTATTATATTTAAAATTCAACAATAGGTCTTGCAAAATATTTTTATACATTATGTATAACCTCATAAATAAATTTCTACACGATCCCAAAATTTCATTTTTACATCCAAAAAGACATTCTGCATTAACTAATACAGAAATATTTTATATTTTATTTTCAAAACAATAAATCAATACTAAAATAATAATTAAATAATAAAATTATCTAATAATTAAATATTAATTCATTAAATAATTATATCATATCCGAGTAAAAATAAAATAAAATCAAAGACCCGTGCGTATGCACGGGTCAAAACCTAGTTAAAATTAAAAATTAGTATAACATAACACGTATTTCGAGACAGAGCACCAAAATAAAAAATAAAATTGTATTTATATTAAACTATAATATTGTGCGTCAGTTTAAGAAACAATGCCGACCATGACTTCTCATTTCCCAAGTTATATTTCATTTCTCCCATTTTTTTCTTGAAAAATAACTTTTTTGATAATTAAATTTTGATAATTCTTTTATAATTTAAAATAGCATTTTTGAAGTGACTTTTATTTTTTTATTTTTCTATATTTTAAAACTACTTAAAAAATACTATTTCAAATTATAAGAGAAAGCATATGAGCTATTTATGAAATTGTCCTACTTTCCCCTTTTCCTTTCAATGTTCAGAAATACATTTTATTCGGTCAACAAAAGTGAAAGTTGACCACAAGGAGAGTAACAGAGTTTAAGCCACCATTTCCCATGCATCAAAAATTCACAATAACAAAATAAAACAATAAAATAAAGTCAAAGCAACTGCACTTTTGAATAATCTCACAAGTTTTCATATGGCTCAAATAAACATTTTAAGTATTATAAAATCAATAATATATATGGAGAGATTTAAAATCTTGAAAGCACATCAAACTTCAACGACATTTTTTAAAAGTTATTCTTAACATTTTTCTTAAGTGGGAACCTTTCTTTATTTTGACATCAAATCAAGATGAGATGAAGCCTGAATAAGGAATAAAATGTACGACATAAAAGAAAAAAGAAAATGAAATGTACTTAACAAAAGATTATCTTAATTTTAGTTCTAAAAGTGATAGGACATCCAATTTTGCAATTCAGGTCTATTTAGTTCAAAATATATCTTAGATTGAGATCAAAAACCTAAAAAAAAGGATAGGGAAAAAGTTAAAAAAAATATTAAGAAATAATGATTTTTATAAAATAAATTATCATTTATATAAAACTTAGTTATAACCTTAATCTTTTATTATTAAAAATTATTTTAGTATTATATTTTTGAAATCCTTCACTACTCTCATACATTTTTTAGATTTTAACATTCTTCCAAAAAAAATTCCGACCTCAACATTACACTTATATCGAATAAGACATAATGACATACTCTTATCATTTCCTCGTATAAAATTTCCATTTAGTGCATTTCATTTTTATTTTTCTTTTTATGTCATACATTTCTGTCTTATTCCGATATCATCTCATCTCTATGAACTTTTATTTATTTAGGAAAAATGTTAAGAATAACTTTTAAAAAACGTAAAAATTTGATGTGCTTGCTTTAAATCTTTCTATCTCTATATATTATTTGAAAAATAAATTTAAACACATTATATATATATATATATATATATAATATGTGTTTAAATTTATTTTTCAAAACATGATAAAAAAAATATAAAATAAAATATTATATTGTTGTTTAAACCAAGTTAAACCATATATATCAGTTCGCGTGTTAACATATATGTATAAATCTGACAATAATGTGGTAATCCTGTTAGGTAACAATATGGTAATCCATGCCAGTAGGTCATGCCTCAGAGGAGGAGTGCACCCTAAAGAACATATTAACAATGTGGTAATCCTGTTAGGTCTATAGAAGGAGTTCTACTGAGGAGATACAAACATCAATGAGACCACATAAAAACATTAACATCATTCTCAACCAAAAACCTTAAAGCAATTGATTTATGGGTTTTTATCTTTATATAATACTATAATTTCTCATTTCTATCCAATTTGGGACTTAAATTCATACTTTAATTCTTAATAAATCCATGTTAGTGGACCAAGTGCCGGAGGAGGAGGCAACCTCAAAAGTAGACTGGCATGATGGACTACAACTTTGTCAATTCTAGGTTCTTTGATGAGGATCTCTATGCAAAGGGGTAAGTGATTGCGCCATCACATATTGGATTTTCAGGGAAGAGGAGTACACCAAAACAGTAACAATGAAGGATAAGGATATGAAGTTCCCATAATGTTTGGGAGCTATATAGAGCAAAAGAATATTATTAGGCTTTGGAGGCCTATATGATTATTTTGGTAACTTTGTTGTGAATACATAACCATGCTACACTTCTATTTATAGTGTTCATATGGATGACTTACACTAGGTTCGTTTTAAGGAGAGAAAGTTTGCGAGGAAAGAAATCAGACTTCATGGACTGTTCGTTTAAGAGTATGTGTGCAGAAGGAAGAGCGAGCATTTGAGGAATCCATCACATTTGTTAATCGCGGGTTATATGCGAAGATATAGGGAGATTGGGTTGGGGTATTACATATTTACCCCTGGCAACCATGAGAAGCTGCAACCATGGCACGGGAAAAGCAGATCCTGTGTGAAGGATTCGATCCCATTGTGTTGCTGGATCGGATACGGTGATAGCTGGATCAGATACACTCGATAGTGGATCGAATCCGTGCTCAGCTGGATTGGATACGTGGTGAAGGGATCAAATATGCATGGTGAGGGTGGATCGAATACGCACTGGCTGGTGAGGGTGGATCATTTGTTGTGTTTAAAAAAAATTAAGAAATTCATTTACAACACTAATTTAACTAAGGGCTAAATGGTAATTTGATTATTATTTCTACTAAAACATATTTTTTAATCTATCCCATCAATCAAATATTTCCCAAGCTTTCACAAAAATTACTTCTAAATTTACTCACCATCACTTCTAAATCCCTTAAAAAAAAACACAAATTTCACTCTTAAATCAACTCAAACCCTTTCGCTCACTCTCTCTCAATCACTCTCCTTCAAGTTAACAGAGCATTAGTGTCTCACAACCATTAATATTGGTGTGTTTCTACTTCATTAGTTTCTTTAAATTTTATCGTTACTGAACAACCACACCTATATTTTAATTAATTAATAGCATAACAATTAGGGTTAGGGATAACAATGGAACGCAACGGGATGAGTTTGCTATTCCATACTCATTCCCATAGAAAAAAATTATCAACATACCCATACTTAAAACTCAATAGGTATCAAACTTTTATTCCATCATCATCCCCACCAAGTAATAGGTATATTGTAGTATTCATACCCATACTCGTTTTTTTACTATTTCAATATTAATTATTTTATTTTATAAAATAATAAAAATTACGGTAAATGAAATATAATATTGTTAAATAGTCAATAGTAAGAGGAGGGTTGTTTCTTCGATATCCAATATTTAGAAATAAATTATAATTGCATAAATTTCAAATTAGAATAGCAAATAAAATTTTATAAAACTAAAATATTTATTAAATTTGTAAACATTAATGAAACCTAATTGATAAATTTTAAAAAATATAAAAGGAAAACCAATATTCAAATTAAAATATATTTTAAATGTCTGTTTACTTTAATTTTTTAAATTCTAATGAATATTTTTTATATACTAATAAAAGTTATAATACATCACTTCGTCACTTGATCAAAATCACACCAAGAACAAATATTAAACTAATAAAATTTTAACATAGATCTTATATATTTTTTAACTTTTAACTTCAATATAAGTTGGATGGTGATAAAAAAAATCATGGCAATTACATTAAATGTTTATATTATAGTATATAAATTTATTTTCACAATTATAGTGACAAAATTACAATATGATTGATAATGGATTAGAAAATAAAAAATAATTATATAAAATATATCAAAATTTTATTCTATATGATAAAAATAAACAATAAATAAAAATATTAAAAAATTATCAAATGTGTACCTTATTAGAAACAATTTGAGAGACTATTGAATGAAATCGCATAAAGGAAAACAAATGTATAATTAAGGGTATGATAAGATGAAAAATACATTAGAGATCTAAGAAAACTATTAAAATATCAACATAGTCAATGGTTGAGAAATATAGAAAATTGTTTAAGTGAAACAAAAAGTTCTTCAAATGAAATAACAATTAATAACAATAAAGTAAAAAAAACAGATAAACATTAATAATTAAAACGGGACGGATTCGGACAATATCCACGAGACAGAATTATTTGTCATCTCTAGTAAAAATAAACATTAATTTCAAAATAATGTGAATAAATATTTTATTCATAAAAATTTGATAGAGATTTAACATTATTATCATATTTGTACATATATGTTAACATGCAAACTGACGAATATATATGTAGTGACAGATCTTAACTAATATTTTAGGGAAAGCCAAAATAATACAATCAAAATTTATATATTTAATTATTGTCACTAAGGCAAAAGTAATGAATATATAACTTAGTATAACCATAAAAATATAAAAAAATCATAATTATTGTCATTTGTTCCTTCGTATTCTTGAACTCATCAATAATTGTATCAGAACTAAAATCTTCAACTATTTATTTTTCAATGTAAATAAACATATTGTGAGCAAAAAATTTACCCTCCATCTTTTATTCAACAATCTTGTTTTGATAATCTTCATTACAAAAAATAATTTTTCTATTATAGTAATGACTCCCATGTAATTCTTTGAATTTTAAGAAAGAACTTCTATAATTGAACAATTGGGTCATTAGTATCATGGTTCAGAATATATGTGAAAATGTTGAATTTGCCATGTTTTCATCTTCATGGATAGTTTCCCTTTTTATCACCTTTAAAATATGAATTTGTTCTTTTATTCTTCATCAATATAACTTTTTTTAAGTTTAAGACTCAAAAATAATTTGTCATAATTTAATAAAAAATTGAGACATAAATATTAAAATAAAAATTTATGATAATCAAACTACAATCAAAAATCCGTTATGAAAAAAACACATAGTACAATGTTTTTTTCTTCTATATTCATAAAAATGAATATACAAAAAGCTCGTGAGATAAAAAATAATGTTAACTATTAAATTAATATTTCACTATCAAGTGAGACAAAACAAATATTTCTTTTTCAAGAATAAAAGAGAACATATAAGAGACGAGAGTAGAAACAACGGTTTTTTTTCTCCTTAGAAATAAAAAAAAGTTAAAAATGAAAGATGAGAACAATATATAAGAAATTCAGAAAATAAATAAAAAATACCTTAATAATGTTTTCATTCTTTATTATATTTGATTTTAGATTTTATTATTAATTAATATTAAATATTATGATTTATAAATCAAATAAAAATAAATTTAATTTAATTTTCTTTGATTTTTCATATACTATACATAATTTAAAAAATTTAAAATACTATACATAATTTCAAAAATTTCAAAAATAAATAAATAAAAAATTTTAGGGAACCATAGCCCCTCTGTATTATGCTCCATCCTGTATATATTGTTTGTCTTGGTATTGAAAACAATATAATATTTTATCTTTTTTATCATGTTTTGAAAAATAAATTTTAAACACATATTATATATATATATATATATATATATATATATATATATATATATATATATATATATATATATATATATATATATAAATATAAAGCACATCAAAGTATCAACACCCTTTTAAAAGTTATTCTTAACATTTTTCCTAAATAAATAAATAAATTGGAAACCTTTCTTTTTTCTTTTTCATATGAAATAGAGATGAGATGATACAAGAATAAGAATAAGGACATGAAATGTATGACAAAAAATAAAAATGAAAATGAAATGCACCAAATAGAAATTTCATATGAGGAAATGACAAGAGTATGTTACCCGATATAAGGGAAATTTGAGGTTGAAAATCTTTCTTGTTAGGAAAAATGTGAAAACCTAGAAAATGGTCTAAGAATAGTGGATGTTTTTAAAAGATAACACTAGGATATTTTAATAATAAAAGATTGAGACTATAAATAAGTGTTGTGTTAATGATAGTTCATTTTATAAAAAGTCACAATCTCTTTAGACTTTTTTTCTACACTTCTCCTTTACCTTCTTTCTAGGGTTTTAACCCTAATCTAAGGTATATTTTGAACTAAACAATGATTTTTCCACTAAACAGAAGCTAAAATGACCCAGATTAGAAGATTGAGTGTCCTAATGCAGTTATGATGTAACATAAATCGCGACAGGATGACAAACCAAAAAGAAAGTTGGTTTGAAAATAGATATTTGAAGCCATCATTATAGTTTATTCTGAAAAGCTATGGAAAACTATAAAGATAAAACAAAGTTTGTGAAAACCAAACTTCCTAATTAGAAAACTCTTAAATAATGACAAATTTTAGTAACCAAAAATATGTTAGAGACCAATTTCCTAATTAGAAACCAATTTAAAGACCAATTATTTTGGTAGTCAAAACCTAGCTAATGTTAGTGACCAATTTAGAAACTAATTATTTTGGTAGTCAAAACCTTGGTAGCTAATGTTAGTGACCAATTTAGAAACTAATTCATAATATAAACTATATTAATTATCAATTAGAGACCAATTATAATTTTTTGCAACTATTTAGTTGTCAATAATTTTTAGTTTTTAAATTGGTACCTAAATTTGTCACTATATAGTGACTATTTATTTTTTTCTCACTAAAATTGGTCATTATTCAAAGATTTTCTTGTAGTGTATTACAAATTTATAAATTAGATACTTCATTGATAAGTGTCGATAAAGTATCCTCAAGTATCGGACACGGATATGTGTTGGACACGGATACGTGACCCAGGTTGAAATATTGATGCATCATAGGCTAGAGAGAAGAAAGACAAAAAGAAGAGAGAGGAAGAAAAAATGTGTACCATTATTATTGAACTAAAAATAAAGGAGATTTCTATAATTTTAATTATTTTATTAATTTATTTCACAAATTCTATTTATTTATTTATTTATATTTTTGTAAGTGTTATTTCACAAGATTTACATGAAAAAAATCGTCATAACAGTATATCATCATATCCTTATACAATCATATTGTCATATATTGTATCCATATTGTTATATCGTCTTATCGTTATATCGTGTTATTGTTATATATCATATATGACCATATTGTCATATCGTTATATCATATATCGTCTTACCGGTATATCATATATCATATTATCGTTATATCGTCATATTATTATATTATCATATCGTAATATCTTTATATCACTATATTGTTTTATCGCCATATCGTTATATCATCATATTGTTATATCGTCATATCACCATATGTCGTTATATCGTCATATCATCATATGTCGTTATATCGTCATATTGTTATATCATCATATCATCATGTTGTTATATCATCATATTGTTATATCATTATATCATCATGTTGTTATATCGTCATATCGTCACGTAATCATATTATCATATTGTTATATCGTTTTATCATTATATTGTTATATATCATATATATTATCGTATCGTCATATTTATAAAATTATAAAATAATAAAATTACATGTTGTGACAATTGATTAAAGTGACATGACAAATAATAAACATGTCAACCACTTAATAATTACATCACTAAGTTTATCAAAGGTAACAGTAGGGATTCAATTAAAAAAAATTAAATTTCTTGAGTACTCAATATACTATAAAACTTTAGTCATGATTCAATTGAAAGTTCCCAAATTTATAAGGACTTAAAACATTAAACCACTTATAAATTATAAATTTTTTAAATAAAACATAACACTTTAATTACTTAGTAAAGATATTATACATATTTACTTTTATATATAAATATTTTATAGTAATGCAGTATAAAAAGGATGAAGAAAATAAGAAAGTTAATTAATTAAAAATGGTATTATTATTAAAAGAACAAAGATAAGATTAATTTATAAAATAATTCTTACAATAATAATTAATAACAATTAAAATAAATAAATATTCAAAATTAAAATTTAGTATAAACAATAGTTGAGATTACCTAGACGAAAGAGAAGAAAGATAAGAGCTAGAGAGAAGAAAGACAAAACTTGTACCATTATTATTGAACTAAAAAATAAAGGAGATTTCTATCATTTTAATTATTTTATTATTTTATTTCACAAGTTGTATTTATTTATTTATATTTGTAAGTGTTAGTTGACAAGATTTTTACATGATAAAATGGTGATATTTAAGTATTTGACCTTAGGTTTGTGAAGATGTATAATGGAAAGCATAAAGAAAGTTGTTTAAACTAAAAGAAAAGAAGAAAGAAATATGATGAAAAGAGTGATTTGATTTTATTTGGATCCATCATTTGTGGATTACATGAAATAATATTCATATAAGAAAACAATGGTGGATGATAGATAAGACGAAAGAGGTAATTAACATGGATATTGGCACGTGCAATCTTCGATGGGACTGCAATGTCCACTCGCTAAGTTTCCACGCTTTTTGGTACAATCACTTTGACACTGACTCTCGTGACAACTCCCAGTATACAACGTCTCATCACACCTTCTTGCTTCTACCATTTTCATTCCTCCTTCATTTTCTACATCACAAACACAATTCAAAATGCTCAACTTCATAATAATTTAACTCTTTCACAACAAATAATTCATTTCAAACCAAAACATAACATACCAATATCAATGGAAACAACAAGCAGTAGGAGCAAAACTGAAGTGATGAACTTCATGTTAAATTATCTTTCAGTAATGTTAAGCTGCTTACTCTTTAGTTCAACTCTCCAAAATAATTCTTTGTGATGAGTTGGTATGATGTATGTTGTGATATATATACACTATATTATCACACACATTTAATAAAAATAATCAATACCTTTTCTCTTGTAAATCCTACATTTATTAATATATTTATTAAGAATTTATTAATATATTTATTAAAAGTAAGACCAATTTAAAATATATAAGTGAGAGTAAATCATCTTATAAGTTAATTTTTGCAAGATTGAGTTAGACTTAAATTCAATTTTTTATGTGCATTATAAATTTTATTGGATTTATTATTCATTATCAGGCCATATACAAATAGGAATAATCATCATGTTGAAAGTTCCACATCGACTAGAGATAAGGCTAATTCATAATATATAAGTGGGTGCAAACCTCACCTTATAAGTTAATTTTGTGGGGGGTGGAGTTAAGCTTAAAATTCATTTCTTAATACATAATCTTAAAAACTAATTTTGAAAAAAGGAATTAGCCTCACTCATTTCTTTTGTATTTGGGTTGGGTTGGGCTGTTTTTTTAGCCAACATATTGGATTGACAAATGCAAACCTAATATTTTTGTGATTTTAGTTTGTATTTTGGGTTGAACATTATTTTGGATTGTATTGGAGTTTATTTAGATTTTAATCACAACTATAATTTAGTTTTCTTTAGTTTTCATGGGATTGAAGAAGAAAAAAATGTATTTTTTTAATTAAGTAAGTTCGTGAGCCAACCCGTTTAACTCACCAACCCGTGATGAGCTGAACCGAATGCAATTTTTTTTTGGCTCATTAATAAGTGAGCCGAGTTGTGTTGGCTCACTAAGTGGTCAACCCATGGTGGGCTAAGCTGGGCCGAGCCGGATAATCCATTTTGACAACTCTATAAATATATGATTTTTATTATGTAAATCCAAATTAAAATCATTTACAATAAAATTATTAACGTAAAATATTATATATTATTATCATCATAAAAGTACTAATGTTTTATAAATTAAATATTTCATTAATAAGTATCGATAAAATATATTATATGTCACACACATGCATGATCAAAATTGAACGTATCATTGAAACAACCAAAATAAAAAACCATAAACTATTTTTCTTATAGAGTAAATCTGAAACACATTTTAGTCCCCACAATTAAAAAAGATTATAAGTTAAAAAAATATTTAATGAAAGTAAAAATAGTAATAAATATTTTCAAAACAAATTTAGGAAAGAGTTCATTTATTATTTTATTGGTTGTTTCCTTTTAATGGAATTACAGAAACAAAAAAGAAAAACCATAAGCTAATTCCTACTGAAGTTAAATCTGAAACACATTTTAGTCCCCACAATTAAAAAAAATTAAAATTGTATAAAAATATTAAATGAACGTAAAAATGAATATTTTCAAAACAAATTTAGGAAAGAGTTCATTTATTATTTTATTGGTTGTTTTCTTTTAATGGAATTACAAAAATTAAAAAACCATAAACTAAAGAATTAAATCTGAAACACATTTTAATCCCACAATTAAAAAATATTAAAAGTGTAAAAAAAATATTAAATGAAAGTAAAAATTGTAATGAATATTTTGAAAACAAATATAGAAAAGAGTTCATTTATTATTCTTTTCGTTGAAGTTAGCGATAATGTTAACTTTTTTTTGTTTGTTTTTATTTTAAAAGTTTAATTAGTCGGATGGTATTCGCTTTTAAAAAAGTATTAATTGCATTCCAACTTTTGAAAAAGTGTCCCAATTAAGTTCCTTTTAGAAAAAGGAAAATATTAACGCGTTAACGGCGTGTGCTACGTGTCAATCTCTGATTTTTTTAATTTTTTTTTAAGATGTGACACATGGCACTGTCAATGTCACGCATGTTAGTGTCACTATCAAGTGTTATTGTCTTGATTTTAATTTAGTCTCCACATATGTCCTTTTCATTCATTTAGTCCTAATTTTCTTTTTAAAATAGAGAAATATTGTCTTCCAAAATTTATTATTTATATAAATGTTATATTGATATTTGTTATTTAAAATGACTTCAAATTAAGTATTGATATTTATATTAAAATTTAGTAGTTCAAGTCATGAATATCAAAACATGGGTTAACAATTAAGAAAAATATAATATGTTATAACATCATTTTTAATGAAAAATGTGAGTATTATTGAAAATGTTATACTCATCCAAACAAAAGTGGGTACCATTCGACTAATTAAACCTATTTTAAATTTATTCAAAGAGAACATTGTAAACTAGAGATGTTAAAATGAGTTTAAATTATTGAACTAATGGTTTATCACATATTTGAGTTAGGTTAGATTGAAAAAAAAGTATTTTTTTTTAAGTGTGGGTTAAACCAAATCATATTCACTTAACCTCTAAGTTAAACGAGTTTGAATTAGCTAGGCAATCGATTGACCCGTAATCCATCAATAACAATTCTTTTTTAGTTTTTATACTATTTTTATAAGTTTTTTTTATTATAATTATTTATCACTCTTAATTACGTAGATTGACAATTTTTAAGTTTAATTTTTTTTTGTCAAATTATGTAGGTTGATGTGTTAATCTTTAAATACTATCTTCATAGTATAAGTTCGATAAAATAAATAAACATTTTGATTGTACTATTTAAAAATAAATAAATTTGATTTATTATGATTATATTACAATATATATATATATAATAAATTAGAAAAACAAACATTCTAATATCCATTTAACTACCAACTCGTGATTGGTTAAAGTAATTACAAAATTTTCAATTTAGCAAAAAAATTGAATAGGGTTGACCGATTTATTTTTGTTACATGTGTCATCAATTGTCCTGTAGCGGAGAGTTCGGTCACAATCGAATCATGGTACTTGGACGGTTACATTCTTAAGTAAAAATAATTGCATCTCGACTAGTGATTATAGTTTTTGGTCAAGTGACAAGTGTTCGATATAACAATTACTAAAATTAAAGATGTAAATAGTTTTTTAATTCATCAATTATTTCAAAACTCAAACAACCACTCCTAGATTTAAATAACTGATATAGTTTATTATTAATTAATATTTTAAATATTTTCTTACATATAATAATAAATTATTATTATTTTATATCCGATGTACCATTTAATATGTTTTTATCATATCACAACCAGTTAAACATTTACAAGAAGATATTCTTAAATATTTTAAGTATTATCATAATAAACATTAACTTCCGAATAATTTTGATGCAGATTTTAGTTCTTAAAAGTGATAGAGGTTTCATATGGTCATCAGTTTGGTACGTACAAAGAAATTATCGTAATTTCTTGTAAAACAATACATTTGTAAATGGATAAGTTCAAACTTTTGTATATAATATGGTTGTCATGATCGTATGGAGAAGTTCAAATTTTTGTATATATTATTTTATTTTTCTTAAAACTCATTTATAACATTAGTAATATATCATATCTTTTTAGGATAAAATTTCATTAAAAAATCATGTAACTACTAGAAATTCTCAATATTATATGAGATTGCAAAAATAAAAATTTTGTTATTTTTTTCTAAAATTTTTAATTAGCATGTAATTCTTTCGTGGATAATTATTTCCTATAAAATTTGTTGTGAAAAGTGTTTTATACAAAATATTTTACAAAAAAATTGGTAGCGATTTCTTGTAAAAAAAATTTCACAACAAAATTTGTATGTATTTTCTTTTCAAAACAAAATTTGCAGAAAATATGAATTTTTTTAGTAGTGTGTACCATGTCCCGAATTAGAAAGAATCATGATGAACTAAAACATTATCATTTTGTGTATGCAAATATGGAATATTAGGTTTGTATTGGCCTGAGAATTTCTCGCTATCACTTTGTGTATGTAAATGAAATAAAGCACTTTGTTACTATCGTAGTTTACACAATGAAATGAAAGGACATTAACACGATTAATCTACGAGTTATACTACATAAAAGTATTAAGAATTTAATTTAAAATTAATATTCAAATATAAATATATTTACTTATTGAAATATTTAAATAAAATATCAACATAAGAAATACACTTTTCCTTATTTTGTACATGATCGTTTAAAATCTAAATAACTGCGTGCGTATAAAATAGGTAAAAAAATATGAATGTTGTCTTTGAAGCTGCTCACTGCGATAAAAGTTTTACGACTCTCCTTTCTCAACACTATTTTTATTCGTGAGAACGACATGTCTTTAGAGTTACATTTCCCGTAGACAAAGTTTATTTTTAGATAGCTTGACATATAACTGCATTTCCTTCGAAATCCAAAAAATGTAATTCCTCATGGTAACACATTATGTCTAAACCATTACTTCTCTAACAACTCCTCCACCTTCTTCTTCAAATCCACTCTCTTGGGAAGAGTCATCCAATAAGGAAATATTGACATTGGTTCTACTCCAAACGCCAAGTCTATAGTGAACTCCGCCTATCCCTCTTGGTGGTAGTGTTGGCACTTGCTTCAGAACACATATAAAAACTCTTCCACAACATGGATCTCTCACGTCTACCCTTCACTGGCCTCCGCCAAACCACTCAAATACATAACACTCTACCCCACTTCTCAACTTGTCATTCGTCTAATGTAAAACCATTGATCCAAACCCCTTTGAAACAAGGAACACCTCTTCTTTGATTCCATAATTTATAAGAATGTGATTGGAAAACAACCAATCCACCTCCTAGATCATACACAAACCTCTTATAGGAACACAAATCAAACCGACTTTGAATTTGTGACCCATGACTACCATAAGACATGCTAAACATCAAGGTAGTCTTCTCTTGACCCAAAGTTGCGGTGAAAACCACCAGTTCAAGTTCCAAATTTGTCATAAGCAACCCTGACTCATCCACACAAGTATTTCACACACCAAAAGGTGTGTTTCTTCAAACCAACCAAAAACCCTTAGCACAACAAACATTTATGTAACACACTTTTTTGAATGAGACTACTTGTGCTAACAACTTCAACATCTTTCATTATGAACACCCTTCCCACTACTTGAGGGTTTCCATCTCCTTCCTTCCTTGATTGCACTTTGGAAGCACTAGCTTACCCTTCTTCATAAGAACATATCTTAGTAATGTGCCTCTCCTTCTAGCACCTGAAACATTTCACCTCGGCCTGAGGACAATGCTTCCTTTAGTGTGAACCTCCATAGTTGAAATATAACCAACTTGCTCTTGACATTGTTGTTGTTGTTATTAAGAGGATCCAACCACCTTCTTCTAATGTTAGGCTTTGCATAAGGCTCCTGTGATACCTTACCCTTACTAGTAGACGATTATCTCCCTTGAGAAAACACTACCCTACCTGACTAATCCTAAAAGCTCTACTTCATCTCAGCCTTATATACCAAAAGATCAATCTCCTTTATATGCACTTTGGGGTCACTGCCTTTTTCAACTCTATCATCCAACCTTCCACAAGCCTTTTGCACCTTCAATCTTCAAACACAACTTGAAGATAGACCTCATCATGTACTTAAACCTTGTTGCTTACGCATGTTCTAACATCTCCTTTACACGAACCTTATGATTTACACTTTCCAACCGTGCTAATTTGGAAAAATACTTCTCCAAGAACCTCTTATTGAAGCTTACTCGATCCAAGGCCTCACCTCTGGATCCAACATCTTCCCCATCCCATGAGATTAGAACTCAACTTTACCCACCAATTGATAATTAACAACCAACAACAACAATTTTTCGAGGCAGGATATTGCCTCAAACACCTTTTCCAACCCATGTGAAGAAATCAGGTTGACCTTTCTACATCCCTCTGCCGCCACTGAACACTCCATGCAAACCATGAAGGTGAAAAACTTGTATATAACTAATATTAAAATTAGAAATAGAAAATAAACTCAATTGAAACTCTATCTTGAACAACATTAGTTTTGATACACATACATTCTAACAATTGTCCTTTGTTTTCTATTCTCTCTTTTACCGAAACTTTTTGAAATAAGAAGGGAAGTCATCTTTGATTTAGTCATGAGTGTGCACCCTAGTCACTCCATCAAGACTCTTCCTTTTTTCAATACATTTAGTTTCATACCCATTTGTATAATTTAAACTTAAACACTAGTACACACAAGGCACAACAAACCCACAACCTTCTGGTCATCCAATGGATGAACTACTCTAATACAATAAATGTAGCAACCTTAAAAGGAAAGTTACTTTATTAATAAAGTTCCTACAATTTTGGAGTATTAGGCAAACCTGAGAAAAAAGATGTAAGACCTATTTAAACAAATTCATAAAATGTAATTGCAGTCCATAGTATCAAAGTTTTGCAAAAGAAGATAATTTGTACATAACTTGGACCAAAACATAAAGACAACACTACAATATGCAAAATGTCCAAATATCTTAGACATCATATTAAAGACTCCCACTAGAATTATCCATCCTAGGATCTATGATCGCTCTAACCTGTAGGCTTCTCTGCTCACACCAACATGGTGATCACTACAAAAAGAGAAACACAAGCAAACAATGAAACAAACAAAGAAGATTGAGCTAATTATAACTTTTTAGCACATTCTAAATTTACAAAATAAAGTTATCCTTATTACTTACAACACAAAACCATGCTTCTCGAGAACAAACAAATCACATACATGATATATTATTCTAGATACAATATTTAAATTTATGCATGGACTTCGACACAAGAGGCCTTGCACATGTCACAAAAGTGGATTATAGCAAAGGCCCTAGCTCCACTTGCGCTAACCAAACCAATCAAATTCCTATGAATACATTAATATACTTATGGCATCACCAGATGAGGAGTCCCATCCCTAATCCCTCCATAAAAACTTCCTTCAACTCTCACCACCTAGACTACGAAACTGTGTGAGTTTGTAAATCTAGTAAAGTATAGGATGACTTCTGCCTAGCAAGTACCTATAGTCAATGCATAAAACTAAACTAACAACTATTTGTTTTTCTCCTTAGGAGCACAAACCTCATAGAAACACACAATTCAAAATTTACATCTTTCCATTCTATTTCTCCACTTTCTTACTCATAACAACATCACAGTTCTAGAGAACACATCTCTTAGCACCAATTATTCCAACCCATACATTCCTTTACATAATCATCGAAACTACATTCATCTTAATTCTCAATAATCATTACCAAAAGGGTAAACACCTTCACAAGAAAAATAGCCAAAGAATAACATATCACAAATACCTTTTTCATCACATTCTCATATAATCTTAAATCATCACACCATATCATACATGTATATTAAGAAAAAAAAAGATATTTATTTTACCTAAAACCAAACTTATCTCATAACATAAATCACCTATTATTTATTTCAAATTGAAAGTTAATATTTCACCATTTATCTTCTAATGTATTAACATAAAATTCAAGTATAACATTTCCACTAAATATAATAAAACGATGAAAAATATTTATCTAACCACAAGCCTCTAATTGAATATCCCAACACTTGATATGAAGAATCATGTGTCTAGGACCAACTGTCCAAATTTCAGCTCGATTCAATGGTTAACAAAGCGAGAATCCCAATCTTCCCCAGATGACTTGGACAAAAAAATAACAGGGTGGCGTTTGAAGCAAGAAAATTGGCTCCGACACTAAAATCCCTAGAACACTTTGACTTGAGAGTGCTCGACGGTTCAAGAAGTGGCACCCAACGCCCTCAACCTTTATAGATATTTGACTTATGTTTTTCAAATGTCACTAGTGGTCATGTGGTACCGCCTGATGTTGTATCAATGAACAACAAAGATTTAACTTATCAACACCTAATTTTGTCTGGATGAATAAAAATTGTTTTCCAAAAAAGTCAAATGATAAGTGTTAAATAAAAAAGGATAAAACTAAATTAGCTTTAAAAATAATAAAAAATGACTAAAAAATATTTTCTTTAATTTATGTTTAAAAAAATTAAAGAAAAGGGATTTTCATTTTTAGATAAAAAATAAAAAGTAAAATTAAAAATAAATAATAAAAATAATAGTACTAATAATAATAATAATAAAAATGACAATTAAAATAAAGTTAAAAAGCAAAATAGAAAAATAATAAAAAGGTATAATTGTTTTAAAAATAATAATAAATAATTTAGTTTTGAATGTTTCTACTTTTATTTTCTTTCTCATGTTTCCTTTTTATAGTAATTTGGTAGTCCAATTAAAGGGGGCTTCTCCCTGTACTCCCAAAACATTCTCTAGTACTTCCAAAACTCTTTTAAATTTTGTCTTTGCCAACCAGTAAAATTAAAAGAAGAAACAGTAAAATAATCCACCCACCTCCTGCACCCTAAATTTGAGTTGTGGATGTTGACATCCGCTTTACAAATTTGAATTGGCAGATGTTGACATCCGTTTCATTTTTTTTTTGCCATTGCGGATGTCAACATCCACAAGTCAACATCCGCTTCGCAAATTTGAATTGCGGATGTCAACATCCGCTTCGCAAATTTGAATTGTGGATATCAACATTTGTTTCGTTATTTTTTTTTTGTTTTTTTTCCATAGCGAATGTCGACATCCGTTTCAGAGACTCAAATTGCGGATGCCGACATCCGTTTCCTTTTTTTTTCAAGAATGTTTGCTTGCGAATAGTTTGACCATGTAAATCAATCCTTGTCGAGCACAAGAGAAGTTTCTTTATAGTGGAGACATAGTAGTCTCTGGTGGTGGTTTGTGTGAGACAATTTTGTGGGAGATAAAAATGTAATTATCAGGGTACAGGAGAAAGGTTGGGGGTGCTGGGAGAAACCCCCCAATTAATTTGTGTTTTTACCCTTTGTTTTTAGTGTGTGCACCTCTTGTTAACCAATTGGGCTGAATGGCCCATTGTTTTCGTTTCTCCACCACTATTTTGTTTTATACCATCCAAAATAAAATTGTGGTAAAAACGAAGCGGGAACAGTTGATTGAGTCTTTGATAACCGCAATATTGAAGGGGGGAACTGCCATTCGGAATGGTCATTCTTCTTCAAGCACAAAAACAAAGAGGATGGTTTTGATCACACACAGATTCATCTTTACACGATCTTCAACTCTGCTATCATATTTTATTCTTACTGTTGTTGGATGTTAATGTTAATGGTATGAAAATCATGTGAAAGGAATCACTCTTTGCACGTTTAAGAGGAAAAATGGGAAACTCCAGGCTGAACTTGGAAGAAGGAGGCGAGGTGGTTGCCAGCGCCGCCGTAGATGCTGGTTAACGTCGCTGTTGGTAATGGCGCGAAGATGGTGACCGAAGTCGTCGCCGGCGATCTGGCAATGGGCAGAATAGCGTTGGCGTCTGTTCTGGTGGCTGCGCACAAGGAGGCATCGTGAGGTTGAAGATGAAGTTGGGGAAGAAGACTTTGAGGTGTTGTGTGTTTCGGCCATTTGTTTTCCATGCCTATGCAGATTTGCTACATAATACATAATTGGGCCATTGGTTTTGCTTTTTTTTCTTCATGCACTTCCCAGCAATAACCTCACACTACCTCACATCTAGTTTTAATTTACTTCCTGTACCTACGATTTCACTAAGCACACACCCCACACTCATCTAATTATTTTTTATTTTGGGTTAGGTTGTGTTTTACTTTCTGCACCGCGTTTTAAATATGCATCCATCGAGTCATGTGTTAATTTTGTTTTTTTCTTTTATTACATATACATACTCACTTATTCACTTATGCACTCTCATGTTTTCATTTCCAATTTTGCCATTTTTTCTAAGTTGACATTTCACACATTTTATTTTTGATTTCATTTTTATTCCATCAATTTTATATATCTCACTTTTTAAATAAAAATATTTAAATAGAAATAAAAATTAAAATAGTTTTCAAAAATGATAAAAATTAAAAATTATTTTCTTTATTTTCTCTTTTAGTGACTGTTTGCGTCACATGACACTTATTTTGAAAATATTAAAAAATATAATAAATAAAAATGTATAAAGACTTTTAGTCTCTATCTGATCGCTCGCATTGCATGACACCCATTTTCAAAAGATAAAATCTATGATGCATCGATACTTCAACTTGGGTCACGTATTTGTGTCCGATACTTCAAGATATTTTATCGATACTTATCAATGAAGTACATAATCTATAAATTTGTAGTATACTACAAGAAAATCTTTGAATAATGACCAATTTTAGTGAAAAAAGAAATAGTCAAAGTATAGTGACAAATTTTGGTACCACTTTAAAAACTAAAAATTATTGACAACTAAATAGTTGCAAAAAATTCTAATTGGTCTCTAATTGATAATTAAAATAGTTTATATTATGAATTAGTTTCTAAATTGTTCACTAATATTAGCTACTAAAGTTTTGACTACCAAAATAATTAATTTCTAAATTTGTTACTAACATTAGCAACCGATGTTTTGGCTACCAAAATAATTGGTTTTTAAATTGGTTTCTAATTAGGAAATTAGTCTCTAAATTGGTCTCTAACATATTTTTTGTTACTAAAATTTGTCATTATTTAAGAGTTTTCTTGCAGAGTTGTACTTGTATGATGACAATAATTTATATTTTTTTATATTGACAACTTTAGTACATATAATTTTAATTTGGATTCACACAATAAAAATCATATATTTATTATGTTTTTAAGAATTATTGCACACTTTTCAATATTCATATATTATGTATATATCACGTATCGTGTCCTATTATTTTTAAAATAAATGTATCGACATATCAAACATGTATCGTATGTGATACATATATCATATTTGTACATCATAGTGTAAGGCCCGTTTATTCTGCCCCTTTTGTTTTAAGGATTGCCCCAATCTTGTGGGCCTAGAGGCTGGCCCAAAGGGGAAGGATTAGACCTAATCTGCCCTAACCCTAACCTTGTGCTCTTTTTCGTAAAACAGAAACCCTTGTGCCTCCTTGAGCTGCTGTTGTCACCTCTGCCAGGGTTTGGAATCACCATAGCCAAGCGAGCTCAATCTCGTTCTTCCACTCCGCGTAAGTCCCTTCCAACTCGAGCTTTGTCCATTTCATCTCTTCTATGTGAGTTCCACTAGAGCTTGTCCTAGGAGATTCGTTCTAACCTTGTCCCATTAGTTTTAAGCTCTCAAAGTTACTCCTTGAACTACTGCTTTCCACCGTTCGAGTATCGGAGCTCTAGCTAAACATTTCCCAGGTACGGGAAGCAAGATTACTCATTTGTGTATGATAAAGTGTGTGGTTTATTTCATCTGTTGCGTGCATAAAATAATATTGAATGTATATTGAATCGTGTTTGAATGATTGGTGTGGGAGTGCACTGTTTCTGGATTGCAGATGTTGAACAGTGGGAGGAACCTGTTATTTTCGCCCAAGCGAGCTCATCTCGCCTAAGCGAGAATAACAGGTCCTCGCCCAGGAGTTTTTTCACGAATACTCGCTCGGGCGAGTGAATTGTGTTTTGAGCGAAAGACCATCTCGCTCAAGCGAGATGGCCTCGCCTAAGCGAGCCTTCGCGAAATTCCCAGGCCCCTTGACGCAGTCTCGCCTAAGCGAGAGCCTGCAGCTTGAGCGAGGGCATTCCCCTCGCTTGAGCAAAGGCCTCTGGCTTGAGCAAAGCGAGACCCGCTGCAGGTTGCGTCGTTTTTCTCTGTTTGGTAACTATGAACTGTTTGAGGTATGGATCTACCCTAATTAAAGTATGAGGCTTGTGAAACACATGGAAATTTGTGGTTATTAAACTGTATGCATGATTTTGGTATGAGATGGACATGAGACTTAAACGAGATGGTTGGTACAAAAGGGACATGGTTATGGTGTGATGATACAAATTAGTATTCGTGCTCTAGAAAGGGTGAGATGGTATTGATTCCACCGTTGTATATGAATGAGTATGATTTATAAAGGTTGACCTGAGTCGACTCGTGTCTTAGTGTCTTAGTGTATTGTCTGGGAAGTCATAACATGCTTGGTTGATATGAGTATATGAGATTGTGAAAATATATCTGATTGCATGGATGAAATCTTTTGTGCTCTAGCTTACCCTACTTTTATTGTTGTGTGTTCTGCTGTGTGGTACTCTCTTTAGCGATGATCATCAACTTGTTGATGTGAGCAGATGCGAGGAACACCCGTGGGCAACAGGGAGGTGATGGTTCCACTGCATAGTCTCCATGGGCTGGACTTTAATTTCTTAATGGGTTTTCTTTAGGGCTATGGCCCATGTATTGTTTTATGCTTTAATACTCTACCTTCCTCTGTTAGACTTTCCATCTGGTTCTGTTGGCATCTTGGTGTGCCTACTTTTGTAGGGATTGTGTTAAGGACCCTAGGACTGCGTTGTTGTACTATGTGTGTGTGGCGTTTCTTTTAATTACGATTATTAATTAAATGGGACGTTACACATAGTCTCTGGCCCTTATCTTTCTTATCTTTCGTTTAGGTAATCTCTTCTTTTAATAATAATACCATTTTTAATTAATAAACTTTCTTTATTTTCTTCATCCTTTTTAATATTTTATTTTAATTTTAACTTTCTTATTTCTTTTTCTATCTTTATTTTAGGAAAATGACAAATCCATAATTAATATAATTATAATACATTATAACTAAAAAATATTGCATTATAAAATTTTAGATGTTAAAGTATGTATTATTGTAAAATTATGGTTAAAATTTCTATAAAATACTTACAAATAAAAATAAAGATGGATAATATCTTTACTAAGAAATTAAAGTGTTATGTTTTATTTTAAAAGTTTATAATTTATAAGTGGTTTAATTAAGTTTGAAGTACTTGATAAATTTGAGGATTTTTAATTGAGTTCGACTAAATTTTTATATTGTATTGAGTACTTAATAATTTTTTTTTTCAATTGAATCCCAATGGTTAACTTTGCTAACTTAGTTAAGTGATTGTAATGTTGCATCGACTAGAGATAATGCAAATCTCACCTTACAAGCTGATTTTGTATGGTTGAGTTAGACTTCAAACTCACTTCTATCATGGTATCAAAGCCAAGTTAGAGTCTATCCTAGCGAACTTTCTTAAACACTTTGTTCTACCCGTTATCAGACCTATCCTATATGACGATATGGTGATATAACAATAAGATAATAACACGATATATAGATATATAGACATATAGATAAGATTATAAAATCATAAATTATAAAATTATAATTTATAAAATTTTAACAATATAATAACTATGTCAACCACTTAATAGTAACATCGTGAAGTTAACAAAAAAAAAAAGTAAAATTAGGAAAGAAGAGGATTCAATTAAAAAATTTAAATTTATTGACTGGTCAATATACCATAAATAATTATTAGTATTTATAATTTTAACCATTAGAGTACTATAAAATCAAAAAATATGCATTTATATTAATTTAATAATAATTATTAAAATTTATTAACTAATATAATTAGGAATTTAATAAAAGTTAATACAATTCATTAATTACAATTCATTAATTATAATTCATTAATTACAATGTAATTAACACGTGACATTGAAAGGTAAATATAAGGACAAATCAAAACCAAAACTCAAGTTGCAAGACATGTATTTAAGACTAAATTCAAATCAATTATCTTTCACATGCTGCACAAATATAACCACCATTGGACTAACTTTTCTATGTAGGTTCACCATTTTTCAACATTTTAGTAATATAATAATTCTGGTTTTGAACGAAGATAAAAAATCATATATTTAAAAAAAAATTCATATTATATGAGATTTTTCTTACAAATTTGTTAAAAAAATTTAAATGAACTTTTTTTTGCTATTGTTTCTAAAAATCTTAATTGACAAGTAATTTCTTCATGGATAATTATTTCCTACAAAATTATAAAATTCATAAGTATTTCCTACCTATTACTTTTATAGATATAACGAATCGATTCGTTAGATTCGTTTTTTATATATTATGTTATAATAATAACAAATATATAATTATTTTTTATTTTTTATTTTTTGTAATTATATTATTATGTAAATAATAATAATAATAATTTTGTTATTTTATTATATTATACTATTTTATTAGATATTTATTTTATATTTCTTGATATTATGTGAATTAAATTTTTTCCCCTGCGAACAAAGGAGAAATATAGTAATCATAAATTTTCATTAATATTTTATTATAGTTCAGCAAGTTTCTTTGCAAATCTTTGCTATTTTGTGAAGAAAGTTAGCAAAGAAAATTTTGCCTCGATTTTTTGGTTTTAATTACCATTTTGTTTATCATTTTTCGTGTTTTCTCTTCATTTTTGGCTTTGCATCCGTCTTCACAAATTTGTCCCTTAACTAAACACAACATTAGTGAGCCAATCCAACATGGCTCACTATTTAACGAACCAAATGGGTTGGCTACTTGGTGAGCCAACCCAACCCGACTTACTTATTAACGAACCAAAAAAATTTGAACCCGGTCCGGCTCACCACGGATTGATGGATTAAATG
The DNA here is from genome assembly GCF_004118075.2 of Vigna unguiculata. Lineage (NCBI taxonomy): Eukaryota > Viridiplantae > Streptophyta > Magnoliopsida > Fabales > Fabaceae > Vigna > Vigna unguiculata. The sequence goes on along the minus strand of NC_040289.1, from coordinate 3,627,893 downwards.
AATACATTTTTTTCTCCTTCAGTCCCAAAAAAACTAAATTATAGTTGTGATTAAAATCTAAATAAACTTCAAAACAATCCAAAATAATGTTCAACCCCAAATACAAACCAAAATCACAAAAATATTAGGTTTGCATTTGTCAAAATCCAATACGTTGGCTAAAAAAAGCCAAACTCAACCCAAATACAGAAGAAATGAGTGAGACTAATTCTTTTTTATAAAATTAGTTTGTAAGATTATATGTTAAGAAATGAATTTTAAGCCTAACGCTACCCCCACAAAATCGACTTATAAGGTGAGGTTTGCACCCACTTATATATATTATGAATTGGTCTTATCTCTAGTCGATGTAGAACTTTCAACATGATGATTATTCCTATTTGTATATGGCCTGATAATGAATAATAAATCCAACAAAACTTATAATGCACATAAAAAATTGAATTTAAGTCTAACTCAATCTTGCAAAAATTAACTTATAAGATGATTTACTCTCACTTATATATTTTAAATTGGTCTTACTCTTAATAAATATATTAATAAATGTAGGATTTACAAGAGAAAAGGTATTGATTATTTTTATTAAACGTGTGTGATAATATTAGTGTATATATATCACAACATACATCATACCAAATCATCACAAAGAATTATTTTCGAGAGTTGAACTAAAGAGTAACCAACTTAACATTACTGAAAGATCATTTAACATGAAGTTCATCACTTCAGTTTTACTTCTACTGCTTGTTGTTTCCATTGAGATTGGTATGTTATGTTTTGGTTTGAAATGAATTATTTGTTGTGAAAGAGTTAAATTATTATGAAGTTGAGCATTTTGAATTGTGTTTGTGATGTAGAAAATGAAGGAGGAATGAAAATGGTAGAAGCAAGAAGGTGTGATGAGACATTGTATACTGGGAGTTGTCACGAGAGTCAGTGTCAAAGTGATTGTACCAAAAAGCGTGGAAAATTAGCGAGTGGACACTGCAGTCCCATCGAAGATTGCACGTGCCAATATCCTTGTTAATTAGCTCTTTCGTCTTATCTTTATCATCCACCATTGTTTTCTTATATGAATATTATTTCATGTAATCCACAAATGATGGATCCAAATAAAATCAAATCACTCTTTTCATATTTCTTTCTTCTTTTCTTTTTGTTTAAACAACTTTCTTTATGCTTTCCATTATACATCTTCAAAAACCTAAGGTCAAATACTTAAATATCACCATTTTTTTCATCTAAAATCTTGTGAAATAACACTTACAAAAATATAAATAAATAAATAGAATTTGTCAAATAAATTAATAAAATAATTAAAATGATACAAATCTCCTTTATTTTTAGTTCAACAATAATGGTACAAATTTTTTCTTCATCTCTCTATTCTTTGTCTTTTCTTCTCTTTCGTCTAGGTAATCTCAACTATTATTTATACTAAGTTTTAATTTTGAATATTTATTTACTTTAATTATTATTAATTGTTGTTGTAAGAATTATTTTATAAATTAATCTTATTTCTCTTCTTTTAATAATAATACCATTTTTAATTAATTAACTTTCTTATTTTCTTCATCCTTTTTAATATTTTATTTTAAGTTTAGCTTTTTTACTATTTTTGGAAAATAACAAATTCCTAACTAATATAATTATAATACATTATAACTAAATATTCTGCATAACTATAAAATATTTATATATAAAAGTAAATATGTGTAGTATCTTTACTAAGTAATTAAAGTGTTATGTTTTATTTTAAAAATTTATAATTTATAAGTGATTTAATGTTTTAAGTACTTATAAATTTGGGAACTTCCAATTGAATCTCGACTAAAGTTTTATAGTATATTGAGTATTCAAGAAATTTATTATTTTTAATTGGATCCCTACGGTTGACTTTGATAAACTTAGTGATGTAATTATTAGATGGTTAACGTGTTTATTTTTTGTCATGTCACCTTAATCGATTATTACCACATGTAACTTTATTATTTTATAATTTTATACATATGACGATATGACAAAATATATATATATATATATATATATATATATATATATATATATAATATATAACAATATAACTATAAAACGATATAACAATATAAAGATATGATTATATGACGATATGACAATATAACAATATGATTATATGATTATATAATGATATGGTGATATAAAAATATGACGGTATAACGACATATGATGATATGACGATATAACGACATATAGTGATATGACAATATAACAATATGATGATATAACGATATGACGATAAAACAATATAGCGATATAAAGATATGACGATATACCGATATGACGTTGTGATAATATAATAATATAATGATAAGATGATATATGATATATCGGTAAGACGATATATGATATAACGATATGACAATATGATCATATACGATATAACAATATATGACAATATGATTATATAACGATATGATAATATAATGTTATAACGATATGATAATATGACGATATGATAATATAACAATATAATGATATTATGATATAACAATACGATGATTTAACGATAAAATTTAAAAATTATAAAATTATAATTTATAAAATTATAATTTATAAAATTTTAAAAATAATAAAATAATAAAATTATACGTGGCAACAACTAAAAGGATAACTTCTCAATATAATAACCATGCATGTCAGCCACTTAATAGTAGTGACATTAGGAAGTTAACAGGAAAAAAAAAGGTGAAGTTAAGAGAGAAAGGATTCAATTGAAAAATTTAAATTTATTATATACTCGATATATCATAAAAATTTATTAAAGAGTTGAAAGTTCCGAGATTTATCCAAAATTTAAGACATATTTATAAGTTAAACCACTGAATTATTATAAAATTAAAAACATGCAGTTATAGTAATTTAATAATAATTAATAAAAATCATTAATTATAAAACAATATAATTAAGAATTTAATAATAGTTAATACAATTCATTAATTACAAGACAGTGTAATTAATACGTGACATTGAATATAAGGAGAAATCAAAACCAAAACTTAAGTTACAAAACATGTATTTAAGACTAAATTAAAATCAAAGTTAAATTATACTTTTGATCCTCATTTTCGTAGCAAAATATCAATTTGATCTGTCGATTTTTTTTTATCTCAATTTGATTCTATTTTGGGAAATTTGATGCAATCAAATCCTCCATTAGTGATGTAGTAACGGCGTCAAATGGGGTGTCACGTGTCAGTTCCTAGATTTTTTTTTTAAATTCTTTTTATTATTTATTAATTTTTTAAAATTTTTAAAAAAATTAAAAATTTGTCACGTGTTGATATCATGCCACATGGCAATAATAGTGTCATGTGTCACTATTTGTCATGTGTCATTTTTCTATTCTCAATTTGGTCACAATATTTTAATTTTTGTCTAAATTTAGTCCAAATTTTTGAAAAATTGTGCAATTTTGTCTCTCTCTAAATTGAAACCAAATTTAATTTCTATATAAATGTGCACAAATATTTCAATCAAAATTGATATTTCAAGTAAATATTTTTAACAAGATTAAGTTTATTTTAATTTATATTTTACATTAAACTTTATTTAAATTTTTTTAAAGTTGTTAATAGAAAATATTGCTAATAACAAAAAAAAAATCATAAATTATATTGATATTTTATTACATCATATTTTAATATTGTTTTTTATTTGAATTTATATTTTAAATTATTACATATTTTTAAAATGTGTAAAATTCAATAATTTCTATACAAATTTTTAGTTGGTGTAAAAATAAAAATTATATAAATTTAAGAAAAATTAACTAGCTTATGTAACAATAAAAACAAATAAATTTAAAATTTAAAAACTATTTTAAGTAAAATTGAATGTGAAACAAATTTAAATAAACTTAGTTTTGTTGAAAATATATAATAAAAATATCAATTTGAATAAAAAAATCAAATTTAATAAAAACATTTGTATAACATTTATAGAAAAGTTAATTTTTGTTTCAATTTGGAGGGGATGAAATTGCACAATTTTTACAAAATTTGGGATTAAATTAAGACAAAAATTAAAATACAGGAACCAAATTGAGAATGAGAAAATGACACCTGACATAATAGTAACACGTGACACGATGTTAACTTGACACGTGGCAAATTTTTAATTTTTTTATTTAAAATAAATAAATAATTCAGAAAAAAATAAAAAAATTTAGAAACTGACCCATAAAATTCCATTTAACACCATTACTACACTACTAACGGGAATGACTTGATTGCATCAAATCTCTCAAAATAAAAACTTAATTGAAATAGAAAAAAATAGAGAAACCAAATTAATATTTTGCTAGAAAATGGTGACCAAAAGTATAATTTAACCTAAAATGAATTATCTTTCGCATGGTACATAGATATAACCACCATTGTACTAACTTTTCTTTGTAGGTTCACCATTTCAACATCTTAGTGTTTATAATAATATAATAATTCTGGTTTTGAATGAAGATGATCATGTGTTATCGTTAAACACATTGTGATCACCTGGAGAATTTTTCTTCTCCTGCAAATTTCATCGTATGTGACCTAATTAAATTGGAGAATACAAATATGAGTCTAAACACGTGTAAAAATTTTGACGCATGAAAGATTGTAGTTTAAGCTCAGATGTTTCAGTCACACTTAATAATACATTTTTCTATCAGATTAAATATATTTTTTGCTTTTAAAGTATTTTAAAAAATTGTAGTTCCTTTTTATTAAACTAAATTCAATAGTGGATTTTCAGATAATATATTTGGAATGTTAACATTATTCTAGGTGTACAAAAATAATGACGGTCTCAAATATACAAAATATATCAAAAATTAAAATAAATATTTTCATTTATATACTGATTATTTCAAAATTAAAATTATTTTTTATTTATCAAAATTAATTTTATTTATATCAAAATTAAAATTAATTAATGACTAATTTAATAATTTATTATAATTCTTTATTCATAATAATCGTTTTAATAATTAATAATTTTTTATTTTATAAATCGATTATTATATTAACTAACATTTTTTACTCATTAAAGTTAATTATTATTTAAAAAATTTATTACATTGTATTGTTATAATAATGATCGTTTCAATAATTAATAATTTTTTATTTTATAAATCGATTATTATATTAACTAACATTTTTTACTCATTAAAGTTAATTATTATTTAAAAGTTTTATTACATTGTATTGTTATATTAGCATCGAGTTTCAATGATGTTTTTTAAGCTGAGAACAATAAATTTGATCCCATGGATATTACAGTTCTTTTTGTTTTATCTCTCTTTTCAATAATATTATCCTTTTTACGAACATATAAATAGTGAATATTTGAGTGCCAACTTAATTCAAAAAGGAAATAATCTTCTATATAAAAAAAAAAAGGTTTTTTAAAGTCTTTAAAATTTTACTTTTTATTTTCCCAATTTTTTACCGCTTCAAAGTTTAAAAAATACTTTTAATTTTTAAGCACTGAATTTGAAGGGATGAAATTATATATATTTTTTAAAACAGTTCGAGGTTATAAACAGTAAATCTAGGGGATTAAATATGTATTTGAGAGAATAAACTAAATTTTGAAAATTCAAAAGGTAAAACCGAAATTCACATTAAATTTTAAGACCTAAAAATAATAAACCTATCAGTACATCATATACATAACTTTAAAAATAACGAATTGCAAGAGAAAAAACTATTTAAAATAAACTATATTTATCAAAAAAAATAATCTCTACATGAAAAAAAAAATATTTGAAAAGAAAAAGGAAAATATCATTATATCAAAACAAAAAAAAAAGATAAAAAACATCATAATTAAATATTATTGTTTCCAATATTTTACTAAAAGTAATTTCACTCTTAATAAAATATCTTCCACAATAAACAAATTAAGGGACCAAGACCCCATCTGTGTAATAAAAAACATATGTTTTGTTCTTTTTCGTAGGAAACATCGACAACTTTATATCGTAAATGTTAAAGTATAAATGGAACATTGTATCATTCCATGAGACACGTTTGCGATTATTCTTTTCTTCATTTGACGAGGACATTGAAACGAAGAAGAAAAGAATCAACAAGTTGTGATTATATATATATGTGTGTGGCTTTGGTAGTTTGCATGCATATGAAAGAAGAATTTAATTGATTTGTTTGATTTAGGGTTTGTTGGAAAAATGTTGGAACTACCATTGAACATGGCACTTAGGTTTCCCAATTTGGATTTGAAGTCTTTGCCCTTTGCCCACAACCTCAACCCTGAACTTCTTGGTGGTGTAGTTGCTCTTGTTGCTCTTGGCTTCACTGCTGCTTACATTAACTATCGCACCAAACATCCCAAAGGTACCACTCTTGTGTGTTTTTTTTTTTTTTTTTTACTTAGTTGTTCAAGATTTTACGTGGACGATCAATTCTTATCTTAAATAGTTGGTTTTATGAGAATAATCGTACATAAATTCATTATTTTAATATGATATCAGAGTCAATTTTAATTAAAATTGATAAACTTAATTCAGGCATTTACTTCCTGCACTCAATCATTTTCTTCCTACACCCTGATACTTCCAAAACTCATTTTCCTGGACCAGTAAACAATTTTGGAATGGTTTTTCGTGAAATCAATCATCCTCTCTTTTTATGAAAAACATTTTTCAGAAGCTTTTGATGGGGTAAGAGGAGAAATTTGATGGAGTGCAGGAAGCAATTATCCTTATTTTATCATTCATTTGTCAAGCTATTATCGACCCCTCACAAATATTTACCCTCGCGCACCCATTTTGTGAAAATGGGTTAGGTTTAAACTCTTACTCTTAAAGCGACATGAGATAGAACTGTAAATAAGATTAGACTTTTTATATCGATTATCACTAGAAGTGACATAGAAGTTGACATGATGATAATTTCGTAATAAAGTAGAATACTTTATATGTCGATTCTATCTATAACCGGCATAAAAAGTTGAAGTGGTGACAATTTTATAACAATGTAAAAGATTTTCTATGTGGATTATACCTAAAAGCTACTAGAAAAGTTGGCGCAATTATATCTCTAACTTTCATATATCACTAAAAAATGTTTTACATAATTTTCATAAAATTTAATTACGAAATGATTTATAATTTATTCTAAAAGCAAAACATAGTTTTTTAGACACGAACAAAATATATTTAATCTCATATATTAAAAATACATGTTCTTTGTATTGGTGTACTCAATTTTAACCTATAATGGGATTCAAATAACAAAAAAGAGTGCAAAGTGTGTGACATTTAAAGAAAACTAATCAAAATTAGTTAATTAATATGAAATGAAAGGTGCAAGTCATTAGATTGTTCTTTGCATACAAATTTACTATCAAAAGTGGAGTTTTTTTTTTTTCAGGATGTTTGGACCCCAAAAATTTCAAAGAATTTAAACTGATAAAGAAGACACAGCTGAGCCACAACACTGCAAGATTCAGATTTGCCCTTCCTACTCCTTCTTCAATATTAGGTCTTCCCGTTGGAAAAAACATACTTGTTAGGTTTGGAAAATATTTACATTATATTTCTAATATTATATTTAATTTTTAACATATTTTAAATAAAACATACTATAATTTTGAAAAATAACAAAAAAAAATGTATAAACTTTTTATATTAAGCAGAGGAAGAGATAGCCAAGGAGAAGAAGTTATGAGATCATATACTCCAATCACCTTGGATTCAGATGTTGGATACTTCGAGTTGGTTGTGAAGGTAAAACTTTTGTAGAAAATTATTGCAAAAAGATAAATGAATTCACTTTTTCCATATATATATTTATGATTTAAATACATTTTGTTTCTCCATTTTATTGGTGTATTTGTCACATAATTTCTTAAAAAAAAATATTTTTTTAGATAAAATCACATATCAAGTTAAAAGAGTCAATGCTACCACAACATGAAATACAATGTAATTTTTTTTAAAGACTAAAAATTAAAAATTCCAAGATATTTAAAGATAAATACATATTTAAGTTTGTGTTTATTATTATTTTGTTGTAATAATCATATGATATACATTCTATTTTTTTCCAAGCAGATGTACCCAAATGGAAAAATGTCCCACCATTTTAGACAACTGAAGGAAGGTGATTATTTGGCTGTGAGGGGTCCAAAGGTATTGATTTTATTTAATTAGACAAAATAATATTTAATTAAAAAATAGAGTTAAATATGTTTTTGGTCCTTCAAATTACAGTGAAATTTAAAATTATTCCATCTTCAAAAATTTTAACCAATTTAGTCCTTCATATTTAAAAATACGTGAATTTAGTCTTTTTTTAATCAAATTTTGTTAAGTTTATCTGACGTTTCAAGCGTATCTCATGATAGTATTTGAATTGTTTACACTGCTTGATACATTTTTACTTTAATGTTATCTCAAATATTATCATAAAATACGCTTAAAATATCAAATAAACTTAACAAAATTTGATACGAAGGACTAAATCTACGTATTTTTAAAGATGAGAGACTAAATTGATATAAAGTTTTGAAGAAAAACTAATTCCAAAATTCAGTGAAACTTGAAGGACAAAAACATATTTAACCCTACAAAATATTAGAACATAGAGGGGTAGATGTTTAATAAAGATATTAGTAATAATTTATATTGTTTAAAGATTTTATAATAGAGGGAGAGATAAAATATTTCCTATAGAGAATATGTTGTTAGGAACCTCAAGATTTTCAAAGCTATAAAAAGTGTTATATTGTAAATATTCTTAGTACAAAAGACTTACAAAATATTATTTAAGATATTAAAGGGAGATCTATTAGTAGAATAAAAATTGAATGAGATTTTAATTATATGTAACATGAAGGACCTACTAACAAATATATATTTAATATTAATTGTATGGTTTATAACTGTAGGGACGCTTCAGTTACAAACCTGGCCAAGTTAGGGCATTTGGAATGATTGCAGGAGGCTCAGGCATAACTCCTATGTTTCAGGTGTAAACTTTTTTAATAGATTCTATTATTACAAAATATTTGTTTATATATTATAAATTTATTATAAGAAACTGTTAAATTATTGGTAAAATTTCAGTAATAAAAAAATGTTGTTAAAATAGAATTTATTGATATATTTTATTAGCATATTTGAAAAAAAATAATTACTGATAAAAATATTTATTAATGAAATTTGTTAATAAATAAATTAAACCTTGATCTTCCTACTTACTAGTTTGGTTGGTTGAATGGATCCAAAAAATTTTATTAAATTAAATATTCATCATTAAGTATTTTTTTTTTACATTACTATACACATTAAATTTAGGTTTTATTCATTATTGTTTGGAAGTAATAAATAGAAAATGAGGTTATGTTTCTTTGTCCTCATTTTCTTGTTGCAGATCATAAGAGCCATTCTAGAAAACCCTAAAGACAAAACCAAGGTGCATCTCATTTATGCCAATGTAACAGTGGATGACATTCTATTGAAGGTAATCTTATTACTAAAATTCTTATTACTAAAATTCTTATTACAATTTGAGTTTACTATGTTATTTATAACTTTTGTTCCTATCAAATATTATTATTTAAGTTATTATTTTCATTTCAAGTTTATTTAAAGGTAAATATTTCATCAGATATATTTCTTCCTTTACATGACTTAAATTCACTATTGTAATAATTTTGACTCGTTGTACAATCGAGATCATTTATATTAATTCAACTTATTTCTTTAAATCAATTTCTTAGCATATTTTAAAAATGATAAAATATATGCTTTTAGTTCCTAAAAATGGAAATAAAATTAAAATTTGTCTATGTTTTAAATTTTGAAATAATTTGATCCTTAAACTTTAAAAGTTAATAGATATAGTCCTTCTAATTCAAGTACGTAAAATATTTTTGACTTGTTAAACGAAATTTGGGGAAGACATTTGAGGTTTTAAACCATTTGATACATTTCAACTCAAATGTCATCCTAAAATACCATTTAATAATAAAATAAAATAATGTTGTTGGTTTAAAAAATTTATATTTATCCATTTTTTAAGTTTGGAGACTAAAATGTACCAAAATCTGGGACAAGAATGAATTTCAATTTCACCTATAAGTTTACAAGGTAAAACATATTTAACCATTTTAAAAATTATCTCATTTATTTATTTTTATTTAGCATTTTATTTAAATTAAAAATGTTTCATACATATTTATTTTTATTTGGTGTTTTTTAAAATGATGTGTTTGGTGGTGCAGGAAGAACTAGATAATTTTGCAGACAAATTTCCTCAAAGATTTGAAGTATATCATGTTCTTAATAAGGTCTGTTCTTGTATAATATTCAAACTTTTCATACCAATATATTTTTAAATATCTCAATCATTTTTAAAAAAAAGTTGGATCAATTTTATTTCAAAAAATCTTTTCACCAATAAGAAATAAAAGTTTTTATTATCATTTTCTCACAATAAAGTTGAATAATGAAATGGTCATCAATGTCTCTGGATTTAAATGTTTGAATTTTCATTATTAATTACTTGCAGCCTCCTCAACAATGGAATAGTGGCATTGGGTTTGTATCGATGGAGATGATTAAGTCACATTGCCCTGAACCAGCGAAAGATATTCAGGTTACTGTGTATTAACAGCATCTTAATTAAGAATAGACTTAAAAATAATAAATTTTTTTACCATCTTTAGAAGAAGAAAAGAAAAATAAATCATAAATTAAAAGTAATTTGTTAATCAAAAAATACATAAATTAATTTGTACAAATATCTTATTTTAGAATCTCTAGATCAGGTTTTTTTTTTTTTAACTTACATAAGCTAGTTACGTATATGAAGATATTTTTTCAAAAACTTTCTTCTAAAAGTGCTTATAAATATGTTTATCCAAACAAATTTTAAATGCTTTAATTTTGCACTATCCAGAATTCGAGTTCTTCATTTTCAAAATAGACAATCAAGCTTCCTATTAAAAAAAGCCTGCAATTTTGTTGTTATCATCTTTGATTTTTCATACATTTATTTCTTTTAGTTTAATTAATGAAATTTTTATACCAAGAAAAATACCCAAGTACATTAATAAAAGAAATAATATTAGAGCTTGTAGTTTTTTTGATAATTTGTTCTTAAAAAACCTTTCAAGAAATTGAAAAGAAATTATATTTAAATTATTTTATATGAGATCATACTCAAACAAATTAAGTATTTGTTTGTTTAGTAAAGTTGTAGGTTTAATTTTATTTTATTTTTATATATATATAACTACAAAATTATGAAACGTTTTCTAAATTATGAAAAAAACTACAAATTCTAAGTCTATGTTTCAATCCTTTGAAAAGTTGTTTATGAACAACTTTGACCGAATTCCAAACTCTATCTCGAATGCAGTATTTAACCCCCATAACATAAATTGGACAAAATTGTAGTTAAATCTGAAGAAAAATAATCCACTCTTACATTGCACACAATAGACATGGCCAGATAATTTATTACTTTATATTTAAAATAAAAATGGTTAAATTTTTGCAGATACTAAGGTGTGGTCCACCAGCAATGAACAAAGCCATGGCTACTCACCTTGATGCACTCGGCTACACATCAAACATGCAGTTCGAATTCTAAGCTTCAATCTAATTCCTTTCATTCTATGCTTCTTCTCACCTACTTGTCATATGTGTGTGCTTAGCAAATTTAATCACATTATTCATTTCAAGAATGTAAAGTTATGAGAATGACACTTATGAGCTTACCTTGTGTTTGGATGAAACATTTCAACAATGCTTAGAAATTAAAATTGTTTGTATTTGAATTGCTTGTAATTAAATTCCATTCATTTTTTAAATAACTTCTTTGGATAAGGACATTAAAATACCGGACATTTCAATTTCTTGTTTGGAAAAAATAAATTGAATTTATTGTGAGATAAAATTTAATTTTAACAATATTTATTTTACGCTTAATTATGTTTTGAGTTCATGATAAATTTGGAAACATGCTCGACAATCCAGATGGGTCGAGCAGACCCAACTACGCAACCAGATTGGTTAGACCCGACGACCCATCCGAGCTGGACCGACTGGGAAGCCCAGACAGGCTGGGTGGCCCGATGATCTAGAGGCCTGATAGCCCATACTGCACGATTGTGCCATCAAGTTCGTCAATATGGCACGGTCCAACCCATCTAGGTCATTGGCCCAATGCTCTAGACGGGTCCGACAACCCGAATGGGCCCGACGATCAAGACGGGTTCGACGACCTGGACGAGCCCGAAATCCAGACGGGGCCGAATACTCGGACAGGTTTGACAACTCGGACGGGCCCGTACACCCAGACGGGCCCGAAGACCTGGACAGGTCCGACGACTAGGATGGGCACGAGGACCCGGACAAGCCCGACAACTCGGATGGGCCCAACGACTTGGACACGTTCGACGCCCTAGACGGGCCCGACAACTCGTACGAGCCCATTCAAACCGTCAGGTCCGTCCGGGCCGTCGGGACCGTTCCGATAGTCTAGCCTGTACGAGTCGTCGGGCCCGTCTAGGTCGTCGGGCCCGTCCGGGTCGTCGGGCCCATCCGGGTCGTCGGGCTCGTTCGGGTCGTCGGGCCTGTCCGGGTCGTCGGGCATGTCCAGGTCGTCGGGCCCGTCCGGGTCATCGGGCATGTTCAGCTCGTCGGGCCCGTCCGGGTCGTCGAGTACGTCCGAGTTGTCGTGCCCATCCGGTCGTCAGGCCCGTCTGGGTCGTCGAGCATGTCCGGGTCTTCGGGCCCGTCCGGGTCGTCGAGCCCGTCCGGGTCATCGGGCATGTTCTGGTCATCGGGCCCGTTTGGGTCGTCGGGTACGTCCAAACCGTCATGCCCGTCCAGATCGTCTAGAATGTGAGGTTGAGTGAGAAGAATTTCAAATTTCACCTATTTTGAGGGTATTTGAATTTCTACTAATTTAGCTAATTGAAATCCTTCAAAAAAATGCTTGCATTTGAAATGCTTTTTAATTTCTCTATCCAAACAAAGTATTTCATTACAAAGAAATCTAAATTCTTCAAAAAAATAAATTGCTTCATTAAAATACACTATCCAAACACACTCTTAGTGTTTCTTTCTACTTGCCAAACAGCCAAATGTGCATAATAAAAATGCTCCTCCTAATTCTGACTATCAGAAATATATATATATATATATATATATATATATATATATATATATATATATATATATATATATATATATATATATATATATAAGCTCTGCATCAACATCTTTTCATTTCAAGTATTATAATCCTTCTACACAATGATTATAGTAAGTATACTCTACAAAGAAACTATCAAATTCATTGAAGCACCGTAAAACGTTTTGTGTAATTTCTTTCCCTTCTTGGCTTGAATTCAAAAGGCCGGGGACTCTTAAGCATGACTATGGTTAGCCTGTACCCACAAGGCATAAATTTCCCGATCTTTTACTCTGCATAAATGCCAATATAACACTTTACAAATAACTTATATCAATGAAATCAATCAATGAACAAAATCAATGATATCATTACAACATTTTACACTAGAAACCAATGGGGTGCAAGAACACAGAAATCGATTTTTAACTCTTGTGAAGCTACAAAGCAGAAAGCTAGACTTCAAGGCCAGTTATTAATTTCTTAGTTCAAGCATCAATTTCAAATCAAAATAATATACTCTATATTTCAAGTAGGAAGACTTGATTATTTTAGCATATTATCTAAAGAGGATTTTTGTAATCTTGAAGCACCGAGACTGTGACAAGGATGACAGAAAAGTGAATTTCTTTTCTTCATATGTGAAGGAATTCAGTGAATGTCTCTAGTATGATTTAAAATGATTACTGAAAAATAAATAAAAAAAAAAAAACAGTAAGGACAACTGGTCAAGAAATACTGAGCAAGCATAAAATAATGTAGGCTTAATACCATATAAAATTTTAACTCAAGAGGCAACATATTTGATTCGAGTATCATGAAGTCAAAACTACAGGTCAAGTATAGAAAGTTGACTTACAAATGCATGTCAACTCGATCAATTTCAGGGAACAAGTTAATATAGAAGCGAAATCCATCGGGGCTTACATCTCTGCATAGTAAACCTGGAAAAAATTCCATGAGATTCAGAATCAGAGTAGTATTTTACCATGTATAACAGTCGGTAGTATATGTTCCATAATGACTGAACAGATGTATAGTTGGTAAAGTCTGTTGCGTCTGACAATCTGTTATGTTTTATCCTCTTAGTTAGATATTGATCACAGACTGTTAAATGTTACACAGCTATATATAGCTGATCTCTTATCATTTTTATCTTCACATATACAATTTAACTCGTTTGGATATTCCTTTTTCTTTTCTTTGAACCTTAACATGGCATAAGAATAAGCTTCATATTGTAGATCCCATATCAACTAAAAATATGATCAAACTATGGTATATAAATGAGATGCAAACTTAATCTTATTAGTCGATGAAATGAGATTGAGTTAGGCTTAAAATCTATTTAAAATGGTATTAGAGTCTATTTTAATAAGATTTGTTAGGCCTATCATATTCCCTAGAAGTGAATTAGAGATCTCACATCGCCTAAAGATATAACCAAATTATTGCAGCAACAAGATCAACTTCTACTTTCTTGGCTACAATCTCAATTTCTCATTATATACTCTCATGTAGGCTACAAATCTCCATGGCAACTTTGGGACAAGATTCACAACTACTTCCACTCACACACTAAGCTTGTGCTCGAAAGTTTAGATGTGAACTTCACAATACTTCCTTGTATGTTAGTTCAATTTCTGATTACCTTCTTTGTATTCAAAACCTTGTTTATGAAGTTACTGCTATTGTAGTGATGATGTCTGCAGTAAAGAACATCTTGACATTATACTTGAAGTTTGGCTAAAGGAATGAGTCCACTAAAACTAGGATTATTTATTTAAAAACAATACCATAATTACAGGGATTTGTTAGCTCTCTATATTTTCTAAAATAAATGGTAGGCTCATGTATTTATAAGTCCAATGACCTCATTGAACTACAGAAAAAATATATTATTCTTTTAAATTTAAGAGTAGGTATGCGCATTTAAGCTTCAAGGGGTTTGCAGACTCTATCAAAAACAAACAGTGAATAGTTACCACAGATAAAGTCACCCTTAAAGTTGTGTAAAGATTGTTTGGTGGGGAAACAACATAGAGATCCTTTTTCAAAGAGGAGCGATTGGAGAGCTACTCATTCTTCAATTATTACAGGCAGATACTTGTGGAACCATTAAGCATGTGTCTAACAGAAAAAGAGGTACTTGCTTACTTTTAGAAAACACATGTTTATTTTTTGATAGAAAAGTTAACAAGTGTATGTCTCAACGTCTTGAGCATCATTTGTCTACAGTTAAAAGGATACTTGTATCTCAAGGGTGTAATTTCTTAGGGACTATATTTAGAGCCGTTTTTGCCCAATGATATGATGTAAAAAAGGTCAATATAGTTCTGGGTTTTCTTTGTGATTACGTGGCTGAATTGTCACATGGGAACAAGAGAAGGTCAACCATTCATGTTCTCATGATAACAATGCATATAGTGGGAATTAAAAGCAACACAACACTAGTGGGAGTTAATTGCTAATGGACAATTGAGACCACTAACTAAGATTTAATGTGGAATGTAGTGGGCCTTATTATGGTTGTCAAAAGTGACACATAATTTAGCCTATAAAACGGTGTACTTGTAATGCAATGGGCGATGTATGAATTCTAAAAGAAGATTAATTTTTCTATTTGTCCAATCTTCAGAATTCTAGATTATAAGAACCCCAAATTTGATCTTATTAGGGTCACATGTGGCTATCAACACTGTAAAATAAGATGAAATAGGGTTTTGGGATTAATCTCCCTTGTGTAAACCCTACACAAAGGACAGTTTATTTATATTGATAATGGGCTAAAAACCCAGAAATACATAATGGGCTGAGCCCAACTATGAAACACAATATTATATCATCTAACACTCCCCCTCAAGCTGGTGCATACAAATCGTATGTACCAAGCTTGTTACAAAGATAATCAATTCTAGGTCCTCGAAGAGACTTAGTGAAAATATCTGCTAATTGATCACTTGAGTTGACAAACTCGGTCTTGATGTCCCCGGATAGGATTTTTTCTCGAATGAAGTGACAGTCAATTTCAATGTGTTTGGTCCTCTCATGAAAGACAGGATTAGAGCTAATATGAAGAGCAGCCTGATTGTCACATATGAGTGTCATTTGAGTGACATCTCCAAATTGCAATTCTTGAAGCAATTGCTTAAGCCAAACAAGTTCACATGTGGCTAAAGCCATAGCTCTATATTCTGCTTCTGCACTAGATCTTGCCACAACACTTTGTTTCTTGCTCTTCCAAGAGATCAAATTACCACCAATTGAGACACAATATCCGGAAGTAGATCTTCTGTCGGAAGGAGATCCTGCCCAGTCAGCATCTGAATAACATACAACTTTTGTATCAGAGTTGGAATCATATAGTAAACCTTTTCCAGGAGAGCTTTTGATATACTTTAATATGCGAATAACTGCATTCCAATGTTCTTCACATGGGGAATTAAGGAATTGACTCACCACGCTAACAGCAAAGGAAATATCAGGACGAGTAACAGTAAGATAATTCAACTTTCCAACTAACCGTCTGTACTGTTCAGGATCTGAGAAAGGCTCCCCCTGTTTAGGTAGAAGTTTAATATTAGGATCCATGGGTGTTTCTACTGCTTTAGAATTCATTAATCCAGTTTCCTCCAGAATATCCAATGCATATTTCCTCTGAGATATGACAATACCACTATTGGATTGTGTTACTTCAATACCCAAGAAATACCTGAGTTTTCCAAGATCTTTGGTCTGAAAATGACGACAAAGATGTTGCTTTAAGAGGGAGATGCCAAGGTTGTCGCTTCCTGTGAGAACAATGTCATCAACATACACTATTAAGTAGATACATCCAGCACTGGAGTGACGATAAAAAACTGAATGATCCACTTCACTGCGAGACATGCCAAATTGTTGAACAACACTACTGAATTTTCCAAACCAGGCCCGAGGAGACTGCTTTAGGCCATATAAAGATTTGTGAAGACGACAAACCAATCCAGAAGACTCCCCCTGAGCAACAAAACCCGGAGGTTGCTCCATATAAATTTCTTCATTCAAATCGCCATTGAGGAATGCATTTTTGACATCAAGTTGGTGAAGAGGCCATTGGCGAAGAGCAGCCATGGCAATGAATAAGCGAACAGATGCCATCTTGGCCACTGGAGAAAAAGTATCACCATAATCCAAACCAAAGATCTGTGTGTAACCTTTGGCAACAAGGCGAGCTTTGAGACGGTCAACAGTGCCATCAGGGCCAACTTTGATAGCATAGACCCACCTGCAACCAACAACAGATTTCCCGGATGGTAATTGAACAAGATCCCATGTTCCACTATGCCTGAGAGCACTCAATTCATCAAGCATGGCCTGACGCCAACCAGGGTGGGCTAATGCATCACCTAAAGACTTTGGAATTGACAAAGAGGAAATAGACGAAAGGCATGTATAGAAAGATGGAGAGATTCTATGATAACTCAAAGCAGCATAATGAGGGGAATGATTACGGGTAGAACGCATACCTTTACGAAGTGCAATGGGAAGATCAGACTCAGTTGTTGGAACCGGAGGAGACAAATAACTCGGCACTTGATGTGAGTCATGTGTTGGTGGTTGGCAACGATGTCTTCTGCTATAAACCTGAAGAGGTGGTCTATCCGCAATAGGTACACTCGGAGGTGGCTGAGGAGAATCCGAGGTGGCACTGGAAGTGGGCACACTAGGAGGATCACACACAACAGGGATATCTATAGTAGTAGATGGTGGCTCACAACGAGAAGAGGGGTGTGTGAAGTAAAAAGAAGACTCGTCAAAGGTGACATCAGCGGAGATAAAATGACGGTTGAGGGAAGGAGAGAAACACTTATACCCTTTTTGTGAGCGGGGGAATCCTAAGAAGACACATTTGTGGGCTCTCGGAGACAACTTATCCAAGCCAGGACTAAAATCATGAACAAAACATGTGGACCCAAAGACTTTAAGAGGTAAAGGGTGAAGAGGGTCGTGAGGAAATAAAATAGAATGAGGAACTTGGTTATGCAAGACTGAAGAAGGCATGCGATTAATAAGATAACAAGCAGTAAGAACCGCATCACCCCAAAAATGTGAAGGAACTGCACCATGAATTAAAAGAGTGCGAGTTGTTTCAATAAGGTGCCTATTCTTGCGCTCAGCCACTCCATTTTGTTGGGGTGTATAAGCGCATGATGTTTGATGAAGAATGCCCTGAGAAGCCATAAAATGTTTGAAGGATTGAGAGAGATATTCACGACCATTATCACTCCGCAAATTTCGAATAGAAACCCCAAACTGTGTTTTAATTTCATGAAAGAATGATTGAAAAATAGAGAACAACTCAGAACGATTTTTCATTAAATATAACCAAGTACATCTTGAATAATCATCAATAAAAGTAACAAAATACTGAAAACCTAAAGTAGACTTAACACGACTAGGTCCCCAAATGTCCGAATGAACTAATGCAAAAGGGGACAAAGCTCGTTGTGAGACACTACAAGGAAACGAACTACGACTATGCTTTCCTAATTGACAAGACTCACACGACAAACTAGATAACTTGGACAAGCTGGGGACAAGTTGTTGCAGTTTGGCAAGGCTGGGATGACCAAATTGTGCATGAAGAAGGGATGGTGATTCCATAGCTGCGCCAACATGTGAAGGAGGACGAAGATGATACAGACCATGAGACTCACATCCGGTGCCAATCATGTGTCTCGAACTCCGGTCCTGTAAACAAACAGAATCTTTGGTAAAGGAAATAATACAATCAAGAGAACGAGTTAGGCGACTGACAGATAATAAATTGAATGGAGACCCAGGAACATAAAGAACATGATCAATGGATATGGATGGAAAAATATTAACAGTACCAACACCATGAGATGAGACTCTAGACCCATCAGCCATTGTAACTGAGGGTAAATGATCCAGACAAGACAAAGAAGAAAACAAAGATTTGTTACCAGTAATATGGTCTGTGGCGCCTGAGTCAAGAACCCAAGGACCAAGAGAATCAGAGTGAGTCAGGCCAACGAATGATGTACCTGTGCGTGCAACAGAGGCAGATGTAGTGGAACTAGAACTCTGACGTTCCTCATACCATTTGAGAAAGTCGTTGAAAATGGCAGGGTGCCCTGCGGTATCAGATGAAGTAGGATCCACAGTGGCTGATCGGGGAGGAGGATCAGAGTGAACTACTGCAGCAGACCGAGGAGGACGTCCATGTAGAGCATAACATTTGTCAATCTTGTGGCCTAATTTGCCACAATGGTCACACTTGGGTCGTCCCTTTCCCGGCTTGCGAGAACGATTGCGATCATCCCGCTGAGAGACCAAGACTGAGGAATCATCAGCACAAGTAGATGTATCAATGATTTGTTTTCTTGGCACACGTAAAAGGGCAGAACTAGTAGCAGTGAAGTTGGGCACAACAGGAGACCCCAAAATCTGGTCGCGAACATGGGAATATTCATCAGAAAGACCATGTAATGCCAACAACATAAAGAACTTTGATCGTTGCTCAAGTTCTTCAGCTGGAGTGGAGGCCGGAGGCAATAACTCATTAAACTCATGCAGAAGGGCATGAATTTTGCCCAAATATTCAGCCATGGGTCCAGGACTCTGCGGAGCAACAACTTTGAAAAGATCCTGACAAACACCATAAAGACGCTGAGTGTCATTGGTGTATAACAACTTGGCCTGTGCCCAAACGTCTGAACATGTTTCATATGAACGAAACATTTGTTTCAGCGAAGAGTTAATGGTGGACTTAATGACGATGCATAATTGGGCATCAATTTTCGTCCAGCGGAAAACTTCATCTGCAGCAACTGTAGTTACACTCTGGGTGAGATGATCTTCATATCCTTGACTCTTGAGCCAAAGTTTGATATCGGATGCCCATGTCGCGTAATTTGTGCCATCCAACTTGTCAATGGATAAATGCACATTGACGTAGTTGGTATAAACAGAGGGTTCAGACAGCGGAGTGCTTGAAGATGACACACCCGAATTGGCAGCGGAAGAAGCCATAGAGGGAGAAACCCTAAAAATTCAAGGTGCTCCGATTGAAACAACAACCACAGATTCAGAAAGAGCTCAAGAAGGCGATTCAGGCGAAGTTGATCGGCGCAGAAAACGACCGGCGACGCGCCATCACGCGCGGCGGAGAGGTGGCGGCTGCCGGAGCTTGCGGCGGCGCGTGGAGGCGCGTGAGAACTCCGATGGCGGCGATCTCTGCGGCGTTGGAGTCGCCTGGCCGAGACGAACAAAACCGTCTGGTCGTCGGTCGAAACTGCAGCTCCGGCGGCGGCGGCGGCGGCGGCGGAGGCGACGGTGACGACGGTGACGACGGCAGAAGCGGCGGCAATGAGCGGCGGCGGGACGGTGGCTGTAGTAAACTAACCTAAGCTCTAGATACCATGTAAAATAAGATGAAATAGGGTTTTGGGATTAATCTCCCTTGTGTAAACCCTACACAAAGGACAGTTTATTTATATTGATAATGGGCTAAAAACCCAGAAATACATAATGGGCTGAGCCCAACTATGAAACACAATATTATATCATCTAACAAACACCATAACTTATCACTTACCTTCTCATCCCCCTCCCTCCCTCGGAATGTTTCGAGGGCCAAATCTTGTGTCCTGATGGGTCAAGACACAAACTGCTGTAGCCCATTCCAGCACTGATGTTGATTATCTTAATTTAGCTCTCACAACAACTGAAATCTCCTGAATTCAGTCTTCTTGGAAGTTCCACACACCTATTCTAGGATTTATAGTGATAATTTGAGCATGGTGGCTATTGCTCACCATCCTGTACTTCATGCTTGCACTAAGCATATGGAACTGGATCTCTTTATGTTCATAAACGAGTAATAAGTATAGAACTTCAAGTTGTGCATGTTCATGCATCTGATCAGTAAGCAGATGCACTAACCAAAGATGTTTCTCCTGCTCAGTTTGTTGATATTCGCTCCAAGCTCATAGTGGCTGAATCTTTTGATCTTTGTGGGGAGCATTAGAGTAGTATTTTACTATGTAAAACAGTTAGTAACAATCTTTATGTTTTCTGTTCTCAGTTAGTTAGATATTAGTTACAATATGTTAAATATTACACAGTTATATATAGCTTATCTCTTATCTTTTTGTATCTTGTCTAAGAATTTTTCTCAAATTCAAATATTCTTCTTTATTTTCTGAGCCTTAACAATCACAAGCCGGTTATGTAGCTAAAAGCCTAAAATATTGAAGAGTGATCCAGCAGCATACCTTTGCTCTCAGCAGATAAGAGATGTTCCTTTGCCATTGCTGGGGCAACCCCTAGTGTCCTTGCAGCATCACTAGCACTTATCCCAGCTCGAAGAGCATCAGGTTTCATAACAAGCATCTTTACTTTATTGAAAACCTAAACCAAATAGCAGTTAGTCATTTTAGTCTAATTTTACCTCCTACCATTTCCACATTAGTAAAAGTTGAAGTGAAGATGAAAAAACGTTCATGAAGACTGACAACCTAAAAACATAAACTAAGGAAAACCTCCATCATATTTAATATAAGAGTGACCGTGAAGAAGATTGAAATCATCTAAATATAATCTCATGTCCACGTAGCAACCTATTAAAGGTAAGATAGAAGAATAATAATATAAAATATAATTTGGCATACGTAATACATTACAGATAAAAACTCAAGTAAAAACTAAGGGGAGATCCAAACATCAACTTTAGAGCTCAAATAACATGATGAGATGTTTTGTTAAATAACTGTAGTTGAATTACTTTTCACGTAAGCAATTGGAAAGGGAGAAAGTGGTTTACTGCTTTGCACAAACTAATCAAAAGGCCATATCACTGGATTACTGGTTGAATCCCTGGTCCAGTAATCCAACCAGAAGTGATGCAAACTGCAACCAACCAAATGTATGCAAGAGTAACTAGCTAGTTCATCCATCTTCCCATGTCATTTTTTTTAAAACATTTGTTAAAATGAGAACAATATTCCAAACATAAAGCTAAAAAATCCTTAAGGCAAGTGAAATTAAAGATGTGTCAAAGCATTTTGATACAAATATGGTTTCGTTAATAAGGATAAATTGCTATGTAAATATAAATAAGAGAAGAATATCAGTTGGTAAGTTACGCAGATATTGCTAGTTAGGAATTTATAACTGCAAGCAGTCGGGTAATGTCATAACATAAATAAAGCATGGTTCTTCTTGTACATTTTCGACAGATTGAAATGATAATAAAAATGTGCAGTGCACACTTTATCTGATTTTTGTTTCTCTTTTCCCTCTCTATCCTCTCTATACTGTTATTCTTCTTTATCTTTTCCAGTTAAAAATCTATAACAGTGATAACAAGAGCCCATTATCCATGGCCACTATATCTTCTACAATAATAGCATGGCAGCTTGTATCATTTTCAAACCTAGTAGGGTAGCTATAGAGCCTGATTTCCAACCTTGGCATAGCCTCACCAACATATCCCTTCTAAACATTCAGTCATCAGGTGATCCTTGTCTTCACTTCTACTCTGCAGACCTTACAATGCCACCAACTGTGACATTTCCATACTCCCTAAATGTGAACCCGGAAGAGAAAATTTTCCTTAGGTGAAAGTAGCAACAAGTAATGAGTAACGGAAGATCATTAAATGTACAGATCAGAAATTAACCGTACATTCCAAATTAGTTTCCCAGACAAGATGAAGAGGCAAAGTAACAAAGACTACCAGGATTTGAGTTAAAAAGATCGGCTACTCTTTCTATGGTTTCTGCCATCTCCTCAAAATCTGTCAATTTAGGATTGTAGTGTGTGGCCACTAGGCAGCCAATTAGAAATAGACTGAACTCGAAAAGCTAACTCAAGAAATGATTTCCCAAGGCCGTAGTTTGGCCATATTCTTAGTCTATGTGCAACATTTAACACACCCTGCACTACCAGCATTGGTCATCAACCCAACTTCGAGACCAAACAGGCTTTAATAACATATTAGAATTAACAAAACTTAATTTAAATCAAAAGCTAAGTCAAGGGAAGAGGATTACCCTATCCTTAAAAGTTAAAAGGAATATTTTTAGTCTGTTTCACAGTTGATTCAGATGTTGTTAAGACTTTACCCAACACTTTTAATATTTCATTGATAACTAAAATATTCATTGACCTCTACGAAGCATGCTGTTTAGGAAGGCTCATCAGTTGCGTTCCATTTCATGATCGTCATCAGCTTCTGCTTACCCTTTTTAAACTTACATTTACTGATCATGTGTGGGGACTAGCTCCTATGTTATCATCTGGTGGAATCTAAGACAATGTAACTTTAGCTGATGCATGCACACTAAAGTCGAGGGCTGTTATCTTTCATTAGTTTAAATCTATCACAGAGTAGCTACCAAACAAAAGCAAATCTATCCAGTCTGATGGCGCGATGGGTGTTTGCCCGGTACACAATATCAAAATGAGACTGTTAGAACATAACAAACAACAAAGCCTTATACCACTGTTGAACATAAACATTACATATTGTAGAAGTCTAGCCCTTTTTGCTCAAGCATCACACTTCTTTTATTAGGAGCATGCCTTCCTGACTACCACTTGTCTTGTATCATTAACAGACTTACATAACCTCTCTTAATAACAAAGACCTTCAGACCAGAGTGTCTGATTATAAATTCCTTAGCTACAAGTATTCCAACCATGAAGAATATAGTGTTTCTCAATATGATAGATTTTATATCTCTGTATATCCTTTCCATGTTTCATTTAAGTCAGAAAACTCCCCACTCTCTATCCAATCCCATTCTCCTCATTTCAGCATGACCATTTCTTCTTTCATTTCCCATTACTCATACTTCATCTTTTTCTGCTTTAATTGACTACTACTTCTCCAATCTCCATACACAAACAAAATTCTGTTTCATCAGAATATTTAACCTATTAGCAGCCAATCAAACATCAGATTTGAATAACACCCTTTTAATAAAGGACATGATTACTAGATGAAGTTTATTTGCAGTAACCTCCTGGTTTTGAATCTCCTAATAAATATCCAGTTTTCAAGCCAGGCTGCTGTGATTCATGTAACTATGCTCTTTATGTCAGTCCTAAATGGCGTAGGAGAAGAAAACCCAACCTCTTTGTGGGACCCACCCTGGCCAATAACACTGTCAGTGAACAGGGAAGAATCTAAGTAAAAGTTTAAGGATATCACGGTTCATTACAAAAACACGGGTAGAATAAATACAAGCCATTCTACAACAATACACAAACTTCATATTACAATTTCACAAATTGTATAAGGATGACTTTTGCAGGTAAATAACAATAAAAAACCAAAAACAACCACCACGGAAGGAAAGATAAATCGAACTTACCTCCTCATCACTATGAGACTTAGTTTGTATCACCATGACTCCACTATCAAACTTCCGTAGAACCACCGGGCTGAAACAATAGAATAACATAATCAAAGCACGGAAATACAACAACCAAAAAGGGTATTGCATTGAATTATTAAACAGTGTAGAATCCTAACAAGTTGGTTAAAATCTGGATTTTACCACAAAGCAGGAAGAGGGGTGCAAAATGTAAACTTGTTAATTGAAAGTAAGATTTTACAAAATTCATAATCATGCACAATATTCTTAAATCATAACCATATTGCCACTTTAGTTCAGCATGGTGACCGAGCTAACATAATAAAAGGTGGGTTGGGTTCAAACAATAACAGGAAAATTCCAATACCAAAACCTGACAACTCCAAACAAAAAATAATCTAGAAAAAGCAAAACAGAAAAAAAATGGTGACTGGTGCAGGGAGCCATGGAGGGTGGCAGCTGACTCAAAAAGACAGAGAATACAGTGGTTCGGGTTCATTATGAACCAGAAGCGGCAGCTTCATCCTTCAATTACAGTTAGCAGAAGACAAAGAAGAAGCTTCACATATCACTAACTTTTAAAGCAGGTACAATGCTAACTTTATAACAGGAATGAAAATGAAACTTGGCCAGCTTCAAATAATCTTAAAATCATAATTTTACCACTTGAATTGAATCACGATTTTACAACAATTTCACTCCAACTACAATTTAATCCCAAATTTAAAAGCCATGGAACAGAGTAACAGAAGTAATTTAAATAGAAGATAATGCCATACATACACATCAAACTTCTCCCACAGAGAACATGCTTGCAACAAATCATCAGGAGAGATCAATTCTGTTTATTATACAATCAAAACAAGGGGAGCATTAGTTCAAAAAATGCATTACTTGATAGAAATTTTCTAAGAGAACACAGAAGGAAGTATTGGAACCTGTGCCACGAGCACGATTGAATAGACAATATATATCAATAAGATTGATAATTCCCCCAGCTTTCTCAAGTGGAATTTTAACAAAATCTGCCAACTAAGCATTAGCAAGGAGATTAGATTGCTTTAAACAAATACAAAACAAAATAAAAGAAAATTAAAAAAGGCCATTTTATATTGGTACTTTTATTCAAGTGAGAAAAACTAAAAGAAAATTATATGGGCACAACCTGAAGGTGTTACAAAATATCAAAACCAACAACCCACATCCCCAGGAATGAGACAGAATGATCTTTTTCTACGTTATTGCACAAGAAAGAGAGTCAAAAGACCACTATTGTGCAATCCAAAGAAACAGATACTGTTTGACAATCTTGTGCATGCATCAAATTTTAACCACAGCTTTGTGTACATGAAGCATATTTTCTGTTTCTAAATTAACCGAGGATATTCTAATCTTGGTTTACTTTCAAAATGGTAAATTTTTTCAACGACCTAAGTAACAAGAATGCCCCCAATAAAAATAGCAGCAATAAAATGCTCCACAGTAACAATAGGCTCTGCAGTAACAATCCTGAATTGTGAACTGTTTAGATCAAGCCAATCTTTAAATGAGAGGAAATAGAAGACCAATAATAATAATAATATTCTACGTTATTGTATCAATTATTAGGTCAGGATCTACACATACATGAGCCTTGTTATTTTAGGAAATATGGACAGCAAATTCTAAAGAGACAAATTCTTGTGATTATGGGATTGTTTCTAAATACATAAAACTAGTATTACTACCGAGATATGGTTGTGATAAAGAATAAAATTACATCAAGGATAAAATATAAAATTCTTAAAATACACAATGAGCAACACAGTTTTGACAAATGATAATAATTATCTCTCTTAACATGTCTTACAAATTGCATTATCTTTCTATTACTATGAAAATAACACATGGTTGAGGAGGAGTAATTAGAGAACCTGACGAGAAAGTTGTTGATGATACAAAGCACCTGCAGACTCTTTGGTAACTGGGGATATAATACCAACACTCAATAACCAATCTTGCATTTCTTCCTTTGAACCCATCTCTTCATCGTTAGTTGCATTGGCTTGAGAACTTGAGCCGGACAAAAGTTTTAACCTCATTTTCTCTGCTAGCATCACCATCTCTTTAGCCTTACTCTGCAAAATCCAACATCAACCCAAAATTTGAACACCTTTATCTTAATACAAACTACACAAAATCGGATCAAGAATTTCAGTCCAAGTACTTTTTGATGAAACTACATTGTTACAATCAAGTAGGAGAAACTGTGAGTTGATGACTGTTTGTACAAGTACATAGGTAAAGTTCAGCGCACACACGTTCACCTACAAAACTAGCAGAAGAAATATTACATTTATTGGATCATCAATCATTTTCCGTAGTGGTCCCTCCTCAATCTAATAGAGCGATGCTTCCCTTTTTATTAACCAAGTCTAAAAGGAGAAGGAAACAAATTTTTAGTAAATTATGATGCCCTTGCAAATTCCAAACCAAATCCTATTAAGCCATAATTACAGGTTACAGATCCCTCAAACTAACTACATTTTCTGGAAAGCACAATCCAACCTATCTATGCTAACCTCTTTCAACCGAAAAGCTCAAAGCAGATAATCTATTTGAAACAGTTTTCATGATGCACACCAAATATAAAAGTTATGTCTTAGAATAATTTCTTATCTCCATAGTCATAATCCTACCTCTCATGATGAGTTAAAAGTCATCACTATCACTTTTGACAAAACCCAAATACCATTGCTAAGAATACACAAGCAATTAACTATCCAATTTCTGATAATATTTTCACATAATCAGAGTAGACACAAATAAACAAATTGACATCGCATATAATTATCTCCAGATAAGTTATAAAGCCGTTCACAACACTTTAAGAAGAAGGAGTTCCTCTGGATACCATTGTGAAAACTCAAAACAACCCTCGGTTGCTCCAACTAGAAAAAAATTATCAACCAAATAATATTTTCAGACAATAGGAGTATGCACAAAAGAAACCAGATACATTATCTGAACACGAAATAATTGACATCATACATAATCATCTCTATCTCGTATACAAACATTCAAAAATGTAACTGACTCCTCTAAAGTGAACAACTCGTTGTATAGGGTAAAGTAAGTAATATCAACCATTGACTCTCTAAAGTGAACAACTTGCTATAAAGGGTAAAGTAAGTAAATCAACTGTTGATGAGAAAATCAATAGTCAATGATACCGAGACATGTATAACAAATCATATATCTCAGTCTTAATGTTATGTATACATGCATAACAAATCAAAAAGGTGTTTGAATATTAAGGTTTCACATCACCAACCAACCACTAATGTTAAACCTTGGTAATCAGTTGATCATGGGCTCGAAAGCCTCTTTGCATATGCAAGGAGAGGCTGTATACAATGACTCTTCTCATACCTTCTCATAGCCTAGCCTTCAAGCACGAGGGTGTAACCCGGTATTTTCTCTTTAACAAATTTACCCTAACACGAGGAGCCAAATCTCTCAAAAAACACTCTCTAAAATCAAAGGGGGCAACATGCTGCACTCAAATTGTACCAAATAAAAAGAGAAGACCATTTTGCAAACACATTACATACCATGAGAGCATTCAAATCCTGAAAAGCCTCCTGCAAGCTTCTATCAGTACTCTCCCACATTTCCTGCTCCTTTCTCAGTATTCCCGACACTCCCACCATCCTCACTGTCCCGTCACTCGAATAAATTCCTCCTGATGACGATGTCGTCGCCGTTTCCGCCGCCGCCGCCGCATTACTCGACCCACTACCTGCTTCCTCCCACGCTCTGGCGCGCCAATTTTCCCAAAGCTTGGCCAGAAACGAGTCGCAGTCCCCCTTCCCCCTCGCCACCACCGTCACCACCACCGATCGTGATCCCACCGCCGTGACCCGCCCCTCCGGCGACAGCGACACCTGGAACCGGACCCGCGGCGATGAGAACACCGAGCGGAGGGACTTCTTGACGGAATAAATGTGGGAGATGGCGGCGAGGGGGACTGCGCCGGCTGCTCCACCGCCTGAGGCGGCGGAATCCGGTAGCCAGAGGAGGCGGTGGGTGGTGAGGATTAGGAGACCAGATTTGAGGTGGGGGAAGGAAGTGCTGGGTTCATCTTCGCAGAGAAGATCAACAGCGGAGAGGAAGAAGCACTCGATTTCGTTCGGTTCAAGCACCGGCCGGCCGCTTCCGGTGATATTCACCGGCGGCAAGCAGTTTCCGGCCATCGGCGAGTGGCGAGGCTCGACGTGGCTGTGAAGGTGGCAGCTCTAGTTCCAGTGGAGAACAGATTGCAGTTGGAATCACACACAGACTACAAATTGTAAAGTTTTTTTCTTCTAAGTTACTCTTCTGCATAGAAACTTGTTCTTACAATATTTGCAAAAAGAAAGACGAAGAAAAAGTAAAAGGTCAAAATTAAAAAAAGAAATCAATAAAAAACAACTACATTATTTAATTAAAAAAACATTATCATAATTATAATAATAATATTATTATATTTCTCTTTAATTTGATTATTAATTATTAGGTTAAATGTTAATTCTTGAATATTGATAAAAAAAATTATAAAAATTAGATTATTTCTTCCATTTGGGAAGAAAAAAAAATAAATTCTGCCATTAATTTTTTAATTAATATTGTTAAAAAAAATTATTTTTATTTTTATATTATGCTGTCGGGTGGGTGTGGATTATAGAATATACTTATTTTATTGTTTTATATATTATTTATTATGGTGAAATACTTATTAACTTTGTTAATGATTAATATTAAGAAATAAATCTGGTTATCTTTTTCTAATTGATATTACTAACTAAAAAACTACGATGATTCATATAATATAGATTGAGATGTGTCAAAGAAAGAAAGAAAAAAGAAAGAGAGGAAAAAGAAGAAAAAAAATGTGGATCACGATCTTCTTACTTTTAATTACTTTGTTTTTTTTTCATAATACTAAAACCAGGACACAAACATAGGATTAAAGTGTACATGTATTGGAATTTTCTTAGGAAAGTGTGAGTAAACTTTTGTTGAGATTATACAACATTGCCTATGAACAAAAGAATTTAGTGCATACTATATTATGTCATCTATTTAATTTTAGTGTGTCTATGAACATAAGAATAAAGCATATTGATTTACAAACTTGAGTTATCTGCTTCACACTATGTAAATTTGGTAAATAATCACATAATCATATTACTTGTTATCATTAAAACATTGAATTTTTTTTGTAAGATTCATGTTTGTAGGCTTGTGACTAATTATGAGTGTTACGAAGATGTCTTAGCCATCTTGTTTTATTATTATTATTATTATAACAAGTAATATTTGTTTTGTAAAAATTTTAATTTCTTTATTACGAGTTATCTCAGTCTTCTTTTGAAAGATGAAAAATTATAAGATATTACCACAATTTATTCTATCTTTAAGATTAAGGAACTGTGCGAGGTAATTTGAGAGAGTGAATTTTGTAGGTTGATCACGTTTCTTTTGAGCGATTTAGAGTGATGTGAGAGAATGGATTTAGGGAATGGATGGTTTAATCCATCCTCGCAAAAGTGGGTTGATTTACGAATTATTTGAGTGACATTACCAAAATATCCTTGTGTTATCACGTTTCCCGTGTTTCTGTCATGGATGGGGAAGAACATGAGGTGCTTGGGTATGTTGGGGAGGAAGAGGATGGAGGTGGTGGACTGTGGTGGCAAACTAGGGTGAAGGAGGTGGTGGCGTGTGGTGGGGATGAAGTCCAGTGCATGGCACATGTGTGTGTATGGCATCGGTTACGTAACCGGTGCCTTTGCATAGAAGAGTTTGACACCAGTTACGACACTGGTGTCGTGTGTGTTGTTTTTTTTTTAACTTTTTCTTTAACTTTTTTTTAACTTTTGTTTAAAATTTAATTGTATCATTTTTTTAAATTAATTCTATAAAAAAATTTATATTTATAAAAATTTAATTTTTATTATTTTAAGATTTTATATAATTTTAATACTTTTTTATAATTCAAATAAATTATTTTAATTTATTTTAAGAACATCAATTAAAAAAACCAATCTCTTTTTACACAAGGCTATTATGGTAACTTAATATTTATATCTATTTTAACAATTAATTTTATCTATCACATCAATCAAATCTTTCACTAACTTTCATAAAACTTATCTCCAAATCTACTCATTTCACCTTCTAAATTCACTCAAAAAAACACAAAAATTCATTCACCCAAATCTACAGAAATCCATTTTCACACTCTCCCCATATCTCCTCCCACAAAGGAACACACCCTAACGCAGTGTTCGTATGAGTGAATTGCATTGTTGAAGCAGATTTGAGAGAGCGGATGTTGGGAATCCAACGCGTTCATTTTGGATAATTTGAAGGGATATCCGAGAGAGTATTTGGGGGATGGATGGATTAATCCATCCCCTCAAAACTGCAAAGATAGTGCATATGGTTTGGCTAGATGACGAAACTACCCTTGCTCTCGTTTCCAAAGCACCTGCCTTGCATATGCTGGATTCCTCCTTCCTTTGTCGAGATTCCTGATCAATATTCCCTGGTCAACTGAGCAAGATTCCGTTGCATTGTTTATTTTTGAAGATCAATTTAAAATGCAAGCAGCAGTGTGATTGAGAATGGTGGTCTGGCTCACAGTGGTGTTTTGAGAGGTGAGTTATGGTGTGTGTGTGTGTGTGTGTGTGTGTGTGTGTGTGATTGTTTAGTCCGATAAAGGGAGAAGAAGATGAGGTGGTTCAGTGTGGTGGGCGAGGAAGAGGATGAAGGGGTGGCAATGGTTGCACGAGGTGGTTGCTAGGTGGTGGTTGTGCTTGGATGTGGTGGGGTGGTGATATGCACCGGTTAGCTAACTAGTGTTGCTACAGGGTCGTTGGGTTTTTCTTTTTTTACCTTCTGTTTTGGTTTTTTGTAGGTGGAGAAGTTGCTTGCATTCGCTAGAGTTGTCGGAGGAGCTGTGTGTCTAGACTGGTGGTGAAGGTGGTCGCCGGAGCTGATGGTTTCTTCGCTGGAGTGAGTTATTCGGTGTAAGCAGTGCTCCTTTTATGCTACTGCTAGACACATCCAACTCTCATGGCTCTGCTGTTGTTCTTCATGCTGTCACTCTCAATTTCTACATATGGGTCTGGAGGTAAGTTTATGCATTTGTGCTTGTTTTTTAATTGCCACTCAGTTGTTTTTGATTAATTTATTTGTTCATGCCCCAAAATATATTAATGCCTACTTCTTCTTGGCCTTTGGTTTTTGTTTTCCCCTCATTACATCAGTTTCACCTAACATCTAACATAATCAGTTCTTTGTGCCATTGGTTAATTCTTTATTATTTATGATTTAATTATTTTCTTGTTTTCTATTGCACTTACAATTACTGTTTTGAAATTCGAAGAGGAGAGGGGTAAGTGTCTCTTTCATTTTTTTTAATTTTGAATTAATTTTAATTATTTTTATGATTAAAATTAATTAATTTCGAAATTATTTTAACAACATCAATTCAAAAAATTCATCTCTTTTTACACAAAGGGTATTATGGTAACTTAATAAATATATTTATTTTAACAATTAATTTTATTTATCACATCAATCAAATCTTTCACTAACTTTCATAAAACTTATCTCCAAATCCACTCACTTTACTCTCTAACACAATGTTCGTATGAAGCAATTGCACTGTTGGATCAAATTTGAGAGCGCAGATTTTGGTCATCAACCTCGTTCGCTTTCGATGATTTGAAGGGATATACGAGTGCATATTTGGGGGATGAATGGATTAATCCATCCCCTCAAAACTACGAAGATAGTGCATATGATTTGGCTAGATGACGAAACTAACCTTTGCTCTCGTTTCCAAAGCACTTGCCTTTCATCTGCCAGATTCCTTCCTCTGCCGAGATTCCTCCTTCCTTTGCCGAGATTCTTGACCAATATTCCCTGGTCAACTGAGCAAGATTTCGTTACATTGTTTATTTTTGAATATCAGTTTTAAAATGCAAGCAGTAGTGTGATTGAGAATGGTGGTCCAACTAGCAGTGGTGTTTTGAGAAGTGAGTTATGGTGTGTGTGATTATTTCGTCCGATGGAGGGGGAAGAAGATGAGGTGGTTCGTTTTGGTGGACGAGGAAGAGGATGAAGGGGTGGTAGTGGTTGCATGAGGTGGTGGCTAGGTGGTGGCTTTGCTTGGACGTGGTGGGGTGGTGATATGCACCGATTAGCTAACCGGTGCTGCAGTGTGTTGAGTGATGGCACCGGTTACGTAATCGGTGCCTTGTTTATAAAGGGAGTGACACTGGTTACGACACCGGTGTCGTTAGGTATTTTTTTTACCTTCTGTTTTGATTTTTTTTGCAGGTGGAAGAGTTGCTTGTCATCGCCGGAGTTGCGGAGGAGCTGTGTGTCTGTACTGGTGGTGAAGGTGGTCGCCGGAGCTGATGGTTTCTTCATCGGAGTGAGTTATTTGTTACGTTGTTTGGTTTCTTTGTAGGTGGAGGCGCTGCGGAGTTTGTGTGATCTAATGCGAAGTGGGGTTGTGTGGATTTGCATTGCAGGTGGGAGATAGCGCAAATTCTGCTTCATGGGACTCTCCACGCCACCATCAACCTCGTAAATGAGCACAATGTTGGTGGTGGCGGCAATTTTTTCAGCAAGGTATTGGTTTTAGGCCTCTTTGGATCTTGCTGAATCTGGTGCTTTAAGTGTTGATGTTGAGTTACAGTGTGTTGGATTTGGTATGTGTTTCTATTTGTGTTGAAAATTCATAAATTGAAGATGACACTGCTTCCTTTGAAGGATCCAAGATTTGTTTGAATTTGATCATTTGTGATAGTATGATAGTTCCATGAACTGATACATTAATAACGAAAGGAACATTACCTTATAGTGTATTGTGTGATTGTTTGATGTATCACAATAATAAGGAAAATGAAGTTGATGCAATTCTGAGATTTTCTATGAACCTTGGTGCAAATGGTTTAGGTTAATTAAACTTGTTAAACATAAAACTAAGAAAAAATTAACATTTTATTGTAGTACTTTTCTGACATTAATAAAAATTCAAATTTTTTCTTTTTCATTTTTCAATTAATTTCAATTATTTTTATGATTAAAATTAATTAATTTAGGAATTATTTTAAGAACATCAATTAAAAAAAAAATTCTCTTTTTACACAAGGGTATTATGGTAACTTAATAAATATATCTATTTTAACAATTAATTTTATCTATCACATCAGTCAAATCTCTCTAACTTTCATAAAATTTAGGCTTAATTACTGTTTTAGTCCTCGAATTTGTTCTGAAGTCTCAAAAAGGTCCTCTAAAGATTTGGAGTCTCAATTTAGTCCTTTAGTTTTCAAATGTGACTCAATTTGGTCCTTTCCGTTTAAATTGAACAAACGCCGTTCACACAGTACTCACGTGGCATAATTGAACTGATACGTGTCAAAGTTTTTAAAAGGGGGTGCAATTGACGTGGCATGAGTTTTAATGAAACCCTAAATTGAGTAGGAAACCCTAAATTGAGAAGGTTTTCTTCCTCCTTCTCCTTTTTTTCGTTGCTGGTGTGAAATCTTGCAGGTGGCGAGTTTGTTGTGGTTTGAAGCATGTCACAAGTGAACTCTTGTTGTTCTTGCACGTGTTCGGGTAATGGAAATGGTGGTTTGTCCTCTGCTGGTGGTGGATGGAAAGGGTTGGATGTAACTCCAATTTGTCGATGTGGAGATGTTGCTGTGATTAGAACTGCTAGAACAACTAGGAATGCTGGGAAGAAATTTTGGGGATGCCCAAATTTCAAGGTTAGTTGGTTAAGTGTTGTTGCAGATTTTTTTTTAAAAATTATTGATTGTAATTATTGTTGATTGCTTTTTGTCTTTGCTTTATGAACAGAGAGGAAATCAAGAATCTGTTGGGTGTAATTATTTCAAGTGGTGTGGAGAAGATGCTATTGACAAAAGAGATGGTGTTATCTTCAGCCAGAATAGGGAGATTTGTAGTTTAGAAAAGAGTATTAAGTTGTATGAGAAATGGGTGAAATGTTTAATAGGAGTTGTTGGTGTTGTTGTTGTCCTTAATATAATCTTAGTTTCAGTGTTGTTGAAAAGTCCCTAAATTGCTGTGAAGGTTGGTATGTTGTGCAATTATGTAGCTTGTTTTAGTGTGATATATAAAGTTTCAAATCACAGTGTGTTCTGTATTGGTGAATTTGTTATTTGTGAAATTCTGTTAATATTAAAAGGCTTATACAATTGAAAGAAAGGGGCCACATGAAATGCAAGATATGTGTGTTAATATGCGTGCAACACTAAAACAATGAAATGGGCCACATGAAGTGCAAAATATATTCTAAAAGGGGCCACAAGAAGTCCAAAATATATTCCTTTGTCTAAATAAATTCAACTGGTTTTGAACAAAGCCTGCAATGTTAACCCACATATGGTCCACTTCAAGTGGTACATCCAAAAATAATTCCAAAATAACATCAAGTGTTACATCCAAAACTAAATCCAAAGTGGATACAGACCACAAAATACATTAAATACAGCAAATACTACATCCAAAATACATCAAGTACTTCACGGTTTCCAAACTTGCCCCCTCCTATATGGAAGTTTCTGCCTCATGTTGGGTCTGCCACGTGATGGGGGACGTTGTGGTGCATTTACTGTTGCAGTGGGATGTGTTGGAAGTGGTGGTATGGCTGTTGCAGGTGCTGGAATGGTTGTTGCAGGTGCTGGAATTGTTGTTGCAGGTGCTGGAATGGTTGTTGCAGATGCTGGAATTGGTTGATTTGAAGTTGAAGCTTGAGTCAAATTGACACTTGGTGGCAGATTATCACCTACATTAGAACTTGACAGTTGGGTTGTATTAGGTGATGGTTCTGGAGATGGTGGAGCATGTGGGCATGTGCTTCTATTGTGTCCTACTTGTTTACAGATGGCACACTTCTTCCTTTCCCCTGCTCTTCTAACCTGGGTTTCATCTTTATTGAGCTCAGAAGCTAGAAGTCTCCTTTTCTTTTTTGGTCTTCCAGGTAAGCTACGCTTTACAGGAGGCAAGACATCGGGGAATGGAGTAATCTCCCACACATTTTGGCGTTCACAGGATATATTATTGAGTTATAAATTTCTTCATATGATGACTTGGTAAACCAGTGTGCTATATATTGTTCTGCATTCAGATTCAATAAGCTCATTGCAGTTAGCGAGTGGCAACACAGAATGCCAGTAATACTCCATTTTCTGCAACTGCATTCCATGTTGTCCACATTAACAACAAACTTGTCACCCAAAGTAGAAACATGTCTGACCTCAAAAATCTTGTCCGCTGACCAACTACATGCATAAAAAAAGTGACGTACATCATGAAGCAGTCCAATCATAAAATTCACAATAAAGTAGACAGTGATCAGTACCTTGGAACCCAATATTTTGTTAACTGCATCTCCTTGTCCAGTCTATCTCGAATTTTAGGGCATATTGAACTTTGAAAAGAACTTACTTTCAATCTATTACTTGCCCATCTATTCATCATGTACAACCTTATTTCTTCAAGCATGGTAACTATTGGCTTACTCCTAGCATCCACTAGCACGCTATTGAAGGCCTCTGACATGTTGTTCACTAGTGTGTCACATTTCACAGTGGTATTGAACCTTGATCTTGACCAATACCTTTATCAGTTTGCACCAATTATCAGAATTTTGAAATCATAAATGAAAATATGTGCACGATCAGAAACAAATCATAAAATGAAAAAGTGGTAGTGGAAAGTTGAAACTGCTACAGGTTTGGTGTTTAAATCAGGAATAGATACTATAGCAACTAGTTTTTACTGCAGTAATACATTAATTCCAAATTTGCCATGCTATGTACTTTTCCTAATAACCTTTAACCTCATATCAGAGTGTTGTGAGTTAGTTTCTAATCACACCTATTATTACTTTGCACCAATTATCAGAATTTTGAAATCATAAATGAAAATATGTGCACAATCAGAAACAAATCATAAAATGAAAAAGTGGTAGTGCAAAGTTGAAACTGCTACAGGTTTGGTGTTTAAATCAGGAATAGATACTATGTACTTTTCCTAATAACCTTTATCAGTGTGCACCAAATGAAAATGTGCAGAAAGTTAACAAACATCCAAATACTTGCCTTGGAGGAATAACTATTAAATGTTTGAATGCATCCTCATTAACTTCTTTGATCTCCAACATAACCTTTTCCCATGCTTGTGGATGTGTGCAGTAAGCAGCCCTCCACATTAAACATTTCAGAATCTTCCCTGGAAATTTCTTCCTGAAGTTCTCGTACAAGTGGCGCATACAGAACATTTGGTCAACTCCAGGAATGAGCTCATTTAGAGCTGGCAGCAGACCCTAACAAAATAACAACAATTAAATGAAATCAGAACTGCAATGAAATAATTAAAACCAATTAAATGACTGAAAAATAAATTATTACCTTTTGCTGGTCTGATACAAAGGTGCATGAGGCACAACATTTAACTCCACCAAGATCATCAATTAAAAGGTCTAAGAACCAAGACCATGTGTCCTTATTTTCAACCTCCACAACTGCGTATGCTATAGGCAACATTTGATCATTGGCATCTCTTGCCACAGCTGTCAACAACTCACCACCATACTTACCCTTTAAAAAACATCCATCCAATCCTATTATAGACCTACATGATACAAAGCTGTCCTTACATGCTTTAAAACAAATGTATAATCTCTGAAATATTTTTGAACCATCATGATCTTCAACCTTTATTTTAATTGTTGAACCCGGATTTGATCTACGCAACTCATGAGCATAATCATATATACGCTTGTATTGCTCTATAAAGGAACCATCAATCTTGTTAGAGGACCTTTTTGAGACTTCAAAACAAATTCGAGGACTAAAACAGTAATTAAGCCTAAAATTTATCTCCAAATTCACTCACTTCACCCTCTAAATCCACTAAAAAAACACAAAAAATCCAACTACCCAAATCTACACAAATTCACTTCACACTCTCTCCCATATCCACTCCCCCATAAGAACAAAGCCTAAATCCACTAAAAAAAACACAAAAATTCATCAATCCAAATCTACACAAATCCATCATCTCACTTTTCCCATATCCACTCCTCCATAAAAACAAAGCCTAAAGGTTATGCTTTTTTATGCATTGAATGATAAAATTGCTTGTTTGTAATCTTGTTGAAGGAATTAAATCGGTAGTTCCTAATTAATTCCTAATAAAAGATGTAATTAAAAATGATGATAAATGATATCCAATAAAAAAAGTCATTACAATTATTATTTCTTAATTATTGCAAATGTAATTAAAAGTAATTTATATGATATATTATTATTAGGTAATAATTTAAACTTATAGTATTAATGCATAATTCAATTTTTATATACTATTATTTTGAAATCAAGTACTTAATTATAGTGACTAATGGAAATGTAATAATTTTTATAATTATGTTTTATCTTTGCTTTATGTATTATACTTTTACAAATTAATTTTTACCTTTTATAATTTTATTTTTAACTTTTTTATTCTTGATCATGGAATATATCATCATCACACACAATTTTTATAATCTGATTAATGATCTTTTATTACAAAGACAACAATCTAAACAAAACAAAAGTATAGGAATAAAATTTCCACAAAACGAAATTACATGAATTAAGGCCAAAAAATATAAATTATATAAATAAAAAACCAAAATTTTCAAAAATATAGAATTCGAAATTGAAATTAACTATGAAGTTCTTTTTTTCATAAATAATAATTTAAAACGGAAACCTCTTATTCAACACGTTTCTCCATTTCCGTAACATGAAATAAAAGAATAAAAGAAGAAGATCAGAAAAAAAAATGTCAATTGTTTTTTAATCATGATAATTCTAATTGTTTGATTGAATAAAATTCAGATAGAAAATATAATAGAATTTATTACTATTTTTATTCTATTGTTATTTTCTTCCATTTCTATCCAATTAAATAATTTTATTTTATATATTATTATTGGACCTATTTTATTTTAGGTTTAATTAATCGGAAGGTACCCAGTTTGGTACCAGAGTGTCAAATTGGTACCCGCTTTTAAAAAAGTGTCAATTGCATCCCAACTTTTGAAAATTGCTTCAATTAGGTCCCTTTCAGACAGAGTTGACTAACGCCGTTAGTCAACGTGCCACGTGTCAATCTGTAGTTTTTTTGATTTTTTTTTAAAAAAATTTTAATTTTTTTTTTAATTTTTTAATTTTTTTTTAAATTTTTTAAAAAAAATTAAAAATGCCACGTGTCAAGTCCCTGTGTGTGACACGTGGCATTGTCAGTGCCACGTGGCATTGTAATGCCACGTGTCAGTGTCACTATCAGATGCCATTGTGATGATTTCGATTTAGTCCCCATTTATGCTTTTTCGTTTCAATTTAGTACCTACTTATGTGTATTTGATTCAATTTTGACCTAATAATTTTTAATAATTAAAATATTTTTTAATAAAATTAAAAGTAATTAAGTATAAAAGTTTAAAAAAAATTAAGTATTTGATATTTATATTAAAATTTAGTGGTAAAAGTCATTTTGGTACTTATAAATAGCATAACATTCATACAAATAATAAATTTGGTCTGAAATTGAGAGAAACATTATAAATATTAGTACTTAATTTTGTAAAAATATTTATACTTAATTATTTTTAATCTTATAAAAAATGGATTACAAAAATATTTTAATTATTAGAAAAAAAAATGGGACAAAATTGAATCAGATACACATACTTAGGTACTAAATTGAAACAAAAAGACATATGTGGGGACCAAATCGAAATCAAAACAATGACATCTAATAGTGACACTGACACGTGGCATTACAATGCCACGTGGCACTGACAATGCCACGTGTCACACACAGGGACTTGACACGTGGCATTTTTAATTTTTTTAAAAAAAAATTTTAAAAAAAATTAAAAAATTTAAAAAAAAATTAAATTTTTTTTTAAAAAAAAATCAAAAAAACCACAGATTGACACGTGGCACGTTGACTAACGGCGTTAGTCAACTCTGTCTGAAAGGGACCTAATTGAAGCAATTTTCAAAAGTTGGGATGCAATTGACACTTTTTTAAAAGCGGGTACCAATTTGACACTCTAGTACCAAACTGGGTACCTTATGATTAATTAAACCTTTATTTTATTTTTATATATTTTAGTTCTTTCTTTACACCCAACCCTACCCTTAAAATAATTATTAAACCCTTGGTTTCTTAAAACAACATTTGATCCTTCATAATCAATAAAATTTTCTTGAATAACACTAGATTCAGTCAAAAGCCATACACAAATAATAATAATAATAATAAATAATAATAGTAATAATAATAAAATTAAGAAAATATAAAATATATGATAGTAATAAAATAAAAAACCTTACATTGCAGAATCCGAATCAAACACGACGATGAATGCAGATGCAACTTTCGCACCGTTCCATTTCTAAAATCCGTTAATATTTTCTCTCATTTTTCTCACACTTTCTCTCTGAACTTTCTTCAATGGCAGTTGCAGCTTTCAAATCCTCTTCTCGAAGAGGAACCCAATCCTCTGCTCCTTCTAACGCCTCTTCTTCCTCTGGTAGATCCTCCACTAGAGCTCCCAACCCCACTCGCAGGTCGAGGAGCGTGAGCGCGTTCGCAAGGGGTAGTTCGGACATTTCCACTGAGTTCCTCAACAAGAGGGATAATCCTCTTTTCGATGAAACGCAGTCAGCGAAAACTGTTATAGAAACTTCCACGGCGCGTGGAGCGGCGCGAAGTGCCGAACCGGCGCGGAGGGAATCGGGTCGGGCTCTATCCAGAGCGGAATCGGGTCGACGGACGCGGTCCGTTTCGCAGTGCCCGGTTTCGAGGCGGCATCTGAACTATTCTACTTCTGAGGTGTTTGATGAGTTGAACTGGTCTTCTAATTACAATTAAAACTGTTAATTGATTTATGGCTTAAATGCAATTTTAATCTCTTAGTGTAAGATAAAGATATTGGATTCTTCATTTTAAAAAATCTGCAATTGTAGTATAATTATTAATTTTTTCATATGATTTATTTATTTTATTTTTTTTGAATTGAATACTTACTAGTAGTCCTAATACATTCATTCAAGGTCCTAAAGAATGATTTAATTATAATGTAGAAATAAATGTAGGCAAAGCTGAAGACTGAACTAGAATTGTGAATTTTTTAAAATAGATTACTAAACCTCTATTTTTTTTTTTGTTCATGGACATGAGGCTGTTAAGTAAAATCTAAGCGAGGAGCGTGTTTATTTTAAAATAGAGAACTGAAAATAAAAATTGAATAGACGGACTAAAATTGTATTATAAGACTTGATTGTTTGAAAAACAATGTAGACAATGTAAATTGAGGAATGAAAGTTTTGTTTGTTTGTGTCTTTAATATCATTATATGTTTTTGAAACCCCAAATTTGTGCTGAGAAATTTGGCGGCTCGGAACTCCATATGTCAGATAACAGGTGTAGTGTAAGAGGTAAAATTAGTTTCTTAAGTAAGTGCTATTGTAGCTTTTCAATGTAATATTAATTTTTTTTGTATTTATATCTCTAGCAATATTGATGATGCAGACCAAAAACTACAATTAATTAACATGATAAGGTTAACTTTGGAATGGAGGCATTGAAGGAAAGGTTTACGAGAAATTGAACTTATTTGCATATTTGTCGTTTGTTTGTGCAGAGCGAGGTTGAATGTAAAGAAGGGAATGATTTGAAGTTAGTGGGGAGTAATAGAAAAGGCGATTTGGTGGGAAGAAGTGAGAATGGTGTGACTGATCAAGTGAAGGATTTGCACACGTGGTCTAGTCGGCATTCTGTTGAGGTCTCAGATTGTTTTGCTGCCACTTTGGTTAGTTCCTTCCATTGCTGGTGTGTGTTGTAGCGTATTGGAAATATCAAGTCCAGGAAAGATTTACTTATTTTTCCATGGTCATTTTGTTTTTTGCAGTCTGGTTTGCAAACTCAAACCTGTGATGACGAAGCTTCAACAGCAAGTTCTGGATTTGGTTCTGATGAGAAAACCATAAAGGCAGTTTTTGAACAGATGAAGGTGAGGTATAACATAGTTTGCAATGTATGTTTGGATTGATTGAAAGGACCAGGATAGAATAGTCTTAACTATTATTGATAAACTGTCAAGTTGATCCTTCAAAGTTACTAGCTTGCACAGTAGTTCCCTTGATCTTCTGTCTCTAGGGGCTACTTGCTTAATAAAATAATTTGAGAACTGTTATGGTGTTGTTCTAGTTCTTTGAAAAACTGGTTTGGAAATAAAAAATTTCAGGACATGTGGTGATATGTGTAACTTCGGTCTAATAATTTAAAGGTTTACTTTTCCAGATATGGTGAAATTAGAAGGAACCAAGCAGAATCGGTTGCAGTTTTTCACCGTTTGTTGCCTCTGTTTTTGTTCCCTTCCAACATAGAACCAACTTTTTTGTTTATTATAATCCATTCTATCACAGTATATATGAACAATATTATAGTAGTTTTATTCCATTTCAGTCCTCCTACCATAAAAATTCCATACAAATTCATTCATAGGTTTGTGTCATTTGTGCTTAAAAACTTAATGCCACAGTTCACTGTGTAGATTTTGTTTCCCACAAATAGGAAATTTCAAGCCATGAGAAATTATTCTTCCTAGGGAATAACTTTAATGCTTCTATGATATAAAGACTGCATAAAATGAATAATTGTTCTTGATGACAATTAGTAACTTTTGGCATATTTTGGTCTTGATTTCTGTAGTCAGTACATGGAGATCTTTCAGAAGCCAGTGATATATATGAAACAGTTCGTTCTGAAGTGAGGCGAGCTATTTCTGAGATTCAGATTGAACTTGAAAGTGTATGTTTCATAAACTCCTATCTTTCTCATTGTTGGCTTTAAGTCAACTGCCACTGATTGATTTGATGTAGCTAATCGTGATTAATACAATATGCCACTATTCATGAGTATGGTTTGTGTGTCTCATACTAATAATTAAAATTGTATATTATTAACATTTATAAAGCTGTGAAAGAAAAAGGTTGGATTCGACAGCTACTAGTCTTAAGTAATTGTTAGCCAAGAAGCAGGGCATGTCATTTTATTCTCTGCGAATAAATCATAAAGTGCCCCTGACGAAGAAATTGCGGACAACCTCTTCTAGTTTCACTATATTTTCAAAGTTGAAAGTTGAACTGGTCCAGGACACATGACATTGTACATGACTTTTCTCAATTGATGCATTTCTTGTGACTTTCATTTATATTTCTAGGGAAGTGCTTACTGACATCATTTCTTTCTTTATATAGTTTGTGCTCAAAATTTCTGGTTGCTCATCACAACACAACTCACAAAGTCTGAGTGTTATTTATTGTTGATATAATTGTAAAATGAAGTATTATGCTATTTTCTAACATGTTTCTAACTCTGGGTTTTAGGCTATCCAAAAGAGAAATGTTACTGCCATCTCTGTTAGTAATGTGGCTGATATTCCTCCTGACTTGGTAAACCCTGGTGCAGTAGAGTTGGTTTTGGAGATTAGAAAAGAGTATGCCAAAAAGCATGAAGAGGTGATGTTCCATTCGATACTTGTAAATGGAGCCTGGTTAACTTTTCTTTCTTTGTTGGTGCTCATCTCATAGTTGAGC
This sequence comes from Vigna unguiculata, assembly GCF_004118075.2. Classification (NCBI taxonomy): domain Eukaryota; kingdom Viridiplantae; phylum Streptophyta; class Magnoliopsida; order Fabales; family Fabaceae; genus Vigna; species Vigna unguiculata. Next base: position 3,584,576 of record NC_040289.1, on the reverse strand, counting down.
TTGAGGGTCGGTATCATTGTTACCCAAGAACATGCTTTGTTTCTGAAGCTCTTTTATGTTTTTATATGGGAAATCTTAAACAAGTCACCAATTCATTTCCTCTCTCAAGATCAAATTACTACAAAAAGAAATCTTGCCCTTTATTTTAGAGTTTATATTGTGTATTAGGATTATAGTCTCGTCTATTTTTAGTTTCACTCTAAGCGGACCTTATCATACTTACAGTCCCAGCAGCGAGCTAGAAATCTTCGAGCAGAACTGGCCATTGAAGAGCACCGTGAGCAGGAACTGGATAGAATCTTGAGAGAAGTTCTTCCATCTCCCAAGACCCCTATTGTACAAAAATCTCGTACAGCAAGAAAAGTATGTTTTATTTTGGCATTTGTTTATTCTAATGCAACTTTTCAAACTTGTCATGTGTGATTCTTAAATTCTTTTGCCCATTAAGCATGTGTTTTGTACGGTGCATGGAACTTATTTTATCATTATGTATGTAGAAAGGAAAGATTTGCCTAAATCACAAACCTTATTTGAAATATTTTAACTCATTAATCTCATGCTGTGGGATGAAGATGATGATATTATAGCTGTTGCTATAGATATTTATGCAGGTGTGCATTTTTTTTGTGTATTTATTTCTGCTCCATTTCCATTTTAATGAACCAAAAACTTGGTCACAGTCGTCTAGCTTTGAAAGAAGGAAGATGTCAAAACGTCTTGCAGAAGATGCCAAAGCTTATTTTGATGAGTGTGTCTCGCTATCAACTTTTGATAGTTCTGACTTTTCTTCCCAAGAGGATCCCTCACACAATTTGGTTGGTCCACCTACTCCTTCTGGCAGCCATGTATTTTTAACCGAGGCAAGTCCTAATGCTTCAGTTTCTACTTTCATTACATTCCTCAATAATTAACAGGTCTGGAGATTACTTTCTCGAATAATTTTTTTCTAAATCCCTAATAAAGTTCATAAATAATATCTTGTTAATATTATCCATTATAATACTTGAAACCTTCGGTTATCTTGGTGTCTTGAAGGCATTAATATGGAAATATTAACTAATTAAAGGTGGGATACTATCATGCTTATTGACACCTGAAAATGGGGTCTAAAGTATATGCATTCTCAGTAGAGGCAAGTAATACACTGATCAACTATGTTGCTTGTTTGAGGCTTTATATTTTTTACTGTTTTCTTTCTGATGTTGATATTAGACCTATAATAACTTCAAGGCTACTTAATTGTGTGCCAGTAAAATTTCTCTCACAACCTGGTAGGAGAGTGAAGAGGTGGGAATGAAAAACCTGACTTCTATGATGGTTCAGAATAATTTGGCTAAAGGATATTTGAAAGTTTTAGTTATCACTCAAGAGTGAGAAACTGTAAGGCCGGCATAAGAAATTGATTGATAACAGTGGAAGATGCCTTTTGACTTGTATACATCTCTTGTCAAATGGCTTATTAGGATAGATCTTCTACACAATTAAAAGTTAATAATTGACGCCTATTGCTGGAACGCATTAGAAAGTTGAGGTGTTGCCTATTGAAGGAAACTAGTATATGCCCTACAGAGGATAGTAGATTAACAAGGGTAGCCATGTTGCTAGTGGTAAGGGGAACCGGTAAAGGAAGAAAAAAACTACAGTTCAAATCACTAAGAAAATTGAGGTCAATGGTTTCACTATACATTATACATTTTGGCATTTTTTGTTCAATAGGGAAAATGGTTCATTGTTGTTTTATAAGATTTTTCTTATGCAAGGGACAGAGAAGAAAAATTGGGAATAACAAATGACAATGTTAAGATGTGTTTCTGACCACACAAAAGAGATCATGATAGGAAATGATTGTAGATGAAAACCTATTAGTGTGACACTAATTAGAGAATAGATTGAATGATTTTCATTTCTGTGAGAAGGGCAAGAAAGTTGTGCGAAGTTGCTAAAATGGATTTCATGGTTAACAATATCTTAAAATATTTGGTCTTTAACTAAGCTGCATATAAGCCATGCAACCCATCTCTCACCCAGTGGGATAGTACCCTTGTATACTCACTGTTTAAATATTTGGGTTGTGAAAGTTTGGAAGTTTTTACTTCCAGCGATAAAAGATTTACTGGTATTCATTCCAGTTTTTTTTATTTTCTGTTGCATTAAGAAGGCTGGAACCAAAAACTTGACTTCTATGATTGTTCAAGATAATAGGAACCAAAAGGCAGGACGAAAATTGATTGTTAGGAGTGGAAAAGACGCCTTTTTATTAGCTTACTATAACTCTTGTCAAATGTGCTTGTTAGGAAATATCTTTCTACAAAAGATGCTAAGAGGAATGTTTTAGTGATCTTATTTCAACTTTCAATCATAGTCACGTGCCTATGATGATTCGAATGGAATTCCTTAGTTTTCCGTTCCATTGAATGTAAAAAGTTTTATGACAAGAAAAGCTTCGAAAAATGTGTCGGGTGAAGTAAACCTGTTTTTGAATTCATTGAAGTTGTTACAAATTCTGTCTTGGTCTTGTACACTCCAAAAGGAAATCATGAATAGTGTGTTTTTCTGAAACAAATCTGTTGCATCATTTTCACAGGAATCGGGCACTCGAGGACAATCGATGAATATCCATTATGGCATTTCACAATCTCCTGCCTACAATGATTCTATGGGAGCTTTTCATGGTCAAGTCAGTTCAACCACTGACAGCACAGAAACTGGTTCCAAACCCTGCTTTTCCTTTTCACAGAAACCATCTGAAACCTCTGCAATTCAACAAGACATTCAACAATACATAAAAAGGTTCGAAAAAAATGTGTTGAAGTCTTCAACTGTGAGATCAAATTATTGCGAACCTCTTGAGTATAGTTTTCAATCATCAACTGAGAGCTTGTTGATTGATAGGGTTCTATTAAAAAGTAGAATTGATTCTGGTAATTTGTTACTATGTAGTGGTGGTAATAAATTGTTATCAAAATTTTATGGGACAGGGATTTGACTTGGAGGCATAGTTCAAGCTAACTCTTTTATTTTTCTAATGCCTTGTAATTTTGATCTTATCATTTACACATGTAATATAAAATCTAAATGTACAAGTGTTTTATCTTTTCATGTACAAGTACAAATGTTTAAGCAATACATTCTTTATAAACATTTTTCACCATTGATTAAGATTCATTAAATGCTATTAGTTATATTGAGAACCAAAAATATACATTTGAGGGGGAACGGATTTAGTGTTTTGTTTTTTCCTGAAAAAATCATTTAACTTCTCTTAATTTTCATCTGTTAAGTGATCAACTTTATTTTTTTTAAATGAGTTAAAAATTGAGAAATTATGTGACTTTTCTGGAAAATAAGTTACGGAATCTGTCTCCAAATTTTAGTGAGTTTTAATTAATCCAATGTCTTGAGTGTTTCAAAATAAGATATGGATTGATAAAGTGAGTTATTACTCAATTTTTCTTGTGTTGAACTAGTTAAAAACTAATTTGGATTGTACTGGACCCCTTTTGAGAATAGTTAAGAAATTAAGTTACAATCTTATCCAACTCTTGGAAGCTTGTGAATTGGGGTGAGTTAATTCTTTATAATTTGAAAAATAAAAAGTTATGAAATGGCTATTCATGTGTTGACCTACTTAACAAATAAAAATATCTAAAAAAAAAATCAAACTCTTCATCAGTTTATCAAAACATTCAGATAGAACTTCAATATAAATCAAATACAACTATCAATGTTCTTAAAAAAAAAATCGAAGTTAGAAATATTAATATTGTAGTTCATCAAAACCAATAAAATCTTAATAATAAGTCTGGGCGAGTTATCAAAAAGGGTTAATAAGTGAAAATATATCATCATATTTAAAGAATTAAATTAATCAATTCAATTAATTAAAACTGCTTTTATGTAAGTACATGTGGAATTTATTCACAAGTTATGATTAAATTAAATTTACATTTAATTTTGTTAATGATATTATTTAAGATTTGTATATTAGTTTAGATATTATTTGATTTTTCTATTTATAGTGGATTAAAATGAATAAAGATGGTAACATGGAGAATGTTAAAAATAAAAACAGATAAGCTAATAATTAGTGGACTACAAAAAAAAAAAAAAGTGAATAATGAGTGAACTTAGTTATATGAGGGTTCCAATAAAAATTAGACAAACTCTCTCATTTCATTTCTATCCTACATTCTCTGTTTCTCTTCTCTAATACACCTAAGCCATAAGTTCCCTTTCCTCTGTATGTGATTTTCCTTTGATTTTCATGCTCATAAAAGAAAGTACAAGTTTCCATGAAAATTAATCTTATCTTTGATTTGGGAGAAAGGGTTTCGAAAGAATTGAAATTATCTTTAGTAGTTAATGTTTACAATTTTAAGTTAAGAGGTGATAAAAAGAGTTATAACACCTGATATATGTTCTTAAACATATAAATTAAAATTAAAAATAGTTAGTGTAAAACTTATAACACCTAATTTAGAAAGATTTTCTATTATACTTTTCTTACAAACCATCATATATTCAATCTCATCCACATGTGTTCCACGACCATGCCATTTATGACTTTTCTATGCTAATACATACCAGTCCAATTTTTTATAATTAAAAATCAAAACAAAACTAAGAACTTAATCATAAGTATATATTTTCGGTTAATATATATAGTAACGGATCTTTGACTAATATTTTTGGGTGTCAAAATTTTGGTTGAATTATTAGTCTATTTTTTTGTTAAAAAATGTCAAGTTGGTTTTCTATTTTTTTTTAGTCTCAATTTAGTTTGATTTTTTTAAAATTGATGCAATTTTGTCATTTTTGTCAGATTTCTTAAAGCGGAGCAAGGATTTTTCATCAATACTGATACTAGGGTTATGTCAGTTACATCAACAAAGCAAATCATACTTATTTACAACTCCAATCTTGATTAAAAAAAACCTTGATCTAATTAAAAAAAATTAACAAAAAGAATCAAATTATATCATTTTTTCAAAAATCGAGATCAAATTGGAACTAAAAATAATTGAAGGACTAACTTCATATTTTTGAACGAAAATAGAAACCAAAAGAGTAATTTTTAAATTTTTAGATAAACTAGTAAAAATATTGTATTTACTTTTCTTTATGATAATAAAAAATAATATAATTATAATTATTGTTATCATTATAATTATAAAATAAATACAAATAATTTTTATAATTTTACTATAATTAATTTTCATTTATAATGGTTAAGTTTCAAATAAAAATAGTTAAATAAAAAAATGGTTAAATTAAACAAGTGATCACTTAAAAATAATGTTAACAAACATTTTATTTTTATTTTTAAAATATTGAAAAGATAAATTTGAAAATGTAAAAAAAAAAAGAACTTTTTCTTTATATATATATATATATATATATATATATATATATATATATATATATATATATATATATATATATATTTAAAATATCAAATATATAAAATATATTAAAAATATTAATTTTTAAATGTATATTTAAAATTATATATTAATTAAATTATATAGATATAAAAATTTTGGGGGCCATGGCTCTATGTCCCTTCAATGGTCCGAAAAAAAGAAAAAAAAAAAAAAAAAAAAAATATATATATATATATATATATATATATATATATATATATATATATATATATATATATATATATATTGAATAACTTATGATAAGTATTAATTATTAGTATGTTAGTATTTGATAAAATGACTTATGATGATATTTTTTGGAAAAAATTGTTTCTCCTCCTATTTTTTTATTCTTATTTGCTTATTTATTTCTTAGTATTATGCGTAAGTAAAATTTTAAGAAAAATAGTTGTGTATTAACTATAATAAATTAACACTAACTATAGTAATAAAATCAATATTAAATATTATATTTATTTATAATGACAAAATAGTATTATTAATAATATTATTATTATAATTATAATTATAAATAATATTATTATAACGAAATTAGAATAGTTAAAAAAATTGAACTTCAATAATGTTAAGTCTTTTTAATTTAATGACATTATAAAATTATATTTCTTTTATTCAATGTATGTTAATATATTTATTAAAAGAAAACTATATTATTTAACTATTATTTGGACTAAATTTCCTTAGTACACGTGAAAATGTACAATGAAAGATTATAAAGACTTTATATATATAAAGAGTATAAAGATAATGTAGTAACTTGTGACTAATTATAAGATACAGTTTTATTTGCAGAAGAAGATTTTCAAAATTAATTTATGAATGGAGATGTAAAACTTTTATAAGTCAATTTATTAATTACGAATCTAACATATAAGCCTAGCATTCAAGGAATACTCTTTTTGCATATGAATTTTATACATATAACCAGTGGCTACGATGGAGCAGGCGGGGCACGGCCCCCTAAACTTTTTTAATTTTTTTTTAAATTATATATATTTAAAATTTTTAAATTATAATTATCATTTTAAATTAGACAATAGTACAATAAAAATTAATAAAAATTAAATTAAATATTTTTATTTCCTTTATAAAGTACAACATTTAATGTTAACAAATAATACAATATAAAATTGAATATATTAAAATAAAGTTATTAAGATAATTTTTATTTTTTCTTCATATTATTTTTTGAATTTTTTTTACGTGTTGTATTCATCTATCATCTTTACATGATTTCTTTTGTTATTGAACAAAAAAAATCAAATAGAAACTCATTATTTCTGCTTTCATTTTTTTCATATCTTCTCTCATTAATGAAGAAAAAAAATTATCTTGTCTCTCACTTGGTAGTGCAATAATTATTTAATATTTAGTCATGTTTTTTTTTATCTCATTATCCTTTTGTATATTATTTTTTATGAATATAGAAGAGCAAATAATATATTATGTGATTTTTTTATAGAGGATTTTTAATTGTAACCCAATTATCATACTTTTTTTAGTAATTATATCTCTCAATTTTTGATTATATTATAATAATTTTTTTGTCTTAAACTTGTTTTATAGATAGGTATATTGATCAAAAATAAAGGAATAAATTCATTTTTTAAAATTTATAAAAAAGAAGGGAAGATGAGAACAAGAGAATAAGGTTGCTCATCGCATAAGCATAACAATGATGAAATGAAAGTTTGTGATGACTTTTGAATTGATATGTGCACATTAGTAAAATGGAAAATAAATATTTTATAAATAATATGATTATTTAAATTGAACAAAAAATAGCTGAAAAATTTAGTTATGTTTCAATTATTTGGTAAGTTCAAGAATATAAAAAAATAAATGACAATCATTTAGATACGTGTATTTCCTGTTATAGTTATAACTATATTAAATTATGTATTAATTTTAAGTGAACGAGTAACAAAAATGTTAAATATATTATTTTGGCTCCCAAAAATTTTAGTCAAGATTCACCACTGCATATAATGATTTATCTCTTAGAATATTATGCACGAAGGCAAACAATTTAACATATTATTAATTATTTTATTTTTTAAATCTTAATTTGACTATCTAATTAAAGAGTGTCACCACCTTAATGTTTAAAAAAAATCACCACCATGATATATTGGTACCACAGAACCATTTTTATATTAAGAATTAAACGAAACTGTGTTAAAGTTACTATTGAACTGGGTTGAGTGTTAAATAATAAACAAGAGAGAATTATTATTATTATATTGACTATAAAGGTATTCATTAATCATTGATTCCTTTATAGCATAGAAGAAAAGATTCAATTTAACAAATCGGAAAAGAAATGTAAACATATAAATTGGCAATTAATTTTTTGGAAGTTAATATATAAGTGGATAATATATATATATATATATATATATATATATATATATATATATATATATATATATATATTGCAAACTCTATTTTATAAGATTGTTTTGTAATATTGAGTCATTACTTAATATAGTAGTAGAGTATCTACACTAACATTTGAGACCTACAAGGTTAGTTTGAAGAGTTTGGAAGAAAGGTTGAGAGAGATTTTGGGCTCAACTTCTCCGCTCAAAAAAATATTAACATCAAACATTTGTCTAAAAAAAATGGTTTAAAGTTATGAATTGAAGTTTATTCTATCAAAATTTATTATTTGTTGGGTCTATAATTTCACTCGTTATCAAGTTACTAACGACCTCTCACTAATATCTAATTCCACATTCGAAATGTATATGTTTATACTATTTAGTTATGTTTTAAAGCTCATTTCTTAATATATCTCACTACACCAGGAGACAATTGATGTACTTTACAACAATTTAATTATTATTGGGTTACATGATGATAATTTATAAATATTTAAAGTTAAATTACCATAATTTTAGAAATGTGATCTAAACTATCCACATTTTAACAAGTGTTGTCTATAACTATCAACATTTTTTACCTTTTTGCTTAAAATAACTATGCAAACTTTTTTATATCTTGTCTAGGTTTAAGGCAATAAAACTCAATATAGCCAACAATACAAAATTGTCACTTATTATTATTTTATGCAATGTTTTTTTCGTTGTTGTCATGTGAATGTTGTCTAATCTACATGTACGAAGAAGATTTATAGTGTATAATATAACAAAAAAGGAAACATCACAATAAAAGACCACAATTTTATTGTTTCGCCTACATTTTCTATGGACAACATTTAAAAAAATATTGTCGAAATAATCATCAATTTATAAAATGTGGCCTTTAGCAATTTTAAGCTACACTTATATATTTGTGTCATTTTCTATGTTGAAGCAACAATTTTTATACATGTGAGTTAGTTGAGTGTGATATAAAATAAAAATTATGTAGTGTTTACAAAATTAACAAATCCAATAACTTTATAATGCATATTAATAAATTTAGAGAAAAAGTATTTAATAATTAAATTAAATATTATTTTTTGAACTAATATTGTTTGTCTTTAAAGTAATCTCTGTTTTTAACAAAAAACTTATGATGGAAATTTAGATTTTAATGGTTAATTGCCACATTTATTTTGAAAAATATAGTTAATAAATACAAGTTTTGTTGAATTATAATTTGTCATTTCACACTAGGCATGTTAAAGTGGGTTTGGGTTGCCAGCTCGTCAAGCAAAGGACGGGTCGGATTGGAGTTTCCAACTTGTCGTGGTCCAGTATATATATATATATATATATATATATATATATATATATATAAACAAAAAATTTAAAAAGTTACAAGAAAATTAAAAAAAAAAAAGTGGTGGGTCAGCCCGCCAGCCTGCCTTGAGGTGGGACGAGTTACAGAATTCAACCCGTTTTGTTATGGCGGACCAACTCGACCCAACCCGTTTTTAACAGACCAAAGGCAGGACGGGTCAAAATGGCCGGATTATCCATTTTAACACCTTTATGTCACACTCAAGATTTTTTTTATTTTGTTTAATTAAAATATATAATAATTTGATCAGATAAGAAGTAAAAAATGTCATTTATAACTTTATTCGATGAGTAGAGCAGAATGTGAGCAACTTTATTTAGATCTTTCGTATTATAAACATGGATTTTTATTTATTTTTTATTTAGACATGTAAGTGAATTTTGTATGTTAGATGATTAAAATTAATATTTTTTTATATACCAGCATTTTAAAGTATTTCTATTCATCTATATATATAGAGAGAGAGTGAGAGGGAGAGAGAGTCTAACACATTGATCCATTTTGATATGGATTTAAATTATGTTGCAGTTGTTAGTCAAGATAAATAAACTTGAATGAAACTATTTCATGTGGTGCAAATACATCCCATTTCAATCTTCAAAGCCAAATATCCAACTACACATAATTTAAATTCACACTTACCAAAATAGGTCACATCAGATATAAAGTAAAATCAAGAATATCTTATTCAGGTCATAGGATACATTTCAAAATAAAAATAATGAGGTCAGGGACAACTTATTAACAATTGGAGTTTTATATATTAAAAAAATAATAAATATTTCTTTTTGATATTTATAAAAAACATGTTAGAAAGTGTTTTAAAAAATAAAATAAATAAATATTATACTTAATCAATTTATGTTAGAAATACACTTATTAGGAAGCTTGTTGAAGTATTGTATTACTAAACTTACATAAGTTGAGATTAACATCATGTATGTATTTGTATGGGTAGAACATTTTTTTAAAGTAATTACAATATATCAAATCATTATTCTAAAGAGTAAAATAAGGAATACACATTTCAATGAATCGTTTCTGCTGTTCAACACAATAACGCACACGTTGTTGCACTCAACATGCACACAAATCACAAGAATGTTCATTCACATGTATAGCATGCATTATTTCTAAAGTTTTATTAAATACACATTAAAATATACATAACCAAAAGAGTAATGATAAACTTGTCAAGGAATACTCAATTAAGATAAACTTCACTGAAATTGTTCTTAATTCTTTAATTAAGTTTATATCATCCTTCTTTTTATTTATATCGAGTAATAATAATTTTTAAAACCGCACGGAAGTGAATCTCAACAAACTTAATACAATTTAATTTGATAGTAATATTTTTGAAAAGTAATTGAAATATTATTTTAAAATAAAGAGGTTTTTACAATATTTTTTCTTTTAATCAAAACTATGTTAGCCTTAAAGATTTAATAAAAAAAAATATTTTTGAGAAGAATAGAGGGGGAATCTATTGTCAGAAAGAAAAAAGACTTTTTTAAATTATTGGTGTGAAATTTTGCAGAAAAAACAGAAGAAAAAATAAGTAAAGCTCATGAAAAACGACGTGGCTTTGCATCAAGAAACCCGCGCCAATGAAAGTGTGGGAGTTGACGTGTTCTTAAAATAAATGACTTCGAAACGTGCAAATCATTGCACAGTGACAATTAATTTGAATGACGTGACTCCAAATTTTTGCCAAAATCAAAATATCCCAAATACACATATAAATCCGTTAGCCAGAACTCAATTATTATTCATATTCTTTCTACAACTATGCTAGATCATAGATCATCATATATCTCAGATAATAAGAATATTTGAAAATTTTAAGTTTAATTCCTAAAATGTTAATACTTTAAATTTAAATGGTGTATTTTGATTATTACTCCTTTATTTATATTTTCTACACACATTTAAGTAAAAAAAAAATAAATATGAAAAATACTAAATAGTTACAACTTTAGGCTTGGTGTAAATTTGATTTTATCCTCTATTCTAAAATTGATCCTCTAGTATCTTTAGTATGTATAGTTGAAAAAATTGTTTCTTTTAAAAATATTCAAATTTGTTCAAATGATAACCTACTTTATTTTTGTGTTCTAAATAGAATAATATAACTGTGACATTAATATAGATATTCTTTTAGACAGGTACCATGGTGTGGTGTGAAAGTAAGGATAGACATCTCAAAGAGAATCAATGAACCAAGAAAAAAAAAGTTATGACAAGTTTGTACTGAAATGGAGATAATACAAAAGAAGAAGTACTAAAATTGATAACAATGCATTAAGTTTATCAAATAAAAAGTGGATTACCAAGTAAAAGAAGTAGAGTAACTACCCTTTAACTAGGTTGAACAAATCATAGACACTTCTAATTCTAACATGTAAAAACACAAGTCAGTGTATCATTAATTTAATAAAAGTATATTGGTATTTTCAATTTGTCAGTCTCAACATGAATTAAATTAATGACAGACTAACTCAATAAGATTTGAATAAAAATATATTGGTATTTTCATTCTGTCTGTCATGTGAACTACCTTAATAAAATAGAGTAACTCAGTAAATTATATTAACTTGTTGGTATTTTAACCTATTAATAAAATTAAATTTATATAATAAAAATAAAAATTATATTTTAGATAATAATAATTTTTTTATTATATTATAATATAATTTACTATGTGACATTTTGTCATTATTAGAATAACATAATTCATTGGGTGTCAGTCTGTCATTAATTTAATGGAAGTACATTGGTATTTTCAACTTGTCAGTCTGGAAAAATGAATCAGGTGAGGGAGACAGACTGACTCAATAGGACTTTATTGAAAATATATTAGTATTCTGATATTATGACTAAATTGAACTAACTTAATAAAATAGGGTAACTCTGTAAAATATATTAACTTATGGATATTTTTAACCTATTAATTTATACAATTAAAATAAAAAATAATAACTTTTTCATTATTATAATATAATTTCTATGTGACATTTTGTCATTATCAGGATAACATAATTCGATCTAATATTAATTTAATAAAAATATATTGGCATTTTTAACATGTCAATATGATAAAATGATCAACCGATTGACAAACTAACTCAATGAGATTTTAATGAAAATATAATGGTATTGCTCATTTTGTAAATAAAGTGAACTAGCTTAGGGTAACTCAGTAAAATATATTGACTTATTGATATTTTTAACCTATTAATTAAAATTAAAATTATATTATTAAAATAAAAAATAATAACTTTTTTATTATATTATAATATAACTTCAATGTGACATTTTGTCATTATCAGACTAACATAATTTATTGTATGTCAGTCTGTCATTAATTTAATGAAAGTATATTGGTATTTTCAACTTGTCAGTCTGAGCAAATGAGTTAGCTGAAAGAGACAGACTAACTCAATAGGACTTTAATGAAAGTATGCTGATATTTTCATCTTGTCAGTCAAGTGAAACTAATTTAGTCAAATAGGGTAACTCAGTAAAGTATATTGACTTATTGATATTTTTAACCTACTAATTAAAATTAAATTTGAATAATTAAAATAAATTATAATTTAGAAGATAATAACTTTTTTATTATATTTTTTATAAATATAAATATATAATAAGAATAATAATATAACTTAAATAATTAACACTTATAAATTAATATTTAGTTATTAATTTAAATCAAGTAATTTAACCTATGAAAATAAACTATTCATCAATTAAAATTTAATTTAATGTACAAAAATAGAGTCATTAAAAATTATTTAGGTGTATTAATTAATTAATCAGTTAAAAACATAGAAAATAGTTATATAATTAAGTGTGTTTCAATATATATATATATATATATATATATATATATATATATATATATATATATATAATAGGTTAGAAGATTTATAAAATTATTTATATGATTATCCATTCAGTTTTAGTTTTTTTTGTCTATTATTAGTATAAATAAAAAATAATTAATATTACAATCAAAACCAACAAAAAAAAAACAGCTATTTATACTTGTATGAGTTATTATATCATAAAGAAAATGTCTTAATAGTACAAAAAATCAAAGTCCTTATGAACTAAGTTTGTTTTTAGAAGAGTTTTAAAAAGGCCACTTTTCTTGTTTAGGTTGTACTAATAATACTAGACATGCCACCTTGAAACTTAAACATAAAATATTATCACATTCTCATTTAATATGAGAAATATAGAACTCAAATTTTGAATACAAATTCATAACTGTATTAACTTATTTGATTTGTTGACACATAATTATAGAACTAATATATATATAACATAAAGAATATAGTAGATAGCTCTCAAAATTACATAAAAAAAATCTTAATTTTGATGAAAAATAATAATTTAAATCACTACTATGAAGTAATGAAAAACTCCTACACATTGTTTAATCAAAAATTGGGGTTTTAAATCATTACAAAGTAATAAATAAGAGGGAAAATGTGATACATGATTAGGAGAAACTCTATTCAAATTTGAGTTGAGTGAGTTACTATCATATATGTGTCATATCATAAATGAATGAAAACCATTAAATATATTACTGTGTTTAATAGATTAATATTTTTTTTATTTTTCATTTTTCAATAAGATTAATTTGGTTTCTAAAATAAGATGTTCAATGTTCATAATGGCTATGAAACGTGCTACTCATTACTATCAACAATTAATTTAGAGAGACAAATTCAAACTATTTGGCCAAAATCAAAGACTCTCTCTCTATATATAATAATAATAATAATAAATAATAATAATAATTGACCACTAAAATTTAATTTATAAGTTATGTAAATCATTAATTCTAAGTCACGGCATAAATAATTTTATATGTATGCTATGACGCGCATTAATAGGAACTTTAAAAAGTAAATATTTAATTACTAAAGTATCAATCCCTAAAATAATTTTATTATGCTACTTTGTCACATGCCTTAATAGGAACTTTAAAAAGTAAATATTTAATTTCTAAAGTATCAATATCTAAAAGTTGTCAATGGAAAACTTCTCTCATATAGTTGTCCATTTTTTCATACATAAAAAAAAATTAAAAAATAATTATAAGAGAACACTTATTTTATAAAAATAACCTTATCATTATTCATTTGTTTTTTTTAGGATACTTTATCTGAAGTTAACCATAACAAATCATGCTTAATTAGTGGACTTAATTATAAGTAAATTCTTACTAATTTAAATATGTTTGATGTTATTATTTTAAAAATATTTTCATATCTAAGTTTGAACATATTTTTAGTGTAAACTAAATATTATTATTTATATTTGATTAAAAAGTTGTAAGACTAATATAATATATTGAGTGACAAAAAATTCAAACTCATTGCCTAACGTTATTCGTTAACCAAATTAAATTTTAGAAGTTGAATACGGTACTACCCTAGTTTATTAAAAGAATGAGATATCTTAACAATAAATTTAGAACATAAAGATTATGAAATTGTGCTTCAAAATGACAAATTTCAAGCCAATTTTTTAATTGAAAATCATAATTGTAAGAGTTAAAAGATGATGAATTTTGATTCATGAATAATAACATCAGAGTTGGTATTTGAAATGGTATGAATTGATGTGTGATCAAATAATTTAAATGGTAAATATTAAATGTAACTATTAAATATGCATTGTTTCAGACAACAATGTGTTAAATGTTTTTTAATTAATGAATTTGGGTGTTTCAATATTCTTTTATAGACAATTTTATACGTTATTTATTTGTTCAGTATATCGATTTCTGAGCTGTTAATAGAATCACTGCAAAGTGGTGATTAATAAGAGAGAAAACGTGATGCATGCATAATTAAGACTAAATGAGTTCATCTTCAAAAACACCACAAAAATATTAAAAGTACCACATTTATGTTTGGTCTATAACACAAGATTGTTTCAAACATTCATAACCCTGTTCAAATTGAGACGATGAGTCAAAATAATAAATGAGTGAAAATGATCAAGCAAATCGGATTGGCATTGTTTGAGCGAGTCTATATATCAAAAATTGATTTCTTTTTATTGATTTTTTTTGTGCTGTTTTTCTTGTGTTATGATATTGATACAAAAATTAAATCAAAATATCTCTAAAAGTGAATTTTCAATTTTTAAGTGTTAAAAAACCATTTTTTTCAAAAAAAAAAAAATAGAGAATCTAAATTTATATATGAAAAAACAACTTGAATGAAGCATTGCTTAATGTGATCCAACTTTCAAAGTGGCACTATTCATTGTCTTTAAATTACACATATAAGAATGACAAAACTTTTATTATGATGAAAATGAAATAAAAGAATTAAAACATAAAACATAACAAACAAACAGAAGAAACGTTGAGGATGTTGCCATCCCTTCATAAACCTCTGAATTTCTTTGTTTCTTGCACATAACATTCTCAACTAATTTCTGATTAAGGTACATTCTCTCACATGTCTCTGCCAGCAACAAATATTACACAAAAAAAAGAAAAAAAAAAAAAACACAGTCTAAAATCACAGTATCTGACGTGGACCCTTGATACCACCCACATAAACCAGGTAAAGTTCTCTTCTTTTTCGTGTTTTTGATTATTTTAATCCCTGAAAACCGATTTAAAAATGTTTAAAAATGGTGAAAAAAATGAGATTGAGATTCCTAAACAAAAAAAAGCCAGCTTAGAATACATAACCCCATTGGTAGCATGGCTGCACCACCCTGCCAAGTGTTTCTGAAGTTGAAGCCACATAATTAGCCATGGTTAATTCTTCAAGTTAAATTCCAACCCAAGGTGAAACCAACCATCATCACTCTCTTCTTTCTTCTCTCTTCTTCCATTACTTTCACTTCCTTTTCTTTTCCCAATTGCAGATTCAATTCTCTATATAACTATTTTCCCCTTCATTTTACACACACTCAAATTTCTTCCTTTTTTTTTTCTTTCTTTCTTTCTTTCTCTCTGTTTTGGTGAACCACTTTAGGTAACCAGAATGCTCCCACAGCTACTCATATAAATATGGCATCATAGAACACCATGGGAGAAGGGAAAAAGAGAGAAACTTGGATTTAAAAATCCATTTTTTATCTCCTTTCACGCACCCCATTTGAGTTTTTCTTCCATTTTTGTTCTTTTGGGGCAAAAGGGTGTTCAGATTGAGGGCCCAACAATGAAGAGGTCTCCATCATCTTCTTGTTCATCATCTTCTGAAGCTTCCATTGCTGAGCAAGAAAAGAAAAGACCTAATTATGAAAAGAAGAACAACTTGAAGTCACAGAAATGCAAGCAGAACCAAACCACTTGCAGAAGAAGCTCTGTCTATAGAGGAGTTACAAGGTTCATGAATTTCACTTTTCAATTTTCAATTTTCAAGTTTCGATGATTTTGAAATTCATCTTCTGCATTTGCATGTCTCTCATTTATTCTTCTTTCATCATCAGACATAGGTGGACAGGTAGGTTTGAAGCTCACCTATGGGATAAGAGCTCATGGAACAACATTCAGAGCAAGAAGGGTAAACAAGGTAATTTTTTTTTTGTTTTTTTTATATTTCTCTTCAATTAACAAAGAGAGAAAATCAAGGAGATCTAATCTATCACTTTTTCCTTTTGTTTTTTTAATTAATATTATTATTATTATTATCTGTTTCTGACCATGTTTTGTTTCTCTTAATCTTTTCTGATTGCAACGTTCACAAACACTTTTGGGGCTGGTTTAGTTTATTTGGGTAAGTCATTTTCTCATGCACTTGGATCTCACAAAATCCTAGTCAACTTTTTCATTTTATTTTTGGTCTGGATTGTTAATTATTAGTTGAACTGCAGTATTTCTTTTTCTGGATTATTATTGTTTTTTTTTAATGTCAAGAAAGATTCTGATCATGATGCTGTTGTTTGGACCCAATTCTCTGATTTTTTTATATTTTTTTCACTTTTTTTTTTTTTTCAGGAGCATACGATACTGAAGAAGCTGCAGCACGTACCTATGATCTCGCAGCCCTGAAGTACTGGGGAAAAGAAGCAGTTCTGAATTTTCCGGTACATCAATTTTTTCGTTTTATCCCACACATAAAAATGTCATCTTTTCCGAAGTTTATCCAAAAAAAAAAATTGTATTTTATTTTAAATGAAATTATATAATAGTTAATCTTAACTCCTTATAAAAATAAATAAAGTAAATAATCTTTTTTCACAAATAACACATTGCAGTTCCTTGTACAACTTAGTTTCTAATATAAAAAAATATTTCAGACACCGTTCATTATAATTGATGTTTTATATTATTTTTATAAAATACTGAGACTAAATTTTTTATAATTGAATTTGGAGAGAAAATATAATATTTTTAACAATAGTTTAGAAAAAAAAAATTAACCTAAAAAAACATATAATCATATGATTAAAAAAATTTCTTCTTGGTTTTGTTTCTCTGTAGCAACTCATGATTTTGTTTTGTTCAGATAGAAAATTATGCAAAGGATCTTGAGGAAATGGACAAAGTCTCAAAAGAAGAATATTTAGCTTCTTTGCGGCGCCAAAGCAGTGGTTTTTCTAGAGGCATTTCTAAGTATCGTGGGGTTGCTAGGTTACTTCAATTTCATCATTCTCAATTTTTTTTTTCTTTCTAACTATATTTTACAGTTGTAATTTTCCTAATAAAATGAAGGGTAAAATTACAATTTTGTTTTTTCAGTAAATATTGTTATTTTGATATTAATATACTTATGTTTTTTATATCTGCAAAGGCATCATCATAATGGGCGGTGGGAAGCACGCATTGGGAGAGTGTGCGGAAACAAGTACCTTTACTTGGGAACATATAGTAAGTAGTCACATCTATTTATCTATTTTTTCAATCATTAAATTTGTTTCGATTTTTTTTTTTCTAGGATGTGTTGTTGTTAAACATAAATATTTCTTTTAGTTCCAAAGGGTAAAAACAAATACAAAGAATATTCATAAAGTGAGAAAAAAAGTACACTTTGTAGGCCCGAAGCTATGAAAACTCATCAAAAACCATAAATAGGTCACAATTTAGAAGCTTGCTATTTTTCACCTTCTTTCTTTGCCGTCTTTTATGTTGAATAAAAAAAAAGTCAAACTTTCAATTAGATGATACCCTTCTTTTTTATTTAAAGACAACATTCACAAAAACAATGATAATAATTGAATGATAAGATAGCCGAAGAAAAGATGTGTAAATATACAAGAGAGAGAGAGAGAGAAAATTTACAAAATTTTATTTTTCTTACTTTTAATTTTCAATTCAGATTTCAAAATCTCCTCTTTATACTCATCCCCTCTAGTTAAACAAAATAATATTTAGATCTAGTTTTTCTTAAAAATCACGTTTTTATGTGATATAAGACAAAAATCCTCTCACAAGTTCCAAGCGCATGTCACGGCTGATTCAAAAATTTCCTATTCTCTTTGTCTGACTCTACCCATTTTGTAATAAGAAAAATAATTTTGACAAAAAAAAAATTGTTCAAGAAATAACACACCAGTAAAAATACCTCAAGAATTGTTTTAACTCTAGTATTCTCATTTTTATTCTGAAGGAAAGAATAGTTTCAAAAGGATAAATCTTGATTAAGATGAAGAAAAGGGGTGTTTGACATAAAATCTCTTCTTCTGTGTGACATGTAAACAACATGGTATTTTTTTTAAGATGAAAGGTGAAAATGTTTCCTTAATTTTTAAGAAAACATTTGAGAAGTACATACATACAGGTTGTAAACCTGCGATTCTGATAATTAATGAGAGTGAAAAAAAAAAGAAGGGAAAAGGTTGAGTGAGGTGTGTGAGTTGTGGTGATTGCTTGAACTGTAGCTACAGTGGTGTTGTCCAGTAGTTGCAGTATGCATCAATTTCTGGTCTGACAGCACAATATGTGGCTGTGGATCACATCAAAATCACTCACCAACATCGCACGTGCATTCCCCTCTCCCCCTTTCAAATGGGTCCACTTTATTCCAACTCTCCATCACAACCTTCTTCTCTATGGAGTTATCATAACCATAATTCCTCAGAAATTTTATATATCTAAAGAAGATCAATCCATTTTTGAGATATAAATTGAGGTTATTTTTAATTTAAAAGTTTGATTTAATAATTATAAGTCTTAGTTTTTAGGTAAAAAAGATTATTTAATACCAATTGATAACTTTTATAAAGATAAAATAGTCTAAAAGTTAATTTTTGTATTTTTTAAAAGAACAGGAAGTAAATAGTAAAAAAGAATAGTATTAAATGATAGTAAAAAAAAATTTGATGTCAAAGTACCAGTGTCCTAATTTTTATGTATATTAGTTAACTTTTTCATTTTAATCTAATTTGAAACTTTTAGTTCATAATTGGATTTTTAACCATTTTTCTTAGAAGTGTAAGTTAGATTTGATTACGAGTCTTTACATAATAAAAAATATTGGTCTGATTCATTGATCTTAGCACACTTTTAGTGACCCTAAGTATAGTTGTGTCTTACTAATAAGAGATAGTTGTCTCTTAAACGGATAGTGAGACAAATTAGGTTATGATATAATTATAGAAATTCATCATTTTTGAGGTATGAATTGCTTATATATAAGAAACGTGATACCATTCCCAACATAAAATATTAAGACCAATGGTGGAGTTTATTTGTTAGTAACGAGGGGAGTTTTAACAACCCAAATAAAATATTTTATACATTTGGTATCTTTTTAAAAATTGTTGTGTAAGTCTATTTTGACAACGGTCGGTGCATGAAGCTTAAAGTTTACAAGTCTTGTTTTCTTATAATATTTATGAATCTTGATGTTCTTATATACTATAGTTAACTTTTAACTCGTACTTAAATTCTTAAAACTCTTAAGATGTTTAAGCAATGTAATTTGTGATAATTAGGTATGTTTGAAGAAAATTTAGTTGGCCAAGTTGAATCTAACATTTGACAATAGACAAGCATGTTGGAGGGTACAGCATATGCTTGACTTTGTACTTTGTTCATATGCAGTGTCCACAATCTCTTGCCAACATGTCGGTCAAAAGTATGAATATAAAAATTGTCGATCTTGAGGGAAGAATAAAATAAAAGCCTTGTTTCAATAGTTGTATGGATAGCTGAAAAGAAATGCTATAAATTAAAAAGAGAAGTAAATTCAGTGAGCACGTGAATGCTAATCCTGTCCTCATACTTCAAAAGCTTTTAACTTTGTGAGATTCTATGTATGTCATAAAGTTGTCCTTTTTCAAACCTTATTCTTTCTTAATTTAATAATCACCAACCACTTTTAGTTATCACTCTTGTGTTTCTTAACAATTTTGATTGTCTTTTAATCCAGTCATCAGATTCTGAATCTCACAATGTCATGAAATAAGCTGTCCTGATAGAGAATTGTCGATAACGAGACTTAGTTAATATTTACCGGTAAAGTTAGAAAGAAGGATGACAGTGGTAAAGTCGCAAGGAATACCGAGAGAGATTGCGAGTTTAACTTTTCTCATTAATACTTGAAAGTTATAAGGTTGGTTTGATGGATTTGGAAACGATGATTAGTGAACATATTGATTCAACTCTCCCCATTAAAAAAATACTACCAACTAATATTTGTTGATAAAATAAAAAGAATATTATAGGATCAATAATGACATTTGAGATTTGTCCATTTTAGAATCTAAAACTTCTGGTAGAATTTTGTTCTTACAAAACATATCAGATTATTAGATCATTAAGGAGAAAAGAATGTTTAAACTACTTTCAATTTTAACTCTTAAATTTTAACTCTTAAATGATGTGAGATTATTCGATGTATTAAAATATTTACATGTGTATGAATCATTTCTTCTTTATTAAGTGCTAATCATTTTTGGGGTGATTTTTTTTTCTTTTGCTTGATTGAACTCCAAAGAAACTCAGGAGGAGGCAGCTGTGGCATATGACTTAGCAGCAATAGAGTACAGAGGAGTGAATGCAGTGACCAATTTTGACATAAACAACTACATTGACAAAGAGAAAAAGGACCAAACTCAAGAAACAGTAGTACAAACAGTACAAACAGAAACAGCAGTTCCCAACTCCTCATACTTAGAAGAAGCAGAAGTAGAACAACAACAACTGAACACAACTACACCACCCCCTATTGAGAATCTGCACATGCCACCACTGCAGCAATACAACCAAGTTCCACACACACCCTTTGTGTATCCCAGGGAAGAGTCATCATCAGTGGTGAATATCATGGACCATGTGCTTGAACAGGATCTGCCATGGAGCTTCATGTACACTGGGGTGTCTAAGTTTCAAGATCCAGACTTTGCTTTCAGCAAAGCTGAGGATTTGGCAGCCATGTTTTGTGATGATTCAGAGTTTGAGGAAGACATTGATTCTCTGTTTAGCACAAAGCCTAATCGTGAGACGGATGAGGGTGGTGGAAACATGGTGCATGGGGATAACAAGCAGAAGGAGATACTATCTTTTGAATCTTCTTCTCCATCGTCTACAACAACTTCACTTTCTTGTAACTATGCTTAGATTATTGGGTTTGTTATGTGTGTTGTTGGGATTTGTTGTGATAGGTGGTGGATGGGTGTGAACAATACATGACTTGTGAAAGTGTTCATTGGGTTTAGAATTTACTTTCTCCAAACACTCTCTTGTCTTGGTTTTAGAATTTACTTTCTCCAAACACTCTCTTATCTTTTCATCTTAGAAAGGATTTTAGTATAAAAGGAGTAAAAACAAAAAATCTGATTTGGGTGCAAATTATTTTTTTCTTTGTGTGGGGGAGTAAATGGAGAAGGGAAATTAAACTGATCCTCTTCTGAGGAGAAAATGCAGTATAGGTTAAGATCAAAACTTTTCTAGCATTTGGGGTGCAAGATGCAAAGCAAAGTTTCCTTTGTTTTAATTAATAATTTGGCTTTCTTTTCCTTTGCCTTCTTATTTTATTTTGGCATAGTAGTTGGTGTTGAGATCTGAAATCTCACCTCTGGTTTGGTTTGTTCTACATGTCGCCTAACCCTAGTAGGTATTAAAATATTTGTCTAAGTAAAAAATGATTTTATATATATGTATAATCAAAGATTAATTAATTTATGTATTTTTTTAAAGTAAATACAAATTATTTTTATATCATTTTGTTGAAATAGTAGTGACACCTTTTGATCACCGCTATAATTAAAAATAAAAATCTCTCTTTATTAGCTTTCGAAATGTTTCAAAATGTTTTGTATATGTAGGAGTGGGTTTTCTGAAACTAAATTTCCAGAATTGTTTTATCGTATTCACCGGAAAATAAAATTCAGAATGATGGAGTGCAAATTTGATAGGGTGCAGTAAGTAACCGCTCATTTGTAATGGAAGTATCTAATATACAGCCCAACAAGAAAAGCGTATTGTGGTAGGTGATGATGATATTTAGATTCTGTAAGCGGTTGAGTTGTGTGTTGATTGACAGTAGAGTAAAGATAAAGAATTATAGCATTAAGTAAAAAAGTAATGGTTGAAAATAAGAATCATAAAATTAAATAAGTATAGAATCAAAATTGCTACTTTATAATATATATTTGTAAATAGATATTAGTAATATAGATATAACATGACGTTATATAAAAAGTTATTAAGTCGAGAAATACAGAATTGTCAGAAAAAAGTTCAAATTTGAAAGGATACAAGAGAATTAGGCTATAGACTAAGATAACTCCATATAACCTGAAATCATTCTCAAAATACATCATAACTAATCTTTAAAACTAAAACTCATCAAAATTAACCAACACAGATTGGTGGAAGGCAATGTGCCAACACCTGTACTGAAAACCCCCAATATCTGCATGCCAAGTATAAAATATTTGAATGAGACTTTAAAACATGATTGCAACAGCAAAATTCACGAGAAAATCCTTTCATTTCAAGTAAAAACCAGAGGCAGGAAGGAGCTGTATGGTCGAAACCTTAGCTTCTAAAAATAGGCAACGTATAATTTAGCACCAATCAAGGCAAATAGCTCAAGATAGACAATTATATAGCCAAAGTTTAAAGTTTGCAACGTGCTGAACATAACATCAATGGAAACCTAAGACAAGTTAAACACACTAAGATAGTAGAGAAAAGAGGAGACAAAAACATACACTTGGATTTTGAGAATTGACACTCTCTTTTGCCTAAACCTGCCACTATAATCAAATTTTGATGACTGACTAAACTTCGAGAGATCAACTAATAAATAAAAGGAATGAGCTTGAACTTTACTTTGCTTGCATAGTCTGTGTAACTCTGGCCAAAAGTCTCAACCATCAAAGCCTCTTCCATCTCTGCCTTCTGTTTATAATACAACAAGCATACTGCTACAATAAATAGCAGACTAAGAGGTGCTCGTAGCGCAATGCAGTATGTTACAAACAAAAGCATTGTTGATGAATATATCGGATGACGGACCCAACGATAAGGTCCAAATTGCACCACAGCACTTGGCTCCACCACATTTTCTGAGTACTTGGCAAGATACAACGTTGCATTATATTGCATTAGTAAGGTTGTAAAGATTAAAACCCAGATCCCAAGATTGTTCCACCCACCGGGAATGAGGTGAAGCTCCGGCCCCTCAAATGCTGCAAGCCAATGGCCAACCATGACCCCTGCACTGAACAGTAGGCGAGACAGGGTTGGCACATTAATGTTCCATTTAGGGTCATGAGGCCGAGGATATAAATCTCCATATAACCGCTTTCTAACGCTAACATTGAAGAAAAAGAAATAATGATACACAAAAAAGAAAACAAAAGGCCAGCCTTCAAGGTAGCCATTGAAGTGACCAGGTGGAACAAGAGTGAGCCATGTAAAAACAGATGTAACAATTGCCAATTGCTCAAATATGTTTGCCTCACCGAGCAGATGTCTCCGAAAACAATATAACCCATAAACTGCAAGCGCTATGGCCACCAACCATGGCCAGAACAACCAAGTCCAGCTAAAATACATCCAAAAGAAGGGACTGAAAAGCATATTCATAGTCCATTTTGTGGCTGCAATTATGATGCACAATAACCCAGACCACTTCACAATTTTAATTGGAGTCAACTGCAGAAGAGTAGCTTTTATTGAATCAAATGACAGACTTCTGAAGAAATCTATGACTGGATTTTGAGATTCAGTGCTGGCATTACTGGAAATCGAGCAACTGAGAGGAGGCAACAAATCAGCCCTTTTTCTTGCTGGTTTAGGCACAGAGGAAAAAGGGTTTCTATAGGTACAATTCAATTGAAAACTAATGCTCTTGGGTCGGTTAGCAAGTACACCGGCACGAAAATGTTTGTTGAAAGGTCTCAGAGACACTTTGTTGCTCACAATAGAGAAACCAAAGGGGGCAGTTTTGGAGTGTGAAAGAACCTTTGCTGCTTCCATTATTGTTTGCGGGAAAATAATAATCAACTTGTGAGAAAATTACACAAATATCACAAAACCAAGGATGCACTGGATGAAAGCAGTCCCATATCCTTTGACACGGTGAGTTACTCAGGAATCACAATGACAGCAACAATTACCCGTTGATGTAAACAGGGATCCAACACACAGGCGAGATGCAATGGCAACAAACACACTCATAGTATCTTCAGTGCTCTCCTTCTGCAATTCATCCAGCAACCTCAACAGCATTAAAATCTAACCCTATTCATTCTCCAAACAACAGTATAAACACCAAAAACACATTACCAACAAACCACAAACCACCGTCAAAACATAAAAAGAAAAAAAAAATTATAAGCAGTTCTTTAGATGTTATGGGTAATGTTTTCCAGTCAAAATTGTAGTTTCATCTTGTAAATTCACGTAATAAAGGCTTGCATTAAAAGTCAAAACAGATTAGTGAGACAAAACAATTTCAAATGGAAAACAAAAACCAAAGTACTTAAGGAACTGTATCTAAGTTTTATCCAACATAAAGTACATACACTACCTAGCTTCCGACTACAAACCCTCTTTTTGAACCCGCCAAAGAGACAAACTAAATAAACCCTCCACCAATTCCAAAGCTGCTATCGACGACTCAGCTCATAAAATAGGAACCCCACAAGCCTAGTCAAAGCCCAGACAATAAGGTGCATGCAAAACATAAACCAAAAGTACATATTTCAGCATGTAACTCCTTTGGGCAAATGATCAAACAGATGGTGCACACAAAAACTCCTCATTCAAAGAAAGAGTCCAAACTTGAAGCAGATAAGTTAATGACAAAAAAGAAGAAAGAAGCGCAAAAAAGCATTACCCAGTGAAAAGAAAGATCTGAAGTGGATTTTGGAGCAAGAATGTTAAATTGTGAAGGATAATGATACTGAAGTTCTGAGCTGTGTAAGTCACCGAGACTCTATTTGTCTCCAATTACGGCACAAATGTACCAACAGGATGAACCCTTTTGTTTTTTATTTCCGGTAGCCCTTATTAAACATCACTTTTGTTTTGTAAACTGTAAAAATAAATGTTTTTAATTATTATATTATTTGTTTATTTCATTCAATTTTTTTTCACGGTAATAAAAAGTTTCACAATAGTTTGAATTATATTATTCATTTATTTATTTTACAAAGTTTCATTTCAGTTAACTTCTCCATTATTAAATTAAAATCATATATTAACTTTGCATCAATTAGCAATAAAATAGTTAAATATATTGTTTTAAGCTATTATAAAAAATTGTATTTTATTTTTAAATTAAATTATAAAGTATTTTCTTTCTTTATTTTATAAAAGTTAATATAAAATATATTCATCAATATATATGGGAAGATTATATTTTAATTGAACATGCCAAACATTTTTCATACCATTTCTTAAAAAATGTTTTACATTATTTTTATAAAGTACAAAGATTACATCTTTTATAATTTAGTTTTATAACGAAATACCAATTTTCTATAATAATTTGAGAAAAACAAACACAGTTAATCTTAAAAAGTAAATTAATACTTTCGATTTACACATATTACATTTATAACAAATCAAGTAAAATCATAACATTTCTCATATTCATACAAATAGTTATATTCTACAATTTAAAAAAAAAAATGGATTAAACTTTAAAACTCACAATTATTGCACGATGGGAAGACTTGATTGAAACTTTTATAAATAAATAGATTAAATTGAATAAATAAATAACGGGATAAAATCTAAATAGAAATTATTTTCATAGGTACAAATTGTTTCCCTAGCTTAGTCTCATTTATTAAAAAGTAAAGCTTAAATTTAAATTAAAAAAATGTAAACTTTATTTCTATTTTTCATGTCAAATATTTAGCATTTTCCTTACAATAACTTTTTCTTAGAAGTTTCATGGCGTAAAGAAAAAGTTTTCTTAGACTAATTCATGGAAATCATGGTTTATAAGGAAACATGTCGTGATCATGTACAGTTTTTTTTATTTCTTGTTAAATATTTAGCACTTTTCTTAAGTGCTTTAATAAAAGTTTATCTTTGCTAATTTGATCTAAATATGTATATAGTCAGGGAAATAGGCTGATAAATAATTTATTTTGACGTTTTCGTGTACGTAAAATAAGATAAATTTTAAATTTTAATTCAGTCAATTTATAACTTTCAGTTAGTGTTTTTGTTGTAAAAATTTTGCTATAGAAATGATTTCTATAAATTTTTAGATTGTAAAATATGTCAGTATGATAATTAATATTTTCATTTAGGTGATTATAAATTTTTGTTTTTGGTTTCCAAATCCAAAATTTAAAAACAAAACACATCGGATAAAAAGGAAGTTGATATAATTTTATAGTCAATTTCAAATACAATTTTTTATTTTTTTCAAAAATAAAAAGTTATGAAATTAAATTTTAATAAAAAAAATCCATTAATTTTCAATTATCTCATTATCAACATATTCACTTCGATAAAGACCGAAAAATATTTAGAGTAGAAATAATTTTAAATAAAAGTCATTTAATTATTTTATTATCAAGAATGTTAAGTTATAAATAGAAATTAGTTAATAAAATTTTATTTTGTAAAAAACTATTTTTTCTCTAGAAAGTAAACTTCTCTCTTCTTCTAACTCTTTTCAAGTTTATGACCTTCTATCTACCTATTTGAATTGAAGATCAGAGTTTGACATAGGCATCCGTGTGAAGAGCAATACATTTCTATCTGATTATAATCATTATAATCTCAATCTGAGAAGTTCATCTTTTGAGCCTCTTTAGAAATCTCTTGCATGCGGATATGGTTGGGTTTGCTTGTGATGTCTAAAGACTAAAGATGAATCTATGTTTAGTTAAGATTGTTAAGGTGAAGATCTTTCTATATAGTTTTCTTTGTGCGGATGCTACTTCATGTGTGAATAGGGATCTCTAGAGACAATAGAGCTTTTGTGTTAGTGACTCATATCCAAGTAAAGGAATCTAGATATTTAAAATTGATTGCACTATTTTGCTATAATTGGTGGGATTGTCAAATTATGATATTTGTGATGAGATGAAAGAAGTAGTATTGTTAGTTGTGTTATTGTTGTGATAAGTTGTTGTTTTGGGATATGACTTATTTGTGATTAAGGAATCATGTGAGGAATAGATATACCAATTTGAATTGAATAAACTAATGGGACTAATTTTGAACTAATATAGCTTTTTTTTTTTTTGGAAACAAAATAAAAACATTATAGGAGTCTTTTGTGCAAAGAAGGTTTATTTTGCATAATTCCTTTTTCATGAAGAATTGTTGGGCGACTCAAAACCACTATTAGGCGAAAATGAAAGTCTAAAATTCAATAGCTTGAAACGCTCCACTCGCAAAGCGAGTCAGAGCTCGTTGGATGAGCCTAGTAAAAATGAGCTTTTAGGAAGTAATCGTTGGGCGAGTTATATGGCTCATTGGGCAAGATATAGCTTGTTGGGCGAGTTAGATAACTCGCTAGGTGAGTGAGAGGAGTTTTGAGAAAGGAAATGAGTTATTTTAGAATAAGAAAAATGTGATAGGAGTGAGATATTGAATGTTTATGTATATGATGATTATTAGGTATTTCTAAGGAGGAAATGCTCTGTTGTGTGGTTTAGGATGTGTATTTAATATAGATTACCTAAACTCTACTAGATATTCTAACTCATATAAAGATATTTTGGTGGTAAGAGTCGATTGAGGTTCCCATAGTAGGATTGGTGTGAAAGAGAATCCATCCGACGGGCTATAGTGAATTAATCTTTTCATATGAGGAGGACATATGTTCTAGTATTTGGGGCAAAGTAGAGCCCAAGAAAAAATTGCCAAAATTTACTGATTGACCATGGAATAGGTGCTAAATCTCTCAGTCTAATTCAACCCACGAGTCTTCCATAAGTAGTAATTCATTGTTTGTTAACTTATGTATATAATGGATGAATTGTATGATATTATTTAATATTGATATGCATGGTAACTTATTAAATATTTTGTCAGTACTTAAAACTTCTAAATATACCAACTTACCCTCGTTTTGTGGTTTTTGTTTCTATCTGCTATGATTGTGTATTACACGGGAGCAGAAGATATTACAAGTAAGAGTTCTCAATAGTGACCAAGTGAGAGGGATTAGTATAGTGTAGATAATTTTGTATATGTATACAGGTCTAAAAGTTATATTCCTTTGAATGATCTTGTTTTGAAAAAAAAAATATTTCATTGGAGGAATGGAAATTAATCTTATACATATTTTATTATATGCTTAGGTTTTGTTAAATTGCATGTTTTCTAGTAATGTAACTACTAAATAGGGTCGTTACATTTTTTGTATCATAGCGAGTTGAATCTTAGGAGATTTATGGGATGTAAAGTGTTGTGTTTTTGTTGTGTTAGTTTTGTGTTTAGCTTGTTCATAATTGTTTAAGAGTTATGATATGTTGTTGAGCCTTTGTTTTGTGTTGCAACATAATGCCTCATAAACTACCTATCCTTCCTTAACCCCCTTCTAAGTTTAGCCAACTAACATAAACTATTAAGAGTATGGCTAATGCCATGCAACAGTAAAGCATGACGATTACTCATGCTCATCACACAAACATGTAGTTGAGGGAGGCTACTAGAGAAGCTGCCACAACTGTTGTGGGTCCCTTAGTTGGTCAATGGGTTTATCTAAGTTCATGAAGCATAATCGGCCACCTTCTACAGATCTTCAAGGCAACCTTTTGCCATAAGTATAAAAAAATAATGTTTGTTGTCTACTTGTTATCTAAGGAGGCTAAGTTTTGGTGGATGAGAGCCCAACAAATGATGGAACCTAAAGTAGAGGTGATTGATTAAAGAGCTTCAAGTTGAGATTTTTAGATATGTATTTTCCTTATAGTGCCAAGTTTGTTAAGGAAACATAATTTTTCAAGTTGGAAGAATGAGAGATTTTAGTATATGAGTATGCTTATAGGTTTGAATACCTGGCTAAATTCTACACTTGGACCACCTTTGAGGCATGAAGATGTAGGAAGGCTTGAGACATTAGTTGAATAGGGAAATGGTCCAAATGTGTATTAAGAAGTTCCCAACCTTGACATACAGAGTTATTAGATCACATGGTGCATGGTCTTTTTGTAGGAAGGAAAAGGCAAAACTATAAATGCCATACTTTAGACCTCAACATCAACAAACTGAGACTATTGGTTTCCATTCTCAACAGTCTCAGTCCATGAGAATCAACTGCTTTTGATGTGGTAGGCCACACATGCAAACAAATTATCCATATCCTCAACAAAAGAGAAAGTTATATACTTGTTGGAAGGAAGGACATCTTGCTAGAGGCTATCCTACCATGAGAGGGACAACGACTTTTAGGGGAGCGTAGTGGAAAAGAGTAAAGGGTGTCAAACTATATGCAACTGGTAGGGTGTTTGCATTGTCAGGAGCTGAAACTACAAGACCAGGTAACCTTGTGATCGTTGTTTGTTTTATAGCAAGTAGAGGCTTAATAGTGTTGTTTGATTTTGGAGCTATACACTCTTTTGTGTCAATTCTTGTATAGAGGAGTTGAGTCCGCCAATGAAAGAGTTATCTTTTGAGCCTCTAGATTCAACACCAGCATTTGGGCATGTATCAACTTCCACATTTTGTGTTGAGTGCCCAATGGTAGTAAAGGGATGCAAGTTCAAAGTCAATTTGATTTGCTTACCTCTAAAGGAGTTAGATGTGATATTGGGTATGGATTGACTATTTATCAATCACATTCTAATAGATTGTGAGCAACAAAGAGTGATGTTTTTAGACTCTAGGGGTTTGGAGTTAGTGTTTGCACAATAGGTGTCGAATGAAGTGAAAGATGGAACTCAATGCTTTGTTTTCCTAACTCAGATGAATGACAATTGTGAAGAGAAGAAGACCAAACACTTGTTGCAAGGGCGTATATGGATGTATTTTCAGATAAAGTGCTTGGATTATCTCTTAAAAAGAGAAGTAAAATTTTCTATTGACTCGGTACCAAGTTTTAGGCCAGTATTAGTAGCCCTTTATAGAATGACTTCAACTAAGTTAATGGAATTGAAGAAACAAATAAAGGATTTGCTTGAGAAACAATGTATCATACTGCTAAGTGTGTCTCCTTTAGCACCAAAGTTACTAATGAAGAAGAAAATGAGAATTATAAATTATATATGTATGGATTACAAACAACTAAATAAATTCACAATCAACAACAAATATTTGTTGCCTAAAGTTGATTATGTGATGGACCAATTGTAGGGAACAACAATATTCTTTAAGATAGATTTGAGGTTAAGGTATTATTAGATTTTAGTTTAGGATAAAGATGTACAAAAGACAACTTTCAAATCAAGGTACAAGCACTATGAGTATATGAGATGTTGTTTGGTGTAACAAATGCCCCCAACCCTACTCATGAATTATGTGAATGGAATCATTCATTCCTTTCTAAATACGTTTGTGGTAGTCTTTATAGTCTTCAGTGCAAGAGTTGAAGAAGAAGGAGAAGGTGGGAAAATTGTGGTGGTTAATTGTTAAAGGCGTAAGAGGAAAAGATTACTACGAAGGAGAACTTGACTTTAGCGATGAGATAATTGTTAAAGGTGTTCTCGTTCTTCATCATCACCATCCAAATGCAAAGGACACCTCAGTAGCTCTGCTCCTTTTAAGGGCCTACACTAGCAACAATTTCATTGTCAAAATAAAAACACAAAATCAAACAAACATATGATGCATTTCAATTACTGGTGAAATTGGATTGAGTGAACCTTAAAAACACATTGACTACGATACATGTGATGAGTGTGTCCCTAAGTCGCTAGCAATGAAATACGGAACGTGATCAGCCAGACAATGGATAGAGATGACCATAATAGTTAAGTGGCGGTGAGTCAGGGCGACGAGTAAGAAAATAAGGTGGAGGGAGGATACATGATTGTTTCCAAATAGTGGTTTGTATTGACATGTGGTCACCTGGTCACCTGATGTTAACACTAATTCAACATGAGAGACAATGTTGACTATTTTAAATAAAATGAAGACTAAATTGAAAAAAAGAAGAAGAAGAAATCATACTAAACAATCCTATAAACATGGAATCAAAATACCAATTAAGCTTACTTTCTTATGTTTTTTTTTTATATTTAAAATGTACACTTCTTCCTCAAAAATACAAAATATACAAAATATTATTTTCACTCCCTATATATCAATTTATACATTTAATTATATTTTAAATATGTTTTTATGACCGAGACTAAATTCGATCATATATTAAAATAATCTATGTTTTAAGGAATATTGTTATGAAATTTATATTAGAATAATTAAATTTTGTTAAATGTAGTTATAAGTTAATTTGTAAAAATCCATTTCAGAATTTAATTACTAATAACATATACAATATTTCTAACTTACAAAATAATTTACTCACTTTTCTATAATATAATTTATTTTCTTATTTGATTAAATGTTCTTTCAGAATTCCCTGTAATATAATATCTTTATGTGGTGAGTTGAAGACTTCATTCACCTTTATTTGTATAATATGTAATATATAATATATATAGTAAAATATGATTTAAATTTTAAAACAAATGGGGAAATGTGAGTATGAATGAAGTGTGAAAGTACATTGAAATGTGGAATTACTAACGTTTGTTTCTGGTTTTTGGACACTCCCATCCCACTCTTCCACGGTGTGACTCAAGCTCTTCTTCCTCTTCTCATAATCGCTAATATCCAACGACAAGGGTTTGTGGGCATAAACGCTGCGTTTTCATTTCACTCACAATCTCTGCCTCAACCCAGTTCCTTCTTTTGGTCCTCAGGTGAGTGAATTCTGCTTTCTTGTTCATTTACAACATATAATGCCAACAAGTTTAGATTTTTTAAATGAATTTATTTATCTATGTTTATGGTAATTAAGAAACATAATGTTTTTTTAACCATTGCTCGTTTTGAAGTGACAAGAATCAAATAATTATGAATGGGTTTTTATGACATGCTCTTTGAGAACTGTAAAAGCGTAAGATTATTTTGGGTCAGCAATTGTAGTGAAATTTATTGTATTTGTTGGAGATGATGTTGTATTCTCAATGTGTAGTTTTTTTTTTTTTTTTTTGAAGAAAGAGAGAAAATATGTTATTGAATTGAATGGTTTATGTAAAAATTTTGAAGCAAAATTGAGTAGGTGATCAGGAAAATTATTTTTATCATATTTGGGAGTATTTTCTTTGCACATTTTTAATTTTAATGTGATTCAATGGTTGTCTGAGGTGAGGAATAAAAAGTTATTGGATTGAAGAGTTTGTGTATTTTTTTGGAGGAATAATGGATTGGTGTTCTGAAAACTATCTCTAATAATGTTTGAGTATTTCCTTTGCAAATTTAGGTTTTTATTTTATGTTATTTATATTTCTTTAGACCAGGCAAAGGTGGTCTAGCTTATTTTCTAGCCCAATTTCAACACTGAAGCAGATAGTCCCTCATGGTTTAATAAAATTACTATCATGGCAAATTTCCAAAGGATCTTGCAGTTTGTTAATTTAAGGTTCAATAATTCTACAGTAATCTTTTTTTTTCTGGCTTTATGTTGTGAATTTTTTAAATTTAGTTTAAAATTTTCATTTGCTAGACTTTTATATTATTGTATTCTTTAACATTCAACATCTCAACTTGATGCCTGTTCTTTATATAGAACAAGTTTACATTTGTAGAAACCTCTAACATTAACATGTGAATTATTTTAAGTGCATTTATCTTTTCACATGAAAATTAAATTTAGTTTCTTTTTATACCAATTTCAATTTGATCTTCCCTGAAAATGATTCCCTAGTTTCAATTAAGGGTTTTCCGGAACACATAGATATAATCTTTCTCCGAAGTTAGTCAAAATTGTGACACTTTTTTTCTTTTAATTAAATCACCCAATCTGCCAAAAACCTTGCTTTCTTGTTTAGAATAAAGTAGCATTATCATGCAGTAGGATCTTTAATATCTCTAATTGGTTGTCAGTATTTGTCATTTTAACATTTTAAACTTTTGGACATTCCTTCAACCTTCTAGGTTATAGAATTTGAAACTTACTTCCTAAGTGCATAATTGTATGTATTCTATGAACTCTTTCAGACTGATGTATTTGTTCAATGCATTATGTAGGTAGAGATAATGCAGGAAATTTCCATCATTGCTTCTAAAGGATTAGCACAAGTCATGTTTTCCAGTCCTTTCAAGGAGAACAAATGAAGCCTTTGTATCATTTGCTAAGCTATCATGAACGTTGAGGCAGTAGATGAAGGGGAAAACAGTGATAGACCAGCTTCTGAAAATGTTGAAACTGAAAAAGATGAGGAACAAAATATGAAAGTAAACTTGGCTGAAAGAGAAGTAAATAGCCAGGATGGTGATGCTTATAGGAAACCACTTGTGGGCATGCTGTTTGAATCTGAAGATTTTGCAAAATCATTTTATGATGCATATGCAAGAGATGTAGGATTTAGCACACATGTTGGTCAATTCTACCGTGCTAAGCCTGATGGTCCAATTATAACTTGGGACTTTGCTTGTTCCAGAGAGGTATTTAAAAGGAAGAACATAGTAAGTTGCAATGCAATGCTTAGGGTAGAGAGAAAAGATGCAAACTGGATAGTGACGAAATTTGTTGAGGACCATAACCATTCCCTTGCTTCCTCTAGAAAGGTGCAGAACCGTCAACCCAGTAGACATTATGTAGGTGCTGCAAGGAATGTTATAGCGACATTTGATGCCCGGAATGAATCTTGTGCCTTGAATGGAAATCATTTAGATCCCATTAGTTCAGTTAGGAACTCCTTTCCAGCAGAAAAATGTCATCCAATGAGAAACATTGGGTCGCTTACCTATGCAAGATCTTCTCAAAAGAGGACTCTTGGAAGAGATGCTCAAAATCTTCTGAATTATTTTAAGAAGATGCAGGGTGAAAACCCTGGCTTCTATTATGCAATACAACTAGATGATGAAAACCGCATGACCAATGCATTCTGGGCGGATGCAAGGTCAAGAACAGCTTATAATTACTTTGGTGATGCTGTGATTTTTGACACAATGTATAGACCAAATCAATACCAAATCCCATTTGCTCCATTTACAGGATTCAATCACCACGGCCAGATGGTTTTATTTGGTTGTTCATTACTGCTAGACGAATCAGAGTCTTCCTTTACATGGCTATTCAAGACATGGCTATCTGCTATGAATGATCGACCACCTGTTTCCATAACCACAGACCAAGATAGAGCCATACAAGCAGCCGTTTCTCATGTGTTCCCAGAAACTCGCCATTGTATTTGTAAGTGGCACATTTTAAGAGAAGGTCAAGAAAGATTGACTCATATTTACCTTGCTCATCCTTCGTTCTATGGTGATCTATATGGCTGTATCAATTTTTCTGAGACTACTGAGGATTTTGAATCAACATGGAAGTCTCTTCTTGATAAATATGATCTCCAGAAAAATGATTGGCTTCAGGCAGTATATAATGCTCGTAAACAATGGGCCCCTGTTTACTTTCGTGATACTTTCTTTGGTGCTATTACTTCAAACCACGGGGTAAACTCCTTTTTTGATGGCTATGTAAATCAACAGACAACCATACCTTTATTCTTTAGGCAGTATGAAATATCACTTGAACATTCATTGGAAAGAGAAGTAGAAGCAGATTATGAGACTATTTGTAACACGCCAGTACTGAGGACTCCATCACCAATGGAACAACAGGCAGCAAATATGTACACTAACAAGATTTTTGCAAAGTTTCAGGAGGAACTGGTGGAAACTTTTGCATATACTGCAAATAATGTTGAAAATGATGGTGTTATCAGTAAATACAGGGTTGCAAAATATGAACATGATCACAAGGCATACATGGTCACATTAAATATGTCTGAAATGAAGGCAAACTGCAGCTGTCAGATGTTTGAATACTCTGGCATTCTTTGTCGACATGTATTGACTGTTTTCACTGTAACAAATGTCCTTACCCTTCCATCACACTACATTTTAAAGCGATGGACAAAGAATGCAAAATCTGGTATTGGAACTGATGAAAAAACAACAGGTCCACTTAACATTGAAAATCTCACTATACGTTTTAATAGTTTATGTCGAGAAGCCATTAAGCTTGCTGAAGAAGGGGCAATTGCCGTTGAGACTTATAATGTTGCAATGAATGCTCTGAGAGAGGGTGCTAAAAGGGTAGGTGTTATGAAGAAAAATATTGCAAAAGTCAAACCTCCAAACACTCAGGGTAATGGATGCTGTCAGGAAGACAATAGCAAGAAGAGCCCTTCATCAATTTCAGATGTCATCCCATCACTGTGGCCTTGGCTAGATTCAGTGTCAAATCACTTGAATCATAGCGGCCTTGGGCTTCCTGTTACTGATCTGAATCATCCTAGTATGGCTCCTGTTTCTATTCACCAGGATGGTGGCCCTCCAGATAATTCTGTATTGATTGGAATCACCCTCGCAATTATTAGTCATTTCATCTACTTATGCTGATAACTGCTTTACTTGACTGTTATTTATCTATGCAGGTTGTCCTCATGTGTTTCAAGTCTATGACTTGGATCATCGAAAATAAGAATTCAAGCCAATCTAGTAAAATTGCAGTTATTAACATGAAGGTATGTATAACCTATGTTCTCTTTACAATTATCTTTTTTAACCGAGAAACAGATATCTCAATATCCCGTGTCGCATACTTTGATTAATATAATGTGGCTTCAATATTCTCTGTAGTTGTAGTAAGAGATCAACTTCTTCCAGATATCTATTTAACACTCATGCTATCTGTTTAAAATACTAACAATCTAGGTTATTTCACTTATCATATTGTTTTCCATGTGTAGATAACAGTTATAACGTGCTGAAATATTCTTTCCTCGCTGTTAATTATTTTTCTCTTCCTCTTGCAGCTGCAAGATTATGGAAAGAGCCCTTTAGGAGAGACAGAAGTGCAATTCAGGGTGACAAGGGTAACTTTGGAGCCTATGTTGAGATCAATGACTTACATTAGTCATCAGCTAAATGCACCAGTCAATAGAGTTGCCGTCATCAATCTGAGGGTATGTAAACTCAGATCATGATCATATACTCTTACTAGATCCTAAATATTTCACAATCAATCAAGTATAATCTTTTTGTCGATGTACATATCCACTTCGAATGCTCTCATTTCATATAAGTGAAACCTCCAAATATGAGGGTTACAATCTTTAAAGTTTGAGAAGTTCCACTGATGATTTTATTTTCCTTTCGTTTTCACTGTGGTTACACTAATAGTATGCTGAAGTATTTATTACTGAACTGTTTAACCCTTCAATTGAAATTCTTTACCACTATTTGGTATAAATAACCATCTATAAAGGCACTCCCTAATACCTAAGTTCTTATCATAACATTGCTCGTGAGAGTTAATGTCATTCTTAGAATCCGGCTATCATTTTGTTATAAATGTGTTATGGCTTATGTACAATGTTAAGCTATTTATTCTACAAAATCTGGGACTCAAACATTGTAATAAGAATTAACTAGCTAATGTATATTGCTAGATAAAGAAATCAATCACGAGCTTTGACCTAATAGCTTAAACTCTTAGAGTAGCTGTTTCTTCTTATAATATAAGAGCCATTGTTTTGGCTGGGACAAATATTGGGGAAACAGCAGTATGAGTAGGTGTTATAGTCCAGTGATGAGCAGTGAGATGGCTTGGTTTGGTTAATAGTTGTAACAAGTTGGAAAATACATGAAAAAGGTGGGCCAAGTCTTTCTGGCAATTGGGTTCCCCAAACCTCAACAAGTGGTATTATAGATTTTATGATTAATTGGTTAAGAGTTCAATCTGTGTGACTTTCATTCTTTCTTAAGTTGAATATTTGTACATGGTGGAGCTGGTCTTTGTATTGAACATGCCTACAAGTCCAGTGTTTTTTTGTGGGAATGTGTTAGATGCAAATTCAATCACAAGCCATTTGTTAGCTTAAGCTGATTGGAGAAGTACATTGAGAGAACACTTGATGTCGATATGATAAGGAGGAGGTCAGTTGCACGGTCTCTAGAAGTGAATGCTCCTAAGCAAAAGTATTTGTGAATCATTGTAATGCTTTAGAGAATTTGTAAAATTTAATTAAACTGGATGTTGAAGTCTCGGTATTATATGGAACTGAAGTAGATTCTGTAGCATATTTAATGTTCCATCATTGTATCAATGGTACAAAATATACTAATAAGTCCAATTTTTATAGAAGCTCAAATAACTTCTTGTATGGTGGATAATTAATAAATTTATTAATTTTCATTCAGTCTTAAAGGATATGGGTGTAAAGCGGGAGCTTTTGGATGACTAATTTATTGGAAATTAGAGTTATAAGACTATATTAATCCAGACAATCTGATAGCTACATGGTTATTTTCTTTTGTATGATATTATCTGAATTGAGAACATCCAGCAGTTAATTCCGGAGCATATGATATCTTGAAATGCAAAATAAAATGTTTTCTTTTACCATGTCACGGGTTTGAATCCCAGAATCGTATCTTCTGGGAGAAATTTACCTAACTACCACCCCTTGAGTTGCATGAACAATTATTTTTATGCAACTTCTACTAAAAAGATACTTTTGATTATAAATTCACCATGTTAGTGATTTTAGATAGTCCAGCAGTATTTAAATTATTCTTAGACTTGATATTGATCACGTTATTTTGATTATTTTAGATAGTAAACTTTAAGATTTCCAACTTTACAAAATCAATTGAGATTTGTACCCATTTATACTATAATTTGACCATCTGTAGTTAATATGAGATTTCCAATAGATTCCATATTTCTTGTACAGACATGATTAAGTATGCAACATATGCAGTCTAAGAAAAAAGTTTCGTTGTGTTCTATAAGATTGTGTTATGTCCAAGATATTTTGTCTAATTTTATAGTTCTACATCATCCAGCTCCAGGATACGAAGACAACTACTGGGCAAACTGAGGTGAAATTCCAAGTTTCTAGAGATACTCTCGGCTCCATGCTGAGATCTATGGCCTACATCCGGGAGCAGCTCTAGGAGTTGTAAGCATTCTATTTCCAGCTTTTTGATTTCATCTTTTATTGGAAGTATTGGATTAAAGGTATAAAATTCTATACTCTTCATTGCTTTTTCTGGATATTCAACTTAAATGATAACAATAATAATGATTATCTGAATATATTTTTATTGTGAGTGTAAGAATTTTATTAGGCTGGACCTGTTTTATTTGACTGTGCTTGTACTTAGACAATAACAGCGATATGAATAGGCACATACGGATTTCGTATCTCATCATTATATTATCAGTATCATAATATATCATTTCGGAGTTCTTTCTCTTTTTCTCATTTGTATATTAGCAGTGATAGTCTCAACAGCAGTGGCAAATATGTACTAATTTCCTTAACCTCCCTTGTCTGTGAATTTTCAACAAACTCCTTGTTTTCCTTTTTTTTCAGACTCATCTGTCATGTGTCATCTTGGTTTCTATTTTGGTTATTAATTTCAGATTCATCACCATCATGTGTCATTTTTTACAGTTATATGTGGTTGAATAAAATTCAATGTCAATGTAACTAGTAACATATCACCATCTTTGTTATTGTTATCATTGTTATAAAGGATAGAGAAGGAAAGAGAGACAAGTGTGAAGAGTACTGTCTTAGTTTCTTCTTTTTTTCTCTTTTGTTCTGGTTTAGTATAGATATGAATAGGGTATCGTAAGTAGCTTTAATAGTAAGATTGAAATTGCATGAAACATGTAATTGTGAATTTGTGATTTGCTTTGTTGGAGCTGGATGCCAATCATTGTTTTCTTGTACGTAAAAGTTGAAACTAGTATATTCTACTGGCTGGTCAGATTATTCCTGCTCCAACTCTCAATTTGTTCATTGTATTTTAAATTTATATGCGTATTGTTAAATTATAGGGACATGTGCGAGAATATGAGGAATTTACAAAAGTGAAAAGATAGCTACTATTGAGGTTGGAAGATATGAGATTGAGACAAGGTACTTTTCCCCATTCCAACAATAATAGAATGACCTTTTTAAGGTGTTCTTTTGTGAGTTTTAACACAATTTCATGAAGCACAAAGAACAGCTTCAGAGGCATATGGTGAGCTGTGCATGAAAAAATCCTTTCACTTTTATATTTCTTATATGTCCAGTAATTTTATAATCAAGTGACTATTGAGTTTTCTCTGCATTGTTAGGATTATAGGTTTTTATATATTTCTATTTTTATAAACAAACTAAGGCACTAAACTTTTTTATCCATGGGTGAATTTTGTTTTTCTTCAAAAAAAGTCTTGTTACCAATTTCACTACATCGGTCCTCCTTATTACAGTAATTGCACAAATACAGCTTAGTTTTTATTGCTGAGCAAAAAAAAAAAACAGCTTAGTTTTTATTGATCATAATCTGCTCCTATTATGCTTATTCTCTTCAAAGTTCTATTTGTTGTAGTTTTCTATAGAATTCCAAACTATCTGTGGTTTTGTGTTGGTTGCCATTGCAACTTACTCAGGATTATACTTTTAATTATTTAGTCATCTTTAAACTTTATTTCTTCTTTATACTTGGTTGAAAATGAACCTTTTCTTATTGAAATGAATGTTTTTAGTTTGTTGAACACTTGAAGGTTGATATACTGTCCAAAATGCATTTTCGAATTGTGCAATCTAGAATACATTTTTGGATTGTGCTACTTGAAATATATTTTTGGATTTTATAATTTAGAATACAAAAACAGATCCTAAATTTCAATATCCAGAAATGTATTCAGCATTGTGTAATCCAAAAATCTGTAATATTATTCTGTATTGTACATTCCAACCAATTCAAAATGTTCTCTATCGAGGAAGAAATAGCCTTATATGAATAGTCTATAAAAACCATGAGTTGTTGCTTATTCTTCTTCCTCCCTAGGGGCACCGAAAAAAGTTAAGGAAAGATGCTAGTTTTACAATGCAAATCACTCACCATTTTCAGCCTGGTGATGAGATACACAGAGGCACACTTGCATTTTTAATACTAATTGTCAATATGATTTTATTTCATCTAAATTAATTTTGTTAAAATATAGGATAAATTGATCCTTTACACATAAATGAGTCTGAAATTCATGTTTTTTGGCGTCTTTCTTAGTGCCTCTGGAGTGTTTTATGCATTTTTTTACTAAATTTTTTGCCTGGTTTTTTATACCCAGCTTGCATTATTGCTGCAAGCTACTCACTATGTATATTAAAGATGAAATTAAACATAATTAGTGAAGATATTTGATGCAATTTTATTTTATTTTGAAAGTATTTTATATTTTGTTCATATTATGGAAGAAACCGAACATAATTAGTGAAGATATTTGATATTATTTTATATCTTGTTGTAATTTAATGTTTAATATACTTTATATTTTAATTTAATTTTTTTATTTAAATTTGGGAATTTACGTGAGATACTTGAAATGCTTATAGTGTTTAAGAAGTATATCTATATTATTTTAATATAAATTTTGCAGGTGCAGTTATAAAAACCAAGACTTGTTAAAATATAAGGTATACAAACAAGTTATTTTATAATACGGGTTTATGTAGATACAAGCCGGTCCATTCACATACCCAGTTTTCATTTCTTACATAAATAATTATGAAACAACATATTCAACATTTCATCATATAAAAATTATAAAAAAATTATTACATAACTTTCCTTTCTTGTCTTTTAGTTCCAAATAAAGCTCATGTCAGGCATCAATGCCATAACATGAAAATTTTATTAAAGAAAAGAAAAAGAACATAAAAACATGGGCCAGACCCATGATAAAATTACATCACATACATAGGCAAGAAAAATCTATTATGAAGAAACAACTGAGTAAGTACATGAATGGAAATTCCTTAGCATATTAAGAGGTTTATCATTACGTAACCCTCCCACTTTCCAAGAAAGACTTCTAAAACTTTTTAGAAGTCCTTGTTTTAAAAGATTTAGTATTAACTTTCTTTGGTCTATTTTTACTAGGTTTTCTTGTAGTTTGAACCGGCTTATCATTCTTTTCAGTATTAGAAAATTCCCTCTCATCATACATATTAGCTCGTTTAGAAGTTAAGTTCAATTCTTTCGCAAAACAAAGCTTCCTTAAACGTCAAAGAATTAGGAACGACCTCAGAACCGCTATGAGATGAATCTAGATGTTGTAAACCCTATGTTGTAAACCCTGCAAACTATTGATGGGAGTGACATCATCCAAAGAAGACATACCAACCAAGGAATTAGGCTCTACTGGCACACCACTAGTAGAAACATCTAGATTCTTAACAAGAGAATATTGATTCATAACTCATATATTATCATGATTAACCATCACTAGCTCAGAATGTGACTGAGCAGCAGGCAATACCACAAAAGATTGCACCATGATAGGATGAACTTGAGGCTCCACATTAGGCTTCACCAGGTTTTACCACGAGCTTCACCACAGGATTCACAGACTCCTCCAGGGACTTCACAGGTTCCTCAACATGCTCCACGGGTTGTACCACCGGATGAAACACTGAAATCGAACCTAGAGAGCCCTTATTCCCATCCTGGGCACCAACTTCCTTAGGACGGTAATGTTGTTGTATTTTTTCCTCCAATTGTTTTCTCCCTACCAAAAATAACATCCGCATCTTGTAATCGTCTACAATTAGGTAGATCATGACCAATCATATCATTTGACAATTTGAACAAAATAGAGGCAATTTCTCATACTCCACCTCAACAATAAATGCAAATTGTAGTCTTCCACCAAAATTTGATTAGGCAAATCAGATAACAAATCAACATCAACCAAGACACGTGCAAAGAAACATTGGGGCTTATTGTTAGTGTAGTCATCTAAGATAAACGTGTGTCAATACCACATGCAATTGAGAATATAACCTTCAAGTGGCAATACTTTAAAGGAAGGCGATGTATACATACCCAACATTGGGTTTTCGTCAGCTTCATAGAAGCAGGGACAAAATCTTTAGCTCAAGAAAAAACACGAAGAATGTCAGGAGATAAATTCCAAGTTCCAATAGCCAAACCCCTTCTCATGTCTTTTAAAGAAGAAAAAACAAATTCATAGAACCCTTTGCCAAGTGGAATAGTCTTCCATTGACCCAAATGCTTCCAAGCCACGTCAAGCTTCTTTTACAAAGATCCAAGTGTGTAAGCAGTTTATCCATTTTCGATAACAAGACACATCCATGCAAATGATTTTTGCACTCCTCCAGACCAGTAAGATAAACTTCTTCAACTATTTGTATCGAAACCATATCTCCCTTGATGCAAGGAGAAGGTAATTGGAACAAAGAAATATCGTACGCATTATTAAGAACATGGTTAAATGTACATTTTTATGCCCAAACATTAAAAAAAGATTTAGAGAAAGATGGTTTTCCCTGATCCTTGATCATGTAAACAAAACAACCCGAATATTCTTGTCTTTTAGTATATCCAACAATATTCTTCAAGATTTTGCAAATTGCAACCATATTCTTTTTATTTATTTATTTATTACTCTATACTATTTTATTGATTGTAGTTGTCTACTACTACTACTATACCTATATTATTAGGGCATGTCTAAACCATCATAAATTATTCTCTCAAATTTGGATTCTTGGGTTTTTGGTATTGCCCCTATGTTGAGCCCTCATAATAAATTAATGGATATTGATTTTGATGCTTTAAAATATATTAAAAACCTTTTTAATATACCAACATTAATATATTTTGAAGGTTCAATAGAGGAACATTAATATATTGATCTATTGATTTTTTATTACTCTAGATCTCTCGAGAAGAATTCTCATTCAGTGTTTTTCTTTTCCCTTCGAATTTGCAGTAAGTGAGGTGGTTAGAAAACCTAGATGTTGTACCATGCTTCAACTTGAAGGAAGAATTTCTGCAAGATAAAAGTTTTTCTTGCATTTGGTTCCTATGGCAAATAATGGCAGTAATATTTAATTACAGGTAAATATGTGTGCATATGGACAAGAACATTTAAGTGTGTTTCTGAGATGAGTTTTTTTCTATGGTAGATATATGACACCTTCAAAATCATTTAAATCCTCTTTCATTGTATTTTCCTTTGTTTCTATCTTCCCCCTACCTTTTATAGCCTGTGCTTATAGTTTCTTCCATTCAACTCAACCTTTTCAGAGTTCTCACCATTTCAATTTGTTTTATCCCACACACAAAACACACCATCCTAATTTTTCATCCCTTGAGGAACTGGAATTTCTTCATTTTCTTTGAACTCTAGAAAAAAAAAAAAATCTTTCTTGTACCTGAAGATTTGTTTGGATTTTGAAACAAAACTCTTAAATTGCTTGTTTCAATAGTTGAAGTAGGTAGGGAGTGGTAGATTTTTTTTATTTGAATATTCTCACTTTCATTGAGTTAGTGAGGTTCAAGATGGAGAAGCATTGAGATTAAATCAATATATTAGTAAATCTTAGAAGGAAGGAAAAGAGTAAGAGTTCAAGGTAGAGAAGGTAATTGAAAATGAAATTTATTTAACAATACCAATCATACAAATAATAAAAAAAATGAAAGATGGTGCTTACCTTAAGGTACTAGTTTTTTTTAAACATTTTTAAAGACTAACTAAAAGATGACAAATTTTCAAAAAGCATAAAAAACCCAATGAGTCGATTATTTGTAACCAAACAAAAAGTTTTCATGCCTAAATTTTTCTGCGTTGTTAGGGATGCTTAGACTGCAAAACAAAAGATGGAATTGTTAAAATGTTGACTCTTACAAGTCCTAACTACACAATTATCACGAATTGTTTCATTTGAAATCAAGAGAAAAAGACATTGTAACTTCATTAATTGGTATTTAACCT
Source organism: Vigna unguiculata (assembly GCF_004118075.2). Taxonomy (NCBI): domain Eukaryota; kingdom Viridiplantae; phylum Streptophyta; class Magnoliopsida; order Fabales; family Fabaceae; genus Vigna; species Vigna unguiculata. Next base: position 3,539,980 of record NC_040289.1, on the reverse strand, counting down.
AGAAAGAGGTATCTAATGCTCATGGTTATGGAATAATTGAAGCCTTATGTAAAAATATATGCAAGGCATTGTTGTCTCATTTCGAGAAAATATTTCTATTTTCAATTAATTGTTGTACAAAAAAATTAAGTTGGTAATCATTTAAGACTATAGTGCTTATATTGACTATCAGCACCAAACAATATGTTTTATCCATCAAATTTGTTCTTAATTTATAGATTCTTTATGTACAACTTTTCTTCCAAAAACAAAATGATTGAGAAAACATTAATTTTAAAAGTCAATGAGAATGAGATAGGACAATGATATTTTGGTTAAAATATCTTTTTGTTCTAATTTTCATCAACTTTTTTCAAATAGGTCTCAATTTTTGGGGGTGTTCAAATAGGTCCTAATTGGGTAACGCCGTTTAAATCGATAACGTTTCATTGTACAGTTGGCTTTTCTTTGCTACGTGTTCCATTTACTAATCTTACGTGACAATGTTTTCTTTATAATCAGATGATTAGTTAGAGGGTTAAACATATTACGTTTTAAATTAAATGCAAAAAATGAAAATTAAAAAAAGAAAGGAAAATTAAAAAAAAAATGCAATGCAGATTAAAAGTAAAAGGGGTTAAAACGTATTTAGGTTTGTGCTGAGAAAATTGGGGATTTAGGTTAGGTTTACTCGAATTTGGGGGAAAGAAAGAAAGGAAGGTAGCTTCTCTGCCATTGCTATCGAGATCATCATCAATTCATCGAAGACATCAAAGGCAGGTTAGGTTTTCGTTTGCATTTGCGTTTTTCGTTTTTGCAATTGGGTTTTTTCTGGTTTGCGATTGGGTTGGTGTGATTTTCGAAAGCTGTTATGTTTGTTTGATTGTGCGTTTGTGTTGCCATTGTCTGCTATTGTATGCCATTGTCGTTTTCGTTGGAGTGTCCCACTCCTTTTCCCTATTTTAGTGAACATCTTTGTCAGTGGATTGGGGTTGTGTGCATGCTTTGTCGGTGTCGGTTTTGTTTCTTTCAAAGTTGTGGTCCCTTTGTGTTCGTGGACCCTGTGTGTTTCTTTCAAATATTTTATGCCATATTAAATGTTTTCGTGGACCCTGCTTTACAATTTTTTTTATATCTACCAGATAGGTTTGTCACTTATTTGAATAGTGGTGTGAGATGTACGATGAAAGTTTCGAAGTTGTGGTCCACCATGGTGGACTTTTTAAACAACATGGTCATGTTAATTGCATAGGTGGGGAAACCACTGTTTGGGCCTGTGACCCAGACAGGTGTAGTTATTTTGAGGTGACAGGGGAAATAAGGGAAATGGGCTATGTTAATGTTAAGGAATTATGGTATGCAATTAAGAATGTCATGTATATGTTGGTTGATGACAAAGGTGCAATAAACATGATGCTTGTTGCCAAGCACTATGGCCAAATTCACATGTTTATTGTGCATGGTATTTCTGAAGTAGAAGTTATGGAAAATGATGATGTGGACAAGGTTAATGAGAAGCTTAATGAGGAGGTTCGGTAGGAGGTTCAAGAGGAGGTTAATGAGGAGGTTCATGTCCAAGTTGTGGAAGAGGTTAATGAGCAGGTTCTTGAGGTTGAGGTTGAAGTGCAGATGGGGGGTGATGGTTTAAGTGAATGTGAGGTGCAATCTCACTTGAGGAATCATTTGCCTCAAGTTAAGGAAACTGATGTGAGGGGTGAGGAAGGAGTTCAAGATGAGGTTGAGGGACTTGTTGATGTCCAGATCAGTTTGGACAATGGTGATCACAATTTGTTTGAAGGTGTGGAGGTGCAATGTCAGGTGCATAATGAGCAAGAGTCTGACCAAGTGGAGCATACTGAAAAAGAGAAAGTGAGGAAGAGGAATATAGCGACAGTGAGGAAGATTGTAGTTATCAAATTTCGGATAGAGAGACAACAGGAGATGAATGGCAATCAGATGAGCTGATTAGCCTTAACGAAAGTGATGATGAAGGTTGTGTTGATGACAGTTCAAGTGATGAAGGGGGTAGTTGTGGTCCTTTTGGGACATTTGTCATGCCAAATTCCATGGCTGACTATAAGTGGGATGTGGGCACAAATTTCATAGATAAGGAACATTTGCAACAAGCCATAATAACTTATGTCGTTCATTCTGGTAGAAATATAAGGTGGGTTAAAAATGATAAACAAAGAGTGAGAGTGAAATGTATGGGGGCACAAGGAAAATGTGAATGGTCTGCATATGCTGCATATATTCCTTTACGCAAGACATGGCAATTAAGAAAAGTGGTTGATAGGCATATTTGTTCTAGGGAGTTCAAACTTAAGATTATGAGCGCAAAATGGCTTAGTAAGAAGGTAGAAAAGTCTTTAATTGAAAATCCTAAATTCAAGATTAAGGATGTGCGAGAGAAGGGGTTGAGGAAGTGGAATACAAGTATTTTAGTGGCTATGGCTCGTAGGGCAAAGTCCTTAGCTTCATACCAAGTGGAAGGGTCATTCAAAGAACAATTTCGAAGAATACATGACTATGCATATGAAATTTTGAGATGCAATCCTGGTAGCACACTGAAAGTGAAAGTGGATGAAATGCAAGGTGAATCAATATTTGGTAGGTTTTACACATGTTTTAAAGCATGCAAAGATGCTTTTGTGGTTTGTCGCCCCTTTATTGGGTTAGATGGTTGCTTCCTGAAAGGGAAATATGGGGGCGAGTTGCTAACTGCAGTGGCGAGGGATGCTAACGACCAGATGCTCCCTCTAGCATATGCCATTGTGGAGGTAAAGAACAAAGAGACTTGGAAATGGTTTCTGAAAATCCTAGTGGATGATCTAGGCAGAACTGAAGTATGTGTGGCATGTACATTTATGTCCGATCAACAAAAGGTCTGCATGTTCTGTTCATTGTATTATTTTTCTTCATATTCAACATTTTTTAGGCATCTGTTGTATTCATTTTTCTTCATATTTTTGCTTTGTAAACAGGGTATGTTGCCTGCGATTCAGGAGTTATTACCTGGTGCAGAGCAACGATTTTGTATGAGGCATCTGTACTCCAATTTCAGAAAACGCTTTGCTGGTCAGAAGTTGAAGAACTTAATGTGGAAGGCAACGATTGTGACACACCCTGTGGCATGGGAAAGGGCAATAAGAGATATAAAAAAGGAGAATGAGGATGCTTTCAAGTACCTCATTGCTATACCACCTAGGTTTGTATTCATATCTCATTTTTTTATACTGTTTTATATAAAAACTGACTTATCATAATTAATGTTTGTGAATACACAGATTTTGGTCCAGATCAAGATTCACCAGGAATGCTGCCACTGACACAATTGTAAACAACATGATAGAGGCATTTAATAGTGTCCTTGTTGATGCTAGGAGCAAACATGTTATCTCAATGTTGGAAGACATACGACTATACATGATGAAGAGGTGGCAATCTAAAAGACAGAAGGTGGAAAAAATGGAGGGGCAGATCTGTCCTAAAATAAATAACAGCCTACAAGAAGAATCCAAAAAACTAGATATTAAATCCCAAGGTATGACTTATTTATGTGCTGCTGATGTATAACCATTTCAGTGTTGATGTAAAACCTGATCTGTGTATATGAATTCTGATGTAGTTGTGCAAGGGGGAAAGTATTTGAAGTTGCACACCTTTCAGTGGTAGGTGACAAGTATGTTGTCAACCTAGACACCCAAGATTGCAGCTGCAGAAAGTGGATGATAACTGGCATCTCGTGCTGCCATCAGGTTCTTGAACTTCAATGAAGAAGATTATATCCCTTTATGTTTCAGGAAATCAAGTTATGAAGAGATGGACAACTCCATTACCTTCCGTATCAATGGACAAAACATGTGGCCCACCACTGATTTCCAGATGTCATGCCTCCACATAAAAGGATTATGCCTGGGAGACCCAAGAAAAAGAGAAGGTTGGAACAATGGGAGTTGAGGAAAGATGACACGCAATTACGAAAAGGTGGCCATAGAAAAAGATGCAGAGTTTGTCGTGAACTGGGGCACAATAGAAAACATTGCCCACAAGTGCCTGCACAAGTACAGTCCTCACAACCAACTGATGCTCCTCCACAAGCAACCCAGACATCTCAAGAACCAACTTCTGCTCCTCCACAACCAACCCAACCATCTCAAGAACCACCAATTGTTCAGTATGAAAACCCAGTTTAAGATAGCTTTTAATGTACATGTAATTTGGTGTTTAATTTTGTACTTTCATGGCTGTTATTTTGTGCGATTGATTAGCCATTTTTGGATCATTTGGATCACAGACTATTTCATTTTGTAAGTAGGATAAATCAGGATTATGGTGAAGGAGAACAACTTTAATTTGAATTATCAGGATTTTGTTTAATTTGAATTATCAGGATTTTGTTATTTATCAATGTGATCAGGATTTTGTTTGATTTGAATTACAATGTCATCTGGTCTATTGGGAACATTATTAAATAGGAAAAATTTATCCAGTATAGAACCTAATTAAACATCATTTTTAAATTTTGGGACCTAATTGAACATAAATAACAAAAGTAAGAACCTGATTGAACATAAATTACTTAATTTATTCATAATTTTGGAAAGGTTCATACATCATTGGCTTCACAATTACAACCCTTTTCTGTCAATTTTTCAGCATTAGGGCCAACATCACCACGTTTATCAACCCAACAATACAAACCACTATTGCTAATACATTAAACCATTTCTTCAGAGCCCTAACTACATTCTCGAGATCTTCTATCTTCATGTTTTGGTTGACGATAATAGCATCTTTTTCTTCATCGTCTTCATACCACCATTTGAAAAAATTGCAGCAAACACCACCAGATTCACTCTAGTGTTGTTGATGAACAAAAAATAAATAAAAGATTCATCAAATTTGACATACCCAAAAGAATAGCAATTAAATCAATCTTACCTTGTAGTTAGCACAACCCCAGAACTTTCTACTCACATTTCTCGGAGCTCTTGTTGTCCTGAGAACTGCAGCTTCTCCACAATCACAAATAAGTCTTAAACCTTGGGTGCGAGAAGCGGGAACACTACACTGCATGCAGTTATTACAATATGAAGAAGAAGATTGGGTCCGAGACAAAGCTGCATTAAAGCTTAAACGTTCCAAGCATGAGCAAGGTCACACACGAGAAAGAACATGGCTTCATCGACTTTTTATAAACCCTAACACTTTTTAAACCTTTTACTTTTTTTTATTATTTTCCTTCTTTGCATTTAATTTAAAATGTAATATGTTTAAGTCTCTAATTAACCATCTGATTATAAAGAAAACACTGCCACGTAGGATTAGTAATGGAACACGTAGCAAAGAAAAGCCAATTGTACAGTGAAACGTTATCAATTTAAACGGTGCTATACAATTAGGACCTAATTGAATCAAATTGACACAAAATATGACCTATTTGAGCACTCCCCGAAAATAGGGACCTATTTGAAAAAAGTTGACAAAAATTTGAACCAAAAAGGTATTTTAACCATATTTTAATTACTAAATTTTGACACTTTTTCTTACAACATGAGATGACATTTTCTAAATGGTTTTGAAATATTGAGAATGAGAAAATGAAAAAAATAAAAAACCACTTAAAAAATATCATATAAAGTTGTAAGAGAAAGTTGTCAAAATTTAATAGTCAAAAAATCATTTTTCAATGAGATAGGCATGTTTGGATATATGTATAACCAAAGGAGTTTGGCATAATTGCCACTTTAATTAAATCAAACTCTTAATTACTAATTCTTTTTTCCTATAAAAGTTAAACGTAGTAATGATTATAATGAAAAATAATATTTCATTTTGGTTAACACATTATAGTGCAACAATCATGTGCAACGATATCTACTTCAAAATTATGTCATTTTGTAGTTTTCTTGTTGTATGTTAATGACATTCTAATAACTAGCAATAGTAAGTCTGATCTTAAGAAAGTAAAAGCTAAGCCAAATAAGGAATTTGAGAATTTAATATGAAGAATATTCGAGCTTTTAGGAAGATTTTAGGAGTAAAAATTATATGTTGACTCTTACAATTTGATACCCATTTTGTATTCTCTGATGTAGCTTAGTGTCGAGTATTATTAATGTATCACTATATTTTCTTTTGAAAGAATCAATGTGTAATACTAAGCCATATCAAGAAGTACAAAATGGGAGTCAATTTCTAAGAGTCAAAATATCACTGTCTTTTTAGGAATTGAAATGATTAATCAATGAGATTTAAAGCTTTACTACGTGTCTAAAGAGGCTTATTTCAAAAAAAATCCTTGAGAGTTTGGAATGATAAAATTGAAATTTGTGTCCACACCTCTTGCTTCTCACTATAAGTTAAATAATAAAAATATTCCAAAATGGTGGAAGAATGGAACTCTATGGATGTTGTGAGCCTAGACAACCTTGTTAATAAGTTCTTAAATGGATTCTTTATTATTTGAAGGATCAACTAGAAGATTTTTAGTTTATAGTGGAGCTAAAGATATGCCAAAGATGCTAGGTGTTTGGAAATCGAAAGATCTTTCATAGGTGTGTGATGATTCTTGCTCAAAATAATTGTGTTGAACCAATATGGAGAATTTGTAAGGATTTTCTTGGTAATTCCTATATCATCGAATGTTATAAACCGTGTGATAATTGAAGATTGTTTGATGGTTCAATCCTGTGTATATCTATCTTTAAAACATATAATGGTGTCAAATCATTTGTTTTGCATTAAATCTTAACATCCCATTTTTGTTTGTCTTCAAAAAGTTTGTCTATTTAAAGTTTTAAACTTAGTAATGAAAACACACTTCACTTGTCTTCTTTACTAATTTACACATATTTTATGATAGTTTATCTACATAAATAAGACATTTTGTTCCCTTTTTCTCTAAGGACATCTAGATTTTGGTTAACTTTATGAAAACAAAGTACTATTTTTAGCATTTTATACCTTTTATTTGACATTCACACATTTTATTTTTATTAAATTAAAAATTCTTATAATGATTTTGAATTTATTTGGTATTATCAATGCTGAGTTATATAGCATAATTAAAATTATCATTGCAGACAATAGATAACATTAAATTAATTGGAATTAATAAACGGTTACAAAACACATTTATACATTTTAAATTTCTTATTGATATATTTGAATATAACATAACATAATTTCAGACAAGACTTGCATTCTAAATTATTAAGTTTTCCTTCTACATCATTTTCTATTCTCAACCTAGAAATGATATTGTGAAATCGATTACATCCTCCATATTTGGAAGGTTACAATTTAATTTTGGTTATATTCAATGCCAAAATGAATGAATATATTATTATTTTAAGATATTAGAAATAAAATATATATATATATATATAATTGTTAATAAAAAATAATAATTACTAACCTAAAATCATGAAAATAAAATAAGAATATAAAATGATGAAGTTATTTAAAACTCAATTAAAATTAATAAAATAAAATTTAAGAAAACTAAAACCAAATTCATTCACTCTTTCTTCCATTCACAGCTCGAACTATGATAACTACACTGAACAAATGTCTCAGAATCTCTCAGAGCTCAAAGACAAGTAACAATCTTATATAACTGTTAGAGTAGATGCGCAATTAATCAATACCATAGTGGTCACAAAGATTCAATATCAATCAAGCCCTTTCGCCTCTGATTCTGCGTGCAAGCTGAATATCCTTTGGCATAATGGTGACGCGCTTAGCGTGAATGGCACAGAGATTAGTGTCTTCGAAGAGTCCAACCAAATAAGCCTCAGCTGCTTCTTGCAAAGCGGACACAGCGCTGCTCTGGAACCGAAGATCGGTCTTGAAATCCTGTGCGATCTCACGAACAAGACGCTGGAAAGGAAGTTTTCGGATCAGAAGCTCCGTACTCTTCTGATACTTTCTGATCTCCCTCAGCGCCACTGTACCTGGCCGGAAACGATGAGGCTTCTTCACACCACCGGTTGCCGGAGCAGACTTCCTGGCAGCTTTTGTGGCCAGTTGCTTTCTCGGAGCCTTACCTCCGGTGGATTTGCGAGCTGTTTGTTTGGTTCGTGCCATGGCAGAGAGAGAAAAAGAGTTTGATTCACTGAGAATTGAATTGCTCTGAAAAGTGTGTGAGAGAGGGAATGCGAAATTTTGGAGAATTTGGGCCAGAATTTATAAGGTTTGTAGAGAGCACGAGAATGTAGCGGGAAAGTTGAAATTTAGGTTGCTGATAGGTTAAATCTGAGTCGTTGATTTATTAAAAAGTACGGTTGTGATTGTGATCCGTGGCTTTGACGATGAACCAATAAGAAGTCGACACTAAGATCAGAGCTGACTTGGATTATTTATGTATTTATTTATTATTATTAATACATGTTAACTGTAGGAATAAGTTTTGTTACTGTCATCATTGCTTATTATTAGGAGTAATTAGTAATTGCTTATGATTTTATATAGATCCGTAAATAGTAAGAAATAAAATGTAAAATATTAGTGATCAGTGTTTAGGAATTTATAATTTACAAAATAATATATTTCTTTTAAAATAATATTATTATTTTTAAATATTGATTTTTATGTAATTTAAATTAAATCATGGGAATATAAAATAGATTGTGTTTTTAATAGTACATGTTATTTTTTAAGAATAATATCATTGAATTTTGATAAAGAAAAAGGTATAAAATTATTAGCATGAATTGTACATCTTACCATTTCTTTGTTATATTTTATGTATTGAGCACAATATATTTTGTAAACTATACATAATAACTATAGAAAAGAAAAGAATAAACTAATTATTAAAATTTTGACATATGTAAATTATAAATAGACATGAAGATAATGTATTTTATATATCAAGAAAGTTAAATAAATTATAGGGTTAAATATGTTTTTTCTTTCTTAACTTTTAGTGAATTTTGGAATTAGTCCATTTTAAAATTTTTGACCAATTTAGTCATTCATCTTTCGAAATATGTGGATTTAGTCATTTTAATCAAATTTTGTTAAGTTTCTTTGATATTTCAAGCGCATTTCATAATAGTATTTAACTTAATATTAAAGCAAAAATGTGTCAAACAGTATAAACAACTTAAATAATATCCTGAAATGCATACGAAACCTCAAATAAACCTACCAAAATTTGATTAAAATGACTAAATTCACCTATTTTGAAAGATCAAGGACTAAATTGGTCAAAAGTTTCGAAATGGACTAATTCCAAAATTTACTGAAAGTTAAGGGACCAAAAACATATTTAACCCTAAATTATATAGTATGACCTTTTCAGTCAAATATTAAAAGGTATTTGATCAATTTGATGTCAATCGGGTAGTTTAGTCATCCATGCTGGGGATGTCCAATCAATTAGACAAGTTTGGCAATTCAATACAATTAAACAATTTAAATGTGACTTAGTAAAGACACAACATAAATCAACTAAATAAACAACATTAAGACATGTTTGGGTCGTAATTAGTTCAATGGTAAGTAAAAGCCTATTATGAGTAATATAAAAAAAGGTCAAGTAAGATAGTCTACTATATATCTAAGAAATTCGTAGTATAGGTAAATTACTGAAATAGACATTTTAATTTATTGACACGTGTTTAAAATTGAGGGTATTTTTGTCTTTTTGATGTTGTTGTGTTTTTACAGTTCGAAAGTCTTTTTTAAATGCTGATTGACGTTGTCTGACAGCAACATCCTTCTTCTCCAAGACAATCAGCTTTCTCGAGGTTAGCTTTTATTTTCTTCTTCCGTTTTTATTTTCTTCTTCTTCTTCAATCCTTCTTCCTTCTTCTTCATACCAAGTTAGGTTTTCGTTTTTTTTTTATTTTTGGTTTGTTGTTGTTGAATGTTGACGGTAGGATATTCTTTTCCCAGGCAATCAACTTCGTCAAGGTAATTTATTTTTTTCTTCTTTCGTTTTCCTTCTTCTTCTTCAATCCTTCTTCTTCCTTCTTCCTCATACCAACTTAAGTTTTTTTTTTCTATTTATTGTTGGTAAAGGTCGACAGAAATTTTGGTTTGTAGGTAATTTTTTCTTCTATTTCTTAATTTATTCTTTTTTCTTCGAGGATCTTTTTTCTTTCTTCTTCTTACTCTGTTATTTTTTTTACTTTGTGAAAGATTTAATTTTTCCAAGACAATCGATGGGATCTTCTTCTCCAAGGCAATCAACTTTGTCGAGGTAATTTATTTATTTTTTCTTCTTCCGTATTCCTTCTTCTTCTTCAATCCTTCTTCTTTCTTCTTCCTCATACCAACTTAAGTTTTTTTTTTATTCTGTTTGTTATTGTTGAAGGTTGACAGAAGTTTTGGTTGGTGTAGATAATTTTTTCTTCTGTTTCTTAATTTTATTCTTTTTTCTTCAAGGATCTTTTTTCTTTCTTCTTCTTACTCTGTTATTTTTTTTTTTTACTTCGTGAAAGATTTAATTTTTGCAATGTTTTTCGTCTTAAAGAAAACGTTGATGTTTTTATTTTTAGAAGGTATTTTTTAACAAAATCTTTAACATGTTTTGTTGTTGTTGATGGTGTTGTTGTATTTATTTTTTTATACTCGATACATCTATTACTGTGGGTTGAAGAAAAGGTTCAAGTTTTCATTTTTAGAAGGTATTTTTGAACAAAAAGAATGAGTGAGCATGATGATGTTTTTGTTGGTGGTCTTTTTTTCTTTTCTTTTTTTCGTGTATTTGTGGTTTGTTGTTGAGATTTGTTTGTTGTTCTTCATTGTGTTATTTTTTTTACTTCTTTTCTGGTCCTTCTTCTTCATAAAAGGTTATGTTTTTGTAATTTTTTTCTGTTAAACATGTTGTAGTAGTGGTTAGTATTTATTGAAAGCCATGTTCAGATTTCTCTGTTGTTTTTTATGGTGTTATTTATTTTTCTTTTAATTCGTATGTGTTCCTTCTTCTTTTTTTCATGAAATGTTTAATTTTTTTGAGGCTTTTTGTGATGAAGATGATGTCCTCTGGATTAGTACGTTTTAATAGTTGATTAAAGTCAGTACCTTGAGTTTTCTTTCTCCTCCTTCACGGTCTTCTTCTACTTTTATTTTCTACTTCTTCTTTTTTCATTGTTTTGAAGAAAAGCTTAAGCCTTTTGTTTTTTATTGTTTTGAAGAAAAGCTTAAACCTTTTGTTTTCATGAAGTATATTTACTATTTTTTGTTTTTAATATCATTATTGTGTGTTTAGTTGTTTTTTCGATGTCTATGGGTGTGGATTGAATAAAGGGTAAGATTTTTTGTAATGTGCATGGTTGTGGATTGAAGAAAAAGTATGACTGAAATGAATTTATTTTGGTTGAGCAATTCAGAATACACTTGTGGATTCGGTGAGACATTCTGAATTGGATATTTTGGAACATGAACATATTTTTCAGAATGTCTAATCCTGAATGTGCCCCCAAACCTAAAAGTATGGTCTAGATTGCTCAATCTAAAAATCATTTTTATGTTCAAAATTGTGTAATTCAGAATGTGTTTCTAAATTCAAAAGTGTATTTCAGAATACCAAAATGTTTCCCCAACTGAACAATTTGCAATAAACTTCTAGATTCAATGATACATTCTCCTTAGTAGACATTCCAAAAAATATTTTTACATTTTAGAATGTCCAATACGAAATGTGTCACCAGATATGGAAGTGAATTTCAGATTGCTCAATTTGAAATACATGTTTTGTATCAATATGTAGTGCAATTATGCAGAAAACAACTAATTATGTAGGCTGCACACTCCAACAAGTTTATTGATAAAAAGTTTCTTTTTATTTTTTATCAGATGTTGGATTTTTCATCTTAGAGTGGGATCTTATTATTTGACTAGTGTATCATATGAAGTTGATTAGAGATTATGTGTGGAAGTGTTTGAAATGTTTATAAGTGTAGATGAAATGGTTGGTGGATACTATTATGAGGTAAACCAATTGGCAATGGAGAAGGGAGGCAATTGAAGGTAATATGTGGCCCTTATAACCATCATTTGTCAAAGAGTTTAGTTGGTCACCCTTTTGCTGATAGATTAAAATCGCATGATCATTCTATGGTTGTTGACATAACTAAGTGTAGTGAAGTCGACAAACATATTACTTACATTGGAAGAAAACAATGAAGACAATGTCACAATAATAAAACAATTGTATAATACAAGATATGTTTAAAAAGATCTATAGGAGGTCCAAAATTCAAATACCACATATAATGATGTTGTTAGAGCATGATAAATACATTCACTAGAGAAGATATATATAGTCTTCACATGTGGTAAGCAACACTTTTTTGTCACATCCTGATGCAATTAAATTGTTGAATGTATTTAGCATCAGTTTTTTATGGAAAACACCTACAAAACCAAGAAACATAGGTTGTTGTTGCTTGAGAATTGGTGTGACACTAGTTGAATTTCTCTATAGCTTTCATCTTGTTATAAAGTGAACGAAATAATAACTTCTTCAGGCTATTGAAAGACTAAGGCATAACCTAAGCTTATCAACTTCTTCAGGCTATTGAAAGACTAAGGCATAACCTAAAGTCATTGTTAGTGATAAAGACATCACTTTGATAAATGTTATAAACACTGTATTTCCTTAAGCTTATCAACTTCTTTTTGCCCATGTAGCCCAAGGCATAACCTTGTCATGTGACTATATAACCTCCCTCCTTCCCATTCTAGGGAATGCTCATATATCCAACCCTATAACAATTTAAAGACAATTTATTATATCATGTATTTAGAAAGAAAAAAATTAAATTTATATTCAAATTATATACCATTTACTTGGAAAAGTATTGCATAACTAGCTAATTGCTTTGGGCAAAGCATGCATCACCTAACTATTCATTCATATGTGTAAATGTGGTGACTCCCTATGAATATTTGCCATAAGACTTCAGATCCATGAGCAACTATAGGTAAGAGACATTGATAAAAGTCACTCTTGTTTGCAAATATAGTATACCCCACAAGATGCAACAAGAAGGCTTGTGCTGCAAACTTCCAAAGTTGTTGGACACATAACTCCTAATATACCTCTCTCAACTAACTAAGTCTAACATTTGACCCACAACAATGCCTCAGTTCTAAGGTGGTATTTCACTGTTCTACTCCTAACAACTCAGCCAAAATTGGCACAACAACAACAAACTTCAAAGGCACAAATGAACAAAACTACCCCATAATAAGGAGATGAAAAATGTTTGTGTCGCTATACCACCACTCTCTCTGTCTCACAGTCTTGATTGAAAGAAAGGGTTATTTAACGAGAGTAAAAATGTATTTTCATACGTATCACCCTCAAATCTCATGAGTTGAAACGATATTCAAAAATCTTTATATCCGGATAATCCCTTCATTGCGTCGCTATCTATATCAAAATAATTCACTAGCAAAGAAGCATCAAACGATTCTCCAAGAAATTCTTCTTACTCCTCAGCAACCCCTATAGTTGCAACTACAAGATCTACATTTGGTGCAATAGAACCTCCAACTTCATCATAAATTCTTCTACACACCGAAGCAATTGGTTTTGTCTTGCACCATCTTGGCTTGCACACCACCTCTGGTCCTCATTGTATATCTGCATGTAATGAATATTTTTCAAATTAAAGAGCACAAAATACACAATAAAAAATCAATTATGGAATTTCAAATCCAGAAGGTATTATGAGGTCAAAAAACATTTTTTGTAATGGGTTTTTTGAAAAATAATTGCTTAATAACTTTTGAAAAGCCATTGTAGAAGATGTTTCCGAATCTAGTAATGTCTTTGAGATTTGACTGCGGTTCTTTCTTCCACGAACTTTGAAGGAGGTGCACGCTCTTGCATGCAGGTTCTTTCTTCCACGAAAACCAGGCTCAAGCAAGGTCTAGGGGGAGGTGCGATGCAACAAGAACTCGGTGTAGGAAGAAACAAATGGAGGTGCACGATGGGGGAGGGAGGTGCAAGAACACAAGGTTAGGGTTTTTACTATTTATTAAGGGTAAAATTGTAATATGAAATTTTATAGGGTGTGTAGGAAGAGAAAATAGGGGTGCAGGAATAAGTGTCCCTAATTGAAATAGGATTATCTTCTTCATCTTTATTTGACCTTTTTTTCTTTGATCAATTTTATGAACTCAAACCTGTTATGGTTAAAACCCGACGACAATATTTAAGACATAACAAGATCAACTTGATATAATACATTAATCTTAATACTGTATATATGAAAATATATGGAGCTACACGTAAGATAAATCTTAAATGTAAAACAATATTAATATATAAAATTATATTTATTAATTCAATTTTTTTTATCAATAACAATCGTTTAAAATTTTGTAATTTTGAGAGAATACGTGACAGTAAATTGGGTTGAAACGACTTAAGTCTATTTTTCTTAAGCCTAAAAACGTAAAAGTAGTTTCAGAGCGAGATAGGTTGGTGAGCATCAAGTCATGAAACCTTTACTTATCCATCGAATAACATTAACATGTGTCAGAATGTGCCTCATACATTCTACTAATATGTTAGATATACATTTTCGAATAACACCATTTATTTGAGAAGAGATATGAACATGAAGCTTCGATAAAATTAATGCTATTGAAAAGACCTATGTTTTGAAATTAATTCATCGATATGATAATAAATCCATAAACATTCCAATGAACATTATAATGAACATTATGCACTTATTACCCAACAACATTAGGCAGAGAAGACAACGGATAGCAAAATGGATGTTTGGGCCTGCGTAGTGCTCATATGTTATGAAGGATGTTACTTATAATTCTAATCATATTACAACTTACCAAGAAGTATAAAAGAATGATACTGGGATTTAAAGAAAACATTATGAGAAAAAAAAAACAAAGAACGTAATAACAGTCAAAAAGTTTAACAAGAATTTATTATGATTTTGTTCTTCTCTTACCTTAATTTTGAAATCATTATTCTTTGAATTCTTCATTTTTTTATAATTATTTTTGTTTTTTAATTTTCAATTCACAATTAGAATTGAAATGCAACGACTTTGCTTTTATATCACTATAAAGATTGACATAGACATTTTTAGATAGGAAAGATGAGTTATTTTAAATATATGGTTAGTTCATATAAAACTGGTTAATCTAGAGTATCATAACACATACACACGTGTGTTTTTTACTGTAAACTATTTTCAATGCGTAAATTGAAATCTCAATAATAGTGATATGAGTTTCAAGTGGATGATCGACTCATCTTAATTTAATAAAAATATATATGTGAATCTTGTCAAGCAAACTAATTTTACCCAGAGGTCTCAAAATGGATAAATCTGATCCGTTAAACGACCCATTTCTAACCCGTTAAAATCAAGCTGAGTTGGGTCAACCCAACTTTTGAAAAGGGGTTAAAAATTTGAAACCAACCCACACTGGGCGGACTGCTAGGTTGGCAGGTTGGCCAGACCGCTCCCTTTTTTTTAACACATGCTTCTTGAGTGAAAGAATTAATATGTTTTCTGGACCTGAAAAAATGATAGATGTAAAAGAAAAAAAGAATCAATGTTAAAGATTAACTACAACCAGAAACCCAATTCATAATCATCTCCAATAAAATCATAAACCAAAAACAAAAAAAATTCATAGTTCACTAAAATCATTCATCTCAACCAAAATCTTCAATCCTCAAAATCCCAACAACCATCACCTGATCATGTTTTCTCCTTCACCTCAAAGACCCACAAAAAGAAAAAAACATTAAAAGAGGAAGAAGGTTGAACAATGTAGTAGAGAAGATCGATGATAACACCAATGGATCTCTTGGCCAATGATGCACCTTGAAAAGATGCATCAACACTGGCGATCACGTCTGACTCTAACGCTAATGACGAGGTGAGGAAGAATGTGTGCTCGTAGGAGGAAGAGTGTGCGCTTATGGGTGGAGGAGTGCTAGTGGTGCATGGTCATGATTGTGCGTGATGATGGTGATTTCTCGTTTTGCCTTTGTCTTTTAGTACATGACTCATGTTTTGGCTTTGTTCTCTCGTTCATGACTATGTTTGTGCAAAATGGGATAAGAGAACACAACATTAACCTAAAGCAAGACAACTCAACATGTCCTTTCTTTTAAAGTAGGGGTTGCAAACAACACAACATTAACCTAAAGCATGACAACTCAACATGTCATTTCTTTTAGAGTAAGAGTTGCAAGATTTGATTTGCTGCTTGTAAGGGTGGGCAAAAAATCTAATTTTTTTAATTCAATCTACTTTTGCTCTAAACCAATCCATTTAAAATCCATTTTATCAAAAATTCAATCCATTTAATGGATATGGATTTCAATCTAATCTATATTTTATATATTTTATGAATTGGATATCCATTTTATAAATCAAGATTTTCAAATATGGATAATCCAAAAACTCCAATCCAAATTTTCAATTTAAATTTTTAGTTGGGTTAGGCTAAAGGTTGAGATGAACTAGGCTAAATTCAGACTCGGACAGGCCTTGCTCGACGACCTATATGGATTGGGCAGGCCCGACAACCATAAGAGGTTGGGCGGGCCTAAAGATATGAATGGGCTAGGTGGGCCCGACAAACCGGACAAGTTGATCGGGCCCAACGATCCGAAAAATTCGGGTGAGCCCGATGACCAGAACGGGCCAGACGGACCTGATGACCCGACGAACAGGTGGGCCCGAAGACCCAAACGGGCCAAACGGACCTGAAGACTCGAACGTGTCAGGTAGGTTCGAAGATCCAAACACGTTAAGCAGGCTCAAAGACTCAAACGGGCCAGGCGGGCCTGAAGACCCGAATAGGTCAGGCAGGCTCGAATAATCAAATGGGTCAAGCGGGCCCGAAGACCCGAATGGGTCAGACGAACCTGAAGACCCGAACGAGTTAAGCAGACTCGATGACCAAAATAGGTCAGGCGGGCCCGAAGACCCAAATGGGTCAAGCAAGCCCAAACACCCGAACTGGCCAGGTGGGCACAAAGAACCGAATGGGTCAAGCGAGCCCGAAGAACGGAATGAGCTAGGCGGATCCGATGACCCAAACAAGCCTGACAGGCCCGATTACCCTAACAGGCCTGACAGGCCCGATTACCCTAACAGGCACAGCAAACCCGAAGACATAAATGGACTAGGATGGGTTAGCAAACCCGAAGACATAGATAGACTAGGATGGGTTGGCCTGACGACTCAGACAGGTCATGCCCAACGACCTATATGAATTGAGTCATGTTGGCCTTAATGACATAAATTTTAAAAAATTCAATTTAAATTTCTTTTATAAAAAATGGATTCTGAATTTTAACCTTAATCCAAATATTTGAATTAAATTTAAATCTTGATCCAAATATTGGATCTGAATTTTAAAAAATCCAAATTACTTTTGCTAAAGAAAATATATTTGAATAAAAAATCCAATCCAATTATTTGAATCTAAAATGAATATAAATTGAATCACTAAAAATCCAATTCCTAACAGCTTGTCAAATTAGCAGATTGAACATTGAAATTTTTGACCAACTTGACTCATTGTCATTCCTAATTTTACCTCATCCAAAAATAAGTAAGAATGATAAATCGTATTTTTTTTTTGGTTCGTTATAGATTATTTTCACTTGAAAATAGATTTTAAACAAAATCAATTCTGCATTAAAAGAAAATTGTCAACCCAAAAAATTATATTAGAAGGAAATTTAGTTTAAGAAATATACATATCAAAATCTAAAATGTAAAATGTAGTACAAGTCAAAGTCTATCCCTCGTAACACAAATTTCTCCAACGAATCATCAAAGACAGAGCCTCAGTAAAATGTGTATCAGTGTCCACCAAAAATCGCCTACAAACTCCGATAGTCGATAACAGTGACCTCGTCCTCGGGGGCATCCAGATCTTGATAACTGTTCCAGAAAAAAACAAGTAATCATAAAAGGTTAATAACTGACAAACAAAAAAGAATTGATCATAAATAAAAAAAAAAATGTTTCCTGTTTACTGGATATGTTTCAAAATGTCGCTAGTTTACCGGATACATTTTAAAAATCTTAGTAAATATAATTAAAGAAGAAAAATAATTTTTCTCTAGAAAACGAATATATTTTTCACAAACAAAAGTAAAATATCAAATCATGAACTAATCAGATGAGCACGTAAGTGATACTATGTATATATAAAAACTAATGCTATTTGAGAGAAGTCCCAGATGAAAGATCAAATAAATGAAATACCATACTACAATATCTAAACAAGGGTTTAGGCAGAACATTAACCTTCGCATCCGCCGAGGATCTGGTCGAAAGTTTGGAGGAACAGCAATAATTGGTGCTGCACCACCCAAATGAGGGCCACCCCGCATCTTTCTTCCAGAGGCATCATATGATGTTGGTCCTCCTTGATCTCTTAACATCTGCATTGCAACTTCTGGGGGAGCAGGAACGAACGGTCCCAAAGGCCTGTGGGTTATAAATTATTTAATCAATCCATCACTAACCAAGGCTTATAGATGGTAAAGTGGAAAGAAAATGAGAAACAGAAACCTACCCAGCACCAGGAACAGGCATCAACACTGGTGGAGGAGGTATATCTGAGGCAAATGGAGGTACGGCTGGCCCTGCATACATTGCTTCATCACGGTTTCCCATCTCAAGTGACTGTCTTTCACTGGATGGGGAATTATCAGGCCTATCTCCATTCATTCTGTCATTCCGATCATGGTCTCGTCTATTACCACGATCATCTCTCAATCGACCCTCAATAGCTAATCTTCGCTTTAAGGGCCTGTCCTTCTAAAATTTGAAAAGAAAAATTAAAGAAACATGAGAATCTGAAACTCAACCCCCTAACTCATAAATCCTAAAGTTTGAATCACTGTATTATTTACACTCAAGCATGCATAATATATTATAGGAAATTTTGAAAACTTAACTATTTGACATGCTGTGCAGAATTTATCCACAATGCTTGCCAATCAGGCATAAATGACTACAAGAACCTAAATGCCAAAAGGTTCCCTCAACTACAGTAGTCAATAGTAGATAGAAGTGGGGAAAAGACAAGCAGGATACCATTAGTAAGATGACCGCTTTTCTGCCTTCTCTTTAATATATATTTCAATATTATTACAACTATATAACATACTATGACAATTTAGATTATTATATTAGATATTACGCTCTAAATGGTTTCTATATTTTTTAATACTATTATCTATTAATCATTATTATATATTTTAAAATTATTTTTAACTTATTATATATTTTTCTTAACATTAAGTTATTGATAAATCATGTTATTAATATTATTTAGTTTATTATATTATTATATATTATCTTTTAAATAGTTTAGATATTTCGATACAATTATATATATATTACATGTTATGTTTTACACTTAAAAAGAGACTATTGGACTCAAATTGAGGCCCGTCATCAGCGCTACCCCTATCTATGAAGTGAAATGTCTCTATGGAAGATGATGACAGATGGAAGTGAGCGATCAGAAATGGAAAGAAAGAGCCAGTCTGGAGATGGCCAAGGAAGCAGTCTAGCAGAGCCTTATCAGCAAAGGCAAAAATGGAGGGACGGCGAAGCCTGCAAGCCACTGCAATATTCCATGAATGGCACCACAATACTGAGAGCCAGGTGCTATGCAACGATTGCCATAGGGCTGCAGGGGTTGCTCCGCGTTGGCAACCCACAATCAGACGTGATTGTCTATGATGCTCACAACCCAACCATAAATATTTTAAAATCATGCAAATTTTCTTCAAGTCCTTTTTCTAGATATATGATTATGTTATAAACAAAATCAGCAGTATACCTGAGATTGCTGCATTATGGGTGTCCCGCCAGGAGCATCTGGATCACTGCAACAAAAGGCCACTATAAGTGATATTTCACTAAAACTCGAAAAGTAATCCTGGACAAAAGAAGCCATTTTTATTACTTACTTCATGTAATTTTGAAAGTAGAGATCCTCTCGTACTTTGGTAGTCTGCTCCAGAACAAGCTCTGGGTGTTTGAGCTTCAGATGTTTGTGCACAAATTCCGCAGCATGAAAAAGCTTTGTGCAGCCCTTAGCTCCACATCCATACTTCCATCCATACTTTTCATCCCTAATTTTTCTAACATATGGATCCAATACTTCCATTGCTGCAGCATCTATCTTCTCCTTAGCAGTCATTATTTCCAAGGGATCCAAACCATTCAGCCTTCCTTGCCAAAATAAATCAAGCTTCTTCTCCCAATCAGACCCTGATTTACCTGTTTCTTCATGCCCCGTCCCTTCTGGTCTCACATGCCTAAAGCCCTTGGCCTCATTAGTCTCAATCATGCCATAATAATCTACACCATGGATCCGCCAAAGGTAAGTTATAAGTGTATCCAGAAGCTCGACACCTTCTAAACCCTTAACAGATGTTAGGCCTCGAATAATTACTATGGGGCCCACAGATCCACTGTGTGCCTTGTCATCATTTTTATTGTGATCGCTGCTGCTGCACAAAATATTATCTTCAATCCCTTTTTCAGCATCAAGCTTACGGACAAGGACCTGAGCCTGTTGAACATCTGCCTGTATCCTTCTTGGTTCAGAACTGATTGGGTGAGCCTTTGGAGCAGCTGAGAAATCATTTTCTTTATTAGGTCCCCTTCCATGCCTTCTTCGTTTGCCTCCAGTGTCTGCTTCCTCCTCTGAATTTGGCTCACTAGCTTGCCCTGATTTGTTGGATACAGAGGCCTCCAAACCAGGATTTCTGCATTGAACAAGATACAAATTAACTATCACTGATTGATACTGATACGAATAGTGAAAGCATGAAGTGGGAAGGAAGAGAGAAAGACAGACATATATGAGACCAAGAAAAAGAGAGAGGACAAGGACATACAGTTCTAATGCTCCACTCTGTAAATCAAGCAAAAATTCCTTTGCTAGCTGTCGAGCATTTTCATTCCTCCTATAAGATCATGAACCAGACAATTTTCATTCCAATTTAAACGTCTTGATAAAAATAATTAATCCACCGGCCTAGTCTAGCAACCATCCCAAGATGAAAAAAACAAAACAAATGGCCCACCAAATATTAATATTACAATATATACAATGCCTAATTAGACAGAAGTTTGATAAAGAAACTCACCTTTCAATGACAGTAAGCAAATTTGTTGGATGATATTTATCCTTCAACCTGAAGTAAAAAATCAATGGTAAGAACATTATATCACTTGAACAGAAAATATGGTCACTTGTGCTTTCCACAGTAAACATTTCAAAGATTGAAGTAAAATTTTAAGGAGGAAGAACAAATATACCACTCCTCGTCCTTATGAGCATTAAAATAAGCTCGTTTTTGGGTTGAAATATACTCTGACTTGTATTCTTGATACCTAGAAAATCAAAGTCAAAAAGCCATTAGTCAACAAGCATCACCAAAAAAGCTGATTACTTGAACACTTAAACATGATACAAAAAGATATTATTCTCCAGAACTTACCTACGCTCTGCTTCAGCAGGTAGTATATCATCCTCAAGCTCCTGAATGAACTGCTTATAGGACATCAGCCCCTCCCTGACATGACTCACAAATATCTTAATGTTAACATATTTTTGTCCAAAAACTCTATTGTCAGAGTGAAATAAAGACAATACAGACATTAAACAACCAATGGCATAATCGTGTGTTATATTATCTATTTAAGAAAGCTCAAAGTTGAAGAGACTCGGGTATAGAAATGCTACACAAGTGGATGTTCAGTAATGAGCACAGGAAACAACTCTCCAATAAGTGGAAAGAAAAAACAGTTAAAAAAACAGATCATAAAAATAATGTAAGACAAGGCTAATGTGCTGAGTACTCTAAATAAGGACCGAGAAGGCAGCAAATTAAGGAATATGGACAATAATTCTCAATTTGTACAGCTGAAGCAACAGTTCACGCACCATTATCTGATGACAACAAGAATGCTAACTAAGATCCGTCACCTGAAGCTATAAGTAGCGCAATTTGTGAAGGCAATTTAAAATTACGGTTGCTATACCAAAAGCCAACTATATCTACAAAGATATTAATCATCAAGGAGAGAGCTGATTCTCAGTACCCTCTAACAACAATAACAAGGCTCTGGTAAACTGGATGCAGCATGCTCAAAGAGGGTATAATGAGAAAGTCTTTTATCCAAGGAAATAAAATACTACTTTTCAATGTGACTAAGAGCATGCAATGTCAATAGCTGCATATAGTACAGATCTTCAGTTTGACTTGGTAGGTAACGTCAAATTATAAGTAAAAGGAGCTATGAAAACTTCTGTGCAAACTGTTAATAATTTAGTTTTGTTAATTTACAGGGCCGGTCAAGAAAATCAGTGCTTAAATTGGATATCAACTAATTTACAGGGCAGGTTCAGAAAAGTAGTACTTAAATTGGATATCAACTGATTGAGATGCGCAAACTGTCAAGAAAAGATGGTTATAACTTATAAGTGGCTTTATCAAATTTCAATGCAGAAGTATGCACTGTTTCAGGCCATAGGCTAATATAACCATGGAGAGATGCAGTAGAAAATCTTAAGATACCTACTACGACAAGGCTAAACCAAAAAGAGATGAAGAATTCCACAGTGAAACTGTTGTAACTAAAAATGACACAAAATAAAAGGGGATGTTTGGTTTATTTCATATTATCATTTCCAGTATGTTTTTGCCACTAGAAAAATGCCACCTTGTTTTTATTCTATTTTTCATCATTTACATATGTAACACCAAATCTATTGCAGAGGGTCCATAATCTCAACAGGGATATCTCATCTTGGCCTTGTCAAATAGTTTCAAATGCAGCCACCCTTTCAAATATGAAGATAACATGTTCCCCAGCATTCGTTAACCCCTTAATAGCACACCAATGGCAAAAAATATCTATTAACTAGATTTGGGTAACAGAAAAAATTACAAAGCTGACCTTTGGCTTGGCATGTCTCCATAACCACGATTGGATTCTACATCTGCAAAAATCAAAAGAAATACACAAGATCAAAAACATAAAAGCCAATTCATCAAACACCATAGGAAATAACATGCAATAAAGAAATCATGAAATCTAATAATAGATAAAAAGGGATTTACGGGATATAAAAAAAATGCTTGTACTTAAGAGAAGTCACTGACATACCAGAAATCCCATTCTGATACCCCCCACCAGAACGTGGTCCAAACCTACCATAGGACTTCTCATCTGCATAACCACCTCTTCCACCCAATCCCCGTTCATAAGCACCATAATAATTATACCCATGTCTGCCACAATCAGAAGATGTGGTTAAAGAAAAAGGACACAAAAAAGATGCAGGGCAACATATTGGATGAAGCAGAAGTAAAGTTAGCAAAGAAACACAAAAACATTTCGAGCATGTTATCACAAAGATTTTCATCATAACATGAGAAGTACAGAACAATATCCTACCACGTCTTACACTTCTCAGAGAAAGAAAGTATGCCAAGAAACCATATGCAACACTAAATCCCTTCATGCGTAACCATTCATTCTCAACTAGTCACGTAAGAATAGTGTAAATTATATTATTCAACAGTTGACATACAAGAAATTATGACACAGATAGTATACCGTCAACTTCGCTAGCATTATTAGAAGATACAACAATACTTCTATCTCAATAACAATAATTTCCATTATATCATTCATACAAAAAATTCCAATGATACTAAGACAACATTAAAAAAAACATCAGCTTATGAAGATCTTTTTACCTTAAAAATACAGTCCACAGCCTATTAGAAGAAAAAAAATTGCAACATCATGAAGGAAACATATTAAAACGGCGCAAAACAGTTTTGTAAAATACATGAAAATATAAATTTCGCTCTCTCAGAAACATTTCTCTCTTAAATACCCTTTTCTCACATTCAAGGTTTCAAGAAACATTTGACGACCTCAATTTCAGCCAAACATCAAGGTTATTGGAATCTTTGCAACCACACTTCAAAACCATATTCACGACAATCATACAGCTATCACCGTCCTTAGTTAAAAATTGGTTCGTAACACTTTTCACAAAAAGTTATTTTTGCACCAAATAGCAGTTAACAAAGGAACGATTGACTTCATTTCCTAGAGTTTCCTGGAGATGTGGAATTCTAAAGGCACAACAAGTAGCTAAAGCAAGTCAATCAAATGAAATTCAATTCTCACAATCACGCAAACAGGACAAAATCTACCTATCATCAGGTCCATAGCCGCCGCGAGGACTCCCCCGACGCGACCGCTTGTACGGCGGAGGCGAACGCCGCGATGCCGGAGAATACCGCTGGTCGCGGTGGGGAGGGCTCGGGCTACGTCGGCGCTTGAAATCCCTGTCCCTGTCCCGGTCTCTGTCTCGCGGCGGCGACGCGTTGCGGTCATAGTAATCGCCACGTCGGTTGGGAGGGCGATCGAAATCCCTGTCGTCTCTGCGGTCTCTTCGCCGGGGCTGGTAATGCGGCGGCGGGGGCGGGGGAGGGAGGTCGTCCGCGACAGGGGAGGGCTCAGTCGGAGGTGCAGGCGGCGGCGGAGGAGGGGGAGCGTCGGAGGAAGGGGATTTGTCGAGGGATTCTGGAGGCACATTCATGACCTCCGCCATTGGAATTTGGCAAACCCTAAATTTAGGAAAAGGGAGAAAGGAAGTGAGAGAGAAAGAAAGTGTGAAGAGATTCGATTTGTGTGAGGAATTGGAGTGAAAATGGGGTTTGTATGGGAAGAAGACGATGACGATGATAACTTTTGCGTTTTTTCTTTTCACAGCGTTTTCGCAGACACAGCTTCTTCAGTCTTTTTATTCCTTCTCACGACGTTTCGCAGTTTTCACGGTAGACTGAGTGAAGCTTGCCACGAATCTATTAAACTATTAAAAATTCAAAAAACATATAAATAATAA
The DNA here is from genome assembly GCF_004118075.2 of Vigna unguiculata. Classification (NCBI taxonomy): domain Eukaryota; kingdom Viridiplantae; phylum Streptophyta; class Magnoliopsida; order Fabales; family Fabaceae; genus Vigna; species Vigna unguiculata. The sequence goes on along the minus strand of NC_040289.1, from coordinate 3,515,065 downwards.
ATAATTTCTCACAGCGTAAAAAGATTAAATATGTTTGATGTACTTCCATTTTCATAGTGAAGATTAGAATTAATTCTTCTTAAAAACTTTGAATCAATTTATTTAGTCTCTTAACTGTGTAAATATGTAAATTTAATTATTTTAACCAGATTTTATTAAGTTTATTTGACGTTCAAACACATTTCATTATAATATGTTAGTTTGTTTACACCATCTTACACATGTTCGTTATAATATTAGCTGAGAAACGCATCTAAAACAAATAAATTTAAAAAAATTTGGTTTAAGTGATTAAATCCACTCATCTCTACTTATGAGAGACTAGTTCAAGAATTTTAAGAGAAACTAATTTCAATTTTCATTAGATGTTGAAGGACCAAACTCATATTTAACCTTAAAAAAATATAAGGAAAGAATAAATTGTTCTATAGTGATTTTCTTTTATCTCTAACAATATGTGAGGAGATATGCTCTTTTGTATCCATATTTTGATATTCTTGTTTTACTCTTAATTATTATTTTTAAAATTAATTATTTTATAAAAAGTTTACTCTTAACCGTTATTTTAAAACATCTTTTGTCTTTAACCGTTATGTTCAAAACTTCTTTTGTGTACATATTTTATTTTCCAAATTTTACATTTAAAAATTATTTTAACAATTAGTTATATATTTCTTATTCATCTTAACTTAAATTTATATAAAAATTAAAAAAATGCGAACACATAAGCGTGATAATATCTGTGTGTTCCCTAGTTAAGTGTTATTTACTTTCTTCTTAAATATTAATTACATTAATTAATTACATTAATTAATATTAATATATACTAAATTTGAGCATTTCATTTTAGAAATTCATCATTTTTCAACCACGCAAGAAAGACGGTTATCTTACCATAGAGGGAGAGGAGACTAAAGTGAATCTTGACATAAAATTCTTATAAAAATTTCATTCATTATTACTCATGTATTATACAAATAATTTAAATTCATATTGACTTGGGAGTCTTTTGTGAATGAATCTTCTTTTTTTCTTCTTCAAAACTGGAAGCTTTCTTATAAAGAAGTAATAACTCGGCTCTTGAGATCCTCATGCACCATCTCATAAATATCTCGATCAAATCCTTTAAGAACAAATATAAATTTTACATTTAATCATATTATATGTTTTCTTCATATTCTTTTATCTACATATCTTTTGTGGTTTTTAACATTCAAAAAAGATAACCAAGAAAACGGAAGATATAGAATATCAAACTTAATCGTATTTTCCAATTCATATATTAGAAAATTAATGTTTTATTTGGATCGAGGGAAGAGTGAAAAATTAAAAAGAAAACATGAAAAATATAATTGTTTAAATTAGTAAAAAGTGTGAGAAAACAAAAATTAATTAAAAAATAAATATTGTCATGTCAATAGTATAATCACTAGTGATCTAAACGTCAAGAAACTACGTCGTAGCTCTTGCACATAACTTACCAGCAACTACTCCACTTCCCACCACTCTCTTCGAGAGCAACCAAGGCAAAGTTCATTTTCAGTACAACTAAGTAAAGTTACTCTTATCTACATTTCGTTGAGTCACCACATACGCAAACATGTCTTCCATCATCTCCTACCCATATAGGATTCCTCACACAACATCAGTACACAACCAAAATTCGTTATATATTCACAAATTTACAAATAAGATATAAAAAACAAGTTTAAACATGTTGAAACAATTAAAATAGATAAGAAATCTAAAACAATTAGCTCTTCTCACCTACATACTAGAAAGTTTAATCTATCCCTTTTTAATCTTAAACTAACTCTCGTCCCCCCTTTAAAAAAATCATCACATTTCACCCTCAAAATCACTTGAAACTTCTAGAGTTGAATACTAAATTATTTGAATGCTACAACTCTCACCCAATTTACTTTACTTATGAATAACGATCAACCTAGGAAACCATTTTTATCTTCTACAAGATTTAAGACACGAAGTAATATGATAACTTGATTAAGATTTTAATAACAATTCTCACCTGATATCTCACCTAAATAAGTAATCAAAAACTTTATAATATATATTTATAGGTTTAATTACTCGGATGATACCCACTTTGGTACAGGTGTGTCAATCTGGTACTCGCTTTTAAAAATGTGTCAATTGCATCCCAACTCTTGAAAAAGTGCTTCAATCCCTTTCAGACGGAGTTGACTAATGTTGTTAGTCAACGTGCCACATGTCAGTCTGTGTTTTTTTTTATATTTTTTTTAATTTTTTTTAACTTTTTGAAAATAAATTAAAAATGCCACGTGTCAAATCCTTGTGTGTGACACGTGGCATTAATGCCACGTGTCAGTGTCACTGTCAGGTGCCATTGTGTTGATTTCAATTTAGTTCCTATATATGTCTTTTCATTTCAATTTGGTAGCCACTTATGTGTATCTGATTCAATTTTGTCCCAATTTTTTTGAAAAGAAAAATATTTTTGTAATCCATTTTTTTAAGATTAAAAATAATTAAGTATAAATATTTTTGCAAAATTAAGTACTAATATTTATATTGTTTTACTAATATTTTTTAGACTAAATTTATTATTTGTATAAAATGTTTTACTAATATTTTTTTTTATTAAAAATGACTTTTTAACATATTACTTTATTAATTATTTTTTTATCAAGTACTCATGTTTTGTTAATTATTATTCTTTTTCCAAAATAGAACAATATTGTCTTTTACTAATTTTAAACCAAAATTTCTATTTGATGAATGTTATACTAATTTTTTTTTATTAAAAATGACTTAGTAAAATGACTTTTACCTCTAAATTTTAATATAAATATCAAATACTTAATTTTTATAAAAAATTTATACTTAATTACTTTTAATTTTATAAAAAATGAATTTTAATTATTAAAAAAAATTAGGTCAAGATTGAATCATATACACATAAGTAGGTACTAAATTGAAACAAAAAGACATATGGGAGACTAAATCAAAATCAACATAATGACATCTGATAGTAATGTCATGTGGCACTGACAATGCAATGTGTCACACACAAGGACCTGACACATGGCATTTTTATTATTTTTTTCAAAAAAAATTTAAAAAATTAAAAAAAAATTAAAAAAACCACAGACTGACACGTGGCTTGTTGGTTAGTCAACTCCGTCTGAAAGAGACCTAATTGAAGCACTTTTTCAAAAGTTGGGATGTAATTGACACTTTTTTAAAAGCGGATACCAGATTGACACACATGTACCAAAGTGGGTACCATCCGAGTAATTAAACCATATTTATATTAGCATAATATATTATTAGAGCTGGGCAAAATATACCAAACTGCATTGCACTACCAAAAACTGCACTGAACTACAAAAATAATTTGCATGAACTGCACTGAACTGAAAAACAGTTCAGACGAACTGAACTGAACTGTTTTTCTATCTAATAAACTGAATTGCATTGAACTGCACTATAATATTCACTTTATCTATTTTAAACCTCTATTTTATTTCTTGATTATTTCAAACCTCTCTTCTATTTATTTATTTCTGCATTTTATTTTCTTAAAAGTTTATAGGTTAAAATACTTATTTGGTCCAGGTTTGTGTTGAAAAATCTCAAATAGGTCCTAAGATTTTTTTTAGTCTCAATTAGATCCATATTTTTTAAAATGTGTAACAATTAGGCACATTCCATTAGTATAGAGTTAACGGTGTTAAAGATGTGCCACGTGTCAGCTCCACATTTTTTTGAATTTTTTTGAATTTTTTTTAAAAATGTTTTTTAAAAATTTTTTGAATTTTTTTTTGAAAATTATTCATGTCACGTGTCACGTCAGTATTGTGCCACGTGTCAAGTCAGTAAGGTGACACGTGTCAAATCATTGTCTGAATCTCAATTTGGTCCATATATTTGTTATTTTTATTACATTTCAGTCCATTTTTTAAAATTTTTTTCAATATATTTATTTTAACTTTTTACAAAATTGTTTAAAAATTTTATATTTAAATTTATAAAATTGTTAATTTTAAACCAACTCTAACATTTGTATATAAATTATTTAAAACAATTTTGTAACAAGTTAAAATAAATATTTTAAAATTTTAAAACAAAATATAAAATAAACTTAATATTATTAAAAATTTTAATAAAAATATCATTATAAAATTTATATAAAAGTTAAATTTGATCTCAATTTGGAAATGATGAAATTGAAAATTAAAAAAAAAATGGACTAAAATATAATTAAAATAACAAATATATGGACCAAATTGAGATTCAAACAACGACTTGACACGTGTCACCTTACTGACTTGACACGTGGCACAATATTAATGTGACACGTGGCATGAATAATTTTCAAAAAAAAATTAAAAAAATTAAAAAAAAATTAAAAAAAAATTAAAAAAAAAATAAAAATTCAAAAAAATGAGAAGCTGACACGTGACATATCCTTAACACCGTTAACTCTATACTAACAGAATGGGCCTAATTGTTACACATTTTCAAAAATATGGACCTAATTGAGACTAAAAAAAATCTTAGGATCTATTTGAGATTTTTCAACAAAAACATGGACGAAGGGAATATTTTAACCAAGTTTATATTATCCACTTTATCTTTTACATTTATTTTAAAATTGAATTTTAACATTTCTGAAAGATACTATTTACCAGGTAATAAGCAAATTTATCACAAATAAAACTATTAAACATAAATTAAAAATATTTATTGTTATTATAAATATTCTTGCATAAAAAAATATTTCAAAAATTAAATACCGATAAATTTTTGTATTCCTTAATAGGTATTTTGATATTTGTATATGTGAAAAATATCTATTAAAAAATTATCCTTTAAAATTGATTTTAATATTTTATAACAAAATAATTTCTAATTCTCAGTAAAAATATCTCAAGTATTAAACAAAATTTGCCGTAAATTTTATATTTGAGTTAAAAAACTGAAACCTTGAATGATTTGAATAGAAAAAATATGTAGCGTAAGTTGTCGTAAATTAATATTACTCTACCTACTTTTGTTCATTGTGATGGGACGCTTATAATATAACATTTTATACTACTATAATAACTTACACAGTATACAAAAATTGGACAACTCCAAACTTAAATTTAATACAGTACAAGAGGTTCAAACAGTTAACTGTACTGCAAATACAATGGTTTAATTTTTTTTAACTGAACTTTCAAACAATACAATGCAGTTTTTGTTAGAAATAGTTTAGTTTTTTTAATACAATATAGTATAGATAATCCATAGTTTAGTGCAGTTATGTTTATTTTGCCCAGTCCTATATATTATACATATTATCTTTAGAATATTACTTTAACTATACAAATCATTAAACTATTTCATTATCTCTAAAAAATCTTTTTAATATTTTCTTAACCGAAATATTATTGAGTAAATCTTACTTCTTATTTTTTTTAAATGAAGTAAAATCTTTTAAATGGTAAATAACAAATCATTTTTTACTTAAAATATTTAATTATATTTATATATTTTTCTAACTATTATAATTTAAAATATAATAATATTTTTTAATTAGATAAATTAAAATAATTATTATATTTACAAGTTAAATTATTCTATTATATTGAATAATTACAATGTAATTTATAATGTTAATAATTTAAATAATAATAATAATACTACATATTTGTATTCTTAAAATAATATAATATAAAAAAAATAATCTTTTAAATTATTTTTTATTTTAATTTTAATTTTTTAAAAATTCGTACAGATCACCTCTCCATATGCTTTTGACTCATTAATTTTACAATTAAATAAAACAGGTTAAAATTCCTAAAAATTTCAATCTAATTCACTACCTGCTCCGAATAATTATTTTATGATAGTTTTCTTGATTAACTTATTGAATTTGGGATCATAACTTTGAGACTGATATATATAACATAAGAAAGCAGAATTGTTGATAGTTAATTAACTGTCTAAGCAAAAATTAGATGATACAACATCACTATATAGTCCTGGAATAGTGTTTTTTGCTACTGTATCAAGGAAAAGAAAAAAAGGAGAAAAATAGCAGTGCATGGTTGATAACAGTAGCATATATATATTAATGGAAAATTGAAGAACTAAGATTGTGGTCTTAGAGAAGAGAGAAGAAGGTCTTGAAGAGAGCTATCTATCTGCATGGCAGCTTTGAATTCATCAAAGGTAACTTTTCCATCACTGTTTGCATCCATTCTGTCAAATATCTCATCCAATTTCCCAGGTTCAGTGATATCAGCTGGCAGACACTCTTCTGGTAAAGCCTGTTCGTCATTCAAATATATCACTCAAATTTATATAAAAAAGGAGAATAATATTTTAACTCATCTTTTTTAACTTATTTTTAATTCAGTATTGTAATTATCGTTAGATTATCTATTTTGATTTTTTGTAATGATGTGATGTGATGATCTAATAATGGTTGAAGTGGTGGATTAAAAGTGAGTCAGAAAAAGTGGGTTAAAGTATCATTGTCCTATAAAAAATTGCATCACTTTTGACTCAAATCCTTGAAGGGATATGATAAATGTATAAACTTTTAATTTTATATCATATATATATATATATATATATATATATATATATATATATATATATATATATATATATATATATATGCTTTGGGTATGTTAATTTTTACTAAAGGAAATTGGAATTAGTCTTTTTAACTATAGAAATATATGAATTTAGTTATTTTAACGAAAAATTTATTAAGTTTATTTGACGTTTCAAATGTCTCTCAGGGTAGTATTTGAGTTAATATTAAAGTGACAATATGTCAAAATAGTGTAAACAACTCAAATACAATTATAAAATGTGCTAAAAAAAGTCAAATAAATTTAGCAAAATTTAGTTTGAAAGACTAAATCCACACATTTCCAAAAATAGAAATTAAATTGATTCAAAATTTAGAAAAAAAATTAATTTCAATTTTCACTAAAACAAAGAATATATATATATATATATATATATATATATATAAAACTTATTAAATTTATATTTGAATTCTCAATAAAATTTATCTGTGTTTTTAGTTAATACAAACTTAATTTAGTTTTTATTAAAAAATTGATTTCACTAGAAAAAGAAGTTCAGAATTTGTTCTTGTTATTAAAGTGATACTCATGTTAAGCACACAAAAAATACTTATCTGATATATCTTAAAGAAGTTTTAGATTTTGTATCAACCTTGAAATGATGTTAAAGAACTAAAATAGTGATTTGAAATTTCAAATTAATATCATTGTTTTTAAATCATAGAGACTTCAATTTATCTTATTCAACAATTAAGATAACTAAAATTCATTTTATCCTAAAAAGGAAAGAACATTACTCTGAACATGGATGCTACTTCTTCCTTGGTGATGCACCCTGATCGATCTGTGTCATACATCTGTGGTTAAAGAAATTAGTGAGGCAAATTAGCAGTAAATTATTTTATTTTCTTATAATAAGTAAAATAAAAGTCATATTAAGGATCCGTGATTTTTATAGCATGAGTGGAAAAATTGTTACACTAATTCATAAATTCTATTAAATCTTAATAACAATTACACTCTTTTTACTCTCCAAGATAAATTCTTGATATTATTAGATTGATAGAAAAGTGAACAACAACAATAGTTTCAAAGAGATTTGAATTGTTTTTCATAAATATTCAAAACAACATATTAAACTAGTATATTTATTTGTAGTTATGATCATGTGATATTAAGTTATGTATAAACTTGCTTCTTAAGATATATCAAAGCTATGATTGATTTTGTGAGATTGATTAGGTACATAGTCGCTTAGTAATAATTTCTATTTTTAATTCATAGTTAATTATTTTTAATATATTAGTAAAAATACATAATATGTCTATTTACTTTTCTTTTTTTTATATGATAATAAAATATTATAAAATTATATTCATAAAAGTAAATAAAAATAATTTTTATAATTTTATCGTGGAGAGATAATGTTATTATTCTAGATAGTTGTTTTAGTTTAAAATATAGTTAAATTAAAAAAAACATTAAAAAAATTAAATTTATAAAAATATCATTTAAAAAGTAAAATTGTTAAGATAATTCTTTTAGTTTGAGAAGAAAAACTATAATCTATTAAAGTATAAAATTGAAAAAAAAAATACATACATGAAAAAAGTGAATCCATTATATATAATGGTATAAATAATTATAAAAATAAATATAAGTAAAGTGTAAATTTTTTATTTTATTTTATAGGTAACCTTTTTATTATAAAAATTTATTGTAATTTAAATAAAATTAATAATTAAGATTAAAAAATTAAAAAATGAAAAGAAAACCCGTTAAATTTAAAAAAATTTACTTAAATAATAAAACTGCAACATAATTATTTTAATTTTAAAAATTAATTACTTAAAAGATTTTTTATAAAAAAAATTGTACATACCACATTTTTATAGAATAGATATTTGTTTGTGTTTGTGTTGAGAGTGAAAAGGCAAACCTGGAAGCACAAACGAAGAGCATCATCTCCTTTGGAGTTTTTGAAGCTTGAAAAGCCACACAGAATCTCTCTCATGTCAACTGTTCCATCACGGTTGTTGTCAAACAAGTCAAATATTCGTGGTGCTAGAGGGACCAGTGATGGCCTATTCATGGCTTTCAGCACCTCTTCAAACTCACTTAGAGTGGCACTGTCTCCACTCACACATCTGTTAACAACACCCAACAACATTTTCTTTTTCACTCCATAACTGTCAAAAACAACTACGCAAAATGCACTTTACACTTTAACTCTACTCAAAACTATTGATGAAAGTTTGTTGTGTTGGCTTTCTAAGTGAAACTGAAATTACTTCTAGGAAATGGAATCTAATACATAATATACATTGCTGTGAGTTCTTAAATTTGATCTTTAACTTTGAGTACTTACATTTTCTTAAAATTAATCCTGAGGTTTTCAATTTCCTCTTCTGTGAGATCATGTGTTCCCACCAAAGATTTCAGCTTTTTGGTTCTGAGGAAGATTGTGGAACTCCAAACACTAGCAATTGCAGCTGCACGCAGTTTGCGTCTTGCGTTGAAGCTCTGCAATCTTGAGACAATCTCAGGGTCCATTGCATCATCCTTGGCCTTGTCACCTACCACCCATGGATGACTCAGAAGCTGTTCCAACACATATAATGTGAGTGTGAGGGGGTTATTGTTCTCTCTAACAATTTGAATTCAAATTCAACAAATATTAACACTGATAAGTAGTCATCAGTGTTTAGGAGTGTTAGTAGAACATTCTGTAGCACACTTTCTCTAACGTACAATTTATTGATTGAAATTTTATTAGAAACTACAAAAACTAAGATGTGAGCTTGTCAGATAAAAAATAGAACCAACAAAAATTTGTTATTTACAATAAATTTCTGCCAATAATAAAAAATGTGTTCCAAAGGATGTGTTTGTGTTACTTTAATCCTAACTCAATCTTATAAAACCAGCTACTAATGTGAAGTTTGCACTCATTTATGTACTGTGAATTCATAACGGCTTAACAGTTCCAACAAACAACAAATCTCGTTATAATAAACTTGAGATGACTATGTACCAATTTGTAATGTGAGATTTACACTATTAAAATACTATGAGTTCATCTTATCTCTAGTCAATATAAGATCTATAGTTGTTCCTAACACTCTTATATTTTTTCTCAAGAATTCTTTAAGATGCATAACTTAAGGTTATTTAAGAGAAAAATTAAAGACTTGACAGAAATTGAGCTTTTTGTGATAATTTTTATACTACACGACTTTTTTCAAAGTAGATATTCTTCGTTTCATGCACCAACACAAGGAAGAAAAATATGGCTGAATTGAAGTGATTAAGGTGTACAATACATCTTGAGCACTAGGTCTCCTGCTAGGATCTACTGTCAGAAGATCTGAAATTAATTGCTTTGCTGATTGAGTAATGCCCTTCCATGTCTTCTCATAGAAACTGAAAGTCCCCTGTTTCAAAGTATTTGATTTGGTAAGCAAGAACATTATAGAACTGTCACTTGATGAACAAAAGGAAATGATAGTCTTGCAGTAATTTAACAAGACACTATACCTTTACCCTGGTCATTGGATCAGACAAAATGCAAAGGCACAGTGAATTGCAAATGATGTATTTTTATGTATTTACCACTTTAATGTGAAAATGGTATGTACTATGTCAAACACATGAAGTGGAGCCAAAATGGATTATGTATTTAAGTAAAAGTCACATTTTGATTCATTGCTAATTTTTTTCTCTGCCGGTGTTACTTACATTCATTATCATTTGTTGTTTCTGGCGATTAGACTGAGCAATGAAAGGTGGATACCTGCAAAATATGTAATTGATGAAGCATAGAAGGAAAGATTATAGTGATGCATAGAACAATTGATGAACATAATGCATGTCTTGGAAAGTCATTGAATTGAGGAAAATCATGTCAAATTTGCTAAATAATATGTAAGAACTATAACTACTGTCTTCTTACTTCTCAAGGAACAATGAAAAGTTACACTGGCATGGTGAGACCAAACATGCTAATAATGTGCAAAAAGCCAAAGTTGAGTGGTGATGTTAATTTCTATTGAAATCTCATCCAATTATAAGGTGATATACCATATTTTATTTCAATATCTACAACTGAATGAAGACTTTCCCTATTTGGCATAATATGTGCTGCAATTGCACATGGGTAGATGGAGACAGACACAACATGAACATGTGATGGAAAAAACAAAGTCAACATACCCAGAGAGTAAGATGTATAGAATCACCCCAAGAGACCACATGTCACTCTTGGTAGTTATCTTTCCTTGAGAAAGAGCCTCTGGTGAGACATAATCGATGGATCCAAACAAACCAACAACTGGGTCGGTGAATTCTTCAACAGAACTCAAACCAAAGTCCATGATCTTAAGAGGAGAATCCCTCCTCACATCCAAGAAAAGACAGTTCTCAGGCTTCAAGTCTCTGTGCACAATGTTAGCTCTATGAATAGCCTCCAATCCTGAAGCTATCTGGCGAACCACACCTGCAGCTTCAGTCTCTGAGTACCTGTCATTGATTCAAACATGTTCCATTCAACAATGTTTCTATGTTTCTATATCATACACACTACACTTCAGTGTTACATGTAATAACTAAGTGAGATTTTCAGAACATTTTAAAGGGCTTGAATCCTTCAGAGATAGTACCTATCTTGTGCTACAATCCTATCAAACAGTTCCCCACCAGAACACAGCTCCAACACAAGGTGCACTCCATTTGAGTCCTCATACACATCATAGAGGTCAATCACATTAGGGTGTGGTGAAACGTTTTCCACTATTCTCCTCATCACAAGAATCTCATTGGTGAGCAAGGCATCTGAGACCGAGACCTGTCTCAAAGAGGGGAACCCCATCATAGCACCCTTTGCTTTTGCAAACCCAGAAGGGTGGTTGGAGTTTGAGGCAGTGCCTGATCTTCTCAGGGTTTTGATGGCCACATGGCTTTTGGTGTCACTGCTTGATTTTCTTGTGCCTTTTCTGACAACAGAAAATCCACCTCTGCCTAGAACATCTGAGACTTCATACTCATCCGAGAGTGTTCTTGCTTCATGCCCCATGCTGTTGTGGTGCACACAAAGTGTTTGAAACTTGAAGACTCAGAAAATTTGCAGGGACAATAAGGAATTGGTTTGCAACAAAAAATTGTTAACTCAATGATAGGAGGAGCCTTCAAAACGCGTGTTGAAACGGTTGAGAGTGACATCATAACCTGTAAGAGTTTGTGCATTAGTTTATGGCATAAAAAATGATGCAAATTGGGATAGGTACAAGAGAAAAAACAATGTGGCTGGTGGAAGGTATTTGGGAAGGGACAAAGACAGAGTCAACTGCTAGCACTATGTTCTATGTTTAATGTTTCCATGTTCACCGTTTAGCCACTTTGAGATTAAAACTGTGTCAAGATCAAGAGTAAAACAAAACAAAAGAACTAGAATGACTCACTTGGATTTTATCTCAACACTCTCTTTAAACTAATCCATATCATGATATTAATTATTTGTTAGAAATAATGCAAGTATGATTATAAGTTTCTAGTTCAGTACAATTAACCATATTAAACACTATATAAGAAAAGAAAAAGAAAAATAACATATAAGAAAAAAAGAAACCTAAAAATTTCATGCTTCAAAATTTTAAATTAAAAGTAGTGTCAAATCCGATGCATAAGTTACACTCAAATCTTAATATAATCTCTTTTCTTTCTCAATGATCTAAAGTTAACATATATTTTTAATTCTTGAAAAACTTGTTTATAATCTCTTATATATTTTTCTTGACTTTTAATCTGTGAAATATTAGTAGTTTTTCATTTATCATTATGTTTGTACTTTCAAGTGAATTAAAAAAAAATACTTTTTTAATATTTTTTATCATATGAACCAACATAATTTTTATTATACGAAAATATAAATAATGTAATAGGAGGAACCAAATACAAAATAAATAAAAAGGTTTGGAACCATGAACTAAGAAAAAAAAGTGATCAAATACTAAATGTAAAATTTGTAATTGTGATCTTTTTAGGTTCCAATAAAATTATAAGATATATCTATAAACTAGACATTTGAGCTGATTCTAGGATTATTCAACCTTACAATGGTCACCCATTCAAAGGTATAATATAATCAAGAGATTAATTTTATATCACTGCTTACAAAGCAAAAGAGTTATTAAGAAAAGCAAAAATATAATTAATTAAACATATTTTTTTTATAAAGTAAATTATTAAATGAGCTTTTTTATGGCTTTGAGATAAAAATTTGGCTACTTTTTTTATATGGAACTTATACAAGTCATAAATATGAAAAGTACAAGCCTAAAATAAATAAATAACGTTAAATTATCCTAGAGGTTCTCGTTGTTGTAACAAAATCTTAAGTAGGTTCATTTCTTTTTATTTGACTTAATTGAGTCTTTATTTTGGAAAATTTGTTGTAATTAGGTTTTTTCTATTAGTAGTACACTAAAAGTGTTAACTATGTCCCACATGTCAGCACATGATTTTTTTGATTTTTTTATAATTTTTTCTAAAAAATAAAAAATTGTCACATGTCAATCTGACATTGTGTCACGTGGCAGAGACGATGTGATGTGATAATACTATTGGATGTGAAAAGTCTCACTGTAGTGCATGTATTTGTTATTTTTTCTCGATTTGGTCTCAATTTTTTTAAAACTGAATCAATTTCGTCCTATACTAAATTTAATTTTTATATAAATTTTACAATGGTATTTTTATTATAATTGTTATTTAAAAAAAATAAGTTTATTTAAATATATATTTTGCATTGAATTTTATTTAATTTTTTTAAATATTTATATATTTACAATTTATAGATAAATGTTAGAGTTGCTTTTAAAATAAAAACTTTATAAATTCAAATATAAAATTTTAAAACAATTTTATAACCATTTAAAATAAATATATTTATTTAAAATTTTACAATTCAATTTATAAACTTGTTATTTTAAACCAACTCTAATATTTGTCCATAAATTATTGATATATAAATATTTGAAACAATATTTAAATAAAGTTCAATGTAAAATAAAAACTTAATCTTGTTAGAAATATCATTGTAACATTTATATATAGGTAAAATTTTATTTCAATTTGAATAGGGACCGAGATTGATTCAGTTTTATCTATAACAATACATAGAGAAGATTCTCTCTTTTGTGTCCACATTTCATAATACTAGTTTTACCCTTAATTATTTAAAAATTAATTATTTTAAAAAGGGTTAAATATGTTTTTGGTCCTTTAACTTGAATTTTGGAATTAGTCCATTTCGAAACTTTGGACCAATTTAGTCTTTCATCTTTTGAAATACATGAATTTAGTCATTTTAATCAAATTTTGTTAAATTTATTTTACTTTTAACCATTATTTTAAAAACCTCTTTTGTCGTAAACTATTATTTTAAAAACTTTTTTTGTACATATCTAATTTTTTTAATTTTACAATTAACAAATATTTTAAATATTAATTATATATTTATTATTGATCTTAACTTAAGTTTTTTAAAAATTAAAAAATGTGAACATACAGGTGCAACAACACCGGTGTGTTTGCTAGTAAAAATTGAGACTAAATTGAGATAAGATAACAAATACAGAGACTACATGGAGACTTCTCACATAGTGACGCGTGACACTGTCACTATCACATCATTTTGTCTCTGTCACGTGACACAATGTCAGATTGACATGTGATAATTTTTTTAAATAATTATAAAAAAAATTAAAAAGATAAAAATAAAAAATCATGTGATGATACATAATACATAATTAACACGGTTAGTATACTATTACTGGAAAGGACTTAATCGCAACAAATTTTCTAAAATAAAGACTCAATTAAGTTAAATAAAAAGAAAGAATTTAGTTGAGATTTCGTTAAAAAATGACCTCTAAAATATTTAACCAATAAATAAAAAACTAATGCTTTCCTACATTATCTCTTTTGTAATTAAATACCTTAACTTTTACTTTTGATCTTTGAACCTGGCATTTTACTTTTTTTAAAAACAAATAACTTCATCCTAACCTATTCTTAAATTTAATAACCTCTGTCTGTAAACGAACCCCTGAATTTGAATTTTATCATTACATTACATTATTTTAATAGATATTCTATTATATTAAATTGGGGTTAAATTAGTATTGAGAAGAAGTCCAAATCATTTATTTATTTTAAATGGAAATTGTTTATTAGTTACTTTTTCGAACATTAGACAATAAACTTTAGACGTTTTAAAAATTGAATATAGACTCTGCGATTACTTTTCGTTGTATTCTATTTGTATTTGTAACCAGAGGGGCATATTTATTTTATTTTGTATATTAAAATAATAAAATAGTGAAAGTATTATGTAATGAAATATTATAAAAATTAAGTTATATTTTTGTAAATGTTGTTATTAAAGTCATAAAATAGTAAATCTAAGTGATGCAATAATAATTTCAGTTTTAAATATGATAAATAAAATTGATATCACAATATAATAAAGTTAATTGATTTTACGAATTGATTATAATAGCCTATGATCCGTGCAAACAATTTTTTTTAAATTTTTTTTAGAATAATAATATAATTGTTATTATATTTATTTAACCATTAAAAATACTACTAATAATATTAATATAAATTATAAATTATAAAAATTTAAAAGATTAAAACTCTATTTAGCAAAAGGATTTAGTATAACAACATTTTCTATAATTAAAAAAAGCACACTTATAATAATAACATCATTATGAATAGTAATAATAATAATAAAATAATAATGATACCAATAATAATAATAATAATATTTATGCTATAAATATTGATATTAATGCTAACACTAAGGCTAATGCCAACTCTAACAATCCATAATTATATATAAATATATACATTAACAACAAAACAAATAAATATGACAAGTAATTGAAATATGATCCCGTAGTAAATTAATTTAAGATGTATGTCTTACTATTATAATAATAATAATAATAATAATAATAATAATAATAATAATAATAATAATAATAATACCATTATAATAATATCTCGTAGTGATAAAAATAATAATAATACAATAACTACATATATAAAGATATATACATTTATTGTGTCCTCTTTTGTAAAGCCCTTTTATTTCAGTTCTAGTATGAAATCTTTGATGTTATGAGTTATAATAATGAGTTTGGCATGATCTTGGCATGTGATATGTATGGATTGGTTGGTTATAAAGGTGACATTATTTTGGTATGAGAATTGATCCTATATTGAGTGATGGAAACATGGTGTTGGTTGGGTTAGGACGTAATTCCATGATAGTTTCGTGGTGGTGCCCCATTTGGTTAGGGCGTAATTCCATGAGCCTCTAGGTGAGACCTTATGGTGGTGCCTTAGTTGGTTGGGACGTAATTCCATAATCCCTCTTAGTGGGAGTCCATGGTGGTGCCCCATTTGGTTAGGGCGTAATTCCATGAGCCTTTAGGTGAGACCTTATGGTGGTGCCTCAGTTGGTCGGAACGTAATTCTATGACCCTTGTTAGTGGGAGTCCATGGTGGTGCCCCATTTATATAATTTAGTAAGTGATTCAAGGTAAGGATTGCATCCTAACACTCTAAAGAGTCAGTTAGTCTCACATAGAGCGTACTGACTCGAGTGGTGAGAGTAGTAGGAGGCTTGAAACCCATTAAGGGCTAACCTTATGTGTGGGGGATGGAACACTGTAACATTTAGCTCGGTAGAGCAGGAAAGGGCACCACAAGTGCAAGCATCCGCTGAATCCGACTAATTATATGTATCTGAATGAGTCGTGTCTAAGTCTTAGTGTATTGTTTGCAAGTCAAAACATGATTGGTTGTCTTATGCATCTTGAAGTATAAAAATTGTATGTAACTGTATGATAAATCGTTTTATGCTCTAGCTTAACCTTTTGCTTGTTTGATTGTTATGTGTGTGGTTTTCTCCTTTTTGCGATGATCATCGATTTATTGATGTGAGCATATGCGAGAACTCCCCGCGGTCATCAAGATGATGGAGGTTCCCCTACTTAGTCATCTAGGTGGTTTCTACTTATCAAAGTTCCTTTAGGGCTATGACCCATGTATTATCTGGCACTTGGGTTTTATTTTTGGAATATTATTGTTACTTTATTATATTTTGTTATTGGCATTGTGGTGTGCCTTAGTTCTTTCCTATTCTTTTTGGGACAATTGTAGGAGTAACGTTTATACTCCATGACCTTGCTTCTATTACTATTTTGTGTAATGTTTCATTTAATTATATTATATGTTAAATGGGGCATTACATCTTTTGTTTATATAATTTTATCCTTTTGATTATTATTTGTTAAATTAAAATAATTATTCATAATAAAAATTATTTGTCCATTTTATCATTTTAATAATTTTAGTAACTACTTTTTTAATTCAAATAATTACACAAATATAAAAATAAAATGAACAACAAAACAAATAAAAAGTGCAAGTAATTGAGATATGATCTCGTAGTAAATAAATGTAAAATGTGTGTTTAACTATAATAATAATAATAATAACAATAAGAATAATAGATAATAATAACACTAAAATAATATCGCGTAGTGACAACAACAACAACAGTAATAATAATAATAATAATAATAATAATAATAATAATAATAATAATAATAATAATAATAATAATAATAATAATAATAATAGTAATAGTAATACAACTACATATATAAAGAGATAAACACCTTTGATGTCCTTTTTTGTTTTTTCAATTTTATCCTCTTAATTGTTATATTTTAAACTTAAATAATTATTTACAATAAAAAATTAATTTTTAGTTTTATTATTTTACTAATTTTAGTAACTATTTTTGTGAGTTGAAATAATTATTCAAATGTAAAGATAAATAAACAACAACAATAATAATAATAACAATAACTATTATAATAATTATAGTTCTAATTAATAATAATAATAATAATAGTAATATAATAATAGAAATAATTGTAGTTAATAACGATAATAATAATACTTATAATTAGTAGTAATACTGATCATAATAATATATAGTTGATAACACCAATTATAGTTAATAATAATAATAATAATAATAACAATAATTAGAGTTATAATTGATAATAATAACAATCATATAAAAATAAAATAATAAATATTATGAAAATTAGGTTATATTATTGTAAATATTATTATCAATGAAATGAAGTTGTAAATTCAGTTTTAAATATAATAAATAAAATTAATATTAGAATATGGTGCAATTAATTGATTTTACAAAATAATTATAATAGTATATGACTCATGCGTACGTTTTTTATTTATTTCAAATATGTTTAGAATAATAATGTAATTATTATTTTATTTATTTAACCATTAAAAATAATAATAATAATAATAATATAAATTATAAATTATAAAATTTTTAAAAGATAAAAAATATATTTAGCAAAAGTATTTAGTATAATAATATTTTTGATAATTAAAAAAGCACTTATACTAATAACATCCCTATAAATAGTAATAATATAATAATAAAAATAATAATGATACTAATAATAACAAACAAATAATAATAATAATGTTTATGCTATAATAATAATAATAATAATACCATTATAATAATATCCCATAATAATAATAATAATAATAATAATAATAATAATAATACACTAACTAAATATATAAAGAGATACACATTTTTTATGTCCTTTTTTTGTTTTTATAATTTTATCCTCTTAATTATTATTTATTAAATTTAAAAATAATTATTCATAATAAAAAATTATTTGTCAGTTTTATCAGTCTACTAATTTTAGTAATTATTTTTTTTCAATTCAAATAATACCAAGATACAGAGATAAAATGAATAACAAAACAAATACAAAGAGTAAGTGATTGAAATATGATCTTGTAGTAAATAAAAGTAAAATATGTGTGTAACTATAATAATAATAATAATAATAATAATAATAATAATAATAATACCGTGTAGTAATAAAAAAAATAATACTAATACTACTACTACTACTAATATTAATACAACTACATATATAAAGAGATAAATATCTTTGGTGTCCTTTTTATTTTATTAATTTTATCCTCTTAATTTATATTTTAAATTTAAATAATTATTTATAATTAAAAAAATATTTTTCAGTTTTATTAGTTTACTAATTTTAGTAACATTTTTTTTAAATTGAAATAATTGTTCAAATGAAAAGATAAATGAACAACAAAACAAATAAAAATGACAAATGATTGAAACATGATTCCTACAAGTAATTTGTGTATCTAACAATAATAATAATAACTATTATAGTAATTATAGTTCTTAATAATAATAATAATAATAGTAATATAATAATATTAGTAATATAATAATAGAAATAATTATAATTAATAATAATGATAATAACATTTATAGTTGATAGTAATAATGATTATTAATTATAGTTGATAACAATAACCTGTGACGGATCTTGACCAATAATGTTGGATGACCCAAAATAATTTATAGTAAAAAATTATGAACTCATCAATCATTTATTCGGAATAAAAATCTCCAGTTATTCCTTTTTGAATTTAAATAACCATATTGTGTTCAAAAAATTCATCTTTCATATTATTTTGAATTTTGTTTTGATAATCTTCGTTGTAGAAAATGAAACATTAAAAGTTAAATAAAATGAATTAGACAATCAATCAAGTAAAATATCTTTAATTTGTTTGTTTTTGTCAAAGATTGACATAATTCAATAATGATCGATAAATCCTTCAAATTTGAATGAGTATGAACATCAACAATGAAATATTGAAGTGAAATTATAAACTAATAATATATTTATCAATATACCTATTTTTTTATGTTTAAGACAAAAATAATAATTTATCATAATCTAATAAAAATTGAGATGTAATTACTAACAAAAATATATAATAATAATAATAATAATAATAATAATATTATATATTACAAATAAGAGTAATAACTTTACTACTAATAATGTTAATAATACTAATAGTAATAATATATAATAGTAACATATAATAATAATAACAATTATTATTATTATTATTATTATTATACTAATATTTGTTATAATTTTACTACTATCACTATAAATAATATTTATAATAATAATATTATTAATAATTAGAAATACTAATACCTATAAAAATACTACAAATAATAATATTATTTATAATTAATATTATAGTTGGAATCATAAATAAATGAAAAAATAAAAAAAAAATTGTCTTTTGTAGGATTTGAACCCGCATCCTCTTGTACCAGAGTTTTAAAATGACGAAAAAACTAATTTTTATGACACGTGTCAATAAGAAAAAATGGGTATTGTAGTAATTTTGGTAGTATCTTCTTTTCTTAATATATAATAGACTAATCTATTAATATATAATAGATTAGATCATATTTTTTATTAATTTTGAATATGAAAAAATCAATTGCAAAAAGGGGACAGTAAATAAATGATATTTAAGATAAATAAATTATTGGATTTTTTTTTTCAAGTAGTAAAATAACTTTAACTTGATAAAAAAACCTAATTAATAAATCCTAAATCTTAAATCTATAAACCCTAAATTAAAGTTTAAATTAATTATAGCGTTAAAATTTAAAAAAATTTAAAGTTGATGACATTGAAAAAAAAATCATTACTTTTGATATTTAATATTTATATTCAACAAATTATTTTTATATTTTAGTTTCTAAATTATTATTATTATATATTTTTAAAATTTTCTAGAGAAGTTTAAAATTATGAAAAAATTACTACCAACATTGTTCATAAACTTCATTTATTTTCAGAGTTCGTGTAGCATTGTATTTTGTTTGATGTTGAGCATGAGTTAATGGATTAACATAGATCCTTTGTGTGATTCTCGTCAAAACCTTTTCCTTGGATCGTTCTTCTAGCATTCGTCCTTTTTCTAGCTATTCATAGATTCTTCTCCTATCAACTAAACCTTTAGTTTTTCCTCCATTGGAATCTTCAACTTAATTATTGTAGATAGAGAACGATTCACCTGAAAATATGTCGTGCTCACAACTTCACCTGATATCATCTATTTAAGCCAAAATGAAACAACATGCTCTTTGTTCTCTCCAAGAAGGTTTTTGTTCATCCTTGCAACAACTTCATTATGTTGGGGAGTATGACAAATAATCAACTGCTTCACAATGGATTTATCTTTATAGAAGTTGTTAAATTCGTTAGAGCATAATTACAAATTGTTTGTCCTTAGATGATGGTTCATCTTGGTTTGGTTAAGCACTAGGAGCATCTAATGGTTAAACTTATCACAAGCTTTGATTTTTGTTTAATTATGAATAACCAAGTAAATCTTGAATAATTATTAATGATAAAGAGAAAACACATTATAAAATTTGTTACGGTAGTAAGTAGATACTTCAAACGTGTACCTACAAGTAATAAGTAACAAATAATTTAATACATGCTTATAAATCAGAGACATGTATCATCATACCCTTATCGACAGGTATCCATTACCCAATTAAAATTATGAGGGTAGAGTGTTCCTGACGCGTTAATGATTGGATTAAAATTGGGAGAAGAAAGAATTGAATGTTTTGCAAGTGAAAGTATTTGGGTTCTCCAACTTAAACCAAAACATTGAGTTTTATTTTTATGAGCTTTGTTTTGTTTACCATCCATAAGCCATGCCAAAGTGCCATTCGCAGGCCTAGGTCAGCCTGTCCCATCGTCGGTTCGGGTTGACCCGTCTCGATTGTGGGTCTAGATCATGGGCTCAGTCTAGTTCATCTAGATCGTGGGCAACCCGTTTTTTTAATTTTTTTGTAAAAATTTATAAACTGTCACGTATCAATTTACAGTCGTACCACGTGGCAACTTAATATCATGACACATGGCAGCGATAATAGTTGTTTTCAATTTAGTCATCTATTTAAATTTTTGGTTTAATTTAGTACCCAATTTTTTAAAATGATCCAATTTCGTCCTATCCAATTTGAGACCAAATTAGTAAATAAGCTTAATTACAACTTATATATACATGGTACCATAACTTTTTCTAATATATACATCAAATCATTTCACCTAAATACTTAATTATTTTATTTTTTACATTTTTTACCTTTATAATTTTTTATACATGAAATTTTTTATACTTGTAAAAAATAGAATAATTTGAATATTTATGTATAGTGATTTGATGTATAAATTCAAAACAATTATTTTAACATGTATATATAAGTTATAATTAAACTTAGTTACTAATTTAGTCTCAAATTGGAAAGGACGAGATTAGATCATTTTAAAAAATTGGGTACTAAATTGAACCAAAAATTTAAATAGAGGACTAAATTGAAAACAACTATTATCACTGCCACGTGTCATGATTGTAAGCTGCCACGTGGCATGATGGTAAACTGACACGTGGCAGTTTTTAAATTTTGAAAAAAAAATTAAAAATTTCATGGATTGACACGTGTCCTGTACGTACACGGTGTTAACTCCAACTTAACGGAGATGATCAAATTGAATCTTTTTAGATAATTAGGATACTAAATTGAACAAACCAAAAGTATGGGAACCGAATTGAACTTAACCACAAAATTGGAGTACCAAATCAATAATTATAACTTATTATTATTATTATTTATTTACTTTTAGAGAAAGAAAAGAAAAGAAAAATAAAACACTATCAACTTACCATTCATACTAATTTTTCGCATGTCAAACTGATTTTCTTCCTACTTCAGTAAAAGGTAATAAAACACATTTTGTAAATATTAAATTAATAAATAAATGAAAGCATATACTAAAAGAATCTAGAATTAGTATAAAAGAATACATATGTACATTATAAATAATTATCATAATATACGTAACTTAGAATTACGTTCATATATATATATATATATATATAAGAAAATAGAGTTAGAGATATTTTACATAATAATATAAAATAAGGAAGTAAAATAAATAAGACGGATTAGAGATACCTCACACAATAAAATAGTATGAAAAAATAAGTAAAAAAAATAAGGTGGAGTTAGGACATCTCACAATAAAATAATAAAAATATAAATATAAGATGTATCTTTCCTTTATCTTAATATTTCTCTCCAAAAAATTTTGATATAGAGTAACTTCAAAACTTACCTACCTTTCAATTTTGTTTGTTTAATATTCTTTTCTTTCTTTCACGATTGCATTGGCACTGGTATTTATACCAGTGTATGTTATATGTTAGAAGCTGTAATTAATTCTCACATTAATTATGATTTATTGTAATAAATATTATAATATTTATTAAAATATATATATTAATTATAATATTATAATATTCATAGCTTATAATACATATGATTCATAATTAATATATTTTTATTATAATATATATATATATATATATATATATATATATATAATATTAACTGAAAATTTATTTATAAATTTTATAACTAATATATATTTAATAATATTATTATTACTATTTTTATATATATATATATATATATATATATATATATATATATTACTTGCAATAAAAAATATATTTATAAATAATATAATTCTAATATGTATATTGAGGGTAATTACATTGTAATGTTTTTGGATGTTACACCTACACCGAAATAACTTACTAAGTTTTCATAGAATGGTGGAAGAGAGGCTATCAAAACTATAGTAGCATCTTCATCTTCTACTTTCACATTGATATTTTGGATTTCCATCAAAAATAGAATTGAGCTCATTAACGTGAGTCTTTAGTGGTGTACGTACCTTCATACGTAGTCTAAAAAGTCTTCTCTTTAACAATGATTTATTGTCGATGGACTTTGTCTTGAAAAGTTTCTTTAACTTCAATCATAATGTGGTTGGGGTCTTCTCCTCTGTAATATGATAATGAGTTTCATCACTAGTGCATAAAAGAGTTTTAATCACGATTATTTTAGACATTGGACTTCGATTATTGAACTGAAATATATACAAACAAAGTAAAAAAGGTGGCTTTTTGACCTCAGTTATAAACCGAAGCACCAAGTTTCACATTATGCTTCGGTTCAAAAACAACATAAGCCTAATACCTTTTCTGGTTTAAAAACATAAATAAAATAAAAAAGGGGAATAAGCCTCGGTTCCTATAATAACCGAGGTCTATTCCCCTTCTGATTTTAAAAATAATTTGGATACAATCCTAGACGTTTTTGGAAAAACGAATCAATCCTACCACAATGTAACAGTACCTGGACACCAATGATAGTAAAAAAGAAATCCAAACTTTACCAACAAAGAACCCAAGGAACACACGAACAACACTAAAAATGCAAAAAAAAAGAAACGATAAAAACACTAGCCACTTCGATGTTGAGTGGCAGCTGACGGAGAATGGAGGTTGTTAAAAAACAGATCTGTCTAATACTCTTAGCCACAAAGGGATCTGTGTTGATTAACAAGCTTTTATATGGTTTAAGATGAATCTTGAATAAAACTTTAGGTTTTAAAGCTCAATTAATCAATTTCGCAGTTCTGGGTTAATGGACTGTTTAAATCAATCAAGAAAGATTATGAGAGAGAAGAAAGAAGCAAGACACACAATTTATACTGGTTCGATTCAAAAAGAATCTACATCCAGTATTCTCCTAAGTAACACACTTAGGAGGATTCCACTAAACAGAAAGGTTCCAAGAATTACAAGCACACCTATGTAATTCTAACCCCCAAAACCCAAGAACTTGATTCAACAATCAAGAACTCCCCCTAGGAGCAATGCATCCACACAATTGCACCTAGGTCCACACTTCAAACACTGAAGCTACTGTAATCAGAAATACAGAAAACAAAACAAGAAACGAAAACACCTAAGTTGTGCAGATTTGACTTGATGCTCCTTGAATCAAGCAAGATCCATCATGGTAGAATCAACCATCAACTCTTCTTGGATCTGTACTTGAGTTATTGCAGAATCTTCTGAAGCTTTTGTGTCTCTCAGATGGCTCTATCTCAGATGAAGACTGCGTGATCTTTCTAAAATTCTCCAAGCCAAAACAGATTCCAAAACAGCTTTTATACAAAGGTTTTTGCTGTCACTAATTCAATTAGCAATTTACCTAATCGATTATCGTGAGTATATTTTCACTTACTTTGTACAATACTCACAGCTAATCCATTAGTTAAAGAACTAAACATATGCAGAATTACATAGCAGGCCTGAAATACATTTGATACAGAGAAGCTAATTACCTAATGCATATCCTAACTGGACCAAGCTATGTTTCAACCTAGATCAGTAGACATCATCAAAATTGTTCTTCATTTATGGATGAAAGGCTCCCCCTTTCAACAGAGGTCCTCACGATGCAACAACACCTAGACACCAATGGGAATAAACAAAAACCCTAACTTTACAAATAAATAGCACAGGGAACACACAAACACTAAAAAAGCAAAAAAAAAAAGAAAAAAAAAGAAAAACTAAAAAGAACACTTACCACTTCGACGTTGAGCGGCGGCACAACGAAGAATGGAGGTCCTCACGAACTATTTTAGCAACAGTGACGAGAGTGAAGACCTCTTGGGCGACGACTTTCACAACGAAGACGAAGATGAAGAAATTGTGTTTCACAAAGAAGAAGATTTGTGCAATTTTTGCAAAATTTAATTCTAAACAAAGTTTTAGGCCTCAGTTATTAGAAAAATCGAAGCATAAAAGGTGTATAGGCTTTAATTTTATTAATAACTAAAGCCTATAGATCTGTGCTAAAATAAAATAATTTAAAAAAATAGTGATAATTTTGAAATTTTTGCAAATTTATTGGCTTCAATTCTGCAACAACCGAAACATATAGGGTTTATAGGCCTCAATTTTATAGCAATCAAAGCCTATACATCTGCTCTAAAATAAAATAATTACAAAAAACGAAAAATTTGAAATTTTCGCGAACTTATAGGTTTGGATTCCTTAGCAACCAAAGCATATAGTTGAATATGATTCAATTACACCAACAACTAAGACTTATAAGTTCATGAAAACTTAAAAATTGTCACCACATTTTTATATATTTCATTTGCTTTAAAATAGAAACATATCATCGGGGATAAAAAGTTAAAACTGCACTGGTACATCTATCAAAAAGGATAATCAAATGAGTATTTTCTTCATGCTACTCTAAAATGTGTCTCTCTAAGTGCAATATACTTATAGAAAACAATGTCCGCACCTTGTTCCTTGATCAAAACCCTCATCTTAATTTTTCATGGGTCAAAATTATTATTCTCATTGAGCTTTTCTATCATAAAATTGATACATGCATCAATATTTATTACATAAAATAATTATTTAACATTTAATAGTTAATTATTCTCGTATAATACTAAGGATCAAAGTGAAATTTTTTAATTTTACCACTTAATATAACAACAAAATGAAATAGGAACTATACCTTTCTACGTGGAGATAAATAAATAAGATAAAGAAATAAAATAACATATAGGCCACTCATTTAAAAATAAAATAAACGATAAATATTCAATAAAAAAATTATAAATTTTTAATTAATCAATATACCAACAAAATTTAATGGATACTGAAGTGAAAATACTCATTTAAACTTGTAATTAAGTTTTTTTTTTTTTAATTCATGAAAAGAGCAGAAGATGGGTGGTTTAAAAATAATCGTTTTAAGCCTCTAAGTTCTTTCATATGTTCTTTCTTAATATTTGTATCTAGCATAATATTAATTTGTATGATCTAATAATTAATTATCATATATCATTTCAATGGGTTAAATATGTTTTTGGTTCTTTAACGTTCATTTAAAATTAGAATTAGTCATTTTTCGAAACATTAAAACAATTTAATTCTTCAACTTTAGAAACTTTAGAAATGAGTGGATTTAGTCCTCAAAATGAAATGACGTTAAAATTTTGTTAAGTTGTGTTGCAACGTTCCATCATAAAGTGTGATGTCTGGACACGTCATTATATATGTGTCAATTTGAATAATGTCCATAATCTTCACATATCGTGCATTGGTTGTTACCTCTCTAATCAAACCAACCTCTTTAATCAAATGATTGCGCTATGTATGTTTTATGAAGAGCATCGCCAGCGACATGGGTCAGAGCTAGGGCTGCCACGTTGTGACTGCAACCAACACTATAGATGCGCCCAAATGTGAGTCCAGGGTTTACTCTATGCAAAACACATGAGACTCATGTAAACTTATTCCTTTAAGTCCCTGTTCAGGAAGACATTTTCAACATCTAATTAGAATAGAGGCCAATCTCAATTTGTAGCAACAGAGATCTAGATAAGAACATCAAAATTTTCACTGCAATGCCTTAATTTCTCACGACCAATTGGTTGCTTTAATTGTTTCATTTGGTCTAACTTTGCTTTAAATGCATTTGAAAGAATATATGGAGGAAGGACAAAATAAGAAAGAGTGGTGAGAAAAAACTGAATGATACGTATATAACGACATATCCAAACATCAAACATCATGTTTCATATTTCATGATGAAACGACGTTACACAACTTAACAAAATTTTAACATTATTTCATTTGGAGGACTAAATCTACTTATTTATGAAATTGAAGGATTAAATTGTCTCAAAAATTTAAAGAAAGATTAATTTCAATTTTGAAAGTAAGTGAAGAGACAAAAAGACATATTTAACCATATTTAAATTAACTAATTATGAAATATATTAAATGAATAGTTTAGTTGTACATAACTATCTACTAAAATTCGAACAAATGATTTCTGCATAATATTAAAAACAACTAAAAAAATAATTATACTTTTTGGAGATTAAATTTTACAATATTTTTAGAAATCTAAAAATAATAACAGTAATAAACACAACAACTAGTAACATATTTAAAAAAAATATTGCCACAAGCTACGATGCATACTGACATGACGTAAAACTGTATCAAATAATAATGATTGAATCTACAACAAATTATGGCAACTGTTGTTTGACCGAGAAAAAAAACTGTTGTTTGACCAAAACATGTTTTTTCAATCCAATAAGTTGGTACAGAAAGACATCAGTGTAGTAAATGTCGACAATTTATTAATATTTTCTCTTTTATTCTTTCATATAATAAACTGTAGATCTAAAAATAGAAGTAATTTAAATTAACATGTTTCTGATTCTTGAATTTTGACACATTCAAAATTAAAAAAATAATAGATAATCATTTAAATTTAATTATATTATATATTTTTTACCTGTAAAATATATTTTTCAATAAATATTGCGGTGAGAACATGCTAAGTAGATAAACAACTCAAATGTTAGTAAGAAGTATATATTTTACATAAAACATCTTTGATATGTAAAAATAATTAACGTAATCAAGTTAAAATGAATATATCCATCAATTTATAAAGTTTGAGAATCAAAATATATCAAAATTTTAAATAAAATAGAATTTTAATTTTACCGAAATTTAACACTTTAAATTAAGTATAAAGTCTATTTAATTTTCTTAACCTTAAATTTTTTATATTTCAATATTTGAAAGAAAAAATTATTAAATAAAACTAAGAAATAATGGGGATATAAAATAAATAGATGGGAAAAAATAGTTTAACCTCAATTTATGGTAAGAAATCATTTTAGAAAGACGTAAGTTTAAAGATTGAGATATAAATAAAACTAAAATGAAGACTAATTAAAGTTTAAAGTATTTAAAGGCAACAAAGAGAAGGAAACGAAGGATTTTAGAAGAGTGGCTATTAATAAAAGAGAAGAACTAAAAAGGTTAAATGCTTTTTTCAGAATTATTAAATATGATTAATATAAAGTAAGTGAAATGAATGCAAATAGAGAAGTGTTGATTGCACATTAATAGCATTATTCTTATGATTGGGATTCTCTGACAGCAAAAGTATGGTTGTTATGACTCTCTAGTTTTTTTGAGGAAAAGAAATGATAATTGTTAATTTGTTGAGCATCTTCTTGCCATCATCCTAAAGGCTAAATTCTGGTTCTGGCTTTCGTCATGTCAGTGAAATAAAAGCAATAACTTTGCTGTGAAAAAGGGTGTTTGTACAATACCCTTTGTGAAATCAAAGCCTCCTTTTGTGTGAAAAGGATATTTGCTGGTACAATACCCTTTGTAAAATCAAACCCATCTTTAGGGTTAGATATTTTCTCTTTATTATGTTCTGATGAAAGTCTATAATCTTACGTAGTTCAGAAATAATACCATTTTATAATATAGGTGTAGTACAAATTTCATCTTACAAGTCAATTTTATTAGATCGAATTAGATTTAAAGTACACTGTACTCATTCATAATCTTCCTTAAATCATCATCTATGGACAAAAGTTAGATACATTTGAAAATTTAGTGATAAAATGCACTAAGAGGGAATAAAAACTCATACTTTAAGACTACCCACCAAAGAAAATTTCAAAGATTAATAAATATGTTTTCTATTTCTAAACTTATTATGAAAAGAAAACATGTGTTTATTTTTTGAACTAAATTATAAAGTATTTAACCTGTACACTTTATAGAAATACATTTAAAACATACTTATGTGAATGTTACATTTTGGTTTACTATGAAACTCCATTTATTATATGAGAAGTATTTTCCATGTTGTTTGTTGGAAATGGTGTTTTACATTAACTTTCATAACAGATACCAGATACTTTTTAATCTAATTTAGGAACAAAACACAGTTTTTTACATGCACTTTATAAAAATAAATGTAAAACATCCTTCCTAAGCAAAAGACATATGAAAGTTTTGTTTTAGTTTATTATGAAACTTCATTTATCATATGAGAAATACTTTTCATGTTGTTTGTTGGAAACGATGTTTTACATTAACTTTCATAATAAAAACTACATACTTTATAATTTAATTAGGAACAAAACAAATTTTTTATAATTTTTTATAATAGTTTGAAGAGATAAAAAAACATATTTAAGTCAAATTTCAAGTTCAGTTAAAAAAACACAGTGACACATTTAAAATAGGATCAGATTCTCTTCCTGAATGGAGAAAAAAATAAAGGTAGACCAAACTGATTATCTGCCATGATTACTAATTAATACTTGATTGGGAATTAACTCAAAGATGCCAAAGTAAACTCATGAAGCCATGATTATGGCTTATATTGTGAAAAGTACAACTACAACATTTCTCATTTTTTTTTTCTTTTTCTTAAAGAACATTGAGAGTTATAAAGAACCTAATGAAAATTTAAAGACAAGACATTGGATGGAAATGTAGCTCATAAACTACTACTCAACTGAAATACCAGAGTCAACCTCACAGTAATCCATGAGGAGAATTCACTGGTACTTATATTTACAAAACCTCTACACAACTAGGTACAGATCTCAGAATGGAGCTGATCCTATTCGGCGAAGTTGATACTTAGGCTCAGGAGGTGGTGTACTTGGCAACATCTTCTCTAACTCCTGCAAGTTCAGCAGAAAAATTCATAACATATATCAGTCAAATATTGTATAAATAAGAAAGTAAATATGCACCATGATGATGAATGAGCATTGAAAAACATGTTGGTTCTCATGATTTTATCAAGTAAAAAGTGATCATGCTAACAATCTGAGAGTTTTTGAGGTATAGCTGCATGAAGGATTTATAATTCAACATTTTTGTAATAATGAACTGCAACTGGACAATGAGTAAGTCTAACTCACTGTAAACAGAAAACCAGAACACATGAAGCAGCAGAAAAATCTTCAAGAAAACATCACAAAAAGGGGAAAATCTAATATCACTGTTCAGGATAGAGTGGTGACCGCAAGAGAGATGCATTCAAATAAATTTCATCATCACTGATCAAAGCTGTTTTGTTAATGACTCAACCAATTTCTTTGATGTTACAAGATTTGACTGTGATTGATCCCTCAACTATAAGAAGCCTTTTTCCACATTCTTCCACCATTTTCTTTTCTAAAAAATATGCCAACTACTATCATAACACTTACAACCTCCTCAAGCACTGAAAAGTTCAAAAGCATCATAATCATCATAAAGAAACATCCCATTGCACAGTTCATGGTACATCCACAAAAGATTTACCTTAAAATCAAGAGATAAAAAGGATATAGCTCTACTTTTCAAAGGTTTAAATTGGTTTTTGCAAAGTATATCAAGGAAAGTGCAATTCTGTTTTATTTCAAGATACCAGAATCAATTATGATTGTCAAAATAACCCTTCCCCCCAGCTTCCATAATCCAGGTGATACAAACAAAGGGATTGAACGGTGATTTGTGTGCAGAAGAAGTGTGATCACCACACATGATGAAACAGTTTAGTTTATTGAGAAAATAAATGCAGGGTTGCTAATCTTGGCATGCTCCAGAAATATTAAAAAGGACAGATTATTACACCGCTATATGGCTGCTAGTCAATAAAAAATCTATGGAGAAATATGACAGTGGTATAAACATTGTGCATCAAAATGCATAGAAATCTGTTGCTTCCACAAAAATCCTAAAACACAAGGATAATACAAAAGCAGGAAGAAAAGAAGTGTTCTTTGGCTTGATTAATAATAGGGAAAACAAAACATCTAAAAATCACGTGATTGTATAATCCTGCTGTTCAAAATATTAATGTTAAAGATTTTCAATATGTGGATTGAATCCAGTGAATGTAAAGTGTTATACCAAAGTATTTAACAGATCTACTTCGCTTAATCTTTTGGAAGGGGCTGAGAGGAAGATACTTGTTAAAAATGATTGAAATGCATCAGCATATTTGAAAAAGGGAATGGAAATCAAAAGACAAGTATTGAAACAAAGGGCAAACCAAAGATAAAAGGACTAGTATCAAACATAAGAGAAAGCTTCTTCCCCAGATCCCATGTTTAGATTTTTCATCTAATAGTATTTCCTCCCAGCAAAATTATGTAATGCAGAAATTTTCTTTATATTGAATCTCCTTTTCCATCAACACACCATGCTGAATAATGAGAAGTGTGTGTGAACATTAAATCACTAGTTGCCAGATACCATAATCATACACTTAAAAGACTGAAAACTCATGAAGCAAAGAAGCTGTTAATGGCAATCAAACATCTGATTTAATTCCCGAGTCACACAAGAAACAAGATTTTGAATGGTTGAGGAAAAAGTTTCACGCTCAACAAAATTTCCTTAATACCTGTTGCTTAAAGTCTTGATTAATGAATCATAATATGCAGAGTTTTCTCTGGAAAATACATCAAATAATAATTGAAACTAAGATTGCATAGTCAATCTTAATCTAAAAAAATACTCCGCAAAACAAGAAACCACTCAATCTTGGGACTGAAGGTATACATTCTGGAATTTGAATTAACAGCAAAACACAGTCAAGGCAATTAATGTAGCCCTTCAAAGCAGAAACTAACCTGTCGTTTCCTCAGCATTTCATTTTCCTCTTCTAGACGCGAGACTTTGTTCTCCAGTTCATTTGTGTATGCCTGTTCATAACATTTATCACTCAAGATTAGGATCTTTAATAAGGGAAACACTAATCAAAGGATAAAGACTCACATAACATGAAAGAGCACCTGTTTCCTTGCTCTTGAACGAGCAGCAGATTCACGATTTTTTATCATTCTTTTCTGTCTCCTCTCAACAGTTTTCTCCATCATGTCCTCAGGAGTGGTCCTTTTCCTTCCAGGAGTGTGTGAATCCGACATTGCTCCCATCATAGGAGACTGCATTGCAACCTGGCCATCTGCAAACGAAACATCCATTGAACCTCCAGGACCCATGTGCATTGGTTGTGCCATACCCTGGCCAGGCATATAAATCTGCATCAAACTTTGCTGTGGATGCTGATATTGCACTGGTGGATACTGTATCCACTGTCCTTGTGGAGGAAACTGTGGTGGTACTGCCACGTTTGAATCCATCGGAACTGGTACTGGTACTGGTGCCGGTGCTGGTACCGGTACTTGTGCTGGTGCTGGCGTTGGTGCTGGTACTGGTGCTGGCGCCGGCGCTGGCGTGGATACACTACCGGCGTCGGCGTTCTTTTGGTTAGAAGTTGTTTCTGTAACTACTCCTGCTTTCACCAAGAAGTCCTCCAAAGTCATTTCTCCCAAAGTAGGCTGTCTGTCACGGAACCTCTTCTCCTCCATGACTTTGTTTTGTTGGATGTCTCTCCAAACCTCGTCCACTGTCTTCTTGCTCAGTGCTCCGGTCAGTGACATACTCGCCTGACGCTGCAGAGCAGCTTGACCGGCCTGTGCCGCGCCGTCATTGTCCATACTAGCTGCCTGGCCAGCCTCAACAGTCCACACATTTTTCAGAAGCTCATCAAGGTTCATACTAGTTAGCGGCTTCCCTAGATCACCCAGTTGATTCTGAACCTCATCCAGTGTGAGACTGTACATTGAGTTTTGCCGCACCAGGGGCTGGACTTGTGACTGTTTTCCATTACTGTCTTTACCACCACCTTGAGATCCCATCGTTTGGGTCCCCATTTACCGATTACAGTATAACTGTTAACAATAATTCAGCTCACACATAAGTCTGAAAGCAACTAGTCCACATCTTCAATCCTGCCCCAGAAAACCAGAAACTGATAAATAAAAGAAATCAACACCACCTTGTTTGTAGTGAAAACGCATAAGCTTTTAGAATCCATAATAATCTACATGCCTAACATGCATTCCGGCACACTAAAGAAAACCGTCAATTGCAACAAAGCAAGAAAATTTCCAAAACTTTGTGTCAAACATGATAACATGTACATGCAGCTGGCAGAGTTGCGATTTCCCATGAGAAAAATGATTTTAAATACATAACGCATGGCTCAAACCAGTCAAAGGAGAGAAAAAATGAGAGATCTTGTAATCTAGCAGCAGGATGCAAGGTACATTTCATTTCCTCTAAAAATGAAAGCAAACAAACATGAAAATGGTGAAAGTTGTTAGTCTGATTCACGATTTATTCACAACAAAAAATATATTGAGGAAAAAAAGAAGAAAAAATGAAATATAACCGAGATCATAAATGAAATTGAATTTGAAACAGAGGATAAAGTCTAGAAGGGCAAGAAGATAAAACCAAGTGAAAATGTCAGACTAAAATCCAATGGAGCACAGTTAAACTCAAGCAAATGACAACACGAAACCTTGCAGGTACCCTTCTTGGAGAAAAATAAAAAGAACAATTCATATCACTTCAAAAAGGGTTATTAGAGCATTGATCCCTTGCATGCAAGCTCTGAGAAACAGTCAAGTAAATAAAATTTCCGACGAAACCCAAAACCCCATATTCGAAACACGCCAATGCCCTCTAAAACTTCAGCATTAAAATACCAGGGCCCGTTTTCCCACAAGGCATGGACACAGAACATAAAAATTGAAAGGCACACAAGTTCATCATAAGAAGATCAATTCAGAGACCGAAGACAACGAAGAAAAACACCCAGAATTCAAAATCAAATCTTTCAACGAAGAACTTGAAGGAAAACCCATTTGCATGCAACCAATTGAGCATCACTATTGAAACACCGAAAGGAAAAGAAAGGTATCCTGAAAATATTTGAAGAGACAAAAGGGTGTGAGATCAAACCCACCACAAACCCAGTATTTGTTTCCCACATGCAGTGATAAAAATCCAAAATTTGAAGAGGAAAACATCATGGAAAAGAAAGAGTGTGATGTAAGGAATAAAAGCGCGTGAGTAAGAGAAGAGAAGAACCTTTTTTTCTTTCGTGTGTCGGAGAGAGATACAGCGATCTGTGAGAGGGGAGTGAGAGATTGAAAAATGGGTTTTTGGAGCGAAAATCAGAAGAAGCTATAGGTGATGAACAAAGCTTTCACAACATGAGTGTGTGTTTTGTGTTTGTGCATTCGTGCGTTGGTCGAAGAAAGACAATCAAAGGTGGATTTGTGTGACTTGTGAACGAAAGAGAGATTTGAGAAATAGAGAGAATGAAAAGATGCAAAGCCAAATGGCAACTCCTCGCTTTTTATACATAAAAAAATCGCTCAATTTAATGACGTGAAAGAGCGTGTAATGACGTTTTTTTGTCTTCGAGACAAAATTGTAAAATAAATTCCCCAAATAAAAAATAATCTCACTTTTAACTGTCATAACAAAAAAAACACTCATTAATGTTGATGACAAGATATAATTTATGGTTTTAATTAATATTTTTAATACATCTCATCTTATCTATCTCTACTTAATTTTATCTCATCTTCAAATATTTTTTTTAAGAGGTTAATTCAAGTTAATATTAGGTAACTTTTATACGTTTCTTCCTATAAAATCATATAAAATTAGACGGTAATTTTCATTCGAGTTTTATAGTATCTAATTAAAATTGCCCGATATTTTTCTATCGATCGAAAATTTCAACTTTACTTAGCGATACATGTGATATTTTGTCAGAATTTTGGACCATTATGATGTTTTTATCGAATATTACATTAGTTACTTGGGCGGAGTGATATCCATGCACATTCATTCGTTAATTTAGGAGGTGCTTGTATTATTTGACAGTAATAAAGACATGGTTTTCTGATCGAGGATAGAAAGAATTTATATCGACGATACAAAATTCTGATATAAGATTTAGAGATAAGATAGCGTAATAATAACAACAAAATATTTATTTTATAAAAAAAAAAATTCATATAAATTTTTCTGTTTTTATTTAATTTTTAAATATTTTTTTTCATAAAAGAACAACTGATCAATCATTTAGGTTAAGTTAAAGAAAAGATGCATAAAAAATTAAAGTCTAAGTATTTATATGCGTAATATAAAAATTTACTTGGATTTTTACGATATTAAAACCGTAAAAAATATTTAAAACTAATGAAAAAAAATTGCTTCGTTAGATGTGTTGATTGAAGAACTTCCCAATTGAAATGTATAAGTAAGAGATGCAAGAGTGGAGGAGGACAAATTATACACATACAATTACAATTTTTATTTTGCAATTGTTTGGGTTATTTGGAAGAATAATAGTTCTATTATTATTATTGTATTCAATGCAAAGAAGAGTAATTTGATAAATATATGTATTGATGGCAATAGTTAGATTTTCATATTATATTTCATGATGGTTCCATGACTCTAAGTCATGCCTTAAAAGGAGTTGAGAACATACTTTGGTGATGAAAATGGTAAATGCAATGACAACACTCAAATTTTGTGGGAAGGTTGTTGTTGGAGAGAAAAAGTATGGTAATAAACTTACATAATGGATGAGATTGTGTAGATTTAATTTTTTTTTTAAAAAAAAGAGAAACTATTCAATAAAATTATTAGATTTCATTATTTTTATTGTTGTCTAATATGTTTATTTTAAAATAAAAAGTTTTCTGTTTATTACAGGTACACATCTTATTTACTTTTTAAATAAGTAGTTATTTTAAAATTTACTTATTTCAACAATTTTTATTTTAAATTTGAACAAATTAATCCAATATTATTTTGATAGATTTGGATACTAATAATTTTATTTTTTATTTAGAAGATTTAGTTTAGTTTTAATTACCTTTAAATTTGGGTATTTTTATCAAAAATAATTATTTTATTGAGCGTTCAAAATATTTTTTATTTTTGTTTAAGTATTTTATTGTTAACTTGGTCACTATTCTTGTTTTTTCATTTCCATATAAGTGTCTTCCTTCTTTTTTAATATATTCTAACTACTTGCTTAACACACTCCTTATAAAAGAAATGAGAAAATTAATAAACAAATTAATTAACCATCTAAATTTCAACTTAACACACTGATATTTTAATTTGGATCACATATTCCTATGTGACATGTTAGGATACTTTACTAATACTTATTAGGGCTAAATATTTTTTGGTCCCTTAACTTTCAGTAAAATTTGATATTAGTCCATTTTGAAACTTTAGACCAACTTAGTTATTTATCTTTCGAAATACGTGAATTTAGTTCTTTTAATCAAATTTTGTTAAGTTTATTTGACATTTCAAATGCGTTGCATAATAGTATTTGACTTAACATTAAAGCGAAAATATGTCAAACAGTATGAACAACTCAAATACAACCCTGAAATGCATTTGAAATATCAAATAAACTTAACAAGATTTGATTAAAAGAATTTTTTATAAAGTTGTAGTAATTTTATGATAACAATAATTTATAACCTTTTATGTTGATAACTTTAATACACGTGGTTTTAATTTAGATTCATGCAATAACAATAATATATTTATCATGCTTTAAGAATTATTGTACATTTTTCAATATGCATATATTACATATTATATTTTATTATTTTCAAAATTAACGAAATGGTATATCAGATACGCATCGTTCCAACATATGTATCATATTCGTGCATCATAGAAAGTGATAAATAACAATGACACCATTTCTTAAAAAAAAATACATACAAATAAAAAGGTTAAAATACTTTTTGGGTCTTAATTTTGGTTCAGTTTTGTCATTTTAGTCCTAATTTTGTTTTTTCGTTCAAAGAGAAATTTTCGTCAATTTTATTCAATTTGGTCATTTTTTTCTTACACTGTTTAAATAACTAACGGTAATGAACAGTGATCACCACATGTCGCTTTCTAGTTTTTTTTAATTTTAATTTTTTTTAAATATCCATGTGTCAATCCAGCAGTTTGCCACATTTTGGAGTAAATGTTTTATATTCAATTTGGTCCCTATATTCGTTATTTTTGTCCAATTTAATCCCAATTTTGTTCCTCCCAAAATTTATACAAAATTTAATTTTAATATAAAATTTATAATGATATTTTTATATGCAGTAAGTAGACTGAGAAGATACACTTAGTATTCTAATTAGGAATATTGAGACTTATAAGAGATGCTTAAGAGATTCAATGGAATATGCCATTGAATATAATGGATTTCCCATTGTACTAGAATGGTACAATGATGCTAACTGAATCTCTGATTCAAGTGAGAAAAAAATCCACTGGTGGTTATGTATTCACACTTGGTAGTAGTGTGATTACATGGAAATCAGTCAGATAAACAATGATTGCTAGATCAACAATGAAATACGAGGTTGTTGCTCTTGAGATGGTTGATAGTGAAGTTGAGTAGTTGACAAACTCCTTAGCTAACATTGCAATAGAAATGAAAATACATTGTGATTGCCAATCGGCAGTAGCTACTAAAGAGTGGAACAATTTTCATTGATTATGTGAAGTCAAAATGAAATTTTGCGAATCCTCTGACAAAACCCTAAGATGAAAGATGATTATAGAAACATCGAAAGGAATGAGACTTGAGCCACTTGAAACAAACAAGTGATGGTAACCCAACCTTTGTGATTGGAGATCCCATGAATAAGGTTCATATGGGTAAGAACAAGTCACTTGTTAGTTCTGATAGCACTAAATTGATTGATTTTAATCAATTATGTCCAACCCTATGGTGTGTGTGTGTGTGTGTGAAAGTGCTAGAGACTGCATTGTTGAGAGGTTAAACTTTGTAATTAAAATTCTCTAAGGTGTAAGAATTTTAACTTAGATAAAGTTTTAATGATTTTCATATCCCTTATGGGTGGTGTATGATTTGCAGCACCTATATGAGTGTCAAGTGGGGCCGCTTGCATGAGATCTTGGCATGATCTCTAGAGCACTCATGAATACTGGGCACACACATGGCCTAGTAACGAACACACGATAACAGCAAGAATTGTGGGGGTGTATTGTGATTGATAAACCACTAACACACATCAAGTGTCCTTGGTTCATATAGCTTGCTATACCAACTACACTGTGTGTTAAGTTTCTCAATCTAAGACTGGTTCATATAACTTGTTATACCAACTCTGATGCATTACATCTTAGTTGAGACCCAGGATTTTCTTTCTTTCTTTCTATCTCTTATCTTTTGCAATATGTGGAGGATTGTTATATATTTATAATAATATTGAAATAATAATAGCATTGAAGTTGTTGCAACGTTAGCAAGTCTCCCTCCTTTTTAGGATGGTGCATGCCATTGCAGCAAGATCTCCACCACATGTTGATCCCACATCCACATTTTATGGGATATTATTTTTCACACCAGGCTTCAGTTACTGAGCATGGATTTTTTTAAAATCCATTCATCATATATAAATAGGAGCTTAAATCCTCTTCCAAAAACATAACCTTCTTCATCTCTCCTTTTCTTATTTTCTTCATTTTCTCTCTTCTCTTATATCTTGGGTTACTTATTTTTTAAAGAGTTTATCTTGCTAGTTTTTGTTATCCTCGGGATATATCCGAGATGTTCCTGTTGTATCCTGGGGGGTTTGCGCATATATTGCGGATAAATCCTTAAGGACAGTGTTTTTACACGCCTCAAGGAAATCCTTTTATTTTATGCTTTTATCAATTTTATGCAAACTTGCTAACAGTTGATACGTTTATTTTGAAAATAATAGGATATGATACATGATAGATTCGTGATATATAAATATTGAAAAGTGTACAATAATTCTTAAAAACATAATAAATATATCATTGTTAGTAGCTAATGTTAGTGGACAATTTAGAAACCAATTATTTTGGTAGTCAAAATATTGGTAAATAATGTTAGTAACTAATTTAGAAACCAATTCATAATAAAAACTATTTTAATTATCAATTTAGAGATCAATTATAATTGTTTGGAATTATTTTAGTTGTTAATAATTTTTAGTTTTTAAATTGGTACCTAAATTGGTCACTGTATAATGACTAAATATTTGTTATCACTAAAATTTGTCATTATTCAAAAATTTTCTTATAATGTACTATGACTTTATAAATTAGATACTTCATTAATAAATATCGATAAAGTATCATAAAGTATCAGACACAAATACATATCGGACACGGATACGTATCAGATACGGATACGTGACCCAAGTGGAAGTATCGGTGCATCATAGCTATTACTCCTATAAATATTAACATAAGAGGAATGTGAAAGGGTGAAAAATAGTGGACAACAGGGGAGAATCAGTAAAAAGAAAAATGTTAAAATACTCTATTGGTTCTCGTTTTTTTACCAAAATCTTAATTTGATCTTCACATTTTTATTAGTCTCAATTAGGTCCACATTTTTATAAATCAGTGACAATTAGGTCCTTTTCATCAGTATGGAACTAACACCGTTAAGTAGGTGTCACGTGTCAACTTCTCATTCTTTTGAATTTTTTATTTTTTTTTAAATATCAATTTTAATAAAAATAATCATAACATTATATAAAAGTAAATTTTGGTCTAAATTTGGAGTGCATGAAATTGAAATTTTTTTAAAAAAATTGGGACTGAAATCAAATAAAATTAATAAATATGAAGACCAAATTGAGATTCATACAATAATTTGACATGTGTCACCATATTAGATTGACACGTGGCACACTACAGACGTGACATGTGGCATAAATATTTAAAAAAAATTAAAAAATTTTAAAAAAATTAAAAAATTCAAAGAAACGAGAAGATGACATGTGACACCTACTTAACGGTGTTAGTTTCATACTAAGAGAACGGACTTAATTGTTACTAATTTACAAAAATGTGAACCTAATTAAGACTAATAAAAATATGAGGATCAAATTGAGATTTTGGTACAAAAAC
Organism: Vigna unguiculata; assembly: GCF_004118075.2. Lineage (NCBI taxonomy): Eukaryota > Viridiplantae > Streptophyta > Magnoliopsida > Fabales > Fabaceae > Vigna > Vigna unguiculata. The sequence goes on along the minus strand of NC_040289.1, from coordinate 3,474,866 downwards.
AAGAATTAAGAAAGTATTTTTAACAAAAAAACAAAAAGAGCAAAGTTAGAAGAAAAGCATAATAGTACAAAGTGAACCGAAGAAAGGAAATATGCTACATTTTGAGATAAAAACATAGACATCTATCATTTTATTTTTTATTTTATTATTTATTATCTATTCATAGTTATTTTAATTTATATATTTATATTAAGTTAGGTATCTCTAACCTTATTTTAGATTATATATACCTCCATTTTCACAGAAGTCTTATTTGTCTTATTTATTTAATATATTTGTTATTCCTGGGTTCTATTTATTGAATTAATTATATTGTTTGGTTTAAGATATTTTTTATTTTATTTGTTTATGGCAACTATAAATATAGATTTGATCAGTGTAGTTGTTGGTATAACATTAGGGATTTAAATGAGTAAGTTTTACTTAAGATAAGATGTTTTTGGGTTACCTACTATAAAATTAATTCAAATATTTACAAAGTATAACAAAAAATGAAGTCGATGGATTTCAATGTTTTTTTTTCTTTTTAACTTAATGTTTTTTCTTTCTTTTTAACTTATATTGATATTTTGTGATTATACAAGATATTTGTCTCACTTTTGTATTTTATTGTTTGTATATGAAAAATAATATTTGACAATCTCACTTTAATTAGATAGATATACCTAATTTCGCAAACAAATGTGGTTAATAATTCGGTGGTCTTCCAGAGAACAAGAAGTTCAGTCCTCACTTTTGTCGCAACTCTAGTCATACCCTTCTTCATACAAGGATCTATAGTGGTCACCTTTTTTATGTCACCCATGATTCATGTTAATCATCTTATTAACTTGTTTTCTCTTACCGATTAAAAGTCTAGTAATATATATCCAAATAAAAAAGAAAAGTAAATACATATTATTTTTTTCTCCTCCTAGCATTAGTAGAATGCAGGATGAAAAATATATCACCTATATGTGAAAAGTATTGTAAAATATATAAGGTTGTTGTAAATTATTTGGTATAATATTATATGTAATTATGTTATTAATATTACATCTGTATTTTATGATAAAATAATAATAATTAAATTAATTATGTTAGACAAAACATAAAAAAACATATGTATAAGTTTCTACTTAAATTTAAATTTTATTTTATTAAAACTAAAGTATAATGTTAGAAAGTCCAATCTCTCAATTAAATAATATTTTATGCAACAAACTTGAAAAGTATAGACCGATGTTATTCTTTATTATATGATTCAGAACCCTTTATAAACTGAACTTGAATGTGCACATGATTATTAATGTTAGTTAATTTTATAATATTATAAACATCGAGTTTAAAAGTTGACATTTATTATCATTCACGCTTTATTATTTATAATTTTTGAAATTGTATAAGGTTAATATATATATATATATATATATATATATATATATATATATATATATATATATATATATATATATATATATATATATAAGATAATGATGGATAAAAAAGAAAACACTACCAAACAAAAACCTTACTATATGTCCAAACATTTTTTAATTGCAATAATAATCTATAAAGGATGTGTTATAACAATATTGACAAGTGATGTAAATAAAATTAGTTTCCAAATAATTTTTTTTGTGCTAAATTTAGCATGAGTTCTTGCGTCTTATCTAGTTTCAATTTTATATCTTTCAAAAAAATATATCATCAAAATTTGATTTTTTTAAGAAAATATATCATCAAGAGGTATTTTTGTCTTTAATACTTTGATTATGGACTAAATTTTTCTTTTCGGTTTTTTTTTTAAGGGTTAAATATGATTTGGTCCTTTAACTTTCAATGAAAAATACTTTGACCTAATTTAGTCTTCCAACCTTAGAAATACGTGAATTTAGTCATTTTCACCAAATTTTATTAAGTTTATTTGACATTTCAAACTCGTTTTATAATAACATCTGAGTTGTTTACATTGTTTAACACATTTCCACTTTGATGTTAGCTGAGAAATATGTTTGAAATGTCAAATAAATTTAATAAAATTTGGTTAAAAGAATTAAATTCACATATTTCTAAAGATGGGAAAATAAATTGCCTCAAAGTTTCAAAGAGTGACTAATTTCAATTTTTAGTGAAAATTAAGAGACCAAAAACATATTTAACCCTTTTTTTAAATGATAACCTTTCCATACTCTAATTTTTTTCTATTTTATAAGAAATTAATTTTAGTTCATATTTTATAAAAGGATAAAAAAAAATGATCTCTTTCGAAGACTAAGAACATCAAGTAATTATTTTTAAGTTATTTCTTGAAATAAGTCAATTTCTTCAAATAAGTAATACTCACAATTTTATAATTTCTAATTCTTAAGTAAAAACTTGATGAAAATATAAATGACTTTGAACTGAACTGAAACAAGAGATAAATGCAAACAAGGGAACTACATTTGGATAGATTGGACACGAGTGAGCGAGTTACTTTTAGATGGACTAGAAAAGAAATGTGAATGAGTAGAGGTGCCAATTTGGCCCATGGCCTATAGGCTAGCCCTGACCCACTATTCATTAAGCCCCCTTTTAGTGGGGGCCCTAAAGGAGGGGGCCAAATAAAAGCCTTAACCCCCAAAGCCTCATCTCAAGTGGGGTTAGGGCCAAGGCTAAGATGAGTTTGACCCATCTAAAAACAATACTTTGAATCTTTAGAGTATAAGTCAAACATCAAGCCTAGCCTTTTCGGGCTGGTCCGAACCAAAGATTAAGAATGACAGGCTGGGTCAGGCCAAAGACAAAGACGTGCAAACAACTAAGACCAATCATCCTGGACCCACAACCAAGATGGGTCAGCTCGCACTAAAGGACGAGTCAAGCAAAGTTGATAGACAAAATAGGAAGGACCAGGACGAGTGTGCCCAGGTTGACGGTCTAGACAGGCTGGGACGGGCCGATCAGTGGCGACAATTTAGACGAGTAGGCCAGGGGCGACAGTTCGGGCAGGGCGGCCTGTGCCGATGAGTTGAACGGCTTGGCCCGGGTAAACAATTCAAACAGAATGAGATGGGCCAATAGAGTCAAACAGGCTTATGGGCCGGTACGAGTGGAAAGTCTGGACAGACAGACCCAGGCCGACGGGCCATATGGGTTTGTCGGGCCGGACGACCCAACTCGAGCCGAGGGTCTAGATGGATCGACCCGACTGAAAATTTAGTAATACATTTTAAAAATTAATATATTTTTCATGTTTAAGAAGAAAGCCCATGGGTTGACCTTGGCCTATAAGGCTTTTGTGGGATTTTTGACCTTATGAACTTCTCTGATAGGGGGCTTTTTGGCCTTATGGACTTTTTTGGCCCCAACCCATGTTGTGTTAACAATGTTGGATGTTAAGAACTTCAATCAATGCGGGCTATGCGAATCAACTTGTCGTTGATCCACACGAATTACGAGTTATGCAGGACAGATCTAAGCGAATCAATGAGCTAAAAATACTCAGCCTGTCCCACACTTTTTCTTGCGGGTCTGAAAGTCAACTTGCATAGCTCGCCCCACATTGTGATCCCTAATAATAATATTTGGAGAATTAACTAAACACTTTGATTCTATTACTATAAAAAAATGAATAAACTCAATTCATTTTCATTGTACAACAATAAATATATAAAATAAATTGAAAAAACAAAACACTCGTTAGTTAGTCAATCCCCTAATCCATCAACCTACGTTGGATTACAAAATTTTTGACTCACCAAAAAGTGAGCTGGATTGAATTAATAATTTATTAATTCAACACATAGTAAGCCAACCTATCTAATACCACCCTTAATATCAACCTTTTTCTACATATTTTTTATATTATAATTTTAAAAATAAAATAAGAAAACATTTTTACAAATAGAACAAGAGAGTTTCTATTATGTATTGTTATAAACGAAAATAAATATATTTTTTAATACGTTTGTAAATGTTTTCAATAAAAACTCTTCCCCTGTAGTAATTTTACGGGAGCTTGTTATCAAAACATTTTAATAATTTTTTCCTTTTAAAAAATAATAAATGATTGAACATCAGCATTTCTTATTTTGTAATATTTTAATCAGTCAAATTACGATAATATTTTTATAGTAGTGGGTAGTATTTAAGAAATTTTTTTTAAAGGTTCGTCATTAAATTTAGTCTTGGAAATGATAATGTGTTCAAAAGTTAAAGGAAACACTCCATTAAGAGGATGGAGAGGGAGAAGACAAGCTACCAAACAAAATGCATTACGTGTTCCCATTTTAATTTTAGGTTTAATTAGTTAAAAATGTGTTACTTTAGTATCCGCTTTTAAAAATGTGTTAATTGAGTCTCAACTTTTGAGAAGATGTCTCAATTAGGTCCTTTCCAGCAAAACATTATTAACACAATTAACAGTATTGATATTTATAGTGGCGGATCTTGACCAACATTGTTGGGGGAGCCAAAATAATACATCCAAAATTTATACAATTCATTATTGTCACTAACACAATAAAAATGAATCTATTTTTTTATTCTTCATCAATATATCTATTTAAAATAATAATAATACTGAAAAATGATTTATCATAATCTAATAAAAAATTGAGAGACATTAATACCATAAGAAAATTCGATGATAATCAAACCACACTTAAAATTCAATTATAAAAAACACACAATACAATCATTTTTTCTTCTACGTTCATAAAATAAAAAATTAATATAAAAGAGACTCATTAAATAAATTATTAAGCTAATATTTCACTATGAAGTGAGACAAAAGAGAATTACCTTCTTCTTTATTTCTTTGAGGATGGAAGAGAACATTTGAGATATGAGAGCAAAAATAATTGATCTTTTTCTCTTCAGAAACAAAATAAAATAGGTAAGAATGGAAGATGAGAACAATTTGTAAGAAACTCAAGGCATAAACATATAAAAGAGGCTCATTAAATAAATTATTGAACTAATATTTCACTATCAAGTGAGACGAAAGAATTACCTTATTCTTTTCTTCCTCGAGGATGGAAGAGAATAAAGGAGAAATAAGAGAAAAAATAATAGATATTTTAATTTTCAGAAACAAAAGAAAACAGATGAGAATGAAATATAAGAACAATTTATGAAAAATACAACCTATAATGAAAACAAATAATAAAAAATTTTATGATAAATCTTTTTAATCTTTATTCTTTATTATATTTGATTTTATATTTTATTATTAATTAGTATTAATTATTATGTTTATAAAAGAAATAAAATATTTGATTTAATATTTATAACAAAATAAAATTAAAATACTTAATATCTATAATAAAAAAATGAAAATACCTATTGTAAAAAAAATTTCAAAATTTTTGGGGGGCCACCATAATAATCCGCCATTGGATATTTAAAATGACTTACAAAATTAAGTATTGATATTTATATTAAAATTTAGTGGTAAAAGTCACAAATTAAGTTAACGACTTTAATAATTTTTGTTGAAAGGAATCTGATTAAAACGTTTTTTCAAAAGTTGAAACTAGATTGACACATTTTTAAAAGTGAGTACCAAACTAATATATCTGAACGAGAGTCGGTACTATTAGACGATTTGAACCTTAATTTTAACATCTTTATTCAGCATTTTAATGGACTAGTTATCCTTCCAATATTTAATATTTAGATGTAGTTTTTAATTTTTGGCTATTGTTAATTTCATAATTAATTGTTTAGTTCATAAATAATATTTAAAGTTCATAGAGTATAATCCAAATCTAGAAAGAGATTATATTTTCATTAAGAAATCGTTTTTTTATCAAATTGTAAAACAATAATTTCACTTTTTTTTAAATACAAATATTTTTCAATAAGATCGTAAATAATTTTATGAGCTCGTAATAAAATAGAAATAAATAAAATATTATTATTTTATTAAAAAAATATTCTTTTATAACTAAACTAAAATGAGAGCACACCTGAATAAAGATCAAAGCATTTGATGGTGTCATAAGAATTACCTTAAAAATATTTAGACAACTAGTTAACGAAATAAACTTGTATTATTATTAAAATGTACACAAATATATATTTTATAATATTATGTGTGCTCGTATATAATTTTTAACAAACAAAGTTCTCTTCTTTTTAATTTCTTAAGACACTATTAGGATGGCAATAAATTGTATCCTTGCATCTACTCGCAAAATCCCTCAATGTTAGAAAATAATATTTAAAATGGATAATTTGTTAGTAAAATAGTTTTTCTCTATCAATTTGTGAACATGGCCCACTTACGTACATTTACTTCATTATTTTTTATTTAATGGAGAAAATACCTATAGTTTTACTAGAATCTATACATTAGAAAAAATTATAAATTTTATTTTATTGTATGATAAACTTATTCTTCTTGAATTAAATTTAATAAACTTAAAGCTTATTAATTTAACTTAAGATGCATAAATTTATTAAAAATAAATGAGAGAAAAGTAGTCATAACTTATAAGGGTTTATTTTTCTGCCTAGGAAGTAGGTCCTTTGCAATTAAGATATATTTATATTTAAATTTAAATTCTCTCTCTCTCTATCTATATATATATATATATATATATATATATATATATATATATATATATATATATATATATATATATATATGGTAACAATAGTTTTTTGTTTCACAGACAGAAAATTCCAATTTAAGGATTAGGTTGAATAATAAAAATAAACACATATTTTATTCTTATTCATCTAACTTGAGAATATGCTTACGTCTTAATCAAACGGGTTAAGTTCTATGTACTAATAGTTATTAAACATGAGAATTCTCCAAAAGTCACTCTTAATTATAATATGAATATTTTTTTTTTACTCAGTTTTTTTAAGTTAACTACATGAGATGAGTGCTCTTTTTTTTTCATCAACCTATATACAAAATAATAAATTAAGTTTTATTAGTTTACTTTAAACTTAGGGTTTACATATTAAAAGACAATAGAAATTATAACACACTAACTTTAAAAAATCTTTCTGTGTGAAAGTGAGAAGAGAGTTATTTACAAAAAAGTATAAAACATATTTCCATGAAAGAAAGCTTGTAATTGCTAATTCTTCAATATCTTATTCTTCTTCTTTCTTTCTTTGTCTTTGCATGTTTACAATGATGAATATTTAAAGACTTGAATGTTTTGCATTAAATACACTGTGTTACTTTTATGAAATGCATTAAATGAATTTTACCAACTAGTATTACCTATTATGCTTTATTTTTATTTTATTTTTTTCTATTGGAGTGACTTCACTATTTGGCGTAAAAAGTAGGTTACTCTGAATTTTGTAGGAAAAGAGCTTGATGTTGTCATTTTCTTTGCAGAGAGTGTGTCTTTTGATGCAGCTTGTCTTTATTTTTTGGGTGAATTTTCAACTTTGAGAGTGAAAAATCTTGTGAATTTCACTGTTTTTTAGGGACATTTCGTAAAAAAGAAAAAAAAACAAAACTTATTAAATTAACCTCACTTTAAGTATCATACTATCGCTAAAATAAATATTTAAATAATAATTTTATTGAAAAAAATAATTTTTCATATGATTTATTTAGATACAACAATTTATAAATTATTATTAGTATATAAATAATTCTATTATAAATATAAAATTAAAATTATTTATGAATTAAATTTTAAATTGATCTCAGATCATAAGTTGAAATTTTGATTATAAAAAAATAATTTTTAAATTAGTCTATATTTTTATTAGACATTACAAAAAAATTTAAATAATGACCAGTTTATAAATTAAAATTATTAATAATTAAAATAGTTTATGTTATGAATTGGTTTCTAAATTGATTATTAATCTTTAAAGACCATTTCCTTATAGTAACTAAAATTATTTTAGTGACTAATAGTTTAGATATCAATTCATAATAGAAACTACTTTAGTTATTGATTTAGAAGTAAATTATAATTTTTTATTTATAATAATAAAAATTTTAGTTATCAATAATTTTTAGTTTATAAATTAATATCTAAATTGGTAACTACAATGATTAATTATTTTTTTCTTTAAAGTTGATCATTATTTAAGAATTTTCTTGCACCGAAAGATTAAGAAAGATCTCCATTGGAATTTTAAAGATAGGATTTGAAGATTTGAAAGTTATTTGTGAAGAAAAATAGATGAATCAATCCTATGCGAGAGCTTCATGCAAGGTGAGAAAAAACAAAACGTGTTAACCCATTACAGAACTTAACTTATAGGAAAATGAGTTGATTAATTTTGATTGGGTTTGACTTAATTACAAAGAAAATTTAACCTAAGTTGGATTCATTCAGTTATATTATATTGTCGAATTATCCTATAATTCCTATTATTCATAGAAGATTGAGTCACTTAGATGAGTTAAATTGAATAATTAATAGGAAAATTATTATTTAATTTTCATCATTTACTTCTTGATTTGTGGCTTACTATAAACCATTGATTTTTTTAAAGAAAAAGATAGTGGTACATTAATCAATGACCCATACTAAACTACGTCAGAGAGTAAGAATGAAAATCAAAAGATGAGAGTCATAATATCATTGTCCTAATTAATAATACTCTTGTTTAAAGAAACTAACAATATACAATGAAAATAATTTCTAAAAGTGTAAAAAAAAAAAACAGATTCTAATACCGATTATTTTTAAAGGCTTAAATATATGTTATTTTATTGTGTGTATTTTTGTACCCTCCCGGATAGAGAAGATCTCCAATAAACCGAGGTAGGTCATTGCAAGAATTCATAAGGATGTCTCCACAGAGCCGAGGTTATTACAAGAAGACATAAAGATGTCTCCCTAAGACCGACGTCAATGAGGGTAGCTAGTTGGTGGTTCAAGATTTGCGAGGATGTCATCCTAGGACCGACGTCATTGAGGATAGCTAGTTTATGGTTCAAGATTTGCGAGGATGTCATAGAACCGACTTCCTAAAATTGAGAGGAGAATATTCGAGAATATAAAGGAGAATCTTGGAGAAAAATTTCATCTAAATTTGATGAATATAAAATAGATTAGGAGATATTATTGTTGTTATTTACTAATTGTCTTTTGATTAGATTATTTGAGAATATTTGATTATGTATATCTATAAAAATTGTACCCGACTTGCTTATTATAAATAAGAGTGTTACTCCCACGATCAAGGGATGAAATTATTTTAGCCTAAGTGAGTCATTAACTAAAGTTAAAATACTTCTTTCTTTTTGTCTTCGATCTAAGGTTATTTTACACATTTTTTTTTTAGAGGAACAATTTTGTTTTCATAAAACTATGTTTTCAACAATCCTAGCAAAATTTCTTTTTTTTTTGTCCTTACTATTTTCTTTTAGTCCTTTTAATACATTAGTTTTTTATTATCTCTATCCTTGTCTTATGTGAATAAATTGATTTTAGTTCTTACAATCTTTTAAGGACTGACTCAATGTGCGAACAAAAATATTACTAAGACTATAAATTGATAAAAAAATTACAAAGACAATAAAAAATATAATCAAAATAAATAAAATAAATTCTACAATAATATTCAATTATTTCTATCAATTTGTCCACACCATAACGACTGTAATCGAAGGTACTTGATTTAACATGAAGTTACTTCCTTCACCTCCATAACTTTCTTTTTGCATTTTCATAATTGTTTTCTCATATTCTACCTTTTAAGAGTCTATAATAGTATTTTTTTTTCAGAAATTTGCTTTCGAATTACAGACTTTGAAAGGTAAAAGTGACTTGCGTATTGTATAATTCAAAAACCAAATAAATCTTTAATTGTATTATTCAGAAGTCATTTCAAAAAAGAAAATAGCTTCTGAATTACACAATCAGAAATTCACTTTAGACTTCCAAATTATATAATTAAGAAATATTTTTTTAAAGGAAAAATAGCTCTCGGAAGTCAAGAAATCACTTCTAGATTGTACAATATGAAAAGTTATGGAGGTGCAGGGAGAAACTGCTTCAGAAAAAAGGGCACGATTGGGCTTAGCCCATTTGTAATTTATTTATAACTATTTTATTGAATTAACCTGTTCTATTATTTCATACTTGTGTCCACCATTAAAGCTTCAGCTTTCAAAACTTTCCCATAAATATCTGCATGATAAAAAAAAAAAAATCTTTATTTCATAAGTTAAAATAATATCACATCCAATTTAATTTATTAAAAAATTCGTATACGTTTTTTTTTTTGGAAAGCATAATATTTAATTTATGAATACATTAATTTTACTTTATGTATAAATATTTATAAAAAGGTTAATCTATAAAAACTTTATGGCACTTTGCAAATCATCATTTCAATTTCATTTATCGTGGACATTGATTCATTGCTGAGGTGCTGATTGTGCTTAAATAATGTACACTAATTTTGTAGACTAAGAGCTGATGTCATATAAGATCATTTTTCCTTATCTGACTCATATTATAAAGAAACTTATGTTATATTGATTTAATTTATATAAGGATAAAGAAACAATAATATTTATTTTTATATTACATAAAAATTTAGTATATTATAATTAATAATTCAAAAGAAAATTATGTTTTATTATCGGAGTTACTCTTCTTTATTTTAGAGGACAATGTGTCTGTATTTGTATTTATATTGTTTAAGAAAGTCTCAAGAAGATTCCACTCATCATTTAAATAACAAAAGTTATATAGATGTGAATGTTCATTTTATAGAGATTCCAAAGAAGGAAGAGAAGATGAATTCAAAATAATAAAGAAAAGAACAAAATGAGAAGGATATAAACATAACATAGTAGTGTACGTAAGAACATAAAGGAATTGAAACAAAGAAGCAAATATAGAAAAGAAAGGGGAGGGAAGGGGATGGAGAAGGTGTAACGCCACTTGGGTGAAAGACCAACCCAATATGAGTGGTGGTTGTCATCACTTAAACAAAGTTCAAGATAAGACTAAGGGATAACTCACTTTCAAAGAGGGACACTCACGACAAAAAAAATTATATAATAACTTTACTTCTTCATTCAATAATCCTTTACAAACGGGAAGAAGGTTCTCTTAAATAGGCCAAGAGAGGGACCTCTTAGTAATAATACAAAGATGAACAACTTACTAGCAAAATCATAAAATATCTTTCTAGAAACCTAATGATGAGGTAGGTGAGAGATTGCTCTCAAATCATTTGTAAAATCATAAAAAAGTGCATTTTCTCTCCTCCAAGTGTGCATGGTGGTCCTCACTTCAAGATACTTTCTTCTCCACTTCTAAGATCCTCTTTTTTCCACTTTGAAAGGGTTTTCTTAGCAAAAATAGGGGTGTGGTGAGTACACTTTCTTGGACTAAACTCCTACTAACCTCTTTCATTCCTCTAGATGGTGACACCTTCAAAAGGGGTGGTGCCACCAACAAACCAACTAAACATAAGACCCAAACATGATCATAGAATTTATTTAAGAAAAAAACTAATCAAACTAATAAAAGAAAGATAAAGAAACCTTCTTTCTAATTATGTTTGTTTTCCTTAAACACTTTCTTCTATAAAGGTAAGGGATTTATCATTATCTATGTCTTTAGACATAAAATCCTATTTATTATACATAAGAAAATAAAGTATATTATAATTATAGTATCGAAACTATATTATACATAAATATAGTAGAAAAATCTAGTAAATTATTTATGTTAATACAATATAATATTAAAAAGTATACTATAGAATAATATACATATAATTATATTTTTATATTAAATGATAAATATATTCTTTAATTCAATTAAGTATATAAAAATTTAATTTTCTTAATTTAGTGTATCTTTTATTATCTTAATTCATATTTTTCATTTTTAATGTTACATATAGTTAATTACAAGAAAAAAAAAAGAATAGTTAGAAAATTATAAAACTTTAAACCTAACAACTTTTCCTTTTCTTCGATCTTCGAAGATGTTGCATCAATAAACTATAAACTTTGGTGTTTTCATCTTTAGTGGGGGTATCTAATGCCACCATTTATACATGGCTCAAAAGATGATAGGATCTTGATCGATTTAAGAGGTGTTTGGAAACTCAAAACCCATATAAGTGAACACATCAATTGCAAAAGCACGTATATGGCATGGAAATCCTTGGTCCAGATAAAGGGAAGCTACTTGTTTTCTTTTACGGTACTTTCCTTTAATTGATTTGATGATAAAGGTGACATGATCACTATATTTGAGTTGAGAAAATATTTTATGTTGATGAATTTTGAATAATTGATGATATTGAGATTTGAGTATAAAGATGAATGTGATGCATGTTATGTTTTATTAGTTGTGAGTTTTGAGTAACTGAGATATATCAACTTAGTTAATTTGGTTTGGTTTGAAAATTCGACAAAAATATATCTTTTGAATTAGAATGAAGTGAAATCAACCAATATGACTGAATGATTGATATGATATATTAGTTGAGACTTTTGCAATTATGTAGACTCGTTAGATGTGTTATGCATTTGTCGAGTGAAATTCAAGTTTTAAAAATCTAGATAGCTCAATACGCTTTAATCTTCGGGCAAGCCAAAACACGCATGGTGAACCTTTGAAAAGAAGTTTTGAAGTTTCAGGTTGCTAGGCGAGTCTCACTTCACTAAACAAAATTATCTGGTAATAACTTCTTGTACTTTGTTGCTAGGTGAACCAATCTTCTCGCTAAGAAAAATTCTCTTAATTAAAAAAGAGCTCAAATGGGATTGGTTGATGAGCATGTCAAGTTTTGCTTAATAAGTATACCTTTAGAGGCCTTGTTAGCCGATTGAAGAAGCTTGCTGAATGAGCCATAGTTTTAAAAACTCATAGTTGAGCGGGTTAGTGAGCTTGTTGAGTTGGAAAGGTACAATTTAAGTGAATAACTTAATGTTTTTGAGAATTTGAAAATGTACTTAAATTACTAAAAATCTAAGTTACCGTGTTGTATTTGGTGAATAATTAATTAAAGAAAATTATATAGATAACAGCAAATGAAAAGCATAAATTTTAATTTATATATTGATTAAGAAGCTTTAAATTGATTGATATTTATAAATTGATGATCAAAGATATTATATTCTAAATTGGCTTAAAAAAGAAAAAAAGTCACATGAAAATATGGTGAGATAAAACTTTTCTATTATCAGTTTAATAGAGACACCATAATTTACACAGAGGACACGTAGTTGAAGCCTTATAGCTCACTGCAACATTTTAAAAATAATTATTTATAAATTTATTTCTGTATTTTTCACTAGTTTGACGATGAATATAATCGTTGAATGGATTTATTTATTTATTATTATTATTTTTATCAAATTAGTATCATAATAGTATTTGCCTATTGAAAATTTAGTTTACTCCAAATATATCCAAAGTTTGTTGTCAATTATTAGAAAGACTTCACTACAGGAAAATATTCCACTTCATACCATTTAAACTACATTTTTATTACTACTAATTCCACTTTACTTTTCCTTTAATTAATATAATAGTGAAGAGTGAGTACAAAGGAATTTCCCTCCTATAAATTTAAAAATCTTGCAGTTTACTAAAATAGGTCCTATCCAAAATAGAAACATGGCCTAAAAATTGACACGATAACTATTTGAGTTTGACCATTGAATTTGATTCTCATTTCTCGAACAGTTGCTATCAGTGAATGGTATTATTGGTAAGGTAATCCACATTTGGAATTACCCATTAATCAACCTTCAAGTCTCAAAAAACAACGTTGAATTGAAATTAGGACACAGTGCAGACTCGGTGAATTGGCCAGTGTTTTCCTATGTTTCAAGCAAACACTTCTTACATTATACTTCAAGACTATCATTACTTGCATCTTTTGCAACCCTGAGAGACACACTGTCAGAGACACAACAAGATCAAGAACTTGATTGTGTGAAGATGTAAGTATGTATAAAATGAGGATAATGGTTTATTCATCCAACATAGCAATATCTAAGAAATAGTAACCAAGTGGAGATTCAAGATTCAAGATTGAAGATTGAAGATTGAAGATTTTAGATGAAGTTGAAATCCTTTGCTAACCTTTTCCTTATGTTGTTTTTTGTTGCCTTTTCCAACATCAAAATCTGCTTAGGAGACTGTGATAACCTACAGGATTCTTGTCCAGCAGTTCCACCCAACAAGCAGACCATATTCATCAATGGTCTACAGTGCAAAAACCCAGTTAATGTATCAGCTCAAGATTTCAGGACCACAGAACTGAGCACTGCTGGATCCACAGACATTTTTGGTGCGTCTATGAAAATTGTGAGTGCTGCTGAGTTTGGTGGTCTGAACACTCTTGGCCTCTCCATTGGAAGAACTGATCTTGATGGGAATGGCCTGGTGAACTTCCACTATCATCCTAGAGCTACTGAGATGATCTTTGTTACCAAAGGGGTGTTGTTGGCTGGATTTGTTGATACCAAAAACCAGTATTTCCAGAAGTTGATTAAAGTAGGTGATGTGTTTGTGTTCCCCAAGGCTTTGTTCCACTTCTATCTAAATACTGGTTTTGATGAAGCCACTATCTTGTCAGTGTACAACAGCCAAAATCCTGGCTTTGTATCCCTTAGTCCTACAGCTTCTGACACTACATTGGAATCACTAGACAAGATCAAGAGAAAACTCATCTCACTCTCTGCCTCTGAAACTCATGATGTAAACAGTTTCATCTCTCCACAAATGGAAAGCATTTACAGTTAGCCATTTCAACCTATTCTCTATTGAACTCCACGGTATTAGTTCAATTACATATAACAGTGTGTTTTGTTTGGTTATTTGTTGTACTCCCAAGTTATATTATACATTACTATTATGCCTCATCCATAATGTTTCAACCTTTTTTCAACATAAATTTCCTAGCTCTATTATATTTATTACTGGGAATCTTGATTCCCAATGATACCAGGAAGTAGAATGGAAGAGCAAAAACATAACTCGAGATTCCCCTTCTTTTGAGTTCAGGTGTGAGAACCAAACACTTCAATTGTTCATTTATTCTAAATGAACCAAACACTTCAACTAACCACGACTTAAGTTATTACAACAGTTAGAATAACGTTTAAACAACTTGCCATGGATTCCTGGAATATACAAAGAGTCAAATTGAATTACATGGTTAGTACATAGAACATATGATATCAATAATATGACATTAAACAAATCTTTCGAAATCACAGTAGGTTGTTCCCTGGAGTTCCATTGGTACATTCAATTTTTTGAATGTAGCAATGGAGATGTTTACAATCGAGACAAATTGTTTGTTTTACAAGTAGAGCAAGGTGTTCGCTTGAAGGATGTATTGAATCCCACTACTTTTCTGTAAAGATAGCAAAATATATAAGTACCCAATTCTACTAATCTAGCATCTGATGGGTGCACGCCAATGACAGATCCAATGCAAATGAATCATCCACTGGTTTTCTCCATAAATCCATCAAAACCTCTTCAAAAGACCGGAAAGACATGGAAGATTGATAACCTTTAAGATTTTCACAAATCATGTTTACTTTGATGACATGCTTGCAAAGATTACCTTGCATTGACCAAGAACAATCACAGAATGCAAATTCAGATCCCGGATTCCACACTAGATGAGTTAAGCTACTATTTTTTTGGCTCACAACCTTGGCAAAGAGGTGGTCTCTATCATCCAAGGTAACAGTATAGTCTGGAATTTGAAGTGCTCGATGCCATGATGTAGAAGAGAGAATATATTTTTCCTTCACATTCTGGAAAGAGTCACTTTCATCAGCATAGCGATCATCTTTTTAAGTTTTAAATTATTCATTTGCTAGTCAGCTACTGCTTCCAAAATTCAGACAGAAACAAGGGAACTATAGAACTTATGAACAAATTTAAAACAAGGACCAAAGTACTTCACACTTCAAAGTAACTGTGCTCTATCAAAACAGATGAAGCTAGAAAACGCTAAACAATTATCATAAAAGCCAAAAGAGGAAGAAACTGTCTAAAAGCTTGATCATAGTCATTTTGAAATACATTATAGGCATTTGCAGAAACTTACAGCCTGTACTCAAGATACTCATCATCCTTGTAATCCTTCAAGCTTCCAATAGTTCGTTTCCTTCCTCTCTCGGTATGAAACCGAGTGGGGCACTCCACATTCGAGCATTCACCAATTATAAAAGCATCAACTCTGTCATAGGGAATAAGGGCAACAACATCATGGTGCTCACCAGTGCCAAACTTGGTCCAAGTCAAGTCAGCAGCACTAAACTCCTCCTCAGGTGGGTCTTGCAGGGGAATTTTCCCTACTGATTCAACTATAGCCATATCCACGATGATAAAAAAAAAAAAACTTCCTTTCTATTCACACAGAACAATCTACAAGTCTCTGTTGAAACAATGAAAGGTTGAAAATAGTAAAATGTTCAAGCACGGAACAGGACACCCTGAAACAACACCAAGAAAATACCCTTTTGAGATAACAGTTAAAAGCTTGATTTTGATAAAATATCCGCGTAATAAGCAATAAAAGCTAATCAATTCAATCAAAAGACAGATTAAGAGATTAAAAATAAGCAATAAAAGCTACATTCAATAAAAAAAACTTGATTATATCCCTTTATTTTTAAAATTTGGAGATTAAAATTTATTAAGATGTCATCCACCATCGTTGTCCGTGTAACCTTATCTTTGTTTGTTATGACAATATGAAAAAGAAAGAGATTAAGAGATTATCCACGACACACAAATTTACGTGATTCAATCAATGGGACCTACGTTCACAAGTAATTTGATAATTTCTTATTTCTGAATAACGAGAGACATGTTTGATTAAGATGCCTTTTAACCTTATAAAAGGATATGAAAAAAATAACCACCACTTAAAACCCATTACAACCTAGAAACATTTGAAATACAGAAAATAAAGAGACAATGTACAAATCTAAGGCATCTCAACAATTCTCCATCTTGACTTGAATTTTTCCCAAGTCACCCGCAACCAAGAACAACTCTCATGCCTCTTCGCCCCAAAAGGTCTCAAGTTATGCAAACATTCACCAAGTTGAAGCTATGCTTAAACTTTTTAGAAGATAAGGGCTTAGTTAACATAACTGTTGAATTGTCTACAGTGGCTATCTTCTCTATGGAAAACAATTTGTTTTCAATTACATCTCGTATGAAATTCAACCTGACATCAATATGCTTTGACCTTTCATGATAGACTAGATTTTTAGCCAAGCAACATTTTGACTAATACAATAAATTATATGCCTTTGCACATTCAAACCCAAGCTATCAATAAGACCATGCAACCATATACTTTATTTGACCCATTCTGTCAAGGACATGTATTCCGCTTCAGTGCTAGACAAATCAATAATAAGTTGAAGTGTTGCTTTCCAACTAATAGCACAACCGTAAAGAGCGAAGATATAACATGTCAAAGATCTTCTTTTCACAAGATCTCCACCATAGTCATAATCTGAATAACCAATAAGACCACACTTAATATCATTGGAACCATAAACTAAGCAAATATTACTAATACCTTTCAAAAATCGCATAATCCACTTCACAACCTCCCAGCAAGCCTTCCCAAGATTACCCATAAATCTATTAACCACATTCTCACATGAGCCAAATCTAGTATTGTACAAACCATGACATACATCAAGCTCTTAACAACACTAAAGTAAGGAACCTCATTCATATACTCCTTATCTTCATCATTATTAGGAAGTGATACGATTCTGTCTAGGAAAGAGTATGATCGTTTCTGAATTTGAATCGTCAAGAGGCACGACACGAATAAATCAGAGAAGAACGCGAAATAAGACAGAGACGGAGGATGCCACAATCTAGCAGATTGATAAGTCAAGTGAAGATTCACCACAATGATGTTAATCTTTGATAAGAACCGAAGGCCTAAGCCAAAAACAAAGAGAATCCTCTCTTTAATGAAATCAAATTCAATATATGACTAAAAGTGTCTACATTGTTTTTGGTACCTGTATATATAGGCACATAAGTTTAAGCAAACCTGAAAACCCTACAAGAAAGCCGAAGTCCAAAACATAAAAACATAAACTAATTTATAAAGGAAAGCTCAAAGGCCAAAAACATAGAACATAACTAATTTCTAAAAGAAAACCCAAAGGTTCATCTTCAAGTTTTTCTTGTATGGAATCTTGGGATAGTCCTCTATCATTCTCTCCTTCTTGAAGAGAATTTGTCCTCAAATTCGTACCACTTGAAGTTTAGGAGATAGTCTTCTATTATACCCTCCTTCTTAAAGAGAATTTACCTCAAATTCGTCTCACTTGAAGATTCCTTATCATTCTCCCCTGTTTGGAGAGAATTCGACCCGAATTTCGAAAGGTCCTACGCACAAACAAAAACATAAATCAAAGACACAAATCTAAAATTAAAAAAATAGAAATTCTACTAAAATGAGATTTGGATCCTGGAAAAAAGCCAATCTCTTATTATCAAAGATTTTGGAGGTCTGCCTCCAGGGTCAAATACCCATCTGCACAAATCATTAAACAATTTTAAATTAGAGATAAAATGCTCAAAGAAAAGAAAAGGAATATTGCTCAAACAAACAACCAAATTATAGATATGACTTTGATCACCCATAGGTTTGTTAGGAATGGGTAAACAAGCTAATTCATGGGCATATATTTCTATGTTTGTGTCTTGTTTTATCATAATTTTGTCTTCCCATTGTTGATCGCCTTGTTGCTTGATGAACAAGTCTTCGTGAAGTATTCTTTCTTCTTTCCATTGTTGATGCCATTGCTCTTTGATGAGTAATTCGTCCATAGGCAATAAAACAATAAGAGAAAAATTAGTACCTTTTTTCATTGACAATTCATAATGCTCTCTTATTTCTTTCTCTTTTTCTCTCTTTTCTTCCTTCTCTCTTTTTCTACTTTCTTCTTTCTTTTCTTTTTCTCGTTCTTCTTTCTCTTTTCTCTCTCATCTCTCTCTCTCTCACTCTTTTATTTCTCTTCTTTTTCTTTCTTTTCTCTCTTTTCTTTCTCGTCTTTTTCTCTCTTTTTCTTTGCTTCATTTTCTATAAGTGTTTCCTTCTCATGGGCTCTTTTTAGCTTTTGCTCTTGCCTTCTTTTCAACACATCTAATTTTTGCATTGTCTTTACTTCCTCCTCTCTCAAGTATGAAATGTAGTTATTGAGATCTTCATGAGTCATGGGACTTGCATCCCTATTAGGACATTGATGAGTTTCATGCCCATAACCTTCACATTTGGAACATCTTAGTGTACTTGTCTTTGGCAATGATTTTCTATCAGGATTGTGCTTCCGTTTAATACTAGCAATATTTCCATTTAGCTTTATAATTCTGGATTCCAAGGCATTGATGTCTGCTACCAAGACTTCATAAACACTAGGTGTATCTCTACGTGTCACTCTCTTGGTACGTTCAAGTCCTTGAACCAAATAATCTTAGTTAGGAGTAGGATAATTTAAACCATATGTTAAACCAGTTCCAAAAGGATGCCTATGCGGAAACATGTTTCATTACTCAATATTTGCTAATTCCTGCAAGAAAATGTTAGTATAATAAAATATATTTAGGACCTCACCACTCCACTAAGTGTTTCACTCGTGTATCACACTTATAGGCTTTTTCTTGAATGTATTCTCTTTCCTTTTACCACTCAAATTCCTTTTAGGCCTTGGCAAAGAACTCAGTAGCTTAAGCAAAGAGTGAACAAACAAAGTGAAAAGCGTTGCGAGATCTAAGTCTTGACTCAAGAGGTGAAAGAAAATACAAAACTCTAGATAAAACTTCAAGGAATTTTAAAAACACAAATCAAGAAAATTAAAATTAGAAAATAATAGGACTACCAAAGAGATTTAAAGGAGACAAAATGGAGACTCGCAGAGAAAGACTGATTGCAAGTAAATATCAATAAACCATAAATAAAATTGCAACAAAAAGTTGTGTTGAACTCTCCATTTTTTCTGGATCCTTTTTTTTTTTAATACATATTTGTTTCTTTATGACTTTGATCCACAATTTCTTTTTGTTGTATTTTTTTTTGCAGTTCAACACAAAAACAAAGTAAACAAATTATCCTTCAAACCCTCATACTCATGAAAATCAAAATAAGTACACTTGCAAATCGCAAACACAAGAACAAATAATTTCCACGAATCAAATGTATAAATATACAAGTTAAACAAAGAAAAAAAAAGAAAAAAAAATGCCAAATAAAAAAAAATTCAACCAAATTGAAAACAACCTTAGGGGTTTTACTCCTTACAAATGAAACAAACAAAATTTAAAACAAAACACAGAATAAGCAGACATTGAAAAATTGTAGTTTTTTTTTTCATATGATAGAAAAATAACATAGAAGAGGAAATTCAAACCAGAACATTGCTCTAGATACCAGATGATACGATCTTGTCCAAGAAAGAGTATGATCGTTTCTGAATTTGAATCCTCAAAAGGCACGACACAAATAAATCAGAGAAGAACGTAAAATAAGACAGAGATGAAGGACGCCACAATCTAGCAGATTGATAAGTCAAGTGAAGATTCGCCACAAAGATGTTAATCTTTGATAAGAACCGGAGGCCTAAGCCAAGAACAAAGAGAATCCTCTCTTTAATGAAATCAAATTCAATATATGACTAAAAGTATCTACATTGTTTTTGATACCTCTATATATAGGCACATAAGTTTAAGCAAACCTGAAAACCTTACAAGAAGGCCCAAGCCCAAAACATAAAAACATAAACTAATTTATAAAGGAAAGCTCAAAGGCCAAAAACATAGAATATAACTAATTTCTAAAATAAAACCCAAAGGTTCATCTTCAAGTTTTTCTTGTATGTTGGGATAGTCCTCTATCAGGAAGAGTGCTAACATCAAGCATTAAATGTATTGCCAAAGGAGTACTATCAGGCTTAGAATTCTCCATTTGAAAAGACTGCAACAAATTTTCAATGTATTTCTTCTGAGATACACAAAGTAGACTTGCATTCCTATCTCTCCAAATCTCCATCCCTAAAATCTTCTTGGAAACACCCAAATCCTTCATTTCAAACTCACTACTCAACATAGCTTTAAGAGCATCAATATCAATCTTGCTCTTAGCTGCAATTAACATGTCATCCATATATAGCAACAAATATATAGAGGAACCATCCGACAACTTCCTACTATAAACACAATTATTAAATTCCTTTCGAACAAATTTTAGGAAACCATAAAAGCATCAAACCTCTTGTACCATTGCCTTGGGCTTTGTTTTAAACCATACAAGGATTTTTTTCAGCAAACACACATGGTTCTCTTTCCAACCTCAAGGAATCCATCTGGTTGTGACATGTAAATTTGCTCCTCTAAATTCCCACGTAAGAATGCAATTTTCACATCAAGTTGCTCTAACTCCATATCCAAAGCACTCACCATGGCCAACAAAACTCGAATAGTCTTATGTTTTACCATAAGTGAAAACACTTCATGGTAGTCAATTATCTCTTTCTATGAAAAACCATTTACGACAAGTCTTGTCGTGAACCTAAATGGTTCAACATCAAGAATCCATTCTTTCTTCTTGAAGACCCATTTGCATCCCACTAGCTTCACACCTTTAGGTAATGGTACTAATTCCAAGGTATGATTTTTCTTAAGTGATTACATCTTCTCATTTATGGTAATTAACCATTATGATGCTTATTTACTCTGGATTGCGTCCTTATAGGATTTAGGCTCATCAGAATAAAAATTTTCACCAACTGCCAAGGTATACGTGACAGTGTTAGTATTAACAACACTTGTAATATCTGCATACCTTGCGGGTTTTCTGATTTTCCTCTTTGTTCTCCTTGTTGCTATACTTTTATTTGGACATTTCTGGATTGTTCTACAAGATTCAAATTTTCTTTATTTGAATCTTCAACCTCAAGCTCCACCTTTTTATGAACTCCCTTATCAGTACTTTTATTTCCTTCAATATTTTCAACCTCCTCTTTCTAGCTAAACATAACAGACTCATTAAAAGTAACATCTCTATTAATAATAAATCTTTTAGTTCTATTACTTTTAGTACACCATAATGTATATCCTTTGACACCCGTAGAATATACAAGAAATATACATTTCATTGCCTTAGGCTCTAATTTATCATCATTCACATGAGCGTAAGCAGAACAACCAAATATACGTTAACCAGAATAATTAAAAGGTTAACCAGACCATTCCTCTTGAGAAGTCTTTAAATCAATAACAGAAGATGGAGACATGTTAACCAAATAAACAACAATATTAATTGCTTCAGCCCAAAAATATTTTGAGAGACCAATATTTAAATGCATACTTAATAGATTATGAGTATTTTAATAATTTAAACGAGGACAAAGATATAGTGGAAATGAGTATTACAACGGGTATGAGGACAGGGTAGATATGTACATCTTTATCTCCATACCCAATTGAAAAAGTCGAGTATTCCTTATAGCCTAAACGGAGACGGGTTCGAGAAATACCCATGGGGGCAGGTTTATTTGCAATCTCTAATTAAGACGGTAAAGCATTCTTAATGAAAAAAAGCATACAATAAATAAATATATTAAAAAGAATAGAAATATTCAAATGTGAGACATAAAAAATATTTAATTGACATACATCATTTGAACATAATTGCATAAAGTTTGTGATAAGACAAAAAATATCATGGAGATGTAAATGAATTTCATGACAAGCCAAACAATCAGAAGAAATTTTACTTTTATATACCACGAGTATTTTAACAATCTAGATACAAATTTTACTTTTATATACCACGAGATTATGTTTTAATTACTTGTATTTTTATTTGCTTTGTTGTTGATTTATCTTTACATCCATGTAATTAGTTGAATTCAAAAAAGTAGTTACTAAAATTAGTAGAATAATAAAACTAAAATGTAGTTTTTTTATTATGAATAATCATTTAAATTTAAAAAATAATAATTAGTATTAGTATTGATATTAATAAAATAATAATAATAATAATTTTTTGTATTTTATTTTAAATAATATTAGTATAATTATTATTATATTAATATCAATCTTAGTGTTATTATTATTTGAATGGTAGTATTTTGATACACATTTTACTTTTATTTACTATGAGATTATATTTTAATTACTTGCATTTTTATTTGTTTTGTTGTTGATTTATCTTTACATCTGACTGAGTAATAAGTTGAATTAAAAAAAGTAGTTACTAAAATTAGTAAAATAATAAAACTAAAAGTAATTTTTTTTATTATGAATGACCATTTAAATTTAAAAAATAATAATTAAGAGGATAAAATTGTAAAAACAAAATAGGACACCATGTATATCTTTATATATGTAGTTGTTGTATTATTATTATTATTATTATTATTATTATTATTATTATTATTATTATCATCATCATCACTATGGGATATTATTATTTTAATTAGAAACACATTTTATTTTTATTTACTACATCATGTCCCAATTACTTGCATTTTTTATTTGTTTTGTAGTTGATTTATCATTGCATCTGAGTAATTAATTCAAAAAAGTAGTTACTAAAATTAGTAAAATAATAAAACTGAAAAATATTTTGTTTATTATGAATAATTATTTAAATTTAAAAAACAATAATTAAGATGATAAAATTATAAAAACAAAAGAAGACACCAAAACCAGTGTATCTCTTTATATATGTAGTTGTTGTATTATTTTTTTTTTATCATTACTGGATAATGTTATAGTGGTGTGATTATTATTATTATTATTATTATTATTATTATTATTATTATAGTTAGACAAACATTTTACTTTTATTTATTCCTCGATCATATTTCAATACTTTGGATTATTTTTTTGTTGATGTATCTCTTTATATAATTATAGATTATTGTTGTTAACATTAACATTAATATTAACATTCACATTAATATTTTTAACATAAATTCATTATTATTGTTATCATTATTATTTTTATTATTATAGATAATATTGTTATTATTATAAATATTTTTTAATTATAAAAGATGTTATTATACTAAAAATTTTTATGAAATAAGATTTTAATCTTTAAAAAATTTATAATTTGTATTAATATTATTATTAGTATTTTTAATGGATAAATACATCCTATTGGTTTTTGCATTTATGATACAAACGTAAGACAAGTTAGGAAATAACCTTGTCCTCGTAAACCTCTAACAAAACATATGTCATTTACCGAGATAGGTAACAAAACCCAAGTGGGGGCATTAAGATGATGCAATGCCAAGTACAACGTTGATTGTGTTGTCTTTATGACACGATTATTGCACATGGTGTGGTAGCTCTTGTGAGGCTTACACGATGATTTCTAAGGAAAATCCCTAGGGTGCACAGTGTGAATACCTACACGGGCTCTTCACTGACGATAATGTAAAGAATAACATGCTACTACAACTTGAAAAGTGGTCCATGAACCTTGTGCTTGAACCATCTACCATCTTTTTTTATGAAATCATGAATGTTTGAATTAGAGCATACTATCTTTTAAAGCAATTTGTAGCATTGTACCTATGAGGAAAGATGCAAAATAAGTAATAACCTCATACATTATTTCAGAGGTTACCTAACAATCTAGTAAATAGTTGAAATGATCAAATGTTTTAGAAACATAGAAAGCACTAGATTGATTTTTTTATTTTTTTTGATGATCTTTATGTTCTTCATTGACATGCAAAGAGGGTTTAACTTTTACCTATTTTCCTTTTCTTTTTTCTTAAAATAAGCTTTTAGGCTGTAAAATAAGTTCATGAACCTAGAATATCATTCATCAATCTTAAAATAAGATATAAACACATATTTGAATTTTGAAATTCATCTTTCAGAGTTCTATTTTTAAAAAATAGTTTTTCAACATATTTGATTGACAACCAAAGTGTCCATCTACATTTAAAACGAGAACAAAAAGAAAAATTGCAAGCGATATAATGGTATGAAGCGAGAGAGAAAGAAAGGAAAAGAGACAACACCATGCGTTTGTTAAAAAATGTAAAGAGATACAAAGTTATGAATGTGTGTTAGTGCATTGTAACCACATTTTTGTTATAAATGTTGGTTTAGTTTACCATTTATGCACTGTAATGTAAAAGTCCCACATTGTGTAGCATATGAAACAAAAGAAAATTTATATAGTGGATGACAAGGTTGTGTTCTCGCCGAGCTAAATAATAAGAGCTTGTAACCCAAGTGGGGGCATGAAGGTGATGGGACAACTTTGTGGCTCCTTGGTTGGAGTTGTGGATGCTAAAAGCCGACTTGCCTATTCCAAATTGGGAGTTGGGTGATGGAACTTGTACGAAGGCATAAGTTTCATCTCTTTTAGACAAGAGGGCACTGCGTAAGGCTGGTTTCACAGAGCAACGATTACCTCTACCTCTCAATAGTGGAGGGATAACAAGTTTGGTTGCAACCACCCTCCAAAAAATTACCTAGGTAGCCACACTTGATTGGACTATCACCTTTTTCTATTTTTTATTCAACATTGCTTTACATTTGAGATATTTGTTAACATCTCTCTCTAATATCTAATTTTCCTTTTAAAGCTTTTATAGTTGATTCCGTCAATGTAATATATAGGAATATAACCTATTTAACTTCTATAATGGTGCTTAGGTATGTCCACTACTTTTTTATACTCTATTATTGCATGTTTATGATACACAAAAACTATACTAAAATCCACTTTTATACTAATATAGAAAAACTTTATTTTTCTAACCAAAATATTATTTTTCTTCAAATTGTTTTAATATGTTGTACTTACCTATATATACTATACATTGTTTTGAAGTATATAAATGTATCACTTTTATAGATTTAACAACATTTTAAGTTTTAGATGTAAAAATTAAACCAAAGTAATGAAATATGCTTTGGCATGTTCAAATAAGTATTTTTGGGTTTACACATGCTAGTAAAAATTAAAAGGAATTTTTAGATTGACATATGATATTTAAATGTTTAAGAGTTATGAATTCTGCAACGCTATTCTAGATCTATTTCTTCTAAGACCAACTCGACATACAATTAGAGCATTGGGAATAATGATAAAATTTGCATACCAAATTTTTGAATAATTTTCATACACCGAATGACCTACAATATTTAAACAAATGTAACAAAACAAATATCTTAAAGTTTAGAACAACTATAGGAAGAAAAAAATATACTTATAAGAGTATATGAAAATTAATTAATAGTGATGTTTAATAAGTCTTGCATCTATAACAAAAAAAAAATTGCAACTTAGCAATTGAAATTAAGTATTACAAAAATTTAACAATCTATCCATTTCTCACTCAATAAAAAGAATATAACATAAAATAAAATAGTTAATAGTTTATAGAAAATTAAATAAATAAATTTATCAAGATCAAAGTGAATTTTTACATATTTAACACCAAATAAAACATTCCTAATATTTTTCGGATAAAAAAATATTTAACCTAAAATAAAAATTTTAAAATCACTTTATTTAAAACTTAAAGGAAGTGTATATTTTATATTTACAAGCAAGGTGAAGGTTTAATCTAATAGAACATCGAATAAAATTTTTCTATTTAAAAAATAATTTTCAACACAATCAATTTGGATAAGTTAGTTAAGTGAGTATGACATGTGAATTTGTTTATAGCAATTTTTATAATATATCCACAATTAAGTCACATTAAATTATATAATATTTTCACAACAAGTGAATCACATTGAAATGAATCAAATAAGTAAAGGTTTTTAAAACACTTTAACATCCTATTGACTTTTGCATTTTTGACACAAATGTAAAACAAGTCAGGAAATAACCCTGTCCTCGTAAACCTCTAACAAAACATATGTCATTTGCCGAGATAGGTAACAAGACCCAAGTGGGGGCATTAAGATGATGCAATGCTAAGTACAACGTTGATTGTGTTGTCTTTATGACACAATTATTGCATCATGGCGTGGTAGCTCTTGTGAGGCTTACAACGATGATTTCTAAGGAAAATTCCTAAGGTGCACAATGTGAATACACGAGCTCTTCACTGACGATAATGGAAAGAATAAAAGGCTACTACAACTTGAAAAGTGGTCCATTAACCTTGTGCTTGAACCATCTACCATCTTTTTCTTTTATGAAATCATGAATGTTTGAATTAGAGCAAACTATCTTTTAAAGCAATTTGTAGCGTTGTACCTATGAGGAAAGATGCAAAATAAGTAATAACCTCATACATTATTTTAGGGGTTACCTAACAATCTCGTAAATAGTTGAAATGATAAAATGTTTTAGAAACATAGAAAGCACTAGATTGATTTTTTATTTTTATTTTTTTATGATCTTTATGTTCTTCATTGACAGGCAAAGAGGGTTTAACTTTTACCTATTTTCCTTTTCTTTTTCCTTAAAATAAGCTTTTAGATTGTAAAATAAGTTCATGAACCTAGAATATCCTTCATCAATCTTAAAATAAGATATAAACACATATTTGAATTTTGAAATTCATCTTTCAGAGTTCTATTTTTATAAAATAGTTTTTGAAAATATTTGATTGACAACCAAAGTATCAATCTACATTTAAAACGAGAACAAAAAGAAAAATTGCAAGCGATATAATGGTATGAAGCGAGAGAGAAAGAAAGGAAAAGAGACAACACCGTGCGTTTTTAAAAAAATGTAAAGAGAAACAAAGTTATGAATGTGTGTTAGTGCATTGTAACCACATTTATGTTGGTATAGTTTACCATTATGCAATGTAATGTAAAAGTCCCACATTATGTAGAAAATGAAAGAAGAGAAAATTTATATAGTGGATGACAAGGTTGTATTCTCGCCGAGCTAAATAATAAGAGCTTGTAACCCAAGTGGGGGCATGAAGGTGATGGAACAACTTTGTGGCTCCCTGGTTGGAGTTGTGGATGCTAAAAGCCGACATGCCCATTCCAAATTGGGAGTTGGGTGATGGGACTTGTACGAAGGCATAAGTTTCATCTCTCTTAGACAAGAGGGCACTGCGTAAGGTTGGACCATCACCTTTTTCCATTTTTGATTCAACATTGGTTTACATTTGAGATATTTCTTAAGAACGCTCTCTAATATCTTATTTTCCTTTTAAATTTGTTATAGTTGATTCCCTCAATGTAACATATATGAATATGGTCTATATAACTTCTACAATGGTGCTTGGGTATGTCCATTACTTTTTCATACTTTATTATTGCATATTTATGATATACACAAACTACACTAAAATAGACTTTTATACTAATACTGACAAACTTTATTTTTCTAACCAAAATATTATTTTTCTTCAAATTGTTTTAATGTGTTATAGTTAGTGGAGGGATAACAAGTTGTTGCAACCACCGTCCATAAAATTACACAGGTAACTTCACTTGCTTGGACCATTACTTTTTTCCATTTTTTATTCCAAATTGCTTTACATTTGAGATATATATTAACACCTCTATCTCTAATATCTAATTTTCCTTTTAAAGTTGTTATAGTTGATTCCCTCAATGTAACATATATGAATATGGCCTATATAACTTCTACAATGGTGCTTGGGTATGTCCATTACTTTTTATACTTTATTATTGTATGCTTATGATACACAAAGACTATACTAAAATCAAATTTATACTAATATAGACAAACTTTATTTTTCTAACCAAAATATTATTTTTGTTCAAATTGTTGTAATTTGTTGTAGTTACCTATATTCTTATATATTCTATACATTGTTTTAAAGTATATAAATGTATCACTTTAATATATTTAACAACATTTTAAGTTTGAGATGTAAAAATTAAAACATAACTAATAATATACGCATTAATATATTCTAATGAGTATTTTTGAGTTTACACATGCTAGTAAAAATTAAAGTGAAGTTCTAGATTCACATATGATATTTAAATGTTTAATAGTTATGAATTCTGCAACACTATTCTAGATCTATTTCTTGCAAGACCAACTGCACATACAATTAGAGCATTGATAATAATGATAAAATTGGGATATCAAATTTTTGAATAATCCTCATACACCGAATGACCCACAATATTTAAACAAATGTAACAAAACAAATATCTTAAAGTTGAGATCTACTATAGGAAGTAAAAATATACCCATGAGAGTATATGAAGATTAATTAATATTGATGTTTAATAAGTCATGCATCTATAACAAAAAAAAAATTGTAATTTAGCAAATGAAAATTAAGTATTGCAAATTTTCAACAATCTATTTGTCGCTTAATAAAAAGAATATAACATAAAAGAAAATAGTAAATAGTTTATAGAAAATAAAAAAAAAAATTATCAAGATCAAAGTGAATTTTAACATAGCGCCATAGGAAAAATTACTAATTTTTTAGAGACAAAATATTTAACCTAAAATAAAAATTTAAAAATCACTTTATTTAAAACTTAAAGGAAGTAATATTAAGGTGAAAGTTTAATTTAATAGTACATCGAATACATTATTTCTATTTAAAAAATAATATTAATTTTCAATACGTAAATTTGGATAAATTAGTTGAGTGAGTTTGACATGTGAATTTGTTTATAGCAATTTTTATAATCTATCCATAATTAAGTCCCATTAAATTATATAATATTTTCACAACAAGTGAATCACATTGTAGTGAACCAGATAAGTAAAGGTTTTTAAAACATTTCTAACATCTTATTGGTTTTCGCATTTGTTACACACACATAAGACAAGTCAGAAAATAACTTTGTCCTCATAAACCTCTAACAAAACATGTCATTTGCTGAGATAGGTAACAAAACCCAAGTGGGGGCATTAAGATGATGGAATGCCAAGTACAACTTTGCTGGTGTTGTCTTTACGACACAATTATTGCATCATGGTGTGGTAGCTCTTGTGAGATTTACAACGATGATTTCTCAAGAAAATCCCTAGGGTGTATAGTGTGAAGAGATACATAGGTTCTTCACTAACAATATTGGATAAGGTTCCTGTGTGCACATAGTCTTAACAGAGTAGTGAGTGCTTAAACTATGGATGGCCTACTCTTAATTGTGAAAGTGAATAACAGGAAACTACAACTTGAAAAGTGATCCATGAACATTGTGCTTGAACCATATTCCATCGTTCTTTTATGAAATCATGAATGTTTGAAGTAGAGCAAAATATCTTTTAAGACAATTTGTAGTGTTGTACCTATGAGGAAAGATGCAAAATAAGTAATAACTCATACATTATTTCAGGGGTTACCTAACAATCTAGTAAATAGTTGAAATGATCAAATGTTTTAGAAACATAGAAAGCACTAGATTGATTTTTTATTTTTATATTTTTATGATCTTTATGTTCTTCATTGACAAGCAAAGAGGGTTTAACTTTTACCTATTTTCTTTTTCTTTCTTCTTAAAATAAGCTTTTAGACTGTAAAATAAGTTCACAAACTTAGAACATCCTTCATCAATCTTAAAATAAAACACATATTTGAATTTTGAAATGCATCTTTTAGTGTTCTATTTTTTTAAAATAGTTTTTGAAAATATTTGATTGTCAACCAAAGTGTCGATCTACATTTAAAACGAGAACAAAAAGAAAAATTGCAAGCGATACAATGGTATGAAGCGAGAGAGAAAGAAAGGAAAAGAGACAACACCATGCGTTTGTTAAGAAATGTAAAGAGATACAAAGTTGTGACTGTGTGTTAGTGCATTGTAACCACATTTTTTATAAATGTTGGTATAGTTTATCATTTATGCAATGTAATGTAAAAGTCCCACATTGTGTAGAATGTGAAAGAAAAGAAAATTTATATAGTTGATGACAAGGTTGTGTTCTCGCCGAGCTAAATAATAAGAGCTTGTAACCCAAGTGGGGGCATGAAGGTGATGGAACAACTTTGTGGCTCCTTGGTTGGAGTTGTGGATGCTAAAAGCCGACTTGCCCATTCCAAATTGGGAGTTGGGTGATGGAACTTGTACGAAGGCATAAGTTTCATCTCTCTTAGACAAGAGGGCACTGCGTAAGGCTGGTTTCACAGAGCAACGATTACCTCTACCTCCCAATAGTGGAGGGATAACAAGTTTGGTTGCAACCACCCTCTAAAAAATTACCTAGGTAGCCACACTTGATTGGACCATCACCTTTTTCCATCTTTTATTCACTATTGCTTTACATTTGAGATATTTCTTAACACCTCTCTCTAATATCTTATTTTCCTTTTAAAGTTGTTATAGTTGATTTTGATTCCCTCAACGTAACATATGTTACAAAGTATAACAATTTTATACTAACAAACTTTGTTTTTCTAAGCAAAACATTATTTCATTAAAATTCTTTTAATATATTGTTGTTACCTATATTAGATACATTTTGTACATTGTTTTGGAGTATAAAGGTAGCATTTTGATATAATTAACATCATTTTTTTAAGTTTCTAACCAAATATGTTTTGATATGTTTGAATGAGTATTTCTGAGTTTATATATAAAACTAAAAATCAATGAATAAAAGATTACACATATTGTCCGGATTGAACTAGTTCAATTTTTGGTTAAATTAATCGATTGTTAAGAGATTATACTAGTTGATAGATTGTTTTGCTCTTGAATAATTGACTATAATGATGAATAAAAAATTATTCCAGGAAACTATATAGTATAAAAAGTTTCTAGGTTTCTAGTATAAAAAGTGGTACATGTATAATTTTAATGTAAATTTCTGAAAAGATTTAAAATTGGTACATAGAAATAATAAAAATGAAACAATGGAGTTGACATGTTGTTATATTGCGACACTGTGGAGAACAACAGTTTCAATAGTAAGTCCAGGTCCAAAACCAAATAAGACACCCCACTCAAGTCCTTCACCAGTGGTTTTAAGTCCATTTTCAGTCGATTTCCTCCTCATCTCATCCAAGATGAAAAGCACACATGCACTTGACATGTTCCCATAGTCACTAAGCACATCTCTAGTGGCCTTCATCTTTTCAGCTTTGAGACCCAACTTTTGCTCAACTTGGTCCAAAATTGCAGGTCCACCAGGGTGTGCAATCCAGAAGATGGAGTTGTAATCTGAGATGTTCAATGGGTTGAAGGCCTCAGAAAGTGCCTTCCCAATGTTCTTCGAGACAATCCCAGGGACATCCTTAAGGAGGTGAAACGTGAGTCCAACTTCACGAAGGTGGCCATCAATGGCACCGTCACTGTCTGGAGCAATGGTTTGTGCAGTCCAAACCAGCTCAAACAATGGCTTCTCAATTTGTGGAATCGGGTCAGAACCAACGATCACCGCAGCTGCTCCATCTCCAAACAATGCCTGTCCCACAAGACTGTCTAGGTGGGTGTCACTTGGGCCACGGAAGGTGACTGCAGTGATCTCAGAACACACGACAAGCACACGGGCATCCTTGTTGTTCTCAGCCAAATCCTTGGCCAATCGAAGAACCGTGCCTCCTGCAAAACAACCTTGTTGGTACATCATGTACCTCTTCACAGAAGGGCGAAGTCCCAAGAGTTTGGTGAGTTGATAATCAGCACCAGGCATGTCGACGCCACTTGTGGTACAAAAGATCAAGTGTGTAATCTTTGACTTTGGCTGCCCCCACTCCTTTATGGCCTTCACTGCAGCCTCTTTCCCTAGCTTTGGCACCTCTACCACCACTATGTATTGCCTAGCATCCAAAGAAGGTGCCATGTAAGCACACATGTTAGGATTCTCCTTCAAGATGTCCTCGGTGAGATGCATGTATCTCTTCTTGATCATGGACTTGTCGCCTGGAATATAGTGAAGGAAAGAACAATAATTAGATTGAATGAACAAGAGTTATGTGAAGTAAATATTGATAGATGGTATTCTGAACTTACACATGCGCTGGAATTTCTCTTTGAGGTCAGTCATGTGTTCACTATTTGTGATTCTGAAGTAGTAATCGGGATAGGTGCTTTGATCAATACAGTTTGATGGAGTTGCAGTTCCAATGGCAAGGATGGTTGCTGGGCCTTCTGCCCGTTGAGCCTGGCGGATCTCGGATACACTCACCATCTCAGTTTTCTTTAACAAAACTTAACAAAGTGGAGATGTTAATGAGGGAATTTGGAACCGAATCAAGCCGTGCAAGTTTCACGAAGTCACAGCACTTTGGTGGTAGCGAGGATTCTTGCTTGGTTGCTGAAGTTGTGTGTTTGAAGATGTGGGAGGAGTTAGCTTGCGTTTTATATGCATGGAAGGGTGGTTGATTGGAAGCATATTCATGAGTTTGGTGGCATGTTTTGGAAGACCATCTCTCTATCACTCCTACGTTTTAGTCAAACTTGGTAGCTTAGCAGGAAAAGTCTACTGGTATGGTAGGTAGCCTTTTAAATTACATCAACGGCCACAATCAAATTAAACTAAAATCTATGTCTATAGTTTCGCCATGTCATCGAATCGCACACCACTTCTCTTCGTTTATTTTTATTGTATAATAATATGTATTTGGTGGTGACATCTTAGGTCGTGGTCAACCATCAACGAGCTCTACAAACCCATAAAAAAATTCATTTGTTTATTTATAATAAGTTTTAGATAACATTCTTGCACATGTCTATAAATTTCACACAATTAGATATAGAGTTAGGATTTATTTCCTCCTTATTAAGTCATATTCTATAAATTATAATTTTCTTTTTCAAATATATATGTCTATTTTTAGTCTGTAATTCTTTGTACACAATTCGTAAATTCTAAGTTCATAAATGGATTCTTTAGATATTAAAACTTAAGACTAGGTTCAAAAATTAACTGCTTTACTCATAAAATATTTACGCTAAAGTTATGTTTTTTTTTTTTATTGTTGTTTTGGTTTTAATTTTTTTATTTTATACGACTTTTTTGATGAACAACCTTGTATAAATTTTAAGTCAACTAATGGATAAAAATTTGAAATATATATAAGCAAAACACTAAAATATGCATAGCGAAACTATATTCATATCTTTTAAAAAGGTTAAGTGTGCATGACGAAATTTATCTAGATTATCTATATTATGAATGAAATATCACGATGTCATTTGATGTTTGAAACCAAAATCTACTAAAATATCACGATGTCATTTGATTATGATTTAAGTTTATGATAAATCTCGGAATTTTTAATTGAGTTCCTACAAAATTTTGTGGTATAAGTACTTAATAAATTTAATTTTTTCAATTGAGTATCTGTCATTAACTTGTTCTGTTAATTGGGAATATGGATATTAATTGCTTGACGTGGTTATTATCACGGTCCTAAATTGCGGTCATTGTAATTTTCTATTTTATTATTTTAAAATTTATAATTTTCAATTTTATTCATTTTTAATTTTGTAATTTTAATATTTTAATTCAAAATATAGTTAAGAAATTATGATTTTATAAAATATAAAATTACGATATATTTTGAATTTTTACTAAAGCAATAAAATCATAATTTTATAATTATATAATTTTAAATTAAAATAATAAAATTATAATTGACCAAGGATTTCATGCAAGATTTTTTTTTTTGTCTCAAAAACAACTAAAAATTCGTTTGGTTAAATGAAAGTATTTTTTGAGAACGTATGTATAAATTTTAAAATTTTAAAATAATTAAATAATAAAATGATATGTAGTGACTACTAAACAAGGTCATATGGCAAGATAATAACCACGTCAGATAATGTGATGATAACATCGATTGGTCAACTTCAATTTAGTTCAGACCAGATTCAGGATCATTATCATCTGTTTAATAACAGACTCTTGTAAGACGACTTCATTCATAATTTGTTCGATCTCTTCTAAAGGTTATTATATGACTCATGGTTGAGAATATCTATTTAATATCTTTCTTATTTGAATTAGTCTTTAAGAAATATTTATGTTTTTAAAAATATTTTTTAATTTACAAATTACTTAATTTTTTAGAATTAGAAAATCAAAATCAAAATATTGTAAGTATTTTATATTATACCAGCGTAACACAGGCGCTATCGCGCCTGTGTATATATATTAAAATTATATTTATTAAAAATTAAAAATAATATATTATAATAAAGTTAATATATTATATTAGTAGGTGATAATATTATAATGTTATTGAGTTAACATATATTAAAATTATATTTATTAAAAATTAAAAATAAAGTGAAATATATCAGAATAGATAAAAGAATAACCATCGATAAATAAAGAAGAAGAGAAGAAGCAGAGATATTTGATTTTATAAAAAATTTGTAAAAGTGGCATATTTGAACTTAAAATAAGATATAATCACATATTTGAACTTTGGAATTTATCTCCTAGAATTATATTTTTAGAAATTTTTTTATTGGCATAAAAATCTCTATCTACTTTTACAACGTGAAGAATAAGAAAAATGACAATTTTTAAGAGATAAGATGGTATGAAACATTGGGGAAAGAAAGGAAAAAGAGACATTAACATGCATTTATTAAGAAATGTAAAGAGATACAAAGTTATGAATGTGTGTTAGTGCAGTGGAATCATATTTTTGCATAAGGGTTGGTATAGTTTATAATTTATGCAATGTAATGTAAAAGTCCCACATAGTCTAGAATGTGAAAGGAAAGAAACTTTATATAGTGGATGACAAGGTTTTGTTCTCACCGAGCTATGTAACAAGAGCTTGTAACCCAAGTGGGGGCATGAAGGTGATGGAACAACTTTGTGACTCCTTGGTTGGAGTTATGGATGCTAAAATTTGGCTTGCCCATTCCAAGTTGAGAGTTGGTGGTTGCACAGACAAGTTGTTGCAACCACCCTCCAAAAAATTACCTCGGTAACCACACTTAATTGAACAATCACATTTTTCGATTTTTTATTTAACATTACTTTACTTTTGAGATATTTCTTAACATCTTTATCTATTATCTTATTTTCCTTTTAAAGTTGTTAGAATTGATTCCCTCAATGTGACATATATGAATATTGTTGATATAATTTCTATTTTTGATTTTGGAATAAGATATAAACACATATTTGAATTTTGGAATTCATCTATTAGAATTCTAGTTTTAGAAAATAATTTTGGGAAATATTTGATTGACAAAAAAATGTTTATCTACGTTCAAAACAAGAGTGAAATAGAAAATGACAATTTCTAAGAGATATGATGGTATGAAACGAGTGGGAAAGAACGAAAAAGAGACATTAACATGTATTTATTAAGAAATGAAAAGAGATACAAAGTTATGAATGTTTGCTAGTGTAGTGGAACCATATTTTTGCATAAGGGTTGGTATAGTTTACCATTTATGCAATGTAATGTAAAAGTCCCACATAGTGTAGAATGTGAAAGGAAAGAAATTTTATATAGTGCATGACAAGGTTGTGTTCTCGCCGAGCTAAGTAACAAGAGCTTGTAACCCAAGTGGGGGCATGAAGGTGATGGAACAACTTTGTGGCTCCTTGGTTGGAGTTATGGATGCTAAAATCTGGCTTGCCCATTCCAAGTTGAGAGTTGGGTGATGGGACTTGTGCGAAGGCATAGGTCTCAACTCTCTTAGACAAGAGGGCACTGCGTGAGGTTGGTTTCACAGTGGAGGGATAAGAAGTTGTTGTAACCACCCTCCAAAAAATTACCTCGGTAGCCACACTTAATTGAACCATCACATTTTTCCATTTTTTATTTATCATTACTTTACTTTTGAGATATTTCTTAACATCTCTATCCATTATCTTATTTTCCTTTTAAAGTTGTTATACTTGATTCCCTCAATGTAACATATATGAATATGGTTGATATAACTTCTATTTTTTATTTTGGAATAAGATATAAACACATATTTGAAGTTTGGAATTCATTATTAGAATTCTAATTTTGGAAAATATTTTTGGGAAATATTTGATTGACAAAAAAAATGTTTATCTACGTTTACAACAAGAGTGAAATAAAAAATGACAATTTCTAAGAGATGTAATGGTATGAAAATAATGGGAAAGAAAGAAAAAGAGACGTTAACATGCATTTATTAAAAAATGTAAAGAGATACAAAGTTTTGAATGTGTGTCAGTGCAATCGAACCCCATTTTTTCATAAGGGTTAGTATTGTTTACCATTTATGCAATGTAATGTAAAAGTCCCACATAGTGTAGAATGTGAAAGGAAAGAAACTTAATATAGTGGATGACAAGGTTGTGTTCTTGTCGAGCTAAGTAACAAGAGCTTGTAACCCAAGTGGGGGCATGAAGGTGATGGAACAACTTTGTGGCTGGTTTCACAGAGCAACGATTACCTCTACCTCTCAATAGTGGAGGGATATCAAGTTGTTGCAACCACCCTCCAAAATATTACCTTTGAGATATTTATTAAGATCTCTCTCTAATATCTTAGTTTCCTTTTAAAGGTTTTATAGTTGATTCCGTCAATGTAAAATATATGAATTTGGTTGATATAACTTCTATTTTGAATTTTGGAATGAGATATAAACACATATTTGAATTTTGGAATTCATCTATTAGAATTCTTTTTTTAGAAAATAATTTTGGAGAATATTTGAATGACAAAAAAAATGTCCATCTTCATTTAAGACGAGAACAAAATAAAAAATGACAATTTATAAGAGATATTATGGTATGAAACAAGGGGGAAAGAAAGAAAAAGAGACGGTAACATGCATTTATTAAGAAATGTAAGGAGATACAAATTTATGAATGTGTGTTAGTGCATTAGAACCACATTTATTCATAAGGGTTGGCATAGTTTACCATTTATGCAATGTAATGTATTGTAAAAGTCTAACATTGTGTAGAATATGGAAGAAAAGAACCTTTATATAGTGGATGAGAATGTTGTGTTCATACCAAACTAAGTAACATGAGCTTGTAACCCAAGTTGGGGAATAAGGTGATGGAACAAATTTGTATCTCCTTAGTTGTAGTTGTGGATGCTAAAAGTTGTTTTTGCAATCATAGTGGTGGAAGGTTGACAAGTTGTTGCAACCACCCTCCAAAAAAATGACTTGGCCACTTGGACCATCGCCTTTTTTCATTGAGTTTCTATTCAACATTGCTTTACTTTTTAGATATTTCTTAGCACCTCTCTCTAACATCTAATTTTCCCTTTAAAGTTGTTATAATTTATTCTCTAAATGTAACATATATGAATATGATCCATATAACTTCTACAACAGTGTTCATGTATGTGCATTACTTTTTTATACTGTTATAGCTTGTTTATCATATACAAATTATACTAAACTCGACTTTTATACATCATTACTAACAAACTATATTTTTATAACCTCATTACTATTTTCTTAAAATTCCTTTAATGTGTTATTTAAAATAATCGATTGTTAAAAGATAGGAAATGTATTAGTTGATAGGTTGTTTTTGCTCTCGAGTAATCGATTATAATGATGAATAATAAATAATTATGGGAAACTATATTTGAAAAATAGGTTGTAGGTTATAGTATAAATGAGTATTACATGTATAATTTTAATGTAAATTACAAACAAGAATGAAAATTGGTACACAAAAATAATAAAAATGAAATAATGGAGTTGGCAAGGTGTTA
Organism: Vigna unguiculata; assembly: GCF_004118075.2. NCBI lineage: Eukaryota > Viridiplantae > Streptophyta > Magnoliopsida > Fabales > Fabaceae > Vigna > Vigna unguiculata. The sequence goes on along the minus strand of NC_040289.1, from coordinate 3,436,330 downwards.
TATTGCGACACTATGGAGAACAACAGTCTCAATAGTAAGTCCAGGTCCAAAACCAAACAAGACACCCCATTCAAGTCCTTCACCTGTGGTTTTGAGTCCATTTTTAGCTGATTTCCTCCTCATCTCATCCAAGATGAAAAGCACACATGCACTTGACATGTTCCCATACTCACTAAGCACATCTCTAGTGGCCTTCATTTTTTCAGCTTTGAGACCCAACTTTTCCTCAACTTGGTCCAAAATTGCAGGTCCACCAGGGTGTGCAATCCAGAAGATGGAGTTGTAGTCAGAGATGTTCAATGGGTTGAAAGCCTCAGAAAGTGCCTTCCCAATGTTCTTCGAGACAATCCCAGGAACATCCTTAAGGAGGTGAAACGTGAGTCCAACTTCACGAAGGTGGCCATCAATGGCACCGTCACTGTCTGGAGCAATGGTTTGTGCAGTCCAAACCAGCTCAAACAATGGCTTCTCAATTTGTGGAATTGGGTCAGAACCAACGATCACCGCAGCTGCTCCATCTCCAAACAATGCCTGTCCCACAAGACTGTCTAGGTGGGTGTCACTTGGGCCACGGAAGGTGACTGCAGTGATCTCAGAACACACGACAAGCACACGGGCAGCCTTGTTGTTCTCAGCCAAATCCTTGGCCAATCGAAGAACCGTGCCTCCTGCAAAACAACCTTGTTGGTACATCATGTACCTCTTCACAGAAGGACGAAGTCCCAAGAGTTTGGTGAGTTGGTAATCAGCACCAGGCATGTCGACACCACTGGTGGTGCAAAAGATCAAGTGTGTAATCTTTGACTTTGGCTGTCCCCACTCTTTTATGGCCTTCACTGCAGCTTCTTTCCCTAGCTTTGGCACCTCTACCACCACTATGTCTTGCCTAGCATCCAAAGAAGGTGCCATGTAAGCACACATGTTAGGATTCTCCTTCAAGATGTCCTCGGTGAGATGCATGTATCTCTTCTTGATCATGGACTTGTCGCCTGGAATATAGTGAAGCAAAGAACAATAATTAGATTGAATGAACAAGAGTTATGTGAAGTGAATATTGGTAGATGGTATTCTGAACTTACACATGCGCTGGAATTTCTCTTTGAGCCCAGTCATGTGCTCACTGTTTGTGATTCTGAAGTAGTAATCGGGATATGTGCTTTGATCAATACAGTTTGATGGAGTTGCAGTTCCAATGGCAAGGATGGTTGCTGGGCCTTCTGCCCGTTGAGCCTGGCGGATCTCGGATACACTCACCATCTCAGTTTTCTTCAACAAAACTTAACAAAGTGGGGATGTTGATGAGGGAATTTGGAACCGAATCAAGCAGTGCAAGTTTCACGAAGTGACAGCACTTTGGTGGTAGCGAGGGTGGTTGCTTGGTTGCTGAAGTTGTGTGTTTGAAGATGTGGGAGGAGTTAGCTTGCGTTTTATATGCATGGAAGGGTGGTTGATTGGAAGCATATTCATGAGTTTGGTGGCATGTTTTGGAAGACCATCTCTCTATCACTCCTACGTTTTAGTCAAACTTGGTAGCTTAGCAGGAAAAGTCTACTGGTATGGCTGGTAGCCTTTTAAATTACATCAACGGCCACAATCAAATGAAACTAAAATCTATGCTTATAGTTTCGCCATGTCATCGGGTATCACTCTCTTGTTTTTGGATCGCACACCACCTCTCTTCTTCATTTTTATTGTATAATAATACGTAGTTGGTGGTGCATATTAGGTCATGGTCAACCACAAATGAATATTAAAAAAATTCATTTTTTATTTATAATATAAGTTTTATATAACATTTTTGCGTATGTTTTCAAAAGTAACCACATTGGACAAAAACAAAATTACGTCTATGTCTCCACCACCATGAATAAATGACTCTTTTTGCTTTATTCGATTCAAGGTTGGAGGCTGTAGGATAAGTAGCTGTGTCTCATCTAAGATGAGATGCACATGATTGTATTAATATATATATATATATATATATATATATATATATATATATATATATATATATATATATATATATATATATTTATAGAGTTTTGATGTATATACAATTTTAATGAGACATTAACATTAATATTAAATGGAGCATCTTACTAATTTGACTTGCTTTTTATATGCATGTATAAAGTTCAGCCATACAAACATGCTTAGTAAAAATAAATTCATATTTTTTAATATGTGTATATTAATCTATAACCGCATGTGGGACTTACAACATCATCTATTATAGTGTGACAAGTAAAATTATAAAATAAAACTATATAAAAAATGTGCCAAGTAAAATTATAGAATAAAACTATGTAAAAGATAAAGAAGGATAACTGGTTATAAATTTATACCGAATATATATTTTGAATCAAATACATCAATTTAATTCAACCTCGTCCTGTATAATATCTCAATGCTCTATCAGGCTAGAAACATCAATTCTAATAAATAAAAAATAATTTACAAATATTTTTCAAAACACTAATATTCAACATGTGTCACCAAAAACCATTACCTAATTTATTTTAATCATTCTTTTTATCTAAACATGGACCTAATTTTCATATAGTGAAGATAAGTTTATTGCACAAAAATAAGGTATAATTAGTCGTATAGTACCCAGTTTGGGGCTAGGGTGTCAAATAGGTACCCGGTTTTAAAAAAAAGTGTTAATTGCATCCCAACTTTTGAAAAAATACTTCAATTAGGTCCCTTTCAGACAGAGTTGACTAACGTTGTTAGTCAACGTGCCACATGTCAGTTTGTGATTTTTTTTATTTTTTTTTATATTTTTTATATTTTTTATAAATTTTTTGAAAAAATAAATAAAAATGCCACGTGTCAAGTCCCTGTGTGTGCCACGTGGCATTGTCAGTGCCACGTGACATTGTCAGTGCCACGTGTCAGTATCACTATCAGATGCCATTATGTTGATTTCGATTTAGTCCCCATATATGTTTTTTTTTGTTTCAATTTAGTACCTAAGTATGTGTATTTGAGTCAATTTTGTCCTAATTTTTTTTAATAATTAAAATCCATCAACTACTAATTATACGACTAATTATACCTATGGAATAATAATATAACAACTTACATCAACTACTAACATCCATATGTTTTAATTTATGTGATTTAGATTATAAGTTCAAAAAAATATATCCTTTCAATGAGTCATTGTAAATAAGACAAACTACACATTAATTAAACATATAATCTATCTGACTTCAAATAAATAAGATGACATACATCATTTCAATATTGTTTCATAATATTTATCCAAAAACGGTTAGAATAGTTTAAGTATGAGTCAAATTCTACATTGAATAGAATAGACAAAGTTAAACACTATATAAAAATAAAAACTCATAACACTATTGTTTTAAATTTTAGAATAAAAGTGGTATCAAATACCAAATACCTTATATGTATATAAGACCAATGTCATATATAACTATAGTCATGTATGAATATATATATATATATATATATATATATATATATATATATATATATATAAACCCATCAAAAAATAAGTTCAAGAATCTCAAATATTACATTATCAAATACTTACATTAATATATTTTGATTAATTAGAATCAAATAATACATTTAAGTTTACTTTTGGGTTGCTTGAGTGAATAATCATTGCTTGAGCAACTTTCACCATTTATAAAGACAAGGGAGTTTACAAAACATACCTCACTAAAGTTACAACATTCTTGTTTGAGTGAAAAGTCCTTGCTTTAACATCACACTAACACTTGAGTAGTACACTTTTAGAGAAGTAAGAATTACTATGATTTTTTTCTCATTTAAACTACAAACATGTCATTTAAGTGACATAAGAAAAGACATTTTAAAGGTTTATTTTTTTATTATTATTACATTGCACTTCGATGTTAGGCATGTAATTACTATACTATAATATTGGTTAACAAATTCAAATGTTTAAAATGTTAAGACAATGTTCTCTGATTTAAATTTGTCAAGAGTTGACTCCTTACCCACTAGGATTTAAAATTTTATGCTTCAGACGTTATTTAACCGCACTATACCTTTTAAGATTTTTTGATTGGAAAAAAATTAGAAAGAGTTTTTTCTTTCAATTTTTTGTTATAATTTGTGTTGCTGTTATTGAAGCAGCAACCGAACCAGCTCAATCAAATTATTAAACTAAATACTAGTACCATATCCAAAAGAGAACAAAATTAAATATTTGTAAAAGGAAAAAATGAGAACCAAAGTCTGATATTTATGACAGTTGACTTTTGCAAATGCCGTAAAGGAGGAGAATTTTTAGGCATGTCAATATGAGCCAAACTCATGAACCGACCTGGCTCACCACGGGTTTAAGCTGAATCGGGTTGAGAATTTTAAAAAATTTATGATAATAGGTTGAAACGGGTTTAGTTTACTTAATCCATGGGTTAGGTAGGTTCGAGTCGAGTTATAGTGAGTTGACCCACAACTCACCTAACTAAAAAAAAAACAAAATTTTAATCAGATGAAATTCCACCTAAAATGAATTAGAAACCCTAAATTTTTCATTTTTCCCTTTCTTTCTTCGCGTCAACAGAGAGACCTTCGTCTTCTTTGCCCACACCATACGCACAACTTTTTCTTCACGCACACTACACACAAAGACCTTCGTCTTCTTCATTTTATTTGTCGTTGGTGCTCTGGTGGTTGTTGTTCCTTGGTGCTCCTTTAATTTGTTTTTCCTGGTGCTCTTCTGCGTCTGTGTCGGTGGTTCTCCGTCTGCGTCGGTGGTGCTCCGTGTCTGTGTCGGTGGTGCTTCGTGTTAGTGGTTGTCTGCTTGTTAGTGCGATTGCTCTGCTTGGTGCTCCTCCGCGTGAGTGGTCATCAGAGTGAGACTGGTGTTTCATGTTTATGCCCCTTTGCGTGGTTGCTCCTTTGCTGCAATTGCTCTTCATCTAAGGTTCATTTCTTAATTTTTTTCTGAGCTATTGGAATGTTGTTCTGCTGTTTTATGTTTTTGATATATCCGTACTTTCTGGTTCTGATTTATGGAAAACATATTCACCTTGAATGGTTCTAAATTTTGCTTCTTTAATTAAAATTATAATCTAAAGTTTGAAGTGCATGAAAAAGTTTACCCACAAATTGATTTTTTTGCTTTGATTGAGACTTGTACATCGGAAGTTTGGAATTACTTTTCGAAAATTGGAGTTAAAGATGGAAAAGAGAAAGATAAATGTAATGCATGTGGGCAAGAGCATGTAATTAGTGGAACTAAAATAGGTACTTCAACATTATTGCGTCATTTGAAAAAAATGTAATGTTAGCCCAAAATATAATGATGTACAAGGAATGATAATTGACAATATGGGAAAGTTGAGGAGCAGGGAACTTGATCAAAAACATGTTCGTGAGATTATGACAATGGCTATTGTGAAACATGGTTTGCCATTTAAATTTGTAGAATACAAATGGATTAGAGAATTGCATTCATACTTGAACCCTGATGTAAAACATGTGAGTAGGAATACAACGGTCTTTGATTTATGGAAATTTCATCTTCAAATGAAGGAGAAGTTGAAACTTGAAATGCATCAATGTCATAACCGAATTTACTTAACATCATATTGTTGGTTACATGACTTTGAAAATATTGGTAAATTAATTTATATTACTTTCCAATATTTTCTTCATATCATACCAATTTTTGCTAATAAATTGTTTTGTTTTTGAAGATAAAGATAATGAAGATGTTCAAAAAGAAGAAGAAATTCTTCTAGACTTTTCTGTCTGTGACTCTAATGCACCTCATGATGGACAATAGTTATTGGAAGTAAGTAAGGGATGTTCACTGCAACTTAATGCATGTATTTCAATAAGAATTAGAAGATATTTTTACTATAATTTTTGGTTTCACCTGTTGCAGATTTTTTGTTTAACATTTGCTATTCCACTTTTAGGGATGCCACTGTCAATAAGAAGGGAGACATTTGAACATGTAATTTATGGCTTTTGTTTTGTAATTTAAAATCTGGATTGTTCTTGAGTTGAATTTGAATGATGAATCTAGGTTGTTATGTGAAACCACATTAGTTACATTCAGTGGCGGATCTTGACCAAAAATGTCGGAGGGGCCAAAATAATATAATTTTGAGATCATTAGATTCAATTATTAGTATAATGCTTCAAAAAATGACTTATTTAACTGAACATTTTTTATCATTAGTATAATGCTTCAAAATATGTGAAGAGGTAGAATCTATCTTGTTTTAATCAATAATTTCATTTTCATCACTCTTAAACGATTAATTTATTCTTTCATTATTTATCAATATACCTTTTTTGTAAATAATGCTAAAAATAATTGATCATAATCTAATAAAAAATTGAGACATGAAATTATTAAAAAAATATATATTTATTATTATTAATACATAATACACTATTTTTTTTATATTCATAAAAAAACTATACGAAAAGCTCATGAAATAAAAAAATAATGTTTTCATTATCAAGTAAGACAAGAGACGGGAAAGGAAGAGGATAAATGAGAAATATAACGAGTTTATGTCTAACTTTTTTTCAAAAAAAACAAAAAGAAGACGTATGAGAGTGAGAGATTATTACAATCTGTAAAAAAATAAAAATTATGTTAATAAATATTTGGTTTAATTACTCTTTTTATTCATGTTTTGGTTTAAAAATGTTAAGTTGGTCCTCCAATTTTTTTAGTCTCAATTTGATCCCGATTTTTGAAAAAACTAATGTAATTCGATCTTTTATGATAAATTTTGTTAAATTTCTCGAAACAGATCAATGATCTTTTCATTAAAATTGAGACTCTTAATATGAATAATTTGCTTTGTTGGTGTCATTAACCTAATCCTAGTGTCAATTTAAATAAAAACAGGGACCAAAAGAAAAATTAAACCTAAATTATTATTTTTTATTATATTTAATTTTATATTTACATCAAATGTTATGTTTAAATAAAAGAAATAAAAATAAAAAAATTTAATTTTTATTAATTTCTAATATATATTACCTACAATTTAAAAAATTTAAAAAATTTTAAATATTATATATATATATATATATATATATATATATATATATATATAAATCAAAATAAAATCAAAATTTTGGGGTGCCAAGACCCCTCCCTGCCCCCAAAAAACTCCGCCGCTGGTTACATTTCTGATTATGGAATTTGTCATGAGTCCATTTGGTTTTGATTATACTACTCTGTTGGGGTTAGCTTGATTTGTGTATCATTGTGTTACTAACTTTGAGCCCATTTGGTTTGATTATACTATTGTATTTGGGCTAGCATGGTTTGTGCATTAGTATGGTTACTTAACTTTTAGTTTTCATTACCTTTTTAACTTAGATTTCACTACAAGAATGACCAATTTTTATGTAACATATATTTGAAGCTTTTGAAGCTTGATGGTCGATTATTGACATTTTAGGAATAAGTCCAAAGAACATGTACATATAAAGTATTAATAATAGTGTTCAAGGCCTGCAAATGTTAGAAAATGATGTCAACCAATTTGTCTTGTAATTGGTTGTAACAATTATGCCTCTGATATATAACAGATCAATGTGGTGACAAAATATTTTATTATTTATCCTCCTTTATAGTATTCCTGAGATGTAGAAATGTTTTGTTGCAACCTTCTTGCTTTCCAACCGAGCTGGGTAATGCGAGCTTGGTGATTTAGGGAGACAAAAGGATTGATTTAAATAGATTAAAGGTTGAAATTTATTTTTATCTTTTTTAATTTTTAAAGAGGTTTGAGAGTTAATATTACCAAATATATTTTTGATGTTAAAAATAATCTAAAATTGTATTTAGATAAATTAAATTTATTTATACAGAATAGTTTTGGATGACATATTTTATGCATTGTTAAAGTGTAAGAATGAATTTGATATGAACTTTGAAATAGGAACAAATTACAAGTATTAAAAATATATTTAAACTCATTAATATTATATATATATATATATATATATATATATATATATATATATATATATATATATATAAATAAAAGAGATTGTTATATGAGTATCTTGTTAATTTGTTTTATTCATCTATAACAATATATAAAGGGGATTCCTTTTTTTTTGTCCACTTTTCAAAATACCGATTTTATTCTTTAAATATCATAATTTATTAAATTTTAAAAAATTGACCGTTACTTTTACAAATTTTTTATAAAATCAAATATCTCTGCTTCTTCTCTTCTTCTTTATTTATCGATGGTTATTCTTTTATCTATTCTGATATATTTCACTTTATTTTTAATTTTTAATAAATATAATTTTAATATATGTTAACTCAATAACATTATAATATTATCACCTACTAATATAATATATTAACTTTATTATAATATATTATTTTTAATTTTTAATAAATATAATTTTAATATATATACACAGGCGCGATAGCGCCTGTGTTACGCTGGTATAATATAAAATACTTACAATATTTTGATTTTGATTTTCTAATTCTAAAAAATTAAGTAATTTGTAAATTAAAAAATATTTTTAAAAACATAAATATTTCTTAAAGACTAATTCAAATAAGAAAGATATTAAATAGATATTCTCAACCATGAGTCATATAATAACCTTTAGAAGAGATCGAACAAATTATGAATGAAGTCGTCTTACAAGAGTCTGTTATTAAACAGATGATAATGATCCTGAATCTGGTCTGAACTAAATTGAAGTTGACCAATCGATGTTATCATCACATTATCTGACGTGGTTATTATCTTGCCATATGACCTTGTTTAGTAGTCACTACATATCATTTTATTATTTAATTATTTTAAAATTTTAAAATTTATACATACGTTCTCAAAAAATACTTTCATTTAACCAAACGAATTTTTAGTTGTTTTTGAGACAAAAAAAAAATCTTGCATGAAATCCTTGGTCAATTATAATTTTATTATTTTAATTTAAAATTATATAATTATAAAATTATGATTTTATTGCTTTAGTAAAAATTCAAAATATATCGTAATTTTATATTTTATAAAATCATAATTTCTTAACTATATTTTTGAATTAAAATATTAAAATTACAAAATTAAAAATGAATAAAATTGAAAATTATAAATTTTAAAATAATAAAATAGAAAATTACAATGACCGCAATTTAGGACCGTGATAATAACCACGTCAAGCAATTAATATCCATATTCCCAATTAACAGAACAAGTTAATGACAAATACTCAATTGAAAAAATTAAATTTATTAAGTACTTATACCACAAAATTTTGTAGGAACTCAATTAAAAATTCCGAGATTTATCATAAACTTAAATCATAATCAAATGACATCGTGATATTTTAGTAGATTTTGGTTTCAAACATCAAATGACATCGTGATATTTCATTCATAATATAGATAATCTAGATAAATTTCGTCATGCACACTTAACCTTTTTAAAAGATATGAATATAGTTTCGCTATGCATATTTTAGTGTTTTGCTTATATATATTTCAAATTTTTATCCATTAGTTGACTTAAAATTTATACAAGGTTGTTCATCAAAAAAGTCGTATAAAATAAAAAAATTAAAACCAAAACAACAATAAAAAAAAAAACATAACTTTAGCGTAAATATTTTATGAGTAAAGCAGTTAATTTTTGAACCTAGTCTTAAGTTTTAATATCTAAAGAATCCATTTATGAACTTAGAATTTACGAATTGTGTACAAAGAATTACAGACTAAAAATAGACATATATATTTGAAAAAGAAAATTATAATTTATAGAATATGACTTAATAAGGAGGAAATAAATCCTAACTCTATATCTAATTGTGTGAAATTTATAGACATGTGCAAGAATGTTATCTAAAACTTATTATAAATAAACAAATGAATTTTTTTATGGGTTTGTAGAGCTCGTTGATGGTTGACCACGACCTAAGATGTCACCACCAAATACATATTATTATACAATAAAAATAAACGAAGAGAAGTGGTGTGCGATTCGATGACATGGCGAAACTATAGACATAGATTTTAGTTTAATTTGATTGTGGCCGTTGATGTAATTTAAAAGGCTACCTACCATACCAGTAGACTTTTCCTGCTAAGCTACCAAGTTTGACTAAAACGTAGGAGTGATAGAGAGATGGTCTTCCAAAACATGCCACCAAACTCATGAATATGCTTCCAATCAACCACCCTTCCATGCATATAAAACGCAAGCTAACTCCTCCCACATCTTCAAACACACAACTTCAGCAACCAAGCAAGAATCCTCGCTACCACCAAAGTGCTGTGACTTCGTGAAACTTGCACGGCTTGATTCGGTTCCAAATTCCCTCATTAACATCTCCACTTTGTTAAGTTTTGTTAAAGAAAACTGAGATGGTGAGTGTATCCGAGATCCGCCAGGCTCAACGGGCAGAAGGCCCAGCAACCATCCTTGCCATTGGAACTGCAACTCCATCAAACTGTATTGATCAAAGCACCTATCCCAATTACTACTTCAGAATCACAAATAGTGAACACATGACTGACCTCAAAGAGAAATTCCAGCGCATGTGTAAGTTCAGAATACCATCTATCAATATTTACTTCACATAACTCTTGTTCATTCAATCTAATTATTGTTCTTTCCTTCACTATATTCCAGGCGACAAGTCCATGATCAAGAAGAGATACATGCATCTCACCGAGGACATCTTGAAGGAGAATCCTAACATGTGTGCTTACATGGCACCTTCTTTGGATGCTAGGCAAGACATAGTGGTGGTAGAGGTGCCAAAGCTAGGGAAAGAGGCTGCAGTGAAGGCCATAAAGGAGTGGGGGCAGCCAAAGTCAAAGATTACACACTTGATCTTTTGTACCACAAGTGGCGTCGACATGCCTGGTGCTGATTATCAACTCACCAAACTCTTGGGACTTCGCCCTTCTGTGAAGAGGTACATGATGTACCAACAAGGTTGTTTTGCAGGAGGCACGGTTCTTCGATTGGCCAAGGATTTGGCTGAGAACAACAAGGATGCCCGTGTGCTTGTCGTGTGTTCTGAGATCACTGCAGTCACCTTCCGTGGCCCAAGTGACACCCACCTAGACAGTCTTGTGGGACAGGCATTGTTTGGAGATGGAGCAGCTGCGGTGATCGTTGGTTCTGACCCGATTCCACAAATTGAGAAGCCATTGTTTGAGCTGGTTTGGACTGCACAAACCATTGCTCCAGACAGTGACGGTGCCATTGATGGCCACCTTCGTGAAGTTGGACTCACGTTTCACCTCCTTAAGGATGTCCCTGGGATTGTCTCGAAGAACATTGGGAAGGCACTTTCTGAGGCCTTCAACCCATTGAACATCTCTGATTACAACTCCATCTTCTGGATTGCACACCCTGGTGGACCTGCAATTTTGGACCAAGTTGAGCAAAAGTTGGGTCTCAAAGCTGAAAAGATGAAGGCCACTAGAGATGTGCTTAGTGACTATGGGAACATGTCAAGTGCATGTGTGCTTTTCATCTTGGATGAGATGAGGAGGAAATCGACTCAAAATGGACTTAAAACCACTGGTGAAGGACTTGAGTGGGGTGTCTTATTTGGTTTTGGACCTGGACTTACTATTGAAACTGTCGTTCTCCATAGTGTTGCTATATAACACCCTGTCAACTCCATTGTTTTATTTTTATTATTTTGATGTACCAATTTTCAATCTTGTTGGAGGTTATAATTTACATTAAAATTATACATGTAACACTCATATATACTATAACCTATAAACCACTTTTCAAACATAGTTTCCTGAATTATTATATATCATTTTAGTCAATTATTCCAAAGTGAAAACAATTTATTAATAAATACATTAACTAGAATAATTTATTAATAATCAATTATTTTAAATAAAAATTGAACCAATTCAATCGAGACAATATATCTAATTTTTTATTGATTCATTTTAACTTTATATACAAACTCGAAAATATTCATTCATATATATCAAAACATATTTTGTTAGTTTTGTTTTAATTATTACATTTCAAACTTAAAAAAAAATGTTAAATCTATCAAAATGATACCTTTTATAGTCCAAAACAATGTACAAAATGTAGTAACTGCAACACATTAAAAGAATTTTAATGCTCCAGTTAGAAAAATAAATTTTGTTAGTATTGAAGTATAAAAGTCGAGTTTAGTATAATTTGTGTATATCACAAACAAGCAATAATAAAGTATAAAAAAGTAATTCACATACCAGAATAATGTTTTAGAAGTTATATGCACCCGTGGCAGAACTTGCAGAAAAAATTTAGGGGTGTCAAATTAAATTTGTTATATATAATTTTTTTTAGTTAGAAAAAAAAGTTTTTCATTTTTTCTCCTCATTTCATCTGCTTAAAACAAACACATAATAGTAGAATTTAAAAAAATATGACTATTATTTGTTATTATATCATGATACCAAACCATTATATCATTTTATATCAACCCTTTGTACCTCATCAATTTGATTTTGTGGGTATTGCCAAATTTGAAGACGCTTTTCCCGGATCGCGTTCTAATGAATTTTTAAATTCATTATATATAATTCTAGGAACTTTAGACAACAGAAAACACAAAATCCCTAACTTTCATAATTAAGGGTTATAATAATTTAGGAAAAATTATAATTAGAGTTCCTACCATTTTCATAAAAGAATCCCTAAAATCATAATTAAGTTTATACTAATTTGAGATAAACTTAATTTGGAGAAACATCCTAAAAAGATTAATAAATTCATCATACATAAATCATAATAAGATACTAAACTTGATCTGTGAGAAATCATGTGAGAATTACTTCAATCTCAATCTATGTGTTCCCTAATTCCCTAAACTCTGTTTTCCCATCTATCTCTTTATATTTATTTCTCTTCACACACTTTCATGATAATTTACACGGTGAAAAAATCCTATAACCAAAAAAAATCCTAATCTCTTTTATAGATCAATGTTTCCATTAAATTTTTTATTTTATCTTTTATTATAATTTCCATAATATAAACTTAATATAAATAATATATAAATATAATTTAAAAAAAATATATAATATATATATATAATAAATTTAAAAAAAAAAATTTGGGGGAGTCGTGGCTCCCCTCTGTCCATGCATAGTTCCACCGTTGATATGCACCATATTCATATATGTTACATTGACGGAATAAAGTATAACAACTTTAAAAGGAAAATTAGATGTTAGAGAGATGTGCTAAGAAATATCTAAAAAATAAAGCAATGTTGAAAAAAAAAACAATGAAATATGAAAAAAAAGGTGATGGTTTGTCACCTTCATGCCCCCACATGGGTTACATTCTCTAGTTACTTAGATCAGCGAGAACTCAACCTTGTCATCTACTATATAAAGTTTTTTTTCTTTCACATTCTACACAATGTGAGACATTTACATTACATTGCATAAATTGTAAACTATACAAGCCCTTATGCAAAAATGTGGTTCCAATGCACTAGTACACATTCACAACTTTGTATCTTTTTACATATATCAATAAATGCATGTTATCGTCTTTCTTTCTTTCTTCCCCTCTCGTTTCATACTAACTTATCTATAACAAATTGTCATTTTATTTTGTTCTCATTTTAAATGTAGATGGACATTTTTTATGTCAATCAAATATTTTCCAAAAATATTTTCTAAATATAGAATTCTCAAAGATGAAATCCAAAATTCAAATATGTGCTTATATCTTAATTTAAGATTGATGAATGATATTCTTGGTCTATGAACTACTTTTACTTTTTGATAGCTTATTTTTAGTAAAAAGAAAAGGAAAAGAGGTAAGAGTTAATCCATCTTTGCTTGTGGATGAAGAACATAAAGATCACCAAAAAAAATCAATCCATTTGTTTCAATCTTTCTAAAATATATGATCATTTCAATTATTTACTAAATTGTTAGGCAACCCCTAAAATAATTTCTGATATTATTTCTTATTTTACATCTTCCTTCACATATATAATACCACAAATTTCCTTAAGAGATAGTTTCCTCTCCTTCAAATACTCATGATTTCATAATTGCGAAAACATATAGAATGATATAAATTTTTTTAAAATCTTTAGTTATCTAGTTCACTTCAATGCGATTCACTTATCATGAAATTGTTATATAATTTTTTGTGACTTAATTGTGGATATATGAAAACAAATTGCTATAAACAAATTTACATGTCAGGCTCACTCAAATAACTTGTCCAAATTGTCATGTTGAAAAATAATATTTTTTAAATGGAAATAATGGTATTCGAAATTCTATTCAATTAGACTTTCACCTTTTTTGTAAATATAAAATATACACTTCCTTTTAAAATTTTGTTTTAGGTTAAATATTTTGTCTCTGAACAAAATTAGAAAATTTACATATGGTGATAAATATATAAAAGTTCACTTTGATCTTTATATATATATATATATATATATATATATATATATTTTTTTTTTTCTATAAACTATTTATAAATTGTTGAAAATTTCCAATATTTAGGAGATTGCATAATTTTGTTTGTTATAGATGCAAGACTTATTTAATATCACTATTAATTTACCTTGTAATACTCTCATGAGTATTTTTTTTTTCTTCCTATAGAAGTGCTAAACTTTTAAGTTATTTGTTTTGTTACGTTTGACTAAATATCGTAGGTCATTCGGCGTATGAGGGTCCTCAAAAACTTGATATGCCAATTTTATCATCTATATCAATTCTATAATTGGTTGTGAGATTGGTCATGTAAGAAATAGATCTAGAATAGTCGCAAATAACAATATATCGTAGAATTCATAACTCTTAAACATTTTAATATCATATGTCATTCTACGAAATTCAATTTAATTTTTACTAGCATATGTAAACTCAAAAATACTCATTCAAACATATCAAACCATATTTCATTAGTTTTATTAATTTATTACATCTTAAACTTTAAAGGTTGTTAAATATATAAAGGTGATACATTTATAATCCAAAATAGTGTATAGAATATATAAGAATATAGGTAATTACATCACATTAAAACAATTTGAAGAAAAATAATATTTTGGTTAGAAAAAAGAAAGTTTGTGAAAAAAATGATGGTCCAAGAATGTGGGGCTGCCTAGGTATTTTTTTAAAGGGTGGGTGCAACAACTTGTTATCCCTCCACTATTGGGAGGTAGAGGTAATCGCTGTTCTGTGAAACCAGCCTCACGCAATGCCCTCTTGTCTAAGAGAGATGAGACCTATGCCTTCGCACAAGTCCCATCACCCAACTCTCAACTTGGAATGGGCAAGCCATCTTTTGGCATCCACAACTCCAACCAAGGAGCCTCAAAGTTGTTCCATCACCTTCATGCCCCCACTTGGTTTACAAGCTCTTGTTACATAGCTCGGCGAGAACACAACCTTTTCATCTACTATATAAAGTTTCTTTTCTTTCACATTCCACACAATGTGGGACTTTTACATTACATTGCCTAAATGGTAATCTATACCAACCCTTATGAAAAAAATATGGTTCAAATGCACTAACACACATTCACAACCTTGTATCTCTTTACATTTCTTAACAAATATGTTAACGTCGTCTCTGTTTCTCACTTTCCCTATCGTTTCATACTATCATGTCTCTTATAAATTGTCATTTTTATTTTTTTTCTCGTTTAAAATGTAGATGGACAATTAGGTGGTCAATCAAATATTTTCCAAAAATATTTTGTAAAACTAGAATTCTGAAAGATGAATTATATCTTAATTTAAGATTAATGAAGGATATTCTTGGTTTATGAACCATTTTTACTTTCTTGTAGCTTATTTAAAGAAAAAAATAAAAGGAAAAGAGGTAAAAGTTAAACACGCCTTGCTTATCAATGAAGAACACAAAGATCACAAAAGAAAAAAAAACTCAATCCATTGCTTTCTATGTTTCTAAAACATATTATCATTTCAACTATTTACTAGATTGTTAAGTAACCACTAAAATAATGTCTGATTTTGATTCTTATTTTGAATCTTTCTTCACGGGTACAATACTACAAATTGCTTTAATATATAGTTTGCTCTACATCAATATCCATGATTTCATAAAAGAAAAAAGGTAGATGGTTCAAGCACAATGTTCATGAATCACTTTTCAAGTTCTAGTAGTCTGTTACTCCCTTTCACAATTAGGAGTTGGTCATCCGGAGTTTAAGCACTCATTGCTCTTTTAAGACTGTGTGTACACAACAACCTTGTCCAATATCGTCAATGAAGAACCCACGTAGTTCTTCACACCGTGCACAATATGAGCTTTCTTGAGAAACCATTGTTGTCGATCTCATAAGAGCTACCACACCGTGATGCAGTAATAGTGTCATAAAGACAACACAATCAACAATGAAGTTGGTATTCTGTCATCTTAATGGCCCCACTTATGTTACAAGGTATTACTACCTATCTCGGTAAATTACATATGTTTTGTTAGAAGTTTACAAAGACAAGGTAATTTCTTGACTTGTCTTATGTGTATCTCATAAATGCAAAAATCAATAGGATGTTAGAAAAGTTTTCAAAATCTTTACTTATCTGGTTCACTTCAACGTTCCCATGAAATTGTTATATAATTTAACGTGACTTAATTGTGGATAGATGAAAAAAATTGCTATAAACAAATTCACATGTCAGGCTCACTCGAAAAACTTATCCAAATTAACTTGTTGAAAATTAATATTATTTTTTAAATGAAAATATGGTATTCGATGTTCTATTAAGTTAGACTTTCACCTTCTTTTGTAAATAGAAAATATACACTTCCTTTTAATTTTAAATAATGTGATTTTTAAATATTTATTGTCTCTAAATAAAATTAGAAAATTTTCATGCGGTACTAAATATATAAAAATCCACTTTGGTTGTGATAAATTTGTTTATTTATTTTTCTATAAACTATTTATTTATTCTTTTATGTTATAATTTGTCTATTGAGTGACAAATAGATAGATTGCCTAAAATTTGCAACATTTATTTTTCAATTGCTAGGTTGCATAGTTTTGTTTGTTATAAATGCAAGACTTATTCAACATCACTATAAATATATCTTCTTATACTCTGATGAGTATTTTTTTTTTCTTCCTATAGTAGTTCTCAACTTTAAGTTATTTGTTTTGTTACATTTGTCTAAATATTGTATGTCATTTGGTGTATGACAATTATTAAAAAAACTTACCAATTCTCTAATTGGTTGTGGGATTGATCTTGCCAAAAATAGATCTAGAATAGTGACAAATAACAGTATTGTATAATTCATAACTCTTAAACATTTTAATATCATATGTCACTGTACAAAATTTAGTATAATTTTTACTAGCATATGTAAACTCAAAAAATACTCATTCAAACATATCAAACCCTATTTCATTAGTTTTGTTTTAATTATTACATCTCAAACTTAAAAGGTTGTTAAATCTAAAGTGATACATTAGTACTCCAAAACAATGTATAAAATATATAAAAGTATAGGTAACTACATCACGTTAAAAGAATTTGAAGGCAACAACTTATTATCCCGGGGAATGGGCAAGCCAGCTTTTGGCATCCACAACTCCAACCAGGGAGTCTTAAAGTTGTTCCATCACCTTCATGCCCTCACTTGGGTTACAAGCTCTTGTTACTTAGCTCGATGAGAACACAACATTTTCATCCATTATATAGAGTTTCTTTCCTTTCACATTCCACACAATGTGGGACTTTTACATTACATTACCTAAATGGTAATCTATACCAACCCTTATGAAAAAATATGGTTCAAATGCACTAAGACACATTCACAAACTTGTATCTCTTTACTTTATTAACAAACGCATGTTACTCATTGTCTCTTTCCCTCTCGTTTCATGCTATTATGTCTCTTACAAATTGTTTTTTTTTTTTCGTTTTAAATGTAGATGGACAGTTAGGTTGTCAATCAAATATTTTTCAAAAATATTTTTGTAAAAATAGAATTCTGAAAGATGAATTATAAAATGCAAATATGTGTTTCCAATTTCTTTTATATTAAACATCCATTTTTTTGAATTATAAAATAGATAGTTCATTTAAATTTTAAGTAAAGTGATTTTAGTTTTTTTTTATTGTATGTTAAATATTTGTTGTCTATTATTACAGTCAAAAAACAACCTATCATCTGATACTTTCATTTAAATAATCTACTAATAATCGATTATTTTAAAAAAAAAATTGAACCAATTCAATCCAAATAATATATATAATATTTTATTGATACATTTTATCTTTCACGTATAAACTCAAAACTACTCATTCAATCATATTAAATTTAAGAAGAAAATGTTGTTAAATCTATCAACCTTTATATTCCAAAATAATTTACATGATATATAAAAATATAGGTAAGTATAACATATTAAAAGAATTTTAAGAAAATAATATTACAGTTAGAATTGACTTTTAAAATTGGAGTTTAATATAGTTTATGTATATCAGACTTTTTACTTTATAAAATCTACAGCAAAAACATTATTTACACTACATAAAAGGTAATTTTTTGGTGATTAAATAAATTTTAAAAAAAATCTGTTAATTTTTTTAACCGTTGCATTTGTTTTATATTAGTTTTAAATTTGTATCCACGTAGTTAAAATTGTGATTTGGATAAGACTTAGGGTTTAAAGTTGTTTCCAGTTTTTTATTCCACCATAGGCACCACTCTCGGTTAAATACCGCATCATTGAATAACGCTTCTATTATTGTTTAAGATCTTAAAAAAAAATTGTGAAAAATTTAGCCGTCAAAAAATTACTTTTTAAACCAAAATATTAGATGATATTCCAGCGCCTTAATAGCCCCGATACAAGATACCACGACATCTATCATACCTGGACACGGTACGGATTGGTTCGATTTGAATTATCCAGAGGATATCTTATCTATCTATATAGATAGATATAGATAGATATAGATATTCTATCAAAAAAAAAATGGACTAATTAAACCTATTTATCGATTCAATAGAAGCCCAAAGAGATGAATTGAATAGGGTCCTAAATAATGAGAGATATGTGAAAAACAGGTTCGATTACGCCTATTCCTAATCCTAAATAAAATGGACGCAGAGATCTATATGTAAACATAGTATCTATTTAGATACGCTCGAATGAACCCTTCTCATAATGAGAATGTATATAACCCCATTTCGGTTGGGTCCGGTATAGAATGAACTTAGAATCATGGAATCGACTCGATCTACACGGATACAAAAATACGGTTAAATTAAAAAAATATAAGACACAGGACACGTCGTGTATATACATTTTAAGTTTGAAACTGTCAACTAAAATTTCATGCTTTTCAAATTACCCACGAAACTAACCCATTCGTGGTCCAACCCTGTGAGCCTATCTCGATCATAGTCCTGCCCTACAGACTCCTCGTCTGTAGTAAAACATCCAAGCCTTCTCAACTTAGACCCTGACACGCACGCAATCACCATACTATGGACTCCTCGCCCAATAGTAGCCGACGGGAACATAACAGTTCCTTGCCCATCGTGCGCCCGACATATGTAATCACCATACTAAGGACTCCTCGCCCATTAGTAGCCGACGGGAACTCAACCAGTTTCATGCCCATCATGTGTCCAACCATCAAGCACATCCCAGACCCCTATTGGACTTAGTCCTTCAAGCCCACACACCACAACACACGCATATACTTCCTATACTTAGGAAAAGTAGTCAAATCACACACACAAGCTCACACAAACATGAAAATTTGCATAAACTCGCTTAAGCCAGGGACACTCGCCCAAGCTAAGCCCTCAACCTCGCTTAGGCTAGTTCACCTTGCCTGAGCGAGCTTAAAACAGTGGCCGCATCACGTTATCTTGCTTAGGCGAGATCTGTTCGCCTAGGCGAGATCATCTCTCGTTCAAACACCTAATTCAATCTCGCCTGAGCTACAACGCAAGCAACACATCCAACTTGATCACGACTTCTCGCTTAGGCGAGACCCTGGTTCGCTCAAACCCACAAAACTCCTCGCCTAGACGAGGTTTCGTGCTCAAAACCATCCAGGTTTCCTCGCGACCTCGCTTAGGCGAGTGTCTCTCGCTTGAGCGAGAGACCAAGTCGCTCAACCACGTCCAGAGTCGCCTAAGCGAGATACGTGTACCAGAGCCAAAAATGAGACTCAGCAACTCTCGCCTAGGCGAGATAGACTCGCTTGGGCGAAGATTGCAGAGGTTCTCCTCTGATCGCACACGAAAACAACCACAATTCATGCCAATATTCAATTCAACCAATACCACTCATTATACATCATCTATCACACCTTATTAAGGAATTTTCATCACATTATCCACATTTTCAATTATATAATGCATATTACGGGATTCACATCATGCAGAACCAACTTCTAGGTTTACTATTGCCTTCTCATATTCCCTCCAAAACTACACTAAAAAGAATAAAGTTCCAATTTCATTCCCAACCAAGTTTGAACCCATAACCACTTAGTTACCATTCAAGTGCATAATCAATTCAACCAAGTCATGTTAGTGATACACTTCAATCATGATAAGCTTACAATACCAATTTCATACTCATTCATATTATTAAAAATCAATAATAAAATAACAACCCATGTCCTCTCACACAATTAAAGTACTCTCAACCACTTGAACTAGTACTTTTCCACATCATATAAAACAATAATTAATTTCATAAAGGCGCTATCTACCCGCATTTATTAATTAATTAATTATTTAATTAATTAATTTTTCCGGGTCTAACAACAATCATATAAAATTATATTAATCATGCTTAACAAAATATAAGAAAATTATATTATGCAGGAACAACCCTTAAATTAAAAAAATTTACCAATGAGGGTAAAAAAAAAATTTAATTCAAATATAAACATGCTATCAGGGAGAGCACAACACACTAACAAGTTACCAAAATAACAAAAAAATTGTACAAAAAATTTCATACCCAAAAGCCGAGAATATAATATACAAACTTAAGTTTTATTCATGAAATAATTAAAATTAAATTATTTCATTCACACAAAATTTTATATAATTGTGCCCATGATAGGTGAGATCACAATCATATAAAATTATATTACTCATGCTTAACCAAATAATATTTCGGTAATTTACGTAGCAGAATGATGTGATTTTCCAAAAAATATGATCACCATGGTGAAAATCCAAAACAATTGAAATTAAAATATATGGATATACATAAACACAAATATTTAACATTTTTTACGAAACATCTATTCAAAAGATGTCACTTTAAATATGAGGTTATAAAAAGTTAAACATTTAATTTGCTCATAAAAAATGCTAAGTAACCAAAATTTGAATATTTATTTATTTTCAAATCAAATATATTTATAATAATAAAATAAATTGTTTATGCAATTCACATTCACATAAAAAATAGCTTTTATTTTTTTTCAATCAAACAACTCAATTAGCCATGAAGATACTTAATACAAGACAAGTGACAATTAAAATGTTCCTAATTGAATTTCACTTGAAAAATGAAATTCAAACTCATGCAAACATCCAATTGTACACTGGAATCAAATTTTGATCAAAGTAAAAGGTATGATAATAGATTTTTTACTTATAAGCATTATTAATTGCATTACTTAATTCAAAGACATTGCAATATTATTGGTGTGCAATCACAACTTCCAATGCATGAATCAATTGCACACCAATTATTACCAAAATGCTATCCATCCAAAATAAGTCACAGAACGTTTCAATTTCAATGCTACACATGACTTTCATCCAAATTCCAACAATTATGTCACATTGGAATAGGGAAAAAGAGATTTGCAATATTCCAATCCATGCACTTAATTATGCACCAAAAGAAATCTGCACCGGCATGCATCATTTTAGTGCATCCAGAAAATACACGTAACAAATGAATTTTAATTCCAATGCATGGGTCATACAGGTTGCAAATCACATCGAAAATTGTATCAACAATGACAACATCATCACTCAATTCATGCTTAAGTAGAGAAAAGCTTAATTAATACAATCCACTTGCACAGTACCATTAAAGGTCTTACATAGACATCACGATTCAGTAAAGCAAACCCCCTTTCTCTCTTTATCCTCTCTCGTGAGTCACCAAAATCAAAACCACCACAGTGACGCACCTAAGCTGCAGCCATAGAGAACCAGTGACTCCAACGCGAGGTACGAACCTGATCTGCTTGCGAAAACGCAGTTACCATCTTGTGCCGAATGCGCCATTGCGAACACCGTCACAAACGCTAGCAGCGCAAGCAGACCCACCATCGCACCAGATCACTGTCGCAGCCATCACCGCGAGCACATCGCCATGGACAAAGCAGAAGTCGCGAATCGCCGCGGCGAAGCCACCACTGGCTCGAATAAGAGTGTAGGTCCCTAGCGCGAGCTTTGAACGAAGCTGCAAGTGACCATCGCGATGCTGACAAACGGAACGTTACTGCGCGAAACGCAGCCATGGCGAGCTCCATGGAAGACGAGGAACAACACCTCTTCTTGACACCAAGGAAGAAGAAATCCAGAGAGTGGCACAAAAAAGATTAGTACATGGGAACGTAAAAGATTGGTGACCCACGGGAATACCAGAGAAGAAACTAGATTAGGGATTTAATCAAAACAAAATTAGGGTTCTTTACAATATTTGGGAAAACGGTTATAAACCCTCGATAAAGATTAAACCGGAGCAATGGAAGACCAGACTTGAGATTTCGCATAATTAGGGTTCATTTTCTCATAAAATTTGGAAAAGTAATTAAGGTCAATGCAATTAGAGATATAACATAATCATAATTCTAACATTCTCTGATACCAATGGTTAGATTATGAATCTTAAATAGATCATAAGAAATATCAAACCATTCATACAATAAGTTATTCCTAAATATTAAGAAGTGTTCCTAATAATGCGGAAACGTATCTATAATTAGGAACAATATAGATTGAAGAGTGGTGGTACCTGATCTTCCAAATAGAATAAATGAAAATGAAAGATTAGAAATTTTTTACTTGTGAGACTATACTGCTCTCTTATCTGGTAGGAGGTTATCCTAGACGTATCTATGTGTGTTACTACGTCGTCTCATAAAATTGACTAATGGGATATCAATTTTATATCCTTACCAGCAGAGACCAGGGACCTCTCAACAAGTTCATGAATATTTAAGTCTATCACAGACCATTCATTGAACAATCCAACCCATCACGGACCATTCATCAGAAACCCAATATATATTATCGATAAATTAATAACAAATGTGCAATATAATTGATATTTACAAATAATATAATTTATTAATTAATGTTAATCCACAATAATAATAATAAAATAGAGAATAATAATTTTATATAATAAAATTATATAAAATACAACAATGATTTGATGTTAACGTTAACTTCTTGTTTATATGATGTATAGGTTTTTATTTGTATATGATTAACTATTTATGAAAACAACAAGTTGAACTCATGAGTTTGAATGTTTAGATATCTGAGAGAAACAACCAATATAGAATCAGTCTTGTCTAAAAACAAAAGTTTTGACAAGTTTCTGTTCTCTACATAGGAGACCGGAGGATTCTCGAGATTAGATATATTTAAAGAAAATTCAAGAGACTACATATGAACATATTTTTAGACATCACATTATGGTGAAGTAAAAACCTTTATTAATTAAGTTCCTAAATTTCCAAAACCTTTCGAGGACAAGAACTTAAGTTTAAAACCTTAGACCACTCGGCCATCCTGACACACGTGTGAGTCCCAAGCATGGCCTGTATAAAATATATTTATGCAAAATGATATAGTAACATCCACTTTTTGACAACTTGTCTCACAACGTGACATGGCATATGTTTTTCAATTTTTTTCAATTCACTTTGGTTATTTTAGGAGAAAGCGGGAGGAGAAAAAGTAAAAAGCGGGAGTAGAAATTGGAGGAGAAAAAATAGAAAACAGAAGTGCAAATGGTTGAACTAAAAAGCATTTTGTTCGTCGTCTTCAACCATTGATGTTGGTCTTCAACCACCTTTCTTCATCTTCAACCCCTATTTTTCTAAAAACTCCTCTTCTTCTTTGTCGCAAAAGTGTGGGTTTATCCATTGGACAAAAGCTTCAACGGTTCGGCGTTCGTATCTATTAGGGTGGAAAGGAGGGATTTTTGTTGTTGTTTGTAGTGTTGTCATCGTTGTAGTGTCGTAAATTTGTGAGTTTCGTCTTTGTGGTGAAATCTAATCGGAGATGCTTCTTCGAAAGGTGTGAGGTGGTAAGTTGTATTTTTATTTTTACGTATTGCTTGTGATTAGTTTTTGTGTAAAAAGAAAGAACGAAGATGGTTTTTTGTTTTGAATGTAGGTTGTTGAGGTTAGGGTTAAGATTTTGTGTTCTTATTTTTGTTGTTGTTTTTGAAATGCTTCCGCTTACATTTTCTTGAATTAAGTCAGTAAACTGTAAATCCACATATGTACTTACTTAAGACTTAATATCTGCGAACCCATGTTGTATGATTTGCACATTAGATATTCCTAGTAGTTATAATGAAGCATGAGTGTTTTTGCATTTGTTGACTTATTGAGTAAACTGTAAATCCACACTTAAGATATAATTACTGCGAAAACTTGCTCTATGATTTGCACATTAGATATCCATGTTAGTTATAGTTGAGCAGGGATGATATTCATTCATTGGTTTACTAAGTAAAGTGTAAATCCAAATATGTGCTTACTTAAGAGTTCATAACTACGAACCCATGGTCTATGATTTGCACATTGGTTACCCCTATTAGTTATAATTGAGCATAAATGATCTCAATCCATGGAAATTGTAGTCATGTTCTCAAAGTGGAGTCTAATTTGGCTCCAACAAAAACTATTTTTTTATGCAAGTACTGAATTGGCAAAAAGAATGTGTTATGGGAACTCTCAACCTATTTGGCCATCTTGGTGGCTTCCTTGTTGAACATGAAGACATCAATCAATCGCAAAGCAGTAATTTGTATCACCGATTGAAGGATCAACCAAGGAAACGTTTTAAGAGTCAAACCATACGAACTTTGTTTTTTACTTACGCAAGGAGAAAGCGCCATAATTAGAAGAAACTTAAATTACTAAATTTTGCAGTCTTATGTTGGTGAATGTAGCCATGTTGAAAATATATATATTTTTTGAATGTCTGAAGAGTATAATGCATTAGTACGTGTCTTTTATGATGTTAAGTAAGAATTAATTATAAAAATGCTGAAGTCATATTATTGGATTTTTCCCCTTACTACGTGTCAACCTGTGACTTAATAAATGCTAACCTAGGTACAATGTTTTGCACATGAATTTTTATTTCTTCGATAACTTCAATAGTGTCACTTTCATGCCTTAAGTTTATGTGATAAAGTTAAATCTTCATACGCATATTCCTTCAAGCGAGTCTAATTTGCCCTTCTTTGTGTTTTGGAAAAGGAAAATAAAGGTGCCTATATTTCTTCTTCACTTCCACCGTGCAGTATTATGACTTACCCATGCCTACGTAAGTGCTAACCTGTGGTATACGTTTTGAACATGCGTGAAAGGATATACAAAACCTCTTTAAATCTTCACTCTCTTCATTACCAGTGGGGAGTATATGTTGGTGAGTCAAGGAATGCAATTTTCTTAATATAATCCACAACATCATATCACTATGTCCCCTAACTACGTGCCAACCTGTGACTTAATAAGTGTTAACCCAGGTGCAATGCTTTACACATGAATTTTTCTTTCTTCAATAACTTTAGTAGTGACACCTTCATGTCTTGAGTTAATGTGATAAAGTTAAATCTTCACACTCTTATTTATTCAAGTGAGTCCAAATTTGCCCATCTTTGTGTTTTGGAAAAGGAAAATAAAGGTGCTTATATTTCTTCATTACCATTGCGCATTATTTTTCCTTACCCATGGCTACGTAAGTGCTAACTCGTGGTATAATTTTTGAACATTTATGAAAGGATGTACATAACCTCTTTCAATCTTCACTCTCTTCATTACTAGTAGGGAGAATATGTTGGTGAGTCAAGGAATGCAATTTTCTTAATTTAATCCACAACAACATATGAATACATCCTCTTACTACATGCCAACCCGTGAGTTAATAACTGTTAATCCAGCTGCAATGCTTTGCACATGAATTTTTCTTTTTTTGATATCTTTAGTAGTGACACTTTCATGCTTTGAGTTAATGTGATAAAGTTAAATCTTAATACTCTTATTCCTTCAAGTGAGTCCAATTTTTCCCCTCTTTGTGTTTTGGAAAAGGAAAATAAAGGTTCTTATATTTCTTCACTACCACTGCGCAATATTTTTGCTTACACATGGCTACGTAAGTGTCAACCTGTGGTATACATTTTGAACATGTGTGAAAGGATGTACAAAACCTCTTTAAATCTTCACTCTCTTCATTACTAGTGGGGAGTATATGTTGGTGAGTCAAGAAATGCAATTTTCTTAATTTAATTAACAACATCATATTACTAAATGAAGGAATAAGAGTATGAAGGTAATATCATCCCTAACCTCAACAACCCACATTCAAAACGAAAACCCATCTTCGTTCTTTCTTTTTACACAAAAAATAATCACAAGCAATACGCAAAAATAAATACAACTTACCACCACGCACCTTTCGAAGAAGCGGCCCCAATTAGATTTCACCACAAAGACGAAATCCACAAATTTACACCACTACAACGATGACGACACTACAAACAACAACACAAATCCCTCCTTTCCACCCCAATGGATACGAACATCGAACTGTCGAAGCTTTCGCCCAATGGGTAAACCCACACTGTTGCGAGGAAGAAGAAGAGGGGTTCTTAGAAAAATAAGGGTTCAAGATGAAGTGTAAGATCCGCGGAATTTAATTAATTAATTAATTAAAGCGGGAAGGTAGCTTATTTATGATATTAAATTTTAATGGGGATGACGTGGAAAAGTACTAGCTCAAATGGTTGAGAGTACTTTGATTGTGTGAGGGGACTTGGGTTCGAGTCCTATGTATGCCAATTGTGTATGTTTTTGTTATTATTGATTTAATGATATGTTGGGCCACATTTTTGTATGAGATGATACTTGAATTGTGTGTGTTAGCAAGGAGAAACTGAAGTGATGATAAGGATATCCAATTGAGATTAAAGGAACCTCCCGAATTCAAGTTTAAGCAAGGAAATTTCAGGTTAGGGGAGCTGAACCTGAAACCCTATCTTAACTGTTCTTGTATGATTTTGATGAATTGCTGCCCTAAATTTCGTGCTACACTTGAGGGAATTCGGGGTTGTGGATTTTGTGGACTGTTTCATTGGAATTGGACCTAAGAGTTTGCCTATAATGGGATGGGATTTTGTGTATTCTGTGATTATACAAAGTTGGGTGGTTAGGGCTTATTTTCGTGTCCAAATAATGCTCATGTGCTTATCTAAATTGTGCTTAATGAATTGGTGTGTTTGAGTTGTGTTTTGGGTCGTTGGTGCAATGGTTGTGTGCGTGAACCTGTGACAGAACCTGCAATTCTCGCTTAGGCAAGCTAGGTTCGCCTAGGTAAGATATGCAGGGACGCGTATCCCCCTATTCGCTCATGGCTATCGCTCAGGCGGAGAAATTTGGGGTTTGGGCGAGGGTTCATCTCGCTTAGGCGAGTGAGACTCGCCTAAGCGAGAATTCGAGAGGGTTGGTGCTTTAGTTTGACATCCCGCTCAGGCGGGAATATTAATCTTTTGAGTGAAAGAATGTCTCACTCAGGCGAGAGAGTCTCTCGCCTAAGCAAGAACGTGAAGATTCTTTTGTGGTTGGCTTGACTTGCAGCTCAGGCGAGAGTGTTGAATTTTTGGGCGAAAGTGATCTTACCCAGGCGAGTGATCTCGCCTAGGCGAGTGTAACTCGCCTAAGCGAGAAGTCGAGACTGGTTTAGTGTGTCGTACTCGCTCAGGCGAGGTAACCTAGCTTAAGCGAGGGGAACTTAGATGATTATGCGTGAATTGGAAGTTTATTGCAAGGATGGAGGGATGTTAGGTTTAAAGGCAATAAATGAGGAGGGATTGGTTTGAGTAAAGCTTGGATGTTGATGCATGACCTATAATGCTTCTAGAGTGTCTTAATGGTGAGCTTACTGGTGTTCCATGGGTTGTGGCCCGGAACGTGTCCTTGGGTTGTTGCCCGGGACAGGGGTTAAGCACGTGGCATTCTATGGGTTGTGGCCCAGAATGACTTCCTTTGAGTTGTGGCTCGGGATAGCAGATGAACACGAGGAACCCTTGAGTGGTGGCTCGGGTTGGCGAGTGTTGCCGGTGTGGGTGTGCTGGTTGTGGCCAGTACGGATAGGTCTAGTTGGATTGCCCTCCTCAGTGGATGCTAACGAGTTTGGTAGTCCTGGGACGTTACGGACTCTGTTCGTATTTGGGAACTCCACTTGGCGTTACGGTGTGTGATCCGTAGCATGGTTTCCGCACGTGCTCTATCGGTTGTGGCCGATAGGAGAGGCAGCAAGGCATATTGAGATACTTAAAAAGAAGATGTAGAACAATGCTAATCCATATATGTGCTTACTTAAGACTTAATATATGTGAACCCATGCTATATGATTTGCACATTAGATATTCCTAGGTAGTTATAATGGAGTATGAGTGATTTTGCATTTGTTGATATAGTGGGTTGAACATATTTTGAAATTGGTTGAGTATAGTTTAGTCTTTGTATTTGAAATCTTGACTCAATTGAGTCCCAATCTTTTTTATATTTAAATGTAGAATCTTTGTTCCTCTCCAAAGTGAGACCAAATCAGTAATTAAGCTTAATAGCAACTTATATATACATATTAAAATAATTTTTCAAAATTTATACATCAAATCAATCCATTTAAATATTCAAATTAATTGTATTTTTTACATTTTAAATTTCAATAAAAAAAATCCCTATTTTAAACTTATAATTTTTTTAAAAATATTAAAAATGTAAATTTAAAGTGACACTTCACATATTAAAAATATAAAATTTAAAACTTACAAATGTTATTTTACATTGTCATTTTTTAAAATATGTGTTTTTTAATTTAAATTGAAAAATAAAATTAGAACTCAATTAAGTCAAAATTTTAAAATATAAGGATTCAATTGAGTCAACATTTTATATACAATGACTAAATTGAATACAAGACATTCTCATGTGCAATGACACTAACACATGGTACTCACTAATATGTGATACTCACACTAACATTAACACGTGAAAATACTACGAATTGACACATAACATGTACGAACATGCTGTTAACGTCAATCTAAGCGAAAAAGACTTAATTGGATCATTTTTACAACTACAAGGACTTAATTGAACCAAGAAAAATAATTAGAGGACCGAATTGGATCACATAAAGGAATATGAGGACCAAAAGACCAATTAAGCCTAATAAATTATAAGTTAAACATGTATCACCAAGTTCTAAACATAGAGTCATACCCAACAATTATTTTTACTATGGTTGTCTTCATTTACACTACAACACTTTTTACTTTAGGCCATGCTAAACTTGCCCACATGTATAACAATGTAGCCTAAACACAAACAAACTGGATTGGATTGGAGTACTGGTTTCGATCTATGGATTGTATGAGATTCAACAATTTGTTCATGTGGGGTTCAACCTCGTTTGTCTTGTTCAGACAATGAGTAGTCTTGTTTTGGTTGAATACTACCAATTTTTATAGGAAAGTATGCAACTTGTTTTGATATTAACTTAACTTGTTCCAATGTTGAATCAATTTGACTCTATATTGATTCTCTTAAAGCTCCAAATCTTTATCAAATTTATTATGCATTTTGGAGATTTTCTTCATTTTTTTTCTGAAGAATGACATCAATATGAGTTGTCAGGGTTCCATTGTGTGATGAATCCATCTCAAGAATTGTCAATAATGACATGACAATTCTACTTTTGTTAGGATCATGAGTGGAAAAAATTTGCCTCTCCCACATTGAATACCAAATGTTTTTATTGAAAAAGAGTCTAAATCTCCCAAGGTGAAAAAGAGATTCTAACAAAGTCAAACTTCACCTAATTATAAGAGTTTGTCGTCGTGTTACTGGTAAATATCGATGAGAACGCTTAACTCAGTATAATCATATAAAAAAATTCTATAATATAAGAGTGAGTATGAGAATTGAATGAATACTCCATAAATATATTTTTTTTGTAAATCTTTTTTAATCTAGACTAAGTGTATAAGAGGTGTTCAAAATATATAAAAAAAAAAATATGATTATTTTGTTGACTATTTATTATTTAATCAATTAAAATTATATATATATATATATATATATATATATATATATGAGAAAATATCCAAATTATAATGATATAATTCATGTAGTTTGGATTCTATTATATTTAATTAGATATTATATTATAAATGCATATTCTTATATAGTTCGGATATGAGTAGGTAAAAAATTGAATTTATTCATTTCAAATTTGGTTTGTTAATGAACTCATCGTAGACTTAAAATAAATTTAATTTATGAGAGGGTACAGTAGTACAAGTTATCCAAAATATAAATTTAATTTTTTTCATTTTTTCTCTTATGTGTCCTGAAGTTGGACTATCAGTAAATGTCCATAAAAAGTATAAAAATGAAAAAATGAAAAATGTCAGAAGTGAAATTTGAACCCACGCCCTCTTTCGAAGACCAGAACTTGAGTCTGGCGCCTTAGACCACTCGGCCATCCTGACACTGGAGTTAAATTTGCTGACACTAAAAGGAACATGATTTCATGGTATTCAAATACAAAAAATTATGGATATGATATGCTATCTTAAAATCGCCTACTTAATGTACATTGTTTATTAGTAGTCACGATTAATTAATTTAATTTAATTCTAAAGTTTTAGAATTAATAACATAACATAAATTCTTAATCGATTTTAAAGTTTTAAAATAATTCATATAACATAAATTAAATGACTTGAAAATTTAGGAAATTAGATTTATGTTTACTATTTATTATTGGGTTAAATATGTTTTTGGTCCTTCAAGTTTCAGCGAAATTTGGATTTAGTCCCTCATCAAAACTTTTGACCAAGTTAGTCCTTCATCTTTCAAAATGCGTGAATTTAGTCCTTTTAACCAAATTTTGTTAAGTTTATCTGACGTTTCAAGCGCATTTCATGATAGTATTTAAATTATTTACACTGTTTGACACATTTTTGCTTCAATATTAACTTAAATACTATCATGAAATGCGCTTGAAATATCATATAAACTTAACAAAATTTGGTTAAAAGGACTAAATTCACACATTTTTAAAGATGAATGATTAAATTGGTATAAAGTTTTGATGAAGGACTAATTCCAAAATTCACTGAAACTTGAGTGACCAAAAACATATTTAACCCTTTATTATTTAAGTCATTAAAATAAAGTTAAAGAAATGTAAATATTCACCACCGTAAATTATAAATATATAAATATGTTATTAGTAATATCATATGACAATAATTAAATTGTTGCCATAGTTTTGTTAAGAACTTGTGACAATAATTTTATATGTTATTATGTTAGATGTTAGAATTGAATTTGGTTTTAACATATTATATTTTTTATCTATATGATTAATTATTTATGGACGACGTAAGTTGATTAACCAATTTTTGATGAGGTTTATTAGGACTAAAGGGGTATAACTTTTGTACAATTTTAGTTAGGTATGTAAAAAAAAAATCCGTACCCGTAGGTATTGGCGCATAAAATTTGTAATGGGTAAGAAATGAATATTGTAAATGGATATCCGCTGGTAACGGGTACGAGTATTTTTTATACTCGCATGTTAACGGGACGAGTATGGGTATCATAGTATTTGTACCCACGGATACCCGTACCTGCTATATTCTAATTTAAATTAAGAAAATGATTAAAACATTAACACATTGATTTTGAATGAGTTATTTTTTATCAATTAGTTTTAAAAAAATTTCATTTCTTTGTATTTAAATGAGTTGTTTGCACTGTATTTGAAATTTATAAATGTTATGCATTGTATTTTTATTTGAATTTATGGTTAAAATATGTTATTAAATATATTTTATTTTTGTAAATATCTGTGGGTACCCGTGGATATCCGCGGGTACCCGTGGATACCCATAGATATCTGCAGACATTAAAAAAATATGCAAGAGAACTACTACTTGTTTCCTATCTACCGTGTTGACATCCCTAATCTTAGTATCTCAAGTTTTAACAAGAACATTATTTATAGAAAGGCCTTAATAGTAAATTAGTCTTTATTTTTGTTGAATTTGTTCAATTTAGTACTATTTTTTTTCTTATTTAATCAAGTTTCAATTTTTGTCAATTTAGTTCTATTTTGTAGCGTCGTTTAAATAGTTAACATCATAGTGGAGGGTGGAACACATCATTTGAGGTGGCCTTTGACGTATTATGTTTTATCACTAACATGTGTCTTCCTTCTCATTTTCATAAAACACACTTCATGTTCTCTAGTGATCCAACTTCACACTCAATTTTCTTCCTTCACAAAAAAAAAAAAAAACCCATCTCTACATATTCATCTTTTCTCAACACCAAACCACCCATCATCAACAAAAAACACACATATAAACTTTCTCTACATTATCTTCCTTTCCATAAAACCAACACACTACTATTAATCGTAATCAACTTCATCTTCTTCCTTAATCAATTTCCAGTTAAGAATCGACCAACACATAATTACACACAAAATAACTTCTTTTTCTCCTTTAACAAAACCCCTTTCACTCCTATCTCAAAACAAGCAGATTGAACTCCTTTTTTCTATCTCTCCTCATCCCCATAGCCCAACCAGAGAGCATGTAACTTCATATTCCCTCATCTCATTCACCTTATATCCAATCAAACACAACATCATTACAAATCAAAGAGCAAAGCTAGAACAAGAACAACATTCTGATGAAGCACCGGTTGTGGCGAATGACAACCTCGGCGTGGTCGAGGCATCAACTTTGAATAGTGTGTTTTATCTGACCGCCATAGGCGCGGTGGAGACGAGCTCTATTCTCAAAAGTGCAAAGGAGCTCTTGCGCTGGTGGCAACTCTAGTAATAATATGAGGTGATGGAGATTGTGGGTTTAGGAAGCAATTGTGTTTGCCTGTGAAGAGGGAGAATATGGTGGCATTGGCATTTTTTGGCGACATCTCTAACGGTGACGGCAGGGCCAACGAAAGATTTGAGCGATAAGGTGAGGAGGAGGCTAGGTGGAAGTTGTGTGAGATCATTGGTTGGTGATTGGGGTTTCTTGAATTTCAAATGGAGGTATGTGATTGGGGTTTCTTGAATTTCTAAGGGAGGAGATGATTTGTGATAGTGTTATGTTTGGAATGAAGGTATGTAGGGATGGGTGATTAATGATGAATGTTGGAGGCCATGAAGAACGATGAGAAAGATAGACTAGACATGTTAGGCCACGTTTGGTGTCACATCAAACGAACGATTCCACCCTGACAAAAATTGATAAAAATTAGTACTTGATTAAATAAGAAAGAAAAATTAGTACTAAATTGAACAAACTCAAGAAAAATAAAAATTAAATTAGCATTGAAGTCTATATAAAAATAATTGAAATTATGGAAAACATAAAATCTTTTAACACACACTTATCTAACCTAAAAAGTTACGTGCCTTCTAAAAAATACATGTAACTTCCAAGCATTTTACATAATTATTCCCAGAAACAAAAGAACTTCAGTCGATACTTTTGAAATTTAAACGGTGAAACTAGACACTTTATCCATCCCTTTGGCTATAGAAATAGGTTTTATATGTATGAATGAAGTCATTTTCTATCTAGGAGTGTTTTGTAACACTAAAATCTACAACTTAGTAAAATAACATTTTTTTCTCCATATTTTATTTTATGGAAACGTAATTGTAATTCAATATTAATTTAAAAAAATTATTTCAACTAATTAATTTAAAAACGACAATGAAATTAATATTAATTTTTAAATGAAAAAAAATGATATTCGAAGTTTTATTAAGTTAGACTATGACTTTTTTTTTGTAAATATAAAATATAAATTTCCTTTAAATTTTAAATAATGTGATTTTAAAAAATTTATTGTCTCTAATAAAAATTAGAATTTTTTTCATACAATCTAACTATATAAAAATCCACTTTGGTCGTGATAACTTTATTTATTTATTTTTCTATAAACTATTTTTTTATTTTTTTATTGAGTGACAAATAGATAGATTGTTGAAAATTTGCAACATTTATTTTTTAATTCCTAAGTTGCATAATTTTATTGGTTATAGATGCAAGACTTATTCAACATCACTATTAATTTATCTTCTTATACTCTTATGAGTTTTTTTTTTTCCTATAGTAGTTTTCAATTTTAAGTTATTTGTTTTGTTATATTTGTCTAAATATTGTATGTCATCCGGTGTATGACGATTATTAAAAAACTTACCAATTCTCTAATTGGTTGTGAGATTGGTCTTGCAAGAAATAGATCTAGAATAATGACAAATAATAGTATTGTAGAATTCATAACTCTTAAAGATTTTAATATCATATGTCATTCTACAAAATTCAGTTTAATTTTTACTAGCATATGTAAACTCAAAAATTCAAACATATCAAACCCTATTTCATTAGTTTTTTTTTTTAATTATTACATATTAAACTTAAAAGGATGTTAAATCTATAAAAGTGATATATTAATACTCCAAAACAATGTATAGAATATATAAAAATATAGGTAACTACATCACATTAAAAAATTTGAAGAAAAATTATATTTTGGTTAGAAAAAGAAAGTTTGTCGGTAGTAGTATAAAAGTGGATTTTAGTATACTTTGTTTATATCATAAATAGGCAATAATAGAGTATGAAAAATTAGTGGATATACCTAAGTACAATTATAGAAGTTATATTGACCATATTCATATATGTTACTTTGAGAGAATCAATTATAACAATTTTAAAAGGATAATTAGATATTAGAGAGAAGTGTTAAGAAACATCTCATATGTAAAGTAATGTTGAATAAAAAATGAAAAAATATGCTACTTGGCTAACTTTGAGTGTTTTGAGATGTTGGAGAAACAACCACTAAGGAATCTGTCCTGTCCTAAAAACAAATACTTTGAAAACCAAATTCCTGTTCTGCAGAGAGGATCCTGTGAGATGAGATATATTTGAGGGAGTTTCAACACTTTTTCTTTCTTCGCTATGTCTCATCGATTACATGCAATTAGAAGGACATGAACCTACGTACTCCTTAATAGGACATGAACCTACGTATTCCTTAATAACTTCAAACAACGACACACATCGCAATCAGAAGGACATGAAATAGTTATTATGCCTCAATTCCCGTTTTTTCAGTTTCTGTTCTGCTAGTATACTACTCATATTTATCTTTCAGTAAAAGCATATTCCATTTTCAATTGCTTCTGTCATTTCTTTACTCTACAAAGTGGAACTACGATGAAACAAAGTGCAATTAAATCATCTTCATTATTTTCATATTGTCTCCAGTTAACATATACTTTATTCACTTGTAGATTAATTAGTTTTTCTTGAAATTTTCATTTTAATTACTTTTTTGTTATTTTAATGTTGCTGTAAATATAAATTAAGTACAAGCATAAATAACTTTTTCGTGTCTCAAAAATTTATAGTTTTTGCATATGAAATCTACCCAAATCCTCAAAAGAAGAAGTCTAGAATAGAATGAAATTAATAGATGAGCAATCACATATAAACAAAAAGAAGAACATAGAAATCAAAATTAATTATATCATAATAAAGATAAATAATAATTTTCTTTTTTCTAAACAAAATTATAATTTATTTAAAAATTTAACTCATTAAATATCATTTTTAATACTAGTAAAATTAATAGACACTCATAATAATTTAATTGTATTTTATTCTCAAACATGTAAAATTATAATTAACTTAATAGATGTATATTAGTACTAAAACAATTGAGGCATTTTTCTTCTTAAATATAATTTTATAATTAATTTAATAGAGATATATTACTACTAAAAAAATTTGAGAGATTTTTTCTTAAACAATTTTATTATTAATTTAATAGATGAATATTAATATTAAAAAAATTGAGGATTTTTTTAGGCGTAAATTAAATCATGTGAATACTTGTTTCATTCTTGAGTCGGCCTTGACTATAAGATTGATTATACGGGTCGCTCAAAGGTTTAGGAGGCCTAAAACAAATATAAGAATGAAGTCTTTTATTTTAAAATTTGTTTTATAAGTTTTTTTTATGCAAAATTTTTTCTATTAAATTGTCTTAATTAGTTTGACTTACTTTTCACACTATTCTTAGAGATTATGAAATTATATGTAGAAAACTTTGTGTTCTTTGCTTATTTCATAAGATATTTCATGTCAATTACCTACGAAAAGGCTTAACTCTAATCTAGTTAATAATTCTATCATTCAATTCAAGAAAAAATTCCAATTCCTCATCCAAATATATGTAGAAAAACTCTAAATCCTATAAATCAAAAGTACCGAAAAATCAAAGTGGACAAAAGAAACGCATTTGTAATCCTAATACAAATTCAACAAATAGAATAAAAAGAAGATCAACACAAATAAAAAGAAAAACATACTAACAAAAAAATAAGGATTAAAAGATTTGTACACACATACAGTAACATGAGATTCAAGAAATGGATAAAGAAAACACGGAGGGACAAGTTGCGGAATCGATATATAAGAAGTGACAGAGAAATAAAAAAAGAAAATCAAAATCAAAATTCATTATATAATAATAAATGTAACTAATAATTTTATTTTTCCTAATCAAAATTATAATTCATTGAAAAAAAAAATTAACTCATTTAATATCAGTTTTAATATAATAAAAATTAACAAATACGGATAATAAATTGATGAGTAATTTTTCAAAAAAAAAGTATAGAAATCACATGATCCAAACATTGTAGAAATTTCACGTGGAATAAGTTTTCCTTCAAAATGTTTCAAAGTTATTTCATTAATGTTATTCATAGACAATATATAATAAAACATAAAAGAAGTCGTTGATACAGTGAAGAGATTCAGACTACTTTAACAAACAAACAAAAAATTATATAGAAGTCACATAATCCAAACCTTATAAAACCTTCATACGGAGTAGGTTTTCTTCAAAATGTTTCAAAGTTGTTCAATTAATGTTATTCATACACAATATTAGTACCAAAAATAAAATAAAATAACTAAAATTTTAATTATTTTTTCTAGTATTTTTATTTATTTTTAAAAATTGAGATGTATTTTTATTTAAATGATTTTATCAATAAGTATCAATGAAATTTATTTATTTTTAAATGATTTTTAAAAATAATGTAAAGATAAAACATATATTTAATCTATTAAGTAATTATTGATTAAATATAATAATTTTGAAACATGGTCTATAATTATAATTTTTATGAAGAGAATATTCGTAAGTATAATTTTTTGAAGAGAATATTTTAGTATTTTACTATATATTTTTTTGTAGTTTGTAGGGTATGTAATTTTCACATAATAAAATAGTATTGATTATTATAATTAAACTTTTTTATATAGTTGAAAAAAACAATAAAAAATTAAATTAAATTAAAAATAATTAAAATATATTAAAATATAAAACAGAAACATGTCTATAATTATAATTTTTATGTAGAGAATATTTATTGTAAAACCCTCTTTTATTCTGTCCTAATTTTTAGAGGGTTATCCCTAATCTAATGGGCCTAAGGGCTGGTCCATAGGGTGTCCAAGGCCCCTAAGGCAGCCAAACCCCTCTCACTTCTGTCATTCTTGCAGAAACAGTGCTCTCACACTCTCATTTTCCCCCACAGAGGCTCTACTAGGGTTTAGCCCCAATCTTGGTCAAGCTAGCTCTAAGCTCAGCTCGTCTTCACGTAAGGTAAACCCCAACCCCTACTAGTTCCTTTCAAAGTTCTTTTTGGTATTTCTCCACTAGAGTCCACTTTAGTAACCTCGTTCATGTTCTATGCTACTGGTTTCAGTTCTTAGATCTGCTCTTGGAGTTGTCGGTCCCGTTGGTTTAAGAGTCGAAGCCCGATATTAGCCCCTTTCTAGGTAAGGGAAGCTAGGGATCTTTGTTAAAGTCTGTTTCTTGCACATTTTGCCTGTGTTTTTATGCTTTGTACGCTTGTGGTGCCATTGTGAAATATTAAATGGATGTATGTTGCTGTTTTGAGTGTGTTTGGATGGTTGTGTAGGATGAACAGTGGCGAGACCCGACGTTCTCGCCCAAGCGACCAGGCCTCGCCCAGGCGAGACTTGCAGAAACAGGCCCAAACTCGCACTCGAGCTCTCGCTCAGGCGAAGAGCTTTCGTTTGAGCGAGACACCATCTCGCCTAGGCGAGAGAGGCTCGCCTAAGCGAGGACGCGTGAGGGTTTGAGGTATGTGTTGTAGGCGTAGCTCAGGCGAGGAAGCTCTTTTTAAGCGAGGGATATGCTCACCCAAGCGAGTAGCGGCTCGCTTAAGCGACAATCCGCGAGTCTCGCAAGGTTTCCCTGATGACAGTCTCGCCTAAGCGAGACCCTGTGGCTTGAGCGAGACTGGCATGGGACTTCTTTATATAATTGTACCTTTCATGTTTTTGGGCCCTTAATTGTATGTTTGGCTTGGTATACTTTACCTTGAGTATGAACTGTATGAATTGAGTGACCTTGTATGAATAAGATGGGATTATGATTCATGAGTTTTAACATGAGGTGAGCATGATGTTTGTATGGGGTGATTCATGGAATTAAAATGATGGGTTTGGTATGGATTTGGCATGAGACATGAGTGAAGGTGGATTAATGATTGTGGCATGGTGCCGGTAGGAATACACTTCTACATTGTGATTTGTGAAGGATGAATGGAATGGATTCGATATGAAATACAAGTGAGGACAGATTGTAAAGGTTGACATGATATATATACATCTGTGCATGTTAAATATTACTGGTTTGATTATGATTGGTCCATGGTCAATGCATAATTCCTTGAAATCTCTAGGTGGGATTTCAGGGTCGTGCTTCAGTGGTCGGGACGTAATTCCATGGCCCCTGTTAGTGGGTGTCCATGGTGGTGCCCCATCTATATAACTTGGTAAGGATTCAAGGTAAGGATTGCATCCTGACACTCTAAAGAGTCAGTAAGTCTTACTTAGAGCGGACTGACTCTTGTGGTGAGAGTAGCAGGAGGCCCGAAACTCATTAAGGGTTAACCTTGTGTGTGAGGGAATTGATTTATTGTAACACTTGTAACACATAGCTCGGGGGTGAGCAGCTCGGGG
Organism: Vigna unguiculata; assembly: GCF_004118075.2. Lineage (NCBI taxonomy): Eukaryota > Viridiplantae > Streptophyta > Magnoliopsida > Fabales > Fabaceae > Vigna > Vigna unguiculata. The sequence continues at coordinate 3,396,901 of NC_040289.1, read as the reverse complement.
TTAAGCAGAGGTATCCACCACAAGTGCAAGCATCCGCTGAATCTGACAAGGTTATATGTATCCGGATGAGTCGAGTCGAGTCTTAGTGTATTGATTGAAAGGTCATAACATGCTTGGATGATATATGTATATTGGACTGTGAAGGCATATTTAATTGCATGATAAAAATATTTTTGGCTCTAGCTTACCCTTTGTTTGTTTGATTGTTTTGTATGTTGTTCTTCTACCTTTGCGATGATCATCAATTTATTGATGGGAGCAGATGCGAGAGGTCCTCGTGGTCAACAGAGGAGGGATGATTCCGCTGCATAGTCTACCCAGACTGGAGTTCTTTTATTTGGGCTTTCCTTTAGGGCCACGACCCATGTTCTGTTTTAGCTTTTGGGTGTATCATCAACTATTGTCGTTTACCTTTGTACCTGTTTGGCATCGTGGTGTGCCTTTTATGTTTGAACTTCCTTAGATACTTGTAAGGAGTAGGGTTTAAACTCCGGGGCCGCTTTTCTTTTATTAATCAGTGGGATGCTTCCTTTAATTATATTTATTAATTAAATGGGGTGTTACATTTATAAGTATAATTTTAAGTACTAAAATCATTGTAGTATAAATTTAAGATGTTATAAATCTTACACCAAACATTAAATGAGTTTGTCCATATACTAATTAGACGAATCTAATAATATACATTAGACGAGTTTGTTCATATATACATATTGGACAAGTCTATTAATACACATATTAAACAACTTTATTAATACACATTAATCGATTATATCCTTTCTCTGATTAGACAAGTCTTGCAATACACATTAGACGAGTTTCTTTATTCACTGATTAGACGAGTCTACCGAGTCTGGTAACTAAATTTTTTGTAGTTACACATTAAAATTATAATTCTCTTTTTCTTAAACAAAATTATAATTTATTTAAAATTTTTTAACTCATTCATTTTTAATACTAATAAAAATTAACGGACACTTATAATAATTTAATTATATTATTTTTAAACATATAAAGTTATAATTAATTTAATAAAGATATATTAATACTAAAAAAAATTAAGACATTTTTTTTTCTTAAACATAATTCTATAATTAATTTAATAAAGATATATAGTACTAAAAATATTTAAGAGATTTTTTTCATTAAACATAATTTCATTATTAATTAAATAGACAAATATTAATATTTAAAAAATTAAGGTTTTTTTATACGTGTGAATACTTGTTTCACTCTTGAGCCGGACTTGACTATAAGATTGGCTACATGAATGGTTCAATAGTTTAGAAGGCTTAAAGTAAATTTATTTTATGATTTTTTTTACACAAAAATTTTCTATTAAACTATCACAATTAATTTGACTAATTAATTTTCAGACTGTGAATAAAAATTAGGAAAATATAAGTATAAAAATTTGTGTAGATGGATTATTTCATTAGAAACTTCGTATCCATTATCTACCAAAAAGCTTAACTTTAACCTTGTTAATTGTTCTATCATTCCATTCAAGAAAAAAATTTCAATTCTTCATTCAAGTATACGTAAAAATACTCTGAAATCTTATAAATAAAAAAATATCGAAAAAGAAAAAGTAGACAGAAAAACATAATTCTAATCCTAATGTAAATTCAACGAATAAAATTTTCAGTACAAATATGTGAAAGTGAAAGGTAGCACCGAATAAAAATCATTTTTAGCAAAATAAAAAAATAGGTTTAATAAAAAGAAAGAAATAACAGTTTCGTTGCAATTTTTTTTTTTAAAAAAATAAAAATAAAAAAGGGAAGTAAGAAAAAAAATATTTTATTTATCTATTCCCAATTTCTTTTTTTCATTCCCGATCTTCCATTTGTGATTACATGTGTAGCCTTATATTATTTTTTAAATGAAAAAATGGTATTTAAAGTTTTATTAAGTTAGACTTTCACCTTTTTGTAAATATAAAATATACACTTCCTTTAATTTTAAATAATTTGATTAATTTTTAAATATTTTTTGTCTCAAAAAAATTTTGAAATTTTTCAAACGGTGCTAAATATATAAAAGTTCATTTTGGTCGTGATTAATTAATTTACTTATTTTTTAATAAACTATTTATTTCTTCTTTTATGTTATAATTTGTTTATTGAATAACAAATAGATAGATCGTTGAAAATTTGCAACACTTATTTTTCAATTGTTAGGTTCCATAATTTTATTGGTTATAGATGCAAGACTTATTCAACATCTATTAATTTATCTTCTTATACTCACATGAGTTTTTTTCTTCTTCTTCTTATAGTAGTTTTCAACTTTAAGTTATTTGTTTTATTACATTTTGCTAAATCTTGTAGGTCATTCAGTGTATGAGAACTTACTAATTCTATAATTAGTTCTGGGATTGGTCTTGCAAGAAATATATCTAGAATAGTGACTAATAATAGTATTGTAGAATTTATAACTCTTACATTTTAATATCACATGTCATTCTACAAAATTTAGTTTAATTTTACTAGCATATGTAAACTCAAAAATGCTCAATCAAACATATCAACCCTATTTCATTAGTTTTGTTTTAATTATTACATCTCGAACTTAAAGGGTTGTTAAATCTATAAAAGTGATACGTTAATACTCTGAAACAATGTATAGAATATATAAAAATATAGATAGCTAAATCACGTTAAAACAATTTGAACAAAAGAATATTTTGGTTAGAAAAAGAAAGTTTGTCACCATTAGTATAAAAGTGGATTTTAGTACACTTTGTGTATATCATAAATTGGCAATAATATAGTATAAAAAATTAGTGGACATACCTAAACACCATTGTAGAAGTTATATCGACCATATTCACATCTGTTACTTTGAGAGAATCAACTATAACAATTTCAAAAGAAAAAATAGATATAAGGTAGAGGTGTTAAGAAATATCTCAAATGTAAAGCAATGTTGAATAAAAAATGAAAAAAGGTGATGGTCCAAGCAAGTGAGGCTTCTTAGGTATTTATTTGGAGGGTGGTTGCAATAACTTGTTGGTGCTAGAGGTAATCGCTGCTCTGTGAAACCAGCCTCACGCAATGCCCTCTTGTCTAAGAGAGATGAGACCTATGCCTTCGCACAAGTCCCATCACCCAACTCTCAACTTGGAAAGGGCAAGCCAACTTTTGGCATCCAAAACTCCAACCAAGGAGCCTCAAAGTTGTTCCATCACCTTCATGCCCCCACTTGGGTTACAAGCTCTTGTTACTTAGCTCGGCAATAACACAACCTTTTCATCCACCATATAAAGTTTCTTTTCTTTCACATTCCACACAATGTGGGACTTTTACATTACATTACATAAATGGTAAACTATACCAACCCTTATGAAAAAATATGGTTCAAATGCATTAATACACATTCGCAACCTTGTATCTCTTTACATTTCTTAACAAAAGCATCTTACCGTCTCTCTTTATCTCTTTTCCTCCTCTCGTTCCATACTATCATGTCTCTTACAAATTGCCATTTTTATTTTTTCTCTCGTTTTAAATGTAGATGGACAGTTAGGTTGTCAATAATATATTTTTCAAAAATATTTTGTAAGAATAGAATTTTGAAAGATGAATTATGAAATGCAAATATGTGTTTATATCTTATTTTAAGATTAATGAAGGATATTCTTGGTTTATGAACTACTTATACTTTCTTGTAGCTTATTTAAAGAAAAAAAAATGAAAAGGAAAAGCGGTAAAAGTTAAACACACCTTGCTTGTCAACGAAGAACATAAAGATCACAAAAGAAAAACAAAACTCAATCCATTGCTTTCTATCATTCTAAAACATATGATCATTTCAACTATTTACTATATTGTTAAGTAACCACTAAAATAATGTCTAATGTTGTTTCTTATTTTGCATCTTTCTTCATAGGTACAATACTACAAATTGCTTTAATATATAGTTTGCTGTACTTCAATATTCAAGATGTCATAAAATAAAAAAGGTAGATGATGGTTCAAGCACAATGTTCATGAATCACTTTTCAAGTTCTAGTAGTCGGGGTTTCACTACACCACTCTCAACCCAAAATCTTAAGGCAATGGGTTTATGGGTCTTTATTCTTATATATTGTTCCACTTTCTCATTTCTAGTCAATGTGGGACTTAAAATCACACTTGAATTCCTAACCGTTACTCCCTTTCATAATTAGGAGTAGGTCATCTAGAGTTTAAGCACTCACTGCTTTTTTAAAGACTGTGTGTACACAATAACCTTATCTAGTATCGTTAATGAAGAACCCATGTAGTTCTTCGCACCGTGCACAATATGAGCTTTCTTGAAAAACGTTGGAAAAACAACCACTAAAGAATCTGCACTTTTGACATTTCATCGCAATGAGAAGGACATGAACGTACACCTTAATAACTTCGAACAACGACACACAAATCCTTTAGAGTTATTCTCTTCGTCGTTTCCAATTAAGCACTTTGAAATGTTTAGTTTTCCTATTATGCTCGTATTTTATGTGTTTATTATGCCTCAATTCCACTTTTGTTCAGCTAGTCCTGCTCATATTTATCTCTTTCAGTAAAAGCATATTCCATTTTCAATTGCTTTTGTCATTTCTTTACTGTACAAAGGAAAACTATGACGAAAGAAAGTCCAATTAAATCATCTTCTTTATTTTTATAAATTATATTGTCTCCAATTAACATATACTTTATTCACTTACTTGTAGATCAATTAGTTTTTCTTGAAATTTTCAATTTACTTACTTTTTGTTATTTTAATGTCGCTGTAAATACAAATTAAATAAAGACATAAACAACTTTTTTGTCTCTCAAAAATTTTTAATTTTTGCATATAATCTTGGTTTTTTTTAAGTTCCTTAAATGAGAATCATAAAACACACAATACGAGGAGGGACGACTCAAAGGTTTAGAAGGTCGGAAACAAACTTAAGAATGATTTTTTTTTATTTAAATTTATTTTTTAAACTTTTTTGATTCAAAATTATCTATTAAAGTATCATCATTAATTTTATTTTACTTTTTCCAATTTCAATTTGTATTCATCTTATTTCATTAGTGATTTCATCTCCTTTATCCACCAAAAGGCTTAACACTAATCCTAGTTAATAGTTTTGCAAATCATTCAAGAAAAAATTTCAATTCCCCGTCAAAATTATCTACAGAAAAACTGTCAAAACTATAAATTTAAAAGTACCAAAAAAATAAAACCGAGTAAAAGAAACACATTTCTAATAGCAACAAATAGCATAAAAGTAATAGCAACGAAAATAGAAAACAAATGAGGATAAAAAGATTGGAATGAGATTCAAGGAATGGAATCTATCAAAACCCTCAAAAGAAGAAGTCTAGAATAGAAGAAGAAAGCAAGAAGAGACAATGAGTGAAATTAGTAGATAAGAAGTCACATATAAACAAAAAAAAGAAATAGAAATCAAAATTAATTATATCAAAATAAAGATAACTAATAATTCTCATTTTCCTAGCCAAAATTATAATTTATTTAAAAATTTTAACTCATCCAATACCATTTTGAATACTAGTAAAACTTAACAGACACTTATAATAATTTATTTATATTTTATTCTCAAACATATAAAGTTATAATAAACTTAATAGAGGTATATTTTTCTAAAATAATTGAGGTATTTTTTTTCTTAAACATAATTTTATAATTAAATTAATAGAGATATATTAATTCTAAAAATATTTGAGGCATTTTTTTCCTTAAACATAATTTTATTATTAATTTAATAGACAAATATTAATATTAAAATAATTGAGAGGTTTTTTTAGACATAAATAATGTAAGTACTTATTTCACCCTTGAGTCAGGTTTGACTATAGAATTAACTACTCAAGCCAAAAATGTCAAAAATGGGATTTGAACCCACACCCTCTTTCAAAGACCAGAACTTGAGTCTAACACCTTAGACCACTCGGCCATCCTGACACTTATGATAAGATTATGAATCCTAAAACAAACCTATAGTTCATTATCATATATGTTGGAAGAATTTATAATTAAGTTCATTATAGCTAAACACTAAACCGATCTTAGTTTCCATTTGAGATTAAATACAAATGATTAAACTTTAATTGTTTGTATTAAATTTTAAATTATTCAATAGGATAGTTTGGAAAAATTATTTTTCATAATTCGCTAAAATGTGTACATTGAAGTTTATATATAAATTTAATAATATTTCGATTCAGACCATTTTGTGTTGTTCTCTGAATACTTGATTGTGCTCATGAGTAATCACTTTCATTTGGTGTACTTCAGAGACCAATGTGAAATATTTCAAAAACTTTATCAAATTTTTTATGTTAGACTTCTTCGTATACGTATTAGCAAATTATGAAGACAGTGTATATGTATATATATATATATATATATATATATATATATATTAATGGGTAGAGTTTCATCTTGTGAGAGTCAAAATTTTGAGATTGATGGAGTTTGTTACAAATATCGATCAAACTTGGATGAATCTTTGTGAATACAAAATATGCTTAAGAACATGCAATCCATGTGAACGGGACATATTTGTGTCCTTGTGTTCATTGTCTTAATCAAATACGTTAAGACTTAGGCACAATGTGTGATCATCTATTAATCTTTGGTATATATTGAGGAGTTTTACAGTTTGGAATTGGCATGGAGAAGTATTACACTAGCCTACGATGTCACAAGGAACAAATTCTAAAGACGAATGGATGAGTGGTCATTTAGGGGACATGATACATGATGTTGGTGAAAAAGAATTGGGAAGAGATCTTATATGGTTATCGTAAGTGTGATTTAGAGGAATAGTTATTCACATGATGTGTTAAATTTACACAATTGTCGGCAAATTTGAAATTGTTCAGTTTAAAAGCAAGGAATTGATGGACCGATAAAAGTTTTCATAGAATTGTTGGAGTTGTTGAAGGAGATGGTTCTAGAAAATAACGTGTTACCTGATTCTAATTATGAGGTGAAGAAAATTCTATGTCTAATGGGTTTGGAATACTAAAATATACATGCATGTCCCAATGATTTGTATACATAGACGAGTTTGCTTCACTGAAGGCATATCCAACATATGGTTTATCACGGTTTAAAAAGAAAAATTGATGGAAATAATGGTCTGGAAGACGTAGATGGTCCACCTGCTAAGGTGATGTAGTACTTGCTTATAATACTTAAGTTGAAAACGATTGTTTGTCATTAAAAAAGATACGAATAATCTGAAATGGCATTTTGATAGAAGAAAATGTGATAATCTTCTTCGATACTCAACTATTTCTCCACAATAGAAGAAGATTAATTAAACATTTCCATAATCTGGTGCAAAGCCAATAAACATTTCAATTATATATATATATATATATATATATATATATATATATATATATATATGATTCAGAATATATTAAAATAATGTGATTAAAAAGATCTTGGATGAACTAATAAATAAGATATAATTTTTATAAATATTTACTCATTGAGGTTGGTATTAACATATATATTTTTACATTTGTTGAAATGATTGTCTTGATTTTACGGCATAGAAATTGCTTAGACGTTAAAGAATTTTTTATTTTTTGACAAAGATCATTCATCACATAGTATTTCAAAATATCGCCACCTAAAGTTTGGAGAGGAATTTCATGATAAAAAATATGACATCATCGAGATTGTAACATCGTACATATTGTTATAAATCTCTTTTTTCCCTAACGAACATAATCCAAAAGAAAAAACACCGTGTGTTATCGCTAATTATGATGGGAAAATTTGTTACAAAAATGTTAGTCACTTAAATGAATTCTAAATGCCAAAGAGAGTAATAAGTTACTAAAACTTGATAAGTGATTAATAAACATTGTGCTTGAATTATCTACCTTTTATTCTCTTATGAAATTATAAATATCTAAAATAGAGAAAATTATCTATTAAGAAAATCTCTAGTATTGTATATGAGAAGAAAGATGCAAAGTAAGAATTAACATCATACATTATTATAGATGTTACCATACACTACACCATAAATTAGTAAATAATTAAAGTGATCATGACCATATTCAAAACAAGCCCAAAAATGGATCAAGTTTTTTCTGATCTTTATGTTCTTCATTAAGAACCAACGTGTCACTTGGACCACAAAAGATGAGTGTAGTGATCGCGGAACATACAACAAACACCCTTATTATTCTCAAATAAATCCTTAGTCAATTGAAGAATTGTGCTTCTTACAAAACACCCTTTTTGGTACATCATGTACCTCTTCAAAGAGGGGTGAAGTGTCAAGAATTCTAAAGAGTTTGGTGAGTTGATTATCTACATCAATCATATTAATGCCACTAATCATATTAATACTCTAAAGCGCATGTCCCATCACCTTAATGCCCCCTCTAGGGTTACAAGCTAGCGCAACCTAGCTCGGCGATCCGCATAGATTGCCAGAGGTTTATAAACAATAAGATCCTCCTTTAACTGTCTGATGTGGGACTTGAAAAGGAAAGACTGTGATGAGTGATAAAGTAATAACTTCACTCTTTCCCTCCTTTACATCTCTACACAAATCCACACTCTCAATTATTCATCAAATCTATAAAACTGCAAACAAATAATAAAAAACAATAAGGTTTGTTTGTATTGCGTTCACACCATGTTCAAAATAAGGTTAGAAATAAAATAATCTAAACCTCTTAAAGCTGCTTATTTTTAATTGATAAGATAAAATTATCAGATTGCATCACAATTCAAACATCAGATCTGTCTGCAGTAAACAAAACTGCCACTTCCATGTATGTGTCGTGAACTTGGACTACACATGAATGTCCTTCCAAGTGTTTGCTTCAGAAAAATAGATTAGTCTTGTTTGTTTTAGTCTCTGCTAATGTGATTGCATGTGTACCCTTATATTTTTAAGAACAATTTTTCTTTATTTCTTCTAAGCTTTTGTTCATCTTTTTTCTTGCTCATTATCTCAAAATCAAACTACTCTAGAGTAATTTGAAATTATTGTACTTATTTTGTAAGCTACACTCAAGGTATGCAGAGTTTCCTTAGCACTATTTTGTGTTAGTTTTTGTTGAAACTACATGTACAACCCTCGATATTTCAAGGATGTCAAATTTGTTTTTTTTCTTTTTCTAATGCTAAAAATTAGTTCCTTAATTAAGCTCAAAAGCCTTAAGAATCACTAATTAAATGTTTAAAATCCAAGTTGTGATGAAACAAGTTGCTATCAATATGCTTTTTTACTAAAAATTTTGATACCACCTGTACCTTTGTGTATATGTAATATATATATATATATATATATATATATATATATATATATATATATATATATATATATATATATATATATATATATATTCTCACTTAAAAATTGAATTTATTGATAAAAACCTTAGTTTGGATTTAAGGCTGTGTTCTTTTGGGTGGATGTACTATTTATAAGGGATGGGAAAAGATGATTAGGAGGTAAGTAATGTATTCTGTTCGAGGGGATACAAGGTGATGGGAGGAGATTATTAGAGGGATGGACTGAAAATTCAATCTCGTCATATATAGTGAGATTAGAGGGTGACACAATTACCAAATTACTCTTCATTATTTAATTTTTATTACATGTCATTTAGCGATTAAAATCAATACACGCGGATGATTTTAGTTCACTTTCTTAATTCTATGTTAACGATAATAATAATTTATTATGGTTATAATAAAAAATTATTACTTCTAAAATAACTATTAAAAAGAAAAAAAAAATGTTTCCATGTAAATTAATTATTTTCCACCTTATATATTAAATATATTTTTATACAAAATATATTGTATTATTCATTTTTTATAAATATTTTTTTAATATTTTCAATAATTAATAAAATTTATAAAATAATTTTAAATTATTTACATATAATTTTATATTATCTATAACAATAGGGACATTTTGATAATCTAACTTTTTTTTCTATTAAATTGTTTTTTAATATATCACATCAGTCAATTCAATCACAAACTTTCATAGACTTCACTCTATAATCCACTTTAAAATCACCTTTGAATCACTTAAAAGAAATAACATCAACCTCACCCTCTAATCATTTCGATCTCTTCCTCTCACTCTCCCTCTAATCCTTCCCCTCAAAAGAACACAACCTAAAAGTCACCTTAATGGAATTTAAGAATTACTTTATTAAATTTATTCTATTATAATTAAGACATGTAGAGTGTTAACTCTGATAAATTTACTTGTGGCGTGAGAGTATATATATATATATGAAATTTAACATCTTGTTTGTTTAAATTTTGGGATATGAATAATTACATATGTTATGCTACAAAATTTTCAGTACAAATATGTGAAAGTGAAAGGTAGCACAGAATAAAAATCATTTTTAGCAAAATAAAAAAATAGGTTTAATAAAAAGAAAGAAATAAAAGTTTCGTTGCAAATTTTAATTTTTTTTTTCAAAAAAATAAAAATAAAAAAGGGAAGTAAGAAAAAAAAATATTTTATTTATCTATTCCCAATCTCTTTTTTACATTTCCAATCTTCCATTTGTGATTGCATGTGTAGCCTTATATTATTTTTTAAATAGAAAATTGGTATTTGAAGTTCTATTAAGTTAGAGTTTCACCTTTTTGTAAATATAAAATATACACTTCGTTTTAATTTTAAATAATTTGATTAATTTTTTTTCAAAATAAAATTAGAAAATTTTCAAATGGTGCTAAATATATAAAAGTTCATTTTGGTCGTGATTAATTTATTTACTTATTTTTCTATAAACTATTTATTTTTTCTTTTATATTATAATTTGTTTATTGAATAACAAATAGATAGATTGTTGAAAATTTGCAACACTTATTTTTCAATTGCTAGGTTCCGTAATTTTGTTGGTTATAGATGCGAGACTTATTCAACATTTACTAATTTATCTTCTTATACTCTTATGAGTTTTTTTTTTCTTCCTATAATAGTTTTCAATTTTAAGTTATTTGTTTTGTTACATTTGGCTAAATCTTGTAGGTCATTCATATACTAGGATTATTCAAGAATTTACTAATTTTATAATTGGTTGTGGGATTGGTCTTGCAAGAAATATATATAAAATAGTGATAAATAACGATATCGTAGAATTTATAACTCTTACATTTTAATATCATATGTCATTCTACAAAATTTAGTTTAATTTTTACTAGCATATGTAAACTCAAAATTGCTCATTCAAACATATCAACCCTATTTCATTAGTTTTGTTTTAATTATTACATCTTAAACTTAAAGGGTTGTTAAATCTATAAAAGTGATACATTCATACACTTAAAGGGTTGTTAATACTATAAAAGTGATACATTAATACTCTGAAACAATGTATAGAATATATAAAAATATAGATATCTAAATCACATTAAAACAATTTGAACAAAAGAATATTTTGGTTAGAAAAAGAAAGTTTGTCACTATTAGTATAAAAGTGAAATTTAGTATACTTTGTGTATATCATAAATTTGTAATAATATAGTATAAAAAATTAGTGGACATACCTAAGCACCATCGTAAAAGTTATATCGACCATATTCACATATGTTACTTTGAGAGAATCAACTATAACAATTTAAAAAAAATAGATATTAGAAAGAGGTGGTAAGAAATATCTCAAATGAAAAAATGCTGAATAAAAAATGAAAAAAGGTGATGGTCCACTATTGGGAGGTAGAGGGTAGAGGTAATCGCTGCTCTGTGATGAGACTTATGCCTTCGCACAAGTCCTATCACCCAACTCTCAACTTGGAATGGGCAAGCGAGCTTTTAGCATCCACAACTCCAACCAAGGAGTCTCAAAGTTGTTCCATCACCTTCATGCCCCCACTTGGATTACAAGCTCTTGTTACTTAGCTCAGCGAGAACACAACCTTTTCACCCACTATATAAAGTTTCTTTTCTTTCACATTCTTCACAATGTGGGGCTTTTACATTACATTGCATAAATGGTAAACTATACCAACCCTTATGCAAAAGTATGGTTCAAATGCACTAACACACATTCACAACCTTGTATCTCTTTACATTTTTTAACAAACACATGTTAGCGTCTCTTTCTCTCTTTCCCTCTTGTTTCATACTACAATGTCCCTTACAAATTTCCATTTTTATTTTTGTCCTCGTTTTAAATGTAGATGGACAATTAGGTTATCAAATATTTTGAAAAAATAGAATTCTGAAAGATGAATTATAAAATTTAAATATGTATTTATATCTGATTATAAGATTAATGAAGGATATTCTTGGTTTATGAACTATTTTTACTTTTTAATAGCTTATTTTATGACAAAAAAGAAAAGGAAAAGAGGTAAAAGTTAAACGCACCTTGCTTGTCAATGAAGAACATAAAGATTACAAATGAAAAAAAAAAACTCAATCCATTGCTTTCTATCTTTCTACCATATATGATCATTTCAACTATTTACTAGATTGTTAAGTAACCCCTAAAATAATGTCTTATGTTATTTCTTATTTTGCATCTTTCTTCACAGGTACAATACTACAAATTGCCTTAATATATAGTTTGCTTCGCTATAAGAAAACATTATTAAATTGTCAGAAGTGGGATTTGAACCCACGCCCTCTTTCGAAGACCAGAACTTGAGTCTGGTGCCTTAAACCACTCGGCCATCCTAACACACATGTAAGTCACAAGCTAGTACTACCTAACTCAGAAAATGACTCTCTTATCTTTTTGCGTACCAATATAAATTAAAAAGGTATAAAATGAAAAAGAAAATATATTACAAGCAAAAAATCATGAGAAAACATTATTAAAATTTTAGAAGTGGGATTTGAACCCACACCCTCTTTTAAAGACCAAAACTTGAGTCTGGTTCCTTAGACCGCTCGGCCATCCTAACACACATGCAATTCACAAGCCTAGCCCATATATAATATCTTTATATTTTTACTAAGGCTATATAAGAAACCCTAAAAGGAATATTGATTGATGGCATTCAAATAGAAAAATTATGAATATGATTGTCTAGTAAAATCGCTTGTTTAATTTACATTGTTTATTAAGTCACTCGATTAATTATTCTAATTTAATTCTAAAGTTTTAGAATTAATAAGATAGAATAACTTATTAATTGGTTTTTAAAGTTTTATAATAAGTCATATAACATAGAAAAATTATGATATGATTTGCCAGTAAAATCGCTTGTTTAATTTACATTATTTATTAGTCACTCGATTAATTGTTCTAATTTAATTCTAAATTTTTAGATTTAATAAGATAGCATAACTTATTAAGAGTAGGTTGAACATATTTAGAAATTTGTTGAGTATATTAAAAAGTTGGTTCAGAAGATTCATATGCTAGTTGTGCAGGTTCAAAAGCTAGTCGTGGTGCATGTTGAGTTCTTAGTTTTCCATGTTTAGTTTTTACACTATAAGAAAATATTTCATTAGTAATCAAGTTTAACAATCAAAAGTTGTTAGTCACTATAGTGACATATTTCGATACCAATTTAAAAAATAAAAAATTATTGGTTACTAAAATAGTCACTATTATAAATAAAAAATTATAATTAGTCACTAAATTGGTCAGGATTAATTGGAGACCAATTTAGAAACTAAGTCATTTTGGTAGCTATTTTTAGTGACCAATTTCCTTTGGTATTCAAAACCATGGTAGCTAATTTTAAATATTAATTTAGTGACCAATTATAATTTTTTTATTCATAATAGTCACTATTTTAATAATCAATAATTTTTTACTTTGTGAATCGGTATCAAAATTGGTCACTATAGTGACTAACAACTTTTGGTGTTAGAAGTGAGTTAGGCTTAAAGCTCACTTCTAACATGGTATCAGAGCCAAGTTAGAGCCTATCCTAGTGAACTTTCTTGAATATTCTGTTTCACCCGCTATTGGGCCGCTAACGAACCACCTACTAATTTCTAGTCCCACGCACGAGATGAATATACCTTGGCGTGAGGGGGTGTGTTGGAAGTCTCACATCAACTAGAGATAAAACAATTTCATAATATATATATATATATATATATATATATATATATATATATATATATATATATATATATATATATATATATATATAAGTGAGGTGCAAACCTCACCTTACAAGCCGATTTTGTGATGTTGAATTAGGCTTAAAACTCACTTCTATCATGGTATTAGAGCCTATCCTAGCGAACTTTCTTGGACATTTTGTTTCACCCGCTATCGGACCGCTAACGGACCACCCACTAATTTCTTATCTCACGCACAGGAACAGGTGTGCGTGAGGAGGTGTGTTGGAAGTCCCACATCCACTAAAGAATAAGGCAAATTCATAATATATATATATATATATATATATATATATATATATATATATGTATATATAAAAGTGGATGCAATCCTCACCTTACAAGTCGATTTTGTGAGGTTGAGTTAAGCTTAAAGTCCACTTCTAACATTTGGTCACTAAAATTGGTTACTCAAGAAGCATTTTCTTGTAGTGTCATCTCTCTAAATTTAATTCTTAGTTGTCCATGTTTAGTTCTTGATTGTATAGGTGCATGTTGAGTTCTTGGTTGTCCAAGCTCAATTGTTCAGGTTCAATATTTGGTTGTCCAGATTCAGTTCTTCATTATCCTAGTTCAGTACCTGGTTACTTAGATGTAACCTCCACCTAATTTTCCACATAATTTTTTGAACTACGCGAAATGTGTTAAATTTTGGGGTTCTTGTATCTCGCTTAAGCAAGTTCCTAACCCTTTTAAGTCAAGACATATATGCACATAAAAATGAAACAATTAAAAATAAGTAATTAATTATTACAATAAAAATGTAAATATTTAATTGGCTTAATTGGTTTTTTCGTCCTCGTATTTCTTTACATGATTCAATTCGGTCCTTTAATTATTATTTTTTGTTCAATTAAGTTCTCGTATTTGAAAAATGATTCAATTAATCATTTCCATTATATTTAAATTAACGCCGTGTCCATACATGACACGTGTTAGTTCATACTATTTTTCTTTTTAATTTTTAATGTTTTTTTTTTTATTTTTTAAATTTTAAGAAAAGTCACATGCTAGATCATTGTCGTGCAGTAGCGGATTTTGACCAATAACTTTGGAGAGCCAAAATAATATATCAAAATTTATATATTAATCACTATCACTAATACAACAAAAATAAATACATAATTTAATATAATTATAACTATAAAAGAAATTGCATATATCTAATTTTTTTTGTATTTTTAAATTATTGAACTCATTAATAATTAAGCCAAAACTAAAATTTTCATTTATATTTTTTTAATGTAAATAATTATATTGTGTGCAAAAAATTTATCTTTCCTTTTATTTGACAATCTTGTTTCACAAAAATAAAATCTTTCTATTCAAGTAAAATGTATTTTCAGTTCTTTTTTCGAAGATTGATATTAATCAAATATGATTGATAGGATTTTAGAATTTGAATAATTAAGAGTATTAAAAAAATACTAAACTTAAAAATTTAAATTAATTTTTATAGGATATATTATAGTGGCAATTTAGTTACAGAATTATTGATTAATAGTAAGTGAGTAAAATGGCGATAATATTATTATCTTTTTTAAATTCAATTATTAATTAAGTTTTATTTATAATTAAATCAATATTTTTATAACTAATGTATGAAAAAACATGTTAGGAGGGGCCATGGGTTACAAACCAACTAAGGTATGCATCTGATTTCGTGTCACATGTTAGTTTTAGTATTTTTATTTGAAATTTTGACTCAATTGAGTTCCAATCTTTTTTTAAAATGTAGTATCTTTGTTTCTCTCCAACGTGAGACCAAATTAGTAATTAAGTTCAATTACAACTTATATATACTTGTTAAAATAATTTTTTAAAATTTATACATTAAATCACTCCATCTAAATATTCAAATTAATTATATTTTTTACATTTTAAATTTCAACAAAAAAAATCCCTATTTTAAACTTAATTTTTTTTTTAAAATATTAAAAATGAAAATATAAAGTGACACTTCTCATTACAAATATCACTTTACATTTACATTTTTTAAAATATATATTTTCAAATTTAAATTGAAAATTAAAATTAGGACTCAATTGAGTCAAAATTTTAAAATATAGGGATTCAATTGAGTCAAAATTTTAAAATATAGGAATTCAATTGAGTCAACATTTCATATATAATGACTAAATTGAATAAAAGACACTATCATGTGATAATGACACTAACACATGACACTCATACTAACAATTAGGGGTGGCAAAACGGGCTAGCCCGGCCCGTTTTGGTCTGGCCTGCCTGTGGCCCGCCAAAAATGGGTCGGGCCGGGCTGGCCCACCATCAATAAACGGGCCGAAAACTGTAACATGTTCCGTCTTTGGGCGGGCTGGCATGCTGGCCCATCTCTCTTTTTTTTTTACTTTTTTTAATTTCTTTTTACTTTTTATTAAAATTTTGTTTATAAATTTATTTTATATATACAAATTTATTTATATAATATAAAAAGTATTATTTTTTAATTATTTTTAATTTTAAACATAAAAAAAAAGGGGTTGGCGGGCTGGCCCGTTTTGGCCCGCTAAACTGGCGGGTCGGGATATAGCAGGTTGACGGGTTAGAAACTTCAACCCTGCCCGCCCGGGCCGACCCGACGGGCCTGGCCCATTTTGTCATCCCTACTAACAACAAATCACGAAAAATACTAAGAACTAACACATGCATGTACGAACATGATGTTAATGTCAATCTAGCTAAAATGACTTAATTAGATCATTTTTACAACTATAAGAACTTAATTGAACAAAAAAATTGAGAATTGGATCACATAAAGGAATACAAGGACCAAAAGACTAATTAATCCTAATAAATTATAAGCTAAACATGTATCACCAAGTTCTAAACATAGAGTCATACCCAACAATTATTTTTACTATGACATTGAGTCATTGTCATCAAGGTCATCATTATGTTCGTCTTCATTTACACTACAACATTTTTTACTTTAGATCACGTTAAACTTGCTCACATGTATAAAATCGTAGCCTAAACACAAACAAGATGGATTGGATTGAACCTTGCTCTCCATTGGTTTTTATCTATGGATTGTACAAGATTCAACAATTTGTTTATCATTTGGGGTTCGACATTGGTTGTCATGTTCAGACAAGTGAGTAGTATGGTCCTAGTTGAATACCACCAATTGTTCGTGGAAAGTCTGCAACTTGTTTTGATGTTGACTTAACTCGTTCCAATGTTGAATCAATTTGACTCTATATTGGTTCCCTTAAAGCTCCAAATCTTTATCAAATTTATTATGCATTTCTAATATTGCATTTTGAAGATTTTCTTCATTTTTTTTCCAAAGAATGACATTAATATGAGTTGTCAAGGTTCCATTGTGGGATGGATCCATCTCAAGAACTGCCAATAATGACGTAACAATTCTACTTTTGGTAAGGATCATAAAACTCATGGTATGGAAAAAAATTACCTGCCCCACATTGAATATCAAATGTTTTTTTATCGAAAAAGAGTATAAATCTCCCAAGGTGAAAAAGAGATTCTAATGAAGTCGAACTCTACTTAATTATAAGAGTTTATTGTTGTGTTATTGGTGAAGATCGACAATAACACTTAAGTCAGTATGAGTAAGTATAAGAATTGAATGAATACATAAAAATATTTTTTTATAAACCTTTTTTAATCTAGACTCAAGTGTACAAGAGATGTTCAAAATAAATAAAAAATTATAATTATTTTGCTGATTATTTATCATTTAATCAATTATAATTGTATATATGAGAAAATATCCAAATTATAATGATATAATTTATGTAGTTGAATTCTATTATATTTAATTAGATATTATATTATGAATGCATATTCTTATATAATTGGGATGAGTAGGTAAAAGATTGAATTTATTCATATTTGGTTTGTTAATGAACTCATCATAGACTTATAATAAACTTTATAAAATCCACGAGAGAGTACAGTAGTACAAGTTATCCAAAATATAAATTTAATTTTTTTCATTTTCCTCGTATGAGTCCTGAAGTTGGACTACCAATGAATGTTCTTGGGTGTTTGCCTCAGAAAATTAGTTAACAATTAGTTAACAGTAATAAAATATAAAGAAGAGTTTTAAGTAAATAACATTTTATAAATTAAAAAGAGTATAATAATGAAAACAAACAAATAGGTTAAGTTTTTCGTTGTGTTATTTTTGGGATAGTAATATATTATCTCCATTCCTTCTTATTCTAACACCTAAAATCACATTAATTTCACTCACATCTTTCATTTCAAATTCAAATCCTATAAATAATTTGGCTCTAAAGACTATATAATGCATGTACCAAAAATTAACATATCATTTACATATAAATATATAATGATACATTCACCATTTTCAGATTTAGCGTACACACATTTATCAACATCATTAGATGAAAAATCATTTCAAAGTAACATATTATCAAGTTTTTCATGTCATTGTCTTTATACTTTTTTCAACCCATTTAGAGATTTTAAACCTTTGTAGACTTTATTCTCTTTACCTGCTACAACACACCATTTAAATTGAGTCATATAATTTTTTTCCTCTAATTCACCATTCAGAATTTCTAACTCTTTGCAAACTTAATGCCATTTTTATTTAGAATTTTTAATATTGACACTCAATTTTATCATAATTATTTACCGTTTAGATTAGTGCTATGTTCAGATTTAAAAAAGAAATTGTAGACAGATCTCTTACATTTTATTGAATATTTTTTAGGATCATTTTTTATTGATGACTAAATTACAACGGTCTAATGATGTAAATTTTCTTTTCTCAAATGTAGATGAGAATAAACTGGTTCATTATTATTTTTTTTAAAAAAAGTCATATCTTTCGTCCTTGGATTCATTAAAAATGTTTTAAAGTTTTCATATTAATTTTCTTAAGTAAAATCTTGAATGAAGGATGTTACACGTTTATCAAATCCTATTTTCTCAAAGTTTATTTTGTATTCATTCGAACGTTTGGTTGAAAATCACGAATAACAATAACAAAACACTCGTAAAACCACGATATGTGAAATAATTTTTTAGTTGTTGTAGATTAAGAAGATTAGCCTAGAATTATTAGGAGTACTCGTATAACACAAAAAAATGTTAATAAGAATATTTGTTGTAAAGAGTTACTTGTAGGGATTGCAATATGGGTCTGGCCCATTAGGTCGACCAGCAGGTCTACGAAAAAAATACAGGACGGGTTAGGATAGTGAACCCGCAGGCCCGCATAAAATATTAAAAAAAAAACTTGTACTTGTGTATATTAGTTATTTTTTTAATGGACTCTTGCATTAACATTCCAAATTCTTGTACAACTGAAAAAGTCAAGTATTATGTATTTTTTTAATGTGCTAAAATGTAAAGAATACATTGTGTATGTCATAGTATGAATATGATGAAAATGTTGAATTATCAATTTATCATCTAACTCCCCAAAGTCTTTACTTAATTTTGTGAACTTCTTAAAGTTTTCCAATTTTTAAACATTGAAAGTTTTATCATAAGAATTAAAAATAAATAAATAAATAAAGACTAGCTCGCGAACCTGCGGGCCAATGATTGCAGCCCGCATAAATTGTGCAGAACGAGACGGGCCAACCATCGATGTGCGGGCCTTATGCGGACCGGACCTAAATGGGCCTTTGACGGCCCGCATTGCCATCCCTATTACTTGTTGTTAAGAATTTGTATTTGTTTTATATTGTATGGGTTAACAATTTATTTTTGGTTTAACTCTTGTGAAATGTACTTTATGAAAGCATTTTCATTAATTATATGATTACACATCAAACCATATTGTAAAAGTTGTTTGTTACTTAATATGATTAAGGCTTAAATATACATTTGGTCCCTATTTTTGTCAAAATTATTCAATTTGGTCCCTATTTTCGTTGTTTGTTCAATTTGGTCCTCATTTTTGTAAAATCGCATTCAATCGAGTCCTTTTGGCACAGTGACACGGTGGAACTGTTTGGGTTACGTGTAAAATTTTTGAATATATGATGGCACACGTTGGCATAATGTTTAGTTAAAAAGAAATTGGGGAAAAAAGTTTGAATTATGTAAAAAGATAAAACATGGTTAAGTGAAAAAAAAATTAAAAAGTTTGAATTGAGGGTTTACTGCAGCGAGAGTTATCCTTGAGTGAAAAATTGAAATTGGGTATTGAAGTGATCGAGAGATAGGGAAAAATTAGGGTTTGTGAGAAAGGGGAAAATTAGGATTCTTGGGTGGTGGAGGTTCTTGTTCATCAATTAGGGTTCGCGAAGAGGGGAAATTGCGCTCGGAGAGTGATTTGCGATTGAAGCTTGGAGATTGCGCTTCGAGATTGCGCTTGGAGGTTATCATTCAAGATGGGAGCGTCAACTAGGTTCAGGTTAGTGTTTAAAAAGTTGTACTTTTTTGGTTGATTTCTGTTCTGGCTTTTCGTTTGTGGTGGCGAGACATACTTCTCAAACAGGAATTCCAAATCACCAACTGGATTGTACACAAGTTTCTTGCAAGCCACAGTTTTGCTTGAAACCCTAATTTCTTCCCCAAATCAATTTCACTGACTTTTAAACCTACAACGGCCATAAAATTTCACTGTGCCAAGTCACTGCAAAAAATTTGACACGTAACCCAAATAGTTCCACCATGTCACTGTTCCGTTAACATTTTAACACTGTTTGCCAAAAGGACTCGATTGAATGTGATTTTACAAAAATGAGGACCAAATTAAACAAACAACGAAAATAGGAACCAAATTGAATAATTTCAACAAAAATAGGAACCAAATGTATATTTAAGCCTATGATTAATCAAATTCCATCCAATGGAACTAGGGTTGTAGGTAAAGAGATTGTGAACTCACGTTATTGAATGTTAGATTTTAACATGAAGTAAAATTAGTCACATAATTCCTATATATTTTGATAATGACTTTAGTATGGAGGAATTAAATATTACTTATTAATTTCAAAAGGTGACAATTATCTTTGATCATATATTCTGATATGACAATAAATAAATGTCAAGGCCATAATTTATTTCATGTCAGACTTTATTTATTAAAATCTTCCTGTATTAAGCATGAATAATTTTGTATGTTGCATTTTCAATGGTTAACACTAAACAAAGACTCCATTTATACTTCTTCTTAATCAATATGATTTAATTATAAATTGTACAATCAATATTATTTATGACATATTTAAAAATTTTGCAATAATTATGCATTAACTACAATTTATAATATATTACATTATTTTTAGTTTATCATATTTAAAGTTTGTATCCATTATAATACGTTATACTTCTTAAAAGTGCCTATCCTCATGTTCCTAATTATATTAATTTATATTATCCTTTACAGTTTAATTAATTTAAATAACTTTTCATACACAAAGACCTAGTTTTGTAGGTACAAATACCATTTCATTTGCAAACAGAAAAATATTTTAATAATTTTAAAATTAGATATTAAGAAAATGTCAGAAGTGGGATTTGAACCCACGCCCTCTTTCGAAGACCAGAACTTGAGTCTGGCGCCTTAGACCACTCGGCCATCCTGACAATTTTGTTACTTTCAGCATGCAAACATGTACAATACCTTTTATGTCAGTTATATTTTGTAAACTCAAAGAATATAAAATTTGTAATTTAAATAAAAAATAGTCTGCGTATGATTTGTTAAAGAAATCATTGTTTTATGTTTCCAAGTATATTTTAATTGACATGATTTATCAATCACTTGATTAATTATTTTAACTCAATTTCAAAGTTTTAGATTTTGGATGATTGGAAATTTACGCAACTATATCCAAAACTATGATTAATATATTTATTTGTTTTGTTTATAGAACTTTGACTTCTTTCAAGCGTTTATTTATTTAGATCATCTACATTTACAAATTTTTTTTGTTATTAATGTTAATAAAGATTGAATTAGGATAATTCATCGGTAGTTAAATAAAGTATTAAGCATTTTGGATTGAGTGAGTATGTCTATATTTAGACAAAGATTTAAAGATAAAATGTAAATACTAAAATTAAAGAAAAAATATATTTATTCTCCTTAACTTATTTTAAATAACACTTCCATTCTTTTTAATTTTAAAATAAATATTCACTTCCCTTAATATTTTATTAAATAAGAATCACATTCTATCAAGTATAAAAATTTGCATTCAACATAAATCTTCGGTCCATTTTATGGAATTTTTTGTTTTACCAATACTTTCATTCTACACCCAGATAAATATAAAAATTCTTAATTTACCCTTTTAGTTGTAATTTATTTTCTGATTGCAAAATTTAAGTCATTTTCCGAAAAAATACTTCTCGAATATATAAATGAAAAAAATTTCCAGATCAAACGAACACTAATCACATCTATAACAACATATAAAGATGATTTCCTCTTTTTATGCTTATAATAATAATAAATAGTATTTTCTCTTTTGTGTCCATATTTAAAAATTTTAGTTTTACTCTTTAAAATATTATTATTTATTAAATTTTTTGTAAAACGGTTTATCTTTGCTTCTTCTTTTTTTTCCTATTTATCAACAATTATTCTCTCATCTTTTTTGGTATATTTCACTTTATTTTTTATAAATATAATTTTATTTTATATATTAACTTAATAACATTACAATATCATCACCTACTAATCTAATATCACACATATTTAAAAAATGCATACACACATGTGCTATAGCACCTGTGTTTACACCAGTATGGATAAATATAATATATATTATCTTGAGCACATTTTCATCTATTACATAGGAGGTTCAGAAAGAAACAATTGGGTTACCAAAAAAATCTCCTCTCTCTTAACATCAAATGGGTGAAAGAAACAAAACTATACGACTTTTACTTCTTGCACTCAAACAATTACTAATTGCATCCCCATAATAATAGAAAAAACCTAAAACACCTTGCATCACTCTACTACACCATCATTACCATTGTCGTCGGTGCTTCCATCATCATCATTGTAGAGGAAAAAGACGAGTGGAAGAACACGACAAACGAAGAAAAAGAGAGAAAATATTGAAAAAAACTTATTGTAGAAAAATAATCCTAAAATACATTTCATGTGTTTCAAAAAAACTCTTTACGAAACACATATCATGTAGTGGTCGATAAAGATATTTGTAATTAAGAATACTTTTTCTTCTTATGGCTTATATATATCTAACATGGTATTAGAGTTATGGTTAAAAGCTTATCTCAGCGAGATTTCTCAAACATATTATTTCATCCACTATTGGATCACCCATTTCTAGTCCCACGCACGAGATATATATACCTTAGTGTGAAGGGGGTGTGTTGGAAGTTCCATATCAACTAGAGATAAAAGCAATTTCATAATATATAAGTGGGGTGCAAACCTAACTTTACAAGTCGGTTTTGTGGGATTAAGTTAGATTTATACATATCTAACATGGTATTAGAGTCATAGTTAAAAGTCTATTCCAATGAGATTTCTTGGACATATTGTTTCACCCACTATCGGGCCGCTATCAGACCACCCATTTCTAGTCCCACACATGGCATGCATATACCTTGGCGTGAGGGAGTATGTTGGAAGTTCTACATCGACTAAAGATAAGGCAATTTCATAGTATATAAGTGAGAGTGCCAACCTCACCTTACAAGTCAATTTTGTGGGGTTAAGTTAGGCTTAAAGTCCACTTCTTAACATTGTATTATAGCTAATCGCCTTTTGCATTTTCTCCTTCTCACGATGTCGATTTTTTCACGGTTCTGACTTTCTAGTCTTTCTCAACGTTCTCGACCTTTTCAATATCATATATTTTATTTCTCTTTATTATTATTATTATCAAATATTCTATATTATGATGATATATTAGGCTTTATTTCTTCCCTTATATCATGAGATATTGTATTCTATATATTGGAAAGTTTCTAATAGATAAATATGAAAGCTCTCATTGAGTTGCTCTTTATCAAACACCTCTTGTGGGTATTTGTGGATATTTTTCTTTCTCATGGCTTATACATATCTAACAAGTGGTGTTATGGTGTTATAGAAAACTTTTCTCAACATTCTCGACCTTTTCAATATCATATATTTTATTCCCCTTTATTATTATTATTATTATTATTATTATTATTATTATCAAATATTCTATATTATGATGATATATTAGGCTTTATTTTTTCCCCTTATATAATGAGATATTGTATTCTATATATTAGAAAGTTTCTAATAGATCAATATGAAAGCTCTCATTGAGTTGCTCTTTATCAAACACCTCTTGTGGGTATTTGTGGATATTTTTCTTTTTCATGGATTATACATATCTAACAGTGGTGTTATAGAAAACTTTTTACAGAAAACATTATATGTTTGTTTCTCGAAGATTTAGTCTTGATTGATTTTCAACTGTTGTTCACCACTAAAATGACTCAATATGAATTATTTTTCTACAAGGTCAATAAACACTTGTTTTTTCAACTTAATTGAGGTATTATAACGTTTACATGGATTTTAATGAGAATCTTGTGCATAACAAGTTTGTGTTGTGTTTCTATTAGTTTTTGGATAGAACCTTGATGTAAAGGTGGTAAAAACACAAAGTGGTGGTAAGTGTGTTGATAGAAGAGCACTAAAATAAATAGCAAAAGGTAAACTACTAAGGAAAGTAATGGAAGCGGTGACCTAAATTAAAACAATCAACATTGAATTTGTCATTTTTCTTTTTTGCGATGTTTCTCGTAATGTATGTATTATTTCACAATTTGTCACCCTCGTAAAATATAAAATAAACCAATTTATATTTTCCAACCCTCCCTCGACAGTTACAATATTTGAATTCAAATTTGAACATGTTACATATAAGTGACTTAAAATCACCCTTAGCAGATTTTGAGTCAACAAGGCTTAAGCAGTTGATATCCACTAAGTTTCCATAGCAATTGTTGTTTTGTCCTTCTCCTCAACTTGCTCCTGATTTCGATCAATAGTTGTTATTTTATTTTCTTTCTTCCTCGATCAACATTCTAACAGTGAGAGCGAATAACTGATTCTTTATGCGTAACGTGCCCGTCTTATAGCATTTATCTCATAAAGAAACACTTGATTAAATTGGCTTTCACTTACCCCATCTTTGTAGAATATAATCCTTTATAGTTTACAAGTAATGAAGTTTGGATAACGCAAAACAAATTCCTCATAATTCCTAAAGACACTATTGTCCTTCACTAACACCGTCCATGTACAATATGATGTACTATGGTCCTTTGTTATTCGTTCTTCATAAGGCTTGACTTTCAATCGATTGAATGACATAAGGCTTGGCTACAATGGATTGTATTTAACTTACTTAAGTAGCCTTTAATCTCATAACGTCTTTCAATATCTTGAATAATTTCTTTCTACTTCTCGATACCCTCAACAATGTGTAATTTTGTTGAAGAAATCTTATTTCGAAAAGTCTATTCCTAAATGCATGTCATTTATTTCGAAAATTATATTCCAAAAATCCTGTTCTGAAAATCTTATTTCAGAAATCTTATTCCAAAAAATTTGAAAACTTATTTTCAAAGGAAAATTTGGAGGGTGCGGGAAGATATTGTAGACGTGCAGGCAGTAAAAGAAGAACAGTAGAGTTAAGAAAAAAAAAACCCAGATCCGATTGTTCCACTCAAGCCCAAAAAGCGACAAGCCCAATTAAAACCCAAAAAATCAGCAATCGCTTATCCCGCTTCAACTTCCTCCCTCACTTCCCAATCAAATTTTCATAACACTCCAAAAAGGGCTAAAAAGCAAACCTTTTAACAAATATTCAAATCCCTTCCTCTTCATCATTTTGCTTTTCTTCAGATCTCATAAAAACACTGTACAACACGCTCTCTCTCTTTCGTTTCTTATTTCTTCTTTTTCTTTTTTTTTGTTTTCTCACTCTCTTGTTCTTTCTTCTCCCCCACGCGTTACTAGGGTTTCCGACATTGATTTCCCATAATTTTTTTTTAATTTTTTTTCTTTATATTCTAAAATTTTTAAAATTCGGTGTTTGAATTGAGAAGGGGTTTTCGACGATTCCGATGTCGGCTTCCACGGTGTCCATCACGGCGGCGAACCCGGGGGCGCGTCGGAGGCCAGTGCTCGCCGCCGAGAGGAAAACCGCCACCAACATCGAGCTCCTCGCCAACGACGTCGCCGCCTCCCCCGCAGTCGCGACGTCCGGCGAAGGTGCCGCGGGCGCCGGGCGCGACCTAAGCCACCACTCCATTCGAGGCGAGGCGGTTCTTGACCGGATCCCTCGGGATTTGGCTCCGGTGAAGAAGGTCGCCGGGGCAGGTGGGAACTCCGCATCGCTTCAACCGCGGCGGGCGAGGAAGTCTTCCGTGAAGGGAGAGAAGCCGCGGTGGCTGACGGTGGTGAGCATTTTCGGTAAGAATTTAGTGCTGTTGGTGGTGCTTGCGGGGCTGGTTCAGTTGATCCGGCTGGCGTTGAAATCCGGAGACGGCGATGTCGGAGGGTACGCTGGGTTGTCGGAATTCGAGGGAAGGATTTCGGATGTGGAGGGACTGTTGAAGAAGACAGCTAAGATGATTCAGGTGCAAGTTGATGTGGTGGATAAGAAGATTGATTATGAGGTTAGAGGGTTAAGAAAGGAGTTGAATGAGAAAATTGAGGAGAAAGGGGTGATTTTTGAAAGTGGGTTGAAGAAATTGGAGGCAAGGAGTGAGGAATTGGAGAGGTATTTGAGTGAGTTAAAAGGGGAGGATTGGTTGTCAAAGGAAGAGTTTGAGAAATTTGTCGAGGAACTGAGGAGTGTGAAGGGGGATGGGTTCGAGGGTGGTGGTTTGGATGAAATAAGAGATTTTGCAAGAGGAGTGATTGAGAAGGAGATTGAGAAACATGCTGCTGATGGGCTTGGGAGATTGGATTATGCCCTAGCCACCGGCGGCGGTGCGGTGGTGAAGCATTCGGAGGTGTATCATATGGGGAAGGGAAATTGGTTCAAGTCTGTCAGAAATGGTGTCCACCCAAGTGCGGAGAAGATGTTGAAACCGAGCTTTGGCGAGCCAGGGCAGTGTTTCCCCTTGAAGGACAGTAAAGGGTTTGTTCAAATTAGGCTGCGCACTGCCATCATTCCTGAGGCTGTAACCTTGGAACATGTAGCAAAGGTGATGTATTTTCGTTCTAAATCTAACGTGCTTTTTTTCTGTTCCTTAAATTTATGTAACTATTAGAATAGATGAGATGTTTGGTATCGAAATTTAAGTCTGCAAATATATTATGAATATCCCATGTTTATGTACTTGGCCCTCTTTCTGCCTGTGGTAAACTCAGTTTATGAATTGGCTATTGGATGATTGCCATGCATTAGGTTTATTAATCCTTTAATACATCACATGGATGTAACTATTTTATCGATAAGTTTTTCCCTCTGGGTGACATTTTTGTAAAAGATACAGTTTTTTTTTTTCTCTTTGTGCTTATGCTAGTGATGCTAAACGTGATGGATTATGACTTGGGAGATTATTAGCTGTTAGGAGTTCATATTCTTTATTTTGAAATCAAACACGAGAAACAATTAATGGTCATTTTTGATTCGTGAGAGTATGAAGCTTATTGTGTATGTCATTGGGGTGAAGGGGTGACTGTCATATGTTTTAAGCTGCATAATTTTTGTTGCATCTAATTTCTTATCTGCTAGTATTAAGTTTGTTACTCTCTTTAAAGAGTATAAATTTCTGATGGGAATACGTTTAATGGGACTGTAAACAAGTTGTCTTTTTACATGGGTATATTCTACATTTATTTAAAGTACTTTTTCTTGTCTATATCTAAGAAATTTCTGATGTTGATTCATTTTCTTAGAGGATTATATCAGATCAAACAATCTCCTATAGATTGTGGCCCAATTCTGTGTTTTAAGATTGATTTTAGATGCTATTATAATTGATAGGACCAAAATTGAATACAATAGCACTAATAAAGTTGAGAAACTTAGGTGATGGTTTACTTGGAACTTTATTTCCTGTTTTCAGTTTCTGTTTTCACTTTTTAGTTATATAAATGTCATTTTGTTTTCAATCTATTTCCTGTTTTTAAATATTTGTATAAAGAAAACAAATAAATGGATTTCAATGTTTCCTGTACAAATATTTAGAAGCAGAAAATAGATTGATAAAAGGTGGTATTTTTGTAACTAAAAAGTTAAAACAAGAAGTAAAAGAATTAGTAAATGGTCCTTTTGTTGCTTGTGGTGGACATCGAAGAGAATGATATTACTTTTTAGAAATTCTCCGCTTGTTGATAATTTAAACTATTCATTTCTTCCCAAGTTCTATTTGTTATTTTGCTTATGATGGATGTTCTTGTATATCCATACATACTTTATCTTCATGCCACTGCTACACTGAATCCATTTTTTTAGTACTGATAATTTTTCTGTCAAACAGAGCGTTGCATATGACAGATCAAGTGCCCCTAAAGACTGTAGGGTCTCAGGTTGGCTGCAGGGCGTTAATGGTGATTCTGCAGTTGACATTGAAAAGATGTATCTTCTATCAGAATTCACGTATGACCTTGAGAAGAGCAATGCTCAAACATTCAACGTGTTGAATTCAGGTGCTTTTGGTCTCATCAACACGGTAAGGCTCGATTTTACATCCAACCATGGAAGCCCTTCACACACATGTATATATCGGTTTAGAGTTCATGGTCACGAACCTGACTCGGTTTCTATGATGGCAGTGGAGTCATAATGTGTGCCAGTGTTTTGCTTTGAGTTTTGTCAGTTTCTATGTAATTGTTCACTGTATTTTGTTTAGATGTAGAATAGTTGTGGACTCCTTAATTGCTAGATGCAGTCATTTTTAACTTGTTATTGCTGCCTCAAAAGGATATTGTATCTACTGTATGATTCTGATATAGGCAATTGGTAGATCTTGCTTCTTGCAAAGCAATTTTTTTTCTTGCAATTCATTCTGGTTTTCTCTTGTTTAGATGCTTTACTTCAATTTTTGTTTTCATTATTTTACCCTCCTTCTTTTGAATGTACAAGTTTTTCTGATTCTTCATATATATATATATATATATATATATATATATATATATATATATATATATATATATATATTTGTTACTCGCTTTTTTATTTAATCTGATTATAACTTTTATCCAATCATAAATATTATTTTCGAAAGCTCTTGCATTTTAAAAATTGTGGTTGATTTTCATGCGAAGGGAGGAGTCTGAACTTGGTACTGATCCTTGAAGACTGATAATCTTCGTTTATCCTATAGACAAAGCTAATCATAATTAGACATTTCATAATTTCATAACATCATTAATCATATATTAATTGTTGTCTATAATAATTTATGCTTAGCTACTTTTGCTTCAAAATTAATTGTATGTACACACACACACACACACATATATATATATATATATATATATATATATATATATATGCATCATTCAAATATCATGGACTTTATGGTTCCTGCACTCTAATTATTAAAACTGGCCTTATCACTTTTACTATTGTCTTCATATTTTATCATCATTATAAGCATAATATTATCTCTCTCAGAGCAAGTATTACTATATGTATATGAGTCTTGTTAACCACACTGATAATTAATATATATTAAATTTTATAAAAATTTATAACTGTTTAACTATAATTAATATATATTAAATTTTATAAAAACTTATAATTGTTTAAGGATAATTAATATATATTAAATTTTATAAAATTTTATAATTAATTATGATAATAAATAAAATCTGATCTAATAATTATTAATGTAGTTTCATTTTGTTTAAAAGACAAAAATGCTTTTAAATATTATATAACTAACTGTGTTTAATATTTTATTTAGTGTTAAAAACAATTAAAAAATAAAATAATTATATTTTAATGTTGTTAAAAATTAAAATATAATTAAATATTAAACAATTTAAATTAATATAAAAATAAAAAATAAATAGTGTTAAACATCTTAAAAGTTAAAAAATTAAAAGTAAAGCATCAATTACTTTATTGAATTTCTTTTCTATTACTTGATAATTTTTTGCAATACTCTTATTAATTTAACAAAATCCTCTATATTAAAAATACAAATAATATTTTAACATCTAAAATTATTAATTATAAATATATAAATTTAGTATTATAAAAAAATTTAATTACCTAAATCTTTAATAAAGATCTTAAAAATTCTAAAGTATTAAATTTATATCAGAATTACTTAAAATTTTAAAAATTCTTCTTATTTTCCAGTTAGGGCTTTGAATTGAATATGATGTTTATTCTTAATCTCCTTTCTTGTTTTGCCATTTTCTATTTGATTTTCCAGGTTTATGCGTGATACATCTTGCATTTGGTTCCCAATAGATCCGTAAACATATATTTAATTTTATAAGTCTAACTTGGCCAATCAAAATAATTTTATTATTTTTATAATCGCTAAGAAATCTAATTACCACATTCTTTCAGTCATGTTTTTCGTTCAAAATACTCAAACCCTTGTGTTACTTGAAGAGTCTTTTTAAATTGATTATTGTTGTTTAATCGATTTCGAAAAGAAATTTTAAAACAATTAAATTGGTGCAAGAAGTGTTTTTGTTATTGTTATTTTTCGTATTGGTTATTTGACTACAAAATAACGAAGACAGTTTATGTTTGCTGTTTCTGGGTTTTCATGCATTGTGTTGTGTGAATCGTTTTTGGTTTCTTTTGAAACGCTTGCTTTTAGTTATTTGTTATTGGTTAAAATTGTAATCGTCCTCAGAAAATTTAATATATGATTCCTTACAATATTAACGATTTCTTTACCTAATAACTAATTATTTTATTGTCAAAACTCTTCACCCATCTATAACTGTGTGGAAACGTAGAGAAAGAAGTGGAAAGACAAGTGCGATAAAAAAATAAAATAAAAAACAACATATGAATATTTTAAATGAATATTTTAGGTACCCATTATTTTTAATTTGCTTCTGCATAATAATAATAATAATAATAATAATAATAATAATAATAATAATAATAATAATAATAATGTAATAATAATAATAATAAAATAAAAGATAGCTTTTGTAGATATTTCTCGATATATATTTCAAGATTAAATATGTTTTTCTTTTCGGTAAAAGTTAAAATTAGGCATTCTTTGAAATTTCTGTCTAATTTAGTTTCTCAATTTTAGAATCATGTGAATTTAATCATTTTAATCCATTTGTGTTAAATTTATTTGATGTCTCAAACCGTTTCATGATAAATAACATTTGAGTTGTTTACAATGTTCAACACATTTCAATGTTAACTAAAAAATTATCATGTAGCGCATTTGAAACATCAAATCAACTTAACAAAATCGGATTAAAATGATTAAATTTTCAAAGTTCTAAAGTTGAAAGACTTAATTGAATAAAGTTTCAATAAGAAAATTTGAATTTTCACTCAAAAAGTTAAGGTATAAAAATATATTTAATCCTATATTTTATATTGTTGCCAAAAAAAATATAACAAGATAATAACATGCATATTTTAGACAAACATGATTAATTATGGAGTACTCATAACGATTATGGATTTTTTATTTTTCTCTTTTCGTTTTTATGTTATTATAATAATAAATTAAATATGAAATAATAAAAAATCATTAATATCAAATAAAATTATTTTAAATTTTTTTTATATTAGAATATTTAAAAAATATATTTTGAATATATTAATATAAAAGAAATATTATTTTACTACATTAATCAAATAATTCAAAAACAAATTCCATTACTTCTCATAATTTTTATTTCATTTATTTTGATCTCAATATTCACAGTTTTCTTTTTCTTTCTCTTGTTCTTTTCTTTCTTTCTTCAATCTTTAATTCAAACAAAACAATGTTATCTTGCTTTGTTTCTCTTTCTCATTCGATCCTTAAATCAAATAAAACGCTATTACTTTGCAAAATCATCATCCTTATAGAGAATAATTATATTAAAGTTTGTAAATAGAATTTTGAAATCATTATTATAGAGGTCAACAGCTTTCAAACACTGTAACACATAGTAACTTTGTTAGAACAATTATAAATTCAAACTCTTCAATTACAGTAACCCTTGAACTATAGTAATTAACGTAGTTTGTTGTGGCACACAGATTTCTCCATTGATAAACTAGTCAAAAGATTTCATAACTCTAATAAGCAAATTACAAGTCAACAAAATTTTAACAACACCTAAAAGAATCTAATAATTCAAATTGTTCCTGCATTTATATATATATATATATATATATATATATATATATATATATATATATATATATATATATATATATATATATATATATACTGTCCGGGGAATGACCGATCTTAACATACTCATTTCGATTCCGACCAATAAATATTTATCATAAAATGACGAGTTTCAGTCATGGGTCGAGGTGACGAGCAAAGAATCCGAACAGGATTTCGGCCAAACAAGATGTGGACCGAGCAGAATTTGGACCAAAGTGGTTAGTTTGTTCTTAAAAGGAAGAGATTTAATATCCAACGGAAATATATATATATATATATATATATATATATATATATATATATATATATATATATATATATATATATATATTCTATGCATTACCCTCCCATTAGTTTCAGTTAGTTCTCTTTTGTTCTTTCATTGATTGAAAATATATATGGTGATCACGTGTAGTCTTATTCAGGAATGTCTATTTCATATTTTGGGACCATTTATGGAACTATCATCATAGTTATATAATTGAGACCTTTTTATTCTGTGGCTGAAAACCTAGGCTAGCTGTTTTTAAATATATATGAATATTGAGACAAAACTCAGGACAAAAATAAAGGGAAATTATATTTAAATTTATTATTTTTCCAATTATTTTTTCACTTCCAAAACACATACAATTACTCAACTTAAACAAGTTTTTGATAAAAAAATTCTTTTATTTTTTAACAAAACAATTTCTGACTTGTATAAATGTTTTTATTTTTATCTTGATCATATTATTTATTGTTACTTGTAAAAAATGACCAACTCATGTTCATAGTTAACACGAATTGTTTATTATTTAATGAGGGTCAAAAATAAAACAAATATTAACCACTAGAAATAAATTATGTAATTTGTTTATCAGATATAAAAAACATGTTTAAATCGAAAAGAAGTATATTAATTAATTTATGGATTAAATTGTTTTTAAACCGTATAAAATTTGAGAAATGTATCTAATAAAAAATGTTATGCTTATGAATATTATATATATATATATATATATATATATATATATATATATATATATATTACTTTTTTTGAGATAATTTTTTTTATCTTTCCCTTAATGTGTTGATATATCTACTACATTGCTTAATCAATGTTGGTGTCATGCCATATTAACATGCACTAATAGAAAAAAAGTCTTTTACGTCTCGCATTTTTGACTTTTCTCGTCTGGTATAGGTCAGACGTAGTAACGCTAGTAGTAAATTTACGTCTGACTACAAATCGGACGTAAATTTACGTTTGACCCAAGAGAACAAACGTAAATTCACAGTCCTCCGTCGCTATTGTCGCCGCTGTAGAGTCCTTTGCCGCTGCACTTCAACCAAACAGCCACCACCGCACCTCGAACGTCACCACTACAGTTCCTCCGTCGTGCAGTTCCTGTTGCTGCTGCCTCCACCAAAATTTGCGGAAAATTAGGGTTTTCAAGAATGGGGTGCACCAAAACGGAATTAAGAGAGGAGGAATCAAGAGAGAAACTAACCTTTCAACAATTAATCTCCACCGGTGCAGTTTGAAAAGTGTTCTCATCTTGCGTAGTCGCGACGCTGCGGAGAAGAAGATTAGAGATTTAAGTTTCAATTTTTATGTCTGACGCGCTGTAGTCAAACGTAAATTTATGTCTGACTGGCACTAATCAGAAGTAAATTTACGTCTGACAAGTCCCGTCAGACGTAAATTTACGTCTGACATGAGAAATCGGACGTTACATCTAACTATAGCGCATCAGACGTAAAAATTAATAATTTAATTACAAATTTATCACCAGTCATTTTTTATGTCTGATTCTTGTTAATCAGACGTAAAATCGCATACATAAATTGTCTATTTAATGTTAGTGATGCTAAAGACCATGTCAAAATGTTAATACAAAAATTAATTAGTTAACAAAAACCTTGGATTAAAAAGTTATTGAATAATAATACTTAAAAGTACGAACAAATTTTCATTGGAACTCATTTGAAATAACTTTTTGATGCTTTAAAACTTGTTTAAGTCTTATTTTACTGTATAAATAGCATTGAAAAGTAGGTTACATCATATTTTGACAAATGACAACTTGATATTCCAATTTAGAATTGTGTTTGAATAATGAATGAGATGACATCATGAATCAAATAGGTTTGCTTTATTTTATTGTTAATTTAGCGTGTATGATGGTATGATGATGGATGAAAACAGTGATATTAATTGGAATGTAGTAAAGTAGGAGTTCATATAGTGCCACACACCAACCACACACTTGGCATAAAATATATGATAATAGATTTATAACATGCTGAAACATATGCCACTGTTACTGTTAATGTGTTCTAGGTTTTTGTTAATCTCCATAGCATGATCCGGATGAGAAGGGAAAACAGACACAACTTGTCTCAATTTGGGTCACTGTCGATGCCATCTAGGTAGTTTTTAATTTTAAGAATATTAAATATATTTGTGTTTGATAAATTTACAATACTAAATATTCTATCATCAAGTTTATGCATGAACTCTAATGTTTTATGATTTTTCTCACCAAATGTATTAATTAGTTACTATTTTAAGTAATTCTATTAATTCTTCATGATACTGGTACTGTTTGATGATTGATATTGATGATGATGATGATAAAAAAACTTGATACACATTACTGAAAATATTGTTTGCTAATGCATCAAATACAACTGTGACAAAAATACAAATATTAGAAAGAAAAGTTATCAAGAATTAAGATAAAAATATAATTGTATACAAGAAAATCATGATTCAAGATATGCACATTTTATATGAATTTAAATAAATTATTTCATATTTTATATTATAGGGATAAAATTAAAAAAATAGTAGGAATAAAAGTAATTTAAAAAAGAAACTTACAAAACATATTTAACCTATACAAAATATTTAACCTATAAAAAGTATTATAGAAGTATTGATTGATTTTTCAAAATATTTGTGAATGAAATCACAAGTTTTATTTTCTTTACTTCATCTTTCTATTATATACATAAAGTTTTTTTTTTATATTTGTTAAGAAATAGATTTTAAGTCTAACTCAATTCTAGAAGACTTACTTATAAGATGATGTTTTACTTACATATATACTTTAAATTGACTTTATTTTTAGTAAATGTGTGACTTCCAACACACCGAAGTATACATACGTCTCAAGCTTCAGACTAGACATTAATGAATTTGATAGCAGCTCAATAACATGTGAAATAAGTTCGATAACATATGAAATAATAAACCTAACAAGTGTTAAATTTTACTAGAATAGACTCTAACTCATGATCTGATAACATTTTAAGAAGTGAACTCTAAATCTAACTTAACCCCACAAAATTAACTTACTTGTAAAGTGAAGTTTGTATACTTTTGATTTATCTTATCTCTAATCAATATAGAACTTCCAAAATACCAATAATTTATTAGTTCCTAAATAATACAGTAAAATAGACAAAATTACTTCTGATAAATAAACGAAAACACTCTATGTGAAGAAACACGGAAAAAGGAACAAATACTCATAAGACATTACTCATAAGACATTAGTTAGAATTGTAAAATAATTGGAAGAAGAAAGATGAAAGTGATGAAATCCTTGGATGTGAAGAAGATCTTGATATGAGGTGTTTGAGCATGAAAAGAGGAATACCAAGGAGTGTGTCTGTGAAATGGTGGTGAAGTGGCCCCACTGTGCCACTCGAAAAGCAAATGGTAACCCTCTATTTTGGGGAGAATGATGTGCTTTTTCAATGAACAAAACTGCCGCCATATTTGTGTTATTCTAAGCTGGCTTCGTCTCTTTGCAGAGTGGCGTAGTACCACAAAAGTTAGAGACACTTTGCTAAAAGAGCATGCATGGATCAATACTTTATATATCATCACCATAATCATCTTTCGGGACCATACTACTCTACTTCACCACCTTTATAACTACCCTCACTTTTCACTCTCTCTCTCTCTCTAATGGTGGATGAATAGTATAATTCATCTATATCATAGTATGTCCTTTTAACTCATTTTTTAGTATCATTACAACATGACTTCTTGTGATCACCATTAAAACCCTAAAGTTATATTAGTAATGAAAATAATTTCATTGTATTTATTCATTTTCTTTAATATATATATATATATATATATATATATATATATAT
Organism: Vigna unguiculata; assembly: GCF_004118075.2. Lineage (NCBI taxonomy): Eukaryota > Viridiplantae > Streptophyta > Magnoliopsida > Fabales > Fabaceae > Vigna > Vigna unguiculata. The sequence goes on along the minus strand of NC_040289.1, from coordinate 3,360,369 downwards.
ATATATATATATATATATAATTCAAAAAATTATGCATTAAGTCCATGCATCAAATTTGAAAAGTGTTTATTATTACTAGCGTAAACATATACGCGCTATTGCGCCTGTGTTTACACATTTTTTAAATATGCGTGATATTATATTAGTAGATGATGATAATGTAATCTTATTAAGTTAATATATAAAATAAAATTATATTTATTAAGAAAAAAGTGAAATATATCAGAAAAGATAAGAGAATAATTGTTGATAAATAGAAAAAAAAAAGAAACAACGAATAAAAAACTTTAAAAGTAATAGTCAATTTCCAAACAATTAATAAATAATTATATTTTAAAGAATAAAATTGATATTTTAAAATATGAACACAAAAGAGAGAATCTCTTTATATATTGTTTATATATTGTTATAGATAATCAAATTTTATCATAATCAACCGTATCTCCTAAACATATGAGAAGTTTTTCTTAATTTTTTTTATGTGTGAAAAGATATTAATTTCTTAAGGAATCTTTTATTTTGTGAGATTAAGATTTGAATTTGTAGAAAAAAGATTTGATAAGCAGCAACATTGATTTATCAACTTTGAAAGTGGCCCCCATCATGTGGAGACCAGTTTGACCTTGACTGTGTTGAGTCATCCATTAATTTGGAAGAGGCTCTTTGCTTTTCTAGGGTTTTGAGCTTTTTTTAACATTTTGCTTAAGGGCAATCTTCATTCATGGAATTAGATTTGAGGACCACTTTTCCACTCTTTTCCCATGTACCTTATTTATTTCTCAATGGACCATTTCTCTTCAAAATTCGTGAAACTACGTGTTTTCTAATACTAAATCAAATTGAAACTATGTGCCATACTTTTCCTCCATATTTAATAATAAGACACTGTTTTTCATCAAAATATTCTTCTTTTATTTCATAGATAAAAGTCATGAATGGCCTCGTTCTTTCTTTATTATATAAGGATAATTTTGAAAACATTATAAATTATATACAAATTGATATTATTAACTATATTAGTTAATTACCTTCCTTAATAAATACGAATTAGTTGTCTTAAACATAATTCAAAACAATCTTATTCATAAATATTCCAATAGACATCTCTCAATCCATATGCATGATGCTGCTCTTGATTATTTCCTTAGGAACCATGATTACTTTTTACAAAGGTTGTCATGAAAGTTTCTTAAGAAATATCCATTTCTCTTCCTTGAAGACTAATGCATTTTTCTATTCTCATGATTGTTGAGAGTTGAAAGAATGATTCTTTCTATTACGTAAACTTAATTACTTTTATTTTTTTCCACCTTCTACACTTCAACATCTGTCAGGAAGCACAAATAATAAGACAAAGGAAAGTGAAATAAAAAGTTAGGTTAATAATGTAATAATTGTACCAACTTGATTAATAACAAAAATATATATGTTCAAAGTATTAAATTTTAAGTTTAATTTAATCTTATAAAATTGGTTTGTATGGTGTTTTTTTTAAAGGTACCGATTGTTATTGATTTCATTTTTATATTATAAACAATCATAAGACGGGAATGTCTATCTTAAATAGAATTCCAAAACCCTAAAACAAAAGCAAGTAATCAAAACATCTAACTGAATAAATGAACCTAATAGTTTGTCCTCAAGTTGGATGATGCATGTTCATCGATCAAAGCTTGGAGATTATTGATTTGAATTGAAGACGATAAAGATCTTTAATGAAAATGTCAGCAAGTTGTTCTTTTGATCAAATAGGTAACTGAATCAAGAGATTTTTCTTGTATCTTCTGTCCCACATGGCAATCAATCTCGATATGCTTTGTGCGCTCATGAAAACTTGGGTTGTGGACTATGACGTGTTGACTTATTGTCACAAGACAACAGTGGTATTGGCTTGAACCTGGAGATCGTGGAGAAGATATTGTAACCATTGAATTTCACAAGCAGTAATGATATTCTGCTTTTGTGGACGAACGAGAAACAATACTCTTTTATTTGATTTCTGTGATATTAAGGATGAACCTAGGAACACACAAAAACGTATTTGGCAGCTAAAGGCTTTATAAGTCAAATTTGTAGGGTTAAATTAGACTTAAAGTCCACTTATTAACATTGTAAGAGTCATGGGTTAAAGTTTATCCCAGCGAGATTTGTTGTTTGTTGGATATATTGTTCCACCCACAATCAGGTCGCTATCGAATCACTCATTACAGCCTAGTTCCACGTTTGAAATGTATGTCTTGACGTGAGAGGATGTATTGGAGATCTCACATCAACTAGAGATAGAACCATTTTACAGTATATAAGTAGGTGCAAACTTCCTTTTATAAACAAATTTTAAGGTTGAATTAAGTTTAAAGTTTACATGGCTATAAATTTATTCCACGATATCTTTTGATAGAAATTGTAGAAATCATGATATTCACAAAGCAATGCTAATATAAAAGACGAAAAAAATAGTAAAGTTATAATATGTCAACTACGGTATTAATTATAAATTCAAATCTTCACTGTTACATGTGATTTGAATGTTTTTTTAATTATATTACATTTAAGTAGTTATTAATGAAATAATATTATTAAGTTTTAATGATTTGAATTTATTCAATCAATATAACTGTAATAAAATATTTGAAACCACCATGTAACTGATACTTTATATAATTAAACAAATTTTATTTATTTATATTTTAATGCGTTTGTCTTTTTTATAATAAAGATTTATATTAAAGTATTTGAGATACTCTAATCTATGAACAAGATATATACAAAAATATAGCAAAAAACCTCCTTAGGTATTCTCCTACACCCCTCTAGCTTTTCTTGTTCCTTGTCCAAGTCCTACACTTTTGCTATTTGACCAAAGTACATTAAGAGTTTAATCAAGAAGTTGCCCTAATTTTCGTCCTTTTTCTCTTTGGCATCACCAATGTTTAATTATGCTCCATCAATGTGCTTTTGCATTAAGGTAAATTCTTATCTTGTATTAGTGTGTGCATCTATTAAATCGTGCATTGGTATTCTTAGGTAGACTAATTATGATGTGTGCACAAAGTTGTCTTTCTTTTCCCCTTATGAAATAAACAAGTACATAGGGTTTTTTTCAATTTCCTTCTTATTTGTTTTATTAAAATTTCTTTGTCAAATAAAGTACATGGAAGAAGAAGATGTACTCTATCTTTTCACAGATGAGTATCTTGTACTTGTTTCGTTGATTCTCACTCATTGTACTTACTTTCATTACTCTCATTGTATTCCTTTTTACTTGTACTATTAATCATTGTTGTTTTTCGGTGTCTTAGGTTCTTTTCTTTTTGGATAAATAAGTTTGTTGATGTTTAGTATTTTAGTGTATGTGAGCATTAACATTTTTTCCCCTAACAACTTTGTGTGAACACAATAATTACGAAAATAACTATCATTTAGGTTGATTGAAGACTATATATAATTCCCGAGTAATATATAGTAAACCCATATAAATATTTCTCATTCTTTATTTTAAATATTTATCCCTCTCTGATTTTTTTAATTAATAATTGATCTAATTTGAATTGTAGGTAATTGAATTGATGAAGATTATATTCAATTGGATTGATAGTCTTATATAAGCCAACGTTGTTTATTGTGTTTTGGTTACATATTTTTAGTGCATATATTTGAGTTTAATCATCAATTACATATCAATTGTGTTGCATTTTGGAGGGACATATTATTGGTCAAACCTTACTTAAAAGCAAAATTATATTATGACTTCTATTTTTTGACTTCTAACCTTTACTCCTGACGTGGCTTAGTGTAGACTATTGATTAATGTACTATTAATTTATTTTTTTGAAAAAATATATGACTCATATTAACGACTACTACTGTAGACTATTGATGAATATAGTCACGTCAGGGAATAAAGGATATGAGTCAAAAAATAAGAGTCATAGTATCATTGTCCTACTTAAACTCATGTGCATTACTACTAAACTATATCCATAGGGAATTTCACATTCCATCATCTTTAGGATTCGAGTTTCTTAAGAATGTTTCTGAATTTTCTTTTGAGAGAATATTTCAAACAAAGTTACGAAATAAGCTTATAAAAGCGTTTCAAAATACTTAATTCATCCCCGGTTAAAAGTACATCAACCCATTTGTTTCTAAACTTTTCCTTTCCCTTGTATCCATTTTATGATTCTCCATTGAACCAAACAACCATGTACAAAAATGTATAATTAATCTAAAACTTAAAAAAATAGTTTGAAAAGGAAATCCATAAAAGGGTATGAAATTTTTGTATCTTCAAAATTATGATCAAGAATAAAAAATAAACTAGCAATGAAAAAATTATCTTCTTAAATTGTGTTACATTAATCAATTGGAGAGATTCAACCAATTGGATCATAAAAATCAAGGTTTCTGATCCATAAAATGTTCTACAATACAATTAATAAAATTTTAATATCTACAAAAAATTATTAAATGAAAAAATATAACAAACAAAACATTCTTAAAATATCTTGATGTACATTAGCTATAAACTAGAACCATTAAAAATAAAATAATATCATGTTTGTGTGTGTAAAATAGAGAGCAGGACTAGTAATATAATGTCATGTCTACAATTATTAGTTTTGGATTTTTTTTCATAACTGTTATCATCTATGTATTGTAAAGTGTAGGTTTCTCCGCTTTTATATTACTTTATTATTAGTATGATGTGGTTTTTTATGTTTTTTATTCTTTATTTATTTTGTTTTTTATTTTAATAATTTTTTTATATAACTGATATAATTTGCAAATGTCAATCAATACCTGATGTTATAATCACTCTTAGAATAACTTCATCCTTGTCTTATCTTTTTTATAAACCTACTATTTGAGCATTTATCATAATTATCATAATGAAAAATCAATAATGATAATTTTTGAAAAAAAAAAAAAAAACTTGCATTTTGTATTTTTAATGTGATACAAAAGCCATTCCTTAACACAAGGCAGAAGGTACCTTTTGGTGTCACATTCATAGGAAACATGGCACAGCCAACTATTGTGATTTTATTTGCAGGCACACACGTGGGGTTGGTTACTTTCTCTCTCCATGGACTAAGATCACACACACAAGAAAGAAAGTAACTTTTTTTTTTTTCTTTCTTTCTACCCTTAACGTTCAAACTAGTACAAAGGACGAGGTTCAAACTTCGAAGACAATTCTCAGCATTGAAGCTAAAACAAATGCCTTTTTTCGTTGGTTCTTGAAAACAACCCCTTTTGGGTTTTCCAATAGAGTAAAACAAAGAACAAACCGACGAATCATAGCCTTTGCCACACACCTCAAAAAATAATAATATATCTCAATGAAGGGGGCACATGAGATTCTATTCCATTCTCCCTTTTGACTGTTTCCCTTTTATCTCTTTTCTATTTATTGTTTCTGAATTTTTCATTCCAATTTCTTGAGTAGGGAGGACCCTACTCCCTATTTCCACCTATTCCTATTTCTTTGTCCCCTCTTCTATCCTTTTGGAAACCATCAAATATTTGTTTGGTATATATGTCAAGTTTTATGCTTCTTTGCAACAGAAACTTTGGACCCTTTTGTTGCAGACCAGAGTAAGAGTTCTCAGTTTCACAACGATTGTTCAGGTTCCTTTTTTCTTCCTTTCTCAGTTTATATTCCTTCTCCGGGAATACCCTGTTGGATAATTGATGCTTCAAGGGCATTGCATGAGAAGTTGACTTCTGCAAGGATCACATTTCGAATTTATACCCCTTTTAAGGGGTGGCAATGTTTCTCTAAATGACTGAGATTTTCTTCTTCAGTGAATGCCATTTTTGTGTGATACTGTTCTGATTTGTCGGATTTTGGGTTCATGGCTGAGAATTGATACTTGCTGCACTTCTTAACGTTTTTGGGCATTTGTGAATTCATTCTTTTCCAATTTGGGTCATACCCCATGTATTTCAATAATCTGAGCATATCTGAGTTTGTTTGGTGTGAATGCTTTGAGATGCTTATTTTCTTGTGAATGGTTTAATAATCATGCAATGGGTGTTGATTAATTTCGTGTGATCCCATGGGAATTTAGATGGACAACGAATTTGAGGATAGACAAGAAGAAACAGTTTCAGACATCATACGAAGCAATCAGCAGAGGAAAAAACAGGTTTATTTCTTTCTTTCTTTCTCTCTCTTTCTTTTCTTGAAAATATTGTTTATTTTGTCTTCAGTTTAATTTTTTTTTGGGTTTGTTTGTGTCTCTTATTCACATTCATGAAGATATTTAATGGATGCCACTCTGGAATCTCTCGAGTCATGTGACTGAGTGTGTATTGGTTATGCAATGTTCATGCTTATTTCAATAACTTGATTAAATGTTTACTCTTTTTTTCTTTTGCCAATTAATCCCTTGAATGTGATTTCAGTCGTTTCTGTGGAAAGTTTTGGCCATGCGAGAGAGAAATGGAAGAACAATGGAGAGAGGTTCAAGTTATTCCCTTGGTGAGTTCTACTGAAATTCACTCTGTTTTTAACCAGACAGAGATTGGCAGCATTACACAACATTCTGGTCATGTTTACGAACGAAGATGTCAAAAAGATCGAATAATATTTTTGAATTATGGGTGTTTGGACACAGACATTGTTAATTTCTGTTGGTTATTGTGTTGGAGATATCATACATCAATATGCTGTCTTCCCTGAAAAGGTGGAATCACTACTATCCCATTAAAGAGAATATTTATTGGAATCACTACTTTTCTGTTTAAGAGAATATATATTACTTCTTTATTTCCCTTTGACTTAAGCCCTTTTTTTTCTTCTTCCATCTTTTGTACAAGCACGATGTTTATAAAAATCCATCTTAGTTGTAAAGATCAGAAGATGAGCTGGCCTAACTGATAACTGAAAATTCAGAGTGGTTATGGGGGAACATCCTAAGTTTTTTTAATGTAAATTCACAAGAATGTCTTCATGTACCTGTGTTTCAGGTGGTGAAATAAATGAAGCAAGTTGAATGGATTCATTTTCCTTTTCACTGTTTCATCTTGGCACAAAATATTCTTTCTCACTGTTGAGAGAAAATAAGTGGGCATTGAGAAAGGCATATATACCTTTTCTGCTTAGAAATATGTTCCTATGTATTACCAGTGGTTGTTAGAGCTTATCTTTCCATTTTCCCTTTTGACAAGGATATTTTTTAGAATTGATAAATAAAATAAAACAGATTAGAAGTTGTTATGGCTTCATTGACTTGTTAACGGTAATAATTCGAGCATCTACTGGTTTGTTCCAAATTTGAGAATATATTAAAGTACAAACTATCCTTATCTCAACTTTTACTGTGTGTACAGTCCCTCAGTTCTAGAGGATGATGTTAAGAGCAATAGAATCTCACCCTTCACATGTTTCAGAAACACCATTGTAGAGGTTCATCTTGTTATGATCACTTAGGCCAATCTCTTACTTTCCTTGTAGATGCACTTTCTGATCCATCCATTGAAAATCGAGTCTCAGAACCTTCCATGTCTTCTACTGAAGCAGTTCAAAATCTCAGGTATATTCATATCAAGAATTGATTTTTTCTTTTGTTTTATGAATAAAGTACAATATTTTGTGACCAAATTAATGATTGTAGCTATTTGTATATCAGAGTTTTTGCAGCAACATGGAATGTGGGAGGGCAATGCCCCACTATGAACCTTGATCTGAGTGATTTTCTTCAGGTTCGAAATGAACCTGATATGTATGTTTTGGGGTATGCTCTCTCTCTTTCTCTATATCTATCTATGTATCTATCTATCTATCTCATAGTTCTGATTTTAATCAATGAATAAAATTTTTTAGTTAATCATCAAAGAAGGTCATTTATCGTTTTGGATTTTAACTTTTGACCTTTCAGTCTTGTCATGAAATGAATTATTTGCACCATTTGCCATATGCCAATATAGTTGGTGCATGTGGTGTTGTCTGCTTGAGCCATAAAAATGCTTTGAATATTGGGGAGCGCTTTGTTAGGCAGAAAGGTAGTCTAATAGGAGATTTCTGCTTTACAACTTTGCTGAACTAAAAGGGAAAAAAGTGATTTTTAGATTGTATAAAAAACAATCTTCTTTTAAGAGATTTTTTAGTAAGCTACTCATTCTAGCTCTTCAAAATAATCTAAAAGCTTGTATTAATGATGTGAACATTTTCCAAAAGTGGTTTTATTTTATATTAGCATACAAAGAAGCGTTTAAGAAAAAATAGTCTCAAACAACCTCACTCTAATTCACAGTATAATATATCTTTATCTAATTTTTCAGCTTTCAGGAGATTGTCCCTTTAAATGCTGGAAATGTGCTGGTATTAGAGGACAATGAACCTGCTGCAAAATGGCTTGCTTTAATCAATCAATCACTCAATGGTCCTTCAGATTTGGCTTTGAACGGACTAAAACAAACTGCATCTTTTGGCGGACCACTGTTCTTCCAAAAGCCTTCTCTGAAGAAGATTAAGAAAACTTTCAAGAAAATAAATGGAAAGAGGCTAAAAAGTTGTAACTGTGTTCTTGAAATGGAAAGGAAGGCTGCTAAGGATTTCTGTTTTCGCTGTCAAGAATCGAACTTCAATTCGGACGACTCTTCAACCGAAGAGGAGGACGAAAATTTTCCAATTCCTGTTGCCTTAGCTACTAGCCAGATGAAATACAGTCTTGTTACATGCAAACAAATGGTTGGAATCTTTGTAAGTGTCTGGATGAAGAGAGAACTTGTTCAGTATGTTGGCCATCTTAGAGTATGTTGCACTAGCCGCGGGATCATGGGTTGTCTTGGCAACAAGGTAGTCTTAAGAAGCTTGATTGATTCTATTTAACTAAAACTCATACAAAAAGTTGTAGTTACTATCTACATTACCATGCTTGTTTTGTGGCTGCAGGGGTGTATATCAGTGAGCATGTCTTTTTATCAGACAAGTTTTTGCTTTATCTGTAGTCATTTAGCATCTGGAGAGAAAGAGGGTGATGAACTTCGCAGGAATCTTGATGTCATAGAGATTCTGAAGAACACTCAGTTTCCAAGGATTTGCAAGACACCACATAGTAGAATGCCTGACAGAATCTTAGATCATGAGTGAGCATCTTTTGAAACTAAGTTTTAAGACAGAAATTTCTCAAGTGCTTAATGACATTGAGAAATTTTCATATCATTGGTCCCAAATTTTCTGATTATGTGGGAAATGTTTTCTCCAGCCGAATCATTTGGTTTGGGGACTTGAATTACAGAATCTCTTTGAGCCATGATGATGCAAAAAGGCTTGTGGAAAGGAAGGACTGGCCTGCACTTTTTAACAAGGATCAGGTAGTTTCTTTTGCCTAAGAATGTTGTGCTGATTTGACTATGATTTGTCATTGCTGTTGAGCATTTGGGTGATGAGTTTTTATGGTTTTCATTTATATGAACCATGAAATGGAAGATATTCATATTGATATACACATAATCTTCTGAAAATTTAAGTGGAGTTCCATTTGGGTGCATCTCTGAGTTCTAATTACATTTCTGATTATTATGCATTGTACAATTTTCTCTTTTCGCAGCTTAAAATGGAAAGGGAAGCAGGTCGTGTATTCAAGGGGTGGAAAGAAGGAAAAATCTACTTTGCACCAACTTACAAATATGCCTTTAACTCAGACACTTACTATGTTGAAGGTGTAAAAGTTTCAAAGAACAAAAGGAGAACTCCAGCTTGGTATGTCTCAGTTTGAAGAAATTAAGATATTTTCTTCTAATAAACCTTAAACTTGGTCCTTGAACAATGTTACTTGCATTAATTTGTCTTTGAAATCATCAACTAGCTAACAGTTTCACCCTACCAAAATTGTTATAACCTGCAAATGATTACCAATTTGTGTAAGAAACTAAATAGTTTAACTAATGACACTGTCAACGAGTTCAGATTATCTGCTGTCTTTTGGTACTGTTCTTCTGCTAAGCTTTCAAAATACACCGATGTTAATAATTAAAAATGCTTTTAATATATTTTAAAACATCAAAATCCATTGATGTATTATGAAGATTCGGGTCCAAATTGATTGTCTACCAATCAAACATCACTGTTTGCATGACTTTTCGAGTTATTATGATGAAAGTCAATGAACTTGTTATGCTTAATGGATTGTAATTACACTGTCATTGTATAATCTTTCAGGAACTTTTGGAACCAAATTGTGTATTCACTCTCTTTCTTTCGAATCTGAATAATTGAGAATATTGCAGGTGCGACAGAATCTTGTGGCATGGAAGAGGAATCCATCAACTTTCATACGTTCGCAAGGAATTTAAGTTCTCCGACCATCGACCTGTTTGTTCAATGTTTAACGTAGAAGTTGAGGTTATGTTGAGGGGACAGAAGAAGAAAGTTTCAACTTATAACTTTCAGAACATTGATGATCTTGTATCCACAAGAAGTTCATATTATTCTTGAAAATTCGTAAGTTACAAGCCAAATTTTACTATGATATCATGACAAAAGAAGAAACGACTCTTGACACTGTTGCATGGTGTTGCAAGAGAAAGAATCTGACCCTTGTAAAGTGCATTTTTGCAGTTTAGAAAGTAAAATTGCTCTTAGAAATTCAGATTAGCTTCTGAATTCATCTGTTCATAGATTTTTGTGTTGTTGTGCAGATCAATGCAAATAGATAAGAACAAGCTAGTGAGAATATTGAACTGTTTGTTTAATGTGTAAACAGGTACATTGGTGCACTAACAACAATGATTGCAAAAGTGAACAATAAATATCAAAATTTTGGTTGCATCTGACGGTGATGAAAAGTTTGAAGGTTTTGGAATGCATCAAGAAACTTGTTGCATCCAGAATAGAAGAAGCTGTGAAATTAATGTAATAAAAATGTTATTAGAATTAATTTCTTTTTTTTTTCTATGAAAAAAGGAAAAACAAGTTCCTACTAGCATGTTCTTAGAAAAATGTGTCAATGATTTATTTTTGGTTCTATAGGAAATTAGTATATTATTAACTATATATAACTATATTCCTTGTGTTGCTAGTAGTTGTTTTAAGTGCTAACGAAGAGTATTAATTAAAGTTTTTTTTTTCCTTGATATCTCTGCTCCTTCTATTTTCCATATTCCAAATCAATTGTCGATCGAGATACATTGTTTTAAGAATCTTTACCGAATATTCTAATAAAAGAACCGTAATGATTAATCATTATCCCCTAAAAATATAAAATTTCTAATCTTTTAAACCGAAGCTATTTTTTATTTTTCTTAAATACAATTTTTCTCTCCTATTTTTGTGTAATTTAACTTTGGATCAATTTTAAAACAGAGAAAAAATATTAACAAGTTTGATCTAACTCACAAATTTATCCACATAATTTTTATTTCTCACATTTATATTTATATTCATTGATATATTTTTATTAAAATGAATACGATAAGTTTAACTTCAATAGAGAACCAAAATTATATATTAAATAAAATAGAGCCAAATAAATTGACTTTTTTTTTCCCTCCCTTGGTTTGAATTTGAGCAACAGTATAATTGATCTGTTTATTGCAATTTTAATCCTCTGAAATATTCATTAGAGGAATCCAAAGCTTGAAACCCTACCACCATGTGAAAGTGAAACTTCAGAAAAAATAAATTCAGCATTAAAGCTAATCTTACACTGATGTAGCTTTGGGATTCGTAATCTTAATTAGTCAAACAATAATTTTCCACATGACTCCGCAACCCTTGCTGCATTTCTAAATTTAGTGCAGCCCACTAGCCAGAAAAATTATAGATATAGTTAACAACATGTTAATGTTAGATAATCCATATCTGATATTAATATTAAGTGTCTTCCTATATAGTGCAGATTTAAGTATTTTCACACAAAAAAAAAAAAAAATCATTTTGACATTAGTTTATTACAATAAATAAACTTGAATTTATAAATTTTATAGAGGACTCTATGAATACTTAAAATATTTTGCTAATAGCTTTTTTCTCTTTCTAATACAGCATCCCATTATATGTTTCAATAGTAAATTTTGTCATAAGTTTAACTTAATTAAGAAAACCTAAGTGAGAAATTGTTTTATATCCTCATCATGAACAAGAACTTATATGATATTTAAAAGGATTAAATATTTTTAAGTCGCAAAATTAGAATTTTTTTTTCCTAAATTTGATATATTTTAGTCTAAAAATTTAGAAAATAAATAGATATAATTCTTTTAACATAACAACGTCAAATTTTTTGTGTTAAATGATATTCTAGGATTATATTTGAATTAAAACATATAAAAGATTTCAAACAACTTAAATGTTAATCTAAAATATCATTTAACATAATTAAAATATTTCACATAAGAAAAAAAAAAGAAATATATATATATATATATATATATATATATTTAAAGTTTTATCAAACTATAAATTTTAATTTTTCGTTGAAGTTTATAAACTAAAAATATATTTAATATCATATTTAAAATAATTCATACAAAAATGTATATATAATTATGATTGAATAAAAGTGTAATTAGTACAGATATTTTCACATTATTTTATATAGCAAGATCATTGCATGCATGTGATCAGTTATAATATATATACAGAACACAAGTGAAGAAGAGAAACACATGAGCAAAGACGATGAAGTCCTTTTGCAGATCAGTGATTGCAATTATCTTTGGCATGACAGTGATCCTTTCATTTAGGGTAATGTCCGAAGCTAGGTCATACCCTTCTACACCCTTTCTTTCCCAATCTCATTCTCATTCACTCTTTCTGCAAAGAGAAGGACACAAAATAATTCAGAAGCGTGTGGTAGCTGCTAGTCTTAAATCGATACCAAAACCAATACCAAATCCTACACAGAACAAGTAAGAATTATCCTTCCTTCGTTAGTATATAGATATAGATAGATAGATATTAACAGAAAAGGGTGCATGTGTATGTAGCAGATTGAAGCCAAGCAAAAGGAGCTAAGAAGAGGAAGCTATGGCATGAACTGTAGGTGTTGTTTTCAGGGTTTTAATGTTTCTGAAGCTTCTATTCTTAGGTTTGTTAGTGAGAGAGAATGGTACAGTTCTTGACCTGAGAATTTAGTTTGGTCTTTATGTTATCTTATGTTGATGTTTTTCTATTGCAGAGAGTGTATGAGCCTATAATGTAATGGAGAAAATTATAATAAGCATTGTTGATGGTGAAAATTTGTTTTAAGCTCATTTTCAAAGATTTTTAAGTCTAGTGAAATTCAAGGGCATGAATTCCAATTATTTTGTGACCAACTTTTTTTACTTATTTTTAATCTATTATTGTAATTATCTCTCCATTATTATTTTGATTTTTTTTGGTTTGATGTGACGATATGAAAATGATCGAAATAATAAATTAAAAGTGAATAAAAAAATTGGATTAAAATATCATTATCCTTATTAAAAATATAATTTACTGTTTAAATTAAGAAATAAAGAATAGATAAAAAAGAAACATCTACTTTTATTATGAATGGTCATGTAGACCGCAGGTTATTCTAATTATACGAACTATTTGTTAAGCTAAAATTTTATTATTATTATTATTATTATTATTATTAATGTATTTATTAAATTTAACATGTCTTAATTTATTTTTATGTGGTTTTGTTGTTTAAGAAAGCTAAATTTGAAATTGGATAAAGAGACAAAATTGAAGTGTGAAAAAAAAAAAGAGAACTTCAAAATTATGAAAAGAATGAATGATGAAAAATTAACATGGTTAACTATATTTCTAATCTCTAAATTTTAATGAGAAATTGAAATTTGTTTATCTATAAAACATTTTAAAATCAATAAACATGATCATTTTAACTCAATTATAATTATGTTACATTGTTTTGATGTGACAAACACGTTTTTGAGATTACAATGAAATTGAAATGTATGAAACAGTATAAATAATTTAAATGTTAACATAAAACTTGTTTGACATATAAACGAAATTTAATGTAATTGGGTTTAGAAAATTATATTTATTATTTTTAAAGTTTATAATCTAAAATTTATTAAAGTTACACAAATTTTATTTTTGCGTTAAAGTTGAGGAAAAAAATTTATAAAATAATATTATATAGACTAAAAAATATATTAAGAAATAAAATATTTTAAAAAAACATCTCATTATATATTTTAACAATCTTCTACCATGGGTTACCCTTTCAATAATTCACCATTTAATCATATTAAAAAATTACTAAATTTTTAAAAGGAACTAAATTTAATTAATCAAACATTTTACACAGGGATTGACCTCTCGGTGTGGGACCAATTTCGATGACTTCCTTAACCCTGACTTCTTCTGAAAAAATCATGACAAGGAGTTTACTTCCTCAACCACATATTTTTCTCATAAATTAATATTCCTTACTTTATTTAATTTTCTTTATTTTCCGGAACATGCATTTCGATTAATGAATACTTTTTTAAGATTCGAAATGCTTGTTTCAAAACATTTTTATTACTATCGTGGATTACATGTTTTTTAATCAAATATAGGTTAATTAATTAGTAATTCTGCAATCTGTAAATAGAAAAAGATTCTAACATCCTCGACTGCACTACACAAATATTGTTGCCGTTGCTTAGAGATGTCACATGTATTGGTTCACTACGAACTCTATTGAAAATGAATGAATCCAACCTAGTTCATTTTATGATAAGTCATGAATTTAGTAATCCGATTCAATTCATCACGGATTAGTGGATTAAGTGAGTTAACTCACCAATCCACATAAACAAATTATTTATTTATTTTTAAGTATTCAAATATTTAAATAATTTTTTAAGTAACCCATGAGATGTTCAAGAATCAAGAATCAATGTCTTGAGCATGCTCACCACCAATATATGATAAATTGTTTTCAAGAAAGTGTTTATATAGTCCAAGAAAACATGGTTAATATTACATATATTCTGTCATGCTATTCAACAAAATATAAATAAAAAAAACTACAAATTTTGGTCATGCTAATTTAGAAAAATTTATTTATAAGAGGGTTGGTTGAGTAATTTACTATAAAGATTATAGTTAAAGATTAAAGTATCAACGTATATAACTTGACAATCAAATTATAATTAAACATTGAAACTATTCAAATATTATTAAGCAATATTCTAATATTTAAAAACATGAAATTGTGAACTTATATAATTAGGAGTAATAAATAATTATTAAAAAATTTTAAAAAATGTAAAAAAATATTGGTGAGTTAAGTGGATCAATCTACTTTCAATCTGTTTAAGAGGTGGATTTGATGAATCAAGTTAACTTACAGATTAAAACCCATTTTGACATCTTAATTATTATTGTCACTTCCATCATCATTATTGCTTCTACAAATGAGGAAGAAGAGGGAAAATTGTTGCTTGAGGAAGAAGAGACAAAATGTGAATAAGAAGTCTTCGGCACAAAAATATAAGGTGCATTATTCCATATGATTTTACTTCCTGCACCCCCACAACTTTCTCAAATTTTCACTGTTATGAGATTGTTATGAGACTGTTGTGGGGGCCCCATTGATTAGCACTGTTATGAGACTTTTTCTTTTCCGAACCCCATAGTTTCTAACTTCACCCCATGTCTTTTGAAATGGCCATTTTACTCCTACTAAAAGTGACTCCTGGATTATTTGTTCCAGAAATCTTCCACAAGTTTTCCAGAATTTTCAGAACACGATTTGAATGTAGTTTTCTAGTGGAAGTTTATCGATGTGAGTTATTCATGGTTATTTTCTTTAATTTAATGTAAATACTTTATTCGTAAAAATTGGTACATTTCTCCTCCAATAAATAGGATACAATATTAATGAAACTTAAGTTCAATTACATACAATATTGATATCATTTTTAATTCAAAACTTTAATACGGTAGATTTATGAGTTTTCATCTTTATATAATTATAATCCTTATATAATTATAAAATGACAAAATAAATAAGATGATATATGTTTTTTTTTTTACTTACCTTAGTAAATACTTTGACGTGTTAAAAGTTTACCTTCTTTCATTTTTGTTTCTCTTATTCTATCTTTCTTTCTGTCTCGTATACTTTCTTATTGTTTAAGTTTTCTTTCTTAACTAATATCTGTATCTCTTTGTCAAAGACACGCACGTTTTCTTACTTTAATCATGAAGAAGAGAATTTTTTTTCTCTCCTCTCTTCCTTATTTCATATAATTATAATAAAGAATTTTTTATGATCTATACTATATAAGGAGATAAGGAGGGTTTCCCCTTTTTTCACAATTTTTTAATTTTATTTCTCAAGTGACTTCTTTTTATTTATTTATTTTTAGTTTAACATTTTTCTTAAATTTAATTATTTTTAAAACTAAATAAATAAAATTCATTTCTAGAATAAATAATTTTTCTTTTTATCATTACAAATTAAACACACATACATGTAGTACATCTTAATTAAGATACAGATATTTTTATCTCTTTCTACCAAGAGAAAAAGTTGCAATACTTTTTTTCAAAATTCAAAAATAAATAAATCTCCTTTTTAATTTTTTTTATAGTTAATCATATAATATTTTAGAAAAGTAACATATCATTTAAATTATTTAAAAATAAAATAATTTAATATATTACATTTGAAAAATATCATATTATAAATTTTGAAACGTTCTATAAATTAGTATTTTATTTATTTATTTTAAACTTTGTTTAATTTAATTGTCATTCTCAAAATTCAAAATAATGTTGCTTATTACTTCTTTCATTTCCCATCATTAGTTTCTCCTACTCTTCACTTAGTTTATACATAGATATTTGTCATGATATAGTACTAAAGAGTTAAATATGTTTTTAGTCTTTAAGTGAATTTTAAAATTAGTCCATTTTGAAACTTTAGACCAATTTAATCCTTCATTTTTTGAAATACGTGGATGTAGTCATTTTAATCAAATTTTGTTAGGTTTATTTGATGTTCCGTACATATTTCATGAATTGTATTTGAGTTGTTTATACTGTTTGATACATATTTGCTTTAATGTTAAGTGAAATACTATTATGAAACATGTTTGAAATGTAAAATAAACTTAACAAAATTTGATTAAAATGACTAAATCCACGTATTTTGAAAGATGAAGAACTAAATTGGTCCAAAATTTTGAAATAGACTAATTCTAAAATTCATTGAAAGTTAAAGGACCAAACATATATTTAGCTCTATAGTAAAGTAGGAGTGTTTTTTTTTTTCCTCTTGAGCAGGGAAAGAAAACTCCAAGAAGACCTAGAGTTGCTTAACTTAAGCATGTTATTCTAGAGACAAGTTTTAAGAGTGCACACAAAGTGTAGTATTTTCTGATGACTGCACTTCACGAGGCACAATATTTAAAGATTTTGATTCAGTCTTTTTAAACCAAAGCCATTTGCCTCACCTTGGTTTGAGCAACATTCATGAGTTGATTGCAGTTGTAAACCTCTGAAACAGTAGAATCCAAAGCTGCCAACCCACCAACTGTAAATAAAGCACGTTCCACATCACGTGACATGCACCCCACAAACCCCGTAATCAACAACGTTCATCCTAATCTCATGCTGATTTAGCTTTGGGACTTGTAAGTTCATCAATTAGTCAAACATCTCTCACATGACACCCCCTCACCCCTTCACTGCATTTTCAAATTTGGTCCAACCCACTACCCAACAAAACTATTAATTTATCATCAATATTGCATACACGTAATCAATATATTCATATGTTAAATATATTTATAGTTTTTTATCGAAAGAGTAATGATAAGATCAAATTATAAAAATTATAATACATGAGTGAGTGTAAATCTTATTTTATAAGTCGGTTTTATAGGTGGTTGAGTTAGGTTTAAAGTTCATTTCATAACATGGTATCAGAATCATGAGTTAAAGCTTATCTTAGCGAGATTTGTTATTTGTTCGGCTTATTGTGTCATCTGCTATAAAAAAAATTGTTGTTTGTTGGACATATTGTTTCACTTACCATCGGACCACTCATTAACATCATTTGGCTTGTAAATTTGGATATGATGATTATATCTAGGTTAAATATGTTTTTGGTCTCTTAAGTTTCAGTGAAATTTAAAATTAGTTACTCTTTGAAACTTTTGACCAATTTAGTCCTTCATCTTTAGAAATGCGTGAATTTGGTCCTTTTAATTAAATTTTGTTAAGTTTATATGACATTTCAAGCACATCTCATAATAGTATTTAAATTGTTTACACCATTTGACATATTTCCGCTTCAATGTTAACTCAAATATTATAATTTATCATGTTTGAAACGTCAAATGAATTTAACAAAATTTGGTTAAAATGACTAAATTCACGCATTTTTACAGATGAAGGACTAAATTGGTCAAAAGTTTCGAAAAGAGACTAATTCCAAATTTCGCTGAAACTTGGGGGAGAAAAAACATATTTAACCCTTATATCTATTTACTTTTAAAGTTTGAAGATAAAAGTGTATCAAAGTTTTGAAATAAGATTTAGAAGTTTAGGGATTAAAAATTTATTTAATCCATGTATATATATAAACTCTTATCATTGCAAGAAGCATATATAGAGGAAGTGAAAGACATCCTCCAAGTCAGAAAAGACCATGAATTCCTTATGCAGTACAATGATTGCCGCTATCTTTGCCATGACATTGATCCTTTCATATGGGGTGATTATGTCACAAGCTAGGGTTCTTCCTTCTTCATCCTTAGTTTCAAAAGTGTCTCAAACTTCCCATTCTCTTTCACATTCAAATTTTCACACAGAAGAGCAAAAATCATCTCAGAAGCCTGTGGTAGCAGCAAAAAAACCACCAATCAAACAAAATCCAACTGTTCCTGAGGTAGCTGCTAACCTTAGAAGGATACCACCTAGCAGACCAAATCCTACGCAGAACAAGTAACATTCCCCTTTTCCTCACAAGTGTTTGTTCATTGTGGTTTCATAATATCTAGAAATTTGATCACAAAGGGTGCATGTGTAGCAGGTTAAAGCCTAGGATAAGAGGCTAATTTGCAGAGGAACTGATGCAATGGATTCAAGCTATATACATCAAGATTCAACCAAGTTGCTCTAGTTTTGCTTTTGTTTCACTTTTTTTTTTTAGTTTTTTACTGTTTCCCAGATTCAAATTCTTAGGTTTTGTTAGTGATGATGACTTTAGATTTTTCTTTGTTTTTTGTCTTACTTTTGATGCTTTAGATTGTAGAGAATATAGCATATTATGAATGTAAAGGAGAAAAATAATATAGCCATGTTAAGATTGTTATGGGCACCACTAGATTCAAAAACTATTTTCTTTATTTTACTTTTCTCAAAGTTTTGGAAAAGAGATTAGTTTGCATTAGCAGTTGTAAACTTGTAAAGTAGCTTCTTCATGTTATTCTCAGTATAATGTTTTGGATTTGGTTCTTCTATTTTTCCTTCACCTTGTTAGATAAATATAACCTTTATTATATAGAGTTTTCAAAAGGGTTTCTTGAGAATATTTGGATTTTTCATGAACTAATTGCAGCTGTTTAGTAACACTTGTTTATAAATATTTTCTATAATATGAAGAAGTAGGATCAAACTGTAATTATCATATTAAATTTTAAAACCTTGAAGATGAGCACATGGGACTGTCATCTACTACAAATTCCTTTAATTAATTAATGATTATAAATTAAATATACTCATTTAATTCTTATACTTAAAATACATTTTACTTTTAATTTTTTATATTTTAAAATTATTTATTGAAACATTTATATATATTATTTAAGTTATCTAATGATGGGTTTATTGAAAATATGTTTTAGAAATTTATTTTTCTTCATTGAAATGATTTTTTTATGAATATAATAATATTTAGAACATCAAAACACTTTTATTCATTATTCTAATTTATTATACGAAATTTATTGATAAAATATTTTAAAATGTATATTATGATCACATGTCCCCTATTTCTTGCTTGCTGGACTCATTTTCTCTATTTTTTTTATTTTATTTTTTACTTTTATAATTAGTTTGTTGCATTAACTATAGTGCTTTGTTTTATTTCCTATTTGTATCGAGGGTTGAAGCGATTGCATAATCAGTTAATAAAGGTGTTGAAGTTAACTTGAAGAGATTATTTTAGTACATAACAATAATGGTTTTAATTTACTTTTAGAATTAAAAATATATTAAAGAATTAATAAACCTGTATTACATTATATAAAAAAAATTACTTTATTGTTTTCAGATATATCATTACTCATACAATCTTCGGGATAGTAATCTTTTTATCACTTATTCAAATAAGTTTTTCAAACTACTTTTAAATGTTGTTTGAGATATTT
The DNA here is from genome assembly GCF_004118075.2 of Vigna unguiculata. Taxonomy (NCBI): domain Eukaryota; kingdom Viridiplantae; phylum Streptophyta; class Magnoliopsida; order Fabales; family Fabaceae; genus Vigna; species Vigna unguiculata. The sequence goes on along the minus strand of NC_040289.1, from coordinate 3,340,044 downwards.
TATATTATAAGTTATTGAATTTATTAATTATATTATTTTCTAAAATTTCTTCAATTCTGTTATTATAATTGTTTATGAGTAAAATATATTGTTAAAGAATGAAAAAAAAATACATTAGGTGCCCAAAGAGAAAAAGATATTAAAGACATAAAACTAGGGAAAATGAGAATTTTGAAACGTAAAATAACATAACACAACATGAAATGTTTTTCAAAAGTCTCAGTTTTGTATCAAATATCATAGTACTCAATAATTTTTCTTTTTACTAGTAAAGAAAAAATATATATTCATGAATATGGAATTCAGACATTTCAACCCTTTTACATAATATTTTAAAAAATATTATAATAGTATGTCAATTTAATTGTATTTTCTTGCCAATTCTACCCTAAACAAAATATATTCCAAACATTCTCGGTACACAAGATAAATCCCCTTTTGAGCCACTCAGTCAAATTATTATAATAGTATGTCAATTTAATTATATTTTCACACGATTGCACCAAATTTCAGGAAACAACACTAATCTAATACACTTTCTTACACTAATATATAAAATAAAAAAAAAATAATTACTAAAATAATTACTATTATAAATAAAAAAATTATAATTGATCGTTAAACTAGTCACTAATTAATTAGAAATTAATTTAGAAACAATTTTTTTTAGCAAAATCCTTTATAGCTAATAATTAATGATCAAATTTTCTTTTGTAGCTAAAACTTTGGTATTTATATTTTAAAAATAAATTATAATAAATAATAATTTTTTATTTTCATAATTGATATTGATCTAAGTAATTATCAACTTTTGATTATGAAAATTTGTTGTTAGCAAAACATTTTATTGCAGTGTTAATACCTAATTTTATTTGGATAAAAAAAAATTATTTCCACAATAATAAAAAAAACTATGTATTTATTTAATTCCAAAAATGGAAAATAAAAAAGAAGTGAAATAAAAATAACAATAAACATATAATTAAAAAAAAGACTACTTTTCACACCCACAAGTTTTCGCTTTACAACCTCCAGCACATGGCCCAATCAACCTAGGATCTAAATAACTCTTTACACCTTCCGTTTTCATTTTTCTTCACCTCTTTCTAATGGACTAACAACTCAAACCACATTATAATATACATCGGATTTTCTTTTTATACATTTTTTACATCCAAACCTCCCTATCTTTCTTTTTACACCTGTTTTTTTATTTTTATGGGCCAGTTGTCTAATTCAGTTTTACATCCACATCCCGTTATTTTTCTTTTTCATACGCCATTTACATATTGCATGTTACGCGTTGAAATTTGAAAAATTATGTAAACTTGGATTTATGGCAGGTGCAAAATATATACAAAAACACGTGTTTTGAAAATTGTTTTTGTATTTTGAATTGAATATTTCAGAATATATTTTCAAATCTGAAAATATCTTCCATAACATCTAATCTGAAATACAAAAAGAAAATTAAAAAATAAGTGTTCCTGAACGTTTCATATATTGTTACAGTTTTTTTTTTTTTTGTTTTACTTTTAATTTGTCTTTCCATCACATTTATCAATAATAATTAGAAAAGATAAAACGGGTCACTCTCTTTCATTGTATGTTGTCTTGACAGTTTTTTCAAAATTTTATATAAACTATTTAATCATGTAAATATTTTTTAAAGTTTTAATTAATTAATCAATTTCTTTAATTAAATAAATTAAATAAATTATTACATTTATATTTAATAATTACTCTATTATAATTAATAATTACAACTTAATTTTTAAGTATTAATGATTTAAATTATAATATTATTATATATTTAAATTAAAATTTTGAAAATAATATAATATAAAAAAATTAATCTTTTAATTTATCATTTATTTTAATTTTAGAAAGAAAAAAAGACTGGATTCACCTAATTTGTTGTCTCATTATTTTGACAAACTTGATATAATGAGTCAAAATAATACACACTAGTTAAAATTACAACTAATCAATAAATCATGACCCACTTTCCCAAACCCTAATGACAATGGAAACAAATTTCTTTAAATGATTCATTAATAAATATTTAATTTGCATAACATATTATTACAATAATAATGATAATAATAATTATTAACTATTATTATTATTATTATTATTATTATTATTATTATTAAAACTTGTTCTGAAACACAGTAAAAAGAATTGAACAACTTATGTAAGAACAGAAAAAAGACAGATAAATCATTTGCATATAGATCTAAAAATCTAAAAGAGAACCTCCTTTCCATAAAACTATAACTCCATACAACTATTTTAGAAGGAAGGTACCTTATTTAATCACTTGACTTTACATTACAATTTATGATACCTCTTTATTTTGAAAAATAAAAAGCCACAATAACATTTGTGGCACACAATTCAAAGCCACATAATAATAGTTTTAAGTATGCATTTTAAATGACAGACCAGACCCACTAAACTTCTCTTCAATGATTTTGGATAATTTTTCCACCATAGAAGGGGAAAAATGATTTACCCAATCCCCTGTTTCTCCCTTTCTGAAAAACAAATTATTCTCAAACCTTTTGATTTCAAAATTCATGGTTCCAGATTTGTTCACTTCCAGATCCTTCATCTCCTCAAAGCTACACAACTTGGCTATGCTTTCGATCACTCCATCACTTTCTTCCTCCTCCGTGAAAGCACAGCCCAAAAACTCTGCAACTTTTTTCACCTGAGAATTCACGTCTTCTTTCAGATCCTCGTACTTCAAGAACAGAACAGTGTTTGGTCTGGCCACACTTTCGTTCCAGTAACCTAACATATGACTCCACCATGGACCGAACTCGATGACCCCATTGCAGAACATTTCGAAAGCTTCCTCCTTTGTCAATGTCGGTAAAGACTCCACCTTGATCTGGTTATAGAAAGCCCATGCAGAAATAAAAGTGTCAAAAGGGTTCCTGCAAACATAAATTATTCTGCAATTGGACTCTATGATTGACCTGGGTAACGAAGGAAAGGGAATGTGGGTGCCAAAAAGTCTTGGTTCAGGAATGTTGGATAGGTGAAGAATCTGGTCATGGATGTTACCGCGAAATGTGTAAAGGGGAGGCACGAGTTGGTGAGGGTTAGAAGTGAGTAATGGATGATTCTCTTTGGAGAAGTTTTTGTGGTTGACAATGGCAAAAGTAAGGGCTTTCAACCATGTTGTGCCGGATTTTGGAAAGCTTGCAACAAGAACATCACTTTGTTTTGCTTGAAAGTGCTTTTGAAAAATGTTTCTTTCTCTGATCAGAGGTGATGGACACCAAAATTGTTCAAATAGAAAGACATAGGGAAAAGACCAACCCCTCTCTTTAGGGAGGGAGGAAATGAGATTATCTTCTTCTTCGTTCTCGTTTTGCCAAGCTATTGAAGCCATTGGAGTAGATAGAAGGTGATTTTCTAATTGATACTTTTCAAATTGTGAGGATTTGACTCACATGGGGATAGCTTTTATAGATGTGATTAGGCACGTTAACGATACGGGTAGAATAGGGTTAGTAATTTTCCCGTAATTTATTTCTTGGACAAAAGTTTGTTTTATACTTGTATTTATATTTGTTTGGGTATTTGTAGAGTCGTTAAAATGAGTCAGAATCCGTGGACTAACCCGACCCATCACAGGTTCAGGTCGGGTTGGGTTGAAATTTTTTTACAAATTTTAGTACGTGTTAGTTTTTGACCCGGTCCACCAAGAATCCGGCTCATCCGGATTGAACCCGTGGTGGGTCGGGTTGACCCACCAACCCGCATGGTGACACACATTACGTTGGACTTTGCAATGTTGGGCTATTTTTTTAACCAAACACATTGGTGGGTTGGCAAATGGAAACCTAACTTCAACTAATAAAAATATAATTATTGGAAAAAGTATAATTAGTTTGCTGAAAAAAATATTGCATTCAATAAAATATTGAGTAAGTCACAAGAATGTTTTGATCTTATATAGTAATTTGTATTTTTATTTATTTATTTATTTTGGTTTGTATTAGAGTTTAACATCATTTTGGATTATATTGAGATTGTATTCAAGTTTATTTAAATTTTAATCTGAAATATAATTTCTGACTTAAGAAAAAAAAATTATATTTTTTTAATTAAGTGGGCTAGTGAACCAACCCGTTTAACCCACAAACCCGTGGTGGGCCGGGCTGGGTTCGAATGTTTTCGACTCGCTAATAAGTGAGCTGGGTTGGGTTGGCCCACTAAGTGACCAACCCGTGGTGGGTCGGGTTGGACCGGGCTGGGCGACCCATTTTGACAGCTTTAGGTATTTGTTATGTGGATATCCGCATATTTTTTTAATATATACGAATATCCATGGGTACTTGCAAGTATGAATGTATTAATGTTTTAATCATTTATTTTATTTTATTTAATTTAAATTAGAGTATACCGAGTACAAATATTCATGGGTACGAATATTATGATATCCGTACCCGCTCCGTTAACATGTGGGTATAAAAAATATCAACTCGTTACTTGCGTGTATCCATTTTCAATATCTATTTCCTACCCATTACAGACTTTATCCACGAATATCTGCGAATACATATTTTTTTGACGTCTCTAACGATGACTATGGTTAAATTTGAAGAGAAAAAAGTGTTTTTTTAACTAATTTTGGTCAAGATAATTCAAATTGGTTTCTCCATTCTTCTCTTTTCTATCTTAATTTGGTTTTAATTTTTTAAAATTAAATGTAATTTGGTTCTTGTACCATACCAACAACGTTCAAGATAAGTCATATTTTAGTTTATATTTTTTTTTTGTTTTCTATTTTAAAATATTTTAGAAAAAAAAATTGTTCATATATTAAGTCAACATTCGTATTATATAATATAATATGACAATGTCGATGTAATATGTCATTATCTTATATTCAATTGAAGTTAAATAATTATTATTTTAATTCAATTTGATTGTAATTTTATTTTAAATAGACCAATTTTATTCTTTTTGGAACAAATTTAAATTTTATATAAATATCATGTTGATCCTTTTATTGAAATTCATATATTTATTAAATTATTTTTAAACCAATTATAAGTATAATCATATTAAAAATGAGTATGTATAGAAAATAATCACATTTACATTTTTTGATAAGCATGTATTCAACAACCAACAAAATTTTAATGGGATTTTAATATATGTTTCTATCTTTATAAATATTAATTTATTTAGGTTTTTTAAGCTCATAATTAAAAATAAATCTTATTAATGACACACTTCGTTAGAAAGTAAACTATGAAAAGAATTAATGTCGACATCCTCCCACTTGCGAATATCTGTTTTGTTTTTTAAAGAAAATAATCAGTAATTTTCACTTACTTTTTTCCTATGTGTGGACTAAAGTATTTTTAGTGTATTTATAAACTTTTCTATTATAATATATACATATATAACAATGAATGTTGTCTAAATTTTGAAACGACTATCAAATAAGAACAAAATATTCTTTCAATGCACCTTAAGAAAACAGTAAAAATATAATTTATATATTAAATTTAATATATATCATTGAATTACACATTAATTAATTTTTAAAAAATTTAATGTTATTTAATGAGATTTAATACTTGATTTAAGATTTACTTCTTTTATTTCAGTAGTTTTTACAGGAAAACACTTAATTCTTCATGTAAATTAAAATAAGTTATTTATTTATTATATCCTTTAAGTTTTCTTTCTTAAAAAAATACAAAATAAAAATAAAAATAAAAATATAATATATATATATATATATATATATATATTATCTTAAAATTTAAAAAGTAACATATAAAAAGAAATCAATCTTCCTAAGAAGTGATTATTATATAATAACAAAGAGAGACGTCTCAAAAGTTTAGGAAGCCTAAAACAAATTTTAAAAATAAGGTCTTTTTATTTTGTATTATAATTTTTGTTTTGACTTCACTTCATAACAAATTTATCGATTCATTTTGTATATTATACTCAATGTAATGGTTATGAATTTCATCATTTTTATTTCGACAAATATGGTCTTACATAATTGGGTCAAATTTTACAATCATTTCAATTAGACTTAAGAAAATTTCATTAGCTCCTTGATAGATCTTTTCATTGTTTCCACATAAGACTAAGTTATTTTTACCAAGAGTTTTAACAACTACAATAATTCTTAACAACACTTTTCTCTAATGTTCTCTATCTCTATTTATTTGTTCTTGAACATATTTGTCTATTGTTTTATTTTTTGTCAATCTCATTTCCAAATTAATCCATTCATTCATTTTAGTAATATACTCATTTAATGTTAGTTTAACTTGGTACTAAGATTTATTCAATCATTACTACCTTCCTTAACAGTTTACTTGTTCAAGAAACAACATTAAATAATTTGCAGCAAAAACAAAAGACTCTACCTAAATCTTTAGAATAAATTATCCATCTTCTTTTGTATTTCTATCCATTAGGCAATATTTGAATATAATTTGATGAGCAAAAGTGCCTATAATGCATATCCTTAGGAAAATTTATACCAGTGATTTTAATAGGACTATTTTCTACCAATAAATCTCTCAAATTTGTATCAATATTCTTCCATTAGCTTGGATCATATATATTTTTGTCAAAAGTAGAATCATCATCTAATTTCACAATCTTCTCCTCGTTATCATGGGTTTGAGAATCAAAATTATCATCATCACTAATTACTTCTCTTTTTTATTGTTGCTTTCACACACACACACACATATATATATATATATATATATATATATATATATATATATATATATATATATATATATATTATCTTGCTCATTCAAAGAGCACCTACATGTATTTTCTAATTCAATTTTCTTATATATTTTTATAAATTTATTCATAACTCTTTTTTTGTGAAGCAATTAAAACCTCAATTCTTCTATTCTTTTGGATTTTTGAACAACCTGATTCAAATTTTATAGTTGACATATCGATATATTTTTATATGAAATAAAAAATTATAATATATAAAACACTACTAAAAAGAAGTATACAAAATGAACGAGTTAAAACAATAAAACCTAGTTTTGATTGTCAAGAAAGTAAACTCGATAATAGACTTGTAGTATCTTGAAGTCTCAAGTCTTTTTTCTTGAGTCTAAACTTTTTTTCACAGACCTGTAGAGTTTATTTTAAGATTAATCATTAATAAAAATAATTAAAAAAAATATTGTTATGCTCAACTCGATAATAAGTTTTTTTCTTTTCTCTAAAATTGAGGTCTTCCTTTTATAGAGGACTAAAGTGATTGCTTTACACTTGAGTCAACCATGTTCAAAGATATGGCAACACAAAGGCTCAAATCATATAATATATAACAACAACGATGACCACCTCACTGAGACATGTTTACTTGGCTAGTGTTAGCCTTCATGTAATTTATTTTTTTATGCTAATTACTCAATTAACCATTTTTTTTCTCTTCATTGTATGTCCATTATAATTTAATAGTCTTGATGATTCTTGAAGAGTCCCTAATTATTTGGTTTTGTTTTATTCATAAGAAACAAAATACTAAACTAAAACACTTACTAGAAGGGGAATGTTACAATTTTCGTATCATCCGATTAGTATATAACAATGACTAATGTGTGTTCAATTTAATCAAAGTTGTGGTCGGGACAAACTAATAATTAAATAGGAACAAATAAAGACAAATCCAATTTATATATCCTAAGGTTATATATCATTTAAACCTTAAATTAATTATTTTATGTAGAAGTAGTATGATATCAATTTTTCCTCTATTTATTTTATTGCAATATGAACAGTAGTTTCTTCTAACGTGGATACTACATCATGCATTGGATCAAAACTATCATTGGGGTAGAAGTCACTAAAAACTGGACAAGGGTAAACACTTATAACTTGTGCATGAATTGTATGGTTTGAGGAATTTTATACATCATAATATTGTATCGTTGTTTTAGGTCTTCATGGACCTATTATCCATATCAAATGAGGACATGACCGAAATAGGATGAAAGTGGGCAAACTATCTGTTCAAGAATATATATATATATATATATATATATATATATATATATATATATTAGGTTTTGATTAGCTTTTTATTTTAAGTTAAATTACCATTTTTATTCAATATATATTTATTTTGATTTTGGAAATATATATTTTGTATTTGAAACATTATATTTGAAATATATACGTTGTTCTAGATAATTTATGTTTTTCAGGTTTTAGTTTCAAGCCAAAACCAATTCATATTTTTAAATAAATGTAAAAAAATTACGTCTATTATTACATTAACAAACATAAATTTACGTTTGTTAAGACATTAACAAACATAAGTTCATGTTTGTTAGGACATTCAAATGTAAATTTACGTTCATTACTGACAATCACGAGTTTTCTTAATGACAAACACAAATTTATATCTCTTAAGACATTAAAAAACATAAATTTATGTATATTAGAACATTAATTAACAAATGTAAATTTATGTCTCTTACTAACAATCACAACTTTACTTAATGTCTGACACAAATTTGGTGTAAAAAAAAAACTCCAAAATTTACGTCCTTTCCAACATATGTAAATTTATGTTAAAGATTTTAACTAGACATGGCAAATAAATTCATCCCCGTGGGTATTGTCTGAACACATCTGTGCTTTGACGGGGAATCCTCGCATTAACTGGATATGAGTATGGGGAATTCTCGACTTTTTCAGTTGGGTATAGAGATGTATATATCCCTGTCATATATCCGTCCATGTTTAAATTATTAAAATATTCATAATTAATTAAGTTACCTTATATATATATATATATATATATATATATATATATATATATATATATATATATATATATATATATATATATGAAAGCTTACATGATCTAGGTTAGTATCCATACTTAAGATAAAAGGGTATTTTGCAGACTGTTTCCTACCACCTACATATCAGCTCTAGACTGGTACCACACGCTACCTCCATACTCGGTGGATTCCTTTGAAACACTAAGTACCATGTTCCGAGCCCGATTCATGGATCGCAAGACGGTGTCGAGGACTTCGATCACCCTGATATGCATAGAATAAGGGGGAAACGAAACTGTTAAGCACTTCATGGACAAGTTCATCGCCGCAACGACTACAATCCCAAACCTCACCTTGTTTGTGATCATGCATTCTTTGATCTATGATCTTCAGCTTGCCATTCTCTGACTCCCTTTTCACAGAAAGGACAAAGAACATGGACGTGTTGAGAGAATGTGCGACCAAATAAGTGACCGTTGAAGAAAACATGTTGAAAAGGGTGAAGAAGCCCGAAATCCCTATATAGCCAGTACACTCCTTTCAATGTCACTAACTAGAACACAGACCGATATAGCCAGTACACTCTTTTCAATGCCAACCGAGACATCATACTCATGGAAGCATGCAATCTAGAGCTTATTTAGCTCCCTAAACCTCAACCTCCTCCACCCGAGGTCGACCCAACGAAAAAATGTGCTTTATACCAGATCATTGGACACACCATAGAGGAGTGTCGTCACTTGCGATACCTCATCGAAAAGTTGATTTGCTCTAGCACCTTGGCTCGTTTCGCTCAGCAAGGAAACAACGAATTGACAGAAGACGTGGATGTTTCATGGGGTGAGGAAAAGGACAATTGGACTAGTCCAACATGATCCTTTAGATCCGAGGATCCGAGTCTGCCCAAACTCAACAACCTGCTCTATAGCAAACGCAACCGACCACTCACAACCAAATCGTCCAACCTAGTCTAACCTAGCTCAAGCAAGACGGAGCGTTCACACTATTGTCAAAGGTTTAGTCGAAGAAAGAAGCTCTTGTCCAACAAAAAAAAAAATACTAGATGAGTATTAAATTGGTGAGTTAATTCCCACCATGGCGTTTGTCATCCATAACCTTCTTCGACTCACATTTCCTCATCTCCTGCAAAGCTTAAAAAAAAACAAACCAAAATTGAAGAAAGAATTACTACCTTAGCTACCATAAAATTTGCTAAGGAAAAATGAATCAATGTATCATTCTCGAAATAATATAGATGTAGAAACCGATAATGTATAATATATGCACTTATTAAAGAGGAATTAAAATACAATCATGTATCTTTTATTAAATATTAATTTTAAAAAATACCAAAATAGAAGAGTAAAATAATTAGGCCAATTCATATATAAAAAAATGGTTAAAATTATTACCATCGCCTGATTTTTTATATTATTTATTATAGTTTTGTTTTTTCCAATTATTCAGACTCACCCAATTTGAAATCTGTGAGCCCTCAAAATCGCTGTTTACAAACCTAATTCTCGTCCTCATTCTCAATCTCTCCGAGTTCACTCGCAGGCCTTTCTGTCTCTCGTCTTCGGAGGTATAGTCTCTAATTTGCTTTCTCTCTTTTTGATCCATGTGCTAACCTTCGGAATAGTATTTATTTTAGGGTTCAAACATAGGGTCCAACTTGTACTATTTCAAATGTTGTTTATTCCAAAACTGGGTAAAGTTGGAAGGTTCTCTGTTATTGGAATTTAGGCTTAAATGATTATTAGTTATACTGATTCATTTCTTTCGTATTATGTATATCTTTTGACAGTGATGATGAGTATGTAATTTATGATCGAGGTATTTGTGTTTCAAACACTGTTTCTTTTTCTAGTTTTTAGGCGCAGCGAGATTGACTTCGTTCTCCTGCAGGACAACCCTGCTACTAAACTGCAAATTTTGATTATTATCACTACGAAGGGTATTCAAAATAATGTCGTGCAAATTGGCTAACATTTATCTGTTGTGTTTTTTTTTTTTTTAATGATTTAAGTAGTTTTCCTTTTTTATCTTCCCTTTTTTAAGTTGTTAAGCTTCTGAAAGAATTAGGATTCTTATCAAAGAGCTATTAAAGGGGAACATTTTTAATAAAATTTTGAGAACCTCACGTAGTTTTCGTGTTTCAATTCTTAGGCTTTCCTTGGATCAATAAGTTATTGATATTTAGCATTAGTCCAGATTGGTATCAAATTATACTTTTTAGTCACTTATGTTGAATTAAACTTTGATGGCATGTTATTTGCACGTATCAAATTTGATTTCTGCCTTATAAACAGAATCTTGTGTTACCATGTTCTTTTTGGTAGCGTATTAATATGTGGTATTAGGAGCTGCCAACAAAACTGCATTCCAAAGAAATCAAAGGCGGAGCCGGGAATGGATGAAGACGATCTCTCTTCCTCCTACATTCCCAGAAACCGCGGCGCATCTTTGGAGCAGTGCCAACGCATGATTCATAAGAGTCTCCTTTGTATGTATTTCTTTTCTATTTTTATCCATCACATGTCAACGCTCTCTGTTCTCAAACTCCGATTACTCAATCTCTTTACAAAATCACTTAAAAAAGAAGAAAACTTCTAATTTATATTATGTGTGGATTCGTTTGATTTGATTATTCCAGACATCTCTCAGCTCCGCAGGTGAGGTTCTTGAGGGAACAGTTGGAGAAAGCCGGGTGTCTTGTAGGGGATAATTTCATCAAAGCTGTTAAATGCAACGAGAGCGGAATAGCTGGTGGTTACACTAAGGGTAAAGGGGTACTTGTCTCTTTCTCTCTTCGGAGTTTGGCTTCTACATGTTATACATGCAATTTAAATAGTGTTTATTCGATGAGTGATGCTAGGCATCACACACTCTTTTGAATATACTCTTCACTATTGGCCTGAAATTTTTTGGATGTCACAACTTTTTACAGGGTCTCTCGTTTCTCATTTAATGAGTACCCATATGATTTTGTAGTTTATAATAATTTTAAGCAACAAGAAGTATATAGTTAAAAGAAGGTGTTAACAGTATTCCTCTCATTTTATTTAGGTGACTTTTCTGGTGTAGGAGCTTAAAAAGCTGAGTTACACTATTAAACTAAGCTGCTATAAGATATAATGGTTGAATAATATGATATAATGGCATCAATCAAGGTTTTCTTTTGTTGATAACGTTAATTAGGGTTTTCTTTATTCACATGAACAATGGCTTTTAGCTTATTATGAACAATTCTTTTGTTTATTAACATCAAAAAATATTATTTTTAGTTGATATTCTTTTTTGTTGATCTCAACAACATTGATTTGAAAGTGTGTGAGGTTATTTCTTAACCACCATTAATCAAAGTTTTTCTTGATCAATATTAACACAACAATTTCTGGATTGATGCCAACTAGGATGTTTTTTCCAATGCCAATTAGACTCTTTTTTCGACTAATATAAGTTAGAGTTATTTCTTGGTAAATGATTTTTAGGTTTTTCACAACCAATATCAGTGGGATTATTTTTCAGTGGACGTCAACCAAATTTTTTCGGTTGAGGTCTTTATTGGTTATTTTTTCTTAATGCTTTGAATGGTTGAAGACGTAATTTTCGTATTTGATATTTTTGGAGTTGGTGGTATTTCAAACACTCTATTCAATCAAGATTGAATATATTTGAATTGTCTTATTCAACAGAAAAAACATATTAAAGGTTAATGAAAGGAGTTCAAATTAAATTTATTTGAATTTCTTTAAATTTTAAAATCCCCTATCCAAACAGAGAGGTATGTTAATTATTACACAATTCAACAATTTTTAGCTATATGAGATTCCATGATCGGATGACAGTAAAAAAAAATATAAAGTCATAATATTGTGATTGATTGTGTTAGTATGAGCATTGCAATGTGATAGCATCCTTTTATTACATTGGTGTGTGACTTTATTTCAGATAGTTGTGTGCTGCAACGAGATGGAATCTCAAGATGATGTTGACCAGGTGTTAAAGCATGAACTTATTCATGTATTTGATGACTGTCGTGCAGCAAACTTGGATTGGACAAAATGTGCTCACCATGCTTGTAGCGAGGTTCCTATAACAATGTTCCCCTTACCCATCTAATGAATTTGATGAAGTACCTCCAATTAATTTTTCTCAATGATTATGTGAAACAGATCAGAGCTGGTCATCTAAGTGGTGATTGCCATTTCAAACGGGAACTTCTTAAATTAACTTCCTTGAAAATTCGAGGGCATGAACAAGTGCGTTGATTCTTTCCTTTTTCTCCGGATATACAGAATAATACTTTTATTTTCAGTGATAACATGTAGGATCTTATATTTGATTTTTTTTTCTTCTTTCCTTTTTACTATCTAAAGATTGATAGTGTCAAGGATAAATTATTCATAAAAAGACTTTGGGGTGAAGTGTTGTAGACTTAGAGAACTCGTTGTTGGTGTTTAGATAGGGTTACCTATGGAAGGTTTTGATTAATAGGGGGGGGGGGAGTTGAGTGAAGTGTTGTAGAGTGAAGTTAGGGGTGATGTTACATTAGGAACTTGAGTATTTTGGGGTGCCTAGGTCACACATTGATTAGTATGAGATGCTTAGTAGAGTATTTAAGTATTTGTTTCACTCCTGTAATACCTAGCTTTTTAGTGTGGGTTCTCCAAGTATTTGGAGACTTATTAAATAGAAGAAGGGGTTTAATAAAGTATTTAAGTATTTGTTTCTCCCATTTAATAGCTAGCTTTTTAGGGTGGGTTCCCCAAGTGCTTGGATACTTATTCACTATTTACAAAGCAAGTAATAGGATAATGAATACATGAAGCATGTTGGATGTTGACTATTAATATTATAAGTTAGTATATGATAGTCCTTTTTTTGAAAGATCAAAGCAACCATTGGTCTGGAAAGTATGACACTGTTTTTGTAGCTCAAATTAGAAATCAATTACGAAACTAGAGAAATTAGATGAAAATTAAAATTGTGTGAAAACATAAGCATAAATTGCTACACAACCACTGGGCTTTTTGCTAATAATTTTTACCCCATTCATCAGAAAAATGAATAAAGGCAAAAAATAAACCAACACTAGGCTATTGCTGTCGTTGATTAGATGTATCATATTTTATATTTACACGATATTGACTTTTGAAGTGAAAAATGAAATATGTTTCACGGGTAATAGTTGAAGTCTTTTTGAGTTTATTCTCCTATTGCATTGCTTGCTACACTGTATGCGCGGTCTGCAATTGAATTTTCTCCTTGCTTTTCAAGAGTTTAGACACTGCTTCTGTTACTTGATCAGTACTGAACCAATGCAATGTAACTTGAAGGAATGCATCAGAAGGAGAGTTATGAAATCGTTGTCTGCAAATCCTTATTGCTCTGGTGTGGCGAAGGCTGCTATGGAATCTGTATGGGATGTTTGCTATAATGATACAGAGCCTTATGACAGAACTCTGTAAAAACTGCGTGATTGTAACTGGTATTTACTATACCTGCGTTGGGTACCATTTTGGGCTTGGAACTTTTAAGGTGATTCAAATATAAGAATGAAGGTTAGCCAGCCAATTCAACGAGAGAGTTGCACTGGTTCACTTTAACTTCTTCTTCCTACATTGGCCTTGCATCCATTCTACCCCTTCCCCTTTTAGTTTTTGTTTTAGATGCACTGCTAGAACACTTTACAATTGTCAGAAATTGCTTAGACACTCATTTCCTCGCTGTGTTGATTGAACGGATTGATTTTTGTAACTATTTTTGTTCTTATTATTGTATATGTTTATTGAAAAATACATTTAGAATTGTACAATTTGAAATTTATTTTTTTATTTCGTTTTCTATGATACACAATCTGAAATAGAATTTGTATTTTAGATTGTATAATTTGAAATACAAAAGTATGTATTTTGGAATTCACACAAGTTTATGTTTTATATTATGCACTTCAGAATACAAATTTTGTGTGTTTTTTATTTTATATTTTTAAAATATACATTCTAGAACATAAAATTGTATTTTGGATTATGCAATCCAGAACATATGCAACGCAGAACACAAACGTACTCTGAATTGTATATTCTAAAACATCTCCGGATTAAACAATTTGAAACTAAAAATGAAAATCTTTAACTTAAGTGTAAATTTTAAAATTGATGATGGTGCAAGTTGAAGTCAAGGAGGTGTAGGAAGAAACTGCCACGATGGAAAACTAGTTCAAATTGTCATCCATTGAATGACTCAGTCCACACTAGCCACCAATTGTAGGGTAATTACCCTTTTTACTACGATGGTTTCTTCCTCATTTTCTATGGGTGTTAAAAATGTTCATGTTTAAATATTGGAATTTGGAAACATGTTTCACATTATATAGTCTGGGATGTATATCCGATTAAATTGCATAATTTGGAAATGTATTCTAGATTTAATTTAATTTGGAATACTTTTTTTTTATTTTCTTAAAAATAGTTGAGAGCCTTAAACCGAAGAAAAAATGGGGTTAAGTATGTTTTTAGTTCCTTAAATTTGACTCAAAATTTGAATTTGTTTCTGTCCAAAATTTTGATATATTTTGGTTTTTAAACTTTAAAAATGAATGAATATAGTCATTTTAACCTAATTACGTTAGCTTTTTTGTAGATGTCAAACGGTGTATACAACTCCAATACTAACATGAAATGCGTTTGATACGTAAAAAAAGTTAATGTAATTGGATTAAAATAACTATATTCATTTATTTTTAAAGTTTAGGGACCAAAATGTAGTGAAGTTTCAAATATGGACGAATTCCAATTTTGAGTCAAAGTCCATGAACTAAAAACATATTTAACCCAAAAAATATAACGAATTCTCTTGACTAAAGTAAATAACACTAAAACAAAAAAAAGTTTCATTTCTTAATCGTGACCGTTAGTATTTTATTTATAAGCAAATTAGTTACATTTTAGTTACAAGGAATAATAAAAAAATAAAGATTAAAAAGATAATAACAACGTATCAAAATTTCTTTATATAATGATATAGTAAAAAAATATTTAAACCAACTATAAAATAGATTTCGGCCCAAATCTTGACATATATGACCTCGTTGGTCCTCAAGCATTTCTTGTGTTAGTAATTGTTAACTTGGCTCATAGATAATCGCTAATGAGGCATGTAAGGTTGTAGTCGGCCCAAATAATACGTATTTTCTCCCTTTTGTTCTTTCACATGAATTTAGAATCATACCTCTGTTAGATCGAGATAAGATGAGTACACCTAAGTCGGTCATGAACCTACGTATTGATCTAGATAGTACTCAATCCTCCAACCTTGAGTCTTCAGTTTCTAGGATGAAATGATTGCTTTATACCTGTCCCCCATCTTCTAGGTGTTCATTTCTGTACTTGACCTTTCACCTAATCCCTACACGTGTCATCCATCAGACGAACGATATTGAATTTCTGAGGTAATTGTACTCATTCCATATTTTAAACAACATAAACACTACAAATATACATTCCTTTGTATATGAGGCATTAATTGGCAAAATATGGAAACAAACTATTAATTAGGAAATGAAGGCATTAGGGAAGAATAATACTTAGAAGCTATTACCATCTAAAAAAAACTTGTTGGGTGGTTTTATGCAGTAAAATACAAGGCTGATGGAACCACTGAGAGGTACAAAGCTAGAGTAGTTTTATATTTAGTGGCAAACCATGATTACTTGGAGACTTTTGCATCAATTGCAAAAATTAACATTGTTAGAGTAGTTTTATCTTTAGTAGCAAACCATGATTGGATTGCAACAATTTGATGTAAAAATGCATTTCCACATCAGAATCTTGAAGAAGAAATATATATGGAGGTACCATTTGAAAACACAATGTGCAAATTGAGGAAGACATTGTATGGGTTGAAACACTCATCTAAAGCATGGTTTGGGAGGTGCACCAAAATCCTAATGAACCTTAAGTATAAACAAAGTCAAAGAGATCATACTTTATTTCTTAAGCATTTTTGTTTAGGTGGAGTAACCATTTTATGAGCTATGTAGATGATATTTTTGTGACTGGAATATTTCAGTCACAAAAATATCATCTACATAGACTCATAAAATGAACATGGACAAAGATTACACTACAAAAAATTATGTATATAACGATGGTTTTAATACGACGGTTAATTAAAACTGTCGCTTTTCGCAGTATAATACGTCAATTTGATAACAGCCGTAATGTAAATGTATAATATGGCGTTTCTAACCACCATCTTTTACATTGTCATATTATTATTTAAAATTGTGTCATTTTGAAATGTCACTTTATATAAAACATTATTTTTATGAAATTATTTTCTATCTCACTTTTGTCTCGATACCTCCTTTTTTTTGGTAAAATTTTGTTCCCTCTCTTTTTTATTTCATTTTCCCACTCAACAAATATTTTCTTTTTTTTTTTGGTAAAATTTTGTTCCCTCGCTGATACCCAACAGATCACTTCACTCTCAGTCTCTGCGTTCATCACTAAGCTCTCGTCTCTCTGCGTCAAACCAAGCTCTCGTCCTTCTCTGCGTCTCATTCGCGTCTCTCCTTTCTCCTTTCTCCTTCAGGTCGCCCTAAATCACTCACCTCTCCGTTCACTCACCTCTCCATTTCGCATGTTTCTCCTTTCTCCTTTCTCCTTTCTCCTTCATTTCACCTCTTCGTTTCAGCTCTTTCTCTTTTCTCCTTCCTTCTCGACTAGTCCACGATTGCCTCCGTTCTTATTTGCTCATTGGGTTCTTCAACCTCGTTCTGAAGGAGAAAGGTTCGATTGCTCGCATTTGCGCCTCAGTCCACTCCTTTTTTGTTTATGGTATGATATTCATCAAATTAGTGTTGCCTTTTTGAATTTAGTCTTGCCAATTTTTTATTTGAGTGGCCAATTGTAGGATTAGGGTTCGCGTGGTGGACAACGACAGTTTGACATCGAAGGGCGAGGAACTCGCACCAGTTGTCTCCACCACACTGAAGCTCGAATTTCAGTTTCGGTTCTGCCTCTGAATTTCACTTCTAGTATTTTTTTTTCTTTTTTTTTTTTGGTTGGGTGCTGGTTTTCTGCTTGATTTGTGGTATTGCAGCTAACGTTTTCTGCTTGGTTTTTTGGAATAACATAATCTGCTATTGCAGCTATACTGATACTTGTTTGTTTGATTTTGTCTTCAATCAATGTTGACACATGGCTTACCAAATGTTCCATTGCTAAATTAAATCATTGCATGAAAGGGTTTATCTGCAATGTTAATTGGTGGCATTCTGTAATTATCATCAATCAGTTTGGACTTGTGTGGCTTCTATTACTATATTATTCCTTTTATCTTTAAAGCCATTCTTTAATATATTCTCCACGAGTTGTGAACACTAAATCACATTAGCTTCTTCACAAACCGATCAAAGAATCAACATGCAAATGAATTTTGATTAAAGGATCATGTATATTTGATTCTGCTGCATGAAGATAAAAAAGATATTATGGAAATGATGGTATATTTCCCTTTTGGTAACATTCTATTATATTAGAAGTAAATAAGCACTGTATATCTCCACCTTAGTGGACTTTGTTTAAGCTGTCATTATAAACAATGAAGGTTCTTGAGAAATTAAAGTCCATTATTCTCTATCTAAAAAGTAATCATATCTTAAATTTAAATTTGGCGAATCAAACCACAGCAAAGAGAGTAAGAGGATTTTCTCTGTGATGCATCTTCATCGTGTCTCTTTATCAGTCTATAAATATGGATGCAGTAATTGTGATTAAGGTATAAGGGTGTGTGTGCTTGACTGAGAAATAAAATAACAAGTTTCTTAGATCTGTGCATGGAGCTTTGAATACAGAATGAGTTTTGGTGACCCCAAAGGCTTCCATTACTGCATGTTGCTGCGGTTTAAAATCCTGCAACAAGTGGTAATGGAGGCTTCCATTAAAGGCATATGTTCATGTTTTATTATCATCTTAAACATCCTCAATAATAAAGTTATGATGTTTTGTTGCGATTATACTGTAGTTCCTGTACAACTTCATTTTGCAGATAAACATAAGCTCCACAATGCAGTTTCTAGCTCTTAAAGTTACTGGTGATATTGATATTAGTTATAGCTTGTTTGGTGCTGGTTATTTTGTTTTTTCCTTTCTGTGATTTTGGAGTATAAAAACATATGTGATCTTAAGCACACTATCCATGTTTTGTGTCTGCCTTGGTGTGGTTCTGCCATCAATTTGGTTGCTTGGTGCTTGTGATTAGTTGTGATTTCTGCATTTTGTCATGTTCTGAAACATGGTGATTTTTTGTGATCATAATCTGTATTTTTGACTGAAATGTATTAACGAATACATTTTTTTTTTTTGTGGTTCTGCATACTAGTTATTCATATTGGTACATTATTGGTGTTGATTTTTGTATGGATCTGCAACAATTTTTTCTTTCTAATCGGATATTACATGGCATGAACTCCAATTTGATATATACTTTTTGTATTCATTATCTTCTTGAACACATCACTAGATTTCACATTCATCAACTAGGTTAGTAACATAAGTAACATACTATACAAAAAAGAAGAAGATAATTGGTGTATCACCAGATTTCGCATTTCATGTTCTCTGTTGCTGCAATATGATTAAAATTTGTGATCTTCGACTCATCCTCCATCCCATTCTGAGTTAATGTTGTGATGGATAGAATAAATTGGAAACTGAAAAATTGATGAATTGATGTTGAAAATCGACTCATGTTCTCTGTTGTGCTGCAGTATGATTAAAGTTGAATTATTATTCCTATTTTTATGCAGGAAAAAAATTGATGAATTGATGTTGAAAAATCCGGAAACTGCATCTGAAATATCTCCAAATGATCCTATTGGTGTCATATTTGGAAAAGAGCATCCAGGTCGGGTTAGAGAACTTTTGTATGGCGCGTGTCCTACTCTTGCTTTTCAACAATCAACTACAAGAATAAGAGGAATCAACTTTGCTTCACCTAATGCAGCTTCACCACATGATGAAGACAAGTTTGTGAAGATTGAAAATGAACTTGCAACTGTCAAGAACCAAGTGCAAACACTGCTTGCCTATATTGCTTCTAAAGAAGATGTTCCAGAACATGTAGCTACAATGGTTGCTGGTTTGGTATGTCCATCTATTAATGAGTTATAATTTACATTAGTAAATTACTTAAACTTATTGTGTGGGTCTCATAATTTATTTCAATTTCAATTACTCATATATACTGTATTATTTCTTCATTGCAGGCACCAGATATTGAAAGTGGTGTGCCATCTCCGCATGAAATACTAGGATCAAGTGGTGGAAGCAAAACATCTTAGACTTAGGACTTTTAATGTTGTCTTTTTTTCTTAGATGCTTGAATATTTTGGTACTCTTAATGTTGTCTTTTTTTTCCAAATGCTTGAATTGGTACTTTGGTGTAGTTATGCTATATTGACAATGAATCAATTTAGTTTATTAATTTCTATTTGATAGTACTATAATTTTTTATAGTTTTTAAAGTAATCATGAAAAAATAATTTTTCAAATTATGAAAGTATAATAAATATTAAAAATGAATAAATAATTAAATATTAAAATTACGTCACTTGATACATTTGATAATGATGTAATTAATAACATAATTCATTCTAATTAATTGAACTCGTGACATTTTAAAATGTCATAATATAATGATAATAGTGTCAGTTTAAAGCGTTGTTTTTCACATTATATTTGTCATCCAGTAAAAATATTACGTCAGTTTTAACTGACGCTTTTTTCCTCTTTAAACTGTCACTTTATACGTTGTATAAAATGACGATTGTTGCGGCACTTCATATATAACCGCCGTATTATACTTTGTGACGACAAGAATTACGACCTTTTAGGAAACCGTCACTCAAGTAAATAACGACAGTCAAAAATGACGTAAATTACAAAAATAAACGTCGGTATTTACATATTTTTTTGTAGTGTTAAGTCAATATCTAGCTAGAGAATTTGAAATTAAAACCATGAGGAAATTAAATATTTCCTAGGAATTGAAGTTACTCACTCCAACAGAATTATATTACTGATTTGCTGAAAAAAACAAGTAAAATAGCCTGCAAACCAGTGAGCACACTAGTTGATCGAAATGTAAAGTTGAGAAATGAAGAGGATGGTATGATTGTTGATAAAGAAATGTGTCAAAGGCTTGTATGTAGATTTATTTATTTATCCCATACTAGACCTAATATTGCTTTTGTTGTGAGTTTAGTAGGTCAATTTATACATCAACAAAAGGAAGCTCATTTTCAAGTTGCAATTAATTAGAATTATCTAGAATTTGAAAGGGACACCAGAAAAAGAAATTTTATTAAGAAGAAACAAGAATGTGAACCTTGGAGCATATACTGATGTTGATTATGTAGGATAAGTTGTTAATAGAAGATCAAATACTAGTTATTGCACTTTCCTTAGTGGAAACTTGGTAATTTGAAAGAGTAAAAAGCAAAGTGTGGTAGCAAGGTCCATTGCTAAAGCTATATTTCGAGCAATGACTCAAGAGATATGTGAGCTATTATGGTAAAGAATTAAACAGAAAGACTTGAAGATAAAATGAGATAGACATATGAAACAATATTTAACCACAAATATGCAATTATTATATATTTCATAATCCAATACGATATGATATAACTAAATGTATTGAAGTTTTTACAATGACTTGATTGCACACCAAATATTTTTTTTTCAAAAATAAGTTGCAAATATACTTATTAAAGGGTTTAACAACAATAATATTAAAAGAATTATATCCAAGTTGAGAATAAAAAAAGTATTAAGATATTTTAGGAAATTTCTAATAATATCCCTGTTAGAAAAAGATTACTCAGATAATACTACTAATAATAAAAATATAAAATGATATAATAATAATTATTAAATCAATAATAATACTAAGACAATATATAAAAAAATGAATATTAATCAGAGATCAACAATTATTTTAACAATAATAAATAATAGATAAAAGGTAAGAAGTAGAAATATCCTGGGTTGAGACACGTATAACGCTATCCTTAGAGAGAAAACGCCCCTACTGCACAAGGCTAAACAAATATATCAATACACAATCATATGTGTTTCTTATTCTTATCATATGCGTTTCTCTCCCAAGATACAACAACCCGTCAGATCGATCGAGTGCAGCGAAGGATCTCAAAACCTTATGAACACCACTGTTTTAAAGATAATATAGAGAAGAAAATAAGAACACTTTTAAGAAAAAACTCTAGTGTTTGTTATCTTTGTTGTTGTATGCTTTCCCATGCACCTAGGTGGTATTTATAGGTAACAAAAGGAGACAAAAGAGTAAATAGTAATAAGAATATAGCCGTTAGCCATTAAAAACATTAACCCATAAATTAAAGGTCTATAAAAACTTTAGTAACAGTAAGTTTTTTATTTTAATTATTTATTTTTTAAATTATAATAAAATATTTCCAACAATCCCCCACATAATTTAAAAAAAAAAAACAAAAATATATTATCTTTTAAAACAAAATATTGTAGTTCAGCGTAAGGAACCTTCCCGGTGTGACCCTTACACCTAGTGCTTATAAACTTCCACTCGAGAAAATGCAGAGACTTGATTGTCTTGAACTACATCCCCTGTGACCAGGTTTTAGTAAATAACACATACAATATCGGTGTTCGTTATAGGTTTTAGTCAGTGGGTGCACATTACGGCCTTGTGCATGTATCTTGTTTCATGAGTGTCACTTAGAGACTTGCCCATGTCTCACAATGGCGGCCCCACCATCACACTCACTAGGTAAACCCTCAAAGGGTGGTTTGTGACTCACACCCCTACAATAATTGTCATTGGGTTTATTAAGATGTATTTTATAAAATAAGCATAATAATGCACATACATCCAACCATTGGGTTTATTAAGAGGTATTTTATAAAATAAGCATAATAATGCATATACCTCAACCTTATTATTGTCACAATTTATAGTACACCTTGCCATAGGAATGAGACATAAAATTTAATCAAATAATTTGGTGTACTTTAGTCAACAACAACTTCGTTGTTATCCATTGAACTCCATTCCATGGGATCGCCATTCATGTGGAGATGGGTGTCCATTGTTGCAACTAATTTATGGGCTATCTCATTCCCCTCGACGACTCAAATACTTGTTGTTGATGCATCAACCCTTTGATAAGCAGATCTGCAACCTTTCTTTCTAACCTGACAAACTCAAGAGAGATAATATCATGAGTAATTAAGTTTCTAATATATTTGTCTCTCATTCTCATATGTCAATTTTTCAATTTCATTGACATTTTTACTAAAAACTTTAAATATAATAATTTGATTGTCAAGATGCATTGGAAAAAAGAATAATTTATGCTTGCACAGTAGATCATGACATAACAACAACTTTTTAACATATTTCCATGATAGGGCATCTTCATCCATGGTTAAAATATAACCATAACCAATAGGTGATTTTGTGCCACCAGAATTAATATCCAATTCACATTAATATCATTCAATTAATCTAAAAAAATTGGACATATTGCCATAACTAGAAAAACAAATAATATCACACTAGATGACAATAGAGTGAGGTATATATTCATTCACTTTATAATATATAACCAAGATTTTTTTATTAACATGTATGCATTGTAAGACACCCCCACACTTTGAAATATTTTAAATGTGGTTCTTTTTTCTTTCATAACTCATAACAAGTTTTAACACAATCTTTTGTGTTCAAAATATGGTAAGCAAGATATAAAATTTTATTAATATAATGTTAGGCAAACTAGAACTTGGAGAATAACACTTACCATATCATAACATTTTTTTCTTTCTTTCTTTCGCTACACCATTATATTAACACCATAAACTATATGAAGATGTTACTTAATGAATAATATCATGAATTTCACATAAAACACTCATTTATACATACATGTATCACAACTTCTCTATTTAATTAATTTTGCACCTCAAAATTTTATAATTTGAATGATCTCTAATCAAAATTTCTCAATATATAACATGATATATAACATCTTTATCAATGGTAAGAATAGACAATATTAAAGCATAAATAATATAACAACATAAGCATGAGCTATAGACATCACAAAATAATTATTCAATGAGAAGGAATTTCATTTATACATAATTTCATTTATTGTTATCAATAGAAATAGAAACAATTATACACATCAATTTTTAGGCTTTGTTGAAACTGATTAAATTATAACCATAAGAAACACATTAATTTATAAAATGTGTTTTCAGTTTTCAACTCTATATTGTTTTTAATTGTAGAAATGAATACAGATGAATAATCAAAAAATATAAATAACAAGATAATATTTTTCTCTCTAAGAATGTTAGAAAAAGATTACTCAGATAATACTAATAATAATAAAAATATAAAATGATATAATAATAATTATTAAATCAATAATAATACTAAGACAATATATAAAACAATGAATATTAATCAGAGATCAACAATTATTTTAACAATAATAAATAATAGATAAAAGGTAAGAAGTAGAAATATCCTGGGTTGAGACACACATAGCGCTATCCTTAGAGAGAAAACGCCCCCACTGCATAGGACTAAACAAATATATAAATACACAATCATATGTGTTTCTTATTCTTATCATATGTGTTTCTCTCCCAAGATACAACAACCCGTCAGATCGATCGAGTGCAGCGAAGGATCTCAGAACCTTATGAACACCACTGTCTTAAAGATAATATAGAGAAGAAAATAAGAACACTTTTAAGAAAAAACTCTGGTGTTTGTTATCTTTGTTGTTGTATGCTTCCCCATGCACCTAGGTGGTATTTATAGGTAACAAAAGGAGACAAATGAGTAAATAGTAATAAGAATATAGCCGTTAGCCATTAAAAGCATTCACCCATAAATTAAAGGGCTATAAAAACTTTAATAACAATAAATTTTTTTATTTTAATTATTTATTTTTTAAATTATAATAAAATATTTTCAACAATCCCACCGGAATGAAGTTCCCCCACTTCTCATTTGGATTATACTATTGACCTAAGCAACTGAAAGATGATGGAAAACATGCCATAATTAAGATTTTTACGAGCTCTTGAAGCCATGGAACTGAATTATTCATACGCATGTGTGGTACGAGCTTCATGCACATGGGTTTACACGCTAAGCTTCTTCCCGGTTTACTAGGTCATCGATTTAACCATCAAAAATACGTTTAGCATATGATTTTTAGTTGGCATACGCGTTGTGTGAATTGGAATTTGTGCAATACAAAGTACTACTTTGATATTGGAAAACTCCAAAGTCAAATGTTACTATAGTTCTGAATTACTCACTTCACTAATGGCCACTGGCCTATATATAATTTCAAATACATATACATACATTTAATATCCATGTTTAATATTATTCTAAAACAGGTACTTTCACTATTTTAATTTTGTGTGACAAAAACTTATCAATGATATGCACTGATAGGGGTGGCAATTAGGGCCTGGCCCGCGGGCCCGGTCCGCAGGCCCGCAGAAAAAATTCGGGGCGGGCCAGGATATTGAGCCCGCAGGCCCGCGCGAGCTCGGCCCGCATAGGCCCGCGCGGGCCGGCCCGCAAGCCCGCATAAAATTTAAAAAAAAAAAAAAACTTGCACTTGTATATATTAATTACTTCTTTTATGGACTCTTGCATTAACATTTCAAATTCTTGTATAATTGGAAAAGACAAGTATTGTGTAATTTTTAATGTGCTAAAATTTAAAGAATACATTGTGTATGTCATAGTATGAATATGATGAAAATATTGAATTATCAATTTATCATCTAATTCCCCAAAGTCTTTACTTAATTTTGTGAACTTCTTAAAGTTTCCCAATTTTTAAACATTGAAAGTTTTATTATAAAAAAAAAATAAATAAAAAAATTAAAAAAAAAAGCGGGCCGGCCCGCAGGCCCGCGGGCCAATGTATATGCGGGGCGGGCCAGAATATGCGGCCCGCATAAAATGTGCGGGGCGGGGCGGGTCTTATGCGGGGCGGGCCTAAACGGGGCGGGCCGGCCCGCATTGCCACCCCTATGCACTGAGGTGTACTTCCACTTCCATGTTTGGTTGAAGCACAGAAATAGAAATAATATAGCTTTTAAAAATTATTAATATTTACTTTTGAATAAAATATATTCAATATCCTCTTCACCGAATTTGGTTTTATTTATTTATTTATTTTTATAAAGATTAACTCTCTCGCTTTCTTTTTATAAGTGTTCGTTAAGGGGGTTTTTTAAAAGAAACTAAGAAATACGATATAATTTTTTTACTTAATCAAATATTTGTAAGACTTTCTATTTTAATTTTCTACAAACAATAAATAAATAAATAAATATATATATATATATATATATATATATATATATATATATATATATATATATATATATATATATATACTTGTATCCATATCAATATAAAATAATAAAAAATTATGATAAAAGCAATATATTATTATTATTATTATTATTATTAAATATTCAATATTAATACTGTTTTAATATTAATTAATTAATCTTTATAAAATAATAAAAAGTTACGGTAAAAGCAATATATTATTATTATTATTATTATTAAATATTCAATATCAAAAGGAGAGTTGTTTCTTCAATATGAAATATTTAGAAAGAAACTATAATTGTATATATTTCGAATCAGAATATTAAATAAAATTTCATGACAACAAAAATATTTATTAAACTTGCAAACGTTAATGAAACATTATGATAAAATATAAAAATATTTAAAAAAAGTTATGAAAGAAAAACAAATATTCCAATTAAAAATATTTTAGATGTCTGTTTACTTCAATTCTTTAAATTATAATGAAATGATAATGAAATGTCTTTAATAAAAATTATAACACATCACTTGATCAAAAATACACAAGGAACAAAGATTAAACTAATAATAAAATAGTTTTAAAATTTTAACTCATTTTTTGAACTTCAATATATGTTGGATGGTGATAAAAAAGATTCATTAGAATTACATTAAATTATTATATTATAGTAAATAAAATTTATTTATACAATTATAGTGATAAAATTACACGTATAATGATGAGTTAGAAAAAAAATTATATAAAAAAAATATAAAACTAGTATTCTATATGATAAAAATAAACAACAAATAAAAATATTAAAATAAATTTTTCAAATGTGTCTTAGAAATAATTTGAGAGTCCATTGAATGAAATCAGACAAAGGAAAACAAATGTATAATTAAGGATATGATTATATGAAAAATACCTTAAAGATCTAATAAAACTTTTCAAATGTCAACTTAGTTGATTGTTGAGAGATAATGAAAATTGATTTAGCGAAACAAAAAAGTTCTTCAAATGAAGAAAAAATTAATAATAATAGAAAAAATAAGATAAATTTTTTATATTACGTAGTAAATGAAAAATTTATGCTATTAAACACTTAAACTAAGAGGATTAAACATTATCATGACGAATATCTACCTCCTCACCCTCACCCTTTTACTTATTTGAAAAAGTCGGATATTCTCCATACCTATTCTGATACCCCTGTTAAAATGGGAACAAATTTGGACAATACTTACGGGAAGAGTTTATTTGTCATCCCTAATTAAAAGACATCAATTTTTAATAAACATATATGCTAGAAATGTATATTATTTTTTTTAGTTTGCTAATCATAAAAAAAAAAAAATACACCGATTAATGATCATCGAATGTATTTTTATTTTGGTTGCCTTCAAAATTTTATTCCTTTTAGCATAGTTCTTCAAGTTCCGCAATTTGTTTTTGAAGATCAAGTTCATTCTCATATATTATTAACAATACACTTTTCTTTTTTATAAAATAAGGAAAAAATAAAAACAAATATCTTTTACCCTTAAACATGATTAATGCATGGGAACTTATAATCTAGCTGACTTTTGACCCACTTTTTTGCTAAATTGTAGTGATGGAATCCAGATTATTGAAACATAGTTTGAATCTTAGCATCTGCTTCACGTTATCAACTGTCACAACTTGTAATATATAATATTAATATAATCTTGTTGTACACAGTTTCTGAATATTAGAAAATCGACCTTTCTACAATTTGTCAAATTGCTTAGCAAACTGATTATAAAAGGTTATGTGGTTTACCAAATAACTACATGCATGTTAAAAAAACGCATAAAGATAAAGACTCTCATGAACATAATGTTATATATGTTGCAATGTCAACTTCTTATCTTATTTTTAAATTATAATAAGTAAAATTTAAACATTCATTGACTTTTTTTTTTTGTTACTTCTTTTATAATTTTATCTTGTGGAAGACATGCAATTAATATTTTTTTAACATTAAGTATTTCCTCATTGAATCACTTCTAAACTCTTTTTTTAATCTTTTCTTTTTCAACTTTTAACATTCCCTGCACTATCTTTCTCCAACTCAATTTAATTATTCTAAAATGCAAATGTAATTTTTACTAAGTAGTTTCTTTGTGTTCACTCTATCAGATGAATCTTTGTTGGTGGATAGTGTTAATATAGAAGAAGGAGGTTTCGTTCCAACATTCTGGTTTCATTATGCATAATGCAGGCATCGTTTAGCATTTTGGTTCACAAACTTTGATTCGTAGGTTGTCCTTGTGTTGTACATGTGTCTACTTATCCTGAATTTTTGTTTTGTTATATATATATATATATATACTTCTTTTGCAAAATGTGTGTAAAAGCTAACACTAATAAATAAAAGGCAACGGTAAATAGTTATTAGTGTCGTATTTACATTGCACGAGTGTGACTTTATAATTATAAATATTAATTTATTGAATCGACTTTTAAAGACGTACTCTAAATTAAAGCAGTTTAGCATCGGCTTAGTCAATGTTAAAACAGTTTTATTTTAAAATTTATTTAAGTCGACACTAAATAACATCTATTTTTAATATTAGTTTAATTTACACAAACAAGTTTGGTTGACGCTATTGAGAATAACTTAAAGAAATATTTTCTTCAATAAATATAAATGAAAAAAGTAGAAAAAATTATAGTGAATGAAGGAGAATAATGTTAATGGAAGAGATGAGTATAAATGAAGAAGATGAGGAGAAAAATGTAGATGAAGGAGATTTGTGTAGAGAAAAAAAGATGATTGTGGATAAATGTGGGTGAAGGAGATGAGTGTGAATAAAAGAAATGAATGTGAGGAGATTTATGAATATGAATTGAGAAGATGAGTGTGATGAGATTTATATGGATAGTGAGAGAGAAAAATTGTGAGTAAGGAGATTTGTTATCTTTAAATCTCATCACCCTCGTCTTGTTCATTCATATTCATAAATCTCTTCACATTTATCTATTTAACCTATATTCAACTCATTTATTCAAACTTATCTTTTTGATTCGCACACAACTCTTTCATCCACACACATATCGTTCATATACTTTTTTTTTCTCATCTCCTTCATCCACATACATTCTTTTTCTCATCCCATCCATTCATACTTATCTCCTTCATCCATTTTCGTCTCCTTCATCTACTATAATTCTTTTTTCATCTTTTTTTCATTTACAATTTAGTTTTTTTGAACATAGGGATGTTGTATGAGATTTTTTTTTAAGTTATTTTCATTAGTGTGAGCCAAATTGACACAAATTAAACTATTATTATGAATATATTTTTAGTTTTAGCTAAGTGGATGCTAAATTAGCTAAATTATAAAATAAAGACACATTAGTATTGGTTTGGTTGACACTGAGTTGCTTTAGTTAAAAACTTAATTTAAGAATTAATTATGAATTAGCTTTTCCTTAGTTAACACTTCTTAAAGTTGGACTTCAAAAGTTGATGTTAACGAATTAGGGTCCATGATTTTAGAGATGCACATGTGTATAACACAGATTTGATGCTAATAACTATTTACTGTCTTTCTTCAAAAGCCTATGCTAATAGATTATAACATTCATGATTTTAGAGCCACACACACATAGACACAAATCCGATGCTAATGACTATTTAGTGTTGAGTTTTGCTTATTTGTACTAACTTTTGATTGATGCTAAATATTTATTTTCTTTTAATGTATTAAGATCAAACTTCACCAACCTTATAAAATTCAATAATAGCATAATTATATCAATCTCATTTATCAACATCGATAAAGATTATGAATTATTAATCCCTCGATGATTAGCTCCCAAATCCCCTTGTAAACAAGCAAAGACACAAGAACTACAAAACTTGATGGTGGCTCTTCCTAGCCAACCATACACGAGTTCTTCATGCTATTCCTAAGCCAAAATGCCTCCAAGATCAACCAAGATTTTCAATCTTCACCTTGTAGCTATGTAATTTAGAGAAAGAGAGTTTTCAGTGATGAATTACAGATTTTTGCGCTAAAAAACTCAGAATCATGCCTTTGCTCTTGAAAACACAACTTATATAGTCTGGTCTTAAGTGAAATCAATCAGTTGAATTTTCTGTACAATCTATTTATTTCACTTGACTTAAGTGAAATCAGTCGATTGAAAAAATAGTTCAACTGATTGAATACATTTATACCAGAAACTATATACAACAAGCTTTTTAACGTGTTAAAACCCAGTTTAACATATTATAAATGACACACTAAGACTAACAAGACATCTAACCTATGTCATATAGCCTACCAACATGATATAACATGTAACCATTACATTTAACACATCATTTACAAATTTAGCACTATAGAAACATGATCTTCAAGTGGATCTTCATCAATCTTCATCAAACACATGAGATCTTCATGCACTTTGCTTTATCAAATCTTTGCACCAAGCTTGCTTGTGCCAACATTACAATCCATCCTCATCATAATACATTCATTGTTTTATTCTTCTTAATCATCATTATCTTCATCTCTACAATGAGAATCCAGTTCAAACCATAAAAATTGGAACTTGCAAAATTCCCAATCCAACCAAAAATACCTATCTGTAACATTTAAGACAACCAGAAATTTCAATCAAAGCCACCTGTGGGTCACCTTGTCGTTGTGGAGACTGCTTTCCTTATCTTCCTCTCTTTCGCATCACGTAACTTTGGTCGCCTCCTCTTGATCTCACATGGTGGTGTCGCGTGCCTCCTCTCGATCTCGCATGGTGGTGGTCGTGCGCCTCCTCTCGATCTCTCGCAGTGGTGGTCATACGCCTCCTCTCGATCTCACGTGGTGGTGATCATGCGACTCCTCTCGATCTCTTGTGGTGGTGGTCGTGCGCCTCTTCTGGATCTCGCATGGTAGTGGTCACTTTCCTCACTTTCCTCCTCTCAATCTCGCGTGGTGGTGGTCACGAACATCCTCTCAATCTCGCTAGGTGGTGGTCGCTCGTGACATGGTTGTGTGTGGGGGTGGTGGCTTATGAGTTGAGGTTGTGTGGGCTATGAATTTGTGATTGCGTAGTGTGTTATGTTTGAGGGAATAAGGGTTTTTGTGTGGCCTGTGTTTGGGTTGTTGCTACCTGAAGAACAAATGAACGAAAGATGAAAGGGAAACTCTAACGTATGTTAAAATGTATCCCGACCACTTTTTTTTTGGCAGGTCAGCAGGTCATCCCGTTGGGACCCATTTTGACACTCCTAGAGGAATATAATAACCTAACTCTTTAGCGTATGGTTGCAAAGTAGCTTGTGTGCTAGTTGGATTCCAAGAAAAGATAATGACGATAATTGAGGGATTGATTGTCCTGTAAAACATACAAAAGAATTTAAAGCCAAGTGACTCATGTATCATAGTGATCACAATGGTAGTAGGTTATTATAGGGTGCTGGAAATTTTGGCAAAAGAATAATAAGGCTAAAATTTAGCACATGAATCTCCGAAGCTCTATTATATAGGTACATGCTCTTTTGTAGGGTAGGAGTTATGAGAACTAATAAGGTTGGGCAACAATGAGGATGAGGTTCACCTTAATTTGATTTTGTTGTGGTTGAATATAATTCTTATTTAAGGAATTAGTCCATTATTAGAAATTCTCATATTAAATGATATTTTTCTTGCAAATTTTTTAAAAAGGATATTTTTTTTGCCATTTTTTCTAAGAATCTTAATTGGTAGGTATTTTCTTTTTGATAATTATTTTCTATAAAATTATAAAATTTACAAGTATTTCCTACAAAATTTATTATAAAAAATGTTTTATATAAAATATTTTTCAAAAAAATTAGTAGCAATTTCTTACAATTTTTTTTCATAACAAAAATTTGTAAGTATTTCTTAAAAAAAAATTCAAAACAAATTTGGCTGGAAATATGAGTTTTTTTTAGTAGTGGTCTGATTTTTTAAGCGTCACTTTCAATTTGTTTGTGTCAAGATTAACATGTTTCACTTGCTCTTAGACTAAAATTATCTTCTATTCTAGATTGTCTATGAAATCATATTTAACATGGCTATAAGTGAAAATGTGAACTAATAATGAATTAGATATGAGTGAAAAGTTTTGCATTAATTAAAAATAAAATAGTCCGGTGAAACTTATTAAATAGAGACTTATAAACATTGAACTTAAAATTTTATTTTGAAAGTGATATTTTCTTATTAATAGTAAATATGTTTATCTTCCTAAAGATTCCAACATCGAGATAATTGCAACTAATTAAAAATACAAGGAGAATCCGAAGGACTTGCTTTGCAACCTTAAGAACGGTGGGAAAACGGAGCTCTCTCATGTTCTTTCTGTTGAAGACTCCCTTTTTTTTCAATTATTTTCTCTTTTTGTACTTACCGATTTCCTTTGTTATCTTTTTTTTTTTCTTAAAAAAACTTTGGGATTAACTAGACTCTGACCACAAGAAAATCTTGTAAAATAAATTTTTTTTTACGAAACTAAAAGTTAATTTGAAGAACAGTGACAGTTACATTATTATTATATTATCATTTTATTTTTTCTGTATATCTTTATCCCATTAATTATCTACTAGTAAGAGAATTATTTTTCTACACTATTTGACACTACTTGTAGAGAATTACTTCACTTCTCTTTCACATCTCTTCTAATTTAAAAATTATTTTACTCCGCACATGTTTTTTCTTGAATGAATCTCAAGAGAGGTGGTTTGACCTCACTTACTATACAACTTTGACAATTCAAAGTCATGCACTTATCATAATCTATTCAAAAACACCAATCATCAAGCTCCTCCACTGCCATGCATATATATTACAGTTTTATGCAAAGCCACGTTCCCACCGTCTACCATGCATTATTTTTCGCCCCTTTTGCATGCTCAAACCGACACCCTCTTCCTTAATTATTGTTCCTCACACCCCTTTTTGCTTCCTAGTAACTTCATCTTCATCACCCTATAAAAATCCCCATTGTTCCAACTCCAACACACCATCCAATTACCACATCGTATATCCTCAAAGAACCAAAACCTTAACCCTTCAACATGTTTTCCCCACCAATCTCCCTTCTTTTCCTCTTCTTCCTCTTTCTTCCATTACTCTTAGCTCAAACTGCATCACCATCACCATCCCCAACACATGCTACTCATTCTCCTTCTCCATCACCATCAAAACATGCTCCTTCTCCATCACCATCTTCAACTCATGCTCCTTCTCCATCACCATCAAAACATGCTCCTTCTCCATCACCATCTCCAACTCATGCTCCTTCTCCTTCTCCGTCTCCATCACCATCTCCAACAACTGCTCCTCCTCCTCCACCACCTCTTCCACCAACTTCACCCTCTGCAGCATGCAAGGCCACATTATATCCAAAACTGTGCCGTTCCCTTCTCTCATCCATTCGAGCTTCACCTTCTGACCCTTACAACTTGGGAAAATTCTCCATCAAACAGAGCCTCAAGCAAGCCAAGAAACTGGCCAAAGTCTTCTCCAATTTCCTCAAAAAGCACCAATCTTCTTCTCTCAGCAGCGCAGAGATCGCAGCCCTAGAAGACTGCAGTGAGCTGAGCCAGCTAAGTGTTGGGTACCTGGAGTCGGTTTCAGAAGAGCTGAAATCTGCAGACCCCTCCAACACAGAGTTGGTAGAAAAGATCGAAACATATCTCAGTGCTGTGGCCACCAACCACTACACTTGCTATGATGGGTTGGTGCTGATCAAGAGCAACATTGTCAACACTCTCGCTGTGCCTCTCAACAATGTCACACAACTCTATAGTGTGTCTCTTGGGTTGGTCACGCAGGCTCTGAAGAAGAATCAGAAGAAGCATAAGACTCGCAAACATGGTCTTCCCACCCAGAATAACAAGGTCAGACAGCCACTGAAGAAGCTCATTAAGGTAACTAGTTTCTACCTGGATTCTTAATTCACTTTTTTTTGTTGGTTTCTATGCTTCTATCGAATTTTCAATTATTATAAGAAGGGTGTTTTGTTTTTGTCAAACTTAACTTTTTAATAACGTATTTCAAAAGTTTAATTAAAAATTAGTTTTTCAACTTTTAGACATGCAAAATAAATATTTTTATATTTAAATTAATATTTATCAATATTTTCTATATATAACTTTAAGGCGAACATTTCTTATGTAAATATAACATATATTGAAATCCATTTTGAATTTGGATCATTTGCACACAATTCCACCCTATAATTTCTTACATATATTTGCTCAAGCACATAGATTTTAATAAACTAAAACATTGCTTAAATAAAACAGCATTCTTTGTGGCCTCATGGCTGTGTCGAAAGCTGGTCACACAATAAAATTAGAAACTTGTGAGTACCGTCCTCCAAAATACGGGTTTGATTATGCTATTTCAACATCATATATTTTCACAAAACATTTTTAGAACAATACAAAATAAGATGACGTTATGATGGAAAAAAATATTACAAAAATAATTCTTTCACAGTTCACATATAAAAAATAAATAAAAATGAAGTCAACCAGATCCAAGGATTGGTTAGTTCAGGTCAACGTAGGTTGGTTTTAAAGTTTAAACTATGTGTAATAGCCCGATGATTTTGCCACGTGGGTTCTTTGCATGTTTTACGAATAAAAAACAAACCATGCACGTGTAACTCATAATTACCCCCAAACTAGCGTCTTTTCATGCACCACATGCCATTTTGTATACCTTTGTAGTATTAATTGTAGTGTTGAAGTCTTTGGTTGTTTCTTATTGGTGGAAAGTGTTTGATATAATTGTATTTTCTGTTTCCTTAGCTTTGATATTGTATGATTTTAAATATGTCAATAGATAAGTCTTCTTGTATTCTATATATGTAAATGCTAAATTGTTAACTGAAAAACAAAAGTTGAAACATTACTTGGCGCAGCTTCTTCACACAAAGCACAGTTGCGAAGCACCATCCAATTGCAGCACTAGAAGTGAAAGGATTCTTAAAGAAAGTGAGAGCAAGGGAATTCTGCTTAAGGAGTTTGTGATTGTGAACCTTAATGGCACAGACAACTTCACCTCCATTGGAGAGGCTATTGCTGCTGCACCAGATAACTTAAGGCCAGAAGATGGCTATTTCCTTATCTATGCAAAAGAAGGATCCTATGAGGAATATGTCACTGTTCCCTCTAAAAAGAAGAATATCTTGCTTATTGGTGATGGTATCAACAAGACTTGTATCACAGGAAACCACAGTGTTGTAGATGGTTGGACCACTTTCAATTCTTCAACCTTTGGTAAGTAAATTATAATAATATTTTGGATTGTTAAAATCTCATCAGAGAATTCAAATTCGACTGTTCTTCGATGAAGTTGATGAGATTCAACTTTTTGTATGTTCAATGCAGCTGTTTCTGGAGAAAGATTCGTTGCTGTGGATGTTACATTCAGAAACACTGCTGGCCCTGAGAAGCACCAAGCAGTGGCTGTGAGGAACAATGCAGACCTGTCCACATTCTACCATTGCAGCTTTGAAGGATATCAAGACACTCTCTATGTCCACTCTCTGAGACAATTCTACAGAGAATGTGACATTTATGGCACTGTGGATTTCATTTTTGGAAATGCTGCTGTGGTGTTCCAGAGCTGCAACATCTATGCCAGAAAACCATTGCCAAAGCAGAAGAATGCTGTCACAGCACAAGGGAGAACAGACCCCAATCAAAACACTGGAATTTCAATCCAGAATTGCAAGATTGAGGCTGCACCTGACTTGGCTGCAGACTTGAACTCAACTGAAAACTACTTGGGCAGGCCATGGAAACTGTACTCAAGAACAGTATACATGCAGTCATATATTGGAGAACTGATTCAATCCGTTGGATGGCTAGAATGGAATGGAACAAATGGATTAGACACCCTCTTTTATGGTGAGTTCAATAACTCTGGACCAGGTTCTGATACAAGCAAAAGGGTACAATGGAATGGTTACAATATACTGAGCCCTACACAAGCTTGGAACTTTACTGTGTATAACTTTACCTTGGGTAATACATGGCTTCCGGATACCGATATACCCTACTCTGAAGGGCTCTAGATTAGGTTAGTGATCAATTCAATTGTATGGAGTAACAATAAATTTGATTCACTATTGGTTAATTAGAATGTGATGTATTTGTATCATCATTTTTATGTCTTGAAAGAGCTTACAAAAAGGATGAGTGTCATCTGTTGAATGTTTGGATCAAATTCAAAATTTTTTATCTTGAGATGAAGTTACAACTGTTGATTCTTCAGAGGATAATACAAAGAAAAATAAAGATATTGAAGTAAACATAATATCAAATGAGTACTCATAAGAGGCGTAATGCCTCTAGTAGGTTCCAAGATCTTCGGAAGAAGCCTCAAATTGAGTTAATCTGTATATAGAATCAAATCAATAATACAAAGAAAAAAAAATGGGAAATTTGAAAATGTTACAGACAGAATTTGCATCATATATTGTATTACATATGTGTATCAAAGTGATCACAGAGAAGATTTAAAGGTGGCACCCGAAGCTGGAATCCATTTGTCCCCTGAAATAAAAGTCTTGACAGTAAACTTTGTAGCTTGTTTAAGTGTAATGGTTTTCAAACCCTTCCACTTCACCCTATTTTTTGTTGAAGCTCCAGGTCCAACATTCTGAAATTCTGCATAAAATATGGTATCTGGTGCTGAGTTTCCTACCCATGGTAACCATCCATTTGGATTGATGAAACTCCCCAATGTGGATTGCATAAACACTGTGGTTGAATAGTTCTTCCAGGGTCTTCCAAGGTAAGTCTGCACAGAACTTAGGTCCCCAAAGGGTGAAATGCTGCAATTTTGAATTGAAATTCCTGTGTTCATGTTGGGATCAGTTTTGCCCTGTGCTGTTATGGTGTTCTGCTGACCCTGCATAGGCACCCTTGGAAAAATGTTGCAGTTTTGCAGCACAACTGCTGAATTACCAAAAATGAAATCAACTGTGCCATAAATGTTGCATTCTCTGTAGAATTGGCGGTTGGAATGAGCGTAGAGACTGTCCTGAAATGCATCAATTTGACACCTGTAGTAAACTGCTTGATCTGCAGTGTTCATCAGTGCCACTGCCTGGTGCTTCTCTGGACCAGCTGTGTTGCGAAATCCCATGTCCCTAGCAATGAAATTCTTCCCAAACACAGCTAAATTGCACCAAAGAAAAGAAATGAAGTACGTTACCACATACAAAAGTGTTAAAAATCAATATAAATGCAATCAGAAGGCTTAGATATACCTCTCTTCCCAAAAATGTAAAATTTTTTGTCTATCTTTAAACTTCATTCAGTTTTAAACAGTGACCTTATAGTCCCTTATCAGAGACTAAGAGTACATGATGCATTTATAATCTTAAAAAATAAAAAAAACCTCATTAATAAATGAGATAATTTATCTTGAGAAATTTACATTAAACCTTACTTAACCTTATAAAATCAACTTATAAAGTAAAATTTGTACTCATTTATATACGAAAAATCTGACCTTTTTTCTAGTCGACGTGGAATCTCTATCATACTCTCACAATGAGGCATATACATCTCGAGTGTATGACTAGACATTAATTGTGGTCTAATAGCGGCTGGTTCGATAGACCCAACAAATAATAAATTTCAATAGGATAGGCTTGAGATAGGTCTGATACTATCTTAAGAATTGAACATTAAACCTAACTCAAACGTACAAAACTAGTTTTTAATTTAAAGTTTGCATCTATTTATATACTGTAAATATATCTTATCTCTAATCTACTTAACATCTTCAACAATTTGTATACATCACATGACATAATTTGACTCAATTAAGAGAAGAGGGTTGAGTTAGGCTCTCCACCAAACATAAAACTTGTTTATATATAAAGCATGGTATTTTCAAAAATAAAAATGAATAGAATTGATACTAGTTTAGAAAAACTTCCTTTTAGTATCTAAAATCGTGTTTAAGGTACTCTACTTAATAGAAAGTGTTACATACCAAATGTTGCTGATGAAAATGTTGGGGTGCCATCCACAAAGTTAAGGCTTCCGGATACAATGGTGGCGTTCATACCATCACCAATGATCATGACATTCCATTTGGTCTTCTCCACCCTCACATTTTCATTATAAATCCCCTTCTTCACATAGATCACAGTCCTCTTGTCACTCTTTTCAGGGACATGTGTAAGTGCAGAAGTGATTGTTTTAAAATTTCCGCTGCCATCTTTTGCAACAACAATATTAGCTTTCTTCTTCAAATCATCAGCTTGAAGCATCTTTCGATCTTTAGAATGAAGCCACTTTGGTTCTTCATCTTGGTGTGGCAAAGCACTCAACAAGCGCCTCAAATTCACAGTGCTTGCAGCCTTGTCAAGCCATGTAACGATGGCAAGACTGTTACTGGTGAACTCTGTTGAATTTTTCAGATTGTTGAATACACTGCTCTTCAATGCTTTTTCTGCCTCTACAAATCCATCAATGCAAGTTTGCTGGTAGGTACCTGTTTCAGTAGTTGCACACGGATGAACAGTGATCTTCAAATATTCGGTAGAAGTTTTGGTGAATCAATTTATGAGGGAAGAATAAATTTATATCTTATTTTTAAGCCCTTGTTGTTGAATACACTGCTCTTCGATGCTTCTTTTGCTCTTTAATTTTTCAGATTGTCAAGCATGTTCTAAGAGGTGAACATTAAACCAAAGTCAATTCTATAAAACTGGTTTGAAAATAAATTCATATCCACTTACATATTATAAATTAATCTTATTTTTAGTTATATAGAATCTCTAATACACTCTCTTCACACCAAGACATGTATATTGAGCGTGAGACCGAATATTAATAAATGATCTGATAACATCTGACCAAATGTGTCATACCACACCCAACAAATGATAAATTTTGTTAACACACACTTATAAAAAATAGACTTTAAACCTAAATGAATCCTACAATTGTAAAATGAAATATACATCAACTTATATATTATAAATTTATATAACATGCATTCTTCTACATTTTTACATAAAAATGAGATTAGTAACTTTAGATCATTCAATGATATACAATATGACTATGCATAAAACCTATATAACTTTTAAAAGACTCGAGGCAAATGAGAATAGTATACTGATTTTAAATCTCGAGCCGAAAAAAAAAACAACAATATTTTCTCAAATAAATTAAACAGGCAAAAAGGGTTAAATATAAGAGTAAAAATATAAGTTGATGACTCAAGAAACATGCAAATTTAAACAAGCATCAACGCTTACACACCTGCAGCACTCAACCAAGTTCTGAGATCCTCCAACACATCAACCAAAGAAAACTTCCCCCCAGAAACCAGAGAGCTATTCAGATGATCAACTGCAAGACCCAGAAGATCCTTGCAGTTCTTAATCCTTTCATCAACATTCAAGCCACTGAACCCTCCCTTCTCAGAGAAATACTGAGCAGCCTTAGAAACCTCACCTAAGGCCACCTTAATAGACAACAAGAACAAATTCTCAGGTCGAACATCACCCGACTGTGCAACAGAACCAAGGCTGCTGTAGCAGGCATCCTTGTAGAGTGTCACATCACAAACAGCCTTCACTGAGCTGGAAACAGAAGCAACATTGCTTTCACCATCATTCGAGTTGTTGTTGTTGTTATGAGCAACTGTTCCAAACACTGCAGCAAACACAACTCCAATCAGGACTATTGTGGACAACGCTATGATGGTGATTCTCTTTCGGCTTTTTCGCCGAACTTCGAGCATGGCTTGCTCTGATTCATCAACTTTGCCATAAGATTTGAAGGAAGACATGGTTAATGCTATAACTACTTTTTGCTGATTTGTGTTACGATGATAATAGTAACAGGTTTGTGAAAGTGTGTGTATATATATATACACGAGTTGAAGTTTGCTGCAAATTGTAATATATATGTATTTTTTTGAACAGTATATGACTTGTGTAATATATAAATATAACGTGTAGCTTATTTATATATATATATATATATATATATATATATATATATATATATTATAATATTATATGTATATATGTATATAAATATATGTATGTAGGAGTTGAGGTTGGGTTGAGCTTAACGCGGTTTACGTGCAAGGCACTATCCTTTTAGTTGCATATCGAAGTTGAATGGAGTGGCTGGCATGTTACACAAATATATGTTCATTTTATGATAGAAAAAGGTGTTTTTGTTTTTTTTGTTTATATTTAACTTTAGGTCAAACTTTATATTGATCCTTATATTTTTAAGTTGTTGACTTTAATTCTCTATTTAGCTTCTCTAATTATTTTGTGATGATTAAAATCGGCAGCTATACCTTTAGTTTTGGTGCGATGAATTTTTTTTTTCTTTTACTTTTTAAAAAGTTGAAGGACTTATTCATTAACTTGACAGTATAATATATAATTAAAATTAAATAAAGAAGAGGGAAATAACTTTCATTTTTTATTCAGGTTTAAGCCTTATTTTCTTTTCGTCAGGTTCGAAAATGAAACAGGCCTGAATATATTATATATATTCACAAGATAATATATATATATATATATATATATATATATATATATATATATATATATATATATATATATATATACTAAATTAAATCCTAAAATTGTAATTATGAGTTTATGTTCTTGGTTTTATAGGAAAACTTTACTCTTCATTTTCAGAAACTGACAATTAAATTACTACTACATGCAAAATTTAATCTCATTTTTTAAATTGGTTTTGTATGTTGACTCATTGACAAAAGTTTAACATAGGATAAGCTCTTTCATTTATAAAAAGGATGACAATGTGGGTTGGTCTGACCTGTTTAGACACGATCCACATAAGGCTCGCATATCGTGGACTGACATGTTCTGTTCCGCACAATTTATGCAGGCTGCAATTATTGGCCCGCTCCGCACATCATTTGGTTCGCGGGCCTACGGACTATCCTTTTTTTTAATTTTTTTTAATTCTTATGATAAAACTTTCAATGTTTAAAAATTAGGAAATTTTAAAAAGTTCACAAAATTAAGTAAAGACTTTGGGGAGTTAATGATAAATTGATAATTCAACATTTTTATCATATTCATACTATGATATACACAATATATTCTTTAAATTTTAGCATATTAAAAAATACATAATACTTGTCTTTTCCAGTTATACAAGAATTTAGAACGTTAATGCAAAAGTCTATAAAAAATATAACTAATATACACAAGTGCAAGTTTTTTTTTATGCGGGCTTGCGGGCCGGCCCGTGCGGGCTGTGGGCCGAGCTGTTGCGAGCCTGCAGATTCACTACCCTGGCCCGCCCTGCGTTTTTTTCACGGGCTTGCGGGCCGGCCCGATGGATCAGGCCCATATTGACATCCCTAAGAAATAACTTTTCAGTAATGCCTTGGGTAGGATCTTTCATGCCAAAAAATAATTTATTTTTGTAAAACAAAATTAAATTTCTATAATAAAATATTTTGTTTTGATAAAAATTAAATTTTTTAAATTAATTTGATTATTTGGTATTAAAAAATTTCAAATTTTATCTGAAAAATAAAAATTTGTAAGTGAATTCACACCAATTTATATATTATGTAAAAGACAAGGATTTCTAACTACTAGCAAAACTTCTTGAATAAACTTTTATGTCATTTTTAGAGAAGATTTTATTCTTAAGTCAAGGTTGCAAAACTAGGTTGGCAGGTAAAGTTTACATCTAGTTAAACTAATGAGATTTGTGCAGGTCAAGAAGATTATTCCAATGATTTATTTTGTATGTACTTCACACTCGTAACAGAGTTACATGTATGTTTTTCTTTTGATGAATTCATAGGGGGTGCTCAAAGTCTTGATACATATTCACATTATTG
Organism: Vigna unguiculata; assembly: GCF_004118075.2. Taxonomy (NCBI): domain Eukaryota; kingdom Viridiplantae; phylum Streptophyta; class Magnoliopsida; order Fabales; family Fabaceae; genus Vigna; species Vigna unguiculata. The sequence goes on along the minus strand of NC_040289.1, from coordinate 3,297,886 downwards.
GATTACTTAGAACAAATCAAATGTTTGCAGATACCTTACTCTCGTTGGATCATTCAAGAATTATGTGTACATCTAGAATAAGGGACCATAGACATACCATATCTTACAGGATAGCTAGATTCCATACAAGAAAAAATCTCTAACAACTAATATTAGTTAAGGTTTTTTTTAGTGTTCCGGTACACCCAATAAATTCCACATCGCTTAGGAGTCGAGGTCAAGCGAAGTTTAAATACTCCTACCTCCATCCACCCTCTAAAGTACATTTTAATTATCAAAACCGTGACAGAACTAGCTCCAAAGCGGACAATACCTCAGGAACGTGGTGGTTGTTCCTAACGATGGCTGCCGGACGAACTTGGATCGGAATCAGAACAGTCAACTTCAAGATCATTTATTACTAATGTAGATTAGAATGTGGTCAAACTATTTTCTCCATCAATAATCAAAATTTTCCCGACCAACATTATTAGGATTATTTTTCGATTGATGTCAGCTAATACTTTTTTAACAATGTTAATGAGACAATTTTTTAGTTGATGTAAATCAAAGTATTTTAGTAGATGTTGTGTTCTAAGCTTAAATATAACATGGTACTAAAACGTGGTTTTTTTACAAAAATAGGTCATTTTTACTCATTTTTTACAAAATAAAACAATTGACTAATAAATTACATTGTAGGAAACAAGTCCTTAAATCCAACACTACTTTTATAACGAAGTCGTATGACATGAGGACAACTCCTTCACAAAATTAAAAAAGATGAAGTCGTCATCGTGGATGACGACTCCTACACAAAAATTTCAAATATGGTTACGACATTCAATTTGAAAAAACTGTTAGGTATAATAACGACTTTCAATTTTTTCAGATAATAATATTTTTCTATTTTATTTTAGAGAAATGGTGTTGTGAAAAAAAATCCTAATATGTACAACTCATTTGGTAATTACCTACTAACATGTCTAAGTTGCCTGGTTCGACAGACATTTAGAGGCTCACTAGAATCCTCATATATTGAGAGGGAGTGTTGAAAAGTCTAACGTCACCTCTCTCAAGATTTGAAGTGCAACTTATATATCTATTATCCAACTAATATTAAAATAATTTTAAATTTCTTTAAATTTTTTTAAAGAATAATAACTTAACGTTGGATAGGCCAACAGACACTGACAAAAATATTTATTTATTTATTAAAAGTAATTAAAAACAATTTTACATTTTTCTATTTAAAAAAATAATAATCTTTTGTATTATATTAAACTCTGATAACACAATTTAACCCAAACTAATATTTTAAAGTTAAATTTTTATTTTTCAATAATGTTGCATCACGGTAATTGACTAAAGCATGAGCACACTACACATGAACATTCAACAGAAACACATGAAAGGTAACAACAATGGTAGTCAGCGACATATCAAACCTCTTTATTTCAGAAACAAAGTGACAATATATTTATGTCACTCAATGCAGTGCACACTTATTTTTTGTGCAGGCACTTATTTACTTAGAGGAATATTACAACAATGCATTATTCTAAATCATAAATGACAGACCTGATCCACCAAATTTTTCTTCGATAATTTTACACAGTTTTTCTGTCATGGAAGGAGAAAAATAGTTTACCCAATCTCTGGTTTCTCCTTTCCGAAAAAAGTACTTTTTCTCCAGAAATTGGTAAATTATTCCAGATTTATTCACTTCCGAGTTCTTCATCTTCTCAAAGCTGCATAGCTTGATTATGCTTTCGATCACTTGGTTGTTTTCTTCCTCTTGAGTGAAAGGAAAACCCAAAAAATCTGCAATTTTTTTGACTTGAAAATTGGCATCATCTTTAAGATCTTCATACTTCAAGAACAAAACCTTATTTGGTTTGGCTAAGCTCTCCTTCCAATAACCTACCATATGACTCCACCATGGACCAAACTCAATTATCCCATTGCAATACTTTTCAAAAGCTTCCTCAATTTTCAATGTGGATAAAGGCTCTAGCTTAATTTTATCGAAGAAAGTCCATGCTGAAACAAAAATGTCAAAAGGGTTCCTACAAATATAAATTATCTTACACTTAGATTCAATGATGGAGTTTGGCAAAGAAGGGAATGGAGTGTGAGTTCCAAAAACTCTTGGTTCAGTAGTTGGGCAATGGATATCACCACGATACATAAATTCAACAGCAGGAACAAGTTGATGAGGATTTGAAGTAAGCAATGGATGGTTATGAATGGAAGAGAAGCATTGGCGATTAACAATGGCAAAAGTAATGGCTTTCAACCAAGTAGTGCCTGATTTTGGAAAACTAGCAACAAAAATATCACTGTCTTTTGCTTCAAACTGCTTTTGAAAAATGTTAACCTCTTTTATAAGAATTGAAGGGCACCAAAATTGTTGGAATAGATAGAGATCAGGGATTGCCCAACCCATCTCTCTGGGGAGGGATGAGAGAATTAGTTCATCTTCTGCATTTTCTTGTGGCCCTTCCATGTTGAAAAGATTCAACAGGGAAGAGAAAACCCTAGAAAATTTGAAAATTTTTAGTGAGGATATTGGTTTGGTAGAATGTGATAATGAGTGGAAGTGTTGGATGAGAATTTGTTCGCTAAGCGATATCTTTTATAGCAATATGAGTTGGAGACATTATACATCAGTTGAAATCAATTCCGGCATATACACGCAGATAGCACAAAACTTTCCTATTATAGCACTATCTGTAGCATGAAGGTTGAAGAAATTATGATGGTTTTGACAAATGTTATCAATGGCAGACATGTTATGACAATATATTAATACCAGTTAGCATGTGACTCAATAATTGGCCAAATTAGTATAAACAACAGTTTTATCACAATTTGGGGTTAATTTTCGAAAGAATAATCATATTTTAATTACTAAATTTCAGCAACTTTCTTTTACGATATGAAGTGTCATTTTTTAAATGATGTTGAAATATTGAGAATAAGAAAATAAAAAACTAGTAAATCATTTAAAAAGTGGTCATCTAAAGTTATAAGAGAAAATTGTCAAAATTTAATAATCAAAAAATTATTTTTTTTTCGAAACTGATGTTTCTATATTGATAATTCGATACATACTTCTGGATCTGAGATCATCAAACTCGAGTGTCTATTCTAGTGCACAACTTTATTTGGGGGTAAAATAGGAAAGAAAAACATGAGGTACAGGAAGAAGTCCTTGGTTTATTTTCTATTTTTTATAATAAAAATGAAAGAAGAACACATGAGCCTTTTATATTTGGATTTGGCTGTGTGGCAGGATTTGAGCCAAATCACGTAAGGTCGCTCTTCCATGCACCTCCAACAATTTCTTCAGCAGGCGGATCTTCCAAATTTTGGTTGAATTGTTTTTTTATCTATTTTTTCGTGTAAAAATATCAAGTTTATTGTCTAATATTTTTAGTTTCAAATTAGTTTTGATTTTTTAAAAATTAATACAATTTGATTTTTTTCTTTAAATTTTTTAAAGCGGAAAAAGAATTTTTCACCAAAATTTATACTAGGATTATGTCATGTACACCATCAAAACAAATAATTTTTATTTACAACTTCAATTTTGATGAAAAAACATTCGTCCGATTCAAGAAATTTATTGAAAAAATGACAAAATTGCATTATTTTTTTTAAAATCAGAATCAAATTGAAACTAAAAAAAATTCGATGACTAACTTATTATTTTTCAACGAAAATAGGAACCAAAAGAATAATTCCAAAATTTTTATATAAACTAGTAAAAACATTGTATTTATTTTTTTTATTCTAATAAAAAATAATAAAATTATAATTATTGTTATCATTATATTAAATTAAATATAAAATTATTTTTATTTTACTATTATTCATTTTCAATTATAATAATTAAGTTTAAAAATAATCAAATAAAAAAATAATTAAATTAAAAGATAAATTGAAAATTAAATGTGAAAAAAAGACTATTTATTAGAATATAATATATAATATATATTAAAATATTAAATTTTAAAAAATTTATATGAAATTATATAAATATAAAAAATGTGGGGGACCACGCCCCTTTGACAACGCTAAGTTCCGTCGGTGGCCAAATCTTTCAAAGCTTTCCAAAAATAGGCTTTCGACTTTAATCCATTGACTCCTCTGCACCCCACAAATGAAATTATTGGATGTGGAAATTTGGTTAAGAAAATTACCTAACCGACAACTTTTTTAATATAAATATTTGTTTGTAAATTCTAAAATTTCAACTCTTTTTAACCAAATAAAATTCATTTCACGTTTAAAATAAATTTTGGATACTTGTACAGTTGCATATATTGTCTATTCAATCTTAAAAAATTAATTAAAAAAAAATTATGTGTTGTTCTTTTGAATGTAGTCGCCGGTGTTATTTGATATATTCAAAATAAAAGTATAAGTATAAATATAAAAATGTCATTGATAAAAAGTCCAACATAAATCTGTTTCACTCATTAATAAAAATGTCATTGGGTTATTTTTACTTGAAATTTTTTACTAATGTAGATTAGGTGACGTAAATGACTATTTTTATGTTAGTTTATCTTTAAAAATAACCATAAATATATATTTGGTAAAGCCATGTCATGAATTTAACAATTTTTGGTATATAAAATAGAAAATATTTATTGATTGTTTGTTAAACTAATTAGAACTCATAAAAACTTTAGTTGTTTCTACTCCCTTGCTGTTTGTACTCTTCTCAATATAATTTGAATTTGAATATAGTTATAAAACACTCTTTGCCATAAAATAAAGGTGAAGCATGAGCACATATTCAACCGTCACACAAGAAAGGTAACAGCAATAGTGACAAGGGTTTACGACATGTAAAATCTCTTTATTTCGAAAAGAACGATAAGAAAGTGACAACACATAATTGTCGCTCAATACAGTACATACTTTTTTCCGTAGCCACATATATATTTACTTACGAACAATTTTGACTATTAAATTTTGATAATTTTCTCATACAATTTAATGTGTTATTTTTTAAGTGATTTTAAAATATCGAAAATAAAAAAATAAAAAAATAAAAAATCATTTAAAAAATGTCATCTAAGATTATAAAAAAACATTATCAAAATTTAGTAGTCAAATTACATATGATAATTTTATAACAATACCTACGTTATCCTGAATCTTAAGTGACAAACCTGATTCACCAAAATTTTCTTCCATAATTTGTGACAGTTTTTCTGTCATGGAAGGAGAAAAATAATTTACCCAATCTCTGGTTTCTCCTTTCCGAAAAAAGCGCTTGTTCTCCACAGTTCGGTTATTCCAGATTTATTGACTTCCAAGTTCTTCATCTTCTCAAAGCTACATAACTTGATTATGCTTTCGATCACTTGGTTGTTTTCTTCCTCTTGGATGAAAGGAAAACCCAAAAATTCTGCAATTCTTTTGACTTGAAAATTGGCATCATCTTTAAGATCTTCATACTTCAAGAACAAAACCTTATCTGGTTTCGCTAAGCTCTCCTTCCAATAACCTAACATATGACTCCACCATGGACCAAACTCAATTATCCCATCACAATACATTTCAAAAGCTTCCTCAATTTTCAATGGGGTCAAAGACTCTTGCTTAATGTTATCAAAGAAAATCCATGCTGAAACAAAAATGTCAAAAGGGTTCCTACAGATATAAATAATCTTACAATTACATTCCATGATGGAGTTGGGCAAGGAAGGGAGTGGAGTGTGAGTTCCAAAAACTCTTGGTTCAGTACTTGGCCAATCGGCATCATCACGACACATAATTTCAATAAATGGTATAAGTTGATGAGGATTGGAAGTAAGCAATGGATGGTTGTCAATGGAGGACAAGCTTTGGCGATTGACAATGGCAAAAGTAATGGCTTTCAACCATGTAGTGCCTGATTTGGGAAAACTTGCAACAAAAATATCACTATCTTTTGCTTCAAACTGCTTGTGAAAAATGTTTAGCCCTTTTACAAGAGTTGATGGACACCAAAACTCTTGAAATAGACACATACTGGGTGTTCCAAAACCCCTCTCTATTGGGAGGGATGAGAGAATTATTTCATCTTCTGCATTTGCTTCCATTGTCACTGAAAAGATTCCACAGGAAAAACCCTAGAATGTGATGATAACTGGAAGTGATGGATGGAGAATTTGGTCGCTGATCAATATCTTTTATAGCAATACAATAGGTTGAAGAAATTATAATCGTTTGGAGAAATGACATCTATATAACTACATGGATATCAATCTATTCAGCTTATCTTAGCACGTGGTTCTCGATAATTTGAGAAAGGTTTAATTATTTGTATGGTACTCACTTTGATAGAGGTGTGTAGATATGTTACATGTTTTTAAAAGAGTGTCAATTGCATTTCAACGTTTGAAAAAATGTTTCAATTAGGTCCTTTCAGACGGAGTTGACTAACGTGATTAATAACGTACTTCAATTATGTGGTTTTTTTGATTTTTTAAAATTTTTTTTAAATATTTTTAATATTTTTAATTTTTTGAAAAAAAAATACCATGTGTCAGGTCTTTGTGTGTGACACGTGGTATTGCAATGTCACGTGTCAGTGTCACTATCAAATGTCATTGTGTTAATTTCGATTTAGTTCTCATATGTGTCTTTTGTTTCAATTGAGTACCTATCTATGTATATCTGATTCATTTTTATTCATATATGTCTTTTGTTTCAATTTAGTACCTATCTATGTATATCTGATTCATTTTTATTCTAATTTTTTTAATAATTAAAAAAGTGTTACTGTACTCTCACAAATTTAACTCTTGTAAAAACTACCTTTTTTTTTATCAATATACCAAGTTATGGAACATGTTACTGTATCTTTTGATAGGAAAAGTTAGGGTTAATATATTTTTATTTTCTAGATTTAGACATAAAATTGAAAAATAAATTGAAATTATTTTTGTTTCAAACTTCAATATTTCTTTATCCGAACTTAAAAATTGAATAGATTTAGTCTTATTAATATATAACACGTTTCACATGTAAAAATAAATTAATGTTGTTGGATTATAAAGATTATATTAAATTCATTTTTAGTTTAAAAATTAAAATATATTAAAATTTGTCATATAAATAAATTTTAATTTGATATATAAATTTAAATACTAAAAATATATTTAACTCATAAAATTATTGCATATCAAAAAAAAAAAAACAAATCATTTTAATGAAGACTTTGAATGATAATCGAAATCAATCAGCGATATAGTTTGTGCTTTATTAGATAAAGTAAGTAAACTGTTTGTATTACTATATATAAGGTTTCTTATTTTATAATTAGAGATAGTCAAGAAAAGGTTTTTATTACTATAACGTCAAGAATTAAAATGAAAAAAAAAACAATACTTTTTTAATTATTTTTATTAATGATTAATCTTAAAATAAACAATTTTGTAGGTTTGAGATAAAATTGAGATTTAAGGACGAAAAAAATACTCAAAACTTCAAGATATTGTAAGTTTACTATCGAGTTTATTTTCTTGACAACCAGAATTAGATTTTATTGTTTTAATTCATTATTTTTTATATTTATCTTTAGTATAATGTTTTATATATTATATTTTTTTATTTCATATAAAAATATATAGATATGTCAACTACAAAATTTGAATCACACTATTAAAAAATTCAAACAAAAAAAAAAATTGAAGTTTTAATTGCATAACAAAAATGAGCTATAATAAAAAAAAGAGTAAATTTTTTGTGTACTACGGTGTGTAGATATTTCATTTTTTAAAGAATACTTAAATCTTGAAAAATCTTTAAAACATGATAATTTGTGGAATATTAATGGATTTGATTTAATTTCAAAATTAAATATCTTAAGAAAAATTATAAGTTTGAAAAAAATTAACCAAATTGATATTCTTAAATATATGAAAAAAAATTCCAAATATATATATAAAATAAGTTGTATCGGTGAAAAAGAGTTTCTCAACACTAAAAATAATAGAAAGTCAAACTTTTTTTTAGATCTAACAACTTCTCGAGATTAAACGGATTTGTCATCAATGGGAGACATGTGGGCACAAATATAGGATATCAATCTATTCAGGTTATCTTAGCATGTGGTTCAGAATAATTTGCCCAAATTACTACAAACAAAAGTGTTATTGTACTCTCACAAAAGTAGCTTTTTTGTTGTCATCAATAGTAAGTTATAGATCATATTAATGTCTCGTTTGATATTCAAAAGTTGGGTTAAGTATAATTTTAATTCTTGAAATTTGATTTAAAATTAAATTTGTTTATGTATGAAATTTTTATATATTTTGGTTTCTAAATTTAAAAAATGAATGAATATAGTCTTCTTAATCCAATTATGTTAACTTTTTTGACGTGTCAAATGTGTTTTATTTTAGCATTTGAGTTTTTTACACTGTTTGCTTGACACATTCTCGGTTCAGTATTTGTTAGAAAATGCGTTGGACACTTAAAAAAAGTTAACATAGTTGGATTAAAAAGACTATATTCATTCATTTTTAATTACATATCACAAAAAATAAATCATTTTAGTGAAAGCTTTCAATCGTCAAACAATTGAAATCGGCCACTAAAATAGTTTGTGCTATTTTAGAATAAATAAATAAATCGGTTAGTTATCGAAAACTATTAATTTAGTCCTATTTTTTTAAAATAAATCAATTTTGTACTTTTTCAAATCAAATTGAGGTCAAATTTATTTTTTATATTATAATGATATTTTTATTAAAATTCATATTTTTATTAAATATTATTTAGGAGTAGTTTAAAATTAGAATGAAAATTTTAATTTAGGGACTAATATCATTGCTCTAAAATTTTAAGTGATGATGTAATTTTTAACCTCCTCAAATTTTAGATTAATGATATTAATTCTTATACTTAATATTCTTGTTCTAATTTTAAACTAATTGTAACTCTAAACAAAAATTATTTAATAAAAATGTGAATTTGAATAAAAACATCATTATAACATTTACATAAAAATTAAATTTAATCTCAATTTGGAAAGGGGCAAAATTTCTCAATTTTCAAAAAAAATAGGACTAAATTGAATAAAAATAACAAATATAAGAACCAAATTAAATACAAAACATTGACTCTAACATGTGACATCTTGTTGGGTTGACAAGGGAACATATTTTTAAAAATTATAAAAGATTAAAAAAATTGAGAAAAAAGAACTAAAAAAACAACAAAGTAACACCTGACAGTTACAGTTCATTACTATTAATTTTAAACTAATTGTAACCCCAAAAAAATATTTAATAAAAATGTGAATTTTAATAAAAGCCTTATTATAAAATTTACATAAAAATTAAATTTGATCTTAATTTGGAGAGGGACAAAATTATTCCTTTTAAAAAAAATAGACTAAATTAAACAAAATTAACAAATATAGAGATCAAATTGAAAATAGAACACTAACTCTAACACCTTGACATTTTTTAAAATATAAAAAAAATTAAGAAAAATTAAGAAAAATAAAAATAAATTTTAAAATGTTATGAAATAAAGCATAATAGAGAGGAGAGAGAAGAATAGACAATAGAAGGAAGAATAAATAATGAGAAAATAGGGAACAACTTTTTTGTGTGTCTTATTTCTGATAGGAAGACTCATATTTACAGATACATACAACATGGTAACCCAGAAAGGATATAAATCAAATAGTTAATACAAAATATTATATAAAGAGTATTAAATCATATGAGTATCAATCATATCAATCATATGAATAATTGTATCAAATCAATGGATGACCATTAATTCATAACACTCCCCCTTGGGTGTCCATTGATAAAAGAATGTGCCTCGTTAAAACCTTACTAGGAAAAATCCTTTGGTATAAAAATCTAGTGAAAGAAAAAGAGTACATCATTCTATATAATATTGTTCTTTACATCTTCTATTTCTTCCCCTTATGTAAACTTACATCATCAAGATGACGAAGTCCAATCTTGTGAACCAATTGCTCAAAAGTTCTATTTGGCAAAGACTTTGTAAATAAATGTGTTAGATTTTCACATGAGCGAATCTTTTGAATCTATACATCACCATTTCTTTGAAGATCATGAGTGAAAAAGAATTTTGGAAGAATATGTTTTGTTTTGTCTCCTTTAATATATCATTCTTTCAATTGAGCAATGCATGCACTATTGTCTTCATATATGGTTGTTGATTTCATTTTTTTTCGAGGATAAACCACAAGTTTGTTGCACATGTTGAATTATAGACCTTAACCAAACACATTCATGACTTCCCTCATGTAATGCTAAGATTTCTGCATGATTTGACGATGTTGTTGTTATTGTTTGTTTCACAGATCACTATGAAATCGTTGTGCCACCACATGTGAAAAAATATCCTATTTGTGATCGACCATTATGAGGATCTGATAAATAACATGCATCTGCATAACTCATTAGATCTAATTTTGAATCATTTGGGTAAAATAAGCTCATATTTATAGTGCCCTTAAGGTAACATAGTATTTGTTTTACTCCATTTCAATATCTTATTGTAGGTGAAAAATTATATCTTGCTAACAAATTTACAGCAAATGCTATATCAGATCGAGTATAATTAGCAAGATACATTAGTGCTCCTATAGCACAAAGATATGGTACTTCAGGACTAGGGATGTCAAAAATATTCGTACCCGTGGGTATCCGTGGATAAAACCCGTAATAGGTAGGAAATAGATATTAAAAATGGATACCCGCTACTCGCGTGTACGAGTATTTTTTATACTCGCATGTTAACGGGGCGGGTATGGGTATTATAGTATCCGTACCCGTGGATACCCGTACCCGCTAAACTTTAATTCACAAAAATACCCTTTTATATATATATATATATATATATATATATATTAGTAAAAACCATTCTCACCTAATTTTTTCTAAGCTGCACATCTTGTCTTCTGTCTTCATTCTTCCAGCTTCAAGTATTAGTACGTTGTCTTCTTCCAAGTACACCTCTTGACATTCTTCTCTTTGCCTTCTTTGAAATTAAACATATACATCAAACCCTATATAGACAATGACATTTATGGTATGCTTGTTGTTAAATGATGGAATCAAAATAAGAATACTTGACACGTAGCAGTTGGGGTTTATTATTTGATTATTTTTCAGGTATCAAGGAGAAAGTGAGTTTGTTGATCATAGCACTAATTAAAGAATTTCCATTATGTTGAACATCATTTTATATTTATTTTTATAATTATTTGGACTTGTATGAACTTGAATTTGTTTGAACTTTATTTAAAATTTATGACATTGATGTATTTTATTTGATTTTATGATTAAATATTTATTTTTTAAATAATTTTGTAAATACCCGCGGGTACCCGTGGATATCCGTAGATATGAAAAAAATAGGTGGGTACCCGCATAACGGATACCAAACGGATATGGGTACGTATACGAGGTGAATATTTATCCAGCGGGTAGGGTACGGGGGAGCTACTACCCATACCCTACCCGCCCCGTTGACATCTCTATTCAAGACCAAGTAGTTATTCATCTTTTTCTTGAGGTTTAAAAGGGTCTTTATCAACATCTAATGACCTCACCACCATTGGAGTGCATAATGAATGTGATTTGTCCATATAAAACTTTTTAAGCACTTTCATTATATAAGCTTCTTGATGTACAAAAACACATTTGTTTAAATACTCAATTTGTAATCCAAAACAAAATTTTGTCCTTCCAAGATCCTTCATCTCAATTTTTTTCTTTAAACAATCAATTGTTTTTGTGAGCTCATTAAGAGTTCCAACTATGTTTATGTCATCTACATAAATAACAATTATGGCAAATTCATTCTCGGATCTTTTCATATAAATACAAGGACAAATATGATCATTTTTATATTCCTTTAACAAGTACTCACTAAGACAGTTATACCATATACATCCTGATTGTTTCCATCCATAAAGGGACTTATTCAATTTTATTGAATAATCCTCTTTAGAATTTGCTTTGTTAGGCAAATTAAATCCTTCAGGGAGTTTCATATAAATATCATTCTCCAGAAAGTCATACAAATAGGCTATAACAACATCCATGAGGTGTAAATTCAAACCTTCTTGTACAACAAGGCTAATAAAATATCTAAATGTTGTTGCATCTAACACTGGAGAATATGTCTCCTCAAAATCAATACCAAGTCTTTGTGAAAAACCTTGAGCAACTAATCATGCTTTGTATCTAACAATTTCACCATTCTCATTTTATTTTTGTACAAAAAACCCATTTGTACCCAATAGGTTTTACACCCTCAAGTATGCGAACTACAGGTCCAAAAACCTTTCGTTTAGCAAGCGAATCTAATTCTGTTTGGATTGCACCTTTCCATTTTGGCCAATCATTTCTTTGTCGACAATCTTCAATTGTCATTGGTTCTTAATCCTCATTGTCACTTATAACATCCTTTGCTACATTATATGCAAAAGTCTCGTCAATATTGACTTTATTTTGGTTCTATATAATATGATTCATGACATAATTTATTGAGATATCATCATTTTCAACAATTTCAGGTACATGAGGTTCTTTTGGAACCTAATCATTAATTATGTCAAAAGAATCTTTTGAGACTTTTGCCCCCTTGATTAGGCCATCTTGCCTTTTTTCCCTTTTTCTCATTCGAGGATTTTTATCTTTGGAACCGACAGGCCTACCACGCTTCAAGCGTGTTTGAGATTCATTTTCTACATTAGATTGTCCAACAGGAATATCAATTCTGATTGGAGCATTAACAGTAGGTATATGTGACTTAGTTACCCTTGTGTCAGTAAAAGCATCTGGTAATTGGTTGGCCAATTTTTGTAAATGAATTATCCGTTGAACTTCTAGTTCACACTATTTTGTACAAGGATCAAGATGAGATAATGATATTTCATTCCAACCAATATCCTTTTCTAGTTGCTTTCTTTCTCCCCCTAACGTTGGAAAACTTATTCATCAAAATAACTATCAGAAAATCGAGTTGTAAATAAGTCATTTGTTGATGGTTCAAGACATTTTATTATCGATGGAGAATTATATCGATGGAGAATCCATCATAGTCCTTTTTGGTGTGGAAATTGGGACATATACAAGACATCCAAAAATTCTTAAATGAGAAATATTAGGTTGTTGACCAAAAACCAACTGCAGATGAGAGTATTTGTGATAACTTATTGGACTGATGCGAATCGATACTATAGCATGCAGAATTGCATATCCCCAAGTAGTCATTGGAAGATTAGCTTTCATAAGTAAAGGTCTTGCAATCAATTTTAGACGTTTTATTAATGATTTTGCAAGTCCATTTTGAGTATGAACATGTGCTACTGATGTTCAACTTCATTCCAATTGACATACAATACTCATTAAAAGCATGAGATGTAAATTCACCAGCATTATCAAGAAGAATTTTCCTAATTGGATAATCTGGGAAGTGGGCTTTTAACTTGATCAATTGTGCTAATAACTTAGCAAATGCTTGATTTCGAGTTGATAGTAAACAAATATGTGACCATTTGGCTTACAATGACATGTGTCTCAATCGCATTAATATATGTGTAGTACAAGTCATAAGAGAAGACTGATAATTTCTCCAATACACATTTTTTATTTGACTCAATTCAAGTGATATAAAGATATTCAATATCTCTTTCATTATTTGTCTCAATATGATATCCATTTAGACAAATATCCTTGAAACTTAATAAGTTTCTACTGGACTTAGAAGAATAAAATGCATTTTTAATATGCAATCTTGTACCTCTTGGTAGAAGTACAGTAACTCTTCTGGAGCCTTCAATTATATTTTTAGTACCATAAATAGTACTAAGATTGACTTTTTGCATTACCAAATAAGAGAACAATTTATTACTCTTGAGAATTGTATGAGTTGTTGCATTATCATCAAGGCACAAATTCTCATCATTGGTGTTATTGTCAATATTCATTATTCATATAAACATAAATATCAATATTAGATATTACTTTGTAAGAGGAGAAGAAAAAAATAAATAAAAATAGAGGATTTTATTCATAAAAATATAAAAACTTTTATATATATATATATATATATATATATATATATATATATATATATATATATATATATATATATATATATATATATATATATATATATATATATATATATATATAAAAGCAACATGAATTAAATATAAAACATTGTCTTAAAATTAATAATATAATATAAAATAAAATAAAACTATTTTCTAACACTTCCATCACCAATAAGGTGATCAATGCTTCCATCTAGTTTAGAAAAGAAATCACCAATATCTATCAAGTTGAGTAGTATCATATGGTCATAATCAGAATCACCATCTTCATAAGCAAAGTGTATTTCAATGTTCTTCTCATTATTTGTAAGATACTTTGGTGTACAACAAGTACAACTCAAATGGCCTTTACCATCGTAATGATAATATATACTTTCATCTTATTTGCCAATATTTTCATATTTTTCTTTTTCCTTTTTCACATTATTGTGCCACTTCTGGTGACAAAATGTGTCTTTGAAATTTTTTTTATAACCAGGTTCATAAAATATCACGATCATGAAAATATAAATCAAATATTGCTTCATTCACTTCTGGGAATGGAGTAGAACCAATATGACATGTTTCATTATTTTCTATCAAAAGCTCATTACTTTGTTCAGTCATACAAAGGCATGAAATAAATTCATAGTACTTATTGCTGCATTCACTTCTAGGAATGGAGTGGATCTCATGATTTTTCATCAAAAGATTCATTGCTTTGTTCAACCATACAAAGACATGAAATCAATTCATAATATTTGTGAAATCTCTTTTCACACTCTTGTTGTCATAGTAGCAAATTAGTTGTTCACATGCTTTATTTCTTTCTTTAATGGTATCCCAAGACCCATTGCATCTAAATTTCAACATTTAATATCGAATATAAGTAATTCTTCTTTGTAATATCAAGGTTCAAAAATTCAAATTTAGCAACATTTGGCATTGTTTAGAACTAGCACATAAAATAATAATAATAATAATAATAATAATAATAATAATAATAATAATCACCGTCATAATAAAAATAAAAAGACGGAGATGAAAATTAATAAAATCAAACAATTCTTATCATAAGAAGAAGAATATAAGGCAAATGGAGAAAGGATTAGAAAGAGTCTGGATTGAGACACGCAAAGTGTTGTCGTTAGAGAGTAAAAACTTTTACTAGTCCTCAGTTGGTTGGAGCATCGTACTGATAAGGTGTTATGAAATAAAGCATAATAGAGAGAAGAGAGAAGTATAGACAATAGAAGGAAGAATAAACAATGAGAGAATACGGAACAACTTTTCTGTGTGTCTTATTATTGATAAGAAGAGTCCTAATTATAGATACAACATGGTAACCCAGAAAGGATATAAATCAACACCAGTGCAGAAAGGGCTTTCTGCCTCGGTTATTTTCCACATTTTACCTCGGGTCTGGAACCGAGGCATATTGGGGCGAGGCCAAAAGGTACATCTTTTGGCCTCGGTTATCACCCGAAGCCATAGACCCAGTTTTTTGCCCCGGTCTTGGTAAGAACCGAGGCATATTCCTTTACTCGTCAGTTCCACAAGCTGGTCCATAATCAAATCTGATTCTCTGCAAATTGGAAGGTCGTCCTGATTCCTCATCACATCCTTCACCTGCAATTCAAATTCGCAATTCAAATTCTAATCAGACAACAAATTAGGGGAAAACAAATGGTGTGAAAAGAGAAAATGGTAAGAAAGAGATGAAGAGAGAAAACGTAGTGATGTTTCCATGTCCATTGCAGGGCCGGCCCATGCTGAAGCTCGCAGAGCTTCTTGCTCTTCACCATCTCCATGTCAATCTCTTGCTCTTCTTGCTCACTCGTTACGGTGACATTCAATCTCTCTCAGCCTCCTACCCCACGCTCCATTTCAACACCATTGCTGATTGCTACAGCCATGGCAACTACCCTGGATCCGGAGACACTACCATGGGCGACATAATACTTTCCACAACTCTGCACGCCAACCCCTCTTGAGAAATATTCTGCTCGCTCACACTCCTGAAATTCCCAAAGTTACCTGCATTTTCGAACCAGCAGTCCCTGCACGCCGCGCTAGCGCGTTACCTTCGACGAAGGTGAGCGCGATGAGGAGTGCGCCCTTCGCCCTCGCGCAAGGCACTAGGTGGAGGAGCTCCTCGGTGGCGTCGACCGGCGACAGAAAGGCGGAGCGGATGCCGAGCGAGACGAGCGAGACGGATCCAGACTTGCCGACACCAGTGAAAAAGACGGTGCCTGTGGCGTTAAGGAGGGCGCGCGTGAAGGCTAGGGTTTGGGAGTGGTCTATGTGTTCGAAGAAGAAGTTGAGGTGGCTCTGCTGGGACTTGAACAGCGGCGTTGGCGCGGGGAGGAAGAAGGGTTCGCGAATTTCGAACCCTAAATAAACCCTATGGCTTCGGTTGTTAGAGGAACCGAAGCCATTGACCCCCTTTTGGCACCGGGTTTTCTTGGACCGAGGCCTATACTCTGACTTCCAGCCACTTTTTGGCTTCGGGTCCTACTGGACCGAGGCCTATACCTCTCTTTGGCACCGGTTTTGAGCGAATCGGGGCCTATACCCTCTTTGGCTTCGGGTATTTGGAGAACCGAGACCTAAAATTTGGCTCTAATTGCAAAAATGCCACCGCGCCATTATATGCTTCGGTTCCTGGCCAACCGAGGCATATAAGACGAGGTAAAATGGACATTCTGCACTAGTGCAAATAGTTAATACAAAATATTATAAAAAGAGTAATGAATCATATGAGTATCAATCATAATCATATGAGTAAATGTATCAAATCAATGGACGACCATTATTCATAACAAAAAAAAACTAATAAAATTCTAAAGTGACACGTGACAATTAATATTTATAACTGTTACCTATCTAGACTACCTTACAAATATCTAGACTACTTTAAAAATAAAGGACAAAATTGAATAAAATTGAGAAAATCAAGACCACGTTAAAAAAAAAAGAATATTAGAACTAAATGTACATAACAAAATGAAAATATACCTATCTTATAATTAGAGATAAGAAAATATTTTGTACCACGTCTCTATAACGTCAATAATTAAAATTAAGAAAGGAGAAAAAATATTGTGTTTCTGTTATTACCAATATTATTTATTTTCTTGATAAATTGATGTTATAACCTTGGTTCTTGATTATTTTTATCATTGTTATTTATGTTTCTTGCATGATTCGTTGCTTTTTCTTCAACTTACTTTTTATGTTTATGCGTAATAATATGTCAGTTTAATTTTTCTTTTGTTTCTTTCCTTAGGTTTAAGAAACTTCTACAACTTCTTTTTTTTGACATCAGAAATATGAAAGTGTTTCATGTAGTGCTATTTTATTATCCATATGTCTCCATTTTATTTTAAAAGAGATGAACTAGATGCTATCTTATAAATAATCACACAAATCTTCGTTCGCATTAATCACACGTAGGTTGTTGCTCCGTTGCTGGAACGATATTATTATCTGAATAGATTGAGCTTTTTCCTTTTGTCTACATATTATATATATATATATATATATATATATATATATATATATATATATATATATATATATATATATAATATGTTGTTTTCATGTAATATATTACAAAATAAATAATATTTTGAAATAAATTAAATTAAAATATCATTTTTTTTATTATAAATGTTTGTTTGTGAATTCTAAAATATCAACTCTTTTTAATCAAATAATATTCATTTCACATGTTTCAAAATAAATTTTGGATACTTGTTGCACATACTATCTATTCATTTAAAATTAATTAATTAGAAAAATTTATGTACTTTTCTTTTGGATGGTTATATAGTCGCACATGGGCAACTTTTTTAATAAAAATATTTGTTTTAAATTCTAAAATTTCAACTCTTTTTAACCAAATAAAATTCATTTCAATTTTAAAATAAATTTTGGATACTTGTACTGTTGCATATACTGTGTATTCAATTTAAAAAAAAATAAATAAAAAAAATTATGTGTTGTTCTTTCGAATGTAATTGCTTGTGTCATTTGATACATTCAAAATGAAAGTATAAGTACTCTGTGATGGTTACCATATTGCCTGACATCTCCAAAATAAAAGTATGAGTATTCATGTGAATCCCTTGATCATTGGACAGCTGAAAACAAACCAACTAGCAAAAACATTTTCCGTATATTTTTGCAAAGTCATAAATGAGGAGAAGTTGAATGTGATATCTTAAAAGAAGTTCACGTTGGACCTATTATTGGTGAATATAAAATAGATTATTTACGTTGAACAATACCTGGTTTATGTCTGTTAATAAAGGTTCGATGTAAATATATTTCACTTATTAATAAAAATGTCATTGCACTTTTTTTATTTGAACTTTTTTACTAATGTAAATTAGGTGACGTAAATGATTATTTTTATGTTAGTTTATTTTTAAAAATAAACATAAATATATATTTGGTAAAGTCACGTCATGAATTTAACATTTTTTGGTATAAAATAGAAAATATTTATTAGTCTAATTAAAACTCATAAAAAATTTAGTTGTTTTTACTCCCTTGCTGTTTGTACTCTTCTCAATATAATTTGAATTTGAATATACTTATAAAATATTTTATGCTAAAAAAAAAGGTGAAGCCTGAGCACATACAAGATTCAACCAAAACACATGAAAGGTACATAACAGCAATAGTGACAAGGGTTTACGACATGTAAAACCTCTTTATTTCGAAAAGAACGATAAACAAAGTGACAACACATAATTGTCACTCAATACAGTACATACTTTTTTCCGTAGCCACTTAGTTACTTATGATAATTTTATAACAATACGTTATCCTAAATCATAAATGACAAACCTGATTCACCAAATTTTTCTTCCATGATTTGTGATAGTTTTTCTGTCATGGAAGGAGAAAAATAATTTACCCAATCTCTGCTTTCTCCTTTCCGAAAAAAGCTCTTGTTCTCCACAGATGGGAATAATAGTCCAGATTTATTGACTTCCAAGTTCTTCATCTCCTCAAAGCTACATAACTTGCTTATGCTTTCGATCACTTGATTATTTTCTTCCTCTTGGGTGAAAGGAAAACCCAAAAATTCTGCAATTCTTTTGACTTGAAAATTGGCATCATCTTTAAGATCTTCATACTTCAAGAACAAAACCTTATCTGGTTTCGCTAAGCTCTCCTTCCAATAACCTAACATATGACTCCACCATGGACCAAACTCAATTATCCCATCACAATACATTTCAAAAGCTTCCTCAATTTTCAATGGGGTCAAAGACTCTTGCTTAATGTTATCAAAGAAAATCCATGCTGAAACAAAAATGTCAAAAGGGTTCCTACAGATATAAATAATCTTACAATTACATTCCATGATGGAGTTGGGCAAGGAAGGGAGTGGAGTGTGAGTTCCAAAAACTCTTGGTTCAGTACTTGGCCAATCGGCATCATCACGACACATAATTTCAATAAATGGTATAAGTTGATGAGGATTGGAAGTAAGCAATGGATGGTTGTCAATGGAGGACAAGCTTTGGCGATTGACAATGGCAAAAGTAATGGCTTTCAACCATGTAGTGCCTGATTTGGGAAAACTTGCAACAAAAATATCACTATCTTTTGCTTCAAACTGCTTGTGAAAAATGTTTAGCCCTTTTACAAGAGTTGATGGACACCAAAACTCTTGAAATAGACACATACTGGGTGTTCCAAAACCCCTCTCTATTGGGAGGGATGAGAGAATTATTTCATCTTCTGCATTTGCTTCCATTGTCACTGAAAAGATTCCACAGGAAAAACCCTAGAATGTGATGGATGGAGAATTTGGTCGCTGATCAATATCTTTTATAGCAATACAATAAGTTGAAGAAATTATAATCGTTTGGAGGAATGACATCAATGGGAGACATGTGGTCACAACTATATGGATATCAATCTATTCGGCTTATCTTAGCATGTGGTTCTCAATAATTTGCCAAATTACTACAAACAAAAATGTTACTCTACTCTCACAAATTTAACTCATGTAAAAAGTACCATTTTTTTAATCAACATACTAAGTTATGGAACGTGTTACTGTATCGTTTGATAGGAAAAGTTAGGGCTAATACGTTTTTATTTCCTAAATATAAAATTCAAATTATTTTTGTTTCAAACTTCAATATATTTTTTATCCGAACTTAAGAATCGAATAGATTTAGTCTTTTGAATCCAAGGATTTGAACTTTTTTTTACATGATAATTAATGTTTCAAGTTATTAATATAAATATATAACACTGTTTCAGATGTAAAAATAAATTGATGTTGTTGAATTATAAAGACTATATTAAAAACAATTAAGTTTAAGAATTAGAATATATTAAAGTTTGTGATATAAATGAATTTCAATTTTACATATAAATTTAAATACTAAAAATATATTTAACCTATAAAATTATTGCATATAAAAAAAACAAATCATTTTAATGAAAACTTTGAATCATAATCGAAATAAGTCACTGATATAGTTTGTGCTTTAATAGATAAAATAAGTAAACCGTTTGTATTACTATGTGTGACATACTATTTAAATAATTTAAATAGATTAATCTACTAAATAAAACATCGCATAGTTATAATAGTAGAGAGCAAAGTTGACAGATGAAAATCATAGTCAAGGAATGCACTTTTACATTCATCCATAGGAGTACTTGAAAGGAATCCTAGGCATACCACCATGCCATAACCAAAACAGAATCTAAAAGTTGAACAGTTATGCAAAAGAAAGGCTCCTAGAGTACTCCTAAGAGCCGCATATAACAGCCTCGAAATTACACAGCATCGCCGCCACCATCATGTCTACCTTCAACCTTTCCTCTATCTGCTCTCACCAATATGGCGATGATCGCAAAAGAGAAAATAAGACAAAGACATACACAAGAAATTGAAAGGGGTAAGCCAGTTAAAATATCTTTAACACATTATAAAGCATGTGAAAGACAAAACAGGTTATTAACAATTTAATAGAAAACACTCAGAGCATGTGAAAGCAAACAAATGCAAGCTACTATGACTCGATATCCGGATCATACTCTTGATATAGAATTCTAAAGGAAGTATGCACCCGTGTTGGTTTCTAAACTCTACAAAGTCTAGACACAAGGGACTATCACCCAATCACACACAGGGTTGGTCCTCTATTGTCCCGGGCCCAATATGTCCCAAGACTAGGACCTCCTGCCACTCTAACAAATAAACCATTCTGCTCTACGTGAGCGTGAACGATTATTAGAGTTCAGGATACCCTCCTTTATCTAGACATCTCCTATATCAAGGTATACACTAGGCATATATATACATATATCCAGGGATTTCCCATTAAACCCCCTCACCAACACATTTCACATGCCTATCAATCACCCAATTCTCATGAAATTCCATCACCAATATATCATGTTTCTCATTTCATGCTTATCACATGCATATCGATACACAATCCAACTAAATATCATAGTTTATACATAACAACACTTTCATTCCAATTCAAATTCAACCATACATATCAAGAATAGCCACATACAATGAGCAAGGAAAATAATTAATACCAACATGGAGCCACATCAGCCAACATAACAACCCCTGTCAAGGTCCTCGCCCAGGCGAAAGGGTTCCTTTCGCTCAGGCGACCCCTTCTCGCCTAGGCGAGAGCTCAACAATGGCCACTGCAAGAATTTCATCGAGTTCTCGCTCAGGCGATAGCATCTCGCCTATGCGAGACTGCGCCTCGCTCAAAAAATTAAAATCACTCGCCTAGGCGACAACTCGAACTGAAATCCAGGGGTGAGTCCCTGCTACTCTCGCTTAGGCGAGGGTTACTCGCTTGGGCGAGATTAGCAGGTTTCTCACCTGTCAGCACATGCATCCTCTCGTTCATTCAAACTCACACACACAACAACCATTTTCACACATCCAATAACAATATTCAAGCCCCAAAGACACAAGAGTAGTCCAAGAATACGCAAAATACTTCAAAAGAAAAAAAAAATGAAAACCCTAGCTCCTCTTACCTTAAGTTAAACGCTAGCAAACGTAACGGGTCCACAACCACAGCACACCACAGCTCCAGAAACATAGTAGAGCTGAAAACATGAAACCAGGACAAAGCAAGTGTGCGGAGTTATACTCTAACCAGACTCACGTGCCCAAACAGTGAAGGAGAGGGAAAGGACTACAAGAACTCTAAGATTTAACTTACTTGGGAGCTAAACGGTTTTAGATAGCTCAATGCGGGAGGTTCACAATGCCCTAGCAGAGCTCTCAAGTGCCAGCAAAGAGTGAGAGGGAGAGAGGTCTGTTTCTGAAAAGAGATCAAGAGAGAGTGAGTGAGCTTGGAGGGGTACTGGGGGTCCCTTACTAGGCTGGCCTTGGGCCTACGAAAGGCCGGGCCCAACAAGTTTTAAGCTGAAAAAGGGGGTTTGTATAAGGTTTCTTATTTTATAATTAGAGATACTCAAGAAAAAGTTTTTACTACGTATATAACGTCAAGAATTAAAATAAAAAAAATGGCAAAATTATTGTTTGAGTAATCACAAATATTATTTATTTTCTGGATGAATTGACGCTATAACTTTGGTACTTTTTTTGTATGTTTGTTATTTATGTTTCTTGCATCTTAATTCTTGCATCATTCTTTTCTTTTCCTCGACTTATTTTTAATGTTTATGCCTTATTATATGATTAGTTTAATTTTTCTTTTGTTTCTTATTCAACTTCCTTCGGTTTAAGAAACTTGTAACAGTGTTTGTTTTTTCAGACTTATATCATAAATATAAAAGTGTTTACGGGTAAAATCCACGGTAAATAGGTATCCATCCGTGACTACAAAATTTTAGGGAGTCAAATTATATTTTTTATATATAAATTTTTTTTTACATTAAAAAAAATATTTCTTCATATCATTTTCTCTATTCAAAACAAACACATATGATAATAGAATTCAAAAAAATATGACAATAATATATATGAAAGTGTAATATAAAGTTTATTATCAACAATCATATATTAAAAAAAGGAAAAGTTACCTCTAGTCATAATGTTTCTCAACGCTCTTTCAATGGTTTAAAATCTTTAATAATTGAATCAAACCTGAAGTTTGTTGCAATATCCCTTTCAATATAGATTATCATAGTGTTTGCTATAAAAACTTCTAAAACCTATAAAAAAGAACACTCAAAAAAAGTTAAAACATGTTGATGATAATAAACTCAATGCCAATTAGAATTCAATGAAAATCAACTCAATTACATGTAACAATGAAAACATTTGAGTCAGATCGTCCGCTTGGTTTTTTACTAATATTTTAATAGCGAATACTCTAACCATGAGGAAATAAGTTAAATCATGTGTATTAAAATCTTCTTGGATGATTATCTTTACCAGATAACAAATAATTTTCTAAATGCATTTGATATGAATCCCATTTTAGATAAGTCATTCGTACCTCATCAATGGGGATTGCCGAATTTGGGGACGTTTCTCTAGATCGTGTTCTAAAGCATTTTCAAATTCATTGTATGTAACTCTACTAACTTTAGAGAGTTATTTTTTTATTTTCTTCAATTTTGGATATTATCATCAATTTTTCCAAGTTTATATGACGTAGATGCATTTTTTTTCATCTTCATCACAAACCTTCCTCTTGAAAAAAGAATCAATTTTTCTACTCTTTATCATTATTTTTCTAATATAAATTTGTCACATCTCACCTAATTAGAAAAGATAAAAATTATGAATACCTCAAATTAAATATCAAAACCAAGACTCAATATTTTAAAAAAATTAATACATTCTAAATGATTAGCTTCCCTTACCTTAAAGTAGATTCCTAATATTGTTCTTCCCTTATACAACTTCAAAGGCTAAAATAACTCTATCTACACAAAAGAGTTTGATCAACAATTAGACCATGATTTTATGACCACTAACAGATAAAGATATGTCTACAATGTAGAAAGCCACATACAAAATGGAAACATATTGCTTCAAAAAAAAAAGGGTAAAACTTGCAACAAAAATATCACCATCTTTTGCTTGAAATTGCTTGTGAAAAATGTTTACCCCTTTTATAAGAGTTGATGGACACCAAAGTTCTTGAAATAGATCAGGGTAAACTCAAGGGTAAAGCAAATAAAACACTCGTTTTAGACCTTAAGGATAAGAATGTCTAAAAAAAAATTACTAATAATATTTCTCTATTAAATTAATTCTAAAATTATGTTTAAGAAAAAAAATGCTCAAATTTTTTTAGTACTAATTAATATACCTCTATTAAACTAATTATAAAATAATGTTTAAGATAAAAAAGGTCTCAAAAAAATATTTTATTATTAATATAACTCTATTAAATTAAGTATAAATTTATGTTTGGGAATAAAATTTAATTAAATTATTATTAGTGTATGTTAATTTTTATTGGTAGTAAAAATGATAATTAATTATTTAAAACATCTTTTTAGTAAATTAGAATTTGGTTTAATGATTAACTATTTTTATTCCCTCATAATAATTCTGGATTATGTTTTCTTCTTTTATCTTTCTATGACTTCTCTTACCTCTCCTTACTTTATTCTCTTCTAACAATCATTTTTTTAGGGTTTTGACATATTACATCCAATTAATTTCTTGGATTTCATATTGTCCGTGTGTACCATTTATTTGTGTTGTTGTTATTTTTATTTTGTTTTGGATTTGTATTAGAATTAGAAATTAGTTTATTTTGACCAGTTTTGTTTTTAGGTACTTTTAGATTTATGAGTTTCAAGAGTTTTTTTTTTTGCATATATCTTGACGTGGAACTGAATTTTTTTACAAAAACTATTAATTAGATTTTCGTGGATAATAGATTAATTAAAGTATAATTCAAAGTTGAGTTTTTTATAGAAAGATAATTCTAGTTTAGGGAAAAAAAGACTTAATATTGAGTTGAGAAGAACAATATTTTCTTAATTATTTTTATTAATGATTAATCTTAAAATAAACAATTTTGCAGGTTTGAGATAAAGTTGAGACTTAAGGACAAAAAAGATACTCAAGACTTCAAGATATTGCAAGTCTACTATCGAGTTTATTTTCTTGACAATCAGAACTATGTTTTATTGTTTTAATTCATTCATTTTATATAGTTATCTTTAGTAGTGTTTTATATATTATATTTTTTATTTCATATAAAAATATAGATATGTCAACTAGAAAATTTGAATCAGACTATTAAAAAATTCAAATGAAAAGAAGAATTGAGGCTTCAATTGCATAACAAAAAAGAGTTATGAACAAAAAAGAGCAAATTTCTTGTGTATTACGATGTGTTGATCTTTCATTTTTGAAATAAAAATTCTTAAACCTTGAAAAATCTTTAAAACAAAATTATTTGTTGGATATTGATAGATTTGATTTAATTTCAGAATTAAATATCTAAAGAGAAATTATAGATTTAAAAATGTTAAACCAAATTGACATTTTTAATTATATAAAAAGAATAAATTCTTTTTTAAAATGTATATATAATATAAGTTATTTTAGTCAAAAAAAGTTTTTCAAAATTAAAAGATAATAGAAACTCAAACTTATTTAAGATGGACAGTCTCGGGAAATTAAACAGATTTGTCATCAATGGGAGGCATGTGGGCACAAATATAGAATATCAATCTATTCAGCTTATCTTAGCACGTGCTTCTCAATAATTTGCCATATTACTACAAACAAAAGTGTTACTCTACTCTTGTACTCTCACAAATTTAACTCTTGTAACAAGTACCTTTTTTCTTCTTTTTTTTAGGTTAAATTATTCAATTGGTCCCAATTTTCGTATGAAAATTTGAATTTGGTCCCTCAGTTTTAAAAAGTGTTAACTAGGTCCCTAATTTTGATAATTTGTTTCAATGAAGCCCCTTCTGTTAAAATGGCAGAAACGACGTTAAGAGCACAGTCACGTGGAAATGTTAGACTGAAACGTGTCATTTATATTTAAATGCATTGAAAAACAGTTAAGAATTGCAATATATAAGTGTAATGAATCATCCATAAACCCCATTGTTCATCATTCTGCACTTGGGAGAAATGTCTTGTGGACAATGTTCATCCTGCAATGTTGGGGGAAATCAAAACCCAAGTGTGTCCTTCTATGGTGGAAGTGGCTCTATAGATGTGGGCGTGTCAGTGATGTCCTATTGTGGAGAGAAAGCAACATTGAGAACTGCAAGAACATTGAAGAACAATGGCAAAAAATTTTGGGGCTGCCCTAAGTATAAGGTGAGTTACATGGAAATTTTGGTATGAAGAAGCTGATGGTATGACGTTTGTTTATTGAAGCTAACATTATTTTGTCATTTTGGAACAGAGTGGAAGTGATCAATGTGGTGGGTGCAATTATTTCAAATGGTTTACTGATAATGAGATCGAGGAAAAGGGTTGGAGCAGTCAGAAAATTGAAGAAATGGGTGGTGGGAAGCTGAAAATTGAAGAAAAAGTTGGTCTGAGTATAAAGAATGTTGAAGAAATGGGTTATGGTGGGAATATGAATGCAAAAAACACTGCTGCAGTGAGGTCTGTGGTGGCAGAAGAAATGGAGAAATGTATGAAGTCAATTGAAAATAGGCTAAGTGTGTTGACAGGGGTAGTTGGTGTTTTGTGTGTATTGAATATCATTGTAGTGTATGTGTTGGTTACAAAACCATGAGTCTTTTTTTAGTTCAGGTAGTTGGTTTGTGTTGTTATTGTAATGTTTTATTATGAATGAAAAAGTTGCAGAACTTGTGGTAACATTTTGAATTATTTGACTCTTCTTAATTTATCAAAATAGTTGTAGTTTCATTATTCGCACCTGTGTTATAAATTTATAAGTAATGAAATAAGGAGAACACAAATAAGCTTGAGCACTTAATCTGGATAAACAAATAATGACACCTGGTTATATTGATAAACATATAGTACTCCAGCACTTAAACATTCAACATCATAAAATAAATATGGTCCACCATGTAACCCTTTTACAGCACAAAAAGAGTGGTCCAGAAATGGATTTGATGATCCACAAAACAAAAACAACAGCAATTGCTTAAGTGTTTACAAATATCGTTCAAAGAAGGAGTTCAAAACAAAAAACTATTTCAAAGCTTGATCCATGTCATGGTTTCCATATGCGTCCCCTTCTTGCATTGAGCTTGGGTCTGATGGGTGTTGTATGATGTGGTGCTTGTGATGGTCTACTTGGTTGGATAGATGATTGTGCAGAGGACAGTAGTGTTGTGTTTGGTTGTTGAGATGGTGGTGGGTTTTGTTGTTGAGATGATTGAGCAAAAGGCAGTGGTTGTGGGTTTTGTTGTTGAGATGATTGAGTAGAAGACACTCATGGTGGGTTTTGTTGTTGAGATGATTGAGCAGAAGGCACTAGTGGTGGGTTTTGTTGTTGAGATGATTGAGCAGAAGGCACTGGTGTGGGGTTTTGTTGTTCAGATGATTGAGTAGAAGGCACTGCTGTTGGTGGGTTTGGTTGGTTAGATGCTTCAGATGTTGTCTTCAAATGTGCCTTATATTGGGAGCACTTGTTTTTGTTGTGATCAAGTTGCTTACAAAATCCACATCTTTTTCTTAATCCAGCATTTGTCATTTGCGTCTCATCTTTCCTAAGCTCCCAATCTTGTAATCTTCTCTTCTTCTTTGGTCTTCCTAGCATAATTCTTTTCTCAGGTGGCAACAAATCAGGATATGGTGTTATGTCCCATACATTCTGACCATTGATGGGGAATATGATTGAGGAATAGGTTTCCTCGTAGGTGTTCTTCCTAAACCAAGTAGAGATGAAGTCTTCTCCATTAATCCCCAAAAACTTCATTGCAGAAAGAGCATGGCAGCACGGAATCCCACTTATGCTCCATTTTCGACATGTGCATGATGCTTCGTCTATGTTGACCACAAACTTGTCCCCAATTTGTGAGACATGTCTGACCTCAAAGATTTTGTCTGCTGACCAGCTGTGTAAGTGGAAGAAAATAAGTTAGAAAAGATGCATGTACATGTAAAGTATTACAAGCAGATAACCATAGACTAACTTACTTAGGGATCCAATTTTTTGTCATCTTTGATTCATTTTCAAACCTACTATAAATCTTAGGACAGATTGCACGTTTATATCTTTGACACCTTTCTCTGTTGGCTGCCCATCTATTCATCAGGTATATTCTGATTTCTTCCAGCATTTTGATTATTGGCTTAGTCCTTGTAGTGACCAGAACACTATTAAAAGCCTCTGACATGTTGTTGACTATTGTATCAGATTGGGCAGTATGAGTGAATCGAGAACGTGACCAATATCTAGTAAACAATACACAAAACATTAGAGTGAATACATAATAATCACTTAAATTTTGTTAAAAGGTGAGTACAAACCTTGGGGGAATTGCAATCAAGTATTTGAATGCCTCAACATTGATTTCTTTAGTATTCCTCATTTCTTGCTCCCATGCCTCTGGATGTGTGGTAGATGCAGCGCTCCACATTAGTCGTTTGAGGTTCTTACCAGGGAATCTCTTCCTGAAATTGGCATACAAATGCCTCACGCAAAATCTTTGATCCACACCAGGAAGTAGATCTTGAATAGTTGGTAACAGACCCTGAATTCACAAAACACTAGTGTGATATGTTAATGTTGTAATATGAAACTGAATTGACAAAAGACAAATGATATGAATGTGTGTACCTTTTGTTGGTCTGATATGAATGTGCACCCTCCACATAGTTGTTTCCCACCTAGATCTTCAATCAATAGGTCTAAAAACCAAGTCCAGGAGTCCTTATTCTCCACCTCAACGACAACATAAGCAATGGGCAGGATCTGGTCATTCCCATCTCTACTTATAGCTGTTAACAACTATCCTCCGTATTTCCCTTTCAAAAAACAACCATCTAATCCTATAATAGGCTTGCAAGACATGAAGCTGTCCTTACATGCCTTGAAACATGTATAAAACCTCTCAAAAATGGGTTCACCTTCATTCTCCTTAACCTTCAGTTTCACAGTTGATCCAGGATTTGTTTTCAGCAGCTCATGTGCGTAATCGTACAACCTCTTATATTGGTCTTTAAAGGAGCCCTCAACACTTTCTGTTGCTATTGCCCTTTCCCTGTAAGCCATACCTCTGGAAATCCCAATGTTCCACTTTCTACTCACTTCATCTCGAATCTCAACTCCCTTTGTCCTGGGATTCTATCTAACTGTTTTCTCAACTTTTTTACTTAACCATTTAGCATTAATCAAACGAAGGTTAAATTCTCTACTGCAGGTGTGGGTATCAACTATTTTCCTCAACTGCCAAGACTTAACTGCTTGCATATAACCACAGTAAGCAAGCCATGGACATTTTCCCTTACCACCCAGACACTTCACTCGCACCCTCCTCCTGTCATTTTTAACTATTTTAAGACTTCTACCATTTTCCAATGCGTAGCTTCTTATGGCTTCAACAAAATCCCCCTTCTCACTAAAATACGTACCTACTTCCCATTGATATTCTCTCATGCGTTTTGGCATTACAAAGGTTCAAAATCTTCCATAGCCCTCCCTTTCTTCACTATCACCTTCATCTTCCTCAACTTCACCAATATCACTTCCCAACTCTTTTGATACCCATTCATCGTCTGACAAGCCCCTGTCCAACGTTTGCGGTCCCTGCTCACTGTATTCACTTCCCTCACTACTATCCATGTCTGTTGTATCAGTTGCCCTTCAATTCCTACTTGGTCCACCAAAGTCTTCTTCTATACCTCCAACTTCAACTTCTATGTTACCCACCAATTCTTCATGTTCATCTTCCACATCACCTTTAACATTGATATCAACTAAACCTGCAGTACCAACCTGGCTGTCGTCACTGCTATCATTAGGACCATAATCATTCCAACTTTCAACGCCCTCCTCTAAGTCTGCTTCAACTTCCTTCTCACCATCAAGTTCTTTAGCTGACTGACCACCATCATGTCCCTCGGCTTCATTAACTTCAACTGCACATTGATCCCATTATCATGTTCTGCATGCAACTCAACACCACCATCATCTCCCTTATTCAATTCACCTTCGTACACACTCTCGTCTCCCTTATTCGAGTCACCTTCATGCAAACTCTCAACTCCTTTATCTCCCTCACCTTCATGCACACTCTCAACTTCTTGCACACTTTGAACTCCTTTATCTAAGTCACCTTCACGCATAGTCTCACCTCCTCTATCTAAGTCAATTTGACATGAAGACAACCCCTCTTTAACTACCTCAAGTTCAGGTACACTATCTACAGTCTCCTTCTCACTCATAATGTCCACCATATTGATGTCATTCTCACCACCTTCAACACCATCTCCATCATGGGAAAAGTATTCCAACATCTCTATAATTTCTGGTTCACACATCTTATGCATGACAAACAGATGAACCTCGCCATTTAGCCTAGCTAAGGTAACCATATTCATGGCCCCATGATCATCACAAAAAATCTCTAACCTATCCTCCAATACAAAACCACCTCCCACACAGTGCCATAGTTCATTCTCTCCCATATACCCCATCTCCCTCAAAATACTCACAACCTCAAAATAGCTCCAGCGGTCAAGGTCACATGAAAGTCTAGAAACCTCACCCTCATATTTCAGTTTACCATCATTAACGAATTTCCCTCCATGGTGAAAAACGATGTCAAAGTTGTCGTCCCCCATGATGCACAAAAATATATAACCACAGACACCTATATAACCGCATACACCCATATAAGCACATACACCTATACAATAAAGTAAAAAACATCTAAACAGATAAGGGAAAACAATAATCAAAGGGGGACCAGAAGGGGAACACAAATTCGAACATGGTGGTGGGTCATACACCGAACTTTAATAAAGTTGCAATATTTAAACCCAAAATAACACAATCATACTTCACTTTCGCAATAAACAAACAATTAAACGGTGCATGCCGACAAAAATGGGAACTTCGAGCTCAAATGCATAACTCACCTGACAACCCTATGCTTCCACCGAGATCGCAATTCCACTACGAACACTCTGATTCCAGTTGTTCGAACGCCAACTTTCCAGCACAAAGACCCCACACCCTCGCGATGCTTCTGCGAACCACTCCTTCCTCCAATTTCGCCCACGAACGCAAACCCTAGAATATCCCTGAAGCCTCAATTTGAAGCTTAACATACACGCCCTTTCTGTTTTATTACATCTTAAATTAAATAACTTTCAACAGCGTATTTTAGAAAATAATTATTTATTACAACATTTCAAAATTCCATGTGTACCACATTTAATGTGCCACTTCACTGTTCAGTTCCGTCTAACATTTCCACGTCACTGTGCTCTTAACGTTGTTTCTGCCATGTTAACGGAAGGGGATTCATTAAAACAAATTATCAAAATTAGGGACCTAGTTAACACTTTTTAAAATTGAGGGACCAAATTCAAATTTTCATATGAAAATTGGGACGAAATAAATAATTTAACCTTTTTTATGAATATATTTATGGAACATGTTACTGTATCGTTTGATTGGAAAAGCTAAGATTAATACGTTTTTATTCTCTAAATTTATTGAAATTTATTTTTGTTTAAAATTTTAATATATTTTTTATCCAAATTTAAAAATTGAATAGATTTAATTTTTTTAATCCAACTACTTCAACTTTGTTGTCATATTAAATAATGTTTGAAGTTATTACTTGAATTCTTTACACTATTTAACATATTCTAATGCATATACTAAACTAGAATAATATGTAATACATAAAAATAAATTGACATTGTTGGATTATAAAAATTATATTTAATCATTTTTTAAGTTTGTGAATTAAAATATATCAAAAATTTGTAATGTAAACAAATTTTAATTTTATATATAAATTTAAAAATTAAAAATATATTTAACCTATAAAATTATTTGATATCACATAAAACAAATCATTTAATTAAAAACATTCGATCATAATCGAAATCAGTAACTGATATAGTTTGTGCTTTATTAGATAAAATAAATAAACTGTTTAACAACTCAGAAGTATGTATAAGGTTTCTTATTTTATAATTAGAGATAGTTAAAAAAAATGTTTTTACTACGTCTCTATAGCGTCAAAAATTAAAATGAAAAAAAGGGCAAAATTATTGTTACTCTTATCACAAATATTATTTATTTTCTCGATGAATGATGCTATAACTTTGGTACAAGATGTTCTTTATCTTTTTTATTTATGTTTCTTGCATTTTAATTCTTGCATCATTCTTTTCTTTTTCTTCAACTTACTTTTAATGTTTATGCGTAATAATATTATTAGTTTATTTTTTCTTTTGTTTCTTATTCAACTTCCTTCCGTTTAAGAAACTTGTAAAAGTGTTTGTGTTTTTCAGACTTATATCTCATAAATATAAAAGTGTTTCATGAAAGGGTATTTATTTTTTAAATAACAAAATTATCCATATCCGTATATACTTACAAATAAAATTCGTGGTAAATAGCTAGTACCAACAATATTTATTATCCATAGATAGAGATATTTTAGTACCCATTTATAAATGGATCAGATATATGTATTATATTATTCGTATCCGGAATATTTGTTATTTATAAAAAATTAAAATTAAAATTAAAATTTAATTTATATTTTATTAAGTTAAATTTAATTAAAAATAAAATAATATATATTTTATTAGGTTAAATTTAATTAAAAATAAAATTTAATGTTTAAATAACTTTATTTGTATTATATTTTATACTTTTCTATAAATTTATTTAGATTTTATTTTAAAAATTTGTAAAATATTTTTTTAAATATCTGTGAGTATACATAGAGGGATATCTGCAAATTTTAAAAAACCACAGATATTTTTTTATACGAGCATCTGATAAATAACAAGGCGAATAACTTGTTGGATTTTTTTTTTCAGCTCGGATAGCGAATAAGCATTGTTCGATCTGTTGTCATCTCTATTTATTATTTTTTATGTATGATATTTATTTGAGAGGAGATGAAGTAGATGAAATATCTTTAAAAGTAACCATAAAAATATATTTAGTAAATCTATGTTACGAATTTAACAATTTTTGCTATTTAATGTTGTGTTTAATATTATAAAATAGAAAATATTTAATGATTGATTTCTAATCTATTAGAACTCATACAAAACTTACTTGTGTTTTAGGTTGCAATAATTGTATTTCAATTATTAAATTTTTATTAAAATAAAGACCCTGGCTTGATTTAATCATAGAAAATCCATGCTGAAACAAAAGTGTCAAAATGGTTCTTACAAAATGAAGAAATTATATTTGTTTTGAGAAAATGACATCGATGCCAGACACGTGGGGACAAAGTTGTCCTTTTATGACAGTATATGATATCAATCTACTCATATTATCTTAGCATGTGGTTCACAATAATTTGCCAAATTACTACAAACAAAAGTGTTACTGTACTCTCACAAAAGTAGCTTTTTTGTTGTCATCAATACTAAGTTACAGATCATATTAATGTCTCGTTTGATACTCAAAAAGTTGGGTCAAGTATAATTTTAATATTTGAACTTTAATTCAAAATTAAAATTTGTTTATATTTAAAATTTTTATATATTTTGGTTTGTAAATTTTAAAATAAATAAATATAGTCTTTTTAAAAATGAAGTGGTAGAAACATAATATGAATTTTAAAAATATAATGAACATAGTCTTTTTAATAGATATATACTAAGTGATTCAAAACCTCTCTCTATTGGGAGGGATGAGAGAATTATTTCATCTTCTGCATTTGCTTCCATTGTCACTGAAAAGATTCAACAGGAAAAACCCTAGAAAATTTGGAAATTTCTAGTGAGGATATCGATTAGCTAGAATGTGAGGATAATTGGAAGTGATGGATGGAGAATTTGGTCGCTCAACAATATCTTTTATAGCAATATAAGTTAAAGAAATTATAATGGATTTGACAAATGGTAGACAAGTTTTCTTTAAATCTGACAAAATTTTTAAATAATGATCCATTTTAATAATAAAAATTATATTTAGAAATTAATTTCTTAATTATAAAAGCATATTGTGCAATAGAATCCTGTAAAAAATAAGTACAACATGTGATTAATGTTAAAATTTTTAAATAGAAACACATCTAGATCTAATTAACAGATTAAAACACAAGGAGAAAAATTGAAAAAGTATTGCACATATAAAATTAGAAAAAAATAAAGTTAAACTTAAAATATTATAACCAAAAGTAACATGAATATATAGGAATAAAATGCATCATATTATGATATGTAATCCATATTAAAAAATTAGACTAACATGAATTTATAAAGATGTAGACATATATAGTGTGGATTCTGTACAAAATAAATTATAGTAATCTATAATAAATAATAATATAGAGATGCCCTCTTTTGTATCCACATTTTGTTTTTCTAGTTTTGTCCTTAATCATTATTTTAAAAATTATATTATTTTATAAATAGTTTATGTTTAACTGTTATTCTAAAAACCTCTTCCGTTGATTATTCTAAAAACTTATTTTGTGTACATATTACATTTTTCTAATTTTACATTTAAGAACTATTTTAAAATTAATTATATATTCTTTATTAATTTTAATAAAATTTCTATCAAAATAAAAAAATACGAAAACAGACACGACACCGTCCGTGTTTTCAATAGTAATAATAATTATAATAATGATAACAATAACAATAATGATATATTAATAATCATTTGTAACAATATATAAAGAGAATTCCTTCTTTTATGTCCACGTTTCAAAATATCAATTTTATCCTTTAAAATATAATTATTTATTAAATTTTTGAAAATTGACCATTACTTTTACAATTTTTTTTATAAAATCGTTTATCTCTGTTTCTTCTCTTTTTCTCGATTTATCGACGTTCATCTTTTCTTATATATTTCACTTTATTTTTAATAAATATAATTTTATTTTATATATTAACTTACTAACATTACATTATTATCATATCCTAATATAATATCATGTATATTTAAAAAATGTGTACACACATACGTGACAACGCCTGTATGTACCTGTAATAGTAATAATAATAATAATAATAATAATAATAATAATAATAATAATAATAATAATAATAATAATAATAATAATAATAATAATAATAATAATAATAATGATATTAATAATAATAATGGTAATAATAATGATAATAACAATGATAGTAATAATAATAATGATAATAATAATGATAATGACAATAATAATGATAGTGATATTAATAATGATAATAATAATAATAATAATAATAATAATAATGATAGTGATATTAATAATAATAATGATAATAATAATAATCTATAATCTATAGCCATATATAAAGAAGAATATATTTTGTGTCTATAATTATTTATTCCTATTTTATCTTTATTATATAATTATTTATTAATTTTCTAAAGATTAACATTTATCTTTACATGTTTTTTATCAAATTATCTAAAACGTTTTTTTTTTATTTATCAAAATTATTTTCTCTTATTTTCTCCTTTATTCTATATAATATATATATATATATATATATATATATATATATATATATATATATATATATATATATATATATATATAAATTCCTTCTTGGGTTCACAATTATTATTACTATTTTATTTTTACAATATAATTATTTATTTATTTTTTAAAAATTAACAGTTATTTTTACTTATATTTATAAAACTCTCCTAACAGTTATTTCTTTCTTTTTTTTTCTCCATTCATCCAGAGTTATTTTCTCTTGTTTTATTCATTCATTACACTTTGCTCTTTGTAATATAATATTATACAAATTTAAAAATTATGTATATACCGGCATGATATTATTTGTGTTTATACTAGTGATAATAATGATAATAACATTGATAATAATAATAATAATAATGATTATCTATAATTATATATAACTATATATACAAAGGATTTAGATTCCTTTTTTGTGTCCATAATTATTATTCTTATTCTACCCTTTATAATATAATTATTTATTTGTTAAAGACTAACTGTTATTTTTACATAATTTTTATAAAATTATCCTAACAATTAGTTTCTCTTCTTTTCTTTTCTTTTTTTTGTCTTTATACATCCATGATTATTTTCCCTTCTTTTCTCCATTTATTATACTTTGCTTCTAATAATAACATTATAACATTATTATTTACTAATATAATTGAAAATATCTCTACGCACTCAACGCGACAGTCCGTGTGTTCATGCCAGTGATAATAATAATAATAATATTGATAATAAAATATAATCTATAGCTATATACCGAGAGTTTTTTTCTTAGATATGATTGTTATTTTTCTCTTAGTTTCTTTAATACTTGCTCTTCTGTGAAGTTTCTTATTTTGTTTAGAACAACGTAAACTTTCTTTTAGAAGGATGTAACTTCTGGGGAAAGAAAACATGACAGTTTTTTTTAATGATTAAATGTTATTAACGAAGTGAGAAGAGAGAATTAATTTTAATAATTTTATCAAATATTAAAATTTTATAAAAACAAATTGAAAGTTTGATATAAGTACATATAATTTGGTTAGTTTTAAATTGCTTTTAAAACAATAATCAAAGTTTAAATTACATTGTGTTAATTCGCTTGCTGTTTGTACTCTTCTCAATATAGTTATAAAATATTTTTTTGCTAAAATAGAAAAAAGAAAGTGAAACATGAGCACATACAAGATTGAACCGAAGCACATGAAAGGTTACAACAACAGTAGTCACAAGGGTTTACGACATATGAAACCTCTTTATTTCCGAAACAAAGAAAAGAAGTGACAACACATTTATGTCACTCAATACAGTACATACTTTTTCTGTAGCCACTTATTCACTTATGAATTTTACAACAATGAATTGTTCTAAATCATAAATGATAAACCCGATTCACCAAATTTTTCTTCCATAATTTTTGTTAATTTTTCTGTCATGGAAGGAGAAAAATAATTTAACCAATCTCTAGTTTCTCCTTTGCGAAAATAGTACTTTTTATCCGCAAATCGGTGTATTATTCCAGATTTATTGACTTCCAAGTTCTTCATCTCCTCAAAGCTACATAACTTGATTATGCTTTCGATCACTTGGTTGTTTTCTTCCTCTTGGGTGAAAGGAAAACCCAAAAATTCTGCAATTCTTTTGACTTGAAAATTGGCATCATCTTTAAGATCTTCATACTTCAAGAACAAAACCTTATTTGGATTCGCTAAGCTCTCCTTCCAATAACCTAGCATATGACTCCACCATGGACCAAACTCAATTATCCCATCACAATACATTTCAAAAGCTTCCTCAATTTTCAGTGTGGTCAAAGGCTCACGCTTAATTTTATCATAGTAAATCCATGATGAAACAAAAGTGTCAAAAGGGTTCCTACAAATATAAATAATCTTAGAATTAGATTCCATGATGGAGTTGGGCAAGGAAGGGAATGGAGTGTGAGTTCCAAAAAGTCTTGGTTCAATAGTTGGAAAATCGACATCACCACGATACACAGGTTCAACAGGAGGCACAAGTTGATGAGGGTTGGAAGTAAGCAATGGATGATTATGAATGGAGAAGCGTTGGCGATTAACAATGGCGAAAGCAATGGCTTTCAACCATGTAGTGCCTGATTTTGGAAAACTTGCAACAAAAATATCACTGTCTTTTGCTTCAAACTGTTTTTGAAAATTGTTTACCTCTTTTATGAGAGTGGATGGGCACCAAAATTGTTGGAATAGATAGAGATCAGGGATTGCCCAACCTCTCTCTTTGGCGAGCGATGAGAGAATTAGTTCATCTTCCATTGGCACTGAAAAGATTCAACAGGAAAAACCCTAGAAATTTGCAAATTTCTTGAGAGAATTTCGGTTAATTGGAAGTGTTGGATGGAGAATTTGGTCGCTGACCAATATCTTTTATAGAAATATAAGTTGAGGAAATTATAATGGCTTTGACAAATGGCAGACAAGTTTACTGTTATACTTTTACATTTATGACAAATAATGATTAATTGTAGGTTTAATTAGTCAGATGGTATTTATTTTGATTCATAGGTATCAATTTGATATCTACTAATCAAAATGTGTCAATTGTCTTCCAACTCTCGATAAAGTATCAATTAATTGAGACACTTCTTCATATTCGAACAAAAGTTAGTACCATCCAATTAATAAAAAGGTATTCACCATATCAAATTAGAGCAAAATTAAGATAAACTTAAAATATTATAAACAAAAATAAAATGCACATATTGGAATAAAATGCATCCCATTGTAATTGGCGATCCATTTTAAAAAAATAGACTAATCTGAATTTATAAAAATATAGACATGGTGGATTCCATACAAAATAAATAATAATAATAATAAGAAGAATATTAATAATGATAATGATAATAATAATGATAATACTAAGGATATTAATAATGATAATGATAATAATAATGACAATAACAATAATATTAATAATAATAATGATAATGATAATATATAATCTATAACTATATATAATTAGAATTTCTTCTTTTGTTCATAATTATTTATTATTATTTTACTTTTATAATATAATTATTTATTATTATTTTACCTTTATAATATAATTATTTATTATTTTTTAAATATTAAATGTTACCTTTAAATGTTTTCTATAAAACTATCCAAACAGTTTTTTTTTTCATTCATCAACAATTATCTTCTCTTCTTTTTTTCATATATTCCACTTTGTTCTTTATAAATATAAATTTACTTTGTATGTTAAGTTATTAATATTATAATATCATGACCTACTAATATAATATCATACATTTTTAAAAATACATACACAAGCGCTTGTGTGTAGTCTAGTTATCTATAACAATATATAAAGAGATATTCTCTCTTGTGTTTACATTTCGTTATTCCACTTTTACCCTTCATTATTTTAAAAATTAATTATTTTATAAATAATTTATTTTTAACCGTTATCCCAAAAACTTCTTTTGTCTTAAATCGTTATTTTAAAAACTTCTTTTGTATACATATTTTATTTTGCTAATTTTACATTTAACAACTATTTTAAAAATTAATTATTTTTTTATTGATCTTAACTTAAATTTCTATGAAAACAAAAGAATTCGAACACAGAATTCGAACACACGTGTGCAACATCATTTGTGTTTTCGCTAATATATATAAAGAGATTTCTTTTTCATGTCTACAATAATAATTTCTATTTTACCTTTTACAATACAATTATTTATTTATTTTTTAAAGATTAACAATTATTTTTACATGTGTTTATAAAACTATCTAAACAATTTTTTTTTCTTTTTTCTTTTCCTATATTTATTTACCGTTATTCTCTTTTCTCTTTTCCATTCATTACATTTTGCTCTAAATAATGACATTAAAATATTATCATTCAGTAATATATTACTACACATATTTAAAAGATGTGTACATACACTTATGTGTTTAAGCTAGTGATAATATTTGTTTTTCCGATCTTATTTTTACTTACTACTTTTTAAATTTAAATAATTATTAATAATAATACAACCCTTTTTCATTTTTATCACAATAACTACTCTTTTAAATTCAAACAATTACATAATAATTTAAAATATTTATAAAATAATTTTTAGTCCTTTATTATTTTTATAGTTACTTTTCTAAATTTAAATAATTACTCGTAATATTATTTATTCAATATTTTTATAATATTTTTATTTTAATAGTTAAATTTTTTTTTTATCTATGGCTATATATATAATTATATATTTAAAACTTTAAAATATTTACATATTTCGTTTTAATTTAAATAATTTTTAAATATTTATAAAGTACATATACAAAAGATAATATCTGTATTTATAATAATAATAATAATAATAATAAAAATAATAACGATACAGTAATAATATCGATAAGAATAATTAATGATAATGTAGCTATTATGGTATATGGTTAAATGTACCTATGTTTTTTGTGCTCACTGCATACTGTTTGCATCGGTTCTGACATTTTCTTCAATTTATTAATTGTTTTAAGGAAAATTACCTTTGACATTTTATTTTTTTTACAAATTTAACAAAGTTTCTAAAAATGAAATTAAAGTAAATTAATTTTTTATTTTTTAATTAAATAAAGTAATAAAATAATATTTTTTTTCCTAAATAAAAAAAGTTTTTCAAAACTTTATTAAAAACACTTTCTTATTAACCTATCATAGTTCTTGTTATAAAAGGGTATCTCTAGTGAGCAAAATTCTCATCCATTACAACCAGCAAACTACCATTTACATTCTAGTTACCAGAAAGTTTCAAACTTTCCACTCATTTTTTTCCTACAGAAAACTTTCTTCATGGCAGAGGAAAGACAAATGAAGAAAGAAGATGAACTAACTCTCTCTCTTCCCAGAGAGAGGGGTTGGAGAGTCCCTGATCTCTATCTATTCCAACAATTTTGGTGCCCTTCAATTTTCATAAAAGGGGTAAACATTCTTCAGAAACAGTTTGAAGCAAAAGACAGTGATATCATTGTTGCAAGTTTTCCAAAATCAGGTACTACATGGTTGAAAGCCATTGCTTTCGCCATTGTGAATCGCCAATACTTCTCCATTCATAACCATCCATTGCTTACTTCAAATCCTCATCAACTTGTGCCTTTCGTTGAACTGATGCATTTTCCTGATACTCATTTCCCAACAACTGAGCCAAGACTTTTTGGAACTCACATTCCATTCCCTTCATTGTCTGAGTCGATCACAGAGTGTGATAGTAAGATAATTTATATTTGCAGGAACCCTTTTGACACTTTCATTTCAGCATGGGATTACTTTGATAAAATTAAGGACCACTCTTTGTCTGCATTAACAATGGATGAAGCTTTTGAAATGTATTGCAATGGGATAATTGAGTTTGGTCCATGGTGGAGTCATATGCTAGGTTACTGGAATGAGAGCATAGTTAGACCTAACAAAGTTCTGTTCTTAAAATATGAAGATCTTAAAGAGAATGTTAACTTCTGTGTGAAAAGAGTTGCAGAGTTTTTAGGGTTTCCTTTCACTCAAGAAGAAGAAGGCAATGGAGTGGTTGAAAGCATAATCAAGTTATGTAGCTTTGAGAAGATGAAGGGTTTGGAAGTGAATAAATCTGGAATGTTGTTCAAAGTCCTTGAGAATAAGCACTTCTTTCGGAAAGGAGAAATCGGAGACTGGGTGAATTATTTTTCTCCTTCAATGACAGAAAAACTATCGAAAATGGTGGAAGAAAAATTAAGTGGATCTGGTTTATCATTTGAAATAATGCACTCATGAAATTTCAAAGCAGTATAAGAGACTACTACAAATAAATAGCTATTAGTGTGAGATGTTTTGTTTCTGTTCCAGAATAAGTTGTATGAAAAAGGTCTTTTGAATTAAATAAAAGCTTTCTTGACTTACATTTGATTTAAGTGGTTTATTACTTATCATTAGGAAGCGGGAGAAGTTTGCGTTCAATGAATGACTGTAACATTGGAAAATAATATTCATTATAGCATTTGAATTTTTGATATGGATTCACACTTTTTTATTTCAATATTAACTAAAAAATTATTATGAGATATATTCTGAGGGTTGAGGAATACTTTACATATTGCGACACTCTAAGCGGACCAGGTCTTGTTACAGTCGTGCCCTATGGCCCAGAACAAGACCTTGTGTTGGTCCTAAATCTTGATCATTTTTGGGTTTCGGGCCTTTCGACCCATTGCGAGTACTGCATTTGTGGCAGTTCAAGGAATAAGGGTTCGATCAGGTCCCTTATTTTATAAAAGACTCTTTAAGTCCCTTATGCTGGGCAAGAACTCTGAACCCCTCTCTTTCTCTAAACCCTTCCCTCTCTCTACCTCTGTCTTCTCTCTACTTGTGTCCCACTTGTATCTCCTCATCTTTCCTCTCTTGTATACTTCCAATCATAAATAAACGAGGAATTTCAGATCTCTCTCCCCTCCCTCTGGAATCGAAGTAAGTTTTTATATGGAGTAGTTTCTTTTTAGGCATCTACGGATGCCTTGAGTAATATTTATTAAAGGATGCGATAATCATTTAAAGGCTTAAAAACATTTTATGTACAGTCTGTCTTTATTTTTGTTAACCTGAGTTGTAAATATTATGAGAGAATATTATGAGAGAATATCTAACCGGCTCTGCCAGATTTATATTCTCATAATTATATTCTCATAATCTTACTTTCCCCTCTCTTCCTATCATGTCTTTATTTTTGTTAACCTGAGTTGTAAAT
The DNA here is from genome assembly GCF_004118075.2 of Vigna unguiculata. Taxonomy (NCBI): domain Eukaryota; kingdom Viridiplantae; phylum Streptophyta; class Magnoliopsida; order Fabales; family Fabaceae; genus Vigna; species Vigna unguiculata. The sequence continues at coordinate 3,255,476 of NC_040289.1, read as the reverse complement.
ATTATCAGAGAATATTATGAGAGAATATTATGAGAGAATATCTAACCGGCTCTGCCAGATTTATATTTTCATAATTATATTCTCATAATCTTACTTTCCCCTCTCTTCCTATCATGGTATCAGAGCGAGAAATCCTTGGATACCTTTTGAATATTTATGTGATTGAAGTGGCTTGTATTCGCTAGGATACCCTTTGTAGATCGGGCAGGTTATGGCCAGAAGAGCCAACAGATCCATAAGTCCCATCTGATATGCCTCTGAGGGTTGAGGAATACTTTGCATATTGCGACACTGTTTACATATATATTTTCTTGTTTATAAGCTTAAAAAAAAAAAAAGAGTTTTTGAGCCTTATGATTATTTATATTCTTTTATAAGTATTACTCTACAGTGTATTCCATAGATTCCTGCCTCTTATCTCCTACTACTGCTTTTCCGCTTTGCCTACTTACTATTGTTTTACTGCCACTACACTGCTTTCTTGTTTTTCTGTTTAAAATTTTCTTTAATGGATAACATACAACCATTTCTAGGCTCCGACTACAAATCAGCCCTAACTGCTGTTGAAAAATTACAAACTATCCTCCTGTAGGTTATAAAAAACCTACTTCAGAAGTAGACCCTGTACACACAGTCATTATAGGACAAAATAACACGATAATAGCTCTTCTAGAAGAAGTTTCTAGAAAATTGAATCATATGATTGATTCTACTAAAGAGACGAACTTGTCCAAAGACATAGATGGTCTTATAAAGCAAGTATCAAAACTATCTTTAGGGACACATACACCTATAAAAACAACTTCTAAAAATTCACAGAAATTTATCAAAGTTACAACTAAAAAAGATTCAAAAGCTACAAGTACCAACGCAGCACCTTCTTCAAACAATGATAATAGTTTGTAATGATAACACAAACCAATACTTCTACACAAACACAAACTGATAATATTAATATGAATAGTACAACAGAACCTAGTAGCACACAAAGATTCCCTGGAACCCCCAGAAGACTAAGGGAACATCAGACTAGAAGTCAAAATCTTATACAACATCCAGGAATCTTAGATAGATTCTTAAATAGACAAAGAACTACTAACATTAGAAGATTAGAAGATTTAGTAGATATACAACAAAATACAGATATAGGATCTAACTCAAGGATAGATTCTCTAAATCCTAGACAATTATACAACATAGGGTGGCTAAGTTCGGAACGAACAAGCCTCTATCGATATAGGAGAATAGAAGATTTTCATCTCCCTGACAACACCTATGAGATAATCCCTCTAATATCTCCACAAACAGGAAGACAATTACAAAATCAACAAGGAAGATATGTCCACATGGGATTAATTACCATTGGAGTCAGATCCTTAGCCAGACATATGATTGGAGCTAGAGCTTTGATAGTTCTACACGATTCAAGATTTCAGAATAATGATTCACAAAGTGTAATAGGGATTTTAGAAGTAGATTTAAATAAACCCTTTTCTCTTATTTATCTTGCTCCAAATTTCACATTAACTTTACAAGATTTTATAAATCATATAAACTTAGAAGTACAAACGATAGGTTTTGGACCCAATTGGATGGGGGAAAATCTACATTTAGACATAACCTTCATAGGAAGAATAAGTAACCATATTTCTTCTATGTATAGAATAAATACTAGACCATTAGAAGAAGCCATTAGCTCTTATGGTACACAATTCTTACCAGCCCAAGCCTTCACAAGAAGAAATGAAGGACATTTATGACAAACACATTTACCCAGAGAAGAAAATAACCCAATTACAGCCCCTTCATCTGCTATTTTACATAACAGGTCTAGAGGACTTAGTCTAAGTTTTGTAGATTACACAAATATACCACGACTTGACTTAGAACAAGATAGGTTAGCTGAAAATAGACATAGCACTTCAGCCATTCCTGATAACGAACACATTTCCATGATGAATATAATACAATACGAAGAAGATGAAAATGATGAAATGACTGATGAAGAATGGAATCATCATCAGGCAATTATAGCCATGTACAGACAAGGATCTTTGGATCCCTCTACAAACACAAATATTGAAAATATTTATGATGAAATAGACGATATCATAAATAATTTTCTTGATAGCCTGCATTTAGACAAAGAAGACAACTCTTCAGTAATATCAGAACCTTTATCTACAATAGGTTTCGTCAATACAAGTGTAGGATCAGTAAACCCCAACAGTTATCAGTTAGAATATGGTGGTACACAAAGTTATTCTACTGGATTCATACCCAGAGAATCCCCAACAAATGTTACTTTTACAGATAATCAATATACAACACAGGGAAAGAGGCTACCAATAGAACCAAATTTCCCATTGCCAAATCTTTTATTAAACATAGGAGGAATTGACCCTCAATTATTACCAACATACATTGAACAATGGACTGCTACTGTAATCCGCGATTATGGTATCCATTACGAAAAAGAAGTTCAGTCTTCACAAGACATGATTGCCAAAGGTCAAACCTATTTAGGTGATATAGCCAGAGCATGTTGGTAATCTTTTAAACAAAATTACCCAACAGAATTAAATACATTAGTGATCGAACCAGGTCCTAACATTTATAATTTTTGCTCTCTAATACAAAGATTACTCACTTCTCAATCTGCAAATGATGGGAATACACTCAGACAACAAATTTATTTAGGACATCTAGAAAGGTTGTCTATAACATATTTTGGAAAAATTAAAGAATTTTTACAAGATTATCTCATGTATGCCTCCATAGCCGGATGTTTTCATGATATAAGTGTTGGAGAAAAAATGTTTCTTAAACTTCCAGGAAAATTAGGCCAGAAAATCAGAGAATCCTGGAAAAATGATGAGGTAACTCCCATGTTAAATAACCTCTCAATAAGAATACAACATATTATGAAAATAATGGAAGACACTTGTACACATATTGCAATACAAAAACAATTAAAAAATTCTGATTCTGGAATTTGTAAACAAATATACACTCCACAACAATACAATCAAAATAAAAAATATATGCCCAGAAGAAAACCTAGACATAGCTAACTTTATAGTCATAAGTCTCAATTGACTGTACGAAGACCAACTAATTCTGGAAAGACTTATACTATAAGATCCTCAAATTCTAGGAAACCAACTCTAAACCCTGACAGGCACGTTAGAAAATTTAGAGAAAATAAAAATTACAAACAAACATTAAAATGTTATGCTTGTAGCCAAACTGGACATTTCTCAAGAGATTGTCCAAACATAGCAAATCTTTATACAAAAGAAGCAGAGCTCATCAAATCTTGCCACATGAATCTTCTTCCGATCGACGAAGATGTATCTACTGATTCTGAAATATTATCAGTAGTTAGTATAACAGAATTCAATGATGAAATTAATTTAGAAAAACAACCCAAAAATTATGACTTAATAAATGATTTCATAAATAATGAATTTATCCAAATTTACCCTAAAGAATATGATTTCGAATTAAATGACAAATATAATGAGTTAGGCGAAATATTAGATGATTCTGGATATTATCTAATGAATATAACTGAAACGAATATATGTCCTCATACATTACAATACTTTTCAGGACCAACATCTATTCCCTGCCAGTATTGTGATAGATATTTCCATAAATCACAAAGGGCTCATTGTCCTCTATGCTACAAAATTTTTTGTATAAAATGTATTGCAACACATCTAAAAATACAAGAAATACCAATTTTTTTAGAACAAAAAGAAAACATAAAAGATAAAAACATAATCGATACTAGAACTTCAATTTTAGAAACCAGAATAAATAACCTTGAAGAAAAAATTCTTCGTATAGAACAAATAATCCAAGATTTTGGAACAAGTATTATCTCAAAAACCATACAAAACAACATGATGGGAACCACATAATGTATCCCATTAGTTTGCAATGAAAAACAACTAATATCTATTAAAGTGTTAGTAAAATTAAATTTTCCAAAACAAAACAAAAACCCTGCTAAAGAAGAAATCATACAGGCCCTCTTAGACACAGGATGTTCTGAGACAGTCGTTTGCAAAACAAAAGTACCTTCATATATGATTACTAAAAGTAAACATATTCAAAAAACAAGAACTATGTCTGGAGTAGTAATGATAAACGACGAAGAAATAAACAATATTTCTCTTCAATTTAGTACAAATTGTGACCTATTTGGCCAAAAAAATACATCTTAAAACCATGCGTGTAGAAAATTTAGTCCCTTCAAAACAAAGCATGATTATTGGTTTAGATTTTATTTTAGGCCATAATAGAACTATCACTATAAACAAGGATTATGTCATTATTAGTGATAAAACACAAATGTCACCCATAATTAGTGGAGACAGCTATACAAAACAGTCTTCTGATGAATGTTCATGTACAAGCACCAAATCCTCAGAAAAATGTGATTGTATGAAAGAAGATTTGGAATTCATAGATTACTGTCTAGGTGACACTATGGACTCTTTTTCATCCATAAAAATACCTAAAATAATCACTTTTGATAATATCCAACAGATTTTGGATAGGTTAAATAAAACTAGCATAATAGGAGAAGATCCCACCAAATTTTGGGATCGTGATCCTATTACTTGTAAATTAAACATAATTAACCCTGATTTAATAATAAAGACTAAAGATATACAGTTCAATAATTGGGAGCAGGAAGAATGTCGAATGCATATTAACCACCTTCTGAAACTAAGAGTAATAGCTCCAAGGGAAAGTCCTCACAGGAGTCCTGCTTTCATAGTAAATAAATCTTCTGAACAAAAAAGAGGTAAATCTAGAATGGTTTACAATTATAAACATTTAAACGATAATACGGTTGAAGATGGATATACAATTTCATCTAAAGAAATTCTTATAAATCGTATTCAAAATGCAAAATGGTTTTCAAAATTTGATCTCAAAAGTGGATTCCATCAAGTAAAAATGGAACCAGAATCTATAAAATGGACAGCCTTCTCCTGTTCTGAAGGGTTATACGAATGGCATGTGATGTCTTTTGGTCTTAAAAATGCTCCTGCAATTTTTCAAAGAAAAATGGATAACATTTTCAATGACTGCAAAACTTTTACATGTGTCTATATAGACGATATACTAGTTTTTTCCAAAACAAAAGAAAATCATTATCTCCACCTGAAACAAGTATTATACAAACTTGAAAAATATGGCTTAATTATATCAAAAGGAAAAATGGAAATTTGTAAAAATTTCATAGAATTCCTTGGAACAGAAATAGGTAATGGAACCATAAAACTCCAACCTCACATTTCTAAGAAAATTCAAGACTTTCCTGATAAAATGGAAGACATAAAAACCCTAAGATCTTTTTTAGGACTTTTAAATTATGCCAGGAGTTTTATCCCAGATTTGGGAAAATACACTGCCCCTTTATACAATAAAACTTCTCTAAAAGGAGAAAGAAAGTTTAATTCTGAAGATATAAAATTGGTTCAAAATATAAAACAAAAGGTAAATAAATTACCTACCTTACAATTACCATTAGATTCATATTATTTAGTACTTGAATGTGATGGATGTGAATCAGGATGGGGAGCTATCCTAAAAAGGAAGAAAAATAAATATCTGTCAAAAGATAATGAACAAATATGCAGATATGCTTCTGGAAAATATACTGTGAAACCACAAGTTTATCAGACCAGCACTGATTATGAGGTCAATGCAATTATACACGCCTTAGAAGCATTTAAATTATTTTTGATAAATAAACCAGAAATAACCATTAGAACTGATTGTGAAGCAATTGTTTCCTATGGGAAAAACCAAATAAATAATGACAAAATACCTCACAGGCGATTGTTACTTTTTAGAGATTACATAAATTCTGGAAAAATAATAAATTTTGAACATATCAAAGGATCTGACAATATGTTTGCTGATATCCTTTCCAGGTACATCATACAAAAGTGAGACTATACAGTCATAACATATGAATATCTTGCGTTTTCAAATTCAAGATCCTGAAATCCCTCCTAGATTTCGGGCCAGAATACCAATACAACCACTAAGAATTGGTCCTGTCTGCAGCCCTAATCCTGCCATCAGGATAGCTAAACAAATAAAAAGGTTTAAAAGAAGGATATTTTGCCTAAGGTTACGAAAAACAGAATTATGCCAACAAAATCCCTTCCAATATTATTCTACACTTATCTCCTACAAAGCTAACATCAGAGTTTTGGAGTATCAGCTACAAATGCTCAGACATTTTATTGCTTAACATATTTGCTTCTATATTGCAGGTACAAATATTCCAAAATGGAATTTATACAAAGCACAAAGAAAGGATTTTTAGGTCCTAAACCAGTCAAGTCCCCTTTTGTGGTGGAACAATACACAAAGTATGGCAAACAAGAATTGCCAATACTCACAAATACCTACCATTTTCCTGGTAGAGAAAACACAAATGTCAAATTAAATGTTTTAATTGACAACATATGGAATATTCCAAAATACACAGTTCAAAATGAACATCAAGTCACTAAGGTGAAACAAAGCATCATTAGCGCACTATACAATTTCTGCAATGCAGATAACAAAGGAGTTCTGTTAACTTCACCAGCCTCTCCCTCTGGGAAAGGATTTACACATTATGCCCTAATTACAGGGCCAAATAAAGGAGTTTATACTTCTTTCAAAGACCTTTCTGAGGCAAAACAAGACCAATTTTGGTCTACTTACAAAGGCTTTAATTCTTTAGAAGAAGCCCAAATGGCTTTAAAGTTGGGAACTATTGATGAAGAAAAAATAAAAACAGGGTTGACATTTGAACCAAGAACCCAAACACATACCTATGCTGCCTCTTGTAGCCTCTCACCACAAATGAACCCAAACATTTTTCTTGCAAAATTCGAAGTCATACAAGAGTTTTTGTTTGAAGTTCATGCAGAAACACAAAATTACAATGGATTATTTGTAAAACCCCAGACTTATTTTGACACAAAAACACCATGCCAAGAGTCTTCGGACTATTGCAAAACAGTAACCACAAAATGCACATGCCAAATAAAATTCATTTTTAGAAAGGCTCAAATTGATTTAAAAACTTTTAAAAATCAATTATATAGAGACATAGTCATATGTCCTTCACTATTATTAGAGGCAGGATGTCTCCAAAATTCAACTCTCTAACCCAGGAGATAAACTCGATAGTAAATGAAATACAGGCAGAATATATGACTAATATTTGTTTACAAATCACCTCTTCTCCAAAAAGCGCCACAACCCCTGATAGTGTAGCAACACATGTCATAAAACTATTCACAGAATCAAACCCAGAGGCCCATGTCCATCTAGAACACGGTCTCTTGAAAGGTTTATCACTCAACAAAGAAAAGCTATACCAGTACCAACTTTGGAAAGCTTACGTTGAAGGGTCAAATTGGAATTTCTCCAGAAAGGATAATACCGAATATATCCTCTTAAAAGAAACCATAAACACCAAAATATACTGGAAAAAGTTTATGGGAAACAAATTTCATCCTTTCCCTATAGAAGCCAGTCCAATACTGGTTAAAAGATTTGAAAAAGAAAGGATATATAGAGAAATTTATGAAGAAACAGGAAGCCATGGACAAGGGACTCCCGGATCTTCTTTCCCTTCTGACAATGAAGACTCAGACCAAATACTTGAGGAAGATCCCGGAGACATGATTTCTACGGTAGTCTCCAAAAGAGGACAGTAAAGTGTTCTTACCTGTGACACAGTAATTTTACTCATAACTGGGTAATAGACTGAAGGGTAAAAACACACAACGTTCAAATACAGACCACGTCACTAGATGACTCAGACTCTAGGTAACCGGTCACTTGAAAACCGGTTCAACAAGTTACAGGTTTCAAAGTTTTTCTATAAAAGAGTCTTTAAGTCCCTTATGCTGGGCAAAAACTCTGAACCCCTCTCTCTCTCTCTAAACCCTTCCCTCTCTCTACCTCTGTCTTCTCTCTACTTGTGTCCCACTTGTATCTCCTCATCTTTCCTCTCTTGTATACTTCCAATCATAAATAAACGAAGAATTTCAGATCTCTCTCCCCTCCCTCTGGAATCGAAGTAAGTTTTTATATGGAGTAGTTTCTTTTTAGGCATCTACGGATGCCTTGAGTAATATTTATTAAAGGATGCGATAATCATTTAAAGGTTTAAAAACATTTTATGTACAGTCTGTCTTTATTTTTGTTAACCTGAGTTGTAAATATTATGAGAGAATATTATGAGAGAATATCTAACCGGCTCTGCCAGATTTATATTCTCATAATTATATTCTCATAATCTTACTTTCCCCTCAATAGGTTAAAATTTAACTCAATCGATTCCTTTTAATACGCGCTGACAACAGTCCGTTTTACCACCCCGTCCGAGGTTTCCGCATACTGTATTCTCAGTTCAGTATTAGTATTACTCTGACTTCCCCCATGCTGCTATATTTCTTTAAGTTAAAGTCTCCAACAAAACAGATATGGGCTTCCCTTACTACGGTAAATGGGCGAGGTATGTTGACCTTGTTCCAATCTTAACAGTAACAAATAACATATCACTAGTCAAAGTTATTTTTGTTTAAAAAAATGTAACAAAACATCACACAAGTCATCGTAAATTTGAACAAAAAAAAAAAATAAAATATATATATATATATATATATATATATATATATATATATATGAAACGGATTAAAAAAAGTACTAAAATAAAAACATTAAAAAAAATTAGAAGAAATTGAAAATATTATCAGAATAAAAAAAATGGTTAAAAGATATAAAAAGAATTGATGACTACCAAGTATTTGAAAAAAGAACACGTCACGTAACTACAAATGCATGTCAAAGATAACTTGTGCACTTACGTATTATTCTCACATTGAGCACTTACAGAGTCAATTATTCATTGCATAAACATTTCAAATGGAATTTCTCTCTTAACAATATCTAACGCACTCCCTTACATCATATCATTGGACATCGACAATTGTGACTTTGTTCCTTTCACCCGAAATCTATAAATACAAAACTCAATCTGAATTAACACCATCAAAGTGAAGCAGAACAAAAGGGAATCAGAGAAAGAAAAAGTATCAGACAAATAAGTTTACACAAAAATGGGTGAAAGTAATCATGTCATCCCTCTTCTTACACCTTACAGGTTGGGGAAATTCAACATTGCCCACAGGTACTTTCACTTGCTTTTTTACTTTTCTTTAATTTTCATTTATCCTAATTCACTTGAGAAAGATTAAAGGGTTTTTGTTCTGTCAAAGATGTGTATAAAGAACATGCACATGCATGCATCTACTTTCTTGGTTTAAAGTTTATATAACTGTGTTGCTTTTTGCATATTCAGAATCGTTATGGCACCACTATATAGAGCAAGAGCTTACAATAATGTTCCTCAGCCACATGCTATCCTATATTACTCTCAAAGAGCTACCAAGGGTGGTCTTCTCATTGCTGAAGCTAACAGTATTTCACCCTCTTCTAAATATACGTAATTTCCATTTTAATTTACTACATATCTCATAAGTCTGATATTTTATTATTTTCTGTTGTATTCAAAATTCATCTAATTTGATGATACTTGTCATTTGCATATATAGCCCAAACTCACCTGGTATATGGTCAAGAGAGCAAATTGAAGCATGGAAACCCATTGTGGATGCTGTTCATGCCAAGGGGGGAATATTCTTCTGTCAGATTTTTCATGTTGGAAGGGCTTCAGAGGAAGGTACGTGTATAATTAACTTTCCCGTATAATTTGTGCTTTAAACTACAATTTTTTTGTCAATTTTATAGAATATAATCAATCAGATATTCATTCATTTTATATGCACCCAGATGGGGAAGTTCCAGTTTCATCAACCAACAAGCCATTAAAATCTGGTAGTGGCATGCAACCAAGAGCGTTAGAGACAGATGAAATTCCTTCTATTATCAATGACTTCAGAATTGCTGCAAGGAATGCTATGGAAGCAGGTATATTTTAAATGAGTATTATAACTCATAAATAACACGAGTTGAGTTGAGTTCCATATAAATACTATAATCATGAATGTCTTGTTCAATTTCTGAGCACAAGTAGTACTGGTACAGGGTTTGATGGAGTTGAGATTCATGGAGCACATGGTTTCCTGATAGACCAGTTTTTGAAAGACCAAGTTAACGACAGAAGAGACAAGTATGGTGGATCATTGGAGAATCGGTGTCGCTTTGCATTAGAAGTTGTTGAAGCTGTTGTTGAAGAAATAGGAGCAGATAGAGTTGGAATGAGACTATCACCCTTTTCAGATTACAATGAATGTGTTGATTCGAAGCCTCAAGAACTGGGTCTGTACATGGCCCAGTCTCTGAAAAAACATGGTGTGGTGTACTTGCACATGGTTGAGCCAAGATGGAACATTTCTGGGGAGAATGTGGAAAGCCCTTACACTCTTGAACCAATGAAGAAGGCCTTTAATGGCACTTTCATTGTTGCAGGAGGGTATGACAGAGAAGAAGGGAACAAAGCTGTGGCTGAGAACTACACAGATCTTGTTGCTTATGGTCGTTTGTTTTTGGCTAATCCAGATTTGCCTAAGAGATTTGAGGTTGATGCACCACTCAACAAATACAACAGAGACACCTTTTACACTCATGATCCGATTGTTGGTTACACTGATTACCCTTATCTTGAAGCCACTGCTTAAGGATATCACATCAAATATAAGTTAGGGTTTACTTTGTGGTTGAAGATTTGATGTACAAATGTTATTGTGGTTTAATCTGTATTTGCAGTTTTCACCCAATAATAAAATGTAAGAGAATAGTCAAGTACTTAATCATATAAATTTGCTATAAACTATCATTTTCTGAAAAGTAAAAACTACAAATCTATACTCTCACTTTCCCAACCTCAGAAAGTGACAAACTGTTAGAAAAGGTGTAAAATAGAAGACTTAACACATTCCCTAACAAGCACTGAATTTTTAGTATAGAAACCTATTTGAAAATTCTCAAATAATTTTACCTTGTCTTTAATAACCCAACAAGAATCTTGGGGGAAAAGTAGCATGTCCATAGCCTACTAGTATGGTTATATTTACAGTAAGATCAGTAGGAAAAACTTTCGAGTCTCTTTCCCTTTCTTTTCTCTTTTGTATCTCTTCTTAATCCGAACAAGTAAGTTGTTCATCAGCAAATATCCTTCTCTCCTCAAGTGCAAGTCTCTTGTGTAGTCGCTCTTGGTGACTAATAAATTCCAAAAACAAATCCCTCATATCACTAGCTCTCTTGAATTCTTCAGTTCCTGAGTGCAGAACCTTCAAATCGTTGCTTGTTCCACTCTTTACTTTTCGTGATATACTCTGCCATGATAAAATCATTAAGACAACAAGTGAGGAAACATGTTGAGAACTGCCCTGGGTTACTATTAAGGATTCTAAAAATGGTGTGCAACTACTGTTGCACTAGTACTCGGCCACCTTGCTAACAATATCAAGAATCACGATTAGAGATGACAAAGTGAGCCATGACCTATGGATTGTCCTGCCAACCCGTCTAAAACTATAGTGTAACATAAAAAAGAACCATAACCATACCCTTTCGCTAAATTAGTGATTATAATTTAATTATATTTCTAATCATATCGTACTGAATATCTTAGGTGTGAGGAAATATATATTTACAAGTGATTCAATAAGATACCTTTGATATATGCCCCAATGTTCCTAATGATGATTTAATTTCTTTTAGTCCCACTAGCTTTTCAAGTATCACCCATGGCCTGGAAAAAAACAGTGAAGAGATCAATTCTAAAATAGTAAAAGTAAATACAAAATATTAATATATTCAGAATTTTGTAGGCATTGTAGTTAAAGAATTAACAAACCCTGTTTCAACATTTAGAGAATGACACAGACATTTACTTTTCACAATTGAACCAACAATGAAAGTTGATTGCTTAGCTGCAAACATCATATTGAAGAAGTATACATACAGAATACCTGCCACTTGAAGACGTTATAATGCAGTTGGGATCATTCAGAAAGCCACACATCTCTTGAAACTCTTTTTCAGAATCCAATATAATGGCTCCCCTGGTATATACCTCCGATGACAAATTTGGAAAAATTAACACTCTAGCTGATACTGAAGTATGCCTTTGCAAGAACAGTGTAACTGTAGATGGACATAATTCTCCATCGATATTTGCAATCAATATCATAAATGCATTTTTTGTTCCTTCAAGATCCAGATCTTCATTGTCATCACAACTGACTATAAATCAAAGAAAGGAACTGACTATAAACCAAATAAAAGAAGAAATTCGAAACCAAATTGTATAAGTAGGATTTAAGCCTGACTCAAACCTACAAAATCAATTTGTAAGGTAAGGTTTGCACCTTTCTATATACTATAAATTGATCTTATCTCTAGTTTGTGTGGGACTTCCAACACAAATGAAAATCTGAGTAAAATTTAGAAGATACTCCAAACATAGGAACATGTATAATGGTAGAGAAGAATTGAAACATAAGAATGTTGAATAATTTAACAATGTCAAACAAGGTCTCCCAAGGAGTTGAATCATTTGACTATAAAATTTAAAGCAGGACAGTAAGATCCCAAACTATAAGAAGTATTTAAAGAGAGAGTTACAAAAAATTATTTAAACACAAGAAATACTTTACCCTGTCAGCAAAAACAAACATGGCTTACATTTTAAGTAGGAAGAGGCAGATAAACACAAATCTAGGAATGTCATATTGTTCATAATTCATGACCGTAGAAATGGATGTAGATCACGTGAGAAAAGAGAAAAAATGAAACAATGTTGCATTTGTATATAGAAATTCATCAGGTTGAGAATTGTAGCAGATTCTTTGACAAAGACCCAAGATAGTGCAACAGTAAAGAGCAAAGAAAATTTAAATTAAAGAAAGTGAAGATCAAATACACAAACAACCTAAATGAATAAAAACACAAGTTGTCAAGAATAGATAGGTCACATTTTTCATTTCAAGCCCAATAACAATCATTCCATTTAAGTTGTGTACAATCTAACCATAAAATAAATAGGCCAAGAGCTCATTTTTTAACCATACTATGAGTTGTATTGTAATTCTAACAATTTTACAATGGCAATGTGACAATGTGAAATTTACTTAAACACAGTCTTACATGTAACCAGTCATGTACAATTTGACACAATTATGCACGCCTAGTAAGTAAAATCATATGATCCTAAATGTTGATCTGTAATTTTGACAGTTTATGATTTAGCCCTGACAGAACTAGACGGACACTCATACGAGGAGATCCATAAAAATATCTGGAAAACATGAAATGGATTTTGAAGCAATACCCGGTGAGTCAAACCTAATTCTACTCTTACACAGAAACAAACCTTCATGTGAAAATACTTTGGCAGCAGACTTCTTAGCATGTCGTTTTTCCTGTTGAGTAATATAATGTAAGATATCATGTCAGGCTCTGAAAATACATTCAACAAGTTAGTGGAAAGTATCCATGGTTACATAAAAGAAAAAAAAAAACATTTAGTATTTGCCTTTTCTATTAGTTCAAGATAACCAATTCCACAAGTAGTGCCTAAGCTTTTGTCCCCTTCTGGTGTCATTTCCATGCTAGAAACTCCCTTTGATGCTGAAACAGAACGAGAGGAAAACAAATCTATTTTCCCCTTTGCCATCTCCAGAAACGAAACCAATATAGGATCTAACTCTCCTTCAGATTGAACTATGCATATATCCTCAATTGTTGTAGCAGTTAGATTTCCCTCTTTTGGCCCATTCAACCAGAAAAGTATGAAGGTGCACAAGCATGATTTCTCTTTTTCTGTCGAAGAATGTTTACTTCGTTTCACCTATGAAGGATACACAGGAAACAATTTAATTTAATCAAGAATGTAAAAGTTGTCTGCATTATTCTCCCTAAACTAAGTAAAAAACCATCACCTTTCTATTTCATTGAATTTAGTATCTAGGAGTCACCTTTAAGATTAAGTGATAGTAAATTATTCTTACCAAACAATAAGAGAAATGCAAGAAGAAATACATTTTGTGTGTATTTCTTCACCATATTAACAAAATCTGCTTAACCCCGTTATAAAAAACTCGACACTTCTAAAAAAGGATCTTTCGGAAAAGTGGAACCAAATTCTATAATTATGGATGGATATTGGATAGAAAAACTACTAATAATAAAACTTCCTTTTTACTTTTTGTCAGATTATTTTAGTAAGCAAATTCTGATTCTGTTTCTTAAATAAATGTTTTTAAAAAAAATATATACAGAAAACATTTAAATTAAAAAAAAAATTGCTCATATTATTTAAACAAACTAGCTTAAACCAAACAGACCCTATATTTCACAAGACGTAAAACACACACGTAGGAGTGGTGAGTGGAGAAGACTAACCCCATCCACGACGGCGTCGTAGAAGCGAACGTCATCGTGGGCGAAGTGCTGACACGCGCAGACTCTGGTTCCTTTAGCGACTGAACCACACTCGCTGTCTTGAAGCTGTTTAGACAGAGGTCTGAAGCGACTCTGGAAATGATGAAGCTGCTCAAATTCTCCAAACTGAGAGGCTTCAAACGCATCATAGCATTCTCCGGGGAAGTCGAAGCACCACACTCTCAGCATCTCTCCCTCGAACGAAACACGCGCGGTGTACCACGCGCCATCTCTGTAGCTTCTAAATTCCATTGTGTAATCGTTTTCTTTCGCCATCACACTTTCTGTCACAGAATCCCGGACTGTATCTTAAGAGTGTGTTTCGCAGAGAGTGAGTGTAAATGATATACTTTTCACACTCCTTAATTTATATCTAACTATTTTACAACCCTATTATAACATTACATTAAAAATTACTTTTGGTAATTTATATATATCCATATTATTAGAATAGGGGTTTCTTCCAATAAAATAAAAATTCTTAGATGATGTTTCTTATTGTTGTAAACTCAATATTTACGTTTAATTTAACCCAATTTAATTCTATCCATCCCTACTTAAATAAGTCATGGGGGAGTAAATAGTGGAATTAAGTAATTCGATAAAAAGAGTTAAGTTTTGTTAGATTATATCCAAGATTAAAAGTATTATTTTATTAATTAATTAATATATTTAAAGACACGTGTTAGTATGATAAAAACAAAATAGGGTTGGAAGTTAATTTGGTCGTAGAAAAAAAATTAAGTAACAAGTCGTGTGTTTTAATATAAAAAAGTATTATAAATAAAAATTAATATTAGTAAATAATAAAGAATTTGAAGAATTAATTTAATTTTTATGACAAAAAGAATGTTTAATTTGTTTGACTTTTATTATCATCATGGTCTGTATGAAAGCTTTAGCCTATGATGAAAATATTGTGCTAAAGAAAATATAATATCATAATTATGCGTGGAAAAGAAAAATATAATATTAATAAAAATTATGCGTGAAAAGAATAGTCATCTTCTTTTTTCTATTATGAACTATTATATAAAAAAAAATATTAATTTTAAAATTAAAAAGTAGATAAAAAAGATAAAGTAACAAAATCATATAGTGAGAACTAAACAGAGGGATAGGACAATATAATCATTTGAATAACATATAAATAAAATTATAGAAACTCAATTATAAAAGTATAAATCCTTTAAACATTTTAATACTTAATAAAACACAAAAATTTAATAAGTATTTAATAAAATATTCAAATTTATCATGAATTTCAAACTTAAATAAATTTAAAATATATTGAGTTTTTTAAATAAAATACCGTATTTGGGTTTGAACATTAGGGTTACACACAAAAAGATGTAAAGATATATTGTCTTGATTTTTATCTCTTTAACCAACTTTCAACAATTATAAAATATAATATCAATGTTTATCTTAGATTCTAATAAATTATTGCATGTTATGACTTTGTGATTTTTTTTTTAATAAATGTCACTTAAAAGATTTACCCACAGGGTTAGCTCAAGGGCTATGATACACTGATACTTCAATTTTGGTTATGTATCCATGTTTGACACGTATTCGTATCTGATATTTTAGGATACTTTATCGATATTTATAAGTGAAGTATATAATTTACAAAGTCATAGTATAGTATAAGAAAATCTTTGAATAATGATCAATTTTAGTAACAAAAATAATTAGTTACTATATAGTGACCAATTTAAATATCAATTTAAAAACTAAAAATTATTGGTAACTAAAATAGTTCCAAAAAATTATAATTGGTCTCTAAATTGATAATTAAAATAATTTTTATTATGAATTGATTTCTAAATTAGTCACTAACATTAACTACCAAGATTTTGACTACCAAAATAATTGCTTTCTAAATTGGTCACTAACACTAGCTACCAAGGTTTTGGCTACCAAAATAATTAGTCTATAAATTGGTCTCTAATTAGGAAAATGGTCTCTAACATATTTTTGGTTACTAAAATTAGTATTATTTAAGAGTTTCCTTATAGTGGAACTTTTATTATGACAATAATTTATATTTTTTGTTGATAACTTTAGTACATATAATTTTAATTTGGATTAACACAATAACAATCATATATTTATTATGTTTGTAAGAATTATTGTACACATTTTTTAATATTCACATATCGCGTATATATCACGTATTGTGTCCTATTATGTCCAAAATAAACGTATCGACGTATCAGATATGTGTCGTATCCGATACACGTATTGTATTCGCGCATCACAACTCAAGGGTAAAGCAAGTAAAACCACTCGCTTTAAGCCTTTAGAAAAAAATCGCCTCAAAATTTTTTTTACTACTAATATTTTCTTATTAATTAATTAATTGTAAAATTATTTTAAAAAAAACTCAAAAAAAATATTTTTTTACTAATATACCTCTATTAAATTAATTATAAAATTGTGTTTGAGATAAAAAATACTTCAAAATAATATTTTATTATTAATATAGCTCTATTACATTAATCATAAGTTTATGTTTGAGTATAAAGTTTAATTAAATTATAATTAGTGTATGTTCATTTTTATTGGTATTAAAAATGATAACTAATGAGTTAAAATTTGTATTTAGTAAATTATAATTTTGTTTACGAAGACAATAATTAGTTATTTTTATTCTCTTATAATTTTATTTTCTTCTTTTATCTTTTTGTAACATCCCTAAGGAATATTACTGATATAAAATAAATAAAATTCGAAATTTCAATAAATGCCACGTTGAATATGAACTATTTCCCAAAAACACGGAAAATTTTAAAACTTTAACAATTAAAATCCATAAATCCAAGAATCCATGATTCATAAAAACTGAACTAAAAGTCAAAGACTTCCAAACGGGATTATATAATTTTCTCAAGCTAAAATGATGTAAACATCTATATACATATACAAAAATATCCCATTGCTAGCCCTCGCTCCGAGTCTATGCATCTCCTGGCCCACCTGTCACATCATATGCTCCTGGATAACAAGTTATCCGATCATCGCCACACACACACACAGAAAGGGTGAGCTATGCACAATATATAAATAAAACATGAATATAAATATATTTCCCAACCCAAAATAACATAATTAACTTCATAATTTTCAAATCACTCAAACCATGACCTCATAGTCCTTCATGAGTCATATGCATGAACTAGGCCTTGGGACTTCCCTGTGCTCCCACGAAACTAACTCATTCGTGGTCCAACCCTATGAGCCTATCCCGCTCATAGTCATGCCCTACAGACTCCTCGCCTGTAGTATAAACATCCAAGTCTCATACTTGGACCCTGGCACGCACACAATCACCATACTATGGACTCCTCGCCCAATAGTAGCCGACGGGAACTCAACCAGTTCCATGCCCATCATGTGTCCAACCACCGAGCACATCCCAGACCCCTAATGGACTTAGTCCTTCAAGCCCACACACCACAACACATGCATATACAATCTAACCATGGTATAACAACCAAACACACTCACAAGCACATAGAAACATAGTAAATCGCTTAGGCTAGGGACCCCTCGCCCAAGCTAGACCCTCAATCTCGTTTAGGCTAGTCCACCTCGCCTGAGCGAGTTTAACTCAGCAACCAAAACACACCATCTCGCTTAGGCGAGATCCTCTCGCATGGGCAAGCCACACATTCGCCCAAACACCCAGTCCCATCTCGCCTGGGCTAAAATATAAGCAAAACACCACACATGACCAAGATATCTCGCTGAGGCAAGGTCATCACTCAACACACTAAAATGAGGAGTATACATTTGATGCTAGGCTTTTCTTTACCCTTTCACATTCATACCACAACTATTAGTTAGTAGCAAAAATAAATCTTATTCTTTAATCACCAAGGTTTGAACCCATGACCTTCCCCTCATAAGGCCAAAGCACAACCACTATGCCAATTCACATCTGGTGATACACACAAATCAACATAAGTTTACAATACCAATCACATACTCATACATATCCTTTGTTGGCAAAAAGAAGGAAGTCAAGTGATTTTGAATGATGATCAAGATGAAGACAAAGTGTTCAATTATGCAAATGTTATCTTGTAAAATAAAATAAGTGTATTGTAGAATAGTTTAAATTAAACTTAGAATCAGCAGCATGGCATTCGTCTTTCTAGAAGGTTTCTTATTTTTAGAAAAATTACAGTGATAATCGATTATCACTATTGATAATCGATTATCTGTGCAGAACTTGTATTTTTCGAAAACCTACTGGAATAATCGATTATCTCCTGAAATAATCGATTATTCTGTTCAAAATTTATTTTTCAGGAAACCTACTGGAATAATCGATTATCCTTAGTGATAATCGATTATCCTTGGCAGTTGAAACACAAAGATTCAGTTTTTAACTTAAATTTCGAAAACCTACTGGAATAATCGATTATCCTTAGTGATAATCGATTATCCTTGGCAGTTGGAACATAACGGCTCTATTTTTCGAGAACTCTATTTAAAGAACTGCAGTTCAACTTGAAAAATACCTTTTTAAGATTCAGAGTTCTTTAGCTGTGACTGCAAAGTGTGGCTCTGTGAGATTCTTAAAGAAAGCTTGAAAAACCTAGTGTGAGTGAGCGATAACTTTTTCTAAGTGAGTTCTTAGAAGATTGAGTGCTGTGTTGTTGCTAGGAGAGCTGGTCATCCTCTGTGAGATTCAGGGGGAGTTTTGGTCATCTCTTGTGGTTGTTCAAGAGAGGTGTTTTCTAATCTTTTCTCTCATATAAATCTGTTGTAATTTTGATTATTATAGTGATTGAGTTAATCTCCTTGTTTAAGAGATTAACAACTGGACGTAGGGTCTTTTGATCCGAACCAGTATAAATATTAGTGTGCTCCTCTTCCCTTAAACTCTTTATTTATCTGCACTTGTATTTAAAGCATCTATTACTTTAAGTTATTTAATTAAATTTTGAGAAAAATTTTAAAACCTGTCAAGATTTTTAAAAATCCAATTCACCCCCCCTCTTGATTTTTGACCATTGTTTAGTCATTCCGCTGCGCGATACCAACAATTGGTATCAGAGCTTGCTTTGATAGTCATTCAAAATTTTCGAAAATGGTAGGGTCAAATCAAACTTTTGCTGAAGGTGCGTCTATTAATAGACCTCCACTTTTCACGGGTGAAAACTATCCTTTTTGGAAAGTCAGAATGCAAATATTTTTAGAATCAGTTGATAGGGGTATTTGGGATGCTGTTTTGAATGGACCATTTGTGCCTGTTAACGTTGTTAATGAAGTGCAGGAACCAAAGCCTTTTGCTCAATGGACTGCTGATGAAAACAGGCGAGCTCAATATGACGTTAAAGCCAGAAACATTATATCATCTGCTCTAACTCTTGATGAGTTCTACAGAATTTCTGTTTGCACCACTGCACGCGAGATGTGGGAAATCCTTCGAGTGACTCATGAAGGAATTGACGATGTTAAACGAGCTAGAAAGAACTCCTTGATACAAGAATATGAGATGTTTCGAATGCAACAGGGAGAAACCATCTACGATGTGCAGAAGCGGTTCACACACATTGTCAACCATCTCAATGGGCTAGGTAAAACATTTGATACTGATGAACTTAACATAAAAATTCTTAAATCTTTGAATAGGACTTGGCAGCCAAAGGTGACGGCTATCACGGAGTCACAGAATCTTGCAACAATGACAATGGCGGCTCTGTTTGGAAAACTGAGAGAGCACGAACTTGAGCTGGGAAGACTGAATGATGAAGAAGATCAAGGAAGAAAGAAAAATATTGCATTCAAAACTGAGGTTGTCAAAGGCAAAAAGCAAAAAGAGGAAGAAGATTCTGATGATGATGAGAATCTCAGTCTAATGATAAAGAAGTTCACAAAGTTCATGAAGTCCAAAGGAAGAAATCAATTCAAGAGTAATAAGAAGGAGAATCAAGGAAGCTCCTCAAACTTTAAATGCTATGGATGTGGAGAAACTGGTCATGTAAAAGCAGACTGCCCAAATTCAAAAAGAAGTGATGAAAAGAAAAGCAAGAAATATTATAAGAAAAAGGCATACATTGCGTGGGAAGATAATGCCTCAAGTTCATCCAACTCTGAAGGATCTGATGAGGAAGAGGCAAACCTTTGCTTAATGGCCAATGATGATCATTCTGACAGTGAGGTAAGCTCTTCTGACAATGAAAATGATTATGATTCTCTTTATGATGCTTTTCAAGAATTGCTTGCTAAATCCAGTAAATTAGATATTGCTCACAAAAAATTGAAAAAGGATTTTAAAGAATTACAAGACAATCTTGAAAAATCTCTAGAAGAAGAAATTGTTTTGAAAAATAAAATCTTAAGTTTAGAAAATAGAGAAATTGAGGCAGTTGAATGTGAATCTTGCAAAAGCTATATGTTTGACTTAATGATTTTAGAAAAACAACTTAAAGATGCTTTAGAAAATAAATCTTTTGAAAAACATGCTTTTGAGAAGAAGAATCTAAGTAGAAATAAATATGTTCCTAAAAATAAAAAGACTCGCAGAGTATGGGTAGAAAAAGGAACTGCTCACTATAGAAATACTTGTTTAGCTACTTGTTTTTATTGCATGAAAAAGGGGCATACATCAAATAAATGCAATATTAAACATTATGATGTTCCAAATGGGAAGTATACTTGGATGCCTATTGCTAGATAATTCTTATATCTCTCTAACCCCAAGGACCCAATAAAGTTAATGGGGACCTAAAGAAATTATTTTTATTTTGTAGTTAACTTCCAAAGCTAGAAAATCATTGTGGTACCTTGACAGTGGATGCTCAAGACACATGACAGGTGATAAAAGGAAGATCAAGAATCTCAAAAGAAAGGATCAAGGATTTGTTACATATGGAGATAACAACAAAGGAAAAATAATTGGAATTGGAGATGTTGGTGGAGGAGATACCTTGGAGATCAAGGATGTGCTACTTGTAGAAGGACTGAAGCACAATCTTCTCATTATTAGTCAACTATGCGACAAAGGTCTCAAAGTCATCTTTGAAAGTGATTACTGCACTATCCACCAAAAGGATTCTAATGAAATTGCTTTGAAAGGTATGAGACACAACAACATCTATTTAATTGATCTTGATTGTGCATCATCTAGTGATATAACATGTCTAGTTGCAAAGGAAGAAAATCCTTGGTTGTGGCATAAAAGGGCTGCTCATATTCACATGAAACAGTTGAATAAGTTGATGTCTAAGGAATTAGTAATCGGTTTACCAAAAATAAAATTTGAAAAAGATAAAATATGTGCTGCTTGTCAAAAAGGAAAACAAGTAAAATCATCTTTTCATTCAAAAAATATTTTATCTACTTCAAAGCCTTTAGAGCTGTTGCATATGGATTTATTTGGTCCCTATAGGATTAAGAGTTATGGAGGAAATTATTATGTTCTTGTTATTGTGGATGACTACTCTAGGTTTACTTGGACCTTCTTTCTTACCTTAAAAAGTGAAGCATTTAAAGCATTTAAAAAATTTTCAAAATTAGTTCAAAATGAAAAAGATTTGAAAATTAAGATTATAAGAAGTGATCATGGTGGGGAATTTCAAAATGAGTCATTTGAAAAATTTTGTGATAAAAATGGAATTTTGCATAATTTCTCTGCACCTAGGACACCTCAACAGAATGGAGTTGTAGAGAGGAAAAATAGATCCTTAGAGGAACTAGCTAGAACAATGCTAAATGAATATAATGTTCTTAAATACTTTTGGGCTGATGCTGTGAGTACTGCATGTTATGTTTTAAATAGAATGCTTATTAGGCCTATTTTAAAGATTACTCCTTATGAATTATTTAAAGGTAGAAAGCCAAATATTGCTCATCTTAAAATTTTTGGATGCACGTGTTTTGTTTTAAATAATGGAAAAGAAAATCTAGGAAAATTTGATTCTAAAGCTGATGAAGCAATATTTCTAGGATATTCTCTTACTAGTAAAGCATATAGAGTCTTTAATCGAAGAACTTTGAATGTTGAAGAATCCATGCATGTTGTCTTTGATGAAGTTGTGGACCTTGAGGTGAACCCTCTTGAGTCAAATAAGCAAATTACAGGTGATGAAGAATATATTCAGGAAGCCCTTGATGAGATGTATTTAAATGAGAATCCACCTTATCAATCTGAAGATCTTGAAAAATGCTGGAAGTCACCAAGAGGACTATCTCTAGACAACATCATTGGTGATATTTCAAAAGGGGTAATCACTAGAAATATGAACAATTTTTGTATGAATGTTGCTTTTGTCTCGCAGATTGAACCAAAGAATGTTCAAGAAGCTCTTCAAGATGATCAATGGTGCATTGCAATGCAAGAAGAGCTCAATCAATTTGAAAGAAATAAAGTATGGGAATTGATTCCAAGAGATGAATCACTTCAAGTGATTGGAACAAGATGGGTTTTTAGAAATAAGATGGATGAAGATGGAAATATTACTAAGAACAAAGCTAGGCTTGTGGCAAAGGGATATCGACAAGAAGAAGGT
The DNA here is from genome assembly GCF_004118075.2 of Vigna unguiculata. Classification (NCBI taxonomy): domain Eukaryota; kingdom Viridiplantae; phylum Streptophyta; class Magnoliopsida; order Fabales; family Fabaceae; genus Vigna; species Vigna unguiculata. Next base: position 3,232,440 of record NC_040289.1, on the reverse strand, counting down.
ATAGATTATGATGAAACATACGGCCCTGTTGCAAGGTTAGAAGCTATACGCTTACTTCTTGCTTATGCCTCTATTATGAAATTTAAATTATATCAAATGGATGTCAAAAGTGCTTTCCTAAATGGTTTTATCAAAGAAGATGTGTACGTTGAACAACCACCTGGTTTTGAGGATTACAAATTTCCAAATCATATTTATAAATTGAAAAAGGCACTTTACGGTTTGAAACAAGCACCTAGATCTTGGTATGAACGCTTAAGCACATTTTTGCTCGAAAATGATTTTGAAAGAGGTAAAATAGACTCAACTTTGTTTATTAAAAGAGTAGATAAACACATTTTATTAGTTCAAGTGTATGTTGACGATATAATTTTTGGATCAACTGATAAATCTCTATGTGAAGGTTTTGCAAGCATAATGCAGGGTGAGTTTGAAATGTCAATGATGGGAGAATTAAACTTCTTCCTTGGTTTACAAATTAAACAAATGGATGAAGGGACTTTCATATCTCAATCCAAATATTGTAAGGAATTACTTAAAAAATTTGAAATGGATAGTGCTAAAGCAGCAAATACTCCTATGGCAACTTCCTGCTATTTGGATAAAGATGAATCAGGTATTGAGGTAAATCAAACCATGTTTAGAGGTATGATAGGATCTCTTTTATATCTTACTGCAAGTAGACCTGATATTATGCAATTTGTATGCGTTTGTGCTAGATATCAAGCTAATCCTAAGGAATCACATCTTATAGCAGTAAAAAGAATCTTAAAATATCTTAAAGGAACTATATCCTTTGGACTTTGGTATCCTTCTGGGGCTTCACTTAGTTTAATAGGGTACTCTGATGCTGATTATGGTGGCTGTAAAATAGATAGAAAAAGTACCAGTGGTACTTGTCATCTCTTAGGAAGCTCATTAGTTTCTTGGCACTCCAAAAAACAAGCCTGTGTGGCTTTGTCAACTACAGAGGCTGAATACATTGCTGCTGGCAATTGTTGTGCTCAAATCCTATGGATGAAGCAACAATTAGAAGATTACAGTATCTATCTAAATCATATACCTCTAAAATGCGACAATACTAGTGCCATAAACTTAACTAAAAATCCAATAATGCATTCTAGGACAAAACACATAGAAATTAGACACCACTTCTTAAGGGATCACATAAGTAAAGGAAATTGTGTAATAGACTATGTAGACACCAAGCATCAATTGGCAGACATTTTCACAAAGCCTTTAGCCAAAGACAGATTTTATGAGCTTAGGAGAGATTTAGGGATATTAGAAGTCTCTTGAAAAAGCAATAATCTTCATTTTTTCGTAAATCAACACTCAATAATCGATTATCACTCATGATAATCGATTATCTTCTCCCAAAATAAGTTCTACACTCCTGGAATAATCGATTATCAAGCAGAATAATCGATTATCTTCTCCCAAAATAAAGTTCTATATTTCTGGAATAATCGATTATCAAACAGAATAATCGATTATCATGACCCTGATCAAAATACTCAAAATCGTTCTGGAATAATCGATTATTACTTACAATAATCGATTATCTGCTCATACCAATCACTTCTGGAATTCATATTATGAAACAATAATCGATTATCACTCAGGATAATCGATTATTGCACGTCGTTATGTCAAAATTTTCGAAAAAATAGCCGTTGTAACGGCTAGATTTGCTTTGATTTTCACATTTTAGCCGTTGGGAGCCTTCTCTTTATAAATTCTGTGTCCAAATTTTCACTATTCACGCAGAAACGAACTCCTCTCATCATTTACCCCTTTTTCTTCAAACAAAACCCTAAACATATCATCATTTGCTCTTGCAATCAGCACCATGGCAGAATCATCTCGGAGAAAGATCCCAACACGTAGACGAACTGCTTCACGTCCAACCCAACCTTCCATTCGATCAGCATCCATCGAAGGTTGGATCTCTGATGAAGATCGAAGAGATGAATTCGTTCAGATTTGGAAAAACAAAGCACTCATCTCCCCAAAGTACATTACTCTTCGAAAATTCACAACTGCAGGTTTTGAGTTTCCTGCTCTCTTTAATTTTCAAGGCATCAGACCATTTGTGGAAATGCATGGAAACTACTATCCTGATCTTGTACGAGTGTTCTACTATAATCTCAAGATCAGAGATGAAGTTGCTCTATCAAAGGTGAAGGGAGTGGACATCATCATCGACAATGACATTTGGGAAAATGTGGCTAAATTTCCCATCAATGATGCTGCAGAATCAATTCTCCATGGCATTGCTGGCTTCAATCGAATCTTGGCTTATCAATCCTTCTTACGCAACCCAGCACAGGATGTTGGGAGACAATTATTGGCGGGAGGACTAAAAATGGATGAGAGACTGATCCATTACTTAATTGTCTGGATTTTGTGTCCTAGAGGAACCAATCATGCTCAGTGCTCAGAGGCTGACCTTCTCATCATGTATGCGATTCTAAATCGCGTTCCGATAAAATGGTCTAGTCTAATCCTAGACACTATGCTCAAAGCAAAGAGGTATCCACAATATCCTCTCCCATATTCCCTCTTAATCTCCAGGATTTGCGAATACAAAGGAGTTGATACCACCGGGGAGCTTTGTCAAAGTACTTTACGTGCCAATGAAATTGCTGAAAGCTCTCTCAAACAGCTGAAACTTGTTCCTCTTGGTGATACTTATGTCCATCGTAATGATATGCCCAACTATGACGCTGAAGATGAAGAACTTCCTCCTGCTGATCCCATACCTCCTGCTACACACAATGTTGGCTCTTCAAGTGGTGCTGGCTCATCTTTCTCTATCGAAGACAACATAGCCAACATGAACAAACGACTAGAAGAATTATTTCTTCTGTCTACCTCTCGTCATGAAGAAGTTGTCGGACTCATTAGGGGGATTGATACTAGAATTTCCAACTTAGAAAATAGATTTGACGAGGAATTCACTCATGATGATGACATGAGTGCAGAATTTTAGGGGGAGAATTCTCTAACATATGTTTTTCCACTGTTTGTAGTCTCTTTTCATTTCTGAATCAATAAATGATTAAGTATTTTTATTTTCCTGCTGTGTGCCCTCAAGCATTATTTCATTTAAGGGGAGTTCTACCCTTTTCTCATATGATCAAAAAAGGGGGAGAATAAGTTTAAATGCTCAAAACACATTATTTTATCTTAACCATTCTCTTTGCAAGTCTCTAAATTGCAGGTAGCAACAAGTCCTTAAACATATTTTTGATCATCATCAAAAAGGGGGAGATTGTTGGCAAAAAGAAGGAAGTCAAGTGATTTTGAATGATGATCAAGATGAAGACAAAGTGTTCAATTATGCAAATGTTATCTTGTAAAATAAAATAAGTGTATTGTAGAATAGTTTAAATTAAACTTAGAATCAGCAGCATGGCATTCGTCTTTCTAGAAGGTTTCTTATTTTTAGAAAAATTACAGTGATAATCGATTATCACTATTGATAATCGATTATCTGTGCAGAACTTGTATTTTTCGAAAACCTACTGGAATAATCGATTATCTCCTGAAATAATCGATTATCCTGTTCAAAATTTATTTTTCAGGAAACCTACTGGAATAATCGATTATCCTCAGTGATAATCGATTATCCTTGGCAGTTGAAACACAAAGATTCAGTTTTTAACTTAAATTTCGAAAACCTACTGGAATAATCGATTATCCTTAGTGATAATCGATTATCCTTGGCAGTTGGAACATAACGGCTCTATTTTTCGAGAACTCTATTTAAAGAACTGCAGTTCAACTTGAAAAATACCTTTTTAAGATTCAGAGTTCTTTAGCTGTGACTGCAAAGTGTGGCTCTGTGAGATTCTTAAAGAAAGCTTGAAAAACCTAGTGTGAGTGAGCGATAACTTTTTCTAAGTGAGTTCTTAGAAGATTGAGTGCTGTGCTGTTGCTAGGAGAGCTGGTCATCCTCTGTGAGATTCAGGGGGAGTTTTGGTCATCTCTTGTGGTTGTTCAAGAGAGGTGTTTTCTAATCTTTTCTCTCATATAAATCTGTTGTAATTTTGATTATTATAGTGATTGAGTTAATCTCCTTGTTTAAGAGATTAACAACTGGACGTAGGGTCTTTTGATCCGAACCAGTATAAATATTAGTGTGCTCCTCTTCCCTTAAACTCTTTATTTATCTGCACTTGTATTTAAAGCATCTATTACTTTAAGTTATTTAATTAAATTTTGAGAAAAATTTTAAAACCTGTCAAGATTTTTAAAAATCCAATTCACCCCCCCTCTTGATTTTTGACCATTGTTTAGTCATTCCGCTGCGCGATATCAACATCCTTATGGATCAATAACAAAACAATCACACATAATTAACATACTTAGGACTTAAACCCAAGTCCTCTCACACAACCAAAGTACTCTCAACCATTTGAGCTAGTACTTTTCCACGTCACATTAAACAACAATTAATGTCATAAAGGCGTCTTACACTTTTTATCTCTTTGTGACTTTTTTTTTTGCGTCTCCTTATCTTCTTCTCTTCTAAGACTCATTTTTTTAGGGTATTAGCATATTACATTCCTTCAATCTCATATTTGTCCCGTGTGTAATGTTTTTTGTTTATATTTGTGTTGGTGTAGTTTTTATTTTGCTTTGGATTTGAACAAAAATTATAAAATGTGTTTTGTTTTTGCCTAGTTTTATTTTTTTTAGTATTTTTCGATTTACGAGTTTCAAGAATTTTTTTGCATATATTTTGACAAGGAACTAAAATTTTTCTACAAAACTATTAATTGGATTAGGAGTTAGTCTTTTGGTGGATAATAGATTAATTAGAGCATAATTAAAAGTTGGTTTTCTGTAAAAAGATAATTCAAGTTTAGAGAAAAAAAGACTTACTATCAAGTTAAGAAGAACCTAATTTTTGTGAAAAATGTATTAGGAGCAAAAAGAAATAATTTGATGAAAACATTGAGAATGAAATTGTAAATCTCTTCAAGAATAGCTTAGAATTGATTACTTTTTTTTATATTGTAGATAAAAATATTATCACACTAGAGTAGATTTGAACAATTTTAAATATATGAAGATATTTTTTTATGTAGTCTTAGAAAATTAAAGTCACAAGTACATTTTTGAAAGAAAAAAGATTAAATCTTGAAAATTCTTTAAAACGTGATAATTTGTTGGATACGATGGATTTGATTTATTTTCATAATTAAATATCTTTAAAAAAATTATAGGTTAGGAAAATGATAAACCAATTGACACTTTTAATTATATCAAAAGATTAAATTATTTTTCAAATTCATATGTAACATATAAAATAATGTTAACAATTCCAGTGTCAAGAACGTCTCAAAAAAGATTAAATAGATTAGTCTTATTATCAATTGAAGAATAAATGTTAAATAAAATTAATTATGACAATTTAATAAATAATTTTACATCAAAAACAGCTCAAAAAATAAATTTTAAATAAAAAACTTCGTTTCTTAAGTTTGTTTTAGATTTTCCAAACTATTAAGCGGTACATGTCATAAAATATAAAATGACAACCACACTATCACATTCAAGAATAAATCCTCAAAGAATGATTCATAACTCACAATTCTACTATAATTATCATTGGTTCATCAGAGGATATTTAAAAATTAAGCACAATCATGCACATACCTCCGATCATATGATCTAATGTTGCAATTTTTCAAACCATTTTCTTCTATACCAATTCATTGAAATCACAATTGTTCCATATGATTGGGTCAATTTTTGGTAATGAGATTATTCACTTCACTTAAAGAATTGAGAAAAAGAATGATACAGTCTTAACACAATTATGACATGATATTAGTAAAGATGTATTGGTAATTTGTTAAACCTCATAAGTTTCTGCATAAATTTCTATTATATTGTAGAAACAAAAAAAAAAACATATCCTACGTAATTAAAAAAAAATTTAAAATATTTTTATCTTAAAAGATATTTTAACATAAAGTATGTTGAGATTAGAGCTTTCAAAATGGGTTGGAACCCGCGAACCAACCTGGCTCACCACGAGTTCGAACCAGGTTGGGTTGAATTTTTTTTACAAATTTCAATACGGATTGATTTTTGACCCGGCTCATCTAGAACCTGGCTCACCCGGGTTGAACTTGTGATGAGCCGAGTTGGCTCACCAACCCGCAGATAAAAGGGTCACACAAGTGTTTTTGTTTTTTATTAAGTTAGGCTTTACATTTGGGTCATGTTAGGTTGTTTTTTTTAGCCTAACACATAAATAATTTGTATTTTTTTTTTGGTTTGTATTTGGATTGTATTAAAGTTTATTTAAATTTTAATTAGAATTATAATTTAGTTTTGACTAAAAAATAAACAAAAAATTGTATTTTTTTAATTAAGTGAACTCGTGAGCAACCCGTTTAACCCGCCAACCCGTGGTGGTCCGGGTCGGGTTCGAATTTTTTTGACTTCGCTAAAAAGTGAGTCAGGTTGGGTTGGCTCACTAAATCATAAACCCATGGTGGATCGAGTCGGGTCGGACTGGGTTACCCGTTTTGACAACTCTAGTTGAGTTAGTACCGTAAAAAATATCAATCATTGTAATTTAGAGTTTTTTCGTTTTTTGTTTTTAAAAGTGTTTCGGAATATATATATATATATATATATATATATATATATATATATATATATATATATATATATATATATAAATTATATTTAAGTTATTCCTATCTTAATGATTAAAATTATTGAATATATTAAAAATTATAAATAAATTATATTTTTTTTTTACCTTTTAGACTTTAGATTTATTTTACGACCTGATAGTTCTCATAGAAATTCTTTCTTTCCGGCATTTATTGGTCAACATTTTCTTCTATCATGTTTTTCTAGATAATCACAACTTATTACATGCAACCTTGGAAACAAAAAATGGTGATAAAAAAAATGATACAAGGTGTGTGTGTCTTGAAGCACAAAATGGAAACAAAATTACACTTTGTTTCATTCATGTTCCTCTTTTCTACACCATTTTGCATGCATCATTCAAACCCAGAAAAGACTATCCGAAATTATGACAAGTCACATTATTCTTTGTTTTGAAACACAAAATGGAAAAGATAAAAAAAAAAAAAAAAAAAAAAGCAAAGTGTGAGGAAGAAACGTACACCGAGTAAAGAAGAAACAAAATTTGAAGTTTTCCTAGAATGCAAAAATAAACACGAAACAACTCAAGTTGTGGTCTCTCACACTTATAGAAAAAAGACAAACGCATGTTCTGTTATTCAGAGAGACCTCTGACTAAGGTTGGACGAAATATAATAAAGGTGATAGAATGTTGTGAAAATTTGTGATACAACATTTATATACCTTCACAACTCATAACAATACAATTCTTTTACAATTAAATTTTTTTTTCCAAAAAAAAAACAAATTTTCTATATATATATATATATATATATATATATATATATATATATATATATATATATATATATATATATATATATATAATTGATTGAAAAACAAATTATAATATAATAATATATTAATAATAATAATAATTAAAAGTTTTTTTATTTACTCTTTTATTCACATTTTTTTTCTATAATAAAATTGTGAAGTGTTATATAAAATATACGAGTTATCAAAATATTCTTACCTTTTTTAAAATAAAATTATTGGTGTAAATTATTGTATGAATAAAATAAAAATATGGTGTTTATTTGATCAAAAATGTAAAAATATAAAGGGTTAAATATGTTTTTTTGTCCCAAAACTTAAAACTTGTAATAAAAATTAGAATTAATCTCTCTTTGAAGCTTTGAACAAATTTAGTCTTCTATCTTTATAAATACGTGAATTTAGTCATTTTAAAGTTTCTTTGACGTTTTAAAAGTGTTTTTCAACTACTATTAAAGCATAAATGTGTCAAACGGTGTAAATAACTCAATGCTATCATGAAATGCATTTGAAACGTCAAATAAACTTAACAAAATTTGGTTAAAATGACTAAATTCACACATTTCTAAAGTTGGAGAATTAAATTGGGTCAAAGCTTCAAAGAAGAACTAATTCTAATTTTTACCGAAAGTTAAGGACCAACAAATGTATTCATATTTAACCACCCAAATATAATTTTTTACTCTCTTAAAACAGTAACATTTTAAAAATCTCTATAAAGAGTAATTAAGAAATATAACCATCCATGTATTTTTTTTTCAATCTAGTTAATGTACTTGTAGTTTTAGTTTTTAAATTAAAGAATTAGTCTCCATTATAACATCTGAATTTAATAGGATTACCTTACTAATTATAGCATTAAGTATATAAATTTTGATACTGTAATCCCATATAATCGACAACAATTTATTATTATTATTATTATTGCAAGTGCTTTGTGACGGTAAAGAACTCTATAAATTTTGTAGGTGCTCTGTGTTTTGGATCATCAAATATGCTCTCTTCTACATTATATTATACCATCAAAGTCGAGAGAGTGAGGCTTTGGAACGAAAAAGCACATTAAAGGATTCTCATGACATAGTGTCAATGACCGAAGGTCAGTCCTTCATCCTTTTTTCGCGTATTAATTTTACATTTGGTATCAGAACAAGGATAAATACCTTTGCTTATTGTTTTGAATATGTCGTGGTTATTCTTTTGGACTTTTTATTTGTGTTTTTCTTGTATTTGATATCAAACATAATTTTATGGGCGTCGGAGGTGTCACTATTGACGAGGTGACGCAAATCCACTGTTGGACTTTACGGTTATGGGTACATAAGATTTTGGATCATCTACATTACGACCCTTCTAAGCTTTGCTGGAATCATTTTAGGAATGCGATATTTGTTTTGTGTACTCATGTAATGCAAAACGCTATCACTTGCTTATGGCAATTGACACCTTTTCTTAATCGTGGGTGCGTTGTTGGTTTTGAGGTTGAAGATGAATTAAAAATGCACATTTTATTTTGTTAAAATAATGAGGAGTATATAACTTTATTTTATATTTATATTGTAAGGTGAAATATTTTATGGTGTGATGGTTAAGTAATGTCTTTTGTTTGAATTATTATACGAGTGCATTAAGGATAAGGATTGACATATGATTGTTCCTTTTAAATCATTTGATAAAATAACTCCTTCCTTCATATAAAATTGAAGAGAATCGTACTCAGAGCCTCAATTTGGCTCAACCCAAAGGGCTTGGCCTTAACCTACGTGGATTGGGGCCAAAAAAGCCTCAGGGCCACAAAAGCCCCAAATTAAAAAAGCTCATTAATAACGTTGTTTTCTACCTTTTATTGGTGTTAAATTTCGTGAATAAAATCAACTTCTTCATAGCCTTTATCTTGTTTAATCCTCAAGTTTATGTTGTTTTTGCATTGTTTTGTATTTTAGTTGTTTTATGCTTTCTTTACTTTTAATCTCTATTATGAATGCATGAAATAAAACAATATGAAGCAATTCTGGTGGAGGAAAACAAGTTGGAACTCAATGAAGCATGATTGGACAAGAAAGATTGATTTTTAGACAAATACCCATGTCGGGGGCACCAAAATCGCGCCCAACAATGCAAGCATGGAGAAAGGACTCACCTCTAGGTATATACTGCCTTGGACAACCCTTGGAAGGCTGAAAAACCACCATTGGGTGCCAGGCTTACTCGTTGTGCGAGATGGTGACTCGCTGGGCTAAAATGACAGTCAAGAACTGTAGTATTCTAGTGGTTGGGCGAAAATATGGCCCGCCTAGTGAGTTACATATCTGAGAGCGTCGATTTTAGGCCTCGTTGGGCAAGAATGAAGCCGCTAGGCGAGAATAACGATCCCAATACGCGAATATGGTTATTTAATCATGTTTCTACGAGAGTTTTGGGAAATCTCCTCATTTTCACGAATAGAATCACCTTGGGTGCTTGGGAGAGGCTACTTCCAGTATCAGGTATGGAAGGTGAGTTTGTTTCTTATTTTGAGGCTACCTAACATGGTGTATAGTTGAAGAGTTTTATATCTGTGTTTATAGTTGTGGATTCAAATGCTAGGCCATTGAAGTTTTATTGTGATAACTCTGTTACCTTAATTTTGGGCTAATAATAATAGAAGTGGAAGTCAAACTAAGCACATTGACATTAAATATCTAGCCATAAGAAAATATGTTAAGTGGTCATTGAGCATGTTAGCACTGAGTTGATGATTGTCGGTCCTTTGACTAAAGGCATGCCATTAAAGAATTTTAAAAGAATTTTAAGGATCATTTAGCACAAATGGGATTTTGGTTCCATGTTGTGACAATCATTATTTTTACTTTGATAAAACTCTTAGTCAATTTTTCTCATTTTGTTGTGCACATATTTGTTTATTTTGAGAAATTTCATTTGATCTAGAATAAACATATGGTTTATTCATTATAGTTAAGAGTATTTGATAATAGACTTAATATATTGTAATACATGGGAGATAATACTCACTTTTGGAGAACATGTCACCATGATCCTTGCATTTAGTTTCTTGTATTGATCGATAATGAAAATAATGAACCAATTGAGAGAATGTTGAAAGTTTCCCAAATATGTGATATGTGAGATCATATGAGATATTCACATATTCAATTATTTCCATTAATGTGGTCCATTTGTCAATCAATTTTATAATTATTGCATAAATTTTGATATTATAATTCCATATAATTGACAACAAATTTATTATGACAACAACTCTATAATTGGCAGAGAACTATATAAACTTCAAATTGGTATGTGTTTTTGGTCATCAAGTCTGCTTCTTCGACAGTGTACTATACCATCAAAGTTTAAAGAGTTTAGGTTTGAAACAAAAAACACATTTAAGAATTCTCATGACATCATGACAATGACAATAGTTGAATGTTAGTCCTTAATCCTTCTTAGAGATTAGTTTTACATTATTATAAATAAGTTAATATAAAATAGGAAGAAAATTTAAAATATTAAAATAGTAAATTGATAATTCTTTTACTTATTTATTATTCTTATTAAACGTTTTAATTTTTTTTTCAATTTAGAGTATATTATAAAATCAAGAAAGGATAGAGGCAAATATAAATTGATAAAAAGTAGTTTAATAACATGAGAAAATATCGTAAAATAACATTATAATATTTTATTGAAAGATTGTACTCTATTATTCTGCAGAGAAAGAAATCTAACACAAACACTAATATATATATATATATATATATATATATATATATATATATATATATGGGAAGTATTTGAATTAAAATAAATATGGATACATGTTTGGATTCGTTTAAATTATAAATAAAAGAATCAGATTTTCATTTAAATTATAAACTAATGAAAATGACTAATGTTTTCTTAACAAAAACTAGTCTGTGATGCGTGCATACACACGGTTTTTTATTTTATTTTAATTTTTTTAATAATATAATTATTATTATATTTGTCTAAAAAATAAATATTTAACTATTAAAATTATTCATAATATATTATAAAAATAAAAAGTTGAATAATGTAAAAATAATAATTAATTATATTATAATATAATAATATATATTAAAATAATTTTATATGTAAATATTTTGTATATTAGTACATGATTATAGATTTAAAAAAAATTATATAATGTTTAAATAAATAAAGTTTAATTAGTGATTTGATTTTCAATTTACATGAAAAGTTTCAACTAAGTCTCTGTTTAATTTTTTGTTTATATTGAGTCTCAGTTTCAGTTTCAAAAATTCTCAATTATATCATTTTCTAAACAAAAATTATAATTGGCCTTAAGTATTAGATTATAGAAAAATACAGCTAATAAAATTAATGGATTATACAACTGATAATAATACTAATAAAAAGAAAAAAAGTGCAAGTAATTCAATTACGATCTCATACTAAATAGAAGTAGAGTATATGTATAAGATAAAATTAAAATGTAAATATATTGTAGAATATGAATGATCTAGTATAAAATAGATATAATATGAAGTTGATAGAAACAGAAACACACACAGATATAAACAAATACACGCAGATATAAACTCTGTAACATATTGATATATATTGAAAAGTTTTGTTAAAATAAAAAGGTAAGCATATAATAAAATACGATCTCATAAAAAATAAAAAAACAACACAAAATTGATATTAAAATGTGTAATAATAGTAATGCTAATAATATAAAATAACCCATAATAATAATATCAATATTACTAATAACACTAATATTAATATTAATTTAAATTATAATACATTATATTATCAATAATAAAAAAATAATAATAGAAGTAATACTAATACTAATTGTAATACTAGTAATAATACTAATACTATGTAATAATAATTATAATAATAACAATAATAATAATAATATCAATACTAATACAACACATAATAGTAAAAGTAATTGAAATGTAATTCCACACGGTAACATCAATAATAATAATAATATTAATAATAATTTTAAATTAATAACAATAATCATTTTGTTACTATTAATAGTATTAATAATAAAAATAATTGAAATATTAGTCTATAGTAAATAAAAATAGAATAAATGTACAAAATAAAATTGAAATATAGATATAATATGAAAACTGTGAAATATAAATTATAAAAAAAGGTAATAATTATAAACACTAATATATAATAATAATAATATATATATAATATATAATATATAATATATAATATATAATATATAATATATAATATATAATATATAATATATAATATATAATATATAATATATAATATATAATATATAATATATAATATATAATATATAATATATAATATATAATATATAATATATAATAGTGATAATATTAAAAATATCAACCATACTAATTATTTTATACAATTACTAATAATACTAATTATAATAAGAATAAGAATATATAATAATAATAATAATAACAATTATACTTACATATAAATAATATAATAATATTATGTATAATAATATAAATAACATTAACAATAATCTATAACAATATATAAAGAGGATATCCTCTTTTGTGTCCACCTTTTATTATTCCAGTTTTACCTTTAATTATTTTAAAAATTAATTATTTTATAAATAATTTACTTTTAACTGTTATTCAGCAAATCTCTTTTTGTCTTAAATCGTTATTTTAAAAACTTTTTTTGTACATATCTTATATTTTTTACATTAACAACTATTTTAAAAATTAATTATATATTTGTTATCTATGATGCACCGATACTTCAACTTAAGTCACGTATCCGTATCCGATACTTTAGAAAACTTTATAGATACTTATTGGTGAAGTATCTAATTTATAAAGTGGTATTACACTACAAGAAAATTTTACTGACAAAAAATAATTACTCACTATTATATAGTGACCAATTTAGGTACCAATTTAAAAAATAAAAATTATTGACAACTAAAGTAGTTTCAAAAAATTATAATTGGTCTCTAAATTGATAATTAAAATAGTTTATATAATGAATTAGTTTCTAAATTTGTTACTAACATTAGCCACCAAGGTTTTGACTACCAAAATAATTTATTTCTAAATTAGTCATTAACATTAGTTGTAACGTCCAATTGGATAACCTCAAATTAATAAAACGTCACGTACATAAATATTCAGAGAGTATGGAGTTTGGGATATGAAGGTATACAGTACCCCACAGATATCCATACCAAATAAAAAGAGGTCTCACACTACCTAAAACAAAGTACAATAATTCAAAAGTAACACAATGTCTTGTCTAGGACAAGAGAATCTTAAACTAATAAAACTCCTTCAGCTGTGGGCTCCATAGTGAGCCTGATACCCGTCCATAACCATCAAATCGCAACATCCCTATTATTATTACCACTGCTAGGAGTTCTCACATATGCTCACATCAATAAAATTGATTATCATCGCAAAGAGAAAAACCAAACACAAACATACAAGCAAGCATAAGGGTAAGCTAGTGTAAAAGATTCTTATATCATAACACTCAACATGCAATTTCAAAGTCAAGCATAAATAACAGACATCCACACAGGTGATACCAAACCATTTAAGACTTCAAGACTAGACTATCCAGATACGTATAATGAGGCACCACCACGAGACCTTCGTGGAATTACGTCCTTACATAAGGCACCACCACGAGGCCTTTGTGGAATTACGTCCTGGCCTTGAAGCACCACCACGATACTCTCGTGGGATACGTCCTTATATTGAGGCACCACCATGAACTTTCACCCTGAGGTTCATAGAATTAAGTCCAATAGATGAGATGCCACCATGGACTCTCACTAGAAGGGTCCATGGGATTACGTCCATTAGATGAGGCACCACCATGAGCTCCCACTATGAGAGTCATGGGATTACGTCCTACCCATACCTTGTCCATGTTTCCCCAACCAATCATAGAGTTCCCATGCATACCAATCTCATGTCAATACATATATATAAATAACCAACTATCCAAACATATATCATACCAAGCTCATGCTAAAGACATCGACTTCCAGCCCCAATGTATCATATAGAGTATATATGGCATCATAACTTGAACTGTTTAAAGCACACATCATCCAATCATGGGAAACATACGCATATACCCTCAACTCTGTCAATCTCGTTCAAGCTAAAAAGCTCTCGCTTAGGCGAGAGAGACCCCTCGCTCAAGCTACCTGCTTTCGTTAGGGCGAGACTGCAAATAGAGGGCACGTCGAGGTCTCGCTCAAGCTAGCCCAACTCGCTCAGGCGAGCCCTCGAAATAGAGAGGGAGTGAGTTGTTGTTGTTTTCGCTCAAGTGAGAGCTCCTTGCTTAATCGAGAGATTTCGTTTTGAGCGACCAACCCGCTCGCCTGGGCGAGTTCAGCAAAACCCACTACTCTCATGCATGCCAAACCAGATTCCAACAACATCCAGAGCACAAATAGTGTAAGACCCGGGAAAATTAAATAGTTATTTAATTAATTATTTAATTAGGACGGGTAGCGAGAACATTTAAAGTAATAAATGCGAGGAGCTATGACGTGGAAAAGTACTAGCTCAAGTGGTTGAGAGAACTTTATTGTGTGTGAGGACTTGGGTTCGAGTCCTATGTGTGCCACTTGGATGTTATTTAAATTATGTGTTTTTGTGTGCTTATATATTGAACTCGTATGGATGATGATAAATCCTTAAAATTGTGGGAGTCATCATGAAACATGTGTTGGTTGAGTGGTTTGGCCTTGGCTTGGTATGTGCATGAGAGTGGGTTCAAACCTTGGTGAGAACTAAATAATTCTTTTTTTTTCCAAATTTTCTTGTGCATGAATGTGGAAGGGTTAGAAACCTAGCAGCTAAGAGGGAGGTAACTTAAGGGCTGGAAAACAGAGGGTTAATTAGGCAAACTGGCTAACCTTTGTATCATTTTTATTTAAAAATTCGTGTAAGCCACTAAAGGAGCAATTAAGGGAGAGAGATAGTGAGAGCAAGGGTTAAAAGAGAGGAAATAGCATTGAGGGTTCGTGGTACTCATAAGCAGAGGCTTTTTTCCGAGAATTGGGACTGATAAAGTAAGGTATTGGGGCTGAAAAACGCAAAGGTTGGAGTGGAAAGCAAGGGCTAGGGAGGTTTGGTGAAAGGATAAGCACACCTACTCGAATTTAGCAAGGAATTCCAGGTAAGGGGAGTTGTTTTTAATTGTTTTGACTCGTATTGACTGTCCTGTGATTGAACAAATTGAATTGGATGAGTTTTGTGCCTAATCATGCAGTTTGTTTTACATTTCTGGGTTCTCGCCCAGAAATCGCCTGGCGGACACGAAGGTGCCGCTAGGCGGCACATTAGAAATCACTGTGATTCTGGGTTTGCTATTGAACTGCCTGGCGGTGAGACCAAACCGCCAGGCGATACATGGGGATGAGGCACTGTTTCATTGTGGTTCTGGGTAAAATGAGATGTAAAGAGTCCCAAATTGATTTTTTTTTTTTGTGTTGGTATGATTGCAAATTTATTGTTTCATGGGTTTTGTGTTACCTGCAAATTATACTGTGAGGGTATCATTGAGTGAATCACATTTAAACCTAAGTGTTCCATTAATAATCTGGTCTAGGGTTCATGATAGAAGAGGTTCATAGAAATTGGGATTTGGAGCTGATAAATACATTGAAAAGAAAAGGATAATGAGTTGTTGGTTATTCTTAAGTTTTGAACCTGGACTGAATTGATGGGGAGTTGGGGAATTCGTGAGTGCAGCAGAGAGATAGAACCAGAATCTGATACGCCGCCTGGCGGTTTACAACCTGCCGCCAGGCGATGACTGTAACAGTGGCCCAGTTTATGAGTTGAGAAGGGGAGGATGGAAGGGTGAACATAGGGAGTGTGCGGTACTAGAAAATTCTTAAGGAAACTATAAGGGACGATATAAATATGTTACCAAATAGTAGGAACTAGAATATGCGTGAAGGCATGAGCATAATATGGTGTGGGGATAGGAAAGTTAAAGGTTAAATAGAGAAAATAATGGTCCAAATGTAGAGTTTCAGGGTTAAAAATGTATAGTGTGGGTGATGGTGTTTATCTGGAATTGGAGATGATGTGTCTTAAGGAAGTGATGTAATAGTTAAGATTGTGTAACAAGGATTGAATGCTAGTGTAGAGGCGTGGTAGTGCTGTTGTAGCGTGAAACAGGTATGTAAGGTGCTAAATGTTATGGTATGAGTGGTCTCATTTGTGGAATGGGTTATTAGTTATGGATGGAGGAAATGGGAAGAAGTCCTATGTCTTGTTGTACGGTTAGGGAAGGACAATTCATAGGTAATGGGTTCACTAGTGGAGTATCAAGGAGGCGAGAATACGAATTGATTGGGATATGGTTTGGTAGTTTGCATAAAGTCATGATGCATGAGAAAAATGATGATTGTGGTGGTGTTCTAATTTGAGAACGAGTTAGTGAGCGTGCCAAAACCAGCAGAGAGACATTTCTGGTGTGGCGCCTGGCGGACGGTTGGTGCCGCCCAGCGATAGGAACAACAGGGAGGACCTCTGCACCGCGTGACGCCTGGCGATAAGGAAATGCTCCGCCAGGCGATGTTGGACAACAGTGACACTGGAAGGGCGTTGGCGCCTGGCGGCGTGCAGGTACCGCTAGGCGGTCTGGAATAATTTCGCCTGGCGGCGTGTGGGCCGAGCCAGGCGGAAACACTGTTGTTCTTTACTTGGTGTGTTGTTTTTAACTGACAATGATGCTTTGCTTGGATCGGGAGATGCTGTGCCATGAGCGGGTAGGTTCATGGATGGTGTGACATGTGATGATATGAGCGGGGAGGTTCATATCAAGTTACTCTCACGTGGGGATACGAGCGGGGAGGTTCGTATGTTCCGTGCTCACGTTGAGAGATGCCACGTGCGGGGAGGTACGGGGGCTGGTGGATCACATGTGTTGGACTACGGGCGGGTAGGTCCGTAGAGCAGGACTACGAGCGGGGAGGTTCGTAGAGGCAGGACCACGAGCGGGCAGGTTCGTGTGAGCATCAGATTCCCGAGTCCAAGGCTAACCAATTGTATGACTTGAAGACTGTTAAGTCTTGGGGTTAGGGTCTTGGCCAAGATTTATAGATAATGAATAAGATGGGTAAATAATCTATCTTGTGTTTACATGCTTGTTATTTATTTTCTCAGCTCACCCTTTCTGTTTGTGTGTGGCGATGATCGTGTAATTCGTTACACGGGAGCAGATGTTGATACAGGTGGTGCTGAGGATGCTCAGATGGCGGAGTGAGGGCTAGCATGGGAGTAGTGCTAGGGTTTTGCTAAATTGTAATTTATGTTTTAAATACAAATTTTGGTAACTTGTAATCAGTTATGAATTCAGTTATGAGCTTTGGCGCGCTATCTTAATAAATTGAAATTATCCCGCGTTGGGATTTTTATCGAGATGGCTATTAATGCAATTATTTATTTTAATATTTATTTTTAAGTAATATTCCCTAGGGATGTTACAAATAGCATATAATCACACGCTCAACAGTACATACCAGGAACCCATAGCGCAAAACAGATCTAATGAGGCAAAAATAATGTAAAAATAGAGAAACCATAACTTCTTCCCTTACCTGAAAAGAGCGAGCCAAAAGACTCGTATAAGCAAACAATGAGCACCACTGCTCCGGGAACGATTTAGTGAGTTGAAAAAAATAGCCCAACAGTATAGAACGAGGTCATTGAGATGAGCCTCAAAGTAAACACAAAAATGAGATTAGGGAAGAACTAGTATGAGCTAAGGAGCAACTTACCTGGAGTCGAATGAGTTTGAACAAACTTGACGGAGGCTAAGGATTAAACCCTAACAGAGCTTCTGTTGAGAACAAGGGGGTTTGAGAACTGATGTTTTCTGAAAGTGAGATGGAATTGAGAGTGTTAGGTTGGTTTAACTTGGACTCCCTGTGGGCCTACTCTAGGCCTAACTGATTTGGGGCTGCCCCTAGAATTTAGGGTAGAATAACAATAAAAAAAATTAGTGGGCCTTACATTAGCCATCAAGGTCTTAGTTACATAAATAATTAGTCTCTAAGTAAAAAATTGGTGTCTAACAGATTTTTGATTACTAAAATTTATCATTTTCTTGTAGTCGTACTTTTATGATAACAATAATTTATATTTTTTATGTTGACAACTTTAGTACATATATTTTTAATTTGGATTCACACAATAAAAATTATGTATTTATTATGTTTTAAGAATTATTATACGCTTGTTAATATTCATATATCACGTATCCATCACATATCGTATTTTATTATTTTAAAAAATAAATGTATCGATTATTAGATACGTGCC
Source organism: Vigna unguiculata (assembly GCF_004118075.2). Taxonomy (NCBI): domain Eukaryota; kingdom Viridiplantae; phylum Streptophyta; class Magnoliopsida; order Fabales; family Fabaceae; genus Vigna; species Vigna unguiculata. The sequence goes on along the minus strand of NC_040289.1, from coordinate 3,213,634 downwards.
GTATCCGATACATGTATCGTATCCGTGCATAATACTTTATTATTGATCTTAACTTAAATTTTTATGAAAATTAAGAAATGCGAACACAAGGACAAGACAATGTCTCTGTGTTCGCCAGCATATATAATAATAATAATATTACTAATAATTATAAACAATAATATGTTACAGTGATATATATATATATATATATATATAATACTAAAAATAACGGTATTACTAATAATTTTATTATTATTATTAATATTTATAATAATAATAATAATTATGTATAATAATAATTGTACTTATAGTATAAATAATAATGATAATAATAATAATTTTGATAATAATAATAATATTACTTATTATAATAATAATAATATTAAAAAATAAAAATATTTATAATGATACTATTAATAATATTAATTATAGTGGTTAATAAATCATGAATAATAATAATAATAATAATAATAATATTATTATTATTATTATAATAATAATATCCCAAATAATAATGTTTATTATAATTAATATAATTAAAATCATAAATGAAATAATTAAAGCAAATTAACAGAATTTATTCTATTAATGCACCTGTAATTTAAAAGAAGGCTAGTAAATGAACAAGAGGGTATTTAAGGAAAAAAAATGAAATGACAAAAAACCCTAAAGAGTAGACAACTGTCACAAAAGTAATAAGAAGTATTTAAGAATTTTCTTTTGTAATTTTTTTTATAAGTATAGTAGATAGTAGATAATAAACAACAATAATATTAATAATAATAATAATATTACTAATAGTAATAAAAATAAAAATATTAATATTAGTAATACTGTCAATATTAATATTAATTCAAATAATAATATTAATATTGATTATTATATTAGTATTATTATTAATAAAAATGAATTTTTTAACAAAAATATTATTTTTTTTAATTCAAATACTTATAGAGTTTTTAAATATTTTTTAATTATTGAAATAATTTTTTTATAAATTAAATTATATAAAACTAAACATAATGTAATAAATATTAAAAATGTAATAGTAATTAAACCTCTTGTTAATATAGAAAGTTAATACAGTAAATTCATATTTTTGAAGGAGGAAAATTACACTAAAACCAACACACAACCAAAATAGAGGAACAATCACTAAGGGCTAATTCGTTATTCGAGATTCTGATCATGCATAGTAAACAACAGTAAAAGGTAATGAATTTACGAAAAAAGTCATCCCAACAAATATCATTTTATACATAAGCAACGAGATATTTAAGAATAGAAGAAAGTAAAAGAATAAGAAAACCATAAAATGTTACAGGTGTCAAAACATAATGGATATTAATGGATTTTCAGTAGTATTTAGTTTTCGTATAGATATAATAGATGAATAAAGATAGTTTGATTATTAAATTTTGAAAACTTTTTTTTATCACATAAAATATTATTTTTTAAATGATTTTAAAATATTAAAAATAAAAAAAATATTTAAAAAAATATTTAAAAAATAACATTGTAAAAAAAATTTGTTAAAATTCAGTAGCCATAAAATATTTTTCATATAATACATATAATAGACAATTGAATCTCATTCGTTCCAGACCCTTTTGTTCTCGTGATATTGACTGTTACATCACTGCAGAGAAAGGGGTCCAATGTGTGGCCACAGGTCATTTTCAACAGTTAAATAACGTGCAACATTTCTTCACTTTTTCAGTCTCTTTTATTCTTTCACTTTTTCAGTTTCCTATATTCTTTGTTTAGGAAAATAATTCATTAATATTTTTTAAAAATAAATTACCTATTTAGATAAAAGGTATTATTTTATTATGGTTAAAAAATAAAAAATTAATATTTTAATTTTATTCATGGAAACTTTACTAAAAAAATTTTATCAAAAACTAATTTTCCTTAAATTTGTCTTGACGCCTTTTCCTTTTTTTCTAAAGCATCTTCTTGGACAACATGGGTTTCTACAGATGTAACGTAACATGGGCTAAATGACGAATATAATATGTCCGATGTAATAATGTGCGATAAACAACCGATATCATATGATACTTTTGTAATAATGCTGTTTGTTCATAATCAATCATTCCAATGAATGATGTCAAACTTATTGCACCTACCTTGTACCATCAGTTGTTACCTCAATAACAGACAACAATAGCTCATAGTGACCCAAATAACAGACAACAATAGCTCATAGTGATTCCATTGGTCTTTGTGCAAAATTGATTTCTATCACTGTAATTGATCAGGTTTCTTTTTCTCACCACGGGATGTTTTCAACATCATTATCATTGATAATCCAAATGCTTCTACTATGTTCAAGAGAAAGAACACCATATGTGTGCCTGCAGTTTTGTTAGAACAAAATCTGTAAATCACTTTATGTTGCTGAATGTGAAAACAAAGAGTTCTTCACATATAATATAAATTTAGACAAAGGGTTATCATCTGTCATATATAAAACAGAAACCAGCACAGATAAACTAGTTCAACATCATACCTGGCAGGAATGAAGAATCCATCCGCTTTTCTGACCAAGCTAATCTGCATTGATCATGATCATCAGAAAATTGGAGATGGAAATTATGTGCTTGAAAACATCCACCAATGAAACAAATAGTTAAATGCTAATGGATCATAGTGGATTCTGATCAAAACCTTCCACCATTCACTCAGAAATAATCAGAAGATTAAATATTGATGGATCCGATAGGTCCAACAAATAACAAATATCGTTAAGATAAAAATTGGATAACTCAAACTTAAGAAATAATAAACTTTAAGCGTAACTCAAATTTATCAAAACGATTTGTAATATCTACTTATATACACTTATATACTGTATGCTTATATTATAAAAGCTGAAGAAATCAGAGGAACACTCACACTGAACCACCAATTGCAGGGCCAATAGCTTTGAACAGAGACATGCCTGTCATAGAAATGCCATTAGCAGCACCTCTTTGGTGTTGTTCCTGTTTTCCAAATCAACATGTTAAATATGTCACAATTGCATCAATAACCAGTCTCAACCAACCATTGTATATAGATTCAAAAATCAACACAAAGTATTAAACATTTACCACTAATCGGTTTTGTTGAAGGAATAAACCGGTCGAGATAGAGATCTAAATCCCATAAAAAGAGTACAATCAGTCAAATATGTAACATACAGAAACTTTTCCCATTGTACAGTATGTATAATTAAGCTTTACAACCAAAAATATCTAATAAACGATTGAACAAATGAAGTGGTGCACTTACAGCAAAAATATTCTTGAGAATTGAAGCAGTACTCAACCCTATGTATAGTGCTGCGCCTGAGAACAATGCAATGAAGGGGTAGCTTTGCAAAAGAGGTATGGATAACATCTGCATATGGAAACAAACAAAGTAACAGGACACATTTCAAATAACAGAAAATGGAAATGATGAAATGAAACAATTGCTACAATTACACTGAAACTCACAGCTGAAAGGCGGGCGCAACCAATACCTCCTATTTTTCTTTCCACAAAAGGGTACAAGGCAAGTTGGAAAACAATAAGTGCAAGACCTGAAAATTTGAAAAATCAGTATAAAGATAAAAAATTTCTCTATTAGGCAGTAGAAATACAAAAGATACTAAATGTTGTTGCTTTAAACCCAATTGAGATTAAAAAAATTGGAAGACCAAATTGATATTTTTGGACGAAAACATGAACCAACAGAGTAATTAAACCAAACCAAACGTATTTAACCTTAAATTTAATGTGATGCAACTTTCAAGTGGCATGGTATTTGTTATGTCAGTACTGATCCAAAGAGTGCAAAATTGGCAATTGTTAGGAAGGAAATCTGTTACCTGATACTGAAAGAATATTACCAACATCACTAGTTGTAAAGTTCAAACCCCCAAGCCTTTTAGGACTCACTGCCCATAAGGAGAAAATCTAAAGAAAACGATGGATTCATGTTCTTCAGTTAAAATCAAGTGGACAAAGAGAAGAATCGGAACAGCATATATAAAAGCAGAAGCATAGGACATTTTCACCACATTATCATACCTCTGTATAAGCCATGTCATGAAGTGAGAAGATACAATAAGTAAGGACAGATGACATTAAGGGCCAATTCAGGAAAAGGTTTTCATTCTCTTTTGTTATCTTTTCATTGTCTGTGTCACCACTTCCATTTTCTAAAGCTTCATCATCCTCTGTGGATTCATCGCTACATTTGTGATTGTGAAGTGTTTCCTGAATGTATTTCAAACAGTTATTTTAATGTTGTAGGTCAACTACATTGAACTGAGAACATCATACACTACAATGATTCTTCATCATAAAATGTCTTCATTAAAATCTTAAAAGTAACATCCACAAAAAGATAAATCAGATAAAAGAAAATGGCATTCAATGAACAGATTTGTCAGAGTAAGATACATACTGGAATCCAGATGCTGCCAATTGCTACTACAAATGCAAATGCTGATATTACAAAGCTGGGCAAGAAGTATGGAAACCTGCATAATGATTTATGTTTGGGAAATGAAAATCAGCAAATCATTAAGATTTTATTTGGATAAAGTTCTTCATGAGTCCTTACAGGAAGATAAAATACGAAAGAAAAATATAGTAAGTTTCTTCATAAGCAAGAATCAGATTATCCTGAATCAAATTTGCAAAAAAAAAAAAATGGAAGGACAAAATCTAAAGGGAAACTGAATATGAAAGTCCACTTACTTATCCCAAAAGGAATCCTTGGGAAAAATATTTGGGTACTTCTCAACTGGCTACAATTAAATACAGAATTTCAGCAGTTAACCTTCTCAGAAAGCCAGAAGACTTTCAATTCAAAACATTTCATCTTACAAACATATACAGATTCAAGGCTTTATGCAAGGTTCATCTTATACTCCAGATGGCTAAGAATATGGATAGTACCTGAGCCAAATAGCCTCCAATTGATGGACCGATTATTAAACCTGTGCCCCAAGCTGAGCTTACCTAAAAGCAAATAATCACGACTTGTTGGTGTCTGAAATGCAGCTCTAAGAACTAGCAGTGTGAAAGAGGATTCTAGATTCTCTATTGAGTTTTTTGATATTGTCCTCCGCTGGACATTAAAACTATACTGATATTGATATTTTAAAAATCCTTTTAATATATTTTAAAACATCAAAATCAGTATCCGTAAATGTATTTTAAAAACACAACAGAGGAACAACTTAGAGAAAAACAAAACCAGAATCCAAATTCTTGGTAATGCTTACGGTTGACAGTCCTAGAGCTTGGTGTTCTTCTCTAAAAAGTTCAGAACCATAGGCCTGTTAAATAAAGGAGTTAAGCAGGAAGATGTAGAAATGGAAGCTTGAAAGAGATCGAAGAAGTTATATCCAAATGCATATGCAGATGAAAGTGTTAAATACTAGGAGTTAAAGATATGATACCCTCACTGGTCCTAGATAACCATTGAAACTTCCCAGAAGAAATCTCGTGATAATAGCCATCCAAAAACTTGTGCTAAGGCCAAATAGTGTGTTGAAAACGACACTGAAATCAAGTAAGTATTGATAAGTATGGGAAATGTTCATAGCATAACTTAAAAGAAAGTATGCAGTTCATTGACATATACTTACACTGCAGTAACCCCTATAAGTATAGCAGGTTTTCGACCAAAACGATCTGCTATAGTTCCCCACAGAAAAGATGTCAAACATCTCCCGAACATGAATACAGAACCTACCACATGCAGACATCAATAATAAATAACTTACAAGAAATGTTGATGCCATCAAAAAACTGAAAATAATAAAATTTAGTCTTACCCACGTAACCAGCATAAGAACTAATATCAGCTTCTGTTTCCGCTATATTAAAATCCCTTACCTGAAAATCATAATGTTGCATCGTTGAGGATGTATTTCATGTGCATCAACACAAAGTTAGACATTCATCAAAGATTTGATTTCCTGAGTATATCATAATAAAGGACAGAAAGAGGAAAAACAATAATAAGAAAGTGAAACTTGAATTTGGCACATCTAACCGCTATCTATTATTACTCTTACAACGAATATTATTAAAAAATTCATATTTTCTATTTTTTTAAAAAAAGTACTTACAAATTTTGTTATAAAAAAAATTTGCAATAAATTTCTACCGATTTTTTTTTGTAAAATATTTTATATAAAACACTTTTTACAACAATTTTTGTAAAATATACTTGTAAAGAATTTTATAATTTTGTAAAAAATAATTATTTACGAAGAAAATATATGTAAATTAAGATTTAAAAAAAATGATAGAAAAAAAATTTTTGTTATAAATATTTTTAACAAATTTATAAGAAAAATATAATGTGATATGAAAATTTATAGTAGTGAAAGACAGAAATAGTACTGGATATACTAAATATACTAAAATTGAACTTCAAGCACTAAAAATAAATAATTATGCACCAACAATGTGACCAAATCAGAGTGTACATAGTAAAATGGTTACAGTACCCATTTTGAGGGTTAAACTCACCATGAAATAGAGGAACGGAAAGAGAGATGATATTGGCAGTGCTGAGCAAGACAAGATAAAATGACATCAGATTGGATAAAACTAGTTTAACCAGATCCAGAATGAACAGAAAAAATATAACTGGTAAACACATAACCAAACACTGATTTTCCATTCAAACTAAAAAATTAAAAATACCTTCAGACAATTTGGTATTTAACTTCTATTCTCCCCCACACTACTATGGGATTTGAAGGCCCTTCTTCTTGAGCTACTTAATGTTCACAGTTTCAGACCATTACAAGAATGAACAGAAGTTAGGAAGTGTTCAAACTGAACAAAACTAGCATTGCTGTTTTAGCTTCAAAAGTTTAACTGTTAAGGTAACATTCGAACTTCACAAGGTAATAACATGTGAATTTTGTATTCAACTTCGGTCAAGTCAGCCACCAACTTGAGAAACTATACATAAGTTATCACTGCAGAAAATTGCTTCTTCATCAGAGAAAATCAATTTTCAACACAGTTCCAAACACACTGTTCTTCTTCAAACCAAGTGATAGTTAAGGTCTAAGAAACTTGTGCAAGCTTACACTGAAAGCAAAGTTTAACTTTCTAGAACTCAGTTCATTTTTTTCTCTTTGCTGTTGTCATCTAGAACAGAACTGATAATTGTTTTTCCACCAGGAATTATCAGGTGCACTTCAGGAATGAACAAAACCAGACTTTCCAACACCAAGAGTTTCAACAAGACAAAAAAATCAAAACAAAACTCATGCAGAAGTTAAAAAACTCAGAGTAGTGCGAATTTCTTATACCAGCACTCAACGCCACCATCCACAAGACAAAAAGCTTTGTATAAGACACGCCCTGTCCCGCACTCAACTCTTTTGCTTTATCCACTTTGCAACCGGGACAGTTCTCATAGTACTTCTTCCTCTCCAACAATGGCTGCTCACCTTTCGCCTCTTCCATGTTTCTGAGATGACCCTCTTTACTAAACTACTACATGCACCATTCAAACCCAAAAAGTTAATGAATTTATAAAAAAAAAAAGGGTTATGAGGGTGTGTTGTTTTCAAGAAAAAAAAAAAAAGAAACAATAGTAAGAGATTTGAGGAAACCAGGAAACAAAAAACAAACGTACACAGAGAACAGAAAGAAAAACTCTACGTGGTGTGGTCCTTACTAGCTTTTGAGAAACAAAAGATGAACGTGAATGCAGAAGGTCTAGTGTGTCTCTCTCAGCTATATGATGGAGGCACATGACTCCAAACACATGAAAAACACATGATAAAAGAAGTATCGTGAAACCGAGGAGAGTGCATCATTGCAAGCGTCACAACAAAGTGAAAATTGTCCCCACAGCTGAACCATGAAGAGGAAGAGAACATGACATTGTTGTGTTGTTTTTCAATCATAAAAGTTATTGTTTTACTTCAATTATTCTTTTTCTTTTACATAGAGATACTTTTTTTCCAAGGGTACTATGATTGATGATTGGACGAGTAATGATAGCCATATAGGTTGGTGATAAGGAGATATTATAGAGGAAAAATACCAACAAAATTATGAGAGGGAGAAAAAGAGTTTGGAGAGCATGAAATAAAAATAAAAATCTTTTTTAAGATTTTTTTTTGAAATGTATTGGAAATAGAATTTTGATTTGATTTTTTTATAACATTTTTAAAATATTATTAGAAAGTAAATATAAATTTAACTCAATTTCATTCTTAAACATGTTGATAATGAATCTTTTTATAAAGTAATAATTTTTTCGTTTATACTTTATAAATTGGTTTAATTTTATATAATGGAATATCTAACAAATATAAAAGAAGTTTAATGTTTTTCTAAAATATTTTTGTAACTTTCTTAAAAACTTATTATCTTTTGGAAAGTTATGGAAAGATTTTAAAATGAATTATATTTACTTGATAATTAAACTAGTTCATAAATTTAAGAATATCACTAATGAGTGTCAAGGATATAGGATAAGTAAATTTTTTTCATATAAAATTGATACTTATCATGGATCAAATGGTGCTATTTGTGTATAAATAAAACAAACTTCCTTAAGCTCAAGATACAAAATAAGTATTGAGAATTAGAGTTGTATGAATTGTAATGATATTTGATTGTTTTGTAGTAAACAGTAAATATAAGAGAAAATATTAAGTATGCAGTTGAGCCACAGTACTGAAACTGAGCTATAGAAGTAGAAAAGACAGAACAACATATTTTGACTTTCTAGTTTAGCACAACAAATGGAGCTGAACCTCGTGAGGAAACCTTTCTTGCAAGGAAACTTGGAGCACAATTTCATAAGGTTGAACAGCCAAGAAAACCCTCCCAAGAGAAAGGTCACGTGCTAAGCACCAGGACAAGGAGATGAGTTGAGAAGGAAACCCACCTATGAAGAAAAACCCACTGTGGCTGAGCACTGCCCAAAAATTCCTATAAATAAAGACTTCATGTCTTCATTCTAGGCATTGAGTGGAAACCCAAAATTGTAGCAGTAGGATAGAATGAGGTCTATGAGACACGAGGGAGGTACTTTTAGTGTAAATCTTAGGTGTATATGCTGTTAGAATTGCATTGTAATATTCTATGAGGAGTTGAACTTCCTCGTGTCCAGGTTTGATGTAATAAATTCTGATTCTATTCAATTTTACTTCTTGGGTATTTATTTTTTCTATCATCCAATTGTTTGTGATTTGATTTATACTTAATGATGACTTGATCACTCATCTATTGGATTGAGTTAGGGAACCAGTCTCAAACTATGGTTCAATTAAATCAGCATACATGTATTGCTGCTTATTTAAGTAGCCAGAGGGGATGCTGGATGAAAGGATACTACACATGACACAGATTCATTCAACGAGTCTTGCACATTAAAGCAATGATTCATTCTACTAGGAGTTGAGGAATTGGGTTTGAAGTCCTTAGGTTCTAGTGTATTAGCGATGAACCTAGATCTACATAGAAAGAGTACTCCCAATACATTGAATGATTTGCAAAGTAAGTAAACAAGATGGTAGTGGTGTAGTAGAAGAAGATGAGATGAAATCAATTCATAAACCCTACTCCACTCAATCTATCTAATTACTACTATCTAGTTTTACTCATGCTCTTTATCACAACCAAAAACTCAAAAATCAAACTACCAATATACTTATTAAATCCATGTGGATAGATACTTGTTGGTACGACGATACACCAGTACACTTGTTGAAAAAATAGTTGTTGTGAAACAGTCATCAGTCACATGACTTAAAGAACGTCATTTAGTACTTAGTTAATAAAATTAATTTTTTTTATCATTCATAATTAGTATTTTCTATCTTTAGTTATTTCTCTTAGTTTTCTATCAAACTTTCTTAAATTTGTCATTATCTTGTTTATTTAATTTTGTTTTTATCTTCAATTATTTGATTGTTTTGTCCTTTTTTTTCCATAATGACTTCATTTGTTTAAATCACTCAAAATCTATATATTTAATTTTGTTTTTACCTTCAATTATTTGATTGTTGTGTTTTGTCCTTTATTCCCATAATGACTTGATTTGTTTAAATCACTCTAAAATTCTATAAGTACTCCAAAAGACGTGTTCCTTTCTTCCTTAAGAGTTTCCTATATTTTTTTCTCCAATTAATTGCTGAACCAACTTTGAAAGTTTCACACATTAATGCATCTTGTTCCAGCCAAAAGCAATTATGAGAGAATGTACAAGAAAATGTGAAAGAGATCCTACTATTTCAGAAAGATTAAAAGCGTGTAATTTTCATACATTTTATATTTTATAAATGATTTGTTATTTGGTTTTATAATATACAAACATTCTTCTTTTGGACACAGAGTAGAGAATGCATGCTCTAAAATGAATGTTAATGTTTCAGAAAGCACAAAAGTTCACATTACATTAATGAAGTCAATTGAATTATGATATTTTTCTTTTATCGAAATGTATGATATGTATGGCAAATAAATAAAGTTACTGTTGTTCTTTACGTGTATTCTACTCTGTGAATAGCATGTGCAATTATTATAATACATTATTCAAAAAGTAAGAACAATTTTCATCTTATCGGATTTAATACCTTATGAAATTAAATTGGTATTAATAAAATTATTATAATTAGTGGAATGTGTGCTGTGTATTCACTCTTTTCAATTTTAACAAAAGTTTATTAAATTATAAAATAAATTTTATTAAAAGTAGTTATAAAAATAAATAAGTTTTCATTATTAACCAAAACTTTTACTATAAGTAATTATTCAAATTTAAAAAATTAATTGTTAAAGTGATAAAATAATAAAATAGTTATTTTAATCTACAAAATAATTAAATTTAGATTAATTTAAAAAGTAAAAAATAAAAAAAAAATAATTATTTTATTTAAAATATAGGTTACTTAAGGATAAAAAACAAATCCTTAGATAACTAACTAATGCGTAAAATAAAAATAATACATGCTAAAATTTTAAAGCAAAACATAAATATATAGTTTTATAACATTTAAAATTCATTTAAGAACTAAGATAACTTTTGTATCGTACATAAATTAAAATTTCTACAATATTTTGACAATGATAAATTTATACTTGGAATAAGATAATAAGAAATATCTCAGATTGATTTTTATTTTGTACAGAAAACTAAAATAATATATTATTAGATATTTTCAATTAAATTGATTTTTTATAATATCTACTTGTTTTTTGTATTGTCTTACGTGTTCATTTTCGCTTTTAGCCACAAACTTGTTCCCATATTTTACAGTATTTGTCTATTACCAAAAGCTGAAATTATTGTGTGAATTTCACCTAGTTTAATTGATAAAAAACTGATCTTGAATTGATGCTTAGCAACTTATTAAATGAGGAAAAACATTTTCTAGCAATGAGTTTGGTTAAATGTTTAATATATGTTGGTTTCAAATTCTTTTAAAATAAAATATCCCTTTAAGCAATTAAACTTAAATATATAACATAGTATATGTGGTTTTTCAAAGAAAATATCTTATCACATTACTTATCTGAAAAGAAGAAGAAAAAAAAATCGTTCTTTCTCTCTACCACACCTTTCTTTATCTTTGAATTTGTCTCCTCTTATTTAGGTTACCATTGTAGTCTGTATTCATCTTCTTCTGTTTGTTACTGCTATTGTCTCTTTTGTTGTAGTTTGGTTTAGTTTGGTTTTATTATATTTAAACTCTTTTATTTCAATGATTTTTCATATATATCATTTTTTAATTTAATTGTTAAATTTATGCTTCTTGTTTAGTATGTTGATCATACCATTTTTAAACAATTTTAAAGCTATGCAGTATTTCCATTATCGCAAAAACAAATATAATCGAAATCTGTGGTAGATCTAAAGACCCTAAATCAGATGACAATTAAAAATTATTTAAATCTTAACCAAATAACCTTTTAAAAAAAATGTAAAGAATTAAGGTAGACAAATTTAGAGTGGACAAAATATATTTTTTCAAATATTTCGTAATATTTTTAACAACATAAAAACAACTTTTATCTACATATAGATTCCATGTCCAAACACATAAGAAATGTTTTTACAGTAAAAAGGAAACCTACTAAAAGCATAAGTTTTTTTTCTTTTTATTGTCGACCTATTAATGTACTTGTCACTTCTCTATATAGTTAGATTCATGCATCTTTCTCTCTTATTTGCATTATTCCAACCTTCATACAATCTTTCATATCCAAAACTCTAATGCATGTAAGTTTCTTTCTCAACTCTTGAACATAGTTGACATTGGTCTAAGAATTATATCTTCACATTTTTATTCATATAGAGTAATATCAATCTCTTGCAATAAGTGTTATTATCTATTGGAAGTCTCGTAGTATCATAGCGACTTGAGATAAAATTAATATATAGTACATAAGTGAATGCAAATCTCACATTTTATGTTGATTTTGTGGAGTTAAATTTGCTTTAAAGTCCACTTTTTAATATGGTATTACAATCATAAGGGAGAGCTTATTATAACAAATTTGTTGTTTATTGAATTTATTATTCCACCAGCTATTGGACCACCCATTAATGTCTAGCCATATACTTCACTAAAAATAACGTCAACTTATAATATATAAGTGGGTACAAATTTCACTTTATAAGTTAGTTTTGTGAGGTTGAATTAGTCTTAACATTGTCTATCAATACATTATCATTGTCCAAAACATCAAACATGGTAAATATGTGAAAAGAGGATCATCCAAAATTCAATACCCACCTATTAAGCGTTATCTCGTGATAGTTCTTTCTTGCTCAAGCATCTTCAATGGAGGAGGAATGAGTGAAAGGTTATGGAAGTTAGAGAAAGTTGTAATTCTAATTATTAGAATCAATACCAGATATATTATGTCAATAATATTATTCCAATATCCCTAATATTATGTCCGTGTATTATTTCTCATGTGCGCAGTCATCATTATCAATTATTTCCTAAATTATTTATTGTATTCAATGATGGTTTTATTATAGAAATTATGATTATACTATATTATGTTTATATAAACACAACATCTACAATATGAATGTACAGAATTACACGATAATATTCCTCCATTTTATCTTTATGTGGAAGATTTGGTTGAAGGTGGAGGAGTTTTCAGAATTTGAAGTGGTGGAGAGGTTTCTTAAGAGAGAGATGAGGTCAAATCCCAAGGAAGAAGGCTAGGATAGTCAAGAATATGGAGAATTATTATAAGTGGACCTTCAGAACAAGTGAGGTCCAAATAACTCTACTCATTCAAAAGTAAATTTACAAATGGTGAAGGAATCTATTCAATATAAAGCAATAAGATTTGAACAAGGAGAGGAGAAAAAGAGAGGAAAATTCAAGTTTTAATTCCTTTCAAAACAGGCATGCAATGTGTTTCAAGTGACATTTACACTATTAAAAAACAAATGAATTTATCAATAGAAAAAATTTATCGGTAATCACTAAAATTGTAGGTAAATTTGATTTACTGACGACTTACCAACAGTAAAAAAATTTGTCGATAAAACACATGTCAATGAAATTTACTATTGGATGGAAAAACTCTTCAGTATTTACTAACAATCAAAATCTTTTAGTAAAATTCATTAGTAAATATCTATCGATAATTATCAACAAATTTTTACTGTTGGTAATCATCCCTCAGTTTTATTCTTCGACGGATTCATTACCAATGAATATTTTCACAGATAATTTAAATTCTAAAATTCGTTGATAAATTGTGTTTTACCAATGGATATTTTTGTCATTAAAATCTATTGGTAAATTCTTGTTTTACCGGTAGATTTTTTTACATTAGTAATTTAGCATTTTCTTGTGTTATCCAATCATGCTTTCCATATTTGAGCATGTGCTCAAAATGATAAAAGCATTTTCCTCTCTTCAAGCAAAGGTTGACCCAAGTCTTTCTTGGGTGTAAGGCACCCATTTGAACCCTAATCTAACCCTAATGTAATTGAGGCCCAAATACAAGCTTGAAACTCTACACTACTTAGTCCAAATGTTCCAAACTACTTGGTCCAAATATAAGGTCCGAAATATATTATTCTACTTTGTACAATATTCACAAGCTAAGGTTGACCCATGTTGATAGTATCTTGGGCTTGTTGAGCTCAATTGAGACCCACTCTTCTTATATCTTCCTAATTATAGCCTAATAATTGGACCCTTTACTAGAGGTCTTCCATCACCTTGAGACGATGATCAACACCATGCATCATTAAAGAACTTCATATTTTGAGCCATAATTTTCACCCCTATTACTTCTTCAATTTTCTGCAATCTTTACTTGTAATATATGCAAACATCTTTCATATCATTCTTTATCTTTTCTAACTTCTAAACTTCTTGTCATCAACACTCGTAAATGTCTTGAAGTAAAACTTTCTTATATAAAGGCTAAACTTAACCTCTTCAAGTGTTATGTTACCCTTCCTAATGCTCAAATAACATACTAAGTTCTTGTACGACATTGGAAAAAGACCAACAAAATCATTGTTGCATCTTCGTCTTCATCTTCTACCTTGAAATCTATGTCTTAGAGTTCCATCTTGATTGAATTAAGCTTCTTTACACACAACCTAGGCAACCATCTCTCCCATAGATTCTTGTTGCAAATTAACTTTTTTATGAAAAACTTCTCTTAGTTTGTAAAGGATTTCTTTTAAAACCTCACAAAGAACTTCATTTGATAAGGACAAAAGGATCATACAATGAAATATTTCCTCCATCTACTCTAAACCTTGCCCTCTATGTGTGAGGTGCTTCTAAAAGGTGGTGTCGACATCCCTTGCCTTTGGATCGCTCATCTTATTCTTCATTGGTGAAAACCATTCTTTGCGTGAAACTTTTCAATCTTTAATGTGTTGCTCGTTTTTTTTCAACAATTTCTATTAAAAATACAAAACAAGATTGAAATTAAATCTAGTTCAAATTTGTTGTACACTTAATGTTGAAACCAGTTCCGAAAGAAAAAAAATGTAATATTGATTGCAATCATAACAAGAGACAACATACAAATGATTAACAAAAGTAAAAATAGATAAGAATAAAGTTTTCTTATTTATAGTTTTATTGCAAGTTACTGAATTATAATTTAGTGTATACAACAAGTACGTTTTACATAAGATATATTGGATTAAATATGTTTTTGGTCCATCAATTTTTATTGAAAATTAAAATTATTTGACTTTTCAAACCAATTTAGTCCCTTAAACTAATTTTTTTTAAGTTATTTGACTTTTCAAACGTGTATTTTACTCATTTCATTATAGTATTTTAGTTTATTTACAATGTTCGACACATGTTGGCTTCAATGTTAGCTCAGAAACACATTTGAAACCGGCAAATAAACTTACTAAAATTTGGTTAAAAACACTAAAACCACGCATTTCTAAATATAAGAGACTAAATTAGTTCAAGATTTTCAAAAAAGACTAATTCCAATTTTCACTAAATGTTGAAAGACAAAAACATATTTAATCCAGATATATTTACATAATTATAACACAATTCTTCTAACTAATTGATAATGTTTATAACCGCTATACATCAGCTTAAAAATAGACCAGTATACCTAAATTTACAACTATATAAGGAAACATCTATAAAAAAAAATGCTCAATTTATATGTCAGTGTGATAATTACTAATTCATTCCTTACTATGAAAGATATGAATATTTTTAAAATAATAACATAAAAACTTTTACTTTTCAAAGTTTATGTCAAATATATACCTCAGTTACATATTTAAATTTATTTTTATAAACAAGCCTTGCATACCTTAAAACAAAGATAATGGTTTAACCAAAGTCGTTGTTTAATATAATAGTTTATTAAATAGCAACGAAGATGTGTTATTGAATAAACTTTGTAATTTCACATATTAATTCACCTTGTCCGAGACAGAAGGTAATAAAAACGCCATAATATTTAAAATGCATTAAAGTTAATACTTTTCATACATATCAAAGATACATTGATAATTAAAATCATGGTAGCTAATTTTAAAGATCAAATTAATGACCAATTATAATTTTTTTATTTATAATAGTGACTATTTTAGTAACAAAATTTTTTTAGTTTTGTAAACTAGTATTTAAATTGGTTACTATAATTACTAATAATTATTAGTTACTAAAATTGGTCACTATTTAGAAGTTTTCATGTAGTGTATAATTTGGTAAAATGTAAAAATAAAATAAAATGTATCATCGTAAGTAAATTAAAATTTTGAATAATATTTATCAATATAGATCTAACAACAATATGTTTACATTTATATGATTATATAGAGAAGATTCTTTGGTGCATACTTTTTCTAAGTTTATTCTTTATTAAATAGAATTTGTCAATTTTATTATTTAAGTGACGTTTTTTACATTTTAACCTTTTTAATAAATTCAACATTTTTTTAAGTTTAATTATTTTTAAACTATAATAACTATTTATAATCAAATATTATGTGAACTTTTAGAAAATGATATTTTAGAAGTGATAGTTGTTTAAAAATAGTGAGACTGAATTATTTTAGTATTAAAAAAGTTTTAATATAAATAGAATTGTTATAAAAGATGTTCATTATTTTAAAACACATTATCTCTAGAGATGTCAAAATGGGTTTCAACCTGTGAGCTAACCCGGCTCACCATGGGTTTGAGTTGGATTGGGTTGAGAAAAATTCAGGTTTTTCAAGAGTGGATTGAACTCAACCCGTCTCACTTAACCCACCAACATTTTTTACAATTTTTTTAATTTTTTAATATTATTTACTACTCCTAATTATATAGGTTCACAATTTCATATTTTTAAATGCTAGAATGTTGTTCAATAATATTTGAATAGTTTGAATGATTAATTAATTTGATTTTCAAGTTATATACACTAATACTTTAATCTTTAACTATAATCTTTATAGTATATTACCCAAGCAACCGTCTTATAAACAATTTTTTCTAATTAGTATGACACAGATGTGTAGTTTTATATTTATATTTTGTTGAATAGCATGACAAAACTGTGTAATATTAACCATTTTTTCTTGGACTATATGGACACTTTTTTGGAAACAATTCATCATATATTGGTGGTGAGCATGATGAAAACATTAGTTCTTGATTTGACTGTGATTGTCATCTCATGGGTTGCTTAAAAAATTATTTAAATATTTGAATACTTAAAATTAAATACATAAATAGTTTTTTTATGTGGGTTGCTCATGGGTTGCTTAAAAAATTATTTAAATATTTGAATACTTAAAAATAAATACATAAATAGTTTTTTATGTGGGTTGGTGAACCAACCCATGGTGGGTTGAGTCGGGTTGCAAAATTTCTGCTCATCATAAAGTGAGCCGAGTTGGATTCCCTCATTTTCAACCCGACTTGTGGTGAGCCAACCCGTGTGAGTTGAGTTGTCTCACTTTGACATGTTTATTATCTCTCTAGAAACCATTCTTCTAGAGTTCTTTGACTTTTCTAGGAATTTTTTCTCTCTTAATAAGCTCTTGAATTTGGACCGATAGGTTTATTCGTTCGCGTAAGTTGAGTTTTCGCCCTCTTTTGGTTTATTTCTGTTTTTTGTTGCATGTTAGCTCTCTTATGCTTGCATGCGTATTTTTAATCATCAATATGAGTCTCTGTTGATCAGTGATCATAACGGTATATCCTAATCGTTCTTGTGATGTTTCTATGTGTAGATAGAGCATCCTGTGGAGTTAAAGGTGTTTAACATTTATAGAACCATCTAAGTAGGATAACAAGTAAGGGAAACTAGTTTTTATCTGTGTGCGTGAGTCTAATGGAAATTGATGGTTGCATGATGATGCTTTTAAATTAAGAAATGAGATTGGTTGTGACTAATGAATTCTGATATAGCATGTATGATGGTTGTGATCTAGTATGATAATTGATATTGGCATGTTTGTGATTGATTGAGTTTGGTAATTATCATTAATTGTATGAGTGATTTTGGTATGTAAATTTTTTAATGAATCTTGTATGATTTGGTTGATTGATTGCGAAGGAATTTGTGAAAAGGTAGGATTTGAGTCATTGATCAAATTGGTACCAACTTCTATGATTTAAAGATTGTTTTAGACCAATACCTAAAGGAGAAGTACCAATTTTACCTATGAAACGGGTCTTGATTTTGTAAAAACCTTAAATTATTAAGATTGTTGGTATCTGATTCTACACTAAGACTCACCATGGCAACGTTGAGCGCTAGCTTTTACGAGCTAATCAGCGTTGAGCCTCACCATGGCAACGTTGAGTGCTAGTTTATGAATTTATCAGCGTTGTGCGCCACTCTCTAGCATTGGGTGCTATCCAATTTTTAGCACTGTCTCCTATTGGTAAAATGAAGATTCTCTCTTCGTTAACTGTCAGATCAAGCTAAAATTTTGACAGCTGATCATAGACACGTGAATATTCCCTTTGACTGGTGGGATGTTTGTTTTGAAGTTTGTGGTTAGAGAAATGGTTCTCACCGTTTGGATGTACTTTACGTATAACGTCATTTGCCTTGTTTTCTTGTTTTTTTGTTCTAGTTACTTTGGATGTTTTATGTATGCTTGAATGGATTCTATAGTCTTTATTGCTATAAATTGAATTAAATATATGGTTATGAGCATGAGTTGAGATTGATTGATGGTAATCCAAGAAGGATTAGTAGTGATTATAGTAGTGTATGCATTGATGTGGGGATCGTCTTGGAAGTTATCCTAACACTCTAATAACCATTCAAATTCTCAAGTAGAGAGAAATGATGTATGTGGTGAGAGGAGCGGGAGGTCCTAGCCTAGGAGTTTTACCTTGACCAAAGGTGTTAACGGACTAACCGTTTATGTGATAGAGAATGACTCTTTAACTATTCCTTTGCAAAGTATGAGATGTCACTGCAAGTGCACAACCTGCCTAGAACCAATATCAATGCATGTATCAGGATAATTGAGTTATACTTTTAGTCTTATATGAAATTGAATGATAGCTTACATATGATTTGTGTAAATTTTATTTATAAATTATTTAAATTTGTTTGCACATTAGCTTACCCTTCTTCTATGTTTTTATCTTGTGTTGTTTGTCTTTCTTTTACAATGATCACCTATTCGGTGGGAGCAGTTGTAGTTGCAGGTTTAGAGGCACCTATAGAGAATGAAGATGAGTCATCAGTTAGTTTAGTGGAATGTATCGGGGAGTTGTAATAAGTGATTAATCTGTGTATAGAGCTAGATTTGATTTAGTTGGTTTGTATAAAAGTTATGTTTTTATAGTCCTATCGTTTATAAGACTATATTAATATACTTTATACGCTAAATGATCTCTTGTGAACATGAGAATGAAATATTCTATTCTCTTAAAAAAAATTAGCAGTTAAAAATTGGAATATTACATATTACATACAAAATAAATAAAAATTATTTATAATAAATTTATAAAAAAAATTATCTTTATTTTAATAATTATAATTTTATTATTTTATTTATTATAAAAAAGTGAAAACACGCACACACACGTACGTGTTTTCACTAGAGTAAAAATAATAATAAATGTTATAAGCTGATTTTTTATTTTAATTTTTAAAATAATGTATTGTCAATTATCTTTTAATTAAACGGATTTTAACAAGTTTTACCTATTTTTTACCACTTTTACCTACTTTCATTGGTTTTCTGATTCTTTGAACGTGTTTTTGAGTACGGGAGATTTTATGAGATTTTTCTTAAATTATTTGATGATGTCGTATACCAATTGATCGAGACTACACTTTTCAAAAAAGACCGAATTTAAATTTGTCATCATTCTTAAAACAAAATAAATAAAAAAATATCTTTCTTGTTCCTTTTGAATTTTAGCCACATATTTCTACACGTTTTAAAGCACATGTCGGAGTTGCTAGAACTTGGATTTAAATGGCAACAAATTTATCTCGAATTGGTAATTAACAACTTATTAAATTATGGAAAACATTTTTTAACAATGAGTTTGGTTAAATCATTACTATATATGTTGGTTTTAAGTCCTTTTAAATAAAGTATCTCTTTAAGCAAGTAGATTTAAATATAAAGCACACTCATGTACTTAGTATAACTTTTAAATAAAATAACTTTTCAAATTACGATTTTGAAAAAAGAAATCTTAATTATTTTCACAATAAGAAATGAATTGTATGTTAAAACTAATTGAAAGGTAGGGAGTGTGAGAGCCTGGATATAAATTTTAAAAAGAGTATAATTATATATATATATATATATATATATATATATAAATTATTGTATTAATATTATGTTTTACTTATTAATATATATTATATATATATTATAAAAAGTTAAATGGTTTTAAATGATTTTTTTTTTAAAAAGCAAAGGTTGTTTACATAAATTCGTCGCATTCTCAATTTTCAATAGTATTTCCTTCCCTTTTAGTAAATTGATTTCTTTCATTTATCCTATTGAATATCTAAGTCATAGAAGCAAAAAATATCAATGATTCTACAATACAATCAATTTCACATTAAAGTAAGTTCAATTTTTTTTTCTCCTTTTATAAAACAACTCTAATTTTTTCTGTGGTGCGTGGAGCTTTCTTTGACTGCATGTGATTTTTTTCTGTTTTTAAATGCATCTTCATCTAGTCGTGGTCTTTAAACCATTCATTGATATAGTTGATTTTAGTCTTTGGGTGGTGAATATAAAATCATGGTAAGTGGTGACATTGTGTAAGGGAGGAGAATAATGATAAGAGTCTTTGCAGAACCTATAAACAATTTGGTGAAATTTGATTTAGTGAAATTGTGAAGGTTTTGGTGATCTATGTTGTGTTTGGAGATGAATATATATAATATATTTGATTGTTAATGAATTATAAAGTGATGACATAATTGTTCGTGTGATTCTTATGCATTAATGATGGTTAGAAATTTCTTTGATAAGTATTGAATTTGTATTATTGCATAGTGGTGATATTGTTGGCCTGATTGCAATTTTGACAAAAATTTGAGGTTAACATATCTTGAAGAAAATTATTTTTAGTGAAAGGGATGATAAAAACTCATATGTTATGTTGTTATGGAATTTTGGTGTTTATTATGACCAATTGTGATATAAATGTTATGTTGTTATGGAATTTTGGTGTTTATTATGGTAGAAAAAAATCAATTATTCATAAGCATTTTTGTATTGTTTCTTGTCCATAGGTGAGTGTCTCGACCATTGTTAGATGATCAGTCTAGGGTTCTAGAAAAAATTTAATTTTGTTATGTTTAATTATTTTGTTTTTTTAGCTTAGAAATGATAAGTGTGGTTCTCAGTGACTATTTATAAGGGGAAAAAATCACCATTTAGGATGTCAAAGTGTATTGGAAGGGGACTCAGAAAGTCTCAAGTGGTATCTCACTCACATAGAGTGTGATATGTGCGTGGTGTGAGCATCGGCGGAACAACGTTAGGACAAAGGGGAGCCAAGGCTCCCCCAACCATTTTTTTTCCTTTTTTTTATTTAAAAAATAATATTTATATATTATTATTTTATTTATATTAATTGATTTTTATTTTATTTTATTTTATATATTTAAAAAAATATATTTATATATTATTACTTTATTTATATATTATTATTTTATTTATATTAATTTAGTTTGAATTATTTTTCTTAAATTTAAAAATCATGTTTTTTTATTATAATTTCTTATATTTTTTTATTTAGTTTTTCTCTTCCGTGCTTATGTCTTTTTTTCTTATTTTATTTCCATCTCAATTTTCACCATCATTTCCTTATTATTTTCAAAATCAAATTGCACTATGACAAAATTGAAGAGTTAATAAACATTTTGGACTGAACAATTTCTTCTTTTGAGTAAGTTCATTTTTTTCCTTCTTTTTTTAAAGCAATTTGTTTTCCTCTGAGGCTTTTCTATGCTCTAGGCATATCTCTATCTGTTAAAGATTATAAAATCATGTTTTAATTGTTGATCAAACTCTTCTTTGTGTAAATAGAACTATTTTAGACTTTGAAGTTGTGTAAGGGAAGAGTAAGATTAGGAATCTACTCTAAGGTGAGGGAAGCTAATCATTTAGAAGTTATTAATTTTCTTAAAATATTGAGTCTTGCTTTTAAGATTTAATTTGGGGTATTCATAATTTTATTATTTTGTAAAAGAATTGACAAATTTATATTAGAAAAATTATGATAAAGAGTAAAAGAATTAATTCTTTCTTCAAGAGGAAGACTTGTGATGAAGATGAAAAAAATGCATCTACGTCATCTAAAATTGAGAAACTTCATGATAATCCAAATATTGAAGAAAACGAAAAACAACTATCTAAGGTTCCTAAAGTTACATATAATGAATTTGAAAATACTTTAGAACGTGATCCGAGGAAGCGTCTTAAAATCTGGCAATACCCATCAAATCAAATTGATGAGATATGAAGGGCTTATCTAAAATGAATCCATATAAAATGCATCTAGAAAATTATCCGTTGTCTGGTAAAGATGATCGCCATTAAAAGATGCTACGTATTGCTTACTGTGCTATCTTTTTAGGAAAAAAAAAACAAGCGCAGGACTTGATTCAGATGTTTTCATTCTTACATGTAATTGAATTTATTTTCATTGAATTTGAATTCTAATTTGCAACAAGTTGATTGTCATTAACCTGTTTTAACTTTTTGAATGTTTTTTAATAGGTTTTAAAAGTTGGAGAGCCATTTTGACTAAAAGTAACTTTTGTTTTTTTTTTATATATTATTGTTGATGATAAACTTTGTGTTACTCTTTCATATATATTATTGTTATATTGTTTGGATTATATTGTCATGAGTGCTTATTTTGAATAAAAAATTATGTAAAAAATTAATTTTTTTAATTAAAAATAATAATTTATATATAACAAATATAATTTGGCTCCCCTAAAATTTTTGGTAAGTTCCGCCACTGGGTGTGAGTTGAAGCAAACTCCAAGAGGCAAATCGTATGATATAAAAAATGAGTATACTTATGGAGCTAGTGAGATTAATCTTGTCATGGTTGGGTTAGAGTCATTTGACCTCGAGAGCTGGAAAATTACTTGAGTCCATTCAATTCACTTGTTTTTGTGAAGAGTGTATAGGTATATAACAAAATAAGTTTCGTACAAAATTTAATTGTACAAATTTTACATTAGTTCTTAGACCTTTTATATGATTTATTTATTTCTTATTCTTCTTTTAAATGCATATTAGCTTACCTTTGTGTTCTTTCCTTGTGTTGCTTGATTTTTTTTTATGTGATGATTGTATATTAATACGTGAACAAAGGTAGGAACAAATGAGAAAATTGTGATAATTTAGAAAATGAAGTATTTGTCTTTCTTTTGGAAAATTGTATCAAATCTATTTCTCATATTTTGTACCACTTTTTGAGATGTTTAAGAAATGTCATTTTGATATACAATGTTAAAGGATTTTTGAGTATTTTATATAGATATGTATGACATTTTGAGCATTGATGTTATTAAGTAATGAGTAGAGATTGTCTCTGAATCAGTAGAGATTGTCTCATACACGTGCGCTAGGGCAAAAGCTTCATCGCTAACATCACGAATCATGTCCTCTAATTTGTCTTCTTCACGTTGATCTTCCATGATGGAATCCACAAAATTTTCAGTTCGGGAGACAGTTTGGGAAGTCTATTAATTCGCCATGCCATGTCCATATTGTATAACTTGGAAGGAAACCATCGCAGATAAGATGTTCCCTAATTGCAGTTGCATTCAACTTTCTCGCATTCAAACAGTTCACACAAGGACATCTAAACTTCACTTCATCATCACTTCTACTTTCATAACATTGCGCAAATTGTATAAATTCTTCTACTCCTTTCTCATACTCAACACAGATGCGTGGCAAGTAAATCCAGTCTCGATCCATACGTTTATATACTGAAATTGTGTGAACAATTTCAGTAATCTTTAAATGAATGATCACCTCACTTTTGTATTTAAGGTGTGACCCTATCCCATTCAAGAAGATTCACTTCTTCTAGTTTATTGGTACATATTAATTTTAAAACACATATCTTAAATTTCACGAAATTTCGCCAGCATTTCGCATTGGTCTTCAGGTTACACGAAATGAAAGTGATTATTAACCACAGTCAAATATGCACCCAAAGATCAATACAAAACACAATTGACAAATATTCATGAATATTGAGATATGTATATTAAAATAGACATGCACTAATACACTATTAAAAAGTGATTAATCTTCTTAAACTGTCCAACCGGACAATTCAAGATTGAATACATTTAAATTATTAGTATTGTCTCCTTTTAAAAAAATACATATTCTTTAAAAAAAATACTTGGAGACAAGTAAATAATTTTCGTATTCAATCTCAAACGGGAAACTATGGCTAACTCCATGCAACAACAATTTGAGATCAAACAAAATAAATTGATTTACTTTGAAATATAAATAAAAAACATACTAAATAAACAATATACTAAACAATTATAAGCTCATAATAAAATTAAGAACCTGGAGTGTGAGACGTGAGTAGCAACGGAGGAGAATCAATTGTACCCACAGTCGGACAACAGGGATACTGCGTGAACACTGTCAAAAGTTTAAAATAAATTCTCATGAAATTGATACATACTAACTCCTAGGATCCAAATTATCTCCTAGTACAAACAATCCAAAATTTCTTCCATATTTTTAATAATCTCAAATTCAAGATTGAAAATAAAAGAACATACAAGCAATCCAAAAAAATTAAATCCAGGCGAATCCAAAAACAATCAAAATCGTAAAAATAAACATACCAAGGAGTGGGGGATTGAATGGAGGCAATGGCAGCGGCACCGGAAGAACCTCCTCGAGCTGCGTGCAGTGGTGGTGCAGGCAGACTGAACAGAATCGCAGTGGCCGTTGGTGATGGTTGCTCGAAGAACACACAACGGCTCCGGTGGTAGTGCACGGCTCCTCGACGGTGCAGCGATGGTGCAGCGACGGTGGTGGTTGGTCGAAGAAGAAGCTGCGGCGGTGCAGGTGACGAAACGATGCCTGGAGCGTCGGAGGTGTGCAGGATGGTGGGAGCTGTGCAGGACGGTGGGAGCTGTGCGGGACGGTGGCGCTAGTCTTTGGAGAAGATGAACGTTGGCCGGAGAAGATGAACGCTCGCAGAAGAAGTCGGAAATCACTGCACAATGAAGGAATTGGGATTTTTTAACCCTACGAAGGGATACTACCTCGGTTATTCGAAACCGAGGCATATTGTGCCCTTACTGCCTCGGGTAGGCGCTGGACCGAGGCATATATTACCACTACTACCTCGGTTATTACAGAATCGAGACATATTGCTTCAGTAAAAAAAAAATTTCAAATTATGGGTCAACGCAGTGGTCAAAATATTTACATGTCTCTACTACCTCGGTTAAGAGAGAACCGAGGCATATTGCATCAGTAAAAATAAATAAATTAAATTAGGAGTCAACGCGTTGAGTCAAAATTTTTTTTAGCCATATGCCTCGGTTATTATGACAACCGAGGCATAAAAGATGAATTTAATTACAAAACTGCCACCGCGTACTTATATGCAGTGGGTCTGCAGGAACCGAGACATATACGGCGCTGTAAAAGCTCTAAAATGCACTAGTGCTGTTATAGGGAGTAGTGATTAACACATACAATAGACATTGAAACATGTCCTAGTGGTTAGTCATGGTTGATAAATTGGCAAGTATTTTGTTATTCAGTTTTGATTTTGATAAGAAATTCCCACATTGAGTGGTAATGGGTATATATATATATATATATATATATATATATATATATATATATATATATATATATATATGAATGATATTAAATTTTTTTAAATTAGATATGAAAACGAGATGAGGATGTGTACGTACATATTTCTTAAATTAGTTATGGAAACGGAATGAGGATGGATATGTACATATTTCTTCTGTCCCGTTTACACATGTGTTCTATTTTCATATATGTTTTTGTTTTAAATTACTAAAACACATTTAATTTATTAAATAATCTAACAAATTATTTTCATAAATTATTTATGAAATACAAATTTGATATTTTTACTCTTTTTTTATTATTAGTTGACTTTTATTGAATTATTCTTTGATACTCCGATATTTATATCATAATAATTTCTTTATATATTTGTCATTGGAAAAAAGAAAATATATTCTTTTTGACATTTAATATTTGATATCATATTTTCTTTACTCTATTTTTTTTATATATTAGAATTTTTTTTTGTGATAACAAATTTGTTATGCACCTTGAATATTAAATATATAGATATTGCTTGTTTCTCCATTTGTGAACTTGTTCAAAATAAAACATTTGATTTGACTCTCGTTCATGTCAAAACTAAACGTCAAATATGTGATTGTATTTATAAACGTAAACGACTTTGCTGATACTACTTTCGATAGTTCCATCGATAAGTTAAAAATCATTAATATTTATTCTGCAACTTGTATGGATATTAGAATAAAATATAATTAAATATTATATATAATCTATTATTTAGTTTCCAAATAATATTATATATAGCCAGTTATTTTATTTTATTTTCTATTCAACTTATTAGTATTTTGTTATCATATATAATTATCACTTTTCTTATAAATAAAATATATTAATTTAATGAATTATTCTATTTATTTCTCTATTAGCATGTGATGAGGAAACTCACACTCACACATCCCACATCCGGTCCCATTTTCTACTGTTCTTATTATATTTAATTCTTTTAACTTCAATATCTTTTAACATATAATATTTTAATTTAATTGTTTAATTTATTTTTCTTGTTGAGTAGATCAAGTACAAAATTTTTTACAAAAGTTTTAAAATTACTAACATAAACATAGATGTTACCGAGCATTTGTGTATGATTTTTTAAATATTTATAAATTATTTAAATTTCAAATGTAGTAATTAAAATAGTAAAATTGGAAAAACAAAAGATGTATATAATTATAGATATATCTATAGATAAAATAAATTTTAGTTATTAAATTAAAAAAATATTATAAGTAATATTGTATATTATGAGTAATTATTTAAATTTGAAAAAATAGTTATTAAAATGATAAAAGAGTAATAATTCTCTTATAATAAATAAATATTTGAATTTAAAATAATAGTTATTAAAGATAAAACTGAACAATAATTTTTTGTTATAAATAATTATTTAAATTTAAAAAATTAAAATTAAAATAGGAAAATTGAAAAAAAAGATATTAGTATAACCTATATTTTCACATGTGAAAATCAATTATTGACCATATTATACTATGTTCGTTACATGACTATTGTCAAAAGCTGTACCCTGGAACTTTTTAAGTTAAATAAAAGAATCTGAGGACTCCAAAAGAAGTTGTGAATATGTATATATACGGAGTTAATTCCAGCTTAACAGAATTAATCAAATTAAATATTTTTAAATAATTGAAATACTAAATTGAACCAATAAAAAATATAATAATTAAATTAAACTAAATAAAAAATTAAAAAACCAAATTAATAATCATATCTATAAGAAGAATTTCAAAAGAAGTTATATATATATATATATATATATATATATATATATATATATATATATTTTTTTTTTTTTTTTTTTTTTTGATATAGCAATATCCATTATTTCTCCGATACCTGCTCTATTATTGGACCTCAACCTATTTTAGTCATGTCCTTCTGTTTGTATTATTCATTTTTTGATTAAATATGTTTTTGGTTCCTGAACTTTCAGTATGTTTTGGAATTAGTTCATTTTGAAATTTTGGACCAATTTAGTTCTTCATCTTTCGAAATACGTGGATTTAGTCATTTTAATCAAATTTTGTTAAATTTATTTGATATTTCGTACGCATTTTAAAATTGTATTTTAGTTGTTTATACTATTTGACACATTTTTGCTTTAATGTTAAGTCAAATACTATTATGAAACTTGCTTGAAATGTCAAATAAACTTCACAAAATTTGATTAAAAGGACTAAATCCATGTATTTCGAGAGATGAAGGACCAAATTGGTCCAAAGTTTCGAAATGGACTAATTCCAAAATTCACTGAAAATTAAGGGACCAAAAACATATTTAATCCATCATTTTTCACGTATCAATTTCTTTTTCTAATTTAATTTTTAAATTTGTACTCCTTGTTCAGTAAATTGTGTATACAATTTTAAAATTATGTAGCCTGTTGAGTAAATTGTGTATAGAATTTTAAAACTATGTAGTATATGCACTATCGCAAAAACAAATGGGTTTGAATGTGTGGTCCAAACCTATAGAAGGGAAAGGTTTTTGGTTCCCACACCCCATTATGACTAACTGCACCCTTATACTAACATGAACCTACTCGAATATCATCTCACTACAACTCACCTCTGTCATCACTTTCATCATCAGTGTTACTACTACCATCATAGCCTTTATAGAGAAAGAACACTGCACATGAAGAAGAAGACAGAGAAAGAGAACGTTAAAAACTTGTTCGGAAAAATTTTTCTCAAAAACACATTTTATATGTTTCAGAAAATTTGTTTAGAAAAGTTCATTCCAGAAACTCGTTGTAGAAGGTATTACATACGTTTTAAAGGTTTGTTTCGAAAATCTTGTTAGAAAAAGCTTACTTTAAAATATCCTATTTCAAAAATCCCGTATAAAACATGTTTCAAAAATTCTAGAAATGTTATTCTAAAAGACGTTTGAAACAAGTAATCCAAAAATCAGTTTAAAAAGGATAAATGGTTATTTTGAAAATTACAGATGCTCCAGTTATTGAAACCCCTTAGGGCTTTCTGTTTTAGGGTTAGTTTATGATAAGTGATATAAATTTGTTACCTAGGGTTTTTTTCCTTTTCCTTCCAAAACCTATTTAAGATAGGTTTCGTTCCCTTTTTGGATGTAAGTAAGAAACACAGTTGAAATACAAAAGTTAGAATTTTTGTCTTACCTTGCGTGCTCTTATGCCCTTTCTTTTCTGGATTTCCATCATTCTCACATTTCCTATGCGATCATAATATGGTATCAGAGCATGTTAAAATGCTCTGCTTCCGTCGCACTCTGATATACATTTGGACAATAAAGATGCCGTCAAACATGGGAACACCAACCATGCAAACCATGCAATACGATTTTGACCAACATTTTTAGAGAAATCAAAATAATACATTCAAAATTTTATAGATTTAATTATTATCACTAATGCAATTAAAATAATACATAATTTAATATAACGATAACAAAAAAGAAACTACACATATATGAAAGATTATCAAAAGAAAATTTGATGATAATACCACACTTAAAATTCAATTTATAAAAAATACATAGTGCAATGCGTTTTTTTCTATGTTTATAAGATAAAAAATTAATATATAAGAGGCTCATTAAATAAATGATTAAACTAATGTTTCATTATCTATCAAGTAAGACAATAGAGGACTACCTCTTTCTTTATTAATGGAAGAGAACAACTGAGAGATGAGAGTAAAAATAATAGATCTTTATACAATACTTTTTCTTCTATGTTCATAAAATAAAAAATTAATATAAAATATGCTCATTAAATAAATTATTAAACTAATATTTCAGTGTCAATCGAAAGAATTACTTCTTCTTTACTACCTCGAGAATGGAAGAGAACAAAGGAGAAATAAGAACAAAAATAATAGACATTTTTCTCTTCCAAAACAAAAGAAAACAGGTGAAAATGAGATATGAGAACAATTTGTAAAAAACTCAAATCATAATAAAAAAATAATAAAAAATATATTGATAAATCTTTTAATTCTTTATTTTTTATTATGTTTAATTTTATATTTTATTAACATTAATTATTATGTTTATAAAAGAAATAAAATATTTGATTTAATCATCATTAATTTGTAATATATTTTTTAATATCTATAAAAATATTTGATTTAATCATCATTAATTTGTAATATATCTCCTAATAATATAAAAAAATCAAAATATTAATAATATAAAAAAATTTCAAATTTTTTTTTGGGGGGAGGGGGCATGGCCTCCTATCATCAAAGAGCTTTGCCACTACTAATCTTGATCGGTCTCTCATACCCACTAGCCCTTATTATCTACACCTTGAAGAAAACCCAGGTTTGGTGTTAGTATCTACTAATTTGAATGATTCTAACTACCCTTATTGGAGCAAGAACATGAAACGAGTTTGCTGTCCAAGAACAAACTAAAATTTGTTAATAGGAGCATCAAGACTCCTCTTCCTAATGATCCCATCTATGAAGCTTGGGAAAGGTGTAATGTCATGATTCTGTCATGGATTATAAGAGTTCTTTCTCATGATATTGCTAAAAGCGTCCTATAGATTGACTCTGCTAAGGAACTTTGGGAAGAACTAAAGGAAAGATTCTCTCAAGGAGATTACTTTTAGATTTTTGACCTTCTCCAAG
Organism: Vigna unguiculata; assembly: GCF_004118075.2. Lineage (NCBI taxonomy): Eukaryota > Viridiplantae > Streptophyta > Magnoliopsida > Fabales > Fabaceae > Vigna > Vigna unguiculata. The sequence continues at coordinate 3,183,152 of NC_040289.1, read as the reverse complement.
AGATTCACTCCATCAAACAAGGAGAAAGGACCATAACCCAATTCTTCACTGAGTTAAAAAGGTTGTGGGAGGAGCTGGACTTCCTGCGTCGCATACCAACTTGCACATGTGTAAAGCCATGTGAGTGTGATCATACTAAAATCTTTTTGAAATAGAGAGAGGTAGAACATTCTATTTGTTTCTTAAAAGGCCTAGATGATTGTTACAATAATGTCAAAACCCAAATTTTATTAATGGAGCCCTTGCCTAGTATAACCAAAGTTTTTTCTTTGATAATACAACAAGAGAAAAAAAAATAATAGTTCTGGAACCTTAAGTTTTTAGAATAAGGTTTTCTTGAATACTGTTGAGAGGAACTACAAAGCTCAAGAATAGGGTTCTTGGAAAGGTGAAAGCAAAGGGAACAATTTTCGTGCTCAAGGAAGGGGAAGAGGAAGAAACCCCAACCAAGGGAAATAGTGCACATACTGGCACAAGATGAACCACAATGTAGAGGAATGTTATTCAAAACAAGGGTATCCTTTGTGATTTAGGTCATCAAATCTATCAAATATACTCTCTTCTACATTATACTATACCATCAAAGTTTATAGGAAGTAACGATTTGAAACTAAAAAGCACATTAAAAGATTTTCGTGACAATGGTCATGGCTGGAGGTTAGTCCTTATTCCTTTCTTCTGCATTTGTTTTATATTCATATTTTAAGATGAAATATTTTCGGGTGTGATAGTCAAGTAGTGCATTTTGAACTATTGTATGTATGAGTTCATTAAAGATTGACATATGATTGTTTATTTCAAATCTATTTGATAAAAGAACTTAGTCCCATAGAACTATGGAACTGAAGAAATATAATTATATGATTTTTGTACGAGATCAATAATTATGGTTGGGAACAATTATTTTGTAAAAAAAGATGTTTTAAACCTTTTAGGTGAATGCATCATAGGGATTAATATATATTATATGTTGTATACTTAATATATATAATGAATATTATTATTTATTTTGATTGCATTATAAATAATTTTAACACAAATATTTATTTTTAAATGTTTGAAATTCTTGAAAGGTGAATATAATAAATTAGATAGTAGTCACATAATTCTTATTGATTGATATTTATAACAACATAGTAAATATTAATTATAATTAATTATATGTGATGTGATGAACTTTTACTCAGAAATTTTCTTACCTCTATAAGATCAATTAGGATGAAATATTGGATTATATTTCTCAAATCAACCACAAGAATTGAGAAAAGGAACATAGTATAATAGTTTTATCATTTAGTTATGAATCTAATTGAGCAAGACTTAACAAGTTTTATGTCACAAGAGTCATTCATTAAGACATGGTAAAACATAATAGTTTTATTGTTTTATCATTTGATTATATGAGTCTAATTAAGGATGACTTTAGCCCACGTATAAGTTTTATATCACTATATTCATTCATTAATAAAATGTTTCTATTGGTAAAACATGATGTTTGCTATAGTCTCAAATTATGAAGATGAACATGTATTTTAAAATTTGCAATTTCTCAATATGTGAATATTGTAAATATTTCTGATATCCATTATGGTATCCCAAACTAAAAATGAGATAATTATAAGTTTTTGAGGACAAAGTTCTTCTCTATTTGGGTTGAATAAACATTGATTATTTTATTAGAAGACTAGAATCACCGTTATTACTGAGACCATCATTCCAAATGTTGTTGATCGTTATGAAAAGTGGAAGAGGTTAAATGATCTCTTTGCGACATTAATAAAGACCAACTTTTCTGCTGGTATTCGAGATTTTGTTCAACATGACAATGTGGGAGATTTATTAAAGGTCATTGATGAAAATCCATCACATTTGATAAATCTCTTACCAACACTATTATCGTGTATTTTTCATTCTTAAAGCTTCGAGATTAAGCCGAGATTAAGGGGTGTGTGATCATATCATGCACATAAGGGACATCGTGGCTCATCTGAAAGCCTTGGAGGTTACCATTTGAGCTAATACTTTTTCACATCATATCAATCAATAATTAATGTCAAAAAGACTCTCACTACCCGCATTTATTATTTATTTATTTAATTATATTTCACGGGTCTTACAAGGAGTCACACAAAACTTCCTAAATTTTTGTGGATTGAAGCACTTAAGACGATTGTGTATATAATGAATTGAGTTCTAACCAAAGCTATTTTAAGAACACATTTTGAGTTATTCAAAGGTTGGAAACCCAATTTATGATATATACGCATGGAGGAATGCCCATCTAAAGTGACATTTTACAACCCACAAGAGAAGAAAGAATCTGAGACTATTAGTCGGTATTTCATTAGATATACTGAAAAGTCCAAAGGTTACAGTGGTTTATTATCCATCTCATAACACTGGAATTGTGAAATCAAGGAAAGTTTCATGTAAATGACTTGATTAGTAGGAGTGATTTAATTCAAAATAATCATTATGAAGTTCAACTCTCAAAATCAAATGATAAATTGGTAGTCATTCATGTTCCTTTAGTTCAAAAGCGTATTAGACAACTAGTTATTCAAATTTCACAAATTGTTGGAGATAGATCAAATTGTTGAGGAACCAATTGAACAACAAGGTTTTGAACAAGGTAGTAAAACAACATTAAGAAGATCTACAAGGATAAAAAGATCAATCAACAATTTATAGTGATTGTGAAGTGCATTTACAAGAATCAAATTATAACATTGGAACCGAAAATTATATTCAACGGGAACAAATTAAGAATGTTTCCTATGCTTTAGCGATTAGAAGTCTATGTATGCTCAGAGTAATCTAGGTGTTGACCACTAGAAAGCTGCAAAGAAGGTAATCAAATATCTTCAAGGATCAAAGGATTTCAAGCTCATATACAAATAAACTAATAGTTTGAAGGTGATAGGCTACTTCTATTTAGATTTTGCTTGTTGCATGAATACCAAAAAATCAACATTTGGTATTATATTTTTATGCTAACTAGTGAAGATATTTTGGAGTAGCAAAAAGCAGACATTGACTACTACTCCCACTTTGGAGGCTGAGTTTGTTTCTTATTTTGAAGCTACCTCACATAGCGTATGGTTGAAGAGTTTTATATATGGGTTTAGAGTTGTAGATTCAATAATAAAATGCTATCATGAAACGCGTTTGAAACATCAAATAAATTTAACAAAATTTAGTTAAAAGGACTAAACTCACACATTTCTAAATATGAGAAACTAAATTAGATCAAAATTTTAACTAATTTCAAATTTCACTACAAGTCAAGGGATAAGAAACAAATTTAACCAATATATATGTCATCATGATCCTTAAACTTATGTCTCAGGCCTTAATATAACTTCAAATAATTTTATTCCCTTTTGTCTTTGTGTATCATCTTCTCTACTGCACAAACCATTACTAAACAATCTAAAACAAACATATCAAAAAATTTCTTTTTTAAAAGAAAAATGTATTACATATATTTATATTTTAAGATTTCACTCAGTTTTCATACTAATAGTTATTAAGTTTCACTTATGTTATTATTTCGTTATTTAATAACCGATATATTTTTATTTAATTTATTGTTATTATTACTTTTATTATATATTTAAATTCAAAATTTACAGTTATTCTTATTATAAAAAATTGATTATCGTTTAAAAACTAAGTTAAGAAAAAATTTGATGTTCGAGTTTCACAATCTGAAACCTTGAAAAATGTATAACTATATTTATATGAAAAATCTAAATAACATATTTAAGTGTATCTTATTATTATATATATGGTTGAATGTTTATGATTTTTATTGATTTGGTCTGTGCTTAATGCTTGTTTTGGAACACACCTTAGAGCATGATCTAGTTGAAAAGTCATAGATATGGAATTTCAACAGTCTAACTAATCAAAACAAACCAAATATTTCAATTCACTAGAAATGGGATTGTGTGTTTGATCCCCATTGTTTAGTCCAAGAGATTTGGTAAGGTATGTCGAACTTAGATAACCATTACAAGAGACATATGTGTGTCTAAATTTAGAGAACATGAAAAGTAGTAGTATTCATCACAAATGAGAGTACTGAGTAACTTTGAAACAAGAGAGATTTGAGTGAGATTGCTTAGGAAATCTGTTTAATCATTTCACATATTAGAATTATTGTTTGGTTGGTGTTTTGAATTTTTTTTCTTTGTTTCATTGTTTCTATGTTTTCACTTGTTTCTTTGTTAATTTTAGAAATTTCCAATTCTCAAATTTTTGTTTATATAAAAATTGAGATAACCTGGTTGTTCGAGTATCTTTTTGTGTTCTTGTTAGTACAAGGTATTGATGAAAAAGAAGATAAGACTAAAAGAAGCATATGATATTGGTTCAACAAGTGACCCACAAAAAAATAAAAATAAACGTCACAGTGAATATTAGGTGTCGAGGTAAAAGACGTTAAACAAACGCTTGCTGTACTTTTAGCAATTTTTTCCTTTAAGATATATTTTTCAACATCACTCGTTGGGTGAATCCTTCGCCCAAGGCCATATGGTCAAACATTTTCATTCACTAGGCGAGTATGCTCACCCAACGAACGCATCAATGCTCTTTCAATGATTTTCTTTAATTTGTGTCTGGACATGCTTAATTATAAATTTTATCTGAGTTTGATCTAATCATGTCCTCAAAATATATGAATTGAATGTTTGGATGGTTAGTTGAGTTAGAATATGTTTGAGCAATGATTTTCTTATCTCATAATTGTGTATAGTTAAGATAACTTCTAGCATACATTGATTGTGAGATAGTTTGATATGATTATATTTAGTCAATCCTTCTTCAGTATGAGAGTATGACCAAATTTTTGGATATTTGAGTATGGAAACATTTCCGTGTTAAAAGCATGAGTGTTATGAGCTTGAGAGTAAAGAGCTATAAGGAAAGCAATTATTGCCATGGAATTTATTTTTGCCTGATTCTTGTTAATATAATAACATAATTGGTTAGAAAGGATAAAGACATTTGTTTGATATGTTTAAGCTAGCCAAATAGCTAACCCTGATATATTTAATTGTTTGTTTTTACCCTTTTTAAGCCTAATTGTTTCACTTTTTTACCTTTAGTCTTTAAAGAAAATATATCGTGTCTCGCACCTTAGCCAAAGACAACATGTACATGTTGAGTGAAATAAAGGTATGAGATCATATCACTTTAGGGTAGGGTATAAACACCCTATTAGGATATGAGATTGAATAAGTTTGGGGTAGGCTTTTGTAAAAACCCTACCCCAGGAAAAAGAAAAGAGAAATAAGAGAAAAGACAGCAAATCCCATGTGATAAAAACAGGTTGTGTTATGAGAAGTATATGAAAATTTTAGGAAAATTATTTTGCAGAGAACACCATGATACCATGAATTATTTACATTTAGTTATTCTCTTCAACTCAATGATATTTTTTAATTCCTGAAAAACCATATTTCTTCTAGCTAAGCCTCATTGCAACCTTTGGAAGACGTTTTGGTCTAACCAAATGTGTGCATTATGTAAATTAGATGATGGTCAAAAGTCGATGAAGTGGTTTTATAACATGATGTTTATGAGTAATCATTTATAAACGCTTTTGTGCAAAGTGAAACACTAATTTTAGTGAGGTTTTTGATTCAATAGTCTCGTTATTATCTCTTATAATGTTTTTAGGATTGAAGTGATTAAACAGAATCATGTCATTCTATCTTAAGTTTTAAAGCCACAAGTTAAATTCCCTTTTGTTGCATGATAAAAATTGATTGACAAGTCATTTGTTCTTATGATGTTTTGATGGATTAACATTAGTTTTTCTTACTTTATAGTTTTAAGCTTTCACGAGAACATGAAAAAGTTTAAAGTTTTGAACATTGTGATAATTGACATTATCATGTTTTATTTTTTTATTTAATTTTATCTTTTATTGTTATCTTATTATTATCTTTTCAAATATTTTAAAATTCATTTAATAAAATTGGAAGAGAAAAATACTTGATTTACATGTTTGATATTTTACAAATAAGTAAAAATATCAAAGAAATTAAAAAAATAATATCAACATAATCTAATTATCACAATTATCAGCAAAATGATTCAATACAAATTTGCATATGGATAAAAACTCATGTTTTGTTCAGTTTTATTCTATAGTAAGTTGTCGTAATTATTAACGAGAAAATATACAAGATTTTTTTTACTTAATTCATATGTGTATGTGCTTTTTCTAGACGATAATACAATTCAAAGATCATAATATATTAAACTTCAACCCACCCTTTTTGTTCTCATACATATTTTTTATCTTAAAACGAATATTTTAAACTGTAATAATTAATCTGATACTACACTAATTTTTGTTATATTTTAAATATATAAAAAAAAGATTTGAGTTTTTGTCACGATAATTTGTTTTCCAATTTATCATACTTAAACATTTCAACTTGTTTCCATTCTTTTATAAATCAAGCCAATGTTTTGTTTTTCTAATTTAATTCAAACAACAAGACGATAATAACCTCTGACATAAGTAACAAATAACATATCACTGGCCAAAGTTATTTTCGTTTAAAAAAAATGTAACAAAACATCACACAAGTCATTGTAAATTTGAACAAAAAAAATTATATGAAGCAGATTTTAAAAAAAATTACTAAAATAAAAACATTAAAAATTTTAGAAGAAATTGAAAATATAATCAGAATAAAAAAATGGTTAAACCTAAAAAAAGAATTGATGACTACCAAGTGTTGAAAAAAGAACACGTCCAGAAAGTACAAATGCAAGTCAAAGATAACGTGCGCACTTACGTCTTATCCTCATGTATATGTTGACAACTTATACAACTCTATTGATCATTGCATCAACATTTCAAAGAGAATTTATGTGTTAATAATTAACAATATCTAACGCACTCCCTTACATCATATATCATTGGACATCGACAATTGTGACTTTGTTCCTTTCACCCGAAATCTATAAATACACAACTCAATCTAAATTAACACCATCAAAGTTAAGCAGAACAAAGAGAGCAACCAGAGAAAAAGCATCAGAGAAAGAAAAAGTATCAGACATATAAGTTCACACAAAAATGGGTGAAAGTAATCATGTCATCCCTCTTCTTACACCTCACAGGATGGGGAAATTCAACATTTCCCACAGGTACTTTTTTACTTGCTTCTCAGAAACATGCAAATACATTGACATTTAAGTTACTTCAACTTCAATTCATTTGAATTTTCAGAATCGTTATGGCACCACTATATAGAGCAAGAGCTTACAATAATGTTCCTCAGCCACATGCTATCCTATATTACTCTCAAAGAGCTACCAAGGGTGGTCTTCTCATTACTGAAGCTACCAGTATTTCACCCTCTTCTAAATAGTACGTAATTTCCATTTTCATTTACTACATATCTCATAAGTCTGATATTTTATTATTTTCTGTTGTGTTCAAAATTCATCTCATTTGATGATACTTGTCATTTGCATATATAGCCCAAACTCACCTGGTATATGGTCAAGAGAGCAAATTGAAGCATGGAAACCCGTTGTGGATGCTGTTCATGCCAAAGGTGGAATATTCTTCTGTCAGATTGTTCATGTTGGAAGGGCTTCAGAGGAAGGTACGTATATAATTAACTTTCCTCTATTATTTCTGCTTTACATTACAATTTCTTGTTAGAATATAATCAATAAGATATTCATTCATTTTTTATGCACTCAGATGGGGAAGCTCCAGTTTCATCAACCAACAAGCCATTAAAATCTGGTAATGGCATGCAACCAAGAGCGTTAGAGACAGATGAAATTCCTTCTATTATCAATGACTTCAGAATTGCTGCAAGGAATGCCATGGAAGCAGGTATAATGAGTATAAATAACACATGAATTGAGTTGAGTTCCATACAAATACTATAATCATGAAGGTCTTGTTCAGTTTCTAAGCACAAGTAGTACTGGTACAGGGTTTGATGGAGTTGAGATTCATGGAGCACATGGTTTTCTGATAGACCAGTTTTTGAAAGACCAAGTTAACGACAGAAGAGACAGGTATGGTGGATCATTGGAGAATCGCTGTCGCTTTGCATTAGAAGTTGTTGAAGCTGTTGTTGAAGAAATAGGAGCAGACAGACTTGGAGTGAGACTATCACCCTTTTCAGATTACAATGAATGTGTTGATTCCAAGCCTCAAGAACTGGGTCTCTACATGGCCCAATCTCTGAACAAACATGGTGTGGTGTACTTGCACATGGTTGAGCCAAGATGGAACATTTCTGGGGAGAATGTGGAAAGCCCTTACACTCTTGAACCAATGAAGAAGGCCTTTAATGGCACTTTCATTGTTGCAGGAGGCTATAACAGAGAAGAAGGGAACAAAGCTGTGACTGAGAACTACACAGATCTTGTTGCTTATGGTCGTTTGTTTTTGGCTAATCCAGATTTGCCTAAGAGATTTGAGGTTGATGCACCACTCAACAAATACAACAGAGACACCTTTTACACTCAAGATCCGATTGTTGGTTACACCGACTACCCTTATCTTGAAGCCACTGCTTAATAAGGTTATCACATCAAATATAAGTCAGGGTTTACTTTGTGGTTGAAGATTCGATGTTCAAATAATGTTGTTGATTAATCTGTATTTGCAGGTTTTCATCCAATAATAAAATGTAAGAGAATAGTCAAGTACTTAATCTTATAAATTTGCTATAAACTATCATTTTCTGACAAGTAAAAAACTATAAATCTATACTCTCACTTTCCCAGCCTCAGAAAGTGGCAAACTGTCAGAAAAGGTGTAAATTTGAAGACTTAACGCATTCCCTAACAAGCACTGAATTTTTAGTATAAAAACTTATTTGAAAATTCTCAAATAATTTTACCTTGTCTTTAATAACCCAACAAGAATCTTAGGGGAAAAGTAGCATGTACATAGCCTACTAGTATGGTTCTATTTACAGTAAGATCAGTAGGAAAAACTTTTTCGAGTCTCTTTCCCTTTCTTTTTTCTTTTCTCTCTTTCCTTAATCCGAACAAGTAAGTTGTTCATCAGCAAATATCCTTCTCTCCTCAAGTGCAAGTCTCTTGTGTAGTCGCCCTTGGTGACTAATAAATTCCAAAAACAAATCCCTCATATCACTAGCTCTCTTGAATTCTTCAGTTCCTGAGTGCAGAACCTTCAAATAGTTGCTTGCTCCACTCTTTCCTTTTCGTGATATACTCTGCCGATATAAAATCATTAAGCCAACAAGTGAAGAAACATGTCGAGAACTGCCATGGGTTACTATTAAGGATTCTAAAAATGGTGTGCAACTACTGTTGCACTAGTACTCTGCCACCTTGCTAACAATATCAGGGATCACAATTAGGGATGACCAAGTAGATCAAGACCTATGGATTGGCCTGTCAGCCCGTCTAAAACCATAGTGTAACATCGAAAAGAACCATAACCATATCTTTTCACTGCATTAGTGACTATAATTTAATTATATTTCTAATCGACGTAAGATGTTGAATTTATTACAAGTGATTCAATAAGATACCTTTGATATACGCCCCAATGTTCCTAATGATGATTTAATTTCTTTTAGTCCCACTAACTTTTCAAGTATCACCCATGGCCTGGAAAAAAATAGTGAAGAGATTAATTCTAAAATAGTAAAAGTAAATACAAAATATTAATATATTCAGAATTTTGTAGGCATTGTAGTTAAAGAATTAACAAGCCCTGTTTCAACATTTGGAGATTCACACAGACATTTACTTTTCACAATTGAACCAACAATGAAAATTGATTGCTTATAGCTGCAAACATCATATTTAAGAAGTATACATACAGAATACCTGCCACTTGAAGCCGTTAACTTATGATGAAGTTGGGTTCATTCAGAAAGCCACACATCTCTTGAAACTCTTTTTCAGAATCCAATATATAATGGCTCCCTGGTATATACCTCCGATGACAAATTTGGAAAAATTAACACTCTAGCTGATATTGAAGTATGCCTTTGCAAGAACAGTGTAACTGTAAATGGACATAATTATCCATCGATATTTGGAATCAGTATCATAAACGCATTTTTTGTTCCTTCAAGATTCTGATCTTCAATGTCATCACAACTGACTATAAATCAAAGAAAATAACTGACTATAAACCAAATAAAAGAAGAAATTCGAAACCAAATTATTAAGAAGTGGACTTTAAACCTTATTCAAACCCATAAAACCGACTTGTAAAGTGAGGTTTGCATCTATTTACATATTCTAAATTGGTCTTATCTTTGGTCGATGTGAGACTTCTAACACAAATAAAACTGTGTAAAATTTAGAAGATATTCCAATCTCTTTAGACATACGAACATGTATAATGGTAGAGAAAAATTGAAACATAAGAATGTCGAATTAGCATTTAACAATGTCAAACAAGGTCTCCCAAGGATTTGAATCATTTAAATATAAAATTTAAAGCAGGACAGTAAGATCCCAAACTATAAGTATTTAAAGAGAGGTACAAAAAATTAAATAAGGATTCACAAGAAATACATTTCCCTGTCAGAAAAAACAAACATGGCTTACATTTTAAGTAGGAAGAGGCAGATAAACACAAAACTAGGAATGTCATATGTTCATAATTCATGACCGTAGAAATGGATATAGATTACTATACATTTTAAGTAGGAAGAGACAGATAAACACAAACCTAGGAATGTCATATTGTTCATAATTCATGACCATAGAAATAGATATAGATTACTGCAGACGTAAAGTGAGAAAAGAGAAAAAAAATGAAACAATGTTGCATTTGTATAAAGAAATTCATCAGGTTGAGAATTGTAGCAGACTCTTTGACAAAGACCTAAGATAGTGCACAAGTAAAGAGCAAAGAAAATTTAAATTAAAGAAAGTGAAGAAGATCAGATACACAAACAACCTAAATGAATAAAAACACAAGTTGTCAAGAATAGATAGATTACATTTTTCATTTCAAACCTAATAACAATCATTCCATTTAAGTTGTCTACAATCTAACCATAAAATAAATAGGCCAAGAGTTAATTTTTTAACCATATTATGAGTTGTATTGTAGTTCTAACAATTTTACAATGGCAATGTGACAATGTGAAATTTACTTAAACACAGTCTTACATGTAACCAGTCATGTACAATTTGACACAATTTTGCACGCCTAGTAAGTAAAATCATATGATCCTAAATGTTGATCTGTAATTTTGACAGTTTATGATTTAGCCCTGACAGAACTAGACGGACACTCATACGAGGAGATCCATAAAAATATCTGGAAAACATGAAATGGATTTTGAAGCAAAACCCGGTGAGTCAAACCTAATTCTACTCTTACACAGAAACAAACCATCATGTAAAAATACTTTGGCAGCAGACTTCTTAGCATGTCGTTTTTTCTGTTGAGTTATATGATGTAAGATATCATGTCAGGCTCTGAAAATACATTCAACAAGTTAGTGGAAAGTATCCATGATTACATAAAAGAAAAAAATAACATTTAGTATTTGCCTTTTCTATTAGTTCAAAATAACCAATCCCACAAGTAGTGCCTAAGCTTCTGTCCCCTTCTGGTGTCATTTCCATGCTAGAAACTCCCTTTAATGCTGAAACAGAAGGAAAACAAATCGATTTTCCCCTTTGCCATCTCCAGAAACGAAATCAATACAGGATCTAACTCTCCTTCAGATTGAACTATGCATATATCTTCAATTGTTGTAGCAGTTAGATTTCCCTCTTTTGGCCCACTCAACCAGAAAAGTATGAAGGTGCACAAGCATGATTTCTCTTTTTCTGTCAAAGAATGTTTTATTCGGTTCACCTCTGAAGGATACACAGGAAACAATTTAATTTTATTAAGAATGTAAAAGTTCATTGCATTATTCTCCCCAAACTAAGTAAGAAACCATCACCTTTCTATTTCATTGAATTTAGAATGTAGGACTCACTCAATTATCATTTCAACTTATATAACCTTCTCATAAACGTGGAAAGAATCATACATTACTGTACTGTATGTCCAATCGGTCAATCGGCCAAAGTTGAAGAAGTTATAAATGAAAGGCCAGCGGTCGAACAGCGAATCGATTCTGTTGATCAGCTACATAGCACTGGTAAAGGACCATCGGTCGAACGGATGACAAATAAACTATAAGACCATCGGCCAAACGGTTGAACATATGAGTCACGACCTAGTCGTGTTCATATCCATCGGTCCATCGGTAACACCTAGTCGAGCGACAAGGACCCCAAATGGCACATCGGTTGATCGGACAACCAGAACATACGTGACCATCAGCAAATCAACCATCGGTCGATCAATCCCTTTAGACTTGTGTACTCCTTCGCATGTGTCTGTCGGTCGGCCAGACGTACATGAATGGTTTACTTACTAAAAACAGTATAACTAACCCAGCCAAGCGGCCATCGGTCGCACTACCAGACATTCAATCAATCGAGTTAATTAACGTTAAACAAGTCAATAATCTTGATTAAAGGATCATTGGGCCGTGATTAAGGAACTCTAATCACAGGCCCACACAGAAAACTATAAATAGGGCCCAAAGGTAGGTTGGTAAGGATCTGAATTTCGCATTTACTGCAGCAGAGATATTGATACACCGATCGGTCCTTTATTGACTTAAGCATTGGAGTACTTTAGACAGGTACCCCGATCGTCATCCCAACCGATCGAGCTAAGGATTGGATTTCGCTGAAGTTACTGGTGAGGAGAAGGGCAGCGCAAGTGGGAGAGGTTCTTCTAGTAGGCTCTTGGTCCCTACCCCGAAACATTTTGGCGCCCACCATGGGGCCCGAGCGGTCTTCTTTGAGAACATACCCCTATGGTGACCACGAGGAACTGAAACAGCAACATAGACGGAGGAAGAATGGCAGATGATCAAGCGGACACTAGAGAGATGATAAGGGTGATGCAGCAGAGGATGGATGAGATGCAGAGGAACTACGAAGTGCAAATGCAGATTTTGCGCGAGGAGAACGCCACCCTAAGGCGGAAGGAAGAAGGAATCCCGTCGACACCTACTGTACCCGATCCAAACAGGTTAAGTCGGGTGCAGCAGCACCGGGGTGCCGAACGAGTGGAGAGTCGACCTCCACTAACCGGGCACGAGCAATCGCAGCCAGCTCGGGTCGAAAGGACGCAGGCTTCAAGGGGAAATCCGTCGCACACGATGGCGGAGAGCTCGGGAGCGAACGATGGGGGTCGCCCATGCCGTCAACCGATCCCTGCATCGGGATTCTCCCCCTTCACATCGTACATTCTGGAGACGCCGTTGCCGGACAAGTGGAAAATCCCAACTTTCGATAAGTACGATGGCACGACCAACCCGGACAATCACATGCGGGTCTTTATGCATCAGATGATGTTCCACGCCGTCAGCGACCCCATCTGGTGCCGAGTCTTCTCAACTTCGTTGACTGGGGAGGCGTTGGAATGGTTCTCCGAGCTGTCGCCCGGTAGTATTGACTCTTTTGCCACCTTGAAGGCAAGGTTCAGCACACAGTTCGCGCCCCTGAGACCGGCCATTTTGACGGTCGACAATCTGGTGAACATCCGACAGGAAGATGGGGAATCGCTGAGGAGTTATCTTGATCGGTATAATCGCATGTCGGTCAAGATAAAGGATCTCAGCGACGAGATCGCGCGACATCACTTCTCATATGGGCTCCAGCCGGGAGTTTTCGCGGACAAGATAAGCCGAAAGAAGCCGAAGACGATGGAGGAGATGAGGGAACGACCAAGTTCATACAAATGGAAGATATGCAGGAGTTCCGGGTGAAGAAGAGGGAGAAGGAGGATGCTGCACTCCCAAAGCCGATCGCGCCTAGGCCGGGCAAACCCGTAGCCCGACCCAGCGAAAGGAAGCCACCGAAGTTCACAACTTACACTCCCCTGGCTGTTCCCCGAGCCAGGATTCTGCAAGAGGCCTTCAGTGCCGATTCGCTCCCTGCAGTTAGGAAGAAGCCCCCGCCACCCGATGCCGACGGCAGTAAACACTGCCAGTACCATCGGACGATCGGGCATACCACCGAAGAATGCCACACGCTCCGTGACAAGATAGAAGAGCTCATTCGGCAGGGGCACTTGAAGAAATACATTCGACAAGATCGTCCCCCGCAGAGTCCAGCGAGGAACAGAAGCCCGATGAGGAGAGCCCCCCGGCCCGATATGAGAAGAAGAGAGAGCCCGAGCGCGAGAAACGAAGGAGAGGGCCATCCCGGTCACATCGGAGTCCAAGGAGGAGCCGCAGTCGGAGCCACGATAGACACCTTAGGGGTTATATCAATACCATATCCGGAGGGTTTGCCAGAGGAGGATCGAGCTCAGCGGCTCGAAAGAGGCATGTGCGGGCGTTGAAGTCGGTTCATCTGGTCGAGAAGAAGATCCGCTCGATGCCTCCCATCACGTTTACGGATGACGACTTCAAGGCGCCCGATCCCGATCATGATGACCCGATGGTTATCTCGATAGAGGTGGCCGAGGATGGGATCGGGAAGGTGTTGGTCGACCAGGGAAGCTCTGTTAACATCCTATACTGGAAGACTTTCCAGAAGATGAACCTCTCCGAGGACCTGATTGTCCCATACAATGAGCAGATAGTCGGTTTTTCGGGCGAGCGGGTGGACACGAGGGGCTATGTGGATCTTCGTACGAGGATCGGCTCAAGGAAGGACGGCCAAGAGGTAAGGGCTAGATTCCTTTTGGTTGAAGCTAACACCTCGTACAATGTATTGCTAGGGAGACCCTGTTTGAACGCCTTCGGAGCGATCGTATCTACCCTGCACCTGGCCATGAAGTTCCCGTCGGACAAGGGGACAATTTGCACGGTGCACGCGGATCAACAAGTCGCCAGGCAATGCTATGCCGCGGGATTGAGGATTAGTCCTTATAGCCGCCCGCGGAAACAGCATCGTTCGGAAGTAGCAATGACAGACCTGGATCCCCGAACAAACACAGAGGATCGGCTGCAACCAGAAGGAGAAACTAAGGAGATCCTGATCGGGAACCAACCTGGACAAGTCACCAAAATCGGGGGAGCCCTGAGCGCCGAAGAAGAGGGGCTCCTTAGGGCAGTGATCTTTGAGAACAAAGATCTCTTCGCATGGTCGAGCGCAGATATGCCCGGCGTCCATCCAGATGTGATGTCCCATAAGTTGGCCATCTTCCGAGAAGCTCGCCCGGTCGCTCAGAAGAAGAGAAAAATGGGAGAGGAGCAGAGGAGAGCGGTCGAGGAGGAAGTCAGGAAGCTTGAAGGAGCTGGTTTCATCAAAGAGATCAAATACACTACGTGGTTAGCAAACGTGGTCATGGTGAAGAAGACGAGCGGGAAGTGGAGAATGTGCACAGACTTCACGGATCTCAACAAAGCCTGTCCGAAGGATGCATACCCGCTGCCCAGCATCGATCGGCTAGTAGATGGAGTCTCAGGGCACAACTTCTTGAGTTTCCTGGATGCCTACTCTGGGTACAACCAGATCCCCATGTATGGCCCGGACAGATCTAAAACGGCGTTCATCACCGACCGAGCAAACTTCTGCTACGAGGTCATGCCGTTCGGCCTAAAAAACGCAGGGGCAACGTATCAGAGGCTGATGGACCGGGTCTTCAGGGAGCAGATCGGTCGGTCTATGGAGGTGTATGTTGACGACATGGTCGTAAAGTCCCAAACAACCGACGATCATGCACGCGATCTCAGGGAGGTCTTCCACCAGGTGCGCAAGTACAATATGCGTCTCAACCCTGAGAAGTGTGTCTTCGGGGTGCCGGCAGGGAAATTCCTGGGCTTCATGCTGACTGCCCGAGGCATAGAGGCAAACCCGGACAAGTGCGCCGTTATTGTCGAGATGAGAAGTCCAAAAAACCTGAAAGAAGTCCAACGGTTGATGGGGCGACTAACCTCTCTGGCACGTTTCTTACCCAGGCTGACGGAGAAGGTTAGGCCGATACTGAAGATCATGAAGAAGCAAACTGCAGAGAAATGGGACGATCAGTGTGAGGTGGCGTTTCGAAAGATAAAGGAGATGATCAGTAGTCCTCCCATAATGTGCCGACCGGTAGAAGGATTGCCTCTGCAATTGTACCTGTCAGTATCGGACGACTCAATTAGTGCAGCCTTAGTACAGGAAGCCTCGGAGCAGCGGCCCGTTTACTTCATCAGTCGAGTATTGCAGAGCGCAGAAACGAGGTATCAGCTGATAGAGAAGATAGCCTTGGCGCTGTTGACGGCCACACGTCGATTGCGCCAATACTTCCAGAGTCACCAAGTGATTGTCCGCACCGATCATTCCATTGCCAAAATACTCCGGAAGCCCGACTTAGCTAGTAGAATGATCGCCTGGTCGGTCGAGTTATCCGAATTTGGTCTCAAGTACGAACCTAGAGGATCCGTCAAAGGACAACATTTGGCCGACTTTGCAGCTGAGCTCCAAGGATCAATCCCCCTATCGGAACATATGTGGACTCTCTTCGTCGATGGGTCATCAGATAAGCGTAATGCTAGAGCAGGGATCGTCATCGAAGGACCGAACGGCTTCACGGTAGAGCACTCCTTGCAGTTCAAGATCGAAGGACCGAACGGCTTCACGGTAGAGCACTCCTTGCAGTTCAAGTTTAAAGCCTCAAATAATCAAGCAGAATATGAAGCGCTGATCGCCGGGCTAAGGCTAGCAAAAGACTTAGGAGCGGCGAAGTTAAAATGCAACACCGATTCGAAACTGGTGGTAGGACAAGTACTGGGAGAGTATCAGGTCAAGGATGATTTGTTACTCCAGTACTATCATAAAGTAATCGAAGCCATGAAGGAATTCGGAGAGGTTACCATCCATCACATCCTCCGAGCGGAAAACGCCAGAGCCGATAGGCTATCTAAGCTGGCAGAAGGAAAAGAGAAGGGCCAATTGAAGACAATCATCAGGCAAACCCTGATGAGACCCTCAGCGGGGGAATGCGTAGCAACAGATCGATCGACAGATTGGATTGAGGAGGTGCGAGAACTCTTAAAGAGATGCGAGGCCGGAGAAGAGATCAGACCGACGGAGAGACGGCGAGCACTCCGGTTCGTGGTCATCGGAGAAGATCTGTATAAGAGAGGTTTCACAGCACCGCTCCTCAAGTGCCTGTCGGCAGACGAAGCTGAGTACGTTATGAACGAGGTCCATAACGGTATTTGTGGAATGCACACCGGTCGGAGGACGATGAAAGCGAGGATACTCAGGGCAGGCTATTTTTGGCCGACCATGGAACAGGACTGCGAAAGCATGATACGCAAGTGCGGAGGATGCCAAGTTCATGGAAATGATGTAAAGAGGGCCCCGACCGAGCTACATGCCCTAACAGCCCCTTGGCCGTTCGCTCAATGGGGGATGGACATCGTCGGACCCTTCCCGGTTGGCCGAGTGCAGAAGAAATTCATACTCGTAGCAGTGGACTATTTCACCAAATGGGTCGAAGCGGAGGCTTTGGCTAATATCACCGCTCGGCAAGTTCACTCCTTCGTCTAGCGCAACATCATATGCCGCTTTGGCCTCCCCCACACGATCATCACCGACAACGGCCGTCAGTTTATCGACAAGAAGCTGAAGGACTTCTATAAGCAAGTGGGGATACGGCACGTGACCAGCTCGGTCGAGCATCCCCAGACCAATGGCCAGGCTGAGGCCATGAACAAGGTTATAGTGGCTGAGTTGAAGAAAAGGTTGGGAGAAGCCAAAGGAGCATGGGTTGACGAGCTGTCACAAGTCCTTTGGGCCTATCGGTGCACGCCGCACGGGACTACGGGGGAATCTCCTTTCAACCTGACATATGGTACAGACGCCATGCTGCCAGTCGAGGTAGGGGAGCCGACTCTTCGGCGGGAAATGCAAGATCTCGAGGTGAATTGTGGACGCCTGCGCGAGGAATTAGACTGGACGACCGAACGAAGAGAGCGAGCAGCCGTGCGAGCCGAAGCATGCAAGAGAATGGTGGCTAGAATGTATAACACGAAGGTCAAACCAAGAAGCTTCATCAGAGGAGACCTGGTATGGAGGAAGACCAATGAAGCGCGCAAAAAGTCAGCGCAAGGAAAGCTAGCACCTAACTGGGAGGGCCCGTTCCGCGTGACCGAGAGCTTGCAGAACGGAGCCTATCGGCTGGAGTACCTGAGCGGCAAAGAAATACCCAACACGTGGAACGCGTCGCACCTCAAAATGTATTATAGTTGACTATGAATAAAATGAGCGTTTCATGCAACTTCATCTAACAATCTGACCGACGGGGCTCCCTACGGGACCCGAGCAAAGCCTGACCGATCGAGAAAGGGACTTCCAAGAGGAAGTCCCGCTCTGTCAGCACCGATCCTAGCGATCTAATTAACCCTATGGGTAAATGAGTGACACGAGCTGTCTTAGCCGGTCGAGGTATCACACGAACAATCTAAACTAAAATTGAACGCGCCAAGGTCAACCCTTCGGGACAAATAATCGAGAGAACTTCGCAAAAAACTTGAAAATTGTGTGCCGATCATCCGGCTAGTTAGCCGATATCAGGCGCAGCTAAACAGAACTAACAAGTTAAACAACCATACGGCCGATCGCCAACGCGAAGAATTATAAACGAAGTATGGCCGATCGCCAGCGCGAAGCAATAAACACACGAAAATAAAGAAGAGCTAGTAGACGAAATAAAAAGGCATCTAAATATTTACGCAAGTGTTTGTCAAAAAATAACCTAATAACCGATCGAACGCGATCCACCAAATTGTCGATCGGGCTCGATCGGTTATATCAAAATATACAATTGAAAATAAATATAAATCAATGTTCTGCAGGAGGATCATTGACCTCGTCCAACCGATCAAATACCCTCTCGATTTTCCCATCGACCACCCCCATATGCACGTCGAACCGGTCGGGAGAGCATTTGTAGTAAAAGACCGCCAGATCGACGGCACTCTGGAAGCCCGCCTCATATTGAGCAAATACTTGCTCATCGGCCACTCGCAGCTCGGCCTGGAACTCCTTCGCCTTCTTCTGCCAATCTGAGGCTGATCCTGCGGCAGCCAAGTGCTCCAACGTCAGATCGTCGAAGCGTCGCTGGAGCTTGCGAAGTTCCTCCGCAGCTTCACCAGCCTTCACCTGTTCTGCCTTTGCCCGATCATCGGCAGCCTTCAACAGACCGGCACATTTAGCATGTTCGGCCTTAATGTCGTTCAATCTGTCAAACTGAGCCTTTAGATCCGACGCCGACGCCTTCACTTCATTGAGCTCCGTCTTTGCCGCCGCGAGCTCCTTTTCCAAGCCCTCCATCCTGCTCCGGTCGGGGCGAGGAAACTTGGTGTAGATGGCAGCAAGCCTAAGGGTCAGCTCCCCGGCGGTTCGAAGGGCCTCCTCTTCGGACACATCTTTGAGCATGTCCGTCACCCGAGGTCCCAGCTGAAAGGAGACCTCTTCGTCAAGTCGGACGTCGCCGCCAAGGAGGACGTCAGCCAGCGTTCCAGATGCCTCTCCTTTCTTGTGTTTCTTGGACGCCCAACCAACGGGAGAGTCATCTCTCTTGGACTTCTTTCCCTTGTCTGCCGCAGCAGCAGCGCCGGAACCGGGAGGCTTCACAATGAAGCGAGGCCTGGAGACGACACCCGAAGCCCCGGTCGGGGCGGTGGTGGCAAGGACTCGATCGGTTGAAGGGGCGGCGGGAACACTCTGGAGAGGCGCCACCTCCTCAGCAACATCTTCTTCCCTTCGTCGACTCTTGGCGCGAGCCAGAAACTCGGCGTTAGAAACGGTCGTCCGGGCCATAATATCTACGAAACAAAAAGAAGATAAGTTAACTACAATCAAAGTAACGATCGGGAAGATTAGAACAACTAACCATAAACCGCCCTCGGCAAATCCGGGGAGCGGAGGCATTGAATCAGCGATCGCGGGGGGATCTTGTCGGGCAGGGTCTTGAGGACGGCCAGGTCAGCCCGTTCGGCAGGGGTCAACCGCTCTTCAGCCCAGGCATCAGTAGGAGGGGGGAACGCCGTCCAGTACAACGGAAATTTCGGACGATTCTGCTCATCGAAAATATATCTCCTCCCCTTACCAGGAATCGCGACCTTAAAAAAGCCGGTCTTGAAACCCTTGTAGGAGGCGAGATAGAGGGTAAGCAAGCTCTTGTTCGCCCCGAGGAAGGAAACCCAACCTTTCGACGCCGTCGGTCGAGTCTTGTAGAAATGAAAGAACAAAGGCATGGTTGGTGTCAGGCCGGCCGCCCGGCATAGAACGTCGAACGCTTGCATAGACGCCCAGGTGTTCGGGTGTATCTGAGTCGGTGCGCATTGGATCTGACGGAGGACTGCCATCTGCAATCGGCAAACGGCACGGTCAAACCCAAATCATGGAAGAGGCAGGCGTACA
This sequence comes from Vigna unguiculata, assembly GCF_004118075.2. NCBI lineage: Eukaryota > Viridiplantae > Streptophyta > Magnoliopsida > Fabales > Fabaceae > Vigna > Vigna unguiculata. The sequence continues at coordinate 3,162,716 of NC_040289.1, read as the reverse complement.
CATAGAAGAAATCTAGCCTCGCCTCTCCCTTCCCATGGCACACTCTCTCGTTGCCGGCACATACTTTGACTCGAAGAAGTCCATCCTCTACCTCGTCGCTAAAAATCTTGGTCCGCTCGACCAGATCCCCCAGGTCGTTGCCCCATCGAAACCTTGTCGCATGTGTGCGCGGCTCATAAGGGGCCCAGTCATATCCTGGTATCTCCGGCAAATTGGCTTGCTCCCCCTCGTCGCGAACGTCGATGCCTATGACGTCCCCGCTCTCGTCAGAAGCAGCGACCTGCTCCACCGCCTCAGCGACCGGTGGCTCGGCCTCAGAGCTGCCACTTAGGAGGATAGGGGAACTTGTTGCGCTCGACACTCCCCCGAGCGAAGTCCCCGAGTCGGACGAACTAAACAAGGCGGAAACCGACCCGCCGCCCCCAGACGTCCCGACCGCCCCACCCGACAAACCATCTGAACTCGATGCGCTGGAAGACATTTTTTACCTGCAAATAGAAGAAAACGATCGGAGGCTCGGCTAGAAAGAGAAAGGAAAACGTGAAAATAACGACAGCCACACAAACCTATTTATAGGGGGGACCATGTGACACGTGGCAGTCCCAGAACCCTACGATCACACTCAGATCAACGGTCCACACTCCGCGACGCTTCAAATCATAACTGCCAGGCACGATCTACGATGCAAGATAACCGTTGAGACATGCAGGCGGCCAATCGGCACAACGGCTCTGCTAAACCTCCTCGCTTCTTCCCCATCGCTCGAGGCTTAGGGGGCTTGTGTACTGTATGTCCAATCGGTCAATCGGCCAAAGTTGAAGAAGTTATAAATGAAAGGCCAGCGGTCGAACAGCGAATCGATTCTGTCGATCAGCTACATAACATTGGTAAAGGACCATCGGTCGAACGAATGACAAATAAACTATAAGACCATCGGCCAAACGGTTGAACATATGAGTCACGACCTAGTCGTGTTCATATCCATCGGTCCATCGGTAACACCTAGTCGAGCGACAAGGACCCCAAATGGCACATCGGTCGATCGGACAACCAGAACATACGTGACCATCAGCAAATCAACCATCGGTCGATCAATCCCTTTAGACTTGTGTACTCCTTCGCATGTGTCTGTCGGTCGGCCAGACGTACATGAATGGTTTACTTACTAAAAACAGTATAACTAACCCAGCCAAGCGGCCATCGGTCGCACTACCAGACAGTCAATCAATCGAGTTAATTAACGTTAAACAAGTCAATAATCTTGATTAAAGGATCATTGGGCTGTGATTAAGGAACCCTAATCATAGGCCCACACAGAAAACTATAAATAGGGCCCAAAGGTAGGTTGGTAAGGATCTAAATTTCGCATTTACTGCAGCAGAGATATTGATACACCGATCGGTCCTTTATTGACTTAAGCATTGGAGTACTTTAGACAGGTACCCCGATCGTCATCCCAACCGATCGAGCTAAGGATTGGATTTCGCTGAAGTTACTGGTGAGGAGAAGGGCAGCGCAAGTGGGAGAGGTTCTTCTAGTAGGCTCTTGGTCCCTACCCCAAAACAATTACTATTTGCTCAAATGAGCAAAGATGAGTCTTTTCCATATGAAAATCCCAACATGCTATTTTAAAAAGGGAACCTTCAAGATGATGTGATAATAAATTATTCTTACCAAACAATAAGAGAAATGCAACAAGAAATACATTTTTTTAGGTATTTCTTAACTCATATTAACAAAATCTATAAAAGACTTAACACTTCTACAAAATATCTTTCAGAAAAGTGGAACCAAATTCTATGATGATGGATCGATATTGGATAGAAAAACTACTAATAATAAAACTTCTCTTTTACTTTTTATCAGACTATTTTAGTAAGCAAATTCTGATTCTGTTTCTTAGATAAATGTTTTTAAAATATATATATATATATATATATATATATATATATATATATATATATATATATATATATATATATATATATATATATATATATACAGAAAACAATTAAATTAAAAAAAAATTGCTCACATTCTTTAAACAAATTACCCACCTTATATCATATTATCATATACGAGCTTAAACCAAACAGACCCTATATTTCACAAGACGTAAAATACACGTAGGAGTGGTAGTGGAGACTAACCCCATCCACGACGGCGTCATAGAAGCGAAGGTCATGGTCGGTGAAGTGCTGACACGCGCAGACCCTGGTTCCTTTAGCGACTGAAACACACTCAGCTGTCTTGAAGCTGTTTAGACAGAGGTCTGAAGCGACTCTGGAAATGATGAAGCTGCTCACATTCTCCAAACTGAGAGGCTTCAAATGCATAGTAGCATTCTCCGGGGAAGTCGAAGCACCACACTCTCAGCATCTCTTCCTCTAACGAAACATGCGTCATGTACCACGCGTCGTCTCTGTAGCTTCTAAGTTCCATCGCGTAATCGTTTTCTTTCGCCATCACGCTTTCTGTCGCAGAATCCCGAGCAGTTTCTTAAGGGTGTGTTTTGCAGAGAGTGAGTAGAAAATTATATATTTGAATGAATAGCGATACTTTAACTCATATTTTAATCATTTTCCAAATATTATTTTATACTATTAAAATAATAAAAATTAAAAAATAATCAAAATTAATTAAAAGTGAATAAAAGAAAATACGTTAAATATTATTATTCATATTATCACACTTGTTACTTTATATCCAACTATTTTATAATCCTATTATAACATTACATTAAAAAATACTTTTGTTAATTTAAATATCCATATTTTAATAGAATAGGGGTTTTTTCCAATAAAATATAAAAATTCTTAGATGATGTTTCTTATTTTTGTAAACTCAATATTTACGTTTAATTTAACCCAATTTAATTCGATCCATCTCTACTTAAATAAGTCATGGTGAGAGTAAATGGTGGATTAAGTAATTCGATAAAAAGAGTTAAGTTTTGTTAGATTATATCCAAAATTAAAAGTATTATTTTATTAATTAATTAATATATTTAAAGACACGTGTTAGTATGATAAAAACAAAATATGGTTGGAAGTTATTTTGGTTGTAAAAATGAAAAAAAAAAGGAACAAGTCATGTGTTTTAATACTAAAAAACAAGTAATATAAATAAAAATTAATATTAGTAAATAGTAAGAAATTTGAAGAGTTAATTTGACTTTTATTATCATGTCTGGCATGAACGTTTTAGTCTTGGTATAGTGAAAATATTGTGTTAAAAAATATATAATATTATTATTCTTTCTAATATGAATTATTATATGAGAAATTTGCATTAATTTTAAAATAAAATATTAATTAAAAAGTGGATAAACATGATAAAATTACAAAATCATGTAGCGAAAACTAAATAGAGGGATAAAACAATATAATCATCTGAATAACATAAAAATAAAGTGATAGAAACTCAATTCAAAATTTTAAATTTTTTTAAATTTTTTCATACTTAACAAACCAAATATGTTTAATAAGTATTCAGTGAAATACTCAAATTTATCATGGACTTCAAATTTAATTAAGTTTACGATATATTGACTTTTTCAAAACAAAATATCTTATTTGGTTTTGAATCTTGTACCTAAGACTTGATTATTTTGATTTACATCTTCTTTAACCAAATATCGATAAGTATAAAATATAATATCAATGTTCATCTTTAGTTATGATATTTAGTTATAATAAATTGTTGTATGTTACGACTTTGTAACTTTTTTTTTATAATAATGTTACTTTAGAGACTTATCTGTGTCTTAAAAATTACATTATCACATTCACGAGTAAATTATCAAAGAATGATTTATAACTCATGCTACTACTATAATTATCATTAATTCATTAACGGATATTTATTTAAAAATTGAGTATAACCATGCAATTATATGATCATCATTCATATGGAGATAAGTGTTTAATGTTGTAATTCTTCAAACCATTTTCCTCTAGACCAATTCATTGAAATCACTTGTTCCATGTGATTGGGGTCAATTTTTTTGAAATTGAGATTATTCACTTCACTTAAAGTATTGAGAAAAAGAATGATACAATCTTAACATAATTATGACATGACATTAGTAAAGATGTATAGGTAAATTTTTAAAACCTCATAAGTTTCCGTGTAAATTTCTATTGTATTATAGAAACAAAAGACATATCCTATATAATTAAAAAAATTTAATTGTTTAAAATATTTTTATTTATTTTTACTATTGCATTTTTAGATACTCTGAATTTGTTTAGAATTATTAATTTATCTTTATCGAATATAGACTTTTTTTTAATGATTAAAAGATATTTCAACATCAAGTATGTTGAGATAGTATTGTAAAACAAAGTTAATCATTGTAATTTAGAGTTTTTTCGATTTTTTGTTTTTAAAAGTGTTTCCCAACATATAAAAAAAGATTTTATATTTAAGTTATTCCTATCCTCAGTTATTAAAATTATTGAATGTATTAAAAATTGTACATAAATTATATATTTTTTTACCTATTAGACTTTAGATTTATTTTATATTAGATAACAATATTTTTAAATTATAATATTTAAATCTTAATTGTGAATTTAAATAATATATATAGGATTAAATACGTTCTTGGTCCGTTAACTTTCAGTGAATTTTGAAATTAGTTCATTTTGAAACTTTGGACCAATTTAGTCCTTCATCTTTCGAAATTCGTGGATTTAGTCTTTTTAATAAAATTTTATTAAGTTTATTTGACATTTCAAACGCTTTCAGAATAGTATTTAACTTAACATTAAAACAAAAATGTGTCAAACAATATAAATAACTCAAATATAATCCTGAAATGCGTAGGAAACATCAAATAAACCTACCAAAATTTGATTAAAATGACTAAATCCACGTATTTCGAAAGATGAATGACTAAATTGGTCTAAAGTTTCGAAATGAACTAATTTTAAAATTCACAAAAAGTTAAAAGACCAAAAGTATATTTAACCAAAATATATATATATATATATATATATATATATATATATATATATATATATGGTATGTGTCTTACATGCAACTTTGGAAACCAAAAATGGTGATGAAAAAAAAATTATATAAGGGGTGTGTTTTGAAGCACAAAATGAAAACAAGATTACACTTTGTTTCACTCATGTGTCTCTTTTCTACACCATTTTGCATGCTTCATGCATTCAAACCCAGAAAAGATTATCCGAAATTATGACAAGTCACATTATTCTTTGTTTTGAAACACAAAATGGAAAAGATAAAAGAAAAAAACAAAAACAAAGGGTGAGGAAGAAACGTACACCGAGTAAAGAAGAGACAAAATTTGAAGTTTTCCTAGAATGCAAAAATAAACACGGAACAACTCAAGTTGCGGTCTCTCACAAGTTATGGGAAAAAGACAAATGCATGTTCTGTTTTTCAGAGAGACCTTCTGAATAATGGTGATAGAATGTTGTGAAAATTTGTGATACCACATTTATTCTATATACCTTCAAAACTCATAACAATACAATTCTTTAACAATTAATATTTTTATTATTTTTTATTTTTCCAAAAAAATAAATTAACAACTTTATATATATTTATATATAATTAATTGATTGAAAAATAATTATAATATAATAATATTCTAAGAATAATAATATAATAATAATAATTAATTTTTTTATTTACTCTTTTATTCACAGATATATTTTTTGCTATAAATAAGATTGTGAAGTGTTATATAAAGCATACGAGTCATCCAAATATTATTCCTTTTTTTTAAATTAAATCATTGGTGTATATTATATTATCAATAAAATAAAAATATGGTGTTTATTTGATCAAGAATGTAAAAATAGAAAGGGTTAAATATATTCCTTTTTTTTAAATTAAATCATTGATGTATATTATTTTATCAATAAAATAAAAATATGGTGTTTATTTGATCAAGAATGTAAAAATAGAAAGGGTTAAATATGTTTTTTGTCTCAAAACTTGTAGTGGAAATTAGAATTAGTCTATTTTTAAAACTTTGAACTAATTCAGTTCATCATCTTCAGAAATACGTGAACTTAGTCATTTTAATCAAAATTTGTTAAGTTTCTTTGACGTTCAAAAGTGTTTCTTAACTAACATTGAAACATGAAACACATTTGAAACGTTAAATAAACTTAACAAAATATTGTTAAAAAAACTAAATTCATACATTTCTAAAGTTGGAGAATTAAATTGGGTCAAAGTTTCAAAAAATGATTAATTCAAAATTTCACTAAAAGTTAAGGGACCAAAAATATATTCATATTTAACCCAAATATAAAATTTTTACTCTCTTAAAATAGTAACATTTAAAATTTTCTATAAAGAGTAATCAAGAAATATAACCGTTCATGTATTTTATTTTTTCAATCTAGTTAATGTATCTGTAGTTTTAGCTTTTAATTAAAGAATTAGTTTCCATTATAACATCTCAATTTAATAGGATTACCTTACCGATTATAGCATTACATAATTCATATAAATAGAACACAAACAAACTTAAGTATATAAGTTGTATTTCCAGTCCTTAGTAAGAAAAATCAAGTTGATCAAGCTTTTAAAATATAGTTTATCCTTCATCAACTAGGAAGATCTATACAATACGAAAATTTATATATCTAAACAACAACTACTCTCTATCAACTTTCAGAAGTTTCACTGTTGATCATCACTCTCACCTACACTATCATTTACTCACGTATAATATACAATCATACAAGGTGGACAAACCACAACACAACACATACAACAAGGTAAGCTAGAACAAATTTAAAACATACTACTAGTTTTAAACACTAAATTTTAATAAACATACACCATTTTACAAGTCAAACATCACACTCAAACATCAAATCTAAATCATATCTTACATACAAAGACCTTCATGGCTCTTTCACACCAAAATATACATTTGACTCGATCTCTAGAGGACTAGTGTATTTAGTAGAATTTGAGATCTTGTATTTGTCATTACTCATTCACTTTTCCCTCTCAAGAGCTGTAATTATATCATGTTTGCACCACTTCCTGATCCATTTATAGCTATATCATGTTCAGGTCGTTTCCCGATCCATAAAGTATTATAGAGTAAATATTATATTTGTGAGTTCAATCTCTTACACCAAAACTCCAAATAAGAAGCTCATTCGTCTTTCACAACTAAGTATCTCTCTACTCGAGTCCAATACTTAATAGAGTCTGAATAATCTTATTTTAATCTCTATTTTCAATACACTTCACACATCACCACACAAGGTAGTATTCTTACCTTAGGAATCGCTACATTCACATTTCACATGTTTCAAATCAAACCACAATGCAATTTACAAATATTTAAACTATATTCATCATTCACATGATTCATGCACCATCTTTCCCACATTAAAATCACTAATTATGATTTGATAAACACATGCATAATTATAGAATTTAAAACATAAAAATCATCAATCATAGAAAGGGGTGATCGATAGTGCTCATAGGCACCCAACGATTTAACTAATAAATAGGTGGGCCATATCATATTTTTGAACTTGTGATCCTATATTAAAGACCCGTTCGGCCTATCAGCTCATTGGGTCACAAAATGGGTTAGTCACGGGCCAGCCTGTGGCCTATTTTAACATATGAAAATGAAAGTGAAATCATGTGAAATGGGTTGGCCCATGACCCCTATATGAATTTCATATCCCAAATAGTCATCCAATTCCCATCCACTTCCAAATAAGTGGCCTCAATTACTTTTTTCAAGAATAAGTTAGTTGTGCTCTTAACATTGTATTTCCTATCCTTCTCACAAGCTCAATCCTAGCATCCTTCCTAACCAACTTGTGCAGTGGTGTGTTCAACACATCTTTTCTTTCCATCTTTGTTAAACAAAACTTTGTTCAACACAATCCTTTATGCTCCATGTTCAAAATGTCTTTGCCAATTAGGTATTCATTATCTTGGAGTGGATAATCAATCCTTTCAAGCCCATTTAACAAAAAAAGAAGAAGAAGAGGATGAGCTAGTTCGTCAGGCCATGACGAGTTACAGTTTCTAGCCCGTGTTGTGTTAACAAACTAGTCTGACCCGACCCATCTTCAATAGACCAGTTATAAGTTGAGTCGAAACAGGTTAGACTGACTCATTTTACCATTCTTATTTTTTACCACTCAACATACAACAAATAACCAAATGTTTAAGGTTCAAACAACAACAAAAAATCTACATAAATCAAATACTATGACCTCGTCAAATTCACATCCATATCATTTATATCCTAAAGAGTTATCAAAACTGAACAAAAAATTCCTATAATCTTAAACTAATCGAGATTCAAATTTATCCTTGAAGGACCACAAGCAAAACTATTAATTTTCATATATGCAAAACTTCTCCAAACTAACATATGTAAAAAAAACTTATCCTAAAAAAATTATCATTTGATATATTTACTTTGCTCCGAACTAGGTTGCCTAACTTATAAGAAAGGACAAATAGACAAATCAAGTAAATAAAAAATATTTTTAGAAAAATAATATTGTTTTTTGTAAAATAGAATTTAAACAGTTAACTTTTTTATTTATAAACTTTATATTTAAATATTAAAATATTTATATTTCATTTCGGTTAAATATAATACTTTTTATTTTTTAAATTTATTAGATTCTTATATATAACAGTTAAAAAAAACTTATTAAATATAAATACTGAAATAGTATATTCATATATTTCCAAAATAAAATAAAAGACTAATTTAACAAATTGAAATGCGGTACGAAAATAAATTTGATAAGAAAAAAACATAAACCATTAAAAAACACTTTTCTCTATAATAGCGACATAGGAAAGGAGGAGACAGCAAAATCCATCATACAGTATACAACGAATCTGTCACAAAGGGTCTAACCTGTAGGACACCTATACCTTTTAATCCAGTTTCTTTCTTCTTCTAGAAGATGAGAGATTTGATATCACTTATTATAAATAAGTTAATATAAAATATGAAAATAATTCAAAATATTAAAATAGTATATTGATAATTCTTTACTTATTTATTATTCTTATTAAACGTTTTAAAAAAATTAATTTAGCGTACATTATAAAATCAAGATAGGATAGAGGCAAATATAAATATATAAAAAGTAGTTTAATAACTGTTTTAGAAAAATATCGTTCAACCAAACAATTAAAAATTATTTTCTTCTTCTCTCACCTTTTATAAAAAAAGTTATACGTCCAGTAAAAGAAATCACTGGAATGATAGACAAAAAATATCATTTAAGAAAATATGGTACAATAACATTATAATATTTTATTGAAAATTTGTACTATGTCACTCTACAGAGAAAGAAATCTAACACAAACACCAACAAATATATATATATATATATATATATATATATATATATATATATATATATATATATATGTATGGAAAGTATTTTGAATTGAAATAAAAACAAATTGTGGTCAATAACCAATATAATATGTCATTTGTTCATAATCAATAATTCCAATCAATGATGTCAAACTTGTTGTACCTAGCTTGTTACCATCAGTTGTTACTCCAATAACAGACAACAATAGCTCATAGTGATGCCATTTGCCTTCTGCAAAATTGATTGCTATCACTGTAATTGATCAGGTTTCTTTTTCTCACCAAGGAATGGTTTGAACATCATTAATAATCCAACTGCTTCTACTATGTTCAAGACAAAGAACACCATATGTGTGCCTGCAGTTTTGTTAGAGCAAAATCTGTAAATCACTTTATGTTGTTGAATGTGAAAAGAAAGAGTTCTTCACATATAATATAAATTTAGACAAAGGGTTATCATCTGTCATATATAAAACAGAAACCAGCACAGATAAACTAGTTCAACATCATACCTGGGAGGAATGAAGAATCCATCCGCTTTTCTGACCAAGCTAATCTGCATTGATCATGATCATCAGAAAATTGGAGATGGAAACTATGTGCTTGAAAACATCCACCAATGAAACAAATAGTTAAATGCTAATGGATCATAGTGGATTCTGATCAAAACCTTCCACCATTCACTTAGAAATTATCAGAAGACTAAATATTGATATATCTGATAGATCCAACAAATAATAAATATCGTTAAGATATATTTTGGATAACTCAAAATTAAGAAGTAAAGTTTAAGCGTAACTCAAATTTATAAAAACGATTTATAATTTGAGATTTATACCTACTTATATACACTTATATACTTTATGCTTATCTTATAAAAGCTGAAGAAATCAGCGGAACACTCACACTGCACCACCTGTTGCAGGGCCAATAGCTTTGAACAGAGACATGCCTGTCATAGAAATGCCATTAGCAGCACCTCTTTGGTGTTGTTCCTGTTTCCCAAATTAACATGTTAAATATGTCACAATTGCATCAATAACCCGTCTCAACCATTGCATAGATTCAAAAATCAACAGAAAGTATCGAACATTTACCACTAATCGGTTTTGTTGAAGGAATAAACCGGTCACGATAGTGATCTAAATCCCATAAAAAAGAGTACAATCAGTCAAATATGTAACACACAGAAACTTTTCTGAATAAAAAAATAACTAATCTCCCGTTGTACAGCATGTATAATTAAGCTTTACAACCAAAAATATCTAATAAACGATTGAACAAATGAAGTGGTGAACTTACAGACAGAATATTCTTGAGAATTGAAGCAGTACTCAACCCTATGTATAGTGCTAAGCCTGAGAACAATGCAATGAAGGGGTAGCTTTGCAAAAGAGGTATGGATAACATCTGCATATGGAAAGAAACAAAGTAACAGGACACATTTCAAATAACAGAAAAAGGAAATGATGAAATGAAACAATTGCTACAATTACACTGAAACTCACAGCTGAAATGCGGGCACTACCAATAGCTCCACTTTTTCTTTGCACAAAAGGGTACAAGGCAAGTTGGTAAATTATAAGTGCAAGACCTGAAAATTAGAAAAAATAAGTAAAGATACAAAATCTCTCTATTAGGCAGTAGAAATACAAAAGATACTAAATGTTGTCACTGTCAAACCCAAATTACAATATTTTTTATCAGGAGTATAGGACTAGAGGAATAAATTTTTAAAAAAGATGTATTTAATCCCTCAGCTTTCACGAAAATAGTGCTTTAAACCCAAATACGTTGAATTTGTTTGACCTGTCAAATGCATTTCATGCTAGCATTTGACATTTGTATTATTCACACCATTTAACATGTTTTGGCTTCAATGTCAGAAGGAAAACTTGTTTTACAGCTTAAAATATTTAACGTAATTGAGTTAAAAAGACAATTTCTATTCACTTTTTAAGTTTGGGGACCAAAATATATTAAAGTTTCAGGCATGGACGAATTCTAATTTTGCATTAAAGTTTAGGGACTAAAGACATATTGGTTTAATTACTCTTTTAGTCCCTATTTTTATCCAAAAAGATCATGTTGGTCCTCCAATTTTCTTTAGTCTCAATTTGGTCTGGATTTTTGAGAAATAAATGCAATTTGATCTTTTTCGTTAGATTTTCTGAAACGGATCAAGGATTTTTCATCAAAATTGACACTGGTAACAAGGATAATTTGCTTTGTTTATGTAATTAACATAATCCTAGTGTCAAATTTGATGAAAAATCCTTGATCCACCTCAATAAATTAAACGAAAATGACCAAATTGCATAAGTTTTTCAAGAATCGAAACCAAATTGAGACTAAAAAAATTGGAGAAGCAAGTTAACTTTTTTGGACGAAAACATGAACCAATAGAGTAATTAAACCAAACATATTTAACCATAAATTTAATGTGGTTCAACTTTCAAGTGGCACGGTATTTATTAGGTCAGTACTGATCCAAAGAGTGCAAAATTGGCAATTGTTAGGAAGGAAATCTGTTACCTGATACTGAAAGAATATTACCAACATCATTAGTGGTAAAGTTCAAACCCCCGAGCTTTTGAGGACTCACTGCCCATAAGGAGAAAATCTAAAGAAAGTGATGGATGCATGTTCTTGAGTTAAAAACAAGTGGACAAAGAGCAGGATCGGAACAGCATATATAAAAGCAGAAGCATAAGACATTTTCACCACATTAAGTATCATACCTCTTGATAAGCCATATCATGAAGTGAGAAGACACAATAAGTAATGACAGATGACATTAAGGGCCAATTCAGGAAAAGGTTTTCATTCTTTTTTGTTATCTTTTCATTGTCTGTGCCACCACTTCCATTTTCTAAAGCTTCAGCATCCTCTGTGGATTCATTGCCACATTTGTGATTGTGAAGTGTTTCCTGAATGTATTTCAAACACTTATTTTAATGTTGTAGGTCAACTACATTGAACTGAGAACATCATACTACAATGATTTTTCATCATAAAATGTCTTCATTAAAACTTTAAAAGTAACATTCACAAAAGATAAAGGAGATAAAAGAAAATGACAGTGAATGAACAGATTTGTCAGAGAGTAAGATAGTTTACTGGAATCCAGATGCAGCCAATTGCTACTACAAAGGCAAATGTTGATGTTATGAGGTTGGGCAAGAAGTATGGAAACCTGCAGAATGATTTATGTTTGGGAAATGAAAATCAGCAAATCATTAAGATTTTATTTGGATAAAGTTCTTCATGAGTACTTAAAGAAGAAAGAAAAATATAATACGTTTCTTCATATGCAAGAATCAGATTATCCTTAATCAAATTTGCAAAAAAGTTTTCTTGTACTATTTCTTCTCTAAAAGATGATTTAGGCATAAACTAATTTTAGCTTAAGGAGAAGTTTATTTCTTTTTTCCTTATTTTCTTACTTTGTAAGTGTTTATGAAGAAGTTTATCCAAATAGGTCCAAATAAATGATAGAGTAATGGAAGGAGAAGTTGTAAAGGGAAACTGAATATGAAAGTCCACTTACTTATCCCAAAAGGAATCCTTTGGAAAAATATTTGGGTACTTCTCTACTGGCTACAATTAGATACAGAAAAGTTTAGCAGTTAACCTTCTCAGAAAGCCAGAAGACTTTCAATTCAAAACATTTCATCTTATAAACATATACAGATTCAAGGCTTTATGCAAGGTTCATCTTATACTCCAGATGGCTAAGAATATGGATAGTACCTGAGCCAAATAGCCTCCCAATGATGGGCCAATTATTAAACCTATGCCCCAAGCTGAGCTTACCTAAAAGCAAATAATCACAACATGACTTGGTATGGAAATGTAGCTCTAAGAATTAGCAGTGTAAAATAGGAGTTCAGATTCTCTAATGAGTTTTTTTATACTGTCATCTGCTGGACATTAAAAATACAGCGATGTTGGTACAAATTCGTAAAAGAATTGGTGATACTTACAGTTGACAGTCCTAGAGCCTGGTGTTCTTCTCTAAAAAGTTCAGAAGCATAGGCCTGTGAAATAAAGGAGTTATGCAGGAAGTTGTAGAAATTGAAGTTTGAAAGAAATTGAAGAAGTTATATCCAAATGCACATGCAGATGAGTGTTTAATACTAGGAGTTAAAGATATGATACCCTCACTGGTCCTAGATAACCATTGAAACTTCCCAGAAGAAATCTCGTGATAATAGCCATCCAAAAACTTGTGCTGAGGCCAAATAATGTGTTGAAAATGACACTGAAAAAAGCAAGCATTGATAATTATGGGAATCTTCAGAGCATAACTTAAAGAAATTATGCAGTACATTGACATATACTTACACTGAAGTAACCCCTATAAGTATAGCAGGTTTTCGACCAAAACGATCTGCTATAGTTCCCCACAGAAAAGATGTCAAACATCTGCCAAGCATGAATACAGAACCTACCACATGCAGACATCAATAATAAATAACTTACAAGAAATGTTGATGCCATAAAAAAACTGAAAAATAATCAAATTTAGTCTTACCCACATAACCAGCATAAGTACTAATATCAGCTTCTGTTTTTGCTATATTAAAGTCCCTTACCTGAAAATCATAATGTTGCATCATTGAGGATGTATTTCATGTGCATCAACACAAAGTTAGACATTCATCAAAGATTTGATTTCTTGAGTATATCATAATAAATGTCAGAAAGAGGAAAAACAATAATAAGAAAGTGAAACTTGAATTTGGCACTTCTAACAGGTATCAATTATCAGTCTTACAACAAAATTCTATGGTTGACAGGGAATAGTACTATATATGCTGAAGAAAATCTTATTGATTAATGACTCATAATGGTTTTTAAATTATAGATTGAAGGGAGTGTACACTTGTCTTCATTTTCTAATTGTGATAACACATGCCTAAATAAAAACTGAAATTGAACTTCAAGCACTAAAAATAAATAATTATGCACCGAGACTACTTCCAACAATGTGACCATATCAGAGTGTACATAGTAAAATGGTTACAGTATCCATTTTGATGGTTAAACTCACCATGAAATAGAGGAATGGAAAGAGAGATGATATTGGTAGTGCTGAACAAGGCAAAAGAAAATGGCATCAGATTCGATAAAACTAGTTTCAACAGATTGAGAATGAACAGAAAAAATGTAACTGATAAACACATAATCAAACACTGATTTTCCATTCAAAGTACAAAATTGAAAATACCTTCAGACAATTTGGTATTTAACACTATTCTCCTCCACTACTATGGGATTTGGAGGCCCTACTTCTTGAACTACTTAAGGTACACAATTTCAGACCATTACAAGAATGAACAGAAGTTAGGAAGTGTTCAAACTGAACAAAACTAGTACTGCTGTTTTAGCTTGAAAAGTTTAACTGTTAAGGTAACATTCGAACTTCAGAACTTCAGAAGGTAACATGTGAATTTTGTATTCAACTTCAGTCAAGCCAGGCACCAACTTGAGAAATTATATATAAGTTATCATTACAGATGATTGCTTCTTCATCAAGAGAAAATCATTTTTCAACACACAACCAAACACACTGTTCTTCTTCAAACCAAGTGATAATTGTTTTTCCAACAGGAATTATCAGTTGCACTTCAGGAATCAACAAAACCAGACTTTCCAACACCCCAAAAGTTTCAACAAGACAAAAAAAATCAGAACAAAACTCATGCAGAAGTTAAAAACTCAGAGTAGTGCGAATTTCTTATACCAGCACTCAAGGCCACCATCCACATGATAAAAAGCTCGGTAAAAGGCACACCCTGTCCCTCACTCAACTCTTTTGCTTTATCCACTTTGCAACCGGGACAGTTCTCATAGTACTTCTTCCTCTCCAACAATGGCTGCTTACCTTTCTCCTCTTCCATTATTTCTGAGATGACCCTCTTTCCTAAACTACAACATGCACCGTTCAAACCCAAAAAGTCGATGAATTTAAAAAAAGGGGTTATGATGGTGTGTTGTTTTCAAGCACAAAACGGAAACACAGTGGTAAAAGATTCGAGGAAACAAAAGTACACACAGAGAACACAGAAACTCTACTAGTTGTGGTCCTTTCTAGCTTCTGAGAAAGAGAAACAAAGATGAACGTGAGTGGTACAAGCTCTGGTGCGTCTCTCTCAGCTATATGATGAAGGCACATGACAAAACACATAATAATAGGAGTAACGTGAAACCGTGAAGAGTGCATCATTGCACACGTCACAAAGTGAAAAGAGAAAATGACATAGTTGTTTTTTCAATCATAAAAACTATTGTTTTACTTTTATTATGTTTTTATATAGAGATATCTTTCTAAGGGTATGTATGATTGATGATTGGATGAGTAATGATAGCCATATAGGTTAGTGATAAGAAGGAGATAAATCAAAATCAAAATTATAGAGGAAAGATACCAACAACAAAATTTTGAGAGGGAGAAAAAGAGTTTGGAGAGCATGAAATAAAAATAAAACATTTTTCTAAAAAAAATTAAACTTGTTTTTAAATGTATCGAAAATATAATTTTGATTTAATTTTTTTATAATATTTTTAAAATATTATTAGAAAGTAAATTTAAATTTAACTCAGTTTCATTCTTAAACATGTTGATAATGAACCTTTTTATAAAGTTTTTATACTCTATAAATTGGTTTAATTTTGTTATAATGGAATATCTAACAGATATAAAAAGAGTTTAATGTTTTTCTATAATATTTATGTAATTTTTTAAAAAATTATTATCTTTCGAAAAGTTACCAAAGATTTTAAAAGGAATTATATTTAATTAATAATTAAACTGGTTCATAAATTTTGGGAACGTCATTATTTAGTACTTTGTTAATAGAATTAAAATTTGTTTATCATGCATAATTAATATTTTTTAGTATTTTCCTATCGTTAGTTATTTCTCTTAATTATCGTGTTTATTTAATTTTGTTTTTACCTTCAATTATTTGATTATTTTGTCCTTTCTTCCCCTAATGACTTAATTTGTTTAAATCACTCTAAAAACTGATAAATACTCGAAAAGACGTGTTACATTGAATTTCTTCACATATTTTTAGTGTACTAAAATTTGACTTTGTTCCTCAAGAGTTTTCCTTTTTTTTTTCTCCAATTGATTGCTGAATCAACTTTGAAAATTTCACACATTAATGCATCTTGTTCCGACCAAAAGCAATCCTGAGAGGATGTACTAGAAAATGTGAAAGAGACCCTACTATTTCAGAAAGATTAGAAGTGTGTAATTTTCATACATTTTATATTTTGCAAATTATTTGTTATGTCGTTTTATAATATACAAACATTCTTCTCTTGGACCCAGTAGAAAATTCATGATCTAGAATAAATGTTCATGTCACAGAAAACACAAAAGTTCATTTTACATTAATGAAGTGAATTCAATTATAATACTTCTTTTTTTTCTTTTTTTTTTATCCAAATGTATGATATGTATGACAAATAAATAATACATTATTCAAAGAAGTAAGAACAATTTTGTTCTTATGGGATTTAATACGTGACGGAACTAAATTGGATAATAAAATTATTATAATTGGTTGAAATATGTGCTGTGTATTCACTTTTCCAATTTTAAAAAAATTTATTAAATTATAAAATAAATTTTATCAAAAGTAGTTATAAAAATAAATAAGTTTTCATTATTAATCAAAACTTTTATTATAAGTAATTATTCAAATTTTAAAAAGTAATTATTAAAGAGATAAAATAATAAAATAGTTATTTTAATTTATAAAATAGTTAAATTTAGATTAATTTAAAAAGTAAACATGAAAATATAATTATTTTAATTAAAATAAAGGTTACTTAAGGATAAAATTGAGAAAAAAAAATGTGTAAAAAAACGAATCCTTACATAACTAACTAATATATAAAATAAATAATATGTTAAAATTTAAAACAAAACATAAATATATAGTTTATAACATTTAAAATTCATTTAAGAACTAAGATAACTTTTTTATCATACATAAATTAAAATTTCAACAATATATTAACAATAATAAATTTATACTTAAAATAAGATAATAAGAAATATTTCAGATTGATTTTTATTTTTTACAGAAAACTAAATAATATATTATTAAATATTTTCAATTAAATTTATTTTTTATGACATGTACTTGTTTTTTTTTTTATTAATTGTCTTGCGTGTTCATTTTCGCTTTTAGCTACAAACTTGTTCCCATGTTCTACAGTATTTGACTTTTGCTAAAAGTTGAAATTATTGTGTGAATTTCACCTAGTTAAATTGATAACAAATGAATCTTGAATTGGTTAAATGTTTAATATATGGTTTCAAGTTCTTTTAAAATAAAATATCCCTTTAAGCAATTAAACTTAAATATATATAACATAGTATATGTGGTATACTTTTCAAAGAAAATATCTTTTGCCTCTTTCTATTTAGGTCACCACTGTAGTCTGTATTCATCTTCTTCTGTTTATGTTACTGCTATTGTCTCTTTTGTTTTAGTTTGGTTTTTGGCTTCTGGTGGATGTAGTGTTTGGTTTAGTTTGGTTTTATTATATTAAACTCTTTTTATTTCAATGATTTTTCATATATATCAATTCCTTTTAATTTTATTGTTAAATTTATACTTTGCAAAAACAAATTTATATTGAGTATATTATGCAGTATTTCCACTTTGCAAAAACAAATTACCTTTTAAAAGTAAAAATAAAAAATTAAGGATTAGGGGACAAAATATTTTTTTAGATATTTCGTAATAATTCTAATAAAATCAGGAGGAACCAGTTATATGTAAGTCCCCTACTAGTCCAAACATTTAAAAAAAAATGTGTTTACTGTAAAAAGGAACCTACAGCATAATTACAAGCTCAATTTAATCAAAGAATATATATATTTTCTAAAGAAATATAAAAGTAGAGAAATATGATTTTGATCCAAAGTCTTGATTTTGTGATACTTCTATTAAGTCTTCCGAAAAGCATAAGTTCTTTCTTTCTTTTTTTTTTTTTTTTTTATTGTTGACCTATTAGTGTACTTGTCACTTCTCTATATCATTAGATTCATGCATCATCATCAACACAGTGTTTCTCTCTCATTTGCATTATTTCACCCTTTATAAGATTCATGCATCATCATCAACATTAGTGTTTCTCTCTTATTTGCATTATTTCACCCTTGATAAAATCATTCATATCCAAAACTTTAATGCATATAAATGCATAAAAGTTTCTTTCTAAACTTTTGAACATAGTTGACATTGGTCTAAGAATTATATCTACACAATTTTTATTCATATAGACAGTGGCGGATCTTGGCCAAAATTTTTGGGGGAGCCAAAATAATATACTCAATTTATATATTTAATATTTTTGTCACTAATTCAGGAAAAATTAATACATAATCTAATATAGCTATAATTATAATAGAAAATACATATATCTAAATAATATTGTCATCATTCATTTTTTCATATTCTTGAATTTATCAAATAATTGAATCATAACTACATTTTTTAGTTATTTTTTTCAATGTAAATAACCATATTATCTGCAAAATATTGATTTTCCATTTTACTAATATGCATATATTGATTCAAAAGTCATCACAATATTTTGTTCTCATCTTCACTTCTTTTTTATCAATTTTTAAAAAATAAATTTATTCTTTAATTCTTTTTATCAATATACCTGTCTATAAAACAAGTTTAAGACTAAAAAAATAATTTATTATAATTTAATTAAAAATTGAGAGACATAATTACTAAAAATAATTATGATAATCAAGTTACACTGAAAAATCCTCTATAAAAAATCACATAATACATTATTTGCTCTTCTTTTTTCATAAAAAATGAATATACAAAAGGGTAATGAGATAAAAAAATAAAAAATAGGGCTAAATATTAAACAAGTATTGCACTAGTGAGACAAGAGAAATTTTTTTTTCCTTTACGAATAAGAGAAGATATGAAAAAGATGAGAACAAAAATAATGAGTTTCTGTTTAACTTTTTTTTTCAGTAACAAAAGAAATCAGGTAAAAAGTAAGAAATGAATACAACATATGAAAAAACATAAAAAATAATGTGAAAAAAAAAAGTGATCTTAACAATTTTTTTCTTTATTATATTTAATTTTATATTGTACTATTTATTAAAATTAAATGATTTACTTTATAAAAAAATATCTAATTTGTTTTTTATTAATTTTAGTATATTATTATCTAATTTAAAATATACACATAATTTAAAAAAATTAAAAATATATAATTTAAAAATATTTAAATACATAAAACTTAAAAAATAAAATTAAAAAAGTTGGGGGGGCCGTGGCCCCCGCCTGCTTCTATGTGGCTCCGCCACTGCATATAGAGTAATACCAATCTCTTGCAAGAAGCGTTATTGTCTTGGTTAGAGATCAAATTAATGTATACTATATAAGTGGATGCAAATCTCGCATTTTAAGCTGATTTTGTGGAATTAAGTTAGGTTTAAAGTTCACTTCTTAACATGGTATTAGAGTCATAAGTTAGAGCTTATTCTAACAAATTGTTGTTTATTGGGTTTATTATTTCACCCGTTATTGGACCACCCATCAATGTCTAGTCTTATGCTCGAATAAAAATAAGGTCAATTTATAATATATAAGTGAGTACAAATCTCACTTTACAAGTTAGTTTTGTGAGGTTGAATTAATCTTAACATTGTCTATCAACATATTATCATTGTCCAAAACATCAAACATGGTAAACATGTGAAAAGAGGATCATCCAAAATTCAATACCCACCTATTAAGTGTTGCCTTGTGATAATTCTTTCTTGCTCAAGCATCTTCAATGGAGGACGAATGAGTGAAATGTTTTAGAAGTTTGGTTGAAGGAGGAGGAGTTTTCGATTGGAAATGGTGGAGAAGTTTCCTAAGAGATAGATGAGGTCAAATTCCAAGGAAGAAGACTAGGATAGACGAGAATATGGAAAATTATTCTAAGTAGACCTTCAGAACCAAGTGAGGTGCAAATAACTCTACTCATTCAAAAGTGAATTCACAAATGATGAAGGATTTCTATTCTATATATAGCAATTAGGTTCAAACAAGGAGATGAGAAAAAGAAAGGAAAATTCAAATTTTATTTCCCTTCAAAATAGGCATGCAATGTTTTTTAAGTGACATTTACACTATTAAAAAGCAAATGGATTTACCAATAGAAAAAAAATCTATCAATAATCACCAAAATTGTCAGTAAATTTGATTTATTGACAACTTTATCAATGGATAGAAAAACCCTTTAGTTGTTACCAACAAACAAAATCTTTCGACAAAATTCATTGGAAAATATTTGTCGATAATTATCGACGAATTTTGACTGTTGGTAATCATCCCTAAGTTTTCTTCTTCGGCGAATCCATTACCAATGAATATTTTCATAGATAATTTAAATTCTAAAATTTGTTAGTAAAATTTGTTGGTAAATTTTGTTTTACCAATGAATATTTTTGGTCATTAAAATCTGTCGGTAAATTCTTGTTATACCGATAGATTTTTTTCATTGGTAATTTATCATTTTCTTGTTGTGTTATCCATTCATGCTTTCCACATTTGAGCATGTTCTCAAAATGAAAGAAGCATCTTACTCTCTTTAAGCAAAGGTTGACCGAGGTCTCTCTTGGACTATAAGGCACCCATTTGAAACCCTAATCTAACCTTAATGTACTCAAGGCCCAAATAAAAGCTTGAAACTCTACACTACTCGGTCCAAATGTTCTAAACTACTTGGTCCAAATACAAGGTCCAAAATATCTTATTCTACTTTGTACAATATTCACAAGCTAAAGTTAACCCATTTTGATAGTATCTTGGGCCTGCTGAGCTCAATTGAAACACACCATTCTTGTATCCTCCTAGGTATAGTCTTAATAATTGGTCCCTTAGCTAGAGGTCTTCCATCACCTTGAGATGATGATCAACACCATGTCATCATCAAAGGAATTCATCTTTTGAACCATAATTGTCACCCATCCTACTTCTCCAATTTTGGGCAATCTTTCCTCTAATGTTACCTACTTGTAATATTTGCAAACATCTTTGAGATCATTCATTATCTTTTTTGACTTCTTAAACTTCTTGTCATCAGCACTCGTAAATGCTTTGAAGTAAAACTTTCTTATATAGAGGCTAAACTTAACCTCTTCAAGTGTTATGTTACCCTTCCTAATGCTCAAATAACTCATTAAGTTTTTGTATGACATTGGGAAAAAGACCAACAAAATCATTGTTGCATCTTCATCTTCTACCTTGAAATCTATGTCTCAGAGAGTTCCATTAAGATTGAATTAAGCTTCTTCACACACAACCTAGACAACCATCTCTCCCGTAGATTCTTGTTGAAAATTAACTTTGCTATGAAAAACTTCTCTTGGTTTGTAAAGGTTTTCTTTTTAAAACCTCATGAAGAACTTCATTTGATAAGGACAAAAGGATCATAAAATGAAATATTTCCTCCATATACTCTAAACCTTGCCCTTTTATGTGTGAGGTGCTTCTAAATAGTGGTGTCCAAATCCCTTGCCTTTTGATCTCTCATTTCATTCTTCACGTGAAACTTTTCAATCTTTAATGTGTTGCGCTTTTGTTTTCAACAATTTCTATAAAACAAGATTGAAATTAAATCTAATACAAATTTGTTGTACACTTAATGTTAAAATGAGTTCAAAAAGAAAAAAATGTAATCTTGATTGCAATCATATTAACAAGAGACAACATACAAATAATTTATAAAAGTAAAATATATATGAATAAATTTTTCTTATTTATTAGTTTTATTGCAAGTTACTAAATTATAATTTAGTGTATACAATAAGTACGTTTTACATAAAATAGAACTATGATACTTTCTCAAACTTTTTTTTACAAAGCTTGACACCAAATTTTTGACAACGTTTACTTTTCAACTCATACCAAATTTGTTTCTTCTCTTTTCAAGTTACATCAAACTTTTTTTTTCATCCATTGAAATACTGCCACATATGCATTGTAAAAAGTTTGTCACCAAAACTTTGTCAAAAAATAATTTTCCTTAAATTTACTTTCATAAACAAGCCTCACGTAGCTTAAATCAAATATAGATAAATGGTTTACCCAAAGTCGTTGTTTAATATAATATTATTAATAGCAACAAAGATATGTTATCCAATAAACTTTGTCCATTTCACATATTAATTCACCTTGTCTGAGACAGAAGGTACTAGAAAATGTGGATAATGTTTCAAAATCATTAAAGTTTATACTTTTCATACATATCATACATCTTAAAGATTAGGTTAAATTATTCATTTGGTTCCAATTTTCGTAAGTAAATTTGAATTTGGTCTCTTAATTTTTAAAAGTGTTATCTAGGTCCCTAATTTTGATATTTTGTATCAATGAAGTCCCTTCCGTTAAAATGACAGAAACGGCGTTAAGAGAACAGTGACGTGGAAATATGAGACTGAAATGTGTCATTTATATTTAAATACATTTGAAAACAGTTAAAAATTTTCAATATAAATGTGTAATTAATCATCCATAAATATCTCATTGTTCATCATTCTGCGTGGGAAGTTGAAGAAAAAGGTGGTATGAGTATAAAGAATGTTGAAGGTTGTGGTGCGAATATGAATGCAGGGTACACTGTTGGAGTGAGGTTTGTGGTGACAGGAGAATTTGAGAAAGTTATTGTAGGGGCTGGAGCATGCACCTCAGTGACCACATTACTGTGCCACTTCACTGTTCAGATTTCATATCTCTATGTCACTGTACTCTTAACGCCGTTTCTGTCATTTTAACGGAAGGGGCTTCATTGATACAAAATATTAAAATTAAGGACCTAGGTAACACTTTTAAAAATTAAGGGACCAAATTCAAATTTATTTATGAAAATTGGGACCAAATAAATAATTTAACCTAAAGATTAAAGTCAATCATACATATCATACATTTTACGTTATTCAAATTATTTATCATGTCGTTTTGATATTCGAACG
The DNA here is from genome assembly GCF_004118075.2 of Vigna unguiculata. Taxonomy (NCBI): domain Eukaryota; kingdom Viridiplantae; phylum Streptophyta; class Magnoliopsida; order Fabales; family Fabaceae; genus Vigna; species Vigna unguiculata. The sequence goes on along the minus strand of NC_040289.1, from coordinate 3,139,302 downwards.
TTATCTTTTTGTCGATTCAGAATATCAAGCTAATCCATACTCTAAAATTGTATTATATTTGTTCGTAAGACTCTCCTGTTTCCAAGGCATAAAAGTTCATACCTCATTGATTTAATTTAGTGTATTGAATTATAACGTTTTTTAATTCAATGTATTATGATATGCATGACAAATAAATAAAACTATTATTATTCTTAACATATAATTTTAGCCGGTGCCTATGTGTGTTTATTACATTAGTAAACTATTTAAAGAATCCTTCTCCATAAATAATCTTGTTAAGATGAGCTCATTGAACTGATTAAAATAATGTTCAAAGTTTAATTGTAGTGGTACTGTGATCAAATTAATATTAGTAAGACTATCATAATAATTAAAGAATATATTTAAGATAATATCATAATTTTATTAAGATGTCAAAAATTAAAATAAAACATAAATATAATTTGGTAAATTTTAAAAATAAAATAAGATGTATCATCGTAAATAAATTAAAATTTTGAATGATATTTATCAATATAAATCTACTAACAAGTTTGCATTTATATGATTATATAAAGAAGATTCTTTGGTGTATACTTTTTTCTAAGTTTATTCTTTCTTAAGTGGAATTTGTCAATTTTATTATTTAAGTGGCGTTTATTTTAACCTTTTTAATAAATTTAACATTATTTCTTTAAGTTTAATTATTTTTAAATTAAAAATGTGACATCCCATTTAAATAGACTAAACCTATTAAATAAACATCACATAATTATCGTATAAATGAGCACACAACATGAAGTATACATGTATTCTTATCCATAATATACTTAAAACGAAAGTTTAGGCACACCACGATGTCATAAAAGGATACAAGAGTACTATTGTCTTGCAAAAGACTGCTCATAGAACAAAGAATTTAAATCTAAACAAAAAGTTCTTCAAAAGGGACTCAACAGTGAGCCACAACCTTGACCATGGGAACCACCTTACACCGCTGCATCGTCACCACCCTGAGAACCTCCAGGGGTTTTCATATCTACTCACACCAATAGTATTGGTGATCAATGCAAAAAGGAAAAACCAACCGAGACACAGAACACATGTAGAATGGTAAGCTAGAGTAAAATATTTTAACATGTTATCGAGCAAACAAATGATAAAACATGTCATAATCAAACAAGGCAGTAAGCACCCAAATCATGTGAAGCAAACAATTACAAGACTCTTCAACTCAATATCTGGATCATACTCTTGATATAGAATTCTAAAGGAAGTATGCGCCTGTACTGGTTTCTAAACTCTGTATAGTCTAGACGCAAGGGGTTATCACCCAACCTCACACAAGGTTAATCCTCTAGTGTCTTGGGCCCAATATATCCCAAGACTAGGACCTCATGTCATTCTCACCACATAAATCATTCTTCTCTATGTGAGCGTGAACGATTATTAGAGTTCAGGATACCTTCCTTTATCTAGACATTTCCTATATCAAGGTATACATTAACCACCATCACCAAGAGTTTCCCTTTACACTCTTTTACCAACAATTTCCACATGTCATCTCAATCATTCAAGTCTCATGCCAATCCACCACCAACCAAACAAGTCATGTTTTCCATTTCATACTCAACATAACAAGATTTCATTTAATCTCATACTTTATAAATGCATACCATGACATACATATATCACAAAATAGTATTCAACCCAAATAAATGAGTGTCAACATTTAAGTACCTGCAATTCCATACAATCAAGCACAACACACAACCATAATTCTTACACCAAAATTCCTACGAAAATTTATTATCACAAAACCAAAATCACTGCAGTAATGTGTGACACATTTCTCAAGCTACAGACATTTAATCAACGATCTAACCATTCAAACCACAAAATAGCATGTTATGAACCAAATGTCCAACTTTGAGCTCAATCCAACGGTTAATGAGTCGGAAAAGTCAATTTTACTAAAAATGTGCATATCAGAAAAAAGACATAGTCGCTCAGTGACCAAGTCACTCGCCCACTGACCACCCGACGCTTCCAAAATACGATAAATAACGTCAAATATCACAGTTTCATGAATATTTGAACCCCTAACTCGGAAATACACCAAAAATTAACGTTTTCCCCCATCTTGTCTCATATTCCAAAAAACACTAATCACATAAAATAGAAATAACGTGAATACAAGGTGTAGATCCCCTTACCTTTTTGGGCTGAAAGCTACGAATAGGATGTTTAGTAGAGGAGCAATAGTAACCAAGCAGCTTAAGAAGCTGAAAACAGAAGTATACGAAGACGAAAATGAGACCAAGGTCAAGACTTAGGTGAAACCAAAGCTTATGAGCTAAAAGATGAAGTGAAACAGAGACTGAGGGGATTACTTACATGGAGGGAACTCGTAACTTAGCCCACAAAGAATGCTTGTTCAAAACCCTAGCAGAGCACTTTGGTGGAGAAAAGAGAGAGAGAGAGAGGAGAGAGCTGACTTCTGGAGATGAGAAAAAATGAAAGGGGTTAGGGGCTGAAAAGGGGTATTGGGTCCCCCTAATGGGCTGGCATTGGGCCACGAAAAGGCCAAGCCAAAATCACTTATTGAGCTAAAAAATGGGACTTAAAAAAATAACTAATTATAATAAAATATTACATACAAAATAAATAAAAAATTATCTTTATTTTAATAATTATAATTTTATTATTTTATTTATTATAAAAAGTGAAAACACGCACACGCCAACGTGTTTTCACTAGAGTAAGAATAATAATAAGGGTTAAATATGTTTTTGGTCCTTTAACTTTGAGTGAATTTTGGAATTAGTCCATTTCGAAACTTTAGACCAATTTAGTCTTTCATCTTTCAAAATACGTGAATTTAGTCTTTTTAATCAAATTTTGTTAAGTTTATTTGACATTTGAAGTGCGTTTCATAATAGAATTTGACTTAACATTAAAGCAAAAATGTGTTAAAACAGTATAAACAATGCAAATACAATCCTAAAATGTGTACGAAACATCAAATAAATCAAACAAAATTTGATTAAAAGGACTAAATCCACGTATTTTGAAAGATGAAAGACTAAATTGGTCCAAAGTTTCAAAATGGACTAATTTCAAAACTCAATGAAATGGACAAAAACATATTTAACCTTAATAATAAATGTTTTAAGCTGATTTTTTATTTTAATTTTTAAAAATAAAGTGTTATCAATTATCTTTTAATTAAATGATTTTAACCAGTTTTGCCTATTTTTAACCACTTTTATCTACTTTCATTGGTTTTCTGATTCTTTGAACGTTTTTTGAGTATGAGAGATTTTATGATATTGTTTATTAAACTATTTGATGATTTCACAGCCCAATTGATCTAGAGTAGTCCACTTTTCAAAAAAAAAAAGTATGACTTTAATTTGTGATCATTCTTATAAAAAATTAAAAATTAAAAAGATATTTCTTGTTCCTTTTGAATATTAGCCACAAACTTCTACATGTTTTAAAGCACCTGTCGGAGTTGCTAGAAGTTGGATTTAAATGGCAACAAATTAATCTCGAATTGGTAGTTAACAACTTATTAAATTATGGAAAACATTTTTTAACAATGAGTTTGGTTAAATCATTACTATATATGTTGGTTTTATTAAGTCCTTTCAAGATAAAGTGTCTCTTTAAGCAAGTAGATTTAAATATAAAGCACACTCAATGTATTTAGTATAATTTTTAAGTAAAATAACTTTCCAAATTACTATTTTGAAAAAAGAAATCTTAATTATTTTCACAATAAGAAATGAAACGTTGAAATTAATTGAAAACCTGAATATAAATTTTAAAAAGAGTAAAATTATATATATATATATATATATATATATATTAATTATTGTATTAATACTATGTTTTCTTTATTAATATATATTATAAAAATTTAAAAGGTTTTAAAGGATTTAAAAAAAATAGGTTGTTTACGTAAATTCATCTCATCTTCAATTCTCAATTGCATTTTCTTCCCTTTTAATCAATTAGTTTACTTCATTTATCCCCTTGAAGATCTAAAGTCATAAAAGCAATTAGTGTCAAAGATTTTACCATGTAAGACAATCAATTTCGTATTATGGTAAGTTCAATTTGTACTCCTCCTATAAAACAACTCTACTTTTTCTATGGTGCATCGCATATTTTTCGTATTTTCTAGATGCATCTTCATCTAGCATGGTCCTTAAACCATTCTTTAACGATTGATTTTAGTCTTTGAGTTGTGAATATAGAATCGTTGTAAGTGGTAGCATAGTGTAAGGGAGGAGAATAATGATAAGAGTCTTTGCAAAACTTGTAAACAATTTGGTGAAGTTTGATTTAGTGAAACTGTGAAGGTTTTGGTGATCTGTGTTTTGTTTTTCGAGACGGACATATATTTGATTGTTAATTAATTATAAAGTGATGACATAACTATTTGTGTGATTCTGTTATTCTTATGCATTAATGATGATTAGAAATTTCATTTCTTTGATGAGTACTTAATTTTTGTTACTATTAGGGATGACAAATAAATCCACCTCGTAGGTATTGTCCGAACCCGTTGACTAGAATATGGGTATGGGTATGGGTATGGAAAATCTCCAACTTTTTCATTTGGGTATGGAATGTACATATCTGTCCCGTTCCCATCCCCATACCTGTCATAATACCCGTCCCCGCCATATTTCCATTCATGTTTACATTATTAAAATATTCATAGTAAATTAAGTAACCTTTTATATATATATATATATATATATATATATATATATATATATGTATATATATATATGTATATACATATATATATACATATATATATATATATATATGTATATATACATATATATATACATATATATATATATACATACATATATATGTATATATATATGTATATATATATATATATATATATATATATATATATATACATATGTATATATATACATATATATATGTATATATATATATATATGTATATATATACATATATATATACATATATATATATATACATATATACATATATATATACATATATATATTCATATATATATATTACACACTTTATATTTTTTATTTCTTCTAATTGTTTGGTTTTTCATGAAATTCATTCGCATATTCAATGTATTTTTCATCTTATCATAACCTTTATGCAATTACATTACATTCAATTGATTTATGTCAATTAAATATTTTTTATGTCTCACATTTGAATATTTTTATTCTTTTTTAATATTTTTCTTTATTGTATATTTTCTTTTCACATGACAATGTTTAACACTATAAATTTAAGTGTTCAATAGTATAAACCTTTCATTTGCTAAGTAATATAAGAAATTTATATTCTTTACTCTATTATTATTAATTTTTGTTTCATTCGAAGAACTCTTTTGTTTCGCTAAAACAATTTTATATATTTTTCAACCATTAACTATGTTGATATTTGAAAAGTTTTCTTAGATCTTTAAGGTATTTTTCATCTTATCATACCTTTAATTATATATTTGCTTTTTTTTTTTTACGATTTCATTAAATAGTCTCTCAAATTGTTTCTAAGACATACATTTGATAATATTTTAATATTTTTATTTATTGTTTATTTTTGTCATGTAGAATAATATTTTGATATATTTTATATCATTATTTTTTATTTTCTAAAACTCATTATCATACTATAATTTTGTCAATATAATTGTGTAAATAAATTTTATTTACTATAATATAAAAATTAAATGTAATTGTCATGAATTTTTTTTATCACCATCCAACATATATTAAAGTTCAAAAGATACAAGATTTATGTTAAAATTTTATTATTATTACAACTTTTAGTAGTGTATTAAAAATATATTCATTAGAATTTAAAAAATAAATTGATATAAAAAACATTTAAAATATATTTTAGTTTGAATATTTGTTTTTCTTTTATATTTTTTAAAAACATTTTTTAATGTTATCAACTAAGTTTCATTAATGTTTACAAATTTAATAAATGTTTTGGTTCTCGTGAAATTTTATTTGATATTCTAATTTAAAATATATACAATTATAAATTTCTTTCTAAATATTTGATGTCGAAGAAATAACCTTTCTATTAATATTGAATATTTGATAATATTATGTTTTCATTTATCGTAATTTTTATTATTTTATAAAAAATAATTAATTAATATACAATAATTTTGTATTATTTTATAAAAAATAGTTAATTAATATTGGAACTGTAAGAAAGCGGGTACATGTATGGGTACGAGTATATACCTATTACTCGGTGGAGGATGGAGATGGGACAAAAGTTTGATACCCGTTGAGTTTGGTATGGAGATGTAATGAATTTTTTCTGTGGGGATGGATATGGGATAGCAAAATCCGTCCCCACAGAAAAAGTCCCCGCCCCGTTGTCATCCATAGTTACTGCATAGTGGTGATTGTGTTAGTGTAATTGCAATTTTGACAAAAGTCTGAGGCTAACATATCTTGAAGAAAATGATTCTTGGGGAAAGGGACGATAAAAACTCATATGTCATGTTGTTATGGGATTTTTGTGTTTGTTATGACCAATTGTGATATAAATGTGATGTTGAATTGTTGAAAAGAGTAGTGTTGATAAGTTAAGTATGATATTTTGTAGAGAAAAAAATCAATTGTTTATAAGCATTTTTGTATTGTTGCTTATTCATAGTTGAGTGTCTTGACCATTGTTGTACAACCAGTCTAAGGTTCTAGAAAAACTTTAATAATTTTGTTGTTTTTTTTAGCTAAGGAATGATAAGTTTGGTTCTTAGTGACTATGTTTAAGGGAAAATACTATAATTTAGAATGTCAAAGTGTATTGAAAGGGGATTTTGAGAATGAAACTCTCAATTGGTATCTCACTCACATAGAGTTTGATATCTAGGTGGTGTGAGTCGAAGTAGACTCCACGAGGCAAACAATATGGTATGAAAAATGATCATACTTATAATATTTATGGAGATAGTGGGGTTAATCCTGTCATGGTTGGGTTTGAGTCATTTGGTCTTAAGAGTTGGAAAGTTACTTGAGTCAATTCAATACATTTGTCTTTGTGAAGACTCTACAAGTATCTAACAAAATAAGTTTGGTGCAAGATTTAATCATACAAATTTTAAATGATTTCTTAGACCTTTTATATGATTTATTGCTTTCTTATTCTTCTTTCAGATGCATTAGCTTACCTTTGTGTGTTTTTTTGTTATGTTACTTGTTATTTTTTTATGCGATGGTTGTATATTAATACGTGAGCAGAGGTAGGAACACATGAGGTCAGTAGCTTGGGAGTCGGAATCACTAATGACTTAGGATAGTGATAATTTAGAAGATGAAGTCTTTATCTTTCTTTTGGTAAATTGTATCAAACTTATTTCTCATATTTTGAAATACTTTGAGATGTTTAAGAAATGTCATTTTGAAATACAATGTTAAATGATTGTAATAGTCCTTAAACTTATTATATATAGAAATGTATGACATTTTGAGTATTGATGTTATTAAGTAATGAGTCAAAGATTTTGAGTTCATATTTTGGGGTGTTATAAGGAGTAGTGGTTAACACATACAATAGACATCCAAACACGTACTAGTGGTTAGTCATGGTAAATAAATTGCGAAGTATTTTGTTATTCAAATTTGATTTTGATAAGAAATTCTCACATTGAATGGTAATGAATATATGTATGAATGATATTGGATTTTTTAAATTAGATATGGAAACGGGATGAAGATGGGTATGTACATATTTCTTCCGTCACGTTCTCACATTTGTTCTATTTTCATACATGTTTTTGTTTTAAATTACTAAAGCACATTTAATTTATAAAATAATCTAACAAATATGTTAACTTTTATTTGGTCATTAGTTTCATAAATTATATATGAGATACAAATTTGATCATTTTAACTCTTTTTTATAAGGTTTAAGCCCTCATTTATATTTCAAAATCTTAATTGGGTCCTCAAATTTTAAGTCGTTCCAAATTAGGTCCTCATCTTTGAAAATATGTTTTAATTTGGTCATTTCCGTTAGTGTAACATTGATCAAGTTAACTTTGTGTAACATGTCAGCTCTTGATTTTTTTTATTTTTTAAATTTCTTTTTAGTATGGTCATGTGTCAAATTAGGGGGTTCTGCCACGTGTCAGCTCGTGTTTTTTTTTTAATTTTAGAAAAAAAAATTACTTGCCACATGTCAACTTAAGGTTCTGCACGTGTCATCATTTATGTAAAAAATCTCAATCTTATCCCTATATTTGTTATTTTATCTCAATTTAGTCGCATTTTTTTTTTAAATTTGACCAATTGCATCCCTTTCAAATTGAGACAAAATTTAACTTTTATATAAATATTACAATGATATTTTTATCATACTAAATATTTAAAAAAAATTAACTTTATTAAATTTATATTTTACATTGAACTTTATTTAAAATATGTTTTAATAACTTCTAGACAACTTTATAAATTTCTAGACAAGCATTTGAATTTTGTAATTGTTTTAAAATTTTGCATTTGAATTTATAAAGTTGTTATTTTTACAACAACTCTAACATATTTGTCTAACATTTGAATTTATAAAGTTGCTATAATACTTCACGGACTTAGCCTTGTGTCATATAGGCTGGGGTTAAAAAATCTATAGGGCCAAAAAATTTCATTGGAAAAGTCCACAAAACTAAAATTTCAACAAAAATTTTAATGGGTCAGGGTTAATCCATGAACTTTTATTTTAAATATGAAAAAATATTAATTTTTTAAAATATATTATTGGATACAACAATAAATATAAAAAAACAACTCCAACTCGAATCGATCCTCGACCCAGACTCATCTTACTCGACCTTCATCGTGAGATAATTTGTCTCGAACTTTTGTTTGGGTCAACTTGTCACGACATTTATCCTAGACTAGTTTGTCTCAACCTTTAATTCGAATAGGCTCGTCTTAACCATCAGCTCAAACTGATTTGTTTCGATATGTTGAATATACATTTTTAGAATATTTTAATATTTTATTTTTCCTATCCAATAGGAATCACCCATTACATCTCGTTTCTTGTTTTAGTAACACATCAAAGTTTTATTAAATTGTATTTAAAAAAGATATTTACTTGTTGACTAACTTAATTGATTTAGTATTACTCAATCAATTTTATAAATTCTCAAATTTTATATTAATTATATTTTTTGTGCTAGTAAAAAATATAATAATATTTTACTTAAAGAAAATATATAAAATTAAATTCTTTCATTTAGTCGATAATATTTTTTCATCCAAAAAAAACCAAAGTACTCATTAGTGTGTGGCTCTGTAAGTTCATTACTGAAAGGGTAATAAATCAATTTATTAATTTACTGATCAAAGTTGACTTCTAGCAATACTATTTATACATGAGTAAAAATATGTTAATACTAATATAAGAAAAAAACACTACAAAAATTCTCTCGTATACATTAATTTCTTTATATTAAATATTTGTAGTATTTATTTTAGGATTTGTCTTGAGAGATATAAGTTGAACTATCACTACCATATGTTTACTATCGAAACATTAGCCAATGATTTTTTTATCAAAATTTTAGATATATTTTTTTTAATTCACACCCACAAATTAAATATTTATTATCAAAGGTGGAATAGGTAAGTGAAGGTTTGAAAATCAGGAAGGAGAAATAGATGTCATTGACTAGGTTAATCATGCTTTATGCTAAAAACAAAAGGATAATAAATTTTGAATAAAATGAGGGATTATTACATGGATGAAATGATCTTTGGTATTTTTTATGCTCCTTCTCATAAAAGAAGCAAAACATCACATCTAAGAAATTGATTACCCCATCTTTGTTTTTTAATGAAGAAAAAAAATACAAAGCTTCAACAAATGCATTGAACAATATTTAATCAAGTAATTTAGAACATGAATTTCACTTCATAAAAAATAAAACATTTATTTCTTTATAAAATATTCAGTTTTGTATATACCAATTTTGCAAATACGTTTTTCTTAATATAAAACAATTAAAAAATAACCAATTTTATTAAACTTGACACCCGATGATTTTCTGATTAAGAAAAGCACTATAAAAAGTTCAATATCAATACAGAATAAACACATTTATCTAACATGAGTATAACGCCATTATCAATTCAAAATCCTTATCATGATAAATTTATTTATTCATAAATTATTTATCATATACTGGAATTTGTTAATTCACATTTGAATTCCTAAGACTAATCTATATAAATTTATATTTTCGTTTTGGGAAGTTTTGATGAAATCTTAACATTCTCAAATAAACTTAACTTAACTTTGGAATTACAAAATGTGATTAGAGTACTAGGTTTCCTACATTAGGTGTCCACTTCAAAATTTAGAATTAAAAGAATAATTTTCAATATTTTTATTTATAAATTTTAAGATTAAACACATCAAAATAGTATTATGATGTTCATCATGTAAAGTAATTTTATATTAACTTTTAATTACAAACCATCGTTGGTGTGATCTCTTATATATTTATTATAAAACTCAACCAATTAATCATATACAATTTGTAATTAGATGATAATCTAAATAACTTATCTCTCTTAAATAAGATAACAATTTTAGTTGTACGACTGAAGTAAGTGACAATTTTATTCGAAAATGCGAGATTATTTACTTACACTATTAATACAAAATATTTATTATTTGTTAAATAATATAATTAATTACTTTTAGTGAATTCTCAACCTTTTTTTCTCTATCAAATTTAAGTTAAAAATTCATTAAACAAACTTTTATAAAGCTGCAACTGAATGTCTTGTTTCCATATTCAACAGAATTATTATTTTTTATAGATTATCACTTATTTAGTAAATAAAGTCTAACATATTATTTTGTCCTTTAAAAGTGACTACAAATAGAAAAAAGCAAATGAAGTTACTTTATCATTCTCGCAAATCACTGGTAAGTTGCACTCTGAGAAAGGAACATATGATAGAATACAACTTATCTCATCAAAATTTTTCTAAATAATTTGTATATATAATATGCATTTTATTGACAAATTATTATTATTATTAAATTGTTGTTATTTCTTTTAAAATTAAAAAAAAGAGTTATTAAAATATAAACTTTAAATTTAATCTAATCTTATAAAAAAATACTTCCTAAATCTCACGAGAATAGGTTTTATCTCATGATAAAATCATGTTAAAATAAATCTTTAAATTTAACTCAACTTCAAAAATCCAATTTTGTAAGTTATACTTAATGTTTCAAGATTTTAAATTAAAATAGTTTTAATTAATTTTTTATGGATGTTGAGCTTATGTCTTTTATATATATATATATATATATATATATATATATATATATATATATATATATATATATATATAAATTATCAAAATATCATAGTGTTTTTCAACAATAGTTTTACTGTTAAAACTGATAAAAGCAACTGTTAAATGTGCCAAAGTCAATTTTTAATTACTTATTATTATTCTTCCTCCTTCAAAAGCTTGCAAATACTTTTCAACTACAAATTTTCTGTTAAATCTTCGGATCTTGAAAATAAAATAAATCAAGGGAATTTGAAGCAGAGTCCAATAATAGTTGATGAGGATAAGCTAAATTATTGAGCAGGCTTATAGAATATTTATTTTACAATTTTACATAATGCACTACAATTTTTTGTGTTATTACAACATTCAAAAGCATCAAGTTACGAAACAAATGACAGATTCTTTTCATTCACACACATTAGTTTCTTAGCAAAATACCTTTCACCAAACCACATGCAATCACTGTGCAGTGTCATAGTACTCTGTAGTCTCTTGAATCAAGCATGCATCGACAAGAAAAAAGACAAGGAACACAGAAAAAAAAAAAAAAGACAAGACAACACAGACACAAATCGAATCACGCTACCTCACTCAACTTATTCCCTGGCTGATCACGATCGCCGCGTCCACGTACGTCTAAATGCCATGCACAGCAACACGTGCTCAATCCACCTCCATCATTATCATCATCATCATCGTCACAAGCTACACTTATTTTCAATTCAACACACGTCAATCTGCATGCAATCCATCAAGAACACTCTCTCTTGCAAAACTAACTATAAATACCCATAATCGCTCCGTGTTTTCCTCACCCATCAAGTGTTGTATCATAACTCATTCCACATTTACAAAAACTACTACACTATGATGAGAGCTAGGGTTTCACTGTTGCTGGGAATTCTTTTCCTGGCATCACTTTCTGTCTCTTTCGGCATTTCACACCACCGAGAGCACCAAGAGACTCAAGAAGAGTCACAAAATAACCCCTTCTACTTCAACTCCGAAACCTCGTACCACACTTTATTCAAAAACCAATACGGTCACCTTCGTGTCCTCCACAGGTTCGACCAGAGCTCCAAACAACTTCAGAATCTTGAAAACTACCGTGTTGTAGAGTTCAAGTCCAAACCCAACACCCTCCTCCTTCCTCACCATGCTGATGCCGATTTCCTCCTAGTTGTCCTTAATGGTATGTAATCAACTAATTTTAGATTCGTCACTGATGCATAAATAATGATAATAATTAATGTGTGAATTACAGGGAGAGCCATTCTCACCTTGCTGAACCCTGACGGCAGAGACTCCTACATTCTTGAGCAAGGCCATGCCCAGAAAATCCCTGCAGGAACCACTTTCTTTTTGGTTAACCCTCACGACAACGAGAATCTCAGAATAATCAAACTCGCCATACCCGTTAACAACCCTCACAGATTCCAAGTACTGTCTTTTTGTGATTCCGAACAACTTTCTTTATTCTAACTTTCATTTTCTATCTCAATGTGACGTTAAATGTTTGTGCTGTAGGACTTTTTCCTATCTAGCACAGAAGCCCAACAATCGTACTTGCAAGGATTCAGCAAGGATATTCTAGAGGCCTCCTTCGATGTAAGCAAGAACACAAGAACACAACATCTAACTACATATTTGTATTTCGATTTGTCGAATGATACCATTATCTATATTTGCATGATTTTTATAGAGCGAGTTCAAGGAGATAAACAGGGTTCTGTTTGGAGAGGAGGGAGAGCAGCAGCAGCAGCAAGAGGGAGTGATTGTTGAACTTAAAAAGGAACAGATTCGGGAACTGATGAAACATGCTAAATCTAGTTCAAAGAAAACCCTTTCCTCCCAAAATGAACCATTCAACCTGAGAAACCAAAAACCCGTCTATTCCAACAGATTTGGAAGGTTGCACGAGATCACCCCCGAGAAAAACCCCCAGCTTAAGGACTTGGATGTGTTCCTCAGTTCTGTGGATATCAAAGAGGTAATTAATACGAAGAAAAACCTTATAATTATTAGAAAACATTATTAATTACTATTGGAACTGTAATTTCATAGATATATTTTTTTTGGTTAATAAATTTAGGGAGGTCTTCTTATGCCAAACTACAATACAAAGGCCATAGTGATACTAGTGGTTAATAAAGGAGAAGCAAACATTGAAGTTGTTGGCCTAAGAGAACAGCAACAGCAGCAACATCATCAGCAAGAGGAAAGTTGGGAAGTTCAGAGGTATAGAGCTGAGTTGTCCGAAAACGATGTATTTGTCATCCCAGCAGCTTATCCAGTCGCCATCAACGCTACCTCTAATATGAATTTCATTGCTTTCGGTATCAATGCTGAGAACAACCAGAGGAACTTCCTTGCAGGTATATTAAGTTACACTTCAAAAGTTCTTATGTTGATTGTCTATGTAGATTAAGTTAGACTTAAAGTTTTTAAGGATGTTTTCGGTTGTTGTTTATTTACATTTTGAAGGTGAGAAAGACAATGTGATAAGCGAAATACCTAGGGAAGTGTTGGAGGTTGCTTTCCCTGGACCAGGAGAGAAGGTTGTGAAGGTGATAAAGAATCAGAAGGAATCTTACTTTGTGGATGCTCAGCCTGAACAAAAGGAGGAACAGAGTAAGGGAAGAAAGGGTCCGTTGTCTTCAATTTTGGACACTCTCTACTGAATAAGTATGATGAAGTAAGATGTAATGCAGTGAGAGTGAGAGGTGATGGTGAGTGTGGAATTTACGTGTCGGCCATGTAAGAATAAGTAGAGTTTCATGTAGTTTTTTTCACTGCGAATAATAATGAATAAATCGAGCACATATATAATGCTTGGGTTTTGTTATTTTCAACTATATGTCTTCTTCTTCTTTAGCCAATTGGATATGCTTGGCTTTTTTAAGAGAGTACTTGATATTCAAACAATATTAAAAATCTCATACTCAACAAACTTATAAACTAAAAATTATTATTATATAAAATAGTTTTAATTATTAATAAAATTATTGACATTATTTTATAAATTAAAAATTATCAACATATAAAATAATTTTTATTATAAAAAATTAATTTTTGAATCAAAGTTTAAATCCATCTCTAGCATTAACTACTAAATTTTTTATTATTTATTATTGTTAAATTTTAAATTAGTCTCTAGATATCAAAAATCAATTTTTTAATTATTTGTTATTATTATATTTTAAATTAGTTTCTAAAATGAAATGATAATTAATTTAATTAATGATTAATTTTTTATTTATTTTTAAATTAATTATTATTTAATATTGTTTTTTATACTTTATAAATAATTGAAGTGTCTATCGACACCAAATGTATGGACGTACGTAAAGAAACTACCTTCTTGAAATACTTTGTAGTCAAATATTTTTTTATCATATCTATATCTAGGGATGATAAGAGGGTAGGGATCACTTTTATTATTCCGTATCCATCTTCAAGAAAAAAATTCATCTATGTTTCCATATCTAAACTTAACAAATATCAAATTTTAGTTTTATTACATCCCTATCAAGTAACGAGTACATACCTTCGCTTTCTTACTATTTCAATATCAATAAATTAATTTTTATATAATAATTGTTATAAAAAAATATAATATTATCAAATATTTAATATCAGGATGGTATTCTTGTTTTTCAATATTAAATATTTAGATTAAAGTACCAAATAAAAATGAGAATCAAAATATTTATTAATTTTACAAATAATAATGAAACTTAGTTGATAAAATTTAAAAGTATTTAAATATATATATATATATATATATATATATATATATATATATATATATATATATAAAAGGAAAACACATATTCAAATAAAAAATATGTTTCATATCTCTTTACTTCAATTTTTTAAATTCTTATGAAATCTATACACTAAAAAAATTAAAAAATTAAAAAAAATTGCACAAAGAAAAATAAATGTATAATTAATGGTATGATAAGATGAAAAATACTTTAGAGATCTTGGAAAACTTTTCAAATATCAACTTAATTGATCTATTGAGAGATAAAAAAAATTGTTTGAGTAAAACAAATAGATTCTTCAAATAAAGCAAAAAAATTAATAATTAGAAAATAGCAGAGATAAGTTTTTAACATTACCTAATAAATAAAAGTTTTATGTTATTGAAAACTTAAATTAAGAGTTATACATTATTATGTAAAAAAACGCAATAAATAAAAATATTTAAAAAAATAGTAATATTCAAATGTAAAACATAAATAATATTTAATTAAAATGTATCATTCAATCATAATTACATAAAGGTTGTGATAATTTTTTTTTGAAACATGAATGAATTTCATGACAAACTAAATAATTAGAAAAAAAAAAGTGTAATGTATTATATATATATATATATATATAATTACTTAATATATTATAATATGAGAAGAGAAATAGAATATATATATATATATATATATATATATATATATATATATATATATATATATATATATATATATATATATATATAATTCATCTTCATCCTCGTATTTAATTAAAAAAAGTATAACAACATTATTCATATTAATACTCGTATCCGGTTAATACAAAAATTATCAATGAAAATAAAAATGAATTCACAAAATATCTATTGGACAAATTTATTTGTCGTCGGTACTTTCATCTAACTCATAAATAATTTTTGGAACGAATAAAAAGACAAGCATTTCAATGTTGGCCTTTAGGAATTTAGGAGGTATTAGGAAATTAACTATTACAAATTTACTTCCTATATTTTAAATGTATAATTAAGAATTTTAGAAATCTCTTTTATCCTTGGCGTTGATATTTAGTAACTAATAATAGTTAAGTAAATAAGTAAGAGAATATGTCGTGTATAATTTTTGAGATATCGACTTAAATGAAAAAAGTTAGTTTCATAACTATGCTTTATTGTCCTTCATTATTTTCTTTCTCGAAGTTCGTATTTCACCCCTTTTCATTTTTGGGTTCTTGAGCTAACCATTTCCTAAGCAGCATCTTCAGCTTCAGGGTTTAATGACCCCTCTGCACCAAAAGGTTAGACTTTTCTTGTTGATTCAAAGTTTGATTTATAAAGGGAGAGCTTTGTTGAGAGTTGGCGTGCTTCAAATTTGAAGGTTTGAAAGAAAACAAAAATCTGTGAACTACTTTGAGCTCGTGAATCTGTATTTTGTGTTAAAGTGTGTAATGGAAGAAGGGTTGTGCGAAAACTCAGTTCCTGGTTCTGGTTTTGGTTTGGTTGATAAAACTAGGATTGTAGAGGTTAAACCCCTGCGTAGTTTGGCACCTGTGTTGCCAAAATCGCTTCAACTTTCTATCTGTGGAAGGTACCCATCTGGGTTTCCTCCGTTTGTTTTGTTCGAGGAACCCGAAGAATCTCAGCCATCACCTACTCCTATTCCAGCTCCAATAAGGTCATATAGGAAGCCACCAGATGAAGAAGAAACCCCTCATGAAGTCAATGGGGACACTTCTTCACCTGTGGAGGGTGTGAATGGTGAGAGTGTCGACGATAGCCCAAACCGTTCTGCGCAGCCTATGAAGAGCTGCAAAACATCCCAAAAACGGCGCAAAAAAACTCAGGATTTTGGTGGCAGTTCTTCGCTTGGTGGTATTAGCATGGCCCAAAGGGATGATGGTGATCGGGAAGTGGTTAATCTTGTGCTCATGAATTTTGATTCTCTCCGGAGAAGGTTCTGCCAACTTGAAGATTCCAAGGATTTGAACACATTGATGGGAACCAAGCGCCCGGATTTAAGAGCAAGCAATGTGATGACAAGCAAAGTGTTTCGCACAAACATGAGGAGGAGAATAGGAGCAGTGCCTGGGGTTGAGATTGGGGATATTTTCTTTTTGCGGATGGAAATGTGTCATGTGGGTTTGCATGGGCAGTCAATGAGTGGAATTGACTACATGAATGCCAAGGATGAGCTTCAGGAGGAACCGGTGGCTTTAAGCATTGTCTCTTCAGGAGTGTATGATAATAATGCAGAGGAAGACGATGTTTTAGTTTATACCGGCCAAGGTGAGAACTTCAACAAGAAAGACAAGCATGCGGTTGATCAGAAGCTTCAAAGGGGTAATCTTGCTTTAGATAGAAGTGTACACCGACAGAATGAAGTAAGAGTCATCCGGGGCTTGAAAGATGCAGTGAATAAAAATGCAAAATTCTATGTCTATGATGGTCTGTATAAAATCCAGGGTTCTTGGGTAGAAAAAGGGAAGTCTGGTGGTAGTGTATTCAAGTACAAGTTTGTTAGATTACCTGGGCAACCTAGTGCTTTTGCTGTTTGGAAATCAATTCAGAAGTGGAAGACAGGTTCATGTTCATCTTCAAGGGCTGGTCTTATTCTTGCAGACCTCACCACAGGAGTTGAGAGTATTCCTGTATCACTTGTAAATGATGTTGACAACGAGAAGGGGCCTTCTTTTTTCACCTATTCCAATTCTCTTAGAAATTCAAAACCATTCGGTATAGTGCAATCTTCATATGGCTGCAACTGTAACAAAACATGTGTCCCTGGGGATTTGAGCTGCTCTTGCATTCAAAGAAATGAAGGTGACTTTCCATATATTGCAAATGGTGTTCTAGTCAGTCGGAGACCATTGGTTCATGAGTGTGGCCCAATGTGTAAGTGCTTTCCTAACTGCAAGAATCGAGTATCGCAGACAGGTTTGAAGCACCAAATGGAAGTTTTCAAAACCAAAGATAGAGGGTGGGGACTTCGATCAATTGATCCTATACGTGCTGGTACTTTTATTTGTGAGTATGCAGGAGAAGTAATTGATAGAGCCAAGGTATATAAGAATGGAGGATATAATGATGAGTATGTTTTTGATACTAGTCGTATTTACAATCCATTCAAATGGAATTATGAGCCTAGCTTATTGGAAGAAATAAGCTCATCTACTGAGGATTATACTATACCATCTCCTCTAATTATCAGTTCTAAAATTTTTGGAAATGTGGCTAGATACATGAATCATAGTTGCTCCCCAAATGTCTTCTGGCAGCCAGTATTGTACGCAGAAAATAATCAATACTTTCTTCACATTGCATTTTTTGCCCTTAGACACATTCCTCCAATGGTAGAGTTAACATATGATTATGGATGTTCTGGTCATGCTGATGGCAGTAGTGCACCCCAAGGGAGAAAGAAATGCTTGTGTGGATCAGCAAAATGCTGTGGTTCTTTTGGTTGATGTTTTGTTGCAGTTGGTCATTTGTGGCATGGTGTTGGCAAATGTATTCATGGCAAAAGAGGTTGGTTTCCAAAAGCTTTGGTTATTTATATCTATGCTTCGTAACAAACAAATATTTTAGTTTGTTTGATAAATGATCTCCATTTTTTAAGTTTCTTTATACTCCGTACTTTAGTCCTACTGACTACACTAACATGAGTAGACTTAATAATTATTCCAACACTCCCCTCAAGCTGGAGCATACAGATTTTTTGTACCAAACTTAGAACAAATAAACTCAATCCGAGGTGCCTTTGAGGACTTGGTCAACACATATGCAAGTTGGTCATTTGATCCAACATATTCAGTACATATTTCTTTTGTCAACACTTTTTCACGAACAAAATGATAATCAATTTCTATATGTTTTGTTCTCTCGTGAAACACTGGATTTGATGCAATGTGGAGAGCAACTTGATTATCGCAATACATCTTCATATTCTGGATGTCACAAAAGTTAAGCTCTTGAAGGAATTGTTTCACCCATATAAGTTCACACGTTAGTGACGCCATTGTCCTATATTCAGCTTCAAATGTCGATCGGACCACTACATTATGTTTCTTACTTTTCCATGAAATAATGTTTCTCCTAAGGAAGACACAATATTTAATAGTAGACTGTCTATCAATAGACCCAATTTGCATCACAGTACCCTGAGACCTGAATACTTCCTTTATCTTCATATAACAACCCTTGTCTGGGAGTCTTTTTGAGGTACCTTACAATGCGAATGATAGCAATCTAATGGCCAACACAAGGAGCCTGCATGAACTAACTAACCACTCCAATTGCAAAAGATAGATCAGACTTTGTAATAGTGAGATAGATCAATTTTCCAACCAGCCTCCTTTCTCTCCGTGGATTGGAGAATAATTCACCTTCTATCGTTAAATTCTGATTTGGGTCCATAGGACTGTGTATTGGTCTACAATCAATCATACCTGTTTCTTGTAATATATCAATTGCATACTTCCTTTGAGAGATTACAACTTCATCTTTTGACTGAGGTACTTAAATATTTGAGGCTTCCATATCCTTGTTTGAAAATGTCTACACAAGTACTCCTTCAGTTGAGATAATCCAACACTATCATTTCCTGTAATGACTATATCATCAACATATACTATTAATTAAACACATTTCCTAAGAGATATATGATAGTAAGAGATTGAATAATCTGCTTCGTTGCGTCTTAGCCCAAATCTTTGAACAATTGAGCTGAATTTTCCAAACCAAGCACGAGGTGATTGCTTGAGGCAAGCGACCCAATTTGCATACCATACTAGACTCTCCCTGAGCAACAAACCTAGGAGGTTGCTCCATGTAAACTTCTTCCTCAAGATCACCATGGAAGAAGGCATTTTTGATATCCAATTAATAAAGTGGCCAATGACGAATTGCTGCCATTGCAAAGAAGAGACAAATAGTAGTCATCTTGACCACGGGAGAGAAAGTGTCACAATAATCGAGGCCATAAACCTGAGTGTACCCTTTTGCAACTAATCGAGAGCCAATCAACTTCACCATCAGGGTCAACTTTAACTGCATACACCCATCAACAACCAATTGCCTTTTTCCCGATGGAAGGCGCACGAGCTCCCAAGTATGATTGTGGTCAAGAGCCTGCATTTTTGCAATCATGGCTCTGATACCAATTTGATATTAAAAAAGGTGAAAAAGTTTCATATTAACAGTGTACATAAATTTAACCCTTATAGCATTTTGGATTGCTGACTGCTATGTGCTATTTGACATAAATATTGAGCTTTGTTCGGGATATAGAAGTGCAGAGGAAACAAAAATAATTTATGGGTGAAAGGGAATGTATTAAGTTTGTCTTTTAGTTTTAATTTCTCCCATTTTCCCTATAATGATTAACGATTTTTCTTACAGAGTCTTCCATGTCAGGCTTGTCAATGATGTTAGATTTCTCATATTCTAAAATTTTCAGCTAGACTATCATCCCTAGTTGGTCTATTGGCAATTGTCACACAAAAGTCTTGAGAAACATTTTTAAACTCTATTCAACTGTCTCTTTCTAGAGCTAACATTATTTTCAATATTTTCTTAGAATTTAGACTTATGACTTAATCCAATAAAATTGACTTGTGATGTGAGATGGTCGTCATATTGTATTTGAGTATCATATACAGTCCACTAAATAGGTTAGACGAAGACCAATAAAAACTTAGAGAAACACTTGAGATAGACTTATATCTATGGGCCTTTTTAGTTCATGTAGCTAATTCCCTAATCAAGAAATGCATTTGCGGTAATCCTTTTATTTTTCCTGCTGTTATGCATTTTCAACATTCCATGTAAGTTTCCTCATCTAAGCAAATGCTGATTCTTTCTGTTTTGTCTTTAATCTTATCTGTTTTATTTGATAAACAGACGAGGGGGCATTCAACGTGAAGAAATAGATACAGCTTGGAAGGGTAGATTTACTTGATAAATAATTAACCATGTTAATCTTTAAGCATGGCCCGCATTTGTCTTTGACTTATTTTAGTCAAGTGACTTCTGATCATTTTACCCTATTCCTGATTTCAAGGGGGGAAATTTTTAGAGAGCCACTTGTATAATTATTGTATTAGGGAATTACTGTGGGCCCTAGAAAATGTTATTAACATTCAATATTTGTCACCTTTCATGGCTTTTGTAACTGTGATATCGTATTTGTGTTTCATGAAACTAATTTGTTAGACTGAGCTCTACATTTTTTTTCCTATGCTAATTATATAGATGTGAACTCATCCTCCAGGGTCATTTCACTACTTATGACTAGAATAAAATATATAAGTGAGTGTTGAATCCATTTTAGAAACTGGTTTAAACTTTTTAAAGACACTGTCAAAATCTGTCTTAGCGAAGTTTGCATATATAGCAAGAAATGTTGCTGTGACAATTCAGAAAACAAGGAAGATAGGTTGGTGAATGATCTTTAGTACTGAACAATATGAAAAACTCATCAGTATACTCCAAGGATCCAATATTCATCGGTGCAAGTGAATGTATGTTCTCAGGAGGTTGCTCATTCACCTAATGCGAAATCCATGTCAGGTAAATAAAGCTTTCATTGTTCTTCTCTTGGATCATTGATTCGGGGTCAGTGATCAATATCTGTGCATCCTTGAATTTTTTTCAACTCATGCTTTGAAATTAAACTGATAAGTGTGAATTTTGCATCGATTAACATGCTCATACTGTTATTTTTCTCTCCTGGTTTTGTCCTTTCTGATGTTTTGCATATACCTGAATTTTCTTTCAGTTCCTAAATTGCAAGGCTTTGAATTGCATAGTTTCCTTCACAGACAATTTTTATATTGGACTTGAATACAAGATGGTAATAGGTTTCATGTCACTACTGCATGGGACTAAGATTTTCCAATGCAAAATTGAAATACATTTATGTTTTCTATTGTGACATAATAAAAAGTGAAACTGTATTTTTGTTTTGTGGTTATAATAGATATAGAACAAAACACATTTTCGATTTGTGTTGATATAAAATAAATAAAAGTATGTTTTTCTTTTTGGATTGATAACTTAGAACATCTCAAAAGAAAATTGTTAGAATAGTTGTTTATAGATAAAAGTGTCATTTTAATATAAATTCCAGATACATGAAATGTTTAAAATTAAAGAGCTACCATAAGTAAATAATATTTCATGCATAAACAACTATGATATTGGAAATTTCTTATGGTTCAATTCAAACCCAAAACGGCTTTTACTTCCTGCACCTACAATACTAACTACTCCCCACCACTGTCATCGCTTTCACCACTGCTCACTGCTGCTATGCTGCTGCGGAGAAAGAGGAAGGGAGAAAAAACGTTGCCGAAGAAAAAGAGAGAAAATACAGAAAAACTCGGTCTGAAAAGTTTTCCGAAATACATTTGATGTAGTATATTTCGAAAGATTAATTCCAAAAGATATTTTATGTATTCCGGAAAGTTTTATCGAAAATTTCATTCCAAAAAATTTATTCCAAAACATATAAACGAGGTGTATTTGTCGTAAAAAATGAAAGAAATATAGGAGAGGATATTTGTTTTTCGGAAAAAATTCCAGAATTATTTTTGTGTTTCGGAAAAAAATTCCGGATTATTTTGTGTTTTGAAAAATAAATTTACTTCGCCAACATTTACTTCTCAAGCCTAGTTTTGCTTCATTGTTCTCTATGACACTAGCCACCATATCATAGACTCTTTAGGTAGTTATAATTCAACAGATTTTATCGATAATTAAAATAAAGAGTTAATTATATATTTGGTTCTTTATTTATTTATTTATTTTTAAATAGCTTAACATTGATTAATGTTTGACTTTATTTATTATATCAACGATTTAAGGCAAGTTACAAATTGAATTGGTTCCATTAATTTAGCTTCAATATCACAAAGCTCATGCATCTGATTATCATCATTGATATCAGTGCAACTGATCTGACTGTGTTTTTTTCTTCTCAGCAAGGAATGGTTTGAACATCATCGTTATTCCAATTGCTTCAACTATGTTCAGAACAAAGAACACCATATTGGTCCCTGCAGTCAAATCAATGCACATCAGTAAGTAAGCTCCTAGAAACAGAATCAATGCTCTTGACAACTACAATGACATCATGGTCTAACTAAAAAGGACAATTCGAGAGTTTAAGAGAACTAAAACAAAATTAAAAATTTTGAGACCTAAAACAATTAGTACCAAAAAACAATACTTCTGTTATTAAGGGCTATTGTGAAATAAATTAGTTGAGCATCATACCTGGGAGGAATGAAGCATCCATCCGCTTTTGTGACCAAGTTAATCTGCATTCACAATCATCATATAAGAAAATTAGAGATAATTTCAATGTATGATGCTTTGATAAGAAAGTGTGTAGTTAAGAACTACTAATGAAAACTTTGTCATCTGTTAATGCATCAAAGTGGAGTGCAGTAATTTCTATTAAATATCTTTCTATGCCAACAAGGGTCAAAGGAGACATGACAGGTAACATGCTACCTTTATCTTCCAATCTAGTTCACTGTGAAAAAATGATGGTTTTTTCTACAAGAGGGTTCATGTGAGAGAGATTCTATAAATGTGACTTCAGTCCAACTCACGGAAAGATTGACATTAATTTTAATCCAAAACTTCAACATATTAAATTTATGAGTTTTTTTTCTTATATAATATTTGCTTTTGTCACTTTTATTCAATGTGAGAGTTAGACTCATACTTGAATTATTCCCAACAAAAATCATATCATAAAGGAACTTAGAATGGCTCCAAGGAAAAACCTGTATATGAACATGCAAGTATATTTGAGATTTTTTGAACTGAGAGGTAATTCTAATATAAGCTGAAGCAATGAGAGGAACACTCACACTGCACCACCAGTAGCAGGGCCAATAGCTTTGAATAGGGACATGCCTGTCATAGAAATGCCATTAGCTGCACCTCTTTGGTGTTGCTCCTGTTTTCCAAATGAATATGTCAAGTCATCAACAAATAGTCTCAACCAGTTTATTGACTAAAAATTGTAATGATCCAAAAATTTACCACTGCTCGGTTTTGTAGGAGGAACAAACCAGTTATAATGGTGTCCTAAATCCAACAAAAAAGAGTACAATCAGTCAAATTTGTGACATGTAAAAACTTTTCTGAATCAATTTAAACACTCAAAATCATTGGTAAACAGTTAATTAAACAGAAAGGTGCACTTACAGACAGAATATTCTTTAGAATTGAAGCAATAACTATGACTACGTTTAGTGCTACACCTGACAACAATGCTATGAAGGGGTAGCTTTGCAAAAGAGGTATTGATAACATCTGCACAATAGGACGTATTTCAAATAACAAAAAAATTGAAATGTTAAAAACGATATAATAGCTACTATTTGATGAACACCAACCCCTGTAATGCGGGCAATTCCAACAGGTCCACAAGCTCTTTCCACAAATGGATAGACCGAAATTTGGTAAATGATAAGTGCAGCACCTGAACATTGGAGAAGTGAGTAAGTAAATTATACAAAGTATCAATTGTACAATAGGACAATGAAGATCAACACTAAATGCAAAATTTTTCTACATCTTTGTCACTCTCAAACCCAAAATGCAGACAATTTTGTAGAAGTTTAGAACTATAGGAAAAACTTTAATGTAATTCAGTACTGTTTCAAATTGTTCACCATACAAAATAGCCTATCTTTCATGCTTCCTCTTTTGTAAAGAGAAAGATATAAGAACCTTGCAGTCAAAGTTATAGCATCTTGGTGTTGTAACTAGAAAATTTTGGTCTAGTAAAGAATAAAAAAGAAAAAATTTCTAAACATTATTTGACTAAAGTTTGGCAATCCAAATCAGTACAATTCATTCAGCAAGACCAAGATAAGAAAACCCCCAGAAGTAAAATTCATGTAAATGCATAAAATTTGTGTGCAATCTTTGCAGATGAAAAGTTAGGAAGGAAACATGTATGCATTGCCAAAGAACATTGCCAACATCATTTGTTGAGAAGTTCCAGAGATGCACCTGTTATTGAAAGAACATTGCCAACATCATTTGTTGAGAAGTTCAAACCCCCCAACTTTCGAGGACTAACACCCCATAGAGAGAAAACCTAAAGAAAGCAAGATGAATGAATGTAGTTCAGTTAAGCAGAAAAAGAATAAAATCAGGAAAATCTAAACAACATATATCAAAGGAAATGCATAGACCATTTGTAACATCATCAAGATCAATGAGTGATACCTCTTGATAAGCAATATCATGAAGTGAGAAAACACAGTAAATTATGATAGATGACATCAATGGCCAATTCAGGAGGAGGTTTTCATTCTTCTGGGTTGTCATGTCTTTGCCAGCTTCACTGTTTCCATTTTCTAAAGCTTCTGCATCGTCCATGGATTCATCACTACAATTATGGGTGTGAAGTGTTTCCTGTAGATATTTTAAACAATTATATTGATGTGTTAGACAAACTAGACAATAGAGCCAGTGAAGATTCAACAACATAAAAAGTCAGCATAAAATTGTTACAAGACTAAAAAGCCACAAAACATGAAGAAGATAGAAACATATGTAATCAATGAATAACCTTAGAAACATACCGGAATCCAGAAGCAGCAAATAATTACTAAGAATGCTACTGCTGATATTACAAGGTTGGGCAAGAGGTATGGAAACCTGCACAATGATTTATATGCTTTTGGTAAATAAAAATCAGAAGGTCATTAAAAGGATAAAATGATAAAAAGACCAAGAAGAGAGGAACATTGAATCCAAAAGTCCACTTACTTATCCCACAAGGAACCCTTTGTAAATAAATGTGGGTACTTCTCGACTGGCTACAATGAAAATTTTCACAAAGTATTAGATAAACATGTGATATATGTGCACATTACCCTCTCACCCAGAAACTTGAGTACTTATCAATGCAAAATGTAAAAAAAAGAACATGCATGAGACCATACTGTAAGAATTTCTATTCCTCAATCAAATACAGAATTTCAGGCATTGACTTTCTGAATAAACCAGAAGTCTTTCAATTGAAAAACAAACTCATATTACAGCATATGCAAAATTAAAGGCTTTTTATGCAGGTGCATCAGATAGTTATGCTCCAGATGGCAAAGATTATACAGAGTACCTGAGCCAAATAGCCTCCCAATGCTGGGCCAATGATTAAACCTGTGGCCCAAGCTGCACTGACCTAAAAGCAAATCACACTTTGAATTATTATTGGGGAATTGTAGTTCTAAGAAGTAATAGTGTAAAAGAGATGATGATGCTAACTGTTGAGAGTCCTAGAGCATGGTGTTCATCTCGAAAGATTTCAGTTGCATAGGCCTGTTAAATAAAGGAGTTAGCAAACAGACATGTATAAACGGAAGTTTGAACTAGATTGAGAATGAAATATATGAAAGTGCTAAGTATTTGGTGTTAAAAATATGATACCTTCACTGGTCCAAGCATACCATTTAAACTTCCAAGAAGAAATCTTGTAGTAAGAGCCATCCAAAAACTAGTGCTAAGGCCAAACAGTGTGTTGAAAATGATTCTGAAATCAAGTAAGCACTGAGAATTATAGGAAGCTGAACAAATAACTTACCGAAAGCACCAATCCATTGATAGATATACTTACACCACCACAACCCCTGTAAACATTACAGGCTTTCTACCATAGCGATCAGCAACAACTCCCCATAATACAGATGTCAAACATCTGCCAAGCATGAATGAAGAGCCTACAACATGTTCATCACACAGGCCTTCCTTGTAAGTAACTTGCAAGGATTGAAGACTTCAAAAAAATGATAATGATAGAAGTAATCTTACCAATATATCCAGCATAAGAACTAATATCAGCTTCTGTTTCCGCAATATTAAAATCCCTTACCTGAAAATAAATGTTCCATTATTGAGCGGTGGTCACTTAAAAATGGACTTTGCCATATTCCAAGTACTCAGTAAATGTATTCATATAACTTCCAACAATGATGTTTAAGCATTCAAGAAAATGTATTCATAGAACTTCCAACAATGTCACAAGATCAAAATGTACATCGAGTTCAATTGATCGCCAAACTCACCATGAAATAAAGGAATGGAAAGAGAGATGATATAGGCAGTGCTGCAGAGGACAGAATAAATTCATATCAGACTCCGTGGTTTCAAATGACCAAGAGAAACAGAATAATGCCAACAGCTAAAACAGAGAAACAAATGTTGATTTTCCTTTCAAAATATCACGGGATCAGAAGGCACTGCGTTTTTTAGCCAAGCAACACAACATCACACATTCAAGATAGAGATTAAATAATCATGTCAACTTAATCAGTCACCACCAAGGGAGTCCTTTTCTTGATTGTTAAAACACTACTATTGCAGTTTTAGCTTAAGATTAACTTTTAAGGTAACGTGTCAACTTTATATTCAGTTTCAGTTTTGAATAAGCACCAAATTTTATGCCTACCTGGCTGAACTTTTAGCAACTCCTATGGCAAACTTTGTTTGAATGATGAAAAAGAATATAAGAGCGGTCAAAAAAGTTCGATCATTCTCATGAGAAAGGCCCTTTCACAGTTAACACCAAGTTAAAGAATCTAAACATTTAGTCAGAAGTTAGAACAGTAGCAGTAGCATTATCAAACATTGTACTCACAAACACCCCAAAAATCCCCAACAACAACACAGAAACAGGAGCAACCAACTTTTCCAGAAGTTAAAATGCTCAAAATTGAGTGAAATGTTTACCATTAGACAGCACCAATATCCATATGATAGAAAGATTTCTAATGGGTACGCCTTGTCCCTCACTCAACTCCTTGGCTTGATCCACTTTGCAACCGGGGCAGTTCTCGTAGTACTTCTTTCTCCCCAACAATGGCTGCTTCATGTTCTCCTCTCTCATGTTTGTGATATTGTTTCACTCAGCTCCCTCTTTCCTTTTATATGCATCAATCATTCAAACCCAGAAAAGATAATCAGAAAAGATAGCCACTTTGTTTTGAAGCACACAATGGAGAATCAGAAAGGTTGAAGAAACAAACATACATACATGCACCCAATCAAAGGAGAAACCTTAGGACCAATTCTTTCTATAATGCAAAAGTACGAACATGACAACACAGGCTCTGTTCCTGTGATGCCCGGATACGGATACGGACACGACACGGACACGGATACGGAGATACGGCAAAATTGAAAAAGTATAAGACACGGACACGGTAATATACATATTAAAATCTAATAATTTTATTTCATAATAAAAAAAAACATTTAAAATATCATAATGTTTGAGGCTTATATATGTTAATCTTCATCAAAAATACAACTTCTAATTCTGGTTCATCGAGAGATAGGCTAGCAATATCAAGAATTTCGTTATCATCCATTGAAAAATCATCTCCAGCAATATCCCACAGGCTAGTTTCCTTTTCCTTGTATTTTGAAGAGTTTCTTGAAAGAAGACGAAGATTACTGTGGACAAATACTAAATCTTCCGCCCTTTTAGGTGTCATCTTATTTCTTTTTAAAGAATGTATAAAAGAGTAGGTGCTCCAATTTCTTTCACAGCAAGAAGAAGAGCATGGTTGTCCAAGTAGCTTAAGAGCTATATTTTGAAGTATTGGTGCATGCGATCCATGAATAATCCACCATGACTTTGCATCCATTTTGCCTCTATCCCTTAAAGAGTCCTCATCTGCAAAATCTCCCAATTTACCTGAAAAGTTTGCGAACTCTATATTCACTTCTCTCCTCACATCAGCGTCATCAAAGTATCTCTTAAAATATTTTTTCCTTTCTTGAGTAAGTTCAAAATCTTTATGTGGGGCACGTCTTTGTGGGTCTTCATTTAACCATTCAGGACTGTAATATCTACAATTTTAAAAAAGACATAAAGATATATTAACATAATATTATAAATTTTAATAAAATATAGTCATAAAGTAATTGAACTACATAATTACCTTGGATTTAAAGAATGAGCAAGGCAATGAAGAGATGTGCTACTTTTAGTCCAACGATCAATCAATATTGAATTTACCACCTCAAAAAAGGATGAATGTTCAACTTCTGTCTTCCTTTCATGTTGGTATATGATCTTTCTAACATTTTCAATCATTGAGTCCCACATTTCATATACCAAGTGAAGAGTAGCCATATCTGTATCTGTTTTTCTGAGAACATCATAAATAGGAGCAGTAAAAGCAAGTATGTAGTCAACCTTCATCCACCAATTATCATTCAATAAAGTTTCTTTCACAAATTGTGCACTGTCCACATTGTCCTCTTTATAAGAAGACCAATCATCACTAATAACCATCTCTTGAAGTCCTTTCTTCAAACGTTGAAACCTTTTGAGCATGATAATGGTTGAAGCAAATCTTGTAGAAGCAACAGAAAGCAACCTGAATGAGTTGAAGGTATTGAACATTGACAATCTCATAGAGTGCCCCACAATAAAGTTTTTGATAAATGTAGCATCATCAGCAATTTGTGTGATCCAAAAACATTCTTTATAAGTATCACTATTTCTTTCACAATTTTTTGCTGCACAAATATTTTTCAATGCAAGATTCAATGTATGCACTACACAAGGAGTCCAGTAGATTGAAGGAAATACTGCTTCTATAAGCATACCTGCTGCCTTACATACAGCTGCATTATCAGTTATAATTTGTACCACATTTTTTGATCCAACCTCCATAATTACATCTCTCATGTGTTTAGCAATAAAATCTTTGTCCTTTATCTCACCAGATCCATCTATTGACTTTAAAAACATTGGACCACTCTCATTGACAACCATAAAATTTATAAGTGGTCTTCTTTGAGGATCAGTCCACCCATCACAAACAATTGTCACACCTTTATCATTCCATGAATCTCTTATGGGTTGTAGAAGATTTTCTACGTGACTTCTTTCTTTTGCAAGTAAAGGACCTCTCAATTTATTATATGTTGGTGGTACATATCCACTGAGATTAGAAGTACTGGCAGCATAAGAAAATGCGCTCCTGAAGTGAGGATTTTTTGCTAGATGAAATGGTAGTCCTGCAGAATAAAACATCCTTGCAATTTCATAATCAAGAGTATCTCTAGCTTGGATATTGAAAGAAGCTTCTAAAGGACCTTTGTGTTTTGGATTAACACCGCTATTCGTCTGCTTTCCTTCATTAGATACAGATGGTAGAGAGACCTTTTTCTTCTTTGAATTTTCTATTTTCAATGCTGCTTCATTGTCTAATCTTCTAAACTCAACAAGTTTTGATGTAGTCACGTTTAGACAAATTCTAACTCCTGCTCCCGTAATTTTTAGCAAATGAGATCTTACTCGAGTGTAAGATCCATTGAATGATAAATCACACAAACTGCATTTAATCATATTATTTCCACCACCAGAAGTTTTTCTTAACTTTGTAACATATCTCCACAAAGGTTTCGTTTCATCTTCTTTTTCGATGGCATGACTAGGTATACTCATCTTAATTTCCTATAATAAAATAAATTTTCTATTAAATTAATTTATTTGGGTATAAAAAATAATAATATCACAAACTAAAAAGAAATTATATAATTTAAATGCGACAAATATTAATTATAACAATAAAAAACTAATATTTTAATTTAAATGGGACAAATATTAAAAAAAAAATATAATTCAAATAAAAAATAAAAGTTTAAATATAAAAAAAATTATTCGCTCTATGTAGATTTGTTTCATTTTACTTTAAACTTATCTTTTTTATTTGAATTTATATCTTAACATTATATAAAGATGTTTTAAATAATAAAAATATAGCAATAAAAAACTTCAAAACATAAAAAATGTTATTTTTCTTCTATTCTAGTTAATTTGATCTTATAAAATTTCAACAATAGATATATTATTCCAGCAATTATACAATTAAATTACATAATTTTAAATTTAATATAATAAATAAATTATAAAATACAATAAAACATTATTTAATAAATACTAACAACATTAACAAGAAAATTGTTCAGATATACAAATATACACTGTATAAGAAAAACTACGATAAATTATTTTTACATAAAAAAAACTATGAAGGATATTTATTTAAATTATAAAAAAGAAAGTTTATAAAGTTACCTTTTGTAGTCTTTCTTTCTTCTTCCTTTGGTTCTGCAACCGTAAAGCAACAACTTTCTTTCGTTCTACAACTGCAAAGCAACAGCTTTCCTTTGTTCTGCAATTGCTAACAAGTTTTCTAATTGTATTTCCTCTCAACTCAAGAAATCCCAATCTCGATTCTTTCTTTTGTTTTTGTTACTTGTGATTATAACATCTCATTTGACTCTAATTTATAGAATAATTTATCCTCAACTCAAGAGCTCCCAATCTAGAATAATTTATGTTTGTTTATCATCTTGATTTTATTTTATTTTAATAGAAGATATGGAAGATTATTTTTTATCCTTTTATTTCCATTTTTATTTAAATTTTTTGGATTTATTTTAATAGAAGGTATAAAAGATTATTTTTATCCTTTTATTTCCATTTTTATTTTAATTTTTTTAGGTTTATTTTAATAAAATGTATGGAAGATTATTTTTATCCTTTTATTTCCATTTTTATTTTAATTTTTTTGGGTTTATTTTAATAGAATGTATGAAAGATTATTTTTTATTTTTTTATTTCCCTTTTTATTTTAAATTTTTTGGATTTATTTTAATAGAAGATATGAAAGATTATTTTTTATTTTTTATTTCCCTTTTTATTTTAAATTTTTTGGATTTATTTTAATAGAAGGTATGAAAGATTATTTTTTATTTTTTATTTCCCTTTTTATTTTAAATATTTTAAATTTATTTTAATAGAAGGTATAAAAGATTATTTTTTATTCTTTTTATTTTCTTTTTTATTTTAAATTTGTTAGATTTCCCTCTATTCTCTAAAAAACAGAAAAAAAAATATCATACCAATCAAATAAAATATTTGAGTAATAAAGAAAAAATCAAATAAAATATTTGAGTAACAAAAGAAAAAATCAAATAAAATATTTGAGTAACAAAGAAAAAATCAAATAAAATATTTGAATAATAAAGAAAAAATCAAATAAAATATTTGAGTAACAAAAGAAAAAATCAAATAAAATATTTCAGTAATAAAGAACAATCAAATAAAATAATACAGTGACATTAAAAAGAGAAGGGCGTGAAAAGGGCGTGAAAAGGGCGTGAACAGAGAACCATCTTCCTCGCGAGGTGTCCGCCGCGCATCCGAGCAGTTACAGGTGTCCGCCGACGCGTGTCTCCGACCTGGCCGTGTCTGATCCAGAGAGAAGCCTCCGACACCGTGTCGTGCAGGTGTCCGCCGCGCCTCCGCGTCCGTGTCCGCTTCGGGAGCGGGAAGCGGCGTCCAACTGCCGTGTCGGAGCATCACAGCTCTGTTCTCTCTCACATGTTATATGATGCCACATCTATTAATAATACAATTCAAGGTAGCACAAAAGGCAACTTTTTAAATGATCCACAAAAATCAAAACACACAAAATTATCCCAAAATAGCATATTGTAACATTATCTTTGGTTGACAAGTGGCACAGTCTCGCGACGACACGTGTCACTCATCTTCTAAACCCTAATTCGTTCACACTTCACTCTTCTCTCACTCTCTTCCTGAAACACTCTTCTCTCACCTTCTCTCTCTACCCTAACCCTAACAACTCTTCTCTCACTCTCTGCCGTCAATACTCTTCTCTCACTCTCTCCCTCTGCCGTAACCCTAACAACTCTTCTCTCACTCTTTGCCGTCAACACTCTTCTCTCACTGTCTTTCTTTGCCGTCACGCTACTTTTTCAGATCATTTTGTGGTTTTGCCTTCACCTTTTCCTCTTCATTTTTTTTCTCTGATCTCCGATCATTTTTTCGTTTTGTATTTATGGTTTCTTTAGTTTTTATCCGATGACTTTTAGATTTTTCGTTCACCGTTTACTCTTTATGTTTTTTCTCTCATCTCTGATCATTTTTTCATTTTGTATCTATGGTTTCTTTAGGTTTTATCCGATGAGTTTTAGTTTTTGCCTTCACCGTTTACTCTTTATGTTTTCTCTATCATGTTCGATCATGTTTTCGTTTTCTTTTTGTTGTTTTATTAGGTTTTTCCCGATTAGTTTTTCGTTTTGCCCTCACCGTTTACTATTTCTGTTTTTTCGTATCAGTTCTTGGTTGATTTCACATTTTTTATGGTTTCTCCGATCATCTCCGATCATTTTTTGCTTATTTTTTTGGGTTTATTTTTATCTTTTTGTGTTTTTTGTGTTTTATTTTTCGATGCTAATTTTTTTGTTTTTACAGGCTGATTTCATATTTTTATGTTTTCTTCCACCAGGTATTGATTTTGCCTTCACTTTCTATTCAGATTTACAGGATTACCTATTTTGTAGGTTTTGAAGATTGATATACAGGATGTCTCCAAATGACAGTCATGAGTTTATTTTGAATTTGGAAGTCATTGGAACTCATCTCAATTTATTCTCTTCATGTTTGATTATCAGTGGTTGTTGATTTGTTGGTTGTTGATGTTGTTCATAAATACTTTTTAATATTAATCTTGATTTTTTTTTCTTGATCTTTTTAAAATGAATTACTCAGTTTTATTCATTGCAACGGAAGGTGTACCTGTTTTCTCATTCACTGTAAGAATTCAATGCAGAGGAAGTAATGTTTTTTATGCATATGATTTCTAATAATGTTTTTTATGCATATGATTTCTAACCTTATAATTTATTTCTAAGCTTATGATAATTTTTTTATGTAGGTTTACCCATATTTTATGTTGGAGTCCTCAGTTAATTAACATCAGGTCTTTTCTGTTGAAAGGGGGAGCCTTTCATCCATAAATGAAGAACAATTTTGATGATGTCTACTGATCTAGGATAAAACATAGCTTGGTCCAGTTAGCATATGCATTAGGCAATTAGCTTCTCTTTTTCAAATGTATTTCAGGCCTGCTGTGTAATTCTGCACATGATTAGTTCTTTAACTAATGGATTAGCTGTGAGTATTGTACAAAGTAAGTGAAAATATACTCACGATAATCGATTAGGTAAATTGCTAATCGAATTAGTGACAGCAAAAACCTTTGTATAAAAGCTGTTTTGGAATCTGTTTTGGCTTGAAAAATTTTAGAAAGATCACGCAGTCTTCATCTGAGATAGAGCCATCTGAGAGACACAAAAGCTTCAGAAGATTCTGCAATAACTCAAGTACAGATCCAAGAAGAGTTGATGGTTGATTCTACCATGATGGATCTTGCTTGATTCAAGGAGCATCAAGTCAAATCTGCACAACTTAGGTGTTTTCGTTTCTTGTTTTGTTTTCTGTATTTCTGATTACAGTAGCTTCAGTGTTTGAAGTGTGGACCTAGGTGCAATTGTGTGGATGCATTGCTCCTAGGGGGAGTTCTTGATTGTTGAATCAAGTTCTTGGGTTTTGGGGGTTAGAATTACATAGGTGTGCTTGTAATTCTTGGAACCTTTCTGTTTAGTGGAATCCTCCTAAGTGTGTTACTTAGGAGAAGACTGGATGTAGATTCTTTTTGAATCGAACCAGTATAAATTGTGTGTCTTGCTTCTTTCTTCTCTCTTTTAATTCTTCTTGATTGATTTAAACAGTCCATTAACCCAGAACTGTGTAATTGATTAATTGAGCTTTAAAACATAAAGATCTTTCCAAGATTCATCTCAAATTAGTAAAAACACATTAATCAATTCAAATCCCTTTGTGGTTAGGAGTATTAGACAGATCTGATTTTTAACATTTTCTTTCCTTTATCTTCAATGCAGCTACATGACTACATCATGTTACTTCTTTCCTTTTTCAGCTTTGTGATCTCTTCATAATTTTGTTTGTCTTCTTTCGTTTTTCTTGAAACCTTCAAACAATATCTTTATTTCCTTTTAAATGTCCTTCACCATTTATTTTGCTTTTGCTGTCTACCATATTTTCCTTTTATTCCAAAACATTGAGCCGTGTGAAAAAGAGCTTTTGTTTTTTTCTCTGTTCTTCATATGTTTGACCATTTGCTTTTCCCACATTTTACTCTTTTTGGGAAACCAAAAGCAGAGTATGCATATGGTTTTGGTTTGAATGAACCATAGTATGCATTTCATAAAAGTTGTTTTTCTTTCTTCTGTCCCCTTTATATGTTTGACAGTTGCTTATCCCGATTTTTACTGAATTTGTGTAACCAACACCACAGCATGCGTACGATTTTCCTTTTCATTTTTTATGTCTACAAATACATCAGACTATTGTTATGTTTTGATGTTCTATACAAATACATCTATCCACGACATCCTTTCTTCACTATTGCCTAATTTTCTGTTTTCTTTACACCATGTCTGCTTTGCAAAAACAAACCCAGTCATTACAAGAACTGAACCCGGAGAAGGAAAGCTGGAATATTGTTGCAAGAGTTGTAAGGTTATGGTTTGTAGAAGATTACACAAAAGGAAAATCTCCATTTTCCATGGAGATTGTTCTTCAAGACAAAGAGGTACTATACCATACTATAAACGTTCGTCATTTTTTTAGTTTTGTTAATTTTTTTACTTACCATGTTATATTATAATGTTTCATATGAAACTTTTTTTGCAGGGTGTCCTAATCCATGCGTCTGTTAGACGCACACTGATATACAAATTCCAATCTGAAATCAAAGAGGATAAGGTTTACTCCATTCAGTCTTTTAGTGTTTCATGTAATGGTGGTTCTTATAGAACTACAAATCATGCCTATAAGATCAACTTCCAATTTGGAACCAAGGTCAATTTGGTAGAATCTACCTTAGTTCCCAATATTAGTACTGCATACACCCCTATTTCAACCATCCAAGCACCTGGTTTTGACTCAGATTACTTAGTTAGTAAGTATATTAATTTTTTTTCTTCTTTTTGCGTTAAAATTTTTATTCATTTTATATTTTTTCATTGTTTTATTTTATATTTTTAGATGTCATTGGAATGTTGACTGGTGTTGGAACAGAGAGAGAGTTAGAGAAAGGTGGTAAGAAGACCAAGATGAATGTCATCCTTATTGAATATGATGGGTAAGATTATTGTTGTTCTTTTTACTTTATGTTTAACATTATTCTTATCTAACGAAATTTTACATCATGCAATAGTTATCGACTGGAGTGTACTTTATTTGGTCAATATGTTGATATGTTAAATGCATTTCTTTCGTCTGGAGAGGATCAATATGTTGTCATTGCTTTACATTATTGCAAAGTGAAGATCTTCCAAGGTAACTAACTTTTTGACATATTTTTACAAATGGAGTAACTTTTTTAAAAATTGTTTGACATCTTTATATATTTTATAGATAAAGTTTCTATTCAAAACTGTATGAACTATACGAGGATAATTTTTAACTTTGATGGTGAAGATGCTACCAAGTTGAAAAAAATGTAAGTACATTTTGCATTTTTTTTATTTTATTTTTTTATTTTCGTTTAATTTGCCTTTTTTTTGTGTAGGATGTGGGATAGTACTGAATCTCCTTCTCAACCTCTTACCCAACTTGGTCAGTCTTCAAAAGTTAGCTTAGAAGAAGATTTCATTAAGCTGCATCCTAGATGCTCAATTGAAGGT
The DNA here is from genome assembly GCF_004118075.2 of Vigna unguiculata. NCBI lineage: Eukaryota > Viridiplantae > Streptophyta > Magnoliopsida > Fabales > Fabaceae > Vigna > Vigna unguiculata. The sequence continues at coordinate 3,102,569 of NC_040289.1, read as the reverse complement.
CTCAAAGATTTTGAACAGGTTAAATTTTTTTCCTCTCTCTTTCATTTAAATTGTTTAGTTTGAATACTGTGCTTTATATTGTTGCATTATTTATGTTCCAGGAAAGTACTTTTGTAGTGAAGGCTACTATCAAACATGTTCTAGATCATGATGATTGGTGGTACACAACATGTATCTGCAACAAAGCTGTTTATCCTGACTCCAAAATGTTTTTTTGTGAGAAATGTAACAAACATGTCATTAAGGTTACACCTAGGTAATATTATTAATCTTCATAATTATTTTTTCTGTAATTTTTCTAATTTTACTGATAGACATATTTGTATAAATAACTAATGTTGTATTTTTCTTTGCTTAGGTTTAAACTTAGACTTTGTGTAATTGATGCTACTGATTCTACAACTTTTGTTGTATTTGATCGTGATGCAAGTGCAATGTTGAAGAAATCATGCTCTGATATTCTTGACTTACAAGACAAGGTTAAGTATCCTATATATTGAAATAAATCATGATGAAATTATTTTTCATTCATTTCAATCATTTGCATTTCTACTTCTTTTTATAGAACACTGCTGCTGGTAACTTGCCTAAAGAGTTTGAAGTCCTCATTGATAAGACCTATCTGTTCAAAGTTGAGTGCAAGAATGATTATAATAGCAAATTTGACCAATCATTTAGAGTTAAAAAAGTCTGCATGGATGAAAAAATCATTGAAAGCTTTACTGATGTTGAACTTAAGTCTTTGGTAAGATCTGATTTATTTCTGTTTATATTTTTTCATATATGTAGTTTTATTTTTACTATTTTTTGACTTTACTATATTTGTTAGGATGTATACTCTGCAAATGAAGAAGAAAGTAAATTTAAGCAGATTACAAATGAGATTGCACCTGATACCATTGCAGAGGTATGTTAATATTACAACTATACTTATTTTTCTAAATGTTTTTATATGCTAACTTTTTCAAGTTTATTTTTAGGATTTGCTGCTCAAATTCACTGAAGAATCAACTGATGTTGAGCCTGTAAGTGATCATTTGAACACTATAGAATCAAGCCCTGTTTCTACAGAGGAAGCTTTGGTCAATCAACCTTTAATTGATGTTGAAAATGATGACTTAACCCATAAAGAATCATCTCATCTGGATAATCTTAGCTTTGATTTGGCTACCAAAGCACGTGTCCCGGCAATTAAAAGGCAGAATCGATCTACGGCTCAAGAGAACAAGAAGATCCCAGTCAAGATGTTGAAGAAGAACATCAAGATTGAAAAGTGAATGAAATTTGTACTAGACTTTATTTGTGTTTTTATCTTGGTTATGTTTTATTTTTTGGAAAACATTTGCTGATACTCATGACCAATATGTTTTGTTGTTCTTAAGTTATCATTTCCAAAACATTGACTTGAAGTTTCTCTTTATTTATTTATCAATTATATTACTTATTGCTGAACAGGATTGACTTTTTATTTGTGCATTCACAATTTGCTAGCAGAGTCAAACTGTGTTGATATTATTTTCTATTATCAACATCTTAATCATGCTAGCTACATCAAAGGAATTGTATTGTATTTCTATTTGTATTTTGTTTTAAAAGATTTTAGTCTTTCAGCATTTCTTTACATTTCAATGTTATCAATCAATTATGCGTAAATATATTTTTCAGGTTACATACCTATAGTATTTATGTTTTTTTTTGTGTTGATTTGTAAACATCGTTATATTTTGCTAGCTAAATCTGAATGTGTTGATATTATTTATTTTGTCAACTACACTATCATGCTAGCTACATCAAACAGATTAAGTTTGCTCTATACTGCATGTTTTGAGTACATTTTATTATTTAAAAATCATTTCTGAACACAATAAATTTTTGAATTCTAATTCTAATTAACCAAAACAAAATCCGTCATTCATTGAAAATTTACACCATGAATTAATTTATTTCATTTTTTGGAACGAATTTATTTGTAATTTTTTCTTTTGTAATCCATGAATACAAGAACTAGCATTTTATTGATTATTATCCATTTGTATTGTTGTTTGAAATTCTAATTTTTACTTTTGTTTCGAAATTTAAATTTGATCACTAATTAAAGAATGTTTAATATTTGAAATTTGTATTAAATATTATTTATTTATTATTTGATGTATTTAAATTTTTTGTATTATTCTTTCAACTATTAATTATAATTAGCAACATCTATAAATTTCTAATTTTTTTAATTTTTTAATTTTTTAAAAATTGGACATTATATATTTTTTAATATTTTATTTTACGTAAATTTTGATATTACTCTTTAAACTTACAAATTGTTTTTTTTAATTTAATCTTTATTCTTTTAATTTTTTAAAGTTTATATTATTTTATTTTTAACATTATATTGGCCTTAATTTTTATATGACTCTTTAAACTTCATTTAATGTTCTTTATTTAATCTTTATTTTGAATTGTTAATTTATAGATACGAAAGCATTAAAGAAATAAATTTTATTGGTTAAGTAAATAGAATTTGAAACAGTGTTTGGTATGTATAAAACTGTTGAGTATCCATCAAGTTTTGTTCATTATCCATCAACCAAACAGAACGGTCACTTTCCTTCACCGTTCATGGATACCTCTCCTTCACTCTCCATGGATACCTCTGTCCCTGTGCCTGCTAGAATAACCTTAGGAAGGTTCACTACAATGCATTTTGTTCATAATCAGGTATGTTTTGTTTACAAGAACTTGAAATATATGTTCGTTCTTCAAAATGAGCCCTTTCAAATGCACTGTAAATTTTTTTTCAACATTCAACCATTCATTTTTGAAACAGTCTTCAAACCCTTATTTTTTTTTGTTTTTTTACATAAAAATCAAAACTTTACTTTATAATGGTTTAAATCTATGCTTTTTTTGTTTTTTTACATAAAAATCAAAACTTTTCTTCACTTTTCATCTCTGTCTAACTGTTTCTTCTTTCATCAAACATGCATCTCTTTTTGCTTTTTATATTTCAATTTTTTTTCTTCTTCGTTACAAAACTTTTTTGTCTTATCAAAAAATTTTAAGTTTCCAATAATAGTTTAAATTTTCAAAATTCTACTTCCGTAAGCAAAGTTTTTTTTTACTTTGTTGTATATCTGACGTATTCTCTGTCTTTCTTTCATTATCAGTTTAATATTTCCTTACATTCAGTTTATTACAGTCATTTTTTCAAATTTTATTGACCCTATTTTTTCTTTGTTGACCATTGGAATTTTAGGAGTTCGGTCATGTTGATCGTATGTTTGTTGCTATGTTTGCTAAAGAATTAGGACCTGTTTGGCAGTTGGAAGATATTAAAGGGAATCGCCATCAGTTAACTTATAATATGGATGTTAATAATCCATTGTTGACTGATGGTTGGTCTACCCTAAGAGTTTTTTATAAATTGCAGCATATCCATCAAATCATATTCAGATATGTTGGAAACTCAACATTTCAAATTACTGTATTCTCCGGCATGATTGCAATATCAACTGCCGCCAAATTTCTCACAAACATACATCGATTGCGATCAAAACAGTTTTTTACAGTGAAATTGACAAAATCTCAAAGCCAAGCTAGCCATCTGGTGAACAATTTACTTTTATATTATTTTTTATATTCTATCCACTTCATAGAAGTTTTTATTTATTTAACTATTAATTTTTTGCAGGACCTACCAACTGACTTTGCAGCTTATGTTCGCAAACGTAGATTCAAGAGGTTGGAATTGCAGGGATCGACCAACACATGCATTGTTCAGTGTAAGCTTTTGGTGCGTAATTCACCTAAGAAGTCCACTAAGATTGGAAAGGGATGGAAGGACTTTTGCATATTCAATCGGTTGAAAGAAGGGGATGTTATTGTCTTTGCAGCTCACAACCAAATGAGAAAGAAGAAGATAAAAGTCTATGTCAAAAAAGAGTTTAGCTTTTAATATTTTACTTCTCTTTTATGAACTTTAGGTGGCATTTATGTTTTTGGTTTTCACTTTGAAGCAAGTTTGCTTTGTTTTGGTTTGTAAGACTATCTATCGTCATTTTGTTGCTTCTAATAAGTAGAAGCTATATCTATAAGTATTATCCGTATGTTAATTTTGTTGAACTTTAATATTTTACTTACTTTTATTTTACTTATTTTCATGTTTCAAAATATTTTTTATAGTTATGTATTAATTTTATATATATTTATGAAAAAAACATCATTACAACTTAGATTTATTTTAATATTAATGTTATACAAAGAATATTCATTTGTATCAATCAAAATTATTAAGAAAACTAATTATTTAACCAAATTTATAACACGGAATTGAAGTTGTAAATGTAATAGTATCTTTGTATTGTAATACCAACATTATAATTCTGTTATCTTTGTATTGTAATACTATCTGAAAACAATTCAATGAAATAAATTTAATTTGTTACTCTCAAAGTTGTACTGTATTTATGTTTTAAAAAGTTGAACAACACGTGTATTCATTTTTTATCAAAGGACAATTTAAATTACATTAAGCTGACATTCTTTTTCTTTCATGAATGATTCAAAAATTCTTTCATTGTAAAGTCAATGTAGAAACAAATTTGTACTTTTATGGTTGACTATTATCAATCATAGTGCTTATTTGTTGGTCGAAAGAGGTATTATGGCACAGATGCAAAGTTTGAACAGAAGCATATCAGTGTTTGCAAATCATGAATTTGGACATTGCATATCAACAGGTACGCTGTTCCAGATATTCATCAAAAGTTACAGTTTCCATATTAGTGACTTTGTTGTTCTTTTTTATAAAAAGATGGTAGTTACATTATCTACCTTAGGAATATTCAGCGTGTAAAAATGACTATGTCCCTTTATATTGAACACATCCTCCAACAAAATGTTTATTTTATTGTACTTCTCTTCAATGTCTAAACAAACAAAACATCAAGTCTATGTATAAACTTCTGGAAACATAACAATGTATGCATAAAAACAATTGTATGCATAAACAAACATAAACAAATTGCTGCAAATCTATCAACAAATGCAAGAAGAAAAAGAAAGACCATTGTGTGAACAAATATTTCAAATATGATGATTAACTCCTCAGGTAAAATAAACTTTTTGAGTTATTCATTTGTTCTTAAAACTTCTTGCCAATAAATTACATTAAGCTTTCATTCTTTTTCTTTCATGAATGATTCAAGAATTATTTCCATTACTTTCATTTTAAAGTAAATGTATAAACAAATTTCTACTTTTATGGTTGACTATTATCAAGCATAGTACTTATGTGTTGGTCCAATAAGGTATTATAGCACAGATGCAAAGTCTGAACAGAAGCATATCAGTGTCTGCAAATCATGAATTTGGACATTGGATATCAAAAGGTACGCTGTCACAGATATTCATCAAAAGTTACAGTTTCCATATTAGTGACTTGGTTGTTCTTTTTTATAAAAAGATTGTACTTACATTATCTACCTTAGGAATATTCAGCGTGGAAAACTGACTATGTCCCTTTATATTCAACACATCCTCCAACAAAATGTTTATTTTTTTTCAACTTCTCTTCACTATGTAAACAAACAAAACAGCAAGGGTATGTATAAACTTCTGGAAATAGAATAGTGTATGCATAACAACAATTGTATGCATAAACAAACATAAACAAATGGATGGAAATCTATCAACAAATGGAAGAAGAAAAAGGAAGAGCATTTTGTCAACAAATATTTCAAATATGATGATGAACTCCTCAGGTAAAATAAATTTCTTGAGGTATTCATTTGTTGTTAAAACCTTTTTCTCATTATACAGATTTTTGTAATCACTATCTACACCTTTTAATATTCTTTTTAGGTATTCATAAAAAAGATGCAACAGATCCAATTATTTTATTACTTGGATTGCAATTATTTTAACAGTTTGGATTACATTGTTTAACAATTTTATTTCAAATAAACTTCATCTATTACTGCTAAAGTTTAACAGTTTGAACCATTTTAGCAGTATGGAATGAAAATATTACTCCAACTATCAACAACTCCTTTACTATCAGTGAAGATAGAAACCTACATGCTCAAGCAATTCAATCTTCAAATAGAAAGCCATTGTTGGAGTTGACATGTCGTGGTAAGTTTTGTTCACTGAAATTCCCAACAATGAAGTTGAAAGGCAGAATGTGTCATTCATCTTTATAGTTAATGTAATATTTGTAATTTAAAGTGGATAATTTTTTTTTGCAGACATTGACCAACGTAATTATAAGAATGCACGAGCTAGAAGGAAAGTTATTAGGGATCAGAAGATTGCAGAAAAAAGTAATAATAGGCCTGATAAATCTGATATTATTTTATCTTTATTTCAATTCCTTTAATAGTTTTTGTATTATTAATATTTTCTAACATTTCATGTAAAGAAATTCATGGTTCTACCTCCATTGGATCTGGAATTGTTTGTAATTCAATTGAAATCACCAATGGTCCAATTTTGCACAAGACCAACATTAACAACAAAGGTAACAATCCAAATTGTATTCCAAGTTTCTGTTAATTCAATCCAAGTTTGAAACTAATATATCATCATTTTATACGTAATTTTAGATCAAGAATTTGCTGGTAGCACCTTCATTCCTGCTTCTGTGGCTTCTTCTTCTTATTCTGAAGTTGTTAATCTTTTTGATGTCGAACAGAACCAAAGTCATGGTAATTTGCTGGTATTTTGAATACTTTAATTACTTTTAGTGTTACAATTTCATTTTGCTAATGCTTAATTCAATATTTAGACATATGTAAGCTACAATCCTATACCAGTGCAATATCAAGTCAATCATCTCAATATTTAGAAGCTGTAAAATTGGGGCAGCCTTCTCTTCATGATGTTATTACACCTATTTCAAAGATATTGGATTTTGACAACAATTCTGAAGAAGATGAGAATCATGGTAATCAATAATGCTTGACTATAAAAAATAGATTAATATTTTTTTGTTTAACTTTATTATTAATTGTTTATTTATTTTATATCACGTTATCTTATTGGGCATTTCTACTCTGATTTGTATTCTAGAGCTGAAGTTCAAGGTTGAATACAACTTTTTACCCAATTTATATTATTATATTGTACATATAAATATAAAAGTCTTTTAATTAATAACATATTTTTTTATGTACTTAGCACATGTTGATGTAGGGGACTGTTCCATTGAGTGTCCCTATTGTCAAGCTCAATTGTGGTACGAAGAAAGATCTGATAAATGCAAAAGATTAAAACAAGTTGATTTTTCTCTTTGTTGTCAAAAGGGAAAAGTCCAACTTCCATTGTTAAAGAAACCTCCTCAATTGCTTCAAAAGTTGTTGAAAGGTGAAGATACTACAAGCCAACATTTCTTACAGTACATAAGAAGCTACAACAACATGTTCTCATTTACATCAATTGGTGCGAAGATTCATTCCTCAATCAATGATGGATGTGGTCCTCCTCAGTTTATTCTTAGTGGTAAAAATTACCATCGCATAGGAAGTTTATTGCCCGATAAAGGATCAAGTCCAAAATTTGCACAACTATATATTTATGACACAAAAAATGAAACAACAAACAGAGTTAGTCATTTTGGGTATGCCTACATACTTTATTATTTTTTTTATGAATCATTGTTTATATTATTTATACTTTTGTAATTTTACAGGTCTGATATAAAACAATCCATATTTGATAAATCATTGATAGAAGATTTGAAAAGCATGATTGACAAACACAATGTTCTTGCTCAATCATTCAAAAGAGTAAGAGATTTGATACATGATGATGATCAATCAGATTTTGGATTGAGGTTATTTAGACATCGCTGTAAAGATCCTAGAGTATACAATACCCCAATAGCAGATGAAGTCGCAACATTGATAGTTGGTGATTTGAGCACTTTAGATGTAGGAAGAGACATCATTGTCAAGAAAGTTTGTGGTCAGTTGACAAGACTACATGAAACTCATACATGTTTCATTCCTCTGTCAATTGGCCTGAAATTCTTGATTTTGTAAAATCACGAGGTCTAACTGCTTCAGATAGGCCAGACATTGTTTGTAGAGTTTTTAAAATGAAATTAGATCAAATGATGACAGATTTCAAGAAGAATAATTTCTTTGGCAAAGTCAATGCAGGTACAGAAACTACATTTCCATCATTCTGATTTTTTACCTAAAATTGTTTTGTATAATTATTATCTTCAAATTATAGGTATGTATACAGTTGAATTTCAGAAGAGAGGTCTGCCACATGCTCATATATTATTATGGTTGAGTGACTCAAACAAGTTAGAAAATGCAAAGCACATAGATAAAGTAATCTCTGCTGAACTTCCTCATCCAGATCTGTATCCAAAACTTTCAAAGGCTGTTAAAACATATATGATACATGGTCCGTGCGGAGCTGCTAGATTCAACTCACCATGCATGAAAGAAGGTCGGTGTTCGAAATTTTTTCCTAAAAAGTTTAGACATAAAACTACAATTGATGAGGATGGATATCCTGTATATAGGCGTAGAGATGATGGTTTATTTGTGTTGAAAAATGGACATAAATTAGGTAATGGAAATGTTGTGCCTTATAGTCATCTTCTCTTAATGAGATATCAAGCTCATGTTAATACAGAATATTGCAACAAATCAAACTCAATCAAGTATTTGTTCAAATACGTCAACAAAGGTCCTGATAGAGCCACAATGAAAATTACAGAAAAAGACAATGATTCTACAGAAGTCCATATTGTTGATGAGATTTTTGTAGATATTTATCTCCATGTGAAGCAGTTTGGAGAATTTTTGGATTTGATATCCATCATAGATGGCCTACTGTTCAGCGTTTAACTTTTCACCTACAAGATCAGCAGACAGCTTTGTTTAAAGATGATGATAGAATTGATGATGTATTGGAGAGGAATGACAACATCAATACCATGTTTCTAGCTTGGTTTGAAGCTAACAAAAAATATGAGGAAGGAAGGAACTTGACCTATGCTGAATTTCCAACAAAGTTTGTTTGGATGTCTCAACAAAGGAAATGGAAACCAAGAAAGCAGGGTTATAGTATTGGAAGACTGACATATGTTCCTCCAGGATCGGGTGAATGCTATTACATGAGAATCTTACTGACAAAACAAAAAGGTTGTATTAATCATGATAGTATAAAGACAATTAATGGTAAAACATTCTCTACATACCAAGAGGCTTGCCAGGAATTGGGATTATTGGCAGATGACAAAGAATTCATTGATGCTATTAAAGAGGCTAGCCATCTTGCATCTGGAAATCAACTTAGAAGATTATTTGTGTCTTTGTTAATCATGAATACAATGTCAAAGCCAAAAGTTGTTTGGGATGCAACTTGGAATTTATTGGCAGATGGTATCCTATACCAAAGAAGGAAACACTTGAACATACCAGGTAGTAAATATAAATAATCTCCATTCTTTATTCCATATTTTTTTATTCATGACATGTTATTTTTTTTTTTAGGTTTTCAAATGGAAGAACATGATTTACACAATCTGTGTCTTCTAGAAGTAGAAGAACTTCTAAACTCCAATGGGCGATCTTTAACAGATTATAGTTCCCTTCCTCAACCTGATTTGTGTCATTCATTCAAATTTAATAACAGGTTCATTATTGATGAATTGAATTATGATAAAGAAGAAATGGAGAAGCTACATCACTCTCTATTGCAGTCAATCACTAATGAGCAACTACAGGTTTATAAAAGAATTATGACAGCAGTGAATTCAGATGTAGGAAATTTTTTTTTCTTATATGGTTATGGTGGGACTGGAAAAACATATTTGTGGAAACTTTTGTCAGCTGCTGTTAGAGCAAAGGGAATGATTGCGCTTAATGTAGCTTCAAGCGGTATTGCATCTTTATTGCTTCCTGGAGGTAAAACTGCTCATTCTACTTTTTGCATACCACTAGCAATCAATGATGAATGAACGTGCAACATCAGTCAAAGAAGTCTTCGTGCTAAACTATTGATGGAAACAAAACTTATCATATGGGATGAAGCTCCTATGATGAATAAGTTATGTTTCCAAGCTTTTGATAGAACATTGAGAGACATTATGAGAGCTACAAATAAAGATAATGCTGACAAACTATTTGGTGGAAAGGTTGTTGTCTTGGGTGGTGATTTTAGACAAATCTTGCCAGTAGTAAGAAAGGGATCAAGGTATGATATTGTGAATTCAGCAATTAATTACTCTGATTTGTGGCAATATTGCACAGTTCTTAGGCTATCACAAAACATGAGGTTAAAATGTGCTGTTTCTAATGAAAGTGCAATACATATAAAAGAATTTGCTGATTGGATTCTTAAAATTGGAGATGGAAATATGAATTTCAATGAAAGTGGTGAAGCCAACATTTCAATACCAACAGATCTTCTAATTCCAGAAAGTGAAACACCTTTACTTTCTTTAGTGAAATTTGTTTATGGTGGTCTAATTGAAAATATCATGAATCCTGCCTTCTTTGATGATGGTGCTATACTTTGCCCTACAATTGATAGTGTTGAACAAGTAAATGACTTCATTTTATCTTTGATTCCTGGTGAAGAACAAATTTATTTAAGTTCAGACACTCCTTGCCAATCTGATGATGATCAAGAAATTCAAGGTGAGTGGTTTACTCAAGAGTTTCTAAATGATATCAAATGTTCAGGAATTCCAAATCATAGGATTAAATTGAAAGTTGGCGTACCAATTATGCTTTTGAGAAATATTGATCAAGCAAATGGTCTTTGCAATGGTACAAGGTTGCAAGTTAATGATTTGGGAAAGAATGTTATCTCTGCTACTGTCATAACAGGGAAAAATGTTGGTGACAAAATTTTCATTCCAAGAATGAACTTGACACCTTCTGATTCCAGCATCCCGTTTAAATTTCAAAGGAGGCAATTTCCAATATCCTTATGCTTTGCAATGACAATAAACAAAAGTCAAGGACAAACTCTTTCTAAAGTTGGACTTTATCTTCCTCGCCCAGTTTTTACTCATGGACAATTGTACGTAGCAATTTCTAGAGTCACAACAAAGCAAGGACTAAAAATTTTAATTCTGGATGAAGATGGAAAAGTAACCAATACAACTACCAATGTGGTTTACAAAGAAATATTTGAAAATCTTTGATAAGAGGTATACAGCTTACTTTAACCAATTATTATACTTTGTCAATTATTGTATCTTTAACTGTAATTCCTTTGTTTTGTTGCAGATTATAATTATGGATGAAGATGAAAAAGTAAGCAATACAACGAAAAATGTGGTCTACAAAGAAATATTTGTAAATCTTTGATAAGAGGTATATAACTTACTTAAGAAAATTATTATAATTAGTCAATTATTGTATTTTTAACTATAATTTCTTTGCTTTATTGCAGATGATAATATGCCTACCTGCAGCCATATTGAAAATACATAGTCATTGATACATCTTTGAATTGCATTATTTCATTGTCCAGTCATAGATTGATATTTTGAATACCATGTTTGCTGCAGTACAGATATTATAACAGTTATAAAGATTCTGAATTGTTGTTATTTTTATTTATGTTTGTGGCTTTAATGTATTGTCAAGAAAAAATATGTACGTACATGTTCTTATTCCTTACAGCAGTACATGTGCCTTTACTGTTATAAATGCATTACAGTTGTAAATTGTTTTTGTTTAAGTTTCTTTATATATTAAAATATCTGCAAAGAACATATACAACATATATAAAGTAACTTTACAATTACAGCCACTGTTTGCACGTGATACTGAATTTTTGCTGCCACTTTCAGGTAATATTCCTTTTCCACGTGATAATCTTTGCTCTTCCATTCTCAACTTCAACTTTACCCATATATTTAAACCTTCTATTTTTTCTACAATTACATGAATGGAGATGGAGCAAACCAATACAGATGGAGCAAACAACAGAAGAATTCTTTGGAACTTCAACACCATCTACATCTGCTCTCAGGTATGCTGTAAATTTAAGAACAGAAATAAATTTTTGGAAAGCATTGATATTTGTTATTTTATGTGTTTTCTGGTGTGAATTGTATCATCCTGATTCATATTGTATCAGGCACATTAAGATTTCCATATTTTGCCCTCATATAATTGTTTGAGTTTATGTTTTCATTTCGTTGCTGAGATAAATTTGTTCCATTTTTTACTATGTTTATTAATTTGTAGCCATTTGGATTTATCGATCGACATTTTGCTGTTGCTTATGAACAAGAATTAGTTCAACAGTGGCACTTGGTAGATGTAAATGGTAAGAGCACGACAGTTACCTATAACATGGATTCAAATAACCCAAAAATCATAGGAGGTTGGAGTAATATGAGAGATTTGTATGACATCAAAAGTGACTCTCACATGCGGTTTCAGTATATGGGAAATTCTTTATTTCACATAATTATGTTTAAAGGTGGTTGTACACCAAGGAGTTTGTCAACATTTATGTGCCGTATCAGTCATCAAGAAACAAGATCTATATTTTCAGTGAAATTGACAAAGTATCAAAGCAAAGCAAGTCACTTGGTATATGTCTTACGAATTCTTTTTATCAGTTCAACTATTATAATATCAATTTACATATAATTAAATTAAATTAATTAATGCACTAACAATAAAATTTGAATCATACAGGACTTGCCATCAAAGTTTGCCAACTTCATTCGGGACGAGAATGTACAAGATGTGTTTCTTATAGGGCCCAAAACTATAGTCAATTGCAAAATTCTATTATCAAATAGGAATAGAAGTTCAACAAAGATAGGTCAAGGTTGGAAGTTATTTTGTGTTGAAAATGAGTTAAAAGAAGGTGATATTGTTGTCTTCCAAACAGACAATGATTTTATCGAACCAAATATTGAGGTCTTTGTTAATGGTTGTTGTTGTGATTAGATTAAGCATATTTGTATAATGTTGTTGTTCTAAATGATGTATTTCATAACTTATGTTTATTATCATTTCAATAATATCATTATCTAAGTTTAACATGTTATAGATTTATATTTTATTAAATTCTTAAAACAAATTGTTACACTTCTATAATTTATTATCAATAATAAAAAAACTCATGCATTGCACGGGTCAAAAAACTAGTGACAAATAATCCAGAGCCGTAGACGAACAAAACTAGTGGCATCATCGCACACGTCAGAGTGAAAAAAAATGTGCAATGGGGCAGTGATGAAGGTGGAAAAGTTGTATAAGAGAAAATGATGTCGGAATCTAACATCATATCTGTGATTAATAAAGAGAAAATGAGTAATAACAAAACAAAGGGGTCTTACATCGAAAGACAAAGATAAGAATAAGAACAAAATGATGTCGGAAGTGAAGACAACATAATTGTCAAACACGGATTAGTTCCTAATTTTTGAAGTGATATCGAATCTGAGACTGTGAAATACGTATGGCTATGGCTCTAATTTGATTAGTTAAGGTTCGAAATAAAATTTGCATAACATGTTTAATTTTTGGTTTAAACACGTTCTTTGTTGAACTTGTTTGATCTTTGATCTTTCTTAGAAAATGGTAAATGTTTAACCAAGTAAGTGAATACCTTGTATGCTCCAAATTTAGTTTTGTAAAAATGAAAATTTTGTATCTTGTCTGTCTGGAAACAGATAGATTCTTTGGCATACTATAATTTAATAATAAAAATACTTTTGTTGTTTTTGTTGTTCGGATATGAAGGTGGATTGTATGTATTAAAGAAAAAATTATATGATTCAAATGAATTTAAGATAAAAAATTTTGAATGTTTGGGTATGAAGTTTGTGCATGATGATGTGACCAGGAAGATAGATTTAAAAAAATATGTTTTAATGGATAAAATTAGATGATTAATATTTTATTCTTGAAACTCTTGGAGAATAATGTTATATAAATTTAAATATAAATAGTATAAATTATGTTAAAATAAGATTGAAGTTGTTATTTTAAATTAAAACAAAATATTAAATTGAAAAATATATTTAAATTAATAGGGCTTTGTAGAAAAAAAAATCAATTACATTTTCTGAATAATAATATTTATATATAATATTAACAAAATGACACATGTTAAATATAATATATCATTAGTATTTCATTTTATATATATATATATATATATATATATATATATATATATATATATATATATATATTCAATTAACTAGTATACATAAAAAATGTGTAATAGTTCTCTTCACATAAATGTTCATAAAACTCGATAAGTTCGACTCAAATACATAAGGGAATCGATTCTCACCTTAGATTTGAAGATCACTCCTCAAGAAGTCGTCATTCGCCCCTACGTTTTTTAAGGCTAAAAGGGTCATTCACCACACTTTCTCCCTTCTTCTCTTAATCCAAATCGCTTATTCATTTCTCTTTTCTGTCTTTGTGAATATTATTACATCACCTAATTCAAACACAATATGCTAGTGTCAAATTTATATTTAAAATAAAAATAAAAGATATTAAAAAACATAAAAACAGTACTTATTGTGAGACTTTCTACACAAACTAAATCATAACGTTTTTAAAAGGATTATGCCGATAATGTCTTCTTCATTTAAGAATTTGTAATTTATCTAACATTGGCTTTCATTACTTACAAAAATTATTAATTATTGCTTTAATGAAAAAGAATAAAAAGAAGAAAAAAGAAAAGTAAATAAGAAATAAAGTTAAAATACCGAAAAAGAAATAATTAATTATAATAATAATATTTATATTCTTATAAAGTCACTATACTTATAACTTTTATTCATTAGTCACAATCAATAATCACACACGCATATATATATATATATATATATATATATATATATATATATATATATATATATATATAATAAATTATTTTGATATGGACATGCATGTCCAAATGGTTCATGGCGCATATTCAAAATTACACATGCTAAACGACGAATAGAAGAGAAACTTTGGCTACAACATGCAGCCACCCATGAATAAAGTTTCTTGATGTGACACCTTTCTCCTATAGTCAACTAATGCCCACCAAATAAAACTATGTTTTAATGGGAATTTTAAAAAATAATCTATTCTTTAAAAAAAATAAATCCAGAATTCCTTTCACATTGTGTAACGACTGTTGGGTATTTTGAAGAGTGGTTTACTAAAAAAAATTCTAACACTAATAAATTTATGTCACCTTCAATAGGAAACCAAAAATAAAAATAAAAATTATGGTCTTTTTTTTCTAATATTTTGTTGAAGTTTCTTATTTATGTTGATAGTGATATATTGACACTTGTTCTCTGAGTCTTAAAACAAATATTGCCAAGGAAGTTTATTTTGAAAGAACCCTAAATGGTGCTTCTTCTTTTTTCTGCATTTCTTAAATAAATGAGGTTCATGAATCACTTAGGGTGTGTTCCTTTTTATGGATGGATATAGGAGAGAGTGTGAAGATGGATTTGTGTAGATTTAAGAGGATGAATATTTGTGTTTTTTTGAGTGGATTTGGAGGGTAAAGTGAGTGGATTTGGAGATAATTTTTATGAAAGTTAGTGAAAGATTTGATTGATGTGATAGATAAAATTATATGTTAAAATTGATATATTTATTACTTTACCATAATACCCTTTTGTCAAAATTCCACACTGACAGCTCCTCCGCCAGGCGTGGCCTCCGGCGACTTCAAACACCACCACGTCCACCTGCACAAAACACAAAACATGAAAAAAAAAATTTATATATGCCCCTCGACACCGGTGTCGTAACCGGTGTCGCCCTTTAAGAAACAAGGCACCGGTTACGTAACCGGTGCCATCACCCATGCA
Organism: Vigna unguiculata; assembly: GCF_004118075.2. Lineage (NCBI taxonomy): Eukaryota > Viridiplantae > Streptophyta > Magnoliopsida > Fabales > Fabaceae > Vigna > Vigna unguiculata. Next base: position 3,086,734 of record NC_040289.1, on the reverse strand, counting down.
CACAGCACCACACCGGTGTCACCGGTGCCACCCCCACACCACATGCGAAAAGCGACTGAAAAATGAAGGGTAAAATGGGTAAAGCACCATCTTTATTCGCTAATCTTCTCCTCAAAGCGTGGATGGAAAAATCCACAAATCCCTTAAATCGTCGCTCTCAAATCAGCTTCAATTCGTTCAATGGAACACGATATATTTTAAGATCCGCGCTCCCTAATTCATTTTAACAGTAATATCCCTACAAACGAACATGCCCTTAAGGATGGAAAATGACACTTTTTTATGGCTTTTTCTTCTGACAGAAGGTAGAAGGTGTAGGGAGGTGGACCCCACCCTAGTTTTGAAGTTTGATTTTGCTCCGTCTAAAGTTCTACCCTACCAAAAGTGGAACAACTTTGTAGGTTCACCTGATTTCTCTTCTATTATTTATTTACTTTTTCCTGGTTGTTTCCCATCATTCACAAGCAATCTAATGTATGTACTATTTTGATGACTAACATATGTTATGTTGGGTTCTTTTTTGGTATTTTTTTTTTCTGGCTGAACTTTATAAAATACATTGATGTAATGTATTAATTTTTTTTAATATATTTTAAAGTATTAAAATTAGTATTTACCAGTTTTTTCTTTGTAAGATATAATAGAAGGACAGGTTGAAAATAGTTCATTTATAAGTCTAAAAAAATCACAAACTAACTATCTTTAGTAACATGGACATAAATTCACTATTATTAAGGTAATAGTTAAAGATGAGAAAAACTCATCAGGATAACACCAAGAGTTCAGTAAGAAATAGAAATTATAATGATATATTTTATAAAGTAAAAAAAAAATAAGGAAGAGAGAATAAGTGTATAATAAAAGGAGAAAAAAAATAGTTTAAGTCGTTACTATTATTTTATTTCTAGTATTTACTAATTTTTGTTATAATAATTATATATATATTAGTTATCAATAGTTTAAATAACAATAATTTGTTTAAATTTTTGGATCATACATATTGTAAATAAGATATCACTATTACAAAAGGTTATTGTATAAATATCCTAAGGTAATATTTTGATTTGATGACAGACCAAATTAAAATTATTAAAATATGGATTTTAACCTTACAACTATAAAATGAAGTGTACGGATCCCATTTGTAGAGGAGACTATCAAGAATCTAAGTATGAGTCTAAGTTCTACAATGGTTAGAAATGAGAAAGTAGAATATTATATAAGGATAAAGACCCAAAAACTCATTGTCTTAAAGTTTTAGGTTAAGAGTGGTATTAATAACTTATGTAGTTAGATCAGGTTTCATTGGTATTTGTTCTCCCCAATTAAACTCTCCTCTATAAACCTAACATAGATAACATTATATACATGCTTCCAATTAATTCTTTTTGACATGAATTAAATTATGGATTTATTAGAGATTAATATATGATTGTGTTATATGCATTTGAAATTTATAGGGATAAAAGCATATGCTCAGACATAATTATTATTTCTTAGAAATTTCATTCATAATTTTGACATTAGTATCATTCTTCTTTTTAATATTATTAATTTATTTGATATTAAATAAAAAGACCATGATTATTCAGGAAAAAATAATAATAAAATAATGATTAGTAAAGATTCCATGACTAATAGGTGGATACAAGGTTTGATCTCTTGAAACATTTTGTACAAAGAAAATTTATTCATGTACATAAAAAAATAATGATCAACACAAGAAGAAATTAAAGTGATAAATTTATAGAATATATAATGCTATAAAAAAAGAAATATAAAAAAATGTTTAATAGATATATATAAAATAAAGATGTATAATTATCATTAGTCATGTACAATGTGAAAGTAAAAGAAGTTTGTTGACTTCTCATAGTTATGGAGATGCTAATCAGTGAAATGTAAGTCATTTCCATTCACGGTTATGTATTTTTGTTTGATTTTTTGTGAATTGGAATAGTGATGTTTTCTTTTTTTGTTTATTGCAGGAAACAAGTGGCTGCAATTTCTTTTCTTGTGTTCAAGAGTTTGACCAAAGAAAAAAAAAGGAAGTTGAAGAGGATAGTATGGTTATGTGTTGTAAAAAGGGAAAAGTTGAAGAAAAAGTTATTTAAAGTGAAAGAAACTAAAGAAAAAGGAAACTGAAAAAAAAAAAAAGATAACTTGAGCATTGAATTACATCAAATACAGGCTTTTCTAATATTTTGATATTTAAAATAAATAAAAATATAATAATGTAAATGCAAATACAAATAATGAGATGTTACCATCAAGATGAGACTCTAAAAAATGTTTCACACACTAAATATTGAGAAATTCTTTCTCAATTTTATATCTGTAAAATAATTTGCAAACTCAAGACATAACTATTTATATCGAAAATTAAAATTAATTTAAAGTGTCATACTTTCTCTTATTGTGCCATACTTTCCTTTTTTGTCACACACTTTATACTAACCTCACTTTTTATTTTTATTTTTTCTCGTTTTTCTTTGCTTAAATCATTAATTAGTTTCTTGCTTACATTTCTTTTTTATTTCACCTCCTTAATTCTTTTTGAAAGTTAAAAATTACACTGAAAAAATTTATATTTGAAAGTAGATTTTAACCTAAAAAGTACAACAAAAGTAAAATCTTTTATAACTTTTTATTTATTAAGGCTAATAAAGTTAATGATTATCCATATACTAATCTAAGTTGTATACTATAAAAATACCAAAATCTGTATTTATCACATTAATAAAAGGAATCCCCCACCGTAAATTTCTCAATCTCTTTATTTAATTTTTTTAAATATATATTATTTCACATATATCCAAGTTTATCATATAATCTAATTATATATAGAATACCTACTATAATACATAATACATAATATACTAAATACTAAGCAGTACAAACTTTTTATTCGTATATTATTATATATGTTGTGTGCCTCGATTTATTTTTGAATCAATAATTCTTATATCTCGAAACCTCCAACGTGCCTAGGATATAATTAATAATTATTTTAATAACCCAACTTATGTTATACTATAAAATTAAAATTATATTACTTAATAATATAACATCTTAAATATAAAATTTCAAGTTACTTTTACTATCAACATGCTTTCCTACGTTAATAATCCTTATTCCTTCTTACTTTCATACCTTCAAGATTATATTTTAAAATACTATATCAATACACCATTCCACCATATTCATCTAGGATTATATGGTTTCGTAAAAATCATTCCTAACCTCCTAACCCTCATGTTTGTGAACTTATGAAAATACTCAATCATCACTAAACAATGACATTGTTAACATCATATATAAATCATTACTTAAGAAGACTAAGAGAAACAATTATTCAACACAACCCGCATCACCACAAAAACTAACAAAATTTAGAAACCACCACGCACTCGTGTTTCCTGGGCAGAAATCCACAAACACGAAAAATATATAGATTTGGAGGAAACTAAGAACACCCTTTCAAGAAATGCATTATTCATGATTTAAATAATTAGATGCAGCTCCCCTTACCTGGAATTTTCGCTCCAAGTACGCTCCTAACGTTCCTTTTTTTTTTTTTAGAATTGATCTACCTTTAGCTTCTCCCACTTGGCACTCTTTATAACCTTTTCACTCTCTCCTTGACTCCATTTTCACTGCTCTCACATTCTCCATTACTAGTTGTACCAAAACCCCCTCCAATTCCCTCTAACTCTCCTTCTAAATTTCATTTTTCAGCCCTTAAAATAATTTATTAACATTAAAATATGAAAATTAAAGCAAAATGTTAATGGCCATCAAATGCCATTAACATGGTGGTTTCTCAACCCTTCTAGCTTCTCTCTATGACGGCTAGGATTTTCTGACCATTCTCCCTCATGCAAAAAAAAAGATTTGGCAAAAAGAACCTATCTCAACATAACTAAATACTCTACCACTTAAGCTAATACTATTTCTTATCTTTTCTCTCCACATTAATTAACTTAAAGATTCCTACTTTCATATTTATTAAATAAATAAATATTTATTTATTTAATTTTCCTGGTTCTTACATACTTCGCCAACATTTACTTCTCAAGCCTAGTTTTGCTTCATTGTTCTCTATGACCCTAGCCACACCATATCATAGACTCGTTAGGTAGTTATAATTCAACAGATTTTATTGATAATTAAAATAAAGAGTTAATTATATATTTGACTTTATTTATTATATCAACGATATTAAAAACTAAAATTCTAGAAAAAGAATACAAAGAGATTACAAAATTTAATGCATGATTTCCTTAATCCATTTGAATTTATTTTTTCCTTATAAATGATATGAGTAATATATAATTGCATGGTTACAATACTAGTAAAAGAAGTATATTATATACTACATTGAAACAATTGAAAAAAAAAAAGGTGTAAGGCTTAATTGGCCTTTCCCTATACACTTCCCTATTTTTCTCCTAACCATTTAAGGCAAGTTACAAATTGAATTGGTTCCATTAATTTAGCTTCAATATCACAAAGCTCATGCATCTGATTATCATCATTGATATCAGTGCAACTGATCGGACTGTGTTTTTTTCTTCTCAGCAAGGAATGGTTTGAACATCATCATTATTCCAATTGCTTCAACTATGTTCAGAACAAAGAACACCATATTGGTCCCTGCAGTCAAATCAATGCACATCAGTAAGTAAGCTCCTAGAAACAGAATCAATGCTCTTGACAACTACAATGACATCATGGTCTAACTAAAAAGGACAATTCAAGAGTTTAAGAGAACTAAAACAAAATTAAAAATTTTGAGACCTAAAACAATTAGTACCAAAAAAACAATACTTCTGTTATTAAGGGCTATTGTGAAATAAATTAGTTGAGCATCATACCTGGGAGGAATGAAGCATCCATCCGCTTTTGTGACCAAGTTAATCTGCATTCACAATCATCATATAAGAAAATTAGAGATAATTTCAATGTATGATACTTTGGTAAGAAAGAGTGTAGTTAAGAACTACTAATGAAAACTTTGTCATCTGTTAATGCATCAAAGTGGAGTGCAGTAATTTCTATTAAATATCTTTCTATGCCAACAAGGGTCAAAGGAGACATGACAGGTAACATGCTACCTTTATCTTCCAATCTAGTTCACTATGAAAAAAATGATGGTTTTTTCTACAAGGGGGTTCATGTGAGAGAGATTGTATAAATGTGACTTCAGTCCAACTCACATAAAGATTGACATCACTTTTAATCCAAAAGCTCAATGTATTAGGTTTATGAGTTTTTTTTCTTATATAATGTTTAACTTTGTCATTTTTGTTCAATGTGGGAGTTAGACTCATACTTGAATTATTCCCAGCAAAAATCATATCATAAAGGAACTTAGAATGGATCCAAGGAAAACCGGTATATGAACATGCAAGTATATTTGACATTTTTTGAACTGACAGGTAATTCTAATATAAGCTGAAGCAATCAGAGGAAAACTCACAGTGCACCACCAGTAGCAGGGCCAATAGCTTTGAATAGGGACATGCCTGTCATAGAAATTCCATTAGCTGCACCTCTTTGGTGTTGCTCCTGTTTTCCAAATGAATATGTCAAGTCATCAACAAATAGTCTCAACCAGTTTATTGAATAAAAATGGTAATGATCCAAAAATTTACCACTGCTCGGTTTTGTAGGAGGAACAAACCAGTTATAATGGTGGCCTAAATCCAACAAAAAAGAGTACAAGCAGTCAAATTTGTAACATGTAAAAACTTTTCTGAATCAATTTAAACACTTAAAATCATTGATAAACAGTTAAATAAACAGAGGTGCACTTACAGACAGAATATTCTTTAGAACTGAAGCAATAACTATGACTATGGTTAGTGCTACACCTGACAACAATGCTATGAAGGGGTAGCTTTGCAAAAGAGGTATTGATAACATCTGCATAATAGGACGTATTTCAAATAACAAAAAAATTGAAATGTTAAAAACGATATAATAGCTACTATTTGATGAACACTAACCCCTGTAATGCGGGCAATTCCAACAGGTCCACAAGCTCTTTCCACAAATGGATAGACCGAAATTTGGTAAATGATAAGTGCAACACCTGAACATTGGAGAAGTGAGTAAGTAAATTATACAAAGTATCAATTGTACAATAGGACAATGAAGATCAACACGAAATGCAAAAAATTTCTACATCTTTGTCACTCTCAGACCCAAAATGCAGACAATTTTGTAAAAGTTTAGAACTATAGGAATAACTTTAATGTAATTCAATACTGTTTCAAACTGTTTACCATACAAAATAGCCTATCTTTCATGCTTCCTCTTTTGTAAAGAGAAAGATATAAGAACCTTGCAGTCAAAGTTATAGCATCTTGGTGTTGTAACTAGAAAATTTTGGCCAAGTAAAGAATAAAAAAGAAAAAATTTCTAAACATTATTTGACCAAAGTTTGGCAATCCAAATCAGTACAATTCATTCAGCAAGACCAAGATAAGAAACCCCCAGATGTAAAATTCATGTAAATTCATAAAATTTGTGTGCAATCTTTGCAGATGAAAAGTTAGGAAGGAAACATGTATGCATTGCCAAAGAACATTGCCAACATCATTTGTTGAGAAGTTCCAGAGATGCACCTGTTATTGAAAGAACATTGCCAACATCATTTGTTGAGAAGTTCAAACCCCCCAACTTTCGAGGACTAACACTCCATAGAGAGAAAACCTAAAGAAAGCAAGATGAATGAATGTAGTTCAGTTAAGCAGAAAAAGAATAAAATCAGGAAAATCTAAACAACATATATCAAAGGAAATGCATAGACCATTTGTAACATCATCAAGATCAATGAGTGATACCTCTTGATAAGCAATATCATGAAGTGAGAAAACACAGTAAATTATGATAGATGACATCAAGGGCCAATTCAGGAGGAGGTTTTCATTCTTCTGGGTTGTCATGTCTTTGCCAGCTTCACTGTTTCCATTTTCTAAAGCTTCTGCATCGTCTATGGATTCATCACTACAATTATGGGTGTGAAGTGTTTCCTGTAGATATTTTAAACAATTATATTGATGTGTTAGACAAACTAGACAATAGAGCCAGTGAAGATTCAACAACATAAAAAGTCAGCATAAAATTGTTACAAGACTAAAAAGCCACAAAACATGAAGAAGATAGAAACATATGTAATCAATGAATAACCTTAGAAACATACCGGAATCCAGAAGCAGCAAATAATTACTAAGAATGCTACTGCTGATATTACAAGGTTGGGCAAGAGGTATGGAAACCTGCACAATGATTTATATGCTTTGGTAAATGAAAATCAGAAAGTCATTAAAAGGATAAAATGATAAAAAGACAAAGAAGAGAGGAAAATTGAATCCAAAAGTCCACTTACTTATCCCACAAGGAACCCTTTGTAAATAAATGTGGGTACTTCTCGACTGGCTACAATGAAAATTTTCACAAAGTATTAGATAAACATGTGATATATGTGCACATTACCCTCTCACCCAGAAACTTGAGTACTTATCAATGCAAAATGTAAAAAAAAGAACATGCATGAGACCATACTGTAAGAATTTCTATTCCTCAATCAAATACAGAATTTCAGGCATTGACTTTCTGAATAAACCAGAAGTCTTTCAATTGAAAAACCAACTCATATTACAGCATATGCAAAATTAAAGGCTTTTTATGCAGGTGCATCAGATAGTTATGCTCCAGATGGCAAAGATTATAGAGAGTACCTGAGCCAAATAGCCTCCCAATGCTGGGCCAATGATTAAACCTGTGCCCCAAGCTGCACTGACCTAAAAGCAAATCACACTTTGAATTATTATTGGGGAAATGTAGTTCTAAGAAGTAATAGTGTAAAAGAGATGATGATGCTAACTGTTGAGAGTCCTAGAGCATGGTGTTCATCTCGAAAGATTTCAGTTGCATAGGCCTGTTAAATAAAGGAGTTAGCAAACAGACATGTATAAACGGAAGTTTGAACTAGATTGAGAATGAAATATATGAAAGTGCTAAGTATTTGGTGTTAAAAATATGATACCTTCACTGGTCCAAGCATACCATTTAAACTTCCAAGAAGAAATCTTGTAGTAAGAGCCATCCAAAAACTAGTGCTAAGGCCAAACAGTGTGTTGAAAATGATTCTGAAATCAAGTAAGCACTGAGAATTATAGGAAGCTGAACAAATAACTTACCGAAAGCACCAATCCATTGATAGATATACTTACACCACCACAACCCCTGTAAACATTACAGGCTTTCTACCATAGCGATCAGCAACAACTCCCCATAATACAGATGTCAAACATCTGCCAAGCATGAATGAAGAGCCTACAACATGTTCATCACACAGGCCTTCCTTGTAAGTAACTTGCAAGGATTGAAGACTTCAAAAAAATGATAATGATAGAAGTAATCTTACCAATATATCCAGCATAAGAACTAATATCAGCTTCTGTTTCCGCAATATTAAAATCCCTTACCTGAAAATAAATGTTCCATTATTGAGCGGTGGTCACTTAAAAATGGACTTTGCCATATTCCAAGTACTCAGTAAATGTATTCATATAACTTCCAACAATGATGTTTAAGCATTCAAGAAAATGTATTCATAGAACTTCCAACAACGTCACAAGATCAAAATGTACATCGAGTTCAATTGATCGCCACACTCACCATGAAATAAAGGAATGGAAAGAGAGATGATATAGGCAGTGCTGCAGAGGACAGAATAAATTCATATCAGACTCCGTGGTTTCAAATGACCAAGAGAAACAGAATAATGCCAACAGCTAAAACAGAGAAACAAATGTTGATCTTCCTTTCAAAATATCACGGGATCAGAAGGCACTGCTTTTTTTAGCCAAGCAACACAACATCACACATTCAAGATAGAAATTAAATAATCATGTCAACTTAATCAGTCACCACCAAGGTGTTCCTTTTCTTGATTGTTAAAACACTACTATTGCAGTTTTAGCTTAATATTAACTTTAAGGTAACGTGTCAACTTTATACTCAGTTTCAGTTTTGAATAAGCACCAAATTTTATGCCTACCTGGCTGAACTTTTAGCAACCCCTATGGCAAACTTTGTTTGAATGATGAAAAAGAATATAAGAGCAGTCAAAAAAGTTAGATCATTCCCAGGAGAAAGGCCCTTTCACAGTCAACTCCAAGTTAAAGAATTGAAACATTTAGTCAGAAGTTAGAACAGTAGAAGTAGCATTATCAAACATTGCACTCACAAAACACCCCAAAAGTCCCCAACAAGAACACAGAAACAGGAGCAACCAACTTTTCCAGAAGTTAAAATGCTCAAAATTGAGTGAAATGTTTACCATTAGACAGCACCAATATCCATATGATAAAAAGATTTCTAATGGGTACGCCTTGTCCCTCACTCAACTCTTTGTCTTGATCCACTTTGCAACCGGGGCAGTTCTCGTAGTACTTCTTTCTCCCCAACAATGGCTGCTTCATGTTCTCCTCTCTCATGTTTGTGATATTGTTTCACTCAGCTCCCTCTTTCCTTCTATATGCATCAATCATTCAAACCCAGAAAAGATAATCAGAAAAGATAGCCACTTTGTTTTGAAGCACACAATGGAGAATCAGAAAGGTTGAGGAAACAAACATACATACATGCACCCAATCAAAGGAGAAACCTTAGGACCAATTCTTTCTATAATGCAAAAGTACGAACATGACAACACAGGCTCTGTTCTCTCTCACATGTTATATGATGCCACATGACAAATAATCCAGAGCCGTAGACGAACAAAACTAGTGGCATCATCGCACACGTCAGAGTGAAAAAAAATGTGCAATGGGGGCAGTGATGAAGGTGGAAAAGTTGTATAAGAAAGAATCGTTATTTGGTGTGAAGCTATTCAATCTACGTATCTAACATCATATCTGTGATTAAAAAAGAGAAAATGAGTAATAACAAAACAAAGGGGTCTTACATCGAAAGACAAAGATAAGAATAAGAACAAAATGATGTCGGAAGTGAAGACAACATAATTGTCAAACACGGATTAGTTCCTAATTTTTGAAGTGATATCGAATCTGAGACTGTGAAATACGTATGGCTATGGCTCTAATTTGATTAGTTAAGGTTCGAAATAAAATTTGCATAACATGTTTAATTTTTGGTTTAAACACGTTCTTTGTTGAACTTGTTTGATCTTTGATCTTTCTTAGAAAATGGTAAATGTTTAACCAAGTAAGTGAATACCTTGTATGCTCCAAATTTAGTTTTGTAAAAATGAAAATTTTGTATCTTGTCTGTCTGGAAACAGATAGATTCTTTGGCATACTATAATTTAATAATAAAAATACTTTTGTTGTTTTTGTTGTTCGGATATGAAGGTGGATTGTATGTATTAAAGAAAAAATTATATGATTCAAATGAATTTAAGATAAAAAATTTTGAATGTTTGGGTATGAAGTTTGTGCATGATGATGTGACCAGGAAGATAGATTTAAAAAAATATGTTTTAATGGATAAAATTAGATGATTAATATTTTATTCTTGAAACTCTTGGAGAATAATGTTATATAAATTTAAATATAAATAGTATAAATTATGTTAAAATAAGATTGAAGTTGTTATTTTAAATTAAAACAAAATATTAAATTGAAAAATATATTTAAATTAATAGGGCTTTGTAGAAAAAAAAATCAATTACATTTTCTGAATAATAATATTTATATATAATATTAACAAAATGACACATGTTAAATATAATATATCATTAGTATTTCATTTTATATATATATATATATATATATATATATATATATATATATATATATTCAATTAACTAGTATACATAAAAAATGTGTAATAGTTCTCTTCACATAAATGTTCATAAAACTCGATAAGTTCGACTCAAATACATAAGGGAATCGATTCTCACCTTAGATTTGAAGATCACTCCTCAAGAAGTCGTCATTCGCCCCTACGTTTTTTAAGGCTAAAAGGGTCATTCACCACACTTTCTCCCTTCTTCTCTTGATCCAAATCGCTTATTCATTTCTCTTTTCTGTCTTTGTGAATATTATTACATCACCTAATTCAAACACAATATGCTAGTGTCAAATTTATATCTAAAATAAAAATAAAAGATATTAAAAAACATAAAAACAGTACTTATTGTGAGACTTTCTACACAAACTAAATCATAACTTTTTTAAAAGGATTATGCCGATAATGTCTTGTTCATTTAAGAATTTGTAATTTATCTAACATTGGCTTTCATTACTTACAAAAATTATTAATTATTGCTTTAATGAAAAAGAATAAAAAGAAGAAAAAAAGAAAAGTAAATAAGAAATAAAGTTAAAATACCGAAAAAGAAATAATTAATTATAATAATAATAATATTTATATTCTTATAAAGTCACTATACTTATAACTTTTATTCATTAGTCACAATCAATAATCACACACGCGCATATATATATATATATATATATATATATATATATATATATATATATATATATATATATATATATATATATATATATATAAAATAAATTATTTTGATATGGACATGCATGTCCAAATGGTTCATGGCCGCATATTCATAATTACACATGCTAGACGACGAATAGAAGATAAACTTTGGCTACAACATGCAGCCACCCATGAATAAAGTTTCTTGATGTTACACCTTTCTCCTATAGTCAACTAATACCCACCAAATAAAACTATGTTTTAATGGGAATTTTAAAAAATAAAATATTCAATAAGAAACCAGAAATAAAAATAAAAATTATGGTCTTTTTTTTCTAATATTTTGTTGAAGTTTCTTATTTATGTTGATAGTGATATATTGACACTTATTCTCTGAGTCTTAAAACAAATATTGCCAAGGAAGTTTATTTTGAAAGAACCCTAAATGGTGCTTCTTCTTTTTTCTGCATTTCTTAAATAAATGAGGTTCATGAATGACTTAACGATGGAAAATGACACTTTTTTATGGCTTTTTCTTCTGACAGAAGGGTAGAAGGTGTAGGGAGGTGGACCCCACCCTAGTTTTGAAGTTTGATTTTGCTCCTTCTAAAGGTATACCCTACCAAAAGTGGAACAACTTTGTAGGTTCATCTGATTTCTCTTCTATTATTTATTTACTTTTTCCTGGTTGTTTCCCATCATTCACAAGCAATCTAATGTATGTACTATTTTGATGACTAACATATGTTATGTTGGGTTCTTTTTTGGTATTTTTTTTTTCTGGCTGAACTTTATAAAATACATTGATTTAATGTATTAATTTTTTTAATATATTTTAAAGTATTAAAATTAGTATTTACCAGTTTTTTCTTTTTAAGATATAATAGAAGGACAGGTTGAAAATAGTTCATTTATAAGTCTAAAACAAAGCACAAACTAACTATCTTTAGTAACATGGACATAAATTCAACTAGGGTTAAATATGTTTTTGGTCCCTTAAGTTTGAGCGAAATTTGGGTTTAGTCCCTCATCAAAATTTTTGACCAATTTAGTCCTTCATCTTCCAAAATGCGTGAATTTAGTCCTTTTAACCAAATTTTGTTAAGTTTATCTGACATTTCAAGCGCATTTCATGATAGTATTTAAATTATTTATACTGTTTGACACATTTTTGCTTTAATGTTAACTTAAATACTATCATGAAATGCGCTTGAAACGTCAGATGAACTTAACAAAATTTGGTTAAAAGGACTAAATTCACGCATTTTGAAAGATGAAAGACTAAATTGGTCAAAAGTTTTGATGAGGGACTAATTCCAAATTTCGCTGAAACTTGAGGGACCAAAAATATATTTAACCCATTCAACTATTATTAAGGTAATAGTTAAAGATGACAAAAACTCATCAGGATAACACCAAGAGTTCAGTAAGAAATAAAAATTATAATGATATATTTTATAAAGTAAAAAAAAAAATAAGTAAGAAAGAATAAGTGTATAATAAAAGGAGAAAAAAATAGTTTAAGTCGTTACTATTATTTTATTTCTAGTATTTACTAATTTTTGTTATAATAATTATATATATTAGTTATCAATAGTTTAAATAACAATAATTTGTTTAAATTTTTGGATCATACATATTGTAAATAAGATATCACTGATACAAAAGGTTATTGTATAAATATCCTAAGGTAATATTTTGATTTGATGACAGACCAAATTAAAATTATTAAAATATGGATTTTAACCTTACAACTATAAAATGAAGTGTACGGATCTCATTTGTAGAGGAGACTATCAAGAATCTAAGTATGAGTCTAGGTTCCACATTAGTTAGAAATGAGAAAGCAGAGTACTATATAAGGATAAAGACCCAAAAACTCATTGTCTTAAGGTTTTAGGTTAAGAGTGGTGTCAATGACTTATGTGGTTGGATCAGGATTCAATAGTATTTGTTCTCCCCAATTAAACTCTCCTCTATAAACCTAACAGAGATAACATTATATACATGCTTCCAATTAATTCTTTTTGACATGAATTAAATTATGGATTTATTAGAGATTAATATATGATTGTGTTATATGCATTTGAAATTTATAGGGATAAAAGCATATGCTCAGACATAATTATTATTTCTTAGAAATTTCTTTCATAATTTTGACATTAGTATCATTCTTCTTTTTAATATTATTAATTTATTTGATATTAAATAAAAATACCATGATTATTCAGGAAAAAAATAATAATAAAATAATGATTAGTAAAGATTCCATGGCTAATAGGTGGATACAAGGCTTGATCTCTTGAAACATTTTGTACAAAGAAAATTTATTCATGTACATAAAAAAATAATGATCAACACAAGAAGAAATTAAAGTGATAAATTTATAGAATATATAATGCTATAAAAAAAGAAATATAAAAAAATGTTTAATAGATATATATAAAATAAAGATGTATAATTATCATTAGTCATGTACAATGTGAAAGTAAAAGAAGTTTGTTGACTTCTCATAGTTATGGAGATGCTAATCAGTGAAATGTAAGTCATTTCCATTCACGGTTATGTATTTTTGTTTGATTTTTTGTGAATTGGAATAGTGATGTTTTTTTTTTTGTTTATTGCAGGAAACAAGTGGCTGCAATTTCTTTTCTTGTGTTCAAGAGTTTGACCAAAGAAAAAAAAAAAGGAAGTTGAAGAGGATAGTATGGTTATGTGTTGTAAAAAGGGAAAAGTTGAAGAAAAAGTTATTTAAAGTGAAAGAAACTAAAGAAAAAGGAAACTGAAAAAAAAAGATAACTTGAGCATTGAATTATGTAAGCCTTCTTTTTCTGTACCGTAGAGTTTGGGCCTGGCCTTTTCGGAGGCCCAAGGCCCTGCCCTACAAAAGGACCCAATACCCTTGCACGCCCTAAACCCTTGTGGTCTGTCTCATTTGCAGAAACCAAGCTTCAGTTCCTCATACACTCTCCACACTCTCCAGCTAGAGCTCCACTAGGGCATACGACTTCCTCCTGCCTCCAAGCTAACAAAAGCAGCTCATAACCCTCTGGTAAGTCGAACTCTAGAACTCTAGTTTACTCCTTCCCCTTTTCCTTGCTGTTGAGCGCTTTGGGGTAAGTTAAGGCTCGATCTCCTAACCCCGTTTTGGTTTGGATCTTCATTGTTTCAGCTCTGCTCTAGCTCCGGGAGCTGTGGTGCCTGTAGTTTTGAACCTGTTTGTTCCGTTGCTCTCCAAAACAGAGGTAAGGGAAGCTAGATTCATCTGTTTTGAGTTGTCCTTGGCTGTTTTTGGTCGTTGTCTGTTTGTATGTGTGCATAGTGTGATTTTGTTTGATAAAATGGAGTTGCATGTGTGTTTGGGAGTGGATCAGGGTGGTTTCCGCCACTGCATGTGGGTGGACAGTGGTGAGCTCTGCGATTCTCGCCCAAGCGAGCTCGTCTCGCCTAGGCGAGAGTAGCAGGACGTTCACCCTGGGTCTGCCTCGAGCACTCGCCCAGGCGAGGGGCTGCACTTTTGGGCGACAGGCCAGCTCGCTCAGGCGAGACAGCGTCGCCTGAGCGAGAAATCGTGAAACCTCACAGGACCCAACGTGGTAGGCTCGCCTAAGCGAGAGCCAGTCGCCTGAGCGAGACAACTTCTCTCGCCTGGGCGACTACTCCTAGCTTGAGCGAGACTGCTACCGCGGGTGGTTCCAATTCTGTTTTCCTCTTTGTTTGATGGGTGAATGGTGTGATTTATTTATTTACCCCCTTCCTTTCAAAACCCAAAGCATATGAATATATATATGGTTGCTTGAATCTTATTAACAAAGAGTTGGTATGTTGGCATGAATAACACATGGATTTTTGTTTGGTTGGTTGGTTGAGAATTTGCATGAGAATTGGATGTTTCAAGATAAAGGTGATGGATATGGCATGAAATATGATTTTGGTGAGATAGGCGTAATTCCATGAGTCCCATGGGGAGACTCCATGGTGGCGTGTAGTGTATATATTAAGATATGGATTCAAGTAAGGATCGCATCCCGAAACTCTAAAGGGTCAGTGAGTCTCAGGTAGAGCAAGCTGACCCAAGTGGTGAGAGTAGCGGGAGGCCCTAGTCTTTGGCAGGATAATGGCCTTAGACGCTTAAAGGCTAACCTTGTGTGTGGTAGGGTGAAACCCATTGGCAATGGCTCTGCAGAGCAGTAGAGGCCACCACAAGTGCAGGCGTCCGGTGAATCCGATCTTAATATATGTATCCGGATAATTGAGTCATAGTGTCTTGTTTGCTTGCCATAACATGAATTATGTGTCTCTGTGTTGTATGTCTGCGAATGCTTGTGCACTTACTCTTCTACACTAGCTTACCCTTGCTTTCTGTGTATGTTATGTCTTGTGTCCTTCTCTTTTGCGATGATCACCTTCTGGTGGGAGCAGATGGGAGGAATGTTCGGGATGGATCTGAGAGGAGCAGCGGTGCGGCCTAGATTCCTTGTCGGGATGTATTAAGAGTAATTCCATGGCCATGAGGCCTTTTGTACTAGTTGCCTTAGTGGCAACCCTTTTGCAAAACTGTTGCACTCCTTTAAATTTTCTTTTGCTTAGGACAAGGTGATATGCCTAAGTTTCTTTTAAGTATTTCCGGATGACTGTAATAGTTATCTCCTCTACGTTTATGCTTCATCTAAGTGCTTCTCGTTATTATAATTGTGTGAGATTTTATTTAGTAGTGTAATCTATTAAAATGGGACGTCACACTTTTATGGTATCAGAGCCTTCGTTCCTAAGTGTCTGTGGGCTATGTGTTTGCTTAGCTTTCGTCGTGTCTTTCTTGTAGTGTTTAGATAAGTTTCCAGTCTAACCCAGTTCCTAATGGTGCTTTCTGTGTGTCCAGTGATATGGCACCCCCTCGCGTAGCTCCTCCTCAACCTTCTCAGAGTGATGGGCAAGACCTAGCTAGGGCGATCGAGGCTATGGCTGCAGCCTTGACGCAACAGAGCAATGCTATGATGCAACAGCATGAGGTGGCGATGCAGCGCCAGGAAGCCTCTCTTGAGCAGCAGAACTTCATGATGCAGCAGATGGAAGCTGCTAGGCAAGCTGCAGAGGACGCACAGAGGCAGCATGTGGATGCTCTCCGACAGTTAGGGGAGAATGCTGCAGGTGCTCAGATGTATGGTCCTCATCCCCAACCTCCACTCCCTGAATGGAGTTTGGAAGACTTCTTGAAGCACCAACCTGCCAAGTTTGATGGCAAGAAGAGTCCCGACCAGGCGGATCAGTGGATGAAAGATATGGAACGCATCTTTGATGCCAAGAGGTGCCCGGATGAGAGCAGGCTTGCTTTCACTGTCTACATGCTCACTGGGGAGGCTGAGCATTGGTGGGTCAGCATGAAGCTGGTGATGGAAGAGAAACACGAGGATATCACATGGAGAGCCTTCAAGAAGAGGTTCTTGTCTGAGTATTTCCCTGATAGCGTGGGGTACGCTAAGGAGGTAGAATTCCTCCAGCTGACGCAGGGAAACAAGTCTGTGGCCGAGTATGCCGAGCAGTTCAAGCATCTGGGGCGCTTCTACACCATGCCACTAGATGAGGAGTGGCGTTGCAGAAAGTTTGAGAATGGTCTCAGAGGAGACATTCGGTTGATGGTGGCCCCGCTGTCCATCAAGGACTTTGCGGCCTTGGTGGAAAAGGCCAGGGTCATGGAACGTATGAAGGTAGAGGTGGAAGCCCAGCAGCAGCCACCGCAGAGAGTTAGCGGACAATCTGGGTCCAGGCCGAGGATTGAAGAGAAGAGGAAGCCGTATGCAAGACCTCATCCACAGCCACAGGGATCTAGAGGCTTTTCTTCCCCGCCCAGCAGGATCCAGTGCCACCACTGCGGAGGACCGCATGTGAAGAGTTTCTGCCCGCAGCTATCAGGTTTTCGCAGGTGCAACCACTGTGGCAGGGAGGGTCACTTTGGTAGGGATTGTCCTACTCTGAGAAGGGCAGTAGCACGACCTTCACCACACACTCCGAGTCAGAGTTCAGGCCAGACTCAACAGAGAGGAGGAGGCAGCAGGCCTCAGGCAGCAGGCAGGGTTTTTGCTATGACTGGGTCAGAGGCAGCAGGTTCAGGTAACCTAGTTATTGGTTGTTGTGAGATATCTGGAAAATCTTGTTGCGTGCTTTTTGATTCTGGAGCGACACACTCATTTGTGTCAGAGTCTTGTGTGCGGGAGTTGGGTCTGCCGGTGTGTGAGCTACAGTTCGATCTAGTGGTATCGACTCCGGCATCTGGGTTGGTTAGGACTTCTTCTGTGTGTTCTAGGTGTTCAGTCGAGGTAGAGGGGCGCATATACAAAGTCAACCTTATATGCCTCCCTCTGCAAGGGTTAGATGTGATCTTGGGAATGGATTGGCTCTCTGCCAATCACGTTCTCATCGACTGCCGAGAGAAGAAGTTGTTGTTCCACAGCTCGGAGGAGCCTGAGCTAATATCTTCTAATGAGGTTATGAAGGAAATCCGGGACGGTGCGCAGTGTTATATGGTCTTTGCCAGGATGGAAGTTGAGAAAGAAGAGAGGATCACCGTGATACCAGTGGTAAGGGATTTTGAGGATGTGTTTCCCGAAGAGGTACCGGGTTTGCCCCCGAGGAGAGAGGTTGAGTTCTCCATAGACTTGGTACCGGGAGCTGGTCCCGTGTCGATAGCTCCTTACCGCATGGCGCCAGCAGAGTTGGTAGAGTTAAAGAAGCAGATAGAGGAATTGCTTGAGAAACAGTTTATACGGCCGAGTGCTTCACCGTGGGGAGCGCCTGTTTTGCTTGTGAAGAAGAAGGACGGTGGCTCAAGGTTGTGTGTGGATTATAGGCAGCTGAACAAGCTGACTATCAAAAACAAGTACCCCTTGCCAAGAATTGATGATTTGATGGATCAGCTTCATGGGGCATCAGTGTTCTCCAAGATTGATCTCCGGTCGGGTTATCACCAGATTCTAGTGAAGGCAGAAGATGTTGAGAAGACTGCTTTCAGATCCAGATACGAGCATTACAAGTATGTTGTCATGCCATTCGGTGTGACTAATGCCCCGGCCTTGTTCATGGACTACATGAACCGGATCTTCCGTCCGTTTCTAGATAAGTTTGTCGTGGTCTTCATAGACGACATTCTCATCTACTCCAGGACGCTTGAGGAACATGCCGAGCATCTGAGGATAGTGCTTAGCATTTTGAGGGAGAAACAACTGTTTGCCAAGTTGTCAAAGTGTAACTTCTGGATGAGAGAGGTGCAGTTCTTGGGGCACGTTATATCAGCTCAGGGTATAGCTGTGGATCCAGCTAAGGTAGAGGCCGTGATACAGTGGGAGTGTCCCAAGTCAGTGACTGAGATTCGAAGCTTCATGGGTTTGGCTGGCTACTATAGAAGATTTATAGAGGGGTTCTCCAAGATAGTGGCGCCCTTGACACAGCTAACCAGGAAAGATCAACCGTTTGCATGGACCGATAGATGTGAAGAGAGCTTCAGGGAGCTTAAGCAGAGGCTGACGAGTGCTCCAGTGTTAGTAATCCCAGGTGTGAGTAAACCCTTTGAGGTCTACTGTGATGCCTCTCATCAGGGACTTGGGTGTGTCTTGATGTAAGAGAGGAAGGTGGTGGCTTATGCTTCAAGGCAGTTAAAGGTTCATGAGAAGAACTATCCTACTCATGATCTCGAGTTAGCAGCGGTGGTCTTTGCTTTGAAGATATGGAGGCACTACTTGTATGGTGCACAGTTCCGTGTGTTTAGTGACCACAAGAGCTTGAAGTATCTCTTCGATCAGAAAGAGTTGAATATGAGGCAGAGGCGATGGATAGAGTTTCTAAAGGACTACGACTTCGAGCTTCTCTATCACCCAGGGAAGGCGAATGTGGTAGCGGACGCATTGAGTAGGAAGGCGGTGCATGAGGCGCACTTGATGATAAAAGAGATGGAGTTGCTTGAGAGTTTCAGAGACATGAAGCTACAGTTTGAGTTGGAGCCAGAATTCATTAGATGTAGCACCTTGGTTATATCTAGTGACTTCTTGGGCTTAATCAGGGGGAGACAAGCAACGGATGTTAGTCTACAGAAGGTAAAGGAGTTACTGGGATCGGATCAGGCCAAAGAGTTTGCCTTGGGCAGTGATGGTGTGTTGAGGTTCAGAGGCAGAGTTTGTGTACCAGAAGATGCAGAGTTGAGGAAGTTGATTCTTGAGGAGGGACACAAGAGTCGTCTTAGTCTGCACCCTGGCATGACTAAGATGTACCAAGACCTCAAGGAGAACTTTTGGTGGCAGGGCATGAAAAAGGAGGTTGCACAGTTTGTATCCGCTTGCTTGACGTGTCAAAACGCGAAGGTGGAGCATCAGAAGCCCGGTGGAACGCTCCAGCCTTTGGATATTCCGGTGTGGAAGTGGGATAGCATAGCCATGGATTTTGTTACCCACTTGCCTCGCACCGTGAGAGGACATGATGCTATATGGGTAGTGGTGGATCGTTTGACGAAGAGTGCTCACTTTTTGGCAGTAAATCTCAGGATGTCTATGACCAAGTTGGCTCAGCTCTACATCCGAGAGATAGTGAGACTTCATGGAGTGCCTAGTAGCATAGTGTCTGACAGAGACCCTCGGTTCACTTCCAGGTTCTGGCAGGCACTGCAGGAGGCTATGGGTAGCAGGTTGAGGATGAGTTCTGCTTATCATCCTCAGACGGATGGCCAGTCAGAGAGAGTGATTCAGTCCTTCAAGGACTTGTTGAGGACGTGTATCTTGGACCATCTTGGTAGTTGGGAGGAGGTGTTACCGCTGGTGGAGTTTACCTATAACAACAGTTACCAAGCGAGTATAGGGATGGCGCCTTATGAGGCTTTGTATGGGAGGAGGTGTAGGACTCCTTTATGTTGGTACCAGGACGGTGAGTCAGTTTTGGTTGGGCCAGAGTTGTTGCAACAGACCACAGAGAAGGTGCAGTTGGTGAGAGACAGGTTGCAAGCATCCCAGAGTCGGCAGAAGGCATATGCTGACAGGAGGAGAAGACCCCTAGAGTTTGAGGCTGGGGAGCATGTGTTCTTGAGGGTGACCCGAACCACTGGTGTGGGGAGGGCTATCCGCTCAAGGAAGTTGTCACCTAAGTTTTTAGGTCCGTATCAGATCTTGAGGAGGATAGGGCCCGTGGCTTATGAGGTTGCATTGCCACCCCAGTTGGCTAATCTACACCCAGTCTTTCATGTTTCACAGCTACGGAAGTATGTTTTTGACCCATCACATGTGTTGGAGGCTGAGGATGTGGAAGTCAGGGAGAATCTCCAGGTAGTGGTTCAACCCGTGGCTATAGAGGATCGACAAGTGAAGGAGCGCAAGGGAAGAGCCACTAGTCTCGTGAAGGTCATCTGGGACCGGAGGACAGGTGACGCTACTTGGGAGCTAGAGGAAGACATGAGGAGTTCATACCCACATCTGTTCTGGTAAGTCTAATTTTTCGAGGACGAAAAATTTTTGTTGTTGGGGAGATATTGTAAGCCTTCTTTTTCTGTACTGTAGAGTTTGGGCCTGGCCTTTTCGGAGGCCCAAGGCCCTGCCCTACAGAAGGACCCAATACCCTTGCACGCCCTAAACCCTTGTGGTCTGTCTCATTTGCAGAAACCAAGCTTCAGTTCCTCATACACTCTCCACACTCTCCAGCTAGAGCTCCACTAGGGCATACGACTTCCTCCTGCCTCCAAGCTAACAAAAGCAGCTCATAACCCTCTGGTAAGTCGAACTCTAGAACTCTAGTTTACTCCTTCCCCTTTTCCTTGCTGTTGAGCGCTTTGGGGTAAGTTAAGGCTCGATCTCCTAACCCCGTTTTGGTCTGGATCTTCATTGTTTCAGCTCCGCTCTAGCTCCGGGAGCTGTGGTGCCTGTAGTTTTGAACCTGTTTGTTCCGTTGCTCTCCAAAACAGAGGTAAGGGAAGCTAGATTCATCTGTTTTGAGTTGTCCTTGGCTGTTTTTGGTCGTTGTCTGTTTGTATGTGTGCATAGTGTGATTTTGTTTGATAAAATGGAGTTGCATGTGTGTTTGGGAGTGGATCAGGGTGGTTTCCGCCACTGCATGTGGGTGGACAGTGGTGAGCTCTGCGATTCTCGCCCAAGCGAGCTCGTCTCGCCTAGGCGAGAGTAGCAGGACGTTCACCCTGGGTCTGCCTCGAGCACTCGCCCAGGCGAGGGGCTGCACTTTTGGGCGATAGGCCAGCTCGCTCAGGCGAGACAGCGTCGCCTGAGCGAGAAATTTCTTTTTAATATTATTAATTTATTTGATATTAAATAAAAAATACCATGATTATTCAGGAAAAAATAATAATAAAATAATGATTAGTAAAGATTCCATGGCTAATAGGTGGATACAAGGCTTGATCTCTTGAAACATTTTGTACAAAGAAAATTTATTCATGTACATAAAAAAATAATGATCAACACAAGAAGAAATTAAAGTGATAAATTTATAGAATATATAATGCTATAAAAAAAGAAATATAAAAAAATGTTTAATAGATATATATAAAATAAAGATGTATAATCATCATTAGTCATGTACAATGTGAAAGTAAAAGAAGTTTGTTGACTTCTCATAGTTATGGAGATGCTAATCAGTGAAATGTAAGTCATTTCCATTCACGGTTATGTATTTTTGTTTGATTTTTTGTGAATTGGAATAGTGATGTTTTTTTTTTGTTTATTGCAGGAAACAAGTGGCTGCAATTTCTTTTCTTGTGTTCAAGAGTTTGACCAAAGAAAAAAAAAAAGGAAGTTGAAGAGGATAGTATGGTTATGTGTTGTAAAAAGGGAAAAGTTGAAGAAAAAGTTATTTAAAGTGAAAGAAACTAAAGAAAAAGGAAACTGAAAAAAAAAGATAACTTGAGCATTGAATTACATCAAATACAGGCTTTTCTAATATTTTGATATTTAAAATAAATAAAAATATAATAATGTAAATGCAAATACAAATAATGAGAAGTTACAATCAAGATGAGGCTCTAAAAAATGTTTCACACACTAAATATTGAGAAATTCTTTCTCAATTTTATATCTCTAAAATAATTTGCAAACTCAAGACATAGCTATTTATCGGATTCAAACCTAAATCGATATCGAAAATTAAAATTAATTTAAAGTGTCATACTTTCTCTTATTGTGCCATACTTTCCTTTTTTGTCACACACTTTATACTAACCTCACTTTTTATTTTTATTTCTTTTTTCTTTGCTTAAATCATTAATTAGTTTCTTGCTTACATTTCTTTTTATTTCACCTCCTTAATTCTTTTTGAAAGTTAAAAATTACACTGAAAAAATTTATATTTGAAAGTAGATTTTAACCTAAAAAGTACAACAAAAGTAAAATCTTTAATAACTTTTTATTTATTAAGGCTAATAAAGTTAATGATTATCCATATACTAATCTAAGTTGTATACTATTAAATTCTTGACTCATAAATGTCACAACATAAGGAAAAACGTGCTTACACAATGATTCCTAACGGATACAACAAACGTGTTTTTGCCTCCATGTTGATACCTTTGATGTGCAACATATATAAATGTAATGGTTGGAACAAGTCCTTACAAAATAAGAAAAACTTATTAGGATTTGTTTGCAACTAATTAAATTGTTGGATAAAAATGTTCATTAACTTATGTTAATCTTTAATGAAAAAAATTCATTTGTTTATAGTTAAATTTCCTCCAACAATAAACTTAAAAAATAACCTCAACTTTCACTAGGCACACCCTTAACAATTGTCCACCAAGAATCAAACTCGTAATCTTGGTTTTGATAATAATTGTCAGACTAGGTCAGAAATTATAGTCATTATTAGTTAAGATGCAACTGTTTTTAAGAGTGTAAGGGTCAAGTGTCACGATTCAATTATGATCCGATCCACTTGATATTTACCACGGGACAATTAATATCACCTGCAATAGAACTCCAATCAAAAGTTAACATGTTGTCTTCAATGTCCACTTGGATGCACGAAATATTCATTAATTATAAATAAATTAGATTCAAATTTATTTTCTAATAAATTTAATCTAAAAAATGTTAAATATATTAATAAATACTCAACAAAAAGTTAAAAGTTAGTTTAAATATTATGAATTCAAACAACCTCGTTAAAATCTACCAAATAGTGATTGAAGAGTTATGGATGATCTTTCTAGTGACATCTATTTCTCACCCAATTTTTGTTTTTAATTTTGTTGCATATTATTACATCTTTAAATTTGTTTCATTGAATCACCATCTATTATTTATTTAGCCATTCAAGTCCAACACATTTTGAATTCACCAATTATTTCCTTCAATGTCATATCTCTTTCATTTTTGTTTCATCAATTTAGAATTGATATTTGAATTATTGATAGACCCTCTCACATATGTGATTTCGTTGCAATGTCTCCATCCTCTAACTATGACTATTGAACCAAGAAAATCGCACCCATGATAACATTTTAATTTTAAATGGTTCAATTTGTTTTAATGTTTTTCAACACTGAATAAAAGCTTCTGTTTTAGAAAAAAAAAATATAAGAATTGAAACCACAACCAAAAATTCCCTATTATATGAAACTAAAAAATTTAACCAAGTTTTTAGATAAATAATATTTTTATAAGCGTCATAAATCTTAACGTATTAGGCAACGTGTGGGTGACTGTTTGAATTCTGCTGTTAAAATCCAATTTGAATACGGAATTCACCAAACGTTGGCAAATGATTACACTTACTTTTCTAACGTGGAACATTTTGAACCAACAAAAAATAATATATATATATATATATATATATATATATATATATATATATATATATATATATTATATTAATTATGGTGGTACACCATGGATGACCATGATGATGTATTATGATGTGAAGGAGAAATTATATTCATCACACTTGCTAATTCTTGAATGATATACTTTTGTTTTTCTTTTAGTTTTAAATGGATGTTTATTTCCTGTAATATATTTGATAAAAGTATAAATTCTTAAAAGATATATAAATATGATAGGAAGTTAATTATTTAAAGCTATATTTTAGAAAGTTATTGATAATTAAAATTGAATAAATTCAGAAAGTTGTTAATGATTAAAAATAACATTATATAATTATATAAATTGTTTGTCACAAACCTAAAATATAATCATATATATTTTGCAAATGTTTATTTTACAAATTTGACAAATCATAAAGGAGCTTTGAATGAAGTATCAGGCACAAAGAAATATTTTAATCTGTGTTACTATATATCATATATCATAAATGAAAATGACTTAGAATTATTTACAAAATGCTAGTGTCATAAACAGTATTTTCTTTTGAAATAATAAATAATCCTTGTAAAGAAACGACAGGATCACTCACAATCTCTCACAGGATACCTTGGCGATGATTTTTTTTAAAATATATATGGATTGAGAAAGTAAAAATCTTTATTTGAATACTAGCATAAATACATAAGGTCTGTATATACGTATTTTTTAATATATAGAATATTATATTTATAAGTGATGATATTGTAATATTTTTAATTTAATATATAAAGTGGATTTAGTTTATTAAACACAAAGTGAAACAAATGGATAAAAGAAGTAAAAAATAATGGTTTGTGACATTTCATTTAAATAGATCGAATCTACTAAATAAAAATATCACATGATTATAATGAGAAGCAATCAGATGAGCATAGAGCATAAGAAAGGTACTATTACAGTCATCCAAAAGTGTATTGTGAAAGTGAACTTACGCATACCACCATGCCATGAACAAACATAAAAGGAGTTTAACAGTTTGCAAAAAGGTCGCTCCTAGAGCAAGGAAATACAAAACAAGAAGGGCATTACAGCCATAAAAACTGCTCTGCTACAGATAACTGGTCCTCGACTACGCAGCCCCGCTACCACCAACAGATCCACCTCCAGAATTCTTCCCATCTGCTCCCACCATAAGGTGATCATTGCAAAAGGAGAAGAATCAAGGTAAGAACACACACGGAAATGAAAGGGTAAGCTAGTGTAATTTAGAGTTAATACGTATAGCAGACAAGTATTTAAACAATTCAAGCATGTAACACAGTGAGCACAGAGAATCATGATATAACAGACAAGTAGGACCCTATGACTCAATTATTCAGATACATATACTAAGATCGGATTCACTGGACGCTTGCACTTGTGGTGGCCTCTACTACTCTGCAGAGCCATTGCGAATGGGTTTCACCCTACCACACACAAGGTTAACCTTCAAGCATCTAAGGCCATTATCTTGCCAAAGACTAAGGCCTCCCGCCACTCTCACCACTTGGGTCAGTTTGCTATACTTTCGGGATGCGGTCCTTACTTGAATCCATATCTTAATATATACACTACGCGCCACCATGAGACCTCCCCACGAGACTCATGGAATTACGCCTATCACATACAAATTTCATGATCCTCATACCATAACCACCACTTGTTATCTCAACATTGAATTCTCATGCACGTTCTCAACCAACCAAACAGAATCCCTTGTGTTACTCATACTAACATACAAATTTCAGTGCATACAACTCATACCACTCATGCAATCACACCACAATCATGCACGTTCGAGATAAATAGCCACACATAAGGTAAATAGAGATAAAAAAAACACAAATCTGCATTATTCTCGCCTAGGCTAGAAGTCCTCGCCTAAGCTACAACAACTGTCTCGCTTAGGCTAGGCATTCTCGCCTAGGCGAGGCCTGTAACAGTGGCACTTTGCGAGCCCTCGCCTGAGCAAGACCAGCTCGCCTGGGCGAGATCGCCCTTCGCCCAAAAATAAAACCCCTCGCCTGGACGAGGTCGCGAGTAGAGTACAATGGCTTTCCTCGAGTACTCGCTTGGGTGAGCCATTCTCGCCTGAGCGAGACAAGGTGTCGCTCAAAACAATCTTTGGTCGCCTGAGCGAGATGCTCGAGCAGCACCAGGGCGAGTTTCTGTTATTCTCGCCTAGGCGAGACGAGCTCGTTTAGGCGAGAATACCAGTTCTCCCCCACTGTTTCACACATGCAGCACCACAAACAGACAAGTCTCTCCAAACAGTTCATTCATATACAAGCACAACACTTTTAAATCATCCCAAGCATGAAATAGAGCATAAATATACCAAGTACTTAAAATTACAAAAAGAAAAGGCCTAGCTCCCCTTACCTCTGTTTTGAGTACCAAAAGCAAACAGATCCTAACTAAGGGGGTACCACAGCTCCAGGAACTCGAGTAGTGAGCTGAAACGTGAAAACCAGGACAAAACGAGGTAAATACTTGGAACCCTACCTAACCAACATGCTCAAACAGCGAAATGAGGAGGGAATAGACCAGAAAACTCTGAAGTTCAACTTACCAGAAGGTGCTAGATGGGTTTCATTAGCTCGAAGGTGGATGAAGATGACCTTCACAAGACTAGTGGCTCTTCCCTTGCGCTCCCTCACTTGGCGATCCTCTACAGCCACGGGCTGTACCACTACCCGGAGATCCTTCATGACTTGCACATCCTCCGCCTCCAACACATGTAATGGGTCAAAAACATACTTCTGTAGTTGTGAGACATGGAAGACTGGGTGTAGATTAGCTAACTGGGGTGGCAATGCAATCTCATATGCCACGGGCCCTATCCTCCTCAAGATCTGATACGGACCCAAGAACTTAGAAGACAACTTCCTTGAGCGGATAGCCCTCCCCACACTAGTGGTTCGGGTCACCCTCAAGAACACATGCTCCCCAGCCTCAAACTTTAGGGGCCTCCTCCTCTGGTCTGCATATGCTTTCTGCCGACTCTGAGATGCTTGCAACCTATCCCTCACCAACTGCACCTTCTTTGTGGTTTGTTGCAACAACTCAGGTCCTACCAAAACCGACTCGCCATCGTGGTACCAACATAAGGGAGTCCTACATCTCCTCCCATACAAAGCCTCATAAGGCGCCATTCCTATACTCGCTTGGTAACTATTGTTGTAGGTGAACTCCACCAGCGGTAACACCTCATCCCAACTGCCGAGGTGGTCCAAGATACACGTCCTCAACAAGTCCTTGAAGGACTGAATCACCCCTTCTGACTGGCCATTCGTCTGAGGATGATAAGCAGAACTCATCCTCAGCCTACTACCCATAGCCTCCTACAGCGTCTTCCAGAACCTTGAAGTGAACCGGGGGTCTCTGTCAGACACTATGCTATTGGGTACTCCATGGAGTCTCACTATCTCTCGGATGTAGAGCTAGGCCAACTTGGCCATAGACATTCTAACATTTACCGCCAAAAAGTGAGCACTCTTCGTTAGCCGATCCACCACCACCCATATAGCATCATGCCCTCTCACGGTGCGAGGCAAGTGGGTAACAAAATCCATAGCTATGCTATCCTGCTTCCACATCAAAATATCCAAGGGCTGGAGCGTTCCACCAGGTTTCTGATGCTCCACTTTAGCCTTTTGACAAGTCAAACAGGCTGATACGAACTGTGCGACCTCTTTCTTCATGCCTTGCCACCAAAATCTTTTCTTGAGGTCTTGGTACATTTTAGTCATGCCAGGGTGCAAAATAAAACGACTCTTATGTCCTTCCTCAAGGACCAATCTCCTCAACTCAACATCATCTGGTATACAAACCCTGCCCCTGAACCTTAGCACACCATCACCTCCCAAGGCAAACTCCTTGGCCTGGTCTGACCCAAGTAGCTCTTTTACCTTCTGCAAGCTAGCATCCTATGCTTGCTTCTCCTTGATCAAACTCAAGAAGTCACTGGATATAGTCAGGGTGCTACATCTAATGAATTCTGGTTCCAACTTAAACTGTAGCTTCATGTCTCTGAAGCTCTTAAGTAACTCCATCTCTTATATCATCAAGTGTGCCACATGCACGGTCTTCCTACTCAGTGCGTCTGCCACTACATTCGCCTTCCCTGGGTGATAGAGAAGCTCAAAGTCGTAGTCCTTTAGGAACTCTATCCACCGCCTCTGTCTCATATTTAACTCTTTTTGATCAAAAAGGTACTTCAAACTCTTGTGGTCACTAAACACACGGAACTGCGCACCATACAAGTAGTGCCTCCAGATTTTCAAAGCAAAGACCATCGTTGCTAACTCGAGGTCATGAATGGGGTAGTTCTTCTCATGAACCTTCAACTGTCTTGAAGCATAAGCCACCACCTTCCTTTCTTGCATCAAGACGCAACCTAGACCCTGATGAGAGGCATCACAGTAAACCTCAAAGGGTTTACTCACATCCGGAATCACTAACACCAGAGCACTTATCAACCTCTGCTTAAGCTCCCTGAAGCTCTCCTCACACCTATCAGTCCATGCAAACGGTTGGTCCTTCCTGGTTAGCTGTGTCAGGGGTGCTACTATCTTGGAGAACCCTTCTATAATATTTCTATCCATTTCACTTTATTTTTAATAAATATAAATTTATTTATATATTAACTTAATAACATCACATTATTATTACCTACTAACATATGATCATTTATATTTAAAAAATGCGTACACAGACACGATAGTGCAGACGCGATAGTGTAGATGCGATAGCGCAGATGCGATAGCCTCTGTGTATGCTAGTTTATATTAAAATGTATACCGATTTTTATTATATTAATGATAATGATAATATTTTGTCAGACATAAGTTTTTTTTTCTTTTTATATATTTAGCCCTCCATTTCATAGTTTACCTTAACTTGATCATTAGAATACCAGATTTTGTCCCACAATTTGAATTAATTTTAGAGTTTTGATGAATATCCATTTGGTCAATTGAGAGATGAACGTTTTTTCTTTAATATAGATAAGTTACAATTGATCGAACAATCAATTTTTACCAATTATATCCCTTTTCTTACTTTAGCAAAGTTATGGTATGGTGATCAAAGGATGACTTCATTTAACAATTTCTTTCTCTCTTTTTTTTTTTCACAAACAAATGTATTTAGAATTAAAATATAATAATTATACAGAAACGTATATGTATTTGATATATTCTTTTAATAAAATTGATCTATTAAATGTAGATAAGTATTTTGATCGTTAAATTTACACACTTATCAAAATTGAAATCTATGCAATAAGTGGAAATTAAGTAAAATCCAGATAGACATAACTAAACAAATTCACAATTGGTCACTTAAAAAAACAATATAATGTATTTATGTGATGCCGACATGGTCTCATCATTTATTGTTGATAGATCAAATCTTCTCGTTAAAATTGTCCTATTTATTAAAAATATAAAAAATAAAAAATCTCTAAAAGCAATAAAAGGCAACTATATTATCAGCTTTGATAATAACTAGATTTTATGAGGCAAAATTTGATGCTACCTATGATAGAACAGTGTCTTCGAAAAGATTGACAATATCTTAAAAGAGAAATTATGTGAATGATGTCTTTAGCAAAATTGATTGGAATCAGTGTAAGTGATCCGTTTAGGTTGTCCTCTTTTCGACAAGGAAAGGTTTGAACGTCATTAATGTTCCAACTGCTACAACGGTGTTCAGGACAAAGAACACCACCTGGGTGCCTGCAATTACATGTGCAATAATAACTAAATCAATAATATGAATTTCTTACGATCAAATCTTCCATAAACTTCTTCATTTTATATAGAAAACAAATAAAATTTGTCTTTACATCAACTAAAATTAAATTACACTTTAAGTAATTTGTTGAAGCTTTGGTTGCACTACATTAATACCCTTTTTAGATTTAATAGCCTTTTTATTCCATGATTATTTTAATTTTATTCGAAACATTTATTAAGGGCTATTGTGAAATAAATTAAGGAAAATTATATTATAATTTTTATTTTTTTACTCTCATTTTTTATTTTCTGAAATGGTTTAATATGTCATTAATTCTTTTGAAATAAATTAAGGAAAATTATATTATAATTTTTATTTTTTACTCTCATTTTTTATTTTCTGAAATGGTTTAATATGTCATTAATTCTTTTAAAAAAGGGTAGTGATCCATTAATCTATGATCACGTTAAATTATGTAAGAAAATAAAGAATGAAAATGAATAAAAAGAATGAGAGTCATAATATTATTGTCCATAATACTATAGAGCATCATACCAGGGAGGAATGAAGCATCCATCCGCTTTTGTGACCAAGTTAATCTGCATTCACCATCATCATATCAGAAGATTAGAGATCATTTTCATTCTACTTTATGTTAAAATATAAGATTTTAATTGAAATTTGGTTTTATTTAGAATGTTGCCCTTTTGATGCCTTCAAATATCACAGGTCAAAATGATCTTTTTTATCGATTTACCTTTCTAACTTGGTCAATTTGATGACAAGTGGCAACTACGAAAGATGCCCTTCAAAGTTAGGAAAAAAAGAGTCCGGTTTATCTGTCGATTCTTTTTTTACTAGTGAACATTAAAAACATAATATTTTAATACTTTTAAAATAATTTTAATATATTTTAAAATTAATGTTTATCAGTAAATTTTGAAAGCACAACAGAAGAAGAATAAACAAAAACTAATAGAGAATCTAAAGTCGACGAAAAAACCTTTTAAAGTACCAATTTAGTTAGACAAAAAAGGATCAAAATGAGATTTTCTAAGCTGACGTAATGAAATTGAAACACAAAATTCAGGAGATGTACCAAACGTCTTTTATTATTATATCATATATGAAAATACCTGAACAAAAATGCTAGTGGAAAAAAAAAGTATCTTCTGACATGTTAAATAATCCTTGTAAATCAAAGAAAAAGCTGAAGAAATCATAAGAACACTCACAATGCACCACCTGCAGCAGGGCCAAAAGCTTTGAAAAGAGACAAGCCTGTTATAGAAATGCCATTAGCAGCACCCCTTTGGTGTTGTTCCTATTTCCCAAATGAAAATTGTCATCATCAACACATAACTGGTCTCAACCATTGCACAGAAAGTAAAAGAATGAAACTTTACCACTGCTCGGTTTTGTAGAAGGAACAAACAAGTTGTAATGGTCACCTAAATCCAATGTTAATCAGTCAAGTTTTGTAGCAGAAACCTTAGAATCAGTTAAACTTGTCTCTAGAGTTTTACTTACAGCAAAAATGTTCTTCAGAATTGAAGCAATACTTAACACTGTGTGTAGTGCAAAGCCTGATAATGATCCAATGAAGGTGTAGCTTTGCAAAAGTGGTATGGTTAGTATCTGCATATGGTTCCAAAGTAACATGACATGTTAAAAGTAACAAAATATGAAACGTTGAAATGAAATAATTGCAGCAATTTGATGAAAACTAACCCCTGAGATTCGGGCAATTCCAATAGGTCCACTAGTTCTTCTCACAAATGGATACAGAGTAATTTGGTAAACGATAACTGCAAGACCTGAACATCTGAGAAGTTAGTAACTATTCATAGTATCAAATGGAAACATAATATATGACTAAAAATATTGTCATATTTTCTGTTGTTTCCAGAGAAGTACCTGATATTGAAAGAACATTACCAACATCATTGGTTGTAAAGTTCAAACCCCCCAGTGTTTGAGGACTCACAGTCCATAACGAGAAAACCTAAAGAAAACATGAATTGAATGTTGTTGTTCACTTAAAAATGCACAGATAAAGAAGAAAAATAAAAACAAAAGGAGAATATACCTCATGGTAAGCACCATCATGAAGGGAGAAAACACAAAAGATAATGATAGATGACATTAAGGGCCAGTTGAAGAGAAGTTTCTCCTTCTTTTGATTTGTCTTTTCTATTCCAACCACTCTGCTTCCAATTTCTAAAGCTTCAACACTGTCTATGGATTCAATGCAACAATCATGATTGTGAAGTGTTTCCTGCATATATTTTAAACACTGTTACTAGAAATGGTTCTGCATTATATATTGTCATCATAAAATTGTAAACTAAATGTCACAAGACATATAGACACATCGATTTAAGTTAGAATCTAAGATACACACCGGAATCCAAATACAGCCAACAGCTACAACAAATGCAAATGCAGATATTATAAAGTTGGGGAAGAAGTAAGCAAACCTGCAGAATGATTCATGGTTTTGCAAATAAAAATCACCATTAGAGGGTAAAATCATAGAAAGACAAAACAAAGGAAAATTGAATACTTCACTTTATCAAATTAAAAGCAGAAGTTAACTTACTTATCCCAAAAGGAACCCTTTTGAAACATATGTGGATATTTCTCCACAGGCTGCAATGACATTTTATCAAGATGGAAAATGGTTGTTAGAATAAATTCTAGTCCTCAATTAAACAAGAATTTCACGTATCAATTCTATGAACATATACAAAATCCACATGGCAAAGAATATGGATAGTAAGTTAACCTGAGCCAAATAACCTCCCAAAGCTGGGCCAATGATTAAACCTGCACCCCAAGATGCAGTAACCTAAAAATAAATAAATCACACTTTGAATTATTGTTGTGGAAATGGTGTTCTAAGGGTTAGTAATATTAAAGAGTTGATGATGCTTTTACACTTGAGACTCCTAGAGCTTGGTATTCTTCTCGAAAAAGTTCAGTAGCATAGGCCTGTTAAATTGAGGAGTTAGACAAATAGATGTAAATTGAAGTTTGAAAGAGATCGAGCAAGCTATGTATCCAAGTGCATACACATTCAAATTTTGTATCTATGTTGGGGTGATGGGTCTATTTGTGGGAATGTCATAAGGGACAAATTATATGTCAGATGAGTCTAACCAATATAAAATATTGACACCACTTTTAACCAAAAACATCGAGACAATGAATATATCAGTCTTTTTTTTTTTCTTATAAGATGTTTAATTTTGTCATTTTTATTTAATGTGAAACTTAGTCTCAGACTTGAATTACTTCCGACATGAAAGTTCTAACTATTAGAAGTTAAGAATATGATACCGTTACTGGTCCAAGCAAACCACTAAAGCATCCCAGAAGAAATCTCATGAGAACTGCCATCCAAAAACTCGTACTAAGGCCAAACAGTGTGTTGAAAATGACACTGAAATTGAGTGAGCGTTGATCATTTCAGAAGGTGAGAAAATATAACTTTGAAACAACATCCAATTTTTTGACAGATATACTTACATTGCAATAATCCCTATCATTATAACAGGCTTTCTACCATAGCGATCAGCTATAATTCCCCACATTACAGATGTCAAACATCTTCCAAACATGAAAGCAGAACCTGTAACATTTTTTTTACACATGCACCACTAATTATAATCTTGAAGGAATTGTTGAAGAGTTCAAAAGATGGAAACACTTCAAGTGATCTATCTTACCCACATAACCAGCATAAAAACTGATATCAGCTTCTGTTTTTGCAATATTGAAATCCCTTACCTGGAAAAAAAATGTTGCATTATGTTGAGAATGAACATTACTAATCATAACAGATTTGACTAATGGCCATTCATCAAATAGAACACTGTAACAGTCTGTATTTACTTTTTAAGAATTAGGAATGTTGAGGAGTCTTTTAGGAACTAGTTTGAGATAACTGAAAAGCTGACAATGAGGCTGGTTCTGTTAACATCCCATTGTTTCATAAAAATTAATATGATGATTCACATTTAATTATAATTAATCATATATGAAATTTTGAATTGATTCTATCACTCTACATTAGAATATTGAATGGAGCTTATATGGAACAAAGATACACCAAAAACCATGAAAGTTTCACTAATCTGGATTGAGCATTTCTTATCTTCATTCTGTCATGATTATGTCACAATCAAAGTATACACCATGACCAATTCTTTTGTAATAATGCAAAGGCAACAACATAACCCCAGTAGATAGTTAAACTCACCATGAAATAGAGGTATGAAAAGAGAGATGATATAGGCATAGCTGTACAGAACAAATTAAAGTGACATCAGAGAAGATGCAGTTTCAACTAACTAATGGAGAAAGACAGAAAAAAGGAAACTGTTAAACTTCCATCAAAAAGGGTACAGAGAAAAGTGAAACAGAAAGAAAGAAAAATTATCTTTTGAAATTGGTTATATTGTTTTGAAAAATTATGACTACTTCTTTTTGATGCATTATACTGATTTTTTAATGCATTTCTAAAAAATGGCCTTAATTCCTCTTAAACTGTTATAGAAAAACAAAAATTTACTTTTTTTTCATTACTCACAACAGTTTGTAAAAAGCAAATAGAAGAAGCAACTGGTTTAGAAATGAAGATACTGAGAATAGAGTGAAATGCTCACAAGCACAAAGCACCACCATCCATATTATGAACAGATTCGTAAAGGGTACACCCTGTCCCTCACTCAACTCTTTGGCTTTGTCTACTCTGCAACCAGGGCAATTTTCGTAGTAGTACTTTCTCTCCAACAATGGCTTTTCAACATTCTCCCCTTCCATGTTTCTGATATAACCCCACCACTTGTTTCACTCTGTTCCCTTTTTCCTACACCATTTTGCATGCATCAGTCATTCAGACCCAGAAAAGATTATCAGAAACGATGTCGAGTCACTGCGTTTGTTTTGAAGCACAAAATGGAAGAAAAAGAAAACAAGCAACAGAGACCGAGGAAAGAAACGTACACGAAACAAAAATGGAACATGAACTACGAGGTTTCTCACGACGCGTTTACAACTAGAGTCAGGAGTAAGGTGGTGGACTTGTCTGAATAGTATGTATAATGTGTCGAGTCCTAATAATCTGTCAGAATGGTTAAGTTAAAATTGAAAAAAACGTTGAACCAAATTAATGCATCTGAATTTTGACATCATCTTTTTATTTATTGTTTCTAGGAGCTTAGCTTAGTTTGTATCTACATGGAATAATTTATAGTTTTAAGAAATAATATTATTTTATTGAAATAGATTTAGAGAGTAAGTTTAAATTTAAATGTGAGTTTTTAAATATGTTTTTGTCCTGTAATCTGAAATTAGTTTCTCAAAAATTTTAATTAATCTAGTTATTTATATTTAAATAGACGTGAATTTAGTTTTTTAATCAAATTTTGTTAAATTTATATGAGGTTTCAAGTGTATTTTATTATAGTATTTGAATTGTTTATACCGTTTGACACATTTTTATTTTAATGTTAACTCAAATATTATCATAAAATGCGTTTAAAATGTTAAATAAACTTAACCAAATTTGATAAGAATGACTAAATTTACACATTTTTAAATATAAATGACTAAATTGGTACAAAGTTTTGAAGAGAAACTAATTTCAAAATTTACTAAAACTTAAAGGAAAAAAAACATATTTAATCATATCTAATCTAATACTTGTGAGGAGATACCGAACCTAGAAATCAAAGGAGATTCTAAGATAAATCTAAATCCTTATTAGAATAAACTTTTATTTCAATTATATATTATAATTTTGATTTTACGATTATGTAATATGAGATTTAAAAAAAAATTGTGTATTAAAATTTAAAAATAAAATAACTAAATGTAAAAAAAAAAACTGAAACATAGTTGATGCTTTCTTCATGGGAAGGTTATTGTTGAGCTGGAAAATTATAGATGGTGGTGTTGTGGTTGGTTGGGTATTATTAGTGTAATAAATTCCCTGAATCTCCTGATTCAGTGTTGCATTTGGCACCAATTCAGTGTATTATATCAATACACGGTGCAAGCATTAAGACATGTCAGAGACTCCATGCTCAAACAACAAGACATGCTTTAAGGAATAATTGTTTCCGAATATTTTCTATCTACAACGTTTTTAAGTTTTTAAATTCCTCCAAAATCTTAATTTTAGTGTTGCTCACTAATTAATAATATCGAGTTAACAAGTTGCATCATTATAATAAGTTACTTAATTAAACTTTAGAAACTATGTATTTAAAAATAATATAAGTTTGAATGTTTTTTCTCTGCAACTATTTTGACCTGGGGTGGGGTAGGTTCACCTATCATCATTCCATTAAACGTGAAATAGTATTAATATTCCTGAACCTTTTCGTCGTTAACTGCCCAGTGGTTTTCGTTTGATTATAATAATTGTAAGCTGTTTTATATATGGTTTAAAAAGAGTGTGTAAAATAATAGTGATATACTTTTTTATAAAAGTTTATATATTAGACATGATTTTAAATATTAGTATTGCTAGAGAGCATTACATACAACGAAGAAAACGAATAAAAACATATATGACATAAAATAAGTGTATGCTCACTAATATACAATCACTCGCCAAAAGTAAAATAACTATATAATGGGAATGTTAACAAATTCTCTAATATTTTTTTTTATATAAAATAAATTTCACTTAATAAAAAAATTTACTACTCAAACAAGTGAATACTTGAAAATAATACTAAATAAATAAGACTAAAAATATATATACATATTATAACGTTCCTTTTTAATAGCTTAAAACTAATAAGATTAAAATACTCTGTTAGTCCTCATTTTGTACCAAAATCTCAATTTGATCCTCGTATTTTTATTAGTCTCAATTAGGTCCACGTTTTTGTAAATTAGTATCAATTAGGTTCTTTTCGTTAGTGTAGAATTAACACGTTAAGTAGGTGTCACGTGTCAGCTCCTCGTTTTTTTGAATTTTTTGAACTTTTTTGAATTTTTTTTTGAATTTTTAATTTTTTTTTTAAATATTTATGTCACGTGTCACGTTTGTAGTGTGGCACGTGTCAATCTAATATGGTGACATGTGTCAGATTATTGTATGAATCTCAATTTGGTCCTCATATTTGTTAATTTGATTTGATTTAAGTCCCAAATTTTCTTAAAAATTTTCAATTTTAGGCGCTCCAAATTTAGACCAAATTTTAGTTTTATATAAGGTTATGATTATTTTTATTAAAATTGATATTTTTATTAAATATATTAATAATATTAATTGTATTTAATATTAAAATTTTAAATATATTTATTTTAATTTTTTATAAAATTATTTTAAAATTTTACATTTGAATTTATAAAATTATTATTTTTAAGCCAACTCTAAAATATTGTTGATATAGAATGTTATACAAATATTTCGAATATAAATCTATTAATCTATATATTTATAATTTTAAAATAAAATTTAAATAAAGTTTAATGTAAAATATAAATTTAAATAAATTAAATATTGTTAAAAATATGTAATAGAAATATCACTTGTAATAAAAGTATCATCATTACAATTATATAAAATTTAAATTTGGTCTAAATTGGAGCATCTAAAGTTGAAAATTTTTAAAAAAAATGTGGGACTCAAATCAAATCAAGTTAACAAATATGAGGACTAAATTAAGATTCATACAATAATTTGACACGTGCCACCATACTAGATTGACACGTGGCACACTACAAATGTGACACTTGCCATAATTTTTTTTAAATTCAAAAAATTAAAAAAAATTAAAAAATTTCAAAAAAACGAGGAGCTGACACATGACACCTACTTAACGGTGTTAGTTCTACACTAACAGAAAGGACCTAATTGATACTAATTTACAAAAATAAGGACCTAATTGAGACTAATAAAAATACGAGGACCAAATTGAGATTTTGGTACAAAAATGAGGACCAACAAAGTATTTTAACCAACTAATAAATAAGATGTTTCATTATAATATTCAAAACAGGTCATCTAGTGTATAAAGTATATTTAACCATGTCAAAGCAAGTCAGGTCCATCGAATTGGCATGTCAGCCCGCCAAGAAAAGGGTAGGTCGGGTTGAAGTTTCTAACCCGCCAACCTGCTATGGTTCGAATCGCCTAATTCGCCAAATTGGCGGGCCACCCGCCCCAGCCCACCAACCTGTTTTTTTTTATGTTTAAAAATAAAAACTAATTAAAAAAATAAGGTTTCTATATTATATAAACATATTTATATATATAAAAAAATTATAAACAAAAACTATAAAAAAGTTAAAAGAAAATTAAATAAAATTAAAAAAAAAGTGGCAAGCTAGACCGTTCTGAGACGGGACGGGTTGCAGTATCCAATTTGTTTCGTAGTGGCGGGCTAGCTCGACCCGACCCGTTTTTTGCGGGCCAAGGGCGGGGCGGGCCAAAACAGGCCAAACTGGCCCATTTTGTCACCCCTAAGTATATTAATATGGTTTTACAAAAGATAAGACAATAAAAATATATCATTTATACAAACCAACTAAACAACTAAACCAACAAGCTCTATATATAAACTAATCACTACTAAAGCTCCTTGAAACCTTTACCTGCTCTAACTAATAGTTCTTCACCCTCCACTAGGGATGTCAACGGGGCGGGTAGGGTACGGGTAGTAGTTCCCCCGTACCCTACCCGCTGGAAAAATATTTGCCCCGTACCCGTACCCATATCCGTCGGGTATCCGTTATGCGGGTACCCGTCTATTTTTTTCATATCCGCGGGTATCCACGGGTATCCGCGGGTATTTACAAAAATGTTTAAAAAAATAAATATTTAACCATAATTAGTGATTAGATCAACAAGTCTCCTTTCTCCGATTGATTCTTGAAAAACAAACAAATAAAAAATCACTACCAATTTATA
This sequence comes from Vigna unguiculata, assembly GCF_004118075.2. Taxonomy (NCBI): domain Eukaryota; kingdom Viridiplantae; phylum Streptophyta; class Magnoliopsida; order Fabales; family Fabaceae; genus Vigna; species Vigna unguiculata. Next base: position 3,047,758 of record NC_040289.1, on the reverse strand, counting down.
TTGTAGTTTATTTTTGAATAAAATATTAAAGAAATTACTAATTTCATCAATGTCCACCTCTTGCAACATTGTATAAAGTTTCATGTTGTCCAATTTTAATCTAGAAAAGTCTTAAAATATAAGAAGTTCAGTAAAAATTTCTAACAATCACTTAATTAAAATATCTAAATAAAAGTGTTAATTTTATTACCTTCCATGTTGGTCCATAACCAGTCTTAGAGACACATCAATACCTCCACAGTATATGAAAGTAATTTACTCATTTGTGAGGTAAGAATCTGACCACCATTATTGGATGAAGACTCATAATGTTGTTTACTAATATATATATATATATATATATATATATATATATATATATATAAGGTAAAGTTTAGCGGGTACGGGTATCCACGGGTACGGATACTATGATACCCGTACCCGCCCCGTTAACATGCGGGTATCAAAAATACCCATACCCGCGGGTAGCGGGTATCCATTTTTAATATCCATTTCCTACCCGTTGCGGGTTTTATCTGCGGATACCCGCGGGTACGGATTTTTTTGACATCCCTACCCTCCACATGTGCCTCTAAACCTGCAACTTCATTTGCTCCCACCAAAATGGTAATCATCGCAAAAGAAGAAAATGACATAAGACCAAAAAGTGCAAGGGTAAGCTAATTATACAAGAACAATCATACCTCACAAACAACAAATTTTATAATAATTATCATAAGGGATCAAGATCACACACATGTATTTTATCATACTCTTTAGAACACGACTTATCCAAATAAGTGCAACTTGCGTAGAACTAGGGATGCTATGTTTGATGACCAAATTTCTTTTTTTTTTTTTGGATGTTACAACTATTTTCTATATTATACTTATAAACAAAAAATATTTTACAATAACATATAACATATTTAAAATATTCACATATACATATATTTATATATATTTTACAGTACTATATGAATCTTAAATTTACATCATTTGATACATATTATATTTTCTACACTAGAAGAGGAAGAAATATTATTTGTTTACAGTTTCCCCCTCATATGTTAACCTTTAAACATGTGGGGAAAAAAAGGTTACGGATAGGATTCACTAGGACTATTAGGGGTAAATAAAAAGTGAGTTCAATCTGCCCTTCCAGGATAACTGGTGCATTTGGAGCATTTAGGAATGTAATGGTAGAATTTCCGGTCCCTTTAAATGTTGCCAAACTATTTAACGCATTGATTTGCCATACATTTCCCAGAAATACGGCTACTATGTATGTTGACAAGGAATGGGTCACACATGTTAAGGGTAGCCATCTATGATGAGATTATAATTTTTTTTTTGTACAAAATCATAAAATAGGGAAGTGAGACAGATATCACAAAATATAGCATATCTCAATAAAATAAAATAAAATAAAAACTCTTTCAAATTCATGAAACTAGGTTTTTATCATATTTTATAAAGATTTTGATTAATTTTGTAGTGACTAGTCAGGATAAATGATCATGGCCAACAAGGTAACCCAAGAACATCTCATCTTGAGTAATATCCACTCATTTAAATTCTCAAGATTATACTTCCAACTACAATAATCAAATCTTTATTTATCATAATTTTTATTTTGATATTAAATCATATAATTGTATAAATAAATAAATAGGATTAATGCATAACTAAAAATAAATAAAATGAATAAAGAGGACCAGTACGTGACTAGAGATAAATAAATAAATGAGAGTAAATATAAATTAAATAATTAGGACCAGTGCATAAATAGATATGAATATAAATAAATAAATAACAATGAAAACTAAAAATAATTTTAAATGAGGTTAGGGACACCTCACTTAAAATAAATATAAAAATAAAAATAATTATGAAAAGATAAGAAGATAATAAAAGAAAAAAATAATGTAATCATTGCATTCGTTTAAATTGAATTTAATCTCCTTTATTTTTGCTATTTTAGTTTGATAAGGATTCCTTGTTCAGAGATTTTTTTTTTTCTTTTCACAATGAAAGGATAGAATCCACGTGCTAATGTCACTAAGTCATTAAATGTTACATTATCTTATAATTTCTTCATTTTTTATTAGATATAGTAATAGTTTTCTGACATTATTCACCGTTGCGTTATATATTTGTTATTCAATTTTATGTTTATCCATTTGCTTTAGAACTTTTATATATATAAATGTTTGAATATTAGTCCAATCATTTTAAGTGTTTTCCTTTATTCGTTTCTACTTGCATTCTTTTATATATTTTGTTCTCTACACATATATTTATATATTGTTAAGCCTATATATAATTTTGTAGTATTATTATATTGGTATTAGTTAATTAGTTTTGATTTCCTATATACTTATAAAGGTTATGTGTTCACAATTTATGATATTAGATACATTATTATTTCTAATAATAATAATTTAAAAATATTTATAATATAATACATTGTTTAATAGAATTATTGCGTTGAATTTTATTTATTTATTTATTTTGTGGATGTTACACTATGCACTTGTGGTGATGGAACAACCTACATACCCGAGCTACCACACACAAGGTATATCATTTTTATTGCCACTCTCATTACCTAATCATCCTCCTCTACATGAGTATGAAAGGCTAGTAGCTCCTCAAGATGTAACAGTTCTATCCTTAGTGCACACCCTAAAGATTTAAGCATTCAATGGGATTCCATACCTTGGAACACCCTCCCTGGGAATACCCTCACATTATCACCAATTACAATTATCATAATAAAGTCTTCACAAGATCTTCATACCCACAATCATTCATCAACATATCTTATCATATACATTCTTAATCTCCTTTTCATTTTCACATATCAATAATTTCATCTCAATCAATTACAATCTCATATACATACACAAAGTACATCAAAATAGTGAAAATCATTTATCTAACCACAAACTTCAAAACAAAGATCTCATCGATCAAAGTGAAGATTTGCGTGTTTAGGATCAGATGGTCGACTAGAACCCATTGACTTCTAGCCCCCAATGGTTCAAAAGTAGCATCCAACGAGACCAAGTCATTGGCCTAGCACCTGACGACATTATAACGGTGCCCGATAGTGTATCAAGAACAACAATTTGGCGAAAAAATTGATTATGTGTACTTGACTAATTGGGCACTTTCTCTTTTAGTGTTTTTTATTCCAAATGGTTTTAGAGAGTTCAAAACTGATACCCAATCACTCAAAACACATATCCAAACCTATCCCCAAATCAAGATCAAACATAGTCAAATATCAAACAGTTCATCTTACAACTCATCATTCAACAAACCAAATCACAATTAACTATCAAAATGATCAATTCAACCGAAAACTAGCTTTCCTTACCTGACAAAACAACTCCATAGACCCAAATAACTCTAAGAGCACCAAACGCTCGTAATTCCACAAGATGCTCTATCTGCACGTAGAAACATCATGAGAACGACCAGGACATACCTTTATGATCACATGAAATAATAGTGACATATTTTTTATTAAAATTTTATATACTAGACATTATTATAAAGATTAATATTTCAACAAAAGCAGTATAATAATTATATGCTATTGCATAGAAAGCAATGTATACAAGAAGAAAACGAATATAAAAACATAAAGATACTAAAATAAATCTATGCTCACTAATATACAATCGGACGCCAAATCCAAAATAACTATAAAAAAAAAATTGGACATTGATACTAATATGAAACAAGTCTAAAGTAATAATAAAAAGAGGAATATTAAACTAAAAAAATGTTATAACTCCATAATTTGTCATTATCTGTTTATTTTTCTCTAAGAACCTTATGGGTCAAACTAAGGATAAAAGAAGGATTGACAAACATATCTAACCACAAGTTATAAAAATATCTATAACAAAAAATATGTTAATACTAATATAAGAAAAAAAAAACTACCAATATATTTTAGGATTCGTCTCGAGAGATATAAGTTGAACTATCACTACCATATGTTTACTATCCTAACATCACCTAATATTTTTATCAAAATTTTAAATATTTTTTTAATATTCACACCCACAAATTAAATGGTTATTATTAGAGGTAGAATAGGTAAGTAGACATGTCAAAACGGATCACCTGATTCGACACGATCCGACCTACCATGAGTTGATGGGTTAATCGGGTTGACTCAATTAAAATAAAATTACAATTTTGTTTTTCTTCAATCCCCAAAAATTTTACAATTTTTCATATAAGTCCTTAATGGAAGTCCTGTATACATTAATTAGCATTTAATTTTGACCGTCCAAAATTTACTCATCTCATATAAATATGAAATACCGGATATAGAAGCTTTCTATTTGCTTAAATCCGCATTTTGATATTGAGAGTTTGATGCGAACTTATGAAATTTCAAGAGTTATATTACAATATGAAATATTATTAGTCTTGAAAATTTGTAGAGATTGTAAAGATATAAGATATAAGATATATAAGATATATGTTGCAAGAGAAACTTATTATTTTATTTTATTCATATATTTTCTTTCTCTTTCTCTTTCTCTCTCTCTCTCTCTCTCTCTCTCTCTCTCTATATATATATATATATATATATTAGAATATAAAATGAAATGTACCTAATTTTTATAGAAAATAAAGTTATTCATCTAAGAATTTTCTCTTTCCAAATGTGGATTTTGGTTAGATGTGTACTTAAATGAGTGCGGACTTAACCGAAAAATAAAAGTCCCAACAAAATCCATCATTTGAATTTAATATAATTTAAAAGCCCCAACAAAATCCACCATCTAAAAGCATCACGAAACATCATTAGGGTTTTCTGTTTTTAATATAATTTAATATTTAAAATTTATGGACAGTTCACTACGGGTTTAACCTGGGTGAGTTGAGTTCTTAATGGGTCGAGTCCATTTTTGACCAATAATAAAATTTGTAATTTATTTTTAATCTAATTCAACTTAAACTCGTAATAAACTAGGTTAGCTAACTATTTTAACCTATTTTGATAGCTCTATAGGTACGTGGAGGTTTGAAAATTAGGAAGGAGAAATAGATGTCATTGACCAGGTTAATCATGCTTTATGATAAAAACAAAAGGATAATAAATTTTGAAGAAAATGTTGGGTTATTACATATGGATGAAATGATCTTGGGGACCATGAATGTGATTTTTTATCCTCCTTCTCGTAAAAGAAGCAAAACATCACATCTAAGAGATAGAAATGGATTACCCATCTTTGTTTTTTTATGAAAAAAAAATATATATAGAAAGCTTCAACAATTGATTGACCAATATTCAATCAAGTAACATAGAACATGACTTTCACTTCATAAAAAATAAAACATTTATTTCTTTATTAAATATTCAATTTTGTATATACCAACTTTTCAAAATATGTTTTTCTTAATTGAAAACAATTTAAAAATAATACTATTTTTATTAAACATGACACCCGATGATTTTCCGTTTAAGAAAAGCACTATATAAAGTGCAAAATCAATAAAGAATAAATATATTTATATAAAAAAGTATAACACAATTATCAATTCAAAATCGCTAACATAATAAAGTTAATTCTTTTTTTATAAATTATTTATCTCATATACTCGAATTTTAATTCACATTTCAATTCCTAAAACTAATTTATATAAACTTATATTTTCTTTTTGGGAAGTTTTGATGAAGTCTTAACATTCTTAAATAAACTTAACTGAACTTTAGAAATACAAAAATGTGATTAGAGTACACATTAGGTGTCCACTTTAAAATTTAGAATTAAAAGAATAATTTTTCAATATTTTTTTTTTATAAATTTTAAAGGAAAAAACATAAAAATGGTATTATAGTGTTCATGCGCTAACCATGTAAAATAATTCTATATTAACCTTTAATTACTACAAACCATAGTGTGATCTTTTATATTTATTATAAAACTCAACCCATTAATCATATAACAATTTGTAATTAGATGATATTAAATAACTTATTTCTCTCAAATAAGATATGATTTTATTGTACGACTGAAGTAAGTGACAATTTTATTCGAAAATAGAGCTTATTTAGTTACACTATTAACCCAAAATATTTATTGTTTGTTGAATAATCTAATTAATTGCTTTTAGTGATTTCTCAACCCTTTTTCTCCATAACAAATTTAAATTTAAAAATTCATAAAACAAACTTTTATAAAGCTGCAACTGAATGTCTCCTTTCCATATTCAACGGCTGATTTTTTTTTTTTTTATAGTCAAAATTATTACTTCTTTAATAATTAAAGTCTAACATATTAATTTGTCCTTTAAAAGTGACAACAAATAGAAAAAAAAAAAGCAAATGAAGTCACTTTATCATTCTCACATATCATTGTCCCTTTACCCATTTCTCAACCATGTGTGCAATAATGGTACTCCTATAATGAGAAAGGAACATGTTATATAATACAACTTATCTCTTCAAAAAATTTCTAAATAATTTGTATATATAATCTGCATTTTATTAACAAGTTATTATTATTATTATTATTATTATGTTTTATAATATTACATTTTAGTCATAAAAGTGTTGTAATTTATTTTAAAATTAAAGACATGACTAAAACTAAACTTTAAACTCAATCTAACCTCATAAAACAATACCTCCTCTCGCTACTAAAATTTAATGATTTTAAGTTATGCAAGTTAAGAAAAAAATCTTTAAATTTAATTTAACTTCACAAATATAGTTTCTAAATCAGGATTTACAAAAATTTATTATAGGTTTAAATAAACTTTTTATTCCTTTTTTAAGTTTAAGTAAAAATTTAAATTAGTTTATTTTTTAAATTTTGAAATTTTAACCTAATTTAATTTTTTATCTTTAAAAATATTTAAATTTAATTGTTTTAATAAGATTTTATTTAATTTATTTGACATTTTAAATACGTTTTATGATAATAATTATGTTTTTATATTGTTTGACATATTCTTATTTAAGTGTTAAAAAAAGAACGTGTTTCAAATATTAAACAAATTTAAAATAATTTAGTTATAAAAATTAAATTTAAACTTTTTTTTAAATTGATTCAAAGTTTCTAAAAAGAATAATTTTAATTTTTTGAATTTTAAGAAAGAAAGGACATATTTAACACTTATATTATGTTCAGAAACTAGTTTTTATCTTTTAGTTGACGTAAGCCTCCTAACAAAAGTATATACTATTTAGACTTTCAAACTTTTTTTTTTCTGAACTAAATTACAATTCTTACTAGCATAATAAGAGCTCCAAGTTATTTATAGAGGATAAAGGAGGATTTGGGTTGTTCATTCTTGCACCGCCAAACCTACGACAAAGTCCGAGAGTCTTCTCCTTTGGTCGTGTGTATGTTCGTTTCCCCAACCGATGTCTGTTTTTCATTATGTGCTTCATAACAAAGTGACTTTGACTCATCTTTTACGATACTATGATCTTTTCTGGGTTTGAATGATGCATGCATGTAAATGTGTAGGAAAAAGGGAGCACAGAGAAACAAGTGGTGGGGTTCTCTCAGAAACATGGAAGAAGAGAACGTTGAACAACCATTGTTGGAGAAGAAGAAGAAGTACTACAAGAACTGCCCCGGTTGTAAAGTGGATGAAGCCAAAGAGATGAGTGAGGGACATTCTGTACTCTTCACAAAGCTTTTCATCGTGTGGATGCTCGTTCTCTGTGCTTGTAACCATTTCACTCTCTTTTCACCATTATATATACTGCATAACTTCTTTTTCTGTTCATTCCTCTCAACTCATTCCTTTATTAAAAACAACACAAGACAAAAACATCTATTACTGGAGCTTATTCTAACGCACTTATTAAATGATGTTTATCTTAACTGTGTTAAACGATTTTTCTGTTATTATTCCGTTTCTGTTTCTTAGGTTCTGTACATAAAAGAACTTTATGTGTATACTAATTATACTGTATCTTTCTTTATCAAGTTATTATCTTCTATTATTATTGATTCAAATCCAACAGTTTTCTTGATAGAAATTTTGTGTGTTGTGTTGCTAAAACAGGAAAAACTTCGGTTCATCCTTTTTCTTTTCTTGAAGAAAACAAATCAGTGTTTTAATGTTGTCATTTTTGTCACCCGAATCAGTTGCTAATCTCACTTTCTTCTGTTCTGTACAGCATTGCCAATATCATCTCTCTTTCCTTTCGTTTATTTCATGGTGAGTTTAACCATCATTACTGGTTTACTGGAACATTCTCACTCGATGTAAACTATGATTTGTTATGATTAACAAATCATAACAAATCCAGGTAAGGGATTTGTTATGATTTGCTATTATGGTTTTGTTATTGTTATGAATTACTCAAGAAAAAAAGTTTTTGATTAATGATTAACTTTATGCTGGTGCACATGTCCTCAATGATTGAAAATTTATTTCCAGGTAAGGGATTTTAATATTGCGAAAACAGAAGCTGATATTAGTTCTTATGCTGGTTACATGGGTAAGATTACTTCTAGTATTTCCATTTTTTGAAGTCTTCAATTCTCGTAGGCTATTTATTTGTGATGTCTGCATAATACAAAATGTTGCAGGTTCTGCATTTATGCTTGGAAGATGTTTGACATCTTTATTTTGGGGAACTATAGCTGATCGCATTGGTCGAAAACCTGTTATAGTTATAGGAATTACTTCAGTGTAAGTATATATGCAAATGAATTTCAAGCTTTCTTTATATTTTGCTTTGAAGTTTCCAATAATCATCAATACTTACTTACTTGATTTCAGCGTCATTTTCAACACACTATTTGCCCTTAGCACAAGCTTTTGGATGGCTGTTATAGTGAGGTTTCTTCTAGGATGTTTAAATAGTTTGCTTGGACCAGTGAAGGTATCATATTCTTAACTCCAAACAGTTACCAATTTCATGTTTCATCCACAAGTACTTGGATACCAATTTTAAATTTGTGCAAATTTATCTTGTTCAACAGGCCTATGTCACTGAACTTCTTCGTGAAGAACACCAAGCTCTTGGACTCTCAACAGTAAGCATCACCAGCTATTCTACATAGTTCTTAGAACTGATTTTGCACGCTAGCTATTTGAATTTATGATTTGGGTTTAGGTAAGTGCAGCTTGGGGTGTAGGTTTAATTATTGGTCCAGCATTGGGAGGCTATTTGTCTCAGGTACTATTTGTATTCTTCTTCATCTGAACCATATGGTAGATATTAGTTTGTAACAGATATTTTGACACCTCAAATTCTGTATTCATCTGCATTTTCTAATACTTTGGACAAAATTCCATTGCAGCCAGTAGAAAAGTACCCTCATATATTTCCAAAGGATTCCTTTTGGGATAAGTAAGTAGTATTTTGGATTCAATTTTCATGTCTCATTTTTCTCTCTACCCTTTTATCATGTCTCAATTTTCAAGTTTCTGATTTTCATTTTCCTAAACATGAATGTTTGTGCAGGTTCCCATACTTCTTACCCAGTTTTGTAATATCAGCACTTGCATTTGTAGTAGCTATTGGCTGCATCTGGATTCCGGTGTGTAAAGATTTTTTTTACCCTCTTGATTATGTATTGTGGATGTTGTTTTAACATTTTAATGATGACATTGTATATCATGAAAAATCCTTCTTGTGTGTTTTTCTCAGCTTAGCTAATGCAGTTGTTGAAATACCTGCAGGAAACACTTCACAACCACCATGGTAGCGATGAATCCCTAGATGATTCCAATGGTTTAGAAAATGGAAGAAGTGCTGGTGGCAATGAAAATATCCAAAAGAACGAAAACCTCTTCCTTAATTGGCCCTTAATGTCTTCTATCATTCCATATTGCATCTTCTCACTTCATGATATTACTTGTCTAGAGGTATGATACATCTTGTTTGGATATTTCCTGTTTTTTTCTGTGTTTCTGACTGAACAACATTCATTCATCCTTGTTTCTTTAGGTTTTCTCCTTATGGGCTGTTAGTCCTCAAAGGCTTGGGGGTTTAAACTTTACAACTGATGATGTTGGTAATGTTCTTTCAATATCAGGTGCATCTCTGGAACAAACAAAACATTCTTATTACTGTTGGACTTAAATTTTGGAAGTGTTTTTCCTTTGGTTTTGACAGACACAAAGATGTGAAAACTTTTACTCTGTGACTTCTCAAATGTTCAGGTCTTGCACTTATCATTTACCAAATTTCCATATATCCATCTGTGGAAAAAGCTACTGGACCTGTTTCTATTGCCCGGATCTCTTCTGTGAGTTTTCATCTGATTCTGGCAATTATTTCATGGAAAATGATTATTTGACTACTAAATTTTGATAACTTTCTTTTACAACCTTAGGTGTTATCTTTTAAGTGATTTTTCATTTGTCCTTTTTCTTATTTTCAATATTTCAAAACCACTTAGAAGATGACACCTCATGTTGTAAGAGAAAGTTGTCAATATTTAGTAGTCAAAATATCATCGTCCTTATTTCATTTCAACATTTCATTTTTTGTTATTTGAAATGTGTACTGTTACTTTGGTCCCATATGCAGATATTATCAATACCTCTTTTGCAAAGCTACCCTTTCATAGCATTGTTGTCAGGCTTGGCACTATACATAGTATTAAGTATTTTTACAATCCTAAAGAATGTTCTGTCTGTAAGTACACCTCTGCAATCCTTTATTAGTGATTTTGAGGACTGGATATACTAAAAATTTCTGTGTTCTACAAATTTGACCGATTTTACTCTCTTTTGTCGGATTTAGATCACCATTATAACCGGTTTGCTCCTTCTACAAAACCGAGCAGTGGTAAAATTTTGGATAATTCTATGTCCTCTGATTATATGAAATTGCGGAGAGTAGTTTTTGATGGAATTGTTGCATGTATAACATGTTGATTTGGAAAACAGGAACAACACCAAAGAGGTGCAGCTAATGGAATTGCTATGACAGGCATGTCTCTATTCAATGCTATTGGCCCTGCTACAGGTGGTACAGTGTAAGTTTTCCTATGATTTCTTCAACTTTTGTTCCACTTATTTTTTCATTCCTCCCATAATATCTTCATTTTTTCTTTGTATTTTTCTCTTTTAAAAGTATTTATAGTGAAGTTTGTCCAAACTTACCCCAAATCCACTTAGACACTTTAGTAGTTGAATATTTTTTCATTAGCAGATATTTTTTTCTAATCCACATACTTTCGTGTTGAAAGTTCTACATTCACTAGAGATAAGACTAATTTAGAGTATACATGTGAATGCAAACCTCACTTTACAAGTTAGTTTATGAAGTTAAATTAGGTTTAAAGTTCATTTCTCAACATTTCTATCTCCAATTTTCTGATATGATGATGGTGAATGCAGACTAACTTGGTCACAAAAGCGAATGGATGCTTCATTCCTCCCAGGTACGATGATCAGCTATTTTATTTGTTCTGGTTTTTGTTTCATATGACCGATTATAGATACACTATATATGATGTCAAGATAGTTATTAAAGGCATTGGTTCTTTTACCAGTTGTAGTATATTACTAGGAGCTTAGTGTTGTACATTTATTTGCAGGCACACACATGGTGTTCTTTTTCCTGAACATAGTTGAAGCAATTGGATTACTCATGATGTTCAAACCATTCCTTGTTGAAAAAAAGAAAACAAACATAGATCAGTTACAGTGATACCAATCAAATATGCTGAAGAACTTTTATCAGCTATTGTTCTCTTTTGAGAGAAGTGATGGTAACTAGAAGCATCAAGTTTGTAATAATTGGGACTAATGATTGTGAATCTGATTTGATGACACCTACTCAATGGAAAAAGGCATACAGAAAAACAAAATTAGATAAAAAATGTGTAAAATTGATGAATAATCTTTAGGAGCTTGAACAAACTTGTGAGTGTATATTATGTTATACAATTTTATTATTTAGTTATGTTGTTAAGAATATTTGTGGAAGTGGTGAATGTATTCTTTTTGAGTTGGGGAGAGGGTATAAGTGTATATTCTCTTAGTAATGTTATTGGTTTGTTATGTTAAAATATCTTGTTTTTCTTTATTGTGTGTGTGCAATAAAAAATAGTGCATCAATAACTTTTTTATATAAAATAAATTCATACTATGTATATATAACATTTAAATTTTGAAAAAGAAATCATATGATTATTTCAGAAGCATAATTATTATCTTTGTATCTAAGGAATAAATTATTTATTTTTTCATTGAAATAAATGTTATGCTGAAAGTCACTTAAATTTTAATTTTTCTCAATGTGTTTTTCATAATTCTTCTCTTTTTAAGTTTCATTTAATGAAACACAGTTTGAAAATTAAAAGAAAAAATAAAAATAAAAGATAACCATAACAATTTATGGTTGTACGTTGCTAATATAGGATTATTCACGAAGAAAATAAAATTTTCGTGTTTTAACTCATGGAATTTTTCTTATAGTCATAGTAGGTTTTGGGTTGTGTTGTTGAGATCCACATTCTTAAAGAACAAATATAATAAGTTCCTTGTATAAATCTTTATTGGTTTGATCTAACAATGGTATGACTCTTTCTTCATCGGACATTTTCACTACTAGAAATTCTCATATTATATGAGATTTATTTTTGTAAATTTGTTAAAAAATTTTACAAGAAAATACTTTTTTTCTATCATTTTCTCTAAAAATTTTAATTAGCAGGTAATTCTTTCATAGGTAATCATTTTTTATAAAATTATAAAATTTGAAAGTATCTCCTACGAAATTTGTTGCGAAAAATGTTTTATACGAAATATTTTGTAAGAAAATTGATATCAATTTCTTATAAATTTTTTTTCTCAACAAAATTTATAAGTATTTCTTACAAAAAAATTTCAAAACAAAATTGACAGGAAATATGAGTTCTTTTAGTAGTGTTTGAAATTATGAGCAACTTAATTTTTGAAATGTAAGATGGTGTTTCAATATACAATAGCATATACGAATTGTTTTTTAAGGAAAGTAATATTTCAAAAGCAAAAATATATTAAAATAAAACAATTTACAAAATATTAAAATTTAAATGATTTTCTTTTATAGTAAAAATGTAATGATCTGAAAAATATTAAGGGTAGGAGTGACATAGAAAACCAAGTTTCATTTCATAAATGTAACACCCCATATGGATATTACTAGATAAAACTGATTTTTCACAAAATATACTTTAAGAAAATCAGACATTACAATAAATTCCCAAGTGCAGGAAATTTCAAACTTGTCTCGCTATAATCCATTCGTACTATCTCATCTTTATTACAAGTTCATAATGGATAAAACATCATAATGTCTATTACAAAAGGTAGGAAAGCATAACATAAAGAAAATCCCCCATCGGTAGCCCCGCTCTGTTGCTAAGCATCAGCATGATCACCTGAATTCACGTCTGCTCCCACGTAACAAGTCACGTGATCATCGCCAAACACAAACACACAAACAAGCAAGGGTGAGCTGAAAAGAAAAATAATACAAACAATAAAATAATAAGAATTGACCCTCACCCAGTCCAACTTAATCAATTTTAGATTATTGACCTTTCTATAACATTATACCCCAATCTCATAACCTATATGAGAAAGATCCATTCACAACCTTGGTCCTTAGGGATTATCATGCTCCCACGAACCTACCCGCTCGTGGTCCAACTCTACGGACCTCCCCGCCCGTAGTCCAACTCTACGAACCTGCCCGCTCGTAGTCCAACATGCGTGAACACCTACTATGAACCTCCCCGCTCATAGTAGCCTCAAGTGTGAGCACGGAACATACGAACCTCCCCGCTCGTATCCCCACACAAGAGTACAACAGATACGGACCTCCCCGCCCGCATCAATCACGCATCTCAAATCTACGTTACGAACCTCCCCGCTCGTAACTAATCCAGCATATCCCTGACCAAGCCATCAAGCCCATCCTTGCAAATCCATCTGCAATGGACCTCTGCCCCTACATTATCGCTTGTCGCTGTATAAGCGCCGCCAAGCACCGGACACTTCCAAACCCACTGGTTTGTGACTATCGCACACATCTTATTTTAATTTAAAGTATATTCACTTATCCAATTAAGTGAATCTCCCTTCTTATAAAAAGGTAATACTCCTGGCTATCAATTATATTACTTTACTTTTCTCATATATACATATATTAAATATGTTAATTATTCCATTGTCAAAACATCACAAGGAAATAACAAACTAAATATCCAACTACATGTGACAAATACTTAATAGAACATGCCTTTATAACTTTTCTTATGCCACCACATAACAAATTTAATAAACACTAATCTTAAACATCAAAACCACACTTTCATAGTAGTCCCCTAATTATATATTTATGAGACAACAATGTAATATATATATATATATATATATATATATATATATATATATATATATATATATATATATATATAGATAGATAATAAAGATAACTTTAACTAATAACTTTACTAATACATATTCACGTAAATTGCAATTAAATTTACATGTGTGCCATTTCTTGTACCAATTCAATTAACATGTGCATTAAAAGAAAAACAAGAAAGGAAGAAAGAAAAAAAAGACTAGCCGTAAAGTGGCCAAATTCCAACACATGGTACTATATTGGAAATGCAAGCAAATGGAAGGAACATGATTTCTACCACTGTGACCCTGAACATTCACGGCCCTCCATAAAAAATATGCTTACACTTTTATTAGCACACGTGGCCCCCTTTCAACCATCCAATCATATTATTAAAATAATATAATAATAAAGAAAAGAAAAACTTAAAATACTTTATTACTTGAAAAGTCACGCATGTTAACTAATGCAAGCTCTGCACCCCAACGAAAATTACAACTTATATACTTCTATGGGCCCCGCCAAGGTACCAAAGCCATAAACAAATATAAAGGCCAACTAATTCTACGAGGAAGTCCAAACACTGCTGATCGTAGCACCACGAGTCCCATTGTGAAGAATTTGATTCATGACCTTTTTTTCTTAATAATTACCACCTGACATGCACCAAGACAAATAGTAGGAAAACCAATCAAGGACCAAGCTTTACCCTATGGTTCCGTGCACACACTTATACTAAAGGATGTCAACTAAAACGAAACCCATGCATGAATCAATAATAAAGGTCAAACCCATACAACAGTAGGAATCACTCCGTCTGAATATAACAGTACTACCAGATTCATTTCTTTTTCATTGAATCACTCAACTAAGGATCTCATATAGCAGTAGGAATTCTCCACACCAGAAACAAAACGACAGCACTAAAAATAATAAGGTGAAACCAATAAAATTTTCACACAGCCATGGCTTCCAATAACCATCAACGAGTACATAAATTTATAAGCAATTACTCCACTAAAAGAACATTCAAGAGTACTGAGAACCACATCACAATACATATATCATGCTTGTGTCAACATGGAGGCAGCGAGACAACTAAATCGGCATAAACACAATTATAACATACTTTTGGAAACCATGACAACTTAACCACCCATAAAATGGGCCAAACACCACACTATGTACACAAACAAAGGGGCGCAAGAACCCCCTACAGAATTCTGAAATAATATCCACCCATTTCCTATATCAATTCTCATACAACACACAATCAATGGAAGAAACGAAAACAACAAACAAAATCAACTCCCCTTACCTGGTGTTTTAGCTTCAACAAATTCCAAATGAATTCTTCCTTGTTTCCCAAAGCTCCCCTCCTTGCCTCCACTCTAATTCCCTCTCTGGATTGCAATTTCTCAGAACTCCCTAGCCACACAATATGACTCTTTGTTTTCTCACTCACTCCTCCCCCTCTCACCAATTCAGCCCAAAATAAATAAAAAAATTATAAAAACGAAATTAATTTAAATTTAAAGTTTAATAGCCATTACTACACCTAAACTGCTACCTTTTTGATTTCCAGAGAATTTCTATAGTTTCTAGATCATTTAACCACCTGGCAAAATAGTAAAACATAAGGGTAATATTCATTCTAGCCGAGATTCGAACCCATATCCTTCCTACCCATCAAACACATGCACACCAACAAACTATCACATGATTCCTGTTAATTCACACATTCGTATGAACCTAAATCATGTTTTCACGTTCACGATATAATTGCAAAATAAAACAGAATTAAATAAATCTACTAATGACATACTCAGGACTTGAACCCAAGTCCCCTCAACATAATCAAGTGCTCTAAACCACTTAGGTTAACATTGTTTCTTGTTTAGGATTTATCAAAGAATTCTCTTATAGTAGTCTCAACCCCTCATTTCTTATACTTTATTAATTATTAATTTTTATGAATTTCCTGGATCTCACAATAAATGTTAACATTTGTCTAAACATATTTCTTTACTCTTTCTTTGCATTTTGTCTGTAATTTTGACTGAGTTGTTCATATTATTTGATGATCTAGGTAGATCGTAAGACTTCTAGTGTAAAGGATAATCGGTTAAAGTTTGAATCATAATAAGTTCATTTTCTACATTTCTTTCAAGTCAGTTCGATGATATGCTTGCATGTGAGAGAAACTTGTTTGCATGTAACTCTTTAGAGTTCAAGGCAAGTTTTTACATGCCATTAATCTTAAGGGTGTGTTCAAATAATTAATGAGATTTTCCTTGTGTAGAATATAGAATATCCTATGAGTAAGGGTGGGCAAAAAATCAAATTTTTATAATCCAATCCATTTTTTCTATGATCCAATCCATTTAATATCCATTCTATTAAGAATCCAATCCATTTAAAATCCATTTTATTGGATCTGGATATCAATCTAATCTACATTTTATATATTTTATGGATTGGATATCCATTCTCGAAATCTAGATTTTCAAAATGGATAATCCAAAATATTCAATCCAAATTTTCACTTTATACTTTTTGTTAGGTTAGGCTAAAGGTTGAGACAGACTAGCCCAAATTTAGTTGTATTTGATTGAGTTGGCGTGACCCTGTATAAAATTTGGCCAAATTAGGCCAAATTCTGTCAAGTCGGTCCCGATTGAGATTTGACCCAGTTGGTCCTGGACAAAATTTGGAAGTATTCGGCCAAATCTGTCAAATTCTTTGGTGTCAGCCCTATGAACACAAATTTGGATCCACATCCATTATTTGGATCCAAAATGGATGTGGATTAGATTTTCGATAGGGTTGACACCATAGAATTTGGCAGATTTTTTGTCGAGGCCAACGAGGCCAAATTTCAGCATGGGATGAACTTGGATGACTTTCGAACGAATTTCAGTCGGGCACTACGTGACCAAATTTGGGCTAAGGTTGACTAGACAAAATTTCAGTCGAGATCGACTTGATTGGATTCGACTGAATTTTGGCCAGGACCGATTTTGCCTAATACGACCAGATTTTGGCCAGAGCCGACTTGGCTAAATATGACCACATTTGAGTCAGGTCCTAATCAGTCAAATTTCGGTTAGGGTTTACTCCACTAAATTCGTCGGTCGGGACCGACTTGACTGAATATGGCCAATTTTCGATCACAGCCGACTAAGTTGAATATAGTCAAATTTCGTTCGGGACTTAGTCGACCGAATACAGCTAAATTTGGGCAAGTGCCGACTTGACCAAATTTTGGTCATGACCAACTCGACTGAATTTGGCCAAATTTAGGTTAGGACCGACTTGCCTAAATATGACCAAATATTGGTCGCGATCGACTTTGCCGAATACGACCAAATTTAGGCCAGGACCAACTCGGTCAATTTTTGGTCGAGGCCAACACGACCGAATTTTGACCAGAGCCGACTCGACTGAATTCGGTCGAATTTCAGTCGTGGCCGACTCAGTTGAATACGGTCAAATTTCGATCGTGACCGACTCATTTGAATACGGCCAAATTTCACCCTAGGCCGTCTCAGCCAAATACGACCAAATTTGGGTCAGAGCCGACTCGGAAAAATCTCAATTGGGGCCAACTCGATTGAATTCGACCAAATTTTGACTGGAGCCAACTAGGCTGAATACAACCAAATTTTGGTCGCGGTTGTCTCAGCCGAATAAGGTCAAATTTTGTCTAGGTCGACTCAGGCCAATGCAGTCAAATTTGGGTCGGGGTGAACTCAACCAAATACTTTCAAATTTTGTCAAGGACTAGCTGGGTCAAATTTCGATCGAGACCGACTTGACAGAATTCGGCCAAATTTTGTGTAGGGTCACGCCAACTCAATCAAATACGACTACATTTGGACTAGTCGGTCTCAACTTTTAGCCTAACTGATAATGTTAATTTTTACCATTATCCAAGCTATATTTCATTAGCAAAATCATCTCTTCCAAAGCTTTTAACCTACTTAATTCTCAATTTTACCTTACTTTTATAAATAAATACATTGTGAGTTGCATTGATCCAAATATACCACTAATCCCCATTTTTTTGTATCCTTTTAGTAGATTGGAAGCTTTGCTCCAAAAGTCCAGATAAATGAGTGACCCGGAATAGCAAGGAGAAGAGCAAAAATATCAACAGGAAGCGCCCGACGACACAGAGACAGCGCCAGGCGTAACAGGCCGCCAACGCCAGGCGCCAGACAAGCGCCAGCCAGGCGCCACTGCTGGTCACCGCCTGGCGGCACCTGGCCACCGCCGGGCAGTAGATGAGGAATTTGCCCACTGTTTGATGGCTAGCGTCTGGCGGTAAGACCCTTCCGCTAGGCGCTCGTTTTCGTTGATGTGGCAAGTTGGCTCTTTTTCTTTTGTTTTCGTGAGGGGAAATGGATTTTTGGACACTTTGGAGCTCGAACAACACGTCTTGGAGCGCTTGGAGGTCTGCTAGGGCTTGTGGAAACAGCTCCATCTTCCTCTTTGTGTCTCCTCCCTCTTCCATTCCCATTTTGTAAGCTTGAGCTCTCCATGACAATGGAGAGCTAAACCCATTTTTGTTGGGGTTAGATGTAGCCACTGAACTCTTATGTATTTTCGAATGGTTTGAATATATATATGCTTCTTCCATTGATTTCCAGTATCTTTGTTTATGCATTTAAAGCTTGCTTTGTTTTACCCATTCATTGCATGATATTTAGGTCATTAGGTATTGGAAAATATCTCTTGAAACCTTGAATTGGAACAAGATACCTAATGGAACTTGTATCTAGGAATGGAACTTGACCCATTAGTTGTCTTAAACCCTAATTTGTAAAGCGAGTTTGTTTATTTAGGGATTCAAGGAATTGACTCTAAATAAGGAAACCTAGGCTCATTCAACTAAGGGATTAGAGTTTGAGTAAACTTGTGGGTTGACATTAGTAATTAATGGAGAAGAGTTTTATTGCTTAATATACATGAGAGTGAAGTAGGTGAAGTCTAACTCCAACAATATCAATCCATTGCATTTCTAGCCTTTACCATTTTCTAGAGTCTTCAAATATCCAAGTTCAATTTTAATTGTTTATGAAATATTTACTTTCTTGCATATAAAAACCCAAATCATGAATATATTCATTAGTTTAAATTAATCACTAATTACACAATTATTTAGTATACACGAGTCTCTTGGGAAACGATATCTCGGTCTTACCAGTTACTACTTGCGCGACTTGGTACACTTGCCAAAGTCTTAACACTAACCTAACCAAAAATATAAACTAAAAATTTGGATTGGATATTTTGGATTATCCATTTTGAAAATCTAGATTTAGAGAATGGATATCGAATTCATAAATATATAAAATATATATCAGATTGATATCCATATTCAATAAAATGGATTTTAAATGGATTGAATTTTTAATAAAATAGATATTAAATGGATTAGATCATAGAAAAAATAGATTGGATTATAAAAAATGGATTTTTTTGTCCACCCTTAATTAAAATTTTGTGACACATCTCTTTGCATATTGAATGTCATAACAGAAAACCAATAAAAAAATATTGTCTGCCAACATCTAAACACTTTTCTAAAATCATCCATGTAATGATAACAGACATCTGCAAAAGCTTCAAATTATTGTTGTTGCATAAGTTTAGCTTTCCTATTTCCGGTAAAATAATGTCTTTTCTCTTCTTTCGATCAATAAGAAACTTGAAGAAGGATAAACAACAAAGAAGAACCTTAGCTATACTGCAACCAGTAAACCAAAGCACCATTATTTTATGTAAGAAACAAGTATTTCAGTGCAATAATGTGACACGTGCGACATGGGACGTGAGACGTGCTACGTGAGACACGGAAGGTGAGACGTGGGTGTGATAGGTAGGACGTGGGACGTGCGACATGAGACGTGAGACGAGAGATGTAGGACAAGAGACGTAGGACGTTGGACGTAAGAAGTGAGATGTTGGACGTGAGACGATGAGGGACATGAGACACGAAACGTGATACGTAAGACGTGGAACATGGGACGTGATACGTGGAACGTGGGACGTGAGACGAGAGACGTGAGATGTGAGATATGAGATATGAGACGTGAGACGTGAGACGTGAGACGTGGGATGTAGAACGTGAGACATGGGATGTAGGACGTGGGACGTGAGACGTGAGACGACGTGGTATGTGAGATGTGGGACGTGAGACGTGATATTTGGGACGTTTGATGTGAGACGTGAATTGTGGAACGTGGAACGTGAGACGTGAGATGTAAGACGTGGGACGTGAGACATGAGACGACGTGGTATGTGAGATGTGGGACGTGAGACGTGAGACGTGAGACGTGACACTGAGATGTGGGTTGTGGAACGTGGAACGTGAGACGTGAGATGTGGAACGTGGGACGTGAGACGTGAGACGTTGGACATGAGACGTTGGACGTGGGACGTGAAACGTAGCACGTTGGACGTAAGACGTGAGACGTGAAACGTGAGACGATGAGGAACGTGAGACGTAAGACGTGGGACGTGGGACGTGGAACATGGGACGTGAGACATGAGACGTGAGACATGAGACGTGAGATGAGAGACGAGAGACGTGAAATATGAGATGTGTTACGTAAGACGTGAGATGTGGGACGTAGGATGTAGGACGTGGGACGTGGGACGTGAGACGTGAAACGTGAGACGTGGGACGTGAGACGTGGGACTTGAGACGTGGGATGTGGGATGCGGGACGCGGAACGTGAGAAGTAAGAAGAAAGATGTGGGACGTGAGATGTGAGACGTGGAACGTGGGACGTGGGACGTGGGACGTGAGATGTTGAACGTGGGACGTGAGACGTTGAACGTGGGACGTAGGACGTGAGACGTTGAACGTGGGACGTGAGACGTGAAACGTGGTACGTGAAAGACGTGAGAGACGTGGGATGTTAGACGTGGGACGTATTTGGCCTAGCTGGTCCTGAACAAAATTTGGAAGTATTTGGTTGAGTTTACCCCGACCCAAATATGACTGCATTAGGCTGAGTCGACCTAGACAAAATTTGACCGTATTTGGCCGAGACAACAACGACCAAAATTTGGCTGTATTTAGCCTAGTTGGCTCTAGTCAAAATTCGGTTGAATTCAATCGAGTTGACCCCGATTGAGATTTGGCCGAGTCGGCCCTAGCCCAAATTTGGTCGTATTCGGCTGAGACGGCCTAGGATGAAATTTGGCCGTATTCAACTAAGTCGGCCACGACCGAAATTCAGCCGAATTCAGTCGAGTCGGCTTCGGTCAAAATTCGGTCGTGTTGGCCTCGAACAAAATTTGACCGAGTTGGTCCTGGCCTGAATTTGGTCGTATTCGGCAGAGTCGATCGCGACCGAAATTTGGTCATATTTAGGCGAGTCGGTCCTGACCTAAATTTGGCCAAATTCAGTCGAGTTGGTCATGACCAAAATTTGGTCGAGTCGGCACTAGCCCAAATTTAGTCATATTCGGTCGAGTAAGTCCTAAACAAAATTTGACTGTATTCAACTTAGTCGGCTATGATCAAAAATTGGTCATGTTCAGTCAATTCGGTCCCGGCCGACGAATTTAGTGGAGTCAACTCTGACCAAAATTTGACTGACCAGGCCCTGGCTCAAATGTGGCCATATTTGGCCAAGTCGGCTCTAGCCAAAATTTGGTCCTATTAGGCAAAATCGGCCTTGGCCGAAATTCAGTCGAATCCATTCAAGTCGATCCTGACTGAAATTTTGTCAAGTCGACCTTGGCCCAAATTTGGTCACGTCGTCCCTGACCGAAATTCGTTCGAAAGTCATCCAAGTTCATCCCATGCTGAAATTTGGCCTTGTTGGCTCCGACAAAAAATCTACCAAATCCTATGGTGTTAGACTTATGGACACAAGTTTTAAAAAATTTAATTTGAATTTATTTTATGAAAAATGGATTTTGGATTTTGAACTTGATTCAAATATTTAGATCTGGATTTAAACTTGATCTAAATATTTGGATTTGGATTTAAAAAAAATCCAATCTACTTTTTCTGAAAAAATGGATTTGGATCGAAAATCTAATCCAATTTTTTGGATCCAAAATGGATGTGGATTGGATCATTAAAAATTCAATCCATGATCACCCCTACCTATGATAAGTGTGAGTTAGTGGATTTTGAAAGAGAAAAGAGCTTAAGTTTAGGTAAGGAAGGTAATTGTTCTATTGTTTTTTTTCTGGGAGATTTGTTGATGTTTATTGTATGAATTACATGTTTGTGATGAAAATGCTTTCCCTTTTTATGTGCTATTGAATTGTATGTATTGATGTATCAAAGTTTAATTTTGTTAAAACCTTGCGCGGTTTTTCTTCCTCCACAACATCCAAATAATATATATATGAGTTATAGGATTGCCTTTCAATAATAGAGAAAAGATCGAACTTGTAAAAACTTGTTGGTGTTATGACCAAGATTTAACAACCATGTTACACTTATAAAAGAGATAAAGAGTACTTTTTTCTATGTAATTTGCATATGGTATAAGTGAAATACATATTGATTCTTTTATTATTATTATTTTTATTAGAGGTCTCAATTTGATCCATGATCCATGGGTCAACCCTTACCCACTCCTAAATAAGCCTCCTTTCATGAGGCCACCAAATGAATTGACCACAAAAACAGTCTCAACAACCAAAGCCTCCCCTTACCAAGTTAGGATCAAGGCCAAAGTGGGTCTGGCCCTACTACAAGACTTTTATTAACTCTAAAATACAACACCTTCAATCTAGGTTAAAGGTCAAGTCGATCCATCTTGGCTTGAAAGTTGACTAGAGTAATCAAATCGAAGTTCAATCCGAATCAACTTAGTCCAAAGTTTATGTCGAGTTTAAAGGTTGAATTAAGTCGAGTTCGGGATGAAGATCGAGCCAAGTCAACTAGGCTAAAGGTCGAGATGAGACTGTTAGGCTATACATTGAGATGAGCTCGCCAAACAAAAGATTAAAATTGGCCAGCCCACACAAAGGTAAAGATGGGCCGACCTTGGTAAAGGGTTGAGACAAGATGATCGGACTGAAGATCGAGACGAGCCAATAAGAGTCGGAGGTTAAGACGGACCAAAAGTTGAGACAAGCCAGTCCGGGCAAAAAGTCGAGAAATGCCGGCTCAAGCCAATAGTTGATCTGGGATGGTTCATCATGACCCGACCATTGGCACGTTCCTACCATTGGCACGATCTAGCTTGAGTCGAAAGTCTAGACGGGTCGGCCTAGGCTGAAGGACCAAACAACCTGACCTGGGAAGAAGGTCGAAAGGGATTGAAATAGGTAGAAGGTTGAGATAGGTTATCCTAGGTCAAAGGTCAAGATGGGACAAATTGTCTTGAAGGTAGAGAGAAGTAGGATAGAGTTTGAAGGTCGGGACGAGTTAGTTCGGGCCGAAGGTTGAGCCCAATCGACTTGACCTATAGTAGAGTTGAGTCAACTCTAACTAAAGGTCGAGAAAAGCCAATCATGGCTAAACATCGAAACAAGTTGGCCTAAACCAAAGGTCGAGTTGACTTAGCCCGAGTTGAGGTTTGAGCCAAGTTAACACAAGTCGAAGGTCAAGCCAAGTTGTCTGAGCTGAAGTTTTGGTTTTCATACTTATTATTACTTATATGTCCAATAATATATTTAAAAAATAATATTTTTTCATGATTAAAAAAACCCCATGAGATCGTCCTAATCCATGGGACTTTGTTTTGGACATTTTAGCCCTGTGAGCTTTTTCAATGGAAGGCTTTTTTTCTCTTTTTAGCCACAAGATCAAGGCCAAGCCTCATGGGCTAGACCAAATTAACAAGTCTAACTATTATATAAAGGTTTAATTTGTAATTTGGTTGTTTTACTAAGTCTTTGATTCATTTTGATCTTTATATTTGTTTTTTACTCAATCAAGTGCCTAATTTTATAAAAGGACTCAATTGAGTTTCTAATTTTTCTTTAAAAGGACTTTGTTAGAAAGTGTCACATGTCACAATTTGTGTCATTTCTTCTTTGAAGATATTACGTGTCAAATCAAATGGGTTCCGAAGATAGAAAATGATCTTTATTTTAACATGTGATTAACTAGATTTTGACATATTACATTTTCACAATATATTAAAACTAATTTAATAGAAATTTTCACATTAAGTCTTTTTATAAAAATAGGAATCCATTTTAATAAAAAATAAATAAAAGAATAAATTATTAATTAAACTTTATATAAACAAAAGAATTATCGAAGGCGTGAAAAAAAGTGTTCACAACTTTTGGACTTACGACACTAAAATATCCAAGATGCAATTCGAAATATTAGGTAAATCAGTTGGAACCAATTTTCGGATATTGTCCAAGACTGGAAAGTTTTGTAAAGAGAAAATCATTTTTCAATAATTACCCTCCTAATTAAGTAAGTATGAATAACTTTAAAGTAAGTTTTTCTTGATGCAACATTAGGAACATCAGCCAACTGGGATATGCTATTATTGCAGCACCTTTTATCATTTCAAAAATTAATTTCCCAATAATTTCAAACTGTATAATGAAGACACAATCATACCATTCAATTATGTTAGACCAAACCAACAAAGATTTATAAAAAGACAAGCTTATTATTTTTTTTTTCTTTAAGAATATGTGTATCTCAACAACACAACCCAAGGCCTATGAGCGTGAGAAAATTTCCATGTAACTTAAAACACGAAGGCTTTTGAAATAATAATATGATTTCTTTTTCCAAATTTAAAATATTATATATACATAAATGAATTTATTTTATATAAAAAATTTCATTGATGCACTAACTTTTATTCTACACACACGATAAAAGAAAAGCAAAATGTTTTAACAACATAGCAAACCAATTACTTAAAGGGTGTGTTCTTTTGTGGGTGATGATTTAAAGGAGAGGGACAAGGACAGGATTGATTTGGGTTGATTAGAAGGTGATATTTATGTTGTTCTTTTTTATAGATTTGGGGGTGATAGTGGAGTGGATTTGAGAGTAATTTTTGTGAAAGATTGTGAAAGATTTGAATGTTGTGACTAAAAAAATTAAATTTAATAGCTGAAAATGTAGAATGACCTAATTGTCCTCGGTGTTAAAAAAGTATAATAAAATGATATTTAAATAAGTTGTAATTACTTTCTCATATATTATTATCATAAATAAAAATATTATAAATATTTATTAATTGAAAGAATGCATGGCTGATTGGCACACAAAAATGGAATAGATTCCACAAAAAAAAAAAAAAAACAGATCTAGTTAAATATGGAATGGAATAGATTCCAAACAAAACAGATCTGGTTAAATAAGGCTTGAGAGAGGGTTGGAATCGGATCCAACAAAAACTTAATAGGTTCCATTTACTATGCTTATCTTCATTTCAATCTCGAAAGCCAGCATGATTATTTATTTGGAATAAAATAAAACGAGGGTAATTATGTAAAATTACGTAAATCACTCTCTAATATCTGCATATCAGAAGGATGGAATAAAATCATTGATCTCTTAAAGCAACACAATGTTTCGTTTTCCAATCTTTGAAAAAGAACATAAATATTCGAAGAATTCATCGCCCCCTATCATCCGTCTACAATATTCACCCACATAAGAACATTGTGTAAGAGAATATACACTTACCACTGCGCCAACCAAAGAAAAGATACATTCACCACCTCCACAAATAATAACAACATAACCAAACAATAATGTTGTATAACATAGTATACACTCACAAGTTTGAACAAACTCACCCTAAAGATTTCTCATCAATTTTACACATTTTTTTATCTGGTTTTGTTTTTCTGTATGCCTTTTTTCCATTGAATAGGTGTCATCAAATCAAATTCATAATCATTAGTCCAAATTATGACAAACTTGATGCACCTCGTTACCAACACTTCCCTCAAGAGAGAACAACAACTAAGAGAAAGTTCTTCTGCAACTTTGATTGGTATCAGTTTAACTGATTTGTGTGTGTTTTCTTTTTTTCAACAAGGAATGGTTTGAACATCATTAGTAATCTAAGTGCTTTAACCATGTTCAGGACAAAGAACACCATATGTGTCCTTGCAAATAAATGTACAACATCAAGTTCCTAGTAATATAATGCAACTGGTAATGTTCTTAATTGTCACAATATCACAATATATGAACACATACTCCAATCCAATACTCAAGAGTGTATTTTAGAATGACTTGCTTTTATTATGCATCCCCCTTTTCTTAAATAGGCACTATAGAATATATTTACATTAATATTCAATAAAGGGGGAGGGATTATAGGAGATTTCCTATTTACATGGAGTAATTGAGAATCCCTAACAACTATATATTAAAAGTATAAAATAATCTATTAAAGACAGAATAAATTATATTTATACACACTAACATCCCCCCTCAAATTGATGCTGGTAAATCAACCAGCAACAATTTGCCAACAAAAAATTGATGGCGCTGTCGAGTCATAACTTTGGTAAAGATATATGCAACTTGAATATCAGTAGAGATGTAAGGAAGATAGATGACATTTGTGGTCAAGGCCTCTCGAATATAGTGACAATCCACTTCAATATGCTTGGTACGTTCATGAAACACTAGATTTGCAGCAATCTGAATAGCACTTGTATTGTCTGCATGAAGAGGTGTAGATGTAGGTTGGGAAAACCCAAGCTGGTCCAAAAGACTATGTAACTACACAACTTCAGCACAAGCAGCTGACATTGAACGATATTCAGCCTCAGTAGAAGATTTAGAAACTCGATCTTGCTTCTTACATTTCCAAGAAATTAAGACATCACCAAGAAACATACACCAACCGGTAGTAGACCTACGAGTATCCGAACATATTGCCCAATCAACATCACTATATGCCATAAGTTGTAAAGCACAAGCAGTTGACATTAAACGATATTCAGCCTCAGTAGAAGATTTAGAAACCCGATCTTGCTTCTTACATTTCCAAGAAATTAAGGCATCACCAAGAAACATACATCAACCGGTAGTAGACCTACGAGTATCCGAACATATTGCCCAATCAACATCACTATATGCCATAAGTTGTAAAGATGAGGCTTTGGGAAAGAATAACCCACGTGTAGATGAACCTTTAAGATATCTAATAATACGATGAACCGCAGCAAAATGAAGATGACGAGGAGAAGACATAAATTGGCTAACCTGGTGAACAGCATACGAAATGTCAAGTCTAGTAGTGATGACATAAATAAGACTGCCTACCAAATGCCGATGGAAAATGGGATTAGGCAAGAGATCGCCTTCATCTTTCATGTACTTGACATTTACTTCCATAGGAGTATCAACTGATGTAGTTCCAGCTAAACCCGCCAATTTGATTAAATCTTGAATATACTTTTGTTGGTTTAAAAAGATGCCATTGGATCGATGATGAACCTCCAATCCCAAAAAATATGTGAGTTGTCCAAGATCTTTCATGCGAAATGTTGCATGGAGCTTAGTTTGCAACTTAGTAATTAACTCATGATCAGTTCTCGTAATAATGAGATCATCCACATAAACCAACAGGAGAACAATACCGGCGGTAAACTTGTGAAAGAAGACAGAATAGTCATATTGACTCTGCGTAAAGGATAACTTAAGCAGAGTAGTACGAAACTTCTCAAACCAAGCCCGAGGAGCTTGTTTAAGCCCATACAAGGAACATCGAAGTTTCCAAACATCAGAAGAGGAAGAAGGAAGCATACAGAGGGAAGTTTCATGTATATTTCTTCTTTGAGATCACCATGAAGAAAAGCATTCTTCACATCCATTTGATGCAATGGCCAAGATTGAGAAGCAGCAATAGCAAGGATAGTCCGAATTGTAGTCATCTTAGCAACAGGAGCAAATGTCTCCTCATAATCAATCTCATACTCTTGTCTATTACCAAGAGCAACTAGTCGAGCTTTATAACGATCTAATGAGCCATCAGATCGAAGTTTGATAGAGAACACCCATTTACTTCCAATAGGTTTTACCGTGGGAGGACAAGACACAATATCCCATGTGTGATTTTCTTGAAGTGCTTGTAGTTCTTCTTGCATTGCCTTTTTCCAACAGTCATGTTCCATAGCCTGGGTATAACTAGAAGGAATAGAAATAGACGACAATGTAGTGGATAAAGAAATAGGTGTAAAGAAGCCATACCAATCAAGAGGTTTTGATGATCGAGTGGACCGACGGAGAGGTAGAACATCTGTGATAGGATCAAGTGTTGACGGAGGGACATAATCAAGTGTCGGAGCAGAATCAGGAAGGGAACCAAAAGGAAGACGACGTCTTGTATACACCAAACCAGGCTTGAACCGTTCCACGGTGTGAGAAGAGTCTAAAAAATGTGGCATAAAGGAAAAAGTTGAAGATGATGGTGCAACATAGGAGGGAAAGAAAATCTGATTTTCAAAGAACACCACATTCCTAAAAACTCTAATGCGACGAAGCTACGGATCATAGCAAACATAACCTTTTTTAATAATAGCATAACCTAGAAAAGCACACTTAACAAATTGATTAGTGAGTTTTTAACGTTCATGAGGAGCAAGATGTACAAAACAAACACAACCAAAAGTACGAAGATTAAAGTAAGAAGGAGAATACCCAAACTTATAAAAAGGAGAAACATTGTGGAGAGTAGGAAAAGGTAACCGATTTATTAAATGAACAGTAGTGGAGAGAGCTTCACACCAAAAACGAAGAGGAACATAGGATTCTAGCAAAAGAGTGCGAACAACATCAAGAAGATGACGGTTCTTTCTTTCAGCAACACCATTTTGTTGTGGTGTGGAAGGACAAGAACGTTGAGATAGAATTCCCTCATTTTGAAGAAAAATTTGAAATGCGTTAGACATATATTCACCTCTAGAATCTGATCTTAAAATTTTTATGTGAGCAGAGAATTGAGTCTTAAGGAAAGAAACAAAACGTTGAAAAACAGAGAAAACTTCTGCTTTAGACTGAAGAAAATATACCCAAGTAAATCGATTGCAGTCATCTATGAACGTGACAAAATACTTATATCCTGCATGAGATACAATAGGAGAAATCCCCTAAACATTACTATGAATAATGTCAAAACAATGATTTGCCTAAGATGCATTATGAGGAAATGGTAAAGTTTTACTTTTACCAAGTTTGTAGGTAGTACAATTAAAAGAAACAGGGGAGCTTTTATTGCCCAAAGAACCAAATTTAAACAAGGTACTAAGTACATGAGAATTTGGATGGCCTAAACGATTATGCCACATTTTATTTAGTTGTCTATCATTAACACAAACTAGAGAAAAAACAGGACAATATGTGGAAGGCGAGATGCATGGCGGAAAGAGCCGTCCTACTTTAGGTCCCTTCAGAATGATCTTCCCTAACACTTGATCCTGCACAACACAACCAAAACGAGAAAATTGGACATTATAATCATGATCAACTAATTGGCCAACAGATATGAGATTTGTGGAAAGATTAGGAGACACAAAGACATTAGGCAAAGAAGAAGAAATATCACCAATAGCACTAATAGGTTAGGAGGTTCCATCAGCTATGTAAATTTGTTGATTGTCATCATAAGGTTTCACATTGGATAGGGACACAACAGAATTTGTCATATGGTTAGACGCTCCAGAATCAAGATACCAAGGTTGAGAAGAAACGGGAGTATTACCTAAAAGACCAAGGGAAAAAAAGACTGACACAATCATTTGTTGTACATTTTCTAGAGTAAGAGTGTTGGCAGGAGGTGTAGGAACAGAAGCTGGAGCAGGCAAAGCAGCAGAACTCGAAGCACCAACAAAAACATGAGAAGTAGTGCCTTATTTCTTTGCAGGGCGAATAGGACAAGCGGAGATAATATGCTCCCTTTGTTTGCAATAGTTACAAAATTTTTGTGAACAATCCTTTACAAGATGACCAAATCCCTTACAACTATAACATTGGACAGAACGCATATCTCTGGGCTTATTCTTTCCTTGGGCGGCATAGGCCACACTAACCGGAGCAGTAGAATTCATATTTTGTTCCATAACTGTGTGCGTTTTGATTCGTTGTTCTTCTCGGAGAAGCTCACTCAAGCAAGCATCCAACATAGGCATAGAGTCACGATTCATCGGATTGGATCTTGTAGCGTCAAAATCATATCGTTGCTTCATCGAAAACTGATCTCGCTTACTAGTCTCGTGCACCGTTTGAACAGCTGATAAGGCTTCACCAGAAATACCCACATAAATAATATTTGAGTATTCAACCCAAAGATTTTGAAAACTAGAATAATATTCCTCAATCGATAGACTTCCTTGTGTGAAAGTATACTTCAATTGAAACCTTCGAGCTGCATTGGCTTGATGATCAACCTTTTTCAAATAATCCCACATATCCTTAGTGGTGTTGTAAGGTCGAAGATTCAAGATAAAATGAGGCTCAACAGAGCTAAGAATTCAGGTCATGATTTGGGCATCTTTCGTTTCCCACTTCGTCAAATCTGTTTCAACCGTTGAAGCAGGAATTTTGCCATCAATAGACACCATAATTATTTGCCTTTGACAAAGAGCTTAAATTGGAACTCCCAAGCAGCATAATTTTTTCCATTAAATCGAACCAGAAAAGTGTCGACTTTATCCGAGGCCATGATGAACAAGGACACAGAGAATGGGTTTTCAAAAACAAAACAAGAGAAGACAAGGGCGTGACGAACTCAAACTAGAGCGAATCGAACAATGTGAGCGAGCAACCAGAACAAATCGAACAACGTGAGCGAGCAACCAGAACAAATCGAACAGCGTGAGCTAGTAATAGCAAGGACGAACCATGAATCAAAGCAAACAAGGCAATCACAGTGATACGAGAGTCAAAGTCGCGAACAAGAACAGATTCACGAACCACCACCGCTTGCGAATCGAAACGATCAAGAAGCGAACAAGAACCGATTCACGAACCATCACAAGTTCGAAACCAGCGATTGCGTACAGCGTGACGAAGATGGATTCCAAACAGCGTGACGAAGATGGAGGCAGCAAAATTCGATAATAGCGTATCGAAGAAGAAGATCAGGATGGCAGCGGAGCTCGGTAACAGGTCGAAGAAGAAGTTGGATGGAGAACAAGAGTGACCCACGGTTCAGAGTTGTAGCTCTGATACCATGTCACAATATCACAAATATGAACACATACTCCAATCCAATACTCAAGAGTGTATTTTAGAATGACTTGCTTTTATTCTACATCTCCCTTTTCTTAAATAGGCACTATAGAATATATTTACATTAATATTCAATAAAGGGAGAGGGATTATAAGAGATTTTCTATTTACATAGAGTAATTGAGAATCCCTAACAATTATGTATTAAAAGTATAGAATAATCTATTAAAGACAGAATAAATTATATTTATACACACTAAATTATTAACTATATTGACATCATATACCTTGTAGCTATAAAATACTTTCTACTCAAACAGAGCTAAAGCTTAGATAAAGAAATCACATTTGATTTGGTCCAAAATTTGCATTTTGCATTGTTCTTTAACACCATTAAATTAATAGAAATGTAATATTTGACCTAGCTCACGGATTAAAAGTAACATATTTTATGTGAAAAGAAAAACTTTTGACATTTGAAGTTAGACATTGAACAAAAACCAGAACAAATAAGTTAGCCAATCATCAAACCTGGGAGGAATGAAGCATCCATCCGCTTCTTGGACCAAGTTAATCTGCATTTACCATCATCATATCAGAAAATTGGAGATAGAAAGTATATGGATAAAAAAAACAAAACTCTGCTAATGAAATAATATTCAGCTGTTGAAGAGTCTAAGTGGATTTGGGGTAAGTTTGGACAAACTTCTCTATGAAGACTTCTAAAAGAGAAAAATAAGAAGAAAAAATGCAATGAGTTTCTTTTTAAGCTAATTTGGGAGGAATGAAGCATCCATCCATCTACCTTTTGACTAACTTAATCTGCATTAACCATACTGACATATAATAAATTGGAGATAATTTATGCTTGTAGTCAACTATAATGGCTAGATTTTGTGGTTTGGTTCTCTCAAGATCAAAACCTCTCAATTAAAATTAAGTAAGAAGAGAGTGGTGATGCTAGCATTGAAGTGTCTGTTCAGAACTGGTCAAAGTGCTAGCGCACAACCAACCCACAAAGGCTAGCTTTTTTGGTATGGTTCTCTCAAGGTTTTTATCATACACCTTTCAATCATAGTAAAACTTACACTGTACCACCTCCAGCAGGGCCAATAGCATTGAATAGAGACATGCCTGTCATAGCAATTCCATTAGCTGCACCTCTTTGGTGTTGTTCCTGTTTTCCAAATCAACATGTTATACCATAAGAAACTACTCTCCACAATTTTATAGAATCAGAGGACAAAGAGCTATCCAAAGACTTACCACTGCTCGGTTTTCTAGAAGGATCAAACCGGTTGTGATGGTGACCTTAAGCCGACAAAAAGAGTACAAACAGTCAAATTTGTAGCATACAGAAACTTTTCTGAATCATGTAAACTGATATCCTGGGGTCTGGCATATTCAGTCCTCAAAATCACTAATAAATGATTACAGAGGTACTTACAGACAGAATATTCCTTAGGATTGAAAAAATACTTAGCACTATGTATAGTGCTAAGCCATGACAACAATGCTATGAAGGGGTAGCTTTGCAGAAGAGGTATGGTTAATATCTGCATATGGAAGCAAAGTAACAGTACATATTTCAAATTACAAAAATGGAAATGTTGAAATGAGATAATTGCCAGAATCAGATGAAAACTCACAGAAGAGATCCGGGCAACAGAAATAGGTCCAGTAGCTTTTTCCACATAAGGATATATGGCAATTTGGTAAATGATAAGTGAAAGACCTGAACATTTGAGAAGTCAGTGAATAACATCTGTTGTGCAAATATACAGATCAACACTATGCAAAAATTTTCACATCTTTGTGTCTGTCAAAACCAAAGTACATCTTTTATATGAAGTATACTTATTTGAAGTCGAGAACGAATTTGGATTTTCTACCAGGTTTTTGGGTTTTTCCTGTGTTGTTCTTCTGCTTTCTCTTCAAAATATAATGACGACCACTTATTTTGAAGTTTTTAAATATCTTAAAAATATTTTTAAAATATTAACGTAGTATATTTTTAATGTTGGACAACGCCAAAAAATTCAGTAGAGAATCCGAACTTGTTGGGAAACCAAGTCAACAAAATTCAGTAAGACCAGTAGAAAAGAAAAAACACTTCCAAAATTTGAGTCCATCACTAATAAGAATGTATTGTTTGCTCCAGAGATGTACCTGATATTGAAAGAACATTACCAACATCATCAGTTGTAAAGTTTAAAGCCCCAAGCCTTTGAGGACTAACAGCCCATAAGGAGAAAACCTAAAGAAAGCAGGAAGAATGAATGTTTCAGTTAGAAACACACAAAAAAAAGCAGAAAATATCCAAACAAGATATATAAGGAGACATGCATAGAAATTTTCTAAACTCATTAAGTATCATACCTCTAGATAAGCAACTTCAAAAAGTGAGAAAATGCAATATGGAATGATAGATGACATTAATGGCCAATTAAGGAATAGGTTTTCGTTCTTTTGGATACTTTCATTCCCACCACCACTGCTTCCATTTTCTAAAGCTTTGGCATCATCTATGGATTCATCACTACCATTGTGGTTGTGAAGTGTTTCCTGCAGGTATTTTAACAACTATATTGTTTCTGTAGACGAACTAAAAGGGTATGAACAGCAAAGAAAAAGTGCAGATAAGCTGAGAAAAACATACAAGAAGGACTTTTCATGATAAAATGTCATCATTAGAATGTTAAAATAACATCTAGAATACATAATAGAGGATAAAAAAAATCTTTACTGAATGAAAATATATGATAGATTGTAAGATACATACCGGAATCCAGATGCAGCCAATAGCTACTACAAATGCAAATGCTGATATTACAAAGCTGGGTAAGAAGTATGGAAACCTGCACAATAATTCATGTTTGGGAAAATGAAAATCAGCACATCATTAAATAATAAATGGGTAGAAAACAAAGGAGAGATGAAAATTGAATCCAAAATACTACTTGTCCCAAAAGGAATCCTTTGGAAATATATGAGGGTACTTTTCTACTGGCTGCAATGAAAATTTTTCCGAAGTATTAGAAAATGGCATATGAATTATTTCAAGCATCTCTGTTCCTCAATAGAATACAGAATTTGAGGTGTCAAAATAACTGTTACAATAACTAAACCTCGAGATGAAAAAGAACATAAATAGTACCCGAGACAAATAGCCTCCCAATGCTGGGCCAATAACTAAACCTACGCCCCAAGCTGCACTTACCTAAACCCAAATCATAAATTCAAATAGCTAGTGTGCAAAATCAGTTCTAAGAACTATGTAGAATAGCTGGTGAAGCTTACTGTTGAGAGTCCAAGAGCTTGGTGTTCTTCACGAAGAAGTTCAGTGGTATAGGCCTGTTGAACAAGTTAAATGTGCACAAATTCAAATACGATCCAAGTTCTTGTGGATGAAACATGAAATTGGTAACTGTTTGGAGTTAAAAATATGATACCTTCACTGGTCCAAGCAAACGATTTAAACTTCCCAGAAGAAACCTCACGATAACAGCCATCCAAAAGCTTGTGCTAAGGGCAAATAGTGTGTTCAAAATGACGCTGAAATCAAGTAAGTAAGCATTGATGATTATTGGAAACTTCAAAGCAAAATATAAAGAAAGCATGCAATTGATATAATTATAGCAGGTTTTCGACCAATGCGATCAGCTATAGTTCCCCAAAATAAAGACGTGAAACATCTTCCAAGCATGTATACAGAACCTGCAACATTTTGTATCACGCACACATCACAAATAAATAGCTTACATGAATTGAAGACTTCAAAAAAATGAAATGCTAGAAGTAATCTTACCCACATAACCAGCATAAAAACTAATATCAGCTTCTGTTTTCGCAATATTAAAATCCCTTACCTGAAAATAAATTTTAAATCATTGAGGTCATGTGCACCAGCATAAAGTTAATCATCAATCAATTTTATTTCTTGAGTAACTCCTAACAAATAACAAACAGGAGGAAGAACAATAACGGATTAAAAATTGACCTTGGTGCATTTAACAGTTGCATTTACAGTCTTTAACAGTAAAATTATTGTTGAGAGGGAACAAAAATGTAGGGTACTTGCATACCGAAGAAAATCTTCTAATTAATTAATAAGTCAGAATTGCTTCTAAATTATGTAATGTTCTTGAGAGTTAAACTCATTCTATTTCTGTCTAAATTAATAACATCTATTCAACATAGCTGAAATGCACCTCTTTTCAACAACCGAGAAACACAACTAAGAATAGTTGTTGGAACAAAGATTAAAAAGAAAAGTTATGTAACCAATTATTTATATTATATATAAAAATGCTGAAACAATGACTTATTACTGAATTTCTTTTTTTAGTTGCAATAATAAATACATAAGAACTTAAATTTAACTTCAAGCACTAATAAACAGATAAATATGTATTCAGACAACTTCCAACAATGTCGCAAAATCATAGTTTACATCGAGTGAAAATGTTACGGTAAACCTTCAAACTCACCATGAAATAAAGGAATGGAAAGAGAGATGATAGTGGCAATGCTGTACAGAACAGAAGAAAGTGACATCAGCAACTGATTCAGGATGACAAAAAAAGACAACATTAAAACACTGATTTTCATCCAAAACACTAAAATCAAAAGTCCCATGAATGGTATGATATTTATATTGAAACTCAAAATTACTTATGATGGTAAGGAATTCCCTTAAAAAATTCTAGGTTTAATTAGTCGGATGATACCCACTTTCGTTTAGATGTGTTAGTTTCATACCCACTTTTAAAAATGTGTCAATCTAGTCCCATTTTTTGAAAAAAATGTCTTAATTACGTCCTTTTCAAACAAAAATTACTAAAGCCGTTAACTTAATTCATGACTTTTACCACTAAATTTTAATATAAATATCAATACTTAATCTTGTAAGTCATTTTAAATATCAATACTGTTAACGGTGTTAATAATTTTTTTGCTGAAAATGACATAATTGAGGCATCTTTTCAAAAGTTGAGATCCAATTGACACCTTTTAACAAGCGAGTACCAAACTGACACATCTAAATAAAATGGGTACCATCCAACTAATTAAACCAAAATTCTACTACAAATGCGTCAAATACACAGGCAGAAAACAACAACTGATAAATCCTCAAAACTCAAACAACTAAAAAGTCACTAAAAGATTTTTACCAGACAATTCAAGTCTCAGTAATAATTGAAGAAGTTGAATATCTTCAATTAAGCCATCTTCACAATAATTGTAATTTTTTAATTGAAAAAAAATATTGTATTACGCTTACGTGTCATTATTATGTAGTTTTACTGCTAAAAACTTAATTTTTTACTGGTTGTTAACTTGTGCTCAGTTACCAGTACAATTTTTCATCCTATAAAATAAGAAAAATTAATAGTTGAACACATTTTACACTCTTTTAACACGTTATGTTTCACTGTTCCATTACAAAAGAACATGTGAAATGAATGCACGTACACCTGTACATAAAATATATCTGAGCATTCAAGAGAAAGATCAACCACTCACCCTAGGAGTTGTTGACCTTTTTCCAGTTTTTCTTCAAGAAATGAAAAAGGATGAACTGAAGTTTTTAGGATGTGTATGAGTTGCGTTTGAAGATTTGAGAGATAAAAGTTCTAACAAGAAAACTGTTTGATTTGAATCAATAATAAGAATAAAAGACAATAACTTGAAAAAGAAAAACCTTTTATGCAAACTACATTAATTTCTTTGATGTACAGAACCTAAGAAACAGAAACGGAATAACAGAAAGAAAACTAGTTTCTCTGTGCTCCCTTTTTCCTACACATTTTACATGCATGCATCATTCAAACCCAGAAAACATCATCGTAAAAGATGAGTCAAAGACACTTTCTTTTGAAGCACATGAGGAAACAAACATACACACGACCAAACGAGAACACTCTTGGACTTTGTCGTAGGTTTGGCAGTGCAAGAATGAACATCACAACTCACAAGTCCTTCTTTATCCTCTAAAAATAACTAGGAATTGTAATGGAGATAAAAAATTAAAACTTCAATATTTAATTTTTTTTAATTTTAAAATAAATAGATACAATTTAGTGACTCGAATGTAGTTGTGACGGCCACCCAGCTCCCTCACAAATCACTTTCATTTTTTCTTTTCTACCATCTCTCACTCATATTCTTTGTTTTCTCTTCCTCTCCATATTTTATCACTTTCAAAATCTTATCGTAGCTTATTCGAGAAGTTAGTCCACATTTCTATCCGATCATAAAGGGATTAATCGAAAATAAGTAGTTTTCACTTAGACAAAAATAACATTACAACTCAGTTCAATTTTTTTTTCAACCGAGCATATCTTTGGTCAAGCTAAAAAAATTTGAATTAAGTGACCAAGGTTGAATTGGTATGAGTAATAGATGATACTTTAGCAAATTGTGTTTAAAGCAATCATTTAAATTATTTTTTTAGTAGTCTTGTATCGACTAAAAATAAGACAATTTCATAATATATATATATATATATTTATATAAATGAGATACAAATCTCTTTTATATGTTCGTTTTGTGGGACTGAGTTAGACTTTAAGACCTATTTCTATCACTTTTGAAGTAATAGTATTATTGAAATGTTTTTGAAATATATTTGAAAACTTGCTTGATTTTATAGTTAAAGCTGATTTTTTTTAATATTTTCCTCAAGCAGAAGATTTTTGTAAAAGAGAAAATAGAACAGAAACCAGACCTTACTTTATGATAATCTATTTTGCTCAAATAAAAAATAGATTAAAAATAACCTTGTTTTCAATCTTATTTTTTCTTAAGTGGTAATATTTTCACTCAAACAAAAATAACAATGCAACTTAACTTAGGTTCTATTCCATTTTTATTTAAGTGAGCATATTCACTCAAGCTAAAATAGCATGAGTTAAGGGATAAGGTTGAATTGATATGAGTAAAAGATGACGCTTAAACAAACCGTTATTTAGATTGTCATTTAAATTGTTTAGAAGCAGTATAAAATGTTTTTGACAATATATCTTTGAAAACTTCTTCTTTGATTTTATTATTGAGGTTGATTTATCTAATATTTTTGCTAAGTGGAGGATTTCTATTCAAACAAAAATAGATCCAAGACTAACACTTTACTCTATGATCTATTTTTGCTGACCGAAAATAGAGATGAAAATAAATTTTCTTTTTTGTCTTATTTTCACTCAGACGAAAATAGTAATACAACTCAATCCAGTTTCTATCTAATTTTTGTTTAAGCAAGAATATTTTTGCTTAAGCTAATCTGTATTGAAATTTGTAAAATAATGGTTAAATCTTTTCTTTAATTTAATTATGTTAAATTTTTTATATATCAAACGCGTTTTTATATGGTATTAAAGCAGAAACGTATCAAATGGTATAACAACTTAAATGTTAGCATGAAATATATTTTCTGCATAAAAAATTAAATTAATATAATTGAGTTAAAAAAATTATATCCATTTATTTTTAGAGTTTAAAGACTAAAATATATCAAAGTTTTTAAATGGACAAATTTCAATTTCGTGTCAAAATTTTAATTTCGTGTCAAAATTCAGAAACTAAAAATATATTTAATTATTTAATTTAAACCTAATCCTCTTCTTCTTCGGTGGGCATTGCACCTGCGGAAGTCTTCCTATTCCAGAACACATTTTCGGAATCTTTAATCTATGGGCAACACTATTTTTTCTCTGTTGGAAGTTCTATATTGACTAGGAATAAAGTGATTTCATGATATATAATTGGATGCAAACATTAGTTTACAAGCCGACTTTGTGTGATTGAGTTAGATTTAAAGTTCACTTCTTATTAATCATCTAGAAAAGAGACAACTATTATACATAATCTATTCTCTTACCTAATAAAAAATATTGAAAAACAAAATTTATTTATTTTTTTAATAACTTCACATAACTTATAACTATATGTCAATGAATTGATCAAAATCATTATTAGGATGTTTTATTCCTAATTTGATAAGTTGTTAACTATCAATTCAAGATTAATTGTTATAAATTAAATCCAATTTCTAGCAATGCAAAACATGAGAGAAGTTTGTGGCTAAAATGCAAAACGAACAACGAAAGCGACAAAATAAAGTCACACTTTCTTGAAAAGTGGTCTAGATCAATTGGTCTATGAAATTATCAAATAATTTAATCAACAATGTCATAAAATCTCTCATCCTCAAAAATTCATCAAAGAATGAGAAAACAAATAGATAAAAGTTGTTAAAATGCAAGATTGGTTAAAAGCGGTTTAATTAAAAATAATTGATAATGCCTTATTTTAAACAAAATTAAATAAAAAATCAAATTTAAAACATTTATTATTTTCTTTTTACTCTACTTATAAACTTATCGTTATTATTATTAAATTTATATTTGTAAATGTTATTGAAAATTTTAATTTATTTTTTTATTATTACTATTTGACATTATTCTCGTTATTATTCTTTTTTTTTCTTTTACGGATATAAAAGTTAACTTTTAGTAAAATTATTTTATTTTTATAAAAATTGTCAAATTGTCAAATGGTGGTAAAAAGGTGTAAAATTACCTTTTTCCTTTTAATAAAGTAGAATCTGTACTAGAAAAAAAAATTTAAGATATAATTACTAATTCATCTTCTAGTCAACTTCTACAAAAGAAAGACATCCTCTCACTGATTAAAACATCTCCTTATATGTGACATAATGCAATAATAACATTTTAAATAATTGAAAAATATGAGATGAGTAATAATTCAAAACATACTAATTTCATCACATAAATATGTATACAAACATAATAAAGTAACTATCATCAATTCACATGAATCTCATCATACATGTAAATCACAGTACATATAATGAAATCTAAATTACTTTTGGGAGTCACGGTTACTATATCCAAATAAAGACGATAAATAAACTCGTCAACGTGGGTATTATTCAAACATGTCCCCGTTTTGATGAAAAATTCTTGCATTAATTGGGTATGAATATGAATAATACCCAATTCTTTCAATTGAGTATAGGGATGAGTATGAGTATCTACATATTTGTCATGTCTCGGTCCTCATACCCGCCATAATATTCGTCCCCATTTAAATTACTATAATACTCGTTATCTATTAAGTAACACACACACAAACACACACACACACACACATATACACAGACACAAACACAGACAGACACACACACAGACATAGACACACACACAGACACAAACACAGTCACACACACATACACAGACACACACAGACACACACAGACATAGACACAGAGACACAGACACACACACACAGACACAGACACACAGAGACACAAACACAGACACACAACACACACACACAAGGTCTTTGCTATAATCCACTTTTATGACATGTGCAAGGCCTCTTGTGTCAAATTGGTCCTCGAATTTTAATTGATCTCAATTTCGTCCTCATTTTTGTAAATGTATTTTAAATCAACCCTTTCCGTTATCGGTTGACAAACAACGTTTATTCCTGACGATGTGGCTGTTTTGTGTATTCTGACGTGTCATTCAGTTGTTTTGGCACATGTGTTATTGGTTTCTCTTTTAAAAAGAGTTTATGTTCATAACATTTGAAGCTTAGGGTTTGAAAAGGGTGAGGTGAAGTTTGTGACGTCTCGACTACTATACTAAATAATTATTATTTGATAAAAAGATATGGAATCAATTTTTTTTTTTTAGAGATTATCCTTGAGAGAACATTAATAATAACATAACTTCATATTCATATATGTAGTTTGCATCTATGTAATTGTTCATAAAATATTACAAAAATATATATTTGTTAAATATTAAGAGTCCTACATCAGAATAGAAGATTTTCTATATATTTTTAACATCTCCTAAAGATATTAATAGAAATTATCCATGAGTCAATCTTCAGAAGATCCACCAATAATATCCCGAACAACTCTCACTGAGCAGGTTCCTCTTCTGCTCATGCAACAGGTACATATGAAAGAAAAATATGAAAGGAGTGAGGTCTTTATAAGCCTTAAATATCAATCTTAATAAACTCAACAAACAATGCAGACACCGGGGGCCTAGATTTGGACCTACAACCACAAAACTTGATCTTGTTTTACCAGACATATGGATCCATATTTCACTTTTGATGATCCAATCTGAACATCAAAAGTTACTTTGGGAAGTGATTAGGTAGTTGAGTATTTCTCATAAAATATTGGTACAATCATAATTATTTCTTTCTCGAGAATATTAGCCATTCATCGGCTCACAAAAGAGATATATACTCACTACCTAACCTTGGCGATGCCGAGCAGGTATCGGATAGTCCCAAGTTTGGCCTATGAATATCCTAGTCCAGGGCGCTATTCTGAACTATCCAGATATTCACCTACTTGGTAAAACTTCCTTAGACCCCACCATGGTCCCTGCCTTTCATCCCGCAGTGTACCAAACTGTGACTTCCCAAATACAAACACTTTGACACTGGTTTAATCTCAACTTATTAAAACCAGACTTAACTCTTACTTAACCGACATACTCTTGGATATTTTCAAAGTCATTAAATGTGATGACTATCAATTCATGTCATTGTATAAACTATACACAAAGAACATAAAATAAAATAAAATGTACATGTAATTTTCTTATATTCAAGCTCACTGAATAAAATAATATTTACTTTCACTTCACATTTTTTTTAATCATAAGATAATGATAAAATAAGAATCAAAGCAAGAACTTTAAATAAATAATTAGATAAGGATTATAACATTATAAATAAATAAAATAACAAAAATATAAATTAAACGGGACCAGTGCGTAACTGGAGATATATTAATTGAAATAAATAAATGGGACCAGTGCATAACTGGAGATAAAATAAAATAAATAAATAGGACCAGTGCGTAACTGGAGGTAAACAAAATAAATAAAGAAATAGGATCAGTGCGTAACTGAAGATAAATAAAATAAAATAAATAAATAGGACCAGTGCGTAACTGGAGATAAAAATAAAATAAATAAACAGGACCAGTGCGTAACTGGAGATAAATAAAATAAAATAAATAAATAGGACCAGTGCGTAACTGGAGATAAATAAAATAAAATAAATAAATAGGACCAGTGCGTAACTGGAGATAAATAAAATAAAATAAATAAATAGGACCAGTGCGTAACTGGAGATAAATAAAATAAAATGAATAAATAGGACCAGTGCGTAACTGGAGATAAATAAAATAAAATAAATAAATAGGACCAGTGCGTAACTGGAGATAAATAAAATAAATAAATAGGATCAGTGCGTAACTAAAGATTAAATAAAATAAATAAACAGGATCAATACATATTTGGAGATTAAATAAAATAAATAAATAAATAGGATCAGTGTATAATTGGAGATGAAATAAAATAAATATAAGAGGATAATAAATGAAAATAAGTTAAATGAAATTAAATAGAATAATATATGAGTCAAAATAAATAAAAGATTAATATAAAACCCATGAGCTTATCAAGATTAATATATAAAAGCTTAACCTCACTCCCCCTTACCTTATTGATTGAAGAGCGCACTAATAATATTTGTAGAAGACTAGGATCTCTTTGAATCTTTGCTCTAAACTTTCTTTCCTTGTTTTCCTCTTTTTCTTTCTCTCTCTTCTTCCTTTCTTTCTCTCTCTTCTTTTCTTTCTTTCTTTCTCTCCTTCCTTCTCACATTTTCTCCTTTTTTTTTCTCTCTCTCACG
Source organism: Vigna unguiculata (assembly GCF_004118075.2). NCBI lineage: Eukaryota > Viridiplantae > Streptophyta > Magnoliopsida > Fabales > Fabaceae > Vigna > Vigna unguiculata. Next base: position 3,004,511 of record NC_040289.1, on the reverse strand, counting down.
TAACTTCTCATTCCTTACTTGATTTCATTTCCAAATACATGTATTTATAAGCCACACATGTGCTTATCCTTTTGAAATCATCATTACTTTAATTAATGAAGGGATAATGTTTATCTCTTCATCTTATCCTCTTTTTTTTTTTTTATCTTTTCTTCCTATCTTCTTATCCTTTCTTCTTCTTTTCTCTTTTTTTTTTCTATATTATTTTTTTTTATCTCTTTTAGAAAATTCTTCATATATTATTTTTTTTTTACACACACCTATTTAATAATATTTTTAATGCTTAAACTACATCATAATAAAATACAAAACGTTAGTAAAAATAGAATATTTTCTAAATGTTTTATTTGAAATAAATAATATAGTTTATTAAAAAAAAGGGATGTTACAAAGTTGTCTCATGCATTCTGATTTGATAAGATTAGTAATGTCTCCCTCTCATTTTTGCTCGTCCTCCACTTGCAATGGTTGGGAGATGAAAAATTCCAGTGTTTCTTCTCATGGAGGTGCGGTGAGGAGGTTCGATTTAACACCTGTTTGCTATTATGGTGAAAAGGATGAAGTCATACTCACCTTCACGGTGTGACACTCAAGAACGACTACGATCAACGACACTAAAGCTCGAAAATCGACCTCTGAAATGTTCAACCTCACCTTCGACGACGCTGAATCACCTTCGACGACGCTGAATCTCACTTTTGTCGACGTTCACGACATTGACACGGTGGGAGTCGCCCTCGCAGTCGCGATCCTTCAGCACCCGATTTCAATCCCTAATTCAGTAATTTAGGGTTTCAAGGACGGTGCTTATTTTAATTATCAGGGTCCACGTACCAATTTTTCAGTCCTCAATATAATGAATAAAGCCACGTCAGATAATTAAAATGAAGTTAACGTTAATAATTTTGACACCGTTAACGACTGGGTTGATTTAAAACACATTTACAAAAATGAGGACGAAATTAAGATCAATTAAAATTCGAGGATCAATTTGAGATTTTTGAACCAAAACGAGGACCATCGGAGTATTTTAACCTAAATTTAAAATGTGTATAAGCTAAAAAATTATAATTAGCTCAATCTTTTTTTTTTTGGTTGGTTGTTTGCTTGTGTTTCTCTTTTTGTAATGATCACAGTGTGAGCAGAGAGGACTGCAGGTGAGAGTGGTCATAGATCCTAGGATGGATAATTCTAGTGGGAGTCTTTAATGTGATGTCTAAGATATTTGGACATTTTGCATAGTGTAGTGTTGTCTTTATGTTTTGGTCCAAGTTATGTACAAATTATCTTCTTTTGTCACAATTTCTTTCTTTCTTTTTCTTTTCTAATTGTTTGACTTATCATGAAATCCATTCACATCTTAAAGATATTTTCTCTTATCACAACATTTATGCAATTATGTTCAAATGATTTATGTCATGTAAATTAAACATTTTTTATGTCGCACATTTGAATATTTCTTCTCCTTTTTAATATTTTTATTTATTGTGTTTTTTTTTTCACATGAGAGTACAAATAGTAGTCATCTTTGCCACATGAGCAATTATTTCCTCATAATTCATGCCATATTCTTGGGTATATCCTTTAGCAACAAGTATATTTTTATACCTTTCAACTGAGACATCTGATTTTGTTTTTATTTTGTATACTCAAGGATATCCAATAAGACCTTTTCCTGGTGGCAATGGAACTAGATCCTATGTATGAGTCTGATGTAGAGCAGTAAATTCCTCAACCTTAGCATTCAGCCAAAGTAGATCACAACTAATCTCTCTATAGGATGAAGGCTCATGAAGACGATGAATAGAAACAATAAAAGCAGCAAATGAACAAAATAAGAGAAAAAAACAAAATCTGGTAATTTAGTAGACTTTGATTACAAATAGGTCAAAGAGGTGGCAGAGGAACCACAACCTCAGGAGGTGATTAAGTAGATGTAGTATGGGAATCAACAAGTACAACCTTTGATGCGGTGTCTGTAATTGGTGTTAAGACAGGTTCTGGAGTTGGTACAGAAGTATGTGTAGTGTCATCAATATCAAAAGGATTAATTTTATTAACATCAGATGTAGTCAAATAATATGAGCTAGTTGGAATAGAAAATAATGGAATATGTTCTAAAAACACAACATGACATAAGATGTACAATTTTTTGACTAACTATGCCAAAATAATAATATCCCTTTTGACCAAGACCATATCCCGAAAAGACACACAAAGGAAACTTAACTGATATTTAATACGCTCAACATGTGGTTTTAGAACAAAATAGGTACAACCAGAAACACATAAAACAAAGTATTAGGTGCATGACCATACAACTTTTCAAAAGGAGATAAACCAGAATTATGTGAAGTCGGGATCCGATTCACAACATTAGTTGCTACAAGAATAACTTTTTCCGTAGAAGACACTTGGAACTTTGGCAGATAACAAGAATGATCTTGTAGTCTCAACAAGATGGTAATGTTTTCTTTCAGCAACGCCATTTTTTTAAGGAGTGTCAGTGTAAGAGGTTTGATGTATAAGTCCATTAGAGACAAGTAAAGTGGTAAAATCATTAAAAGTGTATTCAAACCCCAAGTCATAACAAAAGGTTTTTATTGTAGTAGAATGTTGAGTCTTTACAATAGCACTAAATTTTTGAAAACATTGAGAAAATTATACAGACGTTTCATAAGATAGATCCAAGTAAAACAAGTAAAATCATTAATGAAAGAGACATAATATCTAGAACCTCCTTTGGTAGATATAGGAGAAGGTCCCTACACATCAGAAAGCACAAGATCAAAATGAGCAAGAGAAGAAGAAATATTTTCGTTAAAAGGTAAAGCAAAAAATTTTGCCAGTTTATAACCACTACAATCAAACATATCATGACTTTCCAAAGTACCCAAGATTCCAGTAGACACTAAAACCTTTAAACAAGATGCAGAAACATGACCCAAACGAGAAGAATACCACAAATAAAAAGGTGAAGAAGAAGTGAAATTAAACGAAGATAAATCCACACTAGAGGTTGCAACTATTGACTCCTTGAACTGATTCAAAACATAAAGTAAACATCATACAAAGACAAAGATGGTGTGACAATGGTACCAATACTAGATAATGGAACTGAATCACTGTTAGCATATGAATGAGTTAGGTGATAGGGAAACAAAAGAAGGCAAGTGATGTGACATATGATTAGTCACACTTGAGTCAATGATCCATTTGTCAGAAGATATATTTAGTGATGATGTACCTTGAGATTGCAATGCTATGTTGGCCTGCGATTGGGAAGCAAGTATAATTTTCTCTACTAATAATTCATTAACAACATTATCAATAAAAGAAAGAGGGTTACGATGCAAAATTAAACCAAGCAAACTTTCAAAATAACTGCATAAGGCCATAAGAAATTGAACCAAACGTTCTGATTTCCTACGAGTAATATACGGTGCAAAAGCACTCAATTTTGCAAGCTCATTCAAGGCAAGTTGATCCCATAAGGTTGTCATGACAAAATAAAAGTCCTGGATGCTCATGTCATTTTGCTTTAGTGTGCGAATATCTATCTCAAGTTGATATTGTTTGGCAAAATTAGATTGTGTATATAATCGAGAAAAGTGATCTCATACCTTCTTTGCAGTGTTATATTTTGCCAATAGAGTGTGTGATATAACTATTGACCCATGTGATAATTTTAGAGTTATCTACTTCTCATACCTCTATAGTTGTAGCATAATCATCAACTTTGGTGTCAATCGGTTTAGCCTTAACACCTGAAATATAACCCCACATGGACTTTCCATAAAGAAAGTTGTTCATAACATAACTCCAATAGGAATAATTTTTACCATTTAATTGCACACTAATAGGCTGAAGAGAATCATCTTTACAAGTCGCCATAACAAATCAAATACAAAATAGAAATATGAACCACACAGCGGAAGCAACAAACAAAACAAAATACAAACTCAATATTAGAGGATTGCAAATACCTTAAAATGGCGTAAAGAACATGATGCAAAATGACCAAAAACGCCTCAAAATAGAAAATAAAATTGCAATAAGGATAAACCTAAAAAATTGCAAAAGAGGCTAAGGGCTTAGGGCTTTGCGAAAGAGGCTTAGGGCTTATGGCTTAGGGTTTAAGAAAGAGGAAATATTGCAAGAATCTCTTCCGAATCATAAAGTTTGCAAAAAAAGGCTTAGGTCTTAGGATTTAGGAAAGAAGAACTACTGCAAGAATCCCCTCCCAATCATGGATCATTTGGGGCTCTTGATATCATGTAGAAAACAAAGATAGGAAGAAGGAGATTCTATATTATTGAGTGTGTATAAAATTTTACAAGAGGTGTGTTATATATACATACAAAGCTAACCCTAGAAGTCACAAGTAGATGGGCTAGAGTTGTCAAAACGGGTAAACCGGCCCGCCTCAACCCACTAAGGGTTGATCACTTAGTGAGCCAACCCAACCCGACTAACTTATTAGCGAGCCAAAAAAATTTGAACCCGACCCGACCCACCACAGGTTGGTGGGTTAAACGAGTTGGCTCACAGGCTCACTTAATTAAAAAAAAATACAATTTTTTATTTTTTTTTCAGTCAAAACTAAATTGTAATTCTAATTAAAATCTAAATAAATTTTAATATAATCCAAATACAAATCAAAATCATAAAAATACAAACTATCTATGTGTTGGCTAAAAAAAACCTAACCTGATCCAAATGCAAAATCCAACTTAACAAAAAAATACTTGTGTGACCCTTTATTTGCGGGTTGGTGAGCCAACTCGGCTCATCACGGGTTCAACCCGGGTGAGCCAACTCGGCTCATCATGAGTTCAACCCGGGTGAGCCGGGTTCTAGGTGGGTCGGATAAAAAATCAACCTGTATTGAAATTTGTAAAAAAATTTCAATCCAACCTGAACCCGTGATGGGTCGGGTTGGCTCACGGGTTCCAACCCATTTTGACAACTCTAAGATGGGCCTAAAACATGGACCTTTGCTAACAACATCTACTCGACTCTATATGATGTTTATGGTGAACCTCATTAGCATATACATGGAGAATCCTACTAAGTTGCATTTGATGCCAACCAAACAAGTGTTGAGATATTTAAATGGAACAAATGAGTTTGGCATCTTGTACAAAAAGGGAAGAAACAATGAACTTATTGCCTACACTGATAGTGATTATGTAGACAATTTGGATGATAGGAAAAGTACTTCGGGTTATGTTTTCTTATTGTGTTCAGTTGTTGTTTCTTGGTCCTCAAAGAAACCACCCATTATGAGTTTATCCACTATAGAGGCAGAGTTTATATGTGCATCATCATGTGCTTGTCAAGCTATAAAGTTTGCGAGGGTGTTAGGAAAATTGTATGGAATGCAAAGGCAGGCTGCTATTGTAATTCATTGTGATAGTAGCTCTGGTATTAAGCTGTCAAAAAAATCCAATAATGCGTGGGCGTTGTAAACATATTGATGTTCGATTTCGCTTCCTTTGACATTGTACAAAGACGAGAACTGTCAAGATGATACATTGTGGGACACGAGAACAAGTGGTTGATATTATGACCAAACCGCTTAAGTTGGATAACTTTTTAAAATTTTGCAGGTCCCTAGGAGTATGTGCACAATCTGATATAAATTGAAATAATATTCGGTTTAAGGGAGGATTTGTTAGTGAGTAATGTGGTTATATACTTTTAGGAGCAATTATGTTTTTGTTGAATAAAAATCCTCCTTATTATTAGGAAACACAGTATGCACATAAGTAATTTTTTTTCGATTTTCTAACATAAAGCTATAAATATTAGCCAATTTATAATTCAATGCAAAATGAATAAAATATTCTTTCTTTCTATATTCTATCCTCTATATTCTCGTGAGTCCATCAATAGTTATATATTTTCTTAATCATACACTAATTTTATTATTATTACTAGCGAAAACACATGCACTATCGAGTCTGTGTGTTCATATTTTTTAATTTTCACACAGATTTGAATTAAGATCAATTAAAAATATATAATTAATTTTTAAAATAGTTGTTAAATGTAAAATTAGAAAAATAAAATATGTATGCAAAAAAAGTTTTTAAAATAACGATTAAAGACAAAAAAAAAAGGTTTTTAAAATAATTAAGGATAACACAGAAATAACAAAATTCGAACACAAAAAAAAAAATATCCTCATATATTGTTATAGATTAGTATTGTTATATCTTACTAATCATAAATCTATTTAAAATATATATTTAAAAACTATTAAATGTCAAACTAAAAAAATATTCCGTCCATACTATGTTATATATTAAAAAATACATTAAGTTTTTTTTTTTATTTTAGGTTTAATCATGTCTTTGGTCCCTGAAGCGAAATCTCAATTTGGTTCCTATATTTTTTTTCATCTCAATTTGGTCCCTATTTTGGAGATTTGATCTTAATGTAATCATTTCCTTTAGTGCTACAGTGACAGCATTAAATAAGGTGTCACGGGTCAGTTCCTCGATTTTTGAATTATTTTTTTAAATAAAAATATTTGCCACGTGTCAAGCTCTCATCGTGTCACGTGGCAGTGACAGAATGATGTGGTAGTGACAATGACAGGGGTTAGTATTATGTCAGGTGTCATTTTCTCATCTCAATTTTGTCCTTGTATTCTAATTTTTGTCTCAATTTAGTCCCTATTTTTTGTAAAAATAGTGCAATTTCGTCCCTCTCCAAATTAAAACAAAAAGTAATTTTTATATAAATGTTATACAAATATTTTTCTTAAATTTGATATTTTTATTCAAATTAATATTTTTATTCAAATTAATATTTTTATTATATATTTTTAACATAGATAAATTTATTTAAGTTTGTGTTTCACATTCAACTTTACTTAAAATTGTTTTCAAATTTTAAATTTATATGTTTTTTATTGTTACATGAACTAGTTAATTTATGAAATTTTTTTCTATTAACAACTTTAAAACAATTTTAAATAAAGTTCAATGTAAAATATTAATTAAAGGAACTTAATTTTGTTAAAAATATTTACTTGAAATATCAATTTTGATAAAAATATTTGTGTACATTTATATAAAAATTAAATTTGATTTCAATTTGGAGAGGAACAAAAAACGTAAATTTTTACAAAAATTGAGACTGAATTGAAACAAAAATTAAAATAAAAGTACCAAACTGAAAGAGTAGAAATTACATAAGTGACACGTGTCATCCACGTGACACGATGACAGCTTGACACGAGGCAAAAAAAAATTTTAAAAAATAAAATAAGTAAATAATTCAAAAAAAAGTAAAAAAAAAAATTCAAAATATGATGTACAGTCCTTGAAAAGAAATATAACGTATTATTATCAATCACGTTTAATTCAACGTATGATAATTATTACATTTCAACCATATTTAATTTCCAATCTCAATCCATATTCATTTATCTAAACATTATCTAAAACAATTTCTTAAACCATAATAATGTATCAATTTAATTACTTTTATACATTTTTATAAAAAAATATTTTAATATATTACTATATAATAATATAATTATAATTATTTCTTTAAATTATTAAACTTTTCAAAATCACATCTACTTATTATATATAATTATAACAATATTATATATATATATATATATATATATATATAAATTTATTTAAATATAATAAAAATTATATTATTCGATTAAAGGAAGAATCAGTGTTAATCCTAGCCTAATAGTACTTTCAAAATAAAAGCTTAAATACCTTTTTGATATTCATTTTCGTAGTGTTTGTTACGGATCATCTTTATTTTAACAGAATGTTTGAAATGATCTTTATTTTGACCGAATAGAACATTATACAGAACACGTAACACACCCTAATACAAACCATGCAACCCGTACAATGTTAATGTTCTGTTAATGATTTAAACGACGTAAAAAAAAAATGAATTGTAAACATAAATACTATTTTAAATATTTGATAAAAATGAAGACCATTTAAATCATTGTGTTAAAATAAGGACAATCTGTTACAAACATTAAGAAAATGATAACAAAAAGGTATTTAAGTGATTCATAAAAAAGCTGATCACCGCATACCCTTTCATTCCACCTGAAACTAAATGGTGCCAACATTTACTTAAAAACCAGTGTCAAGATAGCATCACGCATCAAAATTAGGTTTTGCGCTCCATGCAAAAACCAATTGGTTCGAAAAAAAAAAAACTTGGTTTTCCCCTGCTTCTCATACCTGATCACATATCCAACAGCTCCCACACTGACTCACATTCTCTGGTGCATCCAAGCTGCTGAACCTTAAAAGCTAATTTTTGTTTCTTCCTCTCTCTCACGTTTTTTTAAGCACGAGGGTTAAAATAGTGTTAGCATACTCTCACGCTTCTTCTGGACCTCGCTGTAGACGGCGGAGAGACGTCCGGCGACGGAAGCGGAGGGAACGGTACCGTTAGGTATGGCTGCCATTTGGTAAAATTACCTGTTAAATCAGAGAGAACGAAAGAACTATAGAAAGTGAAAACCAAAATATTACATTACTGCTGTATTAAAGATGATTTAAAGCTTTAACTAGAATAATCAACCAATTTTACCAATAAGATTTATTCCAAAAGAAAAAAAAAGGGTTAAAGACCCCAGCAGCACACGTTATTATAGATGCATGTCATGTTATCTAATCCTATGGCCTGAAAACTTTGATGAGTTTGTTGAGTTTTGCTTTTATATGAGAAAGATTTCACACTTAACTTTGGTGGATCTGTTTTTTGTGAATTGGTTGGTTGGACAACATGTTTGGTTCCACATTGCAACAAAAAGAACCTGCTTTGTTAATGTTAAAGATTTCTTTTCGAATTGCTTTGTGTTGTGTTGTTTGACTCTGTTTTTGTGGTTTTAGAGAGTAATCGTGAAATGGGTTGGAAAGCAGCTGAAAAACTCATTAGGCACTGGAAAGTTCTCAGTGGGGATAATGTAAGCCAAGCCAAGCCAAATTCTCCATCATATATTATTGTTGCTTATTCAATTGTAACAGGTTATGATAATAAGGGGCAAAGATAAGGGTGAGACTGGGACTATTAAGCACATTATTCGCTCATAGAATCGTGTCATTGTTGAGGGTAAAAATCTGGTGAGGGATGAACACAACACTCACCATAACAATTTGGGTATTCCTAGTAATTTTTTTGAAGTGTCTGCATTTTCAATTCCATTACCGATGTTTCTAATATTAAATAATTTGTTAATTGTCTAATTTTGATTTGGACATGTGATGGTATAAATTTGCCTGACTGGTTTCTCTTTCCAATGCCGATTGACTTTGTCTTTGCAGGTGAAGAAGCATATTAAGCAGGGGCAAGGTCATGAAGGGGCATCTTTGCAGTCGAAGCCCCAATCCATTCCTCCAACGTGCAAGTTCTTGACCCAGTGACAGTGACAGGGTGTGCACATTTGTTAAAGAGTATAGCTTGTGATTGCATCTTTTGGGTTTGAGGATAACATATATTGAATTAACAAAGTTTTACTTTTGCAGGAAGCCTTGCAAGGTTGGAGTTAATATCTTGAAGATGGTACTAAAGTCAGAGTGTCTAGAGGAATAGGAGCATCTGGGTCTATAATCCCTCAACCCGAGATCTTAAAGATAAGAACTACCCCAAGACCTACTGTCCGTAAGTATCCCAAAGGCTAATACATGTTTCTTGTCTGAGTTGTTAATAAACATGGCAAGAACTAAGAGAGAATTGATTGAAAGTGAGAAACTGGCTATGTAGCATGTGTGTACCACAAGCTAATAAAATGGCTTATGCAGACTACAGAAAGAGCAAGACAATAATTACCAAGCAAGATAAAGCCTTTGGGAAAGGGTGTCAGAGGGGGAGGTGTTAATCATAAAGATTCAGGATTCATAAAGTGTCTTCCATTTCCACAAAATCACGTTTCTATGTTGTGTAATTTTGTTAGTTGATCCCCGCTCCTTCATATCGGCCCATTGACATGGATTTATATGCAGAAGAGTAAGTAAACGCACATTTGTATGGTATAACACTGTAATTTATTGACAATGTAATTTTGATTGAAGGATTAATTCTTGTGTTATATTTGATTCAGAAACTAGGTTTAACGTAGTATAGTAAGTGGCATGAACTCATTCCCCTGGTCATCCTCCATAACTATATTATTAACGTAGTGTTGTTAGAAACTACTTATTCCAGTTGTCATAAATGTGCAAAATTTGTATGGATATATGGAATTAGAATTCAGTGTAAAACCTATACCTTTTAAATTCTCTCGGTCATTTCAAAGATAAGTTATAACACATTTTTCTTAAATCTAAAATATTATCCTTTGTTATTTATTTTTGGCTGTTGGTCCTAAAGATACTCCAATGGATCTTGTGCTAGAGAAGACTTACGATGCTAAAACAGGAAGGGGAATGCCTGAGCTTTAAGGATATTATGTTCGTTATTCAAATTAGTGAGTTGCTATCACCATGAACAAGATATGGAAAAGAGTTTGTCACATGTTTTTGTCTACTGTGATTTTTGTGGAATTGCTTTCAAACTTTACTGGTTTAGCCTGTGATTTACTGATAGCTAAAAACAAGTAATAATTATTTATATCGATGTTAGCTCTTCTAAGGATGGTCACATAACTTTCACTCCGCAATTGTTAAAGTGAGTGAAACAAAGAATTCCTTTGATAGTTATGGTTCTAGTGAGTGAAATTATTTGAGTTCATCTGCTCTTGTTTGATTTGATCTCCTCTCAAAGGCCTCACATTCTATAAGGTGGAACTCATTCACCCAGTTTCTTCGAACCTTACTGTACAAAATCAGGTTGCATGAAAATGGTAAAACAATTTTGTGGATTGCTAATTCTAAAGACTAACTTATTGGTAAACTTTTTTGGTTTCATGACCTTATTTTACCTTTTGTTGTAAATACCATTGATTTTTCTGGTCTTAAAATATTATATTTGAGAAAACCTTCAATTTGATATTCCAAAGTGACATATGTCACCACATCAGTTCTTAATGAACTTTGGTCACCAAACCAAATTTGACCGACAAAATTTAAATCATTATATTAGTCCTCCAAATATTGTCTCTAAATTATTCCTTGAAGGATTCAATTGGTCTAATTAGTCCCTTAGATACTATGTTACCACATTAGTCCTTATATAGAATGACTGGTGACAAAAAGAACCATTAAAGAGTTTGAAGAGAACAATGTAATTTTCAAGGGTTACTTGGAAAGCAAGGTTAATCAACAAGTTACCGTTTCAAAGACTACCAACAAAATGTTACAACTATACCTCAACAAAATGCTTGAGCTTAAAACGAAGACAAATACCTGCAAGAAAGATGAAGAATATTTGGAATGAAGGAATAATGGTTAGAATACTCCCTGGTAAGAACATGTTTACACTTTTTGAAAACATTGTATTTAAAAACCGCTTATAGTGTCACTTCAACAACTAATGAAGTTGTGTGCTCTCTCGTCACTTAATTGAAAGAATATATTTCGCTTCTGTTATTGGATGAATTTGTTGGTGCGGTAAACACATTGTATTGTTTAAGTGTATCTTATGTGTTGCATCAGCTCTTAAGCAATCTATGTGCACTGACACCACTTAACGTTTATAATGATATTAGGTTTATACATGTGAAAGCATATTAATTGGAGGATATATACAGGGTTTAACTTGTGGTTGAATTTATTTTACAATGGATTGTTTGAGTTTAGTGTTTAATCTGTTTGCATGATAAATTAAGATTCTTGTTTGTGAATATATGAATTGATATTGAACTTTGTGAATGACTGCATCTTATAATGTTGAGATATTGTGGTGTTAATGTAACGCATTTTTAGTTTAACATTGAACTTTAGGTTTGTTTTTGCATAAGAGATTTTCCCACAAAAGTTTGGTTGAATCTAGAGAGGTTAGAAGGCGATAATATAAGAGGATATGAAGGTGAAGCCATTAACCCAACACATTGCTCTTTCTTCAATTGTATGGATGAAAATTAAGTTATTCACATTACTCTTGACATTGAGGTCATAGCTGCCGTTAAGTTGTTTAACATCATCACTGCCATCGCCAAAAACCATCAGAGCACTCACGCAGAGCTTCACCAATGTCAACATTGCAACACTCTATTTTTGTTATCCTTCTTTGGTGTTCTACTTGCTTCTGTTTTTGCTGGAGTGTTTAGTTTTATTTAGAATTTGAAGGAAAAAGTGGCTTCAGGTAGTTCAAGTGCCACTCCTAGAAAAGGAAGTGGAATTGGAACAAAGACTGTTCCTGCCTAGACCAGTTGTGTTTCAATAAATGGAAAAGCTAGAACTGTGAAATGTAAATATTGTGAAAAAGTATTATCAGGTGGGATTTATCGATTCAAGTTTCAATTGATAGGAAATCAAGAAAATTTACTTAAAAAGAGAATTTACTTAAAAGAGAAGGACTATAAATATTGGCCCAAAGAAAACGAAAGATGTGGAGAGAAAACCACACCAACATAAGTAGAAAATGAAAAGAATAACATGATTGAACAATATAAACATATACAAGTATTGCAAAAATGTATATATAATAACAATTGTTTTATTATTGGTATTGAAAGTACATATGATTATTGTTTGAAAGCTCAATTAATTAAAAATATATATCACTGCATCTTTTTGCAATGATTATTTCACATGTTGCTTATTGTTTATTAACATTTATTGGGATTTAAGTGTGAGTTAAGTCTCATATTGGGTGCATATGACAAAATTGAGCACCATATAAAGATGAAGATCCATAACCTCATTATTTTAAGGTTTTGGAAAGTGATGTCAATTTTTTATGTAGATTGAGTTATTGAGTTCGAATCTCATTGATGTTGTTTGTCTCTCCAATAAACCACCTCTTTAGAGACCCAGTCAGTGATATCAAAGTAAGCATGTCTCGTTAAGATGAACGAACATTATTCAAATCATATTAATACATTCACTATAAGAATCCGACGCACAATGTTTACCTCTTTGTACATGAGTCTGTATATCATTCTCTGGTATCATATTTTGCACAAAGTTTCTGATTTATGTAGTACAAATACAGAAAGGAAATTCAACCTTTCATAAGCAGATGCAAACAAGTGTGTTATCACTGTTTCATAAGCAGAAAGGAAATACAAAACGAATATTATTATTTTGACACAAGCAACAGACAAAATAGCAAAGTTCCCATCACTGTAGGCTCATTAAGAGGGTGGAAAAAAAATCACAAGTTAATAATATTAATGTCTCAGAGAGAAATTTATACTTTTTATATGGAGCACATTCCTGTATACAATATAAAGTTAGGCAAAAGAATACCACAATCATGTAGTTACATTTTCTGTGACCTGTTCAAATACCTGTATGTGTGAAAAATTATTGAACTTTGACTGCAAACACTGTATGAACATAATGGTGGCCATCAAGCCATGTTAGAGACCCAAAATTGTATCCACCATTAGCCTCCTTGCCATAGAATGAGACTTTGTAGGTGATTCTTTGAACACCCTCAGAAAACACAAGTTTATTGGGGATGACCTTCACAACCAATCCCTCAGGTGATCTCACTTTTGCAGTATATGTGGCATTAGGAGATCCAACATTGGTAACTGTTCTTGTGATCACTTTTGGTTTTTGTTCCCTTTTAAGTGTACTTATAGATATTGATGGATAATTGATGTTGGAGATAAGGTCTTCAGAGGAGTTCTTGGGGCAATTGAAGTTGGTCTTAAACATTGACCTTACCTTTTTCTGTGAATAGCCAAAATAACAGAGGAATCTAAGATAGTCTTCTATGTTTGTTTCAAAAACTAAGCCAGGGTAAAGAGCTTTGACTGGATTAATTTCACCAACTCCAATTTCATGTGGGTCAGCAATGTAGTTTGAGCTGTTAGTGAGAGGCTTCCTCAAGTTGTTGTAATTCGTAGCTGAAGAATGGAATAGGAACAAACAGAATTAGAGCATGTTTGATTCAACTGTGTTTGGTCCAAGTGTCACTTTCTCTTACACATCCTCAAAAGACTAGAAGAGGGTGTTTGGTCTAGTACCTGTTGTCATCAATGCTGATTTGATCATTGAAGGACTCCAATTTTGGTGCACTGATTTAATGAATGCTGCTGCACCTGTCACATGTGGGCAAGCCATAGATGTGCCAGATTTTATGGCAAACAAGGATGGTTTTTTCCCAACTGGAACACTTCCTGGGTCAGTACTTTTAGGAATCATAGCAGCCAAAATGCCAATTCCTGGTGCCATGACATCAGGCTGGACAAGAAATTTGCCAACAATGTGAAAGAAACAGTGAGTGCATTGTTCTCAAGATTCTTAAGTGATTCAAGTTCAAGGATGAAATTGAAAAATGGTGTTAATTAGTAATTTGGTCTTTATATTTAGGCCTTTGATTCATTTTGGTCCTTATATTTTTTTCAGTTGAGTCCCTATTTTTTAAAAAGACTCAATTTGATCTTTTACGTTAATTTATGTCAAAATTAGAGGAGTTCCAAGATAGAATATGATCCAAATTTTGACACCTGACACTTCTAAACACGATTAATGTCAATTTAATGGAAGAGACCACATTGAGTCTTTTCAAAAAAATAGGGATTCAATTGAGTTAAAAAAAAAAATAAGGACCAATATGAATCAAAGCCTAAATAATATAGGACTAAAATACTAATTAAGCCATGAAAAGTGCATGTAAGAACAAAGGGAAGAAAAATACCTTGAGAATGTTTTCTGTAAGGCTTGAAGGGCCTCTGGATGAGAAAGATGCAACAATTGGTGAAGGTTTATATCTAACAACTTCTGTTGTTGGAAGAATTGTCGCAGTTGGGTTCCTGTAATGGAGCCATGATAGACTAAGTAAGCATACAGGTAGCATGCTATGTTTCAACTTTTACATTTATGAACACAAATATGTGTGCTAAATTACTATTTGTTCTTCAATGAAAGTTGTTTAGTCAAACCACCACACTACATGCATTTTACATTTTCTATCATCACTCTACTAAATGCTTAACATTTCTTCAATTCCCTCTTGTTTGTACATGGTGTCAGATTTCATCTTAAATCAACTGGCATCAAACAAAAGGGTGCAATAGACATATATTAGACTTTCCAACACATACAACATGGGAAAATTTACCTTAAATCACTAATGAACAAATGTTGAGGCTGATGATGCTTACTTGGTAGAGTTTATGTATTGTAGGATTTGATGCCCTTCAACATTGCCAACCTCAGTGAAGGGAAATTCACCTGCATCAAAGGGAACATCTTTGTTGTCCTCATCAATGATTATCAACCCTATGGCTCTTCCATCTTGTACAACTAGCTTCTTGATTCGCCTTGCAACAGTTGGATCATCATTAGCACAAACAACAATGTTGCCAGCGATTTTGTTGTAATCTAATGATCCAGGATAACAGTTCCTGCATTGAACAGAACAATTAACATAACTTCTAAGATGGATCTTTCCACCCCCAACATCTGGATTTTACTAGTATTACTCATTCTACTATATAATATATGTACTAGTAATATATATGAATAGTAACTTCAATGTTAAATTTCAATCGAAGACATGAAATGACAACTCTTTAGTTATTTTAGGTTTAAGAGGATGAAAATAACTTCATAAATCACAGTTAGGTACCTAGCTTCTGATGCAGGGGCAAATTTGGCAGCTACTTGCTCTCCAAAGACAAGGTTATGCATCTTTGAATGAGTAAGATTTGAGAAGTTAATGCCCGTACCCTGAAAACACAAACTGATAGAATCAGAATAACTCTGAATCTAATCACAAGAAATCAATTACAGAATAAGATTTGAGAATAATTACAGAAGATTTCATAACATAATCACTGGAAATCAATTAGGTTAATTACAGGTGAATAATTCTGATTCTATTACAAATAAAGGAGGGAAATTGAGGGTTTTGGGGCATTAAAGAAGAATTCATGGTAACAAATCTACTTTTTTTGCTTGGAAAAAGAGATCAAGAAACATACTTGGAAATACTTTCCATTTCCAAGGACAATAGTTGATTGGAAGTTCCTATCAATATTAGAAGCTGCAATGGTAAATATCCATGGTGCAGTGTTCACAACTGTGAAAGAATCAGGGCCATCGTTGCCAGCTGAACACACCACCATGACCCCCATTTGTTCTGCATGAAATGCTCCAATGGCTATAGGATCACTCAAAAAGTCTGATTGAAAGAGTGAGCTGAGTCCAATAGAGATTGAGATCACATCTACTCCATCCTTTACAGCATCATCAATAGCCTTCAGAATGGTGGCACCAGAGCATCCTTCATCTGAGCATGTTCTATAAGCAGCAATCCTAGTAGAAGGTGAACCACCCCTTGCTGTGCCTAGTGCTAAACCATAATAACTAGCATTCTTGACATAAGCTCCAGCTGCAATTGATGCAGTGTGAGTGCCATGTCCAACAGAATCTCTTGGGGAACCTTTGCTTGCTTCTATTTGAGTCTGGTTGCTACCTGGTGTAGCTTCAATATTATAGTATCTTGCACCAATCAATTTTCTGCAGTTTTATTAAGTGTTGCACCAATCAATTCAGAAGGCTTATATCTTATCTTATAAATAGATATGAGCATTTTTTTTTTATTAAGAACATTTGACTGAGAATGAATGATACCTATTGCAATTGGATTTCTTGAAATCATGACCCTCCATGCAAACTCCTTTCCATCTTGAAGGGATCTCCCCTATACCCTCATCTCTGAAACTTGGAGACTCTGGCCATATCCCTTGAAGCAGAACAGATATAGGCATAAAATGATTGAATAATATAATCAAACATAACTGTTCATAATATGTAGCATGCAACTCTACACTGAGGTCCTTGTAATTCATGGATCAGTGTTTTCAATTTTTTAAGAGGAAAGTTGTTCATTGTGAGTAACACATAAAGTTCAGGTGGTGATTACTTTTCATATTGTGAATTGTTCAACATGATTATACTATAATTTAGAAGAATAATTCTACATGCATTTTCACTTGTTCATTAACTATTTCTGTTGATCCACCTTGTCTTTTGTACACTACACTACAATTTTTGTCACATATCCCATTGTGAACATAATATATATGCACATCTGATGCTGAAGAAGCTCTATTCATTTTAGAATACTGTGTTGTCTTTTATTTTTATCTCCTATTTCCCTTCAAAAACATCCCCAGTTTACAATTCTAACAATGAGAAATCAAAATTTATAACAACTCACCTTTCAATCAATTAAATTCCTTAGTAATAGTTTACAAGATAACAAAACAAAATGAAAATAGAGATTAATCGTTATGTACTATGGACATAAAAGTTTATACTGACAATGACACAAAAGTCATAATGCAGAGTAAAAGTTAACATTTTTGTGTATTATTAATGTATACTATTTTCACAGAAAATCATTTAATACTTCTGTGATTAAAATTTAAGAAACTTTTGTTAAATCAAAAGACCCTAAAGGGACACCAGGAAGGGTCCCACAATCAAGCAGTAGAGGTTAGTACAAATTTATAGTGAAGTTCCCTAGAGAGAGTGTGCTGTGTCTCTGGATCTTGATGACAGAAGCCAAAAAAAAAAATATGAGAAAATCCCTTTAATGTTTTTATGCTATTGTGGGGAATTTGGTCAGTTTTTCTATAAAGGCCCTTTGGCTTCTTTTTGAAAGGGTTGCAATACTAAAGACAGGGTATGAAGCAACAGAAAAAGAAAATAAAAGAAAGTGGTTTCTTTCACACTAGCTTGATGATTCAAATGGGGAAGAAAAGGGTTTCTGGGGAGAAGTGCCAATAATGTAAAGTGCTGTGTGCCTCAGGTTTTAACAATCTCTGATGGTTGTTATGCAGTAGGAAGCTCAATGCAGTATCTTGAAAAGTTTAATCAAAACATTGCAAGAAAAAAGTTGTTTTTCTTTTTTTCTGTTAGTATTGAAAACTAAAGGAAGAGTGATGTGATGAAAAGTCAATAACATCTTTAGCTACCATTTTCTTTCTCTAATTTTCACTTGCCAAACTCATCATTGATCATGGCTTGCATTAGGGACCAATCTCACATCCTATACTTTAAATGCAAAAACACATTTCTTATAGGATCATCACCATAGGATACACTATACCAAGAAAAACCAGTGAAGGTTTCAGTTGTTATAAAGTGAACAAAGTACAGTATGAGTAGTTATTGTGCTTGTTATATTATATATATGGGTAGCAATCATAACAGCTGGTTGTGGGGTAGAATGAGTTGCCATTTGAAGATAACAGATGTTGATGGTGCAACTGTCAATAGGGTTGAAGGAGAAGAATAGATGGGTGAATGGCCTTAACAGTGGCAGTGAGTAGTGACAAATGAGTTTCACATGAGCCTACCATTTGTTTTGGGTCCATCTCATGCTTCTATTGTACTGTGCTATTCAACACTCTAATGTCACATTTGGGTTTTTCACTGCATACTTTTCATAAAATTATTTCTTCCAGCATTTCATGAACAAATAAAAGGGGTATATTATCAAGTACTTATTTAAAATTATAATAAAAAATATTTTTTAATTTAAATGAAAAAATGAATAAATTATTGCAACATAAGACATAATTAAATATGTGGAATAGATAATCTATTATTTTACCCTTTATGTTTTTCTGTTCAGTTTAAAAGATCCTTTTATTTTCTTCTTTTCTCTTCTTTTTTTGTTTTCATAAGTTGAGTATTTTGTAAGTTTCATAAAGAAAAACAAATGAGGTTTGGTGACTTTATCCAAAGAAACAAACAATGCATTAACATTGAAAGTAAAGTTTGTCTGAATGGCACACTTCACTTTCACTGTGACTATTCCCTTTCATCATAAACTTTTGGGGAACACTGTGGTTAGGTAGTGGTCCTTTGTAAATGTAATATCAAACTTCAATTTAATTTATCCACACACACTCACAAAAAAAGCTTTAAATTGGTATTAATGAAGCTTTTGGAATCATTGATTTTAACTCTACAAAACAAGTTCTTATAGTTTTCTTCCCAATGACTAACAACCTAAGATTATTATTATCTTTAATGTGTTTTCAGAAGGGTTAATGGACAAAGAAGGTGCATTGATTGAATGAATATTAAAGTTTCATTTTTTACAATATATTTTTAGTCTCTAAATAAATTTTTAAACTAATTATTTTCTCATATTTTGTCTTTTTTCTATGAGAGTCTAAATTGATAATATTATGTATCAATTGAATGAAATAATTATGTGACTGTACCTTGCTTTGGATTTTTTTTAAAAATGCATGTGAAGTTTAGGTGGGTTTTCTTCTAAATTGATTTATTTATTTGACTAAGTACAATAAAGTGGTGCAAGGAAAGAAGTGTTGTCAAGTAATGCCACATAATGAGCCAAATCTAGTTGGAATGCACTTAAATTAAATTAACCTTTCAGGATAAACAAAGTAATAGTTTTGCTTTTGGCATAACCTTATCTATACTACAACAAACCCTTTTACTACAAAAGTTCCATTTATTTTTTATTTTCTTTTAGCTTGTAGTTAATATTTTATTAAAGGTAGGAAAAAATATTTAATGTAAAAAACAAGTTTTGCAGATTTGTTGGTGTGAATGTAATTCATCTACAATTTAACTGTGTGAATATAATTTTCAATTGAGTTTAGATTAGTTTTGACTAATTCAATTAAAATGGAAGGAATGTCATATTGATAATGTTTCAAATACATTAATTCGATTGGATTAAATCCACATTTATATAGTTTACCTTATTTATCAATGTAAAATGCATAAAGAGAAAAATAAAATAGCTAATAATAGTTTTACTATCAAAGACCCTCTTCATTATCATATAAAATTTATTAAAAATCACAAATTTAAGTGGATCATACACATTATGTTAAAAAAAATTCTATATTTTCAATTTTATAGAAATCTAATAATGAAACTCAATCAAACTTTTATAAGAGAATTAACATTAAAAGTCTTCTCTTTTATTTAATAATTAACATTTTAATATGAAATCTACTAATTTTCCAAATAATAATAAAGAACTTGGAAATTCAATAAACCTGAACCCTAAAATTAGAAATAAAAAATCAATTAAGATGAAATAGAAATTGAATTAGGAGGTTGAGATTTGAAAATGACAAAGCAAAAATAGGAAAGCAGAATTATTAGGTTAAGACAAAAGGTAATTAAAGAAGTGTTTACCTGTGTCTATGACACCAATAATGGAATCAATTGAAGAGTGTTGAATTAGGGTTTTGGAAGGTGCATAATGAGGAGCCTTTAATCCCAAATCCGATTCCAAGAAATCCCAAGATCGTGTTGTGTGCAACTCAAGCATCGGATCTAGGAACACTGACACCACACCATCGTGACCTGTTTCGTGTCCACACCACAAACACTATCATCAAATTCTTTCGTAATTATTATGATTTTGACATTTATCAATAAAAAAATTAAATATGTCTATAGTCTTATTTCATTTTAAAACTTTGAATCACTTTAATTTTTATCTTTCAAAATATATGTGTTTAGTCTTTTTAATCAAATTTTATTAGATTGATTTAATGTTTCATACGTATTTCAAGATTGTATTTGAGTTGTTTATACTATTTGATACATTTTTGCTTTAATGTTAAGTCAAATATTATTATAAAACGCGTTTAAAATGTCAAATAAACTTAACAAAATTTAATTAAAATGATTAAATTTACATATTTTGAAAAAATGAAGGACTAAATTAGTCCAAAATTTCAAAATAGACTAATTCTAAAATTTACCGAGACAAAAACATATTTAACCCATAAAAATGTTATAATTTTGATGATGTTATGTTGTACACGTTGTAAATTTTATTTTTTTTTACACTGGTCCATAAAATTTGCGGGTTAGTGATTAATTTGCAGGAAAAGTATTCTAAAAAATAATTTACATATAAAATTGACATATTTTCAGTATTTTGTCATAAATTTGACTAAATTCAAATAAAAACTTAAAGTATAAATTGTAAATTATATAATAAGATATGAATTAGTTCAGAAATAGGATATATGGATATTCGACAAAATTTGCGAATAAATGTGAAAATTATGGGGAGAACGTGGTTAAAAAAATTGTTATATTATTAGTATAATTCATTTTATAATTAGTGGTTGACATTTTTGTTATAAGAGAAGTAAAGTGATGAGTATTACTTTAAACGTGTTCTTAGTTTTCTTTATAAGTATTATGGTCAATCTAATTCAACGTTTTCCTAAGATTTTCAACTAAACAAATTGTTCTCTAACTCAATATTTTAGTTACTAGTGTATATACTTACTAGAAAATTAAAGTGGAAATTATTGTACATAGAACTATTGTTCTCTAGTATATACTTACTAGAAAATTAAAGTGGAAATTGTTGTACATAGAACTTTATGTATAAAAGAGTTAAATGAAGACTAAAATAATCAACATTAATTAAAATGATAATATTTCTATTCAAATATTTTAGTTACCCACTACATTATTATTGAAATTTTTATATTAAATTATTTATTATGGATTTTAGTCCGTGAGTTTTATTGCGGATTTAATTATGCAGATAACAACTATTTACATATTGTTTATTCGTGGGTAATTTTTCATGAATAATTTAAGTTTTTCTTAGCGTGAATAAAAGTGATGGAACTATTATTGATTCAGCAGTATAAAATATTTATCATGATTTTGTAAAACATGTCATCGAAAAAACTGTGTATAAAACATCATCTATAAAGAAAAAGAAACTAAAATCTGAATTTAAAGTTCTATTTAGTTTCAATACATTGATGGTGTGGAGACTACCATCTTTTCAAAGGTACGTCTATAAAGATTTAAGAAAATAAAATATAATCATAACTTTGTGTTATAATTGTTTTTAAATTACAAATTCGGTAGAAAAACGTAGAAAATTACTACTTGTAATAATGTGATGCAAATTAAACAATGTGGTTACCTTTTATGTCACACAATAAAAAGTTATAAACAAAGTTTATTGGAAATTATATGTTAAATTATGGCATAAAAATTTATTATTTTAGTTTATATACACTAATTTACCCTTTTCTTTATTATTTTCGTACATGATGCTTTTTCAGAAGGGAAGACATACATATTCAGATTCAATGACGAATATTAAAGTAAATTTATTTGTAGCCAAATTGATACATACTTTCACATTCTTTACTAGGGATGTCAAAAAAATCCGTACCCGCAGGTATCCGCGGATAAAACCCGCAACGGATAGGAAATGGATATTAAAAATGGATACCCGCTACCCGTGGGTATGGGTATTTTTGATACCCGCATGTTAACGGGGCGGGTACGGGTATCATAGTATCCGTACCCGTGGATACCCGTACCCGCTAAACTTTAATTCAGAAAAATTATTACCGCACAAATGAGTCAAAACATTATGAGTCTTCATTATATTAGTAAAAACTTTAATTCAGACAAATTTTATATATATATATATATATATATATATATATATATATATATATATTAGTAAAAACATTATGAGTTTTCATTCAATAATGGTGGTCAGATTCTTACCCCACAAATGAGTAAATTACTTCCATATACTGTGGAGGCATTGATGTGTCTCTAAGATTGGTTATGGACCAACATGGAAGGTAATGAAATTAACACTTTTACTTAGATATTTTAATTAAGTGATTGTTAGAAATTTTTACTGAACTCCTTATGTTTTAAGGCTCTTCTAGATTAAAATTGGACAACATGAAACTTTATACAATGTTGCAAGAGGTGGACATTAATGAAGTTAGTAATTTCTTTAATATTTTATTCAAAAATAAACTACAATATAAATTGGTAGTGATTTTTTATTTGTTTATTTTTCAATAATCAATTGGAGAAATGGAACTTGTTGATCCAAACAATAATTATGGTTAAATAATTATTTTTTAAATATTTTTGTAAATACCCGCGGGTACCCGTGGATACCCGCGGATATGAAAAAAATAGACGGGTACCCGCATAACGGATACCCGACGGATATGGGTACGGGTACGGGGCGAATATTTATTCAACGGGTAGGGTACGGGGGAACTACTACCCGTACCTTACCCGCCCCGTTGACATCCCTATTCTTTACACTTCTCATTTTAAATTTAAAGAGCTAGTGATAATAAACTAAATTTTATGAAAATAGACAATTAATTATTAAAAAGAAAAATATATTTCAGCTCCGGCTGCATTATATGATAAAAAAAGTTACCTAAAAAACATTAATTATATCAAATTTAAGTCATTGCAAAATTTCACAATATCGATTAATTAATTACGAATCGTCTTAAATATGATTTTTTTAAGCAATTATTGTGAAAAGTAATAAATATACTATAATTGGATAACATAATATAAACGGTTAAATATGTTTTTGTCATGTGACCTCAGTGAAAATTGAAATTAGTTTCTCTTAAAACATTTGTACCAGTTTAGTCTCTTGATTATGTAAATGTGTAGATTTAGTCATTTCAACAAAATTTTATTAAATTTATTTGATGTTTCAATAGTATTGTAGTTTGTTTACACTGTTTGACACGTCTTCACTATATTAGTTGAAAAAACATATTTGAAACATTAAATAAATTTAAAACAAAATTGATTTAAATGATTAAATCCACATATTTATAAAGATGAGAGACTAAATTTATTCAAAATTTTTAAAAAAAATCCATTCTAATTTTTACTAAAAGTTAAAGGATAAAAAGTATATTTAACTCTAATATAAAAGTATTACGCAGCATCGTAATTAAATAAATAAAAAAAATATTATCACTAAAGTCAATACTAAAACGGAACAATGGAATATTTGAAAAATCTTAAACATTTTATTGAGAAAGGGGAACAAAATTCTATGTGTACGTGGAAATTGAAAGTACAAAAACCACAGATTCACCAGACAATCACATTTGTTTATGTACATATAATATTGAAATGCAACAAAATTAAATTATAAAATAATGACAAAAATATTGGAAGCAGTGCCACTCTGTCCCACAAGGCAACTCACTTATCTTCAGATCTCTATTTTGGAACCATTAATATAATCTTATTTTACTTTTACATTATTTTTTTAGTTAATTTTAATTCATATATACATACACATTTTATTTAAATAATCATTTTCCCCCTTTAGTTATTATCCATCTATTTTATTATTATTATTATTATTATTATTTAAATGTCTTTTACATCATTGAGAGTGTAGTTAAGGTTGGTGAACAAAATTATTAGTGCACAGTAATAATCATAGACACAAAGGACACAAAAATTCACTTCCAACCACATAATAAGTGCTATAAATATTGATTTTGCTTTAAGCAAAAAAACCACATTGTAAAATTAATGCTCTTTTTTTCTAGTGATTAACCCTAAATAATAATGACCACAAAAAAAAAAAGAAGGTAAATTGACAACAAAACATTAGAAAAGTCAAAGAATGATGCAAGTTAAAAATTTGATGCAGACAAAAGGGAAAAGAAGGTAGAAGAAGACAATATCAGAAAAAATACCAGACAGTGCAGAAGCTTCACTCTCTGTAAGCATGGCAGAGAATCCACTGAAGGCATGACTGAACTGGTGGATCAGACCAATCCTCTCACTTTCTTCACTGAGAAAATGAAAAAAATAAAAAATAAAAATTATGTCCATTCCATAAGTTCAACTGGTTTTGATTTCTTTGATGAGTATATGGTTACAGATTAAAGTGCAGAAAAGCAGATAATGAACCTTGGAATAACTGATGACAGTAGCTGCAGATGATCTGATTCTGGAATTTGGCCTTGTACCCTTTTGTTGTTTGGTGATGAATTTCCCATGTAAACAACATAATGCTGCACAAAACAAGAGAAACTCTGGTGAATCTGTCATATATATACAAAAATTGAACTTAACAAGCTAAAGGGGAAATGTGTGTGTATAAAATAAACCTTTGGAGTTTGATCTGAAATTGCAGTGGTGCTGATGAGAAAAGAAGCTAAGAAGAGAAAATTTAGGAATTGCTGAAGCCACTCCATTGAAGAGAGTGAGATGAATTGGTGTTAATGAAGAGAGTTGTTCATGCAATGATCCATTTATAGGGTAGGTTTGATTAACTTGCTTAATTAAAGGAAGCTTCAATCAAGAAGCATGTGAGAGAATCTTTGTTAATTCTTTTGCTCCACTTATGTGAACAGCTACTGCATAATATTACTATAATATATACATACATACATATATAAATATATATATATATATATATATATATATATATATATATATATATATATATATATATACTTTCTTCATTCTCTCTGCTTTTAACCAGTTCTTCTAACAGCTATTAGGATAAGTTCTGTTGTTGCTTGTGCAAGACAAAAATTTGATGAAATTCATGTAATTGTCTCTTCTGTTTTTGTTTTTCTATTTGGCAGTGTAAATGCACTTGACTATGATGCAAGTACTTGTCCCTCTGATAACCCATTTCAACAAAAATACAAATACTGAAAAGTGAGAATATTTGTTTACTTTAGCCAATTTCAGTAATTGTTGTAACTTGGATAATCTAAATTACCCTTAGAAGGTGTTTGAAAATTACCCTTAGAATGAGTTTATAAACAGAAAAATTGCACTTTCCAATGCATATAAGTAATGCAAGTGTTGAAACTTGAAATCCAGACACACCCACTTGATCATATCAGAGAAATATCTTTCCTTACATATAGAAGAAACCAAATTTTGAAAATTTTCAGCATTCACTTGGTCCATGTATGATCTTTAGCACAAATCAAAAACATTGTCAATTTTTGATGTTGAAGTTATGTGTTGAACCACCAAAATTCTTGTTGAAAAGAAAAGAAAAGAGAGATTCCAGTTACCTGTATAGATGCTGTAACACTTTAAAGAGATGGTATATGTGAATGAAAAAAAGTAAAATCATATGCTTGAGATGCAAGTAAAATTGTCTCTTTATGTGCAAAAGAAGAAGAATTGTTATATATATATATATATATATATATATTTTTATGGCCATGTGTGATTCTCTTCTTTGTTCTTTCTCTCATTCCCATTAGTTTCTTCTTCTTCTTGAAGCCTTTTTCTGTGTTGGCATCTTCTTTGTAATAGGTTTTCTCTCATTGGCCAGTTTCTGTGACTGCATAATGCAGCTTTGGTGATGTATAAGGCACTCACAATAAAAAAAATACTTGTAAGATGCTCAATTGAGATTCATTTTTAGATAAATTTTTGGTTCAATCTACTTAAAGAGAAAAAAAACTAAGATGAATTTTAGAGTGTGGAATAAGAATTACGCTTGAGCATGTCATGTAATTTATAGCATATTTTTTGTAAAATTTTGTTAAAAAAATAATCATGTTTTTCTTTTTTTTCTTTAAATACTACTAGAAACAGTATGAACAGTCTACCCTAAGTTTGTTTAATCTTATCTTGATAACATTGAAAGAGACAATTCTAAAGTAAGAATTATAGAGTGCCTAACAAAACATAAACATAAATATAAAATAATATGGTGGAAAATATAAAAAAAAATCCCTACCCAAAGTAATAATTCATAAGTTATTTTATAGTTTTTTTTTTAAACATATTTAGACACGTAATGGAAGAGATGTATATATATAAAATTTTATACCTTGAGTTTAATTGTTAAATTATGTGAATTTTTACGTATCACAATATTTATATTATTGTTTTAAATTGCTTTTACTTTTACTTTTGTGGAAATGCTTATAAATAATTTTATTTAAGTATTAATCAAGACTTCGTGTATCTTCTTACATAAATGAATTTAGATGGAGCAAGATAAAGATTAATGTTAAATAAAATATTCGTTTTATTAATCCAATAAAACATATATATTATACTATCATTCAATCCCAGGTAGAAATTCACTAATGGGAAATTATTTTTATTATTAAATAGAATTGGTTCTCAACTATCGAATGTGATTGGGAATTGGGATGTACACCCGCATTAATCTAAGAAAAAGATTTTACGTTAGAATGTGTGCAAAATAAGAAGAAAAATATTATAAGAAAAAGATGTAACCAATTTGGTATTAATAGAGGTGAAAAATTATCATACATTTACTGTGCACTTTTAATAACAGTTAATACCACTAAAAAATATATATTTCTATAAATTTTGTTTTTAAAGTTTTCTTTTAAGAAATATTTACAAAATTTTATTATTGAGAAATTATTATAATTTTTTTTGTAAAATATTTTATATAAAATATTTTTTACAAAAACAATTTTATAAAAAATTTATATTTTTAAAAAAATTATTGTCTACAGAAAAGTTACTTGCAAAAATTTTTAGATAAAATAATAAAAAAATATTTTTCTTGTAAAATTTTATAACAATTTTCCAAGAAAAATTTTATAAAATATGAAAAATTATACTAATGTAAAAAATTATTTTTATATTCATCTATTACAAATTTAAATTAATGTATCTAAGTTGTTTAATTATATACTTTAATCGTTTAAAGGTTTTATAAAAATTACTTTTTAGTACATATAGAAATACTTTGTGAGTAATAGGAAAAGATTGTAAATACTTTGGGTTTGATACTAGTTTATCCTTAATATAGATTATATTTAACTTTCTAATGTAAATTGTAAATAGTTTTATTAAACAATTAAATGTTTATAAGTATTTTGTCAGTGTCAATTTTGACTAACATGATTACATCAAATATTAAAATATTTTCATATTATCCATTAAACTCTCCTTGAATTTAGTAATGAGAATACAACACTTTTTTCTAAACTAAGTGCATATAAGGTCTATCCAAACTATACAGTACAACAATAAAATTGTTTTTACAATGTTTCATGCTCTATTAAGTATATATGAAATCACTCTTTGTCTAGAATCTAACTTCACACAAGTGTGAATGATATATATAATGAAAATGTCATTTTCACAAGTTGTGTCTAACACAAAATGTTTCTCAAGCACTAGAAGTTTTAAACTATGAAAAATTCTTATTCACATGCAATTAATGCACTTATTGCAACATTCTTAAAGGATTCTATAATGTATCTTTTATGAGATATATTATTTATGAGCTTTGTTCTTATAATGATCATGAAATTTTTATGCATGTTAATGTTATGTAAGACTTGGATGAAAACTAATATTTATTGACATCACTTAAAATTTAATTAGGGTATTATCATCTTAAATCTAATATTACATTTTGACTTAGTTCCTCAAAGTTCAAGTAAAATATAAATTGTTCTTCCTTCTAATCTAATATCATCTTAAATTTAATTTTTCTTTTTTTTTCAAAATCAATATAATTATATTAAGAAATTTTCCTTTTTAACACTGACCATATATGCACTCTTGTGAACAAATCTTATCTTTTTGTGAACAAATCTTATCTTTTGAAATTTTAATGAACAAAATAATATTAGTTAAATTTTCAACTTAAGCATCATATTGTTGATACTCTTTTTATTTTTTATCAACAAAAAATGAATAAATTAAATTAAATAGAATAATTGGAGTACTCTAACCCTTTTACAAAAAGAGTTACAAGATACCTTCACATAAGGTCTACACATTTTAGAGGTACCTATGTTAACAAAGTACTGAGGAAGAGACTAATATATTAGTCTAGTATTACAACAATCTATAATTGCAAAGATGTTATAGAATAACATGCATGTTTAGTAACAAAATAATTTTTCAGACCTTCCCAGTTACTAATCCAAAATTTACAAAGTTAGATGGAATTATGCTTCTAATATGATGTTACGCTGACGTAATGGGCATAATGACATTTTCTTAATGGTTGTCTATCCTTGCTTAACCTGCTGCAACATTGTCTCTGTCCCTGTATATGTTTTTTGTCACCTAGTTTCATTCACGCAGTAGAGAAGTTATACTGCCATGTTGTATATTCCACATAGGTAGAACAATTGTGCTCCACTGCATTCTCATCCCCTACAAAAACATAACATATCTTCCCCAACCCTTCTCCTAACA
Organism: Vigna unguiculata; assembly: GCF_004118075.2. Lineage (NCBI taxonomy): Eukaryota > Viridiplantae > Streptophyta > Magnoliopsida > Fabales > Fabaceae > Vigna > Vigna unguiculata. Next base: position 2,975,415 of record NC_040289.1, on the reverse strand, counting down.
CTTATCTCCTACAAAATAAGCCTTCACTTCCCTACTTTCAAACCGTGTGTGTTTGTCTTTTAATAATAATTTCTCTATAGAATCACAATGATTCAAGCATTGAATTGGGCATTGGTACCAGACACTATATGAAAATGTTATATTTGGTAATTTATGTTTCATCCAAGTCCATGCACTCACTCGTGTCATACAAAAGATTTCTTTTGGGTCTACTTTCCTTTGCTTAAAAATTACTATGTTTCTATGCTTCCAGATTTCCCAGATAATGGCCAGCCACATTCCTTTCCAACTTTTATTTTGTTTTCCATTTAGTTGCATAAGATGAAAGTGTTGAAAATTGACACATGGTTTGTTATGATGCATTGTATTCACGCCCAACTCACCGATCACACATCTCCCACACTGTTTTATCTTACAGTTAAAGAAGAGATGTTTGACACTCCCCTCACTTTCTGCACACAATAAGATATTACTTGAATATATGTCTTTTGTCTTTGCTTACTAACTTTGAACTTTGTCTTTAATTGTCTCCTTATCTATTGTTACCATATTTGTGCCTTTGGAAGCAAGTTTTAAAACACTATTGTCTTTCCCACCTATAATACCTTGCAGACTATTGTATGCAAACCTCATTGTATATGACCCTTCTTTTTTCTCCAACCATATCCAGGAATCATCACAATTTCTTTTAATCTTTTAGCTATTTATGATCTGCATTAACTCATACTCTTGTATTATTATTTTTTTCACTCTAATCTAGCTTTTCTCTTAGTTAAATCTCATACTCATTCACTATGTGACACATCTTTTCTTTAACTCTTCATGTTTCTATAGTTACAACATAGATAAAAAAGACGAATTTTTTACATACAATATGATTATTTACATTAAAAAATAAATAGTTAAAATTTTTTATTTTATTTAATTATTAATTAAATATAACAAGATGAAGGATAATCTTTTTAAATATGTGATTTTTTAATAAATATAGTTATGTTAAATTATGTGGTCATTTTGATTGAATTAGTGATAATAATGAAATATATAAATTTTAAATATATTATTTTGATTTTCTCAAAATCATTGATTAAGATTTATACTTAATATAGTTATAGGAGTTACATATTTTTTAATGCTCGGAGAATTTTCTATTTCCTATTTTTTATGGGGGTTCTCATCATACTTTTCACAAAGCCTTGTTTACAATATTAACATTTTCTAAATATAACTTATTCAATTATGGAACTCTTATAATCTTTTATAGTCAACCATATATAGTACTTTAATGCATCTTAATAAAGAAACTTTTTTTGAAGATTAAAAACAAATTATAAAAAGTTAATAAATTATATTTAGTTAACCTTTGTTAATCTATTTTTATTCCACAGTTAATTTAAATGCAAGAGTCAATTACTTCAAAAAATTCATACTTTTTTTCTAATTTTACTATGAAAGTATTGATTATTTTATCAATCCAAACACAATAGTTTATCTTAAAATGAACTTTTCACTTGACATATTTAAACATAAAACTTCTATATAACAATAACTGATTATTATTATTATTATTATTATTATTATTATTATTATTATTATTATTATTATAACTATACTCATTATTATTATTATTATTATAACTATACTCATTATTATTATTATTATTATTATAACCTCTAAAAAAATAATCTACATTCAATAATTAAAATAATCTCGGAAAATATATATTATCATTGGGCTATATTCTGATACAATATATATGTAATTGCTGAGAACCTTTTTTACCAGACATCCCCAATTGAATGAGCTGGTACATGCTTCCTGTATTAACAGTTACAAATATAATATAAATACATGCCATGGAGAGTCTCCTCGTGCCTCATCATGAAGGAACCTCATTGCTGTCATTAACGAAACCAAAATCCCCAAAAAGACCCTGCATCATGGAACAAAATCAGACAACAAATTCATATCCACTATGGTCCCTCAAAACTTCCGTAATACATCAAGAAATAGGAGACATGCGATAAATTTACTCTCACTCATCACATCATATTATATATTCATATTAGCCCCCAAAGAAAAAAAAAAAACTTTGTCCACATCATTTCATCATCATATTCTCAGAGTAGCCAGAAGATGCTACGCCACAAATAATTAGATCTCTAAATTCAATCAGCGAAAAATGTTACAAAAAATAGCCCCATTTTTATCTTAATATGAGGATTGATTTAATCGATTTATTTTCTCTTAGTGTAAATTAAGAAACCTCTACCAATTTCGTACATATAACCGAACAAAAATGATCAAGATCATACCATGCCATCATTGATTGCATATGCCACACAGTAGTGCTCCTGAAAATCAATAGTACAGAGAAAATTCAGATGGTAGGGGAAGAAATAAACAAGGAACTCTTCAATATTGATAACAAAGCATGTTTTGATTGTGGGTCCTGTCACCAATTGCTTGCATTAAACGGGCTAATGATCACATCATACATTTCACTTTAGGACCTTTCTTCATGCACCCCATAGTGAATTCAAAACTATATTCCGAATCAAGCAATTCAGAAATACTCCAAATTGTGTAATTTAAAGATATTTCAAAATTAAGTAATTCGGAATTTTCTTAATCTGTAACTATATTTTAGATTACTCAATCCAAAATATAGTTACAGATCACATAATCAGGAAATGTTCTGGATGGCCTAATCCAGAATATAGTTTTGGAAAATTTGTTCCAGATTTATCCATAACCACTAAGACAATAATACAAGCTTTCAAAAAAACATCGGAATGTTTTCATGGATGGACTGTTCCAGAACATGTAATCTGGAAGGTCTTTGACATGTTCCGAAAGGGGAATGAGGTTTTCTATTTAGGTGATGGACAAGGGTATTTTAGAATATGCACTTAAGCTATGGGTTGCCAGAAGAAACTTTAGGGGTGGAGGAAGAAACTAAGATTTTCTACTCTGACCACTGATTCAATTGATTCCTAGATAAAACGATAACCGCAACTCACACCCCCAATTCAAAAGAGAGAGCAAATCAACTCTGGTCTAGTCCCATCCTTCAGAGCCCCGGCAAAATTTACAAGACAGTTTTATAGCACCAAACAGCAGGAATAAAAAAAGGAGTCACCTGCATCATGTACCACTCTTCAAATTCATCAAACAACTCCAGCCGTTCGATCCTAACAGTAAAGTATAAAAGATTAGTTTATTTTGACATAATTTACAAAAACAACATGTTAGCAATCAGAGTAGAAAAAAGAACACAAGTTGGATGGAGAATCAGGGAAAAACTGCCTTTTGTACAAAGACATATACTTTAATACATAATAGAAATCAAATAGTCCGTCCCATCATAAGTTATTGATGGACCATTATAGGGTTCAAATCTTATTGGGAGTAAAAGGCCAGACAAAGGGCCTCGATAATAAAGAAGCCAAGAAACGGAAGTATGAAGAAAAAGCAACTACTGCAGTGCAGATGCTTACTCAAGCAAAGCTAGTGGAGAACCACCACTGTTTCCACCTCATGAAATTTGGTTGCCATCTTCCACTATGTTTGTATACCATGACTTCCACATAAATATATCACCAAGATGAAATACTCTATTTGTTCATGTACGTAAAGAAAATGTTTTTCAAATGTATAATTATATTATATTATTTTATCGTTTTTATTTCTAACGATTTACAATTTTTAAGAGTGTGTTTAATATACATCATTACTAAATCAGTGAGATTTGTCAAAGAAAAGCTATTTGTTTGAATCCACTGATGATTTTGACTTCTCCCACTTCATTGTTCTCATTTGTATTCCCACCCACCAAATACTCAAGAGTTTACACTAATAATGTTTTAGAAACTGGACTGGACATCAAATTGGTCAAGCCCCCAATTCACGGACCAATTGGTTTGACTCTCGATCAAAGCAGTGAAGGAAGAGAAATATATTACACATGGATGTAAAGTAGCAAAACAAAAGCCAAATAACAGTATAATACCGAAGTAAATTTAGAATATACAGGAAGCATCTGACGACATGAGTTTTGTATTAGAATATTTAAGTATCTTAGATTACCTTTTAGAAGTCATTTCCACATTTCATTATATTTCCAGATTTATTTCCTTATTTGATTTTATTAAGATTGGAAGTCATTTCCGTATTCCACTATATTTCTAGATTTATTTCCTGATTTTATTTACTACGATTGGAAGTCCATAATTGAAATAAGTGTGAATGTAACTGACTTACCAAGTGGTCAGGGTTTGTGTGGTTGTTTGTTGTCTCTATTCCCTCTTTTCTTTCTCACTCTAAATCCACATAATTTCTACGAGATATGCAACACCGTTCACTAAGATTTGTTTCATCACTATTCTACCACCAAGTTCCAAATATCTGGCGCTCCTCTCTATTTCCATCATTAGTTCTTCCTGTTATAAGACTAGTCTTAGTAGTCAGTTTGGCTTTGAATTGGCAGTATGATCATTTGACCTCATTATCAACACTATAATTCCATTCTCATCCATCTTGGAGCTATGCAAACACTTGCCGGAAATGTGTTATTTTTTCTTGAATAGACAGCAATGAACAGTGGCCACAATGGGCTGCAGTCACTAGATAGCTTGTGATACTGGCAAGTAGGTTTCAGGTTTGAATTGTATGCCTTTTTGTCAGTTTGTAGGAGATTTTTTTGGAGATGTGTGTGCTGGTAAGGCACATAATATGATTTACTTTTGCCTTACTGTATCAGTTTGGTCAGGCCCAGCCCCTATCTCCCCTGTTGTTCACCACTTGTCCATGGTTGGCTCCACTGGTATGTTGTTGTATTTAGTAATTTTTCTCTGTTTATCTATTGATGTATTATGGCAGTTTCTTACCACTTCTTACTTTGTCTCTAGTTTTTCAATGTTTTAACTTTGAGGGAGAAATTTTGACTGTTTGTTGAGCGATAAGGAGTCCTACCAGTAGACTGGAGAGTTCTCGAACCAATGATCACTCCAATTGTGATTGTTTTCCCACATGAATCGTACTAGTAGTAACTTGTGTGGGCACTCACACCAGCCATATCTTTGTCCAAGAGATGTAGTCTTGCCCTTATGCTTGTTCCACACCCAGGTTTTTATCCTAGACCGTCTGCCCCCATTCCTAATCTCAGATGCAGTCCAGCCACAACTTTAGTCCAAGATGCTACCACCTGTCATCATGTTACATTTTTATTTTATTTTGTAGTGGAGGTGTAGTCTTTTAAAATGATAAGCTTAAAGCTTAGTTAGCTTTAGTTTGAATGTGTCACCATATCTAGAAAATAAATCATAATATTATTGTTGTACCTTATAAAGTTTAGAGTATCTTAGATGATCACTTATTAGTAGTTTTCATATATCATTATATCTCCTTAATTGTTTCGTTATTTAATTGATATAATGATTTGCAAACATAAAATAAAGGTTAAGGTTGCCCCACAATGTATCCCACCAATATAAATAAGAAATTTTATTTATTAGTGGTCTCTTCTATCTCTTATACCTCCTGTTTCTACGTAAATCGTCATAATTTCATCAGAGAATATTAAACAATGTGAAACTAATTTAGACTGATAAAACTATTACTAACATTGAAGTAGTTTAATGGCAGAAAAATCCTAATGTTACTTTTTCCTTTGGTGCCTCCAGGCACACCCATTGGAATCATTTGTAAAAGAACCTTGGGAAAAGCACACCACAAAAGCTAGTTTGGGAGAGTCCAAATCCTTATAAACCCGACACTACAATAACTTACACTGTGGGATTGCTGGCAAACACTGCAATGCTGACATTTCCACTGGCACTACTTATTTGAAGCTAAGAGGCGTGACAGAAGGGTCCGATACAAAATGATATGAACCTAGGGAGAACCACCACACAACAAAAGCTAGTTGTTGTAGTTGAAAATTCCAAGTTGATAGGAACCACACCACACACACAGTAGAATCCCATACTCGGCAATAGCATCCTATATTCAAGAGGAGTGCTTGAAAGACTCTTATAGGCTAAAATTTATTGGAAATTATAAAATCAGGAGGGTTACTAAATAAGTTGTGGGATCCACCAAATTTGGTAATTTCCAACAAATTTCAACCATTGAGAGGGTTCAAAAGGATGTGTTAGAGAATGTATTCCTAGCATTTCTTTGTATTTTAATGCTCACTGTATAAAATAGATAAATACGTATAAGCACAAAAGTGAAAAGTCCATATAGTATTGGACCAGAAATGACTAAAGGACCATGTATCAAGTACCAACTATTAGTTAGTTGCCTCTAGGAACAAAACACCAGCAAACACAGCTTTTGTAAATCTAATACACAGGCTCCCAGGTTCTATTTGTTAGAATTATTACCTATTGTATCATTAACCCTATGTGTAGGGTGTTGAGTGTGGGAAACTACCTACTGCCGTATCTACTATTGCATGTAATCATGCCTAGTATCTTAGAGTAGTCTTTTCATATCTTTTCATATGTACTTGCTTGCTTCATTATAAATAGAAGAGGAGGAGAGTGGGACTGTTGTCCACTACTCATATTTTAAAGTCTCAGTCTCAAGTTGGTATCAGAGCGGGTCGATCCCGCTCTGGTTTCTGTCTCATCTGGTCCGTCACCGCTGTCCGCGGTTGATCGCCGTTAGTCACCGCCGCTGTCCGCGGCTGTCTAAGTTCGGTTAACCTCGTTTCTGAACTACCCAACAGTGTCAAACAACTTCTCAACACTGTCCGCCACTGTCTGCGTCCTCCGCCGCCGTCCGCCGCCGTCCGCCGCCGTCCACCGACGCAGTTCCGTCCGGAAACCACCGGATCTGAACCGCCTCTCCGCGCGACAGCCAACCCCGCCGGTGTCGCAGGCAGCGCCGTCGCCACGCGCCTCCACGCGCGTCTTCTCTGTTCGCTGCAGCCAGGCGCGTGCCGCCCACGCGCCGCCTTCCCGTCGCCTGTTCGTCGTCGCGCCACCTCCGTCGCCGTCGCCGGAGCCTCCTCTACCCGTTTCGACCATCAAATCTCTGTTCCGGTGAAGTTCAGTAGCACCTCTTGTGGAAATCGTCCCTTTCGAATTCGAAAATCATCACTGTTTCACTGTTTTCGTCACTGTTTCACTGTTTCAGTAGCACCTCTCTGTTTTTGTTTATTCTATTGATCATATCATGGCCACTGGAGGAACTGGGAGTGCTATTTCATTCTCCGGAAGCCCCTGCATTACGTCCGAGAAACTAAATGGCCAAAATTACTTATCTTGGTCCGCTGCCGTCGAGATGTGGTTTCTCGGTCAAGGACACCACGAACACCTTGAAAAAGATGGCAGCCACGTACCCTCTGAAAAAGCTGAACAGTGGAAACAAGCGGATTTCAAACTATGTGCTCTATTGTGGCAGTCGGTGGAACCACGACTTTTGATGTCCCTACGGGCCTTCAAAACTTGCCACTCGTTTTGGAAGCGAACTCAGAATATCTATGCAAATGATATTCAACGCCTCTATGATTCGGCGAACAAGTTGGCATCTATGAAAATGACTAACCATGATATGATGTCATTCATGAATGACGCTCAAGCTGCTGTGGAAGAACTTCGAATGTTCTTGGAAGTCGACTCTCTAGATGAAATGAAGAAAAAGCTTGACAAGTACTATATGGTAATGATCCTCCGCGCTATACACCCAGACTTTAATCATATCCGAGATCAGCTTTTGACCTCTCATGAGGTTCCTTCCATGGAAACTTTGATCTCCCGCATGATACGTGTTCCAACTCTTCAAACTCCAGAAACTCTTGCTGTAATGGAACCATCTGTCATGGTTGCCACCCGAGGAAGAGGAGGTCGTGGAACTCGAGAAGGTGGACGTGGAGGTCGTGGGCGACCTCAGTGTACGTATTGTAAAAGGATGGGTCATACCCAAGAAAACTGCTACACTTTACATGGATTTCCTGCCAAAACAGCCAATGTCTCCCAGGCAGAGACTACTGACTCCAAGTTCACTGAGGACGAGTATCAAGAGTACCTACGCCTCAAATCCAACAGCTTGGCACAATCATCTCAAGCTCCAAGTACATCAACTGTTTGCATCTCTCAATCCATGGAAGGTCACAATTCATGGGTAATTGACTCTGGTGCTTCTGATCACATTTCTGGTAATACCTCCTTGTTCTCAACCATTTCATTCCAAGAAAAATCTCATTTTATAACCCTCGCAAATGGTTCTAAAACATCCTCAAAGGGAGTCGGTCAAGCCATCTTATCTCCGTCCTTAAATCTAAAATCTGTCCTTTTTGTCCCTAATTGTCCTTTCAATTTAATTTCCTTAAGTCAGTTAACCAAAACATTGAATTGCTCTGTAACCTTCGATAACAAATCTTTTGTTATACAGGAGCGTGGCTCGGGGAGACGGATTGGAGAAGGATATGAAGCGGGCGGATTATACCATTTTGGATCTCGTCCACGTGTGTCATGTGTTGCAGCCCCCAATCCTAAAATGTTACATGATCGGCTTGGTCACCCTCACCTGTCCAAGTTAAAGAAAATGTTTCCTAAACTTAGTCGTCTCCAGACTTTAGAATGTGAGTCATGTCAACTAGGAAAACATGTTAGATCTACCTTTCCTAAAAGATCTCAATCAAAGTGTACTTCTAGTTTTTCTGTCATCCATTCCGATATCTGGGGACCTAGTCGTGTCTCATCTTTTGGCTTTAGGTATTTTGTTACTTTCATTGATGAATATTCGAGATGTACTTGGGTTTATCTTATGAAAGATCGTTCTGAATTATTATCCCTCTTCACATCCTTTTTGAATGAAATCAAGAATCAATTTGGTCAAGTAATTAAAATCTTAAGAAGTGACAATGCCAAAGAGTATTTTTCGTCTGCTCTTTCTAATGTTTTGAGTTCCCATGGTATCCTGCACCAGTCTACTTGTCCTCATACGCCACAACAAAATGGTATAGCAGAAAGAAAAAATCGACACTTAGTTGAAACTGCTCGTACCCTTTTGCTTAGTGCCAACGTTCCTGTCCATCACTGGGGAGATGCCATCTTAACTGCAGGTTTTCTTATTAATCGGATGCCATCTTCCTCTCTCAATCATAAGGTCCCTTTCTCCATTCTGTTTCCAGACAATCCTCTCTTTCACACTTCTCCTAGAATTTTTGGTTGTGTATGTTTTGTTCATGACATGTCTCCCGGGTTAGACAAGCTTTCCGCTCGCTCTCTCAAATGTGTTTTCTTGGGCTATTCACGACTTCAAAAAGGGTATCGATGTTACTGTCCTGAAACCAAGAAATATTACATGTCTGCCAATGTTACATTTTTTGAACAGACCCCTTACTTCTCTCCATCTGTTCAAGACGTCCATGTCATACAGCAGGTCCTTCCTATTCCCGTGGTTGAGTACAATATTTCCAATGTCCCTGTCCCTCCAAGTCTCGACCAAAGTCCTCCTGAGCCATCATCTCCACCTATTGATTCTCTCCAACACAGGACACCGACGAATAGTCCAGTTGTTCAAGAACATGGTGAATCCCCTACTTCAGATTCTTCTCCCTCGTCTCTTGATCCCACGACTCCTGGTGAAGGTGATTCAGGTTGGCCCATTGCTCTCAGAAAAGGTACTCGTTCCTCTCGAAATCCACATCCCATTTATAATTTTCTTAGCTATCACCGATTATCGCCTTCCTATTGTTCACTTTTATCCTCAGTGTCTTCTGTTGTTATTCCCAAAAATGTGAATGAAGCACTTGATCATCCTGGATGGCGACAAGCCATGATTGCAGAGATGCAGGCTCTTGAAAGCAATCATACTTGGGAGCTCGTGCCCCTCCCTTCGGGTAAGAAGGCTGTTGGTTGTCGATGGGTGTATGCAATTAAAGTTGGCCCCGATGGTCAGGTTGATCGACTCAAAGCCCGATTGGTTGCAAAAGGGTACACTCAGGTTTATGGCCTTGACTATTGTGACACCTTCTCTCCCGTGGCCAAGATGACTACTATTCGCCTCTTCTTTGCAATGGCAGCAATTCGTCACTGGCCTCTTCATCAATTGGATATCAAAAATGCCTTCCTTCATGGTGATCTTGAGGAGGAAGTTTATATGGAGCAACCTCCTGGGTTTGTTGCTCAGGGGGAGTCTGGTATGGTATGCAAATTGCATCGATCTTTATATGGCCTCAAACAATCACCACGAGCTTGGTTTGGAAAATTCAGCTCCATTGTTCAGAAATTTGGGTTAAGACGCAGTGAGGCAGATCACTCAGTCTTTTACAAACATACCTCTCCTGGGAAATGTGTCTACCTAATAGTATATGTTGATGATATTGTTATTACAGGAAATGATACTACTGGAATATCTCAACTGAAGGAGCACTTGTGTAAACATTTTCAAACCAAGGATCTCGGAAGCCTCAAATACTTCTTGGGCATTGAAGTAGCTCAATCAAAAGATGGAGTTGTAATCTCTCAAAGGAAATATGCTCTTGATATATTACAAGAAACAGGTATGATTGACTGCAGACCAGTAGAGAGTCCTATGGACCCAAATCAGAAGTTAACAACAGAAGAAGGCGAATTATTCTCCGATCCAGAGAGATATAGGAGGCTCGTTGGAAAGTTAATTTATCTCACTATTACGAGGCCTGATCTATCTTTCGCAGTTGGAATTGTTAGCCAGTTTATGCAGACTCCATGTCTTGGACATTGGAATGCCATCATCCGTATTTTAAGGTACCTCAAGAAGGCTCCAGGACAAGGTTTGCTATATGAAGATAAAGGAAATGTTCAAATCTCTGGGTACTGTGATGCTGATTGGGCAGGCTCTCCTATTGACAGACGCTCTACTACGGGATATTGTGTCCTCCTTGGAGGAAATGTTATCTCTTGGAAAAGTAAGAAGCAAAATGTAGTGGCTCGATCCACCGCTGAAGCTGAATATCGGGCAATGGCGTCTCTCACGTGTGAACTCATATGGGTAAAGCAATTTCTTCGAGAGCTTAACTTCTGTGAAATTCAGACCATGAAGATGTATTGTGACAACCAGGCTGCTCTCCACATTGCATCAAATCCAGTGTTTCATGAGAGAACTAAACACATAGAAATTGACTGCCACTTTGTTCGAGAAAAATTGATGACCAAGGAAATTTGTACTGAGTTCGTTGGGTCAAATGACCAACTTGCAGATGTGTTGACCAAGTCATTAAGGGGACCTCGGATTGAGTTCATTTGTTCCAAGCTTGGTTCATACAATTTGTACGCTCCAGCTTGAGGGGGAGTGTTAGAATTATTACCTATTGTATCATTAACCCTATGTGTAGGGTGTTGAGTGTGGGAAACTACCTACTGCCGTATCTACTATTGCATGTAATCATGCCTAGTATCTTAGAGTAGTCTTTTCATATCTTTTCATATGTACTTGCTTGCTTCATTATAAATAGAAGAGGAGGAGAGTGGGACTGTTGTCCACTACTCATATTTTAAAGTCTCAGTCTCAAGTCTATTATAGTACCTGCGTCTCTCTTGAGCATCAATAAAATCATTGTAAACTCTCAGCATGTCCCACGCAACAGATTTCTGATGCCCACACAAAAAACAAACAGAAAGAATGTTAATATGTTAATGATATACTATAAATACAAATGAAGACTACATCATGTTTTATAAAATTGAAAACAGCATCAATATTATGACTTGAAATGGAAAAAAAAAAAAAGTGAAATATATTAACAGTAAGAATTCTGAAAATGTGCTTCAAATATGACCGTTTATGCAATCCATCACACCAAGAGAATAGAAATGGTAACAGAGTGGCACCAAATCCCCCGGGAGCCACTTGATCCCAGGATCAAATATCTGTTATGCCATTTTTCTTCACTTCAGCCTAATATCCCTCCCCCAATCATATCACAACCCTTGCATGTAAAAAATAGGATTCGGGGAATATATTCCCTAAGAGGAGTGTAAAAAATATGTATATACTTCTCTGATAGTGTATATCTATAGGTTCTATTGTGAGTAGTATGTACAAGCAAGTAGTTTAGAGCTACTCCTTTGTTAGATATAACAGCTGCTGAGTTACTTGCAACAGCTGTCAGTCTGTTAGACCAGAGCTCTACCCATGTACCTTTCTGTAAACACAAATCCACGGCAATGAAATCATTGGGATTATTCTCTTCCTAAATTCTATAATCTTCTACGTTGTTTACTCACTAGAATCTCTACCCATGTACCTTTCTGTAAACACAAATCCACGGCAATGAAATCATTGAGATTATTCTCTTCCTAAATTCTATAATCTTCTACGTTGTTTACTCACTAGAATTTTTTAGCACAGGTAGAGGTCCTCCTAGTGCATACATTGTTGCTGAATTGAGAATTTCCAGCCTGAACAGCCCTCAACTATGATAAAAATGATAACTAATAGCTACAATGACAATTTAATATCAATTAAAGGATCTCTAAATGAGAATTTTCCATCCTATTTTAAAGAGAAGAGATGCAAATTAATAACTGCTTCTAGTTTTGTCTACTGTGTTCTTAGGATATTCACGCCTAACTAACTCCCTTAAAAAGTACAAGAAAGAAACACCAAATATATATTTTCTAACAAAAGTTACAAGTATACCTGCCATCCTTGGTCCAGAAATAATTTTTCCTTCGCATGTAAAGTTGGTGTATCATAAATACCTAACAGATCACAACCCCGAGACTGATGCAAAACAGGAAACACAAGTTATATTATAATTTTATACACATCAAAGATATATTCTATTTTATAACTACAGTTTCCTACACATCAAAGATATTTTTAATTAATAGTTATAGTTTAATACACATCAAAGGTATTTGTAATTAATAATCAAAAGTATAATCTCAACACAAGATCACAAAAAAACAATCTTAAATGGGCAAATAACAAAAAATCCTAAATGAGGAATAAAATACAGAAACAAAATTTTAAATGTATTTAAACCTAGCAAGCTATCAAATTCAACACAAGTTTTTACTTAATCAGAAATGATGTCCATAAACGAAGACCTGTCGTGGTCCATAGGAAAATTTAGGGAAAACATAGGAAAGAAATTAATAATAGGAAGATTTCAGAAAGAAAAGTAAACAGAATAAATGTGATAAGAAATTAGGAGAATATGAACTGTGAAGTGGGAATGAAGAACACAACACATGGAGCTGAGGGGAGAGTACTGATTAGGAACATGTAATCTGTGATTTGTGGACAGAAACAAAGGATTAGAGATCAAGTTGTGATGCCTGAATAGACAGGAAGAGCAGAGACCTGCACTAGGTCACTAGGCAGCAACTAAAGCAGATTTTACATAGAAACATTAGCCACTGTATTTTGTATCAAAGCAGAAACCCTATAGTGTTTCAGATGAAAAAAAATCAATAACTACCCCAAGATATTGTTGTTATTACCCCTACACAGGATAGCACATGATTTACCAAGATAGTTATCATCCTCAGTCAAAGGAGACAGTCAGGACAAAAAATGTGACGTGATTAAAAGTATGCATTGGCCTGAGACAGGACACTCCGATGTTATTGTGCAATTGCTTATCCTGTTTTGGGTAAGACAACTAAGCCTCAAACCAGGTTCAAAGGCCATCCCTACTCACAAATACTCTTTAATAGTTGAATCTCAAACATTGCAGACAAAGCTCATCCCTCCATGACTCCAGCATGGGATTTTTAATTCTCCAATAAATTAAAAATTTTACAAAAACGGGTAAATTTTGAAATAAATTACAGGCTATGGGTAAATTGTGTTTTGTAACATGACTCCTGTAATTGTGTTTTAAAATTATACAATTTAACCAAGCTCGAAAATTATTTCAAATCTACCTATACTCTGCAATTTATTACAAATCTATCCATTTCAGTAATATTTTCAGACAAAAAAAACAGCACTAAAATTGTAAAAACGACACTCCAGCTTGCTACCACTAACTGCACCCTTATAACTGCAAAAGCAGCACAACAGCAATTAGAGGGGAAAAAGGTGATAAGTACATGTGTACTGTTAGATAGAGAAAAGAATTCCACTTCTGGGATGAGACATATGCAGGTAAACTAAAATTAATCAATGTTAATGTAACGTCTTACTATTTTCTATTAATTAATTATTATATTTGTGTTTGATAAATAAAAATATAATAATTAATTAATAGAAATAGTAGGATGTTAGAATTAACATGAAAAGCATGGTATAGAACAAAACTTTCAAATCCATACCTCCAAATTTCTTATCATCTGCTGCCCAAAAGCATCATCAGGGAGGATCTGTTGAACGTGTGCAAAAAAGATCCTACTTCATTCCCATGAAAGTAGTAGTCATAATAGAATATGGAAATTATGAAGGCTGTTACCTGCTCATAAAGAAAAAATATTGCTGTAGAAAACGTTTGAGAAGCCCAACCAACAATTCTACGACTAGAATCTGGATCCAAGTAGATCAGAACACATTCTGAAATTATAAAAGTTGGCAGACTGATAACAATAACAGAATGAATCAATTTATCATTCACTGGTCATGAAAATGAGTATTAACAAAATTACAACTAAACTAAAATACACACGTACACATAAGAATGCAAATTAGGGAAAAAAAGCCAACAAATCACTAAATTAGTATCAAATCCCAGGCATAAAAAAGGGCACCTACCTTTATATTACAAGTTAGAAGAATAAAACTACAGAAAGAAGTGAAAATTAAGAACTTTTACGGCTGAACTTGGTTCATTCTGGTCTTTTTCCATTTTCTCAAATAGATAATTGTAAGATGTGTGAAGGGACACAGCATTGCTTTCCAATTATAAAACTCAGAAGCATAATCTTCAGAGTCATTTTCAATTTTAAAATTTTAGATCACATATGCCCTTTGTATTTATATTTATCACTTCCCCCATAGATGCTGACCACCACTACTAACAAATTTTAGTTGATATCAATGGCAAAGGCATTGAGAAATGTCACAAAGGTGTATGATAAGCTACGATATTCCTTTCCAATTATTAAATTCAGATGCATTGTCTTTTATAAAAATAACGAGACATTCGATAGAGAAGAAAAAGAAAGTAACTGGACATTTTATCAGCAATACGCACTCTCCATAACCCTTTTTATTTAAAATTTTCAGATTCTAAGAACTTTTTTCTCATTTTCAAAGAAGGGGCTGATGCCTTAAAACAAATTATAAATTAGGTTTAATTACTCTTTTGATCTTTGTTTTCATCCAAAATGTCAAGTTGATCCTCCAAATTTTTTTTAGTCTCAATTTGGTCCCGAATTTTGAAAAAATTGAAGCAATTTTGTCATTTTCGTAAAATTTCTTAAAGCGAATCCAAGATTTTTCATCAGAATTGATACTAGAATTATGTTAATTACACCAACAAAGCAAATCATTCTTATTAAGAGCTTCAATTTTGATAAAAAATTCTTGACCCGTCTCAAGAAATTTAGCGAAAATGACCAAATTGCATCAATTTTTCAAAAATTGGAATCAAATTGAGACTAAAATATACTGGATTACCAACTTGACATTTTTGAACGAAAACAAGGACAAAAACAGTAATTAAACATTATAAATTATATTGAAATACTAACAGAATCTCATATCTGTACAGACAGAGGCAGAGACGGAGCTGATTCCCAATGCATACCTTGGATCCATAGCAGCAACAGATATAATATCATTTAATTGTTTTGCATCACGCAAATCTGCAGGGACTAGTTTATATTGAGCACTGACCACTTCTCCTTTCTCTAGCAGGGAATGAGATATACATGCATCAGATCCAATTAGAAGTAATCATGAAGTTTAACTGGTATTGATATTACCAAAAATCAAAATGAAAAAACTATGTTGATTATATCCTCAAACTTGATGAGGCAGTTCTTAGATGTTTCTACTTTGTAGTTCTAAGATTAAGTTTGGTGGCCGAATCAAAGTTCCTCGACCTTCTGAGTTGGAACTTTTAGTTCATACATGAATACTTTGTTTATTACAATTTTAACATAGAGAGTTGAAGGGCCGTAGACTTTATTATTTTCTTAATTTTTATATAATTTAATCTGACAGATTACTTTATGGGTCTAGTCTCTAGATTCCAACTCCAGCTCTTCTTGCGGAAAATTCACTTAGGCATTTTCAATTATAATGAACAAGCATTAAATAAAAAGCTTTTAGAATTTAAAATGTTTCATTCCCTCTTTAAGAAACTAAACTATCCCTATCACCAACACTCTTAGTATCATATTATGCATTTTCCTTTCCTTTGTTTGTTTAAAGAACTCGTGAGTGGAAATGGTTACATACAAGAATAGAGAGATTAAATATCTAGGGTTTGAAAACTTTAAAGGGTGTGAATCTTAAACCTCTTAATTTATATTGCCACTTCAGCACAAGGTGCTACCACAAAAGAAAAGGACATAACCACAATAAGAGAATAAAAATATCAAAGATGTTCCTTCCATATAAATTATCATATTTAGCTTAGCTTACCTCTTGATATGGTTGCTGTTTCACCAAGTTTATTCCTCAATTGACTGTTAGTCTCGATAAGAGCTGCCTTTTTACTAGTTACCTTGATTACAAATACAATAGTGACAGTTAAAAACTTACAAATTAAAAAATATATAAATCACTCTCTCTTCATTTTACAATTAGATATAAATTTAGTCAGAACAGACAATATACATTCTCGAGTTTTTAGACAAAATACATGTGAACAATCCCACTCAAAACCCAAAATTATCTAGAAATATGCGTTGCAATGAAACTAAAAATTTGAAAGGTATTCAAGTTTCTACCTCCTTAAAATCCACTTCGACATACAAATCTGGTGCTTTCCCCTCGTCCTGCCATGAAACAATTTTTAAGTTATGACATGACTGTAGATTAGAACAACACTAGTTTAGAGAAGCTAAGCAAACAGGTTGCTAGGAAAAAATGGAATTAATGATAATGAGTAACAAACTACATCGTTTCACAATTTCCCTCCACAACCTGAGTTACATGGAGGCTACAGTAAAACAGCTTAAGCATCCAATGAAGTTGTATACAACTAAATTTGTGTCCTGGATGTGCGTGGGTGAAAGAAGAAAACATTCTTCTTCACTACCGCACAACAATAACTCTATAATCTAAACAACAATGTTATTAAAATAAAGGAAAGACAGAAGCTTTAAGATACTTATACAAAGTAGAAATAAATATTTTTTGCACACATACTACTATATCATAATTGAAATAAGCATAGACTAAAAACTAGGTGAAGCATGGGATCATTCTACGATATGTGCAGCACTTCAGCAACCCTGACCAAAACATTTTTGCAGCCATCACAACAAAACTAGAAAAAACAGAGAGCATGAAAAGAAACAGAAGGAAAAGAATGAGATGGACATGGAGAATTCACTAGGCCTGGATAGACTATAGAATATTGCACATATTCTTGTATTAGAATATTCCACCACTCAATAATTCAAATTAAAATTATATGGAAAAGACAAGTCCAAAGGCCTTCAAAATTTGTTGACAGGTAATTAGTGATTTAACTACTTATTCATCAATGCACGTACTTTTCATCATTCATCGGCTATTTATTTTTTCTCTAAATACACTGGTATAACTAACCTACAAAGTCCTGAAAGAAAAATACATTCCACATAAAAGAGAACAATAAATAATATTCAGCCAAAACAAATATGTGCATGAGACTTAAGATTAGAAATAATTCATTCTCACAACAACTATGTCTTGTGTAAGTAGAGCGCAACACCCAGTCTTATATATTGAGATTGCAAAGGCAGAAGGTAGCTATTATAAGCACTTGGGGAACCCACACTTAAAAGCTAGCAACTTAGCGCAAGAGCACCAACAAGAATATAAATCTAAAAGTGTTTTCACATCCTTTAAAACAAAAAATAAACAAAATTCGCCAATATTTAAATGCAAAAGCATTGGATCAATAATAGTTCACTCGAAACCATCATTTAACCAACAAGGCACCAAAAGGATAGGTAAAAGTCAGAACCAGATTAACTTTTAAGCACAACATGCACAGTACAAAACACAAGGAAAGCCAGGCACCTGCAACTGAAAATATGTTGTATCAAAGCCTGCTCCAAGTGATAAAATCTGCTTCTTTATTGGGGCATCTCCATCTGTCTTCTTCTCAACGTCAAGAAACTGATAGAGCAGTTTCCTAATAGCAGCCCAACGAGCAAAGTAACCTTCATACTCAAACAATTCAAATGAATTAATAAACTAATAGCTAGAAGGACAGGTATTTACACAAGTAAATTACTTAAAGAAGCTAAATCCTACCACGGTTAATAATAGGAGATCTCCTCACGGGCCTTCTCACAAATAAATGAACATAATCATCTTTCATGTAGCCCTTTTTTACGCATGACCTGCATCCAGTTTGTAGTGAGCAAATATTCACTACATAATAATAACAACTATAAATCATCTGAACTTAGATGACAACTCAGAATACAAGATGAAATTTATGACTAAAAGTGAGTGAGAATAATACCAACATTATTGGAACCAATGTTACATGATTTGTTATAATGTTTGTGATGTGGGACCGGACTTTTTACAGTACAGGGAAAGGATGGATAGATCTAATCATATTGCTATTATGGATCAAAGTCCACTTAAATTTAGCCCCCTTTTTCAATTTTGGAACCCATAGTACATATATTTTCAATTGTTTTTCTATAATACGTTTTTAAAAATAAATTACTGACTTCTTATATACATAGTTTCAAACTCTACAGTTTCTTCCCCGGTCTGAACGGGCCAGAAAATCTCAATATTAAACTTTCAAGCCTAAAATATTTATACAACAATAAATAGATAATACCGTAGATAACCATAATATTATATTATTTAAAATTAAACCAAGCTGTTATCAATAAGAATTCAAATGGTCTGGCATGATAGCATTTGAAAGTAAAATAAACAGAGAGAATATGTGTTTCATTGTGTTTGTTTCATAATATAAGACTTCAGACTCACTACATTATAAGTAATTTATCCATCAAGTGTATCATCAAAACCATGTCATGAATATATAACATCGTTACATGCAATACATTGTTCTATTTCATCAAAAACACAACGTGGTTCCCATGAACATAGAGAATTCCAATACTGAGACAAAATTTGCTTTCATTAGTACTTATGCCATAGGGACCTTGTAACTTAACCCCTGCAATATTCATTTTTCAAGGTGCAAATGCAATTTTTCTGTTGCATCACCCTTTGACAAGGCATCTTTGAGAGAAAGCTCCAAAGAAGGTAAAACTAAGGTAGATCAGTATACATTAAAATTCTATAAAGAGTAAATAACCTAAAAAGACAAACTCGTCAATTACAAGAATGAAGCAATTCTCATACACAACACAAAAAATGAAATATCTCATTTTCTTTAGCAAGCCACTTAAGATGGCTTGCGGATTCATACATAGGACAGAGTCTTAAAGAAAGGAGTATATAACTTCTAACCACTATCTAACTATTGCCTATGTTGCATGTAAAAACAAACATTGCAGTTTCTGGATCGACCCAGGCACTGTTTGGATAAATTCACCCTGAGCGCATCAAACACTGCAGCTTCTAGATATAGACTCTGTTTGGACAAATTGTACATAAGCACATGTAGGAGAAGAAAATAAGACAGCAAAATGTAATGAGATACCCTCATGAGCTATATCAACCTGTACACTTAACTTCTGTTGAAGTTCTCTCGGCAACTTCTCCAAAAAATTGCGGTGAAGAAGTTTATTTAGCATGTAAAGGAAGCTCAATTCATGTTTTTTTCTTACTTTCTTCACCTATGTGTAGTGTTTACGGAAAGTTTATCCAAACACAACCCTACTCCTAATCTACTAAAATGGGGAACAAAAAAAAAAGGTATTGTAATAAAAAGCAAACACATGAAACAACAACTAAAGAATGCTATTCCCTAATCCCTAAAATGTTACAGAATGAAAATCCCAAATAGTAAATCAATGGACTAAAGAGGCTAAAAAGAAATCATAGTTCATTTGGGAAGAACAACAATTACATGACCCGAAATGCAATGCAAGCAAAAAAGTCCAATTCCTAATTATTAATTGAGGAGGTGCCCTTACAATTTACTGGCGGAGGCGTCGTCGTTGGTGGCTTGCACCGCCGCATTGTTGCGTGAATCGACCACCGCGTCTGTCATAGTTCTTTGACAAAGGTCCAATCTCTGTTTAGGTTACGCCTGAAAATGAGAAAACAGAAAGTGATAGAAAAATAAACAAATATTAATTATGACTTAATGCCTTTTTTATTCTTTGAATTTTTTTACTATTTTTTATCCTTGATTAAAAACATGATATGTTCCTTTATAAGAAGTTTTTTTTTTTAAGTGGTTTATTCAATTGATCAATAAAATGAGTCGAATTATATAATATTTTCGAGATAAAGACAAAGCAATAGTATTATTGAAAAAATACTGATAAAAAATACAGTAATTTATTCGGAACAAAAATATATGTTAGTATGTAGCATAAAAAATACATATTATATTTTTATCTATTTTTATTCCTTTCTCCAATTTTTTCTCTTTATTTTAATACGTCCGATCCCATCAAACGTATAATTTATTTTCGTTCAGCCTATTTGCGCTTTTTATATTAAACAAAAAATTAGATTTTAATAACTATTAAATAAAAATAAGTTTTTGTTGTTGACAAATTTTGAATTTTCATTTTGCTCCTCAATATAGAAAATTATCATTTTCGTCTCTATAAAAAAAATTATTTACGTTTTGTAATTTACTTTATCCTCTTTAATTGAGCATGAATGACTCGGCATTATAAAAAAAAAGTTTTGGGTTCTCAATATTTTTTTAATCTTTTGCAACAGGTTGAAAGAAAACTTATAGAATTATGTTTTAGAACTTTTGAAATTTTCGCATAATATCATATCGTAATGTATGGTTAGAAAATCGTTTTTCTTGATAAATACATTATTAAGTGATTTTGATAAGAGATTACATCAGGTTATAAAAGTAAGGCACAACTTAAAAGTTTGATGGATTATCTAAAATGTTTTTCAAAATTTGGTTTTACAAAACTCTACTTAGATAAAGAAATAACATGCAATCATGTAAAAGCCGGAAAAGATTTATGTTATATTTTTATATATATTCATCTATTACACAAATATTGCTTCCAATTCTCGATTAATTGATTGAGTTTCATTAAAAAAGTTAGTGTCGCAAAATACAAATAAGTATTTACACCACAACCACTATTAGTTATTCACAAATTATTATATAGAACATTGTCACTCATGCGCAAGACACAATATTTTTTGTAAATCAGTCACTTTTCATTAAGATGAGTATTATTTAAAATGCAATCCCACTTAACTAGAAACAAAATATTCTTTAAAATTAAATACCTCTTAAAAAAATTGAGTACTATTTGGAATGCAACCACTCTTAACAAAAAAATGAGTATTATTTGGACCGCAATCACTATTGGTTAAAAATAAAAAAGGTTTACAATAAATGTGATACAAAAGATCACATATTCACTCACTAGAAGGAGGGGTGACATCTTATAATGTATACAAAAGTTATCATTCGTCTAGCTCACAACTACAAGACTTGCATTGTCATCTTCCATCCCCCTTTTTTAATTTTTTTATAAATATAGCTACAGAAGAAAAGAGTTGTCGTGAAGGGCATCATATGTTATTCTTTCTTCTTACGTATGCTTTGAGGCTTAAAGACATGTTAACTACTTTTGACTTAGCATTGAATTAGTGTCGGTTCTTTGACAACACTTTTAGAGAGACAAAGCATCATAGACCAAAACAAGTGACTTTTCTCTTATTTTTTAGCAAAGCACGTGATCTAACACAGTTGGTTAATTGTGCAATGCTAACATCTTACCTTTTCAAGATAAGTTGTTTACAGGAAGCAACTTTTAGCAAGACTTTCAAGATTTTTTTTATGATAACAAGGTATTGCAAGATTTTCTTGAGAGAATGAAGTAACATATATTTCCTACATGCGAAAAACAAACATTTAGACTTTATAAAGTGTTTCAAGCTTACATTTGTCAATCATTTATTCAACCAATAGCATATTTGATTAAGTATACTAGCTTGAGTTTGTTCAAGCAAAAGTTCATGAAACGATACATATGTGCAATACTTATGTCTATCAAACAAAACATATGATATGTTTTACTAGTTTAAGTTACTATTTAAATGTGTTGCATTATCATCCTTAAATGTTATGTCATATAATTATGACACTTGTTTCACTTACATTGTCTATATAGGCTATTAAGTTATTTTAATATGAGATGAATTCATTTTTAGTGAGATATAATAAAAATTATTAATATATTTATGTATTCAAAGTTTGTCATAATAGGTGTCGATGGATAAGTGTATGATTTTAAAGTAAAACGAATATCAATAATTTGTGAGTTAATAGTTAACAAGAACAAAAAGCATATGCTTTGAAAGTATAGATTAAATATAAAGTTATATAGTATTATAAATGAGATATGCAAATGTTATGAATAGTCTAAAACAAATAATGAAAAGTTGATAGATGTTATCCCTAACTCTTTAAAGATAGATTTGTAGGAGCCACCCTAACTTATATTGGATGCATATGGATCAAAATGGGACCAAAAGGTAAGAGTATTTTCCTATGACTAATTCGTGGATTAGGTACTAATTAGGGAATTTCTATGATCAATTTGAGCACTATGTATTTCGTGTACAATTTTCTAGTAGGTATTAGTTTCATATTTTCACATTCAATATAATATTTTAAAAGTGTTTGAATTTGCTTGCCGACAAATTTAATTAGGAAAGAAAGAAAAATTATTGATCTATTTTTATTCATGGTCTTATATTAATCTTTGTGTAATTATAATTGATATTTATATATTGGTTTATTTATTTTTTATTGATATACACGTATATTTAGCTTGGAAAATAGTTAATTCACCTTTTGATATACATGAATGTATATAGATATATTTTATTTCAGTAGTTTTGCAACCCCTTTGTTTGAGTATATATATGTGTGTGATAATTTATGTTTGTTATGATAATGTTTCATACACATACGATTTACATAATTTATGTGATGAGTTGTTGTCTAAGGGTAATTTTGCATTAAAATATCCTCCTTATTAGTTATTTGTTATTATTTTTTGTAAGGAATTATGGAGTTTTTAATATTTTTTGTGATTGAAGCAACTCAATTGAAGAAGGATATATCAATTTGTTACTAGATCTCACCAAAATGATATTTGACATTGCTTTATTCATATGTCCATTTCTTTGGTTGATGTTCTTTCCACACAAATCCACAAATTTATTGATTTTTTCTTTTGTTTTAATAAATTCGTCTAGATGAGTTTTTTTTTTTTGTTACAAAAACTTCTGAAAGAATTTGACATTTTCATAAACTAGAATTATATCATGCATAAGTTAAAAATAAAAATAAGAATATAGAAAAACCAAGAAACTTTCTACCTGTGCACTAGTTAATTTTGATTTATTAGAAAAGTTAATTTTTTTCATAAATCAATTTTATTTTCTTAAGATATTGCTTGTGTGTAAGTTACTATTTTCTCAATTATTATTTTATATTTTAGATAATTTATTAGGTTTAATTGATCTTTTCATCTTAAATTTTTGTCAAATCATTCAATATGGTTCTCAATTTTATTTTATTTGAATGTTGTTTTCATTTTTGTTAATATCACTTAATGTTGTTAATTTCGTTAAATTGTTGACATATTTTTAAGAGTGAATTTGACGAAAAGTTTTGAGAAAAGATAATTACATTGATTTGGAGAGATTTAAAGTTAAGATTTGTGTTATTTATTTGAAAGGATTTGAAAATGAGAACGAATCAATTTAAAGATAAAAAAGTTATGAAATATTTAATGGATGTGATAGAATAACAAAAATATTTTAATAAATTAATATACAAAATTACTATTATACCTTATAATTAAAATTATTATTATTATTATTATTATTATTATTATTATTATTATTATTATTATTATTATTAAATCCATCATTGACCTCTTCTCTCATACATGCTCGACATCTCCCTCAAATCAATTGAAACAAACACCATCATTATTAGCTTATCCATTTGCTCTAACAATAAATTTCTTGAAGTGAAGAAAACATTAAAGAGTCACAATATCATAATAAAAATAAAAATGGTACATAATATTATATATATATATATATATATATATATATATATATATATATATATTCAAAATAACTTATATGATTATATATCATTTTTATTGTCATATTGTCACTTTTAGGACGTGTTAACACTACTCTAATATAAAAAACTATATTGAACTTTCTAATAAAAATAAGAACTACATTAAAACATAACAAAATTAAGAAATACTAAAATATTTCAATAAAAATTGTGATAAAAAACTACTAAACCCATTTATTACGCACGCATAAATTATTAATTAAATTTTATTTATGTACAAATGGAAAAGAAAATATTTATTATTATAATAAGTACAATATTATATATTATTATCTTCAAATTTAATTTAAACTAAACAAAAAGTACCCCTTTATAAAAATCAAGTGAAACTTTGATCACATCTCTCCTTATTTTTTCAATTAGTTATTATTTAACTTAATAAAAAATAATTCAATCTCGTCCAAAATAACTGTATTAATTTCATTATTTACCAACTATTTATTTATTTAGCTTCATAACTAAAAAATATTTCTGTTTAATCGAAATTAATAATATTAATTTAATTCTGTTTAATCGAAATTAATAATATTAATTTAATTTTACCTGTTATATAAGAGCCTGCTATGTCACAGGAACATAGTAGTTTCTCTTGGGAGACGCATCACTCATCACCAGGTTGGGACTAAGGTCTCTCTCACTTTCCGAAAAACTCTAATTTACAAAAATCTTATAATCCTCGAATCCTCAGTCGAAACCCTAATCCCGAAACATTCGATTTTTCCCTCAATTCAATCGTTTTTTCCCTTTCGAAAAAACCCTAGTTTGTTCCTCGCTCTTAGAGATGGACATCGAGCAGAGGCAATCGGAGCTCATCGATCACTTCGTCAAGCGAGCTTCCGCAGTCTCCGACGCCGCTGCACTCGCCTCCGTCCTCGTCGAAGCCACTTCTCACCCTTCGCTATTCGCCTTTTCCGAGATTCTCGCTCTTCCCAATGTTCTTCAGGTCCCTGCTGTCTCACTCTCTGTTTTTCTTCTCGTTTTCCACAATTTTGTTGTTGGTTTTGTTTCGTAAGTATTTTATTCACGAGTTGTATTGTTTACTATCCAAAGTGACTGTTTATTGTACAGGGACATGGAAAAGTATTGATTCCTTCATAATTATCTTTTTTTAAATTTTGCTCTGCCATTTTCCTTTCCTGTGATTATTTTTGGGTGCTGTGAAATTTTCATGTTCGGGGTAGACTTTTTTGAATTAATTATATATATACTGTCCATGTCTTATTTGTTAAAACGCATTTGGCTGCGAGATGAATCTATTAGAGTTTTTGGGTACTGTATTAATGTTAATGTTTGTGGATGCCATTTCAATTTTTTTGATTATATATTGTTAATGTTTCATTTTGTCAAAACGCATTCGGTTGTGAAATGAAATTGGGGGAATATGAAAGATTGTGCTGAGTAACATGGATACTATGCTTTTGCTGATTTGTTTTTCTGTAATAGTTCCAATATGTCTGCTCAATTTTTTTACCTGTGATTTGGTGCAGCTTGAAGCAACCGAGAATTCTGCTTTCCTTGATATGCTTCGGTTGTTTGCACACGGAACGTGGAGTGATTACAAGAGTAAGCCTATGGATTCGCCTTTCTGTTATTTTTTAAGTTTTCTCACTTCACTCTTTTCTGATGGGTATTTTCCTCGTTTATTGTTATGAAATGAAAGTTGTAATCTCTGTTAGAATGTCACGATCGAAGAGGATGTACTTACATAATGCTTTAGTTAAGTACTAATTAAGCCTGCTCCCTTGATTTCCCAATCAATTATTATCATTCTTAATTTCCTTTTAAGCCATGCCCCTTTCACTTTATAGAAGCTAAATCTGATGCCTTTAGGTATTAAATTGCGGTTGTGGTTGTTCTTTCATTGTGATTGTTGATATTGTGGATTAATGTGGCTGCGATTACTATTTTGGTGATCCCATAAAACCGATATTGTTTCTGAAATCATGACCGCTTACTGTTCTTTTTTAATCCTCGACATTCTTAAAGTATCTCATGCTATTTCATTGTAAAGGAATTTATGTACATGTGAACTATTGCTAAAATAGGTATTAAATGTAGGTATTTAGCAGTTGCATTAGAAGATTGCTATATGCTGTATTTGCTGTTTCCTTATTAGCATTAATTATCTAGATACTCCTGATCTAATTTTCGTATATAAATAACAAAGATCAGCTAAGAGATAATCAATCTCTTAAGCTCTTTTTCTCGTCTGTTCAGTCTTTTTTCTTGTAAAAGGTATGGAAGCCTGGTTAATGACATATTTTGCAATTTATGATTGATAACAATTAGATCATGCTAATGTTGAGCTCCACTAATTGTGATATATGAAACTTTTCACGTTGGTTGCCGATTTAAAATATCATTTGGGAAGTTTGTAAATATATCCTTATTTTATGATTTTGTATCTTTGCGTTTGCTAGTATGTCTATGTAAATAGAAATAAAATATGTGTATTAAAAGGTTTACATGGCTTGCAGGTAATGCTGACCGTCTACCACAATTGATACCTGATCAGATCCTCAAGCTTAAGCAACTTACAGTTCTTACGCTAGCTGAAACACACAAGGTACCTATTGATAACACAAAGTTATTGGTTATCTTGTTTTGCAGTTTTTGCTTGACTTGTTTATCGAGGGTTGTTAACTGATCCATTTAAATCTCATAGTCACTAGCAACTGGCCTATGCCAGTGTAGATAACTTGCATATTTATTTATTATTTTTCGAACTAGTTTTGTTATATGTGGAAGTGGATTTCTATTGCATAGGTTTTTCTCAGTTACTTGTTTTAGCTTGGGTCTTCGGTTGAAAGATGAAATCTCTTGGCTAAAAGAGTGGTTCAAAGACCTGAATTGAGATGGCTATATTCTGCTGCTAGTCTTGACGTTTATATTATGCTTTCTCATTGTTAAATATTGATAGTTTTATTTAGAAAGAGGAGGTAGCCATGTTGGTTTGGGATAACATTATGTATTTTTACTTTGTTATGTTCCACCCATGGTTGTTTCACGAAATCTTCAATATGTGGAGACATTGGGCAGACCTGCAGGATTCTTTACTCTCCTTTGTTTTTTTGGGCTTGCTTTGCACGCACCCTCTATGTTCCTTCATTCATTTTTTTGATGATTTTTGTTAAGGGAAATATTCTCATGAGAGTTGAACATCAGTTTAAGGTGTCCTGAATTTTTCATAGATTGCTTGTGGTACCATCTTATTTTTAATTTATGTATTGTATATGTCATTTACCAACATCCTGTGTTTTTTACCCAGTAATTATTGTAGTACTTGGTAAGTTTGCTTTGGAATCCATCATACTCGAATTCATATATTTTATTTGTTTAACTACTAGCCAGCCCTTTCTTAGTCAGTTGTGTTAGCATTGTGCATCTACTTTTGATTTGATACAGTTTGCAACTCTTGCACCTTTATGGTCTCTATTGGTGTATTACGTGGTTATATTGTTTATGATCTCTATTGGTGTTTTGCCCACTGTTGTTTAAAGGTTCAACTCCTTGAATTTTATGTAGAGGATAGTTTCATCTAATTTATCAATTTAAATATAGATTATACTTTCATTGAACTAAGTGCTGGATTAACACCCAAAAATTTCTTTCTCCATTTTTCCTGTTTCTCGTGTCCTTGTCTTCAAATCAGCTCTTACAAAATTAATTGTTTTTCAGGTATTACCCTATGACCAATTGATGCAGGAGTTAGATGTGACAAATGTTCGTGAACTTGAAGATTTTCTAATTAATGAATGCATGTATGCGGTAGGCATCGTTCCCTACCAGAGAGTATTTATTTATGCTTTCCTGCTATCCACACAATCGTTATTACCACTATGATTATTCTTGCAATATAAGACCTTGATAGAACAGTAGGAAGAGGCGAGCAATAACATTAAAATGTTCTTTCATGATTTCATTTAGATATATAATCTTCCTTTGTGGTATTGATAAAATGTCTTGTAAATAATAAATTGTTAGAGATACATTTTTGTTACTTTAGGGATCTTGGCATCTATCTTATTTTTTGTCTACCAACTTTTTGCTATTATCCGTTTATTTTATTTTTATCTTGTCTTTTTCTACAATGTTGGATATAATTATGTTAATAAATTGGTTGCCTGAAACGATATTTGATGAATGACAGACATGATTTCTAATTTTGTTGCTCTCATCAGGGAATAGTCCGTGGAAAGTTGGATCAATTGCGACGATGCTTTGAGGTCCTAGCTCATCTTCATATCATCTGTTATTGTATTTAATTGTATTTTGATCCATTTCTTTTTTTCCATTTAATGAGTATTAGAAGTTTACCTGATTTAAGTGTGATTTCAGGTCCAATTTGCAGCAGGAAGGGACTTGAGGCCTGATCAACTTGGGAATATGATCCAGACTCTCTCTAACTGGTAATCTCTCTTTTTCAAGCGGGAGCCTAAGTAATTTGTAATCATGTGGATGCTATTTATTAAGTCAATTACTAATTCTTGGAAAAATCATGTGAAATTTTAAATTTCTATGTTTGATATTAAGCTTATTTGTGATGCTAGATGACTTTAATATCAATAGAACTTGATTCAATACTTAAAGCTTTGAATTTTTGGACTATGATCACTTTATAAAAATATCCAAGTTTGTTTAGCATCCAATCTTTAGTTGAATGTTGGTTTAAAGTTCCTATTGTCTACTTGTCACTAATTTTATTTTGTATTTTATATACATTTTTTGATACTGAAATTTGTGTTTGAATATTCTATTTCTTGTTTCTTTGCTTCAGAATATCTCAATTTGGTATTTTATATACAGTGCTAATTTTTGGGATGTAATGTGTGGTGTTTATCTTTGAAATACTAAAATTAATTATGAATGGGAAACATAGGTTGACTACCTCAGAAAGTCTGCTTGTTTCAATCCAAGAGAAGATCAAATGGGCAGATGCTATGAGTGAAATTGACAAGAAGCACAGGAAGGATGTGGAGGAGAAGGTGGAAGAAGTAAAGAAGTCTATTTTCAAGGTGGGTTGGATTTATTTTTATGCCTTTTAACATTTTTACAGATGAGAAAATGTCTGAGAAAATTATTTGCATATAATTTCATTCTTGTATCGAATGTGTTGAAAAATTCTTTTATCCTTGTATTATATGTTAAACTCTTGGAAGGAGAGGAAACTGTTTTTAAGACAGTATGGATGTTTTATTTATATTGAGAAAAAAAATAATTAATACAATAAATAGAGGAGATTTAATACCCTTCTAATAACTAAGATATGACATAGGAATGAACAAATAGAAATGTTTCTAATAATGCACATATACTTTAGATATTCTTGATTATATAGAATCAGTTCCTTATTTGTATAATTGTAATAGTGTATCTGTGTGTTATGAATTGGTGTTTGATTATTCACTGATATATAATGCAAGCTGGAATTCCATTCCCGACGCTATTTTCTAAATTGACAACACTACTCTACCCGAGGTTATTATGACAGAGGGAAGCAAAAGTTTTAGTCAATAAAATAATTCCCATTTATATGTATTCATGACTAAAACTTTGAGGGGCCATTGTGTTGCACAAACAGAATTCATTATTCTTTAATAATCAAGCTACGACGTTGGTTGGGGTTAGCTATGGATCACACACAACCATGGCTTCCTGTCCAGTATTGAATTCTAATATAGACCTTTCACCTCTAAATCTCTGAGGTTTGGCTGATAACTTTCCTCGTATCCTTTATCTCTATTTTTTTACCATCCTCAGCTCTCGTGGTTACACTGTTTATTTTATGCTTGCATAGGTTTTCTTCATACATGCCTAAATTACTTATGATGAAACCTCACTATTTTATCTTGTATCTAATAATAGTTGTATTTCTAATCTTCCTATTAAACACCTCACATTGACCAGAGATATGATTAAAGTATATAGTAAATAAGTGAGTCAAACTTCGCTTTACATGCTGATTTTGTGGGGTTAAGTTTCAATAAATATGCTTTCTAGAACGGTAGGAGAGTGGTACCATCCTCTGTGACCTGTTTTTCCAATAATCCTATCAACACTTCCATAACTGATTATCCATTAATCTTTTCATCAAAACAACATTTTATGGGTTTACCATGTATAGCTGCTGCTGTGTGCTGCATTGATCTTATGTTTGGGTTTGGAGTTGTATTAGCTAATGTAGAAGTATCTGCCTTAATTATATACATAATTGCCTGCTGTTCTTTATGGTTGGAATATATTGGTCGACGTGTCTTACTTACTTCGTGGCAGAAGTTACACACTGTAAGCAGGCCGACATCGACTTCAGAGGCCATGAGGAGATCTGCTCTGAATCTGGTGGAGTGATGGATTATGAAGAAGATCGAAGCCGACCAAAGAGGTATTTGAAAAAACTGTGTAACAACCAAGTATTTGATCAGATGCCCTAATCAAAAATTGATTTTCTAAGTTGACCATCATTGTTTTTGAACTACAATTTTGACATGGATATGATAGGCACTTTTATTTATATGTCGATACCTTAAATATGTCCGCATACTGTATGTATTGAAGTGTATTCATATTACCAATAGGAGTATAGATTATATGGCATTATAAATGTATAGTGTTCTATAGGCGTCTAGTTCAATCTAGAATATGATTAAATTGTCAATTTTGCTTTTTGAAAAAGTTAAAAAGAATATTAAACCAAATTCCAAGTTTAGAGCACAAGATTTGTCCATTTGAGCAAACCAGAGCAATATAAATAACAGACTCACTACATACAACCGCCTGATGTATCAGATCTGCAAAACTCTACATGTATATTTAGTTTATATGATTTCCATATATTCGATCATAAGACTAATTATAGGTTGAAAAATTTGCAGGAGGCGGCATCCAATATCTTGAAGATTGTAGTAGATAAAGGAGCTCATTGGATGAGTTCTTTAGTTGCTTGCCTGACTTTTATTCATGGCATGCGTCCACAGAGGGAATCAGCTTTTGCAGACAAGTATATATCTCATCGATATTACTCGTCTGTCACACCACAAGGCGAGATAGGAACAAGGAGAAAAAAAAGGGGGAAACCTGTTAATTTCTTCGAGTTTGTATTTAGGAAAATTGATGGTGTTTCTCGAACCATTTTAATCTAATACTGAGTTGGCAAGAACAAGCTGAGATGGTGGTGCGGCTATTTATTTTTGGGTTGCTGAATTTATACTATTTTCTTTTGTATTATGCTTCATATATGCTGCTTCAATAGCATTACTATACTTTGTGGCGATTATGTATTCCCAGTTAGATTTTAGATTCGTATATTCTAACATTCAAGCTTGTTGGCCTCCATCGTATAAATCTACTGCTGGTGATTATGATAATTTTTTGGGTTAAGAAATTGAAGGGAGAGGATAGGATGAAGTACTTTTCAGGGTTAATTTGACATAAAAGGTAAACTTCAGTAACAAATATATTATTTATATATTATTAATTAAATCAGATCCTGTTTTTGGGAGGTCAAAATTTTCACCTTTTTATGTATAAAATGGTTAAATTGGTTTTCTATTCAAATTAGTTTTTTTTTTCTTTTGTAGAGAAGAAGAGGATGAACATATAAGATTTTTATTTTATTTTATTCATTTTCTTATAATTTTATCTGTTCCGAACCAAACTAATAAATTCATTTATTTTTGTTTTATTTATCCTATTTTCTTATCTCTATTAAAAAGAAATTTGGATCAGAATACCTTGCTAATGTTTTTTTAGCATATGCAAAACAGGAATTGTGCGTGTCTAAAACTTAAAAAATTTAATCATAGAAATTTAGGGGAATATATATACTTTTATAAAAATATAATTTTATTTTGGAAGTATTTTATTACCAATTATAACAAACTATGTGATGATATGCAAATAAAAATGGGTAGTGGTTTAGTTGTTGATGTACAATACTGGAGTGGGCGAAGGTACTGTAGTGTTTGGGCTAGCTGTTTCATTGCAATAACACTACCAGGTTATTTGGGGAACTTCAATTTTCGTCTTTATATTTTCTTAGCACTCATTTCTTTTAAGCTTATTAAAAAAATATTATTTTACTTTATTTAAATCCCTTGTCATCTTTTCTGTCAATAAATATTATGAATACAACTTAAATTTTCATCTTTAAATTTTCTTTACACTCATTTTTTTAAACTTGTTAAAAATGTTATTTTATTTTATTATCTTATTATTTTTCAGAAAATTCAATCGTTTACATTTTCAATGTTTCACCTAAATCCTTTTTCATCTTTTCTGTCAAGAACTGTTATGAATACATTCTCAAATGAACCCTTTTTAACTCTCCTTACCCTTTCTTATTATTTATAATCTATTAAAAGTCACAAAATTTCATCAGCCTTACATATTCTATTTGAAGAGTCTGCCTTTTTATCATTTTTAACCAATAAAAAAGTATTTTCCACAAAGTCTCTTAAATAGCATATGTTTAATACTTCTATTTTCCACCATTCAAATTAATTATATTAACATTTTTATTAATTTTTAATTTTATGTCATTTAAAACTATTTTTTAACAAGAACAATTCACATAATAAAAATTTATTCTATTATCATTATTTAATTTATAATAACCATATTTCAAACTCAATGTCTATTAGCGGTTATTAAGTTTTATATTTTCATTTAATCACATATCACATTTAATATACTTTCTAAGACATTTATTATAAAAAATTAACCAATTCCATATACACAATATATTATTACTGGAGATGTTGTAAGCGATATTACCTGTGTACAATAATTGTGTTCTTTTTATTTTTATTTTTTATCAATTTTAAATTTCTAAATCTTTATGTGAAACAAAAAGTAATTTATTTACCAAGAAATTCTTTAAATTTCCCTATTTCACTCGTCATTTATTTTCTTTGAATCTTCCAAAATCCACCGCAACTGAAACCTGCTAACCGGAGCAGAGGAAGAAACGCAACCATGATAATCAGATAATGAAGACGAACATCGTATTGAGAAGCATTCTTTATCTTCAACTGTTTAGTCTTCACGTTTTTGTTAAAATTTCAGAGTATTTTTCCGCTTTTGTCTTTTGGCGCTTTGTCTATATTTTGATGTGCTTCTGTTTCTTATATGTGCTTTTTTCTGTTGTTTGTTATATTAATTCATCATCTATAAGTTTTCATAATTTCATGACAACCAATCGTCTATGAATAATCCGAACCAACTTTAAGGTTATCAGATTTTCTTTTATACCCTTATCTGATCATAAATTCTTATGCACAAAAAGCTTATTTTTGTAATAATTAGTTTAAAAAGGTAAAATCTTTAATCTGTTCCCAATATAAGGTCGATTCATCATACTGTCATTCAATTTGAAATTACCAAATGCCTTTTAGCCTTTTAGGATAGTTAGGGTAAAAATTAACAACTTACTATATATGGAGATTTGTGATTGAATGAAAAGTATAAAACTGCTTTACAAGTGCATAACCTATTTTTCTCTTGTACATAACTACTGCATTGTTAAGACTCATAGTTGTTAGGTTTTTATTCTTTTTCAAACAAGGGAGGTAATTATCATTTAAATTTATAGACATTTTTTAGGTAAAAATACTATTTTCCTATCTTATATGCCCACTTTTTTTCGTCATATCTTGAGTTTCATATTGGATATTTGAACTCGTTAGTTTGATGCCCTTATGCAATATACTCAACTTCCAATATTCACACCATCAAATATTCTGAAGGTTTTTAGATGGAACGTTGGAGTGGAGTTTTGAGAGTCCCTCTGCATCCTAATAGCAGGGCATTCCATAGGGTTGGTGTGTCTCTCTGCCTTTCTCCGGAAACCAAAACACTTTGTGTAAGTAATTCATTGAACTAGAACCATATTGTTTATAGATAACAATTAACTTTTAGTTCAGATGAACAACTAAGTCAGTTGCTTACTATATATCAGTCTTTTAACTATGTAGCTTAGGAATGTAGCTTAGCATTGTTTCTTAACAAAGTCGAAAATCATGCAATATAGTGAATGCAAGTTATTTGAGTTTCTTTTGGCAAGGGACTTACTAAATATATTTTATGCGTGCATCAGTTGAAATCAGTTAATCATTTGATTCTACTTGTTGAAAGTACTCGATGGTAAGCTTTTTGGTTGGGCAGATTGGCATCCTTTTGGTTATTTACCTGAACTGTATTTGAATTATGTGAAGTTAAGGATTTGTGCATAAAGATTAAAACTATTTGGAAAATGTGAAATAGATAATTTCAATGTGATTGAATCTTCAAATTCAGAATTCCCTGTTTCATTATCTTGGATAAAGATGCTTTCGAACTTGTATGGCTTACCACCTTCCCTTCTGCATACCAAACATCTTTCTGATTTGTTACAGGTACCTATAGCCAATGCTATATTTTTCTGTGGTGACCGAGTTGAAGGGTCAGGTAACCCAGTGATCGAGAGGATATCAAATTTACAAAAACTATCTGAAATTGTTGTGTCCAAATTTGGTTCTTCAATCAATGCTTGGGTTATTGAGGCTTCTGTTTTTAATGGACCTTTTGCTGTCTACAAGGACTTCATACCGTCCATGAATCAATATGGAGAGCCAAGGTCATATAATCCAATTGGTTTCCCTGCATCTACATCAACCGTGTCTCTCTTATCTAATTGCCTTGAAGAAGTATGATGTTTTCCCATCTTAAATGCCAGGAAGGCATGATAACTGTTGGCAACTTAAATTTCCATATGGATTGTTGTAGTTATACTCATCTTCTAACTTCACTAACCATTTGAGGCAAAAAAAAAAAATCATTAGCAAGGTTATTACATATCCTAATCAAGTTCTTGCTCCTTAACTTTTCTAAATTAATGATCCTATATAACACCAATGTGCTACATGACTAGAGATATCACTTATGTGATTGTAATAGTCAAATTAAAAAAAAAAGTCCCTGTTCATGTCTGCAACTTGTAATTACCACTTGGTCTGAATGTTTTCCTTTCCATGTTTTGAATTTCTTGTAATGCAGGCAAAGAAAGTCATCTTAAGAACACAAGTAGGTTCAAGGTCTGGCTGCACTTTTGCCTGTTCTTTCTCTCAGCCCAAGACATTCATCCTTGGATTTAGCAAAGGTGGAACTGTTCTGAACCAGATAGTTACTGAGCTGGGATTCTCAGATATTGGTTCTAACGTGAATTCACCCAATGTGGGATCTGAGAATACTTACATTGTTCCCAAAACAAAGGAAGACTTACTGAACAGCATCAGCGATATTCATTATGTTGATGTTGGTCTGAACACTGCTGGGGCATACCTAACTAACCATGATGTGTTTGAAAGAATCTCCAAAAGGCTCATGCAAGGAGCTCCTCAACTCCGTTTTCTCCTTCATGGAACACCAAGACAATGGAATGACAAGCGGCGGGATTGGATACGGAATGAAAAAGATAAAATGCTGCGTCTTCTTGAATCTGAAGTCCCTAAGAGTTTGGGAAAATTAAAAGTATTCTCAAGGTATTATTTTAATAATATGCCTCCAAGTATGCAGATGCACTTTGAAATAATAGAAAGTCTAGACGTAAGTTAGCACTTCATACTTGATGGGACCAATGATACATTTCTTAGTTATCAGGACAAATGTAAGTAATGTACATTCGTTCTACTTGAATGTTTCAAAGAACATTTATAGTTTAGTTACATTTACCCTTATAGTTATGACATTTTTCAGTGGACTAGCAACACTAAATTGTGTGTACTATCGAGAAATTGATGGATTTCATAGAGCCTTGAAGCTTTTGAGAGAAAAAAAAAAAGATGATGGAAATTCAGATTTGAAATTGGATTGAGATAGATTCAAGTTAATTTGAAGATGTTTTACTTCTGCAAAAGAATAGTTTGTTGAAGGATCAAAATATTGAAGACGATTTCATTGTGACAAAGACATGTTTGGCTGACTTTCTTCGTGCGTGAGGAAGTGTTTAACAGTAATGCAAATGCACAGATGAATTGATAGTTATTTTCAGATTTCAATTTGAATCACACTTGTGTGTCAGTTAGTTTGTATTTTACACAATTTCCAATTCTATACTAAAACTTCCGTTACTACCAGTCCTAGCTGTCCGATGCAAACAATATAAATTCAATCTTTGTATAACGTAAGTTAGGCCATATTATTCATGCTTAAGCTGAAAAGGGACCTTCACATAAGAGGCATGCCAAAGCTAAATAAACATATAATCATTACTTTTTTCTTTTATGATATATCAAAAAGCAATAAATAGTGCAAAAAACGTTAATCATTATATATATATATATATATATATATATATATATATATATATATATATATATATTATGTTTGTTAAAAAAATCAACTCAGGGTTGTGTACAACTCCCCCTGGTTGTTTGTATATATTTTTTCAAAATAGCATTGGGAATTTGGAGGAGTTTATTGGTTGGGGTGTCAGATATAAAATTTTTTCCTGAATGCTGTAGATAAAAGATTGGTGATCTAAGTGATACAAGATTGGTGTTCTAATTGAAAGTTCTTTAAAAGATTGGTGAGGCTTTCATGGCTTCCAACATTGTGCTCTGGGAGAGCAGGGACCTTGTTGCCCTCACTTGAGACAGAAGCCTGAATTTCTATCCCTCGAGCTATGAATAAAAATAGTTATGGGCATAAAGTGATTAAATGTTTGAAACTGTTAAAATCTTCTAAATGTGGTCATTCTCTGCAACTTCCAAGTATTCACAAACTGTCTTTTATATTGTCATTTCATAATCGGATGAATTTTCCTGATACTACTAAAGAATTACAGACAGAAACATTTATAATTTCAATGATATTGAAACTGAAATTTCTTGAAGTTTCCATGTTGTGCATTTTGAGGTCCTTTCACGAGATAGGTGATTAAAACCTGTATCAGATAACTTCTACCACAACAGCAAAAAATTGAATTATAGTTGCACTACACATTCACAACTATAAGAATATAAAAAAGATGTAAGAAGCATTTGTGACCAGAATAAGAACCATGTAGAAATAAAATCTTAACATCATAAAAGATTGAACCATTGCAGTTGGCCCTCTCACTTAACACAAAAGTTAATTAAGATTCTAAAACAAAACAAGCTAATAAAGTTTGTAAGCCAAAACTAAATAGTAAAGATTGCAAAAAGGGCCTAATGGAGTTGAAGAAGATCCAAGACTGAATATGGTTAGTGTTTAGGGAGAATGTAAGGTCATGTAAGCAAAAAATGCCTAATGGAGTTGAAGAAGCAAGTTTACTATTATTTACACAATTTCCTTTGTCCTAAAAATTCATTGACTATCAATCCTAAGCCATGAACTCATTTTCTCTCAGCAAGAAGATTTTAAAGACAGTAGACTACTTATTATGGCTCTTGGTGTATGGACTATTTCCATTTCTCATTAATAGAAATTGGCCTAAACTGATATCTTTGTCAATGAGATTAAGTTTGTATTTTTAACACAATGTCAATGCAATTGTGCTACCCTTATGAATGAAACACAGAATAAAATCAATTTAGTAAAAGAAATAATAGATACCATACTTTCAACCTCTGAACAAGTATTTTAAAAACCTTAACTGAACAAGGAGGGATGCACCCAACCTTTGCAGTAATGCAAAGCAAAGGAGATACACAAGAGCCACAGTAGCAAGCCACTGCAATTGACCCTTTCCCTTAAAAAATAAATTTAATATCGTGTAAACCAATGGTCTACATATCAGATATTAAACTGATAAGAACAGATACTACACTTGATCTTAGCCAAAAGGCCGAGAAAGGTATGATTTGTATTGGGTATAGATACCACTTTTATATTCTAAGCTGGAGTTCTTGTCAGTGTCGTGACCAATGTGGGACTTGTCACTTGGACTAGGTTGGAGAGCACAATCATTTTTCTTGAATCTTCTTTTTGAATGTATTGCATCCAATAACATGTTTTCCTTCTGGTAAAGAACTCACTGTCCAGATGCCATTCTGTTCAAGGGCTATTAGTTCTTCTGTCATTGCTTTCTTCGAATGTGCATACCATGAAGCATCTTCATAAGATTCTGGTTCAGTATGTGAGTCAATAGAGCAAATAACCTATTTGAAAGAAGACAGTCTTGCCATAGAAACGTGACCCTTAATAGAATATCTAGTTTTCTTTTCAGTTTTAGTAGCAAATGAACTTTGAAAATCTTGTAAATAAGCAGGAACATTATTGTGTCTAGTAGACCTTCTAGGACAATTTTGCTCTGACGCAGAATCAAAAGCTTGTTCAGTATCAATACTATCAGATTTATTCAGATTATCAGGATCATCAATCTTCTGGGCATGCGTTATATGGTTTTCAGAATCAATGTTATCATTTAGGTTTTTACTCTTATGGACAGTAAGATCAAAATCATAATCCTTTATTTTCTCAAAAACAGGTGTAATCATCTTGTCAATAGAATTTTCCTGAGAAATAGTTTTGAAATGAAATTTATCTTCATAGAAGATAACATTTCTAGAAATATGAATGCAATGGGAATTTAGATCATATACAGTACAATCCTTAACATTTGGTTTGAACATGAGGAACATACCTATCCTTGCTCTGGGATCCAATTTAGTCCGATTCACTGAAATAGTAAACATAACACAAACATCCAAAAACATGCAGCTGCTTCATATCAAAACAATTAACATATATCTGGTATTTCTATTGTCAGGATTACTACTACCCAGAAACCCATGTTTCTTGAAACAAACGAACTCACTGTGTCCTCCAACTTTTTTGCAGTAGGTACGAGTAGTAGTTGTATTGTTGACCTTAATCTCAGTTCCATTGAAGAAATTGTTCCCTCCAATTTGCCCCTCTTGGATGGAATTGGGTACATCATTAAGACATGAGAAGTAACATTGTTGTATTGCTTATTGAGGCCCCTCAAGAATTGCATGGCATGATCCTCAATCTTTTCTCTGATGAATGGTAGTTGTGAGACTCTAGCACAGGCGACACAAGGGAGATTGCTGGGTTCTCGCAGGGAAGTAAAAGTTTTTCCTAAATGTTGTAGATGAAGGATTGGTTATGGAATTAAGAGTTCTTTAAAAGATTGGTAAGGCTTTGAACATTGTTGCCACTAGAGTTAGAAGCCACACGTCAAAAACCAAAAAAGTGATGGTTCACTCTTGGAGTGGGCATGCCAACAAATTGCACAACACACAACCCAACCAAGCATGATTAAAACCTGCATTAGATAACTCCAACCCCAACAGCAAAAAATTGAATTAGTTGCACTACACATTCACAATTATATGAATATAAAAAAGATGTAAAGATCATTTGTGACCAGGATAAGAACCATGTAGAAATAAAAGCTTAACATCATAAAAAAATTGGACCGATCTAGGTGGGATGAACCAGGTCCTTGATGCAGTGCAAATCAAAGGCGATGCTTGAAAGTTACTTAAAGCAAAAGTAAATGAAGATTCTAAAACAAAAGGTAATAAAGTTTGTAAGCCAAACTAAATAGTAAAGATTGCAAAGTCAGAAAAATTTGTCATTCACAACTCGAAGCTTGCCTATTTAACACAAAGGCAAGGTTTGAAGTGGTAAGAAAAACTCCATGGCAGGTCTTTCAGCCTCTCAGAAATTTGAAATTTACTGTATTCAACAATCGATCACATCTTGATAAATTGAGCGAAAGGTTTCTTAGTTTTCTTGATAAACATAAACCAAAGCACATGTGTGTGTCTAGATGGAGAAATTGGCGGGTTTTTTAAAGCATTGAAGGCTTTGAGATTAAGAACACTAAGATGATCGAAGTTCAGATTGAGATTATAATTTTGAAATTGGCTCGAGATAGATTGGAGTTAATTTGAAGAAGTTTTACTTCCACAAAAGAAGGAGCAAAAAATTCAAGATGACTTCATTGCAAAGACATGTTTGGATGATTTTTTTCGATGCCGTAACTGAGTTCAACGACGTTAATCTATGAAAAAAGACACACGAGTAGCCATCGTATATAGTTTCCTCAAAAAAAGAACAGAAAAATCTTTAAGAAAATGCTGTCTTTAAAACTAAATTTGGCTTCAAGAATCAATTAGAAGGTGTTTTAGCTAGCGTCTATTGCTGATCAAACTGTTTTATCCAAGACCGAAATATGGGGAAGGTAAGGTCATGTAAGCAAAAAAGGCCTAATGGAGTTGGAGAAGCAAAGCTTGTTTGGTAGTGTGACAAAGTTAATTTAGACTATTTCCATCGATGAAATTGTGTTACCCTTATGGGTCAAACAGAATAATTGAATCAATTTTACCTAAACCCAGTGCATGTGATTAAATCATAATATATGATACTTAAAGGAACAAAGACAAATATTAATATTACAAAATATCTTAACTAAAGTAAGAGGGATGCACCTACCCCTTGCTGTAGTGCAAAGCAAGGACAATGCTCAAGAGCAACAGTAGCAAGCCACTGCAATTGACCCTTTCCCTTTAAAAATAAATTTAATATCGAGTGAACCAATGGTTCACATATCAGATATTAAACTGATAAGAACAGATACTACACTTGATCTTAGCCAAAAGGCCGAGAAAGGTATGATTTTAACAGTACAGATGTTAAGCTTTTATATTCTGACGTTCAACTTGTTGTCAAAGCCCTTACCGATGTGGGATTTTCACTTAATTGATATGCTTCATTCTGCACAGAGGCAACATTATATTCTTCCCATGTAGTTGAGTG
This sequence comes from Vigna unguiculata, assembly GCF_004118075.2. Lineage (NCBI taxonomy): Eukaryota > Viridiplantae > Streptophyta > Magnoliopsida > Fabales > Fabaceae > Vigna > Vigna unguiculata. Next base: position 2,934,299 of record NC_040289.1, on the reverse strand, counting down.
AAACTCCTTTTCACACTTAGTTTACTTTTAATATATTATTAGATTTTCTTCTATAACTCTTTACAATTGGTCCTAACCAATGACTGGTTAGGAAAACACTATTCATATCCATTCATGACACCTTATCAATAAAATAACTTTCAAAAATGAAAAAAGTTTGAATACAAGGTTTATTTATGTTACTGTGTATTTTAGATAAAACTTGTATTATTTATTATTTTTATAAATATAATTATATGAATACATGTGATATCAACATTAAACCATTTTCAAAAATATACAAGTATTCATTGTTTCCATATCAACACGCACACACGCGCACACACACACACGCACACGCACATACGCACACACGCACACACGCACACGCACACACGCGCACACACAAACAACTGATAAAGTATTCAAGATATTAAATGACATTGTTGGAGAAGAAAATATAATTCAAGTTGTTACTGATAATGCTGCAAATTTCAAGACAATTGGAGATTTGTTGATGAAAAAACAGAACAACTGTATTGGACTCCATGTGTTGTACACTATATTGATTTGATCTTTGAAAATTTTTAAAAGAATTTGAAGGTACATGAATTGACAATCAAGAAGGGTCAGATTACCACTTACATTTATGGAAAAACAATGTTGATTTCTTTGTTGAAAAAGTTCACTAAAGGTAGAGACTTGATAAGACCGAGTGTAATTAGATTTGCCACGACATATTTGACTCTTGGTTGTCTTCATGAATTCAAGATATCATTATTGACCATGTTCAGCTCCGAGGAAGGGAAGACAAGCAAGTTTGGAACCTCACAAGATGGGAAAAGAGTAAAACGCGTGGTATTAGACAACTAGTTTTGGAAGAATGTACCTACATGCTAGAAGGCTACTACCCTTCTTATGGTGGTCTTAAGATTGGTGGACTCAAATGTAAAACCTGCATTGAGTTTCATTTATGAAGAGATGGGCTGTGCAAAAGAGAAGATTAGGTCCAATTTTAACAATATTAAAAAGAAGTAAAATTTCAAACTTTTACTCATTCAAGGTTTAATTACTTATGTTTGAAATTAGTTTGGTATTGAATGTAGTTATGAAGAGGTTTGGAGAATAATCGATGCTCGATGGCATAGTCAACTTCATAGGCCTTTGCATGCAGCTGCCTATTTTCTCAACCTCCACCTCCACTATGAACCTAACTTTAGATGTGATGATGGTGGAGAGGTGAAAGAAGGATTGCATATATGCATGAGAAGATTGGTACCAAATTTTGCAGAAAGAAGAAAAATTAATTTGTAAATTGTTGAATTTCATTTTCTAAGAGGACTTGTAATTCTTTGGGATGTGAGTGTAATTGGAGTTCATTTGAAATGGTAATTTAAATTATTTATAATTTATAATTTCCTTTATTAGGTTTATATCTATTAAAATTTAATATTTCATTTTAGGTTCATACAAGGAGAAGGAACCATTTGCATCAGAAAAAGATGACTGATTTAGTTTTTGTGATGTATAACTTGAAGTAGAAAAGTAGATAAATTCGAAAAATTGTTGCTCTTCCATTTGATGACATTGAATCTAACGATGAATGGGTAACTAAAGAGCCAAATGATGTTGTTGTGATTGAGCAAGTTGAAGGTGAAAATGATGTTTAAAGTGTTCCCTTAGACGGATCAACAACAAATCCAACTCTAGATGCTTTTGATCTTGATAACATAACTTTTGATGCCAATTAGGATGCACAAGTTTCATCGGGGAAGAGTTAGATGAAAAGGATGGAGATAATGATGTAATTAGAAAATTAGAGGATTAATTAGACATAGACATTTGACATTTGAATTTATGAGATTAAGAACACTAAGATGATGGAAGTTCAGATTGAGATTATAATTTGGAAATTGGATTGGGATAGATTGAAGTTAATTTGAAGACGTTTTACTTCTGCAAAAGAATATTTTGTTGAAGGAGAAAAAAAAATTCAAGATGACTTCATTGCAAAGACATGTTTGTATGACTTTTTTTGATATATAATGAACCTATCCTTTCTTGTAGTATTGTTGCTGTCTTATTTGCAGCTTTTGTCGTTGCTGGAATTATGTGGTATGGTTCAACAACTCCAATTGAATTATTTGGTCCTATTTGGTAGCAATGGGATCAGGATACTTCCATCAAAAAATATATAGAAGAGTTGGAACTAGACTAGTCAAAAATCAAAATTTATTAGAAGCTTGGTCTAGGGTTCATGAAGTAACGAAGTTAATATATATATGAAAAGGACAGAGGAATCACCACCATATATAGTTTCTTAAGAAAGAATAGAAAAACCTTGCTTGGTAGGAAAACAACTTCAAAATTAAATTTGAGTTCGGAAATTGATTATCAACCTGTCTTATCTAAGACTGAAATATGACATAGTAGGTAATGTCATATAAGCAATAAAAGACATAGTTGAGTTTAAGAAAGGCTTGTTTGGTAGCGACAAAGTTGAGCAAGTTTAGTATAATTTACACTATTTCCTTTGTCCTAAAAATTCATCGAGTATCAACCCTAAGCCATGAACTAATTTTGTCCTAAGTAAGCTGGAAGATTACTAGAAATATATATCCAACATAATCTCAAAAAAGGATCATGTTGAACAAGCTGTGTTAGACAATTTGTTTGACTTGACTAGTACATGTGACAAAATCATAATACATGATACTAAGCCATAAAGACAAATATTATAAAATTTGAACTGAACTAGGAGGGATGCACCAAGCCATTGCAATAGTGCAAAACAAAGGTGATGCTCAAGAGCCACAGTAGCAAGCTACTGCAGTTGACCCTATCCCTTAAAAAATAAATTTAATATCGTGTGAACCAATGGTCCACATATCAGATATTAAACTGATAAGAACAGATACTACACTTGATCTTAGCCAAAAGGCCGAGAAAGGTATGCTTTGAACAGAGTTAGTGTTGAACTTTTATATTCTGAGTTCAAGATGCTTGTCAGAGTCTTGACTAGTGTGGGACTTTGTAAATTGATTCAGATGGTAAAGGTGCTACTAGACAAGCATATCTTTTCACAAATTGTCAATAATATCCGTTTAATATAACATTTATCCTGATAATTAGAACATTTTTCAGTGGTCTTGAAACACCAAGTTGTGTCTGCTAGAAATTCCCGGTTTTCATAAAACCTTAAAGCTTTTGAGACTAAAAACAATAAGATGATGGAAGTTCGAAATGAGATTATAATTTTGAAATTGGATTGAGATAGATTCGAGTTACTTTCTTTGTATGAGTGTTACTTCTGCAAAAGAATAATTTGTTGAAGGAGCAAAAAATTCAAGATGACTCCATTGTGGAGAAGCCACGTTTAGACGACTTTCTTCAAGAATGAGGAAGAGTTTTCAACTGTCATGCAGATGAATTGATAGTTCTTTTCAGATTTCAGTTTGTGTCACTCTTGTGTCTCAGTTACTCTGTAAATTACACTATTTTTATATGTTTTACAAAAATTCCTTAACTATCAGTCCTTGCTGTCCGATGCAAACATTTTTTCAAATATAAATTCAGTTTTAGCATAACATAAGTTTGGTTATACTATTCATGCTTGAGATCTTCTGCATGTGATCATTGTTTGGACGTATCTAGTATTCACAAAATGTGTTTAGTCTTTTCATTTCATAGTAAGATGAATTTTTCTGATACTTCTAAAGGATTACAAAGAAACATCTAATGTCAATGATATTGAAACTGAAGTTTCATGATGTTTCTTTGTTGAACATTTTGAGACCCTTTTCTACAATGCACACCGAACTTCTGAACCACTTTGACAATACACACCCTAAACCATTTTGATACCCTTTTCTACAATACACCCTAAACTCTAAATTTGGTGTGATGGATGTAACATCCCTGGCTACCCCTCCTCGGGCCCAGAGGCTGTCAGGTTACTACAGCCCAATGCACTCCAACCCATCACCCTTCTCCGTCCATTCATACTGGGTGGGTTGTTGCCAGTGGGGATCGAACCCCCAACCTGACCTTTAACACCTCTGTCTCACCAGCAGATACTCAGAAATGAAACAATAGCAAAATAATCAGAAATGAAACATATTTCCGAAAAAAAGAGGGTGCAAGGGGAATTCTATTGCTCTTCAAATTCAAAATTACATGATCATAAGCAAGAATCTTTACAACTAAAACAAAAACCACACAAGAAATAAAAAATTCATATTATAAAAAAGTTAAATTATTCATTTGGTCTCAATTTTTGTTATGAAATATCAATTTGGTCCCTTAATTTTTAAAAATCTCATTCAGGTCCCTAATTTTAAAATTATGTATCAATTAAGCCCCTTATGTTTAAATTGGAGAAACACCATTACCAGATGCTTATGTGGATATGTGTAATTGAAATGTGTCATTTATATTTAAATGCATTGGAAGCTGGTGTAAAATTTATAATAGAAACGTGTCATCCCTAATCCCTAAATTAGTGTTGTTGATCTTCATACCTCCTTTGTGTTGTGCATGGGTGAGAGATGTTTAATCCACTTGGGTATGAAACCACATGAAAGAAATAATTACAAATCAACACATATTACCCAAACTTAATCACCCCATAAACAACTATTGACTGGTATGACATGAAAGATAAAAAAATTGAGTCATACCACATGCTTGCAAAAAATACAGCAGAGGTCATCACTTGTGAGCACAGAGGTCATCACCAACAAATCATACAGGTTTAATAAACTTGGGTATGAAACCACATGAAAGACATAATTACAACTCAACACAAATTATCCAAAGTGAATCACCCCATAAACAAGTATTGACTGGTATAGTATGAAAGTTCAAAAAATTAAGTGATACCACATGCTTGCAAAAAATGTAACACAGGTCATCACTTCTGTGCACACATGTCATCACCAACAAAGCAAACATGTTTAAACTTGGGTATGAAACCACATGAAAGAAATAATTACAAATCAACACATATTACCCAAACTTAATCACCCCATAAACAAGTATTCACTAGTATGACATGAAAGATGGCTTAAATATACATTTGGTCCCTATTTTTGTTGATTTTATTCAATTTGGTCCCTATTTTTGTTGATTTTATTCAATTTGGTCCCTATTTTCGTTTTATGTTCAATTAGGTCCTCATTTTCGTCAAATTATGGTCAATTTGGTCCTTTTCACTAACGGTGTTTAAATAGTTAACGTTTTTTGAACAGTACATGCCACGTGTCAGCTCCTGGTTTTTTTGATTTTTTTTAAATTTTTTTAAATTTTTTTTAAATTTTTTAAATTTTTTAAATTTTTTAAATTTTTTAAATTTCAAAAAAATGGTCCACGTGTCAAGTCACAATTGTGCCACGTGTCAATGCTAGTGCCACGTGTCAGTTTGTGGTAGTATTATTTTTTTTGTTCAATTTAGTCCCTATATTCGTTATTTTTGTTCAATTTAGTCCCAATTTTTATTAAAATAAATCAATTTTGTCCTTTTCAAATTGACACTAAATTTAATATCTTTTATACAAATTATATTAATATCTTTTCTAAAATTGACCTTTAAATTTATTATTTTTAAATTCAATTATAAATTATTAAATTTAATTATAAATTGAATAAATTCTTATATTTAATTTCTAAATAGAATATAATTATTTAAAATATTATAAGAATACAATTATTAATTTTTTTCTAATATTTATATTCTAAAATATTTTTAAAATTGATATATAAAAATATTTTAAATATTCAAAATATTTTAGAAAAATAAACTAATATTTGTAAAATTAACATTTACATATAAAATATTTTAGATTTTAATATATAAAATGCAATAAAAATATTAAATATTTAAAATTTAAATGTAAATTTTACAAATGTTAATATATATTTTTAAAATTTAATAATTATATTTAAATAATTATATTCTATTTAACAATTGAATCTAAAAATTATATTCAATTAATAATTAAATATTATAATTTATAATTAAATTTAAAAAATAAGTAATAATAATGTCAATTTTAAAAATTAAATGGTTTTATTTTAACAAAATTTGGGACTAAATTAAACAAAAATAACAAATATAGGGACTAAATTGAACAAAAATAACGAATATAGGGACTAAATTGAACAAAAATAATAATACTATCAGAAACTGACATGTGGCACAATTGTGACTTGACACGTGGACACTTTTTTTGAAATTAAAAAAAATTAAAAAAAAATTAAAAAAAATTAAAAAAAAATTAAAAAAAAATCAAAAAAACCAGGAGCTGACACGTGGCATGTACTGTTCAAAAACGTTAACTATTTAAACACCGTTAGTGAAAATGACCAAATTTACCACAATTTGACGAAAATGAGGACCTAATTGAACATGAAACGAAAATAGGGACTAAATTGAATAAAATCAACAAAAATAGGGACCAAATGTATATTTAAGCCCATGAAAGATCAAAAAATTGAGTCATACCACATGCTTGCAAAAAAAAAAAAAAGAGAGCAGAGGTCATCACTTGTGAGCACAAAGGTCATCACCAACAAATCATACATGTTTAATAAACTTGGGTATGAAACCACATGAAAGACATAATTACAAATCAACACAGATTATCCAAAGTGAATCACTCCATAAACATGTATTGACTGGTATAGTATGAGAGTTCAAAAAATTAAGTGATGCCACATGCTTGCAAAACATGCAGCACATGTCATCACTTATGTGCACACAAGTCATCACCAAAAAAATCAGACAATTTTAATCAATCTATTCAGAAAACTAGTATTCATGCACTTATCAAAGTACTTTGTTCATTAAAAAGCTACTTCTACTTCAACTTTGACTAATTTCACATCTAAAGTAAACCCAACCAACTCCATCACAAAAATATACTGACACAAACACAATAAACGAAACCCTAGAATCAACAATCATCTACTTTAAATGGAAAAAATCAAAACTTTGGGTCTGTTAAACAATAAAACACACCCTAACACAACAAATAGAAAAAAATTTGCCATACCTCCAATCTTGTACAACCACCGTCATTCTTAGACCTGTAACCTTCAAAAACAATGGTTGAACAACCCAAACCCAATGGAGGAGCCGCTTCACCTCATTGATTGAAGAAACTGCGATAGAACTCCCTTTCATAGCAAACGTTGTTTCCTGCTCGATGAGAGACACAAACCCCCGTCGCCAACAAAATCGAAATCTTCTCCCTAACCGTTTCAAGGTTTGCCCGCGAGAGAGAATCCGCCAGGTTGTGCTATCTTGTGTGCTCAAGGCCTTTTGCTATCTTCCTTCGCGACAAACCACTCAAAAAAACCATTGTCGTTGGGGTGAGAAGAGAAACAAAACGAATATAACATAAGTTAGGCCATATTATTCATGCTTTAAGCTGAAAAGGGACCTTCACATAAGATGCATGTCAAAACTAAATAAACATATAATCACTACTTTTTTGCTTTTATGATATATCAAAAAGCAATAAATAGAGAAAAAACCTTAATCATTATATATATATATATATATATATATATATATATATATATATATATATATATATATATATTATGTTTGTTAAAAAAATCAACTCAGGGTTGTGTACAACTCCCCCTGGTTGTTTGTATATATTTTTTCAAAATAGCATTGGGAATTTGGAGGAGTTTATTGGTTGGGGTGTCAGATATAAAATTTTTTCCTGAATGCTGTAGATAAAAGATTGGTGATCTAATTGATACAAGATTGGTGCTCTAATTGAAAGTTCTTTAAAAGATTGGTGAGGCTTTCATAGCTTCAACATTGTGGTCTGGGAGAGCAGGTGGCCTTGTTGCCCTCACTTGAGTCAGAAGCCAGAATTTCTATCCCTCGAGCTATGAATAAAATAAGTGATGGGCATAAAGTGATTAAATGTTAGAAACTGTTAAAATCTTCTAAATGTGGTCATTCTCTGCAACTTCCAAGTATTCACAAATTGTCTTTTATATTTGCCATTTCATAATCGGATGAATTTTCCTGATACTACTAAAGAATTACAGACAGAAACTTTTATAATTTCAATGATATTGAAACTGAAATTTCTTGAAGTTTCCTTGTTGTGCATTTTAAGGTCCTTTCACGAGATAGGTGATTAAAATCAGTAACAATTTTACTTAAAACCCAGTGCATGTGATTAAATCATAATATATGACACTTAAAGGCACAAAGGCAAATATTAATATTACAAAAAACTTAACTTAGGTAGGAGGGATGCACCTAGCCCTTGCTGTAGTGCAAAGCAAGGACAATGCTTACGAGCCACAATAGCAAGCTACTGCAGAAGACCCTTTCCCTTAAAAAATAAATTTAATATCGTGTGAACCAATGGTTCACATATCAGATATTAAACTGATAAGAACAGATACTACACTTGATCTTAGCCAAAAGGCCGAGAAAGGTATGATTTTAACAGTATAGATGTTAAGATTTTATATTCTGACCTTCAGCTTGTTGCCAAATCCCTCACCGATGTGGAATTTGTCACTTAATTGATATGCTTCATCCTGCAAGAGGCAACATTATATTCTTCCCATGTAGTTTACATAATCTTCTCAGTTTAGTGAAACTCCTTTTCACACTTAGTTTACTTTTAATATATTATTAGATTTTCTTCTATAACTCTTTACAATTGGTACTAACCAAGGACTCTGCTTTGGAAAACACTATACATATTCATATATGACACCTTATCAATAAAATAATTTTCAAAAATGTAAAAGCGTCAATAGAAGGTTTAGCTATGTTATTGAATATTTTAGATAAAACTTGTATTATTTATTATTTTTATAAATATAATTATATGAATACATGTGATATCAACATTAAACCATTTCAAAAATAATACAAGTATATTGTTTCCATATCAACACACACACACACACACACTTTTTTCATTCTCTCTGCTTTAAACCATTTCAAAAAGAACTGATAAAGCACTCAAAATATTAGATGACATTGTTGAGTTTGTTGGAGAAGAAAATGTAATTCAAGTTGTTAATGATAATGCTTCAAATTTCAAGACAATTGGAGATTTGTTGATGAAAAAAACAATTGTATTGGACTCCATGTGTTGCACACTATATTGATTTGATCTTTGAAGATTTTGAAAAAAATTTGAAGGTCTATGAATTGACAATCAAGAAGGGGAGAAAGATTACCATTTACATTTATGGAAGAACGATGTTGATTTCCTTGTTGGAAAAGTTCACTAAAGGTAGAGACTTGATAAGATCGGGTGTGACTAGATTTGCCATGACATATTTGACTCTTGGTTGTCTTTATGAATTGAAGACATCATTATTTACCATGTTCAATTCTGAGGAGGGGAAGACAAGCAAGTTTGGAACCTCACAAGAGGGGAAAAGAGTAAAATGCGTGGAATTAGACAATTAGTTTTGGAAGAATGTCTCCTCCACATGCTTGAAGGCTACTGCGCTTCTTATGGTGATCTTAAGATTAGTGGAGTCAGATGTAAAATCCGCATTGAGTTTCATTTATGTAGAGATGGATTGTGCAAAAGAGAAGAGTAGGTCCAATTTTAACAATATTAAGAAGTAAAATTTAAAACTTTTACTCATTCAAAGTTTAATTACTTATGTTTGAAATTAGTTTGGTACAGAATGTAGTTATGAAGAGGTTTGGAGAATAATTGATGCTCGATGGGATAGTCAACTTCATAGGCCTTTGCATGCAGCTGCCTATTTTCTTAACCCCCACTTCCACTATGAACCTAACTTTAGATGTGATGATGGTGGAGAGGTGAAAGAAGGATTGTATATATGCATGAGAAGATTGGTACCAAATTTGGTAGAAAGAAGAAAAATTAATTTGCAGATTGTTGAATTTCATTTTGCTAGAGGACTTTTTGGAATGGAAGATGCAAAGGACTGCAGGAAAGCACTAAATCCGGGGGAATGGTGGGAGAGTTTGGGGATGGAACTCCAAAGTTGAAGAGATTTGGTATTCAAATTCTAAGCTTGACTTGTAGTTCTTTGAAATGTAAGCATAATTGGAGCTCATTTGAAATGGGAATTTAAATTATTTATAATTTATAATTTCCTTTATTAGGTTTATATCTATTAAAATTTAATATTTCATTTTAGGTTCATACATAGAGAAACAACCATTTGCATCAGAAAAAGATGAATGATATAGTTTGTTTATGATGTATAACTTGAGGTATAAAAGTAGACAAATTCGAAAAATGTTCGCTCTTCCATTTGATGACATTGAATCTGGCGATGAATGGATAACTGAAGAGGCAAATGATGTTGCTGAGTTTGAGCAAGCTGAAGGTGAAAATGATGTTCAAAATGTTCCCTTAGATGGATCAACAACAGATCCAGCTCTAAATGTTTTTGATCTTGATAACATAACTTTTGATGATAATTAGGATCAGTGGCAGATCTTGATCAAAATTTATGGGGGAGCCAAAATAATATACTTAAAATTTATATATTTAACATTATTATCACTCATTCAATAAAAATGAATAATACTTTAGTATAATTATAACTATAAAGCAAACTATACTATTTAATGGATTGTCCATCGTATGTATGCGATGAGTAACCATATTGTCATGTTTTAATCTTCACTCATTTTTTATCAATTTTAAAAAATGAATTTATTTTTTTGTTTTTCATTAATATACTTATTTAAAAAACAAGTTTAAGACTAAAAACAATTTATCATAATATAACCAATAATTGAGAGACATAATTACTAAAAAATTATGATAAACAAGTCACAATTAAAAATTTTCTATAAATATATATATATATATATATATATATATATATATATATATATATATATATATACAAAAGGGTCATGAGATAAAAAGATAGTGGTAAATATTAAACGTATTTCAGTACCAAGTGAGATCGGAGAAAATTACTTTTTTTCTTTTTTAAGAATGGAAGGAGAAGATACAAAAAATTAGGACATAGATAATAAATTTTTTCTTAACTTTTTTTTGTTTCTTCACAACATAACAAAATGAAATTAGGTAAAAATGAGAGATAAATACAACATGTGAAAAACTAAAAAGACAATTAGAATAAAAAATAAAAAATAATCTTAATAATTTATTTTCTTTATTATATTTGATTTTATATTTTATAATTTATTAACATTAAATTTTATACTATAATAGAAATAAAAAATACCTAATTTTATTTTTATTAACTTTTCAATATACTATTATCTAATTTAAAAAGATATGCATTTAAAAAAATTTAAAAATAAATAATTAACAAATTTTAAGCATATATAATTTAAAAAAAATTAAAAAATTGAAAGAATGAAAAAGTTTGGAGGGGCCTGCCTCAACTATGCTCCGCCCCTGATTAGGATGCACAAGTTTCATTGAGGGAAGAGTTAGATGAAGATGATGATGGAGATAATGATGTCATTAGAGGATTAGACATAGAAATTTGACATTTGAATTTATGGGATTAAGAACACTAAGGTGATGGAAGTTCATATTGAGATTATAATTTGGAAATTGGATTGAGATGGATTGAAGTTAATTTGAAGACGTTTTACTTCTGCAAAAGAATATTTTGTTGAAGGAGAAAAAAATTCAAGATGACTTCATTACAAAGACATGTTTGTATGACTTTTTTCGATGTCATTATGAACTTATCCTTTCTTGTAGTATTGTTGCTGTCTTATTTGTAGCTTTGTTGTTGTTGGAAATATGTGGTACGGTTCAACAACTCCAATTGAATTATTTGGTCCTACTCGATAGCAATGGGATCAGGATACTTCCAACAAGAAATATATCGAAGAGTTGGTGCTAGACTAGTCGAAAATAAAAATTTATCAGAAGTTTGGTCTAGGGTTTATGAAGTAACGAAGTTAATCTATATATGAAAAGGATAGAGGAATCACCACCATATATAGTTTCTTAAGAGAAAAAATTCATTGTGCTAAAAAATTCATTGACTGTCAACCCTAAACCATGAAATTATTTTGTCCTAAGCATGCTGGAAGATATAAAGACAGTTTATTATTGCTCTTCATGGATGGACTATTTTGTTATCCCATGAATAAAAACATATATACAACGTAATCTGACAAAAAAGGCATGTTGAAGAAGTTAAGTTTGACAGTTTTGTTTGACTTGACCAGTACATGTGACTACATCATAATACTAAGCCATAAAGACAAGTATTATAAAAACTGGACTGAACTAGGAGGGATGCACCCAGCATTTGCAGTAGTGAAAAGCAAAGGCAATGCTCAAGAGCCACAGTAGCAAGCCACTGCAATTGGCCCTCTCCCTTAAAAAATAAGTTTAATGTCGTGTGAACGAATGGTCCACGTATCGGATATTAAACTGATAAGAACATATACTTCACTCTTAGCCAAAAAACCGAGAAAGGAATGCTTCTAATAGTAACAGTACAGTTGTTGAGCTTTTATATTCTGACCTTCAGCTTTTATATTGTGACCATATAAGACCTCAAAAGAATTAACATATACGATGCGTAGCACCCAAATCAAGGAAAAAGAAGAACCAATGATGCGCAGCCGAGCTCTAGAAGAGCTCTGATACCATCTTAATAAACCTAGATTGCATATGAAGAACAAACTTGATGCAGAGAAGAACAATTCTTGATTTAGTTATTTTCAGATTTCAATTTGAGTCACTCTTGTATCTCAGTTTGTAATTTAAACTATTTTCCCTTCTGTCCTACAAATTCCTTGACTATCGGTCCTAGCTGTCCGATAACCTAAGTTAGGTCTTTTATTCATGCTTAAGCTGAAAAAGGACCTTCACATAAGAGACATGTTAAAGCAAAATAAACATATAATTGTTACTTTTGCTTTTATGATATACCAAAAAGCAATAAATAGAACAAAAAAAAATGTATAATCACCATAATAATTTTTTTTGTTAAAACAATCACATCAGGGTGGTATACAACTCCCCTGATTGTTTATTGTTTATACATATATTTTTTCAAAATAGCATTGGGAATTTGGAGTTGTTTATTGGCTAGCGTGTGAGAAATTTTTTAGTGAATGTTGTAGATGAAGAATTAGTGATGGAATTAAGAGTTCTTTAGAAGATTGGTGAGGATTTGAACATTGTTGCCACTTGAGTTAGAAGCCAATTAAGTTCCATCAGATTGATGCTCCCACTTGGGTCAGATACCATACTTCAATCTCTCTGGTTTATAGTTGTTAGATAATTGTATTCAGTTTTACATAAACCCAGTTCATGAGATTAAATCATAATATATGACACTTATGGCACAAAGACAACTATTAATATGTTAAAAAAATTCACTGAACTAGGAGGGATGCACCTAACCTTTGCAGTAGTGCAAAACAAAGGTAATGCTCAAGAGCCACAGTAGCAAGCCACTGCAATTGACTCTTAACCTTAAAAAATAAATTTAATATCGTGTGAACCAATGGTCCACATATCAGATATTAAATTGATAAGAACAGATACTACACTTGATCTTAGCCAAAAGGCCGAGAAAGGTATGCTTTGAACAGAGTTAGTGTTGAACTTTTATATTCTGAGTTCAAGATGCTTGTCAGAGTCTTGACTAGTGTGGGACTTTGTAACTTGATTCAGATGGTAAAGGTGCTACTAGACAAGCATATCTTTTCACAAATTGTCAATAATATCTGGTTAATGCAAGAAATCACGTAGTAGCTTTCAACTTTGAAGTATCCATAGCAACACTTAATCCAACTGAATATGTCCTAAGTAATCAATTTCCTACATTCCAATTGAAGATTTGGAAAATTGAGCATATAATTGTTGTTGTTGAAGGATCTGGAGAACCACTTCTAAATGATGTGTATGCTCATTCTATAATGGTATGGTTTCACTTTCAAAGGAGCTGCTCCTTCCGTTAAAGAATTATGATGATCACAAAATTCAGGTGGTAAGGTTTGTGCATTGTGATCCATCAATGTCATGCTATAAGGTTTGACAATGGAATTCCTATAAATCATATGCCAAATGTGATGTGGATGTGCTTGCATCGGAGCATGATCCACTCCTCCTTGTAAAGTAAAAATTTACCATTATGCAGGAATTTTAGTTTAAAAATTCTTGTCAGCAACATAGGGTTCACTTGTCTTGGATCATTTTGCACCTAAAATAATGGAGTTGGAAGGCTTGTTTGGTAGTGTGACAAATTTTAGCTGTTTACTATAATTAAAGCCATGAACTCATTTTTTCGAAAGCTAGAAGATTTAAAGTAGACTACTTAATGACATTATTCTACCCTTATGGGTGAAACAGAGAATAATTGATTCAATTTAAATAAGATAACATACCATACTTGAATCTCTGATTTATAGTGGTTAGACAATTTTACCTAAACCCAGTGCATGAGATTAAATCAAAATATATGATACAAGGCTCAAAGACAACTATTAATATTATAAAAAACTTAACTGAAGTAGGAGGGATGCATATCCCTTGCTGTAGTGCAAAGCAAGGTCGATGCTTAAGAGCCACAATAGCAAGCTACTGCACTTGGCACTCTCCCTTTAAAAATAAATTTAATATCGAGTGAACCAATGGTTCACGTATCAGATATTAAACTGATAAGAACAGATACTACACTTGATCTTAGCCAAAAGGCCGAGAAAGGTATGCTTTCAAAAGGGTAAGAGTTGAACATTTATATTCTGATTTCCAACTGCTTTTCAGAGTCTTGACTAATGTGGGACTTTGTAACTTCAGGTGATTTTAGCTTAGCGTATCCTTTCACAAATCATCAATAATATCCACTTAACTCGAGAAGTCCATATAATTGTTTCAATTTTGTTTGCTGAAGCCAAGTTCTTAAGAGCTTTCAATTTTAAAACATGCATAGCAACACCTACTCTAAATGAACCTTTGGAAAATCAAGCATATTGTATTATATGGGCTGGTTGGCTGAGTCAACTACGACCGATCAGTCATGTCAAAAAGAGCCGATCGTGGAGACTACTTCAAAGAAGGTTTTTAGAGATATTATCGAGTGCCCGTTAGATCTCCCCAGTTGTCATTAGTTGGACTCTTCACAGAATTCCACTCTAGTCTTTTATACAAATTATGTAGTCGAGCCGATCGATCATCATTGGCCGAACGACGTGCCAATAAACTAGCCAATCATTTAATTAGTGTAAACAGGTCACTAATTAGGTTTAAAAATGATTAGGCAGTGATTAAGCCCAATTCTAATCACGAGCCCATGGAGAAAACTATAGATAAAGGTCAAAGGTATGGTTGTTGGAATTTTTATATCATATTAATTACAACATTTATTGTTTTAACCGATTAGTCCTACACGGACCTTAACCTCAGAGTATCTTTAACCAGTACACCTGATGAACTGATGAACAGGAACATCGAATGGAGAGCAAGTAACATGGGGAGACTCGAAAGATCTAAGAATTATTTAAGTGGACGTTTGACCTTGTATCCGAAACACATATAATTGTTATTGTTCAAGAGTATGGAGAACCACTTCTAAATGATGTATATGTTCATTCTATGATGAACTACATATCAAGGTTTCATCGAAATAATTGAGAACAAATTTCCTCAACACATCTTTACAACTATCATTCATTCAGCCTTGAAACGTGGCTGATGCATTTGTCAGGCATGCAAAAAGCAGTTTGGAACTACCATGTATTGAAGTGTACTCATATTATCAATAGGAATATAGATTCTATATGGCATTATAAATATATATGGTGTTGTGTAGGCATCTAGTTCAATCTAGAACTATAAAAGGCTGCACTATAAATAACAGACTCACCACATACAATCGCAACATTCTACAAACACATCATTGGAATATTCAAGTAGAAGACATGTTTCTTTTATTCACGCATGAAAACATGTTCACGGTGGCTTTGCTATACACACACGACCATGACACACTTCATGCAAGGGAAGGACAGAAGAAGAAAACAAAAGACAAACATACACCAAACAACCAAATGGACCACAATCCAATGCTTATACTTCATATACGAGAAACGACAATGAAAACATAAGACATTTATTTAGTATCCCACTCTAGATCATGGAAAAGAATGAGACAAAACATACTTTTATTCTCTATTCTCTATACTTTCTCTGTTTCTTGTCCCTTACTTCTCTATTTGTGTTATTTTCTTTTTGAGTGTTGCCTCTTTCTTTTTCTGGTTCTCCAAACTCTTTATTTCTATTCCACTCTATTCCTTCCCAAAAATAGTGGCTTCCTTTTAAAACCAATCACTTTGTCATGATGAGAAGTTAGAAACTAAAAGGCAACTGCACCAAAATTGTGAATGTTGTTGGGAGAGAAAGAAAGTACATTAGGCAGTGGGCTAGTTTTGGAAATTGGGTGTTGATATTTGAGAATGAGGGAGAGTTTTCAACAGTTATGCAGATGAAATGAAGATTTATAAACAGTATACTTATTACTTATTATTGTTCTTGGTGCATGGACTATAATTCAGTTTTGCAATCTGAATTCCTTGTGAGATATTATAGACATTTTTTAATCTTCTTAGGGACGTGTGACATAAAAAAAAATGTATTTTAACACTGACAATTTCAATGAGCTTAGGATAATTAAATTAATTCAGGAAAAAAATAAATTTATAATAGTATAAAAAAGCTTAAACAAAAAGTAAAAACAGACTTTATATTGATAAAATCTTAGTATAACAGATAGACATTTCAAATAGTTGAACTAAGACAGGAGGGATGCACCTAACCTTTGCAGTAGTGCAAAACAAAGGTGATGCTCAAGAGCCACAGTAGCAAGCTACTGCAAATGACCCTCTCCCTTAAAAAAATAAATTTAATATCGTGTGAACCAATGGTCCACATATCAGATATTAAACTGATAAGAACAGATACTACACTTGATCTTAGCCAAAAGGCCGAGAAAGGTATGCTTTGTTTTGGTTATGTATTCTGCTTTTATATTCCAAGTTCCAGCTTCTTGTCAGATTCCTGATGAATGTGGGACTGTCACTGGTTTGATATGACCTGATGAATATAATTTTACCAAACCAGGATTGATGTATTAATTATTGTTCAAATCTGATACTAATATCTGACTTAGAACGCAATATATTCTTCACAAATAGTTTACTTTGATCTAATATTAGATTCTTAGTCTTTCTTTCTTGGTACTCAAAGTTTGTTTTTGAATCCCAAAATTGGAAGGAGAAAGAGTCTTTCTAAACAAATCAGTCACTCAAACATGTTTAATATCGTCCTAAACATAATAGCTTTTGGTGTTTGGTTCTAACTAAGTACTGGACAATTTGAACCGTATTCATGACTCATTCAAAATGTAAAATTTGAATCAAATTTTAGTAATGTTATTCAATATTTTAGATAAAATTTGTATTACTTCTATTTGGAGGGACAACTCACCAAAGATTGATGAATAGAATTTCATGATTGTGAAATGGGAAAAAATTGATATACGCAGAAGATTTGGGAGAGCTATTTGATATGACTAATAAGTATCATTAAAGTTAGACTCTGAAATTCTTATATAAGGTTTTAAGTTGACAAAGAGAATAATTGAGGCAAACCAGATAATTGTTTATAATAGAGGTTGGAAGCATAAGAAAGAACTCAAAATTCTTATTCAGATTTTGAATTATTAATAGAGGTGAACTTGTTACACATGTCTTCATCTCATTAGAACTTTATTTATATTGGTTTGTCCAAGTGAATGGTTGATTCTTGTGAATTAACTTAGTTAATGACATCAAAATTTTAGAGGACGCTTAAGCAAATTTTCTATAGTATCCAACTAATCTTACAATACTACATATTTTCCATATTTTAGGATTATCCCATTTCATCACCATCTCTAATTTGGAATTTTCCAGCAAAATTTCTTTGTTTGACAGCAATGTCTTAAACTTTACTTTTTTTTATCCAAAACTTTCATTCTTTTACGGTTTTACATAAAGCTTCTTCTAGAGCACACATCAAGATCAACATTATGCTGTGTCATTTTTGTGTTAGGAAGAACTTGTAGATGTGATATAACATGTTTATATGCTTGTATCCACTTGGGAAAAAGAAAAGCAAAGGAAGTATATCCGATAAAATAAATTTTGAACAACTCCAACTATAGCAAGCAAAATCTTTTCTTTTTATGTATGAAAATCTTTACCATCCCTAGAGGATTTTGACAAAAAAATTGATCATTCAAGCAAACTAGACTAGGCCATGAAGGGTTGTGGAAGTACCAGCCTGATATCTACATCCTCGGTTGGGAATGGGAGGTGTTCACTGCTCTGTGAAGCTAACTTCAATGGAAGGCAATTCCTTTTGACAAAGGATTATATTAATTTGTTTTTTCTTAGCTCAAGGAATAAGAGTTTTGGCAGTTGGAGTTTGAAATTTGTCTCCTGGAATCCTTCATGTTTTTTTTTGGACTAAAGATTTTGTCCAAGTTTCTATGAAACTCACAAACTCAATGTTGGATTCGCATTCATGACCTCCCAAAGTATTGACAACGGAAAGCAATTTTCTCACCAACATGTAGAATTAATACACCTTTATCTTTAGATAATTATACTAATAATAAGTCCCAAGGTTTCCTACACGTGTTTTTGATCAATACTGATTTTTTATTTGATTTGCCTAATCAAATTTTAGTGGAAAGACAAGAAATTGTGTTTGCTGATGTGGAGTATGAGAAATTGTCACTATTTTGTTCAAATTGTAAAATGATTAGTCATAATTTATCTAATTATGAACGGTAACAACATGATGCTACTGGTATTTCTAGCTGAGAGAAAACAAATTGCGCAAAAAGTGATGGTTAGCCAAGAGACCTATGCCTTCACTAATGTCTGTCTTCGGAGGTAACACAAGTATGAAAAACGTTTGTAGTGTATACTAACAAGATGGTCTTACAAAGTCGGCATAATTTCACCAAATTGTTTGACCGATGTATCATTTAAATGGGGTTGTGCATAATTATGCAATGTGAGACCATCATTACCAATGACACTTGCGTGGAAAGCTAATAAATAGAGTTTGATATTATATCTTATAGGGCTTATGAAAAATATTCCTCAGAGCATATTTAGGATCTTCTTTTCCGGATCGATATTTGTTCTTTGTAATCATGGACCGACTCCATGAGTGATAGCATGTGGAATCAAGGACAGGAGAGACAAGCACTGTACTCTACACGATATATATGGTTCAAAGTGATCAAATGTCAAATGTTTGAAATGGTTAAATTCTTCTGTATGTGATCCTTCTTTGGAGCTATCTAATATTCACAAAAATGTGTTTTGTATTGTCATTTCATAGTAATATGAATTTTTCTGATATTTCTAAAGGATTACGCACAAACATCTAATGTCAATGATATTGAAACTGAACTTTCATAATGTTTCTTTGTTGAACATTTTGACACCTTTTTCTACAATACACACCTGCACACGTCAAACAGCACTCTAAATTTAAATTTGGTGGGATGGACATTGTTAAGTCGGGAGATACAGAGGAAACAAGAGGAAATAATGACAAAATAATCAGAAAGTAAAAGGAATTTTGCAACACTTCAAATTCATAATTATATAAGTATAAGAAGTAAAAAGTAACAAAATAATCAGAAAAAAAAAATTCTAAAAGAACAAGGCGTAAAAAGAATTCAATTCTACTAAAATTACAAAAGAGTGAACTGATATAGGAGGGATGCACCGAGCCTTTGCAATAGTGCAAAACATAGGTGATGCTCAAGAGCCACAGTAGCAAGCCACTGCAGAAGACCCTTTCCCTTAAAAAATAAATTTAATATCGTGTGAACCAATGGTTCACATATCAGATATTAAACTGATAAGAACAGATACTACACTTGATCTTAGCCAAAAGGCCGAGAAAGGTATGATTTGTTTTGACTATGTATTCTGCTTTTATATTCCAAGTTCCAGTTTCTTGTCAGATTCCTGATGAATGTGGGACTGTCATTGGTTTTGGATATGACCTGATGAATATAATTTTACCAAACCAGGATTGATGTATTAATTATTGTTCAAATCTGGTACTAATAACTGACTTAGAACGCATTATATTATTCACAAATAGTTTACTTGAATCTAATATTAGATTCTATGTCGTTCTTTCTTGGTATTCAAAGTTTGTTTTTGAATCCCAAAATTGGAAGGAGAAAGAGTCTTTCTAAACAAATCAGTCACTCAAACGTGTTTAATATCGTACTAAACAAAATAGCTTTTGATGTTTGGTCCTAAGCAAGGACTGGACAATTTGAACCGTATTCATGACTCATTCAAAATGTAAAATTTGAATCAAATTTTAGTTATGTTCTATGAGTTGCATGTTCGTTTCCTTTCTTGACAAATTGACCATGGGAGTCCTACATGTGAAACGTGGCTCGTACGCAACTTCATCCTACAGTTGGGTTGGCCTTCAAGCCTTCAGAGTTATAAGCATGGCCTTGAATTTGAAACCCTTGCCCTATGTTTTCCTTCATCATTATACGTACTTATCCTCGTGACCTGCTTATTTATGTTGACAAACAAGTCTCTCTAGATAAATACTCTTTGTATTCAGATTTTGTTGTATATGAAATGAAGTACTACATGGTTCTTTTATAGGCCTCTCGACATGACCCTTCAACCACATTCATTAAATATAACAACTACCTAACTCACAATTAATGAACTCTATTGCATGCTTAATCATAGCTAGACCCACTCTTAACCTTTTGCAATCTCCTAGACAATTAATATAGCAACTTTCAACTACCCACATTTAAGTTTACCCAACAAAATCCCCCTGTAAACTTAAATGATCTTCTTGTCCTTCATTCCGAGTATATCTTATTGTTTTCAAACAAAGAGGATGGCAGCGGCTTTGTAAACATATCTGCAGCTTGTGCTCGACTTTTGGCGTGCTCCAACTCTACATTTCCTTCTTTCACTTGTTCTCGAATGAAGTGAAAACGAATATCAATGTGCTTGCTTCTCTCATGATTGACCGAGTTCTTTGCCAATTCAATGGCCGACTTGTTATCAACTCGGATCACAGTCCCCTCTTCTTGCTTCAATTCCAGTTTGCTTAGAAGGTTTCTAAGCCAAACTACATGGCAGATACTCCAGAATGCTGCAACGTACTCTGCTTCACATGTTGACAATGTTACAATGGGTTGTTTCTTTGGTGAACACCGTGCTCCCCATGAAGAATACATATCCAGACGTGCTTTTCCAGTCATCAACATCTCCACACCAGTCACTGTCCGAGTAGCCGACTAGTCAGTAGTCATCCATCCTAGTATATATCAGGACAAGTGACATTGTTCCTTTCACGTACCTTAGAATTCTCTCTAGGGCCTTCCACTGAGTATACCTCGGTTCCTCCATATACCGACTTGTTATTCCAATACTCAGCATTAAATCTGGTCTAGTATTGGTAAGATACCTGAGACTTCCAATCAGACTTAGTATTTGCTCGCATTAAATCAGTCTTAATCTATTTATTTAGAAAGTTTTGTGCCTGGTTCCATAGGGGTGGAAACCGGGTTACAACTCGTCATCTTAAACTTCTTCAAGACCTCCTCAACATACCTTTCCTACGACACAAAGATGTCGTCCTTCCCTTGAACAACTTCTAAACAAAGGAAATACTTCATAAGACCTAAGTCGGTCATCTCGAACTCCTTCTTCATCACTTCTTTAAATGTTTCAATTAGCTCGGCATTATTACCCGTGAAGATAAGGTCATCAACAAAGAGGGCAATGAACATCACATCTTCTCCTTTCTTTTTTGCGTAAAGAGCATGTTCATAAGGGCACTGCTCATACCCATTCTTCTTGAAGTAGGTGTCAATTCTTTCATTCCATGCTCGTGGAGCTTGCTTCAAGCCATAAAGTGCCTTCTTCAATCTCAACACTTTCTTCTCTTTGCCTCTTCGCATGTATCCAAGTGGTTGTTCAACATATACTTCCTCCTCCAAGACTCCATTCAAAAATGCCGACTTCACATCCATCTGCAAGATTGTCCATCTATGTTGAGCTGCTAAGGAAATCAACAACCTGATTGTTTTCATCCTCGTCACTAGAGCGAATACTTCATCATAGTCTATTCCTTCCTTCTACTTGTACCCTTTCACTACAAGTCAAGCTTTATATCGCTCGACTTCACCATCAACATTTGTTTTCTTCTTGTACACCCACTTTACGCCAATAGGTCGAGCTCCTTTGGGTAGATGGGTTAGCTCCCACATGTTGTTGCATTCGATTGCTCCAATCTCATCATTCATCGCCTTTTGCCAGTTCTTCTCCTGCACAGCCTCTTCAAAGCTCAAGTCTTCTGAATCTGCCAAGAAACATATAACATATACTTCGTTAGTCGAGTTGTATATGTCTTGCAAGCTTCACGCTCTAGTCTGTAGAGGTTCATCTTCTTCATCAGAAGTCTCATGATCTCTCACAACTGATGGTGTATCTATTTCCAAGCTTCTAGACTTCTTCTCTGAGTTGTTCCACTTCCACACACTATCTTCATCAACTTGAACATCTCGGCTCATAATCACCTTCTTTGTTATTGGGTTGAACAACCTATACGCCTTGGTTTTTTCATCGTATCCAATAAAGACGTACTTCTTGCTTCGATCTTCAAGTTTGGTCCTTTGTTGAGCTAGAACATGACCATAAGCAATGCTGCCAAACACTTTGAGGTGAGAAACATTCAACTTTCTTCCACTCCAGACTTCTTGCGGTGTCTTCTCGTTCAGCTTAGCATGTGGATATCTATTTTGCACATAGATGGCACATTGCACTGCTTCTGCCCAGAACTCCTTATGCATGTTCTTACTTTTCAACATTGTTCAAACCATGTCAAGTATGGTTAGATTTTTCCTCTCAGCTACTCCGTTCTGTTGGGGTGAGTATGGTGCTGTCAGAAATCTCCTTATTCCTTGCTCCTCACAATACTTCATGAGCTCAGATGAGATGAACTTGCCTCCTCGGTCAGACCTAACATATTTGATAGGCATGATGGTCTCCTTTTTAATCATTGCTTTGAACCTTTTAAACACTTGGAACACCTCAGATTTCTCCTTCAAAAAATACATCCATATTTTTCTTGAAAAATCATCTATGAAAGAAATGAAATACCTTTTCCCACTAAAAGATTCAGGGGTAATTGGTCCACAAATGTCTGTGTGAATTAATCTGGGTTGTTCCTTTGCCCGATACTCGGTAGTCCTTGGAAATGAGGTCCTCGGATGCTTCCCGAGAACGCACTCTTCATAGAATTTCTTTTCAAACTCCACAGTCGGGAGTCCTCGCACCATCTCCTTTTTCACCAACTTGGCAAGTCCACCAAAATGCAAATGGCCAAACCGAAAGTGCCACCTCATAGCTTCATCCTTCACATCAAGTTTCAAGCACCTCTCTCGGACTATTTTCAAGTCCAGCTTGTAAATCTTGTTCTTCTTCATCTCTACTCAGGCAATCAATCGATCTGCCTTGTCTTTTAAGTATAGTACTCGGTCTTTCATCATAACCGAGTAGCCTTTCTCCATTAGTTGGCCCATGCTCAATATGTTGCTCTTGAGATCGGGTACAAAGTAAATGTCTCTAATTTCTCCAACTCGGTTGTTCTTTTGTAGGTACCAAATTGTACTCCGACCTTTTACTGTCACCTTTGATGCATCTCCAAATTATACGTGTCCAGCCTCAACTTTGGTGAGCTCCTTAAAAAGATTCTCATCCCTACACATGTGGTTGCTTGCTCTTGTATCAAGGTACCAAACTAAGTTGTCAGAACAACTCGGACTTAGCTCGGCACCTGATCTCCTGGACATCATCAATATTTCTTCTTCCTCAGCATCCTCAGAAAGGAAGTTCGTTTCCTTATTGCTTTTAGATTGACAATCCTTTGCAAAATGTCCAACCTTCCCACAATTGTAACATTTGACTCCTGAGTAGCAGTCTTTAGCAAAATGACCATACTTACCACATTTGAAGCACTCAACTCCTGAGTTGTTCGACTAACCTCCTCGGCCTCTACCACCTCGACCTCCACCTTGTCCTCGGCCATGCCAGTTTTGTTGGCTGAGCTGTTCTTGACCTCTTTCATATTCTCCTCTGCCTCTACCACCTCGGCCTCGAGTGTTCTGAGTATAAGGAACCTTCTTCTCCCTAATGGTTGCCTTTGCTTGGAGTGCTTGATCAAGGGACTCCTCCTTCTTCTTCCTTCTTCGCTACTCATGCGCTTCAAGCGACCCAACAAGCTCCTCCACTGAGAGCGCTGTCAAGTCATTGGATTCCTCTATTGCGCAAACTATATTCTCGAAGTCGTCGGTTAACGACCTCAAGATTTTCTCCACCACTCGACAAACGAGCAACGTCTCTCCATTTCTATCGAGCTGATTCACTACGGTCTCGACTCGGGAGACGTACTCAGTAACCCCTTCAACTTCCTTCATCCTCATCCTTTCAAGCTTGCCTCTGAGAGTTTGAAGCCGAACTTGCTTCACACGATTATCCCCTTTGTTTGCCTTCTCTAAAATATCCCACGTTTCTTTTGAAGTCATAGCATTTGCTATCTTCTCAAAGCCAGACTCAACAACAGCTCGGTACAGCATGTATAGAGCCATTTTGTCCTTTGCTCATGTTGCTTTTAACGTAACAAGCTGGGATATTGTCATTTCTCCAACGTCCTCTAGTTCTTGGTGCTCATTTTTTACCACCTCTCATACTTCTTGGGAACCAAGGAGAGCCTTCATCTGCAGGCTCCAGTTATCATAGCTGGCACCTTTTGATAACTTCGGTAGGGGCATGCTCTAAGCTAAGCTGGCCATCTCGATCAAACTCTCTAACTCACTCAAACACTCAGGCTCTCAAGCTTTGATGCCAATTTGTTGACAAACAAGTCTATCTAGATAAACACTCTTTGTATTCAAATTTTATTGTATATGAAATGAAGCACTACATGGTTCTTTTATAGGCCTCTGAACATGACCCTTCAACTACATTCATTAAATATAACCACTACCTAACTCACAATTAATGAACTCTATTGCATGCTTAATCATAGCTAGACCCACTCTCAACCTTTTGCAATCTCCTAGACAATTAATATAGCAACTTCCAACTACCCACATTTAAGTTTATCCAACAATTTGGGTATCTTTGATCGAGTAGGCTAGGTCTTGCTTGTTCTCCCCTTATTCGTCGTCCTTTAAAAAATTAAAAATCAGGTCTTTTAGGATCATAGTGAATCCAATTGTGCATTAGTACTTCTACGCTAATAATAACCAAAATTTCCCTTTTGTTGGACCGAGGAACCTATTAGATATTTATACTTCGTGAAGAAATTTTCCCGTGAGGGGATGGTCAGGGGGTTGTTGGAGCTTCAAAAGTATATCTTATCTAAGCTTGAAGAAGACCTTAAAAAGGCCCTTCGTCAGGCTGCGCTACTCTTTGACATCGCTGATGTGAACAAGGGTGTTCATCATAAGACATTAGTTCTAGTCGCGAAATTGATGTCGATGACGACAATGCTTCTAATGTTGGGGATGTCGACAAAAAATCATCTTCCCTTAGCATCATGAAGTCATTATGTACTTTGATGTTAGTTTTACACTTATTTTGTTTTGTTATATTGATGTTCAGTAATCTTGATGTATTGTCGTCGTTTAATTATCGGCTTGAATCTAGAAATATACTCTAGAATGACATTATATTAAAAAGCACTTTCGAGTACTCTTCGACCTTCAATCCATTATGTCTACTTCTTCACTTCAAGATAGTTCGAGATGTATTAAGAGTTGTTGTCATCAACATCCAATACGAGAAATGGGTGTCTGAAAGACACTATGATGCTCAAGTCAGGTATGTGCGTAAGACTGTAACAAATGCTAGAATGAAAATAACATAGTTTCCTCGTGAACAATGCTATTTATTGGGGTTTTATAGGCTTTTACCTTTTTGAGTTTGCCTAGGTAGTTGCCTTTCTCAAGTTATTTAGGGTTTTGCTAATCCATCTTATGTCTTAATCTCTTTGTCAATTATGCCTGATCATTATTTATCCTGATCGAGATGTCTTTGCTGACATGATTTCATCTTAGATCACTGAGTTATTATGGTGAAAATGTCTTTGCCGACATGGTGTCACAATGTGTTGTTCGAGATTGTCTCGGTCGGTCACATATGGTTCTCAAACTAAATAACAAACTTTTACTAATTAACTATCACACTTCTATTAATACAAGTACTCAAGGAAGGATACTATACACTACTCAACTTTGAGCCTTTCAAACTTGTTTCTCTTTAAAGGTTTAGTTAATACATTAACTACTTGTAATTCAATAAAGCACCAACATCAACCTTAGCTTGTTTCCTTATTAAATGAAATCTAATTTTTGTGTGCTTGTTAATGCCATATGATAGGATTAGGTGCTAGATTTAAATTTGGTTTGTTATCAACTATAAGCTTTTCAATATCCACTATCATTTATTTTAAAATTTGATCAAGCCAAATAGCTTTGCAAGATGCATATGAATCAGTAACATACTCAGTCTCATAGGATAATAATGCCACAACTGATTGATTCTTAGAACACCAAGAGATTAGTGTAGCTAAGAATTTAGATGAGTATCCACTAGTACAGTTGGGCATGGATTGAATTTTTCAAAATCTAATTTAGATCTATTATAGTTCCAATAATAGATTGGATCTATAATCCATATTCATATTAACTAGAATATCTAAATACATTTGACCCATTCATATCAATCAAATTTGTATGTTTTTCTAATCTAATTTAAATTGGATTAAATCTAGACTCAATCCATGTTGTTAATTGAATTAAATTTAATGAAACTAATCTAATACTTGACTATTAAGTCGAGCCGGCATGACCTTTAGTCAAGATCGACTCGACTTGACCATTCGACTCAAACCAACTTAACCTGAACTTCTGGCTCGAGTTGTTTTAATTAGGCCTTTGACTTGGTGCATTTTACTCGACCTTGAACTTTGGTCGATTTGACTTGATTTGGTCCTGTGTCGCTTTGAGTTGAATTAGACACACTTTATTTTGGATTTTCAAAAATCCAAAAAGTATCTATATCTAAATCTGATATAAATCCAATTAAGTGGACTGAATTTAAAATTGAAAACTCTGGATTTGGATTTGGAAAAAAATCATTTAAATCTAATATAAATCCAATTAAGTGGATTGAATTTAAAATTCAAAAGTGTCAATTTGGATATGGAAAAAATCCATTTAAATCTCATCTAAATCCAATTAAGTAAAATGGATTTAAAATCCAAAAGGTGCATTTGGATCTGAAAAAAAAAACATTTAAATACAAGTGATATAAATTTGGATTACTATACATTAGATTTAAAAATTTAAATATTTTGTCCACCCCTATCCATTAGGCTCCTTGTATCACTACTATCTATACACCAAGCTAAACCTGAATTATATCTTCCTTTAACTTTTTCAGGGATGTGGGATACAAGTGAAAAAAAAAAGAAGTTTGCATTTTAACATTGAAAACTTCTTAAAGTCTGATTTAAAGTAGTTAGATGTATCTATTCCTACATGCGGAGAAGCTAGAACACAACAAGATGAGAGTTTTGATTGACTTAATTAGTTTCAAGTACATGTGATTTTTCTCAACAACATTTTATTGTTAAAAATATATCCTTCTATTGCTCTTTCAAAAATGATTTTCTAGAACACATGTATTTCATGTTTCGACGCACATTAGACATTATACTCAATACATGTATTTCATGTTTCTAAAAATTGACACAACATTCTAGAAATGTATTATGTGTTTCAAAAAGATGGCACATTAGAAGACAGTTTATGCAATTCATGTATTATGTTGTTCTCGAAAATTGACACACATTAGACATTTATGCAATACACGTGTTTCGGGTGTAGGGACCAAGAGTCTACTAAGAACCTCTTCGATCTTACTCCTCTTCTCCCAACTGCAATGACTTCTTCTCCAAGAAATCCGCTTCCTCGCTCGATCGGTTGAACAGACGATCAGTGTACCTATCTAAAAGGCTTTGATGCTTAAGTCAGTTAATGAACCGATCGGTATATCAGTATAACTGCCGTAATAAATGCGAATTAAAGATCCTCATCAACCTGCCTTTGGGCCCTATTTATAGTTTTCGGTGTGGGCCTGTGATTAGGGTTCCTTAATCACGGCCCAATGATCCTCTAATCAAGATTACTGACTTGTTTAACGTTAATTAATCCGATTGACTGGTGTTGTTTGGCCGTGCGACCGATGGCCGCTTGACTAGGCTGGTTATCTTCTGATTTTAACAAGTGAATCATTCATTTATAACTGATCGACCGATGGTCATATAAAAAGCGCTATGCGAATCACTTAGGAGACTGATCGACCGATCGACCTGGTGGTTGATCAAATGATTGTCCTTTATAAGTTAAGGCACTGTTCGTGTGGGACCGAACGACCGATGGTCCTTTGTGGAGTAATGCGCAATTAATATGTAGGCCGATCGACCGATTGTTCTTTGCGATATAATGTGGTTCGTTTGCGAGACCGATCAACCGATGGCCCCTTAACGTGGTTCGTTTGCGAGTCCGATCGACCGATGGTCCCTTGTGATATAATACGTGGTTCATTTGTGAAACCGATTGACCGATGGTCCTTTACGGTTCATCCATGAGGCCGTTCGACTGGTGGCGGTGGATATGTTTTATATACGAGCTCTCCCAGCCTTATTCGATGGATCTAAGGACCGGACATGGCCGATAGACCGATGGGGCATACAGTACAACACGTATTGTGTGTTTTCACACATTAGAAATTTGATACAATACATGTATGTATGTAAATATATATATATATATATATATATATATATATATATATATATATATATATATATATATATATATATATATATATATATATATATATATATATATATATATATATATATATATATATATATATATAAATAGAAAGTTGGAGCAGAATTTTTAAACTTTAACTTCATGCTAGACATTCCGTATAGGAATTGAGAGTTTTCTTTTATTGTCCGGATAAGTAGTTAAACTCCTACATAAGATTTTTTTTTTTCTATTGAATTATGTTTTATAGTTATTTGAGATAGTATATTATCCAAATCAGATTCACAAGATATAAAAAATAGAGACTAGAAATTTATTAAATTATAATAAACTACAAAATATTTGGTCTAGATTGGATGCACAAACCAAACACTATATAGTCTACATCAAACAATTTTTAATATTATGCTAAGCAATGATTTTTATATCATATCATATATTTAACAATTCCTTAATATTATATTAGATAACGATTTTTATATCATATCATGTATTTAACCTATAACAATATATACTACAGTTAACCGTCTAAAACAACTATGTTTTTTTTTGCTTTTATATTAAAAACTTTTCCCAAAACAGTTGTTTGCTCACTGTTTGTTTGCTTGCTCTTAGTCAAAATTCTTAGTCAAAATACGGGAGTGTGAGATTCATATTAATACAATATATTATATATCGATAGAACGTTTCAGTTACAAATAGAAAATTTGAATCCAATATCTTAGATAAAACTGCACCATTTTTTATAAAACAATGACAACTTACCTAAAGAAACTAAAATAATTCATCTGGAAGCATAAGAGAAGTTCTTATTATATTGGAATGTTCATATCTCTTTACATTAAAATTTTAAAATTGGATGTAGCCAACAAAAAATTAGAATTTAGAAAAAAGAAATATTAACATATAACAAACAATAATATTATACATTAAGTAAAAAAACAAAATTAAAATATATTAAAGAGTAAATTGATTTATAAATCAATAACAAAATCATTTTTTTTCTTGAGATATAATATATCATAATTAAACATATAATATAATTAATTATATTTCTAAACAAAGTACATTAAAATCAACATAATTAATTTTCTTCAACAAATAGCAAATAAAAATATACGAGCCAATAAAGTTAATGCATAACGAGTCACGTCCCACACACGCTTTCATGTTGTCATTGTAGTCCTTTGCTAAAAGATTTGATTTATTTCAATTTTACAAAAATAGGATCAAATTGACCATAAAACAAATATATGGATTAAATTGAATAAATTTGACAAAAATAGAGATCAATTATATATTTAAGCTATTTTTTTTAAATAGTATTAAAAATTTAGAGTTGTAAAAATATTTCCTCAATGACGTAAATGAAGGATTGATCATGGAATTATGAGAGAGTTCCTTATAAGACAAGGCTTTCATGGTTTGAACATTAAAACTGAACTTACATGCAAAAAAAAAAAAAAAAAATATATATATATATATATATATATATATATATTTATATCATTTCTGAACATTTAATATTTGTGCATGATTCCGAACCTCCTAAAACCAAAAGGGAAGTGGTCACATCCCTACACTACTTTAGTCTGGAGTGTTATAGAGTAAACAACAAACTAAAAGAGAAAAAAAAAATCAATAATGGTCTTTAAAACCAAATTTAGATCCGGGAATTAATTATTTGGAAGGTGTTTAAACATATATTCTTGATCAGACTATCTTATCTAAGACTAAATATGGCATATATTTCATATAAACAGAAAAGGCATAGTGGAGTTGAATAAGCACTAATTTACTTTAAAATTTACACTATTTCCTTTGTCCTAAAAATTCATTGACTATCAATCCTAAGTTATGAACTCATTTTAAATATAACAAACTGTGGTAGAGAATTTTGCTCACTTTAGAGTGCATGTGATTAAATTATATTGGAACAAGAACGAGAGAGTGAGAGAAAATTGTGGGATTGTATTGTATTGAATGATAGGAAGAAGTCCTTTTAGAACATTGGATAGAGCTACCACGGACTATTTCTTGGAGCACCATGAGAAAAGAGCATTGTTCAGCAAAAACACATACCCAGAGGTGCTTTTCCTTTTCACCAAATCACCATTGTAATCTGAATCAGCATACCCTACTACCTCTAGTTCTGATTTTTGTTGTCTAATAGGAAACAATATTCCATAGTCTGTTGTGCCTTGGATGTATCTCAACAATCTTTTGGCTGCTAGCATATGCAACTTCTTTGGTTTGCTCATAGATCTACTTACCAATCCCACACTGTAAGCAAAATCTGGTCTGCTGTTACACAAATACCGCAGAGAACCAATAATTCATTTGAACTTTGTCTCATCCACTGCATCTCCTGATTCGTCTCTAGTTAATCTCAAGTTAACCTCAATGGGACTCATTACGACATTACATGAGATCATATTAAATCTCTTTAATATTTCTCTAGCATATTTTTTTGATGCACGATCATTCTGTTAGGAACAAGGCAATAAAGGAAAGAATAAAGGAGAGAAAAATAGACATAGAGAATTTAACGTGGTGAGATTACTTCCCAAATCTACCATCCAAATCACCTCCCAAATCTGCATCAGAAAACTCCTGTAAAGTGAGATTACTTCTTTTAAAGGACAAATGCATCTTTGAAGTGCCCTTCAAATATCTCAATATCCACTTCACGCCTTCTCAATGCTCCTTTCCGGGATTGGATAGAAACCTGCTCACAACTCCCACTGCATGTGCTATATCAGGTCTGGTGCAAACCATAGCATACATCAAGCTCCCTACTGCAGATGCATATGGCACTTTAGACATGTGATTTTCTTCTTCCTCTGTCTGAGAAGATTGCCTTTTTGAGAACTTTAAGTGAGTTCCCAAAGGTGTATTCCTGGTTTTAGCATTTCCAACATTGAACCTACTAAGCAATTTTTCTATATATTTTTCCTGAGATAAGTTTAGAATACCTTTAGATCTATCCTTGGAAATTCTCATACCAAGAATTTGCTTGGCTGGACCAAGATCCTTCATTTCAAAATTTTCTGACAATTGTTTCTTCAACCTGTCAATTTCTGCCATATTAGCACCAACAATCAACATGTCATCAACATACAAGGCAAGAATGATATAACTATCAACATATTTCTTCACGTAACAACAATGATCTTCTTCACATCTGTGAAATCCTGAGTTTCTCATAAACTCATTAAACTTCTTATACCATTGTCGCGGTGCTTGTTTCAACCCATACAAACTTTTATGAAGCTTGCATACAAGATTCTCTTTGCCTTGTACTTCAAAACCTTTTGGTTGTGCCATAAAGATTTCTTCCTCAAGATCTCCATGTAGGAATGCAGTTTTCACATCTAACTGCTCCAGATGAAGATTTTCTGCAGCTACTATACTCAAGATAACTCTGATAGTAGTAATCTTGACAACAGGAGAGAAAATTTCTGTGAAGTCAATTCCTTGTCTCTGTTGGAACCCTTTCACTACGAGTCTGGCCTTATATCGTTTGCTGCCATCTGGTTCTTCTTTTAACCGATAGACCCACCTGTTTTGCAAAACCTTCTTTCCTTCTGGAAGTTTGGTTAAAGACCATGTTTTATTCTTCTGAAGAGACTTTATCTCATCTTCCATTGCTAGCTCCCACTTAATAGATTCACCTCCATGCATAGCCTCAGCAAAATGCTCTGGCTCACCAGCATCAGTCAACAACAAGTAATGCAATGAAGGGGAGTACCTTTGTGGTGCTACAATTGTTCTGCTAGACCTTCTAGTCGGTAATTCAGGAGTTATTGACTCTACTATCTGTTCAGGTTCTGACCCAAACTCTGACTCGGGCTCTAACTCAGGCTCTACTTCTGTATTCTGCCTTCTGTTGGCTACATCACTTTCTGAAATTTCTTCTAATGATACCTGCTCTGGCTTTTTATTTGCATTTGCAAATTCTGCAGTCCTGTCCTTATAGAACATGTTTTCATTAAAAGTAACATTTCTACTTCTGATAATTTTCTTGTTTCGGTCATCCCAAAACCTGTAGTCATGCATGTCAGATCCATAGCCAATGAAATAGCATCGCTTTGCCTTAGGGTCCAATTTATCTCTACTATTAGAGTTCAACAAAATATATGAAGCACAACCAAAAACTTTCAGATGTGAAAGGTTTACCTCATTTCCAGACCATACTTCTTCAGGTAACTGATAGCCTAAAGGAACTGATGGTCCTCTGTTTATGAGATAGGCTGCTGTGCTTATTGCATCTGCCCAAAATACCTTGGGTAATCCTGATTGGATTCTCATACATCTTGCTCTCTC
Source organism: Vigna unguiculata (assembly GCF_004118075.2). Lineage (NCBI taxonomy): Eukaryota > Viridiplantae > Streptophyta > Magnoliopsida > Fabales > Fabaceae > Vigna > Vigna unguiculata. The sequence continues at coordinate 2,901,032 of NC_040289.1, read as the reverse complement.
ATTCAAGGTTCTGTTCATTCTTTCTGCCACACCGTTTTGTTCTGGTGTTCCTGGAACCGTCTTGATCATTCTGATCCCATTCTCTGAACAAAACTCCTTGAATTGATTACTGTCATATTCTCCACCATTATCAGACTTCAAACATTTAATCTTTAAACCTGTTTGAGTCTCAACCTCCTGTTTTCACCTTTTAAACACAGAAAACACATCAAATTTATTTTTAAGAAAATAAACCCATACCTTTCTCGTAGAGTCATCAATGAAGGTTACGTAATACTGTGAACCTCCAAGAGATTTCACTGGAGCTGGCCCCCAAACATCTGTATGCACTAGTGCTAGTCTTTCAACTTTAGACGACTTACTTATTTTGGAGAAGCTAACCTTTTTCTGCTTTCCAAAGATACAATGTTCGCAAGGTCCAACGTCAACATGCTTCAAGTTAGGTATTTACCTTTTGAGACCATGAGCTTCATTCCTTTCTCACTCATATGCCCAAGCCTCTGATGCCACAAAGAGGAACTGTTGCCAACTTCTGCAACTGATATCATATCCTCATATGCAATCATGTAAAGAGATCCTCGCTTATTTCCACGAGCAACAACAAGATTACCGTTCATTACTTTCCAATGTCCATCTCCAAAGGTGGTGTAATGCCCCTCATCATCAAATTGCCCTATAGATATTAAGTTTCTCTTTAAGGCTGGAATATGTCTGATATTCTTCAAATTCCACACACTTCCATTAGAGGTTCTGATATTGATATCACCTCTTCCTATAATATCAAGAGATTTTCCATCTGCAAGGTAGACCTTCCCAAACTTTCCTGGAACATAGTTAGATAATAATTCTAAGGAAGGTGTAGTATGAAATGATGCACCTGAGTCCATAATCCATGAGTCAATAGAACTATCTAGACTACATAATAGTGCATCTTCAATTTCATCAGTTGCTGCATTTGCTGATTGATCACTATCTTGTCTCTTGTTGTTGTTGTTCTTCCTTGGAGCCTTACATTGATTTGTAAAATGACCCTTTTTCTGACAATTCCAACAAGTGATATCATTCCAGAATTTTGGTTTTGATTTCTCTCTAGACTTTGATCTGCCTCGGCCTTGATTACGACCTTTCTGGCTACTTCTTCCTCTAGTTTCAGTACTCAATGCTGAACCAGAACTAGAACTAGAAGATTCCCCTAAACTTTTCCTGCGAACATCTTCGCTTAAGATCAAGTCACGGATGTTATCAAGCTTCAACTTACTATTACTTGCAAAATTACTAACTACAATAATAGTTGCACTCCAACTTTCTGGAAGAGATGATAATAAAATTAATACTTTCACCTCATCATCAAATGTTATCTGCACTGATGTCAACTACGCAATAATTGTATTGAATTCACTAATATGATTAGTAATCGAGTTACCTTCACCCATTTTTAGGTTGACTAGCCTGCGAATCAAATACACTTTATTGGCTGCAGATGGCTTCTCATACATATTTGACAATGCCTTCATCAAATCTACGGTTGTGTTCTCGTTCATGATGTTGAACGCAACATTCTTGGCTAATGTCAATCGGATCACACCGAGTGTCTGCCGATCTAACAAATCCCATTCTGCCTGCTCCATGTAGGTTGGCTTCTGCCCTGTTAAGGGTAGATACAACTTCTTTTGATACAGGTAGTCCTCTATCTGCATCTTCCAGAACCCGAAGTCACTGCCATCAAACTTCTCAATCCTCACCTTCCCTTCTTCCAATGCCATTGCTCTTGCTGCTTTAACGAAAGCTCCTGCTGCTTTTGACCAAAGCTCCTGCTGCGGCTTTTGACCAAAGCTCCTGCTGCAGCTTTTGACCAAAGCTCCTGCTGCAGCTTTTGACCAAAGCTCCCACTACTTCTCTAAACTGAGATCCCCAAGAAGAAAAATAGAAACCAAATCTTTTCTGATGTGGAAGATCAGACAATGCTGCAACCACAGAGCATACTAAGAAAAATGGCTCTGATACCAATTGTTAGGAACAAGGCAATAAAGGAAAGAATAAAGGAAAGAAAAATAGACACAGAGAATTTAACGTGGTTCGGCTTACAATGTGTATGCCTACGTCCATGACTACACTAGGAAGTATTTGTATTTCTGGTGCATCTTAAAGTTTTACATAGAGTCTCTTATAGTAAAATAGAGAACCACATCTCACTATTCTAAGCGGTGTAGGACTAAATCAAGCACCATAATACTAACACATTCCTACAGCAGTGTAAGTGAATTTCATTCCAAGAAAGTAACTCAACCTTCCTAGGTCCGTTATCTCGAATTCAGCCTCCATTGTCTTCTTGAAATTTTTAGTGTCCTTAATGTTTGACCCAGTCACGAGTAGGTCATCAACATAAAGACATATGATTACCAAATATCCTTTTGTGCCTTCCTTTACATACACACAGTGTTCAACAATGCATTTAGTGAACCCAAGATCAAGTAAGAATGAATCAATCTTCTTATTCCAAGCTCTAAGGGCTTGCCTTAATCCATACAAGGCCTTTTGTAGTTTGTAGACCTGATGCTCCTTCCCCTTTACCACGAATCTAGGAGGTTGCTGAACATAAACCTCCTCCTCTAAAGGTCCATGTAGAAATGCGGACTTAACGTCAAGTTGGAATAATAGCCAGTTTCTCTCACATGCCACAATTACAACCACTCTTATAGTTTCTATTCGAGCCAGTGGAGCGAAGACTTCAGAAAAGTCTACTTCTTGCCGCTAGAGAAATCCCTTCGCAACAAGCCTCGCCTTGTACTTGGAGATTGACCCGTCAGGATTCAGCTTTTGTTTGAACACCCACTTCACACCTATGCAATGCTTTTTGGCTGGAAGATCTATTAGTTTCCAGGTCTCATTCTTCTCAATTTACTTGAGCTCCTCATGCATTGCATCTCTCCAGATTGGCTGTGTCACAACTTCTTTCTCATCAATTGGTTCAGCCCTTGCCATTAATGATATGTGCACTAAATCTCAATCATCAACCAGTTCATCAGCAACCATTTCAAAATCAGCAAACCTGTGTGGCACTACTATCTCCCTTTGTGGCCTTTGAGTCACAACATCCTGTGCCCTAGTCATATTTCTTGTTGTGACTGTTTCTGGTGCAGTTTCAATTCTTGACCCAACTATTTCAGATTCTGTTAGTGTTGCACTATCAAGTGTACACTTCTTTAAGCTAGTTTGCTTATTTTCCCAGTCCCAACTTTGATCCTCCAACACCAGTACATCTATGCTCAGGACCACCTTCTCTTGGTTTGGATCAAAGAGCTTATATGCTCCTGTAGGATGATATCTAATGAAGACCATTGTTGTACTTTTATCCTGCAACTTGGTTCTCCTCTGATCAGGTATGTGCTTAAAAGCTAGTGACCCAAAGACTCTAAAATGCTCAACTGCAGGTTTTACTCAAGACCACACCTTCAAGGGTACTACAACTTCCAACACCTTTGTAGGACATCTATTTAGGATGTAAACAGCCATGGAAGCTGTTTCACCCCACAACTTATGTGGCAACCCTTTTTCTTTCAGCAAGCTTCTTACCATGTTCAAGATTGTCTTGTTTCTTCTCTCCGCAAGAGCATTATGTTGTGGTGTGTAGAGTGTTGTAACTTCATGCATAATCCCATTAGCTTGACAATTATTTTCAAATGCATTAGAGGTGAATTCTCCTAGCCCATCTGCTCTAAGAGTTTTCAGCAATTTTCCACTCTCCCTCTCGACATTAGCTTTGAACCTCAAGAAAAATTCAAAAGCAGCACTCTTAATTTTGATCACATACATCCAAATCATTCTACTATACTCATCTACAAAGGTAATGAAATACTTATTTCCACCTAATGAGGGAACCTCGAAAGGTCCACATACTTCTGAGTACACTACTGCCAAGCATTCTTTGGCTCTCATCTTCATGTTTGTCTGGAATGGTCTTCTGGTTTCTTTTCCAGCCAAGCAGACCTCACAAAAATTCTCTGGTATGGTTATATCACACATTCCAGAAACCATATTCTTCTCATAGAGTTGCTTTAGAATTCTGAAATTTAAGTGACCATACTAAGATGCCATAGCCAACTTTTGTCATCCTTCTTGATTGCAAACAGGCATTGCACATCAACTACCTTCATGTTAACTTGGAAGGTTATGTTCTTTGAGATCTTGCTTCTCAAAATCGTATTCTTGTTAACATCAAACAACTCAACTTTGTCATAATTTCCCATTACTACAGTACACCCCTTTTGCACCAATTGACCTATGCTAAGGAGATTACACTTCATCCCTGGCACAAACAACACATTTGCTATCATAGCTTTTGAACCATCTTTTCTTAAGATGACTACATCTCCAGTCCCCTCAACTTTCAAGGTACTATTGTCAGCAAATCGCACCTTACTCCTTTTCTCCGCATTAAAATTGATAAGCCACTCTTTATGACAAGTTATATGATTTGAGCATCCCGAATCTAAGTACCATGACTCAGCTTGTGAATTCGCACCTCCGGTTGTAGTGGTTACCATCAGAATCAAGGTTTCTGAAGAATCAGAATCCTCATATGTCATATGAGCTTTCTTATCTCAATGCTTCCTTTTCCTCTTGTCTGCATAACATTTAGAGGCGTAGTGACCCATCTTATGGCAATTGAAGCATTTGATGCTTCTTTTATCTTTCTTCTTGTGATGGTTCTGATGCTTCTATGTTCTTTCATTCCCCTCTGTTGTATCTGACTTGTCATAGTGATCTTGAGCAGTCTTACCAGACTTTCATTCTCCTTTTGCTTGTTTCCCTTCCAGTTCTTGTTTCTTTCATTTCTCGTGAAATGGTGCACTTTCAAAGCTTGCTCAACATTATCTGTGTCAACCAGCAGCCACATCTCATGTGCTTCCAAGGAACTTTGGAGTTCCTTGATCTTCATCTGTGACAAGTCTTTAGACTCTTCAATTGCCACTACGATAAAATTGAATTTTCGTGGCAACGATCTCATAATCTTTTGAACAACCATCAGATCAGATATCGACTCACCATAACCCTTCATTTGGAAGATCACTGACATCATGAAACCTGAACAACACCTTCGTCTGAGTGCTCCATCTATTCCAATTTTTCTCTATAAGAATTAGAAGATTTGATGAGGGAATATGATTGTCGCCACCAGCCATTCTTCACCCACAATTGATCAAGAAACTAAGTCTTGATTCCCCTGCTGTGTTGTCTGCTCCTCGCTGCCTAACTTCCTTCTTCAATTGTGATTCTTGAAGTCAATCGTCCAATAAATGAATCAGGATCTGATACCACTTTTATTGGAACAAGCACGAGAGAGTGAGAGAAAATTGTGGGATTGTATTGTATTGAATGAGTAATATGAGTTCTGTTAAAACAGAAAAAACATAATACTTGACTTATCTCTACTAACACTATCACAAGCTAATTGATTAAATCAAAAATATATGATACAAAGCCATAAAGAAAGGTTTTAAGATTATAAAAAAAATTACTAATACAAGAGTCACAGTAACACGCCAGCAAATGGCCCTCTCCCTCAAAAAATAAACTTAATATCGAGTGAACCAATGGTCCACATATCATATAGTAAACGGATAAGAACATATACTACACTTGATATGATCATAGGAATATAATTTTACAGTGAGACCAGAATTTATGTATTATTATTCGAATAAGTCTCTCTGTAAAAATACTCTAAATATTAAACTTAATTATTTTACATTGAGCAGCACCTGGTCAAGCTATAGGTTTTTAGACATGATCCTCAAATACATGCATTAATTCAATACAACCATTATCCACCACTCTATTATGTGCCACAACAAATTGTAATAAAGACATTGTTGGTTCATTTTCTTTAGGATGTGGGATATAAATATCATAAAGTTTGTTGTTTAACCACTCACAATTTTAAAACACTTGTGTCTTCTTTTCTTTTGTTGAAATATAGGATAATTTGGATGAATTTGGGAGAGACAAAAGATCCTAATTTTTACTAGACGATCTAGTATAAGGAGTAAATGTTTTAAACTATTATAATCTTGAATTTGTGGTTATTCTCTGCAACTTTCTAGTATTCACAAGATTTTACTGCTAAAGAATTACAAATAAAATGTTATTAATCTCAATGATATTGAAATTGAAACTGAACTTTCACCGTCTTTACATGTTCAACATTTTGACCTCTTTTATGCTTGGAATACAAATGCATCATGCAAAGTAGTGATTATTCGTTGGGGCACAAGTGGCTCCATTAGTTATTCAACCTTACCACTAAGTGTTCTAAATATAAATGTTTAAGTGTTCTGATTTTATATTCCAACTATCAGGGTTCCAAATAGTAGTTGGCTTGAATCTATTATTTGCTACTATTAATATTATAAAAAACTTAACTGAAGTAGGAGGGATGCACCTAGACCTTGCTGTAGTGCAAAGCAAGGTCGAAGCTTAAGAGCCACAATAGCAAGCTACTGCACTTGGCCCTCTCCCTTAAAAAATAAATTTAATATCGTGTGAACCAATGGTTCACATATCAGATATTAAACTGATAAGAACAGATACTACACTTGATCTTAGCCAAAAGGCCGAGAAAGGTATGCTTTAGATTGAATATGTATTCTCGTTTTATATTCTAAACTGCAACTTCTTGTCAGAGTTCTGAAAAAATGTGGGACTTTGTCCTTGAGACTAGGTTGGAAAGCGTAATAATTTTAGAATTAAATCATCAATTGCATCTATTATTTTTCAAATGGAGGAGTGAGTTCAAACACATTGTATTCTTCCCTAAAATACTTCATTTAAATAATGTCTAGATTGTTGGTTATTATCATGTACTCAGAGTTTGGTTTTGAATCCTCATATGTGGAGGGAGAAAAAGTCTTCGTAAAAAAGCTAGTCTACTAAGAACACATAGCTCTTCTTTGTTTGGTTCTAGCCAAGGACTGATGAAACATGTTTATAGTGGTATAAGAGACCAACCAATAAAATGTTTCATTGAGGAATTTGAATCAAAATTTAGCCATGTTATTCAATATTGCATACCTATTGACTACACTTGCTAGGTAAAGTGATTAATTTGGTTCTTGTAATAGTATGAAATCTTGAATTTAGTTATAGGATAACAAATTTAAAATGAACTGAACTCTGAACTTGGAGTGGTAACTTGTTAAGACAGATTTTCTGCAACCACTGACGGCTCCAGCAAAGCCACAAGAAGTGTTCCATCTCATTGTTTCCGCCTATTTTAAAGTAGGAGTAAACATGTAAGTGGGCTTAAACACCGATCTGAGTAAGAAAAAGGGACTTTTGAATAATTATGTATGATCCATGCCCATATTTAGTCTGCGTGACATGAAAACTTCCTCAACCTCTACCTTTGCATTTCTAAAAATAGTATTATTTCTGAGTCCAAATGTCCCAAACGATACCCACCCACCCACATGGCCACACCTGATTATATGTAAAAAATAGATGACTTACATCGGTATTGTACTGTCTTAAGTGTTGAGCACTATTTTGTTGTGTGTTGAACACCATTTTGTTATCTCGGTTCAAAAGGTTACATTTTGGATCTTTCCTTGACTGTCTTACTAGAGCTCAACCACAAATTTTGGAGCTCAATTACATCATTGTTATTTCTTTTTGAAATTACTGCTAAATCATTTAAAATTTCATCAATTTCCTATTTCTCTTCTTCTTAGTACCTCGTTCTGTATTTATAAGCTAAAAAAAGTCATTTACTTACAAAATATGATCAATTAAAACATGATAAATGTAAGATTTATATGAAAATTTGACGTATTCTGGACATTTATCAAAGATCTATCAATTGAGGACGAAGTAGTGCTAGGTGAAGGCGTTCCTGATGACTATAAAGAGGGGCTCATTTGAATGTTTTGGTTTCATCTGCTGTAGTGAGGGACAAAATATTTTTATCGAGAGCATTGCATTTATTTTCTTATTTTGGTATGTCTCCGTCTAATACTTTCGATATGTCGGCTAACAATGTCGAGAAGGCCCTAGGCATGAGGAGAGGGAGAGGTCTTTAATGAGCGTGTCGTCTTCTAGCATGGATTCCGATAAAGAGAATCGAGATGACTCCATGAATGACTGGAGATTTGCCTTTGAGAGGATGGTATGAGTGGGAAAATCTTAGGGTGAAAAAGTATTTTTCTAAGTACAAGTGGTCTTCTACTACTTAGTCTTTTTGTGCTAGTGTATATATGCTAGATAGTCGTGTTGAGGACGACATTATTTCGGTCCAAAGGGTCTCAGCAATTGACAATGAATGTCATGACCGAGAAGATTATCCGAGCGATTTCTTTTAGATGGTCGTGTTGAGGATGACATTATTTCGGTCCAAAGGGTCTCAGCAATTGAAAATGTATGTCATGGCCGGGAGGATTACTCGAGCAATTTCTTTTACATGTATACGACTCTATTCTACGAGTTGCATGTTCATTTCCTTTCTTGACAAATTGACCATGGGAGTCCTACATGTTAAACATATTAGTTTTGAAATGGTTGAAAAGCCAAGAAGGGGGTTGAATTAGCTAGTTAAAAATTTAGGCTATCTTTGCAAGCTAAAAACCACCTTTAATTGAATCAAATAGATCACTAAGTTAGGATACAAACTGTACACTTTCAATCGATCAAAAACAGAGTTAACAAATTGATTTTACTAAATAGATTTTGTTCTGGTATAATAAATCGATTGAAACAGAAAAACAGTCAACTGAAATACTTGGAAAAATGCAAAAATGCGAATTTGAATTTTAAACCAGAAACAATGCTCAAGAATGATCAATACCCGTTCCAAATGGTTATACAAACATGCTCAATGCTGCAGATGCTATGAAAACATGCAAGAACATGAAAAAGATGATTAAAGCACAAGTTCTTGAAACTTTAAAATGAAAATGCAAGAGATAAAGGTTAGAGAAGAGAGGACACCACGAGATTTTATACTGGTTCACTCAAACCTGAGCTACATCCAGTTTGTCAAGGCAACCTTAGCTTGACTTTGCACTATTTCAAAAGTTTTACAAAGTATCCACCCTTACACTTCCAAAATATGCAAAAACACTGCAAAAGACTCTTGAATCACACAAGAATCAAACCAGCATAGCAAGAACCCTCTTGCAGACCTGGAAAACCACGAGGCATACACACAAAGCTTGAGAAAGATATCAAACCTCAGTGGTGGCACAAACTAGCCTACCACAAACCACTTTCTCCAAGCTTCAAACCAAGCCAAAAGCTCCAAGAATTTATCCAAGATCAATTTTCAACAGCTGCAACACGTATGATCACGAAGGAGAGAATTTCCACAAGTTTCCAGAACAAATTCGTGCTCTAAAATGATCAACATACCTCTCTTTCGAAAATTACAACTTTTATTCAAACTGTTACGAAATTCAACAGGTTGATTTTCAAATCAATCGGTTGATTTCACTTGACTTAAGTGAAATCAGTCGATTAAAAACTAAATGAACTGATTGAATTTGTTGCAGTTTAAGACTACTGCAACCAACCTTTTAACCTGTGAAAAAGTCATTCAACAGATTAAAAGAGACATTTTAACCTGTTGAAAAACTATTCAACAAATTAAAAACACAATAAAGATCAAACTACATCTAATTAATGCTATAAGATCTACAACATGAATTACAAACTACAAATACATTTTCTTAATGATGTAACTACATGGAGAGCACACGTTCCAGTCTTGATCACCATGGATATCATCAAATCTCCTTTCCTTCATCAATGTAGGCTTCATTCCAATGGTAATGGCTTCAAGATAGTTCAAAAGAGCTTCATTCAATCTTCATTAAATCTTCAAGAAGCAAACCACCTTGGCTTTTCATGTCAACAAAACATGGCTCGTACGCAACTTTATCCTAATAGTTGGGTTGTCCTATAAGCCTTCCGAGTTATAACAGTTGGGGATGCCGAAGAGGATGTCGAATAAAAATCATCTTCCCTTAGCCTGAGTCCTTCTCTTCATGTGGAAGGTGTTGGAGAAACCCTTGCATCATGAAGTCATTATGTACTTTGATGTTACTTTACACTTATTTTGTTTTGTTATATCGATGTTCGATCATTTTGATGTATCGTCGTCATTTAATTATCGGCTTGAATCTAGAAATATACTCTAGAATGACACTATATAAAAAAGCACTTTCGAGTACTCTTCGACCTTAAATCCATGATGTCTACTTCTTCACTTCAAGATAGTCCGAGATGTATTAAGAGTTATTGTCATCAACATCCAAGATGAGAGATGAGTGTCTGCAAAGACACTATGATGCTCGAGTCAGGTATGTGCGTAACATCGTAATAAATGCTACAATGGATACAACATAGTTTCCTTGTGAACAATGCTATTTATTGGGGTTTCATAGGCTTTTACCTTGTTGCCTTTCTCAAGTTGTTTAGGGTTTTGCTAATCCATCTTATGTCTTAATCTCCTTGTCAATTATGCTTGATCATTATTTATCTTGGTCGAGATGTCTTTGCTGACATGATTTCTTCTTAGATGAGTTATTATGGTGAAAATGTCTTTGTTAACATGGTGTCACAATGTGTAGTTCGAGATTGTCTCTGTCACATATGGTTCTCATACTAAATAACAAACTTTTACTAATTAAGTATCACACTTCTCTTAATTCAAGTACTCAAGGATACTATACACTACTCAACTTTGAGCCTTTCAAACTTGTTTCTCTCTGAAGGTTTAGTTAATACATCAACTACTTGTAATTCAATCATGCACCAACTTAAACCTTAGCTTGTTTCCTTATTAAATGAAATCTAATTTTTATGTGCTTGTTTATGCCATATGACAGGATTAGGTGCTAGATTTAAAGATGGCTTGTTATCAACTATAAGCTTTTCAATATCCACTATTATTTCTTTTAACATTTGATCAAGCCAAATAGCTTTGCAAGATGCATATGAATCAATAACATACTCAGTCTCATAGGATAATAGTGCCACAACTGATTGCTTCTTACAACACCAAGAGATTGGTGCAACTAAGAATTTAGACGAGTATCCACTGGTACAGTTGGACATGGATTGAAAATTTTCAAAATCTAATTTAGATCTAATATAGTTCCAATAATATATTGGATCTATAATCCATATTCATATTAACTAGAATATCGAAATACATTTGACTCATTCATATCAATCAAATTTGAATGTTTTCTAATCTAATTTAAATCGGATTAAATCTAGACTCAATCCATGTTGTTAATTAAATTAAATTTAATGAAACTAATCTAATACTTGACTATTAAGTCGAGTTGGCATGACCTTTAGTCAAGGTCGAGTTAGCATGACCTTTAATTAAGGTCGACTCAACTTGATCTTTAATTAAGGTCGACTCAACTTGATCCTTCGACTCGAGCCAACTTAACATGAACTTTTGGCTTGAGTTGTCTTAATTAGACCTTTGACTCAGGTGCATTCTACTTGACCTTGAATCTAGGTCGATTTGACTTGATTTGGTCCTATGTCGCTTTGAGTTAAATTGGACACACTTTATTTTGGATTTTCAAAATCCAAAAAATATTCAAATCAGATCTGATCTAAATCCGATATAAATCCAATTAAGTGGACTGAATTTAAAATCCAAAGTGTGGATTTGTATTTGGAAAAAATTCATCTAAATCTAACATAAATCCAATTAAGTGGACCAAATTTAAAATCTAAAAGTGTAAATTTGGATATGAAAAAATCCATTTAAATCTCATCTAAATCCAATTAAGTAAAATGGATTTAAAATCCAAAAGGTGCATTTGGATCTGAAAGAAAAACATTTAAATATAAGTGATATAAATTTGGATTACTATACATTAGATCTCAAAATTTAAATATTTTGTTCACCCAATCCATTAGGCTCCTCGTATCACTACTGTCCCTACACTAAACTAAACCTGAATTATATCTTCGTTTAACTTCTTCAGGGATGTGGGGTACAAGACAAAAAAAGTTTGCATTTTAACATTAAAACTTCTTAAAGTCTGATTTAAAGTAGTTAGATGTATCTATTCCTACATGTGGAGAAGCTAGAACACAACAAGATGAGCCTATTGAGAGTTTTGACCAACTTAATTAGTTTCAAATACGTGTGATTTTTCTCAACACCATTTTATTGTTAAAAAGATATCCTTCTATTGCTCTTTCAAAAATGATTTTCTAGAACACCTATAAAAATAGACTCACATTAGACATTATACGCAATACATGTATTTCATGTTTCTAAAAATTGACTCAACATTCCTAGAAATGTATTATGTGTTTCAAAAAGTTGGCACATTAGAAGACAGTTTATGCAATTCATGTATTATGTGTTTCGAAAAATTGACACACATTAGACATTTATGCAATACACGTATTGTGTGTTTTCAAGAATTGACACACATTAGAAATTTGATACATGTATGTAAATATATATATATATATATATATATATATATATATATATATATATATATATATATATATATATATATATATATATATATATAAATAGAAATTGGAGCAGAATTTGTAAACTTTAACTTCATGCTAGACATTCCGTATAGGAATTGAGAGTTTTCTTTTATTGTCTGGATAAGTAGTTAAACTCCTATATAAGATTATTTTTTTTTCTACTTAATTATGTTTCATAGTTATTTGATATAGTATATTATCGAAATCAGATTCATAAGATATAAAAAATGAGAGACCAGAAATTTATTAAATTATAATAAACTAAAGAATATTTGGTCTAGATTGATGCACCAACCAAACACTATATAGTCTACATAATATTATGCTAAGCAACTATTTTTATATCACATCATATATTTAACAATTCCAATATTATGTTAAATAACGATTTTTACATCATATCATATATTTAACCTATAACAACATATACTACAGTTAAAACAACTATGGTTTTTTTGCTTTTATATTAAAAAAATTTCCCAAAACAGTTGTTTGCTCACTACTTGCTTGCTCTTACTCAAAATAGGGAGTGTGAGATTCATATTAATACAATATATCATCAATATAACGTTTCAGTTACAAATAGAAAATTTGAATTCATCTGGAAGCATAAGAGAAGTTCTTATTATATTGTCATGTTCGTATTTCTTTACATTAAAATATTTTAAAATTGGATGTAGTCAACAAAAAATATTAGAATTTAGAAAAAATATAATAAACAGTAATATTATATATTAAGTAAAAAACAGAATTAAAATATATGAAAAAGTAGATTGATTTATAAAAAAAATTATAAGAAAATCATTTTTCTCTTAAAATATAATATATCATAATTAAACATATAATCTAATTAATTATATTTCTAAACGACATAAAAACAAACCTAATTAATTTTCTTCAATCAAAATATAGCAAATAAGAATATATGAGCCAACAACGTTAATGCATAATAAGCCACGTTACACACATAGTTCAATGTTATCATCGTGGTTAATAATTTGATTTTGTCGTTTGCTAGAAGACTTCATTGATTCCAATTTTATAAAAATAAAATCAAATTAACCATAAAATAAAAATATAGACCAAATTAAATAATTTTGACGAAAATATGAATCAAATATATAATTAAACCATATTATTTTAAAATAGTATTGGAAATTTATTGTTGTAAAAAAATTTACTCAGTGATGCAAATGAAGGATCGATCATGGAATAATGAGAGTTCCTTGAAATACCTTCACATAAGGAGAGGCTTTCATAGTTTGAACATTGAAACTGAAATATCCTTATATGCAATAAATAAATAAATAAATAAATATATATATATATATATATATATTTATTTATTTATTTATTTATTTTGCATGTACATTTAATATTTGTGCACGTTACCGAACATCCTAAAACCAAAGGGAAGTGATCACATCCATACACTACTTGAGTCTGGAGTGATATAGAGGAAACAACAAAAAAATAGTTTGTTGAAGTAGAAAAAAATTCAATGTTCTTCAAAATCAAATTTGGATCCGGGAATTAAACATTTATTCTTGATCAGACTGTCTTATCTAAGACTAAATACGACATATGTTTCATATAAACAGAAAAGGCATAGTGGAGTTGAATAAATAATAGTTTACTTTAAAATTTACACTATTTCCTTTCTCCTAAAAATTCATTGACTATCAATCCTAGGTTGTGAACTCATTTTAAATATAACAAACTGTGGTAGACAATTTTGCTCAGTTAAGTGCATGTGATTAAATTAAATCAAAATATATGATACAAAGCCATAAAAAAAAGATTTTAAGATTATAAAAAAATAACTAATACAAGAGTCACAGTAGCACGCCACTGCAAATGGCCCTCTCCCTCAAAAAACAAACTGAAAATGATCATGATTGAAAATTTTTTGATCGTCTTTTCTTGAGAAAGAGGCGAAAAATAATTAACTTGAATTCGGGACAATTATTCGAAATTTTAGTAGAAATTTTAGTAAAAGACTAGATTTATTATCTCATATTTGCTTTTCGTAAAAAAATACCAAAGGAAGTGGAGGTTTCTTCAAACAACAAGGGACTCGGTCAATTATTCAATCAAATGATATTGAGCCATTGAACATGTTTCGCATCTCTTCTTGAGAAACAAGCGGACTATTTCTTTATAAAATTGTGCTCAATTTCATATGTGACAATTCCGTCAAGATCTCTTCGTTAGTTGGGGGAAGAGTTCGCACAAATTGGATTTTTTTGAGGAACATATCACGAGAGAATTGGATTTGGTCAAACAATCTGTGGTTGGGAAACAAGGATCAGTTTTTTAACAAGGTACGTAATGTATCATCAAATCTTCAATATGATTCCACAAGATCTAGTTTCATTCAAGTAACGGATTCTAGCGAATTGAAAGGATCTTCTGATCAATCCAAGGCAATTTCATTAGACATTAGAAATGAGGATTCGAAATATCACACATTGATCAATCAAAGAGAGATTCAACAACTAAAAGAAAGATCGATTCTTTGTTGGAATCCTTCCTTTCTTCAAATGGAACGAATAGATATAGAATTAGAGAGATTCCTTAGATTTTTTTTTTCAATGAACAATTTGTCGACTTTGTCGATTGAATTGAAATGATTGCTTCAAAAATTATTGAGTTATTCTTCCAAATTATTGTATATTTTTTGTTTTTCTGGATTCATCGAGTTTTGAGAGTTTTCTTTCAATAAAAAAATATTTTAAATTTAAAAATTCTTATTTTTTTTCGTGAGGAATAATATACTTTTTCTAATAATTTAAAGAATACTGCACTTGATCTTAGCCAAAAGACCGAGAAAGGCAGCTTCTTGTCAGAGTCCTGATGAATGTGGGACTTTATTGATATGATCATAGGAATATAATTTTACAGTGAAACCAGAATTTATGATTATTATTCGAATCTGGTACTGATACTGATAACTCACTTACAACCTAGAAAGATCGGTCGCTGAAGAATTGCTTAGTATTGTCTAAAACAAAATAGCTTTTGATGTTTGGTCCTAAACAAAGACCGGACAGTTTGAAAGTATTCAAGTTATAAAAGACCTTTACCAATAAAATGTTTGACTCATGTTCCAAATGTAAAACTTTATATTATTCAATATTTTAAAAATATGATAAGTTTTATCTATGTTGACTAAAAAGTCTTTCTCTGTATAAAAACTCTAAATATTAAACCTTATTATTTTACAACGAGCAGTACCTGGTCAAGCAATAGGTCTTTCCGACATGGTCCTCAAATACATGCATTAATTCAATACAACCACTATCCACTACTCTATTATGTGCCACAACTAATTCTAATAAAGACATTGTTGGTTCATTTTCTTTAGGATGTGGGATATAAATATCACAAAGTTTGTTGTTTAACCACTCACAATTTTAAAACACTTGTGTCTTCTTTTCTTTTGTTGAAATATAGGATAATTTGGATGAATTTGGGAGAGACAAAAGATCCTAATTTTTACTAGACGATCTAGTATAAGGAGTAAAGGTTTTAAACTATTATAATCTTGAATTTGTGGTTATTCTCTGCAACTTTCTAGAATTCACAAGATTTTACTGCTAAAGAATTACAAATAAAATGTTATTAATCTCAATGATATTGAAATTGAAACTGAACTTTCACCGTCTTTATGAGAGGCTCCATTAGTTATTCAACCTTACCACTGTTCTAAATATAAATGTTTGAGTGTTCTGTTTTTATATTCCAACTATCAGGGTTCCAAATAGTACTTTGCTACTATGTTGGTTGTTTCTTTTCCATCATAAAGTTTGATTTTGAATGCCTCAAAAACAATAACAAAATGGATAAGGAACAGAAAATCTAATAATATAAATATCAAGCATAAATATATAATAAGAAGCATTTAAACTATATTGGATGAGATGCACCAGAACCTTGCAGTAGTGCAAAGCAAGGACAATGCTTGAAGGCCTCAGTAGCAAGCTACTGCAACTGACCCTCTCTCTCAAAAAATAAATTTAATATCGAGTGAACCAATGGTTCACATATCAGATATTAAACTGATAAGAACAGATACTACACTTGATCTTAGCCAAAAGGCCGAGAAAGGTATGATTTTGATTCTGGAAGTGTTCAGATTTTATATTCTAAACTCCATATGCCTATCAGGGAACTGACCAATGTGGAACCTTCTGAGAGAGGATTAAAACAGTGATGAAACTGATAACTGAGTTCAAACACACTCAATCTTTGGGAAAATAACTTGCTTATTTTTATTATTATGTGTGATGTTGTTTCTTCAATGCACTCTAAGTTCATACCATACTGTCACAAAGAATCTCAGAGATGAAATGTTTGACTCAAGTTTTAAGAGAATGAAATGAAAATAAATGAGCGAAAGGTGAATGAAAAAAGAGACCACGGGTCAAACAATTTACATAACACATTAATCAGGTGCAACTCCATACCAAAATAATCAATTCACGGTTGAGTAATTGTAAGTGAAAGAGAAATTCCAGTATATAACATCCTGCAATCTGTTACAGAGAGATGAGAAGCACTGCTCTTCAGGTTCTTCTCTTGGTTTTTCTGATATGCAAATTTCTGTAATTTCTTGTGTGCATGTCAATTAATCATAGGAAAACTAATAAGACATTTACAGATATTTGGTTACAGGACAATAACTTGATCTTGTTCTTTTCTGTTTTTGTTTGTTATCACTGAAGAGATTGAATCAAGTCACTTTTGGAACACAACCCACTTAAATAGGCTTCTCATTTAGGTTGTGTTATTCAAATTTTAGATAAGATTTCAATCATTTTAGACAAAGCTTATCGATCTCTGACAAAGTCTACAAAGGGTGCTTATTCACCTCTGTATATTGCTCGTTGTTGCAAGGATTGACAAATATTAAATTAAGTTTTCTTTCAATATTTTTTAGTTTTTTTTTACGATTGGGATATATGTGAAAATTTTTGTTTAAAAATAAATAAATATATACATATATTTAATAATTAATTAACTAAAAAATATAAATATTTTTAGATAGTGAAGACAATGAGTTATTTTACTATAATAATATCAAATTTAGAATAAGGTAATTATCTATTGAAAATTTAAAAGAATAAAAAAAATAACATTGTGACTCTAATTTTAAGTTAGAAACCAATTTAGAGTTAATAATAATAACTAACTAGATTCTTGGTAAATAATGTTGGAAACTAATTTAGACTCTAATTTATAAATTAATTATATTTTCTATTAATAATAAAAACTATTTTAGATACCAATGATTTTTAATTTATAAAATTATATCTAACTTGGTTAATGTAATGACAAATTATATTTTGTTTCTAAATTTGATTGTTATTTAATGATTTTCTGAAAGTGGGATATGTAACATCTTAGAATATGTATATTGTACTATTTGTAACAAAATAAAGCTAATAATAGAAAATACAGAAAGAAAGTAAAGAAAGAATAGAGAATGAAAGAATGAGGAGCAACTATTTGTGTGTGTTATTTATTACTAATAGGAAGATTCATATTGATAAATACAACATGTAACTCATACAAGGATACAAAATCAAATAGTTAATATTTCCAATATTTAATGAATCATATGACTACTATCAGTCATACAATTATATGAATAATTGTATCAAATCAATGGACGACCATCAATTCATAACACTCCCTCCCTTATGTATCCACCCAGAAGAGAATGTGTGTCATTAAAACCTTACTAACAAAAATCCTTTGGAATTAAAACCTAGTGAAGGAAAAAGAGTACAATATTTTGTATTATTTAATATAATATTATTCATCACATATTTTATTTCTCCCCTCATGTAGACTTACATACTTAATATGACGAAGTCTAAATTTATGAATCATTTGCTTAAAAGTTATTCTTGGCAAACCTGTTAGATTTTGAGAGTCACTGAACGCAAAATTTAATGAAGATTCTAAAACAAAAGGTAATAAAGTTTGTAAGCCAAACCAAATAGTAAAGATTGCAAAGTCAGAAAAGTTTTTCCGTCACAACTCAAAGCTAGTCTATTTAACACAAAGTACATGGCAGGTTTTTCAGCCTCTCAGAAATTTGAAATTTACTGTATTCAACAATCGATCACATCTTGATAATTTGAGTGAAAGGTTTTCTTAGTTATCTTGATAAACATAAACCAATGTACACGTGTTTGTGTCTAGATGGAGAAATTGGCGGGTTTTATAAAGCATTAAAGCCTTTGAGATTAACAACACTGAGATGATGGAAGTTCAGTTTGAGATTATAATTTTGAAATTGGATTTAGATAGATTGAAGTTAATTTGAAGAAGTTTTACTTCCGCAAAAGAAGGAGCAAAAAAATTCAAGGTGACTTCATTGCAAAGACATATTTGGATGACTTTTTTTGATGCCGTAACTGAGTTCAACAACGTTAATCTATGAAAAAGACACACACGAGTAGCAACCGTATATAGTTTCGTCAGAAAAAGAACAGAAAAATCTTTAAGAAAATAATGGTCTTTAAAACTAAATATTGCTGATCAAACTGTTTTATCCAAGACTGAAATATGGGGTATAAGGTAAGGTCATGAAAGCAAAAAAGGCCTGATGGAATTGGAGAAGCATAGAATATTTGAAGACAAGTAGACTACTTAATGAAATTGTGCTACCCTTTTGGTGAAACATAGAATAATTGAATCATAATTGGTTTATAGTGGTTAGATATTTGTATTCTACATGTGTTAGACAGTTTTACCTAACCCAGTGCATAAGATTAAATCATAAAATATGATACTTAAGGCACAAAGACAAATATTAATATTACAAAAAAATTAACTGAAGTAGGAGGGATGCACCTAGCCCTTGCTGTAGTGCAAAGCAAGAACAATGCTTAAGAACCACAGTAGCAAGCTACTGTAATTGGCCCTCTCCCTTAAAAAATAAATTTAATATCGTGTGAACCAATGGTTCACATATCAGATATTAAACTGATAAGAACAGATACTACACTTGATCTTAGCCAAAAGGCCGAGAAAAGTATGATTTTGATTCTGCAGGTGTTCAGCTTTTATATTCTAAACTTCATATGCTTGTCAAGGAACTGATCGATGTGGATTTCACTTGATTGATATGCTTCATTCTGCACAGAGGCAACATTATATTCTTCCCATGTAGTTGAGTGAAACTCCTTTTCACACTTAGTTTACTTTTAATATATTATTAGATTTTCTTCTATAACTCTTTACAATTGGTCCTAACCAATGACTGGTTAGGAAAACACTATTCATATCCATTCATGACACCTTATCAATAAAATAACTTTCAAAAATGAAAAAAGTTTGAATACAAGGTTTATTCATGTTACTGTGTATTTTAGATAAAACTTGTATTATTTATTATTTTTATAAATATAATTATATGAATACATGTGATATCAACATTAAACCATTTTCAAAAATAATACAAGTATTCATTGTTTCCATATCAACACACACGCACACGCACATACGCACACGTGCACACACGCACAACTGATAAAGTATTCAAGATATTAAATGACATTGTTGGACAAGAAAATATAATTCAAGTTGTTACTGATAATGCTGCAAATTTCAAGACAATTGGAGATTTGTTGATGAAAAAACAGAACAAATGTATTGGACTCCATGTGCTGCACATTATATTGATTTGATGTTTGAAAATTTTTAAAAGAATTTGAAGGTATATGAATTGACAATCAAGAAGGGTCAAATTACCACTTACATTTATGGAAAAACAATGTTGATTTATTTGTTGAAAAAGTTCACTAAAGGTAGAGACTTGATAAGACCGAGTGTAACTAGATTTGCCACGACATATTTGACTCTTGGTTGTCTTCATGAATTGAAGATATCATTATTGACCATGTTCAGCTCTAAGGAGGGGAAGACAAGCAAGTTTGGAACCTCACAAGAGGGGAAAAGAGTAAAACGTGTGGTATTAGACAATTGGTTTTGGAAGAATGTACCTACATGCTAGAAGGCTACTACCCTTCTTATGGTGGTCTTAAGATTGGCGGACTCAAATGTAAAACCTGCATTGAGTTTCATTTATGAAGAGATAGGTTGTGCAAAAGAGAAGATTAGGTCCAATTTTAACAATATTAAGAAGAAGTAAAATTTCAAACTTTTACTCATTCAAGGTTTAATTACTTATGTCTGAAATTAGTTTGGTATTGAGTGTAGTTATGAAGAGGTTTGGAGAATAATCGATGCTCGATGGGATAGTCAACTTCATAGGCCTTTGCATGCAGCTGCCTATTTTCTCAACCTCCACCTCCACTATGAACCTAACTTTAGATGTGATGATGGTGGAGAGGTGAAAGAAGGATTGTATATATGCATGAGAAGATTGGTACCAAATTTTGCAGAAAGAAGAAAAATTAATTTGTAAATTGTTGAATTTCATTTTCCTAGAGGACTTGTAATTCTTTGGGATGTGAGTGTAATTGGAGCTCATTTGAAATGGTAATTTAAATTATTTATAATTTCCTTTATTAGGTTTATATCTATTAAAATTTAATATTTCATTTTAGGTTCATACAAGGAGAAGGAACCATTTGCATTAGAAAAAGATGACTTATTTAGTTTTTGTGATGTATAACTTGAAGTAGAAAAGTAGATAAATTCGAAAAATTGTTGCTCTTCCATTTGATGACATTGAATCTAACGATATGAATGGGTAACTGAAGAGGCAAATAATGTTGTTGTGATTGAGCAAGTTGAAGGTGAAAATGATGTTCAAAATGTTCCCTTGTATGAATCAACAACAGATCCAGCTCTAGATGCTTTTGATCTTTATAACATAATTTTTGATGCCAATTAGGATGCACAAGTTTCATCGGGGAAGAGTTAGATGAAAAGGATGGAGATAATGATGTAATTAGAAGATTAGAGGATTAATTAGACATAGACATTTGACATTTGAATTTATGAGATTAAGAACACTAAGATGATGGAAGTTCAAATTGAGATTATAATTGGGAAATTGGATTGAGATAGATTGAAGTTAATTTGAAGACGCTTTACTTCTGCAAAAGAATATTTTGTTGAAGGAGAAAAAAAAAATCAAGATGACTTCATTGCAAAGACATGTTTGTATGACTTTTTTCGATGTATAATGAACATATCCTTTCTTGCAATATTGTTGTTGTCTTATTTGCGGCTTTTGTCGTTGCTGGAATTATGTGGTATGGTTCAACAACTCCAATTGAATTACTTGGACCTACTCGGTAGCAGTGGGATAGGGATACATCCATCAAAAAATATATCGAAGAGTGGGAACTAGACTAGTCAAAAATCAAAATTTATTAGAAGCTTGGTCTAGGGTTCATGAAGTAACGAAGTTAATATATATATGAAAAGGACAGAGGAATCACCACCATATATAGTTTCTTAAGAAAGAATAGAAAAACCTTGTTTGGTAGGAAAACAATGGTCTTCAAAATTAAATTTGAGTTCGGAAATTGATTATTTTGAAGGTGCTTTAGCATCTATCGTTGATCAACCTGTCTTATCTAAGACTGAAATATGACATAGGAGGTAATGTCATATAACCAAAAAAAACCTAGCGGAGTTTAAGAAAGGATTGTTTGGTAGTGACAAAGTTGAGCAAGTTCACTATAATTTACACAATTTCCTTAGTCCTAAAAATTCATTGACTATCAACCCTAAGCCATGAACTCATTTTGTCCTAAGTAAGCTGGAAGATTACTAGAAATATATATCCAACATAATCTCACATAAAGAGCATGTTGAAAAAGCTGTGCTAGACAGTTTGTTTGAGTTGACTAATACACGTGACTAAATACTAAGCCATAAAGACAAATATTATAAAAATTGAACTGAACTAGAAGGGATGCACCCAGCCCTTGCAGTAGTGCAAAAAGCAAGGGCAATGCTTGAAGGCCTCGGTAGCAAGCTACTGCAATTGGCCCTTTCTCACTTAAAAAATAAATTTTATATCATGTGAACCAATGGTTCACGTATCAGATATTAAACTGATAAGAACAGATACTACACTTGATCTTAGCCAAATATGTTGCAGCTTGTTGTCATAGTCCTGATAAAGGTGGGCCTTTGTTATATGACCAGAGAAATATAATTTTACAGTTAAACCAGAATTTATGTATTATTAATCAAATCTAGTACTAATAACTGATTTACAACACATTGTATTCTTCACAGATAATTTACTTGAATATAATGTTATATTTTATGTTCTTTTTCTCGGTGCTCAAAGAATGGTTTTGAATGTCCAAATTTGGGAGGAGAAAGTTTCTCTAAAAATGTCGGTCGCTGAATCATTGTTTAGTATTGTCTAAAACAAATAGCTTTTGATGTTTGGTCCTAAGCAAGGACTAGACAGTTTGAACAGTGTTCATGTAGTTCTAAAAGACCTTACCAAATGGAAACAAAAATGGAGACACAAAGAAAACATGAAGTAACTTCACAAATATATAAATTAAATACAAAACAGAGACATCAGCTGAGAAATTCCCAACATTTAAACTACATTGGATGAGTTGCTCCAGGCCATTGCACTAGTGCAAAGCAAGTGCGATGCTTGAAGGCCTACGTAGCAAGCTACTGCAATTGACCATCTCTCTCTCAAAAAATAAATTTAATATCGTGTGAACCAATGGTCCACATATCAGATATTAAACTGATGAGAACAGATATTACACTTGATCTTAGCCAAAAGGCCGAGAAAGGTATTAATAAGTATTTAAATTGCAAGGATAAAGAAACCAGAAATTGGGAAATAAATGCACTGATCCAGTTTAATTGAAAACAAGAAAATACAGAAGGATAGGAATATCCAACTGCCCAGAGCCAAGCTCCTAAGAAGCAACCACAATGGTCCTCCTCCAAAAATGACCATACCCCCTCCCCTTCTTCTCTCTCTTCTAACCAACTTATTCTTCCTAGTGTGCCACGTCATTCTTCCTAGACCGTTTCCTCTCATACACCCTGCCCCACCTATTCTTACCATTCTCTTCTTGGATCATGGGCTCTTTAAACCCAATTGTATTTGGGTTTGTATCAATACCCTCTTCTTGAAATGGAGCCTTGTCCTCAAGGCTGAATTCCGGAAATTGGTTGTGGATGGTAATCGTATCCTCCCAAGTCGCCTCCTCAACATCTTGCCCCTTCCAATGTACCAATACTTGTGTTTTGGTCTCCCCCCTTTTGTGTTGTTCCTAGTCGCCAATATAGCCTCTGGTATCATTAATTCGACTCTGTCATCCTCCAGCCCTTTGGGAAGATCCTTCTCTACCTTGTATTTTCCTACTGCCTTTTTTAATAGGGATACATGAAACACGGGATGAATTTTCGAAGATGGTGGTAATTTCAAACGATATGCCACCTCCCCTATCTTCTCCACAACCTCAAAAGGTCCATAATATTTAGCATTCAGCTTTGATTGCACTCTATTCATGACAGAATGTTGTCTGTTCTGTTTCAACTTCAAAAAGAAGAAATCCCCCACAACAAAATGCCTCTCCTTACGATGCTTAGTTGCTTGATTTCTCATCCTGTCCTGAGCTCTGAGTAAATGAGATTTCAACTGCCTCAAAGCTTCATCTCTCTCTACAAGGTCTTTTTGGACAGCCTCCACTCTCACTTCCCCTTGAACCACTTGAACAATCTTGGGTGGTTGTCGACCATACACCGCTTCAAAAGGAGTCATTCCCGTAGATCCATGGTAAGTTGTGTTGAACCAAAACTCAGCCCAAGGCATCCAAATCACCCAAGTCTTAGGTTGATCAGTGATGAAACATCGTAAATACGTTTCAAGACACCTATTGGTTACTTCCGTTTGTCCATCCGTTTGAGGATGGTAGGCTGTGCTCATTTTCAGCTTGGTTCCCTGCATTTTAAAAAACTCTTTCCAAAATACACTCATAAATAAGGGGTCTCGATCACTCACAATAGAATTCGGTACTCCATGTAGCCGCACTACCTCCTTCACAAAAATTTCAGCAAGAGTCTTTGCGCTATAAGAATGTTTAAGAGGCACAAAATGACAATATTTTGTCAATCGATCTACAGCCACCAAGATTGCTTCAAACCCTTTTGATCTTGGTAATCCCGTGATGAAGTCAATACTATTGTCTTCCCAGACCCTCTCCGGAATTGGTAATGGCTGCAAAAGACCACTAGGGGCTGCTGTAATATATTTTTGTCTTTGGCACGTGTCACAAGCTTGAACATACTGTTGGACGTCTCTCTTCATTCCTTTCCAATACAAATTTGCTGCTATTCTTCTGTATGTACGATAGAACCCTGAATGACCACTTTGAGGAGTAGCATGAAACTCTTCCAAAAATTTCGGAATCCAAACAGATTTCTCCGAAATGACTAGGCGGTTTTTATAATAAAGTACTCCTTGTTTATAAACAAATCCCGCACAGAACTTCTCGCCACGTCCTTGCTGCACTTCTTCAATTATTTTTTGCAACCTTTTATCTGCATGTACTTCAGTATTGAGCTCTTGCCAATCCAACCATACTGGGAAATAAATCATATTGTTCAGCCCCATTTCATCTTTGCTACGAGACAAAGCATCAGCTCCTCGATTCTCTTTCCCCAGCTTATAAACTATCTCAAAATTGTACCCCAAGAGTTTTGCCACCCAATTTTGCTGCCCTCCCGTTGTAATACATTGTTGTATAATTGTTTGAGACTTTTTTTATCAGAAAACACAGTGAATTTCCGCCCCAACAGGTAAGGTCTCCAATGTTGTACTGCAAGTGCCACCGCCATCAATTCTCGTTCATATGCTGACTTAGTTAAGTTACGGGGACTCAACGCTTTGCTGTAGTAAGCAACAGGTCTCTTGTGCTGCATTAAGATAGCCCCAATTCCTGTCCCGGAAGCATCACACTCCAAAAAAAATTCGTCATTAAAGTTTGGTAATTGCAACACAGGTGCTGTAGTAATCCTCCTTTTAAGCTCCTCAAAAGCTTCTTGGGCCTTTTCATTCCACTTGAATCCATCCTTTTTTGTCAACTCCGTGAGGGACCTTGCTACCTTACCATAATCTTTAATGAATTTACGGTAATATCCCGTAAGCCCCAAAAACCCGCGGACTCCCTTCACATTCGTAGGGATAGGCCAATCAATAACACTACTCACTTTATTTGGGTCAACCGCAACTCCTTGTATCGATATAATATGACCCAAGTATTCGATACTTCCTTGCCCAAACGTGCACTTTTCCTTGTTCGCAAATAACTTATTGGCCCTCAACGTACTCAACACCTTTTCTAGCAATTGCAAATGTTCTTCCCAGCCCTTACTATATATGAGTATATCATCAAAAAATACCAATACTCCTTTCCTTAGCCAATTGCGGAATACTTCATTCATAAGTGCTTGGAAAGTGGAAGGGGCATTCATAAGCCCAAACGGCATTATGAGATATTCGTAATGCCCCTCGTGTGTTCTAAAGGCTGTTTTCGGGATATCCTCCTTTCTCATCCGCACTTGATGGTAGCCCGAACGAAGATCCAATTTTGAGAAGAATTTGGCCCCATGTAATTCATCCAAAAGCTCTTCTATCACTGGAATAGGAAATTTGTCCGGTATCGTGGCCTTATTTAGTGCTCTATAATCCACACACATGCGCCACTTGTTGTTTTTCTTCTTTACTAAAATAACTGGGCTGGAATATGCACTTTGGCTATGCCTCACATGACCCACCTCCATTAATTCCCTCACTTGTTTCTCAATTTCATTTTTCTGGTGATAGGCATAACGGTACGACCTCACGTTAATGGGACCTTGCCCTGGTTGAAGGTTGATACTATGTTCCTTCGCACGTACAGGTGGCAGCCCCTTGGGTTCATCAAACACCTCCGCAAAATTCTGCAACACATCATTTAGCACACGTCTCTGTTCTTGGCTCAACCCATCTTTTTTTATTTCCCTTTTTTCCTCCAACAAGCCAAACATTGACACCAACAACGAATCTTCACGAGGTGCTCCTTTTAACACTCTCTCTCCTTGATCCGTTTTGACTCTCATAATCTGCCTTTTCCAATCCACCGTAGTTTCCCCTAATGTGGTCAACCAAGACATACCCAATACCATATCCATGTCCTCCAAATCGAAGAGAAAAGCATCAAGTACAAATTTCCCTTCATCGAATGTCACCCTCATTCCGCGACATACACCTTGAGTTTCAGATTTATGCCCGTCTCCCATCAAAATTTTCATGTGTTGCGTCCTTTCCCATTCCCAACCCAAGGCTTCAACCAACTTCCGTGAGATAAAGTTGTGGGTTGCCCCACTGTCTACTAGAAACATCATTGGGATTTCACCCACCTTTCCTCGCAACTTCATCGTTCGTGGTTGTTCCTCCTTCCCTTTCGTCATAGAGTACAAACTCAATGCAGTACATGCCCCTTCGACATCGTTAACGTCATCTGCAGTATCTTCTATTATCTTCTCTTCGTTTTCTTCGCATTCGACTCGTATCTCCTCATCAATCATTATGACCCGAAGTTGTTTAACGGGACACTGATGGAGCGGTCCAAATGAACCTCCACACTTAAAACATAAACCCTTCTTCTTTCTTTCCAACAACTCCTGATAAGAAAGGTGACGAGCCCCTCTATCCTTGGGCCCATTTTTGCTGTTCTCACCCCCATCATTTTGTGCACTTGGGCTTGACCCTTTTCCTCCCCAACTTCCATTATTCTGCCATGGGCCGGTTTTACCCAACACATGAGAAACGGGTCGAGTTCCAAGTTGGGTCTTTCCCTCTCCACGTGTCTCACCTCTTCCCTGCCACCCCCTGCTCCTACCATAGATTTCTACGTCAATAGCACGAGCTACATTCATCATTCGTCCCCTGGAAAGAGGATTCGCAACATGTATACTTCGCATCCTTGCCCGGAGTTCGTCCTTCAATCCATGTGTAAAGTACGAGAAGTATTGCTCATCTTGCATACTAGGCACCTGAGCAATCAGACACTCGAAGTTTCGAATGTAATCCTCCATAACCCCAGTTTGCTTCAACGAGGTCAATTGATCATAAACACTTCCTTCTCCCCTTCCACCATACCTCTCCAATAACTCTCTCTTCAAGTCCTCCCATGACAGATTTTCATACTCATTTAACAGAGATTGAAAAAAATGTATCATACCCCCTTCCATACAAAGTTGAGCAAGACTCACTCGAACAGCTTCTCGTGTCTCTTGAACGTTGAAATAAATTTCAGCCCTAGCAATCCACCCTGCTGGATCTTCCCCATAAAACGATGGTAACTCAATTTTCTTCATCGATTGACGAAATTCCTCCAAATCGTCTCCTTCGAGTTGTCTCAAACTTCGATTCCCACTGGACTTCACTGTTCCAGTACTCGACTTTCCTTTTGTTACTGATCCCTGGCCTTCACCTTTTTCCTCAAATTCCTTCGAAAATGTTGACATGAGATTGAGCAGCTTCATCTGATTTTCAGCGGCCTCCTTACGTAACGTTTCCATCTGATTCTGGTTCTGCAATGATTGTGCAACAAGCTCCTCAACTATGGCTTTGAGCTTGGTGACTTCTCCTACTACAAGATCTACTCTCGCATCTCCCGGCTCCTCCGTTGCTGGTTCTCCCTGAGCATTGTTTCTCTTCGGTGGCATTGTTTCCAGATAAAAGAATTATCCGGCAGGTCGGACCACTTAATAAGTATTTAAATTGCAAGGATAAAGAAACCAAAAATTGAGAAATAAATGCACTGATCCAGTTTAATTGAAAACAAGAAAATACAGAAGGATAGGAATATCCAGCTGCCCAGAGCCAAGCTCCTAAGAAGCAACCACAATGGTCCTCCTCCAAAAATGACCATACCCCCTCCCCTTCTTCTCTCTCTTCTAACCAACTAATAGATACCACTTTTATATTCTACGTTGCAGCTTCTTGTTAGAGTCGTGATGAAGGTGGGACTTTGTCACTTGAGATTAGGTTGGAGAGCACAATCATTTTTCTTGTATTCTTCTTTTTGTATGTATTGCATCCAATAACATGTTTTCCTTCTGGTAGAGAACTCACTATCCAGATGCCATTCTGTTCAAGGGCTATTAGTTCTTCTGTCATTGCTTTCTTCGAATGTTCATACCATGAAGCATCTTCATAAGATTCTGGTTCAGTATGTGAGTCAACAGAGCAAATAACCTATTTGAAAGAAGATAGTCTTCCATAGAAACGTGATCCTTAATACAATATCTAGTTTTCTTTTCAGTTTTAATAGCAAATGAAGTTTGAAAATCTTGTAAATAAGCAGGAACATTTTTGTGTCCAGTAGACCTTCTAGGACAATTTTGCTCTGACGCAGAATCAAAAGCTTGTTCAGTATCAATACTATCAGATTTATTCAGATTATCAGGATCATCAATGTTCTGGGCATGCGTTATATGGTTTTCAGAATCAATGTTATCATTTAAGTTTTTACTCTTATGGACAGTAAGATCAAAATCATAATCCTTTATTTTCTCAAAAACAGGTGTAATCATCTTGTCAATAGAATTTTCCTGAGAAATGGTTTTGGAATGAAATTTATCTTCATAGAAGATAACATTTCTAGAAATATGAATGCAATGGGAATTTAGATCATATACAGTACAATGCTTAACATTTGGTTTGAACATGAGGAACATACCTATCCTTGTTCTGGAATATATTTAGTCCGATTCACAGAAATAGTAGACATAACACAAACATCCAAAAACATGCAGCTGCTTCATATCAAAAGAATTAACATATATCTCGTATTTCCATTGTCAGGATTACTATTACCCAGAAACCCATGTTTCTTGAAACAAACGAACTCACTGTGTCCTCCAACCTTTTTCCAGTAGGTACGAGTAGTAGTTGTATTGTTGATCTTATTCTCAGTTCCATTGAAGAAATTGTTCCCTCCATTTTGCCTCTCGTGTTGAACCACATAGGAAAAGATCTTTGAAATGGATGAAATTGGGTCCATACATGAGAAGTAACATTGTTGTATTGCTTGTTGAGGCCCCTCAAGAATTGCATAGCATGATCCTCAATCTTTCTCTGATGAATGGTAGTTGTGGGACTCTAGCACAGGTGACACAAGGGAGATTGCTGGGTTCTCGCAGGAAAGTAAAAATTTTTCCTAAATGTTGTAGATGAAGGATTGGTGATGGAATTAAGAGTTCTTTAAAAGATTGGTAAGGCTTTGAACATTGTTGTCACTTGAGTTAGAAGCCACACGTCAAAAACCAAAAAAGTGATGGTTCACTCTTGGAGTGGGCGTGCCAACAAATTGCACAACACACAGCCCAACCAAGCATGATTAAAATCTGCATTAGATAAGTCCTACCCCAACAGCAAAAAATTGAATTAGTTGCACTACACATTCACAACTATATGAATATAAAAAAGATGTAAAGATCATTTGTGACCATGACATCATAAAAAAAATTGGACTGATCTAGGTGAGATGAATCATTTCCTTGATGCAGTGCAAATCAAAGGCGATGCTTGAGAGTCACTTAAGGCAAAAGTTAATGAAGATTCTAAAACAAAATATAATAAAGTTTGTAAGCCAAATTATAGTAAAGATTGCAAAATCAGAAAAGTTTGTGTGTCACAGCTCAAAGCTAGCATATTTAACAAAAAGGCAAGGTTTTATATAAAGCCAGTGCAAGCTATTAACTCATAATATATAATACTTAAGGCACAAAGGCAAATAATATTATAAAAAGCTTAAAACTGATATAGGAGGGATGCACCAATCCTTTGCAAAAGTGCAAAATAAAGGAGATGCTCAAGTGCCACAGTAGCAAGCTACTGCATATAACCCTTTCCCGTAAAAAATAAATTTAATATCATGTGAACCAATGGCCCACATATCAGATATTAAACTGATAAGAACAGATACTACACTTGATCTTAGCCAAAAGGCCGAGAAAGGTATGCTTTGAATTGAATATGGATTCTAGTTTTATATTCTAAGCTGGAGTTTCTTGTCAGTGCCCTGACGAATGTGGGACTTGGGAGATAGTTAAAACTGTGAAACTGATGTATGTGTTCAAACACACTCGTCCTTGGAGAAATAACTTGTTTGAATATATTTTTAGTTATTATGCTGTTTTTTCAATGCACTCTCTAAGTTCATAATGTCAATAAGAACTTAGGGATGAAATGCTTGACTCAAGTTCGAAGAGATTGAATCCAAATTACTTCTGAAACATAAATTTTAAAAAAATTATTCTTTCAGCTATGTTGTTCAGATTTAAGATAAAACTTGAACTATTTTAGATAAAGCATATTATATAGAGCATCATATTAATTGTAATGATCCTTTTGTAATTATCACTGTCTTTTTGAAGTTGATCTCTCACAAATACACAAAGGGGCGCTTATTCATACACAAAGTTGAGCTCTATTGCCTTTTGTAATTTTTCTTGAAAGAATTTCTAATTCTTTAAATAAATGAATTACTCTCTTAAATTATCTCATCCAAACATAAAGTAAGATGACATGTTTGGATGAGGAAATTAAAAGAAAATTGAAATTGAGAAATTTTAAAAAGGTATTTCAAATAACCAAAAAATTAGAATTGTAAATTCACTGAACAAAAAAAGAAATTGAAATTCTCCAAGTTGTGAAATTGGTCATTAGTTAGGACATAACAATTCACAAGTACAAAAGGTCGAGTCGAGTCGGAGACGAAAGTTGAGTTGGGTTGGTCCGAGATGAAGGTCAAGTCAGGCCTGCTCGGAATGAAGGTCATGTGGAGCTGACTCGGGACAAAGGTCAAGTTGAGCTGGTCTGTGACCAAGGTCGAGACGAGTCAACTCGGACCAAAGGTCAAGCCAAGTTATCCTGAACCTAAAAAGAAGACAACAGAACTTACTCTATTTGACTCTTTGATTAGGTAGTTGCATAGAGTTCCTCACAAAGATCACAATTACGGTTCTTGATCGTAAAAAAGGAGAAGAACGAGTGAGAGACAAGCTAAAGAGAAGTTAGAGAGATTTTAGAGTGTTTGGTTGTAGAGAGATCGTGGTTTTATAAAAATGAATTTTAGTTATTAAAACCTTTATCTAACTTAACCCTTTAATATTAAAATATTGTAGTGTTCTATTTTTAATAAAACCACCAATACTCTTATACCGTTTTACATTATTCGTGAACTATTCACCACCACCCAAAAAGCTTTGTGACCTTACATTATCCGTGACAAATGGGTAACAAATCCATGGTAATGTCATCCCATTTCCACTTCGACACCTAAAATTGTTGCATCGTACCACCTAATCTTAGATGTTCCACTTTGCTTTCTAACCCACTGATCTACAATCATCTCTCAGCAGCATCCTTGTTTAACTTATCATTTGTAGAAACACAAACTCCTCCCTTTGAACCTAAGAACTTCATCTTCTCTCGTCTTGAAATCTCTAGCTTTACCGGTGCCTAAGAGCCTTATGATAAATCTCAAATTAAAATCACATGATGACCTTTCCTTAACCATTTTAAGGAATTCATTAGTTATAAACATGTGCCTGCACTAATAAAACCTCTTCACAACTTTACTCCAAGCTTAGATCCCTAACTTTTATACTACCACTCCTTTACCATCAAACCAATAACTTGAATCCTTTTTCAGCTCAGAGCATCTACTATCACATTTTTACTTCTAAGATGACACCACTCCAAAGAACATAGTCTTTAAGAACTCGATTCACTTCCTTCGTCTTAAGAAAAATTTAAGATTTCGCGTCCGCATTAGTTTCCATTTCCTAATTTTTTGATCGAAAGATTGACGAGGTCCTAATTTCCTCCCAATCTCACATCAATGCTTGGAACCCCACATACCATTGATGGATTCGTTGCCCAAGAGGAGGTAAATATGAACATAGATTTTACTCAAGATCAACAAAAACTGAATAAGATGCTTATTATGTATCAGTCTTTTAATTGTGTTAGCTTAGGAATGTAGCTTAAGATTTTCTTACGAAAGTAGAAAAAATAGGCAATATAATGAATTCAAGTTATTTGAGTTTCTTTTAGCAAGGGACTTACGTAATGCTTCATAAATGTGCCTGAGTAGAAATCATTTAATCATTTGATTGTCCTTGTTGAAAGTAATCAATGGTAAGCTGAACTGTAGTTGAATTTTGTGAAGTCAGATTTATGCATAAGGATTTAAACTATTTGGAAAACGTAAAATAGAACATTTTAATGTGGTTGCAACTTCAAAAAACTGAACTGAACTTCTCTTTGTGTGCATACAAACGGAAATTAGGAGCAGTCTGAATAAATATATGTCTGAGTAAATATATAAAAATGGGGAGTAGAAGAATTTTGAGATTGAGACTCTAACTTCATCTTACAACAATTAAGGTATCTTCTAGCTTTGCATTTTAAAATGGAAAGACATTACGAGGACTAAAAATAAACTGGAATAAGAGGGTGCACCCAGCTCTTGCAATAGTGCAAAACAAAAGCGATGCTCAAGAGCAACAGTAGCAAGCCACTGCAATTGGCCCTTTCCCTAAAAAAATAAATTTAATATCGTGTGAACCAATGGTCCACATATCAGATATTAAACTGATAAGAACAGATACTACACTTGATCTTAGCCAAAAGGCCGAGAAAGGTATGATTTGTTTTGACTATGTATTCTGCTTTTATATTCCAAGTTCCAGTTTCTTGTCAGATTCCTGATGAATGTGGGACTTTGTCACTAATTTGATATAACCATAGGAATATAATTTTACAGTTAAACCAGAATTTATGTATTATTATTCAAATCTGATACTAATAACTGACTTACAACACATTGTATTATTTACAGATAATTTACTTGAATATAAAGTTATAATTTATGTTTGTTCTTTTTCGGTGCTCAAAGGATGGTTTTGAATGCCCAAAATTGGAAGGAGAAAGTTTTTCTAAAAAAATCAGTCGCTGAATCATTGTTTAGTATTGTCTAAAACAAAATAGCTTTTGATGTTTGGTCCTAAGCAAGGACTTGACAGTTTGAACAGTGTTCATGTAGTTTTAAAAGACCTTACCAAATGTAAAATTTGAATACAAGTTTTAGCTATATTATTCAATATTTTAGATAAAACTTTATTACTTTTAGAAAGGAGGAACAAATCACCAAAGATTGATCAATAGAACTTTATGGTTGTGAAGTCTAAAAAAGTTGATATACATAAAAGATTCGAGAGAGCTATTTGATATGACTAATAAGTATATCATTATAGTTAGACTCAAAAAAGTGTGTCTTTGATGAGAGGTACTGCCTCTCATTTGGAAGAATCCAGAAAAAAAAAAAAAAAAAAAACTTTGTTTGACAACACATGTCTCAAAAATTTTACTTTTTCATCTAAAACTTTCATTTTCTTATGATTTTACGTACAACTTTTTGCTCCTATCAGACATCAAGTTCAACATTATGTGTTATTTTGTGTTTTGAAGAGCTTCATGGTGTGGTATAAGATGTTTATATGCTTGTATCCACCTGGGGAAGAAAAAAAGCAAAGACAATGTATCCACTAAAATAAATTTTGAACAACTCTAACTACAGCAAGTAAACATCTTTTCTTCTTATCTGTAAACCAAATTAACTGACTAGAACATATATAAAAAATTAATTTAACATCGTGTGAACCAATGGTCCATATATAAAATATTTAACTGACAAGAACAGATACTATACTCTTAGCCAAAAGGCCGAATATTCCGAACTACATCTTTTTGTCAGAGTTCAGATAAATGTCGACTTTGTCCCTTGATTTAGATGCTTCTGGAAAGTGCAAAATAATTTCAGAATTAAATCACTCACAAGTGAGTTCAAATGATATTCTTCTTTATAGTAATAGTTTCCTTGGATCTGTTATTGGCTACTATTGTGTTTCATTTTCATACTATCTAAAGAAATGAAAATGATAACAATCCAGTTTCATCGATCTCACATGTTTGTAGTGAGGAAGAACTACAGAACTATGTTGAGTCTCAGATACCATAGTTCAACTGTTTTGAAAAGGATGCAATAAACTGTTGAAGAAGTTCAAAGCAAAACAGTCTCATCTGTTCACTCTTGCAAACATTTCATCACTTATTATATTATCTGTTTTTGATGGTAAAATGTTTGGTTTAATTTCAAAATAACAGAGTGTCAACTATTATTTAATAGAGAAGACAAAGCAACAACTTATTGAATCTACCTTCCCACAGCATGCCATGATTTGTAGTGCATAATGAATTTTTGGTGTTTATCCAACACATTATATTGTTTCCTTAGGAGAACCGAAAACTGTGAACCATGTCCCAATTTGGCCAGCTAATCGTCCAAACTTATGAAAATGGGATAATTTTCCATCAACCAAATACATGGCAGCTTATAGTACTTGTGAAATGTCTAATAGAAATGTTTACAAACAAAGCCTACATTTTGTAAGATATACACGAAAAAACAAATATATAATCTAAGCAATAAAGTTCTCACACCAGCAAGATTCATATTAAGCTACTTCTCACACTGTTGTTTCATTTTCTTTACTTTAGGATGTAGGATATAATTACCATAAAGTTCGTTGTTTAACCGATCACAGCTTTAAAACAATTGTCTTCTTTTCTTTTGTGTGGAATATAGGATAATTGGATGAATTTAGGAAAGACACAACGTCCTAATTTTTACTCTACTATCTGGCATAGAGTAAACATTTGAAACTGTTCAAATCTTGTAGTTCTGATCTTCCTTTGCAACTTTCTAGTATTCAGAGAATGTCATTTTCTAGTGTCTTTTCATAACCAGAATTTTTGTTACTACTAAAAACTGAACTTCCATTATGTTTCTATGTTGGACATTTTGATGTCCTTGTGTGCAATACACTCTGAACTTTCAATATCTATGCACCGTGCCAAACATTATTCTGCATACACACTGAACTTTCGATATCTATGCACCGTATATGAAATACATCAAACATTTTGCATATATATATATATATATATATATATATATATATATATATATATATATATATATATATATATATATATATATATATATATATATATATATATATAAAATACGGATATTCAGTTCGCTATTATGCATCTTGTCAAATACACATATATTCAATACATAAAATTGTTGGGACCAAACATATTCGCTTGATGGTGGCACCTTTGTCCATCAAGGATTTTGCTGCTCTGGTAGAGAAGGCCATAGTAATGGAGAAGATGAAGCGTGAGGTGGAAGGTCAGTGCCCACAGCAGCCACAGCCGCCTCAGAGGATCGGTGGACCATCTGGGTCCAGGCCCAGACATGAGGAGCGGAGGAGACCGTATGATAGACCACACCATCAGCCTCAGGGGTCTAGGAGCTTTTCTCCTCAGCAGGGCCGAGTTCGGTGTTACACATGTGGAGGACGCCACCCGAGGTACGCTTGTCCGCGTAGGGAGGGTTACCTTAGGTGCAACAACTGTGGCAAGGAAGGCCACTTTGGGAAGGACTGTCCCAACCTTGTCAGGGCAGCGACACGCCCTCCAGTTCAAGCACCCCATCAGCATCAGGGGAGAGACAGAGGCAACAGGCCTCAGGCGACAGGCAGAGTCTATGCCATGACCGGAGCTGAGGTTGCAGGTTCAGGTAACCTTGTTATATGTTATTGTGTGATTTCTGGGATGAGATGTTGTGTGTTATATGATTCTGGAGCGACACACTCTTTTGTGTCAAATGCATGTGTGGAATGGTTGGGTCTGCCGATGCGCGAGCTGCAGTGTGAGCTTGCGGTGTCTACTCCGACGTCGGGTTTGGTCAAGACATCGTCCTTATGTGCTAGGTGCCTAGTGGAGGTAGAGGGACGCAGGTACAGGGTGAACTTAATTTGCCTACCTCTACAGGAGTTGGAGGTGATCTTAGGAATGGATTGGCTCTCTGCCAATCGCATTCTGATAGATTGTCGGGAGAAGAAGTTGTTGTTTCCCGACTCAGAGGAGCCTGAGTTAGTGTCTTCTCAGGGTGTTATGAGGGAACTACATGATGGCGCGCAGTGCTACATGATCTTCACACATATGGAGGTGGAGAGAGGAGAGGCAACGTCAGTGATACCGGTGTCCAGGATTTTGGGGATGTATTCCCGGAGGAGGTACCAGGATTGCCTTCCAGTAGAGAAGTGGAGTTCTCTATCGATCTAGTGCCGGGGACAAGTCCAGTATCGATGGCTCCCTACCGCATGGCTCCAGCAGAGTTAGTTGAACTCAAGAAACAGATAGAAGAGCTGATGGAAAAACAGTTCATCCGACCCAACACTTCGCCTTGGGGAGCACCAGTGTTGCTGGTAAAGAAGAAAGATGGGAGTTTACGTCTGTGTGTGGAGTACCGGCAATTGAACAAGATGACAATCAAGAACAAGTATCCACTCCCGAGAATCGATGACTTGATGGATCAGTTGCATGGGTCATCGGTGTTCTCGAAGATAGATCTGCGATCGGGTTATCATCAGATTTTGGTGAAGGCTGATGATGTGCAGAAGACGGCCTTCAGATCCAGATACGACCACTATGAGTATGTGGTTATGCCGTTTGGTGTGACCAACGCCCCGACAGTGTTCATGGACTACATGAACAGGATCTTCCGGCCCTTCCTAGATAAGTTTGTCGTGGTCTTCATAGACGACATCCTTATCTACTCCAGGACTCAGGAGGAACATGCAGAACACCTGAGGTTGGTGCTTGGTGTTTTGAGAGAGAAGCAGTTGTATGCCAAGTTGTCTAAGTGTGAGTTCTGGATGGATGAGGTTCAGTTTTTGGGGCATGTGATA
The DNA here is from genome assembly GCF_004118075.2 of Vigna unguiculata. Taxonomy (NCBI): domain Eukaryota; kingdom Viridiplantae; phylum Streptophyta; class Magnoliopsida; order Fabales; family Fabaceae; genus Vigna; species Vigna unguiculata. The sequence goes on along the minus strand of NC_040289.1, from coordinate 2,863,637 downwards.
TCTGCTCAGGGGATTGTTGTGGACCCAGCAAAGGTCGAGGCAGTGGTAAAGTGGGAAAGTCCTAAGTCAGCCACAAAGATCAGGAGTTTTGTGGGCTTAGCAGGCTACTATAGGAGGTTCATAGAGGGATTCTCCAAGATAGTGACACCTCTGACCTTGCTTACTCGGAAGGATCAACCTTTCACTTGGACAGATAAGTGTGAGGAAAGTTTCCAGGGGTTAAAGAGAAGATTGATTAATGCTCTGATACTAGTGATTCCGGACGTGGGGAAACCGTTTGAAGTCTACTGCGACGCGTCTCATCTCGGACTTGGTTGTGTCTTGATGCAAGAAAGGAAGGCAGTGGCGTATGCTTCACGACAGCTTAAGGTGCATAAGCGTAATTACCCCACTCATGACCTTGAGTTGGCAGCGATAGTATTTGCCTTGAAGATCTGGAGGCATTATCTTTACGGTGCTCAGTTTCGGGTGTTCAGCGACCACAACAGTTTAAAGTACTTGTTCGATCAGAAGGAGCTGAACATGAGGCAGAGGAGGTGGATGGAATTCCTAAAGGATTATGACTTCGAACTCCTATATCACCCGAGGAAGGCAAATGTGGTGGCAGATGCTCTGAGTAGGAAGACGGTACATACGGCACATCTCATGATAAAAGAGGTAGAACTACTGGAGAAATTCCGAGACATGAGGATACAGGTGGAGTTAGGGTCCGAGTCCATTAGGTGTAATACCCTTACTATATCTAGTGACTTCTTGGACTCGATCAGAAAGAGGCAGTTGTTGGATGCTGGTCTGAACAGAATTAGAGAACAGCTTAGGTCAGATGAGGCTAGAGATTTTACTTCGGGTGATGATGGTATACTGCGGTTTCAGGGTAGGGTATGCGTACCTGATGATGCTGAGGTGAGAAAGTTGATCCTTGAGGAAGGACACAAGAGTCGTCTTAGCTTGCATCCTGGCATGACTAAGATGTACCAGGACCTCAAGGAAACTTTCTGGTGGCAGGGGATGAAGAAGGATGTGGCACAGTTTGTATCCGCCTGTCTTACTTGTCAGAAGGCGAAGGTGGAGCACCAGAGACCCGGGGGAATCCTACAGCCTTTAGAGATACCAATGTGGAAATGGGACAGCATCTCCATGGACTTTGTGACTCATCTTCCACGGACTTTCAGAGGACATGACACCATCTGGGTGATAGTGGACCGATTGACCAAGAGTGCCCACTTTTTGGCGATGAACTTGAGAATGTCTATGGCCAAGCTGGCCCAGTTGTACATTAAGGAGATAGTAAGACTTCATGGAGTGCCCTCGAGCATAGTTTCCGACAAAGACCCGCGGTTCACATCCCGGTTTTGGCAGACGTTACAGAGTGCTATGGGTAGCAAGCTCACTATGAGTTCAGCGTATCACCCTCAGACCGATGGCCAGTCTGAGAGGACAATCCAGTCGTTAGAGGATTTGTTGAGGACATGCATATTGGACCACCTGGGAGCTTGGGATGAGGTACTGCCTTTGATTGAGTTTACCTACAACAACAGTTTTCATGCGAGCATTGGCATGGCGCCATACGAGGCTCTTTATGGTAGGAGGTGTAGGACTCCTCTTTGCTGGTATCAGGATGGAGAAGCGGTGTTGGTTGGACCCGAGTTGTTAGAGCAGACTACCGAGAAGGTGAGGATGGTGAGAGATAGGATGCAGGCTTCCTAAAGTAGGCAGAAGGCCTATGCGGACCGCAAGAGGAGGCCTTTGGAGTTTGCAGCGGGAGATCATGTACTCTTGAGGGTGACTCGAACCACGGGCGTGGGAAGGGCTCTCCGTTCAAGGAAGCTTTCACCTAAATTCTTTGGCCCGTATCAGATCACGAGGAGGATCAGACCGGTGGCCTACGAGATAGCTTTACCCCCGCAGTTGGCGAACCTTCATCCGATGTTTCATATGTCACAATTGAGGAAGTATGTATTCGATCCGGCCCACGTGTTGGAAGCTGAGAATATATAGATCAGGGAGGATCTCATAGTGGAAGTACCACCCATCGCTCTTGAGGATAGCAAGGTTGAGGAACGTCGTGGAAAGACCGTTAGTCTTGTTAAAGTCATCTGGGATCGGAGGACGAGTGACTCGACTTGGGAGTTAGAGGAGGACATGAGAAAATCATATCCACATCTGTTCACCTGGTGAGTCTTTATTTTCCAGGTCGAAAATTTTTGTTGTTGGAGGGAATGTAAGGCCCATTAAAATCTTGTTTACGTAATTCTGTCCTTAATTTTAAAGGCTGCCCTGCAGCAGTGGGCCTAAAGGCTGGCCCATGATATAAGAACCCTTCGCGTTGCCCTAATTCCACATCTTTCATTCATTTTCAGAAAACCAGCCGTCACCCCTTGCTTTCACAGGACGCCCTGCTAGGGTTTCTCCCCATGCTTTCTCAAGCTAGCTCCAAACCAGTTCCCAATCCACGTAAGTGCCCTTTTCTAGATCGTTTGAGTTCCAGTGCTTTCCTTTGTATTTTCACCGTTAGGGTTTCGTATTAATCCGCCATTGTCCCATGTACCTCCTATTTTTCAGCTCTTTAGTGTGTTCCGAGGGTTGCGGTGCTAGTGTCGTGTCGGTAAGGCTTCAGTTGGCTCTGTTTCCAGGTAGGGAAGCTAGAACTCACTGGTGTACTTTGTTTTCGCTGCTGTTTTGCTTTTGTGTTGAGAGTCCTTGGTTGGTTTGATGTTCTGAAGGTGTGTATTGGCTTGATGTGTTGTTTTGGACTAGTGGGTACGACTGCTCCAGGAAAACAATGGCGAGACCTGTTAATCTCGCCCGAGCGAGCCAGTCTCGCCTAGGCAAGATGAACAGGGAGCTCGCCCAGGACTTTTGCGCGAAAGGTCACCCAGGCGACCAACTTGACTTTTGAGCGAGCGAGCATCTCGCCCAAGCAAGAGGGGTCTCGCCTAAGCGAGATCCCGCGAGTGCTTCTGCTCCCTTTCTCGAGCCCTCGCCTAGGCGAAGGGGGAGCTCGTCTGAGCGAGCACGTCTCGCCTGAGCGAGACCCCTCTGCCTGAGAGAGGTGCTGGGCGAGACAGTGTTGTGTAGAGGTGTTTGTTTATTTCTGGATGACCTGTTTTGAGTGGGTAGGGATGTTATGATGTAATTTATGTATATAATGGAGCATGAGGTATATGTAGCAGGATTCATGAAATTTAAATGATGGGTTTGGTATGAGTTTTGGCATGAGAACTAAATGAGATTGGTATTACTAAAGTGACATGAAAATGAGATGAGTTGTATTTTATGAACATGAATGGACTATGATGAGTTGGAATGGGTTGGACCTGGAAATGTGAAATGTAACGACTTTAAAGGTTGACATAATGAATGCACCCTTGCATGGTGAATCTTATTGGACTGTATGATTGTATTTTGTCTGTGTCAGTGCATAATTCCTTGGGGTCTCTAGGTGAGACTTTCAGGGTCGCGCTTCAGTGGTCGGGACGTAATTCCATGGCCCCTGTTAGTGGGTGTTCATGGTGGTGCCCCATCTGTATAACTGGGTAAGGATTCAAGGTAAGGTTGCATCCTGACACTCTGAGGAGCCAGTTAGTCTCACCTAGAGCGGACTGACTCTTGTGGTGAGGGTAGCAGGAGGCCTGAAATCCATTAAGGGCTAACCTTGTGGTGAGGGAAATTTGATTCATCATAACACTTGTATTACATAGCTCAGGATCGAGCAGCTCGGGGGTGAGCAGAGGTATCCACCACAAGTGCAAGCATCCACTGAATCCGACTAAGTTATACGTATCAGGATGAGTCGAGTCGAGTCGTAGTGTAATGATTGAGAGTCATAACATGTTTGGTTGATGTTTGAATATTGAAAGCCGAGAAATATATTTTGATTGTATGATAAAAGTGTTGTTGGCTCTAGCTTACCCTGTGTATTGTATGGTTGTCTTGTATGTGGTTCTTCTTTCTTGCGATGATCATTAATTTAATTGATGGGAGCAGATGGGCGAGGTTCCAGAAGTCAGCAAGGAAGTGGAGATTCTGCTGCATAGTCCACGTGGACTAGTTGTTATTTTCTGCATGAGTTCATTTAGGGTTGCGACCCATGTATCTGTTCGTCCTTAGTTTTATGCACTCTGGTTAACTTTTTCTCTAGTTTCTTTTGGGCATCGTGGTGTGCCATGGGTTGTATGGAGTTGATCTCAGACCGCGTTTTATGTTATCTTTATCGTGACATTCCTTTAATTTCACGTACTTAATTAAATGGGGTGTTACACATACTCATCCCAAAACATATAAAATATTTTTAACATTCATGATTGAAACTAATTACTTCATAATTGGCTATTGATTCTGTATAAACATTTGTTCATACACGAGGTATAATTATAGTATGCTTCTAACTAAACAATAAACTCGAAGATAGAATATATATATATATATATATATATATATATATATATATATATATATATATATATATATATATATATATATATATATATATATATATATATTTATATATATATATATTTATATATATTTATATATATTTACAGAGTTTTCGTTACAGGACAACTTGATCTTTTCCATTTCTGTTTTTGTTCGTTATCAGATAAGAGATTGATTCAAGTTACTTCTGAAATACAACTCACTTAAAAAGGATTCATACTAAGTTGTGTTATTCAAAATTTACATAACACTTCAGTCATTTTATACAATATTATTGATCTCTGACAAATGTTTTTATGATTGAGTATTTTCTTTTATGATTGAGATAAATGTGATTTTTTTTTGTTTAAAAAAATAAAAAATAAATATATACATATATTTAATAATTAATTAAAAAATATAAATATTTTTACATAGTGAAAATAATGAGTTATTTTACTGTAATAATATCAATTAAAAATAATTTACACGGACCTCATTATCTGTTTAACAATAAATAGAATCATAAAATAAAATTGTGATATTTTTTTATTAGAGAAAAACAGAACAAAATAGAGGCACAACGAATTATTTGGAAAAATAAAACTACTTAGAACATAATCGCAAGAGAAAGTGAAATAGGGCTTTGAGAAAGACCAGGGGCTTCTTCTTGCACCCGACTTTTTTATTCGCGCACTCCCAATTTTCCGAAAGGATGAAAGTATCCTTTGACTAGGTAAACACCACATCTCAATTCCCTTCTCATTTTCTCTATAGAACCTCTAAGGTTGTTAAACCAGAGAATTTATGTAAACTCGTGAAAATTCAGTAACCGTTTCAAACTCGTTAATTTGTTGAAAAGTTTATTTCTCATCAAACACGTCAAATCGTTCTAAATTCACTAGTTTAACCAAGTGAACCGAGTCTAATTCGATTCTACCAAGTTTACTTTAAAATGTTAGAAAATAACGCACATTTTCTATAATCAGATTTAAGGAAACAATATAAGTGCGGAATAATCATACACAAAATTGATAACGGAGTTCAGCCAATTCTACCTATGTCTCCGGATTGATGCAGATCTTTTATTTGAAATAGATAATGACAAAACACGTGTATACAAAACTTTCAACTCAATTAACCTAGAAAAATAAAATATTTTTTCTCTCTCTCTCTCTCTTATTTTTCTTTTCTCGTTTTTGGAATTCATTAGTAAAATTCTATGTAGGAGTATTTAGACATGCATGTATCATTTCTTATCCACACAATTAGTTTTCTATAATTAAATGTTATATTAATTTATAGGTTTTCATCTTTTCAAGAAAAGAGAATGCACTCCTCACGTATGGTTTGACCAATTCCAATAGAAAACAAAAATGTTTACTTAAGAATTAAATCGGAAGCCAAGATTAGGAACGTAAACTCGTCTGAGTTAGGGAGTTAACTCACGAGTTTGATAACCATGCTCACCTTCCACCTCCTACACCTCTTCCCTTTATTTCTCCACCGCGTTTAGAGATGTGATTCAACTGTGTTTAGAAGTGTGATTCGACGGTACACTGGATTTCAAAATTCAACTTTTTCAGTGTACACTGGATTTTGAAATTTAGTTTTTCAACGTACACTGGATTTCAAAATTCAGTTTTTTCAGTGTATACTGGATTATGAATTTCGAAATTCAATTTTTTCAACGTATATTGGATTCTAGATTTTGAAATTCAGTTTTTCAACGTACATTGGATTTCGAAAATCAGTGTACCCTGAATTTTGGATTTCGAAATTCAATTTTTGGGTTAAATATGTTTTTGGTCCCTTAACTTTTAGTGAATTTTGGAATTAGTCCATTTTGAAACTTTGGACCAATTTAGTCCTTAATCTCTCGGAATATGTGGATTTAGTCCTTTTAATCAAATTTTGTTAGGTTTATTTGATGTTTCGTACACATGTTAGGATTCTATTTCAGTTGTTTATACTGTTTGACACAATTTTGCTTTAATGTTAAGTCAAATACTATTGTGAAACGCACTTGAAATGTCAAATAAACTTAACAAAATTTGATTAAAAGGACTAAATCCACGTATTTCAAAAGATGAAGGACTAAATTGGTTCAAAGTTTCAAAATGGACTAATTCCAAAATTCACTGAAAGTTAAGGGACCAAAAACATATTTAACCCTCAATTTTTTTAGCGTACTCTGGATTTTGAATTTTAAAATTCAATTTTTTCATCGTACACCATATTTCGAAATTCAATTTTTTCAGCGCCTACCAAATTTACAAAATTTGTTTGTGTAACTTCGTCGATTTTCGAAATTCAGTGGTGTTTTTGGTTGGATGAACCCAATTTCAAAATGGAGTATGTAAATGTTTAGATTTGATTAAATTCATTTCAAAATGATTTGTTGTTGAATGTGTTGGGAATAATCCAAGTGAGTCAAAAAGTTCCACATTGGATAGAATAGACAAAGTTTAACACTATATAAGAATAAAGACCCATAACATCATGGGTAAAAGTAATATATAAGCTAATAGTGGTATCAGAGGTCTTATATGTGTAAGACTAATGTCATATAACCATATGAAACCACAATCTCTCAATGATTATAACTATAACCCAATAGGATGGAGAATGGAGAAGATTATCGGAGGACATCATCTATCTAATTAACAAGCACATCACAAAAAAAAAAAAATAACATAGATTCAATTGAAAAATATAATTTTCTTTTATACTTAAAATATCATATAAATTTATTAGGAACTCAAATTTTCAAATTTATTAACCAACTCAAAACTTAATTGAAATATTTATAAAAATATTAAATTATAAAATTATATAATTATAAAAATGACATATAATCGAAACTAGCAAAATAACGGGGCGTGATTAGGGATGGCAAAAATATCCGTGCCTGCGGATATCCGCGGATAAAATCTGCGACGGATAGTTACTACCCGCGGGTAGGGCTATTTTAATACCCGCTTATAAACGGGTCGGGTACGGGTATCATACTATCCGTACCCGCGGGTACCCTTACCCGCAAAAAATTAAAATTAAAATTTAATTTGTATTTTATTAAGTTAAAGTTAATTAAAATTAAAAATAATAGTATATTTTATTATGTCAAATTTAATTATAATTATAATTATAATTTAATTTATATTTTATTTTTATAATTTTATATTAAAAAATTTATAAAATACGTATTTTTTTAAATATTTGCGGGTATCGGATATCCACGGGTACCCGCAGGTTTTAAAAATATTCGCGGGTATTTTTTAAGCGGATACCCGACGAATAAACGAGCGGATAACAGACGATTTTTTTTTTGCGGATCGGGTTGCGGGTAGGCACTATCCGTGCCCGACCCGACCCATTGCAGGCGTGATTCACATCACTAGACTAATAATTATATCACCTAATTAATAAAAACCTAACTCAATTTAAAAATTTGAAAATTTCCATAACCCAATAATTTACAAAAAATTATTAAGAATTCATTTGAAAATTTTCAAATTTATTGACAACCTAAAAGTTTAATTAAACTTACTTTTCTAAAAAAATAACAAAATAAGAAAAACCGGCAAATGTGTCAATTTTTTCAGCCGCGGGCTTCATTTTAGTAGAGTGATTTGATTTATTTTATCCCCTTTCTTGAAAGAATACGAATTTTATTTTTTAAAAAGAAGTTAAGTATATCTATTTTAACAGTAAAGACACTATGAATGTAACTTAATATGATTATAAGTGAAGTAAATATAATTTACATTTTATAAAATCCAAATTAGAGGTTAATCAGACGCCTTTTCAAGACCTCTCTTGCATTCCTTACCTTCTTAAACAAAACTATAATTAATGCAATACGTCGTGCTCTTTCATAATTTTTTTAATTCCTAAAATAACAAGTGGAATATTATATATTAAGTTCTTTATTTGTGCAATTTACTTTTTCCTTTTACACAGAATCTCATGAAAACTTATTGATTATTTACATGATAGTAGAAAATTGTTGAATTAAAACTTCGGTGTAATATACGTTTTCTGTAACCAAAATAAGAGTTTTTACATAATTATCAGAATAAAACTATAATATGACCACCAAATAAATTAATGATGAAAGAGGAGAATTCTGAAATTATTCTTCTTCCACAAAAAAACATTCTAAAACTCTAGTTTGCGGCACATTAATTAGAAACCTCTCTCATTATTCATGGTGCAAACACCGATTAACTAATAAATAAATGAAGAATAAAAGCATCACCGGTACAAATTAATGTAAGAAAGAGAGAACTGAATAAGGAAGAGTACAAAACACACACAACATTGGTTTTAGAAACATTGAAATCCGAAGAAGTGAAAGGTGGTGTGGTGTGGTGTGTTGTGTGGGTGCTACTAACGTTTCGTTCCCTTTCTCTCTCCTACTTCCTCTCTTCACTCCTCATCACGCTTTCTCTCTCTACACTCATCCCAATGTGAGTGTCGTTCTGATCTTCCATTTCCATTTTCTTCTCTTCATTCTTCTTCTTCTTCCCAATTCACCCTTCGCTTTTCCCAATTCTAATCATACCTCCAATTATCGGGTTTTACGATTCTACCCCTCGCTCCGATCCGAGGTTTGTTTCTCAGGGCTCCTTAAAATCAAACACCAAACACGAAAATGAGTTAATCGCGTCGTTTTGTGAACTTCGTCGCTTTCGGTGACAACGTGACGGAATTTTGAATTAATTTCGTGTTTTTTTTGTTTGTTTGTGTTGATTTCGGGAACAGGGTTTTCACTGTTTCATTCAGCTTCTGAGCTCTATTGGCGCTCCTATTCGCCGCGCGCAAAACGAGTCGTTTTGGATTCTAGTGTTGCGTCGCGTCGTATTCAGGTATCGTCTCGTAGCTTTTCTGTTTTTTTTTTTTTTTTTTTTTTTTTTTTTTTTTTCAGTTTTTCTAGTTTTGTTTTCTTGCTGCCCTTAATTTTGTGTGGTGGGATTTTCCGATCTGTTGTTAAATATTCACGTTAAAATCAAGAGAATTACACGTTCTTTCATATTGTAAAGAACTACAGACAAATACTGTCACAATCAGAAACCCCAACAAAATTTCAAAGACAGAATCGCAGTTCGTAATAGATAACGTAAGTAAATAAATGTATTTTCCGTTTAATTTTTATTTTTCTCAATATTGTAATAACTGGTCAGAGTCGCAGATTTTTTTTAAACATTTGGCTTATTAATAACAAAGTATTAAATGAACAATTTTCATTTTTTTTAATCTTTGCTTGGGTTACTATCAGTTAATTTGCTAATTTTGTAATAAATAAATGGTCAGAGTCGCTGATTGTTTTTAAAGCTTGGGCTTAATTAGTGACGGAAGTATTATATGCATTTACTCTTTGCTTGGTTGGGTTGTTAATTATATATTGTAATAAATGTGTACTGTGTTGTGGTGACCGGATTTGGGGTGTTGGGTTGGTGGGAAGAATGAATTCCGTAATAAGTGTGCATGCTTGGTCTTTGTGGGTTTTGAGGGATGAAAATTATGCTGTGGATTTTCGTCTGCAATGATCACTTGATAAGTGGTAGTTTTTTCTTCTTCTGCATATTTGATTCCTGGTCGGGTATTATGGGTAAGCACGATTAGTATCGTGCTTAAATGGATTGTAATGGGTTATTTCTTTTTTTTTTATGGGTCTGGAAAATTTGCATTTCAATATTCAGTGCAGAGCATCATTAAATACACGGAGTCAGGTTTTTATGAAGTAGAGAAACTTTGCTATTGGGTATTTATTTATGCTTTTACTACTTTACCCGATCTAATATGATGCTTCTGATTATTTTCGTTTCAATTTTTTTACTGTTGTAATTCCTTTTTAGCATTTAGAGTGTCTTCATCAGAAAGAACATTTCTTGTTTTCTGTGTCGTGTGAATCATTTTATGGAATTTGGCTTGTTTTATCTTGATGAGGTTTGCTGCTCCTTCCCCTGTTCAAAAGAGATATGTGAAAGTAAAGGAATAAAAATAAAAGGATGTGGAGCTGGGACTTTTCTTGGTTTTACCCTTTTTCAGTTCTGTAAATTTTAAGGATTTCCTTGGTGGTTGTGAAATATTTGGGCAGGAAGTATATAAGATAAGATGGGACGAGTGAGTAATGAAATTGAGGATGAGGTGCTTCCCAGTGATACGAGTGCAGCACAGTTGAATGATGAGAGTTACGAAGGAAGTACCAGCGTTGTTCTGAAGAAAGGGCCGTGGACATCAACTGAAGATGATATTTTGGTGGATTATGTCAACAAACATGGGGAGGGGAATTGGAATGCTGTTCAGAAGCACACAGGGTTATTACGTTGTGGAAAAAGTTGTCGGCTGCGATGGGCTAATCACCTAAGGCCTAATTTAAAGAAAGGGGCGTTTACTGCAGAAGAGGAGCGGTTCATTGCTGAACTTCATGCCAAAATGGGAAACAAATGGGCACGCATGGCAGCACATGTAAGCATTTTTTATATAATTTGTCTATATGCCTTAGGTGATTATATATATGACATTTGTATTATACATATACAAGACATTTGACACTATTTTTACACCAAAATGTTAAGGCAGTTGTGTTATAGGTCTTTATTCTTATATAGTGTTTAACTTTGTCTTTTCTATCCAATTTGGGACTTTTGACTCACACTTGGACTTTTTCCAACCATCTCCCCTCAAGGGTATGGTGACTCATTTGTTGTGGTTATGCGGTCAGTTACTTCGGTAACCTTTTTTTGTTATAGTTATGTGGTCAGTCATTCTGAACCATCGACTCTGATACCGTAGATAGATTTATATATTCTCATATGAGTTATAATTATAGTTATTGAGAGATATATGTAGAGGTGTCAATTTGTCCAATGGTCCTGGTGGGATGGGTGGCCAAAGTCGACAAACGACATTGGTTGGCCTGGTCTGAAGGCCGACACAAGCTAGGCTGGGCCGGTGGTTGACCCGGGCTGATAGTCGACACAGGCCGAGACGGGCTAGACTATGACGAACTTGATCGAGCCGATGGCCAAGATGGCCCAGCTCGACGATCGACATGGGCCTACCTGGGCTGACGACCTACAAATGACACGAGGGGCCTGCCTTGACTGGCGATCAACTTCCGAGATAGGTATGATTGGGTGTTGGCCGAGACGAGTCGACCCAAGCCGACAACCAAGACGGGATGGTCCAAACCGAAGATCAAGATGGGCCTACCCAGCGAGTGACACGGGCCCTCGGGTTTTCTAATGTTTAAAATAATAATATATTTTTAATGTTTAAGAAGAAAGTCCATGGACTGCCTTGGCTCACAGGGCTTTTGTTGGACTTTTGGCCCTGTGGGCTTTTTAGTGGAAGCTTTTTGGCCTTGTGAGCTTTTTTTGGCCCCGCTCACATGGGCCAGGACCAAGCCCTCGGCCAAATTGATAGTTCTAGCTATCTGCAAATAGATGATAATCTGATGTAGGGGTCTACTCTAACCAATGTGGTAGAATATAGTTTACTTGTCTTTTGTTAGATTCCAAATTTTTAACAACGCTCATTCTGTATAACTGTTATGTAACAGTGTAATATGTTTGTATGTAAACTTTTATGCAATATAAAGTTTTACAATGTCTTGTAAGTTTTTTCTGGATTGATGTCGTGCAGGTTAAGGAAGTTAAATAACCATTATTGTGGTAACATGGGAGACATGTATTTCAAGGCAGTTGTTAATTTTATGTGTTTATAATGTTTGCAATAGACCTTTATATGAATAAAGGTATTCCTTGTATTTTTCATGTAAACAAAAATTACAATTTATAGACCCTATTTTGGCTTTTCATCCCCAAGCTTTAAACTCTGGTATCAAGACACAATTATTACCTATTAACCAATACAATAAACTCATGACCCTTGTACTCTAAAACTCACAAAACTCCTAAACAAATTAACTGCGCATAAAATAGCCCATTTAATTTTATTCCATTTAAGTTTACCTAACATAACATATAAGTGATTTGTAATTCTATCACATCTACATCTACAACTTCAATTGCATATTACGTTAGTAATAATCTTACATATTAACGTAATAGAATGCATCATGGTAACTGTTCATTTTCATTTTTAAGAGTTAGAAGGTTGCCCGTGTCACATTCTATTGGATGTTGTTGGATTTGTGCCCCTTGACCAGGACAAAAGTAGTCTAATATTATCTTGCCAAAACAGGGAAAAGACAATTGTATTAATACAGTAGAGTTGTTCAGTTGATAATGGATAAATGTGAACTTCATCATCTACTGTAATCATTGTGAACTGGGCTGTATTTACGGTAACTCGTTCATTTTTGGATTAAATTAATTGCAATAAATCATGGTTTTTGCTTTTTCTTCATTCTCACGGCTTTCAAAATTGAGGGTTTAAATTATTCAAGCAACTTACCCTAATTCAGGAGTAAATATCTTAGTATTTTTCAATTGGAACATTTCAAGTCTGGCCATCATTCAATGCGTCTAAGATTTTATTATTGTGGCAATAAGTTTTTCTACTACAATTGTTTTTTTCTCAATATTTTATAAGCCCTTTTTCCCTCAATCTGTTATAACCGTTTGATTTATTTTGCTTGTAGTTGCCCGGTCGCACTGATAATGAGATAAAGAATTATTGGAATACCCGTATCAAGAGGCGTCAACGGGCTGGGTTGCCACTTTACCCTCCAGAGATGTGTTTGCAAGATTTTCAAGAGAATCAGCGTAACCAAAGCAATGGTGGACTTAATGGTGGCAATAAAATGCATCTTGATTTGTTGCAGAAAAATAGTTATGAGATACATGGTGCTATATTTGATAGTACGAAGGATAATCAGGGAATCTTACCTTATGCACCCAAGTTTTCCGATGTTTCTGTTTGTGGCAACATGCTGAAAGGTCTTGATTCTTCTTCTCAATATTGTAGTGTTATGCCACCAGCATCACCTAAGAACAAGCGTCTTAGAGAGTCAACAATACCGACGTTTAATGGTTCCAATGATACGAAAAAAAATGGTCTATATCCATTGTGTAAAAATCGGGACAATAATTATGATAAGATTTCACAATCATTTGGAATGCAAGCACTCCTTGATCCTGGTCCCTCCTTACACAACTCGATGTGTTACAGCCATTCACCTTCAAATGGCAATCCCTCTACTTCTAAGCCAACTTTTGAGGCTGTGAAGTTGGAGCTCCCTTCACTCCAATATCCAGAACTTCATTTAGGTAGATGGGGTACATCTCCCCCACCTCCGTTGCTCGAGTCAGTTGATGATTTCTTTCAGTCTCATACACCAATTAGTACACTCGAGTCAGATTGTTCTTCCCCACAAAATAGTGGCCTGCTGGATGCCTTACTTTATCAGGCAAAGACTCTGAGCAGTTCAAGGAACCATTGTTCTGACAAAAGTTCAAATTCTTCTACTGCAACCCCTGGTGACAGAGGCGACAACTCTGCTTTGAATGTGTACGAGACAGAATGGGAAGATTACGCTGACCCTGTATCTCCCTTTGGTGCAACTTCAATATTGAATGAGTGCCCTGATCTTAGAGGCAGTGAGAATTCATTGGACGAACAGCTATCCCTCCAGACATTTACTGGTTAGTAATTTTCAATGTGATATGGGAATGATTATTGAGAACATTTCACATTTTATAAATCTTCACATACTTCTTTGGCATAATCTGAAATTTCTTAATTATTTTGGAGATTTCATGTTATATTACGAGTTCTTATATACTTTGTTAATACTAATATTTATTTTATATGATAGAGTTGGTACGTCGCTATGAATTCATTTATCAGTTTTAATGAAAAGGCGCATGTTAGGTGTTTTTCTTAATTCTTTACTTCATGTGTAGGCAACATTCCAAAATTAGAGTTTGTTGATAAGGTTTGGACTCCTGACAATGAAAATCAAACCTTGTCCTTCTTGAATATCACTCGTCCAGACTTGTTGTTTGCTTCAGATTGGAATGACCTAGGTTTTGGGCATGGCAAGAACCAAGCCATCACAACTGATACAGCAACGACCCTTCTTGGAGAGGATTTTGCTGCTGACCATAAGCATATGACTTCTGGAACTTCTCAGTCAAGTCAGGTGTGGGGTTTTGGTTCTTGTGCAACGGCAGCTAATAATATGCATGCTCTCTGTCACCTATCCGATCTTGGTTAAGAACACTCCATAGATGTGTGATTTGAAACTCGATTATAGGTAGATCTGTGTTGATTCTTTTAACAAGATTGTCCAATGTCAATATTTGCTGGACTGAAGAAGATTTTATGAGTGTGATTTATAGTACCAAAAAAAGGGTCAGACTAATGCTTTCCCATGGATTTGTCAATTCTTTTTGGGTGTTGCATTGCATGTATTGTATACCATCATGAATCTTGTGGACACAGATGCTTTTGCAGATTCTGATTAAATTGTTTAACTGCATTGCAGTTGAAACATTGGAATGCATGTGGTTGGATGGGGTTAAGAATGTTATACTTTTCTTTGCTTATTATGTTTTTTGTTTGAGCTAATAATTTATCATTTATCTGTATTATTAGGACAAAAATATTAATCTGTCTGAAAATATCTTAAGTTTCCTTTATATTTTTGGAGCTTGGCTAACTTGGCAAAGTGTTCAAAATGGGTATATGATAAAAAATATGCATGTGGGCTTTATCCTTTAAACAAAAGATTTCGAAAATTTTCATTGTTTAGCTGACCCCGCATGGTTGAAGAGAACTTCTTGTTATCTAGCTAACAACATAATCTATGTTCCTTCTCAATATTGTAGTGTTATGCCCACATAATATTTTTCAATGTTAGTATCTATTTACCTATTCTGAATCAACATAAAACAACTACCATATGTAGAATGAATATGCACTTTATTATTTATTAGGCATGAAAGATGTTCTTTTTCCCCTTCATCATTCAAGAAAAGGATCAAACGAAAAGAATTATATATGGTGGAATTAGACCAATATTCATAACAATACAAAGATCCTTCTAAGCTTAGCAACACTGACCCTGAAAATAAAAAAAGTTTCGGTTGCAAATGATCAGTTTAGGATTGCAATATTTATTTGCAAAAGGCTAAGATATACAACATCTAGACGTAACCTTCTTCTTGGTTATCTTTTGTAACTTATTATTGTCTTTTTTCAAGCTCTGATATCGGACAACAGTCGTCTCTAACTTAAGTGAACGAGTAAGTTGTGCTTATGTTTTGAACTGGTAGGGAGTGTAATAAAAAATTACCTCTAAATTGAATAAAAACAATCTATAATAAAATGGTATAAATTATTTAGATGTACTTTATATAATAATAATGTTATTTTTACTTTTTGTTATCATAAAAAATGAGTTAAATATATTTTTGGTCAGGTTATTTTAAGTGAAAATTAAAATTAGTTTCTCTTTTAAATTTTAATTCAATTTAATTCTATAATTTTAGAAATATGCGAGTTTAATTATTTTAACCAAATTTATGTTTAATAAAAAAATTCTATTAAAACTTAAATAAAACGAGAAAAGAGAGTCGAAGTCTATCAAAAAATTCTAGTCCAATCTGGGTTAAAAATTCAAACCATTGAAACTCATGTTTTTTATTAATACCCAAAATTACAACTTAGTATAAGAATTTCCTTCCAAAAATATAAGAATAATAATATTATCAACATTAATTTTATAATTAATTTGTTATATTTAATATATAATAATTTTTTTTCAATTTTGAAAAGTTAAAAAAAGTAAAAGGACAAAAAGGGAAAAGACAAATAAAAGAAAAACAATTCTGTCAATAAATATGATTAACTCGATCTTGACCACTAATATGATTGGGGGAGTCAAAATATAATTAAAATATTTACATTTTATCATTATCATTTATACAAAATAAATAATTAATTTAATAAAATTATAACTATGAAAGAAATAACATATATTTAATAAATTGTTCATTACTCTTTCAAATAATTGAACTCATCAATCATTAAATCAAAATTAAAATTTTTAACTATTTATTTTTTAATGTAAAGAATAAAATTATATGCAAGAAATTTATCTTCTATCTTATTTTGCAATCTTGTTTTAATAAATCATTAGAGAAAAAATAGTTTTGTTTAAGTAAAATGTATCTTCTATTCTTATAAAAGATAAACATAATTCAATATAGTTGATAAATTCTTTAAATTTGGATTGTTAAGAACATCGATGATAAGATAGGGAAGTTGACATTTTAAACTAGTTTTTTTTTTTTTTTTTTAAATATGATGTTAACATTTTAATAACAAAAATATTAATTAATAACAAGTGAGCAAGTTAAAAAGTTATGATAAATATTATCATATTTTTCTCTGTTTTCAAATGTTATAGTTGTTTGAATTTTATTTATCAGAAAATTATTTTTTGAATACTCATATTTTAAAATAATAAAAATATATTATTATATTTTAATGAGTAATGTGTTAAGAAAAAAAATGGAGGAAGGGGGCCATGGCCCAAGATCTACCAATGATTAACTTAGTTCAAAATGTAAACATACACTACAAGACAATGTTTCATTAGTAACTAATCTTTGTATTCAAAAGTTGTTAGTCACTATAGTGACCGATTTAGATACCAATTTATAAAATAAAAATTTATTGGTTACTAAAATAGTCATTATTATGAATAAAAAATTATAATTGGTCACTAATTAATTAAAGACTAATTTAGAAACCAATTCATTTAGTAGCAAAAATTAAGGTAGCTAATATTTAGTGACCAATTTTCATTGGTAGCTAAATTTTAGAAACCAATTTAGAAACTAATTATAATTTTTTATTTATAATAGTGACTATTTTAGTAACCAATAGATTCTTATTTTATAAATTGGTAATTAAATTGGTCACTATACTGACTAACGACATTTGGTTACTAAAATTAGTTATTAATAAGACATTTTTTTGTAGTATTGATATAGTAATATCTTTTTCTAGCTTATCATACATCATATTATTCATGCAAATAATTAAAAGTTTTTATTGGATAAAGTTTGGGGGAAAAATTCAACCCAATTTGACCTGAAACTGACTCATCATGGGTTCAACCTAGGTTCTTGGTGGGCCGGATCAAAAATTAACCCGTACTGAAATTTGTAAAAACTTTCAACCCAACTTGACCTAAAATCGTGGTGGTTCGGGTTGCCCAACGAATTTTGACCCACTTTAACAACTCTATGTTCGGTCCAAACCAACTCGATTTGCCCTTTTAGCAGACAAGTCTCAACCTTTAGCACAAGTCGATTCGGCTCGACTTACTACTTGGTGCGACTTAGCTCAACCTGCTGCCCAAGCCGATGCTTAACCTTCGACTCGAGTCGACTCGGCTTAGAGCCAACTTGTCTCGACCTTCAGTCAAGGCCGACTTGGCTGGACTTGGGGTCCCACTGACTCGGCTCGACCTTCGATTTAGGCCAACTTGGTCTGACCTTCGGCCCGGGCCGACTCATCTCGACCTTGGTCGCGGACCAGCTCAATTTGACATTTGTCTCGAGTCAGCTCGGCATGACCTTCATTTGGGTAGGCCCGACTTGACCTTCATCTCGGATCAGTCCGACTCGACTTTCATCTCTGATCCGGCTCGACCTTTTGGACCTGTGAGTTGTTATGTCCTAACCAATGACTAATTTCACAACTTGAAGAATTTCAATTTCCTTATTTTTTAAGTACATTTCAAATTCTACTATTTTAGTTATTTAAAATAACTTTTTAAAATTTCTTAATTTTAATTTTCTTTTAATTTCCTCATCCAAACATGTCGTTTTCTTTGCTGTTTGAATGGGACAATTTAAGAGAGTAATTCATTTATTTAAAAAAATTGAAATTCTTTCAAGGAAAATTACAAAAGACAGTAGATATCAACTTTGTGTATGAATAAGCGCCTCTTTTTGTATTTGTGAGAGATCAACTTCAGAAAGACAGTGATAATCACAAAAGGATCATTACAATTAATATGATGCTCCATATAATACGCGTAAACATGTCAGTTTCCTTTTTGTTTGGATGAGACAATTTAAGAGAGTAACTCATTTATTTAAAGAATATGAAATTCTTTCAAAGAAAATTACAAAAGACAATAGAGATAAACTTTGTGTATGAATATTTGTGAGAGAGCAACTTCAAAAAGATAGTGATAATCACAAAAGGATCATTACAATTAATATAATGTTCCATATAATATGCTTAAATATGTCCTTTTCTTTGGTACTTGAATTGAGACAATTTAAGAGAGTAATTTATTTATTTAAAGAATTAAAAATTCTTTGAAGGAAAATTACAAAAGGCAGTAGAGATCAACTTTGTGTATGAAAAGCGCCCCTTTGTGTATTTGTGAGAGATCAACTTCAAAAAGACAGTGATAATTACAAAAGGATCATTACAATTAATACGATGCTCCATATAATATGTTTTATCTAAAATAGTTCAAGTTTTATCTTAAATCTGAACAACATAGCTGAAATAATAAGTTTTTTTTAAAGTTATGTTTCAGAAGTAATTTGGATTCAATCTCTTCGAACTTGAGTCAAACATTTCGTCCCTAATTTCTTCGTGACAGTATGAACATAGAGAGTGCATTGAAAAAACAGCACAATAACCAATAATATATTCAAACAAGTTATTTCTCCAAGGACAGTGTGTTTGAACACATACATCAGTTTCACAGTTTTAACTATCTCCAAAGTCCCACATTCGTCAGGGCACTGACAAGAAACTCCTTTTTAGAATATAAAAGTGGTATCTATACTCAATCAAAATCATACCTTTCTCGGCCTTTTGGCTAAGATCAAGTGTAGTATCTGTTCTTATCAGTTTAATATCTGATATGTGGATTATTGATTCACACGATATTAAATTTATTTTTTAAGGGAGAGGTCCAATTACAGTGGCTTGCTACTGTGGCTCTTAAGCATTGCCCTTGCTTTGCACTATTGCAAAGGTTAGGTGCATCCCTCCTACTTCAGTGAAGTTATTAAGTTCCTTTCAAATAATTCAAATAATTTATGCAGCTTCAACATCTCTTGGTCAACGCAATGTAAAAAAAAGGATAGCTTATTCCTCACAGGGCTGAATGGGGCTATTTTACAAATAATTTCTCACGAATTTATTGGTGCTGCCCTTTTTTTCTTGGCGGGTACTAGTTATGATAGATTACGTCTTCTTCTTTATCTCGACGAAATGGGTGGAATGGCTAAAGTTTTTTATTCATTTATTCTGTTTCACCCGGGTAACACAATTTCATCGATGGAAATAGTCTAAAGTAACTTTGTCACACTACCAAACAAGCTTTGCTTCTCCAACTCGATTAGGCCTTTTTTTTTACATGACCTTACCTTCCCCATATTTCGGTCTTGGATAAAACAGTTTGATCAGCAATAGACGCTAAATCACCTTCTAATTACCTTCCCCATATTTCGGTCGTTGAACTTAGTTACGGCATCGAAGAAAATCATCCAAACATGTCTTTGCAATGAAGTCATCTTGAATTTTTCTCCTTCTTTTGTGGAAGTAAAACTTCTTCAAATTAACTCCAATCTACCTCGATCCAATTTCAAAATTATAATCTCAATCTGAACTTCCATCATCTTAGTGTTCTTAATCTCAAAGCCTTCAATGCTTTATAAAACCCGCCAATTTCTCAATCTAGACACACACAAGTGCTTTGGTTTATGTTTATCAAGAAAACTAAGAAAACCTTTCGCTCAATTTATCAAGATATGATCGATTGTTGAATACAGTAAATTTCAAATTTCTGAGAGGCTGAAAGACCTGCCATGGAGTTTTTCTTACAACTTCAAACCTTGCCTTTGTGTTAAATAGGCAAGCTTTGAGTTGTGACAGACAAACTTTTCTGACTTTGCAATCTTTACTATTTAGTTTCGCTTACAAACTTTATTACCTTTTGTTTTAGAATCTTCATTAACTTTTGCGTTAAGTAACTTTCAAGCATCGCCTTTGATTTGCACTGCATCAAGGACCTGGTTCATCCCACCTAGATCAGTCCAATTTTTTTTATGATGTTAAGCTTTTATTTCTACATGGTTAATCCTGGTCACAAATGATCTTTACATCTTTTTTATATTCATATAATTGTGAATGTGTACTGCAACTAATTCAATTTTTTGCTGTTGGGGTAGGAGTTATTTAATGCAGGTTTTAATCATGCTTGGTTGGGTTGTGTGTTGTGCAATTTGTTGGCCTGCCCACTCCAAGAGTGAACCATCACTTTTTTGGTTTTTGACGTGTGCCTTCTAACTCAACTGGCAACAATGTTCAAAGCCTTACCAATCTTTTAAAGAACTCTTAATTCCATCACTAATCCTTCATCTACAACATTTAGGAAAAAATTTTACTTCCCTGCGAGAACCCAACAATCTCCCTTGTGTCGCCTGTGCTAGAGTCTCACAACTACCATTCATCAGAGAAAGAAAAATTGAGGATCATGCCATGCAATTCTTGAGGGGCCTCAACGAGCAATACAACAATTTTACTTCTCATGTCTTAATGATGGACCCAATTCCATCCATTTCAAAGATCTTTTTCTATGTGGTTCAACAAGAGAGGCAAATTGGAGGGAACAATTTCTTCAATGGAACTGAGATTAAGATCAACAATACAACTACTACTCGTACCTACTGCAAAAAGGTTGGAGGACACAGTGAGTTCGTTTGTTTCAAGAAACATGGGTTTCTGGGTAGTAGTAATCCTGACAATTAAAATACAAGATATATGTTAATTCTTTTGATATGAAGCAACTACATGTTTTTGGATGTTTGTGTTATGTCTACTATTTCTGTGAATCAGACTAAATTGGATCCCAGAGCAAGGATATGTTAGAGTTTGTTATTCAGAATAAATCTGGTTACTCTTATTTAGGAGTAGATATTTATAATTTACAGTTGTTATTTCCTTGATTGTAGCCTTGATTAAATCATGGGCAGTTTTTCTGTTAAGACTGATTGGCTTTATATAGCCCAGTTATTCGTTCAATAAATTAAGCTTTTACAGCTACTTGCAATCCTTATTCATTTAGTTTATAACAGTGGTATCAGAGCTTCATTTCACACAGGGCCTGATACTTAAACACTTAGAGAGCGAGAGTGTAAACCATTCCCAACCATGGCTGATAGTAACAGTTTTCTCTATATTCCCAAATTTGATGGAGATTATGATCACTCGTCGATGCTTATGGAAAATCTACTGAGATTAAAGGAGTATTGGAGTGTGGTGGAATAAGGCTTTGAGGAGAACAAGCCCACGGAGACCCTTACAAGTGCAGAAAGAAGGTCCTTGGAGGAGCTCACATTAAAGGACCTGAGAGCAAAGAATTATCTTTTTCAATCTATTGATAAAAATATTTTGAAAACGATAACCAACAAAGCAACTTCTAAAGCCCTATGGGATTCCATGAAGCAAAAGTACCAAGGTAATGTCCGTGTGCAACGTGCTCAGCTTCAAAGGCTACGTAGAGAATTTGAAGTTCTGGAAATGCAAGCAAATGAGTGTGTCAATGATTATATCTCTCGTGTTATGCTAATTGCCAATAATATGAGAAGTGCA
Organism: Vigna unguiculata; assembly: GCF_004118075.2. Lineage (NCBI taxonomy): Eukaryota > Viridiplantae > Streptophyta > Magnoliopsida > Fabales > Fabaceae > Vigna > Vigna unguiculata. The sequence goes on along the minus strand of NC_040289.1, from coordinate 2,841,608 downwards.
GGTGATACTATGGAGGATGGACAAATTGTGGAGAAAATCCTACGTACTTTGTCCGATAAATACAACTATATTGTATGCTCTATTAAAGAATCAAAGGATATCAACAAGATGACTGTGGATGAGTTACATAGTTCGCTATTAGTGCATGAACACAAGGTGAAGCGGAAGGAGATGACTGAACAAGCCCTGAAGGTTACAGGAGAAAGTCTCACTCCTCGAATTGATGATCGTGGCAGCAACAACAAATGGCGTGGTGGATACAGAGGAAGAGGCAGAGGTCGCGGTAGAGGAAGAGCATTTGATAAATCCACAATTGAATGTTATGGCTGTCATAAGTTGGGACACTTTCGATATGAATGTCCCACCTATGCCAAGTATGCAGAACACACGGAACTAGACGAGGAAGAGGAGATGTTGCTCATGTCATATGTGGAAATGCAACACTCCAATCAAGACGAGAGGTGGTTCCTGGATTCGGGATGCATTAATCACATGAGTGGCGACAAAAAATGGTTCAGCGAACTAGATCAATCCTTCAAACATAGTGTCAAGCTGGGAAATGATTCCAGAATGGAGGTAGTGGGCAAAGGAAATGTTCGCATGAAGGTGAATGGACAAATTTTGGTGATTACTGAGGTATTCTTTGTCCCTGATCTCAAAACTAACCTGCTTAGTATTGGTCAACTCCAAGAGAAAAACTTGACTATATTAATCAAGGCTGATTGTTGTAGTATCTATCATGAAAACAAAGGATTACTTATCTGAACTATGATATCTGCAAATCGTATGTTTGTGCTTTTGGCTTCAGTTCCTCTTGTATCTATTAATTCTTCATCAGCTCTTAATGTGACCTCTAACAATATCACAAGTTTATGGCACCAAAGGTTTGGTCATCTCAATATGAAAGGGCTAAGGACACTTGCCTATAGGAAAATGGTTTACGGATTGCCTATATTAAAGAATCCATCCCAAATGTGCTCCATATGTATGGCAAGAAAACAACAACGTCATTCATTTCCAAAGAAAAGCACTTGGAGAACATCTAAACCATTGCAACTCATCCACTCAGATTTATGTGGTGCAATTACACCTGAATCACATAGTAAGAAACGGTATGTAATTACCTTTATTGATGATTATAACAGAAAAATGTGGTCTTATTTTTGCAGGAAAAATCCGAAGCCTTTGATGCATTCAAAAGGTTTAAATCTTTAGTAGAAAAAGCATCTGGTCATAAAATTTTGTGTCTACGCACTAACAGAGGTGGGGAGTTCACTTCATCCGAGTTTAATGAATACTGCAGCACTCATGGCATCACACAACAACTAACTGCAGCCTATTCACCCAAGTAGAACAGAGTGGCGGAAAGGAGAAATCGAACATTGATGAATATGGTGAGATGCATGCTGATAGCACGTGATGTACCAAAGCAATATTGGCCAGAAGCAGCTAATCTAGCTACACATATCTTGAATAGATGTCCCACTACAACTCTAGCAAACATTACTCCAGAAAATGCTTGGCAGAATAGAACACCGTCAGTGCAGCATTTTAAAGTATTTGGATGCATTGGACATCTTCACCTTCCAAATGCTTCATGGAAAAAGTTGGACAACAAGAGCATCAAGTGTGTCTTCATGGGAATTAGTGAGGAGTCTAAAGCCTTCAGAATGTATGATCCATAAACTTAGAAGATCATTATCAGCCGAGATGTAATCTTCGAAGAAATGGAGAAATGAGACTGAAATCAATCAGGAGAAACCACATCTCAAGATTTCTTATGTGCAGAAATTGATGAAAAAGAGAAAAATGAAGATTCACCTAGAGAGACTACTACTGTAGGAGATCAGAGAGCAAGAAATATAGAGAGAACAAGAAGGCAACCAGTTTGGATGCAAGACTATGAATCTGGAGAAGGACTATCAGAAGAAGAAGTTGCACAAATTTGTTCAGGAGAAGCAAGTTGAGCAACTAACATAAGAGATGCAACAATTGGCCATGTTCATGTCAAATGATCTCACTACGTTTGAGGAAACTGTCAAAAGTCAGGTATGGAGGAATGCAATGGAGTTTGAAATTGCAGCAATAAACAAAAATGGTACTTGGGAGCTGACGGACTTACCAATAGGCGCAAAGAAAATTGGTGTCAAATGGATTTTCAAGACTAAGATTAATGAAAGAGGAAAGGTAGACAAATGCAAAGCTAGGTTGGTAGCAAAGGGGTATGCACAACAAGCTGGGATTGATTATAATGAGGTATTTGCACCTGTAGCACGATGGGATACCATTAGGCTAACTTTGTCCATTGCAGCCAGTGGTGGATGGAAAGTCTATCAGCTTGATGGCAAAAGCGCCTTTTTACATGGTGAGATAATAGAAGAGGTCTATGTAGAGCAGCCAAAAGGATATGAAGTCAAAGGTAAGGAAAACAAAGTACATAGACTCAAGAAAGCTCTTTATGGACTGAAACAAGCCCCTCAGGCATGGTTCAGTAAAATTGAGTCATACTTTGTAAAAGAAGGGTTTGAAAGAAGCAAAAGTGAACACATACTCTTTACAAAGAAAGAAGGAGAAACGAGTGTTTTATTTGTCAATTTGTATGTGGATGATCTTATCTATACAGGAAGTAGTAAGCAGATGCTAGAAGAATTCAAGAACTCAATGAAAATGGAGTTTGAAATGACTGATCTAGGGTGCATGAGATATTTTCTTGGTGTAGAATCACACAAACTCCAAATGGTATATTTATCTGTCAGAAAAAATATGCCAACGAAATTTTGGAGAAGTTTGGCTTAGCAAATTGTTCTTTAGTTAAAAATCCAATTGTTCCAGGGTGCAAGCTTACAACAGACATTGGCGGGATAAAGGTTGAAGCAACATGTTACAAGCAAATGATAGGAAGCCTTATGTATTTGATAGCAACGAGACCAGACTTAATGTATGTTGTAAGTCTAGTTGCTCGTTTCATGGAGGCTCCCACAGTAATGCATCAACAAGTTGTGAAAAGGCTTCTACGCTACGTGAAAGGAACTACTGACATGGGGCTGTTCTATACACGTGAAGGAGGGGAGAATTTGATTGCTTATTGTGATAGTGATTATGCGGGAGACATTGAGGATCGAAAGAGCACCTCAGGATATGTCTTTAAAATGCCAAATGGGGTAGTTGCTTGGAGTTCGAAAAACCAACCAGTTGTATCGTTATCCACCACAAAAGCAGAATTTATTTCTGCAGCAGCTTGTGCTGCTCACAACATTTGGATGAGAAGTGTTCTTGAAAAGTTGGGAGTAAAGCAAGAAAAGTGTATCATCTGGTGTGATAACAGTTCAACTATTAAATTGTCAAAGAATCCTGTTATGCATGGTAAAAGTAAGCACATTCACGTTCAATTTCATTTTCTTCGAGAATTAGCAAATCAAGGAGAAATAGAACTAATACACTGTGGGACCAAAGATCAATTGCCTGACATCATGACTAAGGCATGAACGTTGGAAGCATACATAAAGCTTAGAAAAAGGTTGGGAATATGCAGTTTGGAGGAGATAAATTGAATGTATAAAACAGTTCAGTTTAAGGGAGGATTTGTTAGAGTTTGTTATTTAGAATAAATCTGGTTCCTATTATTTAGGAGTAGATATTTATAATTTACAGTTGTTATTTCCTTGATTGTAGCCTTGATTAAATCATGGGCAATTTTTCTGTTAAGACTGATTGGTTTGATATAGACCAGTTATTCGTTCAATAAATTAAGCTTTTATAGCTACTTGCAATCCTTATTCATTTAGTTTATAACAGGATAGGTATGTTCCTCATGTTCAAACCAAATGTTAAGGCCTGTATTGTATCTGATCTAAATTCCCATTGCATTCATATTTCTAGAAATGTTATCTTCTATGAAGATATATTTCATTTCAAACTATTTCTCAAGAAAATTCTATTGACAAGATGATTACACCTGTTTTTGAGAAAATAAAGGATTATGATTTTGATCTTACTGTCCATAAGAGTAAAAACTTAAATGATAACATTGATTCTGAAAACCATATAACGCATGCCCAGAACATTGATGATCCTGATAATCTGAATAAATCTGATAGTATTGATACTGAACAAGCTTTTGATTCTGCGTCAGAGCAAAATTGTCCTAGAAGGTCTACTAGACACAATAATGTTCCTGCTTATTTACAAGATTTTAAAAGTTCATTTGCTACTAAAACTGAAAAGAAAACTAGATATTCTATTAAGGGTCACGTTTCTATGGCAAGACTGTCTTCTTTCAAATAGGTTATTTGCTCTATTGACTCACATACTGAACCAGAATCTTATGAAGATGCTTCATGGTATGAACATTCGAAGAAAGCAATGACAGAAGAACTAATAGCCCTTGAACAGAATGGCATCTGGACAGTGAGTTCTTTACCAGAAGGAAAACCAGATATTGGATGCAAAATACATACAAAAAGAAGGATACAAGAAAAATGATTCTGCTCTCGAACATAATCTCAAGTGACAAAGTCCCACATTGGTCACGACACTGACAAGAACTCCAGCTTAGAATATAAAAGTGGCATCTATACGCAGTCAAAATCATACCTTTCTCGGCCTTTTGGCTAAGATCAAGTGTAGTATCTGTTCTTATCAGTTTAATATCTGATATGTGGACCATTGGTTCATACGATATTAAATTTATTTTTTGAGAAAGAGGGTCAATTGCAGTAGCTTGCTACTGAGGGCTTCAAGCATCGTCCTTGTTTTGCACTACTGCAAGGGTCTGGTGCACCTCATCATCCAATGTAGTTTATAAATGTTGTTGGGGATCTATCAGTTGAAGTATCTGTGTTTTTTGATTTATAAATTTGTCAAGTTACTTCATGTTTTTTTTTTTGTTTCCAATATCATTTTTTCAGGTATTTTCGTTTTTTTTTTTCCTGAAAAAATTGTAAACTAAAATTTAGCTTCAATATTTGGTCCCAACAATTTTATGTATTGAATATATATGTGTATTTGACAAGATGCATAATAGCGAACTGAATATCAGTATTTTATATATATATATATGCAAAATGTTTGATGTATTTCATATACGGTGCATAGATATCGAAAGTTCAGTGTGTATGCAGAATAATGTTTGGCACGGTGCATAGATATTGAAAGTTCAGAGTGTATTGCACACAAGGACATCAAAATGTCCAACATAGAAACATAATGGAAGTTCAGTTTTTAGTAGTAACAAAAATTCTGGTTATGAAAAGACACTAGAAAATGACATTCTCTGAATACTAGAAAGTTGCAAAGGAAGATCAGAACTACAAGATTTGAACAGTTTCAAATGTTTACTCTATGCCAGATAGTAGAGTAAAAATTAGGACGTTGTGTCTTTCCTAAATTCATCCAATTATCCTATATTCCACACAAAAGAAAAGAAGACAATTGTTTTAAAGCTGTGATCGGTTAAACAACGAACTTTATGGTAATTATATCCTACATCCTAAAGTAAAGAAAATGAAACAACAGTGTGAGAAGTAGCTTAATATGAATCTTGCTGGTGTGAGAACTTTATTGCTTAGATTATATATTTGTTTTTTCGTGTATATCTTACAAAATGTAGGCTTTGTTTGTAAACATTTCTATTAGACATTTCACAAGTACTATAAGCTGCCATGTATTTGGTTGATGGAAAATTATCCCATTTTCATAAGTTTGGACGATTAGCTGGCCAAATTGGGACATGGTTCACAGTTTTCGGTTCTCCTAAGGAAACAATATAATGTGTTGGATAAACACCAAAAATTCATTATGCACTACAAATCATGGCATGCTGTGGGAAGGTAGATTCAATAAGTTGTTGCTTTGTCTTCTCTATTAAATAATAGTTGACACTCTGTTATTTTGAAATTAAACCAAACATTTTACCATCAAAAACAGATAATATAATAAGTGATGAAATGTTTGCAAGAGTGAACAGATGAGACTGTTTTGCTTTGAACTTCTTCAACAGTTTATTGCATCCTTTTCAAAACAGTTGAACTATGGTATCTGAGACTCAACATAGTTCTGTAGTTCTTCCTCACTACAAACATGTGAGATCGATGAAACTGGATTGTTATCATTTTCATTTCTTTAGATAGTATGAAAATGAAACACAATAGTAGCCAATAACAGATCCAAGGAAACTATTACTATAAAGAAGAATATCATTTGAACTCACTTGTGAGTGATTTAATTCTGAAATTATTTTGCACTTTCCAGAAGCATCTAAATCAAGGGACAAAGTCGACATTTATCTGAACTCTGACAAAAAGATGTAGTTCGGAATATTCGGCCTTTTGGCTAAGAGTATAGTATCTGTTCTTGTCAGTTAAATATTTTATATATGGACCATTGGTTCACACGATGTTAAATTAATTTTTTATATATGTTCTAGTCAGTTAATTTGGTTTACAGATAAGAAGAAAAGATGTTTACTTGCTGTAGTTAGAGTTGTTCAAAATTTATTTTAGTGGATACATTGTCTTTGCTTTTTTTCTTCCCCAGGTGGATACAAGCATATAAACATCTTATACCACACCATGAAGCTCTTCAAAACACAAAATAACACATAATGTTGAACTTGATGTCTGATAGGAGCAAAAAGTTGTACGTAAAATCATAAGAAAATGAAAGTTTTAGATGAAAAAGTAAAATTTTTGAGACATGTGTTGTCAAACAAAGTTTTTTTTTTTTTTTTTTTTCTGGATTCTTCCAAATGAGAGGCAGTACCTCTCATCAAAGACACACTTTTTTGAGTCTAACTATAATGATATACTTATTAGTCATATCAAATAGCTCTCTCGAATCTTTTATGTATATCAACTTTTTTAGACTTCACAACCATAAAGTTCTATTGATCAATCTTTGGTGATTTGTTCCTCCTTTCTAAAAGTAATAAAGTTTTATCTAAAATATTGAATAATATAGCTAAAACTTGTATTCAAATTTTACATTTGGTAAGGTCTTTTAAAACTACATGAACACTGTTCAAACTGTCAAGTCCTTGCTTAGGACCAAACATCAAAAGCTATTTTGTTTTAGACAATACTAAACAATGATTCAGCGACTGATTTTTTTAGAAAAACTTTCTCCTTCCAATTTTGGGCATTCAAAACCATCCTTTGAGCACCGAAAAAGAACAAACATAAATTATAACTTTATATTCAAGTAAATTATCTGTAAATAATACAATGTGTTGTAAGTCAGTTATTAGTATCAGATTTGAATAATAATACATAAATTCTGGTTTAACTGTAAAATTATATTCCTATGGTTATATCAAATTAGTGACAAAGTCCCACATTCATCAGGAATCTGACAAGAAACTGGAACTTGGAATATAAAAGCAGAATACATAGTCAAAACAAATCATACCTTTCTCGGCCTTTTGGCTAAGATCAAGTGTAGTATCTGTTCTTATCAGTTTAATATCTGATATGTGGACCATTGGTTCACACGATATTAAATTTATTTTTTTAGGGAAAGGGCCAATTGCAGTGGCTTGCTACTGTTGCTCTTGAGCATCGCTTTTGTTTTGCACTATTGCAAGAGCTGGGTGCACCCTCTTATTCCAGTTTATTTTTAGTCCTCGTAATGTCTTTCCATTTTAAAATGCAAAGCTAGAAGATACCTTAATTGTTGTAAGATGAAGTTAGAGTCTCAATCTCAAAATTCTTCTACTCCCCATTTTTATATATTTACTCAGACATATATTTATTCAGACTGCTCCTAATTTCCGTTTGTATGCACACAAAGAGAAGTTCAGTTCAGTTTTTTGAAGTTGCAACCACATTAAAATGTTCTATTTTACGTTTTCCAAATAGTTTAAATCCTTATGCATAAATCTGACTTCACAAAATTCAACTACAGTTCAGCTTACCATTGATTACTTTCAACAAGGACAATCAAATGATTAAATGATTTCTACTCAGGCACATTTATGAAGCATTACGTAAGTCCCTTGCTAAAAGAAACTCAAATAACTTGAATTCATTATATTGCCTATTTTTTCTACTTTCGTAAGAAAATCTTAAGCTACATTCCTAAGCTAACACAATTAAAAGACTGATACATAATAAGCATCTTATTCAGTTTTTGTTGATCTTGAGTAAAATCTATGTTCATATTTACCTCCTCTTGGGCAACGAATCCATCAATGGTATGTGGGGTTCCAAGCATTGATGTGAGATTGGGAGGAAATTAGGACCTCGTCAATCTTTCGATCAAAAAATTAGGAAATGGAAACTAATGCGGACGCGAAATCTTAAATTTTTCTTAAGACGAAGGAAGTGAATCGAGTTCTTAAAGACTATGTTCTTTGGAGTGGTGTCATCTTAGAAGTAAAAATGTGATAGTAGATGCTCTGAGCTGAAAAAGGATTCAAGTTATTGGTTTGATGGTAAAGGAGTGGTAGTATAAAAGTTAGGGATCTAAGCTTGGAGTAAAGTTGTGAAGAGGTTTTATTAGTGCAGGCACATGTTTATAACTAATGAATTCCTTAAAATGGTTAAGGAAAGGTCATCATGTGATTTTAATTTGAGATTTATCATAAGGCTCTTAGGCACCGGTAAAGCTAGAGATTTCAAGACGAGAGAAGATGAAGTTCTTAGGTTCAAAGGGAGGAGTTTGTGTTTCTACAAATGATAAGTTAAACAAGGATGCTGCTGAGAGATGATTGTAGATCAGTGGGTTAGAAAGCAAAGTGGAACATCTAAGATTAGGTGGTACGATGCAACAATTTTAGGTGTCGAAGTGGAAATGGGATGACATTACCATGGATTTGTTACCCATTTGTCACGGATAATGTAAGGTCACAAAGCTTTTTGGGTGGTGGTGAATAGTTCACGAATAATGTAAAACGGTATAAGAGTATTGGTGGTTTTATTAAAAATAGAACACTACAATATTTTAATATTAAAGGGTTAAGTTAGATAAAGGTTTTAATAACTAAAATTCATTTTTATAAAACCACGATCTCTCTACAACCAAACACTCTAAAATCTCTCTAACTTCTCTTTAGCTTGTCTCTCACTCGTTCTTCTCCTTTTTTACGATCAAGAACCGTAATTGTGATCTTTGTGAGGAACTCTATGCAACTACCTAATCAAAGAGTCAAATAGAGTAAGTTCTGTTGTCTTCTTTTTAGGTTCAGGATAACTTGGCTTGACCTTTGGTCCGAGTTGACTCGTCTCGACCTTGGTCACAGACCAGCTCAACTTGACCTTTGTCCCGAGTCAGCTCCACATGACCTTCATTCCGAGCAGGCCTGACTTGACCTTCATCTCGGACCAACCCAACTCAACTTTCGTCTCCGACTCGACTCGACCTTTTGTACTTGTGAATTGTTATGTCCTAACTAATGACCAATTTCACAACTTGGAGAATTTCAATTTCTTTTTTTGTTCAGTGAATTTACAATTCTAATTTTTTGGTTATTTGAAATACCTTTTTAAAATTTCTCAATTTCAATTTTCTTTTAATTTCCTCATCCAAACATGTCATCTTACTTTATGTTTGGATGAGATAATTTAAGAGAGTAATTCATTTATTTAAAGAATTAGAAATTCTTTCAAGAAAAATTACAAAAGGCAATAGAGCTCAACTTTGTGTATGAATAAGCGCCCCTTTGTGTATTTGTGAGAGATCAACTTCAAAAAGACAGTGATAATTACAAAAGGATCATTACAATTAATATGATGCTCTATATAATATGCTTTATCTAAAATAGTTCAAGTTTTATCTTAAATCTGAACAACATAGCTGAAAGAATAATTTTTTTAAAATTTATGTTTCAGAAGTAATTTGGATTCAATCTCTTCGAACTTGAGTCAAGCATTTCATCCCTAAGTTCTTATTGACATTATGAACTTAGAGAGTGCATTGAAAAAACAGCATAATAACTAAAAATATATTCAAACAAGTTATTTCTCCAAGGACGAGTGTGTTTGAACACATACATCAGTTTCACAGTTTTAACTATCTCCCAAGTCCCACATTCGTCAGGGCACTGACAAGAAACTCCAGCTTAGAATATAAAACTAGAATCCATATTCAATTCAAAGCATACCTTTCTCGGCCTTTTGGCTAAGATCAAGTGTAGTATCTGTTCTTATCAGTTTAATATCTGATATGTGGGCCATTGGTTCACATGATATTAAATTTATTTTTTACGGGAAAGGGTTATATGCAGTAGCTTGCTACTGTGGCACTTGAGCATCTCCTTTATTTTGCACTTTTGCAAAGGATTGGTGCATCCCTCCTATATCAGTTTTAAGCTTTTTATAATATTATTTGCCTTTGTGCCTTAAGTATTATATATTATGAGTTAATAGCTTGCACTGGCTTTATATAAAACCTTGCCTTTTTGTTAAATATGCTAGCTTTGAGCTGTGACACACAAACTTTTCTGATTTTGCAATCTTTACTATAATTTGGCTTACAAACTTTATTATATTTTGTTTTAGAATCTTCATTAACTTTTGCCTTAAGTGACTCTCAAGCATCGCCTTTGATTTGCACTGCATCAAGGAAATGATTCATCTCACCTAGATCAGTCCAATTTTTTTTATGATGTCATGGTCACAAATGATCTTTACATCTTTTTTATATTCATATAGTTGTGAATGTGTAGTGCAACTAATTCAATTTTTTGCTGTTGGGGTAGGACTTATCTAATGCAGATTTTAATCATGCTTGGTTGGGCTGTGTGTTGTGCAATTTGTTGGCACGCCCACTCCAAGAGTGAACCATCACTTTTTTGGTTTTTGACGTGTGGCTTCTAACTCAAGTGACAACAATGTTCAAAGCCTTACCAATCTTTTAAAGAACTCTTAATTCCATCACCAATCCTTCATCTACAACATTTAGGAAAAATTTTTACTTTCCTGCGAGAACCCAGCAATCTCCCTTGTGTCACCTGTGCTAGAGTCCCACAACTACCATTCATCAGAGAAAGATTGAGGATCATGCTATGCAATTCTTGAGGGGCCTCAACAAGCAATACAACAATGTTACTTCTCATGTATGGACCCAATTTCATCCATTTCAAAGATCTTTTCCTATGTGGTTCAACACGAGAGGCAAAATGGAGGGAACAATTTCTTCAATGGAACTGAGAATAAGATCAACAATACAACTACTACTCGTACCTACTGGAAAAAGGTTGGAGGACACAGTGAGTTCGTTTGTTTCAAGAAACATGGGTTTCTGGGTAGTAGTAATCCTGACAATGGAAATACGAGATATATGTTAATTCTTTTGATATGAAGCAGCTGCATGTTTTTGGATGTTTGTGTTATGTCTACTATTTCTGTGAATCGGACTAAATATATTCCAGAACAAGGATAGGTATGTTCCTCATGTTCAAACCAAATGTTAAGCATTGTACTGTATATGATCTAAATTCCCATTGCATTCATATTTCTAGAAATGTTATCTTCTATGAAGATAAATTTCATTCCAAAACTATTTCTCAGGAAAATTCTATTGACAAGATGATTACACCTGTTTTTGAGAAAATAAAGGATTATGATTTTGATCTTACTGTCCATAAGAGTAAAAACTTAAATGATAACATTGATTCTGAAAACCATATAACGCATGCCCAGAACATTGATGATCCTGATAATCTGAATAAATCTGATAGTATTGATACTGAACAAGCTTTTGATTCTGCGTCAGAGCAAAATTGTCCTAGAAGGTCTACTGGACACAAAAATGTTCCTGCTTATTTACAAGATTTTCAAACTTCATTTGCTATTAAAACTGAAAAGAAAACTAGATATTGTATTAAGGATCACGTTTCTATGGAAGACTATCTTCTTTCAAATAGGTTATTTGCTCTGTTGACTCACATACTGAACCAGAATCTTATGAAGATGCTTCATGGTATGAACATTCGAAGAAAGCAATGACAGAAGAACTAATAGCCCTTGAACAGAATGGCATCTGGACAGTGAGTTCTCTACCAGAAGGAAAACATGTTATTGGATGCAATACATACAAAAAGAAGAATACAAGAAAAATGATTGTGCTCTCCAACCTAATCTCAAGTGACAAAGTCCCACCTTCATCACGACTCTAACAAGAAGCTGCAACGTAGAATATAAAACTAGAATCCGTACTCAGTGCAAATTATACCTTTCTCGGCCTTTTGGCTAAGATCAAGTGTAGTATCTGTTCTTATCAGTTTAATATCTGATACGTGAACCATTGGTTCATTCGATATTAAATTTATTTTTTAAGGGAAAGAGTCATCTGAAGTAGCTTCCTACTGCAAGGGCTGGGTGCATCCCTCTTATGTTAAGGTTTTTTATAATGTTGATTTGTGTGTATTGTTCAGTATCATATACTATGATGTATGCGAATTATGTGTTTCTGAGTGATGGTAATTTCTTTTCATTTTCAACTCCTTGTAAGTAGCATGTGGCATCAATTGTCCGGAATATCAAGTGGGTCAGATCATAATCGAATCGTGGTGTTTAGGCGGTTATACTCTTAAGTAAAAAGAGTTACACCCTGACTATTGGCTTTAGCTTTTGGTCTAATGATAAGCACTCGATCCTTGAGTATTGACTATAGCTTTTGGTCTGCTCTCTGTATGCATTTATGCTTGACCCTTCATTCACACAATTAAGCTACACTTCCAATTCAGAATCATTTCTTCTCTTTGATTCTGTCACTTCCTTTGCAACCATGCCCGGTGGTGCTCTCTTTGGTGCTGTCCTTCAGGTGCTATTTGACAGGATTGATTCTCGTCAAATGTGGACTACTCTCGTGCAAAGAAACTCATGGTTTTTGCTTTTTCTTATAATTCACATGCCTTCCATAATTGAAGGGTTTAAATTATTCACGCAACTCCCTATAATTCGTGAGTAAATATCTTGGTATTTTTTAATTAGAAGATTTCAAGTATGGCCATCATTCGTTGCGTTTAAGATTTTATAATTGTGGCAATCTATTTCAGAACATAGATTTAGAAATTGTCCTTTGCTTAAACAGCACTGCAAGAAACAAGAAGGTGAAGACTGACAAAAGATTGAATACATAATTGATGAAAGCGACGATGAGTAAACATACAAAAACACAAGTTGGAAATTACCAATGCACTAATTCTCATTCTCATGTGCCTACATTGTTCTCAGGTGCCAATTATCCACCCCTTCTTTACAATTTAGTGCAAATATTTTAATATCTAGTTTATCACTTTCATCACACATCAACTCATCTTTTTTATTGTTCTGTTTTACGTGCAAGAATTTCAATTATCGATATTCACACTTTTGATGTTGAATAACAATGCTTATATTTGTTAATTATTCACGTTAAAATCAAAAGTATTTTAAATAGTCTAAATTGATGATTTAACTTGAAGTCACACGTTCTTTGATATTGTAAAAAATTACGGACAATTATGCTGTGGTTTTTCGTGTGCAATGATCATGTGCTAATTGGTAGTTTTTTTTTTCTTCTTCTGTATATTTGATTCCTCACATTCGGTTTACTCTAACTAACCAATGTGCTAGAATACTGTTTACATGTTTTATGTTAGATTCCCAATTTATAAGGGCACTCATTCTGTATAACTGTTATTTAAGGTTGTAATATGTTTGTATGTCAAATTTTACTCAATATAATTTCTTTTTTTTGGATATCATCGTTCAGGGAAAAGACAATTATATATGTTAACAGTAAAGCTTGTTCAGTTAATATAGGTAAGTGTGAACTTCATCATCTGTAATTCATTTTTGGGATTAAATTAATTGCAAAGAATTATATATACTTTGTTATGAATTAATGTCCATTGATTTGATACATTTACTCATATGATTCATTACTCTTTATGGTAAATATTTGTATTAACTAGCTTGATTTGTTTCCTTTCTGGATTACATATTGTATTTATAAATAGGACTCTTCCTATATCAATAATAATACACAAATGAATTGCTCCATATTCTCTATTCTCTATTGATTATTCTTTTCTCTATTATCTATTATTCTCTTTGTTATTCGTTTTATTTCATAACACGTTATCAACACGATGCTCCAATTGAGGACTAGTGGAAGTTTTCTCTCTCCAAGGACAGTGCTCTACGTGTCTCAATCCAGACTCTTTCTAATCCTTTCTCAATTTATAATTTTACCTTATATTCTTCCTCATGTAATAAGAATTGTTTGACTTTATCAATTTTTATCTCTGTCTTATTATTTATTTTTATTATGACGATGATTATTATTAATATTATTATTTTGATGATGATTATTATTATTAATATTATTATTTTATGTGTTAGTTCTAAAGACGCGAAACGTTGCAAAATTTGGATTTGTGACCCTTGATATTGCAAGGAAGAATTCCTTATATTGGATTTTAAATTTTGAAATACATTTAGATGCAATGGATAATTAGATACCATTAAATCAAGAAATAAAGCATCTAAGCAACTAATTTGCTCATGCGACAAAAATATTGTGAAAAAGGATTCATAAATATTATGAATTTATTTCATGCCTATGTATGGCTGGCTGGATAGAGCAATAAAGCTTCTGATAAAAAATCATGAGATCCGCCTAATCTTCCATTCCCAGAAGTGAATGCAGCAATCAATATTATGAATTTATTTCATGCCTTTGTATGCCTGAAAAAAGCAATGAGCTTTTGATAGAAAATCATGAAAGCTGTCCAAATTGGTTCTGCTCCATTCCCAGAAGTGAATGCAGTAACATTTTATTTATATTTTCATGATCGTGATCTTGATTATGGACATGGTTATAAAGAAAATTTCAAAGACACATTTTGTCACCAGAAGTGGCACAATAATGTGAAAAAAAAGGAAAAGGAAAATATGAAAATATTGACAAAAAGATGAAAGTATTTATTACCATTATGATGGTAAAGGCCATTTGAGTTGTACTTATTGTACACCAAAGCATCTTACAAATAATGAGAAGAACATAGAAACACACTTTGCTTATGAAGATGGTGATTCTGATTATGGCCATATGGATGCTACTCATCTTGATATTGTTATTTTCTTTGCTAAAGAAAATGGAAGCATTGATCACCTCATTGATTATGAGAGTGTTAAAAAAAAATAAATCTCATATTGATATTTACGTTTATATGAAAAACGAATGTTTGCACTAGTACCAAAAGATATGTGTCTTATTGATAGTGCAACAACTTATACAATTCTCAAGAGTAATAAATTTTTCTCTGATAATGCGAGACATCAATGTTAGTATTATTTATAGTACTACAAATATATTTGAAAACTCTAGAAGAGCTATTATACTTCTACCAAGAAGTTGAATAGAAACTTATTAAGTTTCAATGACATTTGTCTAAATGGATATTATATTGAGACAAACAATGAAAAAGCTATGAAATATCTTTATATCTCTATGATTGAGTTGAAAAAGAAAGTGTGTTGGAGAAATTATCAACATTCTCTTATAGTTTGTACTACAAGTTTATTAGTACAATTAAAATGTATGTCATAGTAAACCAGAAGTTTACAAATCAAAATGATTGCCTTGTTTGACATGATCAGTTATTATGATGCGGAAAAAAAAGGGTTGAAAAACTCATGTGGACATGTTTGAAGCGTGATAGACCTATTGGTTCCAAATATAAAAACTCTTGAATGAGAAAGGGAGCTAAAATGCAAAATGACCTAATCGAAAAGGTTAAAATCCCAAAAGATTCATTTGACATAATTAATGGTTCGGTTCCATAAGAACTTCAGGTACCTGAAATGGTTGAAAATGATGAGATCTAAATAAATTATATCATCAATCATATAATATGGTACCAAAATGAAGTTAACATTGACGAAACTTTTACTTATAACATAGCGATGAATGCTATGAATGACAATGAGGATCAATAAGCAATGATCATTGAAGATTGTCGGCAAAGAAAAGATTGGCCAAAAATGAAAATATGCAAAGAAGCATAATTATATTTGTTTGCTAAACGAAAGGTTTTTGAACATATAGTTCGCACACCTAAAGTTATGAAACCCGTTGGGTACATATGGATTTTTGCGCAAAAATCAAATTAAAAATGATGAAATTGTTACATACAAAGCATAATTGGTTGCTCAAGGTTGTTCACAAAACCTTGTATTGATTAGTGAAAAAACATGTTCACTAGTATTGGATGCAACAACATTGCAATATTCGATTATTCTAGTTGCACAACAAGGTTTGCATTTACATCTAATGGATGATGTTACAACCTATTCGTACGGTTCTTTTGAGAATCATATTTATTTGAAAATCCCTGAAGGATTTTATTTTTCCAACAAGACAAACTCTAACGAGGGTTATTCAATAAAATTGAACATGCTCTTTTATTGATTAAAGAAATCAAGACGTGTGTGGCATAACCGTCTTATTGAGTACTTATTAAAAGAATGATATAAAAATGATCCTATTTGTTCTTGTATTTATATGAAAAGATCCAAATAATGAATTTGCCATAATTATTGTTTATGTAGATGACATAAACATCGTTGGAATTCCTAATGAGCTCACAAAGGCAATTGATTACTCAAAGAAATAATTTGAGATGAATGATCTTTGAAGGGCAAAGTCTTATTTGAAATTAGAAATTGAGTATTTAAATAAAGGTGTTTTTATACGTCAAGAAGCTTATATAATTAAGGTGCTTAAAATGTTCTAAATGGACAAGTCATGTCCATTATGCACTCCAATAGTTGTGAGGTCGTTAGATGTTGATAAAGACTCTTCTTAGACCTCAAGAAAATGATGAAGATCTTCTTGGTCTAGAAGCACCATATCTTAGTGTCATAGAAACACTAATGTATCTTGCGAATTATACTCGATCTATTATTGCATTTGCTATAAATTTGTTAAGCAAGATATAGTTCTTCAACTACAAGAAGAAAATGGTTTGGAGTAAAACATATACTTCGTTACTTTAAGGGTACTACGAATATGAGCTTATTCCATCCAAATGATTCAGATTCAGACCAATGGGTTATGGATATGCATGTTATTTTACATATTCTTACAATGTCACAATGGTTGATCACAAACAAGGTGTTTGTACACATGTGGTAGCACAATGGTTTCATGAAGGTATATGAAACAAACCATAGTAGCAACATTGTCTAATCATACAAAATTACGAGGAAAGTTGTGAATATGTTTGGTTAAGGTTTATAATTCAACATGTGCAAGAAACTTGTGACTATCCCCGAGAAAGATGGAATCAACAACCATATATGAAGACAATAGTGTATTGTTCAATTGAAAGGATGATATAGATATCCAAAAATTCGTTCATCTGAAAATATGACAAGTCTATTTGTAAAGTTTATGCCAAGAAAAACTTTTGAGCAAATGACTCACAAATTCGGACTCTGTCACCTTAATGATGTAAATTTACATGAGGGGGAGAAATAGAATATGTGATGAACAATATTGTATTAAAGAATAGAGAATGTTGTACTCTTTTTTCTTCACTAGGTTTTTTTATCCCAAAGGGTTTTTCCTAATAAGGTTTTAACGAGGCACATTCTTTATCAATGGACACTCAAGGGGGAGTGTTATGAATTAATGATTGTCCATTGATTTGATATATTTACTCATATGATTCATTACTCTTTATGGTAAATATTTGTATTAACTAGGTTGATTTGTTTCCTTTCTGGATTACATATTGTATTTATAAATAGGACTCTTCCTATCAATAATAATACACAAATGAGTTGCTCCCTATTCTCTATTCTCTATTGATTCTTCTTTTCTCTATTATCTATTATTCTCTTTATTCGTTTTATTTCATAACATACTTTTATTATTATTATTATAATAATAATAATAATAATAATTTTATTATCATCAAAAAATAAATACATATACATGTATTCCCAATAATAATAATAATTATTATTATTATTTTATAACTATTATTATTATAATGAAACTAAAACAATATAAAGAGTTATAAAAATACTAGTTATAAAAATTATGTAAGATATAGGAAATATCGATAAACATCTGTGTACGCATTTTTTGAATTATATTAATAATTGATGATATTGTAATGTTATTAAGTTAATAAACAAAATAAAAGTATATTTATAACAAATAAAGTAAAATGTATGGAGAAAATATGAGAAAAATAATTGTTGATGAATAATAAGAGAAAAAAAGAAAAAGAAGATAAGTAAATAATTTTATAAAAACTTGTAAAAGTAACCATTAATTTTTAAAAATTTAATAAATAATTAAATTATAAAGGGTAAAGTTGAAATTATGAAATGTGGACACAAACGAGAGAATACCCTTTATATATAGTTATATATATATATATATATATATATATATATATATATATATATATATATATATATATATATATATATATATATATATATATATATATATATATATATATATATATATATTAAACTTACGTCAGACATTACTTTAAATTGTCATATTTCAATTGGATTGGCATATCTATCGTTTAGCAATCATTTATTATCACACGAAAGAATTTAGTAAAAGGAAAAAAAATGAGACAAAACCAAACTCATATGTTAAATAATAATATACAAAAACATATTTATTACATCTATAACAATATATAAAGAAAATTTTCTCTTTTGTATCCACATTCCATAATACTAGTTTTACCCCTAATTATTTTAAAAATTAATTATTTTATAAATAATTTACTTTTAACCGTTATTCTGAAAACCTCTTTTATCTTAAATTATTATTTTAAAAAAAAATTGTACATATTTTTTTTTTAATTTTACATTTAACAACTATTTGTTAATCTTAACTTAAATTTTTTGAAAATTAAAAAATGTAGTATTAAGAAAAAAAATACTACCAAATTTATTATATTATCCATTTTCTTTTATTGACACATGTCATAAAAATTAGTTTTTTCGTCATTTTAAAACTCTGGTACAAAAGGACCTGGGTTCAAATCCTATAAAAATCAATTTGTTTTTATGTTTTCATTTATTTATGATTTCAACTATAATATTAATTATAAGTGATATTATTATTTGTAATATTTTTATAAGTATTAGTATTTATAATTATTAATAATAATATTATTATAAATATTATTTATAATGATAGTAGTAAAATTATAACAAATATTAGTATAATAATAATAATAATAATTGTTATTATTATTATATGTTACTATTATACATTATTACTATTAGCACTATTAACATTATAAGTAGTAAAATTATTACTCTTATTTGTAATATATAATATTATTACTATTATGTATTTTTTGTTAGTAATTGTGTCTCAATTTTTATTAGGTTATGATAAATTATTTCTTTGTCTTAAACTTAAAAAAAAAAATAGGTATATTGATAAATTAGTTTAAAATTTCACTCCAACATTTCATTGTTGATGTTCATACTCATTCAAATTTGAAGGATTTGTTGACCATTATTGAGTTATGTAAATCTTTGACAAAAACAAACAAATTAAAGATATTTTACTTGATTGATTATCTAATTCATTTTATTTAACTATTAATGTTTCATTTTCTACAATGAAGATTATCAAAACAAAATTCGGAATAAGATGAAAGATGAATTTTTTGAACACATTATGGTTATTTACATTCAAAAAGGAATAAATGGAGATTTTTATTCCAAATAAATTATTGATGAGTTCAAATTCTTTTACTATAAATTATTTTGGCTCCTCCAAAATTATTGGTCACGGGTTATTATTATCAATTATAATTAATAATCATTATTACTATCAACTATAAATATTATTATCATTATTATTAATTATAATTATTTTTATTATTATATTACTATTATTATTATTAATAAGAACTATAATTATTATAATAGTTATTATTATTATTGTTAGATACACATTTTACTTTTACCTACTACGTATGAATCATGTTTCAATTACTTGTCATTTTTATTTGTTTTGTTGTTCATTTATCTTTAAATTTGAACAATTATTTCAATTTAAAAGAATAGTTACTAAAGTTAGTAAAATAATAAAACTAAAAAATAATTTTTTTACTATAAATAATTATTTAAATTTAAAATATAATAATTAAGAGGATAAAATTGATAAAATAAAAAGGACACCAAATATGTTTATCTTTTTATATATGTAGTTGTATTAATATTAATATTATTATTAATAGTAGTAGTATTAGTATTATTTTTTTTATCACTGCGCGATATTATTATAGCGGTGGTATTATTATTATTATTATTATAGTTAGACACATATTTTACTTTTATTTACTACGGGATAATATTTCAATTACTTGCTCTTTGTATTTGTTTTGTTATTCATTTTATCTCTATATTTTGGTATTTCTTGAATTGAGAAAAAATAGTTACTAAATTAGTAGAATGATAAAATTGAAAAATAATTTTTTATTATGAATAATTATTTAAAATTAATAAATAATAATTAAGAGGATAAAATTGTAAAAACAAAAAAATGTCATAAAAATGTGTATCTCTTTATATATTTAGGTAGTGGATTACTATTATTATTATTATTATTATTATTATTATTATCGCTACAGAATATTATTATAATGGTATTATTATTATTATTATCACTACGAGATATTATTATTATTATAATATTATTATTACTATTATAGTTAGACACACATCTTAATTTTATTTACTACGAGATCATATTTTAATTAGTTGTCATTCTTAATTGTTTTGTTGCTGATATATATCTTTATATATAATTTTAGATTATTAGTATATCAACATTAGCCTTGGTATTTGCATTGACATTAATATTTATAGCATAAAAATTATTATTATTATAATTTGTTTGTTATTATTAGTATCATTATTATTTTTATTATTATTATTATTATTACTATTCACAATGATGTTATTAGTGTAAGTGTTTTTTTTTAATTATAAAAAACGTTATTAAACTAAATACTTTTGCTAAATAGATTTTTAATTTCTTAAAAATTTGATAATTTATATTAATATTATTATTATTATTATTATTAATGGTTAAATAAATATAATAACAATAATATTATTATTCTAAACATATTTGAAATAAATAAAAAAATGTGCATACACGCACATGTCATATACTATCATAATTATTTTGTAAAATCAAATTGCACCATATTATGATATTAATTTTATTTATTACATTTTAAATTGAATTTACAACTTCATTTCATCAATAATAACATTTACAACAGTATAACCTAATTTTCATGATATTTATTATTTTATTTTTATATTATTTTTATTATTATCAATTATAACTCTAATTATTGTTATTATTATTATTATCCGCTCTAATTATAATAATAATAATAATAGTTATTAACTATAATTATTGTTATCAACAATAATTATTATGATCAGTATTATTATCAACTATAAGTATTATTATCATTATTAACTACAATTATTTATATTATTATATTACTATTATTATTTCTATATTATTAATTAGAACTATAATTATTATAATAGTTATTATTATTATTATTGCTTTTATTATTATTGTTACATACACATTTTACTTTTACTTACCATGTATGAATCATGTTTCAATTATTTGACCCTTTTATTTGTTTTCTTGTTTATTTATCTTTACATTTGAATAATTATTTCAATTCAAAAAAATAGTTACTAAAATTAGTAAAATAATAAACTTGAAAAATAATTTTTTTATTTTAAATAATTATTTAAGTTTAAAATATAACAATTAAGAGTAGGGATGTCAAAAAAATCCGTACCCGCGGGTATCCACGGATAAAACCCGCAACGGGTAGGAAATGGATATTAAAAATGGATACCCGCTACCCGCGGGTACGGGTATTTTTTATACCCGCATGTTAACGGGACGGGTACGGGTATCATAGTATTCGTACCCGTGGATACCCGTACCCGCTAAACTTTAATTAACAAAAGTACCCTCACACACAAATATCTATATATATATATATATATATATATATATATATATATATATATATATAGTTATTGTATTATTATTATTTTTATCACTACAAGATATTATTATAATGATATTATTATTATTATTATTATTATTATTATTATTATTATTATAGTTAGACACACATCTGAAATTAATTTACTACGAGATCGTATTTCAATTACTTTTTATTTCTATTTGTTTTGTTGTTAATGTATATCTTTATATATAATTATAGATTATTATAGTTGACCTAAATAAATTTTTAATCTTTTAAAATTTTTATAATTTATATTAATAATATTATTAGTATTTTTAATGGTTAAATAAATATAATAACAGTTATATTATTATTCTAAAAAAATTTAAAATAAAAAAAATGTTCGCATGGATCATAGGCTATTATAATTATTTCGTAAAATCAATTAATTGTATTATATTATGATATCAATTTTATTTATTATATTTAAAATTGAAATTATTATTGCATCACTTAAATTTACTAATTACTTTAATAACAACATTTATAACAATATAACTTAATTTTCATATGCCTGTAACTACGAATCAATATGCTAGTTCTCTTATAAAACTTAAGCAAAACAAAAACAAGGGAGTCAAAGTCTATCATGAAAAAAAAAATTAAAGTCTAATAACTTGAGCAAGAAACTGAAACTATTAAAACTCATGTCTTTTGTTAATCCCCAAATTTTGCAACTTACCTGTACAAGAGTTTCCTTTCAAAAAAAATATATAATGATAATAATCTTATCAATATTAATTTTACTATGAATACTTTATATTAATATATAATTTTTTGAAATTTTGAAAAGTTAAAAAAGTAAATAAAAAAAGGATTAAAAATAAAAGGACAAAAAAACAAATATTCTTTCAATAGATATCATTAACTCACTCCAAAATGTAAGCATACTGATAGCGAACTAGCTTAACATAAATCGCAGTATTCATGTAAAATAGTCAAAAGTTTTCTTCTTTTATCTTTCTTAATTTTATTTTTGTTGCTGCAGATGTAGCTATTGGCTCCGATAGCAATTACAATGCAAAAACAATTAAGGTGAACCAACAAGGGCAACAGATTAGCATTTTCGTCAGAGGCAATTGATTATTAATCCCTCAAATTCATTCATAATTCTTAACTGTACTTCAATTTTACACCCAAACATGTTTCAGTGATGGAGTGTTAATTAATGGACTGATGATTGAAACCAACAAAGGGGATTGAAAGTTAACGGGGTGATTAGCAATATGGTTACTGCTACATTCTTAATCAAACTCACTTAGGAACACCATAGGAATGTCAAAAAGAAAACAAAAAGAAAATTATCAAAAAAATATAGCAATGTCAAAAAACCAAAAAACAAAGAAGAATTAGGGGTATGTCTGGAACTTGTTTTGTCATGGCTCAGAATTATGTAAGTTGAGGAATCCCTCGGTTGTTTTTTTAGTTAGCCACCAAAATTGACTAAATGCATCAAAGTTGCTAGAAATTTCATTAATGTAATTAAAGCAATGACAGCAAAATTTATTGTCTGAGTAGTTCAGACTGAACCCACATTGCGATGTCTTGAAATAATGAATGTCAACTGTTCTCTGTCTGCATTAACTCGTAGCCATTCACTCATATAATTAAGTTGCACTTCCGATTCAGAGTCCTTTATTCTCTTTGATTCGGTCACTACCTTTCTAACCATGCCAGTGATAGAAACACTTGGTGGTGCTCTCTTTGGTGCTGTTCTTCAGGTGCTGCTTGACAGGCTTGATTCTCGTCAAGTTCTGGACTACTTTCGTAGAAGAAAGCTCGATGAGAAACTGCTGAAGAAGTTGAAGAGGAAGCTGGTATCCATTAATGCTGTGGTTGATAATGCAGAAAAAAACCAGTTCAGAACAGCATATATGAAAGCATGGCTTGATGAGGTCAGAGACGTGTTGCTTGATACAGAGGATCTGATGGATGAAATACACTATGAATTCTCCAGATATGGATTGGAAGCTGAATCCCAGAGCAGTTCTAGTAAGGTATGTATTTTTGAATCTAGGATTAAAGAGGTCCTTGAGGACCTAGAATCTCTACTAAACCAAAAGGATGATCTGGGTTTGAAAAATGCTAGCAGGGTAGGGGTTGGATTAGGGTTGAGTAGTAATGTGTCACAAAAATTGCCATCAACATCTTTGGTGGTTGAAAATACTATTTATGGAAGAGATGATGAAAAAGAAATGATCCTCAAATGGATGACTTCAGACACTGAAAAGCATAGTCAACTATCTATACTTTCTGTTGTGGGCATGGGTGGGCTTGGTAAAACAACACTTGCTCAACATGTGTACAATGACTCAAGGATAGAGGGTAAATTTTCTATCAAAGGTTGGGTTTGTGTTTCAGATGAATTTGATGTGTTGATGGTGACAAAAGCAATTGTTGGGGTACTGACTAAATCAAAAGATGATAGTGTAGACCTAGAAATGGTTCAAGGAAGATTGAAAGAAAAACTGACAGGAAGAAAGTTTCTTGTCGTTCTGGATGATGTTTGGAACGAAGATCGAGACCAATGGAAAGCTTTGCAAACTCCTCTTAATTATGGGGCTAAGGGAAGTAAAATTCTTGTCACCACACGCAGTAACAAAGTTGCTTCTATCGTGCAATCAAATAAAGTACATGAACTGAAGCAGTTAGGTGGAGATCATAGCTGGAAAGTATTTGCTAAACACGCATTCCAAGATGATAATCCCCAGATTAATGCTGAGGTGAAAGAGATTGGTACAAAGATAGTTGAAAAGTGCAGAGGATTGCCTCTAGCCTTGGAAACAGTTGGATGTCTTTTACGCTCAAAGTCTTCGGTTGCAGAATGGAAAAGTGTATTGTCAAGCGAGATATGGGACTTCCCTGAAGAAGATAGCAAAATCATCCCTGCTTTATTGTTGAGTTATTACCATCTTCCTTCTCATCTCAAGAGATGTTTCTCTTACTGTGCCATGTTTCCTAAAGATCATGAATTTGACAAGAAGAATTTAATTCAGTTATGGATGGCTGAAAATTTTCTTCCACGCTCTGAACAGAGTAAGTCTCAGGAAGAAGTTGGCGAACACTATTTCAATGTTCTATTATCAAGGTGCTTCTTTCAACAATCCAGCGGAGGCTTGAAATCATGTTTTGTCATGCACGACCTTCTTAATGATTTGGCAAAATATATTTCTGGTGACATCTGTTTCAGGTTTGGAGTTGATAGAGCAAAGAGAACATTGAAGGAAACACGCCACATTTCATTTGTTATTGATGACTACGGAGTATCATGTAATGAGTACGAGAATTTATATGATGCAAAAAGGCTACGGACATTTTTGCCTGTAACTAGGATATCTTATTGGTCTTGGTATTGTGAGACTTTGACGCTTGAGTTGATATTTAAGTTGAAGTGCTTACACGTTTTATCTTTTTGTGGTTGTGTTAACCTTAAAGAGGTACCTGAAACTATAGGCGATCTAATGCATCTCCGGTTTTTAGACCTTTCAAATACTGGAATTCAAAAACTGCCCAACACAATGTGTTCACTATGTGACTTACAAACATTGAAGTTGAACAGTTGTGTGAATTTGAAGGAGTTGCCCTGTAATTTTCATAAACTCACCAATTTGCGTTGTCTTGAGCTTATTAAAAACAGTCTGACAAAGATGCCAATGCATATAGGAAAACTGAAGAATCTTGAAATATTCATGATGAGTCCATTCAATGTTGGCAAAAGTAGTGAACTGTGTATCCATCAGTTAGGAGAACTCAGTCTTCACGGAGATCTAGTAATTAAGGATCTGCAGAATACTGTGAATCCCATGGATGCATTGGCAGCAGATTTGAAGAGCAAAACATGTCTGGTACGGCTAGATTTGAACTGGGATTTGGAGCGGAACCTTGACAATTTCATGAAAGAAAAAGAAATACTTGAGAATCTCCAACCTTCCAAACATTTGAAGGAGTTGTCAATCAGTGACTATGGTGGCATACAATTTCCACATTGGTTATCTGATAATTCATTATCGAATCTAGTGTCCTTAAGCTTGATTAATTGTAAACATTGTCTGTTGTTGCCTTCCCTCGAATTCTTGACATTTCTTAGGCACCTGACAATTAGTGGGCATGATTGGATAGGGACGATAGATGCTGATTTTTACAGGAATAGTTGTTCTGCATTTGCATCCTTGGAAACGTTGAGCTTTGCTGATATGAAGGAATGGGAAGAATGGCAATGCACGACGGGTGATTTTCCAAGTCTTCAGAGTCTTTCTGTAACTAATTGTCCCAAGCTGAAAGGGCACTTGCCAGAACAACTTTCCCATTTAAAGAAACTAATTATTGAGGACTGCAAAAAACTTGTGACTGTTGCTCCCAGGACCCTTGAAATTTGTGAATTACACCTGCGAGACTGTGGAAAATTGCAAATTGATTATAATCCAACTACATTGAAAATGCTCCGGATTGGAGGTGACAACATGGAGGCATCATTACTTGAAAGGCTTGGCCATATCATATCACATACTTCTCTTGAATCCTTCACCATTTTTTCTTGTCCGAATATGAATATTCCTATTAACCATTGCTTTGATTTCCTTGAAAAATTGCATATTTGTGGTGGTTGTGACTCTATGACGAACTTTCCTCTAGATTTTTTCCCAAGATTATCTGAGATTGATTTATCAGAGTGTCCTAACCTACAGATGATAACACAGAGGCACCCTCTTAACCATTTGAAGATTCTGCGCATTGGAAAGTGCTCTAGATTTGAATATTTTCCCAATGAAGGATTATTTGCCCGGCAGCTAGAGAGCTTTTATATCATAGGATTGGAGAATTTGAAATCATTGCCTAAACACATGTCTGACCTCCTTCCATCTCTTAATCTTCTGTATATAAATGATTGTCCAGAAGTGGAGGTTTCCGACGGATATTTGCCATCAAATCTAGATGAAATGTGTCTCTTCAATTGCTCCAAACTTATTGTCTCACTAAAGGGTCCTTGGGGAACCAACCCTTCCCTAAAATCCTTGTCCATTGGCAAAGTGGATGAGGATTGTTTTCCAGGTGAAGGTTTGCTCCCACTCTCTATTACTAATCTAGAGATATATGATTGTCCAAATCTTAAGAAACTGGATTACAGGGGTCTCTGTCACCTCTCCTCTCTCGAGAAATTGTTTCTTTACAAGTGTCCTATACTCCAATGCTTGCCAGAGGAGGGTCTGCCCAAATCCATTTCAAAACTCAGAGTTGAAGGTTGTCCGTTGCTCAAAAAGCGCTGCAAGAAACAAGAAGGTGAAGATTGGGAAAAGATTGCTCACATTAAATACATAATTGTTGACAGAGAACGAGTAAACATATAAGACAAAACACATGTTGGAAATTACCAATGCACCAATTCTCATGTGCCTATTGTCGTCAGGTTCCAGCTCCAGTCTTTGAAATTTAGTGCAAATATTTTAATATCTATTAGATCACTTTCATCATGCATCAACTCATCGTCTTTTTAGTGTTCTGTTTTACGTACAAGAATTTCAATTTTCGATATTCCCTTTTGTAGTTGAATAACGATGCTTATACTTGGTTAAATATTCACGTTAAAATCAAAAGAATTCTTAAATCATTTAGATTGATTGATTTAAATTGAAGTCACATGTTCTTTGATATTGTAAAAAGTTACGGACAATTATGTTGTGGTTTTTCGTGTTCAATGATCATTTGCTAAGTGGTAGTTTTTTTTTCTTCTGTATATTTGATTCCTCTCGTTGGGTCTACCCCAACCAATTTGCTAGAATACAGTTTACATGTCTTTTGTTAGATTTCCTAAATTCCTATTTGTAACGGCACTCACTCTTTATAGCTGAGAATCTTATCATAATGTTGGAATTCAACACCATTTCCCTTGATACAAAATATATCTGAGAGCAGGAAACAAAATTTCTTTTATGGACCGAAGCAACAAGACATCATTTATAGTGAGAAGAGAAGACATTTAAATTTACTTATACAATGGATAGTCTATCTTATTATTATCTTATGAACAACTCAAACAAGACCATAATGGTTTAAAGTATCCCACCTTGTTCATTTGCCCTTTTACCCTTTTTCTCATTATTGGACAAATCATCTATAGGAGATTCACTCAGCCCTGTGAACATGCTTGATGTACTTGAAGTGCTTCCTAGTGGAGGAGATGGTGGTGGTCTGAAGCCCATAGAAGCATATGCATAGTTGCTAGCATCTTCACCTTCCATCTCCTGAGAGGTATCTGAGATAAGCAAATCTGACATATCATAGGATGAATCTGACTGTGCTGGAGAGCAGTCTCTTAGTACAACACTGCATGTGTTTCCTTCCCGTATATGAGTTAAGGCATTCACCACCTGCAAACACATATTTACAACATGTCAGATACTATGATATCTGTACTCGTCCAATTAACATGCGGATATAAAAAATACTCGTATCCGTCGGGTATCCATTTATAATATCCATTGCTTATCTATTGCGGATTTTATTTACAGATACCCGTGGAACGGGTTTTTTGACATCCCTAAGAAGAACTATAAAATGTCTCTAAGAATGTTGAAAGTGTCAAAAGAGTGTCCAATAGCATCATATATACCCTCAAAGAAACTCACTGGTTTAGACTTACTGTGTCCATTGATAATCGCCTCTGAGAATCCCTGCTGAGGCATTTTTCTGCTAGACGAATCATCCAGAAAAGCTGATGGCAATCATGATTATCCAACATCCGTTCATCAATTAGATCTGGATAGTTCCTTTCTTTAAGTAGTGGCCTTGCCTGAAAGAAAGCAAGAGGATTAATAATTGAAAAGAACTTGTACATTGGAATGATGTAAGGAAATGCCAAGTCAAATTGTAACAAGGTATGAAAAAATTTATTTTACCGAGTTTGAAATCATCAATTCTCGTATTACTGTTTGTTAGCAATAGCATCTCAATTCTAAAGAAGAACATAACAGACATGCACACAAATACAAGATTTAACGAGGTTTGCCAAATGTCTTTGAAATCAGAGATACTGTTTTTGTTATTTGTAACAATAAGGTTACCTAGTTTTATTTTATCATAAAAGAAAACTCTTATATATATAAAATAGGATATATTCATTAAAAACTTTAAGTACTGTTTTACTTAAACTTTTACCCATCCCACAAGACTTTTTTCGCCAAGACGTTTGTCTGCAGTCCTCATTCCAGTTATTAGCTGAAGAAGAACCACACCGAAAGCATATACATCTGTCTTGGTTGACATTTTTCCTGATTCTGCATATTCTGGTGCCAAATACCCTATAGTTCCAACAATATCTGTGGAGTATAAGGAGTCCATTTGTTCAGTTCTAGCCAGACCAAAATCTCCAAGCTGATAAATGTGTAAACGTTCCATTACTCAATGTTGCAGAAGCAATAATATATTAAACAATTTATGGAAGGATCCAAATGTATATACTTGTCATAAAACTATGGTTCATAACTAAGTTTCTCACGAAGAAGTTTCATAATAGAATTCTATACAAGAAATGTGAAGCATCAATACAAGTTCTCTAAGTTTGCATACCATATATGCTTAAAGTTGGTGAGTCTAAGCTCTTTTCTATATTCTCTAAAGCTATGTGGTTTATTACCATTGCTTCATAATCATGTGTAACAAGGATGTTGCTAGGCCTCATATCTCGGTGTATTATATTGTTCTGATGCAAGTACAATAAGCCTTTTGCAGCTCCAATTGCTACTTTGATCCTTTCTTCCCAAGTAAGAGGCCTACGTGAGTGTTCTGCATTATTTTAGTTTTAGTTAGCATTTCAATTTCTGATAATCATATCAAAACATTTACTCATTTTCATTCTTCATATAGTAGTATCTATTTCTGAAATCAATTTTCTCTTACGTGATAAATGTTGGTCAAGAGAGCCATTGCAAATGAATTCATACACAAGAAGCCTGTTATTTCCTTCTGAACAAGATCCACGCAGCATGACCACATTCTCATGTATAGCTCTGCTGAGTGCATTGACCTCAGATTTGAACTCCTTCTCTCCTTGGAGGCTTGCACACTTATGTTGCTTAACAGCTATCCTTAGTCCTCCATGCAGCATTCCTTTGAAGACAGAACCAAATCCACCTTCTGACAAATAGTTTTTTGGTGAAAAACCTCGTGTAGCTTCATGCAGCTCCGCGTATGTGAATTCTTTCATCACTTCAAATTTTGGTCTTCTGTTCTTGCATACTGAGCAAACAGAGTTTTTGAACTGCTCAACTAATTGATATGCTTCATGGTTGTCGCTATGTTCTGCTGGTGTTGCTGGGTGATACTCTTCAGTATGATTAGTCTTTTGAGTATCAGTAATGGGTAGTAGGCAATACCCTCTTGCCATGTCTTGTTCTCTATTTTCAGGGATTTGTTTTATTTGAGAATAAAAAAGTTGGGGTTGGGGGCAACCACCCTTTGCAAGTGTAGGAAATGAAGAACTGGTATTGGAGCAGGAATTTGTTAGTTGCCGTATTCTTGAGGGAGATTTAGAATTAGGACCTGCTTTCACACACCATTGCATCAATTTTTCAATATCCTTGAATTCTCCTTAAATGATTTGAATGGATGGACACACTAAAAAGGAAACAATATTTTATATCTTTTCACCTTCATAAATGAGTCTTGTCTTGAAGATTTAGAAAATTGCAGATTTGATAAAAAGGGAAGTAACTCCTTTGATTTTTGGTCATTGAATTGAATATGTTATCATGATTTGATTAAAATATGGGTCAGGGATGATGACTACAATTAATTCACACATCTAACACATCTTGCATTTCTTACATATTGGAAATCAAGAATACTAAGATAAGCTATATAGATTAAGTTCCTTACATGTAACACATCTTGCATTTCCATTGCTTCTATCACACAGATGTGTTTCCCTTGGCCCTCTCAGGTGTTGCACAGAGTTGTCACGTTTCATTATTAGCAAAGAACAAAAGAGACTCTGCTTGAATTCCTTCTTATATTTCTTCATCTGTCTGCACATCAACCAATTCAGACACAACAAGGAATCTTGAACATGCTTTTATGTTTTTGTGACATCTTACAATTTGTATGAAGCACTAAAACATGATCACATTTATGCCACAAAAACAATTATACAAAAACTTGAGCTGTTTAGGGATGATATTTCTATGGTTATTATGACCCCAGCAGCATAAAATAAATAGCCTTTATGGAACACAAGAAACAATTTCTTCTGAAAGTAACAAGATGGTGAAGATTCACATACAACCATGAACTCCTTTTGTGGTAAGTGTAATTTTTATTTATGTAAGAAGGTTAAGAACAAGAGGCCTTTATTCTCCATATTCTTAGATTTGATATAAAGAAAATTGAAAACAGAAAATAGAAAGTTGAAAGAATATGACTAACCTATCAAGTATCACTGATGTTGCCTCCAAACGGATAGCAGCATTTACAGCAACCTCTGGTAATTTACCCTGCAGAACTTCTATCCGGAATTGGATCTGAGTAGTTTCGTTCATAAATGGATTCTATTAGACAATATATCTATGTCTAGACAACCAAATTATTAAATAACAAATGTAGTAGAATTTATACTGAATTTCTTTTTGTGATATAAAAAATTGACCTTGACATCATTTTCAAGGAACCTATTCCATAATTCATATACAATATGATGAAGATGATGGATTTTATCAGCTACATGGATTGCTGTTATAAAGACAAGTTATAATCTAACCCTGTCTGCTTCACACTGCTCAGAAATTTCCCTTATGCTTGCATTATTAAGAAGCTCTTCTTTCTTCTTAGCAACTTCTTCCTCAACAATTTTGTGATCAGTCTCAAATAATCCACCTGAAGACAAGAAAGGCATTACATAAGAAATTTATGAGAAGCACCAAAGTACTATATCTATAATCTTAATTACCTCTCAAGACTAAACTATGTGAAGAAAAAAGTTAGTACAAGAAAAGGGATAGCCAACATAATTAAAGAAAACAAGAACTTATCAGAATTCAAGCTCAAAACTATCTTTTCTTGTTATACATGGCACAAACAAAGGTTATGGTACATCTTGTACAGTAATTATTCCTATATCATAGTTAAGTTCCTCCTTCTGATGTGTGTGATATCACCAAGGTTTTAAATGGTGGTTTTGATTTCGCTGTGATTCTTGAGGTTGCAGGAAATTGCAGATAAATACAACTGATTTGACCACAACAGTAGTCACAAAGACCCCAAAAGCTTGATGTTTTTTGCGGAAATCACAGTCATGAATTGTTTCTTATATGAAAACACAATGAAAAGAACAAAGAATGTGACACTCACGCAATTTTGCATGTGCAATGAAGGGAAGCCTAGTTGGACTATAAGCTTGGCGAAGAATTACAAGAAGTGTAAGCTTGTCTCCACGACCAAGTGAAAATCCCTGCATCACCACTTTTATGGCACTTGTGTTGAAGTCTCTTGATGCATAGTGGATCACCACAATACTCAGTGATTCTTCAGACATCATCTACGTGCACTCTTGTTTGAGTTCTTCACAACTTTCAGTTCAATATGTTGCTTCAAAGTTTAGACAGACACATAGGTTTTCAGTGCTGCAATTTGTTACTTCGTCTGTGTTTCAAGAAAATTGATATCATATAATCAGAATCTAAGAGCAACCAGTTGCTAAGAATTGGACAGGTATGAAGATTCAATGGAATGAACTATAGTGAGAGAAAAGTAAGGAACATTAAGAGATTCAAGAATAAGTTATGTGTCAAAGGCCAGAAACAAGGGACAAAATTTGGATTTAGAAAGAAAACAAATATGAATGAACTCTCAAAATCAGAACAATGTCAGTGACCAGTAATGCTTACTTTGAATGATACTGAATCCAGGAGTGCGCATTGGAATGCTCATCAACCTTTAGAAGTTTCGTGGAGAAAGAGGACTTATATCAACAATTTTAATGAGTATTTTTCACAAAAAATTATATTTATATTGTTTTGTCACACTTTTTACAACAGTATTGTTTCTATCTCTGTTTATCATAGTGACATTTTTGTTCTTTCGTGCTTCTTTCTCCTTTATTCTCTTTCTTTTATTGTATAAGTATTCTAAAAAATTTAATAAATATGATTTCATCTTGGATTATTTTGTGATATATATATATATATATATATATATATATGTGTGTGTGTGTGTGTGTGTGGGTGTGTGGGGTATTTATATGTTCTTTTATAGTTTTTGTTAGAATATTAAAGCGACCAACTTAACAAGGGTTGGGAATAGTTTAAGTGTAAGTCCCACAGGGTGAGTCAAAGTCTCACATCGAGTAAAAAAAGACAAAATTAAACATTATATAAAGAAAAAAAAGGCTATTTGACACCATTTGACAACTTGTATAAAGGTAAAATAGTCTTAACAAAAGTTAACTTTTCTATTTTTAGAGGAAAGAGAAAGTAAATAGTTACGAGGGGTAGTGTGTTAAAAAAAAAATAATGGTGTCAAAATACCAGTGTCCATATATAAAAGCAAAGATCCATAATTTCGTTGTTTTTTATATTGGGTTAAAAGTGGTTTCAAATATATATAATCAGAGTCTCTTAATGACCAATTAGTATACCCATATATGTTCTTTTCTAGTTTTTGTTAAAATATTAAAAAAATAATTCTTAAAGCGAGGAACTTAAAAAGTTTATACTCTTAAACAAGTTTGTTACAATCAAAACATATAGAATTAATTTTAAGTAACCTAAAGTTTTCTTGAATCATACTAATACGTAGAATTAATGAGAAAAAACTAATAGTAAAACACCATCTTTGTGGTTCAAAATATAAAAACTAAACTAAGATGGTAGATATGTGATCGATCAAGTTGAAAGCCAGTGAATAATCGGGTTGAGTTAGTGATTAAATTGGAAATTCATTTTTTATCAACCCAATTTGACCTCATACATCTAGGATATTGCTTCGTCCACCCCCACAATTACTGATGTATTTTTATGGTAATAGGAAAAGACTCAAACACCCACCACTACTGCACCATATCACTCTTGTTATTGTCGTCGTCGTCGATTCTGTCATCACTGTCTTTGCAAAGGAAGAAGAAGAGTAGAGAACACTCCAAGAGAAAATGCAGACAATAACTCGTTCTGAAAAGTTCTTTCCGAAACATGTTTTCATATATTTTGAAAAATTCTTTTCTGAACAATTTCATGTGGAGGTGTTTTGGAAAACTCATTCCGGAAGATGTTATATATTTTGAAATTATTTTCCAAAAGTCTTAAGAAAAACATGTTTTAGAATACATTTGATGGATTTTGGAAATTTTATTTCAAAAAAATTCCTTTCCAAAAATCTGATTTCGAAAATTTTGTTCGAAAAATATTTTTCTGAAAAATTTCGAGAACATATATTCTAGAAGTCATATTTTTAAAAGCTAGAATGGTATTTTAAAAATTTAGTAGATGAGGGAAGAAATTGTGGGCATGTAGAAAGTAAAAGCCTAGAAAATCTGATTTGGTTGACCAAATTGGACTATTTTATTTTATTTTTGTTAGATGTTTTCATGTATTTCCCCTTTGAACTTATTTAAGGAGTTGTGTTCATTTCTACTTTATTTAAGTATTTGTGTAATTATTAAAACTTTATGTTTAACATTAGTTGTTTCACCACAATGTTTTGAACTTTTAATTATGAAACATAATATCTTAAGTTTTAGGTGTTATTTCAAATACTAAATATTACAATAAAAGAATTAAATTGTGTTGACTACATATCAAATTAGATCAACCGCATATAATATGTTTTTAGTTTTTCTAATGCAAACCGGCCCAATAAATCGTATTGTTGTTTTATCACACTTTATTTTATGAGAAGCTGTAGTTTCTTTTTGTCTTGATTATCACTTGAGAAGACTGAAGAATATATTTAAGAAACCATACAACATTAATCAGATAAGTGTTGATTTTTCTCGACTGCACCGATAAAAATAGGAAAATGAGGACAGAACAACATGAACAATGCCACATTTTAGATAAAGATTCATTTCGTTCATCACATTGCAAAATGATATTAAATGCTGAAATGTGTTCACAATAAGGGGATAAAAACTATAGTTTGAGAGAGTCTAGACAATATTCATATTGATTGATCCACCTCTTTTTTCCTTTGTTACTACAAAAAAAAATGAAGATGTGTGTGTAGAAAGAAGATTCCTCAAATCATAGGAAAAATGAGAAATGTGATGAATTTAGTCGCATTTTTATGGGATGTTCATTTGTATTGAATGTGTCGAACACAAAACACAATGTCATTCTCTTGGCTGTTGAAAAAACAACTGGAATAAAATATGAACAAAAAGTGCAATAAAAAGTAGTATGTTTGAATAGAAAGTATAGTAAGAGCTTTTTGCAAGAAAGGTGATTGAGAAGTGAAGAAGATTAAAGTTTAAAGAAATGATGTGATTAAGAAGTGGAAAAGTAAAGATTTAAGAAATAGGATTAGAAGTAGATAAGATAAGGTATGTTTAGTGGTGAAGATAAAATGTGATAATAGAACTAAAATATAATAAGATAATAGCAGAAATTTAATTTTATTCAATACTGTTCTGTATATTAAAATTATGTTCAAATAAACATATATTTTTGATGGATTATGTATAATTTAAAAAAAAAGTTTATGTATGCAGCCATTTTTCTTAAAATTAAAATAAATTTATAATTTGTATTCAAGTACTTTTTATAACGAATATATTTATATTTACTAACTAATAAAATTTAAATTTAAATTTATGCATCAATTACTATATAGATGTGATATAATTTGCTGAATAAAAAATATTATATATATATATATATATATATATATATATATATATATATATATATATATATAATACTCAGGAATATTACTTTACACAAGAAATATATATATATATATATATATTACTTAAGGAGAATGTCTATTTTTTCCATGAACCCTTTTTTTAACTATTTTTTCATTTCAATAATTTTAAAAACTAACCAACAATCTCTAAAATCATTATATAAAATAAAATTTCTTCTGCCAGATATTTATAATTAAATTTATAGTTGTTATTCAGTTTAAACAAATATTTAAATAATAGTCATCTAATTTTAATATTTAATTGATATGTAATTTAAATTATGTCACAAATTTATTATTTATTTGAGATAATTTTCTATAATATTAATAAAGTTATATCTATTTTTGGTCTAAACAATTTTATTGACAACTTTTTCCGTTTACTAATTTTAAAAAAT
The DNA here is from genome assembly GCF_004118075.2 of Vigna unguiculata. Lineage (NCBI taxonomy): Eukaryota > Viridiplantae > Streptophyta > Magnoliopsida > Fabales > Fabaceae > Vigna > Vigna unguiculata. The sequence goes on along the minus strand of NC_040289.1, from coordinate 2,805,263 downwards.
ATACCAAGCATTGGATAGTTATTACAAAAAAAGTTCTACTTTGTATGTTGTATTTCACCAGAAATACAGACCGAAATCTAATGTTTGCTTTAAGGTCCAGATTTTTTCTGCCCTAAAGCCTTAAGGGCTGCCCTTGAGCTATTGGGCCTTAGGGCTGGCCCAAAAGATAAAGCCACTCGAGTCTGACCTAGTTTCTCACTTTTCAGATTTCTCCTACCTTGGTGCTTAGAGTCGCAAGCGCACTCTCCCCGTTAGTGTTCCACCGTGTTGACAGTCCGCCTCCCGTTTGGCCGTTCCTAGCTCACGTAAGTGCTCTCGGACTCGTAGTTTCCTTTCCTTGGTCTGTTTTTCGTAAGCTGTTGTTAGGGTTCCGAACTGAACCATTCTTGCACTGTTTTCCAGCTTCGAGTCCGCTCCTAGAAGCTGTTCGTCCTCCACAAGTTGGGTGTCGAGGTTTTCAGCTAGCTTGTCCAGGTACGGGAAGCTAGAACCTCACTGTTACTGTGTTTGTAAACTGTTTTGCGGTACACTTTATGATTCTTGAACGTGTATGTTGTGGAGATCGCTTGAAATGGTTGGTGTGTTGTTGGTTTGTGCAAAATACGTCTTTTACAGGCATGGCAGTGGCGGGGACTGTTAAACTCGCCCAGGCGAGCATGTCTCGCCCAGGCCTTCTCGCGTAAGTGGTTGCCTAGGCGACTCGCTCAACTTCGAGCAAGCGAGCGTCTCGCCCAGGCGAGGCAAGTCTCGCCTAAGCGAGAACGTGCGGAGGCCCCTGTTCCAGATTCGCGAACTCTCGCCTAGGCGGAGAGGACTCGCTTGAGCAAGAGACTCTCGCCTGGGCGAGACTCCTCAGCCTGAGCGATGGCCTGAGCGAGGATGCCATCAGTTTGGGGTTTTCATGTCTTTTGGTGGCTGAACTGTATTCTATTGTACTATTATGTGATGGTATGAGTGGAAATTGCTCAGGTATGCTTGTATGTCGAGGTGTATGTGTATATATATATATGATGGATTGCTATGTATGCGTGACATGATTCATAAATGATGAATGATGAGTGTTGTGGGAACTTGGCATGTGAGATGCATGACGTTTTGGAACTAAAGGAACATGGTATTGACATGAGAGAGACCCTAGACTCATGGGATGGTGATGATCAGATGTATGGATTCAAAATGTGATGCGTATGAGGAATAAATCTCAGGGATGGGTATGGAATTGTAAACATGATTTTGATGTTCTCCTACTGCTGTTTTATGAATGTTGGTCCGTGTCAGCGTGTAATTCCTTGGGGTCTCTAGGTGAGACCTCTGGGGCTACGCTTCAGTGGTCGGGATGTAATTCCATGGTCCCTGTTAGTGGGTGTCCATGGTGGTGTCCCATCTGTATAACTAGGTAAGGATTCAAGGTAAGGTTGCATCCTGACACTCTGGGGAGCCAGTTAGTCTCACCTAGAGCGGACTGACTCCTGTGGTGAGGGTCGCAGGAGGCCTGAAATCCATTAAGGGCTAACCTTGTGGTGAGGGAAATTTGATTCATCGTAACACTTGTAACACATAGCTCAGGATCGAGCAGCTCAGGGTCGAGCAGAGGTATCCACCACAAGTGCAAGCATCCGCTGAATCCGACCAAGTTATACGTATCCGGATGAGTCGAGTCGAGTCGTAGTGTATCGAATGAAGAGTCCTAACATGCTTGGTTGTTATATGGATATGAGATGATGAAAATATATTTGACTGTATGATGCATATGTTGTTGGCTCTAGCTTACCCGTTTTGTTGCATGGTTGTGTTGTATGTGGTTGTTCTTTCTTGCGATGATCATCAACTTGGTTGATGGGAGCAAACGGGCGAAGTTCTCGTGGTCAACAAGGGAATGGCGATTCCGCTACTTAGCCATCTGGGCTAGAGTTATTTTATTCATGTTATCTCTAGGGCTACGGCCCCTGTATCGTTTTATGTTTTCCTACTCTACACTCTTTGTTAGTATTGCATTCCGCTTTCCTTTAGCATCGTGGTGTGCCCGGCTTTTGTAGGGGTTGTGTTAAGAACCCCAAGACTACGCTACTATACTTTTATCGCGTGACGTTTCCTTTAATTTCGCTTAATAATTTAATGGGACGTTACATTTGCAATGAAGTTTTTTTTTTTTTTTCTGTTCTTCATGTTTTTTTTTTTTGTTAAAGAGTTTAATAACTTTTATAAGTTGAATAACCCATTCAATAAATTGTCAATAAAAATGCACTCAATTTATTTTGACACAATTTTTTTATTAAGATAAGTATGCTATTAGTTGTTAAACTTACATTCGAAATTGTAATTAGTCTTTCTCTTAAATTTTGATATATTTTTGTTTTAAAATTTAAAAATAAGTGGGTATAATCTTTTTAACTTATTGATACTAATTTTTTTTAACTTATTAAACGATTTTTTAGACTAACATTTGAACTAAATAGTGTCAAAATAATGCAATCAACTCAAACCTCATCCTAAAACGCATTTGATACAGTTTTGTTAGAAAAATCATATCCATTAATGTTTGAAAACAAAAATTATCAAAATTTGAAATAACGAAAATTTTCAATTTTACATCCAAATTTAAGAACTAAAAACATATTTAACTTAATTATTTATTTATAATATCTTTAATATATGGATGTACCTACCATGCAAATGGAGTTCTGCTATGATAACTAAGCTACCATAAATATTACTCAAAATCCTTTTTAACTTGATCACACAAAGCATGAGAACATTTACAAACACTTCATCAAAGAAAAGATTGAATATGGTGCTATAGTATTCTATAGATGTGTAAATTTTTATTATGATTTGCAAGGGAGAATTAAGTTTTACATCATCAACATCAATAAACCTTACCATAATAATGTTACCTTTGGTTACAAATAGCTTCAATAGTCTTACATTTATCATGTACTATCGTTACACACAACACAGGCACAAAGGTGCAAAAATTGTTATGTATAATACAATTTGTTCCCATGTTAAGCACCACAAAGAGACACTTGTGAATGATCACAATCACACATTTTGCATCACCAAGCATGATCACAATAATACCAAGGTTAAGTGATGAAAATAGGTTCTGTCTGCCATCCAGGATCATGCTTGTTCCAATCTTCAAACATGCAAGATCAAAAAGCTCTAAAACTGACTTTCATATTCTTGCAAGCCCAAGAAACTATAGCTTTGGAACCTCCCTTTGGGGTGACTGAATGTAGTTTGCTTTGTGGGAAGTAGCTTATTTCCAGATTCATCTGTACAAATTTCAAGACCACAATAATGGCAAAAGGATTCCAAATCTGATTCCTGTCAAACAAAGTTCAAATTAAAGTGTATAGCCAGGATGAGTGCAAAGATCAACCGACAGTGACATAGCAAAAGTGATCAAGAAAAAGAATTTACACCAATAGGCTACTAGAAATTAATGTTTCGAATTAAATTAAACTGTATGAAAAATGAACTAAACTAGAAAAATAATTTGATGGAACTAAAAGTAGTTCAAGCATGATGGACTGAGCTAGCTACATGAACTATTTTTTAGTTTAGTTAACTGCATCATACATTTTTTAACTGAACTAAGAGAACCTATATATGTACTCTGTGTGGAAGATAACTTTAAATATGATTATTAATTAACTAATACCTTTATCATCAGGTGTTTTGAGAGGTCCACCAGAGGATATGGATGAAGTTTGTAGCCACCAAAATTTATACAAGATAAAGCCAGTGCACGAACCTTTTAGCATAAAAACAACCAAACATTTATCAATATATGTAGAACAAATTATATGAAGGAAATAGTAAGTTTTGGTTTCTTATAATGCCAATGTCATCAATAGATCTATGTAGCCCACAGCCCACTTCACAATGTAAAGATTATAAATAAAAAATTGGAAGTTATAAACTTCTGGGAAAGTGGTGAAAGGTGAAGGTATTTGTTTTCTGAAACATACTTTCTGTTATCAAGACACTCAATATGCACAACATGTGGTTTGGAATTGTCCAGATTCAAAGATTTGTCTAAGATGTTAACTTTGGCAAGCGTTAAGCTATAGGCATATTTATCCTGTTTATTTGGAATATGGATATAAGATGAACCAGAGGAGTCAAATTTTCGTAAAACAGTGAAAAATGGACAATCCCTATATAATGTTTCATGTCTTTCCCTATAGTTCACTAATTCTGTAGATCTTTAATATTTGAGTCATAGCCTATTGAGATTATTCTTAAAATTGACTATTACAATAACAAAAGATGATTCGTGCTAAGATACATATAAAGAAAGTAACAAGCACAACAAATGTAAGCATGCATCAACTTAGACACAAAGGATATCCGAATAAATGAGTTATAAAATGTTACGATAACAATGAATTCTCTAGTTAAAGTAATTACTTCATTGATATAAGGCATCATAATGCAGAACTGCAGATATGTTGCCTGAGCTGCTGCAGTACAAAAGAAATCCTTATAATTTCCAAGTTGGGATGATCTGTCACAAGAAAAGATAACATCAATAGTTTAAATACATTCAGTTATTATTTAATATAACAAATGACCTGAGAGAAAATCAACAAAAAAACTGTTTAATTATTTTATTAAGAATGTTAAAAATGTTAGAGATATATCATGTGCTTTTATTTAAGAGTTTAGGCTTTTGGGCAGTTTGTTCATGATATAGTTTCAGAGCCTGTATGACTGACTAAGCAATCGAGAATTTTGGTCCTTGCTACTTCCATTCTTTCAATAAGAAGTTGAATTTCAACAAATGATAGGTGGTCCTGTGTATTGTCTATGTTTTAAGCCAAAAGGGTTCAAGTGTGACAAGGCATCTTAGAAATATAATACAAAACTATTCATCTGTCGTGATAAGTTAAACAGCTCTTGGAATGATTGGTTCATGATAAATGATTACTATAAATGTTACCGTAATATTCTCCGAGCAAAGCACATTTCTTTTGACTTCAACACTGGAGTTGATACTCGTCTAAACCACACAGAAAGTGGCTCTCCCTGTGGATTAGAAATAGTTATGTTTCATAAGTTGCAACAAGACTAGCATTAACATGAAAGGAGAAACATAATTAATCACACCAATGATGTAGAGATTAACCATCGGTTGGCTGTAAGAACCAAGATGAAGCAGCACATATAATGAATGGAATTCAGCTTCATTTTCATGCACATGATTTGAATTTCGATTTGCTTCATACAGATTGAACAAAGATGTCAATGTCTTTGTGAGCTGTTCCAAGTTGAGATGATGCATTGATGCAGTGTTTGGATCAGACATAGAACGCCAAAGATTGTAATGTGATATAACATGGAATTTTACCTGTGTGATTAAATATATTGTTCAGCTCATTATTGACTTTCATAGCTTGTAAATCCGTGCTTCAAAAAAAAATAATAATACAATGCTATAAGATCACATGATCTAGGTTGACTGTGTACAGGAGGAAACAGTAGCCTCCAAGAAATGATATGCAGACCCAGACAAAGCCCATCTTTATTATAGTTCAAAATTGGACGTTCAAGTCCTTTCTTGCAAGTATACCGCCATTATAACTACAACATCTCCCAGGCTTGTTCATGACCATGCATTCACCAAGACATGATTATCAGAGTTGCATGAATGGACTAATTCAAATTACAATTCAATACAATTCCCTTTGCAACTGATATCAATGGGAAAATTAAAAGATTCGAAAGAAAAATTATCTTTCATTCCTATAATTCCACATGTGCTAATGATTAAACAACTACAGTTTTTTTTTTCTTTTCTTTTTGTTTCTCACAAATATCTTCTTCAGAAGAAGGCCTATTCAATGCACAGTCAGGTACTAAATTCCAATCCTTTTTTGGTTTAAAGGTCCAGAGTTGGTCCCCACTCTCTGCCTCTTTATATTTGCACATGTTCTCCCACATATAGTAATTTTTTTCACTGTTTCCTTTCACAGTGCTGCACGAGTGTCAGCGTCCCCTTTTATCTTTTCGGTGGAGTACTATGGAGGAAAGAAAAAATAACATTGACTTCATGTGAAACAATTGAGGAATTCAATGTCTCTTGAGGGTTGAACTGCTCTATGTGGAGACTCTTTTTTGTCAATTTGAATTGATCAACTACCTCGGTCAGGTTCATAAGGAGAAGCAGATGCAATCGGTCTAGGACTAGTATTTGGATTTAAGCACACATATTGATCAATTTCTTAGAGATAATCATCTAATATGTCAAAAGTAATTTGTGCATATGAAATAAATGGACTTTCAGCGTTTAGCTAAACCTGAAGTTGAAAAACAAGTATAAGAAATGCAACTTAAATCATCTACCCTGATGCAGTTGCAGGAGAATAGAATAAAGTACATAATCAAAGAAAATTGAGACAGAAAACTATACCATTCTTTCGTACAGGTAAATTGCTTTGTGGTTTACAATATTTTGCATAGTAATATCTTGGCGTAAGGACCTTGTCCTATCAAACATAAAGTCATGAACTTCTTCAAATGAGTGCTCTTTAGATTCCAACAAACTCCAAAGGTAATTTAAAGTATCTTCCAAAACAGCAATTGGCCGTAAATCTGATGCTTCAACATATTTGGTGGATATAGTTCTGCAAAACTGAAGAAAAAATTCTGAAACCAAAAATTATGTAAAGACAGAGGTGACCCTTTAATAAAAGCCATTTAGATGCCATAAAACCATGAGTCAATGCTGGATACAGGATATATAATCTTAAAGAAGTAAAGCGACAAATAAATAACCTACTATATAAGTTTTACATTATAATACAAGAGTTTGTTTGAACAAATTTCTCCATTGGGACTTCTAAGAGAGATAAACAAGAAGGAAGAATGAAATTAGTATCTCCATAAGCTAAAGTTACCTTATGCATAAACTAATTTGTAGAAGCCTCTTATATAGCTTCCTTAAATTCTTATTTTTAACTTTGCATAAGCCAATTTTAGCTTATAGAGAAGTCGATCTAATCTTTTTCTTATTTTCCACTTCTAGAAGTCCTTATGGACAAAGTTGTCCAAACAGGTAATGTAGCTTACTAGCATTAGTCAGGTGTTTAGCTAAACAATAGACAAAGAACAATGAAACACTAGACATTAATTTAGTGCTTTATAACGAATTATATAGGTAAACATAAAAACAAATACACTGCAAGTTTCAGCATACAACTTATGAACATCTAAAAATTATGATACCTGAGTTATATAAAAGTTGACAATTTTTTATGGGAACCATCAAATTCAGGTAGAAATGCTAATATTGGTATAATCAATTTATTCTTAACATTACCCTTTACTTCACTTATAATTGTCAAAAGTATATTAAAAGTAAACTAACCACTCTAATATACGGAGAGCAGTTTGGCCATACCTTCTTGACAGCAAGAGCTGGGGATGATTTTCTAGGATTTCCATTTAGCCTCTCAAAACCTGCCAAATCTCGCAGTTTTTCACGCTGGATCCTCTCTCTTTCTGTGGAGAAAGTGAAAAAACTTTAAAATAGAAGTGTCGGGGACATATATTAAAAGGAATGAAATAATACAAACAGAAGATGTCTTCATATTTTTTATAGATAAAATTTTATACCCCCATGAATCAACAAAGCTAAAATTGGCAACAGAAGTCTTTTGTCATACAGAGTGCAATTAACCACATACATCAACAGAGAAATTCCACCACTGTGTTTTGTCAAAATCCAAGTCATTGGAAAGGCCATTAAAATTTAATGATTTCTCCTACAGCTTTTCTTGGTTTTCTCACTTAATAAGATTGGGTTATCCTCCATCTAACTAACTCTTCTTACCAATGCTGGTAACAATCTTCTTCTCATATCCAACCACCCAAGCTGCAATTCTACAATGTTTTCCTCAATAGATGACTAGATGCTAACCTTTCAAATTCATACACAAATTCTTAATCCCATCTATTCTTGTATGTCTACCTATTCATTGCAGAATTCCCATCTCTGTGATACACAGTTAACAATCACTATCATAAAACATTCCTGACCACAAGGTTGTGACAATTTTCCTTTAAGTTTGAGCAGCACCTTTCAATCTCAAGGAACACCAAAATGATCTTCCATGTCAAGATTAATGAACATTTCATTCTTATATGCATATTATTCTGAACACAGTGAAAATTGAGAAAAGAAGAGAATGACTTTATTTCTTGATTGAAAACGAATCGAATAAGAGAAAGATCTACTTGAAGGATCTCACCTTCATAAAGGGTTTCCCATTTCTATAACAGGGTTAAATTGTTCTGAAAAGGGTTACCTTCAAAGGGTTCTAACCATGTTAGTTGAATCGTGAATCGTATCATGAATCGTATCGTGTATCGGTGAGTTTAAATTTCGAATCGTGAATCGTATAATATCATGAATTGTACAATTCATAAATATTTTATAAACATTAAAAAAATGCAGTTTATACTTAAATATATAAGGTATATAAATATGCAAAAAGACACTTAATAACAAAACAATCTCAAAGTCAAATAGAGTAGTTGTATCTATGTGTATCTACCACATAGTTTCACAATTTAAGCAACACGGCCTTCAAAAAACAATGTGGTTGCTGCATAAGATTCCTTTAACTATAGTTATATGCTACTAAACAAATTATGCATTATAGTCATCCAAAAAATAAGTGTTGTTGCTCCTTGTTAAGAACCAAGAAAAAACTATTTGGGGTTGAACCTAGTATTAGTGATGCCTACGCATACCTCTCTCATAAAAAAATGATAACCTATTAACAATTAACCAAAACATACAGTTAATAGTTCACCCATAGCAGCCTTTTATAGTTTTCCCCCCTTACATTTTCTCACCCTTTTTACAATTAGTCCAAACCTAACACCCATGTGCAAAGACAACACACATTACTCGTCAATGAACAAAGGTTTCAAATTGTAGTTCGTAACTGTTATTGGAGCCTCAATGTTACAGATTCGGAGGTTTTCACAACTGAAATTGCGACTGCGTGAAATAAATCACTAGCATCCATCAGCCACATCAATAATAATAACAACAACATTATGGAAAGGTGTCCGTCAAACTGAATTATCTCACCACTGCAATATAATTATAAAGCAATACAACCACAACAATGATCTAAAAATAGCTTCTCCCCATCAGCACTCAAGGGCGGTTCCTTTGAATTCTGCATCATTTTCTTTCTGCACTCTTAACCTTCACTAGCTCAAACATTATAACACCATATGACCTAGTAACCTCAATGTACATCAGAAAGGGTTTAGGCTCCAAAAGGAAAACATTTAATGATAATTCATTCATTGACCTCGTAATTCAATCAACGCTAGCTGCAAAGCATATTACTACATTAACAACAATTCCACTCATTCACTCTAGTTTAGTTTTCCATATACACTCTTCAACACATACATTCCTATTTGAGACACCATCAGGCATTACATGTCAACGTCTCTTGCATCAAGATTGGAACCTTGATTCATTAAATCATGGGTAACTAACCTCTTTCTATTAGACTCAACCCCCGTTGGTAACAACCCCACTCTTCACCAACCCCTCTAAAAGGACACGTCATCATACGAACAATCCAACATTGCAACTATGCTACCATGAAATTGATTTCACTTTCATACATTAGATACATTATTATTATAATAATATGTTCACCTGGGCACATATAAGGACATGTTCCAACAATATTGGAAGATGGTTGTGCATCCTCTTCTTGCCTGTTACTGAGAACAGAGTTGGAAGCAGTGTTGCCACTAGTGGAAGAAGAAGTGCCCCTTCCACCAAAGTTTGAAACTTTGGATTGATTTGAAGGAAATCTGTGACCTCGGCCACGACCACGACTACGACGTGATTGGGAGAAAGAGGATCCACGGTTTCCGTTCCCACCCTCCATCACTCTTCACCGCTTCATTCTCCTTGTCGACATTTTTACTTTGACTTAGTTTTAAGCTCTATTTTTTTTAGTTGAAAAAGTATTATTTTTATATTTTGCTGAAAATGATTTTAATTTTCTTATAATTTTTCCAACAAAAGTTTAATGTATATTATTGATAATTACTTTTAAATTTTATCATTAAAGGAAAAATGTAAGAAAGACAGAAATTGACTTTTTTTTTTTTATAAACTAGATTTAAATTATACAGTTAGAAAATATAAACAAATTATATTTTTTTACAAATTAGCTTAACAAGTTATGATTTTTTTTCTACAAGTTATAAAAAAAGTTCGTAGAAACATTTACTTAATAAATTTAGATCGTTTCTTGTATTCAATTATCGTAGTTCTTTTTAAGGAACTTCAAGAATATCTTTATTTAATAAATTCAGATGGTTTATTGTTTTAATGACATGTATTGAATATTTAATTATTTTATAATATTTTATTTATTTGTTTTAAATAATATGTGTCATTATTTCACTTAATTGATTATAAAATTTAATGTGTCCTGCATTTCTTTAAAAGTTTAAATATATTAAATATTTTTTGTTAACAGACCATATTATTTTTCTTCCGGGAAGATATAAAGTATTTCTCTTGTTCTTGTTAACCAAGATAAAATAAAATTAATGTGGTAAACATTTTTAATATCTGAATTCGACGATTATGAATGGTTTTGATTAAATGTATTATTAATTATAAGTTAAGATTTATATTTTTATATCTTTTTCATTCTTATTACTAAGAATTGACTAAAACATATTTAAATTTTAGAGAATTAAAAATAATATGATATTTTTAAGAAATATATTTAATATTTTAGGAACTTACAAGGTATTCTAAATTTTAAATCATTTTTATTTGCAAAATTAAATTTAACATTTGTTTAAAAATATATAATAAATAATTCCTTTTAAATATATAAGTCATAGTATAGTAAAAGTTTATGATAATTAATATTTTTAAATTATAAATTATGTTGATATTTATAATATATAAATTATGTTGTATATAAAGTTTATAAAATTGAAAAAAGTGTTAAATTTTATTTTAAAAATGTATACTTTAAAGATAGTTGAGAGGTAAATTGTCCGTCTTATTCTATAGGTGTGTGAAATGAACTTCTTAAAAAGACAAGAGGAAGAGGCGTGAAAGTATTTAAGAGAGAGAAACATTGTTGTCAAATATATTTTCCAGCATTTTACATTTTATAAGTGATATTATTTGGCAAGTTAAATTTTTTAATGCTAATCATTCACTGCTACAAAAAATTTCGTTATTATTGGCAAATTGTTATCAAAATTTCCTTATTATTGGAAAATTGTTATCAACAAAAATAAATTCATGGATAAATCTAAATTTATTGACAAATTTAAATATTTAAAATATTAATGGATATTTTTCATCAATGAATCTATTAGTAAAATTAGTTGGTCAGATCATTTGATAATTTAAAATTTGTATTGCTGATAAATATTTGTATTATCATTGACAAATCTCGATAAAAAGAGTTTGAAGTAACAAAAATAATATATACTTAAAATTTATATATATATATATATATATATATATATATATATATATATATATATATATATAATTATTTTCATTAATATAACAGAAGTATATATAATTTAATATTGACATCTCCCTGTATTTTTTTCTTTAGATACTAATATAACAAAAATATATGTAGTTTAGTATTGACATCCCTTGTATTTTTCTTTTTAGAAAATTGATAATTTTGATGTTGTATTTGATATAGAACTCATTTTAAATAATCTTTATATTTTCATCTCTTACTTTCATTGATATTTCCATATTTGAGAATGCTTTTTTAGTATATAAGTTCTAGTAATTCCTTAAAAATTAAGAAAGGGTTCCTTTAATTAAACAATTGGATCCTTAGTTACTATTATGGTTCCTCTAATTCAAGAATTAGAACCTTAGTATCATGCTTGAAGATATCTAAATAAGTAAATTTATATTGTTTTTATCCTTACGGGTATCTTTCCTTTTATCACTCTTTATTCTTCATCAATGTATTTATCAAAACAATAATTTATCAAAATCTAAATGAAAATTAAAAAACGTACTTACTAAAAGAAAAATATATAATAAAGAAAAATCTATGATAATTAAGTCACAATTAAAAAATAGTTATGAAAAAACATATAGTATAATAATTTTCCTTCTATACTCATAAAAAAATATACAAACATTCATAAGATGAAAAAAAAATACTAAATATCAAACTAATATTCCACTATCAAGATACAAGAAAATTACATTTTTATCTTTAAAAATAAGAGAATTGATGAGAAATGAGAGTAGAGAAAATGAATTTGTGTAAACTTTCAATTTTTCTTTTTTCAAAAACAAAAGAAGATATGCAAGAGTAGAAAATTAATATAATAAGACAATAAAAGAGAGGAAGGAAAGTATCTCAATAAATTTTATTTTTCTCTATTATATTTAATTTTATATTTTATTATTATTAACATTAAAGACTATATTTTATAAAAGAAATAAAAATTTATCTAAAATATTTATTTTAAAAAAATTAGCATATGCTTTTAAAAATTTTTGATAAGATTTTCCCCTGTGTATCGGTAACTTGTCTAACATTTAATTTATTGTAACTCATATTACCAATGGATATTTTCATCAATAAATCTACCGATAAATTGACTTACAAATTTTCTCTAAAGTTTGTGGATATTTTTAATATATTAAAAGAGATGGGTGAGAAGAATAAGAGAGTGAGTGTGAGTATGAGTAAAAGAGGAGGATGAGGAGAAGATTGAGGAGGTAGTGGGTCGAAGGTTGAAATGAGCGGCTTAGGTTGAAGATCATGATTGGCTGGTCCAACCCGAAGGTCGAGACAGGCCAACTCGGATCAAAGATCAAGATTGGTTTATCTTGGACGAAGGTTGAAAGTCAAAATGGATTGGTTGGGCGAAAGGTTAAGATTGGTCAGTTCAGGCTGAAGGTCGAGACAAGTTGATCCAGCCCAAAGGTCATGTAACATCCAATTTTAGTAGCTTAAAACTAATAAAATAGGATGTTTCATCCAAGTGTTTAAAATAGATAAACCAATGTATAAGTAATAAAATCTTACAAAAGATAGGACTATAAAAATATAACATTTACACAAACCAACTAAAAACTAGTTCTAACTTTATACACAAACTAACCACTTACAATAGCTCCTACTAAAACCTTACATTGAACCTAATAGATAGATAGCTCCTCATCCTCCAGATGTGCCTCTGAAACTACAACTGTAAGACCCGTGAAAATTAATTAATTAATTAATTAACTAATAAATACGGGTAGAAAGCGACTTTATGGCATTAATTATTGGTTTATGTGACGTGGAAAGGTACTAACTCAAGTGGTTGAGAGTAATTTATTATGTGAGAGGACTTGGGTTCGAGTCCTATGTATGCCATTTATGTGTTGTTGTTTTATTATTGATTTTTAATAATATGTATGGGTATGGAATTGACATTGTGAGCTTATCATGATTGGAATGTATCACTAACATGAATTGGTTGAATTGGTTATACACTTGAGGGGTGACTAAATGGTCATGGGTTCAGTACTTGGTTAGGTAAAGGGAAGGGTTTTGGTAGTGTGGTGAACTTGTATAGAGAGGAGCACGGGATTGAGAGTGTGAGTTGGGTTTTGGGTGTGCAAGGGCTAAAGCAAGAAGGAAATTGTGAATCAAGGGTCTCGTCTTTCTCAATTTTGATCACCACTAATTCCAGGTTAGGGGAGCTCTTATTGGTGTTTTGTTGTTAATTGTATGTTTTCGTACTGTTGTGATATGCATAAAATATGAATGATGGAAATTAAGGGTTTAGGTGTTGTGAACATTGCTTTACAGATTTTTCAATTAAAGGTATGAATGTGCGTATTTTCTATACTGTACCGATGGTTTATGTCTCAACTTGGATTTTTGGGAACCAAAATTGTGCCCAAGTTATGTTTATATGATTGTGTATAGTATCTCCACTAAATGGTATGTTTTGTTGTGCGAATTGGGCAAGGTTGGGTGAATTGAGTGCGTGATCAGAGTTGAAACCCTGCAAGTCTCGCCCAAGCGAGTCCATCTCGCCTAAGCAAGAGTTGCAGAGTCTCATTTTTTGGTTCTGGTACGCATATCTCGCCTAGGCGACTCTGGACGGGGTTGAGCGACTTGGTCTCTCGCTCAGGTGAGAGACACTCGCCCAAGCGAGGTCGCGAGGAAACCTGAGAGTTTTAAGCGCGATATCTCGCCCAGGCGAGAGGTTTTGAGTTCTGAGTGATGCACACTCTCGCCTAGGCGAGAGTGGCTCGCCTAAGCGAGTTCTCGATGTGTATTCATGTTTGTTTTGCCAAATACTCATCTAGGCGAGGTTTGTGTGTTGTTTTGGGCGAAGGTATGACTCGCCCAGGCGAGAGGATCTCGCCTAAGCGAGAGGATCTCGCCTAAGCGAGATGATGTGTTGATGCCACTATTATAAGCTCGCTCAGGCGAGGTGAGCTAGCCCAAGCGAGACTGAGGGCTTAGCTTGGGTGAGAGTCCCTAGCTTAAGCGAGTTTATGCGAAATTCCATGTTGTGTGTGCTTGTGTGTGTGATTTGGCTGCTTTATCCTAAGTATAGGATGTATATGCATGTGGTGTGGTGTTTGGGCTTGAAGGACTAAGTCCAATAGGGGTTTGGGATGTGCTTGGTGGTTGGACACATGATGGGCATGGAACTAGTTGAGTTCCCGTCAGCTACTAATGGGCGAGGAGTCCTTAGTATGATGATTACATGTGTCGAGCGCACGATGGGCAAGGAACTGTTATGTTCCCGTCAGCTACTATTGGGCGAGGAGTCCATAGTATGGTGATTGCGTGCCAGGGTCCAAGTTGAGAAGACTTGAATGTTTTACTACAGATGAGGAGTCTGTAGGGCAAGACTATGAGCGGGATAGGCTCATAGGGTTGGACCACGAATGAGTTAGTTTCGTGGTAGCACAGTGAAGTCCCAAGACCTAGTTCATGGATATGACTCATGAAGGACTATGAGGTCATGGTTGGGTTATTTGAAAAGCATGAAATATTATTTATGTTATTTTGGAGATGGGTGGCATATTTAATTCATGTATTGGTTTATATATTGTGCATAACTCACCCTTTCTATGTGTGTGTGGCGATGATCGGATAACTTGTTATCCGGGAGCAGATGATTTGACAGGTGGGCCAGGAGATGCTTAGACTCGGAGCGAGGGATAACATGGAATTTTTGTATATATGTTTATTATTTTGGTTTTGAGATATTTATGTAATATTTTGGGAGCCATTGAATTTTCTTTCAGTTTTATAATTATGGACTTCTGGTTTATGACACATATAATAAAAGTTTTGAATTTCCCGCGTTTTTGGGAAATGGTTTTATAATAAATGTGGTATTTATTTTATTTCAGTATTATTTATTAAATATTAGTAATATTTCTTAGGGATGTTACAGCAACCACATTTGCTTCCACCGAAAAGGTGATCATCACAAAAGATAGACAAACAACACAAGACAAAACAAGACACAAAGGAAAGAGTAAGCTAATGCACAAAATACTTAATCATATGAAAGAATAGAATTAATTTATCACACACAGTAAATCATGAGTCATTATCATTCTAGTTCATTCCAATCAAACTTCTGTAGCGTGATGCATCTGTTTCTTGTGCTCCATCATCTTTTTGTAGTTTCTCATTTACCACCAATGGAGTAGTGACAGGTTTACAATCATACATCTTGAACTTCTTCAATAGGGCTTCAATATATTTCTTTTGAGATATAAATATGTCATCTTCTTGTTGTTTCACCTCTATACCGAGGAAACAATTCATCAACCCAAGGTCGGTCATCTCAAATGTCTTCATCATGTCTTTAAATTCTTTCATCATCTCCAAATTGTTTCCTGTATAGATAAGATCATCGACATATAAGGAGAAAATGAGGTGATACTGACCTTGTGCTTTAATATATAGTGTTGGCTCACTTTTGCTCCTCCTGAATCCTTGATCGATGAAGTATTGATCAATCTTGCTATACCATGCTCTAGTCGCACGACTAGATACAATAAGAGCTCTAATAGCCCTAGCAGCAGAAAAAGGATGGAACATCTGTCAACTAGATGTCAAATCAGCCTTCCTAAATGGAGTGCTCGAAGAAGAGATTTATGTTGAACAACCTCAAGGCTTCATCAATAAAGACAATAAAGGCAAAGTACTAAGACTAAAAAAAGCCTTATACGGCTTGAAGCAGTGGTACCAGAGCTACGTTCGGTCATCTACTGGGCGTAGATAAATTTTTCAACTACTTCAAAAAAAAAAAAAATTAGAACTTCATTCTATACTACTTCCAAAATATTTTCTCAACCTATGGCCACTACCAATCAAACATCATCAATTCCAGTACCTATTTTCACAGGAGAAAATTATGATTTTTGGAGGAACTGTGGCTCCCCTATGTCCATATGATGTTTCGCCGTTGCTCATGGTTACCTTTGTGTGTATATATAACACACCTCTTTTAATATTTTATAGTCACTTAATAATATACATTCTCCTTCTTCGTAGGTTTCTTTGTTTTCTACATACTCAAGTAAATTTCAATTTATGTTTCTTGCTTATCACACAATGCTGGTAGAAAAGTAATCAAACTCTTTGATCTTAGGTAAGAGATTATGTTCAAAAATATTTTTCAGAAACCTGAGATGTAACCAAGTTTACGATGCCAATCATTTTCTTCTTGATTTGTTGATGCTACTATTGAATCTATTACTCACAACGTATCTCCTAGACAAATTGTCATCATCCTTTATGCTTTCATCACATACCTAAATAACTCTTATCGCCTTTAATATCCCACCTTCAATAATATGGATCATACACCCGAAGTTATAATTACCCAATATACAGTAGATTTTTCTTTAAGTTCTTCACATATCATACCCCTTTAACTATGTGCACAATACCTTCATTAAACTTGGTAAAATATTTTAATAGGTTGTTCGTTTGTTAAATTAGATAACTCAAACTGCAATAATTAGGAGCAGTAATTTTTATTAGATTTTATACCATTAATACTTTTTTTTTTGTTTTTAAAACGTGATTAACTTTTAAAAATAAAATGAAAAGAAAAATATTTTCCAATTACCATTATTTAGTGATAAGTTGGCCACCAAAATTGAGTAACACCTCTACATTTGCTCAAATATATAATGAAGCCAGCAAAGCGAGGAGGCTAAAAGGCGAACAACTTTGATGCATATATATTTTACATTTGATGATGCAAGTTTGTCAGCTAACACACTAAAAAATAAGCAAGATTTTATTTCAATGGGTTTATTTATTGATATGTTGGCCATTGAATTTGACTACACACTGAAGTTGCTTAATATTTTCATGATTAGGTTAGGTGGGAACGTTGTGATGTAATGACTGAAACTATGTAAGATGAAGGACGATTGGGTTTTATTTTATTTATCAGTTAGCCGTCCAAATTGACTAAATGCATTAAAGAAAAACAATTGAGGAATGATTTTCTTTTACTTGTGACTGACACCACTTTCTTTGATAAACTATCACTTTTTCTGTCTCTTCTCTTTGATCATATATATCACAAATGTTTAATATCAGTGTGCTCCATCGTGTAGAAGAATCTTTGTCTATGAAGATACCGAGAAAATAAGACAATAAAATTCAATGTTGCTGTCCAAGAAGAAAATAAGATACAAAAGTTGGGATGAAAAGGAAATTTCTAGTATGTCGAACAATTAATTTCATTTTACTTTAATACTCTTTTGATTGCCTGGGAATTAACCTAATGTAATATATGTTGTCTCTCGGCAAAGAAGATGAATCTGGAATCGAGTATTGTATATGTCTTTAAATCAAATTGTTCCATATAATCATTTAACCAATGTTCCATGATCTAAATAAAGGCTTGTTCCAGAAATTTGTGAATGAGTGATCAACATTTAAAGAATATGGAATTTTTTTCGATTACGATCCAAGTTTGTCTGGCAGCTATCATTTTAGGAACAACCATCGCGTTTCCGAGGTATTGTCCGTTTTGGAGGGTTTGAGGTCGGTCACAGTTTTGTCCTTGTGTTCGAAGGGGAGTTGTTAGTTCCCACGTGGACCATCGTTAGGAACAACCATCGCGTTCCTGAGGTATTGTCCATTTTGGAACGTTTGAGCTCCGTCTCGGAAGGTGGGAGTATGAATATTTAAACTTCGCTTGACCTCAACTCCTAAATTGAATGTTTTATAAACCCTATCCAAGGTAAACTTGACTAATTAATCAACTTTGTAACATATATAACCACTTTGTTTTATCTAATATAACCAACTATTTTTTGGTAGAATGTTTACATTCAAGAATGAAGGTTTGTTCAAAAAATTGTGATTAACCTCGCCAAACCCACCGAATGACAGATGATGGTGGGATTCACCTGTACGATTTCAGAATTTATTTTGTTTATAAATAAATACTTTTG
Source organism: Vigna unguiculata (assembly GCF_004118075.2). Classification (NCBI taxonomy): domain Eukaryota; kingdom Viridiplantae; phylum Streptophyta; class Magnoliopsida; order Fabales; family Fabaceae; genus Vigna; species Vigna unguiculata. The sequence goes on along the minus strand of NC_040289.1, from coordinate 2,786,740 downwards.
CCTTTTATTTCTTTTCAATTAATCCTGAAACTAGGTAAAATATGTTAATAGTTTTTCGATTTGTTAATTTAAATTAATTGCAACTGCAATAATTAGGAGTATTGATTTTTATTAGATTGTATATCATTAATTATTCTCTGTTTTTAAAATATGATTAATGTTTTAAAATAAAATGAAAAAATTATTGTTCTAATTTCATGAAGTGCATTGTGTTCCCAATCGCAATTTGACATACATCTGATATTAATATTTTTTATTAGCCATTCTTGTTGAGTTGTTTCGTTTGTTGTTTTCATGGATATGTCAGTACACACGTTATGATGCATAGATTATATATATATATATATATATATATATATATATATATATATATATATAATGTGCAATGTTAGATTCCATGCCATTATTTTCTCATAACTTGACCACCAAAATTGATTAACACCACTGAATTTGCTTAGATATATATTGAAGCCAGCAAAGCGAGGAGGAAAAACGTCAAACAACTTTGAATGCATATCTTCTCGTCATTTCCTGGTTGTGTCAGTTAGCATGTTATTATTGCTAAAAGATAAGGAAGATGGGTGTTAGGTTCCTTGGGTTTATTTATTCATAAGTTGGTCATTGAATTTGACTACACATTACTCAAGTTGCTTAATATTTTTCATTATAGTGAACATACAGAGTAAAGCATGGGTGTTAAAAAATGAAAGAAATCTGAATGTAATGTTAAATTTGATACTCTGCAAAGTTATTATGCTTTATTGAGCTTTCTTATTTGCTCTTTTCATTTTTAGGTGGGCACGTTGTCAGTGTCATGATTAAAATTATGAAGATGAAGGACCATTGGCTTTTATTTTATTCATTAGCTTTCCATCCAAATTGACTAAATGCATTGAAGTCGTTAGATATTACATTTCATAATTTTGCAAATATATGATTTTCATCCGTATAAGATTGTAATTTTAAATTCAATTCTACAGTTCTCTAAGCCTAAACAGATACTGCTTCATGGCCATAAGTTCTTCACTGAATTAAAGCCGTCTCCAACAAAATACTCACTCATTACCCTTTGTCAGTCCTTCTTGATTCACTAACTAAGTTGCACAATTTTCAGAATCATAGCCTGAGCCACTTCCTTTTCAACCATGCCACTCCTAGAAACATTTGGTGGTACTCTTTTTGGTGCTATTCTTCAAGTACTATTTGACAAGATGAATTCTCATCAAGTTGTGGACTACTTTCGTGGGAGAAATCTGGATGAGAAGCTGCTGAAGAAGTTGAAGAGGAAGCTGATGGACGTCAATGCTGTGATTGATGATGCAGAACAAAAACAGTTCAATAGTTCATTGGTCAAAGAATGGCTTGATGAGGTTAGAGCGGCGTTGTACGATGCAGAGGTTCTCTTGGAGAAAATAGATTATGAATTCTCCAAAAGTGAGTTGAAAGCCCACTCCCAGACCAGCGCTAGCAAGGTACACAATTTTGAATCCGAGATGAGAGAAGTCCTAGCTGATCTAGAGTCTCTTTTGACCCAAAATATTGTTCAAGATTTCAAAATTTCTAGTGGTGTTAGATATGGGTTGGGTAATAAAGTGTCAGAAAAAAAAGTTGAATCAACATCGTTGGTGGCTGAAGAGGTTATCTATGGCAGAGACGACGACAAAGAAATGATCCTTAGTTGGCTGACATCAGACAATAATAATAAGGTGTCAATACTTTCTGTTGTAGGCATGGGTGGGATGGGTAAAACCACACTTGCTCAACATTTATACAATGACCCAAGGGTGAACGAAGCTCAATTTGATGAAAAGGCTTGGGTTTGCGTTTCTGATGAATTCGATGTTTTCAAGTTAACCAGAACAATTCTTGAGGCAATCCTAAAGTCAACGGATGATAGCAGAAATCTAGATATGGTTCAGGGACGATTGAAAGAAAAGTTGACAGGAAAAAAGTTTCTCCTTGTCCTGGACGATGTCTGGAATGAGGACCGAGACCAATGGAAATCATTGCAGACTCCTCTTAAATATGGGGCCAAGGGAAGTAAAATTCTTGTCACAACACGCAGTAGCAAAGTTGCTTATACCATGCAGTCACATAAAGTGCATGAACTAAAGCAGTTGGAAGAAGATCATGGTTGGCAAGTTTTTGCCAAACATGCAGTGCAAGATGATAACTCTATATTGAATTCTGAGATGAAGGAGATTGGCGTGAAGATAGTTGAAAAGTGCAATGGATTGCCTCTAGCCCTTGAAACGGTAGGATCTCTTCTACACTTAAAGTCATCTGTTTCAGATTGGGAAGGTGTATTGAGAAGCAACATATGGGACTTATCCATAAAAGATAGTAAAATCATCCCCGCTTTGTTGTTGAGCTATTACCATCTTCCTTCACATCTCAAGAGATGTTTCACTTATTGTGCGTTATTCCACAAAGGACATGTATTTCAGAAGAAGAAATTAATTCTCCTATGGATGACTGAAAACTTTCTACAATGCTCTCAGCAAAGTAAGTCTGCAGAAGAAGTAGGCAAGCAGTACTTCAATGATCTATTATCAAGGTCATTCTTTCAAAAGAAAATTTTTGGGGTCAAAACATATTTTATCATGCACGACCTTCTCAATGATTTGGCTAAATATGTTTCTGGTGAAATGTTCTTCCGGTTGGGAGTTGATAGAGCAGAAAGAGTACAAAAGACAACCCGCTACTGTTCAACTGGGAATGATCTTGTTGAATATCATGAATGTAGAAGTTTATGCGATGCTAAAAGGCTATGAACATTTTTGTGCATATCTGGGAATTGTGAGATGTCAATACAGGAGTTGATCTCAAACTTTAAGTTCTTACGAGTCTTATCAATGCGTAATTGTCGTAACATAAAAGAGGTGCCGGACACTATAGCCGATCTTATACTTCTTCGTTCACTAGACCTTTCGTGTACCGACATCGAGAGACTTCCCAACTCATTGTGTTCACTCTATAACTTGCAAGTGTTGCAGCTGAAGTACTGTTTGAAATTGGAGGAGCTGCCCTCGACTTTGCATGAGCTCGCAAATTTGCGCCGCCTTGGACTTGTGGGAACTACTTTAAAAAAGGCTCCACTGCATTTGGGAAAGTTGAAGGGTCTTCAAGTATGGATGAAGAATTTTGAGTTCAGTATTCAACAACTGGGAGAACTAGATCTTTATGGAAAGCTGTCAATTAACAACATTGAAAGTATCGTGAATCCATATGATGTTTTGGCAGCGGATTTGAAGAATAAAGCACATCTTGTGGAGCTAAATTTACATTGGGATTGGAACCGGACCATTGATTCAAATAAAGAGATAGAAGTACTTGAGAATCTGCAACCTTCCAGACATTTGAAGCATTTGTCAATCTATGACTATGGTGGTTCAGAGTTTCCCCATTGGTTATCTGATTGCTCTCTATCGAATGTGGTGTCCTTGACCTTGATGAGATGTAATCATTGCCTACGGTTGCCTTCCCTTGGACTTTTGACGTTTCTAAAGCACTTGACAATTGATGGCCCTAAGATAAGGAGTATAGATGCTGATTTTTACGGCAATAGCTCTTCTGCATTTGTATCATTGGAAACATTGAGCTTTAGAGATATGGAGGAATGGGAAGAATGGCAATGCATGACGGGTGCTTTTCCAAGTCTTCAGTGTCTTTCTGTGACGAATTGTCCCAAACTGAAAGGGCAATTGCCAAAGCACCTTTCTCATATAAAAAAGATAACTCTTAAGAACTGCCAACAACTTGTGACTTGGATTCCTAGGGACGTAGGAATTGAAGGTGAGAAGACGGAGATATTTTCATATGAAACCTTGAGTAGTTCTTATTGTCCGAGCATGAGTATTCCCATAAACCATTACTACCATTTCCTAGAGGAATTGTGTATCAACAATGATTGTGACTCTCTCACGACCTTCTCTCTAGATTTGTTCCCAAAACTGTTGAATCTTCAATTAGGCAATTGTCATCACCTAAAAATGATATCACAGGAGCACCCTTACAGTAATTTGAAGACTTTGACAATTGAAAACTGTTCTGAATTTGAATCATTTCCCAATGAAGGATTATTTGCACCGCAACTAGAGGATATGGGTATTCACGAAATGGAGAAGTTGACATCAATGCCTAAACACATGTCTGTCCTCCTTCCATCTCTTAATCGTCTATTAATAAACAACTGTCCGGGGATGAAGTGGTCTGAGGGATGTTTGCCATCAAATCTAAGAGTAATGCGTCTCTGGAATTGCCCCAAACTTGTTGTGTCGCTAAAGGGGGCTTGGGGAACCAATTCTTCCCTAAAATTCTTGTATATTGGCAAAGTGGATGTGGAGTTTTTTTCAGGTGAAGGTTTCTTCCCACTCTCTCTTATTACCCTGTATATAGATGATTGTCCAGCTCTTAAGAAACTGGACAACAGGGGTCTCTCTCACCTTTCTTCTCTTGCTGGATTGGATCTTATTAATTGTCCTGTACTCCAATGTTTACCGGAGGAGGGTCTTCCCAAATCTATGATTCAACTCCGCATTAAAAATTGTCCCTTACTCAAACAGCGTTGCAAGGAACAAGAAGGTGAAGACCGGGAAAAGATTTCTCACATTAAATACATATACGTTGATCACGAAAAAGTCGAAACACAAGTTGGAAATTACTAAGCCACCAATTCTCATGTACCTACATTCTCAACAGGTGCTAATTCTCCACAATATTCGTATCTCTCAGTTGGCTCCACAACAGGTTCTTCTCCTTCTGTTTTCTGTGAGCTGGCTCTCATCAAGTTTAGTGGCTAACCTTCTCTCTTTTGTAAATATCATCAGAACTTATTTCCAGTTCACACCTTTTTCTCTTTCTTCTTTTAGTTTGTTTTGTATTTTAATGTTTTATTATATTTTTTATGTTTTTCAATAGTCAATATTATCAGGTTTTAATCATCCCCATTTGACTTATGATTCATTTTTTAAATTTCTTTAGTTTCTCATATAATCAGTTAATTTATGCAGGCACCTTTAATATCTTGTAAAATGGGGATCATGTAGTAATAAGGGGAACCACCGTAAAAAGGAAGAAATTCTAAATTAACAGAGAGGTTATGGTATTTAGCCCTATCTTATATCGATTAAAAAAAAAAACAATGTCTAAGAAACTTTAACCTTCATTATTGGAAAAAACAACGTCAAGTTGATGTTACTATATCTAGACAATCTGAATCCAACAATTTCTAAATAACACCCTAATCGAGTTAAGTTGATGCTATTGAAGCATTTTAAGTTCTCCTCTAAGAGTCTATCTTTCATAGCAAGACCCTACTTTTTATTAATGCTTCAAATTCTACTATCCTTAAATAAATTGCACTAATACAACTTTAACTATAGTAAATAGGGATTTCGATTTTAATATATTTGATATGTTTATTAATTTATTATTTTTATAAGGTTTAATGAAATAATACGCCTATCGTAATAATTTGACTATTTTTAATTGAAAACTTTTGTTTTATCAAATGTCTAAAATACTAATAATTTTTCTTTGATTTCCTATTTTTTTATTTTATTTTATCGTCGATTGTGTGTTATTTGTTTATTATATACGTGTGTTTATAAAGCAAATAGAGTAGATCGGCCATTAAGTCAATCACCACAATTAACTTTTAACTTTCTTATAAATCTCAGTATAATTGTTCTGTCTTTCTTATTGCATAATGAGAAAGTATGAGAAAGTAGACTTTGTTTATATTAGGAAGAGGATCTAAGAGTAAGATTTGAGTTTTCACCGTATTATATAGCTATAATTAAGACCCTTTGGAAAGCAGATCAGATACTCAACTTTCCTTTGTTTCATGAAAGTCTTAGAAAGAGTGCAATCATAAGACTTACCACATATACACAGCTACGAACAGGATGTAGGAACTCCGATTCTTCCCAAACAGTCCTCATATCAATAAAGAACTGAGTAATATTTCTCTCCCTTGCTTGGCAGAATGCATTTCTTGAAGAAGATCAGGAAATCCGAAAATAGTCGTCCTCTGTGAATCTCTCTTTCAAGTCATTCCAAAGATCCCTTGCAGACTCAATGTAAATAACACTCTCAGCAATAATAATCCAAGAAAGAACCACGACATTGGCTCTTTTCAGGCTTCATACAGGGGATCATCCCAGGGACGTTGATGCTGCCATCCATGAATTTCGGTTTGTTTTTAGACAAAAGAGCCCTTCTCGTGTTTTTTCTCCATGAACTGTAATTGGTTTTATTCAGAGGAGGTGATGCAAGAACCTGTCCTGGATTTTCTCCCGGATGGATGTAGTATGGACTTGTGGGAATAAGAGACTGGTCAATATCCTGTCTTTCCACATGCTGCATTGAGTTTTCTGCTTTGATTTCTTTGTTGTCATTTTTATCTTCCATGCTGCAAGATTCTTTCTTGGAAGATACACATTGATGGGATGAGAAAACAGAGTGTGCAAACGGAAACATAGCAGGTTATGAACCAGGCTATGATACCATGTTGCAGCCCCAACATAAACCCGAGGGTTTCAAACACTCGACCCACTGAACCAGAAAGAACGAGCATGGCTGTGATACATTGGCAGCGGATTTGAAAAATAAAACACATCTTGAATTTGAAGAAGAACAATGATGATTCAATAAAGGAAAGAGAAGTACTTGAGAATCTGCAACCTTCCATACATTTGAAGCATTTGTCAGTTGATGGCTATGGTGGCACACAATTTCCACGTTGGTTATCTGATAATTCTCTATTGAATGTGGTATCCTTAATCTTAACGCATTGCAAACGTTGTTTATGGTTACCATCCTTAGGACTTTTGACATTTCTAAAGCGCTTGACAATTGTTGGCCTTGATTGGATAAGGAGGATAGATGCTGACTTTTACGGAAATTGTTAGATAAACTTAAATGTGGGTAGTTGGTAGTTGGAAGGTGTGTAGTTGGTAGTTGGAAGGTGGGTAATTAGAAGTTGTTGTATTAATGGGTAGTTAGAAGTTGTTGTATTAATTGTGAGTTTGGTAGTAGTTATATTTAATGAATGTAGTTGAAGGATAATGTCCAAAGGCCTATAAAAGGACCATGTAGTGCTTCATTTCAATACACAACAAATCTGAATACAAAGAGTGTTTATCTAGAGAGACTTGTTTGTCAACAAATTGGTATCAGAGCTTGAGAGCCTGAGTGTTTGAGTGAGTTAGAGAGTTTGATAGAGATGGCCAGCTTAGCTAACAGCATGCCCCTGCCGAAGTTATCAAAAGGCGTCAGCTATGATAACTGGAGCCTGCAGATGAAGGCTCTCCTTGGTTCCCAAGAAGTATGGGAGGTGGTCGAAAATGGGCACCAAGAACCAGAGGATGTTGGAGAAATGACGATAGCCCAGATTGCTACGTTAAAAACAACACGAGCAAAAGACAAAACGGCTTTGTACGTGCTGTACCGAGCTGTTGATGAGTCCGGCTTTGAGAAGATAGCAAATGCTACGTCTTCAAAAGAAGCGTGGGATATTCTGGAAAAGGCATACAAAGGGGATAACCGTGTGAAGCAAGTTCGGCTTCAAACTCTCAGAGGCGAGCTTGAAAGGATGAGGATGAAGGAAGATGAAGGGGTTGCCGAGTACGTCTCCCGAGTTGAGACCGTAGCGAATCAGCTCGGTAGAAATGGAGAGACGCTGCCTGCTTGCCGAGTGGTGGAGAAAATCTTGAGGTCGTTAAACGACGACTTCGAGAACATAGTTTGCGCAATAGAGGAATCAAAGGACTTGACAGCGCTCTCGGTGGAAGAGCTTGCTGGGTCGCTTGAAGCGCATGAGCAGCGGAGAAGAAAAAAGAAGGAGGAGTCCCTTGATCAAGCACTCCAAGCAAAGGCAACCATTAGGGAGAAGAAGGTTCCTTATACTCAGAACACTCGAGGCCGAGGTGGTAGAGGCAGAGGAGGATATGAAAGAGGTCAAGAACAGGTCGGCCAACAAAACTGGCGTGGCCGAGGACAAGCTAGAGGTCGTGGTGGTAGCGGCCGAGGCGGTCAGTCGAACAACTCAGGAGTTGAGTGCTTCAAATGTGGTAAGTACGGTCATTTTGCTAAAGACTGCTACTCAAGAGTCAAATGTTACAATTGTGGGAAGGTTGGACATTTCGCGAAGGATTGCCGATCTGAAAGCAAGAAGGAAACGAACTTCCTTTCTGAGGATGCTGAGGAAGAAGGAATATTGATGATGTCCAGGAGATCAGGTGCCGAGCTAAGTCCGAGCTGTTCTGACAACTCAGTTTGGTACCTTGATACAGGAGCAAGCAACCACATGTGTGGGGACGAGAATCTTTTTAAGGAGCTCACCAAAGTTGACGCTGGACACGTATCATTTGGAGATGCATCAAAGGTGGCAGTAAAAGGCCGGGGTACAATCTGGTACCTGCAGAAGAACAACCGAGTTGGAGAAATCAGAGATGTGTACTATGTACCCGATCTCAAGAGCAACATATTGAGCATGGGCCAGCTGATGGAGAAAGGCTACTCGGTTCTGATGAAAGACCGAGTACTATACTTGAAAGATAAGTCAGATCGATTGATTGCTCGAGTAGAGATGAAGAAGAACAGGATGTACAAGCTGGACCTAAAAATAGTCCAAGAAAGGTGCTTGAAACTTGACGTGAAGGATGAAGCTATGATGTGGCACTTCCGGTTTGGCCACTTGCATTTTGGTGGACTAGCCGAGTTGGTGAAAAAGGAGATGGTGCGAGGACTCCCGACTGTGGAGTTTGAAAAGAAATTTTGTGAAGAGTGCGTACTCGGGAAGCATCCAAGGACCTCATTTCCGAGAACTACCGAGTACCGAGCAAAGGAACAACTCGGATTAATTCACACAGACATTTGTGGACCAATTACCCCTGAATCTTTCAGTGGGAAAAGGTATTTCATTTCTTTCATAGATGATTTTTCAAGAAAAACATGGGTATATTTTTTGAAGGAGAAATCCGAGGTGTTCCAAGTGTTTAAAAGGTTCAAGGCAATAGTTGAAAAGGAGACCGGTATGCCTATCAAATCTGTTAGGTCTGACCGAGGAGGCGAGTTCATCTCATCCGAGCTCATGAAGTATTGTGAGGAGCAAGGAATAAGGAGATTTCTAACAACACCATACTCACCCCAACAGAATGGAGTAGCTGAGAGGAAAAATCGAACCATACTTGACATGGTTCGTACAATGTTGAAAAGCAAGAACTTGCCTAAGGAGTTCTGGGCGGAAGCAGTACAATGTGCCATCTATGTGCAAAATAGATGTCCACATGCTAAGTTGAACGAAAAGACACCGCAAGAAGTCTGGAGTGGAAGAAAGCCGAGTGTGTCTCACCTCAAAGTGTTTGGCAGCATTGCTTATGGTCATGTTCCAGCTCAACAAAGGACCAAACTTGAAGATTGGAGCAAGAAGTACGTGTTTATTGGGTACGATGAAAAAACCAAGGCGTATAGGTTGTTCAACCCAATAACAAAGAAGGTGATTATGAGCCGAGATGTTCAAGTTGATGAAGAGAGAGAGTGGAAGTGGAACAACTCGGAGAAGGAGTCTAGAAGCTTGGAAGTAGATACACCACCAGCTGTGAGAGATCATGAGACTTCTGATGAAGAAGATGAACCTCTACAGCCTAGAGCACGAAGCTTGCAAGACATATACAACTCGACTGACGAAGTACATGTTGTATGTTTCTTGGCAGATTCGGAAGACTTGAGCTTTGAAGAGGCCGTGCAGGAGGAAAAGTGGCAAATGGCAATGAATGAAGAGATCAGAGCAATCGAACGCAACAACACGTGGGAGCTAACCGATCTGCCCAAAGGAGCTCGGCCTATTGGCGTAAAATGGGTGTTTAAGAAGAAAACAAACGCTGAAGGAGAAGTTGAGCGATATAAAGCTCGACTCGTAGTGAAGGGGTACAAGCAGAAGGAAGGAATAGACTATGATGAAGTATTCGCTCCAGTGACGAGGATGGAAACAATCAGATTGTTGATTTCCTTAGCAGCTCAACACAGATGGACAATCTTGCAGATGGATGTGAAGTCAGCATTTCTGAATGGAGTCTTGGAGGAGGAAGTATATGTTGAACAGCCACTTGGATACATGCGAAGAGGCGAAGAGAAGAAAGTGTTGAGATTGAAGAAGGCACTTTATGGCCTGAAGCAAGCTCCACGAGCATGGAATGAAAGAATCGACACTTACTTCAAGAAGAATGGGTATGAGCAGTGCCCTTATGAACATGCTCTTTACATAAAGAAGAAAGGAGAAGATGTGATGTTCATTGGAGATGACTTTCTAAGTATACAGATGGAGACCGAGTTGATGCGAGCAAATACCGAAGTCTGATTGGAAGTCTCAGGTATCTTACAAATACCAGACCAGATTTAATGCTGAGTGTTGGAATAGCAAGTCGGTATATGGAAGAACCAAGGTATACTCATTGGAAGGCCCTAAAGAGAATTTTAAGGTATGTGAGAGGAACTGTGTCACTTGGTCTGATGTATACTAGGACGGATGATTACCGACTAGTTGGCTACTCAGATAGTGATTGGTGTGGAGATGTTGATGACCGGAAAAGCACGTCTGGATATGTATTCTTCATGGGGAGCACAGCGTTCACCTGGCTTTCAAAGAAACAGCCCATTGTAACACTGTCAACATGTGAAGCAGAGTACGTTGCAGCATCCTGGAGTGTCTGCCATGCAGTTTGGCTTAGAAACCTTCTAAGCAAACTGGAATTGAAGCAAGAAAAGGGGACTGTGATCCGAGTTGATAACAAGTCGGCCATTGAATTGGCAAAGAACCCGGTCAATCATGAGAGAAGCAAGCACATTGATGTTCGATTTCACTTCATCCGAGAACAAGTGAAAGAAGGAAATGTAGAGTTGGAGCACGTTGAAAGTCGAGCACAAGCTGCAGATATGTTTACAAAGCCGCTGCCATCCTCTCTGTTTGAGAACAACAAGATGATACTTGGAATGAAGGACAAGAAGAGCATTTAAGTTTATGGGGGGATTTTTTTAGATAAACTTAAATGTGGGTAGTTGGTAGTTGGAAGGTGTGTAGTTGGTAGTTGGAAGGTGGGTAATTAGAAGTTGTTGTATTAATGGGTAGTTAGAAGTTGTTGTATTAATTGTGAGTTTGGTAGTAGTTATATTTAATGAATGTAGTTGAAGGATAATGTCCAAAGGCCTATAAAAGGACCATGTAGTGCTTCATTTCAATACACAACAAATCTGAATACAAAGAGTGTTTATCTAGAGAGACTTGTTTGTCAACAGAAATAGCTCTTCTGCATTTGTATCCTTGGAAATGTTGCAAATCATTAATATGAAGGAATGGGAAGAATGGACATGCATGACGGGTGGTTTTCCGAGTCTTCAACGTCTTTATGTGAAGAATTGTCCCAAACTGAAAGGGCACCTGCCAGAGCACCTTTCACAATTAAAAGAACTAGTGATCGGGCGCTGTGAACAACTAGTGGCTTCCAATGTATCCCTTGACTTGCATGTTTATTCTTGTTTGTGCATAGATATCCCCATAAACCATTGCTACGATTTTCTTGCACAATTGATTATTACTCAATGTTGTGACTCTCTCGTGAATTTCCCTCTAGACTTGTTCCCAACACTTGTTCCCAACACTCTACAACCTTTGCTTAAACTTAACTAAATATGGTCATATTCATCGCAAATAACTAATTGCTACAATCTTCGGCAGGCTTACACTTAAGTGTTCCTCTAATTTTATTAAAATTATTATCAAATATCTATCACTAAATTTTAACAAGATCGTGCACACTGGTTTTATTTGGAATTCAACAAATAAAACTTATGGAGTTTATAGGATGAGGGGGATTTTATTTCTTCGAAAATCAGTAGTTGATGATCAAAAATAGCAAGTGCACGATTGTTGTTGTGAGGTAATAATATGGAATCCTCAGGGACCATGTATTTGGATTTGTAGTTATCCCAATTTAATATCAATTGAAATCTAGAAAAAAAAATTGGAATTGAGTATTAGTTGTGAAATAAAGTATTCAAGAAGAAAATAGGAAAGCAAATTAATAGAGATGAAAACTTTTAGCATTAAATTTTGCAGCAGGAGTTTCTATTAATTTAATCTCTTATCCTATTATTTTAATTCTCCTTGAAGCAATGTAATAATGTTCTGAACTGATAGGTTATATATATTTCATATAGGTTATGGTCATGGTCATGGCATAGTTATGGTCATTGAGAGATTGTGGTTCTATATGGTTATATGACATTAGTCTTACACATATAAGACCTTAGACACCACTTTTACACCAAAACCTTAAGGCAATGTTGTTATGGGTCTTTATTCTTATATAGTGTTTAACTTTGTCTTTTCTATCCAATGTGGGACTTTTTGACTCACACTTGGACTATTCCCAACATGAACGCATATATTGTATTTTTCATTTTAATATGGTCTGGAACAGCTATTGGTTAGCCATTAGACAGATATTAGAAATTATCAGGCCAAGCAAATAAAGAAGGACAACTATACAGGAAAACGATGAAGAAGAAATTAAAAAACGATAAAAATATAAAATGTCATGTTTTTTCTATTATTCAGTTTCAAAATTGAAATAATCGTGAACGTGTTACTTTTCATCTATACAATTCCATGTTTGGAGATATACCGATTCACAATCTATGCTTAACAATATAGTTGTTGTTACACTCCGAATCAGTCTTAATAAGCGAATCACCTACGCTAAAAGAAAAAAGAAAATGGGAAATGAAGCCATTTCATATTCATGTATGATGTAAGTGCCTATTCATAAAGCAAGCCACCGAAATAGACTAATTCACTAAAGTTGGTAGAAATTTCGTTGAAATAAAAGAAAGCAAGTAAAGCAAACTTGATACGCTCCAAAGTTTATCAAACCCACCTTGTGCTGTCGGGAATAAACAACAACTAATGCTATCTGGCCATTAGTCCTTTATTGAAGTAAAGCCATCTCCAACAAAATACTCACTCATTCTCTTTTGTTAGTCCATCATTCACCTCCAATTTTCACAATCCTTTCTTCTCTTCGTTTTAGCCACTTCCTTTGCAACCATGCCCGTCCTAGAAACACTTGGTGGCAACGGCGGAGCTTCTAAAGGGCATGGGGTGGCCATGGCCCCCCCTTTTTTTAATTTTTTATTATATTATATGTAATTTATAAATTTTTATTTTATTTTTTCAAAATTTTTAAATTATATGTAATTTATATTCACAATTGATGGTTATTAAATTAGGTGTCTTTTTTTTATAATGCATAACATTTAATAATAATGAATAATAAAATATACAATCAAATATAATAAAGAATAAAAATATTTATTAAGATATATTTTATTTTCTTTTTTTATTGTCTTTTTGAATTTTCTCTTCCTCTCACATGTTTTCTTTTTATTTTTTAAAAGAAAAAATACTTAGACACAAATTCATTATTTTTTCTTTCGTTTGTTTCGTTTGTTCTCTTCCATTATTGAAAAAAAAAAGGTAATTCTCCTGTCTCACTTGATTCTGAAATATTTGTTTAATAGTTAACATATTTTTTAATAGTTAATGTACTATGTGTTGTTTTATAACGGTTTTTAATTGTTGCTTGATTATCATACATTCTTTGTTAGGAACTCTCAATTTTTGATTAGATTGTGAAAACTAAAATAATAGATTCATTTTTGAAAGTCATAAAAGGGAAACTATTTGTGTAGATAAAAATAAGACAAATTCAACTTCTTTACAAATTCTGAAACATAATACTAATGATATATCGTTCAACTAAATGATTCTTTTCTTAATGTTCAACAAATTAAAGGTGAAAATTTTCGTATTAATTCTTTGGAAAGATTTTCATATTTAAGTTGAAAAAAAAAATAGCTGAAAATTTTAGTTTTGATTTAATTATTGATAGTTCAAGAATTTGAAATAACAATACTCTAGATATGTGTGATTTATTTTCTAAGTACAGTTATACTAAATTATGTATTAATTTTTATTTTATTAGTGGAAATAATTAAAAATATAAATTTTGAGTATATTATTTTGGCTCCCCCAAACTTATTAGCCAAGATCCGCCACTGCTTGGTGGTGCTCTTTTTGGTGCTGTTCTTCAGGTGCTATTTGACAAGCTGGATTCTCATCATGTTCTCAACTACTTTCGTGGGAGAAATCTGGACGAGAAGCTGCTTAAGAAGTTGAAGAGGAGGCTGATGGACATCAATGCTGTGATTGATGATGCAGAACAAAAGCAGTTCAGTAACTCATTGGTCAAAGAATGGCTTGATGAGGTCAGAGACACGTTGTATGATGCAGAGGACCTATTGGATGAAATAGACTATGAATTCTCCAAAACTGTGGTGGAAGCTGAATCCCAGACCAGTTCTAGCAAGGTACGCAGTCTTGAGTCCAAGATGATAGAAGTCTTGGATGATCTAGAATCTCTCTCAAACCAAAAGGTTGTTCAAGATTTCAAAATTTCAAGTAGTGTTAGACCTGGGTTGGATAATAAAGTGTCGGAGAAAAAAGTTGAATCAACATCGTTGGTAGCCGAAGAGGTTATTTATGGTAGAGATGAGGACAAAGAAATGATCCTTAGTTTGTTGACATCTGACACCAATGATAATAAGCTATCAATACTTTCTATTGTGGGTATGGGCGGGGTGGGTAAGACCACACTTGCTCAACATTTATACAATGACCCAAAGACCAATGAACCTAAATTTGATGAAAAAGCTTGGGTCTGTGTTTCTGATGTATTTGATGTTTTGACGGTATCAAAAGCAGTTTTTGGGGCTTTCACTAACTCAAGAGATGATAGTCAAGGCCTAGAAATGGTTCATAGAAAATTGAAAGAGAGATTGTCAGGAAGGAAGTTTCTTCTGGTTCTGGATGATGTTTGGAACGAAGACCGAAACCAATGGAAAGCATTACAAACTCCACTTACGTGTGGAGCTAAGGGAAGTAAAGTTCTGGTTACCACACGCAGTAGCAAAGTTGCTTCTATCATGCAGTCAAGCTACATACACCAACTAAAGGAATTACATGAAGATCATAGTTGGCAAGTTTTTGCAAAACATGCATTCCAAGACGAAAACTCTAAGTTGACTTCTGAGTTGGAGGAGATTGGCATGAAGATTGTTGAAAAGTGCAAGGGATTGCCTCTGGCCCTCGAAACGTTGGGAAGTCTCTTACACACAAAGTCATCTGTCTCAGAGTGGGAAAGTGTATTGAGAAGCGAGATATGGGACTTACAGACAGAAGATAGTCAGATTATCCCAGCTTTGTTGTTGAGCTATTACCATCTGCCTTCTCATCTCAAGAGATGTTTTTCTTATTGTGCGTTATTCCCCAAAGACCATAAGTTTGACAAGAAGAGCTTAATTCTCTTGTGGATGGCTGAAAACTTTTTACAATGCTCTGAACATAGTAAGTCTCCAGAAGAAGTAGGTGAACAGTACTTCAATGATCTATTATCAAGGTCATTCTTTCAACAACCAATTGGTTACAGCAAAAAAAGTTTTGTCATGCACGACCTTCTCAATGATTTAGCAAAATATGTTTATGGTGAAATCTGCTACAGGTTGGGTGTTGATAAAGCAGAAAGAGTACCAAAGAAAACTCGTCACTTTTCAACTGTAATCAATCCTCTTCAATATGGTGAGAGTTTATGTGATGCTAAAGGGCTACGGACATTTGTAACCTTTGGAGGGGACTGTGAAATGTCAATACGAGAGTTGATCTCCAACTTTAAGTTATTACGGGTCTTATCATTGTCTTCGTGTCATAACATAAAAGAGGTGCCTGACGGCATAGGAAATCTGATACATCTTCGTTCAGTAGACCTTTCAAATACATACATAGAGACACTTCCTGACTCAATGTGTTTACTATGTAACTTGCTAGTGTTGAAGCTGAACAATTGTTTATATTTAAATGAGTTGCCCTCGACATTGCATGAACTCACCAATTTGCGCTGCCTTGAACTTTTGGGAACTACTTTAAGAAAGGCTCCAGTGCTTTTAGGAAAAGTGAAGAATCTGCAGGTATAGATGAAAGAGTTTAAGTTCAGTATTCGACATCTGGGAGAACTTGATCTTCATGGAGAGCTGTCAATTCAAAATCTTGAATATATCATGAATCCCTATGATACATTGGCAGCAGATTTGAAGAATAAAACACATCTTGTGAGGCTACGTTTAGAATGGAATTTCAAGAGGAGCAACGATGATTCAATAAAAGTAAGAGAAGTAGTTGAGAATCTGCAACCTCCCAAAGATTTGAAGTACTTGTCAATCGATGGCTATAGTGGCACAAAATTTCCAAGTTGGTTGTCTGTTAATTCTCTGTCGAATATGGTGTCCTTAACCTTGAAGTCCTGTAAAAATTGTCTGTGGTTGCCTTCCCTTGGACTTTTAACAGTTCTTAAGTACTTGAAAATTGACGGCCTTGATTTTATAGGGAGGATAGATGCTGATTTTTACGGGAATAGCTCTTCTTCATTTCCTTCCTTGGAAACATTGATCTTTACTGATATGAAGTATTGGGAAGAATGGCAGTGCATGCCGGGTGCTTTTCGATATCTTCAGAATCTATATGTGAAAGATTGTCCCAAGCTGAAAGGGCATTTCCCAGAGCAACTTTCTCATTTAAAAAAGCTATTTATTGAAAACTGCAAACAACTTGTGGCTTCGATTCCCAGTGCAGTATCTCATACTCCTTTAGAATGCTTGCGTATTGATTCTTGTCCGGGGATGAATATTCCCATAAACCATTGCCCTTTCCTTCTAGAATTGCATATCAGTTATGGTTGTGACTCTCTCACGACCTTCTCTCTAGATTTGTTCCCAAAACTCAGGCAACTTGTATTAGATAATTGTTGTAACCTACGGATGATATCGCAGGAGCACCCTCGTAGTCATCTGAAGTTTCTGGTAATTGCAGAATGCTCTGAATTTGAATCATTTTGTAATGAAGGATTATTTGCACCTCAGCTTGAGACATTTCAAATTAGTGGATTGAAGAAATGGAAATCAATGCCTAAACACATGTCTGCCCTCCTTCCATCTCTTCATCGGTTGTGGATTATCGACGGTCAAGGACCGGAGTTGTCTGAGGGGTGTTTGCCATCAAATCTAAAAGAACTGTATCTCTGGAATTGCTCCAAAGTTGTTGGCTCACTAAAGGGGGTTTGGGGAACCAACCCTTCCTTAAAATGCTTGAGTATTCGCAAAGTGGATGTGGAGAGTTTTCCGGGTGAAGGTTTCCTCCCACTCTCTCTTACTGAACTGGTAATATTTGATTGTTCAAATCTTAAGGAATTGGACTACAAGGGTCTTTGTCACCTCTCCTCTCTTCGTACATTGTCTCTTGAGGATTGTCCAGTACTCCAATGCTTGCCAGAGGAAGGTCTTCCCAAATCCATTTCAAATCTCTTTATTTCAGATTGTCCGTTGCTCAAACAACGGTGCAAGAAACAACAAGGTGAAGACTGGGAAAAGATTGCTCACATTCAAAACATAATTGTTGATCAAGAACAGGTAAACATATAAGACGAAACACAAGCCTTACCGGTGCACAAATTCTCATTCGTCAGCTTCCAATTCTCCAAACTGTCTTTGAAGCATTTCAAATACAACCTCATTAGTGCAAATATTTTAATCTCTAGCTTACTACTCAACTTTTCGTCTTTTAAACTCTAGCGTATCAAATTTTCTCCTGTACCTTCATTGTTGGGAATAGTCCAAGTGTGAGTCACAAAGTTCCACATTCGAAAAAAAAGACAAAGTTAAACACTATATAAGAATAAAGACCCATAACAACATTGCCTTAAGGTTTTGGGGTTAAAGTGGTGTCTAAGGTCTTATATGTGTAAGATTAATGTCATATAACCATATAGAACCACAATCTCTCAATGATCATGACTATAACCATGACCATAAACCATATATGTGAAAAGAATATATATATATATATAACCTATCATTAATTAATGTAGTAAATGGAGCCAGCATATAATGTCCCTTGTCCTCTGTTTTTTCAATTTAACCCTCTATGTGTTCGTGTTGTATCCGTATCCGGGCAACATAGCTTGACAATTGACGGCCTTGATCATATTCGGAAGATAGATGATGATTTTTATGGGAATAGCTCTTCTTCATTTGCATCGTTGGAAACGTTGGACATCTCTAATATGAAGGAATGGAAAGAATGGCTATGCATCAAACGTTGGTTCTTTATTAATCTAGTACTTCTCATTCCACAGCTTCCTATGATGTGGGTTGCGCCTCTTCTCAACTATAAAAATTCCACGCATTTTTTCTGTTAATATGGAATGGATGGTTGCTGTTTTCAATGTTTCTTGAATATAATTCCAAAACACTGTATTCGGAAAGAAATTCTACAAGAACTCTTATATACGAATTACTGACAGTATTCTACTTTGGGTTCTTTAAATTTTGTCCACCGACATATGTAATGCTTAACCGTCAAATTTTTGCTATTGAGATATTAGTTATTGGTTTGTACAATAATGTATTTTACAATTACTGAAAATTCCTTGGACTTTACTTTTTTGCAGACACATTCAATTCAACCAATCTAACTGATTTGCGGATATCTGAAGAGAGTGATGGCCAACTTTCAACAAATGCACTTACACAAATGGTTTATCTCATCTATAAACAATCGGTCACTTTAGATATCAATGTACCGAAAATTTTGATAGTAATATTATTGATTAATTTAAAATTTAATTTATAATTAATTGTAATTTTTTATTTATAATAATAATTAATTTAAAGATTAATATTTTTTTAATTTATAAATTAGTTATTATAGTAACCAATTATTTTTTGATTTTAGGATTGCTATTTAAATATTTTCTTATGGTGGTACAACTAATTTTCTAACAGGATTATGGACATTTTTTTATATTGAATTTAAACTATCAATTCCATATATAGGTTAATTAATCGTAAAGTAAATTCATAAAACTCCAATTTTTCTGTTCAAAATCACTAAGAATGAACTTGTAAAGGGCTCTCTTCAGTTATATGATCCCTGATATGATCCCTGCTATGCAACCATCTCCTAAATTCAAAATTTCTTCACGCTTTTTGTGTCATAAATTTTAACCATGTTTTATTTTGTGATAACCGGTTATGTTAACAATATGAAGAATTGGTTCAGTCCACACAGCTTGGTTTTGATCCACGTGAGTTGTGGCAAAAAAAGTTCACAAGACCAAAAAGCACACAAAAGCTTTATGGGTTAGGATCAACATATGAACTTCCTTTTTAAACATGAAAAATATATTATTATTTTCAATTAAACTATTAAATTTTCGGTTGAAGTCGGTCTGATTCGACAATCGACCTTGGATCATCCATCTCGTCAATCGGCCCGACTCGGCAAATATCGGTAGGCTGGTCTCGGTCGTCGGCCTGGTCCGGTTCAGCCATGGCCCGACTCATCATGGTTGGTCAACTATTTCAATTATGGACCCGGGTCGGCCTGTCTCGGTTGTGGGCCTTGGTTGGTCGGTCTCAAACGTCAGCCTAGGACAGCTCGTCTCAGTTATAAACCCGGGACGGTTTGTCTCGGTTGTGACGTTTATATTGTTGTTTATATTGCATGACCTTATAATATAGTTAAGAGTGATTCTAAAATTGATTGAGGAAGTGTTTCTAATGCGATCAACATAAAGATCCATGATTGAAAAATGTTACTTGATTTTCATTTTGTCTAATTTTATGATTGTGAACAAAGATGCTCTAATGTTTCCTAGTTTCACCTAAATTGTGTTATTTTACATTATTTTATCTTCAAAATGTAAACTATGTACTTCTTTCTTTAATGGATGTTATATTCAGAATAATACCATCACTTTAGAATATTTATCTTTTGTCTTTTCCATTGTCTTATATATTTATGTGCATTAAAAAAATTAACTTACGTGCATTAAAGAAAACAACCGATGAAATTAACGAGGGTTTGAAACCCAAAAAAAAAATACTAAAATTAATGACTCATGTAATAGGGGTTTGAAACCCCTATGAATTACCGGGGTTTAATATGCTATATAAACAAGAAATTAAATAAAGCTTTAGAATTAATGAATCAATAAAATTATTGAAAAGATGAACAAACTCAATAATAGACTCTAAGGTTAACTTCCACGATATGCAATAAAGAAATGGGAAACATATCTATTGAGGTCGCTGGATAGGGTTTCCCATTTTCTCCATGGGGCGCGAGCACGGAGCAGAGAAGTAGAGCTGTGATGCAGAGATGGCAGAGAGGCAAAGAAGAGAAAGCATAACAACATAGGTAAGTAAAAACTGAAACTTTATTTCTTCTGTAAAATTCTAATTACAAAGGGGAAACGAAACCTATGTTTAAATAGGTTTTGGGGAAAGGGAAAATAACCCTAATAATTGATCTGAATCAGTTATTAGTAACAAACATTTGCAACAGAAACCCTAAGGGTTCAAAACACCTACAACTGAAAACCCTAAGGGTTCAATATCCTCCCCTCAAGCTAGATGGTGGATGCTCATCATTCCTAGCTTGGAGACGTTGATTTTGAAGTTAGTGCGATGGAGAGCTTTGGTAAAAACGTCTGCGAGTTGATCGTTCGAGCTGATTGGAAGAAGACGAAACAAGTTGTGTTGAAGTCTCTCCCGAACAACATGACAGTCAATGTCTATGTGCTTGGTGCGTTCGTGGAAGGTGGGGTTGTGCGCGATGTGCCTTGCAGACTGATTATCACAGTAAAGAACAGCAGGAAGATCGGTCTAAATTTGTAGGTCGCGCAAGATGTAACTAATGCATTGTATCTCGCACGTAGTGGTGGCGAGAGCTCTACACTCCGCCTCTGAAGAGGATCTGGAAACAGTGTTCTGTTTCTTAGTTTTCCAAGAAACTAGGGAATTTCGAAGGAATATACAAAATCCAGTAACACTCTTTCTGGTTTCTGGACAAGCAGCCCAATCAGAATCACTAAAACCTTTGATTTGGATATCAGTCTCGGCTGGGAAGAAAAGACCACGGCCTGGATCTGCTTTGATGTATCTAAGAATATGTTGGGCAGCTTGGTGATGATGTATAGTTGGTCCCTGCACAAATTGACTGAGTAAATGAACAAAGAAACTAATGTCAGACCTAGAATTAGTGAGATATAGAAGCTTCCCTATTAATCTTTGATAAGAATCTGTGTTGTGAATAGTTTTGTTGATGTCAAAGAGGTCCATATAGAGATTTAGTCAAACGACAAACTTGTCCTTGTTTTGAGACACTCAGTCCTAGTGGGGGTGACATGTAGACCTCCTCATCCAGTTCTCCATGAAGGAAAGCATTATTTACATCAAGTTGATGTAGGTGCCATTTTTTAGGAGCTGCAAGAGCTAGGAGAATCTTAACAGTGGTTAGTTTAGCAACAGGAGAAAAAGTGTCAAAATAGTCAACCCCTTCTAGTTGAGAATACCCCTTAGCCACTAGCCTAGCTTTATATCCTTCTATAGTACCATCTGCATTATATTTGATTTTAAACACCCATTTACTTCCTATAGGTTTCTTTCCTTTAGGGAGATCAGTTAGGTACCAGGTTTTGTTTTGTTCCAAAGCATTTATTTCTTTATATATGGCAGTCATCCATTCAGCATTTTTACTGGCTTCAGCATAAGTTTGAGGTTCTTTATTAGTCGAAATTTCGAGGGTGTAATTGAAGTGATCTTTGGATAGGGATTTATAGGAAACAACAGAACTAATGGGATAGGCAGATTTATAAGTATGATTTATGCATTCAGGAAGAATATAGTTGTTAACAGTAAAGGAACCATTGACTTGATAATTCTTTAGGTAGCTAGGAAGTTTTTTGCTCCTCTTTGATCGCCTTAGGTCTTGATCTTCAGTGCTAATGAGATCTTGTTGAATATTATCAGTACTTTGCTGGTTTTCTTGATCATGTTCAGGCTGGACATCAATCTGATCATGATTTTCAGTGATATCTTCTCTTCTGTCACTCTCAATGCTGGAATTTGTAATGTCATTATCAGTATTGCTATTTTCATCATCACTGTCTATGATGTTGTGATCCTTGATATAGTTGTTGGGAACATCATTATGTAGACTGCTTGGTTCTAAGAATTCAATATTTTGTTCTTGTTCACAATTGTTAGAGAAATTGCAAGGAAAAACATTTTCAAAAAACATGACATTTCTGCTAACAAAAATCTCTCTACTCTTAATATCCAGAAGAACATAGCCTTTCATTCCAGGCTTAAAACCAATAAAAATGCATTTTCTAGCCCTAGGATCAAGCTTATTTCTGTTAACATCACTGGTGGAAGCAAAGCATAGACAACCAAAATCCTTTAAGCTAAGATAAGTGGGAGGTTTTCGATTAAGAATTTCATAGGGGGATTTATTTTTTAGAACAGCAGAAGGCATTTTATTTATTAAGTGTACAACATGATTAACAGCATAATACCAATAGCATTTAGGCAATTTAGACTGAAATAAAAGACTTCTAGCAACATTAAGAATGTGTTGATGTTTTCTTTCCACAACAGAATTCTGTTCTGGAGTTCCAACACAAATTTTTTGATTCTTAATGCCATAACTGTTGTATAAATCAGTGTAATCAAACTCAGGTCATTGTCAAACCTTATGATTTTAATGTTCTTTTCAAACTGATTTTTAACATAAATGACAAAATTTAGCAAAAGTTTTCTGGTTTCACTCTTAGAATGCATATGGAAGATCCAAGTATGCCTAGAACAATCATCAACCACAGTAAGAAAATATCTATGACCATGTATATAAGGGACAAAATAGGACCCCATATATCAGTATGTATCATGTAAAAAGCAATTTAAAGAAGATGTAGTGCTATGTTGGAAAGGAAGTTTATGTTGTTTAGGATAGTGGCAGATATCACAAATATTTTTACAAGAATCATTCACATAAGGAAAAACTTTACATATTTGTTTCATAACACTGTCACATGGATGTCCTAATCTGAGGTGCCAAACTTTTACACTAGTTTTAGAACAATTGAGAGCTATATTCAGAGGCAAATAATCTTCAGAGATGGAGGGGCAGTTATCAAGGTAGTATAAACCCTTTAGCATGCTAGCACGCCCAATCGTCATGTATGAAGTATTGTGCTGGATCTGACAATTCTCATTAGAAAAAATTAGTCTGCAGTTTAGATCTTTGATAAGGGACTGCACAGAAATCAAATTAAAAGAAAAATCTGGAATATAAAGAACATTGTAGATTATGAAATCATTAGTGAAGTATTTTATTCCAACATACTCAGCAATGACTGTAGAATTATTAAGAAGTCTCAAAGTTACAGGTTTGATTTTATAAAATGTTGAAAACTGATTCAGATCATGTGTTACATGATCAGTAGCTCATGCATCTAAGATCCAGAGTTTACCTTGTTGATCTTTGTGAGTGGAGATATTGTTGCTAGACCTTTGAATGTGGCTGACAGCATGATTGGATTCACCCTTGTCTTCCAAAAGCCTCAGCAGTTTCTGTATTTGTTCAGTACTTAAGGAAGTACTTCTGTTAGCTTCTTTGGTGGAAGTCTGATTAGTGGAGTCTTGTGCATCAGCCTTGACTGTTAGGTTGCATGTTTGTTGTGTGTTGCCATTTTTATCACTGTAGTAACTTCTTTTTTTATCTCCTTTCTGTTTATACCATGGGGGATAACCATGCTTTGAATAGCATTCATCAGCTGTATGGTTCATTTTATGGCAATATGTGCATTGTTTCCCTTGATTGGGATTTCTTCCTCTTCCCCTTCCTTGGCCACGATAGTTGTTTCCTCTGCCTTGACCTTTCCAAGAACCCTATTCTTGAGCTTTGTAGTTGGTTTTCTCAACAGTATTCAAAAGAACCTTATTTTCAGCACTTAAAGTTCTAGTACTGTTATATTTCCTTTCTTGTTGTATTATTAAAGAAAACACTTTGTTTATACTAGGCAAGGGATCCATTAACAAAACTTGAGTCTTTACATTGTTATAACAATCATTTAGGCCCTTTAAAAAACAAATAGAATGCTCAACATCTCTCTATATCAAGAAAACTTTAGTAAGATCACACTCACAGGGTTTTCCACACGTGCAAGTTGGTAAAGGACGCAGGAGATCCAGCTCCTCCGATAGCTTCTTCGACTCTGTGAAATATTGGGTTATGGTCCTTTCTCCTTGCTTAATGGAGTGAATCTCTTGGAGAAGATCAGAGATCTGAAAATAGTCTCCTTGAGAGAACCTTTCTTTAAGTTCTTCCCACAATTCTTTAGCAGAATCAATGTATAGAAAACTCTCAACAATATCAAGAGACAGAACCCTCATAATCCATGACAAGATCATAACATTGCATCTTTCCCATGCTTCGTATATGGGATCATTAGGAATGGGAGTCTTGATGCTCCCATCGAAAAACTTCAGCTTATTTTTGGACAGCAGTGCAAGCTGC
Source organism: Vigna unguiculata (assembly GCF_004118075.2). Taxonomy (NCBI): domain Eukaryota; kingdom Viridiplantae; phylum Streptophyta; class Magnoliopsida; order Fabales; family Fabaceae; genus Vigna; species Vigna unguiculata. Next base: position 2,762,208 of record NC_040289.1, on the reverse strand, counting down.
ATATTCCTGCTCCAAGAGGGGTAATTAGAATCATTCAAATTAGTGGAAACTAATGCCAAACCTGGGTTTTCTCCAGGATGTAGGTAATAAGGGCTGGTGGGTATGAGGGCTTGATCAAGATCAGTGTTGTGCATTCCATAGTTGGTGCTCTCAGTCTTGACCACGTCTTTATTGTCCATTTTCAAGAAAGGTGCCAAGAAACCTTGAGCCTGGTGTGTATCAGAGTGCAACGGAGGCAGAGCAGGTTAAAAACCTGCTCTGATACCATATTGAGGTCGCTGGATAGGGTTTCCCATTTTCTCCATGGGGCGCAAGCACGGAGCAGAGAAGCATAGTTGTGATGCGGAGATGGCAGAGAGGCAAAGAAGAGAAAGCATAGCAACGCAGGTAAGTAAAATCTGAAACTTTATTTCTTCTGTCAAATTCTGATTACAAAGGGGAAACGAAACCTATGTTTAAATAGGTTTTGGGGAAAGGGAAAACAACCCTAATAACTGAACTGAATCAGTTATTAGTAACAAACATCTGCACCGGAAACCCTAAGGGTTTAAAACACCTATAACTGAAAACCCTAAGGGTTCAATAATATCAGTGCTTTAAATTCTATCCTCTTGAAATATATATTAACATGACTTTAACTCTAACAGAAATAAATTAGGAACATTAATTTTGTTATAGCTAAGCACTTTATTTATTTGCTGCATAGAATACCATTAACTTCTCTAAATAAATATGAGGTAAAAAATATAAAAGTAAACAGAATAATGAACTGATTTAACCCTGTCAGAATTTTTTTTGAACTGATTTAGCCGTGATTATTTACATAGAGAATCAGTCCATGTAAATAAATAAGAACACCAACACAGGAAAACGATGAAAGCAGAAATTAAAAAATGATAAAAATATAAAATATCATGTTCTTCTATTGTTCAGTTTCTAAATTGAAATAATCGTGGACATATGTTACTTTTCATCAATACAACTCAATGTTTGGAGATATACCGATTCAGAATTTATGTGAATGGGGTCTTACCTGTTATGGCCATTTCAGCAGTAATGGAGTGTTTATCATTATTGTTGTTATTACACTCCAATAATTCTTAATAAGTAAACCATTTACGATAGCTAAAAGAAAAAAGAAAATGGGAAATGAGCCGATTTAATAATCATGTATGATGTAAGTGCCTGGTATATATTTATTCATAAAGCAAGCCACCGAAATAGACTAATTCACTAAGGTTGGTAGAAAATTCGTTAAAGTAAAAGAAAGCAAGTAAAGCAAGTTGATGCGCTCCAAAGTTTATCAAACCCACCTTGTGCTGTCCGGAATAAACAACAACTACTGCTATCTGGCCATCAGTCCTTTGTTGAAGTAAAGCCATCTCCAACAAAATACTCACTCATTCTCTTTTGTTAGTCCTTCATTCACCTAACAAAGTTGGTCTTCCAATTTTCACAATCCTTTCTTCTCTTCGTTTTAGCCACTTCCTTTGCAACCATGCCGGTCCTAGAAACACTTGGTGGTGCTCTTTTTGGTGCTGTTCTTCAGGTGCTATTTGACAAGCTGGATTCTCATCATGTTCTGAACTACTTTCGTGGGAGAAATCTGGACGAGAAGCTGCTGAAGAAGTTGAAGAGGAAGCTGATGGACATCAATGCTGTGATTGATGATGCAGAACAAAAGCAGTTCAGTAACTCATTGGTCAAAGAATGGCTTGATGAGGTCAGAGACACGTTGTATGATGCAGAGGACATATTGGATGAAATAGACTATGAATTCTCCAAAACTGTGTTGGAAGCTGAATCCCAGACCAGTTCTAGCAAGGTACGCAGTCTTGAGTCCAAGATGATAGAAGTCTTGGATGATCTAGAATCTCTCTCAAACCAAAAGGTTGTTCAAGATTTCAAAATTTCTAGTAGTGTTAGACCTGGGTTGGATAATAAAGTGTCGGAGAAAAAAGTTGAATCAACATCGTTGGTGGCCGAAGAGGTTATTTATGGTAGAGATGAGGACAAAGAAATGATCCTTAGTTTGTTGACATCTGACACCAATGATAATAAGCTATCAATACTTTCTATTGTGGGTATGGGCGGGGTGGGTAAGACCACACTTGCTCAACATTTATACAATAACCCAAAGACCAATGAAGCTAAATTTGATGAAAAAGCTTGGGTCTGTGTTTCTGATGTATTTGATGTTTTGACGGTATCAAAAGCAGTTTTTGGGGCGTTCACTAACTCAAGAGATGATAGTCAAGGCCTAGAAATGGTTCATAGAAAATTGAAAGAGAGATTGTCAGGAAGGAAGTTTCTTCTGGTTCTTGATGATGTTTGGAACGAAGACCGAAACCAATGGAAAGCATTACAAACTCCTCTTATGTGTGGAGCTAAGGGAAGTAAAATTCTGGTCACGACACGCAGTAGCAAAGTTGCTTCTATCATGCAGTCAAGCTACATACACCAACTAAAGCAATTACGTAAAGATCACAGTTGGCAAGTTTTGGCAAAACATGCATTCCAAGACGAAAACTCAAAGATTAATTCTGAGTTGGAGGAGATTGGCATGAAGATTGTTGAAAAGTGCAAGGGATTGCCTCTGGCCCTCGAAACGTTGGGATGTCTCTTACACACAAAGTCATCTGTCTCAGAGTGGGAAAGTGTATTGAGAAGCGAGATATGGGACATACCGACAGAAGATAGTCAGATCATCCCCGCTTTGTTGTTGAGCTATTACCATCTTCCTTCTCATCTCAAGAGATGTTTTTCTTATTGTGCGTTATTCCCCAAAGACTATGAGTTTGACAAGAAGAGCCTAATTCTCTTGTGGATGGCTGAAAACTTTCTACAATGCTCTAAACATAGTAAGTCTCCAGAAGAAGTAGGTGAACAGTACTTCAATGATCTATTATCAAGGTCATTCTTTCAACAGATAGTCACTTACAACAAAATCTATTTTGTTATGCACGACCTTCTCAATGATTTAGCAAAATATGTTTTTGGTGAAATCTGCCATAGGTTGGGTGTTGATAGAGTAGAAAAAGTATCTAAGAAAACTCGTCACTTGTCAACTATAATCGATCCTGTTCAATATTATACGAGTTTACGTAATGCCGAAGGGTTACGGACTTTTATATTCATTGATGTGGACCGTGAGATGTCAATACAACGTGAGATGTCAATACAAGAGTTGATCTCAAACTTGAAGTTCTTACGGCTCTTATCATTGTCTTCGTGTTACAACATAGAAGAGGTGCCTGACAGTATAGGAAATCTTATACATCTCCGTTTACTAGACCTTTCAAATACACCCATAAAGAGACTTCCTAAGCCAGTGAGTTCACTCTGTAACTTGCTAGTGTTGAGGTTGAACCATTGTTACGATTTGAAGGAGTTGCCCTCGACTTTGCATGAACTCACCAATTTGCGCTGCCTTGAACTTTTGGGAACTACTTTAAGAAAGGCTCCAGTGCTTTTAGGAAAACTGAAGAATCTACAGGTATGGATGAAAGAGTTTGAGTTCAGTATTCGACATCTGGGAGAACTTGATCTTCACGGACAGCTGTCAATTCAAAATCTTGAAAATATTGTGAATCCCTGTGATATATTGGCAGCAGAAAACTCAAAGCTGTAAACTCAAAACAAAATATAAGCAGAAAATGAGTTGTTCGCTTAAGAAAACTCAAAAAAATATATTTCTCCGTTTAAACCTGTAAAAAAAGGGATGAAGAAGTTACATCTGACAAAATATAAGCCGAAAATGAGTTGTTGGCTGAAAACTCAAAACAAATTATATTTCTCCGTATAAACCTGTAAAAAAAGTGATGAAGAAGTTAGATCTGACAATATATAAGCAGAAAATGAGTTGTTGGCTAAAGAAAACTTCAAACAAAAAATATTTCTCCGTTTAAACCTGTAAAAAAAGTGATGAAGAAGTTAGATCTGACAAAATATACGCAGAAAATTAGTTGTTGGCTAAAGAACACTTAAAAAAAAATTCTCCGTTTAAACCTGTAAAAAAAGTGATGAAGAAGTTAGATCTGACAATATATAAGCAGAAAATGAGTTGTTGGCTAAAGAAAACTTAAAAGATGAAGAGCTGAAAAGAGGAAGATGAAGAGTTGTTGAATGTGGTGAGAAAACCAGAGAAAAGAGGAAGGTTGAGAAGAAGATGAAGAGTGTGGACTGCGAAAGAGAGGAGAAGAAAAGAGAGACAGAGAGAGAAAGAGAGAGAGAAACGTTTTGAAGGTGATAATAAATGCTTTTTGAATTTTTTTAAAAACGCTGAAAAACGTAGTTGATTGACACGTTAGCTGTTTTTCCTTTTGTAGAATGAAAATTTTGAAATGAAGTGGATCAGATATATTAATTTATAGAGAAACTTGCCATTTGTTAGTTTAGAATTGTATATAGTATTAGATTTACATGATTATGGGCAATTGTTTTTATATTCTATTTACTAAATTAACAATTCCAAGGTTTACATCTTCCAAAGAAATTCATAAAAATTCAATTTTTTTTTTCTTCAGAATCACTAGCAATGAACTTCAAATGGGCTCTCTGCAATTATATGTTCCCTGGTAATTACTAAGCAATTGTCTCCTAAATTCAAAATTTCTTCAAATGCTTAGACATGTGTGTTTCTTCCCCTGTTTTGCCTATATGTTATTTTGTGAAAACGGATTTTTACAAGTTAACATTCTGAGCACTGCCTTCTAAAATGTAATAGACTATTAATCAATTAGAATAATTAACAATGGACGTCAGAAACAATTCTTAAACTTAATACATTTTACGTGTAAAAAACCTGATAACCAATCATTCCCCGTTAAATTGAAGATTGTACATTTTTCTGTGCTACGTAGAAATAAAATGGAAAGAGCTTAAACGAACCGTTAGGCCCTGTTCGTTTCTAGGGAAATCACTGTTAAAATGAATTAGGGAGCGCGGATCGTAAAAATTTTCGTGTTCCGTTCAACGAATTGAAGTTGATTTGAGAGCGACGATTTAAGGGATCTGTGAATATTTTCATCCACGCTTTGAAGAGAAGATTAGCGAATAAAGATGGTGCTTTACCCATTTTACCCTTCATTTATCAGTTGCTTTTGCATGCGCACATGACAATATTCTCTGCAGAAATGATTCCTGAACCAAGCTGAAAAGATTCCTGAAGCTGCTGTTCCTAAAATATTCTTCTCCCACCATGGATTTAAACTGGTGCACACAGCGAAGTCATGGATGTTTGGTTTGGCTGTTTGGTTTTGTGAAGAACAGGTTCTGTGAAGCTCGGACAGGTGAGTTATTTGGGGTGTGGTGGTCGCGGGAGGGTGGTCAGCGGGGTGGTGGAGTGAGTGGTGTTGGAGGTGGAGTGAGTGGTGTTGCAGTGAGTGGTGATAATGGAAGACAGTGGTGAGGGAGGCACCGGTGCCCTCAGGTTGGAGTTTCTGAATGCACCGGTGTGGGCACCGGTGTTGGCAGTGTTTGGGCGGCCTGGGTGGTGAGTGGATGGCACAGGTGAGGGTGGTGATTGAGGTTTTCTGTGGCGGTGCGGTTTGGTGGTGAGGTGTTCTGTGGGGGTGGCACCGGTGGCACCGGTGTGGTGCTTTGTGCATGGGGTGATGGCACCGGTTACGTAACCGGTGCCTTGTTTGTTAAAGGGCGACACCGGTTACGACACCGGTGTCGAGGGCATATAATTTTTTTTTCATGTTTTGTGTTTTGTGCAGGTGGACGTGGTGGTGTTTGAAGTCGCCGGAGGCCGCGCGTGGCGGAGGAGCTGTCAGTGTGGAGGTGAAGGTGGGCGGCCGGACTTCCGTCGAGTTTGTTTGAAGGTGGAGGCACGGGAGTTGCGAGTTGCAGTGTGATAGAGGTGTTCGCCGGAGCTGAGGAGGCACCTTGGGGAGTTCGCGTTCGCCAATCAGTTTGTTGGTGATACAGTGTTGGTGGCCTGGACTTCAGACACTGTTGGCCGGAGGTGAGGTGATCATTGTTGGCCGGAAAAATGACATATGATAGGGATCTATAGAGATGTGAAAATATAATAATTTTTTAGCGAAAAAATTACATATTATAGGGATGTGAAAATATAAGTTATTTTTTATTGGTGATGGTTGATTTATATATAATGTTTGATTTGTATAATGTTTCACAGGCTTGGTATTGGCTTGTTATTCAGTTACTTGCTCTGAATTGCGGTGTGGTCCTCTTCATTTACCACTTGTTGAGGTAATTTTTTTACAATAATGTCAAATATTATCAGCATAGTATTGATAGTATTGATGTTTTAGTTAGTAACATTGATAAGGAAGTAGTATTGATGTTTTACGAAAAATAGTTTAGCTCATTTTTTTTAGTTACGATGGTAGTAATTTAAATTTATTTTTATAATTGGGTAATTTAGATGGATGAAGAATTAGATATGAGTTACTTGGACAGTGAAGATATTGTGGATGATGTAATGGGTGTGGACTTTAATGTAGTTACACATTTACGTTGTCAATTACAACTGCGTTCCGCCTTAGCTGCATTAACAATGCTATGCATTGTTGCACATGCATTGTATATACTAAATATGGCCATAGAAACAAGTAGTATTCATGAGTGCTTGTTAAACAAAGATCGTCGTAGAGAGCAGCTAATGTCATACTTGGTGCATACTAATCGCTGTCGTGACATTATCCGCATGGGACCCGAGGCATTTATTAACTTATGTAATCGTCTAAGATCAACCGGGTTAGTGAACGATGCCTTTAGGTCAACTGTGGAGGAACAAGTTGCCAAATTTCTCCACATTATCGGACATAATGTGAAGAATCGAAGTGTGGGATTCTTTTTCCATCGTTCTGGCTCGACAGTAAGCAGGCATTTTCACAATGTGTTGGATGCAATACTATCTTTGGAGTCTGAATTGTTAATTCAACCAAGTGGCGCTGAGGTTCATCCCCATGTTCAAGGCAGTAGTCGATTTTATCCTTACTTTAAGGTAAATCTCTTCAAAGACGCATTCAATTCCAGCAATGAATCCATATTTAAACAATGTCTTAATATTTTGAATTTGTCAAATATTAGGATTGTTTAGGCGCAATTGACGGAACTCATGTTCGAGTCCGAGTCCCAAGAGCTGATGCTCCAAGGTTTCGAGGAAGAAAAGACTGGCCAACACAAAATGTCTTCGCGGCGTGTGACTTTGATATGAAGTTCACGTATGTATTGGCTGGCTGGGAAGGAACAGCATCCGATTCAAGGATATTGAAAGATGCTCTCTCTAGAAATGATTCTTTAGTCATACCTGAAGGTTAGTCAATAATTTGTTTATTTTGACATGCAACATATTCAAGTCATAACCCATGTGTGCAAAATAATGTAGGAAAATATTACCTTGGGGATGCTCGGTTTATGGTTAAAAGATCAATTTTGACCCCCTACAGAGGTGTCAGATATCATCTTAAAGAGTACAGTCGGAGAGGACCACAAAATCCCCGAGAATTGTTCAATCATCGTCACTCGTCACTCAGAAATGTTATAGAAAGAACCTTTGGGTTGTTAAAGAAACGTTTCCCAATTATAGCTAGTGGAACCGAACCACATTACTCTCTTGAAACAATGACACATATTGTGTTGGCATGTTGCATCCTACACAACTTTCTGCGATCTGTCGATCATGATGCAAGCTTGCTTGATGAGGTAGATAGAGAGTTGGCTGAAGAACATCAAGATGGTGGCACCACGCATCAAAGTGAGGATGATTATCGACTTGGATGTAATTTAAGGGATGAAATAGCTCATCGAATGTGGAATGATTATGACAACAATTAAGTTGATGTAGTAATGTATGGTACTACAATGCAAATATGAATGACTAATGTCTGTTATATAGTAATGGTTAGGTAATCTGTGAACTTAATTTTATGGATTAAATGTTATGTTTTAGTTTCCTTTGCTTGCAATAGGTACTAAATGAACAGGGGTAAAGGACTTGCTGTCTCTGTGGGTCGACGTGAATTCACTAAATGGACAGAGGACATGGACAACCGACTCCTGAATGCCATGTTAGATGAAGCTCGACTCGGTAACAGGGTGGATGGTAGTTGGACAACCCAAGCATACAATAACATGCTAAGCAATCTACATGAAGCAGGGTTTGTGAACCTTAACAAAAACAACGTTAAGAATAGACAAAAAGTGTTGAAGGAAAAGTGGCGTGAGGTGCATGACTTATTTTGTTCACTAAGTGGATTTGCGTGGAACAACATATCAAAGGTCTTTGAGGCTGAAGATGAAGTGTGGGCAGAGTTGTTGCAGGTAATGTGAAACACTAAAAATATAATGTATGAATATCATGTTAACCGTGTAATGTATGAATATGTTTACATTTTCAGTCAAAGCCGCACGCAGCGAAGTGGCAAAGTACCCCTATAAGGCATTACGACCTGATGGAGGAATTATGGTCATCAGATCGTGCAACTGGTGAGGGGGTGAGAACTGCTTCACAAGCTAGTCGGATTCGCCAACAAAGGCGTTTACAAGTTGATTTGAATGATGAAATGGAGTACACACCTGAGCCTCCAGGCTATGAACCACGTGAGAATGCTTACCCATCCTCACCACCATCCATGGATGAGTATAGCCCAGGCCCTACCCAAAGTGTTCCTTCTGTACCATCTGGTGGAACCTCATCATCTCGGGGATCTAAAAGAAAAGCACCCATGATTGACATTGTTGATTCTCAATTCGACAAGCTCACAACCAAGCTGGATGGATTCATGGAGGTTATGGGTGCCGGAAACTCACACTTTGAGAAGATGTCAAACATTGCCGAGAGACAAGTCATTGCCATTGAGAAACGTAACGACATTCTGAACGAGCAAGTTGGGATGATGAAGCGGAGCTCGACATTCCAATATACAGAAAGTGATATTTGGGAAATGCTTGCAGGGATGAATATCCAAGAGGAAAACCTTATGGAACAGTGCTATGATTACCTCTGCTCAAATCCGACTCATACGAAGCGACTAATGGGAATGCCACAACATCTAAGATTGAATAAGTTATATAGTATGATGGTTGGTCGTAGTGGATAGGGTTTGTACACAATGTGCTTTACGTGTGTATGTTTTATATGACTTGTTACTTTGTTGATTTGCGTGGTTTTAATTATCATGTTTTTGTAATGTTAAGATGTTATGTTCCCTGTATTATAAAGTGTTGTATGAACTGAACCTCTCACTTCCATAAGGCTTAGGCTGACGCACATATTTATGTTGACCATTAGGAATTTTGGGAATGCCATTTCTGTGCCTAATGATTTTCATTTTTTTGGTAGAAGTCTGTTTTCTCATGGCTTCATCATCATCAAAGTATAGACCTAAAGTTCGTAAGGATAAATCAACAGCGATGGAAGATGAAGCACCCCTACAAAAACGGCCAACCGTGGAAGACGTACTAGATCAAAAACGATACTTCAGCACTGTCAAACAAATGGAAAATTATGGGAATCACTTTTACCATAGACGAATAATAGAGCCAAAGATTATGAACTTAGAGTCATTTATGGATTCTGGGCTTTACTTCCATCAACATCTTTTGTTCCAAGGCCTTTCAAATTACGTCACATTATCGTATTCGTACTTTCCGGAACTAATTAAGGTGTTCTATGCAAATCTACAGATCTCCGGTAATGGTTATTTGATGAGTGAGGTCAGCAAGAAGAAAATTAAACTGAAACCATCTGACTGGTTTCAAATATGTGGTCTGAAATATCAAGGTCGAAAGTTATCATTACCAGAGGTGCCACCTGACCTGAACTATAACCGGGACATGGCTTTAGCCTCCATGGTAAGACCAGGTGCCCGTTTTAAAGCAGTGAAGACGGTTGGTGTCCTACAGATAAATGATAGACTATTACAGTATGTTATAGTGTACTTTTTGACACCGAGGATGACTAATATCTCACATGTTTTACAAGACGACATTTTCATGATATGGGCTTTAAAGAATGACATCTTAATTAATTGGCCACATGTCATCATGCAAAACATGCTTAAGTGCAAGAGTACTGAGACAGGTCTTCCATATGGAATTTTGATAACTGCAATCATGCAATATGCTGGAGTGGATCTTTCGGTTGATACAACGACGACTGTATCTTTAAGACACCGCTTTTCAGTGCAGAATTTGAGGAAGATGAATATTGTTCATGTAAACGGTGAATGGCAACAACTTCGTGGTCGTTCTGATGATGCACCACAACGAAGAGAAGAAAGTCCCATGGATGAAGACAGTGATGACGGAGATAACGACCGTGAAGAAAATATGGTGGAACCTCCAACCCCAACAACAGAACAACTATTAACTCAAATATGGGGAGGAGTACAATCCATAGAAGCCAGGTTACAAACATTGACCATTGATGTTGACAGACGTTTCAATGAAGTCAATTCCACTGTCAACCAGATTTATGACCTTCTTAACGAGGATGAAGACTCAGATGAGTGACTTGTATTCTCCTATTCTTTCATGGAATTAAATTAATTCATTTATTTACTATTTAATATTTTATACAATAATTGTTATTCTTCACTGCTAACTCCAATTCATTATTGTGTGCTTAAGTAGATGGAACAGAGAATAATGGACCTCCTACAGGAATCAAGTCAGCTTAATAGAAGAATGAATGTTGCAATAGATCGTCAAAGAGTTGCACTTCAAGCAAGAAACGACCTCATAACGGAATATAATCGTCTTACTCGTTGTCAGCCTGAATTTCAATATAGCAAGGAAGACATATTTCAGATGTTATCAGCTATGAACATTGAAGATGTCAACCTATTCACACGGTGCTATGAATACCTTTGTTCCCACCCATTACATACAAGATGTATTATGGGCATGCCCATACGTTTCCGGATGAATAGGTTACTTCGTTATATGAATGAAGGGGTTTGAACATAATGTTTATTCTGTGATGTATTTTCTTGTTATGTATGAACTTCATTACATGTGACACTTTTTCCATGTAACTTTATTTCGATGTCGTTTGCCATGGACTAAATTGAATTTCCGTGATCACAATTTCTACTTTTTTACCGAATTTGGAAATTGATTTCGTAACTTCTATGCTTTACGGTATTTGGTATTGTCAATATCAAATTAATTTATTTAAAAAAATAAATCTAACAAATAATTTCAATTTTGTTGTACTATTTTTTTACATAAATCAAAATTCTTTTTTTCTAAGCTTTAAAAAAATTTATTTATTTATTATGACAAAAGATAACTCATTTCAAAATTTATTCAACAACATCATTTCAAAAATTAATCTTTTTTTACAAAAGGGTATTATGGTAAAGTAATAAATATATCAATTTTAACATATAATTTTATCTATCACATCAATCAAATCTTTCACTAACTTTCATAAAAATTATCTCCAAATCCACTCACTTTACCATCCAAATCCACTAAAAAAAACACAAATATCCATCCTCTTAAATCTACACAAATCCATCTTCACACTCTCCCCCATATCCATCCATAAAAAGGAACACACCCTTAGTGTTGAAATTTGAAAAATAGGTTTCTCTAATCAAATAATTCTTTTTCTTTCGACAATCAATTGAATGATTAGGAACGAAAAAGCATCTAAATAGTATTTCACCCTTTTTTCAACTTTCTATTCTTAAAACTGGCATGCTTTATATTTAAAACATTTCTAAAATTGGATAATGCTGATGCTTTTTGCTTACACTTGAACTAAATATGATCAATATTATCACAATTAACTAATTACTACGATGGGTTTTTCCTGTAATAACATATTTAAGAGTCAGCCACGAGCAGCGGAAATGAAAAATAGACATTGCAATCTCAAATTCCTACTCCCAAATCATGTCTTCTTGAGTGGACAACTTCTTACTCCATTCTTCTCACAAGAATGGAAATCCTCCATAGGATAAGCAAATATCAGCACATACATCAGTAAAGTAATGCATTTAAAGCAAAGCACAGCATCATAAAATTAACTTCCAATATAAAAGATAAACATCTGAATATCCTACAAGAGCGTCAGGAACAAGCTGTTGCAAAAGTTATTATAGGATCTAGCACAACATAGATACAAATTCTAGAATAGAGTCCAATGTTATAGTTATTATATGTAGCATGCATAAAAGTAACATCCAGCTCTCTCCAAGCTCCATTCCATTCTTCAACAGCATATTCATGATTTCTGCATGATGATGACAAGAACCGGGTGAGATTTTATCCACAGAGAAAGTAAAAAAATACAAATAAGGAGAGATTCCTAGTGTACAAATTGACGAAAAAAGATAAATATGGAAAAACTATTTGTACTAATGCAGACCCTCTAACCTGCATTGGAAGGTACAATTTGAACTCAGGAGGGAGTTCTTCTTCAGAGTAGAGGCGATCAGAGAAGTATATCCTTCTCAGGCGACAGTTTGCATGAACCTGAACTCGCAGTGTCTCCACATAATTAGTACCATATGCTCTCTTGGTAAAATCAGCCAGGTTAAATTGTATTTGATTCCACCCGTCATCCATTCTCAGTGGCATGGTGCAAATGTACGGCTTTACTCGAGTGACAGCCTATTATGTATTATGACATGAAAATTAGAAAGCACGAATCATTTGTAAATCATACGGATTGTATTCCAGTAAAGATATTGAGATCATTTTAGCAACAATGTTATAATATTCCATGTCTCTTTTTTCAAGAACTGTAGTATACTACCTAAGAGATGACTGTTAGAATGGGCCTAGAACAGGTTTTTATTAAAAAGTTTTTGAGTTGTTCCTATTTGTATGACACCATCAGTTATTACCTACCAATTCATGACCCAAATGATTAGTCCAATGCCCCAAGGTGGGTCCTCTTCATTAAATTTTTTTCAATTATCGCTCAATACCACAACTCCTAATAATGACGACACAAATTGGACCATTGCTATCTAAAAAGAAACTCATTCTACTTGCAATTCAAATCCTATTTAGAATTTTCACAACTATCGTAGGTTCTCTCCTTGACATTTTTCTTTCCTCTCCTCTGTCTCTTCTACAATTTCTAAAAATGTGAATGAAGCATTTGATCATCATGGATAGTAACCATGATTGTTGTTAAGTTCTCTCTATGGTCTCAAGCGATTTTCACATGCTTAGTTTTGAAAATATAGTCACATTATTCAAAATATGTTTACTTAATAATGTACATTGATGATATAGTAATACAGGAAATGACACTAATAGAATTTAAACTAAAGGAACAATTATGCAGTCAATTTCAAACCAAGGATCCTAGATGTCTCGGCCCAATCAACGGAAGGTATTGTAGTTTCTCAAAGGAAATATGATCTAGATATCCTAAAAGAAACAAGTATGATTGACTATAGACCAAAGCAGTTTGAAAACTTCAACTCGATCTGCCAAATTTTAGTGATTTCCAAATTTTGGTGGGCTGGCAAGCCAGCCCACTTTGCCATCCCTAAAAAACATGATATGGAAGAAATACAAATTCTGCAAGCTGTGGACAAACCCCTTAGACATAAAAACAAGGGCAGACTTACACACTTGAAAATTTGAAGCTCGAAATCGTCGTCTGACATTCTTATCATCCAAAACTTGAATCTCAAATGTGAAATACTTCTTTAGATTCTTGACAATCATAACCAAGAATGGAAGTTTTATACCAAGTGTTGCAGCTGGGTCAGCTGGGCATGTAATGTATGTGGACTGAATATTTGATCCGATTATTTCCAGTACATTGGATTGAATGTCTTCATCCTGAGGTCGTTTAATATGACCATTCACAACTATAAACAAAGTACAAGAAAAATCAGTGACATAATACTTACTTTGAACAACAAAAAGACAGTTCATATCATCAGACAACAAATCACAAATATGTTAAGACAAACAATTAACCACTAGAAACCATTTAATTCATCAAATATAAATCATCAGCAGCAAGAAATGGGTCATATTGATCCTTAAATATGTGAGCCATTGTCACTAAAGTCCTTGAAAACACAAAAAAGTTGTATTTAGCCCCTGAAAGTCTGAAAGAAAAGTCCAACATTACATCCTGCTCAAGGTTATTGAATCAACATTTAAATCACCAATCCAAGCTATTTTGAATCGTGAATGATAATATTGTATTGAATAATAAGATTCAAGTATAATGAAAAATTACTTTAAATATATCATATAAATGATAAAAAGTGTTCAATAAAAACAATTTAAAGTAGAAATAGATAAAATAACTTAAGCAGAAGTCATACAAAACAAAACTATTACCTTATAACTAAGTTTGTGAAATTTTATTTCAGAAGAAAGAAGAATGAAAACAAAATCATTAAATAGTTAGATAGAGTACATGCATTGAATGATTGAATAACAAATAAAGGTGGAATGATCAAATAGGATAAGTTTACCCATGTTCTTTCAAATTCATTTTCATTTAAAAAGTTAAACTAACATGCTCACTTAATTTTCTAATTAGAATTGGTAAAAATGTAAATTTGTGTTCTTTCAAATTCATTTTCATTTAAGAATTTAAAATAACACGACCATTTAATTTTTCCTCATCAGAATTGGTAAAAATGTAAGAACATGTAAATCGTATTAGTCATTTGTCATTTGAAGATACGTAGATTAATTTTATGTAGCATAAGATACAAAGTCATTCAAGTTTCATCAATAGAAAGTGAAAATGTACCAAAACAAACCAAGATTTGAATCATCAGTTGTAAGATTCTAATAACTATGTTCCTGCTATTAAACTTTGTTGGACGATTTTCTCATTAAAATTAAGGGCTTCGGGACCATTTCGACATTAAGCTATAACATTCAGGAATCAATTAATTTTTCACACTTTCAGGGACTAAATCAGATTTTCTCGTTTTTTAAAGAGTAAATGATTGCGCCTCATACTTTGAAAGACCAAATTGGTCATTTACCCACAAGAAATAAAAGAAAGATGAAAATATTAGAAATATTTTCTTCCGAAATCACCCATCACTACACTTTATATTGGGAAAAAAAGCAGAAGGCAATCAAGAGAATAAAATGCTTAATGTAATATAACAGATTGCATGATAGGCATTCAAGGAATTTTTGAGGGAGAGTTGACGTGTGGGATTGTAAGAAAGTGGAAAAGGACGAGAGGGAAAAACATAAGTAGAGGCCTTCCCATCTGAGGATGGGAGCTTAATATACAGTCTGATACTGCTATGGTGCAGGATTACAGCATCACAACACAACTGAGGGTCTCAGCGAAGGACCTTCCTGATTTCGAAAATTCCTACGAGAATCATAATAGTTTTGTATGTTTTACTTTGAAGATTAGCTGATGGCTATAGAGGAAAGTATTCCTAGGAAAACCACCTATCACTAAATTTTGCATTAGGATTAGGAAAGACCAGAGAGGCAATCAAGGAGAATCAAATACTTAATTTAAAAGACTGTATGTATGATGAGCTATCAAGGGGAATATTGAATGATTTCTAACTCGGGACTTTTTCTTCACTTTATGTCCATATTTGTTCAAGTACAATGAGTTTTTTCTGTAAATGATGATGGGTGCTGGAAAGTACTTTTTTTCTGTTTTTTAAGTTATATATATTTATATATTAATTATTATTATTATGTATAACATTAATTATTTTCAATCTGCTCTGTTCTTTTCCATTTTCTGTCAGTAAGAACTTTGGCCACTTCTTTTGAATTAAATAGCACCCATACCCTGGATTCAGAACTTGGGGTTCTGACAATAACTTTCAGAGAGGCAACCAAGGGATTTAGGAGGGAAAGTCAACCTCTGTGACAAAAAGAAAGGAGAAAACAAGAAAGCGGGAAAGAATAAGTAGAGGACAGTAAGGAAGAGTGCAGGGTCTGTGAATACATTGTGTTATACCTTTTGTTTGGTACTAATATTTTTTTCAGGAAATAATATATTGGACTAACCTCATTTAAATGTGTTCCATTACAGTTTCTAACAGATTATGCAACTCTCATTTCTCTTACACTTTAAGGCAGACTGCTAAAGCACAAAACATATAAAATAAAATATGTAGGACAAGAACTACAATGAATTTCAGATATTGGGGAATTTTCTCTAACTTTCACTTGTTTTATAAACTTCTTTACACAAAAACAACTGAACCTTACTATTCCCAGTAGAAGATGAATTGCATCCACTAATGAGATTGAGCTCTATTCAGAACTAAGTTTTCACCATACTATTTACAATAAGGTTCTATTATCAGATAAACATGATGTTTCAACTATGATACAGAGTAACTTAATAGAGTAGTATTAACGTATAGGAGAAAGATTCACTGAAAAAAAGTGATCTGAGAATATACAAATTCCTTAACACGACAGGAATAATGGAAATACCAAGACTAATCTTACACATTAACCTTTCATGGCATCAATACGCAAAAAGATCAATGAGCAAGGATACCTGTATCCTACCATGAGATGTCCGGTGAAGTGTCAGTGTTACAAGGGTACATGAGATAGAAAGAAAGGTGAGGATCTTTTATTGAATGAAGAACAAAATTTGGGACAATTGAATGAAGAACAAAATTTGGGACAATTGAATGAAGAAACATTTTAAGTTCAGTAGAACTCATAAAATGATAATGATACAAAAGAGTCAATCCCATATAAAATAGAGACTCTGGACTCTCCTAACTGTCTTGGGATTCTTAGACAGTTAATTCTTCCCCCATCCCACCTGGTGCATATGATAACCCCCTAATTGGAGATAACAAACCTCCTAACCTGCCCCGTGTAACCTATCTTAACAATAAGCACACTCCTTTTCTTCTTGAAATTGACATGTTTAACTATAGGTCTGCTATCAGTCAGCCTAATAGTAGGAACCTTACTATTTAACAACACAATAAATAAATTTTGAAAATGAGAATAAAGTTACATAGTTTCAGACCAAGGCACAGCAGAGTATTGTTGCATTTAAATCAAGCTCAAATATTAGATTGTGGGGTGCTTTAAAAGATAAAGTACAGTAATTGGCTGGAAAATGAACAAGTAAGGCTAAATATCTTCATAACAATTAGCTATACACTGTGCATGTGTATTTTATGACAATCCCACCATCGATTCTTCAATCAATGGTCATAATTTTTCACATTGAAGCATTCAAATCCCAAAACATTACGACTACAAACCCGAAAGCACGTACCTTCTTTGTCCCATATCTGCAGTGGTTTACTCCTAAATAATATTAAAAAAACAACGAAAAATATCAGTAACTTCATCACAGACAATAGACAAAAACAGAATTGTGAAACGAAGATGCCAAAACGAAACATACCCAAGACTGTATAATATGGAAAGAAATCCAGATTGGAATGTATTCTTGAACATCTTCCACACTGCTAAAAGCCTCAACACAGCAATATCAAACCTAGATTAAAAAAAAAAAAAAAAAACAAGACAAAAGACACAAAATTAGAATAAGATTCCACACACAACAACCTAAACGGAATGAACTTGGATTCGGGAAAGTAAAGAGGGAACGAAAACGAGTAATCGAAGGTTACAAGGCACGTGAGAGGGATGAACGAATCCAAAGTAGCGATGTAAAACCCTAAACGCGAATTGTTGTATAGACACAAGAAATAACGGAAACAAGTGAGAATAAGGACTTACAGATTGGAGCACCGATAAAGGTTTTGCTTCTTTCTGCGATCACAGAACCACAAACATAAAAAGCTCGCAGAACTTTAAACAACTTTGATATATAAATGGTTAAATGTGATTTTATTTCTAAAATGCAGGATGAAATCAACTTTGGCCATTAAATTTAAAAGAAAATTTATATTGATTTTTTAAAAAACAAATTTGAGAGAATAAATTAAACACAAAATATTATTTTTAATTCAAATACCAAAACTATCTTTTTTTAATATATCTTAAAAGCTGAAATATAATTAAATCAACTACAAAAAAAAATATTTTAAGAATAGTTATCAACAATGTTATTAGCTTTTATCTTATTTCTTAGTGTATAAATTAAGCGTTATCTATATTTTCCCCCAAAACAATTCACGGCAAAAGAGAACAATAATACGATAAATATAATTGTCATAATCTTGAAGAAAGAAACCCAAACACTATTTTTCACATTTTTTTTTATAAATATAAAAAATAATTAAAAAAATGATATGACTATTAATAGAATAAATAAAAATGACCAAACATAAAAAATAATAAAATAATTTATATACATTAATAATATATACTAGATAATTCACCATTTTAATGTAAATATATATTTTTTTAATATTACTCTTTCACAAATAATATATATTTAAAATTAAAATAATTATCTTTTTTAAGACACTGTTTTTTAATTTCTTAATAATTTATTTTTAAAATTGAATTAGTTATATATTTCAAAAAAAATACAATTAATAAAAAGTTACATATAATAGAATTCTAAAAATTATTTAATTTTTAATGATTTAGATAAAAGTTAAAAAAATTTCATAATAAAAAAAACACATGAGCATGTAAGTATGTGTTTCCATTTATATATATACATTTATACATATATATATATATATATATATATATATATATATATATATATATATATATATATATATATATATATAATATAATATAATATAATATAATATGTAGAGGATTTTTTTTACACCTTTCATTATTTCAATTTTATCATTTATAATATTATTAATTAGTATTTTAATAGTATTTGTTATATTGATGTTTTTTAAAATTGTCATAAAAATTTTATTTTCTTTCTTTTTACTTTATTATTTGTATTTTTACTTTAATATTCATTTTTTTACTAATACTTTTAATTCTTTTTTCTTAAAATTCAAAAGAAAATTAGTTATGTAATCCATCGATAACTAATTCTTTAAATATATTGTTGTAGTTATTTTACCTCTATTAATATAAATTCTCTTATAATTTTATTCTTTAAATTTTATAATTTTTCTTTTAGTAATTTAATTAACTATTTATAATAAAATTATATTTATCCTTATTAATTTCAATTATTTTTTTATTTTACTCTCTAAATTTTATAATTATTTTTTAAAGTTTCAGTAACTATATTTAAGATAGTAATAAAAAATATTTATTTTATATGTTTTTTTAATAATTATAATAAAAATTAATTCTTTTTATTATCATAATAATAAACAAATGAATAGGCACATATGTTTCTACTAATAAAATATACAAAAAATAACAATTTTAAAAATATACTTTTTTAATCATAATAATTATATAATTAAGTCCTTTTTATTTATTTACCACAACTATTTTTATGATAATTTCTTATAGATTATATAAACTAAAATTGTGAAGAACAAATACAAGGGTAAATAGAGCAAAAAAAAAAGTGTACAAACAAAAACAACTACAAACAAAGATAAGTCGATTATTAATCACTTTTAGTAACACACTCGTAAACAAATTATTCTATCTATTATAAATCCAACATAGAGCTTATATAAGAAATAAGGTGTTTAAAAAATCAAATAATATATATAAATGTTCAAACCGATGCTAACTAGAAAGAGATTGAGATATTGACTAAACGATGATTCTACTCTTACGAAAATATATATGATTCAAGTCAATAAAAAATTATTGATAAAAATTTGAGATATTTATTAGTATAAAAGTGTCCTATTAAAATCAATGATATAAATTTTCCAAAGGATAAATATTTTATGCATGTTTATGTTAGAAAATGATTACTCAAATTAATACTAATAATAATCAAAATATAAAATGATACAATAATAATTATTAAAACAATAATGATACTAAGACATATATATATATATATATATATATATATATATATATATATATATATATATATATAACAATGAATATTAATCATAGATCAGCAATTATAATAACAATAATAAATATAAGATAAACAAGGAAAGGAGTAGAAATATTTTGGGTTGAGGCACGTATAGCGCTATCCTTAGAGAGAAAATGCCCCTACTGCACAGGGTTAAATAAATATATCAATACACAATTATGTGTGTTTCTTATCATATGCGTTTCTCTCCCAAGATACAACAACCCGTCAGATCGATCGAGTGCAGCGAAGGATCTCCGAACCTTATGAACAACATCACTGTCTTAAAGATAATATAGAGAAGAAAAGAAGAACATTTCAGAGAAAACTCTAATGTTTGTTGTCTTTGTTATTGTGTCTTTCCCCATGCACCTAGGTGGTATTTATAGGTAGAAAATGTAGACAAAAAAGTAAATAGTAATAAGAATATAGTCGTTAGCCATAAAAACTAGTAACCCATAAATTAAAGGTCTATAAAAACTTCAGTAATAGTAATTTTTTTATTTTAATTATTTATTTTTTTAAATTATATTAAAATATTTCTAACAATCCCCACATAATTTAAAAAAAATAAAACAAAATATATTATCTTTTAAAACAAAATATTGTAGTTCAGTGTAAGGAACCTTCCGGGTCTGACCCTTACACCTAGTGCTTATAAACTCCCACCCGAGAAAATGCAGAGACTTGATTGTCTTGAACTACATCCCCTGTGACCAGGTTTTAGTAAATAACACATACAATATCAGTGTTCATTATAGGTTATAATCAGTGGGTGCACGTTACGGCCTTGTGCATGTATCTTGTTTCATGAGTGTCACTTAGAGACTTACCCATGTCTCACAATGGCGGCCCCACCATCACACTCACTAGGTAAACCCTCAAAGGGTGGTTTGTGACTCACACCCCTACAATAATTGTCATTGGATTTATTAAGAGGTATTTTATAAAATAATGCACATACCTCAACCATTGGGTTTATTAAGAGGTATTTTATAAAATAAGCATAATAATGCACATACCTCAACCTTATTATTGCCACAATTTATAGTACACCTCGTCATAGGAATGAGACATAAAATTTAATCAAATTATTTGGTATACTTTAGTCAACAACAACTTCGTTGTTACCCATTGAACTCCATTCCATGGGATCGTCATTCATGTGGAGATGGGTGTCCATTGTTGCAACTAATTTATGGGCTATAGTCTCATTCCCCTCGAAGACTTAAATTCTTGTTATTGATGCATCAACCCTTTGATAAGAAGATCTGCAATATTTCTTTTTGACCTGACAAAGTCAAGAGAGATAACCATGAGTAATTATACATTTGTCTCTCATTCTAATATGTCAATTTCATTGACATTTTTACTAAAAACTTTAAATATAACAATTTAATTGTCAGGATGCATTAGAAAAAGGAATAATTTATGCTTGCATAGTAGATCATGGCAACAACTTTTTAACATGTTTCCATGATAGGGCATTTTCATCCAAGGTTAAAACATAACCATAACCAATAGGTGATTTTGTGCCACCAAAATCAATATCCAATTTACATTAAAAATATCATTCAATAATCTCAAGAAATTGGACATATTGCCATAATATAAGAAACACAAAATATTACACTAGATGGCAAAACAATGAAGTATATATTCATTCACTTTATAATATATATAACCAAGATTTTTTTTTCCTCATTAAAAGGTATATTAACCTTTACAAGACACCCCCACACTTTGAAATATTTTAAATGTGGTTCTTTTTTCTTTCATAACTCATAACAAGTTTTATCACAATCTTTTGTGTTCAAAATATGGTAAGCAAGATATAAAATTTCACCCTATATGATTTTATAGGCAAAGACTAGCTAGAACTTGAAGCATAACATTTATTATATCAAATAAAAGCATTTTTTTTTCTTTCTTTATTTCGCTGCACCATTATATTAACACCATACACTATATGAAGATGTTACTTAATGAATAATACCATGAGTGTCACACAAAAAACTCATTTATAAAGACATGTATCATCACTTCTCTATTTAATTAATTTTGTACCTCAAAATTTCATAATTTGAATGGTCTTTAATCAATCTTCTCAACTTCTCAACAATTATAATAATAGCATGTCATATATCAATACTTTCAACATATGTGATAATCAAAGAAAACTTGTAAATATTTGATTACAAGATAAAGGTATTTAACTCAAACAAATCATCACAAATATATCAAACTAATTTCATTTTCCCTTGCAAATGCATAGTTTTGTTCAAGTGTTTTCCATAACACAATAGTAGTTTTAGTATGACAAATTATTTTATAATTATTTTCATATAAAACACTTAAAATATATACATTATATAGAACATCTTTATCAATGGTAAGAATAGACAATATTAAAGCATAAATTAATATAACAACCTAAACATTAGCTATAGACATCACAAAAAATTATTCAATGAGCAGGAATATCATTTATCCATAATTTCATTTATTGTTACCAACAGAAATAGAAACAATTATACACATCAATTTTTAGTCTTAGTTGAAACTGATTTAATTATAACCATAAGAAACACATTAATTCATAAAATATGTTTTCAGTCTTCAGCTCTATATTGTTTTTAATTTTAGAAATAAATACAGATGAATAATTAAAAATAGAAATAACAATAAGTTTTCTCTCTAAGAATGTTAGAAAATGATTACTCAAATAATACTAATAATAATCAAAATATAAAATGATACAATAATAATTATTAAAACAATAATAATACTAAGACATATATATAAAACAATGAATATTAATCAGAGATCAACAATTATAATAACAATAATAAATAAAAGATAAACAAGGAAAGGAGTAGAAATATCCTGAGTTGAGACACGCATAGCGCTATCCTTATAGAGAAAACGCCCCTACTGCACAGGGTTAAACAAATATATCAATACACAATCATGTGTGTTTCTTATCATATGTGTTTCTCTCCCAAGATACAGCAACCCGTCAGATCGATCGAGTGTAACGAAGGATCTCCGAACCTTATGAACACCACTGTCTTAAAGATAATATACAGAAGAAAAGAAGAACATTTCAAAGAAAACTCTAATGTTTGTTGTCTTTGTTGTTGTATCTTTCCCCATGCACCTATGTGGTATTTATAGGTAGAAAATGGAGACAAAGAAATAAATAGTAATAAGAATATAGTCGTTAGCCATAAAAACCATTAACCCATAAATTAAGGGTCTATAAAAACTTCAGTAACAGTAATTTTTTTATTTTAATTATTTATTTTTTTTAAATTATATTAAAATATTTCTAACAGTTTATTCATCAAATTATATTCAAATATTGTCTAATAGAGAGAAACATGAAAGAAGATGGTTAATTTATCGTATACATTTGGATAGTTTTTTGTTTTTGTTGCAAATTATTTATGAGCTAGAAAACTTTGAATATTTGTTTGGCATAAATATTTTGTATGACATTTTATTTGTAGTTAACTCGGGTAGTAAGAATTTACAATTAAAATATATATGCATTGATGATGTTATCGAAAAGTACAGATAAAATGGGTTTGAAAATGCATTGATTTTTGTCAAAGAATTTTTTCTTGAAATGGATATAAGTTTTTTGAAAAACTTATTAGTCATAGGAAAAATAATTTGATGAAAATGTTGATAATGAAATTATAGAATTTCTTAAAAATTATTTAAAATTGATTACTTTATGTACATTGTATATAAAACAATTACCATGTTTTAAAATAGATTTGGACAATTTAAAATATATGAAGATATTTTTTATTTTTTATTTAGTATTAAAAATTTAAAAAGTGTATATTTTTGAAAGATAGAAGATGAACAAGACTTTAGACGAAGGGAGTCATATTTGTTATAAAATAAAGGTAATAAGAGAGAGAAAAAGGAGAGGAAGAATAGAGAATGAGAGAGTAGGGAGCAACTTCTGTTTGTATGTGTCTTATTACTAATAGGACGAGTCTTATTTATAGAAACAACATGGTAACCCAGAAAGGATATAAAATCAAATAGTAAATACAAAATATTACATAAATAGTAATGAATAATATGATTATCAATCATATGAGTAATTGTATAAATCAATGGACGATCATTAATTCATAACACTCCCCCTTGAGTGTCCATTGATAAAAGAATGTGCCTCGTTAAAACCTTACTAGGAAAAACCCTTTGGGATAAAAACCTAGTGAAGGAAAAAGAGTACATCATTCTATATAATATTGTTCTTTGCATCTTCTATTTCTCCCCCTCATGTAAACTTACATCATCAAGATGACGGAGTCCAATCCTATGAACCAATTGCTCAAAAGTTCTCCTTGGCAAAGACTTTGTAAATAAATCTGCTAGATTTTCACATGAGCGAATCTTTTGGATCTCTACATCACCATTTCTTTGAAGATCATAAGTGAAAAGAATTTTGGAAGAATATGTTTTGTTATGTCTCCTTTAATATATCCTTCTTTCAATTGAGCAATGCATGCACTATTGTCTTCATATATCGTTGTTGGTTTCATTTTTCCCAAGGATAAACCACAAGTTTGTCGCACATGTTGAATTATAGACCTTAACCAAACGCATTCACGACTTGCCTCATGTAATGCTAAAATTTCTGCATGATTTGACGATGTTGTTGTTATTGTTTGTTTCACAGATCGCCATGAAATCGTTGTGCCACCACATGTGAACAAATATCCTGTTTGTGATCGACCATTATGAGGATCTAATAAATAACCTGTATCTGCATAACCCATTAGATCTAATTTTGAATCATTTGGGTAAAATAAGCCCATATTCATAGTGCCTTTAAGGTAACAGAGTATTTGTTTTACTCCATTCCAATGTCTTCTTGTAGGTGAAGAACTATATCTTGCTAACAAATTTACAACAAATGCTATATCAGGTCGAGTATAATTAGCAAGATACATTAGTGCTCCTATAGCACTAAGATATGGTACTTCAGGACCAAGTAGTTCTTCATCTTTTTCTTAAGGTCTAAAAGGGTCTTTATCAACATCTAATGACCTCACCACCATTGGAGTGCATAATGAATGTGATTTGTCCATATAGAACTTTTTAAGCACTTTCATTATATAAGCTTCTTGATGTACAAGAACACCTTTGTTTAAATACTCAATTTGTAATCCCAAACAAAACTTTGTCCTTCCAAGATCCTTCATCTCAAATTCTTTCTTTAAACAATCAATTGCCTTTGTGAGCTCATTAGGAGTTCTAACTATGTTTATGTCATCTACATAAACAACAATTATGGCAAATTCATTCTCGGATCTTTTCATATAAATACAAGGACAAATATGGTCATTTTTATACCCTTCCTTTAATAAGTACTCACTTAGACGGTTATATCACATACGTCCTGATTGTTTCAATCCATAAAGGGACTTATTCAATTTTATTGAATAATCCTCTTTAGAATTTGCTTTGTTGGGCACATTAAATCCTTCAGGTAGTTTCATATAAATATCATTCTCCAAAGAGCCATACAAATAGGCTGTAACAATATCCATGAGGTGCAAATTCAAACCTTCTTGTGCAACAAGGCTAATTAAATATCTAAATGTTGTTGTATCCAATACTGGAGAATATGTCTCCTCAAAATCAATACCAGGTCCTTGTGAAAAACCTTGAGCAACTAACCATGCTTTGTATCTAACAATTTCACCATTCTCATTTCGTTTTTGTACAAAAACCTATCTATACCCAATAGGTTTTACACCCTCAAGTGTGCGAACTACAGGTCCAAAAACCTTTCGTTTAGCAAGCGAATCTAATTTTGCTTGGATTGCATCTTTCCATTTTGGCCAATCATTTCTTTGCCGACAATCTTCAATTGTCATTGGTTCTTGATCATCATTATCACTTATAACATCCTTTGCTACATTATATGCAAAAACCTCGTCAATATTGACGTTATTTCGATTCCATATTTTATGATTCATGACATAATTTATTGAGATCTCATCATTTTCAACAATTTCAGGTACCTGAGGTTCTTCTGGAACCGAATCATTAATTATGTCAAAAGAATCTTTTGGGACTTTTACCCCCTCGATTAGGCCATCTTGCCTTTTTTCCCTTTTTCTCACACAAGGATTTTTATTTTTGGAACCGAAAGGCCTACCACGCTTTAGGTGTGTTTGAGATTCATTTGCTATATTAGATTGTCCAACAGGAATATCAATTCTGATTGGAGTATTAACAGCGGGTATATGAGACTTAGTTACCCTTTTTGTGTCAGTAAAAGCATCTGGTAATTGGTTGGCCAATTTTTGTAAATGAATTATCCGTTGAACTTCTAGTTCACACTCTTTTGTACGAGGATCAAGATGAGATAATGATAATTCATTCCAACCAATATCCTTTTCCAGTTTCTTTCTTTCTCCCCCTAACGTTGGAAAAATTGATTCATCAAAATGACTATCAGCAAATCGGGCTGTAAATAAATCACCTGTTGATGGTTCAATATACTTTATTATCTATGGAGAATCATATCCAACATATATTCCCAAACATCTTGAGGATCCATCATAGTCTTTTTTGGTGGGGAAATTGGGACATATACAGCACACCAAAAAATTCTTAAATAAGAAATATTTGGTTGCTGACCAAAAACCAACTGTAAAGGAGAGTATTTGTGATAACTTGTTGGTCTGATGCGAATCAATACTGTAGTATGCAGAATTGCATATCCCCAAGTAGTCATTGGAAGATTAGCTTTCATAAGTAAAGGTCTTGCAATCAATTTTAGACGTTTTATCAATGATTCTGCAAGTCCATTTTGAGTATGAACATGTGCTACTGGATGTTCAACTTCAATTCCAATTGACATACAATACTCATTAAAAGCATGAGATGTAAATTCACCAGCATTATCAAGACGAATTTTCTTAATTGGATAATCTGGGAAGTGAGCTCTTAACTTGATCAATTGTGCTAATAACTTAGCAAATGCTTGATTTCGAGTTGATAGTAAACAAATATGTGACCATCTAGTGGACGCATCAATTAATACCATGAAATATCTAAATGATCCACATGGTGGGTGTATTGGACCACAAATATCACCTTGTATTCGTTCTAAAAATGAGATTGACTCATTTCTAATTTTTTCTGGTGATGGTCTTATTATCAACTTTCCCTGCGAACATGCAGTACATGAGAAATCATTGGACTGAAGAAGTTTTTGACTTTTAAGTGGATGTCCACATGAGTTTTCAGCTATTTTTCGCATCATGATATATCCAGGATGACCCAACCGATCATGCCAAACAAGAAATGCATTATTATTTGTAAGCTTCTGGCTTACAATAACATGCGTATCAATCGCATTAATATATGTGTAGTACAAGCCATAAGAGAAGGCTGATAATTTCTCCAATACACATTTTTTATTTGACTCAATTTGAGTGATATAAAGATATTCAATATCTCCTTCATTATTTGTCTCAATATGATATCCATTTAGACGAATATCCTTGAAACTTAATAAGTTTCTATTGGACTTAGGAGAATAAAATGCATTTTTAATATGCAATCTTGTACCTCTTGGTAGAAGTACTGTAGCTCTTCCAGAGCCTTCAATTATATTTGTAGTACCAAAAATAGTACTAACATTGACTTCGCGCATTACCAAACAAGAGAAAAATTTATTACTCTTGAGAATTGTATGAGTTGTTGCACTATCAGCAAGGCACAGATCCTTATCATTGGTGTTAATGCCAATATTCATTCTTCATATAAACATACATATCAATATTAGAGATTACTTTATAAGAGGAGAAGAAAAAAAAATAAAAAAAAAAATAGAGGATTTTATTCATAAAAAAATAAAAAC
Source organism: Vigna unguiculata (assembly GCF_004118075.2). Classification (NCBI taxonomy): domain Eukaryota; kingdom Viridiplantae; phylum Streptophyta; class Magnoliopsida; order Fabales; family Fabaceae; genus Vigna; species Vigna unguiculata. Next base: position 2,734,408 of record NC_040289.1, on the reverse strand, counting down.
TTATACATATAAAAGCAACATGAATCAAATATAAAACATTGTCTTAAAATTTAATAACGATATAAAATAAAATAAAACTATTTTCTAACACTACCATCACCAATAAAGTGATCAATGCTTCCATCGGGTTTAGAAAAGAAATCACCAATATCAAGATGAGTAGTATCCATATGACCATAATCAGAATCACCATCTTCATAAGCAAAGTGTGTTTCTACATTCTTGTTTTTAAGTGATTCTTGGTAGAGTTCAACAAGATGCTTTGGTGTATAACAGGCACGGGTCCAATGACCTTTACTGCCACAACGGTAACATATATTTTCAGCCTTTTTCCCATTATTTTCACCCTTTTCTTTTTCCTTTTTCGCATTCTTGTTCCACTTCTGTTGATGAAGTTTCTCTTTAAAATTTCCTTTATAACCATGTCCACGACCATGATTAATAGCACGACCACGACCACGACCATGGCTACGACTACGGCCAAAATTACGACCACGATTATTATTATGGTCTTGACCTCGTCCATGATTATATGGATAAGATGTTGCTGCATTCACTTCTGGGAATGGAGCAGAACCAGTTGGTCGGGCCTCATGATTTTTCATCAAGAGCTCATTATTTTGTTCAGCCACAAGAAGGCATGAAATCAATTCAGAATATTTGTGAAAACCTTTTTCACGATATTGTTGTTGCAAAAGCAAATTAGTTGCATGAAAAGTTGAGAATGTTTTTTCCAAAATATCCTCATCAGTAATTCTTTCTCCACATAGAGTCAATTGAGAAGTAATTCTAAACATTGCATAATTATATTCACTTAGAGTTTTAAAATCTTGCAACCGTAGATGCATCCAATCATAACGAGCTTTTGGCAAAATCACAGTTTTTTGGTGGTCATATCTTTCTTTTAAATTTTTCCATAATACAGAAGAGTCTTTTACAGTAAGGTATTCAATTTTCAACCCTTCATGAAGATGGCGACGAAGGAAAATCATAGCTTTAGCTTTATCTTGTTCAGATGCTTTATTTCCTTCTTTAATAGCATCACCCAGACCCATTGCATCTAGATGAATCTCAGCATCTAAAATCCATGATAAATAATTCTCCCCCGAAATATCAAGGGCCGCAAATTCAAGCTTTGCAAGATTTGACATGTTTTAGAACTAGCACATAAAATATTAATATAATCAAATTTCAAGTATGAAATTATTAAAATCAAATAATAATAATAATAATATGACAGAGAAAAAATAAATCAAACAATTATCATTACACAAAAGAAAATATAAGATAAAGTTTGTGAATGAGAAAAAGATTAGAAAGAATCTCGATTGAGGAATGTAGAGCGTTGTTCTTAGGGAGAAAAAATATGCCTTCATGCTCAGTTGGATAACCCTCGTGCTGATAACGTATTATAAAATAAAGGTAATGAGAGAGAGACAAAGGAGAGGAAGAATAGAGAATTAGAGAGTAGGGAGCAACTTCTGTTTGTATGTGTCTTATTACTGATAGAACGAGTCCTATTTATAGATACAATATGGTAACCCAAAAAGGATATAAAATAAAATAGTAAATACAAAATATTACATAAAGAGTAATGAATAATATGATTATCAATCATATGAGTAATTGTATAAATCAGTGGACGACCATTAATTCATAACAATATTGACTTTATTTAATACATTGGAACACATATTCAATTGAGTAAAAGAGATTGTTGTCAGCAATAGTAAGTCGCAAGCATAAAAGAGTGTATGAGAGAGGCAGAGTGCATATGAGAACACATGTGAGAGCGTCCAAAGAAGAAAAAAGTGAGACAGAAATTCAAGAATAAGGAAAACTCACATTCTTTTTTTTCATTATTAGAATGTTATTATTTACACCAGCATAAACACGAGCGGCGGTGCACATGTGAGTAGGCAATTTTAGATATACATGGTATTATATAATGTAGGCACTAGCAGATTTTGACCAAAAGTTTTGAAAATGTTAAAATAATACTCAAAATTTATAATTTTAATAATTGTCACTAATATAATAAAAAAAGTAGATAATGTAGTATTGATATTTTCTTAGATGGTTATGGACTCACGTTTTTTTCAAAAAATTAATAGAAAACTTATCGATGTAATTTTTTTAATCTAAATAAAAAACTTCTCTAATTGAACAATTTTAATATTAATATCATGCTTCAAAATATGTAAAAGAGTTATATTTATTTTGTTTTTATCTTCGCATATAATTTTTCTTTTATCGCTTTTAAAAGATGAATTTATTGTTTTATTTTTCATTAATATTGCTATTTAAAAATAATACTTTAAGACAAGAGAGAGGGTTACTTTTTTTTCTAACAATGGAAGAATACACAAGAAATAAGAACAAAAACTCAAAAGAAAATATGTGACCATGGAAAATAAGTATAAGAAACAAAATAATAAATATCTTAATAATTTTATTATTATTTATTTTATTTAATTTTATGTTTTATTATTTATTAGCATTAAATATATTACTTTACAAATATATAATTAACTATATAATTAATTCTCATAAATTCCTAAGCTATATTACATACAATAAAAGTTAAAGACGGGATCATGGCTTCCTCGATCCTATTATTATTATTATTATTATTATTATTATTATTATTATTATTATTATTATTATTATTATTATTATTATTATTCACCCTTATTAGTTGTTAGTAGGTGACGATGATATTCTAATGTTAGTAACGTGAACAAAGACGCTATTGTGTTTTGCGTACGCATTTTTAAAATTAATATACAAAATAAATTTATATTTATTAAAAATAAAATAAAATTAATGGAAAAAATAAGCGTTGATCAATAGGAAAAAAATAAGGAAAAAAATAAATAGTTTTATAGAAAAATGTAGAAGTAATTGTTAATTTTTAAAAATTTAACAAATAATTAATTTTAAAGGATAAAATTGAAATTATAAAATATGAAAAAAAAACTAAATCTTCTTCATATATATAGTTATAGATATACAATTTTTTTTTAAAATTTAATAAATAATTATATAATTATATTATAAAGAGTAAAATAGAAATAATGATCGTGAACACAAAAGAGGGAGTCCTCTTTATATAGTTGTAGATATTTATATTTATAACAAAATCTCTAAAATATAGTTGCAGATTTTTATTTAAAAAAACATATAATTATCATTGATGAATAAAAAAAATCTGCAAATACTAAAAATTGTTTCTTGTAAATAATATATAGATATTTTCTGGATTAAATATTTTGCAAAAAAAATATATATAACTTTTATAGAAAATTTTATAGATAATAAATATTTTTCTAATAATGCGTAGAAAAAAGTATTAATATTTTTTTTTTTTGCAAAATAATTTTACACAAAAATTTTGTAGATATTTATTGCAAAAAGTAATTTTGTAAAACGTTTCATAGATACTTCTTACAAGAAAAACGTTTCAATACCTTATTTACGAGGTTGTAGCGTAAAACATGTTATGCTTTGCAAAGTTACACGTAGAAGTGCTTAATGATTAATAGAATTGGGCAGGGAAAAATATAGATCTAAATGAAAATTTTGAAGTTTAGAAAAACAAATTAAAATGTAGCTATGACAATTATAAGCATAATGTTAAACCATATTTGTTACATATATCATAAAAGTTTCTGTAAAAAAAGTTTTCATAAAATTTCTAACAGTCACATTTAAACATAACATGATGGAGGTTACATGAATATTGTTAAACATGTTTACCCTTGAGACTTTCATCCCAATGCACTCCATTACCACTGCTACTTGGGCTATTTGTTTCTTCTATTGGCTGAAAGTCAAATAAGATGATAATGAAAATTAAAAATTTCAAATAATAATAACAGGATCAAAAAAAAAAATTATGAGCACTTTCAACTACAACAAACCATAAAAGCCAACAATAGATATATAAGTGAATAAATGAACAATTATCCATTTCATAGTCTTAATCGTAAATGATTCCCATTTTTCTTTTTTCAACTTGTGGCATAGGGTTTTTGGTGATCCATCTTTTATTAATACTTGACTTGATCAAATTAGCTGTTCCCAAAAATAATTAGGGGTTTGGGAAAATTTTAAAAAAGAAAGATGAAGTAGTTCAATTGTTATTTGGTGGAGGGTGCAAAAGGTATCAAAGTTGGTTTGACAACCATTAAAACACAGTCTTTTGTTCTACTAATGAAAATAACATGTCTTGAAAAATCTCACATAATCTCAAATAAGCTAAGAAGTAGGTATTAGTGACTATATAATAGACTCTAAGTCTATAATGTTCCTTACTCAATTCAAAGACATTTTGAACTAGTGTTTGATTTTTCTTATTCTGCTCTAGTAGTAGAATAGTAAAATGTTGTGAGGGTAGTTCTTAATTGATGATGTGTTTTTTCCATCATCCTTCAACAACACCATTGTGTTTTTCTTTATTTAGATTTTTTTTTCTTTGGATTTAATAAGATTAAGACTAATAAAATATCTTAAAAGTACCTAAATATTTATTTCTAAAACTATCTAGGAACTTCTTAACACTAGTGATTTCTTGCATATCAGCTCCTTTCAATATTATATCATTAATATAAACTAATAATGTTGAAGTGGATTTAGCAAACGGTGAATGATCATCATTGAATTGTTCATAATTGAGAGGGAAGAGTAGTAGGTAAATTTGGAATACCATTATCTAGTATAGGTTGTGTTTAGGCCACAAAGAAACTTGGGAAGCTTACAAACCTTAGAAAAACGTTGAACTTTAAGACCAAAACAACCATGTATACATCTTCATATAAATCTTCACAAAGAAAAGAAATATTCACAGATGTTCCAACAACTAAATCAAGTAAAACTCTCATGATGGTGGCAAGCATTGCAACAAGTAAGAAAGTATCAAAACAATTCACTTCTTCTATATGTGTAGCTCTTTCTAATAATTTGTACCTTTCAATAGTGCCATCAAAATTATGTTAAAATGAAAAAGTTTCAAACTAATTAAAAGCAATATGATAAGAAGAGGTAAAGTTGATTTTTATTTTGAATTTGTTAGATATGACACAAATAATTCGTCTTGCAATTTAATTAAATCAATTACCTTCTTTGTGTTGGATATATATATATATGTATATATATATATATATATATATATATATATATATATATATATATATATATATATATATATATATATATATATATATTCTTTCATATGTTTTTGGTTATATATGGGTTATGATTATAGTTAATGAGAGATTGTGGTTGCATATGGTTATATGACATTAGTCTTACACATATAAGACCTTTGACACCACTTTTACACCAAAACTTTAAAGCAATAGTGTTATGTGTTTTTATTCTTATATAGTGTTTAACTTTGTATTTTCTATCCAATGTGGGACTTTTTGACTCACACTTTGACTATTCCCAACACTTTGTGATTTTTCCTAGAATGACACAATTTACAAAAAAATTAAAAGATGAATCAATATAGTTAAAAAATGAAATTTACAATAAAATTAAGCAGATAAAGAACATTGTGTAAGGACAAGGTGTGAGATACTATAATAGTTCTTGATATAGAGGTAGGGACTTGAAAACCATTAGCTAAAGTAAAATGAACAAAGGAGATAAACATGTAATTGGTGAGATTCATTAGATTAAAGGTTATATTGTCGATAGCACATATAGAATGAGATCATTCAACATTATTTGAGATCTTAAATGAGAATATTGATCATTCAAACCTTCGAGGAAAATAATTATATATTTGTTAATCTTTGAAAGTTCTCATTGACGGTATAACATCACAAGATCAAGTTTTGGAACACTTAAATTGAGGAATGAGTCTTAAATTCTCAAGTTCATACTAAATTGTGTTAACCTTACTCAAATATCCAAAAACTACAAGAGATCCTTGATTGGACTAATACAAATCTTCTCCAAGTTATGGATTCTAAGGATGTTTCTTTCTAAAAACCTATATCTGGAAGATATTTTTAAACATTTGAGGCTCAATCAATCTAAATAATTGATTTAAAGATTGACTATGATATTGAGTGATGGATCCATGAAAGAACCATATTATTACAATGCTTCCATACTTCCATAAGCAAAAAATGAATTCAATGGTGGAGTAAACTTTTGTCAATGAATATAATTTTGGTCTTTGAAAACAAAATAAGTCTCATAGTACAAGTCCATGGATGTTAATTTACATTCATTCAAAAGTAGAGATATAAGAATCAAAGAAGGGTTATCATTTAGATGAAGGAAATTAAAGGATTGACAAATTCATTGTATTATCATTTAGAACCAAAATAAATTTTAAGAAAGAGAAGGCTATACCCAAATGTCAACATTTGATTACTGTTGAGAATATTACTTAATATCTTTTTTATTTAAATTAGTATTTAGAAAATATTTCAGTTTTAGAGATATGTGTCAGTTGTAGAAATTTGTTATTATTTTAGATTAGGAGTGAGATATTCTAAATATTTTATACTTGATATTTGTTATATTTTGCTTTATATATAGAGTATATCAATAAAATACAAAAACATGTTTCTCCGTATAACATATCACATATATCTCTTATATCTCTCATATTATCAAAAGCCCTAAAAATCCCAACAACTGGTATCAAGAGCCATTGTTCTTATTGCCAATAGAATGGAAGGAAATATGTCACACGTCGCTATTCCACTCTTTGATGGTGAAAGCTATGATCTATGGGCGGTAAGGATGCAAACATATCTAGAGGGGCTAGATCTATGGGAAGTTGTGGAGGAAGATGATGTTCCCTTATCTGAAAATCTCACCATGGCTCAAATGAAAGCGCACAAAGAAAAGAAAATGAGAAAGGCAAAGGCAAAATCATGCTTGTTCGCAGGTGTTTCACAAATGATTATGACCAGGATCATGACTCTAAAGTCTCCCAAAGAAATCTGGGAATACTTGAAAGCAGAATATGAAGGGAACGAGAAGATTCGAGGCATGAAAGTTTTGAACTTGATAAGGGAGTTCGAGATGCAAAGAATGAAAGAGTCAGAGACGATTAAAGAATACTCAAACAAATTGTTGGGAAAGGAGTTTTTATATTCCAGACTCGTTGAGAAAATTCTGGTGACAGTGCTGAAAAGATATGAGGCATCTATTGCTTCCTTAGAAAATACAAAAGATTTGTCTACAATCACCTTTACAGAGGTGATACATGCCTTGCAAGCACAAGAACAACGAAGATTGATGAGAGAAGATCATGAGGCGGTTGAAGGTAATTTAAATTACACGGAAGATAATGCTCTCATAGTCAAGAAAAATAGAAGGAGCAAATACAACAACACACATGTTTTTCCATCTTGTCCCCATTGCAAGAGAAAAGGTCATCAACCCAATTGGTGTTGGTGGAGGCCAGATGTCAAATGTCACAAATGTGGTCAATTGGGACATGTGGAAAAGGTATGCAAATCTAAAGATTCTGAAGAAGATGTTCAGATTGTGGAGAATAAATCAGATGAGGATAAATCAGAGGAAGATCTACTTTTTACAACATCATGTGTCACAACCAACCAATCTTCAAAAGATTGGATTATAGATAGTGGTTGCACAAACCATATGACTCATGATAGAGAAATTTTCAAGGAGCTGAATAAATCAAATATTTCCAAGGTAAGAATTGGGAATGGAGAACAACTTGCTGTGAAAGGTACAGGAACAGTTTCAATTAAAACTCATTCAGGTATCAAATTAATTTTTGATGTCTTATATGTTCCTGATATTACCCAGAATTTGTTAAGTGTTGCTCAATTGTTAGAGAAAGGTTATAAGGTCTCCTTTGAAAATAAAGTATGTGTGATCAAAAATACTAACAACATAGAGGTATTCAAAGTCCACATGAAAGACAAAAGATTGCGCTGGATTTTATGAAGGAGGAATTTGCTACAAATAAAGTGAGCATGAAAGAAGGATCAAAATTAGAAGATAAATATATTTGGAAGAAAGTAGATGTCCAAGTGAAGAAAGTAGATGGAGGTTCACATTTTAATATTCACAAAATGTCCAATGCCACTCCAATGAAATTCACACCGAACAAAGAAAAATTGAAGAAGAAATATGAAGGATGATGCCAAATTGAAGAAAGATGTGATGTCATGGAAGAAGGTGAAAAACAAATATTGCAAGCACAAAAAGAGGAGAAAATCAAGCATCAAAAGATGGAGAATCAAATATGAAGAAATAAAATAAACAGATATTAAGCAAGGAGGAATGTTGAGAATATTACTTAATATCTTTTTTATTTAAATTAGTTTTTAGAAAATATTTCAGTTTTAGAGATAATTGTCAGTTTTAGAAATTTGTTATTATTTTAGATTAGGAGTGAGATATTCTAAATATTTTATACTTGATATTTGTTATATTTTGCTCTATATATAGAGTATATCAATAAAATACAAAAACATGTTTCTCCGTATAACATATCACATATATCTCTTATATCTCTCATATTATCAAAAGCCCTAAAAATCCCAACAATTACAAACCTAATGTGAGACCCAATCCTACACGAGAGTGTTAGAAATCTAAGTCTTACATTTGGTTAAAAATGAAAAAGTAAAAATACTATATAAGGATAAAGACCCATAAACTCATTGCCTAATAAGTGGTATTAGAATCAAGGTCACAAGTTTGATTTCTGATGGACAACTGTTAAAGGGAAGATTGTTGCAGGTTGCACAACTTTACCGAGTTATGATTGGTGATGTATAGCGTGCTCATTATAAGGGAATAATATGCTTTAAGGATATTTTTGAAAGAAAAAAAACACATTATTGAATCGGTAGTTACAATTAAAGGCGTGTTTTTTGTTTCCTTAACAATATCTTTATTAGAAGTCTTATATGCGATATACAAGAAAAATATACTAAAAGAGTTTTATACAGAGAAACACAAGTCATTACATATGCTATAATCAAAAAAGAAGTTTAACAAGGATAATGAAGTTGATAATTTTGATAAAAAACATAATCTCAATTATACCTTTATTATATCAATAAAAAAGAAATATCATATGTTAATCCTTACAAATATCTAACATTGTAAAAAAGAGAAGGTAAATATCATCTCATTAATTTATACATTTCCCAACAATAATTTTTTTTGAAAAAATAAAGTTGGTGAAAAAATACCTTTATATTCTCGTGAATCTTCTTTTCTTGCTTATCAACCTTTTTTTCTTGTAAATGAACCTTCTCTTCTCTCTCTATGTCTTCTTCACTATCATCATCAATCATTTCAAGCTACTCCAAATAAAACATATAGAAAAACTTACAAAATATTCAAATGATATTCACTTGTAATATTGTGGCACAAAAATATGGAATATTAACTTATACAAACTTAAAAGGTGTACTTAATTACTTGGTGCTAGGGGAGAATATGTTAATGAAATATTATATAAATACATGATACCTTTGTTGGAAATTTAAATTTTATAAAAAATATACAAAATAAATAATTATACGGATGGCTTAAAGAAATAAAAATTGGATTAAAAATTACAATGTGTCTCGTTAATCATTATCAACATTTACAAAAAAATGTTACTAACTTTCGTATTAGAGTTAACATTGAAGCCTCGATACAAGAACTCAAGTGTTTGTGAGAAACAAATAAGCAAATCCCTTTAAATTCTAAATATCCCAATTTAATTCTTCAAGGAGTTCTTTTATTCAAAGTTTTAAAGAACTTAACAGTAATTGTGCAGATTTAATTTGGTTGATTTGTACTCTTTGGATTGATGACCGTTAGTATGTAATTATTGTTGATCTTTATTGAGTTGAGTGAGAACTTGGTTGATTATGTGAAATTGGGTTGAATGATGAAAATGATATTAGAAGATGTTGAGGGAGTTCGTGTTTCTTATTGTGAGTCATCTCAGGAAAATTGAGATTCCTGCTTTGTTAACCATTAGATCAGGCTAAAATTTTGACACTTGGATCCTACACATACGATTCTTTACTTTGACTATTGAAATCTTTGATTGAAGTTTTCTCGTTTGAGAAATGAATTTTTCCATTTTGGTATAATAAATGGAAATATTGTAATTGAATGTTATGGTAATGCAATAGAAAATAAATGATGAATTATTAGCATGTAATTTGAAATAAATAATAGGTAATTTGAAATAAATAATAGGTGATTTGTGTTATGAGATGAGTTTGGATTTAGGTAAAATAGATGTGTATGACATGGTGTGAGGATTTAAGATTATATGAGAATGTAATGAATGAGTGTGATATGAAACAAATATAACCCAACATTCTTTGTTTATTTTTCTTGGGACTTTGTCTATCAACTTGGTAATGGTTACTATGAATTAAGATGAATATGAATGAAATGACTTTTGAGAAATTACTATGTTTTTTGAGTGATTAGTGTTTTAAAGGAATGTAAACATGATTTTTTTTGTTGAAGAAATTGTTGTGATTTGATATGTTTGCATATGGTGGAATGAGAAGGTACTAATTTCCAAGGGGAGATGATATTGTGTTTGGTTGATGTAAGAGTTATGCGGTGAGACTATTTTGACTCTACTAAGTATTGGACTAAAATAGAGGAAGATGCTTAAGGTGAGAGCTGAATGAGGTCCTCATCGGTAGATTTGGCATTGAGGGTTAAATCTACAACTGGGTGATTTACCCTGTTTCACTTTTGGTATGAGATGTGGCCATGATGACGAGGACCTTTGAAGGAGAATGGTGAGTTTAATAAATGTAAGGTATCATATTCTAATCAATACACTAAGTCCTCTAAGACGTCGTGTCTAATGTATGATGAGTGTAAAAGAGTGTGAAAGTGCCATGAGAGCCTTTATGATTGTAATGATTTTTGCTTTGTACTATAAATTGATGTGTGAATGCAATACTATGTATGATATTTTATTATGACCATAATGGAGAACTATTAGTATCCCTTTAATGGCTTCAACTTACCTTACTATTTTTGTGTCTATTTTGGTATTATTACCTTTCTGCTATGATCGTGTAATTCACGTGAGCAGAGGATGATGCAAGAGTTAATAGGGAGCAACACCGATGTTGCCAAGAGACATATGATAATTGACATAGTTACAAGGATATGTATAGAGAAAGATATTTTGTACTAGTTTTAGATCTCCTTATATTTTGGAATATTGTTTTTCTAAAACTTCTAAGGTGGAAGACAATATATAATATGTCTTGTATCCTTTCAACGATGATATGTTTTGATAACTTAATGATGGAAGCTGATTGATGCTTTAATGTTAAAAATTGGGTTGTTACACTAGAAAAAAAATATAAGTACAATATAATGTAAATAAAAGAAGTTATTAATTAGTTTTCTAAATTAGTTCTTTCCACAAATTGAAATTATGAATTTTTATAATGGGTTTAGAAAGTCTTATAAATTAAGGTACTTAAAACTCTGTTTCATTTTATTTTTCTTTTCTTTTTGTTAATAAGTATAATAACTTATCATTTTGAACTATTCTTTTGTTAAACATTTCTATACAAGAAATATGGAAAATAGTTAAACGTGTCCTTGAGTTGGCTCAATAGTATTTGCTTCATATATAGTATCAGAGGTTCCTATTCTCTATTGAAACAAACTTTAATATCTAATAATAGTTTCTCAAGTTGTTTTTTTTTATCTCATTTTAAAATTAATAACTATCCTTTAAACAAAACAAAAAATAGACATGAGTTTAACTTCATTTGAAAATGATTGACCATCAAAAGATCAAAGGAGACATTTATGTACAAGATACAACGTTGTAAAGAAGTGTTTTGTATTCAAGGACATACCATAACTTTGATAAAAAGAAGAAGTGTTTAGAACAAAACAAAAAATTATAATATTATTTTAAATTTTTAAATAGAAATTGCTTTATATAGAGTAAACCCATAAAATTCTTATTACAAAGTTACAATTGTAACTCATAAATTAGATCTCTAAACTAGATTGGATGGTGACATAGTAAGGTTATACATTCATACCCAAATTTCATGGATGCAACCATATGTTACCTTTTAAGCAAATACTAACTCAACTATGCATGATTCCTTTTTTTTTTTGTTATTTATTTCAGTAATTTTTCTTTTCTTTTTTCCATAGATAAGAAAGATCTTAGGGGAGTTTCTCTTCTGAGTTAGAGTGTGTTAGAAAATAACCTTAAAACTTTTTTGCCCATCTTAATTTACATCTCATGCATGTTTATACTCCAAATTCTACTCATTTTAATAATGTTGACCTCACATTCAAATATGCATAAATTCAAATAAAAACCAAAACAACACAAAAAATAGAAAACTCTATACATTGAAATTATATGAAAAAGGCCCATCTTGTTCAAATCTCAATATCAACCTAATTAAATTTATATGAATTGAAAATGAAGTTAAAATAATTTTACAAAAGAAGAAAGAATCACCTTGTTCGAAACAATCTCAGGTGTCCCTGGTGGAGTTGGTGATGTCGATTGACGATGGTGACGACGACGAAAGTATTTAATTCTAAAAAAAAATTGAAGTTAAGTTCAAAGAACATGTAATGAAAGTAATACAAAAGAAAAATAAAATTTATATGAATACCCAAATCTTCTATCATCGCTTGCTTGACGAGCTGCCATTTTTAACCTCAACAAAGAAGAGAAGAGGAAGGTGGCTTTAAAACTCGGTTAAAAAGACTTAATTTTTAGTGTAACAAAAATATTAAATACAACATTAATTGAAAAGAAAAAAATAATAAATATATCTTTTTAAAATATTATTTTCTATCTAGTAATAAATTTATTGTAAAGTTTATTAACCCATTTTTCTTGATAAACCGGTCACTTTATTATTTGCATTAATTGGTTAATTCCAAATAAAGTTATGATGTGTTAGAAGTCCCACGTCGATTAGAAATATAAGACAATTTCATAATATATATAAGTAAAGTACGGTGCAAACCTTATCTCACAAGCTTGTTTTGTGAGCCATAATTAGGCTTAAAGTCCACTTCCTATCATGTTCAAAGGAAGTTTTTCATGATTTGCAATTTTTTTGTTGGATTTGGTTGGTTAGTTTACGATATTTCCTTGTAGTCATTTACTTAAAGTGGCTGTCATTACTGTAATTATTTGAATGATTTGGAGGATGAGAAATCCTAGTAGATTTTTGGATCTAATTGCGTTTTCTTCTTCTATTTTTCAAATTAAGGTGTTAATGCATATGATTGAGAGTAAATTTACGAAGCATATGAGTAATATTATATGTGATTTTTTTGTGCTGAAAATTTTCAATATTTAAACTAGGGAGAGTATAGTGATTTCATTTGTGGTCGTAATATGACAAGTTTCATCTGCTAAATAGTTCAAGATATTGATGGTGTAACCAGAGGTTATCTTGATTTGACTTCATGTGTTAATATTTCTAGAGAAAGCCCAGGTGAATACATGGATAATTTTTCAATTTTTTTAGGAATAAAAATTGTTATTTATATTGAGTTTATAAAAGTCATGTATGCTTTGCTGCATTCATTAGTTAATTCATGTAAGTTTACTTTGATTTTTTAATTATCTAACTAACCATTTTTTGGAGAATATGTGAAATAATTAATATTGCAAGATATTATATAATATCTTCTATGAAATGGTCCAAGAAAAAATTATATAATTTCTGTAACGTTCTATTGATATATTTCTAAAATATTTTTATTATTATTTATTTATCATGTTTAAAGTTCAATATGATATGAATTACTCTTAATGTTTATAAAGAAAACAATTTAGCTATCTAAAATAAAGTTTTTAGCAATTAATAACCGAATATTATTTTAATCTCACTTATCTTAGAATAATGAATGACTTCTTTTAATGGAGATGAAGAGTATCAACATGATGGATATGGTATGAGTAGTAGTTTCCTTGTACCTACCACTAGAAAATATATGTTCCATACCTATTTCCATATCTATGCAGGTATCCATTATGTAGGCAGGTATCCGTTATGTAGGTACCCGTATAATTTTTAATATCCGCAGATATCTAGGGTACCCACAAATCTTTATAAAAAAAATCTAAATATTTAACAATATATTTGAAGCATAAAATTCAAATAAAAATACAATATATATCAGTATCATAAATTTCAAACAAAGTTCAAATAACTAATTCAAATAGTGTTGAATGACACTTTACAAATAAAGGGAGATTGTATTTTAAAACCAATTGATAAAAAAATTCCTTCAAAATCAATGTGTTAATATTTTAATCATGTTTTTTTTTTATTTAAATTAGAGTTTAGCGGATACATGTATCCACAAACACATATATTGTGATATCCTTTACGTGGTCAGATAAGATAAGGATATAAAAAATTACTCGTACTCATTAACTATATATTTTTTCCTATCCCCTCTTTTGTCACTCAAATTTTTAAATAAAACATTTTCCTTCTCATGCCTCGTGCTTTTACCGTTATCTTTAGGTTAAAATACCTTTTTATTCCTAATTTTCGTCAAAATTTGTCAAATAAGTCATAATTTTAGTTTTGTGTTCAAATAGGTCCCAATTTTTGTTAATTTTGTTCAATTGGGTCCCTTTTTGCTAACACCATTTAAATCATTAACAACCATGAACAATGACTGCCACGTGTCACTTTGTGTTTTTTTTTGAATTTTTTTTATTTTTTGAATTTTTTTAAATGTCCACGTGTCAATCCAGCAGCGTGTCACGTGTCAAATTCAATGTTCTATATTTAATTTGGTCCCTATATTTGTTATTTTTGTTCAATTTAGTCCCAATTTTTGTTAACATGAACCAATTTGGTTCTTCTCCAAATTGAAACCAAATTTAATTTTTATATTAAAATTCACAATTTTTATTAAATATTTTTATATAATATATTAAAATTCACATCATTATAACTTTGATATAAAAATTAAATTTGGTCGCGTCTTCAATAGAGACAAAATTGGTCAAATTTTAAACAAAATTGGGACTAAATTGAACAAAAATAACAAATATAGGGACAAATTGAATATAGAACATTGACTTTAACACGTGACACGCTACTTCGTTGATACGGGGACATTTAAAAAAAAAACTTAAAAAAAATTAAAAGAAATTAAAAAAAAATCCAAAAAAACCACGAAGTGACACGTGACAATCACTGTTCATGACCGTTAATGATTTAAACGGTGTTAGCAAAAAAAAGACCCAATTGAACAAAATTGAAAAAAATTGGAATATATTTAAATACAAAACCAAAATTAGGACTTAATTAACAAAACTTGACGAAAATTAAGAAAAAAAAACATTTCAACTTTATCTTTATTATAGGAGTGGTTTATTTTTTCCTTCTCCTTGTTACTCGGAAGGATGTGTATATATATATTGACCCCATCGATGTTTCAATACTCGTCGCCGTCCTCATGTTCATTTTTGTTTTAAATTTCTAAAATATCTTTACTTTTTAGACAATCTAAAAATCTTATATTAATTATTCTTTGATTTTTGATTTATTAACTTATTTACAAGGCACACATTTTATTATATTTACTCTTTTTATAAATTTAATTTTTATCCAATTATTATTTTTATTTGATATTTGCATAATTATAATTTTTTTTCTTTATATTCGGTATTAAAGAAAAAAATATGTATCCTTTTAACATTGCATACTTGATAATTATATATATATATATATATATATATATATATATATATATTTTGTAAAGAAATTATTTAATTAATATTTTAAATAGTAAACGAACGATCAAATTGAAATGGTTATGTTTGTTTTATTAAATTCAAAATGCCCATTTACAAACTCAAATCGTCTATTTCAAACCGTTAACAAAAATTAGAGTGCTCACTCTTTACGGATTAAAACAAAATAGTATACTATTTGAAATTAAATAAAATAACATTATAACTTTGTTGGAGCGTAATAATGTTAGGTTGTGATATTTTTTCCTTTTCAACCATCTCTTTGAATATTTGGCTTTAGTCATTGGAGTATTCAAGGTATAAGGTTGAACTTTTAAGTCTTTTGCATAAGATTCATGTGTCACTTTAGTATCTAATTTGATACTGATTAGATCATACTTTAAGGTTGGTGTGAAGCAAGTACAATATTTGCTTAAGGCTAAAAGTCTTAATTTCTTTTAATACAAATATTTTCTATTAAATTAATTATAGAATTATGTCTAAAAAAATTCAATTTTTTAATATTAATATATTTTTGTTAAATTGATTATAAAATTATGTTTTAAAAAAAATCTCAAAATTTTTTTAGTATTAATATACATCTATTATATTAATTATAACCTTATCTTTGAAAATAAAGTTTAATTAAATTATTACTGGTATCTATTAATTTTTATTGATATTAAAAATGATATTTAATGAATTAAAACATTTTTTCAATAAATTATAATTTTTGCTTAAAAGAAAGACGATGATTACTTATCTTTCTTCTCGTATAATCAATTTTGATTCCACTCCTTTACTCTCATTGCTTTCTTATATTTCATAGTTCTTCTTTTGAGGGGTTTTGATAGATATTTTATTCATTGAATCTCATGTTATTTATATTGTATCAATCTGTTTATTCTTATCTCTGATAAATATATTCTTTCTATTTATGTTGCTATTGTTCTTATTCTATTAGTTGAATTTATATTAGGATTAGAAATTTATTTCTTTTGTCCGATTTTTTATTTTTCGATACTATTCGATTTATGAGTTTTTAAAATTATTTTACATATATTTTGACCAAGAACTGATTTTTTTTTGGATTGAATTATATTTCTTTTGTCCGATTTGTTTTTCGGTATTATTTGATTTATAAGTTTTAAGAATTATTTTACATATGTTTTGACGAATAATTGAAATTTGTTTTAGATTGAATTGCAAAATGAACAAGAGTTGAAACTAAAGAAAGTTAAATAAAATTAATTACAATAATTTAATAGATAATTTTACATAAAAAAATATAAAATTAAATAAAATTAACTACAATAATTTAATAAATAATTTTGCATAAAAAAACATAAGAGTTGGCAAATCGTGTTGAGTTACTTTAATAATCTCATCCAACAAAGATATTGTAGAATGTGTTGATTTCGAATGTATATATATTTGTAAATTTTAATCTTATGTAAATAGAGGTTGCGACATAGGCTTTCTCTTGATTTCACTCATTAAAAGTGTTCACAAACTACTTCATTATCGTTTGGTATTTTCATGCAAAGAACAATAATACCTTAGCCTTGTACTTAATATCACAATACATTTCTTTCACCATCTTGATTCTTAGATAAAGTACTTGACTTCATATTAGTATTTTTCTTTCAAATGATCTACAACAAAGGTCGCCTTTACCCATAAATAAAGATGATACTCTAGCTTATTTAATTTCTTGTTTTGTAAAAATAAAAGTTAAATAATCAAAGAAGGACAAACAAAAAAAAAAAGGTTGGAAAAACAAATAAATGATGTTCTTATGCAAACAAAAAAGTAAAAGAAAAATATATCATTGCTTTCTCATAATCAAACTATTTAAGCAAGTTTGATTACCTTGGTGCAATGCTAGAGATAGATGCATCATTAATGGAAATATTTTTGGAACTCTCAGTAGCAGAAGTTTCCACTGAGGTCATTCTTCCAACTGAGAATGCAGGTTTGTTGGGTTTTGGAATGTTCATCACATCACTTGCCAACAATACCATGATAGTGGACATGGTTGGTCTAGTTGTTGCTGCTTCTTGAACACACAATAAACCAATCTGTATAAACTTCTCAACTTCATTGGATATGTAGGAATTTTCTAACACTGGATCCATCAATTCCAAGCATTTTCCTGCACACCACATTCTCCAACTCTACACCAAATTTTGATTTGAGAACTTTGTTACAACTCTAGATGATGCTGTTGGTGAAATTTATGTATCAGTTAAGAGGAAAAACTCACATATAAAAGAAGACTCTGACCATGTTCTGATAGAAAAAATCCACTGTTCTTTTTCCCACAAATGATTTCTAGAACAAGTACTCCAAAGCTGAAAACATCAGATTTCATTGAAAACAATCCTTCCATAGCATATTCCGGAGCCATGTATCCACTGCATGATCAAAATTGATGTAACTTTCTAATCTCTCACATGAAAGAACATGTTTCAAAACTACATTAGGAAAGAACAAGTCTTACTAAGTGCCCATTACTCGGTTTGTATTTGCCTGGTTCTGACCATTTTCAAATGCTCTTGCTAATCCAAAATCTGATATCTTCGGATTCATTTCATCATCTAACAGAACATTACTAGCTTTGAGATCTCTGTGAATTACCTTGAGTCTAGAATCCTCATGAAGGTATAAAAGACCTCTTGCTATTCCATTGATTATGCTTGACCTTAGTTTCCAATCAAGTTGCTTCCTTTTTTCATCATCTGACACCATAAGGAGATAGAAGATTTCTCAATATATAAAAGTATTGGTCATAGCATGGAAAGACACTAAAGATAACCATGAACAACTAATGAAGATATCTAAAATCATACCAAATAGGTGAAAGTCAAGACTTGCATTTGACAAATACTCATAAACCAGTATCTTTTCATTTTCGTCCAAGCAGCATGCCACAAGTCTTACAAGGTTGCAATGCTGCAATTTAGCTATGAATGTTACTTCATTCTTAAACTCCTCTGAGCCTTGACTAGAAGCTTTTGATAGCCTTTTGACTGCAACTTGTCTTCCATCTGGTAGAATTCCCTAATAAAATATTGCAGTAAAATAATAAAGTCTTTTCTATATTTTGAAAGTTTTTTTCTGCAAATATATCGTAGGATGGTTTCTCTAACCTAAGCTAGTATCAGACGTTGAAGAGAAAAGAAATATAGAGGTTTTGTTCACAGTTACTCACTACCACTAGCAATCTTCTTTACATTAAAATGTAACTATCAAGAGAGAAGAATGAGATTGTTATACAAAATAAAAATAAAATACAATTTACACAGCTAAATGTGTGTTAGTCAAATAATGAAAAAATTTATAAAAATTTACATCCAAATATCAATTATTAAATACCTTGTAAACTGGGCCAAATCCACCTTCACCTAATTTAGACGTTTCTGAGAAGTTATCAGTACTCTCAAGAATTGTGATTAATGGGATTATAGGCAAATTTGTATACGCAGACAGAGGAATAGTATCAGTTATCAGCCCATCTACAAAGACAAGTTCTGAGTTATGTATATAAGAATAGAATGGCCATGTTCAAGTAGAAATAATATATGAATTCTAGCATTAGCATTGTTATTGCTAGAAATTATTACCTTTTCTTACTCTATTCCAGTAGCATAAGCAATATATACTCAAACACAGAGCTACTAACCCCACCACACTCAATCCAATGATCAAGTTTCTTGACTTACTACCATCCCCTTGTTTAGCTGTAACAATATAAAACAAGTACATTAAATTTTTGACAAATTGTTCAAATTCAGTAAACAAACTAAACAATCATGAAATGAAATTTTGTAGGGTTAAATATATTTTTACTCGTAAACTTTCAGTGAAAATTAAAATTAGTCTATCTTTAAAACTTTGGTCCAATTTAGTCTCTAAACTTTAGAAATGTTTGAATTTAGTCATTTTTACAAAATTTTGTTAAATTTATTTGACATTTCAAACGTATTTCATGATAACATTTGAATTGTTTACACCCTTTGACATATTTTCATTTCAATGTTAGTTGAGAAACGTGTTTAAAAAATCAAATAAACTTAAAAAAATTTGGTTAAAAAAATTAAATCCAGACATTTCTGAAAACAGAAGACTAAATGGTCCAAAATTTCGAAGAGAAATTAATTCCAATTTTCACTTTACAAAATATATTCAATCCAATTTTATATGATTACAAAACAAGAAAAAGGTAACTGAAGTGTTGTACCTGTTAAACCAGGCACAATATATGATTGGTTGTCGAAAAGGTAGAACATATAATCATCGTACTTTATGTGACAACTAGCAGTTCCCACGAGCCACCCCAGCTTCTGTTCACAACATTTTGGAACCTGTGCCAGCATGGCCTCCAAGCACTGTCTGCATCTCTCACTGGTGAGGTCTCTGGTGCACTGCACCAGACCATACCTTCTCTGAGTGGAGCTCAAATTGAAGCCATCCATGTAGTACAACATGTTGGTCTCCACAGTTGCTTTTCTGATCAAACTTCTCATGAAATCCTCACCCTTTTGAATCTCTTCTGCATCAGACACACTTTTGTTCCCAACATGATGTCTCGGATGGTTTATCGTGACATTCCCAATGAAGTTCTGATTGGAGTACCTCAGAATGCAGAAGTTGTAGTACATGACAGCAGAGACCCTGTTAGGGCAGTGCTGAAGGACTCTTCTGGAAGCAGCGGAGACACAGAATTGGCAGAAGTAGCCGACAACATCACCACGACAATCATAGAGGCCATACAGAGGGGTGCTGTTGCCTATGGTTTTGTAGTTATAGCCTTTGCTTGTGGCTGCATCTGAAGATAGCCATGAGAGCATGTTGTTAATGTTGGTTTTGTATGCATTGCTGAGAGGCTTTTGAGGAGTGAAATCACAGTCATCTCCCAAATAAAAGGGTGGTTGTGCTTTGGTAACTAGAGATTTGAAGCTTAGCAAGAACATGAAAACAAAGAAATATAGTGATCTCACATTGAGTTCTGTTTTTGGTTTTCCCATGCCCATGCAGAAGAACTGTGTGAATTTTGCTTTGGTGCCAAGTGATAATAAATATATAATCTTTATATATAAAATATCTATTTCTAGGAGATAGTCGGTAAACACTTTGTTTTTCTTTTATTACATTAATTATATCAATTTATTATTATTTTTATAATAATATTTTGATCAATTTTTTTTTATCTATTTTTAATCTATCATACCAATAATCTTTAAATTATCTCATCACATCACTAACAAATATCAAAATAAATAATTGAAAAGTGATGAAAGTGATGAATTAAAAATAGATTAAGAAAATAAGTCAGAAATATTATTATCCTTATTTTTTTTTCTATATATAAATGGACATTTTAATTTTAATGAGACATTTTTCTATGTATTATGTATGTAAAGACATGTTTATATAAACATTTCCGAAAAAAAGTGTTTAAACGAGAGAAAAGAAATAAAAAGAATTTTCTAATAATTTTTTTAGTAAAGAGATTTTGTATTAGTGTACATAAATTTTATCATTTTTAATTTTAAGTGATTATTTATTTAAATTAAAAATTATTATATTATTTTATCTTTTAAATAATTATTTATAAAAATTTAGTCGTCATTTTAAACTAAAAATATTTATTTACGATAAAAAGTAAGCAAGCACATACATGTATATTTTCTCTAATTTATATATAACCTAATTTTAATTTATTAATTTTTGTTCTCTTACAAATTTATAGAAAAAGTCTTTTCCAAATAACTATGGAAAGTAGATAATTTGGTTTATACGAAATCAAGAGAGTGAAAAATGCAGTGATTCATGTGATTATTATAGGTGGATGAAAGAGACATCAAGATACCTTTAGAGGGTCCAATCTTGTGATACATGTAAAAGTAAGTGAAATTATTAGAACTAGATCTCAATCAATAGAGGCACGGTTTTATTTTGAAAATTTTATTTTATAAAGTATAACAGATTTTAATTTCTTAGGAATAATTAAGATAATTAATATTATTATGGGTAAGTACTATATTTTATTATTCGTAATATACGTTTTATCCTTGCTCTGTTAGTGTAATCTAAATTGTTGTAAGAAGTATCATGAACTTGAGAAAAGAAAACTAAATCCAGTAATACCCATTCCATTTAAATATATTTTTAATTCTTTGAATCTAGAGTACTATTTCTTTTAATCTTTCAATGAAAAATTTTGATATCATTTTTAATTACTGAGGTTAAATTATTTACTTACGTTGACAATGTGACAAATAATAATTTACTCATCTTCTATCTGAACTTAATTAAGATCCTAATAAAACATTGGCATTCTAAATAACAAGGAAGTTAATAATTAAATAACTTAAAAAAAGACATATCGTTTAATCAAAATTCAACAAATATATAGACCATCAACGTTTTTAATCTTGTCCATTTAAAAATGACATAACGCAAAATAAAAAGTTAAGAAAACAATTTTTTTTAAATTTCAAATTTTAATAAACGTTCTTAAAAAATATGTCACTCAATTAAATTCATTTAAAGAAAATATTTCAAAATCGTTACCATATCTTACCATTATAGAGAGATAATTGACCTATGTTTATACATTTCTTTTTTTTTACATAAATTCTTGGCAAATAACCGTCATTTTAAAACTAAAACAATATTTTATTAATTTTATTATTTATTTTTTTTAAATATGACTGTTTTACTTTTTAAACTAAAATAATTATTTAAAATAAAACAGTTATCTGCATAATAAACAAAAAAAATATCTCTAATAAAATTCTAAAATGTATTTATTTATTTTTATAATATAATTATTAATTTTTATTATAAAGAAAAGTAATCAGATGTTCTCATAGGTATTTTAATAAAAAAAATCATTTTAATTCATTAAAAAACATTTTAAGATATGGTTAACAAGATGACTCTAATTTTAAATAGTGAATTAAACAATTATTGTATGAGTCGAGAAAATAGTTTAAGTGAGATAAAGTTTTGATAATGGAAACTTGGTTGGTTCACTATTAAAAAGCTTTAGTATAAATAAAAATCAGTTATGCTGTGTTTGGATCCACATGAGTACTGTTCATGCGGATGAAAAGTGATTTGAAAACACATTTGGATATGCTTGTTTTCGCTGATTTGTGAGTGTGGATTTGCAGGTGAGTTGTAAAGTTTGACACTCTCTAAAATAAAGATATGTGCAGAGAAAGGCAAATCATTCACTACATTACCGACGGATCATCGACGGTCAAAAATTCGTCAGTAAAATGCTTGTCTGTAAAATTTTACCGACGGAAATCATGTTCCGTCGGTAATTACCGACGGATAAATCCGTCGATAAATTTGTCGGTAATTATCGACAAAAAAATCCGTCGGTAAATCTGTCGGTAATTACCGACGGAAAAATCCGTCGATAAAATCCGTCGGTAATTACCGACGGAAAAATCCGTCCTTAATTACCGACCGAAATATCCGTCGGTAATTACCAAAAATCCGTCGGTAAATTTGTTACACTATTCATCTTCTTCCTCCTCCCTCTTTCAATTTTTTTTTTTCGTTTTTTTTTCCGTGGTCGCCGTCCCCGTCGCCGTCAATGTCGCCGTCGTCGTCGCCGTCGCCATCGCCGTCGCCACTGCCACCATCGTCGCCGCCGCCGTTGTCTTCTTCTTCCTCTTTCTTCTTCTTCTTCTCCTTCTTCTCCTTCATCTTCTCCTTCTTCCTCTTCTTTTTCTCCTTCTTCCTCTCTTCTTTTTCTTCTTCTCCTTCTTTTCTTCTCCTTCTTCTTCTCTTTCTCCTTCTTTTTCTTCTTCTTCTCCTTCTTCTCTTCTTCTTCTTCTTCTCTTCTTCTTCTTCTTCTTCTCCTTCTTTTTCTTCTTTTCTTCTTCTCCTCGTCTTCTTATAAGGTCAGATTTGGGCGGGAAAATTCCCGCTTCTTTTACCGACGGATAAATCCGTCGGTAATTTCGTTGATAAAAAAAAATTAAATTATCGACGGATTTTACCGACGGATTTTGAGTTATGTAAGTATCGATGGATTTATCGACGGAAAAATCCGTCGGTAATTCAAATTTCGGCGAGAAATTTCCCGCTTCTTTTATCGACGGATATTTCCGTCGGTAAATCCGTCGGTAATTCAAATTTGGGCGGGAAATTTCCCGCTTCTTTTACAGACGGAAAAATCCGTCGGTGATTTTGTCGGTAAAAAAAATTTGAATTATCGACGGATTTTACCGACAGATTTTTCTGTCGGTAAATGAAATTTCTTTTACCGACGGATTTTTCCGTCGGTAATTAAAATTTGAGAATCCGTCGGTAAAATCCGTCGGTAATTTAAATTTACCGACAAAAGTATATCCGTCGGTAAAATTCCGTCGGTAATTTCAATTTTTTTTGTAGTGCTAAAATAGTTACTATTATGAATAAAAAATTATAATTGGTCACTAAAAATTAGCTACCTAAGTTTTGACTACCAAAATTACTTAGTTACTAAATTGCTCTCTAATTAATTAGTGACAAATTTAGTGACCAATTATATTTTTTTATTTATATTAGTGACTATTTTAGTAACCAATAAATTTTAATTTTGTAAATTGATATCTAAATTGGTCTTTATAGTGACTAACAACTTTTAGTCACTCAAATTGGTTACTAATAAGACATTTTCTTGTAGTGATTATATTAAAATTACTTTATTGTCTATCTCTTTTACAATTTAATTTACTTATATTTATCATATTTATTAGTTTCTTTGTTTTCCCGCGAATGTATGTAGGAAAGATTCCTAACTGCACATCCTCCATAGGTTCCTACATGTTACATGCATATAATAATTAGTATTATATAATAATATATAATAATTATATGGATATTGATAATATTGTATATTATTATATATATAATTTTAATTTTAATTATTATAATAATTAGTATTATATAATAATAATAATTAATATTATTATTCAAATAAATATCTTTTGTAAATGAATTAATTATATAAAATAAAATAAATTTAAATAAATATGGGGATATAAATTAAATAGTCTATATTATAATTTTTTTAAGTTATCATTGAGAATAATAATAATTTATTTTAAGTTATTAATGATATCAATAAATTATATTTTTCTAATTTTAAATAACATTTTTAATTTTATTTTAATATCATTTCTTCTATTTATGTTGAAGGGTAAAATGGTAATCATACAATTTACTCTATTAAAAATTATAATTTATTAAATTTTATCAATCACATCATACATAAACTTTCATAAACTTTTCATTCATATCTACTTAAATCATACAATCTTTCCTTTAATCCAAACAACTCCATTTTTACCTACAAATAAACTCAAATCAACGCAAATCCACTCCCTTAAATCCACACTCTAATCCAAACACAACATTAAAGTTATTTCATTTTATAAAAGTTATTATCTCTATAAAAAGTAGGACCTTCTTCTTCTCTACTTTTTGTTAGAGTTTCTAACACTATATGTTTTTTTGAAGATTGAAGCATATTGTAGGACTTTTGACGCTAAAGCCTATCTTTCTATTCAATTACTTTGTTGAACAAATTGAGTTCCTTTTTTTCTCCTTTTAGAGTATTTGGTGTTGGGGTTTCCATGTAAGGTTTTTTAGAGTTGCATGCTTAGTCTTAAAATTCTTGAAGAATCTATGTTTAATTATAGGGTTGTTAGGGTATGAATAGATTATTGATCTGAGTCCATCTTGTGTAGATATTGCCTTTCTTTATGATTAGGGGTGCTTAGAGAACAAGGAGACTGTGTGGGAAGTTAGTTATTTTGATATGCTTTATGATATGGAATTGTGGTAAAAATCTGAGTTGGACTAGTTGAAATTGATATATAAGGTGAATTAGTTGTTTGAGAAAGTGATTTGGTGTTGGAATTGATGATTGTGGTAAATTTTAATGTGTAAATTGTTGGGAATAGTCCAAGTGTGAGTCAAAGTCCCACATTGGATATAAAAGACAAAGTTAAACACTATATAAGAATAAAGACCCATAACAACATTGCCTTAAGGTTTTGGTGTAAAAGTGGTGTCTAAGGTCTTATATGTGTAAGACTAATGTCATATAACCATATAGAACCACAATCTCTCAATGACTGACTATAATCATAACCATATATGAAAAAATATATAACCTATCAGTGGTATCAAAGCCGATGGTTCAGAGTGACTGACCGCATAACCATAACCAAAGGGGTCACTCATACACCTGAAGGGAAATATACCATATGAAAAAGGAAAAAAAAAAAAACAAGGGACATGAAACAAATTCAACCATATTTGCAAAGTTAGAGAGGTAGGCGAGTGAGACACTTGCTTAAGGAATATTGTTGGATTTTCTTCTAGTATTCACTCGCTAGGCGAGTCATAACGTCACCAAGCGAGAAAAGCCTCAATTATGGCATGATAATTGATGGGTTTATATTTTTCATAATATGGATTATAGTCATTGAGAGATTGTCGTTCTATATTTATGACATTAGTCTTACACATATAAGACAATGGTGTTATGAGTCTTTATTCTTATATAGTGTTTAACTTTATCTATTCTATCCAATGTGAAACTTTAACTCACACTTTGGACCATTCCCAATGATAATTGTATGGAATTTGAAATGCTTTGATGAATATATATGATAGTTTAATTATAAATGAGTTGATAATATGCGATTGTGATGTGATGAATGAGGAATGGCTTTCAACAGAGAAAGCATTTCACTTCTAGTTAGGTGTAGGGATGACAACGGGGCGAGGACGAGTTTCGCTATCCCATACCTATTCCCGTAGAAAAAAATTCATCCACATCTCCATACCCAAATCCAACGAGTATCAAACTTTTGTCTCATCCCCATCCCCACCGGATAACGGGTATAATCTCGTACCATACCCGTACCTGTTTTCTTACTACTTCAATATTAGTTTTAATTAATTTTTATAAAATAATAAAAAATTACGGTAAAGGAAACATAATGTTATCAAATATTCAATATTAGGAGGATGATTGTTTTTCGATATCAAATACTTTGAAACAAATTATAATTGTCTACATTTTAGATTAGAATACCAAATAAAATTTCATGAGAGGCAAAACATTTATTAAATTTGCAAACATTAATAAAACCTAGTTGATAAAATTTAAAAATATTTTAAAAAAAGTATAAAAGAAAAAAATATATTCAAATTAAAATATATTTTAAATGTTTGTTTACTTCAATTTTTTAAATTCTAATGAATCTCTTTTTCATACACTAATAAAAGTTATAATACATCACTTGATAAAAATGACGCAAAAAACAAATGATAAACATAATAATAAAATTTTGACATAGATCTTATATATTTTGAACTTCAACATATGTTGGATGGTGATAGAAAAACATTCATGGCAATTACATTAAATTTTTATATTGTAGTAAATAAAAGTTATTTATACAATTATAGTGAACAAATTACAGTATGATTGATAATGAGTTAGAAAATAAAAAATAACTAGATAAAATATATTGAAACAATATTCTACGTGATGAAAAACAACTAATAAAAATATTAAAAAATTAACGAATATTTCTTAGAAACAATTTGAAGACTATTGAAAGAAATCGCACAAAGAAAAATAAATGTATAATTAAGGGTATGATAAGATGAAAAATACTTTAGAGATCTAAGAAAACTTTTTCAAATATCAACATATCTACTCAATAGTTGAGAAATAACTAAAATTGTTTTAGCAAAACAAAAGAGTTCTTCAAATGAAACAAAGATGAATAATAATAAGTATTTTTTTTATATTACCTAGTAAATGAAAGGTTTATGCTATTAAACACTTAAATTGAGAGTATTAAACATTCTCATGTGAAAGGAAAATATACAATAAATAAAAATATTAAAAAATAATAGAAATATTCAAATGTGAGACATAAAAAAAAATTTAATTGACATACATGAAAAATCAAATAATTAGAAGAAATAAAAAATATAAAGTATATATATATATATATATATATGTAGTTAATTAATTAATTATGGATATTTTAGTAATTTAAATGGGGATGGAGGTATGGGTGGGACGGGTATTGTGACGAGGATATGTACATCACCATACCCAATCGAAAAAGTCGAGGATTCTCCATGGGGACGAGTTTATTTGCCATATCTAGTTAGGTATATTGAGTAAGGACTAGGTAGGAGATTATCGAGACTCTAATAGGTATTCTAACTCACATAGAGAAAGATATTTAGTTAGTTAAAGTCGATGGATGTTGATATGACAAGGAATTAGTTTGAAATAGAACCTTTCGAGCATGTCATAGTAAGCTAATTTTGTCATGTAAAAGGCTGGGTAGAGCCATGATATAATAAGGCAAAGTCTATTGGGGTCCTTATTACTAGCAGAACTTTGACAAAAAATTCAGGGGTGCCAAATTAGAGTTTTTCAATTTTTTTAAAGTTTAATTGACATAAATGTATTTTTTTTATCTTCATCTCGAGTTTTCTTCTTAAATTTTGTTTTATTCTTTTACTTTTTATTATAATTTTCTAATATAAATTTATCACCTCTCACCTATTTAGAGAAAGATAAATTTATCACTATCCAATGGTGCACACTAAACAAATTTATCACACACAAAAAGAAAACCCTTAAAAAAAAGGTAAATTAAATTTATTTAAAAGAATAAATTGATCAGTTTAAAATATTCCTTAGCTCATCAATTTTACTGTAGAGTAATTTTATTTTGAAAAGGAAAAGAGATTGAGGATGAAAATTGAGAAAGAAAGAGAGAGATGAAAAAGAAATGGAGGTCTGGAAGAGGAAAAAAGAAAGAAGAGAATGAACTATACATGAGATTTAAAGAAAAAATTTAAAAATTTTATATAAGTAATATATAAATATAATTATAAAATATAAATAAAAATATTTTAGAGGTCCTTATGAGAGGTGCATAATCTTTTATATCTAATTCAATATACAAAATTCTGTGAAATTAGTTGTTGTAGTTTGTCTAAATAATAATTGATAAGTGTTCATTTTACCTATTTTACGCATCCATTTTAACACTTATTTAAAAATTTATGGAGGTGGTGCATGAAGAAACTGTCCCTTTCGGATGCTTCAATTTTGTCACTATGGATGTGTTGGGAATAGTCCAAGTGTGAGTCAAAGTCCCACATTGGATAGAATAGACAAAGTTAAACACTATATAAGAATAAAGACCCATAACAACATTGTCTTAAGGTTTTGGGGTTACAAGTGGTGTCTAAGGTCTTATATGTGTAAGACTAATGTCCTATAACCATAACTATAACCCATATATCATGAAGGGAAAATATATCATATGAAAAAGGAAAAAATAGACAAAGTTAAACATAAGAATAAAGGCCCATATCAACATTGTCTTAAGGTTTTGGGGTTACAAGTGTATATGTGAAAAATATGAAATATATATATATAAACCTATCAGGATGAATGGAGACCTTGGGCATATCTTAGTTTAATTCTCAACTTTTATAGCCAAAATGTTCGATTTAAAAACGCAATGGCTAAATAGAAATTTCACATGTAAATTGGAGTTGGTAATTTTTTCCTGCATCCTAAAATATGTGTAGAATCATAAATAATTTTATGGATTTTCAAATTTAATTCTATTTGTCTTTCTTTTCCTTTATCCGGTCTCTCCCCTTTCTTGTTCTCACTTCTCCCTCCGTTTTTACCTCCAAAATGATTCCATTTTCCTTTGTGTCCCCAATTGCAATCGGATATTAATCAGGCCAAGTTTTTAATATAGGAATATTTTGTATTAGCCAACCAACCATTCTTGTTGAGTAGTCTCATTTGTTGCTTTCATGGTGTTAGAAATTCAAAGACTTACACTTGAGAATAAGATTGTTAGAAATTAAGTGTGAGTCTAAATTTTACATTGATTGAAAATGAGAAAGTAGAACACTATATAAGAATAAATACTCATAAATTTATTACTTTAAAGTTTTGGATTAAAAATGATGTCAATGTTTTATGTGTTGGACGCATGTCTCATTGGTCTTTATGCTCCTTAGTGAAACTTCCTCTGTAAACTTTTAACACATAGCTATGTCAGTTAACACATATAAATGTGCAATGTTAGATTCCATGCCATTGTTTACTCATAACTTTACCACCAAAATTGACTAAAACCACCGATTTTGCTTAAATGTGTATTCAACCGAACAAAGCGAGGAGGCAAAACGTCAAACAACTTTGAATCTTTTTATTTGATTATGCCATCTTTTTACTTTATCCTCGTCATTTCATGGTTGAGTCACTTTGCACGTTATTATTGCTAACAAATAAGCAATATTTTAGGTTCCTTGGGTTCATTTTTTTTATAAGTTTGTCATCGAATTTGACTACACACTCAAGTTGCTTAATATTTTTTTCGTTATACCGTTATGGGATTTTTTCTATAGAGTTTTGAATTGAAATAAATCAAATTGGTGGTCATGAATAAATGGGTAAAAGAATTACTAAAACCCTAATGGATCAATTATGAGCATGCAAATATAAAATGTGCAGAAAGAATAATGAACCGATTGAACAATTAGTATCCAAATAGGATTGATCCAGGCCTGATAAATGTACCGATATAAAAGTACGTGCTAAATAAAATTAGCAAAACTAAAACACAGAAAGAACGTGCAAAGTGAATTAGTAAAATCTAATATGTAAAAGTTAATGTGTGATCAGAGTTTGCAGTGCTTTATTGATTTTTCTTATTTTTTCTTCGGAAAATTATTTTTTAACAATTGTTTGGCAAATTTTTGATAATGTATATTTGGCAGTGTCTCAATAGATAAAGAAAGATATGATGTGTTTTGGAAAGAGAAAAAAAAGTTTTATTGTATACTAAAAAATTAATTATGTCAAACTTTATAAAAAAAAGTTTGTTGAAGTAACATAATCTTTTTTTTCTTCGGATTAGGTGAGCACGCGTTGTCATGTCATGACTGAAATTATGCTATCACATTTCATAGTTTTGAAAATATATAATTTTCATCTCTGTAAGATTGTAATTTTAAATTCAATTCTACAGTTTTGTAAAATTAGACAGCTACTGGGTCTTGGCCATCTGTCCTTCATTGAATCAAATCCATCTCAAACAAAATACTCACTCATTACCTTTTGTCAAACCTTCATCGCATTTCAAATTTTCGGTTTTTTTTCCCTTCTAGGCAAATCACTTTGCATTATTACGGAACTAGACAATTTTTTAAAAAATTACGGAAATGGGCAAATCGTTTGGGGGGTGGACGTTTTCGAATGAAGAAATCGTGTAGCCCCCCAACGTTTTCATTTTCAACTGAGTCAATGGGCGAAATCGTGTGGGGGGTGAACGTTTTTGGTGAAGTAATCGATTACCGCATGCTGTAATCGATTACTGCATGCTGTAATCGTCCAGGGGGTAACATTTTTGACACAGTAATCGATTACCATATGGTGTAATCGATTACTGCATGCGTTGTTCTGGGTGCACGCTAAAGCGGGAAAATCAAAAGGTGTAAGAAGAAAACGTCATGGGGGTGCACGTTTTTTAAATTGAAAGTGTGTGGGGGGTGCACGTTTTCTATTAGAAAACGTGTGGAGGGTGCACGTTTTCTATTAGAAAACGTGTGGGGGGTACACGTTTTCTTTAAAAAAGTTTTTTTTTCCTTTTCGCACCCCCAACCTACTCATTTCGCACTCCAACCCACTCCTTTCGATTCTGTAGTCTGGATTCGACCCAAATTGCTTCCATTGTTTTTCATTTGGTCCGCACAAATTCTAGCATTCGCATCAAAAGCTTGGTCGCTGACATCAAAACCTTCAATGCATGGTCCAAATGCCCAGAAGCAACGTTCCATAATGTATGTGGAACTCCCATCCTCAACATCAACATTAACTGGAGGACCGGAAAGTTGAAAAATTGTTCCAGGATTGGTTTGTTGGGCAGCTAGTAACCATCTGGGAACTTCATTATAAGATTGGTCCCAATCACCATACTCCATTGTAATTGCTTTCTCCTTCGCAATCCATGCTCTTCTATATGTCACCGTGTATTTGTAACGAGTTTTGATGTCAGCGACCAAGCTTTTGATGTGAATGCTAGGATTTGTGCAGACCAAATGAAAAACAATGGAAGCAATTTGGGTCGAATCTAGATTGCAGAATCGAAAGGAGTGGGCTGGAGTGCGAAAGGAGTGAGTTGGGGGTGCGAAAAGGAAAAAAAAAACTTTTTTAAAGAAAACGTGTACCCCCCACACGTTTTCTAATAGAAAACGTGCACCCCCCACACACTTTCAATTTAAAAAACGTGCACCCCCATGACGTTTTCTTCTTACACCTTTTGATTCTCCCGCTTCAGCGTGCACCCAGAAAACTGCAACGCGTGCAGTAATCGATTACACCATATGGTAATCGATTACTACGTCAAAAATGTTACCCCCTGCACGATTACAGCATGCAGTAATCGATTACAGCATGCGGTAATCGATTACTGCACCAAAAACGTTCACTCTCCACACGATTTTGCCCTTTGACTCAGTTGACCATGAAAACGTTGGGGGGCTACACGATTTCTTCATTCGAAAACGTCCACCCCCCAAACGATTTGCCCATTTCCGTAATTTTTTAAAAAACTGCCTAGTTCCGTAATAATACAGAGTGATTTGCCTAGAAGGGAAAAAAAACCCAAATTTTCAGAATCATATTTTCTCTTTGATTTGGCCACTCCCTTTCCAACCATGCCGGTCCTCGAAACACTTGGTGGTGCTCTTTTTGGTGCTGTTCTTCAAGTGCTGTTTGACAAGCTGGATTCCCATCAAGTTCTGGACTACTTTCGTGGGAGAAAGCTCGATGAGAAGCTGCTGAAAAATTTAAGGAGGAAGTTGGTGTCCATCAATGCTGTGGTTGATGATGCAGAATTAAAGCAGTTCACTGATGCATATGTTAAAGCGTGGCTTGATGAGGTCAGAGACGTGTTGTTTGACGCAGAGGATCTGCTGGAGGAAATAGACTATGAATTCTCCAAAAGTGCATCACAACTTGAATACCAGAGCAGTGCTAGCAAGGTATGCAGTTTTGAATCCAAGCTCAAAGAAGTTCTTGATGACCTTGAATCTCTTTTAAACCAAAAGGATGATCTAGGTCTGAAAAAAGCTGCTAGTGTTAGATCCGAATTGGGTAATAAAGTGTTAGAGAGAAAAAATGAATCCTCATCGTTGGTGGCTGACGATGTTTTTTATGGCAGAGATGATGACAAAGAAATTATCCTTAATTGGCTGACATCAGACAGTAACAATCATAACCAGCTGTCAATACTTTCTATTGTGGGTATGGGTGGGATGGGTAAGACCACACTTGCCCAACATGTATACAATGACCCAAAGATTAAAGAAGCTAGATTTCATGAAAAAGCTTGGGTTTGTATTTCTGATGAATTTGATGTTTTGAAAGCATCTAAAGCAATTATTGGGGCTTTCACTAAATCAAAAGATGATAGTGAAACCATAGAAATGGTTCATGGAAAAATGAAAGAAAAGTTAACAGGTAAGAAGTTTCTTCTGGTTCTGGATGATGTTTGGAATGAAGACCGAAACCAATGGAAAGCATTACAAACTCCTCTTAGGTGTGGAGCTAAGGGAAGTAAAATTCTAGTCACAACACGCAGTAACAAAGTTGCTTCTATCATTCAGTCAGGTTACATACACCAACTAAAGCAATTGCAGGAAGATCACAGCTGGCACGTTTTCGCCAAACATGCATTCCAAGATGAAAACTCTATGTTGAATTCTGAGTTGGAGGAGATTGGCATGAAGATAGTTGAAAAGTGCAAAGGATTGCCTCTGGCACTTGAAACGTTGGGATGTCTTTTACACACAAAGTCATCTGTCTCAGAGTGGGAAGGTGTATTGAAAAGCGAGACATGGGACTTAGCGATAGAAGATAGTAAAATCATCCCCGCTTTGTTGTTGAGCTATTACCATCTTCCTTCTAATCTCAAAAGATGTTTCGCTTTTTGTGCATTATTACCCAAAGACCGTATGTTTGACAAGGAGAGTATAATTCTCTTATGGATGGCTCAAAATTTTCTACAATGCTCTCAATGGAGTAAGTCTCCAGAAGAAGTAGGTGAACAATACTTTAATGATCTATTATCGAGGTCATTCTTCCAACAATTAGACAACGAAATGTCCTACGAAACACATTTTATCAAACTCAACAAAAAACTTTTTATCATGCACGACCTTCTCAATGATTTGGCCAAATATGTCTCTGGTGAGATGTGTTTCAGGTTGGGAGTTGATAGAGCAGAAAAAGTACCAAAGACAACCCGTCACTTTTCATCTGTGTTTAATCTTCTTAAATATAGTGAGTGTAGGAGTTTATGTGATGCTAAAAGGCTACGGACATTTCTTTCTATAAATGGGAATTGTGGGATTTCAATACAGGAGTTGATCTCCAACTTTAAGTTCTTACGAGTCTTATCTTTGGAGAGGTGTTTTAACATAGAAGAGGTGCCTAACACTATAGGCAATCTTATACATCTCCGTTCATTAAACCTTTCAGGTACCAAAATAGAGAGACTTCCCGACTCAACATGTTCACTGTGTAACTTGCAACTGTTGAAGCTAAACCATTGCTTCAATTTGCAGGAGCTGCCATCGACTTTGCACGAACTCACCAATTTACGCCGCTTTGAATTTGAGGGAACTCCTTTAAGAAAGGCTCCACTGCTTTTAGGAAAATTGAAGAATCTTCAAGTATGGATGGGTGAGTTTGAGGTTGGCAAAAGTAACGAGTCCAGTATTCAACAACTAGGAGAACTTAATCTTCATGGGCGACTGTCCATTAGTCATCTTGAAAATATTGTGAACCCTAGTGATGCATTGGCAGTGAATTTGAAGGATAAAACACATCTTATTAGGCTATGTTTAGAATGGGATTTCAAGCAAAATATCGATGATTCAAGGAAAGAAAGAGAAATACTTGAGAATCTGCAACCTTCCAGACATTTGGAGCACTTGTCAATCGTTGGCTATGGTGGTACAGGGTTTCCTCGTTGGTTATCTGACAACTCTCT
Source organism: Vigna unguiculata (assembly GCF_004118075.2). Taxonomy (NCBI): domain Eukaryota; kingdom Viridiplantae; phylum Streptophyta; class Magnoliopsida; order Fabales; family Fabaceae; genus Vigna; species Vigna unguiculata. The sequence goes on along the minus strand of NC_040289.1, from coordinate 2,699,512 downwards.
ATCAAATGTGGTGTCCTTAAGCTTGAGTAACTGTAAATATTGTCAATCGTTGCCTTCCCTTGGAATTTTGACATTTCTCAAGCACTTGACAATTGACGGCCTTCATCATATAGTGAAGATTAATGCTGATTTTTACGGGAATAGCTCTTCTTCATTTGCATCCTTGAAAATGTTGGACATCTCTAATATGAAAGAATTGGAAGAATGGCAATGCATGACAGGGGCTTTTCCAAATCTTCAGAGTCTTTATGTGAGGTATTGTCCCAAGCTGAAAGGGCACTTGCCAGAACAACTTTCTTGTTTGAAGGAACTAACTATTGAAAGCTGTGAACAACTTGTGGCTTCGATTCCCAGGGCGGCAATAGAAATTCATAATGTGAACATGCAACCATCTTCATTTGATATGACAGGGCCCCTCCTATCTGATATTCCTCTTGAACTCTTGCGTATTGTTTTTTGTCCGGGCATGAATATTCCCATAAACCATTGCTACCATTCCCTTAAGGAATTGGAGATCATTCATGGTTGTGACTCTCTCACGACCTTCCCTCTAGACCTATTCCCAAAACTCTGCAACCTTGAATTAGACGTGTGTCGTAACCTACAAATGATATCACAAGGTCACCCTCATAATAATTTGAAGAGTTTGAAAATTGAAAAATGCTCTCAATTTCAATCCTTTCCCAATGAAGGATTATTTGCACCAGAATTGAAGATACTTTTTATTGAAGGATTGGAGAAATTGAAATCAATGCCTAAACGCATGTCTACCCTCCTTCCATCTCTTAATCACGTGAACATAAACGACTGTCCGGGGGTGGAGTTGTCCGAGGGGTGTTTGCCATCAAATCTAAAAGAAATGAATCTCTGGAATTGCTCCAAACTTGTTGCCTCCCTAAAGGGGGCTTGGGGAACCAACCCTTCCCTAGAATGCTTGCATATTGCTGAAATGGATGTGGAGTTTTTTCCGGGTGAAGGTTTGCTTCCACTCTCTCTTAGTACTCTAGGGATATATTGTTGTCCAAATCTTAAGAAACTGGACTACATGGGTCTCTGTCACCTCTCCTCTCTTCAGAAATTGGATCTTAGTAATTGTCCCAGCCTCCAATGCTTGCCAGAGGAGGGTCTGCCCAAATCCATTTTAGAACTCAGAATTAGCCATTGTCCGTTGCTCAAACAGTGCTGCAGGAAACAAGAAGGTGAAGACTGGGAAAAGATTGCTCACATTAAAACCATATGGGTAGATGACGAACTGCAAGTTGAAAATTAGTAATGCAGAAATTCTTATATGCCTGCATTTTCATCAGGTGCCAATTCTCCACGCTATCTTTGAAGCATTCCAAATACAATCTTATTTAGAGCAAATATTTTAATATCTAGTTCAAGCATCAACTTTTCGTCCTTTTAATGTCTTATTATCTTCTATTTATGGAAAATGATGAAGGGGGAAAGCGTCAAAGTTCTGGCACAAATTTTGTATTCTGTATTTGGGAGTGGTCACCTTTCATCCATTCAGTTGTTAAATTGCTCTCTCACCCACTCTGTGTCCTCCTTCTCTGTTTATACTTACTTTACATGATTCTTTTTCTTGAAAGAATTTTGGATTCAATCTGTCTTTGTTTTAATGTCATATGTATTAAAATGCTTTAAATGTTTCATGAATTCTAGAACACTATATTCTGATAATACATGCGAATTACTGCCAAGTTTCTGGTTTGCATTCTTCACATTTTATTCACATACATAATGCAAAATCATCAGATTTTGCTATTCAGAAATTAGTTCTTGGATTGTAAAACAGTATATAGATTTTAAAACTACATAATTGATATATGACATGGATATCTGAAAAGAGAGTAATGGCCAACTTCTAAATAATGTACTTACAAGTTGTTTTGTTTATTTACGCCATCTGTATCTTGATCATAAAGTAAATGGAGCAGCATATTATCTTTTGTTTTCTCAGTAGATTCTTAAAATCTTAAATATTGTGATCTAATAATTGAAGTGTATGTTTCTATGGAAATAGATTGAAAGAGTCGCCAATCAGGAGCTGTGCTGATACAACATTTTAAAATTGCTTTGGACTTTGGAGATGATTCCATAACCATCTCTTTGTAGATATAAAATTCTGTCCACATCTGCTGCAACTCACAGTATTCTCAGAAGTTTTGAGGCAAAAACTCCCGACAATGAGTGCATCCAAATTGATGACCATAATGGATTTTCATTTGATGAAATGTAAACAATGTACATCTAATTTTATAACAACATTATGGACGTTGTTTTTATAATCGACCCAAAAGCACCATTATAATTACTTTGTGATGGTTGCAAGTTTTAAATCCTTCCTATCTTGTACAATCTTAAAGTTTAGATGAGTTAAATTCAATATAAATATAATAATGTTATATCAACTGAAATTCTTATACTTTCATTGAAATGTTTTTATTCTCAGATACCCATATGTTGAGATTTTTTGGGCTTTTGAAAATATGAGAGATATGAGATATATGAGAGATATATGTGATATATTATACGGAGGAACATGTTTTTGTATTTTATTGATATACTCTATATATAGAACAAAATATAACAAATATCAAGTATATAATATTTAGAATATCTCACTCCTAATCTAAAATAATAACGAATTTCCTAAAACTGAAATATTTCCTAAAAAATAATTTAAATAAAAAAAAATATATTAAGTAATATTCTCAATATTCCTCCTTGCTTAATATCTGATTATTTAAATTTTATATCTTAATATTTGATTCACCATTTTTGGATGCTTGATTTTCTCCTCTTTTTGTGCTTGCAATATTTGCTTTTCTCCTTCTTCCATGGCATCACATCTTTCTTCAATTTGGCATCATCCTTCATATTTCTTCTTATATCAGCATCATCTTCTTTTTCTTTGTTCGGTGTGGATTTCATTGGAGTGACATTGGACCTTTTATGAATATTAGAATGTGAACCTCCATCTACTTTCTTCACTTGGACATCTACTTTCTTTCAAAGATATTTATCTTCTGATTTTGATCTTTCTTTTATACTCACTTTATTTGTAGCAAATTCCTCCTTCATAAAATCCAGCGCAAATCTTTCGTCTTTCATGTGGACTTTAAATACCTCTATGTTGTTAGCATTTTTGACCACACATACTTTATTTTCAAAGGAGACCTTATAACCTTTCTCTAACAATTGAGCAACACTTAATAGATTATGGGTAATCTCAGGAACATATAAGACATCAAAAATTAATTTGATACCTGAATGAGTTTTAATTGAAACTGTTCTTGTACCTTTAACATCAAGTTGTTCTCCATTTCCAATTTTTACCTTGGAAATATTTGATTTATTGAGCTCCTTGAAAATTTCTCTATCATGAGTCATGTGGTTTGTGCAACCACTATCTATAATCCAATCCTTTGAATATTTGTTGGTTGTGACACATGATGTTGTAAGAAGTAGATCCTCCTCTGATTTATCCTCATATGATTTATTCTCCACAATCTGAACATCTTCTTGAGAATCTTGAGATTTGCATACCTTTTCCACATGTCTCAATTGACCGCATTTGTGACATTTGACATCTGGCCTCCACCAACACCAATTGGGTTGATGACCTTTTCTCTTGCAATGGGGACAAGATGGAAAAACCTGTGTGTTGTTGTATTTGCTCCTATTTTTCTTGACTATGAGAGTGTTGGGAATAGTTCAAGTGTGAGTCAAAGTCCCACATTGGATAGAAAAGACAAAGTTAAACACTATATAAGAATAAAGACCCATAACAACATTGCCTTAAGGTTTTGGGGTTAAATTGGTGTCTAAGGTCTTATATGTGTAAGACTAATGTCATATAACCATATAGAACCATAATCTCTCAATATCCATAACCATGCCAATAACTATGACTATAAATGCATATATGAAAATATTATATATATAACCCATCAGTGGTATCAGAGCCGATGGTTCGGATTGACTGACCGCATAACCATAACCATATAGAACCACAATCTCTCAATGACCATAACAATGACCATGCCTATAACCATAACCCATATATATGAAAAAAATATAACCCATCAGAGAGCATTATCTTCCGTCACAGTTAGGGATGGCAATTAGGGCCCGGCCCGCACGGGCTAGCCCGCGGCCCGGCCCGCAAGCCCGCATAAAATTAAAAAAAAAAAACTTGCACTTGTGTATATTAATTACTTCTTTTATGGACTCTTACATTAACATTTCAAATTCTTGTATAACTGGAAAAGACAAGTATTATGTAATTTTTAATGTGCTAAAATTTAAAGAATACATTGTGTATGTCATAGTATGAATATGATGAAAATGTTGAATTATCAATTTATCATCTAATTCCCCAAAGTCTTTACTTAATTTTGTGAACTTCTTAAAGTTTCCCAATTTTTAAACATTAAAAGTTTTATCATAAAAAAAAAAAAAAAAAAAAACGGGCCGGCCCGCGGGCCCGCGGGCCAACGTATATGCGGGGCGGGCCAGAGTATGCAGCCCGCATAAAATGTGCGGGGCGGGGCGGGCCGGCCCGCGGTGTGCGGGCCTTATGCGGGACGGGCCTAAATGGGGCGGGCCGGCCCGCATTGCCACCCCTAGTCACCGTCACCAGAATCAATATGTGTAGACAAATCTTTCATGTTTTCTAAGAAATCAATAGATGCCTCATATCTTTTCGGCACCGTCACCAGAATTTTCTCAACGAGTCTGGAATATGAAAACTCCTTTCCCAACAATTTTATCTTGTTGGCAATACCCAACAATTTGTTTGAGTATTCTTTAATTGTCTCTGATTCTTTCATTCTTTGCATCTCGAACTCCCTTATCAAATTCAAAACTTTCATGCCTCGAATCTTCTCGTTCCCTTCATATTCTGCTTTCAAGTATTCCCATATTTCTTTGGGAGACTTTAAAATCATGATTCTGGTCATAATCATTTGTGAAACACCTGCAAACAAGCATGATTTTGCCTTTGCCTTTCTTGTTTTCTTTTCTTTATGCGCTTTCATTTGAGCCGCGGTAGGATTTTTAGATAAGGGAACATCATCTTTCTCAACACCATATAATTAACAATACCACCATCAGAGTTCTTATGGCCTCTACAATTGCCGTGGTGACGTGGTTGGATACTTTTGTCAATTTTGTGTTCCCGATATTTGTCAACTTGGGCTAATGCGGTTTCCAAACACTGTCTGCACCCTTCATTTGTGAGATCTCTAGAGCATTGTATCAAGCCATATCTTCTCTCAGTGGAACTCAAACAAAAGACATCCATATAAAACAACTTGTTAGTTTCCTTTGTTGCTTTTCTGATCAATCCTCTCACAAAATCATCTCCTCTCTGAATATCTTCCATGTTAGATATATTTATGCCTCCAAGACTATAAGATGATATGTTTGTTAAAATAGTCCCATAAAAGCTCTCATTATGATACTCCGACACGCCTCATAAATGGTGTGTCCCGTGTCCGTTACGTATCGGACACCGACACGTACGATACTTGTAGGACACACTATGCCCAATTTGAAAGATACTTTTTTATCTTTCATAAGATTTTGACAATTAAAATATGAAACAAATCTTATATTATCACTATTTTTTGCATATTAGATATTAGATAGATAGATTAGCTTCATTTTTGTGTTAGTTGACAATGTATTAGTTGATAGTTTCAAACTTAACATATCTATACATGTTGTGTCCTATATTTTTCTAATTTAGTCGTATCTTTTTGTATCCGTGTCAGTGTCGTATCCGTACCCGTTTCCGTATCTGGACAACATATGGGAGTATCTTAGAATACATAATTCATACAAACCATAGTAGTAGAGACACAGAATTGGCAAAAGTATCCAACAACATCACCACGACGATCATAGAGGCCATACACAGGACTCTTGCTGCCTATGCTTTTGTACTTATAATCTTTGCTTGTGGCTGCATCTGAAGATGCCCATCTGAGCATTTCATCAAGATTTGTTTGGTATACTCCACAAATTTTAAAAAAACCGAAAATTATGGAATGTTTAAAATAATAAAACAAATAATATTTTACGGCATTAATAATCTTTTTTAAATTTATTTTTGAATAATTTAAATTAACTGTTAAATTTAGTAAATATTCATATTTCGTTAAAAAATATTAAATTACTTATACTTAAAAAATTAAATCTTAGAGTAAACTACTTAATTGAGTGTATACATAAAGGTGAATTATTTTTGTTTAACATTTGTTTTTCAATTTTATCTTTTAAATAGAAGTTTTTAAATTAAAATAATTATTTTATCAATTTATTTTTATGAATGATTGTTTTTAGATTTTGACAGTATTTTCAAAAAATTTTAAAAAAGTATGAAGTAACATATGTGAGAGTCGTCATTCTTAATTAACAGAGATAGAAAAAAAAAACTAAATTAAACAAAATTTAAAAATATTAGGACCTGATCGAAAAAAAAAAATTATTAGAACTGAATGAAAAACTGAAGGAATATAAAGATTAAATACGTAATTTAATCTTATAAAAATTATTTATAAATTATGAACAAAAATGTCAATTACTTCTCTAGAAACATGTGACAATCAAAACTTTGAAAAGCAAAATAAAAATATCAAATAACTAAAAAACTAATAATTGAAACAATTGTCAACAAAATAAACATGAATACAAAATTTCCATAGTATATTTCTTTTATATTATTTTCTTATATTATAATAGATATAAAATAATTAATTTATTTAAATAGTATTATTTTATGAAATTAATATAAAATATATTAAATAATCAAATAATTAAAAATTAAATGATCCAATAATTATAGAAAAAAAATTAATACCAAAATGTAAATTAAGGATAAAAACGCAAGTTACTTCCATCGAGACATGTGGCAGAAAAGAACAAAAATAAAAAATAAAAAATAAAAGACCATTTGAACATAACTAACCCTAAACCAAACACAGGATCCATTTTATAGTAGAGATATTAGGATATTTTTATTCCAGTAATCTCCTTCTATTCACAAGAGTCTCCCATTTCTAATCTACATTTACACTTGAGTCCCACAAGCGTGATTGTTGAGTTCTCTCTTTTCATGTTTTCATGATTCGGTGGGCACGTTATCACGTCATGGCTGTATAGGACCACTGGGTTTTGTTTTATTCATCACAGATTTGCAACATCCATGTGTTACATCCTTTTTTGTGCATGCCCATATGAAATAGGAGTCTCATTTTTTGAATAAAACAACTTCACGCATTCATAATCTCTTTTTTCTTCTTAGAGTCCAAACAAGTATGAGTTGGTGGTGGCGTGTCGCCTGTTTGTGAAAATGCTTGGGAGAGCCATGGATTGCAAAGAAAAACGGGATATATTTTTTTTTTCTCTCTTACTTTTTTTTTCTTCCTTCTAAACCCTATCACTTCTGCATTTTTACTGTAGGTAATTGTCTTTTTTTTTCTGTAGAGTAAATTAACTATTTTTATTTAAGTTTCTAGATAAAATATTTATTTTGGTTTATGTTGTTGAAATGTTTTTAATATTTTTAGCCCCTCAATATTTTGTTTATCATAAAATCTTATATGTTTTGCGTTGCATGATAATGTAACAAGTGATATAAATTATTAAATGGTTAAATATATTTTTGATAGTTTAAGTTTTAGTGAAAATTAAAATTAGTTTAGTTTCAAAATTTTGTAAAATTTAGCCTTCAAACTTTAGACATGTGTGGATTCAATCCTTTTAATCAGATTTGGTGAGATTTATTTGTTTACAAACGCGTTTCATAATAATATTCGAGTTATTTACACTTTTTGACACATTTTCACTTTAATGTTAGTTGTGAGAAACGCAATTGAAACGTCAAATAAACTTAACAAAATCTTATTAAAATGACTAAATCCGCGCATTTTTAAAATAACAACAAAATTGGTTCAAAGTTTCAGAGATGAGGTAATTTTAATTTTCAACGAAAATTAAGGGAGAAAAGCATATTTAACCCATTATTTAATAATAACATGTATTAAGGACATAATTGCAATTCAACTAAGATAGTTCTATAACTTTAGAATTTGAGATCATGTTCACATAAGACAATGACATTTTCGTTAGATTATAAAACATGTAATATAAAAATGCAAAGGTTTTAGTTAATCTTCTGATAGAATAACAGAAGAAACTTCATATATGGATGCACCATGTTGGGAACACAACTAAGCGTGAGATCAATATGCTTTGGTTTCTTGTTATCTTTGAGTTTCAGTTCGCTCATTTACCAGGGAAGTTACTGTGAAAACACCACCCAACAACCTCTCACCACTGCATACAAAACCAATGTTGAGAGAATCCTCTCATTGATGATCTCAGATGCAGCCACAAGCAAAGGGTATAACTACACCACCATAGGAAACAACAACACTGTGTATGGCCTCTACGATTGCCGTCGTGACGTGGTTGGATACTTTTGTCAATTCTGTGTCTCTAATGCTGCCCTAGAAATTCCTCAGCACTGCCCCAATAGAGTGTCTGCTATGGTGTGGTATGATTTCTGCATTCTGAGGTACTCAAATGAAAACTTCTTTGGAAAAGTTCTTACACACCCGACATGGCATGCTGTTGGAAACAAAAACATTTCAAACAAGGAAGAGACTAAGAAAGCTGAGGATTTTATGAGAAGCTTAATCAGAAAAGCAACAATGGAAACCAGCATGTTGTACTACGTGGATGGCTTCAACTTGAGTTTCACTCAATCAAGGTATGGCTTGGTGCAATGCACTAAAGATCTCACAAATGATGGATGCAGAGAGTGTTTGGAGGCAATGTTAGCAGAGGTTCCCAAATTTTGCACACAAAAGTTAGGATGGTTCATTTGGTCTGGAACTTGTATGATAAAGTATGATGACTATATGTTCTACATTCCTAACGACCAAACTTCTTCAATTCCTGTGTCAAATCCGGAAACAGGTGAATCTGAATATGATAACAGTACTTTTGGAATTTTTTTTTGTTTTGTTTAAAAAATAGGTTTTTTTATTTTGTTGCAGATAAACATGGAGGTAACAAGAGGTCAAAAATCTTGATCATCAGCTTCTATGTGATGGGGTCAACAACCCTACTATGTTTGGGTGTATATTTATTCTTGTACAGAAGAAGAGGTAGAAAAGATAATTTCCTGCAATTACACATGCCATAATTTGTGTTATAGCTTATTTCTCCTACTCAAAATATGGCTATTTGTTCAAAATAAGAGACTCAGACACTTGTCTTTGTAGATGGAATTCGGCGATCATCATTTCATAAAATTCAAACCGAGGAAATGTTGAATACTGACCTGCCTATAATCCCATTAATCACAATTCTACGTAGCACTGATACCTTTTCAGAAGCAGCTAAATTGGGGGAAGGTGGATTTGGCTCTGTTTACAAGGTTTTCATTATTTGAATTTGTGAAATATATTCTTTATTGCTTCCATCTATTTCTATGATTTTTTTATCCCAAACTTTTATCAGGGAATTCTACCAGATGGAAGACAAATAGCAGTGAAAAGGCTGTCAGAATTTTCTGGTCAAGGTTCAGAGGAGTTCAACAATGAAGTAATGTTCATAGCTAAATTGCAACATCGCAACCTTGTAAGACTCTATGGATGCTGCTTGGAGGAAAAAGAAAAGATACTTGTATACGAGTATATGCCAAACTCAAGTCTCTACTTTCACCTGTTTGGTATGTTTTCAGATTGCTTTTCACAAAAATTGGTATCAGTTAATATGTCAGGTGGTGTTACTACGGGTTTTAAATTGTTGGGTTCTTTCAGAGGGAACAGTGGGAAATGCTATAATATCCTTTGGTATTTTTTTTTTCCGTGTTAAGGAAAATATTTAGCATTTGCTGTTTTGCTAAATGGCTAGTGTTGTTTAAATCCCTTCTGTCTTCTTGAGTTGACAGATGATGAGAAAAGAAAACAACTTGACTGGAAAGTAAGATTAAGCATTATCAATGGAATAGCAAGAGGTCTTCTATACCTTCATGAGGACTCTCGACTCAGAGTAATTCATAGAGATCTCAAAACTAGCAATGTTCTATTAGACCATGACATGAATCCCAAAATATCAGACTTTGGATTGGCAAAGGCATTTGAAATTGGACAGAACCAAGCAAATACAAAGCGAATAATGGGCACTTAGTGAGTTCTACTTATACCAAACATAACTTAAAAGTAGGACTTGTGAATGCTTATTTCAGAGTTTAATTATTGAAAAAAAGATGAAATTCCTTGTTATAAACTTGAAACAAGAGAAATTAACAAAGCTTTATTGACTTGCATCAGTGGATACATGGCTCCTGAGTACGCTATGCAAGGATTGTTTTCAGTGAAATCTGATGTTTTCAGCTTTGGAGTTCTAGTTCTAGAAACCATTTGTGGAAGAAAAAACAATGGATTCTATCTGTCGGAACATGATGAGACTCTTCTTTTATACGTGAGTAATCCCTATCATCAATACTTGCTAGCAGAAGTATAACAGTATCATTCTCAAATTAACTACAAATAATTGCAGGCTTGGAGAATATGGTGTGAAGGAAAATGTTTGGAATTGATGGACCCAATGCTGGAAAAATCCTTCAAAGCCAGTGAAGTTGAGAAGTGCATACACATTGCGTTGTTGTGTGTTCAAGAAAATGCAACATACAGACCAACCATGTCAGATGTTGTTGTAATGCTAGGGATTGACAAATTAAACCTTCCAAAACCCAAGCACCCAGCATTTTCTGTTGGAAGAAAGTTCTTAGGGGATGAACCAAAATCAAAAAGATCCAAGAATCTTCTTAATACTAATGTAACAATCTCTATTACTTTACCAAGGTAATGTATAATTACGAAAAGGATTTGTCTCTCCTCAAAAGTGACATACTAAAGTTGTATTTATCAGAAATATAAATGTAAGAAGTATCACACGGATCATTGTTATCAATGACTGAGATTTATTCATGTAGATATTTATTTAGACATATAACACTTCGACAAATAAGAATATTCTACAATCATTCAGCATCTTTTATTATATATATATATATATATATATATATATATATATATATATATGTATATATATGAATACTATGGGATATTTTCGTGGTAGGACACTTTTATTCTTTGAACAATACGACGCGCAGTCACATCAACTGGTGCGTGATGTACATCTCTTCTCAAAATTCTGATAATTTGTATGTGTTCAGTAGGTTCAATGCGTGTTCCAATAAATGCTCTCAATATATGCTTGGTGAGCGTGTTTATCCTTATATATGGTTCAGTAATGTTCTTTTAACTATGTTACTATACCATGTACAAGATCCTTTTAATTCTCTTTGTTACTGATTTCAGTTTATACAACTTTCTACTGGCGAACTATTATGTGACAAAATAAGCTTTCAATGATTTGTGGCAATTCTTGAGAAGTAGTGATTAGATAACTCCTCCGAACTGAACATTGATTCATATTCTATCTGTCTCTCCTTGCAATTGAATCACCGCCTTTCAAATTCCTTTGTTTTTCTACATATTGGTTCTCTCAATGCTAGTTGATTTTTTCAATTTTTTGGCTCACTTTTCAAATGATATTGGTATCACGTTTCTTCCGGAAGGAATCTAAAAGTTTGTGCATGCCCATAGGAAATAGGAGTCTATTTTTTTATTAAAACAACTTCACATATTCATAATCTACTTTTTTTCTTATAACCCAAACAAGTATGAGTTGGTGGTGGCTGTCGCCTGTTTGTGAAAATGCTTGGGAGAGCCATGGAGTGGAGCACAATGCCCATGGGTTTGCAAAGAAAAACAGGATATGGTGATGCTTATTACAAAATCGATGAAGTGAGTTTTTCGTGCCTGAAAATTGGGGGATACGCCACTCTTTATTAAGAGCTTCATATTCGAGTTAAGTTGACCTGTTGGTATTGTAAATATTTTCTTGTTAATCCGTTATCATGGCATATCCTGTGAGTTTGAGGCTATTTTGTTCTCATCGCAAATTTTTCCTTTCCTGTTTTTAGGAGCAAATATTGAGCTATGTTCATTACTGACAGATATTTTGGTTTCCACTTCCTACTTGAGCATACATGTATATTTGTTTTTTTATTTTTCTCCAAGATTGCTGTTTATAAAGTGTACATCAGGTTGAACCTTAAAAGAGTACGTTATTGATAATGGAACAGTGACTAGGGTGTAGATGTGCATGCTGGCTGGCAAAAGTTTGGCAGGTTATGACTGGTCCGGTGGTGGTGTATCGATGCTGAAGATTTGTGAGGTGACACGCAATGTCCCATGAGGAGAATTAATGAAATCAAATACAAAATTGTTCATTACCTCGGTATAGTAACAGAGGTTGTTACATCATTAATGGAAAGATTCTTGGAACTGTTTGATGTAGATAATTCCACTAAGGTAATTCTTCCTATCGAAAACGGAGGGTGCTTGGGTTTTGGAAGGACCATTCCCTCACTTGCCAACATCACAACAACATCAGACATGCTTGATCTATCTTTTGCATCTTCTTGAACACACAACAAGCCAATCTGTATGCATCTCTCAACTTCACTGCCTACGAAGGAATTTTCCAGCGTTGGATCCATCATTTCCAAACATTTTCCTTCACACCATATTCTCCAAGCCTGCAAGTATTGTTAATATTGTCAAGCATCAACTAGAATTCTTGAATAGTTCTTCGCCATATATAACATGAGGAGACTTACATACAACAGAAGAGTCTGACCATGCTCTGACAGATAGAATCCGCTATTCTTTCTCCCACAAATGATTTCTAGGACGAGAACTCCGAAGCTGAAAACATCAGATTTCACTGAAAACAATCCTTCCATAGCATACTCGGGAGCCATGTATCCACTAATGCAAATAAATACAGCTTTATTATCTGTCATGTTAAGGTGTATGAAAACAAAGAATTTCTTTTTTCTAAATTACATGCTTAATAATTCCTGCATAAACCTTATTGTTTAAGAATGTTTAGTATGAGTAGAACTCACTAAGTGCCTATTACTCGTTTTGTATTTGCCTGGTTCTGTCCTTTTTCAAATGCTCTTGCCAATCCAAAATCTGATATTTTGGGATTCATTTCAGGGTCTAATAGAACATTGCTAGCTTTGAGATCTCTGTGAATTACTTTCAGTCGAGAGTCCTCATGAAGGTATAAAACACCTCTTGCTATTCCATTGATAATACTTAATCTTAATTTCCAATCAAAATGCTTTTTTCTCTCGTCATCTGACAACACAAAAACAGAGAAGAAATTGAGCAACAAGACAGCATTTGAAGATCTATGACATGATTATTCATTGCATGACATAACTTGAATTTAGTTTCAGGTTATGAAAGGAGAAGAGAACGCTTCTATGGGTATTATTATCCTGTCTTGCTGTTCCTATTCTTAAAATCAAGAGTACCCCATATGCATAAAGTACTTTAAAACACCATAGACAAAATGTAAAGAAACAATTGCAGAGCAAGCATTTGTACTTCTAATTGAAGCGTCGAAGCTGTGTAAGAACATACCAAAGAGGTGAAAGTCGAGGCTTTTATTAGGCAAATACTCATAAATTAGTATCTTTTCATTTTCCTCCAAGCAACATGCAAGAAGTCTCACAAGGTTGCGATGTTGCAGCTTAGCTATAAGCATTACTTCATTATCGAACTCCTCTGAGCCTTGACCAGAAAATTGTGACAACCTTTTAACTGCAATTTGTCTTCCATCAGGCAGAATTCCCTGACATACATAGCGATCAATCAATAAAAGCACATTGAAAGATGATAAAAATAAAGAATGCAAATCCAAAATTCCAAATCACTAAAACCTTGTACACTGGGCCAAATCCACCTTCGCCCAGTTTTGATACTTCAGAGAAGTTAGCAGTACTTTGTAGAATTGTGATTAATGGGATAGTAGGAAGGTCTGGATTCAGTTTGTCCTCAGTTTGAATATTGTGATATGATGATAGACGAATGGCACGAGGTATCAACCCATCTACATAGTCAAATTTCCGTGTTCTTGTATGAACTAAATAACCATATTTGAGAATGGGATGACAAATAAGCCATAAAAAAAATTGTCATGTATTGTTCAAGGAAACTTACCTTTTCTAGTTCTACACCACCACCAATATACACTCAAACACAGTACAGTTATCGACCCCGTCACACTGAAGCTAATAATCAAGATTTTTGACCTGTTATTGCCCCCTTGTTTAGCTGTAACAGTATAAAAGAAGAATAATTATTTTTCCAAAGAAATCAACTTCAATAAATAAACAAACAAGTATTACCTGTGTCACAGAAAGTCACTACTATCCCAATTTACAATACAACAAATGAAAAACCTGTTACTGTAAGATCAATGAATCACCTAATTTCGGATTAGGCTCAGCAACCGAAGATGTTTGATAGAACATATGATCATCATACTTTATGGCACAACTTTCAGTCCAAATCGCCCATCCTAATTTCTGTTCACAACATTCGGCAACTTGGGCTAATATGGTCTCCAGACACTGTCTGCACCCTTCATTTGTGAGATCTCTAGTGCATTGCACCGAGCCATACCTTCTCTCAGTGGAACTCAAATTAAAGGAATCCATATAAAACAACTGGTTAGTCTCTTTAGTTGCTTTTCTGATCAAACTTCTCACAAAATCATAACCTTTCTGAATATGTTCAGTTTTGGATACATTTTTCTCTCCAAGAGAATGCCATGTTGGGTTTGTGAAAACTGTCCCATAAAAGTTCTCGTCGGAGTACCTTAGAATGCAGAATTCATACCAAACCATAGCAGAGACCCTGTTGGGGCAGCGCTGAGGTGCTTCCTGGGCAGCAGTAGAGACACAGAATTGACAAAAGTATCCGACAACATCACCACGACAATCATAGAGGCCATACACAGGACTGTTGTTGTCTATGTTTTTGTGGTTATAACCTTTGCTTGTGGCTGCGTCTGAAGATGCCCATCTGAGCATTTCCTCAAGATTTGTTTGGTATACACTGCTGAGAGGTTGTTGTGTTGTGTTTTGACAGTTACTTCCCACAAAAATGGGTGTTTGTGCCTTCGTAACTTGTGGTCTGAAACTCAGCAATAAGAAGAAACCATAGCATATTGATCTCAGGTGTGGTTTTTTTCCCGACATAACTCTGCAGTTGCTCAGAAAATGATTATACGAAAAATCAAAAACATTATAGTACCGAGTGATCCATTTGATTATACATGTATATCCTGATCAAACAGTATATTATTTCCATCTTAAGTCAACATAGTTATCTCTCAAAGTCCTATCTATCTTCAATTATGTGGAAATTTCTCCGAAGGAACACCCTTTTCAATTTTTTTCAAACTGGTTTACTATTTTTAATATGATTTACTATTCCAAGTCAAAATTTGAATTTTAACCTTCACGTGTTAAGAATATGTCAAAAACAAAAGAAAAAAATCAACGTATAAATTCGGTTTCCTTACCAAATTCTGAAATGTTTTGAAAATTAAAATTAAAATAATAAAAATAAATAATACTTGACTTTTCCAATAATATAAGAATTTGGAACGTTCATGCAGAAGTTCAGACTAAAAGTAACTGATACACACATGCAAATTTTTTATTTATGCTGGTCAGCCGGCCCGCCCAGGGTGCGGCCTGTTGGTTTTTGCGGGCCAGCAGATTCATTATATTGGTCCGCCCTGCGTTTTTCTGACGGATCGGCCCACCAGACCAAGCTCATGTTGTCACGCCTATTTAGACGCACACTTAGATTTCCAACAATATATTTAAAAATTAAATTAGATATTTATCTTTTTTTTTTTATTATTTTGTTGTTCTTGTTCTTTTTCTATTATAAAACAAGGTTAGAGGACTGATTTTTACATAGAATGAATGAGATACTCAAAGTTTTATTTTATCTGAAAAGAACGAAAATGTTCATATAGTATTGAATGTGTAATAAATACAATGTACTATCTTAAAATTTGTAGCTTCATGTTTAACGCAACAGAAAACTTCTTTAGTCTCCAAAAAAAAAATCCCATATGACTACTTTTCCGTTCGGCGCCTTCTCCTTGCACCTCCAAGTCTTCTTCAGTACCCTCCAAATTTACCATTTTACCCCTAATTAATTTGTAGTTGCCGGTAAGTGAAAACGGGTGGAAGAGCAGTAAATATCATTTACTGCGGCAACGTATTTTGTCTGAGCTGCACCCCCAGCTTCTTTTTCCTCTCCGTTTCTTCTCAAGTCCTTTGTGCTTTCTGAGTGTGGTCCCTTTCATTTCTCAGTGGTTCCTTCATTTTAATTCTCTTTTCTGTGCTTCATTCTCTCCTTGAAGGTGGTCCCTGGTCCAAGGTTCGTGTTCAGTCACGGTGGTCCCTTCATTCTCTCATTGTATTTTTTTTTCCTTTTTATTCTGTGAAACGGATTTCGTGATCCGTTTCAAGAAAAAAGCGAAATGAATTTCAAAATCCGTTTGGTATTTTTTTATTTTTTTTCAGAAACGAAATTCATGATTCGTTTCAGAAAAGTATAAAACGAAATTCTTGAAATCCGTTTCAGAAGTTTCCATGTTTTTTTTATGAAACGGCTTTTGGGATCCATTTCATAATTTTCTGAAACGGATCACGAATTTCATTTCACAAATTTTAAACTTTTTTCCCGAAACGGAATTCGTAATCCGTTTCAGAAAAGTATGAAACGGATTCCAAAATCTGTTTCATAAATTTTCATGTTTTTTATCATTTAGTTTAATTTACTTTTATGATTACATTTATTTTTCAAAAAGTTATTTATAAATTAAATTATATATATAATTTTATTTTTAGATATATATTAAAAAATATGAAAACAATAAAATAAAACAAAAAATAATAAATAATAAAAAACCATTTAAAATTTAAAAAACATATACTTTAAATAAATTAAAAATAGTTATAATACATTGAATAATTTTTTAATTTACAGTTAAAGTATTTTTAATTTAATTTGTTTTATAATTTTTCTTTTATATAATTAATTAAGAAATAAATTAAATAAAAAAGTAAAATTTAAAATGAGTTCAACGTTCCACGTTCTACGTGTCACGTTTCACGTCTCACGTCGTTTCACGTCCCACGGTCCATGTCTCCCGTCGTTTCACGTTTCACGTCCCACGTCCTACGTCCCACATTTCACGTCCCACGTCTCACGTTTCACGTTCCACGTCTCACATCTCACGTCTCTTGTCTCACATCTCTCGTTTCACTTCTCACGTAGCTCGTCCCATTTCCCCCTTCTCACATCTCACATCTCATGTCTCTCGTGTCACGTCTTACGTCTCACGATCCACGTCGTCTCACGTTCCACATGTCATGTCTCACGTCCCACGTCTCACATCTCACGTCTTACTTCTCACGTCCCACGTCCCACGTCCCACGTCCCACGTCATCTCACGTCCCACATCACACGTCTCACGTCTCACGTCCCACGTCTCATGTTTCACGTCTCACATCTCAAGTCTCAAATTTTAAGTTTATATTTTTGGTTAGGTTAGGCTAAAAGTTGAGACCGACTAGTCCAAATTTAGTCGTATTTGATTGAATTGGCGTGATCCTATACAAAATTTGGCTGAATTCTGTCAAGTCGGTCTTGATCGAAATTTGGCCCAACTGGTCTTGGATTAAATTTGGAAGTATTTGGTTGAGTTCATCCCGACCCAAATTTGACTGCATTGGCCTGAGTCGACCTAGACAAAATTTGACCGTATTCGGCCGAGACAACCACGACCAAAACTTGGTTGTATTTAGCCTAGTTGGCTCCAGTCATAATTTGGTCGAATTCAATCGAGTTGGTCCCGATTAAGATTTGGCCGAGTCGGCCCTGACCCAAATTTGGTCGTATTTGGCTGAGATGGCCTAGGGTGAAATTTGGCCGTATTCAAATGAGTCAGTCACGGTCGAAATTTGGCCGTATTCAACTGAGTCGGCCACGATCGAAATTCGGCCGAATTCAGTCAAGTCGGCTCCGCTCAAAATTCGGTCGTGTTGGCCTCGACCAAAATTTGACCGAGTTGGTCCTGACCTAAATTTGGTCGTATTCGGTAGAGTCGATCGCGACCGAAATTTGGTCATATTTAGGCGAGTAGGTCCTGACCTAAATTTGGACAAATTCAGTCAAGTTGGTCATGACCAAAACTTGGTCTAGTCGGCACTAGCCCAAATTTAGCTGTATTCGGTCGAGTAAGTCCTGAACAAAATTTGACTATATTCAACTTAGTCGACTGTTATCGAAAATTGGCCATGTTCAGTTAAGTCGGTCTCGGGTGACGAATTTAGTGGAGTCAACCCTGACCGAAATTTGAGTGATCAGGACCTGACCCAAATGTGGCCATATTTGGCCAAGTCGG
Organism: Vigna unguiculata; assembly: GCF_004118075.2. Taxonomy (NCBI): domain Eukaryota; kingdom Viridiplantae; phylum Streptophyta; class Magnoliopsida; order Fabales; family Fabaceae; genus Vigna; species Vigna unguiculata. The sequence goes on along the minus strand of NC_040289.1, from coordinate 2,681,062 downwards.
CTCTGGCCAAAATTTGGTCGTATTAGGCAAAATCGGTCCTGGCCGAAATTCAGTCGAATCCAGTCAAGTCTATCTCGACTGAAATTTTGTCGAGTCGACCTTAGCCCAAATTTGGTCACGTCGTCCCCGACCGAAATTCGTTCGAAAGTCATCCAAGTTCATCCCATACTGAAATTTGGCCTCGATAAAAAATCTGCCAAATTCTATGGTGTCAGCCCTATCGAAAATCTAATCCATATCCATTTTGGATCCAAATAATGGATGTAGATCCAAATTTGTGTCCATAGGGCTAACACTAAAGAATTTGACAGATTTGGCCGAATACTTCCAAATTTTGTCTAGGACCAACTGGGTCAAATCTCGATCGGGACCGACTTGACAGAATTAGGCCTAATTCGGCCAAATTTTGTACAGGGTCACGCCAACTCAATCAAATACGACTAAATTTGGGCTAGTCTGTCTCAACCTTTAGCCTAACCTAATAAAAAATATAAAGTGAAAATTTGGATTGGACATTTTGGGTTATCCATTTTGAAAATCTAGATTTCGAGAATGTCTATCCAATCCATAAAATATATAAAATGTAAATTAGATTGATATCCAGATCCAATAAAATACATTTTAAATGGATTGAATTTTTAATAGAATGGATATTAAATGGATTGGATCATAGAAAAAATGGATTAGATCATAAAAATTGGATTTTTTATCCACCCTTACTCATGAAATAGTTTAGGTCAACAAGATTCTTTGGGGGTGCAAAGGCCTACGCAAAAGCAGGTTTGGGTGCAGGGAAAAGCCCCTTTCCGTTCTCATCATTATGGTCGAAATATAACTTCTCTTTTTCTTTACAAAAACTCTCCCAATTATTTGTTTTTCTTACTCTCAAAGAGAATTTTCAAATTAAATAGAATATAAGGAAATAATTTTCATATTTATAGGGTAAAAAAGCCTTCGTTCATAAACAAATACATAAATACTCTATATTCTTCATAAACAGACATAATATTTACGAAAATATGTCAAATATATAACTTTTCTTGGGAAATATGTGATTGATTGTACTTATTGATAAATTTATTGTTTTTTTAAAATATTAAATTTATTATTATCAACCCATTGTAATAATGTGTACACAAAGAAAAGGTTCTTGTTTTAGTTGATGTTATGTTACAGTTATTAAAGATCTTCTGGAGTTTTAATTCATAAGTTGCATATTCTTTAAAGTTCTCTTTATTTTCATGCCGTGTTAGCAAAGCTTTGTTATGGTCATTGTGGTGATAATAAGTCAAAGATAATAATTTTACTTTTTTTGGACTTTGTTGTTTGCTGGATTTGATACATTGACATTTACCTTTTAAAATACTAATTATTTAATAATTATTTTTTTATACACTAATAACTTTAAAAAAATTAAAAAAAATATTTACTATTATTTTAATAAACGATTTTCTTTAAAAAAGGTATTAAATTTTGCTATGTGAAATGGTTGAAAGTTGAACATTGGTATTTCATTCGCCTTTTGATTTATCACGTAAGTATGCGTGATTATTTATTTTTAGTAAGTCACGTCTTTGTATAAAGATCTAAAAAATAATTTAAGAATTATAATAGTTTTAAAGATGATATTTGTTAATTTTATTTATAAATGTCAAATCTGATATTTTCAGCTTTGGAGTTCTTCTCCTTATTTATGAATGTAAAGTAGGTACCTGCAGAAGCAAAACTAAAATTATCTTTCCCTACTCATCAATTATGGTCAAAATAGAACTTTTCTTTTTGTTTACAAAAACTCCCTCAATTATTTGTTTCTCTTTCTCTCAAAGAGAATTCTCAATTAAATAGAATGAAATGAAATAATTTTCATATTTATAGGGTAAAAGAAATCATTCCTTCACAAAAAATTACATAAGTACTCTATAATCTTCATAAACAGGTATAACTACTAACGAAAAGATGTCTCTATTCATTAAAATATATAACTTTTCATTGGAAATATTTGATCGATTAATGGAGAAAATTTCATACTTCAGGACAATTTTTTTTTTTGTTTTTAAAATATTAAATTTAGTGTCAACTTATTGTAATTTTTTGTACATAAAGAAAATGTCATTGTTTTGGTGGGTGTTACAGTAATTAGAAATCTTGGGTTTTAATTAAGTTGCATATTCTTTGGAGTTCTTTTGTATTTTGATGGCGTGTTGGCAAAGTTTTGTTATGGTCATTGTGGTGTTAATAAGTCACAGATGATATTACTTTTACTTTTTGGACTTTGTTGTTGCTGGATTTGATACATTGACATTTATTTTTCTAAAATAATAATTATTTAATAAGTCTTTTTTGATATAATTGTAAATATGAAAAAGTAAAAATTTATTATTATTTTGATAAATGATTTTCTATAAAAGAAGCACTAAAATATATTTTCCTTTGTACGTGAAATGCTGGAAAGTTCAAAATTGATGTTTCATTCTCCTTTTCGTTTATGAAGTAGCTATGCGTAATTATTTATTTTTAGTAAATCAACCTTTTCTCTTTTCAACAGAATAATAATTTTAAAAAAACTCCTAAATATTACAATGATAGTAGTTTTTCTAAATTAAGATGAAATAAACATGATAGAAACATCTTTCGTATAGTAAAATGTTAGGCAGTGATTACCTACAAAACGTTACATTGTTTTTTATTTTTTATTTTTTGTTTTCAAGAAAGAAATTGTATGAAAATGAAATATATTATATTTTATTAATAAAAAACAAAACGAGAAATTCAATAGTAACGTAATTTAATAAAATATAAAGACGTGTTAATTATTATAGAAAGTTATAACAAAAATAAAATTAAAACAGAAACTAACTTTATGGAAGTTAGTTATCACCGACAATTCTCACATTATATGAGATTGAAAATTTAAAAAGAAAACTTTTTTCTTTTAAAAATCTTATTTGACAATTATTTATCGTGAATAATTATTTTTTATAAAATTATAAAATTTATAAACATTTTTTACAAAATTTATTGTAAAAAATATTTTATATAAATATTTTACAAAAAGAGTGGTACCAATTTTTTATAAATTTATAAATAATTTCAAACAAAATAGATAAAAAGTATGAATGGATTCGGAAAGTGAGAAAACTGCGGTAACGGAATATATGTTGTTAGATATATAATTTTTTTCTATGATAATATTTTTCAAATCAAAACCCTAAATTATGAAATATAGGTTTTTTTATTCTTCGCCTGTAATTGATTTCTTCAAATTGAAATCATAAACAAATGCTTACGTTCTTCCTCCGGTGCCTATCATCATTGATTTATTGATAGTGAAGATTAATGAATGACCCTATGTATGTGTGAGGGGTTTATTATGATTGTACTGTGTGGTTCAATTTCAATAGGAATTAATTAGAAGATTTCAATTGTTAAATCATTAAAAATTGTCACCTGAATGAAAATCATTAAAAATTGAAAGTCTTGGAATTGGAAAGACGTTTTCCTTACGCTAATGGATTCAATTGGAGAATTCAAAAGGACTTGTGTCATGGTTTTTGGAGAATTGAGTGTCACGGCATATAAAATAATCGAATGGTACAGTTCGCGTACCAATAGCAGTAATGGGATGCAATTACTATAATGGATGTTATTGATTATATTTTCAATATAAATTAATGTTCATTTTATTATACGGATGGTGTGTTTTTAATTTCTCTCTATTGTTAAATTAAAATTTAAAATTAATGAGAAAAAATGTTATATATGATTAGTAGCAATAATATATATATATATATATATATATATATATATATATATTAAATCAAAAATGATAAATTTTAAAATTTTAAAATTATTTGATATTAAATTATTAGTTTTTTTTATTTCAATTACTCATGTTATGGGTGTTAAATTATGTATAATTGATTTATGAGTTATTTGAAATTCATTATTATAAAACATTTTTGTATCATCATAAGGTTGATTAATTGTTTTGTTTTTATAATTAATGAACACGATTATACATAATTTTGTATGTGTCATTAGTTTTATTTATATACTCAAAGATAGTAAATGATTCTAGTGTATGCATATTTCAATTATCATTAATGTTATAAAATAATTAACATCATTATGTTTTTGTACTAATGTACCGTCCAAAGGAAAATATTAGTATGCATAGAATGATTATTTATATCTTAATCTGTATTTATGTTTAGTTTTTGTGACTCAACATTAATATTAGGCATGTGTTAATGGAAGTCTCTATTTCAATATCTTTACATTTGCTCGTTATGTATGTTCCAATCTTCAATGGGTTGAATTTCCCTCGCTAGGGTTTATGTGAATGAGCATAGCAAGCAACATTAAGTCTACTATTTCCAAAACTGATAATGCGAAAAAAATTATGAAATTTTTGGAAGAGCACTCCTAAACGGTTGACAAGTTCCTTGTTGTGACATTAATGAGTACCTTGACCACCATGAAGTTTGATGATTCATGTACTATGTACAAACATTTGATCGAGATGACAAACATCACAACAAGACTCAAGTCTTTGGGAATGACAGTGGATGAAAGTTTTCTCGTGCAGTTCATTTTGAACTTGTTACCGTTTGAGTATGATTCGTTCCATATGAACTAGAACACTATGAAAGACAAATGGAATGTGCGTGAATTGCACAATATGCTAATTCAAGAGGAGACTAGACTCAAGAACTTAGGAAGTCACTCCATTCATTGTGTGAGGAATCAAGGAGCTGGAAAGAAAGTTTTTAAGAAGGATGGAAAGGTAAAGGATTGTTAAAGATTGATGAATCATCCACCAAAATCTAGAAAAAAAAATTGTAAATGTCATTTCTACTAGAAATCAGGACATTTCTAGAATGATTGCATAAAGCATAGTGCTTGGTTCGATAAGAAAAGTGGGCAACACCTATGTATGTTTTAAATCAAACTTAACTGAAGTTCCTCATGGATACTTTTTATGTACCTAGTATCACTAGAGATTTAATTTCTTTGTCTAATGTTGATGTTTCTTTGTACTCTTTCTTAAAATTGTTTCAGTTTGTTTAAGCGTACTTGTATGATTGAATAGATACACTTTATGATGGTTTATACCAAATGAATTTAGATAATTTATATACCGAAACTTTTATGACCTTGGATCACAATGTTGGAACTAAATATAGTTTAGTGGATGAACGACCTTCTTACTTATGGCATAAGCATTTGGGACACATTTTCAAAGAAAGAATGCAAAGATTAATAAACGCAAACCAATAAAACACACAAAGAAAGGAGCCACAAGAAACACTCAACTTCTTGATGTTGACAAAAAGAAGAAGATGAACATCTTCCTCCAATAAGGAGTTTTGATGATGATGATGACTTATGAAGAAGTATGGAAGACTTGATGATGATGCATGGAACAATGTTGAAGACTTAAAAGAATGCTTCGATTCAAGAGATACATTGAAGACTTATGGGTTTAGTTATTTAGGTTTTGTAATATGTGTATGTTATTTGAAATAGTTAAATTAGTATGTCAAGAGTCAAAAGGCAAAACCCATGTAGTAGAGCACTAAGAGAATTTTATTTATTTGCAAAACTCACTGGAATAATCGATTATTCTTAGTGATAATCGATTATCTCAATTAAAACTGATTTTTGAGAAAAGCCTCTGGAATAATCGATTATCACTGCTGATAATCGATTATCACTTGCTGATAATAGATTATCCTGACTGATAATAGATTATCACAACAAGAAAAATATTTTCATAAAAGTTTTTGTGGTAATCGATTATCACTTATGATAATCGATTATCTATGGCAGTTGCGACTTAACTTTTCATATTCTTAACCTAATTTCTAAATAGGCTTCTATAAATAGAGTGGTGGACTTTCATTATTAAAATACAGAAGTTAGAGAAGTCTGAGTACTTGAGAACTCTCTGTGGGAAGACTTTGAAAAACCTAGTGTGGGTAGAGCGATAACTTTCATCAAGTGGGATCTTGAGTGATTGAGTGTTGCTGCTGTTGCTAGGAGAAGCCGATCATCCTTTGTGGGATTCAAAAGAGGTGTTCATTCCTTGTGTGATTCAAGGAAGGTGTTTTCATCCCTTGTGGATTTCAAGGGAGGTGTCTTCATCTCTTGTGTGATTCAAGAGAGGTGTTTTCTAAACCCTAATCTTTCTTATCATTGATTGTAAGTTTGGTTTATTTTAGTGATTTAGTTAATCTCGTTTTTGAAAGATTAACAACTGGACGTAGGGTCTTTTGATCCGAGCCAGTATAAATACTTTGTGCAATTTTCTCTTCTCTACTCTCTTTATTTTATTGTGTTTATTAGAAAATAAAGGAAAAATTTTAATTGATCTTTGATATTAGAAGGGAAAATATTAAAAGCACAATTTTTATTAAGAACCCAATTCACCCCCTCTTGATTTTTGTCCAAACGCTAAAACATTCCGCTGCACGATACCAACACTTGAAATTGTATACACCGATATATGTGATTCGTTTGATGTAAATTCCTTCAATAAAGTTAAGTTCATCACCTTTATTGATTATTTTTCGTGTTATAAAGATGTTTATTTACAACATGAAAAATCTCAAACAGTGAATATCTTAAAAATTTATATAAATAAAGTACAATACAATTAGACAAAAAGGTGAAATGTCAAGTGATAAAGGTTGTGATATATGAGATATAATAAAAGTGGACAACAGTCCATTTGCTATGGTTACACTATTTATTTTTATTATTATAATTTTAATTTTTTTAATGACTAAAATATACATTTAATTATAAATACACTCAAATCCTTAGTTTAAATTAATATTTTAATTTTTAAGTATAAGTAATTTAATATTTTTTAACAAAATATGAATATTTACTAAATTTAACAATTAATTAAAATTATTCAAAAATAATTTCAAATATTAATGCTGTAAAACATTATTTATTTTTATTATTTTTATTATTTTTATTATTTTAATTTTAATTTCAAAACATTTCATAATTTTCGGTTTTTTCAAAATTTAAAAATTTAAAAAAATAATCCAGAATTTGGTAAGGAAACCCAATTCTGACGTTGATTTTATAGTTTTGACATATTCTTACAACGTGAAGGTCAAAATTCAAATTTTGACCAAGAAAAGTAAACCATATTACAAATAGTTAACCGTTTGAAAAACATTTAAAACGGTGTTCCTTCAGAGAAAATTTTCACATAATTGAAGATAGGACTTACAGAGGTATATGTTGACTTACGATGGAAATAGTACACTATTTGATCAGAATATACAAGTATAACCAAATTCATTACTTGGTATAATGTTTTGATGTTTGGTATAATCATTTTCGGAGCAAGTAAATAAGGTAACTGCATAGTTATGTTGGGAAAAAAACTACACCTGAGATCAATATGCTATGGTTTCTTCTTATTGCTGAGTTTCAGACCACAAGTTACGAAGGCACAAACACCCATTTTTGTGGGAAGTAACTGCCAAAACACAACCCAGCAACCTCTCAACAGTGTATACCAAACAAATCTTGAGGAAATGCTGAGATGGGCATCTTCAGACGCAGCCACAAGCAAAGGTTATAACTACAAAAGCATAGGAAACAAGAGTCCTGTGTATGGCCTCTATGATTGTCGTGGTGATGTTGTTGGATACTTTTGTCAGTTCTGTGTCTCTACTGCTGCCAAAGAAGCCCCTCAGCGCTGCCCCAACAGGGTCTCTGCTATGGTTTGGTATGACTTTTGCGTTCTAAGATACTCCAATGAGAGCTTTTATGGGACTGTTTTAACAAACATATCATGGCATGCTCTTGGAGAGAAAAATATATCAAACATTGAAGATATTCAGGAAGGTGATGATTTTGTGAGAGGTTTGATCAGAAAAGCAACAAAGGAAACTAACCAGTTGTTTTATATGGATGTCTTTAATTTGAGTTCCACTGAGAGAAGATATGGCTTGGTGCAATGTTCTAGAGATCTCACAAATGAAGGGTGCAGACAGTGTTTGGAGACTATATTAGCCAAAATTGCCAAATGTTGTGAACAGAAATTAGGATGGGTGATTTGGACTGGAAGTTGTGCAATAAAGTATGATGATCATATGTTCTACCAAACATCTTCAGTTGCTGAGCCTAATCCGAAATTAGGTGATTCATTGATCTTACAGTAACACGTTTTTCATTTGTTGTATTGTAAATTGGGATAGTAGTGACTTTCTGTGACACAGGTAAGACATGTTTGTTTATTTATTGACGTTGATTTATATGGAAAATTAGTTATTCTTCTTTAATACTGTTACAGCTAAACATGGAGGCAATAACAGGTCAAAAATCTTGATTATTAGCTTCAGTGTGACGGGGTCGATAACTGTACTATGTTTGAGTGTATATTGGTGGTGGTGTAGAACTAGAAAAGGTAATTTCCTTGAACAATACATGACTATTTTTTTTATGGCTTATTTGTCATCCCATACTCAAATATGGTTATTTAGTTCATACAAGAACACGAAAATTTGACTATGTAGATGGGCTGATACCTCGTGCCATTCGTCTATCATCATATCACAATATTCAAACTGAGGACACACTGAATCCAGACCTTCCTACTATCCCATTAATCACAATTCTACAAAGTACTGCTAACTTCTCTGAAGTATCAAAACTGGGCGAAGGTGGATTTGGCCCAGTGTACAAGGTTAAAGTGATTTGGAATTTTGGATTTGCATTCTTTATTTTTAGCATCTTTCAAAATGCTTTTATTGATTGATCACTATGTGTGTCAGGGAGTTCTGCCTGATGGAAGACAAATTGCAGTTAAAAGGTTGTCACAATTTTCTGGTCAAGGCTCAGAGGAGTTCGATAATGAAGTAATGCTTATAGCTAAGCTGCAACATCGCAACCTTGTGAGACTTCTTGCATGTTGCTTGGAGGAAAATGAAAAGATACTGGTTTATGAATATTTGCCTAATAAAAGCCTCGACTTTCACCTCTTTGGTATGTTCTTACACAGCTTCGACGCTTCAATTAAAAGTACAAATGCTTGCTCTGCAATTGTTTCTTTACATTTTGTCTATGGTGCTTTAAAGTACTTTATGTATATGGGGTACTCTTGATTTTAAGAATAGGAACAGCAAGACAGGATAATAATACCCATAGAAGCGTTGTCTTCTCCTTTCATAACCTGAAACTAAATTCAAGTTATATCATGCAATGAATAATCATGTCATAGATCTTCAAATGCTGTCTTGTTGCTCAATTTCTTCTCTGTTTTTGTTGTTGTCAGATGATGAGAGAAAAAAGCATTTTGATTGGAAATTAAGATTAAGCATTATAAATGGAATAGCAAGAGGTGTTTTATACCTTCATGAGGACTCTCGACTGAAAGTAATTCACAGAGATCTCAAAGCTAGCAATGTTCTATTAGACCCTGAAATGAATCCCAAAATATCAGATTTTGGATTGGCAAGAGCATTTGAAAAAGGACAGAACCAGGCAAATACAAAACGAGTAATAGGCACTTAGTGAGTTTTACTCATACTAAACATTCTTAAACAATAAGGTTTATGGAGGAATTATTAAGCATGTAATTTAGAAAAAAGAAATTCTTTGTTTTCATACACCTCAACATGAAAAATAATAAAGCTCTATTTATTTGCATTAGTGGATACATGGCTCCCGAGTATGCTATGGAAGGATTGTTTTCAGTGAAATCTGATGTTTTCAGTTTCGGAGTTCTCGTCCTAGAAATCATTTGTGGGAGAAAGAATAGTGGATTCTATCTGTCAGAGCATGGTCAGACTCTTCTGTTGTATGTAAGTCTCCTCAGTTATATATGGCCAAGAAACTGTTCAAGAATTCTAGTTAATGCTTCACAATATTAACAATACTTGCAGGCTTGGAGAATATGGTGTGAAGGAAAATGTTTGGAAATGATGGATCCAACGATGGAAAATTCCTTCGTAGGGAGTGAAGTTGAGAGATGCATACAGATTGGTTTGTTGTGTGTTCAAGAAGATGCAAAAGATAGATCAAGCATGTCTGATGTTGTTGTGATGTTGGCAAGTGAGGGAATGATCCTTCCAAAACCCAAGCACCCTCCCCTTTCGATTGGAAGAATTACCTTAGTGGAACTCTCTACATCAAACAGTTCCAAGAATCTTTCCATTAATGATGTAACAACCTCTGTTACTATACCGAGATAATGAACATTTCTGTATTTTATTTGATTTATTCTCCTCATGGGATATCGCGTGTCAACTCACAAGTCGTCAGCACCAACACCACCACCACACCTACACCAGTCATAACCTGCCAAACTTTTGCTGGCCAGCATGCACACCTACACCCTATGTCACAGTTCCATCATCAATAGTGTACTCTTTTAAGGTGCAAGCTGATGTGCACTTCATAAATAGTAATCTTGGAATAAAAGAAAATATCCACATATGTTCAAGTAAGAAGTGGAAACCAAAATATCTGTCAGTAATGAACATAGCTCATTATTTGTTCCTAAAAACAGAGAAGGAAAAAATTGTGATGAGAACAAAAGAGCCTTAAACTCACAGGTTATGCCATGATAACGTATTTACAATACCAACAGGGCAAGTTAACTCAAATAGAAAGCTCTTAATAAAGAGTGGCATATCCCTCAATATTCAGGCACGAAAAGTTCACTTCATACATTTTGTAATAAGCATCACCATATCCCGTTCTTCTTTGCAAATTCATGGCCATTGTGCTCCAATGGTTCTCCCAAGCATTTTCACAAACAGGCGATAGCCACCGCAAACTCATACTTGTTTGGGCTATAAGAAGAAAAAGGAGATTATGAATGTGTGAAGTGATACCAACTCCTATTTCCTATGGGCATGCACAAACTTTTAGAATCCTTTCCGACGAAAAGTGATTCGAATATCAATTGAAAAAATAAAGATATATTTTTTATTGACAATGTACTTTTCAAAATCTACTTTTCATCTTCCAAAAAAATAAAGATATTAAGAAGAATTAAAACAATTTTCCAATTTTTCCAACACTACTTTCAAGGTATATTTTTTCAACCTCTCAAAGAACTTTTCACATTCTTCCAACCCTACTTCCAAGATATATTTTTACAACTTCTCAAAGATGAATGTCTTCGTCATTAAATAACATTAAATATTAGAAACCAACAACTTTTTGTGTTTCTCATTGCAATGTTATATATGAATTTATTGTATTAAAATTTTAAATGGAAAATATTTTAAAAATCTATCTACCTTTTGAAGAAAGCTTTATACAGGTTTCAAAAATCTTCTTAAATTTTAATGTAACTTATTGAATAAACTTTATCAATCAACACTTATGCCATATAAATGTCAAAAAATATAAACAATAAATGGAAACCTTTTCGTTTTCCAAGAATTTTGCATTTTGAATTATGACTCTATTTATTATGAACAACAACAATCATGATTTGTGGGACTCAATGAATCATGAAGTATCAATCAAACATATAATTAAAGTTTAAGACATTCACAAAAAATATTATTTATCAATTTTAAGTATATAAAAAATATAAAATTTTTATATCATCATGTTGTTTTTTTGGAGATGTTATCTGCTTTTTTATTTATCGTTAACGATTAATACAAAATGCAAAATCTTCTTCTAATAATGTGCTTGAAAATCGATTGATCTAATATTACTTATTACGGTTGTATTCTTAACTTTATATCAATTATAGTTTTAAAATATTGCATTGAAAACCAAAATTTTCTTCTATTAATGTGTTTGAAAATTGATTAATCTAATATTACTGATTATGGTTGTATTCTTAACTTTATATCAATTTATGATTAAATTTAAATATTAATTTAAGAACAAATTTATATTTATGTAGAATTAATGTAATATGATCATTATATATTTTTATATAATATTAAATTACATTGAATTTACATTGGGAATTATTTTTTTTTCATTTAATATCCTTCGAAACCGAACTTTTCTTATAGTTGATTTTTTTAAACATCAAGCAGCAGATAATATTAGGTAATATATTCCTTTCGTGTGTTTTTAGAATAAAATTCAAAATTAATTCATTGAAAATAAAATCGTTCTTTGATTTTAAGTTGTGAAAAATTAATCATAATACATATAATAATATTAATAAATTTTGGATTCGAATTTGAAAACGTAACAGACAGTAAAAGAAAAAGGATGTGATAACAAAATTTAAATTTAACATTTAAAATAAAAAATATATACAAAAAGTTAATTTTTGTAATAAATACTTTAATATTATTGATAAAAATATATAAATTCAAATATTCAAAAAAATTGATGATCCATAGTGATATAATAATATGTAATAATGTAAATATAAAATATAATAATATTAATATAATTAAAATATAAGGTAAAAAATAAAAATTATAAATTTTTTAAACTTTTAAAGATATGGAAATAATTAACTATTTCAATTTCAATATTATTGCAAGATTAAGATTAGAAAATTGGAATTCGAAATATATACAGTAACATTTTCTTTAAAAGCGATTATCAAACTGAAGCTTTCGAATGAAAGTGGGTACTCTTTGACTAATTAAACCAAAAATATATTAATAAAATTTGAATTTTGACATCCAAAAAAAAAAATTGTGAAATAGTGTAAGTTTTTTAATAGATTCTTATAATGTCTCTAAACAACTTTTAAATGTTTTTAACTTATAAGAAATGTTCGTATTTAATATATTATCAAAATCTAAAAAATGATAAATTGAAAAAATTTAATGGAAATACATTAATATTCACATCTAAAAATAATAAAAGTTAAAAATATGATATAGAAAATAAACAAGTAATATAATATTTAGGAACAAAAGCTTCGTGGTTCTTAATAATATAATAATATATTAGTCTTAATATGATAATAACAATAGTAAAAATAATTAAAATATGGTGTAAAATAATAAATAAATAATTGTAAAATTTAAATATGAATTTTAAAATATTTTTAAATAATTTTTACATATTTTTGACGTTTTACACAAACTTAAATAATAATTTAAAAAATAATTTTTATAACATATACATTGGTATATCATTACAAGTTAAAATTATACATTCTTAAAATTTTTAAAGATATAAAAATCACTAATGATCTCGATTTCAATATTTTTTTTTTTCTAAATTAAGATATATATTGTCAAATTTGAAATTCAAAATATATAGTCATAAAGTTTGTACTATCTGAAGAGAGTGGGTACCAAACTGACATATCTGAAGAGAGTGAGTACTATCTGACTAATTAAACATTACATTTATATGCATCACGATCTATCATTTGTAGCTTTATATCGTTTACTCTTCACATTTTGTGTATCCTTTAACGTTTGTATCTTTATTAACTCTTTATATCGTCTATCATTTTTATTATTAGAGAATTAACTATTATATTTTTCTACATTTTTTACTCAATATTTCATTTAAAATTTAATTTAATTTCTTAATTTTAATTAACTAAATCTTAATATATTATTTAAAATATTAAAAATATATAAAAATAATTTAAATACATTTTTATCATAAAATCGATTAAAATATTATTATTGAATTTTATAAAATAAAATTTATATTAAATTTAATTATACTTTAATAATTTTAACAACTTTTGAAATATACTATAATTTTAATAAATATAGAAGAAAATAAATATACTATCATTTTTAATTTTAAAATTCGATATCCGTGCGTTGCACGGGTAAGAATACTAGTAAGAAGAAAAAGGAGATTATGAATGTGTGAAGTGATACCAACTCCTATTTCCTATGGGCATGCACAAACTTTTAGAATCCTTTCCGACGAAAAGTGATTCGAATATCAATTGAAAAGTGAGCCAAAAAATTGAAGAAAGCAACTACCATCGAGAGAACCAAATTGTAGAAAAACGAAGGAATTTGAAAGGCGGTGATATATTCTTATTTGTAGAAGTTCTATATGTCTAAATAAATAACTACATGAGTAAATATCAATCATCGATAACAATGATCCGTGTGATACTTACATTTATATTTCTGATAAAATACAGCTCGAATGTTACTTTTGAGGAGAGACAAATCCTTTTCGTAATTATACATTACCTTGGTAAAGTAATAGAGATTGTTACATTAGTATTAAGAAGATTCTTGGATCTTTTTGATTTTGGTTCATCCTCTGAGAACTTTCTTCCAACAGAAAATACTGGGTGCTTGGGTTTTGGAAGGTTTAATTTGTCATTCCCTAGCATTACAACAACATCTGACATGGTTGGTCTGTATGTTGCATTTTCTTGAACACACAACAATGCATAGAAACAATCATCTCCAATGGCCAATCTATTTCCATAGAAAACATACACTTCAATGATTAGATCACAATATTTAAGATTTTAAGAATCTACTGAGAAAACAAAAGATAATATGCTGCTCCATTTACTTTATGATCAAGATACAGATGGCGTAAATAAACAAAACAACTTGTAAGTACATTATTTAGAAGTTGGCCATTACTCTCTTTTCAGATATCCATGTCATATATCAATTATGTAGTTTTAAAATCTATATATTGTTTTACAATCCAAGAACTAATTTCTGAATAGCAAAATCTGATGATTTTGCATTATGTATGTGAATAAAATGTGAAGAATGCAAACCAGAAACTTGGCAGTAATTCGCATGTAACAATTTCTTACCTAACTTCTATTATCAGAATATATATAGTGTTCTGTAATTCATGAAAGCATTTTAAATACATATGACATTAAAACAAAGACAGAGATACCTGGAATGCTAAGTTCATAATGCTTAGAGTTTCTTTTTCGAGAAGATTAAATCCAAATGACTTTCAAAATAAATTAATGGAAAACAAATCATATGATGTAAGTATGAACAAAGAAGGCGAAAACAGAGTGGGTGAGAAAGCAACTTTACCTAACAACTGAATGATAAATCGTGACCACTACCAAATACAGAATACAAAATTGGCGCCAGAGCTTTCACACTTTCTCCTCTTCACCATTTTGTCATCCAACTTCAAAAGAGGATATCCATAATAAGACATTAATAGGCTAAAAGTTGATGCGTGAAGAAAGTGTTTGGACTAAATGAGATTGTATTTGGAATGCTTCAAAGACAATATGGAGAATTGGAACCTGAGAACAATGTAGGCACATGAGAATTGGTGTATTGGTAGTTTCCAACTTGTATTTTGTCTAATATGTTTACTCGTTTTCCGTCAATCCATATGTATTTAATGTGAGCAATCTTTTCCCAGTCTTCACCTTCTTCTTTCTTGCACCGCTGTTTGAGGAATGGGCAGTCTTCAATTATGAGTTGTGAAATAGATTCAGACAAACCCTCCTCTGGCAAGCATTGGAGTGTTAGACAGTTATGAAGAACCAATTTCTGAAGAGAGGAGAGGTGACAGAGACCCCTGTAGTCCAGTTTCTTAAGATTTGGACAATCCTTTATGCTTAGCATAGTAAGAGTGATTGGGAGCAAACCTTCACCCGGAAAAAGCTCCACATCCACATCGCCAATATACAAAAATTCTAGGGAAGGGCTGGTTCCCAAAGCCCCTTTCAGTGAGGCAAAAAGTTTGGAGCAATTTAAGATGTGTTTTATCCTTCAAATTCACTAACAATGCATCACAAGGATTCACAATATTTTCGACATTTCTGATTGACAGCTTTCCATGAAGATCAATTTCTCCTAGTTGAATAATGGATTCATTACTTTTGCCAACCTCAAACCTATCCATCCATAGTTGAAGATTCTCCAACTTTCCTAAATGCAGCGGATCCTTCCTTAAAGTAGTTCCCACAAGTTCAAGGCGGCACAAATTGGTGAGTTCATGCAAAGTCGAGGGCAACTCTTTCAAATATAAACACTTGTTCAGTTTCAACACTTGCAAGTTACAGGGCAAATAGGTTGAGTTGGGAAGTCTCTCTATTCGAGTACCTGAAAGGTCTAATGAACAGAGATATATAAGATTGCCTAAAGTGTCAGACACCTCTTTTATTTTTGTATTTGAAAGGTCTAATGAACGGAGATGTATAAGATTTCCTATACTGTCAGACATCTCTTTTATGTTACAACACCAAGGCAACGATAACAGCCGTAAGAACTTGAAATTTGAGATCAACTCTTGCAATGCCATCCCACAGCCCCCCCGAATGGATATAAATGTCCGTAGCCCTTTAGCATCACATAAACTTTTATGACATCGAACAGGATCTATTACAGTGGAAAAGTGACGGATTGTCTTTGGTACTCTTTCTGCTCTATCAACTCCCAACCTGAAACACATTTCACCAGAAACATACTTTGCTAAATCATTGAGAAGGTCGTGCATGACAAAACATGGGTAGTTGTATATCAGTGAAGGTTGAAAAAATGATCTGGATAATAGATCATTGAAGTAATGTTCACCTACTTCCTCTGGAGACTTACTTCGTTGAGAGCATTGTAGAAAATTTTGAGCCATCCATAAGAGAATTAAGCTCTCCTTGTCAAACTTATGGTCTTTGGGGAATAATGCACAAAAAGCGAAACATCTCTTGAGATGAGAAGGAAGATGGTAATAGCTCAACAACAAAGCTGGGATGATTTTACTTTCTTCTATCGCTAAGTCCCATATCTCGCTTCTCAATACACCTTCCCACTCTGAAGTAAATGATTTTGTGTGTAAAAGACATCCCAGCGTTTCTAGGCCCAGAGGTAATCCTTTGCACTTTCCAACGATCTTCATGCCAATCTCCTTCAACTCATAATTCAATCTAGAGTTTTCATCTTGGAATGCATGTTTAGCAAAAACTTGCCAACTGTGATCTTCATCTAATTGCTTTAGGTGGTGTATGTAGGTTGATTGCATGATAGAAGCAACTTTGTGACTGCGTGTAATTTTACTTCCCTTAGCTCCACACCTAAGAGGAGTTTTTAATGTTTTCCAATCCTTTCGGTCTTCATTCCAAACATCATCTAGAACAAGAAGAAACTTCCTTCCAGTCAACTTTTCTTTCAATTTTCCATGAACCATTTCTATGGTTTCACTATCATCTTTTACTTTAGTGAAAGCCCCAATAATTGCTTTTGATACTTTCAAAACATCAAATTCATCAGAAACACAAACCCAAGCTTTTTCATCAAATCTAACTTCTTTCATCTTTGGGTCATTGTATACATGTTGGGCAATTGTGGTCTTACCCATCCCACCCATACCCACAATAGAAAGTATTGACAACCGGTTATGATTGTTACTGTCTGATGTCAGCCAATTAAGGATAATTTCTTTGTCATCATCTCTGCCATAAATAACATCTTCAGCCACCAACGATGAGGATTCATTTTTTCTCTCTAACACTTTATTCCCCAATTCGGATCTAACACTAGCAGCATTTTTCAGACCTAGATCATCCTTTTGGTTTAAAAGAGATTCAAGGTCGTCTACGACTTCCTTCAGCTTGGATTCAAGACTGCTTACCTTACTAGCACTGCTCCTGTATTCAAGTTCTGATGCACTTTTGGAGAATTCATAATCTATTTCATCCAGCAGATCCTCTGCGTCAAACAACACGTCTCTGACCTCATCAAGCCACGATTTAACATATGTATCAACGAACTGCTTTAGTTCTGCATCATCAACGACAGCATTGATGGACACCAACTTCCTCCTCAAATATTTTAGCAGCTTCTCATCGAGCTTTCTCCCACGAAAGTAGTCAACAACTTTATGAGAATCCAACTTATCAAGTAGCACCTGAAGAACAGCTCCACAAAGAGCACCACCAAGTGTTTCAAGGACAGGCATGGTTGGAAAGGAGTGGCGAAATCAAAGAGAAGGATTTGAAAATTGGGAGTGCAGCTTAGTTAGGTAGATAAAGGATTGACAAAAGATAATGAGTGAGTATTTTGTTGGATATGGCTTTAATTCAATAGATTTCTGGCCAAGAAGCTGTAGCTGTCTAATTTTAGAAAACTGTAGAATGAAATTTACAATTCCAATTTTGGAGTGATGAAAATTCTATATTTGCAAAACTAAGAAATATAATATGTAGTAACTTTATTGCATCTAGTCAATTTGGGCGGTTATCTGATGAATAAACTAAAACCCAACGGTCCTACATCTTCCGGAATTTCAGCCATGACATGAGAACGTGCCCACTCAAATCATGAAACTCAGAGATGAGAAAACACTAACAATTGAAAAATTAAAATATACATTTAACTATAAATACACAATTAAAAAATTGAAGAAAGCAACTACCATTGAGAGAACCAAACTGTAGAAAAACAAAGACCATTGAGAGAACCAAACTGTAGAAAAACAAAGGAATTTGAAAGGCGGTGATTCATTGCAAGGAGAGACAGATAGAATATGAATCAATGTTCAGTTCGGAGGAGTTATCTAATCACTACTTCTCAAGAATTGCTACAAATCATTGTAAAGAGAAAGAGAAATTCTATTTCGACCATATTTGATGAGAACGGAAAAATAGTCGTATGAGAGTTTTTTGGAGACAAAGAAGTCTTCTGTTACGTTAATTTCAAACTTGAAGCTACAAATTTTCAGGTACTACTTTGTATTTATTACACTTTCAGTACTATATGAAAATTTTCCTTCTTTTTTTTAAGATAAAACTGTGAGCATCTCATTCATTTTAGTAAAATTTAGTCATTTAACCTTGTTTTATAATAGAAAAAGGACAAGAACAACACAATAACAATGAAAAAAAGGATAAATAACCAATTTAGTTTTTGAATGTATGAGATTCTTTCATGTGAACTTGATTAGAAATAATTTGTCTGGTTGAATGGTTGTCAGAATAAAAGAATGCTGGTTTTTTATAGTCGATTTTAAAATCATCAAGAAGATATATGTAAGTCGCTGCAGTTCACAAGATGATGCAGCTAAGGTTCTGTACAATTTGATTCTCTGAAGGGTATTTGTTTTCTACAACTTTTTTGGTTCACCTCAAATGATATTAGTGCACGTGCATGCCCATAGGAACTAGGAGTCTCTTTCTTGGAAAATATAACAACTTCACACATTAATAATGACATTTTGTTTTTTTGTTATCACTCAAACAAGAATGAGTTGGTGGTGGATGTGGCCTGTTTGTGAAAATGCTTGGGAGAGCCATGGAGCAGAAAGGCCATGGATTTGCAAAGAAAAACGAGGATATGATGATGCTTATTACAAAATGAATGAAACGAGTCTTTCGTCGCTGCAAATTTGGGGATATGCAATTCTTTATTAAGAGCTTTATACCGGATTTACCTTGCCGTGTTGGAATTATAAGTATTTTCTTACTAATGGGTTGTCATGGCATATAAGTTTGAGGTTATATTGCAATTCTTCTTTCCTCTCTATTCTTAAGAACAAATATTGGGCTATATTTATTACTGACAGGTATTTAGTTTTCACTCCACCTTAAACATACATGGATATTTGCCTCTTTTTTTTTTTCTCTCAAACATTGTTGTATATGAAATGTACATCAGCTTTTTCTTCAGCTTGCACCTTAACAGAGTACAATATTGATAATGGAACTGTGACTACGGTGTAGATTTGGAGGCTGGCATGGTGGTGTGTTGGTGCTGGCGACTTGTGAGGTGACACTCAATGTCACAAGAGGAGAATAAATGAAATCAAATACAAAAATGTTCATTACCTCGGTATAGTAATAGAGGTTGTTGCATCATTAATGGAAAGATTCTTGGAACTTTTTGGTGTGGAGAAGTCCTCTAAGGTCGTTCTTCCAACTGAAAATGGTGGATGCTTGGGTTCTGGAAGGGCCATTGCGTCACTTGCCAACATTACAACAACATCAGACATTGTTGGTCTATCTTTTGCATCTTCTTGAACACACAACAAACCAATCTGTATGCATCTCTCAACTTCACTTCCTACAAAGGATTTTTCCAGTGTTGGATCCATCATTTGCAAACATTTTCTTTCACACCATATTCTCCAAGCCTACAAGTATTTTGTAGTTTGTTAATATTTTTAAGCATTAACTAGAACTGTTGAACAGTTTGTTGGCCATATATAACTGAGGAGACTTACATACAACAGAAGAGTCTGACCATGCTCTGAGAGATAGAATCCGCTATTCTTTCTCCCGCAAATGATTTCTAGAACTAGAACTCCGAAGCTGAAAACATCAGATTTCACTGAAAACAATCCTTCCATAGCATACTCAGGAGCCATGTATCCACTATTGCAAATCAATAGAGCTTTATTATTTGTCATGTCAACGTGTAGGGAAACAAAGATTTATTGTTTCTAAATTACTTATTGTTTAAGAAATGTTTGGTATGAGTAAAACTTACTAAGTGCCCATTACTCGTTTTGTATTTGCCTGGTTCTGTCCTTTTTCAAATGTCCTTGCCAGTCCAAAATCTGATATTTTGGGATTCATTTCAGGGTCTAATAGAACATTGCTAGCTTTGAGATCTCTGTGAATTACTTTAAGTCGAGAGTCCTCGTGAAGGTATAAAATACCTCTTGCTATTCCATTTATAATGCTTAATCTTAATTTCCAATCAAAATGCTTTTTTCTCTCATTATCTGACAACACAATAACAGAGACGAAATTTAGCAACAATACATTATTTGAAGCAAAATCTATCAAATACCAAATGAGATTTGGCCTTAGCCTAGGAAAATAAATTTAGTATTTTATCCTTAAAGATGATCTATAACATGATTATTCATTGCATGATTATGCTAAAGTCCGGATTGCACTGGTCCAACCCAAGTTTATTAATTACCAGTTACCATTATCATTATATTATCTCTCTGTTATTATTATTTTTATCCTATATAAGTTGTTAACAAAACTCATGGATCAATTTATCCTATATATACACTCTATGAGTAAACACACTATTCAATATTAAACACTCTTTAAACTCGGTCCATACTCTCTAATTACTTTAGCATCAAAAAGTTTTATGCAGCAGCTAGATCTCCCCTCTGACCTCCCTTGGAGCTCAGTGCAAAATACTCATTAGTTGGAGCCCGACTTCTAGAGAGAGGGTTGACTCTGTTGACAAACAAGTCTCTCTAGATAAACACTCTTTGTATTCAGATTTTGTTGTGTCTTGAAAATGAAGCACTACATGGTCCTTTTATAGGCCTTTGGACATTACCCTTCAACTACATTCATTAAATATAACTACTACCTAACTCACAATTAATACAACAACTTCTAACTACCCACCTTCCAACTACCAACTACACACCTTCCAACTACCAACTACCCACATTTAAGTTTACCTAACAAAATCCCCCCATAAACTTAAATGCTCTTCTTGTCCTTCATTCCAAGTATCATCTTGTTGTTCTCAAACAGAGAGGATGGCAGCGGCTTTGTAAACATATCTGCAGCTTGTGCACGACTTTCAACGTGCTCCAACTCTACATTTCCTTCTTTCACTTGTTCTCGGATGAAGTGAAATCGAACATCAATGTGCTTGCTTCTCTCATGATTGACCGGGTTCTTTGCCAATTCAATGGCCGACTTGTTATCAACTCGGATCACAGTCCCCTTTTCTTGCTTCAATTTCAGTTTACTTAGAAGGTTTCTAAGCCAAACTGCATGGCAGACACTCCAGGATGCTGCAACGTACTCTGCTTCACATGTTGACAGTGTTACAATGGGCTGTTTCTTTGAAAGCCAGGTGAACGCCGTGCTCCCCATGAAGAATACATATCCAGACGTACTTTTCCGGTCATCAACATCTCCACACCAATCACTGTCTGAGTAGCCGACTAGTCGGTAATCATCTGTCCTGGTATACATCAGACCAAGTGACACAGTTCCTCTCACATACCTTAGAATTCTCTTTAAGGCCTTCCAATGAGTATACCTTGGTTCCTCCATATACCGACTTGCTATTCCAACACTCAGCATTAAATCTGGTCTAGTATTTGTAAGATACCTGAGACTTCCAATCAGACTTCGGTATTTGCTCGCATCAACTCGGTCTCCATCTGCATACTTAGAAAGTTTTGTGCCAGGTTCCATAGGGGTGGAAACCGGGTTGCAACTTGTCATCTTGAACTTCTTTAAGACCTCCTCAGCATACCTTTCCTGCGACACAAAGATACCGTCCTTCCCTTGAATGACTTCCAAACCAAGGAAATACTTCATAAGACCTAAGTCGGTCATCTCGAACTCCTTCTTCATCACTTCTTTAAATGCTTCAATTAGCTCAGCATTATTCCCTGTGAAGATAAGATCATCGACATAGAGGGCAATGAACATCACATCTTCTCCTTTCTTCTTTATGTAAAGAGCATGTTCATAAGGGCACTGCTCATACCCATTCTTCTTGAAGTAAGTGTCGATTCTTTCATTCCATGCTCGTGGAGCTTGCTTCAGGCCATAAAGTGCCTTCTTCAATCTCAGGACTTTCTTCTCTTCGCCTCTTCGCATGTATCCAAGTGGTTGTTCAACATATACTTCCTCTTCCAAGACTCCATTCAGAAATGCTGACTTCACATCCATCTGCAAGATTGTCCATCTGTGTTGAGCTGCTAAGGAAATCAACAATCTGATTGTTTCCATCCTCGTCACTGGAGCGAATACTTCATCATAGTTTATTCCTTCCTTCTGCTTGTACCCCTTCACTACGAGTCGAGCTTTATATCGCTCAACTTCTCCTTCAGCATTTGTTTTCTTCTTAAACACCCACTTTACGCCAATAGGCCGAGCTCCTTTGAGCAGATCGGTTAGCTCCCACGTGTTGTTGCGTTCGATTGCTCCGATCTCTTCATTCATTGCCATTTGCCACTTTTCCTCCTGTACGGCCTCTTCAAAGCTCAAGTCTTCCGAATCTGCCAAGAAACATACAACATGTACTTCGTCAGTCGAGTTGTATATGTCTTGCAGGCTTCGCGCTCTAGGCTGTAGAGGTTCATCTTCTTCATCAGAAGTCTCATGATCTCTCACAGCTGGTGGTGTATCTACTTCCAAGCTTCTAGACTCCTTCTCCGAGTTGTTCCACTTCCACTCGCTCTCTTCATCAACTTGAACATCTCGGCTCATAATCACCTTCTTTGTTATTGGGTTGAACAACCTATACGCCTTGGTTTTTTCATCGTACCCAATAAACACGTACTTCTTGCTCCGATCTTCAAGTTTGGTCCTTTGTTGAGCTGGAACATGACCATAAGCAATCACTAGTACAGGGAAGGCAAACGACAGCGGTTATTTTGCACTTTTGGCTTCGGGTTCGCACCCGAGGCATATACTGCCGAGGTAAAAAGACTCTCGTTTATGCCTCGGTTATTAACCCGAGGTAGAAAAAGTAGTTACTGCCTCGGTTTCTCCAACCGAGGCCTAATCGTGTATCAGAAATAAAAAAAAAATTTCGACGGAGCAGCGGCGGTGCAGGCGGAATGAAGGGTTGCTGCTCCAAGTCCTTCAACTTCACACCCACCACCTCTTCCCCACTCCCACCCCTTTTCACAAATTCCCCAATCTCCCTCTCCAAACAAACCACCATCAACCCTTTTAAACCATCTTCAAGTAAAAAAATCGAGAATCTCCATTCACACCCAAATACGAATCTGTTTCCCAATCATTCACACCCAAGCACAAATTGAAACGGAGAAGCAGAGAAGAGAGAAAATCGCCAGCGGCATCGCCGGCAGCGGGTCGGACTTCAAACAGGCTGAGCAGCAGCGGCTTCAATCACGACTGGGGGCGCGACAGCGGGGCTCGCGGTGTTCCAGACTTAGCGTGGCTCGCACGAGAAGAAGAATGAGAGGCTTGGAACGCAACGGAGGCCGGCGACACTTCCGGTAGCGGTTGGCGTCATCACCGGTGGCTTCGGAAGCACGAGAAGCTTGCGAGAGAGTGACTCGTGTTTGGAGGACAAGATGCGGAGCCTCGCACACAGAACACAAGAACGAAGGAGCGCTCGCGAAAAAAGGAAAAAATGAGGTCGAGACAGTGACCCGAGCAGCGGCTTCAATCACGACTGGGGTGTAGTGGAAGAAGAAGAAAAGATTTGGATGTGGTGTGGGGATGCTCGAAGAAGAAGAAAATCGTGATGGTTTGCGCGGCTGCAAAAGGATTTAGGGTTTTTTAAACCCACGAAGCCATACTGCCTCGGTTAATTCGAAACCGAGGCATATTGTCTTACATACTGCCTCGGTTATAAAAGAACCGAGGCATATTCTATCAGTGAATTAAAACAAAAAAAAAAATACAGCCAAGTAACTGCATCGGGTAAAAAAAACCTAAAGCAAAAAAGCTATTAGGCCTCGGTTCTGTGGTAACCGAGGCATAAAAACAGTTAAAAAATTTCAAATTTTGTGAACAGCGCGAATTCGCAATTTTTTTTAAGCTATATGCCTCGGTTAGTATAACAACCGAGGCATAAAAGGTGCATTTAATTACAAAAATGCCACCGCATGTTTATATGCAGCGGGTATACAGGAACCGAGGCATATACTGCGATGTAAAAACTCTAAAATGCACTAGTGAATGCTGCCAAACACTTTGAGGTGAGACACACTCGGCTTTCTTCCACTCCAGACTTCTTGCGGTGTCTTTTTGTTCAACTTAGCATGTGGACATCTATTTTGCACATAGATGGCACATTGCACTGCTTCCGCCCAGAACTCCTTAGGCAAGTTCTTGCTTTTCAACATTGTACGAACCATGTCAAGTATGGTTCGATTTTTCCTCTCAGCTACTCCATTCTGTTGGGGTGAGTATGGTGTTGTCAGAAATCTCCTTATTCCTTGCTCCTCACAATACTTCATGAGCTCGGATGAGATGAACTCGCCTCCTCGGTCAGACCTAACTGATTTGATAGGCATGTCTGTCTCCTTTTTAACCATTGCTTTAAACCTTTTAAACACTTGGAACACCTCGGATTTCTCCTTCAAAAAATACACCCATGTTTTTCTTGAAAAATCATCTATGAAAGAAATGAAATACCTTTTCCCACTGAAAGATTCAGGGGTAATTGGTCCACAAATGTCTGTGTGAATTAATCTGAGTTGTTCCTTTGCCCGGTACTCGGCAGTCCTCGGAAATGAGGTCCTTGGATGCTCCCCGAGCACGCACTCTTCACAGAATTTCTTTTCAAACTCCACAGTCGGGAGTCCTCGCACCATCTCCTTTTTCACCAACTCAGCTAGCCCACCAAAATGTAAGTGGCCAAACCGGAAGTGCCACATCATAGCTTCATCCTTCACGTCAAGTTTCAAGCACCTCTCTTGGACTATTTTCAAGTCCAGCTTGTACATCCTGTTCTTCTTCATCTCTACACGGGCAATCAATCGATCTGACTTATCTTTCAAGTATAGTACTCGATCTTTCATCAGAACCGAGTAGCCTTTCTCCATCAGCTGGCCCATGCTCAATATATTGCTCTTGAGATCGGGTACATAGTACACATCTCTGATTTCTCCAACTTGGTTGTTCTTCTGTAGGTACCAGATTGTACCCCGACCTTTTACTGCCACCTTTGATGCATCTCCAAATGATACGTGTCCAGTGTCAACTTTGGTGAGCTCCTTAAAAAGATTCTCGTCCCCACACATGTGGTTGCTTGCTCCTGTATCAAGGTACCAAACTGAGTTGTCAGAACAACTCGGACTTAGCTCGGCACCTGATCTCCTGGACATCATCAATATTCTTTCTTCCTCAGCGTCCTCAGAAAGGAAGTTCGTTTCCTTCTTGATTTCAGATCGGCAATCCTTCGCGAAATGTCCAACCTTCCCACAATTGTAACATTTGACTCCTGAGTAGCAGTCTTTAGCAAAATGACCGTACTTACCACATTTGAAGCACTCAACTCCTGAGTTGTTCGACTGACCGCCTCGGCCGCTACCACCACGACCTCCAGCTTGTCCTCGGCCACGCCAGTTTTGTTGGCTGACCTGTTCTTGACCTCTTTCATATCCTCCTCTGCCTCTACCACCTCGGCCTCGAGTGTTTTGAGTATAAGGAACCTTTTTCTCCCTAATGGTTGCCTTTGCTTGGAGTGCTTGATCAAGGGACTCCTCCTTCTTTTTCCTTCTCCGCTGCTCATGCGCTTCAAGCGACCCAGCAAGCTCTTCCACCGAGAGCGCTGTCAAGTCCTTTGATTCCTCTATTGCGCAAACTATATTCTCGAAGTCGTCGGTTAATGACCTCAAGATTTTTTCCACCACTCGGCAAGCGGGCAGCGTCTCTCCATTTCTACCGAGCTGATTCGCTACGGTCTCAACTCGGGAGACGTACTCGGCAACCCCTTCATCTTCCTTCATCCTCATCCTTTCATGCTCGCCTCTGAGAGTTTGAAGCCGAACTTGCTTCACACGGTTATCCCCTTTGTATGCCTTTTCCAGAATATCCCACGCTTCTTTTGAAGACGTAGCATTTGCTATCTTCTCAAAGCCGGACTCATCAACAGCTCGGTACAGCACGTACAAAGCCGTTTTGTCTTTTGCTCGTGTTGTTTTTAACGTAGCAATCTGGGCTATCGTCATTTCTCCAACATCCTCTGGTTCTTGGTGCCCATTTTCGACCACCTCCCATACTTCTTGGGAACCAAAGAGAGCCTTCATTTGCAGACTCCAGTTATCATAGCTGACGCCTTTTGATAACTTCGGCAGGGGCATGCTGTTAGCTAAGCTGGCCATCTCGATCAAACTCTCTAACTTACTCAAACACTCAGGCTCTCAAGCTCTGATGCCAATTTGTTGACAAACAAGTCTCTCTAGATAAACACTCTTTGTATTCAGATTTTGTTGTGTCTTGAAAATGAAGCACTACATGGTCCTTTTATAGGCCTTTGGACATTACCCTTCAACTACATTCATTAAATATAACTACTACCTAACTCACAATTAATACAACAACTTCTAACTACCCACCTTCCAACTACCAACTACACACCTTCCAACTACCAACTACCCACATTTAAGTTTACCTAACAGACTCAACTCGAAGACTCCTTGGTAAATTCCGTTAAGAACACCCAGTCTTGCTATTTTTATTCTTAAAATCAATAGTACCCCATATACATGAAGTACTTTAAAGCTCATAATAGAGCCACTTGACATGTGAATCAAGAATAACTTCTATTTTTAAACCTAAAATTGCAAAGAAAATATTGCAGAGCAAGCATTTGTACTTTTCATTGAAGCTATGAAGCTGTGTAACAACATACCAAAGAGGTGAAAGTCGAGGCTTTTATTAGGCAAATATTCATAAACTAGTATCTTTTCATTTTCCTCCAAGCAACATGCAAGAAGTCTCACAAGGTTGCGATGCTGGAGTTTAGCTATAAACATTACTTCATTATTGAACTCCTCTGAACCTTGACCAGAAAATTTTGACAGCCTTTTAACTGCAATTTGTCTTCCATCTGGCAGAATTCCCTGACACACATAGCGATCAATCAATAAAAGCATATTGAAAGATGATAAAAATAAATAATCTATATCCAGAAGTCCAAATCATTAAAACCTTGTACACTGGGCCAAATCCACCTTCCCCCAGTTTTGATACTTCAGAGAACTTATCAGTACTTTGTAGAATAGTGATTAATGGGATAGTAGGAAGGTCTGGATTCAGTGTATCCTCAGTTTGAATATTGTGATATGATGATAGACGAATGGCACGAGTTATCAACCCATCTACATAGTCAAGTTTGTGAGTTATTGTGTGAACTAAATAATCATATTTGAGTATGGGATGGCAAATAAGCCATCAAAAAAGTAGTCATTTATTGTTCAGGGAAATTACCTTTCCTAGTTCTATTCCTGCACCAATATACGCTCAAACATAGAACAGTTATTGACCCCGTCACACTGAAGCTAATAGTCAAGATTTTTGACCTATTATTGCCCCCTTGTTTAGGTGTAACAAGATAAAAGAAGAATAATTAATATTTCAAAGAAATCAACTTCATTAAATAAACAAACAAGAATCACCTGTCATAGAAAGTGATTACTACTCATTTTACAAAAGAACAAGTGAAAAAAGTGTTACTGTAAGATCGATGAATCACCTATTTGCAGATTAGGCTCAGCAACTGAAGATTTTTGGTAAAACATGTGATCATCATACTTTATGAAACAACTTCCGGTCCAAATCATCCATCCCAATTTATGTTCACAACATTTTGCAACTTGTGCTAATATGGTCTCCAAGCACTGTCTGCACCCTTCATTTGTGAGATCTCTAGTGCATTGCACCAAACCATACCTTCTCTCAGTAGAACTCAAATTAAAGACATCCATATAAAACAACTGATTAGTAGTACCCTTAGTTGCTTTTCTGATCAAACTTCTCAAAAAATCATCACCTTTCTGAATATCTTCCTTGTTAGATATATTTTTGTCTCCAAGAGAATGCCATGATCGGTTTGTTAAAACAGTTCCGAAAAAGTTCTCATTGGAGTACCTTAAAATGCAAAAATCATACCAAACCATAGCAGAGGCCCTATTGGTGCAGCGGTGAGGGGCTTCTTTGGCAGCCGTAGAGACACAGAATTGACAAAAGTATCTACCCACGTCACCACGACATTCATAGAGACCATACACAGGACTGTTGTTTCCTATGCTTTTGTAGTTATAACCTTTGCCTGTTGATGCATCTGAAGATACCCATCTGAGCATTCTCTCAAGATTTGTTTGGTATACACTGCTGAGAGGTTGTTGGGTTGTGTTTTGGCAATTACTTCCCACAAAAATCGGTGTTTGTGCCTTCGTTACACGTGGTCTGAAACTCAACAGTAAGAAAAAACCATAGCATATTAATCTCAGGTGTAGATTTTTCTCCACCATATCTGCAGTTTGCCTTAAAGACTTACTCAGATGTTGATTATATAAAAATCAAAACATTATACCAAGTAATGCATTTGATTAGACCAACTAATGCATTTGACCATGTCTATTCTGATCAAATAGTATTACCCTCTTATCTGCAATATGTGGAAACTTTCTCCCAAGTAATTAACACCGTTAATTCTTTTGTTTTTTTTTCAAACGGAATACTTCATAGTCAAAATTTGGTTTATGAAAACCGAATTTTAAACTTCATTCTTGCAACAATATGTCAAAAAGAAAAAAAGAAAAAAATTGAATGTCGGAATTTGGATTATATAACGACCCAGTTATAAACATGGTAAGTATATATATATATATATATATATATATATATATATATATATATATATATATATATATATATATATATATATGAAAATTATTTGATTCTATTCTATTTAATTTGAGAATTCTGTTTGAGAGTAAGAAAAACAAATAATTGAGAGAGTTTTTGTAAAGAAAAAGAGAAATTCTATTTCGACCATATTTGATGAGAACGGAAAAATAGTCGTATGAGATTTTTTTGGAGACAAACAAGTCTTCTGTTACGTTAATTTCAAACTTGAAGCTACAAATTTTCAGGTACCACTTTGTATTTATTATACATTCAGTACTATATGAAAATTTTCCTTCTTTTTTTTAAGATTAAACTGTGAGCATCTCATTCATTTTAGTAAAATTTAGTCATTTAACCTTGTTTTATAATAGAAAAAGGACAACAACAACACAATAATAATGAAAAAAAGGATAAACAACCAATTTAGTTTTTGAATGTATGAGATTCTTTCATGTGAACTTGATTAGAAATAGTTTGTCTGGTTGAATGGTTGTCAGAATAAACCAATGCTGGTTTTCTATAGTCGATTTTAAAACCATCAAGAAGATATATGTAAGTCGCTGCAGTTCACAAGATGATGCAGCTAAGGTTCTGTACAATTTGATTCTCTGAAGGGTATTTGTTTTCTACAACTTTTTTGGTTCACCTCAAATGATTAGTGCACGTGCATGCCCATAGGAACTAGGAGTCTCTTTCTTGGAAAATATAACAACTTCACACATTAATAATGACATTTTGTTTTTTTGTTATCACTCAAACAAGAATGAGTTGGTGGTGGATGTGGCCTGTTTGTGAAAATGCTTGGGAGAGCCATGGAGCAGAAAGGCCATGGATTTGCAAAGAAAAACGAGGATATGGTGATGCTTATTACAAAATGAGTGAAATGATTCTTTCATCGCTGCAAATTTGGGGATTTGAAATTCTTTATTAAGAGCTTTATATCCGAGTTACCTTGCCGTGTTGGAATCGTAAGTATTATCTTATATCTTATTAATGGGTTGTCATGGCATATGAGTTTGAGGCTGTTTTCTTCTCATTGCAATTCTTCTTTCCTTTCTATTTTTAGGAACAAATATTGGGCTATATTTATTACTGACAGGTATTTAGTTTCCATTTCACCTTAAACATACATGGATATTTGCCTCTTTTTTTTTCTCAAACATTGTTGTATATGAAATGTACATCAGCTTTTTCTTCAGCTTGCACCTTAAGAGAGTACAATATTGATAATGGAACTGTGACTAAGCTGCCATGGTGGTGTGTTGGTGCTGACGACTTGTGAGGTGACATGCAATGTCCCATGAGGAGAATAAATGAAATCAAATACAAAAATGTTCATTACCTCGGTATAGTAATAGAGGTTGTTGCATCATTAATGGAAAGATTCTTGGAACTTTTTGATGTAGAGAACTCCTCTAAGGTCGTTCTTCCAACTGAAAATGGTGGGTGCTTGGGTTCTAGAAGGGTCATTGCGTCACTTGCCAACATTACAACAACATCAGACATGGTTGGTCTATCTTTTGCATCTTCTTGAACACACAACAAACCAATCTGTATGCATCTCTCAACTTCACTTCCTACAAAGGATTTTTCCAGTGTTGGATCCATCATTTGCAAACATTTTCTTTCACACCATATTCTCCAAGCCTACAAGTATTTTGTAGTTTGTTAATATTTTTAAGCATTAACTAGAACTGTTGAACAGTTTGTTGGCCATATATAACTGAGGAGACTTACATACAACAGAAGAGTCTGACCATGCTCTGAGAGATAGAATCCGCTATTCTTTCTCCCGCAAATGATTTCTAGAACTAGAACTCCGAAGCTGAAAACATCAGATTTCACTGAAAACAATCCTTCCATAGCATACTCAGGAGCCATGTATCCACTATTGCAAATCAATAGAGCTTTATTATTTGGCATGTCAATGTGTAGGGAAACAAAGATTTATTTTTTCTAAATTACTTACTGTTTAAGAAATGTTTGGTATGAGTAAAACTTACTAAGTGCCCATTACTCGTTTTGTATTTGCCTGGTTCTGTCCTTTTTCAAATGTCCTTGCCAATCCAAAATCTGATATTTTGGGATTCATTTCAGGGTCTAATAGAACATTGCTAGCTTTGAGATCTCTGTGAATTACTTTAAGTCGAGAATCCTCGTGAAGGTATAAAATACCTCTTGCTATTCCATTGATAATGCTTAATCTTAATTTCCAATCAAAATGCTTTTTTCTCTCATTATCTGACAACACAATAACAGAGACGAAATTGAGCAACAATACAGTATTTGAAGCAAAATCTACCAAATACCAAATGAGATTTGGCCTTAGCCTAGGAAAAGAATTTAGTATTTTATCCTTAAAGATTATCTATAACATGATTATTCATTGCATGATTATGCTAAAGTCCGGATTGCACTGGTCCAACCAGAGTTTATTAATTACCAGTTACATTATCATTATATTATCTCTCTGTTATTATTATTTTTATCCTATATAAGTTGTTAACAAAACTCATGGATCAATTTATCCTATATATACACTCTATGATACAGGGAGTAAACACACTATTCAATATTAAACACTCTTTAAACTTAGTCCATACTCTCTAATTACTTTAGCATCAAAAAGTTTTATGCAGCAGCTAGATCTTCCCTCTGACCTCCCTTGGAGCTCAGTGCAAAATACTCATTAGTTGGAGCCCGACTTCTAGAGAGAGCGTTGACTCAACTCGAAGACTCCTCGGTAAATTCAGGTAAGAACACCCAATCTTGCTATTTTTATTCTTAAAATCAATAGTACCCCATATACATGAAGTACTTTAAAGCTCATAATAGAACCACTTGACTTGTGAATCAAGAGTAACTTCTATTTTTAAACCTAAAATTGCAAAGAAAAAATTGCTGAGCAAGCATTTGTACTTTTCATTGAAGCTATGAAGCTGTGTAAGAACATACCAAACAGGTGAAAGTCGAGGCTTTTATTAGGCAAATATTCATAAACTAGTATCTTTTCATTTTCCTCCAAGCAACATGCAAGAAGTCTCACAAGGTTGCGATGCTGGAGTTTAGCTATAAACATTACTTCATTATTGAACTCCTCTGAACCTTGACCAGAAAATTTTGACAGCCTTTTAACTGCAATTTGTCTTCCATCTGGCAGAATTCCCTGATAAACATAGAGATCAATCAATAGAAGCATAATGAAAGATGACAAAAATAAAAATCCAAATCCAAAATTCTAAATCATTAAAACCTTGTATACTGGGCCAAATCCACCTTCTCCCAGTTTTGATACTTCAGAAAAGTTATCAGTACTTTGTAGAATTGTGATTAATGGTATAGTAGGAAGGTCTGAATTCAGTGTTTCCTCAGTTTGAACATTGTGATATGATGATAGACGAACGACACGAGATATCAGCCCATCTACATAGTCATGTTTGCGAGTTCTTGTGTGAACTAAATAACCATATTTGAATACGGGATGGCAAATAAGCCATCAAAAAAATAGTCATGTATTGTTCAAGGAAATTACCTTTTCTAGTTCTACACCACCACCAATATACACTCAAACATAGTACAGTTATTGACCCCGTCACACTGAAGCTAATAATCAAGATTTTTGACCTATTATTGCCCCCTTGTTTAGCTGCAACAATATAAAAGTAGAATAATTCATTTTCCCAAGAAATCAACTTCAATAAATAAACAAACAAGTATTACCTGTGTCATAGAAAGTCACTACTATTCCAATTTACAGTAGAAGAAGTGAAAAAAGTGTTACTCTAACATCTATTACTAGATAGTTTTTCTTATGGTTATAGCGGTTACACATCAGTTTTTGTATCAGGTTTTTTTCTGTTATACAGAGTTTTATATAAGCTCTGTTTCTTCTCTTTCTATAGTACGTTTTTCTCAAATCAATACAATGATAATTCTCACAAAATCTGAGAACTAAGAAGATCAATGAATCACCTATATGAAGATTAGGTTCAGCAACTAAAGATGTTTGGTAGAACATATAATCGTCATACTTTATCACACAACTTCCGGTCCAAATCGACCATCCCAATTTATGTTCACAACATTTGGCAACTTGGGCTAATATGGTCTCCAAACACTGTGTGCACCCTTCATTTGTGAGATCTCTAGAACATTGCACCAAGCCATATCTTCTCTCAGTGGAACTCAAATTAAAGACATCCATATAAAACAACTGGTTAGTCTCCTTAGTTGCTTTTCTGATCAAACTTCTCATAAAATCATTACCTTTCTGAATATCTTCCATATTGGATATGTTTTTCTCTCCAAGAGCATGCCATGACGGATTTGTTAAAACAGTCCCATAAAAGCTCTCATTGGAGTATCTTAGAACGCAAAAGTCATACCAAACCATAGCAGAGACCCTGTTGGGGCAGCGCTGAGGGGCTTCTTTGGCAGCAGTAGAGACACAGAATTGACAAAAGTATCCGACAACATCACCACGACAATCATAGAGGCCATACACAGGACTGTTGTTGCCTATGCTTTTGTAGTTATAACCTTTGCTTGTGGCTGCATCTGAAGATGCCCATCTGAGCATTTCCTCAAGATTTGTTTGGTATACACTGTTGAGAGGCTGCTGGGTTGTGTTTTGGCAGTTGCTTCCCACAAAAATGGGTGTTTGTGCCTTCGTAACATGTGGTCTGAAACTCAGCAACAGCAACAAGTGGAAACCATAGCATATTGATCTCAGGTGTAGTTTTTTTCCCACCATAATAACCCTGCAGTTGCTTCAATTATTTGCTCAAAAAATGATTATATCAAACATGATACAGTATAGAAAGTATCACTTGGATTTGATTATACATGTATATTCCGATCAAATAGTATCACTGTCTTAAGTCAACATAGTTATATGTGGAAGTCCTCTCTTCATTACTTGACTCTAAATAACGGAGATATAAATTTGTTCTTATATAGTCATAATATTATAAAAGAATAAAATTACAAATTTGGAAGGGAGAGGTCGTGAGAGGTACTGAGTTCAAGTCTCCCAATAATATTTAGAAGAGTTCAGGTTGATATAGAAAAAATGAAAAAGATCGTGGATTCAAATTTATGCACCGACCAAAAAACTAACTATTGATATTTATAGGTAAAAAAGTTATAAAATTAAAGAATTACAAAATTATATAATTATAAAATTACATAATTTATGCACAAAAGATAACGAGACAAAATAAATGTCATATCATTCAATTTATAATCATATCACTTAACTAACAAAAAAATCTACCAAAATCTAGCGGTAAATACTCAATTAACAACTTAAAATTTCTAGGAACTTAAAATTGAATGAAACATATATTTTAATACCTCTTTTAAAAAAATTTATATATTAAAGTGGTACTTTTTTTATATTTGGTATTGTATTAAACAAGAATTTATAAATGATTATTATTGTAAAATATAAATTCAATATATACCAAGTCCGTCACAGAAGAAACCTAATCAAGACGCAAAAGCACTATCTCTGACTTATTACCACGACAATGACCATAAGAAAACTTTGCCAACACGGAATCAAAACAAAGACAACTTTGAAGAATATGCAACCTAATTAAAACTCCATAAGATCTTTAATCACCGTAACATCAACCACAACAATAACATTTTATTTATATTTATGTAATCATTATTATAATGGGCTGATAATAAATTTAATACTTTAAAAAACAATTTTTTTTTTGTCATTAAATATCAATTTTCTCTCTTAATGGACCAATATTTCCCATGAAAAGTTATATATTTTAAGAAAAAAATTGTTTTAAGAATATATAGATCTAAAGATGAATTTTAATTAACAAATTATAATATATTTTTCATTCAAAATTCAACATATAATAAATATATGTATGAGATTATACATAAAATATATTCAACAAGTGAAATATCAACTTGCGTCTACCAGAAGACACACTTCAAATATGTCTCACTAACCTTTGATCCAACATTCAAGACTTTTATTTTATTTACAAGCAATCTAAGGAAAAGATTGGTATAAGTTCAATACAACTCAAGTCATGCATCTACCCATGTCATAGTGTGTAAGAACTTATATCTATGTGACTTAATCATCTATATAAAACAAGATGATACGTGTTAAAAGATAAATTTCAATAATTAAATAGTCGAATCAAACAACAATCTAATATCATCCCTAATGTGTGTGTGAGTTAATATTCGATTTGCATTTATAAACATTTACATTCTATGAATTTAAGAAACTAGAAGAAGAAAGAGAATTTTTTTAGCTTTAAGAAAATATTTTTTTCTTCAGTGAAAATATGCTCTCTTGAGCAAAAAGTAGGCAAAACATAGGTTGGGTTACAATGTTATTTACTTGACCGAAATATCCTTCACTCGAGTGAAATTAAGGTTACTTTCAATTCTATTTTTGTTTGAGGGATAAATCTTTTGGTCGAGTAAAAATAGGACAAAATTAAGATCGTGTTTGTATTTTATTTTCGGTCGAGCAAAAATCTTTCACTGAACAAAAATATAAGAGAAATCAACCTCAAGAGTACAATCAAACCAATTTTCAAAGATATTTCAAAAACATTTCAATAATGATTTGCTCAAGCATCATCTTTCACTCATATAAACTCAACATTCAACCCAATTTTCTTTTTGTTCAATCAAGTCCCAATTTTCATCAATTTTATTTAATTTGGTAATATTTTTCTAACATCGTTTAAACAATTAATGGTAACGAACAGTGACGGTCACGTGTCACTTTGTGGTTTTTATTTTTTATTTTTTAATATTCACATGTCGACCCAGCAGCATGCCACATGTCAAAGTTAATATTTTATATTCAATTTGATCCCTATATTTTCAATTTAGTTCCATTTTTTTTAAATGGAACAATTTTATCTATCTCTAAAATAAGACCAAATTTAATTTTTATATTAATGTTACACTAGTATTTTTATTAAATTCACATTTTTATTACAAATTTTTGGTTTACGGTTATAGTTACTTTAAAATTAGAACAAAAATGTTAAAAATGAGGACTAAAACTATTGATTTAAAATTTTAAGAAGTTAAAATTCTATATCATTGGGTGTTACTTCCACTTTTGAACCTCAATTTAAAAGATCACATGTGATTTTTAACCTCTTCAAATTTTAGATCAATGATATTAATTTTCATTTTAATTTTAAAGAAACTCTAACCCTAAACCAAAATTATTTAATAAAATGTGAGTTTTAATAAAAATATCAGTGTAACATTTATATAAAGTTAAATTTAGTCACAAGTTGGAGAGGAACAAAATTTCATCATTTTTAAAAATATTAGGATTAAATTAAATAAAAATAACGAATATAGGGACTAAATTAAATATATAAAAAAAAAACCTTGACATGTGTCACGTTGCTGAGTTGATACTGGACATTTTTTTTAAATAAAAAAAATTAAAAAATTTTAAAAATTAAAAAATCATGAAGTTGACATGTAATCGTTATTGTTTAACACCATTCATGATTTAAACTGTTTTAGCAAAAAATAACTAAATTAAACAAAATTAACGAAAATTTATACCTGATTAAAAAATGAATATTAGAGTTGAACGGAAAGAATTGAACAATAATAAAGACAAAAAATATATATTTTAACCAAAAAAACTTCTTCTCATACCTCAAATATGTCAAATATTCTAAAATCTTGGATTCATTTAATATTATTTTCGTTTAAACTATAAACTACACATCAGATATAAAAGTAAATGATGTTTATTTTTTAAATAAATATTTAAAATTAAAACTTATATGAATAATTAATTAAAATTTATTTATTTAAATAAATATCTAAATTTTGCCATAAATAATTAGGAAAACATGTCATTTTAACGTGTCATATAAAACTTATTTGCTAACAATCCTTAGTTTCCTGCAATGTTTCTTATATATTTAAAGCGGTATAATTTTTTAATATATTTTTAAATAATGCATTTCATATCTATAAAAAAAAACACTAAATCCCGGCTGAAAAATCATTTTCAAATTCTAAGCATTTTCCAAAAAATTCTCATCAGGTTTTTATGGATGTATTGTCTCTTTTTTTTTTTTTTTCTTTAAAATTCTCTGAAGTTGTTTTGCTTAGTTGTAATGATGATGGTATGCATTTTCTTCACAAAGGAATCTGCACGTTTGAGCATGCCCAGGGAAAACAGGAGTCTAGTTTTTTGGTTGTCGTTGAAACTCACAAACTTAACACATTAATAATCTTATTTGAGTTTCAATCAAACAAGTCTAAGTTGCAGTGCCTATGACCTGTTTGTGAAAATGCCTGGGAGAGCTATGGTGACTAGTTAGTTTTGTATATAGTTTCTTAAAGGGTTGTGGTGACAAATTCTGTGAGTTTGAGGCTATTTTGTTGTCATCAAACATTTTTTTCTTTTCAATTTTTGGGAACAAATATACTTGCTCTTGGTGTTTTCTGATTGGAAAAGGGTTATTGCGACTAACCTTGAGGTCACCAAAGGATGTGATAGCTTACTTTCAAAAGCTTGTCGAGTAGAGATGAACATTTTAGCTCATACGTACATATGGCTACCAATTCCCACTTGAACTTTTATGGATATTTGCTTGTTTATGAAAATTCTCGCAGACTTTGCTGCTTCGGGAATGTGAATCAACTTTGTTCGGTACTCCTGCGTTGCCAGCTTGTTCTGGCTTTGATAGGGACGTGCAGGGTTATTGAAGATGGTTTTCTCACACCAGCAGTTTCAGGTATTTTGTCTGTGATGATAATTTATTTTTTAGTAACTTTGGTTGCATGTTGTGGTGAACATATATCGGTACATTTTGTGTGGTTTGGTCATGGTACAATTTTTTCTTGGAAATTGATCTATATTCTAATACAACAAAAGAAAGATGTTTATCTTGGAGACCGAACTGTATTCTAAAGTAAAAGATATGGGTGCATTCAATGCTAGTGTTAACAGGTAAACTAATAAAGAATTTGGTTTACATCAATGATAAATATAACTGCACTTGTCTCTTTTTTAAAGTGAGTCAGCCCAGCTAGTTTTGTCTTGTCCCACCGTTGATCCATCATAAATTAGTTAAGGTGAACTGAGAAATTGGGTCTTACAATATTATAATAAATGATTAAAATTTATTTTTATAAATATTAATAATTTAAGTTGTAATGTTATTATATATATTATCCTTCCAACAACACAGAACTTGGGTCTTACGATATTATATACATTATATATTTTTAAGTTAAATCCTTTGTGCAATCATCAAATTACCTCGGTAAAGTAATAGATGATGTTATATCATTAATGGAAAGATTTTTACAACTTCTTGATGTATAGACTTCCTCTGAGGTCAATCTTCCAACTGAAAATGCTGGATGTTTGGGTTTTGGAAGGACCACTGTGTCACTCGCTATCATTACAGCAACATTGGACATGGTTGGTCTATCTTTTGCATCTTCTTGAACACACAACAAACCAATCTGGATGCACCTCTCTACTTCACCGCTTATGAAGGATTTTTCGAGCATTGGATCCATCAATTCCAAACATTTTCCTTCACACCATATTCTCCAAGCCTACACAAGTATTTGTAGTTTTATAGCATTGTTAAGCTTTAGTTATCTTAGCATTGTTGAATAATTTCTTGACCATACAAGAAAGAAGACTTACATATGAAAGAAGAGTTAGATCCTCTGACAGGTATAATCCACCATTCTTTCTCCCAGAAATGATTTCTAGAACGAGAACTCCAAAGCTAAAGACATCAGATTTGACTGAAAATAGCCCTCCCATAGCATACTCAGGAGCCATGTATCCACTAATGGGAATCAATAGAGCTTTGTTATTTATCTCATGTCAAGTAACATATAGAAAATAATTTCATTTTACTACAATTAAATACTAAAATATGCACTGATAAATCTTATTGTTTTAAAAGTATTTGGTATAAGTAAAACTCACTAAGTGCCAAATACTCGTTTTGTTTTTGCCTGGTTCTGACCTATTTCAAATGCTCTTGCCAGTCCAAAATCTGATATTTTGGGATTCATGTCATGGTCTATTAGAACATTGCTAGCTTTGAGATCTCTATGAATTACTCTCAGTTGTGAGTCCTCATGAAGGTATAAAATACCTCTTGCTATTCCATTGATAATACTTAATCTTAGTTTCCAGTCGAATTGTTTTCTTTTCTCAACATCTGGCCACATCAACAGCATAAATATTTAAACAACAAACGGTTGGTGAAGCAAAAAGATAGCAAATACATCAACTGCTATAGGATGTGTAAGAAAAAAACTACCGAAATAATTTTCCATTTCCCCCTTAAAGATGACTTATAACACGGTTATTAATTACATGATGTAACGGAATATAGTGTCTGTAACTTTATGGCATGACTTATTTAAATGTTATGATCTCGTCCTGATGCTCTTATTTTAAAATTATAATAGTACAATATACATGCCAAGACAACTACATTAAAGCTCCATATTTTTCCCCGCTTGTCTTGGGAACCAATACCATTTGTGTAGTAGAGAATTGAAAAACAAATTGCAGTAGAAGCAACACAGGTACTGGAGTTATGTGAAAACATACCAAATAGGTGAAAGTTGAGACTTTTATTCGGCAAATACTCATATACAAGTATCTTTTCATTCCCCTCTGAGCAACATGCCAAAAGTCTTACAAGGTTGCG
Organism: Vigna unguiculata; assembly: GCF_004118075.2. Classification (NCBI taxonomy): domain Eukaryota; kingdom Viridiplantae; phylum Streptophyta; class Magnoliopsida; order Fabales; family Fabaceae; genus Vigna; species Vigna unguiculata. Next base: position 2,641,111 of record NC_040289.1, on the reverse strand, counting down.
ATGCCTCAGTTTAGCTATAAACATTACTTCATTATTGAATTCCTCTGAACCTTGACCAGAAAATTCTGAGAGTCTTTTTACTGCAATTTGCCTTCCATCAGGCAGAGTTCCCTGATAAAAGTTTGCAATAAATAAAAGCATATATAAAGTTGGTAAAAATAAGAAATCTATATCTGAAAATCCAAATCATCAAAAACCTTGTAAACGGAGCCGAATCCACCTTCCCCTAATTTAGATTCTTCTGAAAAGTTGTCAGTACTCTTCTGAATTGTGATTAATGGGATTCTAGGCAGGTCCGTGTTCCCCATTTCTTCTGGTTGATTTTTGGGAAATAAAGGTAGAGGAAGCCGTTCTACAAAGAGACGTTTGTGAGTTCATATCTGAGCAAACTAGTTTTATCTGACTAGAAGAAAATCAAGGAATGTGTGCTTGGAGAAGTTACTCTCTCTAACTCCACCCGTCATTTTTTCTTGATAATTACCTTCTCTCACTCTTTTCCTGTGCCAAAAGCAATATACGCTGAAACATAGTACAATTATTGGCCCAATCACACTGAAGCTAATGATCAATATTTTTGATCTGTTATCACCCCCTTGTTTCTCTGCGACAATGTAAAAGATGAATGAGAAATACAAGGTTGATTTGGTGATAAAAGAGGAAGGAATATGCCGTTGGTTTGAATCCTTCTACTAACAAAAACTAATATATTAACAACTAATATTTGTTCGTAAATATAAAATGGATTCAGATTCACCTTGTGTATTGGGCGCTGGAGCTGAAGGTGGTTCGGTGTTAAGAAGGTAGAACATATGATCATCATACCTTATCAAACAACTTCCAGACCAAATAAACCATGCTATTTTTTGTTCACAACATGTGGGAACTTCAGCTAGTATGTCCTCCAAACACTGTCTGCACCCTTCATTTGTGAGATCTCTGGTGCATTGCACCACGCCATACCTACTCTCAGTGGCACTCAAATTGAAGCCATCCTTACAGTACAACAGGTTAGTTTCATTAGTTGCTTTTCTGATCATACTTCTCACAAAATCCTCACCTGTCTGAATCTCTGACGTGTTGGATATGTTTTTTGTTCCAATAGTATGCCATGTTGGGTATGTCATAGCTTTCCCAAAGAAGTTTTCATTTGAGTACCTTATAACGCAGTAATCATTCCACACCACAGCAGACTCCCTATTGGAGCAGAGCTGAGGGGCTTCTCTTGCAGCAGTGGCAATACAAAATTGACAAAAGTATCCAGCCAAGCCACCCCCACAATCATAGAGGCCATACACAGAGCTATTGTTGGTGCCTATGGTTGTGAGGTTATAACCACTGCTTTTGGCTGCATCAGAGGGCATCCAGGCCAGGATTTTATCAAGGTTGCTTTGGTATTCACTGCTGAGTGTTTGTTGGGTGGTGTTATGGCAGTTACTTCCCAGGTATACCTCTTCCTCAGCCTTTGTAATGAATGATCTGAAATTCAGCAGCAACATGAAAGTAAAGCATAGTGTTTGCATTTCTATCATGAACTACCTTCTTAATTATGTTATTTTCTACAATTATTGAAACATATAGCAAGTAATGCATAAGAGTTTCATGTGTTATTCATTCTCAATTGTCAATTTTTACTGCTAAAATACCATTAACTATTTTTCAACAGTAGGTATTGAATGAGAAAAACTTTAAATCTGAAATTCAACACGTATAAAATTTGAACTATCCTAGCCAGTAATTGAGCGCAAGCACTGGTAAAATTCTGACTAGTCCATATGAGTTTGTATCTAGCAGCCATTCTGACTTCAGGTACATGTTCAATTTTTCCTATAGATAACTATACCATTTTCATCTGAACGACAAAGAAGAGAATATGCAAAATAATGTTGTTCCTGGATGTCTGAGAAATTCTTAATTTGATTTTCATGTAAAATTTATGTTTAGTTAAGTTTCTAAGTACATAATAAATTTAGGTAACTTCTATTTTTTTTTATTGGATATTCAAAATTTTATATTTTTTAATTAGGTATCTGTCGTGTAAATTTTTTATTGGATAAGGAAGTAACAATTGTTATTTATCTAACAAAAAATTTAAAGCTATAAAGTCAATTTAAAAGTGTAAAAATTTTGAATATTCAATATATAAAAAAAATGTAGAGGATGACTTCCAATTTTTTTTTTCTGTCAATATTATTTTAAGGTTTCTCTATGAATGATCGAATTTTGCTTTTATCTTTAATATTTTTTTTTTAACTTTTCAGAATGTAAGAAATTTCAATTTATTGCCCTATAATTTTTTAACTCTCTAGCTTCTAATATATATATATATATATATATATATATTTATTTAATTTTATCCAAAAACGTTATAATACAGTTTTTTTCTTTAAATGTTTTCGGTATATAAATATATTGTATAATTTTAGATTTATCCTCATAACATTTTGTCAGAAATTTTCTTTTTATTTAACTGTTGTGAACTTCTATTATTGTTTGGTGACTGTAAAAAAACTGTGGAAGTAAGGGTGTTGTGAATTTTTTTTAACCAGTCTAAATTATTTGATTTCACCTTCCAGAATTATTTTTTTAAGAACAAAAAATAAAAATATGAAAATTATAAAATTCAATAATTTATCATAGATAAATAATGGTGTATGTATTCTCTAAAATATTCCATCATATCCACCACACTGAATTACCTCACAAGTCCGAAATGGTGGAAGTGAATTTTATATACTCTCATTCGCACTAGATAGTCAACAATGGCACCTCAGTGATAACACTGTTAATTTGTAGACATTTCAAATAAAGTCAAAGTTGGTCTAAGAATATTCTAAGTCTAATCTAGGTTTGAAGTAAAGGTATAGGGAAATAGGATATATAAATGTAATATTATTATAGTTATATATTTTGGATGAGTGAATTGATATATTTTATGTTTTGGATTATCTCTTTTTAATATTAATTTTAAAATATTTTATTTTACTATTATTATTAAAATGGGACACGTACATGTGTAATTAGTACTGTATATATAAAGTAAAAACTTCAATATGAATTCTTAAAAAAATAAATTTAATTCATATATAAATTAATTTTAATCTACAGGAAGTTGTTTTTCTTTTCTCCTCTCGTTGGCTTGTCTAATTTGAGCGTAAGAAATTATAATAGATATGACCCATAAGATTAATTTTGAGCTATATTTTTAAATAATAATTTATAAATAAGTATTACAAAATTGAATTAAATTGAAATAATTTATTTTATAATTAATAATAAAATAAATAAAATATTTAATATAATTAGATTATTCATGAAAAAAAAAACATATTTCTTCTGTTTTTAGTTTTTTTTTTTTTGTGTTCGTTCATTAGCAACATGAAATTGATTTTTTGATACAAGTTTATTAATCTATAAAATATTTTTTATTAAATATAACCATAAAAATAAATAATTTAGATATTTTAAATTTTAAATAATTATTTAAATTTTAAAAAGCAGTTATTAAAAACATAAAAAAAATTAATTTATAAAATAATTAAATTTAAATAACTTTCATTAAAAGATAAAAATAAAAACATAACTATTTAAATTTAAAATAACTATTGAAAAACAATATGTATACAAACAAAATGAATTCTCTCATTATAAATAACTAATATTTTTACCCGTGCAACGCACGGGATATCACGGGATATCGAATTTTAAAATTAAAAATTACAGTGTATTTATTAAATTAATTTGAAATTATAAAAATATAATTAAAATTAATATAAATTTTATTTTATAAAATTCAATAATAATATTTTAATTGATTTTATAAGAAAAATGTATTTAAGTTATTTATATATATTTTTAATAAAATGTATTATATATAATTATTTTAAATAATATATTAAGATTTAGATAATTAAAATTAAGAAATCAAATTTAATTTTGAATGAAATATTGATTAAAAAATGTAGAAAAATTTCTCTAATAATAAAAATGATGGACAATATAGAAATTGTTGAGTAGACTTAATAAAGATACAAACATTAGACGATACAAAAAATGTGAAGAGTAAGCGATATAAAGCTACAAATGATAGATCGTGCATATAAATGTAATGTTTAATTTGTCAGATAGTACTCACTCTCTTCAGATGTGTCAGTTTGATACTCACTTTTAAAAATGTGTCAATCGAATCCCAACTTTTGAAAAAATGTCTCAATTAGGTTCCTTCCACTCTTGTAAGTCATTTTAAATATCGATACCATTAATGGCGTTAATATTTTTTTCTCAAAGGGACTTGATTGAGACATATTTTCCAAAGTTAGGACCCAATTGACACCTTTGTAAAAGTGGGTATGAAACTGACATATCCAAACAAAAGTGAGTATTATCCGACTAATTACACCTAAATATAAATAGTAGATTCTTTAAAGATACAAATGTTAGATTGCAAACAAAATATAAATAGTAAACAATCAAAACTTACAAAATGTAGATTATGTAGACAAATATAAATAGTACACTATGCAAAAATACAAAGGTTAGAAGTTGATAGACTCTTCTATTGGAGTCCTTTTTTTACAATTTTTTTGAATTTTGAATTTCAAATTTTAACTTTGCTCCCATATTTCATAGCTTTTAAAATTTAGAATTTAAATTCAAACTTTATTACTATATATTTTGAATTTCAAATTTGACAATATATATCCTAATTTAGAAAAAAAATTTTGAAATCGACATTATTAGTGATTTTTATATCTTTAAAAATTTTAAGAATGTATAATTTTAACTTGTAATGATATACCAATGTCTATGTTATAATTTTTTTTTAAAATTATTGTTTAAGTTTGTGTAAAATGTCAAAAAATATGTGAAAAATATTTAAAAATATTTAAAAATTCATATTTAAATTTTACAATTATTTATTTATTATTTTACACTATATTTTAATTATTTTTACTATTATTATTATATTAGGACTAATATGTTAATATATTATTATATTATTAAGAACCATAGATCTTTTGTTCCTAAATATTATATTACTTGTTTATTTTCTATATCATATTTTTAACTTTTATTATTTTTAATTGTGAATATTAATGTATTTCCATTAAATTTTTTTAATTTATCATTTTTCAGATTTGGATAATATATAAAATACGAACCTTTCTCATAAGTTAAAAATATTTGAAAGTTGTTTAGAGACATTATAAGAATCTATTGAAAAACCTACACTATTTTACAATTTTTTTTTAATGTTAAAATTTAAATTTTATTGGTATATTTTTTGTTTAATTAGTCAAATAGTACCATTTTCATTCTAAAGTTTCAGTTTGGTAATTGTTTTTAGAGAAAATGTTACTATATATACTTCGAATTCCAATTTTCACAATATATGAATTTTAATCTTGCAATAATATTGAAATTGAAATAGTTAATTATTTTCATATCTTTAAAAGTTTAAAAAAAATTAATTTTTAATTTTTACCTTATATTTTAATTATATTAATATTATTATATTTTATATTTACATTGTTACATATTATTATATTTTATAATATATTATTATATCATTATGGTCACCAAATTTTTTGAATATTTGAATTTATATATTTTTATCAGAAATATTAAAGTATTTATTACAAAAATTAACTTTTTGTATATATTTTTCATTTTAAATGTTAAATTTATTTTTTTTATCACATTCTATTTCTTTTACTGTCCGATTTCAAATTTGAATCCAAAATTTATTAATATTATTATATGTATTATGATTAATTTTTCACAACTTAAAAACGATATTATTTTCAATGAATTAATTTTGAAATTTATTCTAAAAACACACAGAAGGAATATATTACCTAATATTATCTACTGCTTGATGTTTACAAAAATCAACTATAAGAAAAGTTCAGTTTCGAAGGACATTAAATGAAAAAAAATAGTTTCCAATGTAAATTCAATGTAATGTAATATTATATAAAAATATAAAATGATAATATTACATTAATCCTACATAAATATAAATTTATTCTTAAATTAATATTTAAATTTAATCATAATTTGATATAAAGTTAAGAATACAACCATAATCAGTATTATTAGATCAATCAGTTTTCAAACACGTTAATAGAAGAAGATTTTGGTTTCCAATGCAATATTTTAAAACCATAATTGATATAAAGTTAAGAATATACAACCATAATAAGTAATATTAGATCAATTGGTTTTCAAGCACATTAATAGAAGAAGATTTTGCATTTTGTATTAATCATTAGCGATAAATAAAGAAGCATATAACATCTCAAAAAACAACATGATGATATAAAATTTATATATTTTTTATATACTTAAAATTGATAAATAATATTTTTCGTGAATGTCTTAAACTCTAATTATGTATTTGATTGATACTCCATGATTCATTGAGTCCCACAAATCATGATTGTTGTTGTTCATAATAAATAGTCATAATTCAAAATGAAAAATTCTTGGAAGACGAAAAGTTTTCCATTTATTCTGTATATTATTGACATTTATATTGAAAGACGTAAGTGTTGATTTATAAAGTTTATTCAATAAGCTACGTTAAAATTTAAGAAGATTTTTGAAAACTGTATAAAGCTCTCGTAAAAGGTAGGTAGATTTTTAAAATATTTTCCATTTAAAATTTTAATACAATAAATTCATATATAAAATTGCAATGAGAAACACAAAAAATTGTTGGTTTCTAATATTTAATGTTATTTAATGACAAAGACATTCATCTTTGAGAAGCCGTAAAAATATATCTTGGAAGTAGGTTGGAAGAAACTGAAAAGTTCTTTAAGAGGTTGAAAAAATATAGTTTGGAAGTAGTGTTGGAAAAAACTGGAAAATTGTTTTAATTCTTAACATCTTTATATTTTTGGAAGATGAAAAGTAGATTTTGAAAAATATAAATATATTTTTCAGTAAGCTAGGTAAAAAAAAACAAAGTCTTAATTTTTAATTTGGTAATTAAATATATTTAAGGTAAGTAATTTTAAGAAACTATTAACTGATCAGATTTTAAGAAAAGTGCAATATGTAATGACTATTTTTAAAATAAATTAATAAAATACATAATTTTTTTGTAGAAGAGGAGAAAATATTAATACTTATATAAAAATATTTGTTAGTTATAAATCTTTCTTCTACTTTGAACTTTTTAAAAGTCTATGTTATCATTAATGAGACAAATTCATGGAGTCAGAACTTTATTTTAATTTTGTTTGTTCAAAAATTTAAAAACTTGGATTATGCCTTTATAATTTGTATTTATTATAAAAATAAAATGTAGTTTATGATTTGCATTTACTTCACTATAAAAATTCAGAAATAGTAAATATTATCTTATCAAATAAGATTTAATATTATATTTTAAAGTATTCACTCTCGATTCTACAAAACATTTCAGTCATGTAATATCCGTAAATTTCACACAAAATCCTAATTAATTTATTATATTACGTTCTTTAATTAGATTTATTTTATAAAAATTAGCTACCTTCTCCAAGAAACTTTGTAAACGTTTCTAAAGTTGTTATTTTTATCATATTTACTTCAAAATATTAATTATGAAGACCACCAATGATGTATATTTTGGGACAATGCACATTAGAACTCAAAACAGTATTGTTAGCTTTGCAATTGTATATAATTATATATTAGATTATATACTATTAGAGATTTTGGTCATTCAAAATGACTTTTACTCTATGGGAATGTGAGAAGATTTTTGGACCCCGTATAAAAGTTTTTCAAGAAGGTATGTAGATTTTTTAAAATATTTTCCATTTAAAATTATAATACAATAAATTCAAATATAACATTGTATTGAGACACTAAAAAAGTTGTTGGTTTCTTCATAATTAATGCTAATTGATTATAAAAATATGTTGGAAGAGACAAATTTTTATCTTGAGAGTAGTGTTGAAAGAAACTGAACAGTTGTTTTTATTCTCCTAAACATCTTTTAATTTCTGGAAGATGAAAAATATTTTTTGAAAAGTATTAAAAGCATATCTAGGAAGCCAAGTAAAAAAAAGTTTTAATTTTTAATTTGGTAAATAAATGTATTTAAAGTAAATAATTTTATTTGCATTTTTTATTAATAAGAAATTATTAATTAATCAGATTCAAAAAAGTGTAATATGTAATATTATTTTTAAAACAAAAATTAAAAAAATAACTAATTTTGTCTATAAAAAAGGAGAAACTATTAATATTTATATAAAAATATTTGGTAGTTATCATTATGTATTCTTTTAATTTTAAATTATAAATATTTTTTGTACTCTGAAATTTTTAAGACGTGGAACTGGAATGAGGAAGCAAACAAATATATTTCATTCATGGATTTAACTTATTAAACTTTAATAAATACTTATTGAAGCATTAACTTTATTTCAATTTTGTTTGTTAAAAAATTTAGAAAATTTAGATTTTACCTCGATTTGCATTTATTTTAAAAATAAATTGTAACTTATGATTTCCATTTACTTCACTATTATAATTCTTAAACAGTAAATATTATTGTATCAAATAACATGAAAATTATATTTGAAAGTATTCACTCTCAAAACTACGAAACATTTCCGTAAATATCGTGTAATATTTTGTAAATTCCACACCAAATCCTGATTAATTTATTGTATTACCATTTTTAGTTTAATTTATTTTAAAAACAATAGTTACTTTCTCTAAAAAACTATGTAAAGGTTCCTAAAATGTCATCTTATGGTACTTACTGCTCCAAAACATTAATTATGAAGACCACCAATTATGTTTTTTTGGGACATGACACTCTCTTACTATAATAAATGAATGTTGTATATTTCAATACATGTCTGGAAATCTGATCTACACATATGAACCCATATGAGTATATTTTAAAGAAGATAAGTTATAAATTATAGACGTAGTAGCGTTCTTTGAGTGTGAAGAGAGGTACCAGTAATCAAAGCGTGTTAGTGATAATAATATTACGTAGAGCAATCATGATTATCGTCTTGAGAGTGTTGATAACTCTGGACAGTGCAATTAATTTTATCTTGAGAAGTGAAAACCATAATGAAGAGAAATTTAAAAAAATGAAACGCTCCTTGGTTGGCGATTTAGTATTTAATATTGGAATATGAAAACATTTAATAATTAAAACATGTAGCAGATGATATAGCAGTTTAGTCATCATTATCTCGAGTAGTGCGAAATTTAATGCATTTGAATACTGATTGACACGTTGTTATCATTATCTCGAGCAATGCGAAATTTAATGCATTTGAATACTGATTGACACGTTGTTATCATTATCTCGAGCAATGCGAAATTTAATGCATTTGAATACTGATTGACACGTTGATTTGGAGATAATTCGAACCACTTTTTGAAGGCGTTGGAATACAAAAAGTTTTTTAAACGATCATTTCAAAATTATTTTTCCATAAAAATTGATCTTAAATTCTTCTGAGTATGAAAATGGTGAAAAATATTTTAATTATTTTATAACTTATATTATTTTAATAATAATAATAATTAATAAGTAATAGTTATTGTATTTCCCTGACGTTTAAATTTCCAATTTATATGGAATGGTAATTAATGTTAATTAATTCAATTTCTAATTAAAAATAATTTATATTGACTAAAATGAAGTCGAACAAAATCTAATACAAAAAAGGAAAATACATATAATAAAAGAGAATAAAATATAACTTTTATATTGAGATATATAATAACTGCATACAAAATAAGAGTTCAATTGAAATCTTCTTATATATTGATATATATATATATATATATATATATATATATATATATATATATATATATATATATATAAAAGAAGTTCAAACAAAATTACATACAATTCAACTTTAATACGCAAAAAATAGATAAAGAACTTTGATATCTCTGCTTGTTCTTTCACTTTCAACTTTAAAAAATAATTCAGGGTGATCCTCTGCAAAGAGTTGATGATCTCCATAGAAAGATCTTAGTTGGTTCTAGCCTTGGGTAATCATTGGAGTGTGAATATCCATGTTGTAAGTAACATGGTGAACATTACTTTGGTAATCAACAACAATCCATTTAGCAGCAAGGTCCTTCCAATAGCGTATTATGAACACTCGGTCGACGTGTCCAAAGTCCTTAAAATATTAGCAAGTTAAGAATAAAGAAATAAATAAATATAAATAACAAAAATAAATGAGTTTGAATCAAAAAATATACCTGGTCTTTCAAAAACATAAAAATGAATCTGCCAACCATTTCTGAAGAAAGTATGGATTGTGGTGTGGGCATGGATTCCATTGCAGGAGAATAGGTTGGTGATGAAGTAAAATTGTAAGTGAAGAAAATGGGTAACAGTAGAAAAATCAGATGTCTGACTTTGAATTGGTAAACATAGGGAATATATATATAAAAAGAATAGGAGAAGTCATAGCTGTTGGAAGTATCCATACATACTGGACAGTCTGAACTGGTAAAAGTACAGGTTAATAAATACGAATTAAAAAATAATACGTTAAAAAAAAGAATTATGAAGCGTCGTAAAAGTATAAGAAGAATTATTTAATGTAATTTACTAATGTTGATTTTTTTCAGGAAGGGGTATTTAATATTGGAATAGAATAAAGTTTAATAATTATAACGTGTGGCAGATGATGGAGCAGTGGCAGATGATGGAGCAGTTTATTCATCATTATCTCGAGCAGTGCGAAATTTAATGCGTTTGAATACTGATTGACAGGTTGATTTGGAAAAAAATTCGAAGCAGTATTTGAAGGGGTTGGAATACAAAACGTTTTGTAAACAAAATGGTTTTGATGGAGTAAACGGTGATTGGAAAAATGTGAAGAACTCTTTGAAAAATGTCCGAATAAAAACAAAAATTGGGTAAAAATAAAGAGATTTGGTGATACAGTGCATTATTAAAAAAATACCATTAACGAAAAAAAATGACACAAACAGAGTTTAAGGTAGAAAAATGAAGAAGATGAAGGGTTTGCTTGTAAAAGGTGGAAAAATACAGATAAATTGGTAAATAAAAAGGTAGATTTTGATACAAATTACTTACCAGTTAAGTTGTACAGCGAAAAAGACTCTTGAATCAGTTTGAAATCTTGATTTGAAGCTTGTAAACAGAAGAAAAACAGTTAGATCAAGGTAGATAAATGGAAAAAATAGTTAGATTAACTCTGTTTGGTGTAGAACCTTGAAAAAATATAGTGTATGATGAACTCTTTGAAAAATGTCCAAATAAAAACGTAAATCGGGTAACAATAAAGAGATCTGCTAATAGAATGCATTATTAAAAAAATACCATGAACGAAAAAAAAATGACACCAAGAGAGTTGAAGGTAGAAAAATGAAGAAGATGAATGGGTTGCTTGTAAAAGGTGGAAAAATACAGATAAATTGGTAAATAAAAAGGTAGATTTTGATACAAATTACTTACCAGTTAAGTTGTACAGCGAAAAAGACTCTTGAATCAGTTTGAAATCTTGATTTGAAGCTTGTAAACAGAAAAAAAAATATAAGAAACAGTTAGATCAAAGTACATAAACGCCAAAAATAGTTAGATAAAAAGTTTTTATAAATCTGATGTTAAATCTGTCGTAGTGAACCATATTAGACATGTAGCAACCCTAGAAAATACCATCATCGGAAAAAAAATAGTTAGATCTGAGAAAATAAAAGAAGAATATGAGTTGTTCACTTGAGAAAGGTCAAAATGAAAACGAAATCTGCGTAATAAAACCATATGTCGCAGTGAACCATATTAGTCCTGTACAAAAACGAAACAAATAGTTAGATCTGACAAAATATAAGAAGAAAATGAGTTGTTCGGTTGAGAAAACTCAAAATAAAATCGACTTCTGGGTTTAAACCTGTAAAAAAAAACGCATGAAAAAGTTAGATCTAACAAAATATAAGAAGAAAAATAGGTGTTCGCTTGAGAAAACTGAAAATAAAAACGACTTCTGGGTTTGAACCTGTAAAAAAACGCATGAAAAAGATAGATCTGACAAAAAATAAGAAAAAAATGAGTTGTTCGCTTTAGAAAACTCAAAATAAAATCGACTTCTGTGTTCTTACCTGTAAAAAAACGCATGAAAAAGTTAGATCTGACAAAATATAAGAAGAAAATGAGTTGTTCGCTTGAGAAACTCAAAATAAAATCGACTTCTGGGTTCTTACCTGTAAAAAACACATGAAAAAGTTAGATCTGACAAAATATAAGAAGAAAATGAGATGCTTGCTTCAAAAAAATCAAAATAAATATGAATTCTGGGTTTAAACCTCTGAAAAAATGAATAAAAAAGATAGATCTGACAAAAAATAAGAAGAAATGAGTTGTTCGGTTGAGAAAACTCTAAATAAAATCGACTTCTGGTTTTAAACCTGTAAAAAAACACATCAAAAAGTTAGATATCAGAAAATATAAGAAGAAGATGAGTTGTTCGTTGAGAAAACTCAAAATAAATTCGACTTCTGGGTTAAAACCTGTAAAAAAACGCATGAAAAAGTTAGATCTCACAAAATATAAGAAGAAAATATAAACCATCTCCATAGTCGTTTTTTTGCGATTTAAAAACAACTCGATGAAAAGAAGAAGATGAACAGAAGAAGATGTTAGAGAAGAAGCTAAGAAAGGCAGAGAAACCATGATGAACGCAGAGAAACAGAGAAAGAGAGAGAAAGAAGTGAGAAGGCGGTGCCAGAGAGAATGAGAAAGAGAGAGAAAGAAGAAAGAAAGCGGTCGCAGAGAGAATGAGAAAGAGAGAGAAAGAATTGAGAAGGAAGACGCTGAAAAGACTGAGGAAGAGAGAGAAAGAAGTTTTAATTAAAAGTTTCGGTTTTCAATTTCTTTTCCATTTTTTTTTCATACTTCAAAATGCTGAGAGATTGACACATCAGCGTTTTTACCTTTTGTAGATAAAAATTTGAATTGAGAAGTAGGTCAGATATATTATTCAATTGAAAAACTTGCCTTTTGTTAGTTCCCAATTGTATATAGTATTAGATACATACACTAGTGTAGAATCGCGTTTTTAACTCGCCTTATAAGCTTCGGTTACTGCGAAACCGAAGCCTATAAAGACGCGGTGCCATTTTTAAAATTTTTTGAACCTTTTTGCCTCGGGTCCCCATCCAACAGAAGCCTATAAGAGCTTTTATGCTTCAGTTATCACTCAACCGAGGCCTATAAATCGTCAGTGTTTCCCAAAATTTCAAAATTGCCACTAACAATAGAGGCTTTGGCCTCGGGTGGAATATGACCGAGTCCTATACGAATTTATGCCTCGGTTATTAATGGAACCGAGGCCATAGACCTTATTTAGGGTTCCAAATTTTGCGAACCCTGCACCTGTTCATCTTCTCTATGCCAACCCAAATTTTTCTCCTCTTCGTGAGCGTGGTGCAGATGTAGGTTCGCGTGTGCAGGTGCTCCCCGCTGCCATGACTGGTTGCTTCAGCCGTGACTGTAGCTGCATTCTCCGATGCCATGGTTTAGGCGAGGTCCATGGTGTTTCGTTGTTGCAGATCTGTTTTTGGCTTATGCGTGGAGGCTCGCGGTGATTGTCAAGGTGTGTTGAATGTTGTTGTTTCACGCATGGTGAAGGTAGTGGTGGCTGATGGTTCTGATGTGGTGGCTGTCATGGTGAGGTGCGTCGTGACAGGTGTAGTGAAGCATGGTAGTGCGGTGATGAGCGGCACGGTGGTGTGCTGTCGCAGGTGCGTCGCGATGAAGGTGTTGCTGCTGCATTTTTAGGTGCGTGAACAGTGACTCCATGGTGGACTGCGCGCCGGCGATGCTGCTGTTTTGTGCATCTGTTGCAGGTTGGTGCGTGAAGATGATGGTTGGATGCATGAAGATGGCTTCGGTTCTCATATACCCGAAGCAAAAAAGTCCCTCTATGGCTCCGGTTCCTTTGCAACCGAGACCAAATTGGTCTCGTCCCAATATGCCTCGGGTCTAAAATCAAGGCAGAATGACGAAAATAATCAGGACCAAAAGCGCTTACTGCACTGGTAGTATTTTCCATTTTTATTCAAATTTTTGGATTTGTATTATTTTTAATGTTATTTTTGCTCAAATTTTAAATTTCATATAAATATAGGCTTAAATATACATTTGACTCTATTTTTGTTGTTTTTATTTAATTTAGTCCTCATTTTCGTTTTATGTTTAATTAGGTCCTTATTTTCGTCAAATTTTGGTCAATTTAGTCTTTTTTACTAACGCTGTTTAAATACTTAACTTCTTAAACAATACATGTAACATGTCAGCTTCTGATTTTTCTTTTATTTAATTTTTAAATTTTTTTAAATTTATTTTATTAATTTCAAAAAAATTGTCTACGTGTCAAACTATAATTGTGCCACGTGTCAATGTCAATGCCACGTGTCATTTTGTGATTGTGCTAATTTTTTTGTTCAATTTTGTTCCTATATTTATTATTTTTGTTCAATTTAATCCTTATATTTATTATTTTTGTTTATTTTCATCCTAATTTTATTTAAAATGAATCAATTTTTTCAATTTCAAATTAATATTAAATTTAATATCTTTTATAGAAATTAAACTAATATTTTTTCTAAAATTTACATTTTTATTAATTATTTTTGAAATTAAATTATAAATGAAATATTATTCTCATATTTAATTGTTAAATAGAATATAATTATTTAAAATATAATTATAATATAATTATTAAATATTTTCTCCTAACATTTATACTCTAAGATAATAATTCTTTTAAAATTGATATTTAAAAATATTTCAAATATTAGAAATATTTTAGAAAAGTAAACTAATATTTATAAATTAACATTTAAATATAAAACATTTTAGATGTTAATATTTAAAATGCAATAAAAATATTAAATACTTTAAATTTAAATGTCAATTTTACGAATGTTAATATATATTTTTAAAATATTTTAATAATACTTTAAATAATTATATTCTATTTAACAATTGAATTTAAAAATTATATTCAATTTATAATTAAATATAATAATTTATAATTGGATTTCAAAAATAATTAATAATAATGTCAATTTTAAAAATAAATATATAATATTTATAAAAAATTAAATTTGGTTTCAACTTGAAAAGGAAAAAAACTAGGATTAAATTGAACAAAATAATGAATATGAAGACCGAATTGAACAAAAAATAACGAATGTCGAGACTAAATTGAAGAAAAAAAAATAATACAATCATAAATTGACACTTAGACACTAGTATTGACACGTGACATAATTGTAACTTGACACGTGGACAATTTTTTTGATATTAAAAAGAAAATTAAAAATAAAAAAACTAGGAGCTAACATGTGACATGTAGTGTTCAAGAACGTTAATTATTTAAAGACCATTAGTAAAAAGGACCAAATTGACCAAAATTTAACGAAAATGAGAACTTAATTAAATGCAAAACGAAAGTGAAGACCAAATTAAACAAATACAACGAAAATAGAGAATAAATGTATATTTAAACCTTAAATATAAAATTAATATATATATATATATATATATATATATATATATATATATATATATATATATATATATATATATTTAAAGAAATATAAAAAATTAAAATTAATACAAATATTAAATTTTAACTTGTTAAAATAAAATAGTATAATGTTAAAAATGCGGAAAGTTAATTCTTTCTATAAATAATTGGGAAAATATTTAATTTTAGCGTTTCAAATTGCTCTTACTTGTTAACAAGCTTTATTTTCCTACAATTTTTCTCATATGATTTTCAAACTGTTTTAGTATATTTTCAAACAATGCATTTATGATATTTACACCCTTTCTTCGTATCTATTAAAAAACACAAAATCACTGCTGAAAATTCATTATTAAATTCTTAACATTTTCTGAAAAATTCTCAGGTATCTATGCATTTTTTTGGTTAAAGTTTTGTGTCCTTAGCATTTATTGTTTTTCTAAAGTTGTTTTTCTTAGTTGTAATGATATTGGTAACCATCTTCGTAGCAAAGGAATCTGAGGGGGAGTCTTTATATTTTGGTTGTTAAACTGACACAAACAAGTTTAAGTTGCGGTGGCTATGAACTGTTTGCGAAAATGCCTGAGAGAGTTTTGGTGATCTTTTTTGTGCTGGAAAATTGGGGGTAAGTCTCGAGAGCAAACTTACCTAGTTGGTGTTGAAAATAGTTTCTTAATGGGTTATGGTGGCAAGATCTGTGAGTTTGAGGCTATTTGTTCTTGTCAAACCATTTTTTCTTTTAAATTTCGGGGAACAAATATAGTAGCTCTTAATGTCTTCTGATTAGAAAAGGGTTGATGTGATTAGCCTTGAGGTTGCCAAACGACGTGATAACTTACTTTCAAAAGCTTGCCGTGTAGACATAAACTTTTTGGCTCATACGTAGATTTGGCTACCAATTCCCTCTTGACCTTTTATGGGTATTTGCTGCTTTATGAAATTTTTCTCAGACTTTACTGCTTTGGGAATATACATCAGCTGTGTTAGTTGTGTGGCCAATTGCCTCTCTCATGTTAGCGTGTTGCCTATCATTCAGGTTCCTGATGATGACTTAACGGAGTGGAAGATAATGGAACCATTTCAGTTAAGAAGAAGACTGATGGCTCAGTCAGGCTTGATTCCTTGTTGGAGAAACACAGGGTGCTTCTCGTTCTGGCTTTGACAAGGACTTGCAGGGTTAATGGAGATGGTTTTCTCAACCAAGCAATTTCAGGTATCTTGCTTTGCGACGATAATTTTGTTTTATGAACTTTGGATGCATGTGGGTTTTTGTCTGTGTAGTTTTTTCTTGGAAATTGATCTATATTCTAATGCCACAAAAGCAAGATATTTATATTGGAGATTGAACTATATTCTAAAGTAAAAAGTATGGGTACATTCAATGTTAACATGAGAGGATAAGTTAAAAAATAATTTGATTTAAATCAATTATAAATACAACTTTGTTTGTCACTTTTGAAGTGATATATTCAAATCCATTGTGCAATCATGAAATTACCTAGGTAAAGTGATGGAGGTTGTTATATCATGAATGGAAAGATTCTCGGAAGTTCTTGATGTAGAGACTATCTTTGAGGCCATTCTTCCAACTGAAAATGCTGGATATTTGGGTTTTGGAATGGCCACTGTGTCACTCGCCAGCATGACAACAACATCGGACATGGTTGGTCTATCATTTGCATCTTCTTGAACACACAACAAACCAATCTGTATGCACCTCCCTACTTCACTGCCTTTGAAGGATTTTTCCAGCATTGGATCCATCAATTCCAAACATTTTCCTTCATACCATATTCTCCAAGCCTACACAAGTATTTGTAGTTTTTTAATAACCTTAAGCCTTAGTTCTCTTAACACTGTTAAATAATTTCTATACCACACTAGAGTCCATACTTACGTATACAAGGAGACTTTGACCATCTGACAGGTAGAATTCACCATTCTTTCTCCCACAAATGATTTCTAGAACAAGAACTCCAAAGCTGAAAACATCAGATTTCATGGAAAATAGTCCTTCCATAGCATATTCAGGAGCCATGTATCCACTAATGGAAATCAGTACAGCTTTGTTAGTATCTCGTGTCAGGAAACATATAGCAAAGAATTTGATTTTACTATAATTAAATACTAAAATATGCATTGATAAATCTTATTGCTTTCAAAGTATTTGCTATAAGTAAAACTCACTAAGTGCCCATTACTCGTTTTGTATTTGCTTGGTTCTGTCCCACTTCAAATGCTCTTGCCAATCCAAAATCTGATATTTTGGGATTCATGTCATGGTCTAATAGAACGTTGCTGGCTTTGAGATCTCTATGAATTACTCTCAGTTGAGAGTCCTCATGAAGGTATAACATACCTCTTGCTATTCCATTGATAATGCTTAATCTAAGTTTCCAATCAAATTGTTTTTTTCTCTCAACATCTGAAAGCACAATAACATCATAGAGATTTGAACAACAAAACAGTGAGGGAAGCAGAAAAGTAGAAAATAGACCAAATGCTATGATTTAGCCACAGGACGGGAAAAAACCAAAAGAATCTATCATTTCTTCTTAAAGATGAGTTATAACATGATATAACTGAATTTAGTGTAATGTGTATTTTAAAGAAAGGAAAACATGGTATGGTTGTTTTAGCTACTATGATCGTGTTCTCATGCTCTTAGTTTTCCCACTTTTCTTGGGAACCAATTCTATGTTTGTACTGTTGAATGCTGAACAACAAATTGCAGTGAAAGCAACACTGCTACTGGGGTTATATGAAGACATACCAAATAGGTGAAAGTCGAGACTTTTATTCGGCAAATACTCATATATGAGTATCTTTTCATAACCCTCCGAGCAACATGCCAAAAGTCTTACAAGGTTACGATGCCTCAATTTAGCTATAAACGTTACTTCATTTTTGAACTCCTCCGAGCCTTGACCAGAAAATTTTGATAGTCTTTTTACTGCAATTTGCGTTCCATCAGGCAGAGTTCCCTGATAAAAATTTGCAATAAATAAAACAATATAAAAAGTTGGTAAAAATAAGGAATCTATATCTGAAACTCTGAATCATCAAAACCTTGTAAACGGAGCCGAATCCACCTTCCCCTAATTTAGATGCTTCTGAAAAGTTATCAGTACTCTCTAGAATTGTGATTAATGGGATTCTGGGCAGGTCAGTGTTCCACATTTCCTCTGGTTGAATTTTGTGAAATGAAGGTAGAGGAAGCCGTTCTACAAAAAGAAGGTTGTGAGCTCATATCTGAGCAAACTAGTTTTATTTGACTAGGAGAAAATCAAGGAATGTGTACATTCTCTAACGCCAACCGTCACTTTTTCTTGATAATTACCTTTTCTCACTCTTTTCCTGTGCCAGAAGCAATATACGCTGAAACATAGTACAATTATTGGCCCAGTCACACTGAAGGTAATGAGCAATATTTTTGACCTCTTATCATTCCCTTGTTTATCTGCGACAATATAAAAGATGAATGAGAATATAAGATTGATTTGGTGATAAAAGAGGACGGGACAGAGGAAGGGATATGCCATTGGTTTGAATCCTTCCATTAACAAAAACTAATACTTTTTGATAAGAATATGGATTCAGATTCACCTTGTACATTGGGAGCAGGAGCTGAAGGTGGTTGGGTGTTAAGAAGGTAGAACATATAATCATCATACCTAATCAAACAACTTCCAGACCAAATATTCCATGCCAGTTTTTGTTCACAACATTTAGGAAGTTCAGCTAGTATGTCCTCCAAACATTGTCTGCACACTTCATTTGTGAGATCTCTAGAGCATTGCACCACGGCATACCTACTCTCAGTGGCACTCAAATTGAATCCATCCTTATAGTACAACTGGTTGGTTCCATTAGTTGCTTTTCTGATCAAACTTCTCAAAAAATCCTCACCTATCTGAATCTCTGTTATGTTCGATATGTTTCTTGTTCCAAGAATATGCCATGTTGGATATGTCATAGCTTTCCCAAAGAAGTTCTCGTTTGAGTACCTTATAAGGCAGTAATCATTCCACACCACAGCAGACACTCTATTGGAGCAGAGCTGAGGGGCTTCTCTGGCAGCAGTGGAAATACAAACTCGACAAAAATATCCAGCCAAGCCACCCCCACAATAATAGAGGCCGTACACAGAGCTATTGTTAGTGCCTATGGTGGTGATGTTGTAACCATTGCTTGTGGCTGAATCTGAGGACATCCAGGTCAGGATGCTATCAAGGTTGGTTTGGTATGCAGTGCTGAGAGTTTGTTGGGTGGTGTTATTGCAGCTACTTCCCAGGTATGTCTGTTCTTCAGCCTTTGTAATGAATGACCTGAAATTCAGCAGTAACAAGAAAGTAAAACAAATTGTCTGCATTCCTATCATGAAGTACTTGCGTAATTATGTTATTTGCTACAATTGCTGAAACATGTAGCAAGTAATGCATTTCACAACAAAGAGTTTCATGTGTTATTCATTCTCATTTGTCAATTTTGACTGCTATATAAAATACCATTTTTAACAGTAAATATTAAAAAAAGATAAAGTTGCAGTTTTAAATTCAACATATATAAAATTTCAACTAACCTAGCCTATAATTGAGGGCATGTCTTTGTAAAATTATGACTAATTCATATGAGTTTGATTAAGGCAACCCTGCTGACATCAGGTACGTATGGAATTTTGCTTATAGACAACATTATCATTTCCATTGTAGAGATAACAGAAAATATTCATAATATTCTAAAATAATGTTGTTCCTACGTCTGAGAATTTTTTAATTTGGGTTTTTATGTAAAATTTATTAAATCGGTTTTATACATGTAAAATGCTATTCATTTTGAATTTGGTCGTCGTACATGTCTTATATTTTAAATTTGATCCTTATATATATATATATATATATATAGTGCATTTTTATTTGATCCATTAAATGACCAAATTAAGAATTCATTAGATATATGTATGGACCAAATTTAAAAGTGCATTTAACACTCTCAAACTTGATCTGTTTGCAAAAGTGATAAAGTTAAAAAATGGACTGAAATAAAATTTAATTTATTGTGTCTATTTTCATATGGAATAAAGTTTAATGATCAATTAAATAAAAATAATATTTAAGATATCTATTTATAAAAGAGATTATATTTAGAGAATTAAATATTTTTTTCTTATTATTATCATTGCTTTGATTATCTTTTCCTGAAGTAAATAGAGGGAGGTATTTCTTTTAATCCATCTATACATTTAGACATACCAGAGTTAAAAGTAAAGATGGAGAGAGCTGGAGGCACATGCTACAGGAGAGAATCACTTCCATTTATCGGTCTTATTTTTAATTTCAATATTTGTTTAAAGTTTTTCTATAAATGATTGAATTTTGGTTTTACATTTAACATATTTTTTTAACTTTTCAGAATCTAATAAAATTCCATTTGTTCTAAAGTTTTATTTTTAACTTTTTACTCACATGATCTCATAAATCAGTCTCTTAGTATGATTTATGTATGTTAAATTCATGATTCTTCCGTTACGATATTTCTCTCAAATTAACTTTTTTCAAATTAGTATGAATTTTAACTATGATTTTACGAATTTTTTGTATGAAATTGGCATGAAGCCTAATTATATTTTTTTTTTTCAAATTAGTATAATCTAATATTATAAAATGTTAATATTTTATATTTTTCACTTCATACAATGAATTAATTGAATAATCTTGAATTGAAATAAAAATTAAAATATTCATTTGTGTGAATTCAATAAATTAGGAAGATTAAAAATTGAAAAGTTTGAATTGCGGTGTTTAAATAAAGGAAATAATTTTTTTAATTAAAAAAATTATATATAAAAAATTTATTTTGGCATTTCTGGATATTTTGTCCAAGTGCGTCACCATTAGTATATAATTTACAAATTGAATATAATAAATAACATATTATAAATTGTAGGATAGAAAAGATAAATAACTATTATGAATGCAACACATAAAAAATTATATAACGTTTATGAAAAACCACTTGCTCCAAATTTTCAAAGAAAATACTAAAAAATTCCTTTTTTTTTTTCCTTTTTTTGTTGTTATTTTCTAGATATGGCGAATGAATTTGTTTCGTTAGTATTGTTCGTATCGTTTTTATTTTGATAAAAAAATATTGTATTGACTGGATACAAATATTAATATGGAAAATATTTAATTTTTTATACATATCCGCCTCGTCATTCATGACAATACATGTCCTGAATTCATTGTGTCCCCTTTAAATCATTAAACTACTCATAGTTGATCAGGAATATATATATATATATATATATATATATATATATATATATATATATATATATATATATATATATATATATATATATATTCTCTTTCTCCTCTATTTAGTTGTTTGACTAGTTTTATATTTACAAAATTCACAAATATCTTTAAAATATTTCCCTTCTTATTATTGTTTTGATTACAGATTTTTTGTGGTTAAGTTTATGGTGTATAATCAAGTTTAGTGAATAACATAAATTTTATGTCTCTTTGATTATTTTTACTCTTTTTTAATATTTTAATCTATTGTTTATCTTTTTTTACATAAAAGAAATTTGATTCTTAATTATTTTTTATTATGTCATTTAATCGTATAAGTCTTTCATTTATTATGTGATATACAAACTTATCTTCTTTCTGCAATTTTATTTAATAGTTTATCGAATCTTTTAATCACTTTTACCTTTTATTAATATTTTATTTGTTGTTTAACTCTATTACGTGAAATAATGTTTTAATGATTTTTTATATAATGATTTTTATTTTTTAATTCATTTTGATAAGTGCAATTTTACGATTTATGTTTAAATTTGATTTATTATTATATTAATATTGTTTTTTCATGCGATTCCATTCACTATAATCTTTATTGACGGATAATAAACAAGATTAATAAACACACATTAAAAATATTTTTTAATTTTATCAACTTTATTTTATTAATGTTTGTAAAATTTATAAATATTTTTATTGTGATGAAATTTTATTTACGTGTAATTGTGAAATGTTTTATATAATTCATTTACATTTATTCGATTGGTATTTGAAATTCTAATTTAAAATTTGTACAATTCTAATTTTAACGTAGTTTTGGTTTAAACAACTTAATGTTGTTCATTTATTTGTGTACTTTTAATTTATTTAAAAATATTTTATTTGTCTTTTATTGAAATATGTTTTCTATTTTTTTACGAATAAATATATATTTATGGTTTATTTAACTATATTTTGTATTTAAATGTATCTTTTTTCTCTTCGCTGCATCATCGTTTCGATTCATTATCAAATTCTAAGTGCTTTCCCAAAAATTCTCAGGTATTATTTATTCATGTATTTTTTTTTTTAATTTTTTTCTCTTAGCATTTTGTTGTCTTTGAAGTTAGTTTTTTTTGTTTAGCAGTAATGATAGTGTTATCCATTTTCTTAGCAAAGGAATATGCACGTTTGTGCATGCCAAGAGGAAATAGGAATCTCCTTTAGTTTTTGTTGTTGAAACTGACACAACTTAACACTTTAATATCTTATTTGAACTTCAATCAAACAAATGAGTTACGGTGGCTATGACCTGTTTGTGAAAACGCCTGGGAGAAATATGGCGATGTTTACATAATGTATGATAAAGTCTTTTTGCGCCTGAAAATTGTGGGATAGGCAGTCTTTAGAGCATTATTTGCTCGTATGAGTCAATTTGCATAGTCGGTTTTGTAAATAGTTTGTTAATGGATTATTGTGGCAAATTCTGTGAGTTTGAGGCTATTTGTTCTTATCAAACACATTTTAGCTGATGCATATATTATTATTTTTTTTGATAATCTTAGCTGATGCATATATTTGCCTACCAATTCCCACTTGAACTTTTGCGGGGTATTTGCTTGTCTATGAAAATTTTCTAGACTTTTTTGCTTCAGGAATGTACACCAGCTTTGCAGTTTACTCGTTGTTGTGTTGCCAATTGCCTTATCCATGTTAGCGTGCTACCTATCATTCAGCTTCCATATTAACATAGTGGAATATTGTTGAAAATAATTCAAGTGTGAGTCAAAGTTCCACATTAAATAAAATAAATAAAGTTAAAATACTATATAAGAATAAAGACCCATGACACTATTTTTTTAAGATTTTGGATTAAGATATTATCAAATGTCTTATATGAGTATAACTTATGTCATCTATATATATATATATATATATATATATATATTCACAATGACTATAACCAAATCATATGAGAAAAATAACCCAACAAATATAGATAATGAACTATTTCTACTAATAAGAAAACTGATGGCTCAGTCAGGCTTGATTTCTTGTTGCAGAAACACAAGGTGCTGCTTGTTCTGGCTTAGACAGAGACTTGCATGGTTACTTGGGATGGTTTTCTTACACAAGCAATTTTACGTATTTTGGCTGCGATGAGAATTTAGTTTTGCGAGCTTTAGTTGCATGCGGTGGAATGGACATATAAGGGTTCATTTTTGCTTTGTTTTTGTCTGTGCAGTTTTTTCTTGTAAATTGATCTATATTCTAACTCAACAAAAGGAAGATTTTTATATTGGAGATTAAACTATATTCTAATATAAAAAGTATGGGTACATTCAACGTTTATATGAGTAGATAAATTAATAAATAATTTGATTCAAATCAATTATAAATACAACTTTATCTGTCACTTTTGAAGAGATATATACAATACAAATCCATTGTGCATTCATGAAATTACCTCGGTAAAGTAATCGAGGATGTTATATCATTAACGGAAAAATTCTTGGAACTTTTTGATGTAGAGACTTCCTCTGAGGCCATCCTTCCAATTGAAAATGCTGGGTGCTTTGGTTTTGGAATGGCCACTGTGTCACTCGCCAGCATTACCACAACATCGGACATGCTTGGTCTATCTCTTGCATCTTCTTGAACACACAACAAACCAATATGTATGCACCTCTCTACTTCACTTCCTATAAAGGATTTTTCCAGCATTGGATCCATCACTTCCAAACATTTTCCTTCAGACCATGTTCTCCAAGCCTACACAAGGATTTGTAGTTTTTAATACTCATAAGCCTTAGTTATCTTAGCATTGTTGAATAATCTCTTGACCACATTAGAGTGAGACTTACGTATACAAGGAGAGTTTGACCATCTGACATGTAGAATCCACCGTTCTTTCTCCCGCAAATGATTTCTAGAACAAGAACTCCAAAACTGAAAATATCAGATTTCACTGAAAATAGTCCATCCATAGCATATTCAGGAGCCATGTATCCACTGATAGAAATCAATAGAGCTTTGTTATTATCTCGAGTCATGGAACATATAGCAAAGAATTCCAGTTCAGAATAATTAAGTACTAAAATATGCATTGAATAACCTATTTGTTTTCAAAGTATTTGTTATTAGTAGAACTCACTAAGTGCCCATTACTCGTTTTGTATTTGCCTGGTTCTGTCCTACTTCGAATGCCCTTGCCAATCCAAAATCTGATATTTTGGGATTCATGTCAAGGTCTAGTAGAACGTTGCTGGCTTTGAGATCTCTATGAATTACTCTCAGTTGAGAGTCCTCGTGAAGGTATAAAATTCCTCTTGCTATTCCATGGATAATGCTTAACCTCAGTTTCCAATCGAACTGTTTTCTTCTCTCAACATCTGACAAAACAATTACAGGACAGAGATTTGAAAAAAAAACAAAGAAACAGTTAGTGAGGCAAAAAAAAAATAGCAAACACATCAAATGCTAAGATTTAGCCATAGGACGGGAAAAAAATACCAAAATAATGTATCATTTTCCCCTTCAAGATGACTTATAACATGAATATTTATCACATGATATAACTGGTTTTGGTTTAATGTAAAGATGAATGAAAGGAAAACGTGGCATGATTGTCTGAGGTATTATGATCGTGTCCTCATGTTCTTATTTTGAAGTTACAATAGTACCATATACATGGAAGGAAAACTACATTAAAGCCCCACACTTTATTTGGGAACCAATACTATTTTTTGTAATAGCGAATGCTGAAGAACAAATGCAGTGAAAGCAGCACTGCTGGGGTTATGTGAAAACATACCAAATAAGTGAAAGTCGAGACTTTTATTCGGCAAATACTCATATACGATAATTTTTTCATTTTCCTCTAAGCAACATGCCAAAAGTCTTACAAGGTTGCGATGCCTCAATTTGGCTATAAACATTACTTCATTATTGAACTCCTCTGAGCCTTGACCAGAAAATTTTGACAGTCTTTTGACTGCAATTTGTCTTCCATCAGGTAGATTTCCCTGATAAAATTTTCCAATAAATAGAACTTAGTAAAAATAAGAAATCTATATCCAAAATTCCAAATCATTACTACCTTGTAAACAGGGCCGAATCCACCTTCCCCTAATTTAGATGCTTGCGAAAAGTTATCAGTACTATGTAGAATTGTGATAAATGGGATTCTAGGCAGGTCTGTGTTCCACGTTTCCTCCGATTGAATTTTATGAAATGAAGGTAGAGGAAGCTCTTCTACAAGAGAAGTTTGTGAGTTCATAGCTGAGCAAAAGAGTCTTATTTGACTGGGAAAAATTAGCTATCATATAAATCTAGGAATCTGTGCTCTGAGGAAATTACCTTCTCTAACTCCATCCCTCGTATTTTCTTTATAATTAGCTTTTCTCACCTTATTCCTGTACCAGAAGCAATATAGGCTGAAACATATTATTGCCCCGATCACACTGAAGATAATGATCAATATTCTTGTCCTGTTATTAACCCCTTGTTTATCTGTGACAATATAGAAGATGCATGTGGATATAAGGCTGGTTAGATTGCAAAAGTGGAAGGCAGAGGGAGAGATAGGTTATATTACCAAAACTAACATTTTAACAACTAATATTTACTATTAAAGATGAATAGTCAATTTTTCAAAGTTATTTCACAAAGTAAATAACAGAAGTAATATAACAGGATTCAAATTCACCTGTTTTCTGATTGGGTGCGGGAGCTGAAGGTGGTTGGTTAGCAAGAAGGTAGAACATATGATCATCATACCTTATAATACAACTTCCAGACCAAACCATCCATGTTACTTTTTGTTCACAACATTTGGGAACTTCAGTCAGTATGTCCTCCAAACACTGTCTGCACACTTCATTTGTGAGATCTCTGGTGCATTGCACCACGCCATACCTACTCTCAGTAGCACTCAAATTGAAGCCACCCTTATAGTACAACTGGTGGGTTTCGTTAGTAGCCTTTCCGATCAAACTTCTCACAAAATCCTCAGCTATCTGAATCTCTGTGGTGTTGGATATGTTTTTTGTTCCAAGAGTATGCCATATTGGGTATGTCATAGCTTTCCCAAAGAAGTCCTCATTTGAGTACCTTAAAATGCAGTAATCATTCCACACCACAGCAGACTCCCTATTGGAGCAGAGCTGAGGGGCTTCTCTTGCAGCAGTGGAAATACAAAATTGACAAAAGTATCCAACCGCATCACCACCACAATCATAAAGGCCATACACAGAGCTATTGGTGCCTATGGTGGTGTGGTTATAACCATTGCTTGTGCCTGCATCCGAGGACATCCATGTTAGGATTCTATCAAGGTTGGTTTGGTATGCACCGGTGAGAGTCTGTTGGGTGGTGTTTTCGCAGTTACTTCCCAGGGACTGTGCTTTGGCCTTTGTACTGAATGATTTGAAGCTCAGTAATAACAAGAAACTAAAGCATATTGATCTCACCTTTCCCTGTGTTCCTATCATGAAGTGCTTGCTTAATTTTGTTATTTGCCACAATGATTGAAACATAGATAAAGTAATGCATTTCAAACCATGAGTTTCATGTGTTATTCATACTCTGCTTACTATTCTTTAACAATATATCAATTAAGATGAACTAAAACTTCAAATTTGAAATTCAACACGTATAAAATGTCAACTAACCCGTCAATAATTGAGGGCAAGCCTTGTTAACATTACGACTGGTTGACTTTGAGTTTGTATCAGGAAGCCCTTCTGACATCAGGAACGTATGCAGTTTTGCTTATAGATAAAAGAACCATTCTCACCTGAAGGAAAACGAAGAGAAAATACAAAATATTTTAGAATAATGTTGTTCTTATACGTATCATGTAATGCATTTTTATTTGATCCGTTATATGACAAAATTAAGAATGTGTTGTACTATCCAAATTAAAAAAACAAGCTTTTACACTCTTAAGTTTCATCTATTTATAAAACTGATAAAGTATTAAGTGTGGATTGTGTTGGAAATTCAAGTGAGTCTAAATTTCACACTAAGTAAAAATGAGAAAGTTGACCATCGTATAAGAATAGAGACTCATAAGACTCTGGGTTGAAGGTGATGTCAATCTCTTATGTGTGGTTCAACTTATGTCTTATTAGTGTTGTATTTTTGATAATTCTCTCGAAAGACCCATTAGAGTCAATAGTTGGTCTCTCTCTAAAAAGCATCCATCCATATCCATTGTACCATTTGAAGAAAGGATATTACCTCACAAGTTCCAAGATAGAAGCGCTTAGTTTTCCATATTAATGGTGGTTGGTGTGGAAGTGAAATTTTATATACTCTTATTCAAACAAGATAGTCAACAATGACACCGTTGGTTGACTTGACACTAATTTTAAATACATTAATCGATGAATGGTATATTATTTGTAGACATTTCAAACAATAACATTGAAGTTGATCTAATGTTCTAAATGTTCGAAAATATATAATTATTAAATTAATAACTTGCGTCTATGATATATTGTTTAGGTGGTGTATATGATGATGTATTCCATTTTTTTTTTTTAAATAGTTTACGTAAAAGGTGATGAAAGTAATATGTTTCATATATATCTTCATAAACTCAACTATCATTTTTAATAAATTTAACAGTAATATTTTAAAAATAGAATCAAATTTATAATTAAAAATATATTAACAGTACTGCTAGCTAAAAAAGAATTCAGAAGTCATGAATTTATATTTTAATTGATTTTTCTTCCTTGTTATATTTTATTCTTTAAAATTTTATTCAATTCTGCATTAATATGAGAGAGCATTACAAGTTATTCAAATATGTAGTTATTTCTCCTACATTTAAGATTGGCAGCAACTGTTATTTGAAATTAAAAAAAATATACTTTAGTCTACATTCAATTTTCTGGTTAGTATTTCAATAATATTAGAAGTCTTTTACAAAAAAAAAAAAAAACATTTTACAAGTCTAGGCCTCGAAGTTTAATTAGAATTTGATAAAATCTGGTATATTTTATAAGATAAGATATTAGAAACTGAAGAAAGAAAAGTATGACGAAAACTTTATTTCAGATTGAATTTGATACTTTGACCAGAGACTTTGAGGGACAGGAGTCACTGTGTCTCAAAACTTAGTACCATTATTTTTTGGGTTAAATATGTTTTTATCCTTTAACTTCTAGTGAAAATTGAAATTAGTCCCTATTCAAAACTTTGGACCAATTTAGTCCTCATCTTAGATGGGTGAATTTAGTTCTTTTAACCAAATTTTGTTAAGTTTATTTGATGTTTTAAACATGTTTATAAGTAAATATTGAGGCGAAAATGAGTTAAACGAAGTAAACAACTCAAATACTACTATGAAATGTGTTTAAAACGTCAAATAACTTCAAAAAAAATTGATTAAAAGAACTAAATACACACATTTTCAAAGTTGAGAGATTAAATTAGTCCAAAGTTTCGATGAGTGACTATTTCCATTTTCCACTGAAAATTAAAGGTCAAAAACATATTTAACCCTTATTTTCTTAACAAACATAATTAATAAGATATTTTCTGAAAAACTTTGTTTAACATATAAACATAGTAATGTTTATTATAAATTACTTGTGATATCTGACACTAGATCTGAAAGATACTATCATACAAATACGCCATTTTTTATTGATTGACAATGTAAAAATCATCACTCAGACAAATTTTCAATGATAAGTGCATAAATTTGATAGATAATTTACATATAAATCAATGATAAATACAACTTTACTTTGTCACATTTGAGGACTGCAAATCCTTTGTGCAATTGTTCATCTAGGTAAAGAAATAGAGATCGTTAGATCATTATTGGAAACATTCTTGGAACTTTTTGATGTATACACTTCCTCTGAGGCCATTATTCCAATTGAAAATGCAGGGTGCTTGGGTTTTGGAAGAACCATTGTATCACTTGCCAGCATTAAAACCACATGAGACATTGTTGGTCTATCTTTTGCAGCTTCTTGAACACACAACAAACCAATGTGTATACACCTCTCAACTTCACTTCCTAAGAAGGATTTTTCAAGCATTGGATCAATCACTTCCCAACATTTTCCTGCACCCCATGTTCTCCAAGCCTGCAAGTATTTGTAATTTGTGAACATTGTTATACTTATTTAGATTTGGTGAATAGTTTGATCAACAATAGGAGTGAAAGACTCACATGTAAAAGAAGAGTTTGACCATTTTCTGACATAAACAATCCATTGTTCTTTCTCCCATAAATGATCTCTAGAACAAGAACTCCAAAGCTGAAAACATCAGATTTCACTGAAAACAGTCCTTGCATAACATACTCCGGAGCCATGTATCCACTAAAGAAAATCAACACAACTTCTTTAGTTCCTTTACCAAAATATAACAGCAATTTCTTTTTTCAAAGAGCTTAGTGTTTAAAATTGCATTAGAAAAATACTATTTTTGAAAGAAATGTTAGGAATGGGTAGAACTCACTAAGTCCCCATTACTCGTTTTGTGTTCGCCTGGTTCTGTCCTATTTCAAATGCCCTTGCCAATCCAAAATCTGATATTTTTGGATTCATATCATGATCTAACAGAACATTGCTAGCTTTGAGATCTCTATGAATTACTGTGACTCTAGAGTCCTCATGAAGGTATAAAATACCTCTTGCTATTCCAATGATAATCCTTAATCTTAGTTTCCAATCAAACTGCTTTCTCCTCTCATCATCTGACAAAACACGGACAGTCAAGAGATTGGAACAGAAAAACATATTGGGGTATAGATATAGCAGATACCAAATAACTACGTAGCTTTTCCCCTTAAAGATAACTTAGTTTCTAGTTATTAAAGAAAAAAACTACTTTAGAGCTCATAGTTGCACCAGTTGACTTGTTAGCCAAGACTAATTTTCAACTAAAAATTGCCGAGAAAAAATTGCAGAAAAACAATTGAGCACTGAAATCGTGAGAAAACATACCAAAGAGGTGAAAGTCTAAACTTTTATTCGGCAAATACTCATATACTAGTATGTTTTCATTTTGGTCCAAGCAGCATGCCAAAAGTCTCACAAGATTGCGATGTTGCAAATTAGCTATGAACAGGACTTCGTTATTAAACTCCTCCGAGCCTTGACCTGAAAACTTTGAGAGCCTTTTGACTGCAATTTGTGTTCCATTTGCTAGAATTCCCTGATAAAACTTGGCAATAAATACAAGTTGATAAAAAGCAAAAAATCTACATCACAAATTCAAGTCACTAAAACCTTGTAAACAGTGCCAAATCCTCCTTCTCCTACTTTACATGCTTCTGAAAAGCTATCAGTACTCTGCAGAATTGTGGTTAATGGGATTATAGGCAGGTCTGTGGTCCATGACTCCTCTGCTTGAATTTTGTGAAATGAAGATAGACGAACCCCATCTACAAAGAGAGGTTAGTGAATTCATGTTTGGAAAAAATAGCCTTATTAACAAGTTTTTATAAATGGCATGTGTAATAGCAGGAACTACCTTTTCTAACTCTTCTCCTGTACCAGAAGTGATATACGCTCAAACATAGTAGAACTATTGACCCCATCACACTGATGCTAATGATTAAGATTTTTGACCTCCTATAACCCCTTTGTTTATCTGTGACAATATTAAAAGAATAATAACCAATCTTTCTAATCTTACAAAACAGTTATTAATACAAATTTATAGTCTTTAGATTCACCTGTTTCCTGATTTGACGCAGGAATTGAAGATGTTTGGTTGTTAAGAAGGTAAAACATTTGATCATCGTACCTTATCATACAAGTTCCAGACCAAATAAACCATCCTATTTTTTGTACACAACATATATGAACTTGTGCTAATAAAGCCTCCAAACACTGTCTGCACCCTTCTTTTGAGAGATCTCTACTGCAGTGCACCATGCCATACCTTTTCTGAGTGGAACTCAAATTGAAGCCACCCAAATAGTACAACTGGTTGGTATCCTCAGTTGCTTTTCTGATCAAACTTTTCACAAAACCTTCACCTTTGTGAACCTCTGCCATGTTGGATATATTTTTTGTTCCAAACCCATGCCATGTGGGGTGTGTGAGAATTTTCCCAAAGAAGCTCTCATTAGAGTACCTTAGAATGCAGTACTCATACCACACCATAGCAGATACCCTATTGGGGCAGCGTTTAGGGGCTTCTCTGGCTGCGAAGGAGACACAGAATTGACAAAAGTGTCCGATAACATCACCACGGCATTCATAGAGGCCATACACAGGGGTGGTGATGCCTATGCTGGTGTGGTTATAGCCTTTGCTTGTGGCTGCATCAGAGGACATCCATGTGAGGATCTTATCAAGATTGGTCTGGTATGCACTGCTGAGAGGCTCTTGAGAGGTGTTTTGGCAACTGCTTCCCAGATATATCTGTGTTTGTGCCTTTGTAACTACTGTTCCCCAATTTAGCAATAGCAAGAAACCAAAGCATGTTTGAGTTGCGATCATGGAGTAGTTGCTCAGGTTTTTGAGTGACACACGACTTCCTTGTTTTATGAAACAGAAAGTGCGAACTGGTTTCATACCAAACCATATATGTAAGGAAATTGAACAGTGATTTTTTTTTTTTTTCAAAAGATAAATTTATAAACTACGCACTGGCTTATATATTAAACTATAACAAGGTGGGCTAGGAATTACAACCCACCTTGTTATAGGATGAGTTGGCCCATGACTTTTTTTTTATATTTAATTTTTTTAACTTTTATTTATTAAATTTGTTTGTATAAATATTTAAAAGTGAATATTTAAAGCATATTTAATCATATAAATATTTTTTAATTTTTTAATTAATCAATTAATACTTTTAATTGGATAAATTAAAATAATTATTATATTTATATGTTAAAATATTTTATTATAACTAATAATTGGAATTTGATAATAAATGTTAATGATTTAAATTATAATAGTATTATATATATATATATATATATATATATATATTTTTTTTTTTTTTACAAAAATATAATATAAAATTTTAACCTTTTAATTATTATTAATTTAAAAAATAAAATAAAAATGGGTCTGCGGATTGATATGCTTTTAGCAGGTTAGATAAGTCTGGCCAAAATGAGCTGACAGGATGAAAAATCCAACTCAGCCCATCCTGTTTTGACCGACCAGCATCTGATACTTGCCACTTTACCACCCATAATGGGATAAATGTAAATGTGAAGCTACCCATATACGCAAGTACCTGCGAATATTTTCAAAAAAAATTCTAAAATTTTTTAATAATATATTTTAACCATAAATTTAAATAAAACACAATATATTACTGTCATACATTTCAAACAAATTATAAATAAACACAAATTTATTGAAGTCGAAATAAATTATAAAAGTAGATATTAAATGACGTTCAACAAAATATAAGTTCTTGAATGAGTACTTGGATCAAGAAGCCTATTGTAGAGTTTAGTGGATACAAGTATCCCAAATATAGATACTATGATATCGTACACACCTCATGCAGATATAAAAAATGTCTAACACTCATATGCGTATCCATAAGTATTTATTTATAATATTCATTCTCTATCAATTACAAGTGCATACTCACCTATACGAATTTTTTTAACATGGTGATCGACATTATTAAGGAAACTATTCATATAGCTTTGGCAGCAACACTTGCTCCACTTCCCCCTTGGAAATCTACTCCTCCTTTCTTTTACCCATCTAGTTAATTGTAGTCCTTGGAACGAATTGCATATGTTAAAACTATCATTTTCTATTTAAACATAAGGTTTTTTTCTTTCTCTTGGCTGCATCATTGCCTTTCAATTCAATATCAAATTCTAAACACTTTTCCGAAAAACATTTCGGGTATTTATGCATGTATTGCTTTTTTCTTCTCTGCATTTGTTGTTTTTTTTTTACTTAGTTAATGTTATCCATTTTATTAGCAAAGGAATATGCACCTATGTCGCAATTGCAATCAAACAAATCTGAGTTCAGGTGGCTACGACCTGTTTGTGAAAATCCCCGTAAGAGATATGGGGATGTTTACGGAATGTATGATAAAGGTTTTGTGCACCTGAAAATTGTGGGATATGCAGTCTTTAGATCATTATTTGCTCGTGTGAGTCAATTTGCATAGTCGGTTTTGTTAATAGTTTGTTAATGAGTTATTGTGGCAAATTCTGTGAGTTTGAGGCTATTTGTTCTTATCAAACACATTTTAGCTGATGCATATATTTGGCTACCAATTCCCACTTGAACTTTTACGGATATTTGCTTGTTTATGAAAATTTTCCAGACTTTGCTGCTTCAGGAATGTACACTAGCTTTGTAGTTTACTCGTTGTTGTGTTGCCAATTGCCTTACCCTTGTTAGCGTACTACCAATCATTCAGCTTCCAGATTGACAGAGTGTAATAAATAAATCTACTAATAAGAAAAGTGATGGCTCCGTCAGGCTTGATTTCTTGTTGCAGAAACACAGGGTGCTGCTTGTTCTGGCTTAGACAGAGACTTGCATGGTTACTTGGGATGGCTTTCTCACACAAGCAATTTTAGGTGCATGCGGTGGACTGGACAAATAAGGTTTCATTTTTGTTTTGTTTTTGTCTGTGCAGTTTTTTCTTGGAAATTGATCTATATTCTAACTCAACAAAAGAAAAGATTTTTATATTTGAGATTGAACTATATTCTAAAATAAAAAGTATAGGTACATTCAATGTTAATGTAGATAAATTAATAAATAATTTGATTCAAATCATTATAAATACAACTTTATCTGTCGCTTCGAAGAGATATATACAAATCCATTGTTCATTCATGAAATTACCTCGGTAAACTAATCGAGAATGTTATATCATTAACGGAAAAATTCTTGGAACTTTTTGATGTAGAGACTTCCTCTGAGGCCAGCCTTCCGATTGAAAATGCTGGGTGCTTGGGTTTTGGAATGACCACTGTGTCACTCGCCAGCATTACAAGAACATCCGACATGGTTGGTCTATCTCTTGCATCTTCCTGAACACACAACAAACCAATCTGTATGCACCTCTCTACTTCACTGCCTATAAAGGACTTTTCCAGCATTGGATCCATCATTTCCAAACATTTTCCTTCAGACCATGTTCTCCAAGCCTGCACAAGGATTTGTAGTTTTTTAATACTCATAAGCCTTAGTTATCTTAGCATTGTTGAATAATCTCTTGACCACATTAGAGTGAGACTTACGTATACAAGGAGAGTTTGACCATCTGACATGTAGAATCCACCGTTCTTTCTCCCGCAAATGATTTCTAGAACAAGAACTCCAAAACTGAAAATATCAGATTTCACTGAAAATAGTCCATCCATAGCATATTCAGGAGCCATGTATCCACTGATAGAAATCAATAGAGCTTTGTTATTATCTCGAGTCATGGAACATATAGCAAAGAATTCCAGTTCAGAATAATAAAGTACTAAAATATGCATTGATAAACCTATTTGTTTTCGAAGTATTTGTTATTAGTAGAACTCACAAAGTGCCCATTACTCGTTTTGTATTTGCCTGGTTCTGTCCTACTTCGAATGCCCTTGCCAATCCAAAATCTGATATTTTGGGATTCATGTCAAGGTCTAGTAGAACGTTGCTGGCTTTGAGATCTCTATGAATTACTCTGAGTTGAGAGTCCTCGTGAAGGTATAAAATTCCTCTTGCTATTCCATGGATAATGCTTAACCTTAGTTTCCAATCGAATTGTTTTCTTCTCTCAACATCTGACAAAACAATTACAGGACAGAGATTTGAAAGAAAAAAAAAAAGAAACAGTTAGTGACGCAAAACAATTGGCAAATACATCAAATGCTAAGATTTAGCCATAGGATTGGAAAAAAAATACCAGAATAATGTATCATTTTCCCCTTCAAGATGACTTATAACATGAATATTTATTACATGATATAACTGGTTTTGGTTAATGTAAAGATTAATGAAAGGAAAACGTGGCATGATTGTCTTAGGTATTATGATCGTGTCCTCATGTTCTTATTTTGAAATTACAATAGTACCATATACATTGCAGGAAAACTACATTAAAGTCCCTACACTTTATTTGGGAACCAATACTATTTTTTGTAATAGCGAATGCTGAGGAAAAAATGCAATGAAAGCAGCACTGCTGGGGTTATGTGAAAACATACCAAATAAGTGAAAGTCGAGACTTTTATTCGGCAAATACTCATATACGAGTATCTTTTCATTTTCCTCTAAGCAACATGCCAAAAGTCTTACAAGGTTGCGATGCCTCAATTTGGCTATAAACATTACTTCATTATTGAACTCCTCTGAGCCTTGACCAGAAAATTTTGAGAGTCTTTTGACTGCAATTTGCCTTCCATCAGGTAGATTTCCCTGAGAAAAGCTTACAACAAATAGAAGTTAGTAAAAATAAGAAATTTATATCCAAAACTCCAAATCGTTACTACCTTATAAACAGGGCCGAATCCACCTTCCCCTAATTTAGATGCTACTGAAAAGTTATCAGTACTCTGTAAAATTGTGATAAATGGAATTCTAGGCAGGTCTGTGTTCCACGTTTCCTCCGATTGAATTTTATGAAATGAAGGTAGAGGAAGCTCTTCTACAAGAGAAGTTTGTGAGTTCATAGCTGAGCAGAAGAGTCTTATTTGACTGGGATAAATTAGCTATCATATAAATCTAGGA
Organism: Vigna unguiculata; assembly: GCF_004118075.2. NCBI lineage: Eukaryota > Viridiplantae > Streptophyta > Magnoliopsida > Fabales > Fabaceae > Vigna > Vigna unguiculata. The sequence goes on along the minus strand of NC_040289.1, from coordinate 2,604,571 downwards.
ATCTGTACTCTGAGGAAATTACCTTCTCTAACTCCATCCCTCGTATTTTCTTTATAATTAGCTTTTCTCACCCTTTTCCTGTACCAGATGCAATATAGGCTGAAACATAGTACAATTATTGCCCCGATCACACTGAAGATAATGATCAATATTCTTGTCCTGTTATTAACCCCTTGTTTATCTGTGACAATATGGAAGATGCATGTGGGTATAAGGCTGGTTAGATTGCAAAAGTGGAAGGCAGAGGGAGAGATAGGTTATATTACCAAAACTAACATTTTAACAACTAATATTTACTATTAAAGATGAATAGTCAATTTTTAAAGTTCTTTCACAAAGTTAATAACAGAAGTAATATAACAGGATTCAAATTCACCTGTTTTCTGATTGGGTGCGGGAGCTGAAGGTGGTTGGTTGGCAAGAAGGTAGAACATATGATCATCATACCTTATCAAACAACTTCCAGACCAAACCATCCATGTTACTTTTTGTTCACAACATTTGGGAACTTCAGTCAGTATGTCCTCCAAACACTGTCTGCACCCTTCATTTGTGAGATCTCTGGTGCATTGCACCACGGCATACCTACTCTCAGTGGCACTCAAATTGAAGCCATCCTTATAGTACAACTGGTGGGTTTCATTAGTAGCCTTTCCGATCAAACTTCTCACAAAATCCTCAGCTATCTGAATCTCTGTGGTGTTGGATATGTTTTTTGTTCCAAGAGTATGCCATATTGGGTATGTCATAGCTTTCCCAAAGAAGTCCTCATTTGAGTACCTTATAATGCAGTAATCATTCCACACCACAGCAGACTCCCTATTGGAGCAGAGCTGAGGGGCTTCTCTTGCAGCAGTGGAAATACAAAATTGACAAAAGTATCCAACCGCATCACCACCACAATCATAAAGGCCATACACAGAGCTATTGGTGCCTATGGTGGTGTGGTTATAACCATTGCTTGTGCCTGCATCCGAGGACATCCATGTTAGGATTCTATCAAGGTTGGTTTGGTATGCACCGGTGAGAGTCTGTTGGGTGGTGTTTTCGCAGTTACTTCCCAGGGACTGTGCTTTGGCCTTTGTACTGAATGATTTGAAACTCAGTAATAACAAGAAACTAAAGCATATTGATCTCACCTTTCCCTGTGTTCCTATCATGAAGTGCTTGCTTAATTTTGTTATTTGCCACAATGATTGAAACATATTACAAGTAATTCATTTCAAACCATGAGTTTCATGTGTTATTCATACTCTGCTTACTATTCTTTGGCAACAAATATTAAATAAGATGAACTGAAATTTCAAATTTGAAATTCAACTCGTATAAAATTTCAAATAATCCGTCAATAATTGAGGGCAAGCCTTGTTAAAATTACGACTAGTTGACTTTGAGTTTGTATCTGGAAGCTCTTCTGACATCAGGAACGTATGCAGTTTTTCTTATAGATAAAAGAACCATTCTCACCTGAAGGAAAACGAAGACAAAATACAAAATATTTTAGAATAATGTTGTTCCTATACGTCTCAGACATTGTTAATTTGATCCTTATACATGTGATGCATTTTTATTTGATTTCTTATATGACCAAATTATAAGAATGTGTGAAACTGTCCAGATTAAAAGAAAAAAGGCATTTTACATTCTTTATCTAAAACTGATAAAGTATCGAAGGATCGATTGAAATAGAATATAAATTTATGATGTCTATTATAAATAGAATAAAGTCTAATGATCATATAATTCTCTAAAAAACATTCATCCATATCCATCGTACAGGAAAGGATAATACCTCGCAAGTCCCAAGGTAGAAGCTTAGTTTTCCATATTAATGGTGGTTGGTGGAAGTGAATTTTATATACTCTCATTCACACTAGATAGTCAACATTGACACTAATTTTAAACACATTAATCGATGAATGTATATTATTTCTAGAAATTTTAAACAATAACATTGAAGTTGGTGATGTTGTAAATCTTTGAAAGTATAATTATTAAATTACTAACGTGTGTCTGTTATATATTGTTTTGGTGGAGTATACATGATGATTTACTCCATTTTTTTTTCAAAATACTTTACATAAAAAATGATGAAAATAAATATGTTTCATATATTCATAACTCATAAATATCATTTAATAATTTCAGCAGTAATATTTTAAAAATTTAATCAAATGTATTATTAAAAATATATTAACAGCACAGCTAGCTAAAACCGAATCGAGAAGTCGTGATTTTATATTTTAATTGATTTTGCTTCCTTATTATATTTTATTCCTTGAAATTTTATTTAATTTTAAAGTTTATTTTAAAATTTGATATTTTGATCGGTGACTTTTGGGGAGAGGAGTGAATGTGTCTCAAAACTTGAGTAATACAATTATTTTTCTGGAAATATAATTAATAAGATATTTTTCTAAAGAAATTATGTTTAACACATATACACAGTAATGTTTATTATAAATTCTTACTGCTCTAGATCTGAAAGATACTATCATAAAAACAAGCAATTTTTTATTAATTGACAATGCAAAAATCACTCAGATCAATTTTCAATAATAAATGCATAAATTTAATAGATAATTTATATATAAATCAATGATAAATACAACTTTGTCACATTAATTCAGAACTGGCAAATCCTTTATGCAATGGTTTATCACCTTGGTAAAGAAGTAGTAACAGTTAGATCATTATTGGAAACATTCTTACAACTTTTTGATGTATACACTTCCTCTGAGGCCATTATTTCAATTGAAAATGCAGGGTGCTTGGGTTTTGGAAGAATCATTGTATCACTTGCCAGCATTAAAACCACATGAGACATTGTTGGTCTATCTTTTGCAGCTTCTTGAACACACAACAAACCAATGTGTATGCACCTCTCAACTTCACTGCCTATGAAGGATTTTTCCAGTATTGGATCAATCATTTCCAAACATTTTCCTGCACCCCAAGTTCTCCAAGCCTGCAAGTATATGCCATTTTGTGAAAACTGTTAAACTTATTAAGATTTGTTGAAGAATTTGAGGACCAATAGGGGTGAAAGACTCACATATGAAAGAAGATTCTGACCATGTTCTGACATATGCAATCCACTGCTCTTTCTCCCATAAATGATCTCTAGAACAAGAACTCCAAAGCTGAAAACATCAGATTTCACTGAAAACACTCCTTTCATAACATACTCTGGAGCCATGTATCCACTAAAGGAAATCAAAAGAAATTCTTTAGTTCCTCAAACAAAATATAGCAGGAATCTCATTAGAATGTAACAGAAATTTCATTTTTCAAATATCTTAGTGTTCAGAATTGCATTAGAAAAATCCTATTATTGAAAGAAATGATAGGAATGGGTAGAACTCACTAAGTGCCCATTACTCGTTTTGTATTTGCCTGCTTCTGTCCTATTTCAAATGCTCTTGCCAATCCAAAATCTGATATTTTGGGATTCATGTCATGGTCTAATAGAACATTGCTTGCTTTGAGATCTCTATGAATTACTGTGACTCTAGAATCCTCATGAAGGTATAAAATACCTCTTGCTATTCCATTGATAACCCTTAATCGTAGTTTCCAATCAAACTGCTTTCTCTTCTCATCATCTGACAAAAACAAGGACAGTGAAGAGATTTGAACAGCAAAACATCTTAGAGCATAGATATAGCAGACACCAAATTTTCCCTTAGCATGGGGAAAAGATAACAAAATAATTATTTTGGTTTTCCCCATAAAAATAACTTAGTTTCTTGTTATGAAAGAAAAAGAGTACTTCAGAGCTCATGGTAGCGCAACTTGACTTGTTAGCCAAGACTAATTTTGTACCAAGAAAATGCTGAGAAGAAATTGCAGTAAAACAACTGAGCATTGAAGCCGTGAGAAAACGTACCAAAGAGGTGAAAGTCTAAACTTTTATTCGGCAAATACTCGTATACTAAAATGTTTTCATTTTCGTCCAAGCAGCATGCCAAAAGTCTCACAAGATTGCGATGTTGCAAATTAGCTATGAACAGTATTTCGTTATTAAACTCCTCCGAGCCTTGACCTGAAAATTTTGAGAGCCTTTTGACTGCAATTTGTGTTCCATCTTCTAGAATTCCCTGATAAAGTTTGCAATAAATAAAAGCTGATAAAAAGAAAAAAAAAAAAACTATATCATAAATTCAAGTCACTGAAACCTTGTAAACAGTGCCAAATCCTCCTTCTCCTAATTTACATGCTTCTGAAAAGTTATCAGTACTCTGCAGAATTGTGGTTAATGGGATTATAGGTAGGTCTGTGGTCCATAATTCCTCTGTTTGAATTTTGTGAAATGAAGATAGACGAAACCCATCTACAAAGAGAGGTTTGTGAGTTCATATTTGAACAAAATAGCCTTATTAACAAGTTTTCATACAAATTATGGCATGAGTAATAGCAGGAAACTACCTTTTCTAACTCTTCTCCTGTACCAGAAGCGATATACGCTGAAACATAGAATTATTGACCCCATCACACTGATGCTTATGATTAAGATATTTGACCTCCTATAACTCCTTTGTTTATCTGATTCACCTGTTTCATCATTTGACGGAGCAAGTGAAGATGTTTGGTTGCTAAGACGGTAGAACATTTGATCATCATACCTTATCACACAAGTTCCAGACCAAATAAACCATCCTATTTTTCGTTCACAACATATACGAATTTGTGCTAATAAAGCCTCCAAAACACTGTCTGCACGCTTCATTTGAGAGATCTCTACCGCAGTGCACCATGCCATACCTGCTCTGAGTGGAACTCAAATTGAAGCCACCCAAACAGTACAACTGGTTCGTTTCCTGAGTTGCTTTTCTGATCAAACTTTTCACAAAATCTTCACCTCTACGAACCTCTTCCATGTTGGATACATTCTTTGGTCCAAACCCATGCCATGTGGGGTGTGTGAGAATTTTCCCAAAAAAGCTCTCATTAGAGTACCTTAGCATGCAGTACTCATACCACACTATAGCAGAAACCTTATTGGGGCAGCGGTTAGGGGCTTCTCTGGCTGCGAAGGAGACACAGAATTGGCAAAAGCTTTCAACAACATCACCACGGCATTCATATTGGCCATACACACGGGTTTTGATGCCTATGCTGGTGTGGTTATAGCCTCTGCTCGTGGCTGCATCAGAGGACATCCATGCGAGGATCTTATCAAGATTTGCTTGGTATGCACTGCTGAGAAGCTCTTGGGTGGTGTTTTGGCAATTACTTCCTATAAATCTCTGTGTTTGTGCCTTTGTAACTGATGTTCCCCAACTCAGCAATAAGAAGAAACCAAAGCATGTTTGTGTTACCATCATGGAGTAGTTGCTAAGTTTTTGAGTGACACAAGGAATTTTCTTGTTTTATGAAAACAAAAAGGACACAGAATGTGCGAACTGGTTTCATCATACCAAACAATGTAAGGAAAGTCAACTATGATTTGTTCTTTCGGGAGGAATTTCAAAACTGTGCACTAACATAGATATTCAACTATATATTAATATAAAATTAAAAACTTAAATATTAATTGTTAGGATTCGTTAGGATCCACCATTTATCATTAGGATCGAGCATTTATCATTAAGCCAAAAGTTATAGTTATTGGTGAGAACGCAATTCTTTATACTTAAAGAATATAATAGCTCAAACACCACTATTTCATTGTGTCGAGTCTACTTAACCTTTGTCACAAACAACAATTTATTTCAGTAATTTGCAAACAATTTATTTTATTAAATATTAATTTATAGTATTGAGGTGAAACATCAATTATGATTACAAGTATCAGGTTAGATAAAAATGAGAAAATTTAGTGACATAAAGAAAAACAAAAAAATTGGTGACATTATTAACAACAAAACTTTGGTTTGGAATATTTATCCACGTTTAGGATTTGAACTTGAAAATTTGTTTGAAGAAACTCTTCTATAACTAGGAATGAAAAAAATGAAAAAATAAAAAATAACTTTTCATAAACTAAAATCATTTCATACATATGTTAATTTGTAAAAGTTTAATCATATAACTTAATTTTGTTAATGTGAATATTAAGTTAAATATAGAAGAGTAAATTATACATAAATTATTTTAAATTTTTAAAGAAGGTAATTTATTTTTCTTTCTTTGAAGATGTTTACGAAGGAACTAGTTCGAACATGCATACCTCATGCAAAAATCTCTCATAACATTACAATAACCTTTACCCAATGCATGCATATATATATGTATATGTGACAAAATATGATTTTATTCTCTAAAAGTTTTCAAATTCGGAATTAGTCTCCCAATTAGTCTTGGAATTAGACACAGCACCATGGAAAAGGACATGAGTAATATTAAATTAAAATTTCTAAAATATAATATTGCTCCACAAGGCATTTTAATAAGTTACCGGTCATGCCACGGCAATTTATTTATTTTTTATTTTTTTATTTTCATCTGGTTACAGAATATGATATCTATGACTTTGGATAATTATTTTTTTGTAAGAAACTAATATCTTCATTATATATGACAAATTTTTCTTGAATAGTAATGTAAAAGATATTAGACAGTTTCGCACTTTTTTTCTTCTCAAAATTTGTTGCGAAAAGAAAATGCTGTTGATGAGGTTCTGCATTTATTACTAGAAATGATAGAATAATAATGTAAATTGTTTTGTCTTTTTCTAGCTGGAGATTTGTCTAATTTGGTCTAATTTCAGAAAACTGAAAAAGACTTGTCATTTTCTTATCTTTTTGACTTCTCAAATGATTAAGAGAGATCAATAAAATTGAGTTTTTTTATAATTTTTAATTATGTTTTGAATTAAGAAAAATCTACGCTAATAATAAAAAGAATAAGAAAGTGTAGTGATTTACATGATAGATTTGCGAAAACTCAAAACATAAAAATCCTAAAATGTCCAAATATAGAATTGGCGTAGAGATTACAATTTGATTTTTTTTTTTCTCATGTATTTGGATACTCAATTTATTTAAGTTTTTATATTTGTTTTTAACTTAATTAAGTCCAATTTTTGTTAATTATCATTAATATTGTCTTTTATGTTAAATTGATGTTAATGTTCTTTAAAAAACACTGATCATATCGTTGTCAGTCTAATAAAATATTTAATTATTAATTTGTTCTTTATATTTTAATTAAGTTTCTATATTGTTTAAATAGAGTCAATATAGTCATTTTTGTTAAATCAATATTAATATTATTAGGAGGTGATCAAGTATGAGTCCACACTCTTTTCTTCTTTTACAATTCTTATTCTCCAACAACATAATCCCATCAAGATCCTTTCGATCGAAGATTTTTTACTTCTTCAAATTTGAGATTATAAATCCAATATATTTGTTTTTATCTTCTATCTCCTCAGATATGCACACATGAACCTAGTTGTGACTTTTGAATTCGTTCCTTGAATTCATAAAGAACGACAATGATGAAAAAATAAATACAATATCTTTATGTAAAACAAAATATATATAGAGGCTTGAGTCAGAAAAAAAAAATTAAATTTCTAATTAAACCTTCTATTAACTAATACATTATCACCTTCTAAACGATTGTTAACTCAAATTAGCATAGCACTAATTCTAGGTAACAAAAAATGGCTCAATTAAGTAAAAAATAATTATAGAAACCAAGACAAACCAAATATCTAAATGTAAAAATCAAATTACTCCTTAAACTTCTTCTTTTTTTTCGTAACAAGTTTCAACTATCCATGTTTAGAATCTTTTAATTTTTTATTATATGAATTTGGTTTGGCTCATGTTTTTTTTATCTTTCTTTTCCCTTTATTAATAAAATTTTGAAAGTGAAGACAATATTTTTTTTTTCTTTATAATGTCTATAATGGAGATGTCAAAAGTACATAATAATACTTAGTATAATGTATAAAATAAAAATCTCATTTATAACAAATAAGTTTTTTTTTTTAATTTAAAACATCTTTTTTCTGAAAGCCAAAAGGATAATTTAAATTTCTATTGTTTGTAGAAGTTGGAATGTGTCTTCTACGAGTATAATAGAATAATAGTGCATTAAAATTTATGTACAATACATTTTAAGAGGATTTAAAATGGGTCAAGTCATACAATTTCTTAATTTATAATATTGTACAACAAATATTCCTTAAATAATATTCTTGCAACCATTCTTTTAAAATCAAATATTACGATATTTATCCGTAGGTAGAAGCAAATCACGTTGGATTGCGTGTTCAATCATTATAGACACTGATTCAAAATTGACAACACTGTAAATGACTTATAAACCCTAGAAAAGTTCAAGTCAAGTCTACTTCAATTAACAATTCTACGGTAGATGGAACGCAGAAGAGAAAAAACAAAACTTAGGTAAACTCATTATTAATAAAAAAATGAAGAAGAGAATACTCCTAAGGATTCTTAAATTCATGCTTCTCTCACAAAGTAACAGATGAACAATCCGAAATTCAAATAAAACTCGTATTTTTTTTTATTGGATGGAAAATTTGATAATTAAAAAGAATTAATTCTAATTTTTACCGAAAATTAAGAGATAAAAATACATTTAATCCAAAATATTTCGATTATTACCAAACATTACAAATATTTTTAGATTAAAAATAATTTAATAAATACAGAATATCATTTTTCTGAATTTTTTAAAGTTAATGTTAGGTAATACTATTTTTTCGTTAAAATTTATCAAGACATTTTTTGTTGAAGTTCATGAAAAGTTCATTAGCATTGGGCCAGTGCTTCCTATACCTCCATAATTTCTAGCTGCCCCCCACAGGTAAAGTGAAAAAACAATTTTGTTCTTGTGTTGTTATATCTAACTTCTTCCTCCTCTAGCATTGCGCCTTTCTCCCCTTTTGTTCCACTGCCCCTTCACATTCACTGGCGCTCCTTTTTCTTCCTCTATCGCCATCTTCTTCTCTCAATGCGAGATTGTGATTGAGCGGTCTTTCATCTCAGATGCAAGGACGTTTTATTCATTTACACTAAGCGGAATGCGTGTTCTATTTATTTCCGAAAAGAAGAAATGGTAAGTTTTCGATCAACTATCTTAGTAAGCACCATCGTTCATTCCTTTGCTGTAAAAATTGACTCTCATGTCTGAAATCCAAAGGTATATGATGAATTCTAAAGGTTCTGATTCCACCTTCATGGAAGTCCTTCCTCCACCTCCTCCTCCGAGAGCATTCTCATTCATCTCCTTCTTTGTCTCCGCATCTTTGAGGTTCTTCTCCTATTCCTTGATTTGATTTGATATATTTAAAATCGTAGAAATGTATTTTATTTTATTTCATGTTTCGGACTGTATAATTTAAAATGTGGAATGTAAAATTTATATTTGAATTATAATTTAAAATGTATTTTTTATTTTACGTGTAATTCAAAATATAATTTTTTATTTTCTGGATCATGTACCTAAGAATATTTCTGAATTATACATTTCAATACTTAAAATAAAAAAAAAATTAAATTTAAAAATGAAGAGATGTGCATGAAAAATTATGGAAGTGAAATAAAAAACACTCTTGACATTGATTGAGGTCTCTTTCAATTAATATCAACTATATTATTATTTTGATTGTCATTTTGTGATGTCAGAGAAAAAAATTCTTGACAAATATAATCCAACTGTGAGGTTTAGAGATATGCGGTGGAAGATGTGAAGTGTGAAAAGGAAAACATAAAATGAATCTTATTGATCAAAGTTTGATACTAGAAGGAATATATAGATATAGTAAATGTGTTTGAAGAAACTCTTTTATAACTAGGAGTGAAGAACAAAAATATAAAATAAATTTTAATAAGTTAAGATTATTTTATATATATTTTGTAGAAGTTTAATCACATAACTTAATTGTTTAAACGTGCATATTGTAATGCACCTATTATGCAGTTATATTATATGTATTAATCTTTTTTCACTACTCATCTAAAAACAGCGTATAATTGTATATACAGTGTATTTACATTTCTTTATGATTTTTTTTTTTAACTAAAACTTTAATTCGTCAAGAGGATTTTAAATGTAAATATACACATATACTAAATATTCACATTATCATTATTTTGCATATATATATATATATATATATATATATATATATATATATATATATAAATTTAATAGATAATTTATTTATAAATGAATGATAAATACAACTTTACTTTGTTACATTTGAGAACTGGCAAATCCTTTATGCAATTGTTCTTCACCTTGGTAAAGAAATAGAGACTGTTAGATCATTTTTAGAAACATCCTTGGAACTTTTTGATGTGTACACTTCTTCAGAGGCTATTATTCCAACTGAAAATGCAGGGTGTTTGGGTTTTGGAAGAACCATTGTATCACTTGCCAGCATTAAAACCACATGAGACATTGTTGGTCTATCCTTAGCATCTTCTTGAACACACAACAAACCAATGTGTATACACCTCTCAACTTCACTGCCTATGAAGGAATTTTCAAGCATTGGATCAATCATTTCCAAACATTTTCCTGCGCTCCATGTTCTCCAAGCCTGCAAGTATGTGCAATTTTATGAACAATGTTAAACTTATTAAGATTTGTTGAATAATTTGATGACCAATAAGGGTGAAAGACTCACATATAAAAGAAGAGTTTGACCATGTTCTGACAATCCACTGTTCTTTCTCCCATAAATGATCTCTAGAACAAGAACTCCAAAGCTGAAAACATCAGATTTCACCGAAAACACTCCTTGCATAACATACTCTGGAGCCATGTATCCACTAAAGGAAATCAACACAACTTTTTCAGTTCCTTATACAGAATATAACAGGAATTTCATTTTTCAAATAACTTCTAATTGCATTAGAAAAATCCTACTATTGAAAGAAATGTTAGGAATGGGTAGAACTCACTAAGTGCCCATTACTCGTTTTGTATTTGCCTGCTTCTGTCCTATTTCAAATGCCCTTGCCAATCCAAAATCTGATATTTTGGGATTCATGTCATGGTCTAATAGAACATTGCTAGCTTTGAGATCTCTATGAATTACTGTGACTCTAGAATCCTCATGAAGGTATAAAATACCTCTTGCTATTCCATTGATAATCCTTAATCTTAGTTTCCAATCAAACTGCTTTCTCTTCTCATCATCTGACAAAACAAGGACACTGAAGTGATTGGAACAGGAAAACATATTTGGGTATAGATATAGCAGATACCAAATAACTATTTAGCTTTTCCTAAAGATAACTTAGTTTCTTGTTATGAAAGAAGAAAACAACTTCAGAGCTCATAGTAGCACCACTTCACTTGTTAGCCAAGACTAATTTTCAACTAAAAATTGCAGAAAAACAATTGAGCACTGAAATCGTGAGAAAACATACCAAAGAGGTGAAAGTCTAAACTTTTATTCGGCAAATACTCATATACTAGTATGTTTTCATTTTCGTCCAAGCAACATGCCAAAAGTCTAACCAGATTGCGATGTTGCAAGTTAGCTATGAACAGGACTTCGTTATTAAACTCCTCCGAGCCTTGACCTGAAAACTTTGAGAGCCTTTTGACTGCAATTTGAGTTCCATCTGCTAGAACTCCCTGATAAAAGTTTGCAATAAATAAAAGCTGAAAAGGAGAAAAAATCTATATCATAAATTCAAGTCATTAAAACCTTGTAAACAGTGCCAAATCCTCCTTCCCCTAATTTACATGCTTCTGAAAAGTTATCAGTGCTCTGCAGAATTGTGGTTAATGGGATTATAGGAAGGTCTGTGGTCCATGAATCCTCTGTTTGAATTTTGTGAAACGAAGATAGACGAAACCCATCTACAAAGAGAAGTTTGTGAGTTCATATTTGAACAAATGAGCCTTTTAAACAAGTTTTCATACAAATTATGGCATGCGTAATAGCAGGAAACTACCTTTTCTAACTCTTCTCCTGTACCAGATGCAATAAACGCTCAAACATAGAATTAGTACTGACCCCATAATACTGCTGCTAATGATTAAGATTTTTGACCTCCTATAAGCCCTTTGTTTATCTGTGACAATATTAAAATAAGAATAACCGATCTTTGTAATCTTACGAAAAAAATAGACAAAAAAGTATTATTACAAATTTACAGTGTTTAGATTCACCTTTTTCATCATTTGACGGAGAAAGTGAAGATGTTTGGTTGCTAAGACGGTAGAACATTTGATCATCATACCTTATCATACAAGTTCCAGACCAAATAAACCATCCTATTTTTTGCTCGCAACATTTGTGAATTTGTGCTAATAAAAACTCCAAACACTGTCTGCACCCTTCATTTGAGAGATCTCTGCCACAGTGCACCATGCCATACCTTTTCTGAGTGGAACTCAAATTGAAGCCACCCAAATAGTACAACTGGTTGGTTTCCTTAGTTGCTTTACTGATCATACTTTTCACAAAACCTTCACCTCTACGAACCTCTTCCATGTTGGATACATTTTTTGGTCCAAACCCATGCCATGTCGGGTGTGTGAGAATTTTCCCAAAAAAGCTCTCATTAGAGTACCTTAGCATGCAGTACTCATACCACACTACAGCAGAAACCCTATTGGGGCAGCGTTTAGGGGCTTCTCTGGCTGCGAGGGAGACACAGAAATGGCAAAAGCTTTCAGCAACATCACCACGGCAATCATATTGGCCATACACTGGAGTGTTGATGCCTATTCTGGTGTGGTTATAGCCTCTGCTTGTGGCTGCATCAGAAGGCATCCATGCGAGGATCTTATCAAGATTGGCTTGGTATGCACTGCTGAGAGGCTCTTGGGAGGTGTTTTGGCAATTACTTCCCACAAATATCTGTGTTTGTGCCTTTCTAACTAGTGTTCCCCAACTTAGTAATAAGAAGAAACCAAAGCATGCTTGTGTCACCATCATGGAATAGTTGCTAAGATTTTGAGTGACGCAAGGAATTTTCTTGTTTCATGAAAATGACAGAAAGTGCGAACTGGTTTCATCATACCAAACAGAATATAAGGAAAGTCAACTGTGAGGAAAGTCAACAGCTGGCTCGAACATGTAGCCAGCAGTGCATTTGATTATGAAAACAAAAATGATACAGAAAGTGCGATCTGGTTTCATCATATACCAAAAAGAATGTAAGGAAAGTCAACTGTGATTTTTTCTTTCAAGAGAAATTTCAAAACTATGCACTAGCTTAAATATTAAACTATATATTAATATAAAAGTAAAAGCTTATAATATTAAAGTATATATGCCTTCCCTTTCTCAAATATATTTTTCTAATTGGTTTAACGTGTGGCGGCCAATTTGTAAATACTCCAACTCTACTATTCTATTACTCTGAAATCCACTAGAGAAGGTGGGGTGTTATTCACTTTTCCTTATTCATATGTTGGACAAAACTTAAACACACTACCATAAATAGTATTTCTGTTCTTTTTTTATTAATTTGCAACAACTTATTTCATCAAATATTAATGTGTATTATTGTTGAAACTTAATTATGATTAGACAATATTTCAAGCATATCTGAATGCTACTTATGACAATATAGATGTAAATATGAAGTTACCCATCAAACAAAATGGATCAGTTGAAGAAAAATTGAGAGTGACCAATATACCTATTATTTTAAAGTTTTAAAGTATCACATTACATAAAAATGAGAATATTTAGTGACATGAAGAAAAGAAAGAAAAAACCCACAAATACATCATCTTCTAAAGATGTGGGATGGGACCAAAAATAATAGAGACCCTTCCACTAATACACATATGTAGAGTCTAGATCTGGATATGTTATTGGATTGTTCTAGAATATAAATTAAAATATAAAGTTTAGTCTTAATGAGATTGATGTCTGATACCATGACAATAAGATTTTTTTTTTTTCAGAATAGAGGAGATGAGTTATATTACTACGTTTATTTTATTTTTCTACATATTACTATGTGTATGAGTTGGGATAACTTAATTGTTGTTATTTAATAAATTTATTTTTTATGATAAAAAACTATATTTTTAAAGATTTTGAGTTGGATATAATATAAGAGTCACACACATTAACAACTTTTAATATTTTTCATTTTGTTTATTGAGATATTTTATGGAGGTGCAGAAGGAAAAAAAGGAGGTACAGGAAGAAATGGCCATATTTCTAACTAACGTACAGAGGCAATTTCTTCGCCCTGAAAGACTCACATCTAGAACAAATAAATAAGAAAAGAAATAAGAAAAAGGAGAGAAAAAAACAAAACTCAGGTCAACTTTAATACAATATTTGCAAAAACTCTTACCCCTTTTATTGGATGGGAATTTTAATAATTCTGAAAAGATTAAAATTCTAAATGTTTTGTTTGAATGAGATAATTTAAATTTATAAAATTTTAATTTTTTATTTCAGTTATTACCAAGGCAAAAAATCATTTCGATATTAAAATAATTTAACAATTAAATAATATATATCATTTTGTAAGTTATTTTAGTCATATGTTTTTTGGTTAAAATTTATCAAGATTTTTTTTTGAAGTTCCTAAAGAAAATCCTTTGAAATTGATTGAGGTCCTTTTCAAGCTATAACTATTATTTTGATTGACATAAGTGACCTAAATTTTTTTATCCAAACATAGCGTGAGGATAAACTGATATAATAAAGTTATTATATATGTATTTTTATGAAAGTTAATCTTGTTTGAGCATAATAGGATCATTATTAACAACAAAACTTTGGTTTTGAATATTTAGCCACGTTTAGGATTTGAACTTGAAATTTTTTTTGAAGAAACTCTTCTATAATTCGGAGTAAAAGATTGAGGAAAAAAGGTAAAATAGCTTTTCATAAATTAGAACTATTTTACACATATGTCAATTTGTAAAAGTTTAATCATATAACTTTTTTTTAATTTGAATATTAAGTTAAATATAACATACATAAATTATTTTTAATTTATAAAGAAGATAATTTATTTATTTTTCTTAGAAGAGGTTTACCAAGAAACTAGTTCAAACATGCATACACAAAAATCTCTTAACACTATCCATCCAACTCAATAACTTAGTTAGACACAGCACCATGGAAACAACACGTGGAATATTAAATTAAAATTTCTAAAATATAATTATTGCTCCACAAGGCATTTTAATAGCTAACGATTATGATGTATGGATATGATACGTGTATCGGATATGACACGTATCCGATACATCGATACATTTATTTTTAAAATAATAGGATACGATACATAATAGATATGTGATATATGAATATTGAAAAGTGTACAATAATTCTTAAAAACATAATAAATATATTATTGTTATTGTGTAAATCCAAATTAAAACATTGGTAGTTAATGTTAGTGACCAATTTATAATAGAAATTATTTTAGTTACCAATTTAGAGATCAATTATAATTTTTTGAACTATTTTAGTTGACAATAATATATTTAGTTTATAATTGGTACCTAAATAGGTCACTATAGTGACTAATTATTTTTTGTCACTAAAATTTGTCATTATTCAAAGATTTTTTTGTAGTTTATTACGACTTCATAAATTAGATACTTCATTGATAAGTATCAAGAAAATATCCTAGAGAATCGGACATGGATGTGTGTCGGATACGGATACGTGACTTAAATTGAAATATCAGTGCATCATAATGGTCATGTCACTGCAATTTATATTTTATATGTTGAGTTATAAGAATTCAAGATTGATTTTATAAAGGATCAACCTCATGACCATGTAAAGGAATGATGAAATGAACCTTTTTTCTATCTTATATGCATAACCTACTCCTTTTATGGTCAATATTCTTAATGTCACAGTTTCTCTCGTCTTAAAAACATCAAGATAAGTGCTCTGGTCTTAAATACAATGAATACATACTCCTGACTAACGGAAAATATTCCCTATTATCTTGCTAAAACGGTTGAGAATGTTACATCATTAATAGAGAGATTCTTGGAACTTCTTGAAGTTGATGCATCATTAGAGGTCAATCTTCCAACAGAATATGCAGGGTGATTGGGTTTTGGAAGGGTCATTGTGTCACTTCCTAGCATCAGAACAACCGTTGACATGGTTGGTCTATCTGCTGCATCTTGTTGAACACAAAGCAAACCAACGTGTATGCACTTCACAACCTCACTGGCTATGAAGGATTTTATCAGTGCTGGATCCATCAATTCCAAACATCTTCCTTCACACCATATGTTCCAAGCCTGCATGTAATGTGATTTGTTAATGGTGTTAAGCACTAGTTAGTATGGTTCATTAACTCATGGATCAATATGAGGGAAAACTCACATATAAAAGAAGACTTTGGCCATGTTCTGATCGATGGAATCCACTGTTCTTTCTTCCACAAATGATTTCTAGGACAATAACTCCAAAGCTGAAAACATCAGATTTCACGGAAAATAATCCTTCCATGGCATACTCTGGAGCCATGTATCCACTGCAGGGAAGCAAAACAACTTTGTTATTCCTCTTATACATTGAATGATTAATACATAACAAAAATCTCATTTTTCAAATGGTTAAGTGGTTAAAACTGCATCAGAAAAATCCTATTATTTGAAGCAGTGGTAGGTATTAGTAGAACTCACTAGGTGCCCACTACTCGTTTTGTATTTGCTTGGTTCTGTCCTATTTCAAAGGCCCTGGCCAATCCAAAATCTGATATTTTGGGATTCATCTCATGGTCTAATAGAACATTACTACCTTTGAGATCTCTGTGAATTACTTTGAGTCGAGAGTCTTCATGAAGATATAAAATACCTTTTGCTATTCCATTGATAATGCTTAATCTTAGTTTCCAATCAAGTTGCTTTCTCTTCTCTATGCCTGACAACATCAAGAAAAATAAGATATCTCAAAAGAGGAGCAGCATGCAAAGAAAAAAAAAAAAAACTAAAGAGCTCAGCAAATACCAAATAGCATGGAAGGAAAAACAACAGAATTACTATTTATATCAACCATTTTCAAGAGGTTCCCTATTTCCCCTTAGGAAATCTTATGATTATTGATTACAGTAAGATAACATGAATTCAGTTTCACCTTATGAATAGAAATGAACTTTACCCCATAACTTTCTCTGGTATTATTATCATCATGATGATCATCATCATGAGTTCTTGCTCTTAGTCTTAAGAAAACACCAGATACAAAAATCATATAGCAGATGTCTTATAAGCTAACAAATAATATAAACTGTACTCAGTTCCACATTAACAATTTAAAGCCAATAGCCCCCGACTTGATTAATTTCCATAGACCATGATTAATTTGGAGCTCAGAAAATGCAGTAAAAACTACAAAAACTCATGAAAAATGTTATTCACTAAAACTATATGTAAAACATACCACCAAAGAGATGAGAATCAAGGCTTGCATTACACATATACTCATATACAAGTATATTCTCATTTTCCTCTAAGCAGCATCCCAAAAGTCTCACGAGGTTACGATGTTGCAATTTGGCTATAAACATTACTTCATTCTTGAACTCCTGTGAGCCCTGACCAGAAAATTTTGAGAGCCTTTTCACTGCAATTTGCCTTCCATCTGGTAGAATTCCCTGAAAAAAAGTTTCAACAATTTGAGAATACATAGAAAAATGCCAAATGTAAAAAGAGTCTGTCATAAAAATCATTAATACCTTGTATACAGGGCCAAATCCACCTTCCCCTAATTTAGATTCTTCTGAAAAGTTATTAGTACTATGCAGAACTGCGATTAATGGGATTATAGG
Organism: Vigna unguiculata; assembly: GCF_004118075.2. Lineage (NCBI taxonomy): Eukaryota > Viridiplantae > Streptophyta > Magnoliopsida > Fabales > Fabaceae > Vigna > Vigna unguiculata. Next base: position 2,586,845 of record NC_040289.1, on the reverse strand, counting down.
CAGATCTCCATTCAATTTTTCCTCATCAAACATCATCTTATCTACAATGACAAGTTTTTGAGTACCTCAAAGCAATCTTTTTAAAATAATCAAGCAAGTGTTACTTACTGCAGCAAATTACCTCTTCTTACTCTTTTCCTGTACCAGAAACAGTAGACACTGAAGCATAGTAGAACTACAGACCCCAACACACTAAAGGAAATGATCAACTTTCTTGACTTAGTAGAACCTCCATTGCCTGATATGATATAAAGATGAACAGATATATTTTTAATCTTTTACACATTATTCAGATTCATATTCTGCAAATAGAAAGAAAAGATAAATGTACATTATCAAAAGTTCTACTTCACAATTTAACTGCCATATACATTCAACATAGTCCAAATAAACAGGACAGCAATAAAAAGAGTTACTTATGGCATAAAAAGAATTCATATTACACTTCCAAATATTATTAAAGGACACCAATGAAGATGAACTCATTAATGAAAAGAACTACGCACATAATCTCTTCTGTAATAAATCCACTCACATCCCAAGACTCTACCAAAACATTAGTATTTCTATTTACATGCATAAAAAAGAATTACAATTATTGATCAATATATTGTGAAGTTACTCTTTTTGAAACACTTCGCTCTCATTGTAAAGTTCCTCTTCTTTAAACATTTTCCCAAACACCTTAAACGCATCATGAATATAACACAATAAATTTACCTGCAACCCTGTAAAATAGTGGGATCATACAGTTGAAGACAAAATCTACAAGATATAACATACTGGCCTCTTTTTATCTCCATTATTTTCAATATAGTTTTATCTCTCAATTGAACATTGAAGTTTTAATCCCACCCTCTTTTTTTTTTTTATGCTTTGTTTCAAAAACTGCAGTGGGGCATATGAAGTGTGGCTCTTTCTCCTACTAGTAATTGATCTTATTGATAGCTATGATCCCTTGTACTTTTGCACTACTACATATTAACCTGTATAAAATTTTAGACACTACTCATGTTCCTTGATGTATTGATCATATCATTTCACAGTGCATGATCTATTATCAATACTAATGACTTTTCAGATGTAGAGAATTGAAATTACAAATAAATTTACTTTCACTTTGTTTCTTACAATTTGAATGTTAGCATTTAGTCTTTTAATATTTTTTATTGCAAATTAAACATTTATATACTTTAAAAACAAACAAATTCAGTGTTTTTATCATTTTTATTATTATTTAAAACTCCCAAGATGCATTTTTTTTCCTCTCAAAATCTTCATGAAATGAGTTAATTGAACTGCTTTAAATATATGCTAAACATTGCAACAACCAATTCTCTTTGTATAGTATACATTAGAAAAAATATGTTGAATGAGAGTGTTAAGAGTTCTGCAGTTAACATTACATAAGAGTAAAATTATTTTGCTTATGCTGTATACAAACATCTTATTCATTTTAATATATATATATATATATATATATATATATATATATATAGTGTATACTTTTAAAAATGGAATTTTAATATATATTTTTAAAAAAGTATACTATAATTGTTAAATAAAATCTTATATGACAATAATTATTTAACATAAATTTTAAATTTAATTTTTATAAAAACAAATATTTTTTACGAATTTTAATTATAATATAATTTTATATTTAAAATTATTAATTTGTTATTACCAATTGTAGATATATAAAATAAACATTTATCATATACCATGAACTAGATAAAATATTACAGTTAGATATATAATTTCTCCTAAAACTAAAACAAAATTAGTGTTTTTCCTTTGGGATCACTTGCACAAATAACCTAAAAGACCAAAATTAAAATCTAAATGTCTACCTTATTTCTTTCTAAAAGATAACTTTTAAACAATATAAAAAATTGAAAATAAACCCTAACCTGAAGTCTGGTAGAACTTCTCATCATCCATCCTGATGCCACAACTTGGACCAAAAATTGCCCACTGTGCATGTGTTGAACAACAGTCTGGAAATATATCTAACAATGCATGCAGACAATCACCACATTCATCATTTTTAATATCCCTATCACACTGCACCCAACCATATCTTTTTTCATTCTCAACCCAATCAAACTCTTCCACTGCCCAAAACTTCTTCGTCTCTACCGTTGCTTTCCATATCAAATCATTCATAGAATCCACAGCTTTCCTAGATTCGGATGAATCCTGTATTTAAAATACAAATTTGATTTTTAAGTGAATTAAAACATCACAACCTCAAAATGTTAAAAAATATAAAGGATTTTTAAAAAGCCAAAAAACTTCAAACTTTGAACTATGCAGATAAAGAAACACAATTACATTACTAAAAAAATTTGTAAGAAGATTTTTTCCTGCTATTTTTGTTAAAAATCTTAATTAGCAGGTAATTTCTTCGTGAGTATTATTTCCCACAAAATTATAAAATTCGTAAGTATTGTTTACAAAATTTGTTGTGAAAACTGTTTTATACAAAATATTTTTTAAAAAATTATAAAATTCGTAAGTATTGCTTCCAAAATTTGTTGTGAAAACTGTTTTATACAAAATATTTTTAAAAAAAAAAATTGACAGCAATTTTCTGCAAATTTTTTTTCATAACAATTTACAAATATTTTCTACAAAAAAATTTTTAAAACAAAATTGACAGAAAATGTGATATTTTTTAGTAGTATTAAAAGAAAAAAAAAAGCTTTTATATAAAAAAGTGATTAATCAGACTTCTTTACCTTAAAAACCCTTGTATACTACACAATAATCATGTTTAGAAAAAAAAAAAAAAAAAAAAAAAAAAAAAAAAACCATCTATCTTAAGCTATCTGAATTTTCATATTCCTTATACTGAAACATTACCTTGATTATTCTGGGTCCTGTAATATTCCATGTTGGGGTTAAACTAACTTTGGCATTGAAACTTTGGTTTGAGTAACGGATGATGCATATATCATACCATATGATAGCTCTTACAGCGTTGGGACACCTCCGAGAGAGTTCACTGGCAGCAGTGGTGATGCAGAACTGGCAAAAATACCCTGTCATGTCGTATCTGCAGCTGTACAACCCATAGACATCATCATCATTGTTGTGGCTGTTGCTATTTACGGTGGTGAAGTTGTATCCATCGCTTTTGAATGAGTCTGTGGTTACCCATGAGAGAAGGCTTTCAACGTTGCTTCTGTATGAAGAGCTAACGAGAGTTGAGTTCTCACAAAAATTGTACATGTAAATCGGTGGTTGACCACTTGCTGTGGTGAAAAGGAGGAACGTGAAACTAAGACTAACCCTAATAGGGCTCATCAATATCTCTGTCTTGATCCTCATCAAGCTTTGGTGCTGTATCAGAGAAGTGTAAGAAAAAGCAAGAACTGATATATAGCAGAAAAACTGTTATATATTATTATATATCTGTTATATTAGTTTGGTTATCATGAAGACTTCTGTGGACAAGGTTCGTAAAGTGAAGTGGATTATGGTGAGACAGTGGTATGATTAATTTACAAGTCAATTTGCTAATGACATTAGTTGATTATTATTATTATTATTTTATTTGAATACGTTGTTAATTTGTGTTAAATATATTTTTTTCTCTTAACTTTTTTGAATTAGTTCATTTCGAAATTTTGAACCAATTTAGTTCTTGATCTTTCGATATACGTTAATTTAGTCCTTTTAATCAAATTTTGTTAAATTTATTTGATATTTCAAGCGCGTTTCATAATAATATTTGACTTTAACATTAAAGCAAAAATGTGTTAAATAGTATAAACAACTCAAATACAATTCTGAAATACGTACGAAACATCAAATAAACTCAATAAAATTTGATTAAAAAGACTAAATTCACGTATTTTGAAAGATGAAAGACTAAATTGGTCTAAAGTTTCGAAATAGACTAATTTCAAAATTGACGGAAAGTTAAGGGACCACAAACATATTTAACCCTTTATCTTTTAACAATTAGAGATATTAAGAGGATAATAATATTTTGTCAACTTTGTCAAAATTTAGTTGTTAAAAAATATTTTTTTATTAAAAATATAACACCGAAGAGTTTTGGGATTTTATAAAACATTGTTATCCTAACATTTGGAACAAACATTTGTATAAAGATAGACTATGTAGTACTTTTCAAACGATTCTTAAGGATCAGTTTAATTTATAGTTGAAGTCAGTGTAGTGGTATTAAAATAATAAACTTTTGTATTATTGTATGTAAACAAAGACTTGTCAAGTTTGAATTCGTGTAAATAAATTAATTAACTTATCTGACACGCGACCAACGGCTTGATTATTGAAGGCAACATTCTTCATGTGATGATTTTACATTTTCCTAATGAGAGTGTTTGATTTGAATGCTGTGTTGAATTGTAGCTTAAAAGGAAGAGAGAGTAGTGGGTGTTTACTTTAAGAAATTGTCACTAGTCAAGAAAAATATCACCAACACATTTTTCTAAGCACCGATCAGATGAGTCAAATTCGCGTGTTGTTCTAATTTGACTTTTTTTGGTACGTTTTGTATTTCTAAATTCACAGCCCTTGTAATTAACATTCATCAAAATAACTTTTTCCGAGTAAATTATAGTGTCTTTTAGTTTTGGTCTACAAAATAAATTTACGGACCTTTTTATTTGGAGAAGTTTAAATAATTTTTTATTCTCAAATAAATTAATAAATTCTGTACTTGATTTCTCATAATTTTGTTTTAATTCTGAACTTTGATATAAAATTAAAATTCAAAATTTTCATATATTTTGATATTTGAATTTTAAAAATAAATGAATATAAACTTTTTAATCTAATTATATTAAATTTATTTAATATATTAAATCAATTTTATGTTAACATTTAAATTGTTTACACAATTTGATATGTTCTAATTTTAATATTTGTTGAAAATATATTTAACACATAAAAAAATTGAACATAACTAAATTAAAATGATTACATCCATTATCTTTTAAGTTAAAAAAAATTAAATATAAAAAAAAATTAATTAATTTCACATAAAAATTTAAATACTAAAATCACAATTCATTTATTTATTTTTATATTGCGGTCCACCCACTATGGTGGTCCAAGTGAGTAAAACTTTAACTATTTTATCTTAGTTTATTATTTACTTGATTTAAAGTTTGTGCCATGTGTGTGTTTGTTGTGTAGTGTTGAAATTTTTTGTGGGTACATGGGTGGACCGTTCGTTGAAGGATTAAAATAGTATTATATTATTTTTGAAACATTTCTTTTTCTGTCTTTTTTATTTTCCTTTGGAAGTGTAAGCAGCTTCTTCGTGCAACTCCATACCTTTCACATAGAATTATGAAACGATCTATTTGCTTTAATTTTCAATAAGCCAAAAAAATGAAAAGGAAAAGGTGATAGATAGTAAATTGGGAAGACTATCACATGTTCAAGGTGATGAAGACAATGAAATTGAAGTTGAAGACATTGATTTGTCATATATGTGAAACTGAATACTCTGATATTGAAGATTTTGAAAGTAAAGCACAACCATGGAAGGTCTTTCCACAACAAAAATAATGTGAGGTTGCAAAGAAGTTAAGATCTTCCAAAAAGGTAAAGTTAAGTTAGATAATGGCATAGAGGGAAAGAAAGTTTGGAATAGCAATGATTCACGGGGAGGCTAATAGTCAGTACAAAAGTATAAAACATAAATAATTGTATCATTAATCATCTACATGTAATTCAGATTCACATTTTGCTAATAGAAAGAAAAGAAAAATGTACTCTAAGCCAGAATAAAGTGCTTATGATTATATAGCAGTATCAAAAGTAAATCCGATGGGTTGGTCCACGGATTCTGATCCACTGTAACGGCTCTAACTTTATGAACACTTCACCTATACTGGATCTGAGCCATTGCTAAATATAGGAGACAGTCGCACTGAAATCAACTATGGTTTTAACTTCTAATAAACATACAAGACAATTGTTTCCAACAGAACAAGGAAGTCACCTAGTTATCCAGAGCCTTCTAATTTTAAAAACTTTTAACCTACAACAACCCTACATCAACTTTTGCATTGCAGGTTCTCAATAATACTAAACTGGATTAGTTTTCTTAGGCTTGTTTCTTTTTCGAGATTGGAAGCTCCAGAAAAATGCATTCCAGAACATAATAACAAATTTGTAAATATCTCGAAGAAAAACCTGAGCAAACCTACAGTCAGACATGACCTGAGTGCATATATAACCCGACAGTTTAAGTATCAAATAATACAAAATCAATGTAATAAATCCACTCACATCTCAAGAATCTACCAAAATATTATTATTTCTATACATATACATAAAGAATAAAAACCACTGATCAATGTATTCTAAAGTTACTCTGCTTTAAAGTTCGTCTTATATAAACATTTTACCAAACACCTTAAAGGCATAATGAACTTAAAACATAAATTTACATGCTACCCTGTAAAATAGTTACTCCGATCATACGACTCAGGACAAAATATCTAATTTATTTCTATAGAAAGCCCAAGTCGACGGATCCCCTGTAAATACTATGAAAATCCTAGTACAAGGGACAAACTAAAATTTGGCTTAGAGTCATTTGAACTTTAAATGAGTACATGCACATTGAAATTTTACTTCCACCCCCTTTTTTTATTTTATGCTTCATGTTTAAAATATTATAAAGGGCATATGAAGTGGGACCATAATAGTATGACACCGTCACTTTTTTTACTTTCATTTAACAATCATAAACATTATTATTTTAAATTTTATAGGACTTCCAAATCTCAACACTTGGCGAGAACCACACGAGAAGTGATTACCGGAAATACAATAGTGACCATGTCAAGGAAAGATTAGGAACAAGCTCAATTGTATATTTTACACAATGACAGTCTTTTGTATGAGATATCATATGATGATCCAATAAAAGATGATATCTTGTATAGGAGAGATGACCATGATGAAGGGATTTGGACAAATCCATCATTTTGTGTCAATATGAAACATAAGCATTTAAATTTGACTAGAAAGAGGAAAATGTTGGTTTACACATGAACTTATTCAAATTATTAGGTTTCATGGAATGCAAATAGTCAACCAATTAAACCCAGTGGGACAAAATTCATTAGTTATCTTGGATCCATTGTTCCTATAACGTAAGATAATCGGAAAGACTCAACTTTGAGTGCCTATAAGAACATTTTTTAGAATGATATCCAAGTCAAAAATACTAATTATATTTACTTATTTTAAGGTATGTGTTATGGTTGACAAACTTCTTTCTACTAATTATTTTACAGCTAACTTTAAATTTTGATACATCTCACAAGATTATGTATTAAAAGTGGCAGGTAAGTTGCTTAGGAATTTTAGAACTAGCTTGACCAATACTTATCTAAAGGATGAAAATTATTTAAATAATCCTCTTACTCAACCTCGTGAGAAATATGCATCAATAATTAGTGAAGATATTTGAAGAGAGTTTGTTGCAAAACGTATGGATACAAGTTTCCAAGTAATCTATAATATTCAAATACAATATATTTATCCTTTAAATATATTTATACTAGTGTCCATATCATTTGTTTATTATCTTTCTATATAGAAAAAAGCCTAAAAAAAGGGAAAGAACATCACACTCTAAGTACCTTATAGAGGCTCACGTAAGGGGTATGCTCCCAAGAATAAGAAATGGTAAGTCAATATATAAACAAATAAAAAATATACAAGTTGCTACTATTGATTTCTAACTAATGTGATTATTATTTTTTTAAACAGATAAAGAAATTGGGATCAAATGTTAGTAGTGTTCTCTATGAAGAATTGTGGAAGCATACTCGTATGAACAAGGTTGAGCAAATTAAAAATGTTCAACAAGTTTGAAACAAATGTGTAAGTTATATATACTAATTATATTTGTGTTTGTGATATGTTTGATGATACTATCACAAACTATAAATTCAGAAAAGATGAGTCATGCTCGCTCAGACATTCTTGCTCAAGCTTTGTCTTCTAGAGTATGCTGGTCGTGTTAGGGCAATGGGATTTGGAGTCAATCACAAAGATTATTTCCAACCCAAAAAGCGTTATACACAACAAGAGCGTGATACATTGACCGCTCAAATGAAACACATGAATGGAACAGATTAAGAATGAGATTATTCATTTCAGAAAAAGGACACATCAAATAATATAGAACAACTTGATATTGGTGTCAACAGTGACAAAGGGAATTGCACAATTTCATCAAATAGTTTTCCCAAGGTAACTAACTTTTGTACATTAGCTTCAATATTAGTTTAATTTGCTTACTTTAAATTTGATATAGCTATCCATATTTATTCACAATAATATTCTTTTATCATTATATATTTTCTATATTAGATTTAATGTAAATGTAACTTATATTAAATTTGCAATAGTTCTCTACATTTGATCACTTTAAATATTTTCTTATAATTATATTTATAATGCAGAGGGTCTCAAGTTGTAATTTGTCTGTATCATCACCATTACTTTGCTTGGTTACCAAAAATTGCATAACATTAAAAGTGATATACTACAGGGTATATCTCTACCTAATGGACATGTAAAAGTTAGTGTAGATAATGTTGTGGAACCAAATGTATCATTGCTTGTACCTAATGTTGATCATGACACAATAGGTACATTTGTGACATGACCAATCAATCTTTTACAAGTTGTTCATGTGGTATGTATATACAACTATATTAATTCAAAATTATTTATGAAAATATTTTATCTATTACCTAACTTATTTAATTGATGATGTTTTAGGATTCCACTATATCTAAAAAGAAAAAGATCAACAATACAAATGAATTTGTCGCACCTAGAAGAAAATGTCAAGGGAAAATGATCATTCAACGTACTCCTCATAAAGTGATTCATCATAATTTCTCAAAATGACACAACTACCTCTCTTCATACATGAAATTAAAGCCTACAAAGTCACTTTCCCCAATAGAAATGGAGAAAGACATATTTGGACTAGATGAACATAAAAAAATCGTTAATGCAGAAATTATGGGAGAAGTTATTAATTAAGCATGACTAGGTGCAACTACAATTTTTATATATATAAGGTACAATATAATACTTTTTATCATTAGCTTATATTTGATTAGTAGCCCTTATGATATTACTAATATAGAACAACTAATTTTCCTTTCATAAGGTACCTATACCAAACTTTTATTAAGCCAAATCATAAAGAGATCTTTTTATCACCCAAACATGAACTATCAATGAAAGAGAAAATGCAAAAATTAGTTAGTATTTTAGTTCATAATGGGGTGATTGATAAAGAAACTTATTAGTCAACCCATTATCAACAAACTTTCCACCACCCCATTATCAAAAAAATACCAAGTAATTTTTGCATTCTCTCTTACGTTCTTAGTTGTGTTATTATTTGAGGTGACGAAAAGAAGAATTCTTTATGATTTGGCTTAATAAAAGTTTGATATAAGTATCTTATGGAAGAAAATTAGTTGTTCTATAAAACTAATATCATTATAGCTATTAATCAAAGATTAAAGTTATTAATAAATAGTATATTGTACCTAATATATGTAAAAATTATAGTTGTACTTAGCCATGCATACTCAATAATTTCTCCACTAATTCATGCATTAATTATTTCTTATTGTTCATCTAGTCCAAATATGCTTTTTTTTTCCATTTTGTATTGGGAAAAATAACTTTGTATGCTTTAATTTCATGTATGAAGACAATAGTTGCACCATTCAAAAAGATTGGGATGAATCACTTTACAAGCACTATGTTGAATAGCCATTTTTCCTTGGCATTTTCTTTTAGGTGTCATATATTCATTTGTATTATTGTTTTTTTTTTCTTTTTAGATAGAGTGAAATCCTAAAACATTGTCAATTAAACAAGTTATATAAGATAAAATATTTTCATAAATAATTATGAATTAATATTATAAACATATCATATCAACATGTACTAGATTGATTGGACAAAGAAAATGTATCTATTGTTTCTATTGTCATTGTGTCATCATCAACATTAGGTATATGCAACAACACATTTGGCTCCACAACAATATCTAGACTAACTTTTACATGTTCATCATTACATATAGATCTACCATGCAATGTATCACTTTTATGCAATTTCCTACGGCCAACCAAGCAAAGCAAAGTACTGGTGATGATACAAATAATTTATAACTTGAGAACCCCTACGCTATAAAATATAATTTTAAGATAAAATATTTAAACTGAATGTAAAGAGTTATTACAAATTTAAAGTAAGCAAGTTACACTAATATTAAATCTAATATTTAAAATCTAATTATAAGAGAAAATCTAATGTGAGTAAATATGAAAAGTTATAACAAATTTAAAATAATCAAATTAAACTAATATTGAAGTTTATGTAGAAAAGTTAATTACCTCAATAAAACTATTTGATGAAATTGTGCAATTCTCTTTGTCACTATTGACACCAATATCAAATTGTTATATATTATTTGATGTGTCATTTTTCTAAAGTGAAATAATATTAATCTCTATCTATACCATTCATTTTTGTCATATGTTTCATTTGAGCTTCTTAGTGTGTATAATGCTTTTTGGGTGGAAAATAATTTGTGATTAATTCCAAATTTCATTGCCCTAACACGACCAACATACTCTAAGAGACATAATGACCAACATACTCTAAGAGACATAATGACCAACATACTCTAGGAGACAATGCTTGAGCAAGAATGTCTAAATGAGCATTACTCATCTCTTTTGAATGTATAGTTTGTGATAATATTACCTAAAATAATAAAAACTATCACACTTATTCTCATATCATACACACATATATAATTATTATATATTACTTACACATTTGTTCCAAACTTGTTGAACATCTTAATTTTCATTTTGCCCGACCTTGCTCACACGAGCATGCTTCCACAATTCTTGACACAAAACACTACTAACATTTGATCCCAATTTCTTTATCTAATTCTTAAAAAAAAATAATCATACTAGTTAGAAATCAATATCAACAAGTTGTATATTATTTATTTATATATAGACTTGCCATTTTTTGTTCTAGGCGTGCATACATGTTACTTTAGCCCCTATAATGACAATTAGAGTGTAATACTTTTTCCTTATTTTTTAGGGTTTTTTCTATATAAAAAGATAGTAAACAAATTATAAGTAGAGGAATTAAAGAATAAATAGGTTGTATTTGAATATTATAGATTACCTAGAAACTTGTATTCATACGTTTTGCAACAAACTTTCTTCAAATATCTTCACTAATCATTGATGTATACTTATCACAAAGTTGAGTAAGAGGATGATCTAAATAATTTTCATTCTCATCCTTTAGATAAGTATTAGCAAAGTTAGTTCTAAAATTCATAAGCAACTTACGTTCCACCTTTGATACATAATGTGGAAAGATGTACCAACATTAAAAGTTAGTTGTCAAAAAATAATATATTAGAAGAAGTATGCTAACCATAACACACACTTTTGACATAAGTAAACATAATTAGTATATTTTACTTGTATATCATTCCGAAAAATGTCCTTATAGGCACTCAAAGTCGAATCTTTCTAATTATCACACATTATAGGAACATTAGATTGAACAATGGATCCAAGATAACTAATCAATTTTGTGTCTCCGTGTTCAATTGGTTGACCTTTGGCATTCCGTGAAGCATAATAATATATGAATAAGTACATATTAATTTTCAAGAAAGTAACATATCTAAGATACCAAAGCATAAAATATGTACATTTCATTTAAATTTTTACCTTCACTTCTAGCTCGAATAATTTTCCTCATAATCACTACACCTTTCTTCCGGTTTGCTTCCTCAGGAGGAAGATCATCATCTTGACTAGGAGATGTCATTTACTTGGAAGAAAAAGAGATTTCACAAAACAAGGTTAGCATCGGCAAAATGTGAAAGATATACAAATAAAAAGTTATAAATGCAACAAAAGAAAAAAAAAACATGTGTAAACCAACCTTTCCCTCTTTCTAGTTAAATTTAAATGCTCAGGTTTCTTATTGACTGAAAGTGATTAAAGAATAATAAAGATCTTAATATAGTAAGTTTTCTAAAAGAACACAATACATCCATATTAGATTTGTAAGTTTTAGACAGCCACCACAATACCATGTAAATCCAATATTTAGGACCCTTTTATAGGACACAAACAAGTAGCTAATTAGCATCATGACATGCTAGGCATCAACAATAAAATATGCCACAATAAAAAAAGATGTTCTCAACAAATTACAATTACAAACAAATACAAAGTAATAAAGTAACCCAGCCAAAACATATTTGAATTAACATTATAGCAATTCAGAAACAGCTAGAAAAAATATATCAATGATAACAAAAAAATGATACCTTTACTGTTTGCCACATATGCCTATTTAAAATGATACCTTGACTACTTGCCACAAACATATTTTATTCGTGATAACTATATTACATCTCGACACATTTATTATGGTTGAGTTACAAAGGCTTACTAGCTATCCACCTGCGAAATATGGCATAACCTTCATCAGGCTTGTACTCAAGTGCTGTGTGTGCTCAACCCTATAAGCAATTATGATATGATTAATAACTTATAATAGATAAATATTTGGTTTAGTAGAATAAATATTTATATATTTTATTTTTAATATAACAAAAAAATACAATCTTAATAAGAAAAATATAATTCTATTAATTTTATTTAAATTTCATGTAACATTGTAATATAAGGAAAGAACAGTTAAAATATCAAAAATGGATGCTGCTATTACAGTTGCAAATGTCATTTGATTTGAGTATGTTCTTGTGTATCTGCGTGGAATACAAATTATTCACAAATATTAGCGAGATGATATGTTCTTTATACGAAGTAAAACACTCTAATAGGGTGGAAAGGTTTGGATTTCATTTTAATTTACCGTGAGAGGAAAAAAAAAAGGTGTATCACCTTTTCTATAACTTTTTTTCCGTTAGTATAATAGTAAATACTGTTTACAATAAAAAAAAAAAAAAAAAGTAAAGATTGCTTTTTAAGTGTATACAATATTAATTTCACCAAACTCATAACTTCACTCTTGGTTATATTTAGGATATATCATACTATACAGGTGGTTGGTGTAAAGTATTATCAGAACATGTATGCATAAATACACAAATAGATTTTTATTAAAAGTCGGCCCTTCAAAAATGCATAATACAACAATTGTAGGAAGAGAGTATGCATGTGTGTTTCTATATATTCTTTTCGGTTTTTTTTGATAGATATCTATACTAGGATTAGATAAGATAAAATGTTGTACATCATCACCCTTAGTAAGAGTTCTCTTTTTTGATTAAAAGATTATTTCACTCAAAACAAGAAAGTGGGTCTATTAATGTCAAGAAATTCACACCTAAAAAATAAATTATTAAAATTTAAAATAAATTGAAAATGAATAAAAATCAATAAGATAAATAATATATAAATAAAATTATTTTAATATTTTAAATTGAAAATATAAAATTTTCCAACTTACACTAGCCTCAAATCTCCCTAATCTTTAATCTCAAACATACGAATTCATATTAAAGACCGACCTGCTATATAGTTTTGCATCTAAAATCAGTAGCCATTTATCATATTAATTAACGCTAATGTTTGATTCTCACCCTGCAACTTGGTCTTTTAGAAGCGCCATGGCCTCCAATCTTGTACAATGGAGTAATTCAGAGCTCTGATCCATGCTTGAGTCAACATGAAAGGAACAACTGCATCATGATCTCCACTGCCAACAAAACACCAAACATCCTTCACAATCTTCAAACACAAAAATATATATAACTTTTCAAAACAAAGTATATGAAACTACATATATTACTTTTCAAAACAATTTCACCTATATATTAGAGAACGATATCCTTTCGCACTGAGATTTACATGATACGCAAAGCTACTAGAGATCTCATGCCCAAACTCACTAGTCCAACACCATTTGCCCTTTGTTCCCTGCAATCAAGATACAAAACATTACGAAGATTATTTATATATTTAATCAAATCAAGATTATTTGTTCCCTGCAATCAAAATTAAGTGTTCATACACTTCTGCTCGGTTACTCTAACTACACTTGTTACAATTCTTGTACAAACATGAAATTTGATCACCTTGTGTTGCATTACTAAATGCAAAGTCGAGAAACTTGTTTAAACCATCTAAGTACCGGCCAAAAGATCTTGGTTGACACATCCAAATCTTGTCCATGACTTTGGTTTTCTCATTAAAATGTCAAAAAACCTATCAAAACATAGAAAAAAAAGGATTAAAATTCAAACAAAATAATTAGAGAAGAAAGTTTATTACATATATTGCATAAATTAATAAAAGTAAATATTAAGATACGCAATAAATAATATAATAATTTATAATAATGTTTTGAAAAAAATTATGTGCAGTGTAAAATTATAACAAGTTACCAACATTTTATCGATTAAGATGTAACAGTATTTGCACTTTCAGACATTTATAAATGGAAAACATGAAACCATAAATATAACTAATGGACTCTCAAGAGAAAATAGTGATACAGTTGTTATTTATTCTACACAGAACAGACACCATTGAAATTAGGTAGTGTTGCTTGGTTGCTTTGGAGGTGGCACCATGCCACTTTTATTCGGTTGTGCAGCAGAGTCACTGCAAAACCAGCAAGTAGAAGCAAACAAACACAAAAATCCAAGGGGAAGCTTGCGGATAGCAAGCTTTGGATTAGATTAAACGGATCAGACTCTAAAAGCTTTATATGTCTTATGGTTCAACTCATAAGAAATTTAAAGATCATAGTGAGCTTGAAAAGGATTGGTCTACTAAGTAAAAGTGGAAGACAATGTAAATATATTACATCCGATGAGTTTCTGTTTCAATCTACCCGTCCTACAATTTCAAGTACAGTATCTAAGTGTTTCTTCTAATCTGAAACTTTTTCTGCCTTAAATTGACCGGTTTAAGTGTTTTTTCACTCTTATGTTATTAAAATGCATAGTGGGGAGCAACTACTCCACTTTTGTCTAGCCTCATTGGAATGAAGTGTACTGTAGGCAACTTGCCACAGATTAAACAATCTCGGGCCCTTTTACTATTCTACACGAAGACACTTCTTGCCTCACTTTCTTGTGACACGAATCAAGCTAACGGAAAAATTACCTTTAGTCTCAATCGTATTCATCACAGAAACATGCTTACATCCAATCCAATAATTTACTTTACTCTAATGGTATGTTTCATTATACATAAGAGAAGATTCACCCCTGTTTGATTCAAAAAAATTTTCATGAATTGGAGAAGGAATTTTGTCAAAAACTAACTGGATTGCTTTACCCAAAACATGCTATCAACCATCAAGGTACACGGAATGAGAGAGAACAATAGGACAGCATCAACAGTAAAAACTTTTTTATAATTTTCATAAAAAATGAGAGTGCTTTCAGAAACACCTCCTCCAAGCAATGATCTTCTATAAGAACTTCCCATACTTGGCCTAATTTTCAAAATTCACCATCCATGGCTATTGTGTGCTTTTGAAATCACCCTTGTCTTTTTCCAATTCATTTTCAGAAGCAGAATGAGGAGCATAACGTCACTTTGCAACAACAATATTGTAGACATTATTAACAACCAGCTAGTTTACTTAATTTCCAGTTGGGACATTGGAAACAGACACAGAGGGTTGTTAATGTGTGCAATCCTACCAAAACATTGAAAACACACAGGTTGCAACAACTAGGTCCTTAGCTCGAGAGTGCTAAGTTTCTTATTTTTCACAGTTCAGTATAGAGCGGCGGTGAAGAGCACATGAGGGGCCGAGAAATATAAAATATATTTTAAAATATAAAAAGCCGCTAACCTAGTTTGCTGCTGTGCCAGACCAGCGGCGGTGAAGAACACGTCAGCGACGGTGAAGAACACATCAGAGGCGGTGAAGAACATATCAGCGGCAGGAAGCTGATCAGCGGCGGCACTGAGCAGATCCACGACGGAGGCTAGGAAACAATGGAGTGGCGGCGTGCGGAGAAGATGAGGACAAATGACGAACGAAAGAGATTTGGAACGATGAGGAGAAACGACGTTGAAGTTGAGATTTGGCATTAGATTTCGAAATTCAAAATCCATGTGTCAGACTGTGACCCTACAATTGAGAAGAAATAAAAATTTTAATAAAATATAACAAAATAATAATAAATATCTAAAGTTATATATTATGTTATCATCAGATATCAGAGAATTTTTTTTCAACGATTGTTTATTTTTAATTTATACTTTACATAATTATTATTTATTTACTTTTTATAAATCAACATTTATTTTTACATATCTTTCATAAAATTATTTTAATAGTTATTTCTTTTAAATCACTAACAATTATTTTTCTATTTATTTCAATTTACTTTAAAAACAAATTATTTTATTTTATTTATTAATTTAATAATAGTATATTATCATTAGTTATTAATATAATATTATATATATATATATATATATAATAATCTTTTATATTATCTTCTTATAAAAATATATAAAATAAATTTATTTATAATTTTTTATTTATAATTTTAAAAAATTATTTTATATATTAACTTAATAATATTACAATATTATATATATATATATATATATTTAAAAAATTATATAAAAAAATAATATAATATATATAATTAAATTACATCTTATTTACCAAAGTTTTTTATTCTAATATAAAGGTGAAATCCCATGCAGTAGCAAAAATCATTTAAATAGCTTTAGGATCCACTATATCAGTAGTTCCAGCTTTATACAGCAATACAACACTTGCCACATGTTAACTGCATGAAGTTTTCTGGTCAACATAACTTGGAGAGGCATGAACCTTAATCATGAAAGTGGACATGTTTAGTTTGTTAACAAATTCTTTAACATGAAAGTACAACAGGCTTTAAAAAGCATTTGACCAAAATTAAGGGCTAAAACACACATTCTTTCCAAAATACTTTATTAATACCGTTAGATATATCGGATATTATGTTAATCAACAAAACATAAGGTATGTATGCCTGACGCGAGGTCTATAAGTGAAACGACAGCTGTTAATATCAGCTGTTTTTCCCTTTTAATGACACGAGTTAAATGTCGGTAGAGTTTGAACTGACATAAAAGACATTAGGTTCTTATTTTCTAACGTTAGGTAATGTTAAATTTTTTTTTCAGACCTTAATTTTAATGTTACCATATATAATATTAATATTTTTGTAAACGTAAAATACTGAAAATAACAGACGTTATAAGTGCACTTGGACCATAACACTATGTTCCCAAAGGCGATTTCCTGTTTTCACTGCATGGATCTTCTCCTAAATTTTTAAATGGGCAAAACTTAGATATTGGTTTCTTACAAAGGTTTGCATAACCAAGATTAGTAAAACGAAACTTTATCTAAGTTTTGTACTATCAAATCTCTTATAAGATGCATCAATTAGACAGATGAAAAAGGTCCATTGTAAAACACATAAGCAAACACCCACTAAATAAACTCTTAATTATTCTTTTGTGGCAATAGCTAAATGAGTTTGTTCATGTCAAGAGAAATACATAACAACGCTAAATCCTTAAGTTTTGAAAAGTATAATAGAACTTCTGCTGATAGGAAGCGTTTGTGTTATTTGCAAGTGATAAGGCCATCACATACCGAGCTGGATTGGCTTGTCCGGAATGGTAAAATGATCAATTTTCTCCCGACCTATGTATAGTACGTCAAAAATGAATTGGGCCGGGTTGGTAAAATGGAGCTTTGTTTAAGAGACGACTCTTGTTTACTTACACTTAAATCTACAAATGTTCTCTATTAGTTTACCTAAAATTATCAATTTTTAAAAAATATAAATCAAATATAAATACCGCCTTAGTGACAAAGTGCTATGTGTAGTCATTTTTATTGTGTTTATTTTATGAAATGTTGTCTTTTGGTTTTGTGTGTTTTTATTTAGAGCACTAATTTGATTACGTACGATGCATAGATACCATACATGTATCAGATATGACACCTATACGATACGTAGATATGTTTAATAATAAGATAGATACATGATATATGAATATTGAAAATTGTATAATAATTCTTAAAAAATATAATAATTATATGATTGTCATTGTGTGAATCCAAATTTCCAAATTATAAACCAAATATTTTAGTGGTCAAAACCTGGTAGTTAAGTTAGAAACCAATTCATAATTGAAACTATTATAATTATCAATTTAGAGACTAATTTTAATTTTTTGAAACCATTTTAGCTGTCAATTTGGTCACTGTACAATGACTAATTATTTTTTGTCATTAAAGTCATTATTCAAAGATTTTCTTTACTACAATTTTATAAATTAGATACTTCATTGATAAGTATCGATAAAGTATCCTAAAATATCAGATACGATACGTGTCAGATACGGATATGTGATCCAAGTTGAAGTATCGGTGCATCATATGTTACCCCTAGAAGGTGCTGTTTATTGATAATTTTGACGTAATGTAAAAAAAATGTATAATAATAATAACAACAACAATAATAATAATAATTATTATTATTTTAATAGTAATAATAATAATAATAATATCAATAATTTTAATAATAATAATAATAATAATTATTATTATTATTATTATTATTATTATTATTATTATTATTGCTTAATCAATTCTAGTGTCTATTTAAATAAAACTACAAAGGAAACTCAAATATTTCTATTATTATTATTATTGCTTAATCAATTCACATTATTTAAGTGTTTTTTATTTTACATTAATTTGATGAAGTATGAGTTTAATTCAT
This sequence comes from Vigna unguiculata, assembly GCF_004118075.2. Classification (NCBI taxonomy): domain Eukaryota; kingdom Viridiplantae; phylum Streptophyta; class Magnoliopsida; order Fabales; family Fabaceae; genus Vigna; species Vigna unguiculata. The sequence goes on along the minus strand of NC_040289.1, from coordinate 2,567,956 downwards.
GTTAAAATGTTTTAACTAAGTTAACATGTGTAAGACCAAAATAATAGTTTAAGAGTAACAATTGCTTTAAAAATAACATTTGATTATTTTATTAATAAAAAGTCAATATATAAATAGAATTATTGTTAATAGTTTCATTTCATAATAAATTACCAACTCTCTAAAACTTTCACACTAAAGAACTTTACATATATGCTTGATCAAAATTGAAAAATGATAAGATCACTTTTTATACTATTTTAGAAGGATTTAAGCGTTTTGAGGTGCATGTACTCTAGGATCCATGTGCCTCATGTGCCTCAAAATAATTTAAAGTGAATTTATGTTTAGTTATGATCATAGTGATATACTCGGTTCTAATATTATGTATGTGTAGGTAGTTATTTCATTAGGTAAAAAAAATGAAAAGGAAAAAGGAATGGGGAAGGAAAAAAAAAAGGCAGATACTAAATTAGTAAGACCATGACATGTTCACTTCGTGAAGACCTTGATAACATGTCATCAAATAAATGGTATTCCTAAGTGACAAGCAAAAGGTAATTAAGGATACGTTATGTGTCTGTGTTATTAATGTTATGGTTTTAAAAGGAATGAATACATACTCCTCAATAACGGAAAACACTCCCTATTATCTTGCTAAAACGCTTGAGAATGTTACATCATTAATAGAAAGATTGTTGGAACTTCTTAAAGTTGATGCTTCTTTAGAGGTCAATTTTCCAACAGAAAATGCAGGGTGGTTGGGTTTTGGAAGGACCATTGTGTCACTTCCTAGCATTAGAACAACCGTAGACATGGTTGGTCTATCTGCTAAATCTTGTTGAACACACAGCAAACCAATGTGTAAGCACTTCACAACTTCACTGGCTATGAAGGATTTCATCAGTGTTGGATCCATCAATTCCAAATATTTTCCTGCACACCATATGTTCCAAGCCTGCACGTAATTGTGTTTTGTGAATGTTATTTAGTATGGTTCAATGACTCCTTGAACAATAGGAGAGAAAACTCACATATAAAAGAAGACTTTGACCATGTTCTGATAGATGGAATCCACTGTTCTTTCTTCCACAAATGATTTCTAGCACAATAACTCCAAAGCTGAATACATCTGATTTCACAGAAAATAATCCTTCCATAGCATACTCTGGCGCCATGTATCCACTGCAGGGAACCAATACAACTTTCTTATTCCTCTTATACATTAAACAATTAATACATCAGAAAAATCTTATTATTTAAAGCAAGCCTAGGTATTAGTAGAACTCACTAGGTGCCCACTACTCGTTTAGTCTTTGCTTGGTTCTGTCCTATTTCAAAGGCCCTGGCCAATCCAAAATCTGATATCTTGGGATTCATCTCACTGTCTAATAGAACATTGCTAGCTTTGAGATCTCTATGAATCACTTTGAGACGAGAATCCTCATGAAGATATAAAATACCTTTCGCTATTCCATTGACAATGTTTAATCTTAGTTTCCAATCAAGTTGTTTTCTCTTCTCATCATCTGACAACAGCAAGACAGAAAAGGTATCTCAAGAAGAGAAAAAGCAGTACGCAATGAAAAGAAATACTTTTAGACTCAGCAAAAACCAAATAGTAATTATTGGACTTAGCATGGAAGGAAAAAAAAAGGGAGAGTGTTTATTTATTTGACCCAGTTTCAAAGTAGAAGAACTAGATACTAAAATCATCCACTATATGATATATTAGCTAAAAAATGATATTCAATAATTTGCACACTAATGAAAAATGTTATTCACTAAAACTATATGGAAAACATACCACCAAAGAGGTGAAAGTCGAGGCTCGCATTACACATATACTCATATATAAGTATCTTCTCATTTTGCTCCAAGCAGCACCCCAAAAGTCTCACAAGGTTACGATGTTGCAATTTAGCTATAAACATTACTTCATTCCTGAACTCCTGTGAGCCCTGACCAGAAAATTGTGAGAGCCTTTTCACTGCAATTTGTCTTCCATCTGGTAGAATTCCCTGATAAAAGTTTGCAACAAATTAGAATATATAGAAATATGCCAAATGTAAAGAATCTATATTACAAATTCCAAATCATTAATACCTTGTAAACAGGGCCAAATCCACCTTCCCCTAATTTAGATGCTTCAGAAAAGTTATTAGTACTATGTAGAACTGCGATTAATGGGAGAGAAGGCAGATCTCCATTCAATGTTTCCTCTTCAAATATCATCTTATCTACAATGACAAGTTTTTGAGTTCATATTTGAGTATGTTAAAGCAATCTATTTTAAAAAGTCAACCAAGTGTTATTGTAGCAAATTGCCTTTTCTGACTCTTTTCCTGTACCAGAAGCAGTAGACACCGAAGCATAGTAGAGCTACAAACCCCGACACACTAAAGGAAATGATCAACTTTCTTGACTTACTAGTACCTTCATTGCCTACAACAGTATAAAACATAAATAATTATATTATTAACAGTTTACATGTAAGTCAGATTCACATTCTGCTAATAAAAAGAAAAGATAAATATACTCAAAGCCAGAATAAAGTGCTTGTGATTATTACAACAGCAACAAAAGTAAATCTGATAGGTTTGCAAATTAGGAATAGCAATGGAAGAGAAGAAATATAGTCTCAGTGTCACATGTTATGGGTATTGTTATTGCTAGATATTTTCTCTTGAATTTTCTGTTTTGGTTTGTAACAGTTACACTTGCTGTTATTGCAGTTATTTTCTTCAAGTGCAGTTTTTTTTTTTTCTCTTTCTGCTAGGCAGTTTTTACAGAGCTATATATAGCCCTGTCTTTCTTTCTGTATACATAACTTCTTCTCAATTCAATAGAATGAGAATTCTCTCAAAATCTGAACACTAAGAATGTTCTTAACATAGAGTAAACCTACAGTGATGAGTTGCTTCTCAATAAATGATTTCTAAAGTACGCTTATCTTGCATTCCATAAGGGAATATGTACATAAATATCTCTAAAAATTGATAAATTCCAATGACATGCTTGAAGGCTACAGATAACAACACTAATAAATAATCCTATCTTCTCTACACTAAAATTCTATAGAAAATGCTTCTCTCTGATATGTATTCCTTCCATAGAACGTTTTTATGCACAAGTGCTGATGCCAATAATTGGCTACAAGCACAATACGGAAACAGAAAAGGGAATCTAACAATAATGCATAATGCTAACACATGCAGTATAATTCTATCAAGATTGGTTCTTACCTAAACCTGAAATAGACAGATGATGAAATTAATATTAAAGGTGCTACTTCAAACATGATACATATGAAAATATAATCACAATATTGGCAAAATCCATTCTTTTGTCGTAACTTATATCACATCAACTAGATAGCAAATATACAGAACAAAGATACAGGGGTGCGTACATTGCTGGATCACAAAAAGAAACCCTCTGAATACCTTACTACAGAATAATTTAGAAAGTATCTACAAAACAGATGTGATACACTTCACCTAAACTAGTTCGTCTCATAGTTGTAAACCCACACAAGCACAATTTCATTGATAACAATCACAAAATTGAACAACTTTTGAATTGCAGGTTGTCAATAATACTAAACTGGATTAGTTTTCATATAGCTTGATTCCTTTTAGAGATTGGAACCCGCAAAAATGCATTCCAGAACATAATAACAAATTTGTAAATATAATATTCTAAAGCTACTCTTCTTTAAGCATTTCTTCGATCATTTTAAAGTTCCTCTTATTTACACATTTTACCAAACACCTTGAAGGCATAATGAAAATGTATTAACTTTAGTATACCTACACTATGTTTTGTTTTTGTTAACCTGAATAGTTTTCTTTGTTTTTTTTACATGTATTTATTATGTATATAAGTTTGGATAATCTATTGCCGTATTTAATTATATCTGTTCCTACTCATAAATAAAAAATACTTTTAACAGATAATCTAGACCAAAATTAAGACTAAATTATACTAAAAAGATATAAATGCTATTTTTTCCTCTAATGCTTTAAAGAATCGTTTTATAATTATGTGTAACCTCCATATATATAATGGAAAACTCTAAATGTGAAGAAGTTTCAGTCATATATTTTTTTTTAAAAGGTAGTTTTGATCTTGTATAAATTAATTTTAGCTCATAAAACAACAATTTATTTATTTTTCATATCAATACTTATACAAATAATTCCAAATAAACCCTAACCTGAACTCTGGTAGAATTTCTGATCATCCATCCTCATGCCACAGCTTGGACCAAAAATTGCCCACTGTACATTTGTGGAACAACACTGTGGAAATATGTCTAACAATGCATGCAAGCACTCACCACACTGATCATTTTTAGTACCTCTGTCACACTGCACCCAACCATATCTTTTCTCATTCTCAACCCAATCAAACTCATCCACTGCCCAAAATGTCTTCGTCTCTACAGTTGCTTTTCTAACCAAACTCTTCATAGAATCCTCAGCTTTCTTAATTTCAGATGCGTCCTGTGTTTGGCTCAAAATTTAAGATAGAAATTTGATTTTTAAGTGAACTAAAATACCACCATAAAAATTATTGGTTTGGATGTTAAATTTAGAGAAAATTCAAAAGACTAGACCAGCTTCAGTACGAAAAAGTTTTATTGTCATTGAATCATAAACCAGTTTTAGTTTGTTAGTTTTTAGTATAACTTTCTTAAAAATAATAGTGGATCACATTGTGAAACAAAGTCGTAATCAAAACTTTCTTTTAATGATGACAATTTTATTGGAGAGTATTTAAAAAAACAAAAATAATTAAAGAAATCTCAAATAAAAATGAATTAACTATAATAACACATCAAATAACATACACATATAAGTAAATGACTAAAATACTACAAGAAAATATACAGTTATTGATAGAATTTCATCCATAAAAATCTTCATTAATACAAAATTTATCAATGAAATTTGTTACAAAATGAGTCTGTTAGTAATGGATTTGTTGATAATAATCGTCAATAAACTAGAATTTTTATTACCAACGAATATTTAGATTCTTCGATAACATCTACTAGTAAAAATTGTTAGTAATTTATAATGTTGAACTCTACAAAAATTTTCTTAATTAATGATATATTATTACCGATGACAATGAATCCATTAGTAAACTTAAATTTACGGAAAAAAATTTCCAACGAATTTAACAATTTAATATACTCATAGATATTTCTATTGATACCAAATTTGTCAAAAAGATCCTTTACGAAATAAGAATTAGTATTATCAAAGTACATATTCGTTGGTAACTTGTGATTATAATTACCAACGATAAAAACTATCGACATTATTACAATTTGTATTATTGATAAACATTTTTGTCAATAACTTACAGATAGATATTTGTCTACGAGCACTTATTGACAAGGGACATGGATGATATAAGGATTCGAGGGGCCACATGGCAGTAGGATAACATATGCACATATGCAACAATAGAGAAGGAGGAGGAAAATGAGGAGTGGAAGGGGATGAAGAAAAATAAGAAACAAAAAAGAAAAAAAAAAAGAAGAAAAAGGTAGAAGACAACCAAATTACGTTATTTTCGACAAATACTTTCTATAGATAATTACCAACGGATTTTAGTCGTCTGTAATTACTAACAAATAATTAGATATGAACTTTGCTCGTTAGTAATTATTGATGAATTTCTCTATTTGTCAGTAAAATTTATCGATAAATATTTTATCGATGGATTTTTAACCATCAATAAATCATTACTAATTTTGATATACTAACAAATTTGAATGATTACCAACAAATTTTATTGATCTATAAATCTATTTTTTCTCTTGTAATGAATGTAGGTAAATATAATGTAAACAAGTTATATATTGTTATTCAATCATAAACTATATAAAGTACACTTTGCTTATTTTAGATCAATTTTTAACCCTAACGATAATAGTTTATATCATTTGTGGAATTGAAACTATCCTTCAATCTCTTATTCAAAGTTTTAAATTTGAAATTTACTGATAAAAAAACATATAGTCAAAAGTAAACGAAACTTCTGAAAGTGATTAATCAAACTTCTTAACCTCAAAAGCCCTTGCATACTTCATAACGATGTCATGTAAAAAAAAAACCATCTACCTTAAGCTATCTGAGTTTCCATATTTCATAGTGAAAAAATACCTTGATTTTTCTAGTTCAGTAGTATTCCATATCGGAGATAAAATAACTTTGCCACTGAAAATTTGGTTTGAGTAACGGATGATGCATATGTCATACCATATGATGACTCTTACACCGTTGGAACAACCTCGAAAGAGTTCATTTGTTAGTGTTTGATATCATATTAGTGTTTGATAAAACATAAAAGAAAGTTAAAAGAGAAATACTTTATTAAAAGTATGAGAATGAAAGCTTTTATATTTACAAAAAACAGACATCAAATATATAAAAATATTCAACTCATAGAAAAATAGAAAACAAAAAATACATAAAAATAGAAAATCATAAATGTAATAAGTGACAGAAGATATTAACCATATCTCCAAAGATATTAACCATATCTCTATCATCCGCCTCAAGTTGGGCGTATGGATCGAAAAGACCAAGATTGGAAATAGCAACTTGAAAAGGTGAAGGTCGAGAACTTGAGGAGGTCGAGAGCTTGAAAAGATTGAGAAGTTGAGAAGATTGAGAATTTGAAAAGATTGAGAACTTGAGAAGGCCGATAAAAGGAGAGATTGGTTCGAGAACGAGAAATAGAGAGGTTGGTTCGAGAAGTGAAGAGAATTGGTCCGAGAACTTTGAGAAGGCCGAGAACTTGGAGAAGGCTGAGAACTTGGAGAATGTTGAGAACTTAGAGAATATTATTTTTTATTGTTGATATTGTTATTAACAAGAAAGAGATACACAAGAACAAACAAATCGTTAAGTGCATCATTTTCTCCAAGATAAAGAAATAAAGAAGCAGAACTTGTCAGAAGTGAAACAACGAAGAAAAAGTAATGTCGAAATGTGTTTTTCATCTGATATCATGTTAATGTTTGATACCATGTTAATGTTTGATAAAAAAAACAAGTAAGAGAAAATTATAAAAAAAAATACTTTATTGAAAATATGAGAATAAGAGTTTTTATATTTACAAGAAAGAGGCAACGAATATATAAATATATTCAACACATAGAAAAATAGAAAATCATAAATATAATAAACGACAAAAGATATTAACCGTATTTCAGAAGATATTAACCATATCTCATAAGTTTCCATATTTCATAATGAAAAAATACCTTGATTTTTCTGGTTCCGGTAGTCTTCCATATTGGAGATAAACTAACTTTGCCACTGAAACTTTGGTTTGAGTAACGGATGATGCATATGTCATACCATATGATAGCTCCTACACTGTTGGAACACCTTCGAGAGAGTTCATTCGCAGCAGTGGTGACGCAGAACTGGCAAAAATACCCTGTCATGTCGAATCTGCAGCTGTACAATCCATAAACAGTATCATCATTGTTGTGGTTGTTGCTATTTACAGAGGTGTAGTTGTATCCATCGCCTTTGTATGAGTCTGTGGATAGCCATGAGAGAAGGGTGTCAACGTTGGCATTGTATGAAGAGCTAACAAGTGTTGAGTTCTCACAATAACTGTTCATGTAAATTGGTGCTTGAGCACTTGTTGTGATGAAACGGAGGAGCATGAAGCTAAGACTAACCCTAATAGGGTTCTTCAACATTTCTGTTGTGATCCCCATGAAGTTTTGGTGCTTCATCATAGAAGCATTTTCATGGAGGGTTGAGAAAGTTAAGTCGATTATATATGGTGAGACTATGGTAAGATTAATTTACAAGTCAATTTGCATGTGACATAAGTTGCTTATCTTTATTTTATTATTATTTATTTATATTATTTAATGTGGATATGTTCTTGATCTTTTGATAGGATTTTATTTTTTTCTCTAAATTTAAAAAAAACATTGTTTTAGTTTTTGTTTCTCTGTCTCAACCACTGCTAAATATTTTGTTTGTAAATTCTTAGTTATATTATAAATTATTTCGATTTTATGATCTTATAATGAAATACCTTTGCATATTTTTTTTTGTGGAATTAAAGAAATAGGATGTAAATTTAAAAGATAAAAAATTTAAATAAAATTAATGAAGTAAGAAGAAACTTAAAATATAAGTCTCTACTCCTAAGAAGTTTTCGGATTTATGTTGACTTTTGACAATTAGTTTTATAAAGATAAACTTTTTAATATTTTTTTAAACTTAAAAGGGACAGGTGTAATTTATAATTGAAGTCAGTGTAATGTTATTACAATAACAAATTTTATTAAGTTCTTAAATAATACAAGTCGTTACTATTGTATGCAACAAGTCCTTTGAAGTTTGAATTAGGCTAATTAAACTAATTAACTTGTCTGACACGCGAGCAACTGTTTGATTGAATGAACATTCTTATATGGTGAGTACATTTTTCTAATGAAAGTGTTTGAATTGAACATTCATGTTTTGTAAGAAGAAAAGGTATTGTATGTTTTCCTTTAAAAAGAAATTGTCACTCGTCAAGAAAAACATCACCAACATGCATTTTCTAAGCACCGATCAGATAATTCAAATTCGCGTGTTAATTTATAATGACTTTGTGGTACTTTTGTACTTCAAAATTCAAATTTGACTTTACTTTAATTTTATATTTTTAAAGTAAAAGGATTGAATTTTTTATATTATATTTTTGTTTAAATATAAATACGTAATATTATTATAATTTAACACTTACAACAAAGTTCTAATTATTAATTATAATGAAATAATTTAACATATAAATGTAATATTATTTTAATTTATTCAATAAAAAATATTAATTAATTAATTAAAAACTTAGAAAATATTTATACAATTAAATATACTTTAAATATTCATTTACAAGTATATATACAAACAACTTTTGTAAATAAAAAAAAAAGTGGCATACCAACCCGACCCAACCTGTGACGAGTCGAGTTGCAATTCCTAACCCGATTTTCAGTGGCGGGCTAGTTTAGTCCAATCAGTTTTTGACGGGCCAAGGCGGACCAGGTCAAAACAGGCGGGACATGTATGTTTTGCCACTCCTAATATTTGTTCTTGACGAATATTTTCTATTTTTTATTTGGTCCCTAACTAACTTTCATTACGTTTCTCATTACCAAGTGATTAACTCTCTACACTACTTCATTATAGTTAATATGGTGATTTGAGTTGTAAATGATGATGAAAATATGAACAAAATGGACTTTTTGAGAGTGTATATTCACTACTCTTAAGAACTTATTCGTAGTGTGTTTCGTAAGTTTCTGAGGATACAATGAGAACATATAAGATATTCTGAAAAACTCAAAACGAGCAATATATACTCTTAAAGAGGAATAAGAGAGAAGAGAGCGTAAATGATATGAGAGTTAGAGACATGTGAAAAATGATTTGGGTTCATAAAACACAACTTTCCACACCAAGGTTCCATCATGAACTCTATGTAGATTTAAATTGACTTTTTCAGCCAAGAGGGTTTGGGAGGGGGGGTTGGTTGTTGTAAAAACTCTCTCTGTTTGAATTCAATTGACCAAAAAATTCAGATGTTTATATAGCTACAAGAACATTTTAATCGATTGAAAAACAAAAATAATAGACTAATTTGTTCATGCAGAATGATTCAACATATTGAAGTATAAAAGCAATCAACTAATACTTTAGGAAATTTTGCAGAAACACAAAAAACACCAAACTCATTCAAACAACATTTTTTATCATACAAAATTGATTCCAATTGATATGCCAAATTTAGTTATATCACCAGATAACTTAAAAGCCCAAGTAATCGCCTATAGCTTTTTAATTTGATGCAAACTAGAGCTTCATTAAAAAACAATAAAATTGGTTTCTTACATTTTTATGATGTCAAGATAGCATTACTCTACAATAATTCAAGAATAATAATTTTTTTTAAGAACGACGCTCAATTATTTTGTTAATAAAATTTTAAATTATAAATAAATTTTTTATTAATCGAGTTTATTTTTTAACAAATCATCGTATAAAAAGATCTCTTTTTTCTAAAATTCTTTGTCTTCTCTTTAAATATTTCACTCAATTCTTTATTTGTTTGAAAAATCGAAAAGCACCAGTAGAGTCAAGTTTACATATATGCTTGATCATAATTGCAAACGTGATAACTTCACTTTTTGCCCTATTTTACTGGCATTTTAGTGGCTCTAGGATCCATGTGCCTAAATTAGTTCAAAGTGAATCTGTGCCTAATTGTGATCATGATGATATACTCGGTTCTGTCATGTGATGATATACTCAATTTTGTCATATGATGTATGTTTAAGTAGTTAATTTCATTAGGTAAAAGAAGGAGAAATGAAAGGGAAAGGAAAAAAACAAAAAACATATACCAAATTGGTAAGACCATCAAATAATTGGCATTCCTAAGTGACAAACAAAAGTAATTAACAATATATTACAAATTTGTCTGTTATTAATGTTATGGTTTTAAATGGAATGAATAAATATTCTTCAATAACGGAAAACACTCCCTATTATCTTGCTAAAACGCTTGAGAATGTTACATCATTAATAGAAAGATTCTTGGAACTTCTTAAAGTTGATTTTTCTTTAGAGGTCAATTTTCCAACAGAAAATGCAGGGTGGTTGGGTTTTGGAAGGGCCATTGTGTCACTTCCTAGCATTAGAACAACCTTAGACATGGTTGGTCTATCTGCTAAATCTTGTTGAACACAAAGCAAACCAACGTGTAAGCACTTGACAACTTCACTGGCTATGAAGGATTTTATCAGTGCTGTGTCCATCAATTCCAAACAATTTCCTCCACTCCATATGTTCCAAGCCTGCATGTAATTTTGATTTGTGAATGTTGTTATGATCTACTTAGTATGGTTCGATGAATCCATGAACAATAGGAGAGAAAACTCACATATAAAAGAAGACTTTGACCATGTTCTGATAGATGGAATCCACTGTTCTTTCTTCCACAAATGATTTCTAGCACAATAACTCCAAAGCTGAAAACATCTGATTTCACGGAAAATAATCCTTCCATAGCATACTCTGGAGCCATGTATCCACTGCAGCGAACCAATACAACTTTGTTATTCCTCTTATACATTGAACAGTAAATACATAATAAAAATCTCATTTTTCAAATGGTTAAGTGGTTAAAACTGCATCAGAAAAATCCTACTATTTAAAGCAATGGTAGGTATTAGTAGAACTCACTAGGTGCCCACTACTCGTTTAGTCTTTGCTTGGTTCTGTCCTATTTCAAATGCCCTGGCCAATCCAAAATCTGATATCTTGGGATTCATCTCACTGTCTAATAGAACATTGCTAGCTTTGAGATCTCTATGAATTACTCTGAGTCGAGAGTCCTCGTGAAGATATAAAATACCTTTTGCTATTCCATTGATAATGCTTAATCTTAGTTTCCAATCAAGTTGCTTTCTCTTCTCTTCATCTGACAGCATCAAGACAAAGAAGATATCTCAAAAAGAAGAAAGAAAGAGCAGCATGCAATAAATTGTATTCAATTTCACATCAATACTTGAAAGCTAATAGCACCTCTACTTGATTGGTTTCCATAGGCCATGATTAATATGAAGCTCAGAAAATGCAGAAAAAACTACAAAAACTCATGAAAAATGTTATTCAGTAAAAGTATCTGCAAAACACACCACCAAAGAGGTGAGAGTCAAGGCTTGCATTACACATATACTCATATACAAGCATCTTCTCATTTTCCTCCAAACAGCACCCCAAAAGTCTCACAAGGTTACGATGTTGCAATTTGGCTATAAACATTACTTCATTTTTGAACTCCTGTGAGCCCTGACCAGAAAATTGTGAGAGCCTTTTCACTGCGATTTGTCTTCCATCTGGTAGAATTCCCTGATAGAATTTTGCAATAAATTAGAACACATAGAAAGATGCCAAATGTAAAGAATCTATATTACAAAGACCAAATCATTAATATACCTTGTAAACAGGGCCAAATCCACCTTCCCCTAACTTAGATGCTTCTGAAAAGTTATTAGTACAATGTAGAACTTCGGTTAATGGGATTGTAGGTAGATCTCCATTCAATGATTCCTCATCAAACATCATCGCATCTACAATGACAAGTTTCTGAGTTCATATTTGAGTATGTGGAAGCAATCTATTTTAAAAACCGAGCAAGTGTTATTGCAGAAAATTACCTTTTCTGACTCTTTTTCCGTACCAGAAGCAGTAGACACTCAAACATAGTAGAGCTACAGACCCCAACACACTAAAAGAAATTATCAACTTTCTTGACTTACCTCCGTTGCCTACAATAGTATAAAACATGAAAACTTATATTTTTAATCATCTACAAACTATTCAGACTCACATTCTGTAAACAGAAAGAAAAGATAAATGTACTCAAAGATAGTTTTTATCCTTTTTAAATTACTTTTAGCTAAAAAAAAATTCTAAATACATGATCAAATCCAGTTTCTCTCCTGACTTTTTTCTTGTCTTTATGTTATGTTTTCAAAATCTGTATAAATCAAAGTATTTCGAAGAAAGCTAAATTCATATCAACTAATCTTAAAGACGAGAAAGATAACACGAAAATTTTAACAGAGAATCAAATTTATAAACGCTAACCTGAATTCGGGTAGAGATTTTGATCATCCATCCTGATGCTACAACTTGGACCAAAAATTGCCCACTGTACATTTGTAGAACAACACTGTGGAAAAATGTCTAACAATGCATGCAAACACTCACCACACTGATCATTTTTAATACCTCTGTCACACTGCACCCAACCATATCTTTTCTCATTCTCAACCCAATCAAACTCTTCCACTGCCCAAAACTTCTTCGTCTCCACCGTTGCTTTTCTAATCAAACTCTCCATAGAATCCTCAGTTTTCTTAACTTCTGATGAGTCCTGTGTTTGGGTCAAATCTCAAGATAAAAATTTGATTTTTAAGTTAACTAAAATACCACATATCTGAGTTTTCATGTTCCATACTGAAACATTACCTTGATTTTTCTGGTTCCGGTAGTATTCCATATTGGCGATAAACTAACTTTGCCACTGAAGCTTTGGTTTGTGTAACGGATGATGCATATGTCATACCATATGATAGCTCCTACACTGTTGGAACACCTTCGAGAGAGTTCATTCGCAGCAGTGGTGATGCAGAACTTGCAAAAATACCCTGTGATGTCGTATCTGCAACTGTACAATCTATAAACAGCATCATCATTGTTGTGGTTGTTGCTATTTACAGAGGTGTAGTTGTATCCATCGCTTTCGTATGAGTCTGTGGTTAGCCATGAGAAAAGGGTATCAACGTTGGCTTTGTATGAAGAACTAACAAGTGTTGAGTTGTCACAAAAACTGTTCATGTAAATTGGTGCTTGAGCACTTGTTGTGATGAAAAGGAGGAGCATGAAGCTAAGACTAACCCTAATAGGGTTCTTCAACATTTCTGTTTTGATCCCCATGAGGTTTTGGTGCTTCATCATAGAAGCATTTTCATGGAGGGTTGAGAAAGTGAAGTGGATTATGGTGAGACAATGTAGGATTAATTTACATGTCAATTTGCAAGTGACATAAGTTGATTATTATTATTTTATTATTTGATGAGGATATGTTGTTGATCTTTTGATAGAATAAGTTTGTTTTCTTTTCCCTCTAATTTTGAAAAACTGTTTTAGTTTTAGCTTTCATATGTCTAGTTGTAAATTTTTATTTATATGATAATTAATTATTTGGATTGTATGTTCTTGTCATGAAATTCATGTTAACATGTTTATTTTTTCTTTCAAAAGAAAAAGAATTAGTTTCAAATTAAATAAATTAAAAGATAGGTTTCAATTTAAAAGATTAAAAGAATTTAAAATAAAATCTAACGAAGTAAAAAGATATTTAAAATGTAACAATCCTACTCCTAAGAATTTTTCAGATTTATGTTAACTTTTACGACAATTATTTCACGTTTTAATATTATTTTTAAACTGATTAAAAAGGACTAGTGTAATTTGTAACTGAAGTCAGCGTAATGTTATTAAAATAATCAATTTTTTAAAATATATTTGTAAATAAGAAAAGTCGTTAATATTGTATGCAACAAGACCTTTATAAAGTTTGAATAGCATTCTTATGTTGTTAGAACATTTTTCTAATGAAAGTGTTTTAATTGAATATAGATATTCTGTAAGAAGAAAAGGTGTTGGGTGTTTTACTTGAAAAAAAAAATGTCATTAGTCAAGAACAACATCACCAACATGCAACATGCAATTTCTAAGTACCGATATCAGATAATTCAAATTCGCGTGCTAATTTCTAATTTGACTTTTCGGTACTTTTGTATTTCTAAATCTATAATCCGTTGGTTCCGGCATCTGTACTAATTGATTTTTTCTTCGTGAAAATTGCATAAATTACCCAATTTTGTGGTTAGCTTTTCATTTTTGTCGTCTGTATTCGTCCTTGATAAATATTTTCTGTCTTATTTGGTCCCCTAATTAACTTTCATTAAGTTTGTAATTATCAAGTGATTAACTCTCCACGTCAGCTTCATTACAGTCAATATGGTGATTTGTGCATTCAAATGTTCTCCGCGTGTGTAATGAATTGTTCATGTAATTAGTAATTGATTTTGTTGAAACGACAATGTGTGTTTGGTGGTGCATCATATTAACGTATAATTGATTTTTCAATACAAAATAATTTGTGTTTAGTTTCAAAATCAATTTAAAACTAAAAAAAGTTCACTTCCAATAAAAAGCAAATAATATTAATTTCTGAGTATAAACAATTTTGAACACATGCTCGTTTCTATGACCGTAATCTTCTCTCACTTGCTCTGAAGAGTTGTTTACTCTGCAGTATCAGTTGTCAGTCAACTCATAGATGCTAAGTGTGACACTAAGCGTGTGTTCGCTCTCGCTCGTAACGATTCTACAAAGAGATGGGTATGGAATCATCTCCCAAGTCCAAAGCAATTTTAAAATGTTGTATCAGCACAGCTCCTGATTGGCGACTCCTTCAATCTATTTCCATAGAAACATACACTTCAATGATTAGATCACAATATTTAAGATTTTAAGAATCTACTGAGAAAACAAAAGATAATATGCTGCTCCATTTACTTTATGATCAAGATACAGATGGCGTAAATAAACAAAACAACTTCTAAGTACATTATTTACAAGTTGACCATTACTCTCTTTTCAGATATCCATGTCATATATCAATTATATAGTTTTAATATATATATATATATATATATATATATATATATATATATATATATATTTTGTTAGGAATACAAGTGTGAGTCTAAGTTCCACATTGACCAGAAATGAGAAAGTAGAGCACTATATAAGAATAAAGACCCATAAACCCATTGTCTTAGTGCCTTATATGGTTAGGTTCAGATCTCATTGGTAGTGTTTGTTCTTCCCAGTGAACCCCCTCATTATAAACCTAACATATATATATATATATATATATATATATATATATATATATATTGTTTTACAATCCAAGAACTAATTTCTGAATAGCAAAATCTGATGATTTTGCATTATGTAGTGAATAAAATGTCAGGAATGCAAACCAGAAACTTGGCAGTAATTCGCATGTAACAATTTCTTTACCTAACTTCTATTATCAGAATATAGTGTTCTAGAATTCATGAAACATTTTAATACATATGACATTAAAACAAAGACAGATTGAATCCAAATTTCTTTCAAAAAAAAAAAAAAAAGAATCATGTAATGTAAGTATAAACAAAGAAGGAGGATACAGAGTGGGTGAGAGAGCAATTTAACAACTGAATGGATGAAACGTGACCACTCCCAAATACAGAATACAAAATTTGCGCCACAACTTTGAAGCTTTCCCCCTTCACCATTTTCCATAAATAGAAGATAATAAGACATTAAAAGGACGAAAAGATGATGCTTGAACTAGATGTTAAAATATTTGCTCTAAATAAGATTGTATTTGGAATGCTTCAAAGATAGCGTGGAGAATTGGCACCTGATGAAAATGCAGTCACATAAGAATTTCTGCATTACTAAGTTGCAACTTGCAGTTCGTCATCTACCCATATGGTTTTAATGTGAGCAATCTTTTCCCAGTCTTCACCGTCTTGTTTCTTGCAACGTCCTTTGAGCAAAGAACAATGTGAAATTTCGAATACTGAAATAGATTTGGGCAGACCCTCCTCTGGCAAGCATTGAAGTATAGGACAATTATGAAGACTCAATTTCCGAAGAAAGGAGAGGTGACAGAGACCTTTGTAGTCTAGTTTCTTAAGATTTCGACAATTGTCTATGATTAGGCGAGTAAGAGAGAGTGGAAGCAAACCTTCACCCGGAAAAAACTCCACATCCATTTCAGCAATATGCAAGCATTCTAGGGAAGGGTTGGCTCCCCAAGCCCCCTTTAGGGAGGCAACATGTTTGGAGCAATTCCAGAGATTCATTTCTTTTAGATTTGATGGCAAACACCCCTCGGACAACTCCACCCCCGGACACTTGTTTATGTTCAGCTGATTAAGAGATGGAAGGAGGGTAGACATGCGTTTAGGCATTGATTTCAATTTCTCCAATCTTTCAATAAAAAATATCTTCAATTCTGGTGCAAATAATCCTTCATTGGGAAAGGATTGAAATTGAGAGCATTTTTCAATTTTCAAACTCTTCAAATGATGATGACACTTCCCCTGTGATATCATCTCTAGGTTACGACACTCGTCTAATCTAAGCTTCCATAGTTTTGGGAAGAAATCTAGAGGAAAGGTCGTGAGAGAGTCACAACCATGACTGATATCCAATTCTACAAGGAAATGGTAGCAATAATTTATCGGAATATTCATGCCAGGTGAAGAATAAAGCCTCAAGTATTTAAGAGGAGTATGAGATACGAGGGGCCCTATCATATCAAATGAAGATGGTTCCATCTTCACACCCTCGATTTCTACGAACCTGGGAATCGAAGCCACAAGTTGTTCGCAGAGGTTAATAGTTAGTCTCTTTAATTGAGAAATTTGCTCTGGCAAGTGCCCTTTCAGCTTGGGACAATTTATCACAGAAAGACTTTGAAGACTTGGAAAAGCACCAGTCATGCATTGCCATTCTTCCCATTCCTTCATACGAGTAAAGCTCAATGTTTCCAAGGATGCAAATGCAGAAGAGCTATTCCCGTAAAAGTCAACATCTATCCTCTCTATCCAATCAAGGTCACTAATCCTCAAGTCCTTAAGAAATGTTAAAAGTCCAAGGGAAGGCAAACATTGGCAATATTTACAGTTAGTCAAGCTTAAAGACACCACATTTGATACAGAATTATCCGATAACCAACATGCAAATCGTGTGCCACCATAGCCATCAATTGACAAATGCTTCAAATGTTTGGAAGGTTGCAGATTCTCAAGTACTTCTCTCTCTTTCATTGAATCTTCAATGTTCCGCTCCAAATTCCAATATAAGCGTAGCTTTGCAAGATGTACTTTATTCTTCAAGTTCGCTGCCAACGCATCACAGGGATTTATAATATTTTCTACATTTTGAATTCTCAGACTTCCATGAAGATCAAGTTCTCCTAGTTGTTGAATACTGAACTCGAATCTATTCATCCATAATTGAAGATTCTTCAGTTTTGCTAAAAACACTGGAGCCTTTCTCAAAGTAGTTCCCATAAGTTCAAGGTGACGCAAATCGGTGAGTTCTTGCAAAGTTGTGGGTAGCTCCTTCAAATAGAAACACTTGTTTAACTTCAACACTTGCAAGTTACAAAGTGAACACGTTGAGTCGGGAAGTCTCTCTATGTGGGTACCTGAAAGGTCTAATGAACGGAGATGTATAAGATCACCTATAGTGCCAGACACCTCTTTTATGTTATCACTCCCAGGCAATGATAAGACCCGTAAGAACTTAAAGTTTGAGATCAACTCTTGTAACTGTATCTCACAATTCCAAGATATGCAAAGAAATGTCCGTAGCCTTTTAACATCAGGTAAACTCCTATATTCATGATATTCAGCAAGACCCTTCCCAGTTGAAAAGTGACAGGTTGTCTTTGGTACTCTTTCTGCTCTATCAAC
The DNA here is from genome assembly GCF_004118075.2 of Vigna unguiculata. Lineage (NCBI taxonomy): Eukaryota > Viridiplantae > Streptophyta > Magnoliopsida > Fabales > Fabaceae > Vigna > Vigna unguiculata. The sequence goes on along the minus strand of NC_040289.1, from coordinate 2,549,817 downwards.
TCCCAACCTTAAACACACTTCACCAGAAACATATTTGGCCAAATCATTGATAAGGTCGTGCATGATAAAATATGACTTACTGTATATATTAATGCCGCCTAGTTGAAAGAAAGACCTTGATAATAGATCATTGAAGTAATCTTCACCTATTTCTTCTGGAGACTTACTTTGTTGAGAGCATTGTAGAAAGTTTTCAGCCATCCACAAGAGAATTAATCTCTTCTTGTCAAACTCATGGTCTTTAGGGAATAGCGCACAATAAGCAAAACATCTCTTAAGATGAGAAGGAAGATGGTAATAGCTCAACAACAAAGCTGGGATGATTTTGCTATCTTCTATCCGTAAGTCCCATATGTTGCTTTTAGTACACCTTTCCATTCTGAAACAGATGACTTTGACCGTAAAAGAGATCCTACCGTTTCAAGTGCTAGAGGCAATCCTTTGCACTTTTCAACTATCTTCATGCCAATCTCCTTCAACTCAAAATTCAACGTAATGCTATCATCTTCCACTGCATGTTTAGCAAAAACTTTCCAACTGGGATCTTCTTGTAATTGCTTTAGTTGGTGTAAATGGTTTGACTCCATGGTAGAAGCAACTTTGTTACTGCGTGTTGTGACAAGAATTTTACTTCCCTTAGCACCATATTTAAGAGGAGTTTGTGTTAGGTAAACTTAAATGTGTGTAGTTGGTAGTTGGAAGGTGTGTAGTTGGTAGTTGGAAGGTGGGTAGTTAGAAGTTGTTGTATTAATTGTGAGTTTGGTAGTAGTTATATTTAATGAATGTAGTTGAAGGGTAATGTCCAAAGGCCTATAAAAGGACCATGTAGTGTTTCATTTCAAGACACAACAAATCTGAATACAAAGAGTGTTTATCTAGAGAGACTTGTTTGTCAACAAATTGGCATCAGAGCTTGAGAGCCTGAGTGTTTGAGTGAGTTAGAGAGTTTGATAGAGATGGCCAGCTTAGCTAACAGCATGCCCCTGCCGAAGTTATCAAAAGGCGTCAGCTATGATAACTGGAGTCTGCAAATGAAGGCTCTCCTTGGTTCCCAAGAAGTATGGGAGGTGGTCGAAAATGGGCACCAAGAACCAGAGGATGTTGGAGAAATGACGATAGCCCAGATTGCTACGTTAAAAACAACACGAGCAAAAGACAAAACGGCTTTGTACGTGCTGTACCGAGCTGTTGATGAGTCCGGCTTTGAGAAGATAGCAAATGCTACGTCTTCAAAAGAAGCGTGGGATATTCTGGAAAAGGCATACAAAGGGGATAACCGTGTGAAGCAAGTTCGGCTTCAAACTCTCAGAGGCGAGCTTGAAAGGATGAGGATGAAGGAAGATGAAGGGGTTGCCGAGTACGTCTCCCGAGTTGAGACCGTAGCGAATCAGCTCGGTAGAAATGGAGAGACGCTGCCCGCTTGCCGAGTGGTGGAGAAAATCTTGAGGTCGTTAACCGACGACTTCGAGAATATAGTTTGCGCAATAGAGGAATCAAAGGACTTGACAACGCTCTCGGTGGAAGAGCTTGCTGGGTCGCTTGAAGCGCATGAGCAGCGGAGAAAGAAGAAGAAGGAGGAGTCCCTTGATCAAGCACTCCAAGCAAAGGCAACCATTAGGGAGAAGAAGGTTCCTTATACTCAGAACACTCGAGGCCGAGGTGGTAGAGGCAGAGGAGGATATGAAAGAGGTCAAGAACAGGTCGGCCAACAAAATTGGCGTGGACGAGGACAAGCTGGAGGTCGTGGTGGTAGAGGCCGAGGAGGTCATTCGAACAACTCAGGAGTTGAGTGCTTCAAATGTGGTAAGTACGGTCATTTTGCTAAAGACTGCTACTCAGGAGTCAAATGTTACAATTGTGGGAAGGTTGGACATTTCGCGAAGGATTGCCGATCTGAAAGCAAGAAGGAAACGAACTTCCTTTCTGAGGACGCTGAGGAAGAAGGAATATTGATGATGTCCAGGAGATCAGGTGCCGAGCTAAGTCCGAGTTGTTCTGACAACTCAGTTTGGTACCTTGATACAGGAGCAAGCAACCACATGTGTGGGGATGAGAATCTTTTTAAGGAGCTCACCAAAGTTGACGCTGGACACGTATCATTTGGAGATGCATCAAAGGTGGCAGTAAAAGGTCGGGGTACAATCTGGTACCTACAAAAGAACAACCAAGTTGGAGAAATTAGAGATGTGTACTATGTACCCGATCTCAAGAGCAATATATTGAGCATGGGCCAGCTGATGGAGAAAGGCTACTCGGTTCTGATGAAAGATCGAGTACTATACTTGAAAGATAAGTCAGATCGATTGATTGCTCGAGTAGAGATGAAGAAGAACAGGATGTACAAGCTGGACCTAAAAATAGTCCAAGAGAGGTGCTTGAAACTTGACGTGAAGGATGAAGCTATGATGTGGCACTTCCGGTTTGGCCACTTGCATTTTGGTGGACTAGTCGAGTTGGTGAAAAAGGAGATGGTGCGAGGACTCCCGACGGTGGAGTTTGAAAAGAAATTTTGTGAAGAGTGCGTGCTCGGGAAGCATCCAAGGACCTCATTTCCGAGGACTGCTGAGTACCGGGCAAAGGAACAACTCGGATTAATTCACACAGACATTTGTGGACCAATTACCCCTGAATCTTTCAGTGGGAAAAGGTATTTCATTTCTTTCATAGATGATTTTTCAAGAAAAACATGGGTGTATTTTTTGAAGAAGAAATCCGAGGTGTTCCAAGTGTTTAAAAGGTTCAAGGCAATAGTTGAAAAGGAGACCGGTATGCCTATCAAATCTGTTAGGTCTGATCGAGGAGGCGAGTTCATCTCATCTGAGCTCATGAAGTATTGCGAGGAGCAAGGAATAAGGAGATTTCTGACAGCACCATACTCACCCCAACAGAATGGAGTAGCTGAGAGGAAAAATCGAACCATACTTGACATGGTTCGTACAATGTTGAAAAGTAAGAACGTGCCTAAGGAGTTCTGGGCAGAAGCAGTGCAATGTGCCATCTATGTGCAAAATAGATGTCCACATGCTAAGCTGAACGAGAAAACACCGCAAGAAGTCTGGAGCGGAAGAAAGCCGAGTGTGTCTCACCTCAAAGTGTTTGGTAGCATTGCTTATGGTCATGTTCCTGCTCAACAAAGGACCAAACTTGAAGATCGGAGCAAGAAGTTCGTGTTTATTGGGTACGATGAAAAAACCAAGGCGTATAGGTTGTTCAACCCAATAACAAAGAAGGTGATTATGAGCCGAGATGTTCAAGTTGATGAAGAGAGCGAGTGGAAGTGGAACAACTCGGAGAAGGAGTCTAGAAGCTTGGAAGTAGATACACCACCAGCTGTGAGAGATCATGAGACTTCTGATGAAGAAGATGAACCTCTACAGCCTAGAGCACGAAGCTTGCAAGACATATACAACTCGACTGACGAAGTACATGTTGTATGTTTCTTGGCAGATTCGGAAGACTTGAACTTTGAAGAGGCCGTGCAGGAGGAGAAGTGGCAAATTGCAATGAATGAAGAGATCGGAGCAATCGAACGCAACAACACGTGGGAGCTAACCGATTTGCCCAAAGGAGCTCGGCCTATTGGCGTAAAGTGGGTGTACAAGAAGAAAACAAATGCTGAAGGAGAAGTTGAGCGATACAAAGCTCGACTCGTAGTGAAGGGGTACAAGCAGAAGGAAGGAATAGACTATGATGAAGTATTCGCTCCAGTGACGAGGATGGAAACAATCAGGTTGTTGATTTCCTTAGCAGCTCAACACAGATGGACAATCTTGCAGATGGATGTGAAGTCAGCATTTCTGAATGGAGTCTTGGAGGAGGAAGTATATGTTGAACAGCCACTTGGATACATGCGAAGAGGCGAAGAGAAGAAAGTGTTGAGATTGAAGAAGGCACTTTATGGCCTGAAGCAAGCTCCACGAGCATGGAATGAAAGAATCGACACTTACTTCAAGAAGAATGGGTATGAGCAGTGCCCTTATGAACATGCTCTTTACATAAAGAAGAAAGGAGAAGATGTGATGTTCATTGCCCTCTATGTCGATGATCTTATCTTCACAGGGAATAATGCTGAGCTAATTGAAGCATTTAAAGAAGTGATGAAGAAGGAGTTCGAGATGACCGACTTAGGTCTTATGAAGTATTTCCTTGGTTTGGAAGTCATTCAAGGGAAGGACGGTATCTTTGTGTCGCAGGAAAGGTATGCTGAGGATGTCTTAAAGAAGTTCAAGATGACGAGTTGCAACCCGGTTTCCACCCCTATGGAACCGGGCACAAAACTTTCTAAGTATACAGATGGAGACCGAGTTGATGCGAGCAAATACCGAAGTCTGATTGGAAGTCTCAGGTATCTTACAAATACTAGACCAGATTTAATGCTGAGTGTTGGAATAGCAAGTCGGTATATGGAAGAACCAAGGTATACTCATTGGAAGGCCCTAAAGAGAATTTTAAGGTATGTGAGAGGAACTGTGTCACTTGGTCTGATGTATACTAGGACGGATGATTACCGACTAGTTGGCTACTCAGACAGTGATTGGTGTGGAGATGTTGATGACCGGAAAAGCACGTCTGGATATGTATTCTTCATGGGGAGCACAGCGTTCACCTGGCTTTCAAAGAAACAGCCCATTGTAACACTGTCAACATGTGAAGCAGAGTACGTTGCAGCATCCTGGAGTGTCTGCCATGCAGTTTGGCTTAGAAACCTTCTGAGCAAACTGGAATTGAAGCAAGAAAAGGGGACTGTGATCCGAGTTGATAACAAGTCGGCCATTGAATTGGCAAAGAACCCGGTCAATCATGAGAGAAGCAAGCACATTGACGTTCGATTTCACTTCATCCGAGAACAAGTGAAAGAAGGAAATGTAGAGTTGGAGCACGTTGAAAGTCGTGCACAAGCTGCAGATATGTTTACAAAGCCGCTGTCATCCTCTCTGTTTGAGAACAACAAGATGATACTTGGAATGAAGGACAAGAAGAGCATTTAAGTTTATGGGGGGATTTTGTTAGGTAAACTTAAATGTGTGTAGTTGGTAGTTGGAAGGTGTGTAGTTGGTAGTTGGAAGGTGGGTAGTTAGAAGTTGTTGTATTAATTGTGAGTTTGGTAGTAGTTATATTTAATGAATGTAGTTGAAGGGTAATGTCCAAAGGCCTATAAAAGGACCATGTAGTGTTTCATTTCAAGACACAACAAATCTGAATACAAAGAGTGTTTATCTAGAGAGACTTGTTTGTCAACAGTTTGCAATGACTTCCATTGGTCCCGGTCTTCGTTCCAGACATCATCCAGAACTAGGAGAAACTTCCTTCCTGTCAACTTTTCTTTCAATCGTCCCTGAACCATATCTAGGTTTCTTCTATCATCAGTTGACTTATGGATTGCCTTGAAAATTGCTCTGGTTAACTTGAAAACATCAAATTCATCAGAAACGAAAACCCAAGCTTTTTCATCAAATTTAACTTCCTTCGTATTCATGTCATTGTATACATGTTGAGCAAGTGTGGTTTTACCCATCCCGCCCATACCCACAATAGAAAGTATCGACAACTTATTATTATTTTCTGATGTCAGCCAACTAAGTATCATTTCTTTGTCCTTGTCTCTGCCATATATAACATCATCTTCAGCCACTAAGGATTGTTAGCACTTTGTTAGACAACAACTCAAATGATCTTGTGAAAAAACTTTATTCACCTCTTGTTGTTGTTGTTGTTACAATACGTTATATTTATAGACCCACATTTCCTCATCATTGTACTCTCAACGGCTATAAACAGCTATAAACGGCTATAAACGGCTAACTCATTAACTACCTAGACTCCAACGGCTAGTGCATTAACCACTCACAACGGCTAGTTTCTTACAACGGCTAGTTACCTATAGTGGTTAATACATTTAAGTTTATTAAAAACCCAACAAAACTCCCCCTTAAACTTAAATGCTTCTATTATTCTCCATCTTTGTTCCTTTATTCTTCATCACGGCTTCCAACGTGCAATAACTCTTCTCACATTGTGCTTGTCCCTTTCATGAATAGTTAAGTTCTTCGCTTTCTTCATGACTGACTTCCCTTTCACTTTATCTATGGTCGACTTGTACTTCGCTTTCCCTGTGACTAACTTGTTCTCTGCTCTCTCAGTTTTTGCATCCTTACTGGCAAACTTGTTTTTCTCTTTGACCGACTTGTTACTCATTGGGTTCTTTGTCTTTGTGGCCGACTTGTCGTTAACTGAGTTCTTATCAATAGGCCGATTTCCTTTTGAAAGATCATACCACACCCTCGTATTGTTGTGCTCAATCTCCTCAATCTCCTCATCCATTTCAAGTCGCCACTTCTCATCTTGCACTTCCAGTGCCGTTCTCAGATCCTTCTCAATTTGTAACTGTTCTTGCAAACTTGAAACATCTTCTTCAAATTCCAAGTGCCGCTTTTGCAAAGCCTGTTTCCTTCTTTCCAAGCTTGCTTGTAGAATTAAATTGTCTCTAACCTCCTTTTCAAAACTCTGTTGCAAGTCTCCTTTTGCAATCTCTAACCTTTGGATTAGAAGCTTTTCTTCTTCAAATTCTGAGCTACTCAAGCTTTTCACATGCTCCACCGAGCTATCTGAGTAATCCACTTGCTCCACCAACTTATCCGAGCTCTGTAGGCGTTCCATCAAGTTAACCGAGTTGGTCTCATGCTCCACCATATTGTCTGGGTATCTACACGCTCCACCACCCTATTTGGGCTATCTACATGTCTCACCAGCCTATGCAACCTACTCGGTTGTCTTGCTGACCTATCCACGCTACTCGACTGTCTTGTCGAGTTATCGACTATACTCAGCCTTTTTGCTGAATTCTCCATGCTACTCGGTCTTCTTGTCGAGTTCACCATTTGCTTATGCTCGGCTCCCGAGCTACGCGCCATCATCAACAATGTCGCTTCTTCTTCAACATCTTTTGTGAAGTTGATCGTCTCTTCCTTTCTACTTTCAGATCTACAATCTTTGGCAAAATGTCCAGATTTACCACAATTGAAACACTTGCCTGAGTAACAGTCCTTTGCATAATGGCCATACTTGCCACACTTGAAGCACTCAACATTTGAGTTGCTTGATTGACTTCCTCTCCATGGACCTCGTCCTCTTCCGAGCCAATTTTGTTGACCGGATTGTTCTTTCTCTTCTTGTCCTCGGCTTCTACCACTAGGACTGCTTCTTATACCTCCTCGATATCGTCCTCTACCTTGAGTGTTCTGAGCTTTCTCATCTTTAATTGACATCTTTGTTTGGAGTAATTGATTAAGTGGCTCAACCTTCTTCTTCTTCTTCCGCTGCTCATGCGCCTCAAGGGACCCGGCAAGCTCTTCAACCGTGAGCATTGACAAGTCCTTGGACTCTTCAATCGCGCACACCACGTTCTCAAAGTCATCCGTTAGAGACCTCAAGATCTTCTCCACAACTCGGCTAGCAGGCAACGTTTCTCCATTTCTACTAAGTTGATTCGCCACAGTTTCAACCCGAGTAATGTACTCGGCTACTCCTTCTATCTCTTTCATCTTCATGCTCTCCAATTCGCCTCTAAGTGTTTGAAGTCGCACCTGCTTGACTCGATCATCTCCCTTATACGCCTTCTCCAATATGTCCCACGCTTCTTTTGAAGATTTAGCACTTGCAATCTTCTCAAAGCCAGACTCGTCCACAGCTTGGTACAGGATGTACAAAGCTGCCTTGTCCTTCACATGTGCGTCTTTCAGCACTTTCAACTGGGCATTTGACCAACCTGTAGTGTTGGCTGGTTCATCGAAACCATCTTCAACCACCTCCCAATTTTCTTAGGATCCAAGAAGGGCCTTCATTTTGAGACTCCAATTGTCATAATTGACAGCCTTTGTCAACTTGGGTAGGGAGACACTATTTGTAAGACTGGCCATCTCACTCTCTTTTTTCTCAAACACTTAGGTCTCTAGCTCTCTTTTCTCAAACACTCAAACTCTCTCTTTTTTCCACTCAAACACTCAAGCTAACTGGCTCTTGATACCACTTTGTTAGCACTTTGTTAGACAACAACTCAAATGATCTTGTGAAAAAACTTTATTCACCTCTTGTTGTTGTTGTTGTTGTTACAATACGTTATATTTATAGACCCACATTTCCTCATCATTGTACTCTCAACGGCTATAAACAGCTATAAACGGCTATAAACGGCTAACTCATTAACTACCTAGACTCCAACGGTTAGTGCATTAACCACTCACAACGGCTAGTTTCTTACAACGGCTAGTTACCTATAGTGGTTAATACATTTAAGTTTATTAAAAACCCAACAAGGATGAGGATTCAACTTTTTTCTCATACACTTTACCAGCCCAACCAGATCTAACACCACTAGAAGTTTTAAAATCATGAACAACCTTCTGGCTTAAGAGAGATTCTAGATCATCTAAGACTTCTATCATCTTGGATTCAAAGTTGCGTACCTTTCTAGCACGGGTGTGGAACTCAGCTTCCAACTCACTTTTGAAGAACTCATAGTGTATTTGCTGCAACAGATCCTCTGCATCATACAAGACGTCTCTAACCTCACCAAGCCATTCTTTGACCAATGAATTACTGAACTGTTTCTGTTCTGCATCATCTATCACAGCATTGACGTCCATCAGTTTCCTTTTCAACCTTTTCAGCAGCTTCTCATCGAGGTTTCTCCCACGAAAGAAGCCTAAAACTTGATGAGAATTCAGCTTGTCAAATAGCATCTGAAGAACAGCACCAAAGAGAGCACCACCAAGTGTTTCTAGGACTGGCATGGTTGGAAAGGAAGTGGCCAAATTTAATCCAAGAAATGGTTGTGAAAATTGGAAGTGCAACTTAGTTACGTGAATGAAGGACTGTGTTGGAGATGGCTTTGGTTCAATATAGTACTGATGTTCAAGAAGCAGTTTCTGTTTAGTTTTGGAAAACTGTGAAAAGTAACAGTAGCGCGTTCCTTCTGTTTTTTAATTTTGCTTTTACTTGCCTGTTACTTTTTTCTTTATATTTAGTTTTTATCTGTAGCATCAACAGTATTGTTAATCCCTCCATTCATCATTTTCATTTCCCTTTTCTGTAACTCATTAAGTATCAAATGCCAAATATACATTAAGATTTCTTCCATTTTTAACACCCATGCTTAAATGCTTTACTCTGCATGTTCACTATATAATGAAAAAGTATTAAGCAACTTGGGTGTGTACTCAGTTCGACGAATAACTTATGAATAAATAAACCCAAGGAACCTAAAATCAGGCTTAGTTTTTATCAATAATAACGTGCTAGCTGACACAACCATGAAATGTCGAGAACAAAGTAAAAAGTTTGCAGAATCAAATGCAAAAGATATATGCATTCAAAGTTGTTTGTCGTTTTACCTTACTTTTGCTCGCTTTAATATATATTTAAGCAAATTTGGAGGTGTTAGTCAATTTTGGTGGTCAGGTTATGAGTAAATAATGGCATGGAATCTAACATTGCACAATTATATGTATTTAATCCTTTGGTTTTTTTTTTTTTTTTTTTACGTGAGTGGGACAGATTTACCCACAAAAATTACGTAAATCTGTAAGTCAGAAGAGAAAAAAGTGAAATCGTGATTCATAAAAACTTCAATAGTGAATTAACTATGTAGGTTCTGACTATAAAAATAGCTTAGTTTCTAAATTAGTGTCTAATTAATTAGTGACTAATTTAGTAAATAAGGAGTTACTTACTCCTAAACATAATGAACACTAGATTGCTAATAGAATTGAATGCCTCCCACCTTCATCTTCAGAATGCCTTTCTACCCGTTAGCGTTATAGATATCAAGTTTCTTTCTCTCTATTTGTGTTTTTGATCTTTATTAGGCCCGCAATTTATAAATTTTTCGAAACACACAGCTCTTGGACAAACTAACTGGTTAGGCTAATTAAGCATGATTCGAAATGGCACGAAACTGAATTGGGCTTGCAATTTTGTACTAGGATTTCATGTTGAATTTATCTTTTTTAATCTTTTAAAACTTCATATTTTCGATGACTTGTAATTGAGTAACTAACTTTGTGGATAATTGATGTTGTTGATAATTTTTCACTATTAAAAAAACTCATATTTTATGTCAATTTTGTTTTGAAATTATTTTTGTAGAAAATACTTATAAATTTTGTTATGAAAAAAAAATTGCAGGAATTTGCTGCAAATTTTTTTGCAAAATATTTTGTATTAAACACTTTTCACATCAAATTTTATAGGAAATACTTGTCAATTTTATAATTTTGTAGGAAATAATTATCCACGAAAGAATTACTTGCCAATTAAGATTATTAGAAAAAATAGCAGAAAAAAGATTTTTCTTGTAATTTTTTTAACAAATTTACAAGAAAAATTTCATGTAATATGAGAATTTTTAATAGTATTTGATTATCCAATATGTTACTTATTCTGGTGGTAATTTTCCAAAATCGTTGAGATTTGTGATTATTTGCAGAGTATAACTCAAACATTTATCTTTTCTACTTTTATTAAATAAAACCTAAAATATTAAATAAAATCCAAAAATAAAATAACAAAAAAACATTAAAAATAAAGAAAATGGAAAAGAAAACTCACAGTACTTAATAATAATAATAATAATAATAATAATTAATATATAAGTATATATGTTTAAAAACAGGAAAAAGGCTTTCACGCATCAATCATCGTTTATAGTAAAAACTCTTAGTACTTTAACAAATATGGAGCATAAAGTCAAGAAAAAACTAATGTAAAGCCTACATTTTAGAATAATTTACTGAACGCCAAAAAGAATTGAAAAATTAATAAACCCAAAGCAACTAGGGAATCAAAATAGCAGTGTGAACTAGGGAAGGTACAAAAAATAACAGTAGTCAGAACAACCAGAAATTGAAAATCTAAAGAAAATGAAACAAAAATAAAAGATAAAGAAAAATGAAAAATGCAGATGCACTCACCGGAGAAGTGGGGTTGCTGGGGAGCGGTGAAGTGTGAAGGAGAGAATGCCAAAGAGTTTTGTACAATTTGCTTATTGTTAGCCCTGTGTAATATAAAATACTAAACTGAAAAGACCCAAAATATCCTTTCTAACATAATATTTCTAATAATTTCATTTTTATTCCATTCATTGTTCTATTCTATCCCTTTATTTTTTTTCTTGCTGGTAAATCATCAATTTGGTCCTTTAATTTCAATCAATTTAGTCTTTTAAAAAACGAAAAAAAAATTTTCCGTTTTAGTGCCCGAATCTGTGAAAAATACAAATTCATTCCTGAATGATATTATAGCTTAACGACAAAATGGTCCTGATTTATTGGTAAATTACTGCTTAAAATTAAATTTTAATGAGAAAATGGTCCAACAAAGCTTAATAGCAGGAACATAGTTATTAGAATCTTATGACTCATGTTACGTGATTAGTGTAACTGTATACTCTGTTTCTGCATACTCATGCTATTGTTCTGTCTAAACGGTGGTTTTATCTCTTCTTTCAGTATATAGAGTTTCTTCTTGCTATATAAAGATGTTCTCTTCTTTTTTTTCTCTTTTTTCATGTCTTCTTCTTCCGCTGCTTTACATCAAGAATCCCTTTTTATCTTAGTTTTGGTAAATCTTATTTTTATTGGATTTGATAGTCAATAGAATACATACAGAATTATGTAAAACTCTGTGAAAACTAAAAACTAAAAAAATAACAAAATTTGTTTCTAACTTATTCATGCACTTCTTGGATGGGTCTGCTCCACCATTAAAATTCAACAACCGAACCGAAGATGCTCATAACAACATCATTAGCGTCACCTCCCTTAATCGTGAACAACATGATCAACTTGCTGTAGCATGTTAGTGTCCATGACAACATCGATTTTCACCAAGATGGTGGGTCTTGTGTTAAGAATTTAAGTGTGAGTTTAAATCCTACGATCTCTTATGTCCAAACAATTTTAAAATCTTGAATGCTCTTGATTGGCTACTCTTTCAAGCTAATTCCATAGAAACAGTGTTCAGTAATTAGATGACAGCAATGCAGATTGTAAGACTTTAAGAATGTACTAAACATAAGCATCCTCATCCAACTTCAAAAGAGAATATCTACAATAAGACATTAAAAAGACAAACAGTTATTGCGTATGAAAAAAGTGGTGAACTCGAGACTAAAATATTTGCACTAGACAAGATCGTATTTCAAATGCTTCAAAGACAATGTGGAGAATTGGTACCTGTCGACAATGTAAGCTTATGAGAATTGGAGCTTTAGTATTTTCCAACTTCTACTTCGTCTTTTACGTTTACTTTCGTTATCAACCCATATGGTTTTAATGTAAGCAATTTTTTTGTCGGTCTTCACCTTCTTGTTTGTTGCAGGGCTATTTGAGCAACGGACAGTCTTTAATTTCGAGTTCTGAAATGGATTCGGGCAGGCCCTCCTCTGGCAAGCATTGGAGTATTGGACAATTATAAAGACTCAATCTCTGAAGAGAGGAGAGGTGACAGAGACCCCTGTAGTCCAGTTTCTTAAGATTTGGACAATTATCTATGCTTAGCTTAGTAAGAGAGGGTGGGAGCAAACCTTCATCCGGAAAACACTCCAAATCCACCTTATGAATATACAAGGATTTTAGGGAAGGGTTGGTTCCCCAAGCCCCCTTTAGTGAGGCAACAAGTTTGAAGCAATTCAAGAGAAACATCACATTTAGATTTGATGGCAAACATCCCTCAGAAAACTCCACTTCTGCACAGTCAAATATGAACAAGTTATTAAGTGATGGAAGTAGGGAAGACATGCGTTTAGGCATTGATTTCAATTTCTCCAGTCCCACAATCCGAAAGGACTCTAGCTGAGGTGCAAATAGTCCTTCATTGGAAAATGATTCAAATTCAGAGCATTTTATAATTTCCAAAAGCTTCAAATGACTATGAGGATGCTCCTGCGGTATAACTTGTAGGTTACAACTGTTAGAGGAAGAGGTGATATTTAGAAGAGAGAACTCAAATTTCCTTGATTGAAAATGCCAAGTACAATGAGGTATTTATAGGAGCTAATGGAGAGATCTAGACTCATTTCTAGGAGCTTCTCTAATTAATGCTCCACTATGAAATTTTCTACATCCTTCATTAATTAGGACATTCTAGAATTTCTAGACCTTACTTAGGGAAACTAAGAGACTTCTAGATAATTCTTTATTTCAAATTACAATTAACATTTCTCCCCCTTAATTTGAAATCTTCTTTTGCACACCAATATTTGCTCTTAGCCTTTGAAAATCTTCAAACTTTAATGGCTTCGTGAAGATATCTGCAACTTGATCTTGAGTCTTGACATACTTGAGCTCCACCTCTTTTCTAGAAATACATTCTCTTATGAAATGATACCTTGTGTCTATATGCTTGCTTCGATCATGAAACACCGGATTCTTTGCTAGTGCTTGTGCAGACTTGTTATCTACGCATATCTCCGTAGCTTCCACTTGAGGTAAATGAAGTTCTTTCAATAATCTCCTTAGCCAAATCGCATGACAAGTGCATGAAGTTGCTGCCACATATTCTGACTCACATGTTGAAAGTGTGACAATGGGTTGTTTCTTTGAACTCCATGAGAAAGCACATCCTCCCATGAAGAATATAAAGCCACTAGTGCTCTTTCTATCATCAATATCTCCGGCATAATCACTATCACAAAATCCATGGAGTTTGAAATCATTAGAAAATGAATAAAATAACCCATAGTCAAGAGTACCTTTTAGATAACGGAGTATCCTCTTAGCAACTTTCATATGAGTAGAAGTGGGAGTCTCCATGAATCGACTCACTACTCCAACTGCATACAAAATATCGGGCCTTGTACATGTTAAGTATCTCAAACTTCCCACGAGGCTTTTGAATAGAGTGGGATTCTCCTTTTCTCCATCTTCAAACTTGGATAGCTTCATCCCACTTTCCATGGGTGTATTCACTGGATTGCAATCAAACATTTTAAATTTCTTCAAGACCTCCTTTGCATAGCATTCTTGAGAAATGAAGATACCTTCCTCCAATTGCTTAACCTCTAGGCCCAAATAGTATGACATGAGCCCTAGGTCTGTCATCTCAAACTCATATGACATCACCTTCTTGAATTCTTCAAACAAGCTTGGATTGCTACCAGTGAATATGAGATCATCCACATAGAGACAAACAATCAAAATATCTTCATTATCAAAAATTTTGATATAGAGAGCATACTCGTTAAGACATCGAACAAAGCCATTATCTTGGAAGTACTTGTCAATGCGACTGTTCCATACCCTTGGTGCTTGCTTTAATCCATACAAAGATCTCTTCAATTTTAGAACCTTATCTTCATGTCCTTCAACCACAAAGCCTGAAGGTTGCTCAATATAGACTTCTTCTTCTAGATAACCATTCAGGAACGCAGACTTCACATCAAGTTGATAAATCTTCCACTTCATTTGGGCCGCCAAAGAAATCAACAAACGGATCGTATCCATGCGAGCGACGGGTGCATAAACTTCATCATAGTCTACTCCATGCTTTTGCTTGTAGCCTTTTACAACTAGTCGTGCTTTGTATCTTTCCACCTCTCCACTAGCATTCTTCTTAGTCTTGTACACCCATTTCACTCCAATTGCTTCATGACCTTTGGGAATAGTTGTTAATTCCCAAGTGTCATTTTTCTCGATTGACTTGATCTCCTCTTCCATGGCATGTCTCCACCTTTTATCTTTCACAGCTTCCTCAAAATTCAATGGCTCACAATCTATTTGAAGGCAATATAATTCTTCAAGATTACACGTGACTTCATCAGACCTCTCATAGATGTCACGTATGTCTCTTGTCTTCCTTGGCCTTTCGCTTGTACTTTCTTCTTCTACATGAGATGTAACAGATGGAGGGGGCGAATGAGGAGGAGTGACATCTTGAATTGCAGTTTCTTGATCTTCTTCCTCTTCTTCAAGATATGGAAGAAAATCGTACATCTTCTCTTCTTGAGCCTCCCAATTCCACACAGCTTCTTCATCAAATTCAACGTCACGACTTACTACCACTTTGCCATTGCTTGGATTGTATAATTTGTAGCCTTTAGATGGAGCATCATAGCCAACAAAGACATATTTGGCACTTCGATCATCGAGCTTTGATCTTTCTTGTTTCGGTACATGGGTGTAAGCTATACTCCCAAAGACACGCAAATGATTAACACTAGGCTTCCTTCCACTCCACGCTTCTTGAGGTGTTTGATCTTTTAGATTGGACGTTGGGGAGCGGTTAGATAAATAGACCGCACAAGAAACAGCTTTAGCCCAAAACTCCTTGGGCATATTTCTAGCTTTCAGCATGCTTCTAGCCATGTTGAGAATGGTTCTGTTCTTCCTCTCGACTACTCCATTTTGCTGTGGCGATCTAGGAACAGTCAATGGACGACGAATTCCATGAGTTGCACAAAATTCATTGAACTCCCTTGAAGTGAATTCTCCTCCACGATCAGATCTCAAAGCTTTGATTTCAAAGCCACTTTCTTTTTCAACAAGAGCTTTGAAATTCTTGAAAGAAGAAAATACTTCTGTCTTTTGTCTGAGAAAATACACCCACGTTTTTCTACTGAAATCATCAATGAAGAGTAAGAAATATTTATTCTTACTGAATGATAGTGGATCGATTGGACCACACACATCGGCATGTACAAGTTGAAGAGGCTTGGTTGCTCTTGAAGCAGCTACTTTTGGAAAGCTTTTCCTCGCATGCTTTCCAAGAAGACACGCTTCACACAATTGGTTAGGACTGTTGATTGCAGGCATCCTTTTCACCATCTCCTTTTCTCCTAAACTTTTAAGAGCTGCAAAGTTTAGGTGTCCAAACCTCATGTGCCAACACCATGCTTTATCTTGCACGTTTACCTTCAAACACTTTGCTTCAATGGTTTTTAGATTCAAGATAAACATTCTATTTCTTGACATGAGCACCTTAGCAATCAAATTTTCATTTTGATCTTTAAGCCACAAACATTTATCTTTCATAAGGATCTCATATCCTTTTTCAAGAAGTTGGCCTAAACTTAAAATATTGCTTTTTAATTTAGGCACATAATAAACATCATTGATCATCTTATGACTGCCATCTTTGGAAGAGATTAGGATTGTACCTTTTCCTTCAATTCTAACTTTGGACGAGTCTCCAAAGGACACATTTCCACTCACATTCTCATTAAGCTCCACAAACTTCTCCTTGTACCCACACATGTGGTTGCTGGCACCATTGTCCAAGTACCACGAACAATTGACATCTTTATCTTCACCTTTTAGGGTTAGCAACAAGGTTGACTCTTCTTCTTCATTAATAAGATTAGCTTTTTCCTCCATTTCATTAAGACGACATTCCCAAGAGAAATGACCAAGCTTATGACAATTGTAACATTCAACTTTAGATTTGTCATACCTTCTTTCGTTTTGAGAATAGCCACGGCCTCTTCCTCTTGCTCTTCCACGGGCTCTTGATGATGAGAAACTCCTTTCTTCATTGTTCGAAGCATTGTTACCATTTCCTCTTCCTCCATATGCATGAACATGTTCTCTTTCTCCACGACCATGACCTCTTCCTCGTCCACGTCCTCGTTGACTCCTAAATCCTCCATTATTCTTCAAAGAAGCTTGAGCTTTAAGGGCTTGCTCCAATGGCTCTTCTTGTCTCCTCTTCATTCTTTCTTCATGAGCTTGTAGAGAACCTTCCAACTCTTCAAGACTCATGGAGTCAAGATCTTTAGATTCCTCAATCACACATACCACATAATCGAACTTTGGAGTCAAGGAACGAAGGATCTTTTCCATCACACGAACATCTTCTATTTTATCTCCATATCTCTTCAATTGATTGACAATTGCCTTTACTCT
Source organism: Vigna unguiculata (assembly GCF_004118075.2). Taxonomy (NCBI): domain Eukaryota; kingdom Viridiplantae; phylum Streptophyta; class Magnoliopsida; order Fabales; family Fabaceae; genus Vigna; species Vigna unguiculata. Next base: position 2,532,922 of record NC_040289.1, on the reverse strand, counting down.
TGAGCAATAATCCGATATTGATTCGGATTCCTTCATCTTCAAAGCTTCAAAGTCACTCCTTAGTGATTGAAGCCTTATCTTCTTCACTTTATCGACGCCTTGGAGGGATTTTTCCAAGATCTCCCAAGCTTCCTTCGACGTAGTAGCATAGGCAACTTTCTCGAACATATGGTCATCCAAACATTGATGGATGAGAGTAAGGGCTTGTTGATCCTTCTTCCTTGTCTTCAACAAATTCTCCATCTCTTCTTGAGATAAGCTTTCTTCATCTTGAGGCTCTTCATAGCCTTTTTGTACAATATCCCACGCACCTTGAAAGCCTAATAACGCTTTCATGCGAAGACACCATTTTTCATAATTCTCATTCGTAAGACGAGGAAATTGGAAGGTAGTATACCCATTGCTTGCCATCTCTCAACTCTCTCTCTCTCTTTTCTTTTCTCTCAACACTCCTTTTTTCTCTCTCTCAACTCTCTAGATCAAACCTAGCTCTTGATACCACTTTGTTAGAGGAAGAGGTGATATTTAGAAGAGAGAACTCAAATTTCCTTGATTGAAAATGCCAAGTACAATGAGGTATTTATAGGAGCTAATGGAGAGATCTAGACTCATTTCTAGGAACTTCTCTAATTAATGTTCCACTATGAAATTTTCTACATCCTTCATTAATTAGGACATTCTAGAATTTCTAGACCTTACTTAGGGAAACTAAGAGACTTCTAGATAATTCTTTATTTCAAATTACAATTAACAACAACACTCTTCTAATATAAGCTTACGGAGTTTTGGGAACAAATCTAGAGGGAAGGTCTTGAGAGAGTCACAGCCATGTCTGATCTCCAATTCTACAAGGAAATGGTAGCAATGGTTTATGGGAATATTAATGCTCGGACAAGAAGTAATAATCAAGTATTCAAGAGGTGTATCAGATAAGCCTGACCCAATCATATCAACTGATGATGGCTCCATCTTCACATCTTCAATTTCTACAGCCCTTGGAATCCAACCCACAAGTTGGTCGCAATGCTTAATAGTTAGTTCCATTAAATGAGAAAGTTGCTCTGGCAAGTGCCCTTTCAGCTTGGGGCAATTCTTCACAGTAAGTCTTTGAAGATTTGGAAAAGCACCTGGTATGCAATGCCATTCTTCCCATTCCTTCATATCAGTAAAGCTCAATGTTTCCAAGCATGCAAATACAGAACCACTGTTCCCATAAAAATCAGCATCTATCCTTCCTATTGAATCAAGGCCGTCAATTGTCAAGTCCTTAAGAAATGTAAAAAGTCCAAGGGAAGGCAACCATAGGCAATGTTTACAACGCATCAAGACTAAGGACACAACATTTGAGAGGGAATTATCAGATAACCAATTGGGAAATTCTGTACCACAATAGCCATCGATTTTCAACTTCTCCAAATGTTTGGAAGGTTGCAGATTCTCAAGTACTTCTCTTTCTTTTATTGAATCGTCAATGTTCCGCTTCAAATCCCGCTCTAAATGTAGCCCTACAAGATGTGTTTTATTCTTCAAATCCGCTGCCAAGGCATCACAGGGATTCACAATATTTTCAATATTTTTAATTGAGAGCTCTCCATGAAGATCAAGTTCTTCTAGCTGTTGAATGTTGAACTCACTAACATTGTTGCCAACCTCAAAACTACCCATCCATAGTTGAAGATTCTTCAATTCTCCTAAAAGCAGTGGAACCTTTCTTAAAGTAGTTCCCATAAGTTCAAGGAGGCGCAAATTGGTGAGTTCATGCAAAGTCGATGGCAACTCTCCCAAATATAAACAATTGTTCAGCTTTAACACTTTCAAGTTACAGAGTGAGCACGTTGTGTCAGGAAGTCTCTCTATTTTGGTACCTGAGAGGTCTAATAAACGAAGATGTATAAGATTGTCGACAGTGTCAGGCACCTCTTCTATGTTACGACAGAAAGACAAAGATAAGACTCGCAAGAACTTAAAGTTGGAGATCAAATCTTGTATTGACATCCTACAATACCCATGTATGGTCAAAAATGTCCGTAGCCCTTTAGCATCGGATAAACTCCTAAACTCACGATATTCAAAAGGATCCTCCATAGTTGAAAAATGACGGGTTGTCTTTGGTACTCGTTCTGCTTTATCAACTCCCAACCTGAAACACACTTCACCAGAAACATATTTGGCCAAATCATTAACAAAGTCGTGCATGACAAAACGTGTTTCATCGGATATAATTGATTGTTGAAAGAATGACCTTGATAACAGATCATTGAAGTATTGTTCACCTACTTCATGAGACTTACTTTGTTGAGAGCAATGTAGAAAATTTTGAGCCATCCATAGCAGAATTAAGCTCTCCTTCTCAAACTCATAGTTTTTGGGGAATAACGCACAATAAGCGAAACATCTCTTGAGATGAGAAGGGAGATGGTAATAGCTCAACAACAAAGTGGGAATGATTTTACTATACCATATGTTGCTTCTCAATACACCTTCCCAATCTGAAACAGTTGACTTTGAGTGTAAAAGAGATCCTACCGTTTCAAGGGCTAGAGGCAATCCTTTGCACTTTTCAACTATCTTCATGCCAATCTCCTTCATCTTAGAATTCAACTTAGAGTTATCATCTTGCACTGCATGTTTAGCAAAAACTTTCCAACTGTGATTTTCTCGTAATTGCTTTAGTTGGTGTATAGTGTTTGACTCCATGGTAGAAGCTACTTTGCTACTGCGTGTTGTGACAAGAATTTTACTTCCCTTAGCCCCATACTTAAGAGGAGTTTGCAATGATTTCCATTGGTCTCTGTCTTCGTTCCAGACATCATCCAGAACGAGGAGAAACTTCCTTCCAGTCAACTTTTCTTTCAATTTTCCATGAACCATTTCCAGGTCTTCACTATCATCTTTTGATTTAGTGAAAGCCCTAATAATTGCTTTTGATACCTTCAAAACATCAAAATCATCAGAAACCCAAACCCAAACCTTTTCATCAAATCGAGCTTCCTTAATCTTTGGGTCGTTAAATATATGTTGAGCTAGTGTGGTCTTACCCATCCCACCCATACCCACTATAGAAAGTATTGACAGCCTATTATCATTGGGGTTAGATGTCAGCCAACTAAATATCATTTCTTTGTTGTACTTGAACGAAATTTCCACCAACTTTAGTGAATCATAATGACAAAATATCATTTTCCTTTATTAGTCTATTTCGGTGGCTTTCTTTCTTTATGAATAAAGAAACCCAAGAAACTTATATATTTTCTTCACAATGGCTTAACTTCAATCAATAGCTCTTGTTGACTCTTTACACGAATTGATGTTTCAATCTCTATTTTACATTTTTGTTTTTCTCAACTTAATTACAATTTCTTCTTTCTTCGTTTTAGTTATTCTTTTTATTTATACAGTGACAGTGTTGAATCCGTCATGATTCTTTCGTCTTTTATATTTCTCGAGCTAGCTAAAATTTATTTAGCAAGGTTCAACATCTTATAAAAATAACAAATCAATAAATATCTTACATATACTAAAACCAAAATTCCTTATTATATTAAAATAATGACGGAATTTGTGTGAGGAGGATAAAAGTTAAAGCCTTAATACGTTTTTTTTTTCTTTTAATATATATATATATATATATATATATATATATATATATATATATATATATATATATAATTGAATTTATTCATAAAGTGTGAAAACTTGTTGGAAAGAGACATTTTTAGAAAATAATATTTTTATAAAGATTGTAAATTGTTTTATAAAAATTTAAATTTAAATTTATAAGAAATCAAACAAACTTAAAATCAATCAACCGAGGGTTAAAACATGATAATATTAGCTTTAAAAAACACGAAGAACATTCTAAAACATTGAAAAACAGCACAAACTGAAACTAGAAAGAGACAACAAATTGTAACCTATGAACATAAAATAAAAGAGGGTGTGAAAACAATGGTTGAGGTAAGTTTTAGTCCTTTTCTTCTTCAATTTCTCATAATCCGTTCATCAAAATTCCAAACCGCTCAGCGGTATACTCCGTCATGTCATGCTACTATTTCTTTTAAAATTCCAAATCAAGACAACATCATAACATATTTTCATAACATCTAACTTATACTCAACCCAGTACAATATAAAATAGATGCATAAACAATTACGAAATTTTGACTGAGAAAACGACTTTTTCTATCTAGATCGTTTTGAAAATAGTGGACATGATATTATCGATCTTGTATTATGTGTGTGCTAGAAAAGGTGTGAATTTAAGTTCAGGAAAAATAAAAATAAAACTTATATATACCACCTCAAAAGATTTGAATTTTTTTTTTCAAAAGATTTATAAAATATTTCAAGAATATTTTAATAGATTATACTGTGTAATAATTGATTATCATCATGACGATAATTGATTATTGTCAACACAATATATTCCAAAGTAATGTTTTTCTTTCAGTCAATTATCTTTCTAAATAATCAATTAGGTTTTGATTTGATCTCTTTTTTAAAAAGTTCTAAAATTTGTGTTAGATCCTATAAAATAACTTTTGCAAGGCTTGTACAAGACACTTTTGTAAGATGTTCTGATATGCTTATCTATAATATTGGAAGTTAATTTTAATTATGTTGTGCTTTGCATTAACAATGTATGCGCGGACATTTGCTTAGAAAATGGTGTATGGAAGAAATATGGTGCTTTTGGGTCGATGGAATCATGCAAATTAATGAAATGCATTTGTTTTCCAGTAATAAAATCAATTTTTACTGTTTTAAGGCCATGCAATATGAATCAAACAACAATTATCTTTTAAAAGAAAATTTCTCATGCTGTTAAAATAAAACTCCAGTTATCACAAAATACATGTAGTTAAAATTGGAAAGGACATAGACATCTAAAAGCGTGAAGAATTTTTGAATTTAGCAAAACTTTCAGATTTTTCCCCCTTCACCATTTTCTATGTTTCCCCAAATACAAGCATTGCCATTCACTTTCAAAAGTAAGTATCAATCAATAATAGAAATTTTTGCACGTACAACATAACATTTAAGACACGAAAGTTGATGCGTGAAGAAAGTTGCACGTATCTTTCTTTCAGAAATAACTACTATTCTAGATACATCATGGCTTCGTCATTGATGTTTACATCTTCGTGATCAACCCATATGGTTTTAATGTGAGCAATTTTTTCCCAGTCTTCACCTTCTAGTTTCTTGCAGCGCTGTTTGAGCACAGGACAATTTCTAATTTCGAGATCTGAAATAGACTTGGGCAAACCCTTCTCTGGCAAGCATTGGAGTAAAGGACAATCAAAAAGATCCAATTTTTCAAGAGAAGAGAGGTGACAGAGACCCTTGTAGTCTAGTTTTTCAACATTTTGACAATTGTCTATGATTAGGTGAGTAAGAGAGAGTGGGAGCAAACCTTCACCCGGAAAAAACTCCACATCAACTTTTCCAATAGAAAGGATTTCTAGGGAAGGATTGGTTCCCCAAACCCCCTTTAGTGCAGCAACAAGTTTGGAGCAATTCTGAAGACGCATTTCCATTAGATTTGATGGCAAACATCCCTCAGGAAACTCAACTTCTGGACAGTTGAATATCGACAGATTATTAAGAGATGGAAGGAGGGAATTCATGTGTTTAGGCATTGATTTCAGTTTCTCCGATCCTTCAATCCAAAATCTCTGTAGCTGAGGTGCTAATAGTCCTTCTGTGGGAAATGATTCAAATTCAGAGCAGTTACGAATTGTCAGACTCTCCAAATGACGATGCAGGTGCCCCTGTGATATCATTTGTAGGTTACGACACTCGTGTAATGTAAGCATGCGGAGTTTTGGGAACAAATCTAGAGGCAAGGTCGTGAGAGAGTCACAACCATGTGTGATCACCAATTGTGCAAGGGAATGGTAGCAATGGTTTATGGGAATAGTCATGCCAGGACAAAAAGCAATAATCAAGCACTCAAGAGGTGTATCAGATACGAGGGACTCAATCATATCAACTGAAGATGGCTTCATCTTCACATCTTCAATTTCTACCGCCCTGGGAATCGAAGCCACAAGTTGTTTGCAGCACTTAATTGTTAGTTCCTTTAAATGAGAATGTTGCTCTGGCAAGTGCCCTTTTAGTTTGGGACAATGCTCCACAGAAAGACGTTGCAGACTTGGAAAAGCACCCGTCATGCATTGCCATTCTTCCCATTCCTTCATATTAGTAAAACTCAATGTTTCCAAGGATGCAAAGGCATGAGAGCTCTTCCCGTAAAAATCAGCATCTATACTCCTCATCCAATTAAGGCCTTCGACTGTCAAGTGCTTCAGAAATTTCAGAAGTCCAAGGGAAGGCAACCATAGACAATATTTGCAACGCTTCAAGGTCAGGGACACCATATTCAAGAGACAATTATCAGATAACCAACGTGGGAATTGTGTGCCATTGTAGCCTTGGATTGACAAGTCCTTCAAATGTATGGAAGGTTGCAAATTCTCAAGTACTTCTCTTTCTTTTATTGAATCGTCATTGTTCCTTCTCCATTCTAAATGTATCCCATGAAGATGTGTTTTATTCTTGAAATTCGCTGCCAATGCATCACAGGGATTCACGATATTTTCAAGATTTGTGATTGACAGCTCTCCATGAAGATCAAGTTCTCTCAGTTGTTGAATACCAAACTCAAAACTATTCATCTGATGAACGTTTGGCAAGTGAACCAATCGTTAATGTAGTAATAAAATATCGTCCTCTGGGATTGACTTGTTGAATACTAGATTCCTAACTTACGTAATTTTGAGAAATTGTGAATCAAGATAATTGTAAGCAAAAAATTTATAACAAAAACTTTAATCAAGAGAAGAATCGTTAGAGGATTGATTTCGTACTTTTTCCTATAAAATTCTACTCCTTTTCAATTGATGCAAGTAATGTAATCATCCACTCGAGTTTACCGAGAGCTGTTTTACCCCTAATTCCTTAGCGAGTAAAATCTATTTATTGAACTCGAACCCCCAATTCCTTAGGCCAGTTTACAAAAATTCAATAAAATCATGAAAAATCATTAATCGTCTCTATTGCAAACTAATTAGATACGCCCAATTTCCCAATTGTGACATAATCTAACCTGTCTTGTTTATAATCGCAAGCAATCCCCAATTTCCCAATTGTGAAATTGCTCATAAATAAACGATAAAACCATAAACAGAGCACTGAGATGAAGAGCATTAACAAAACATCAAATGTAAAGAGTAGAACCTATAATCCAAAGTCTTACATCAATCCTCCAACAAAATGAAATTAGTTCTGCATACTGAAAATAAAAATTCTCAACGGTAGCCAAAACAGATGAAAAACAAGAGCAGGAAGAAGGAGAGGTTTTTCTTCGTGAACGCTCCCCTTTTATATTTCCTCCACGTTCCTCTTTGCTGAGATCCCTTTCTCTCTCCTCCAACCGTTTCCCCATATCTCTCCTCTTATATTTTCTTTTTCTTTTAAATCTTTTTGAGTCCACGTAATCTACAGTTTTTCTCGCTAGAAAAACCACAGGTCGTGGAAAAATCCACCAGGCACCTGTGGAACAAACTGTTTTGAAACTTGCATCTTCTGAAGCCACATCCACAAGTCGTGGAAGACTCCACCAGGCACTTGTGGAACATACTGTTTTGCGTCTAACTTACTCCTTTCATACCTATTTACACAAACAACACACCAATCCAAATGTATGATCCGAAACTAGATAATGCATGATGAAATGAGTCTAATAATGCACAAATGAATAAAAATGTCCTAAACTAATGCATGAATATATCTATATATGATATGCTCATCAATTTCTCCCAAGCTTAAACATTTGCTTGTCCTCAAGCAAAGAACATGTAATGAAACAACAGAATTAATGCAAACAGAATGATGCTGAGTTGGTATCTAAACTCAAATCTAAATTCATCCAAAAATATTCTAGATACACACATTCCACATATGTTGGGTCCCTAAGTGCAATTCAATCAATGAGTAAAGACACAAGACACTAAGGAGGAGAATATTTGATGTGGTTTTAAAGTTCTCTGCAAAAAGATATCTTCTTAGGTTTCTAGCCTAGAAAACACTTACCTGCTAACCAAGCATGGATCATCCACTCAAATGCTTTGCACTTACCACACCAGTCTCAAAGGAGTGTCTCTTTTCCCAGTAACTAACAGTCTCAAAGGGATGTCCATTTCACTTATTATTATTATTAATTATACTCTCCTTTTTTTTCTTTTCTTTTCTCTTTTTTTTATATTGTGAAATTGACAGACATTTCTCCAGTGACCAAATGCAGTGAGTGTCACCTTAGAAACCCAAAAAGAACCTCTTAAAGTCTATCACTCAAAAATTATCTTCCTTACATGTCAAGTGTCAAACCCTCTTCTTGTGTAGTGTGTGAGTTCCCCAACAATTATCTAATGTGCTTCTCCAAATATAATTGAATAAACTTAGACTTGAGTTAGATTTATTTTTATGCTATGCAAATGAAATGCAACAACTAACAAGCAAGTGACCCTCCCAAGCTTAGATGTTTAAGTTGTCCCCAACATAAACAAAATAATTAAGAATAGAAGGGATAAAACTCACAAAATTACTGGTGGTGGAACCGGTGCATTGTTGCCGACGTTGAAAGTAGCTTTGCTTGTGAACTGACGAGGTTGTTGATACTTTAAAATTGCCAAAATCTGCAACCCATGGCAAAGTATTAATAACTAGCAACTCCTCATCTAGAAACACCACTAAAATAGGTTGAACATCTTGTTCATCTTCATTAAACTTCAGTCTTGAAAGGTAATCAGTTATCAAATAATGTTTCCCTTGCTTATCTCGGATTTCCATGTCAAACTCTTGCATTAAGAGATTCCAATGGATTGATCGTGGCTTGACATCCTTAGATGTCCCTTCACCTCCACCTTCACTCTTGTTTTGGTCTATTCTTCTTGTAGTACTGAGCAATGGCTTAAGAACTTCTAGTTGATGTGCGTATTGAACCACCTCTTCATCACTCACTTCTACAAGTAACTCCTTTGCTTGCCTACCTGACAACAAAGTGAGCTCTAATGGACTCTTTCTCCCATAATTATCCATTTCTTTAAACACCAGAGACTTAATAGTTTCAGCTCGGAAACAATCCTCCTTTTCCACCTTGTGTTTCATTGCTTCATTTATGGAAAATGTGACTTTATCATCAGCCACTCTTAACATCAACTTGCCTTGTTGTACATCTATCAATGCTCTTCCTGTGGCTAAGAATGGTCTTCCCAATATAATTGGAACTTTAGTATCTTCTTCCATGTCAAGGACCACAAAATCAGCTGGAAAGATAAATTTATCCACCTTTACTAAGACGTCCTCCACTACTCCATATGGATAAGTCACTGAACGGTCCGCCAATTGGAGAGTTATCATAGTAGGCTTCACTTCTCCAATACCCAACCTTTTAAAAATGGATAAAGGCATCAAATTAATGCTTGCTCCAAGATCACACAATGCTTTACTCACCATTATATTTCCAATCTCACATGGAATCACAAAGCTTCCTGGATCCTTCAACTTGGGAGGTAATTTTTGTTGAATTATTGCACTGCACTCCTCTGTGAGCATTATGGTTTCATCTTCTTGCAGCTTCCTCTTCCTAGACAACAAATCCTTCATAAATTTCGCATAGCTTGGCATTTGTTCCAATGCCTCTGCAAATGGGATATTTATATGAAGTTTCTTAAAGACATCAAGAAATCTTGCAAATTGTTTCTCTTTATCTTTCTTCTTCAACCTTTGAGGAAATGGAATTGTAGGAACATATTCTCTCGTTTTACCTTTTTCACTCTCTTCATTTTTTTCTCTCTCACTCTTCTCCTCACACTTCTCTTCACAATTTTTCCGCTCGTTTTTTTCATTCTCTTTTACAATGCCATCTCCTTGTGCATTTTTCTCGCTACTCACCTCACTCTTTTTCTCATTTTCAACCAACCTCCCACTCCTCAATTGAATTGCCTTACATTGCTCCTTTGGGTTTGGAACGGTGTCACTGGGAAACGTTCCAGGAGGCCGCTCCGAAATTTGTCGTGAAAGTTGACCAATTTGATTCTCCAACTTCCGGATCGAAGCTTCCTGATTCTTGAAATTAGTCCTTGTCTCATTCATAAAATTAGAAGTTTGCTCCACAAATGTTGAGGTTTGCACAGTTAATTTCTCCACAGCACTCTCCAACGTAGAAATCTTGTTTCCTTGGTTACTAGATTGTGCTTGATATTGATAAGGAGGCCTTGGTTGATTGGGTTGATTTGAACCACTCCAAGGTGTATTTGGTGGGCTCCTCCAATTTGAAAAATTAGAAGAAAACTGATTTTGTTGTTGTCCCATTGCATTCATTTGCGCCTCTTGTTGAGTTACTTGACACTCACCATTTTGATGCATTCCTCCACAAAAATCACATAGTAGAGGCGTTGTATTAACTGCTTTTGCTTGCATATTCCCCAACTTCTGCGTCAACTCGGTAATTTGTTGTGTTAACAACTTGTTTTGGGCAAGGATAGCATCCAAGGTATTAACCTCTAACACTCCAGCTTTTCTATTTTGTCGGTCAAACTGCATATTCATTGTATTACTTGCCATTAACTCCAAAGTCTCCAAAGCTTCCTCTGGTGTTTTCAAATTGAACGATCCTCCACTTGCTGCATCCAGAATTGCTTTAAAAGATGGTACAAGACCATTATAGAATATTTGGACTTGCAACCAATCTGGTAAAGCATGATGTGGACATTTCCTCAGTAACTCCTTGTACCTTTCCCAAGCCTCGTACAACGATTCAGTTTCTTGTTGCACAAAAGTAGTGATTTCATTCCTCATTCTCGCTGACTTGGATGGAGGAAAGTATTTGGTTACAAATTTTGTAGCCATATCTTCCCATGTACAAATACTACCTTGAGGTTGTGTATGAAGCCAGCTTTTAGCTTTATCCCTTAACGAGAAAGGAAAAAGCCTCAAGCGGATCGCATCATCTGAAACTCCATTAATCTTCAAGGTGTCACAAATGGCCAGAAAATTCTCCAAATGAGAATTAGGATCCTCTGAACCTGCACCTCCAAATTGATTCTGCTGGATGACTTGTAATAGTGCCGGCTTGATTTCAAAATTGTTGGCTTGAATAGGAGGTCTCACGATGCTCCCTTGGTAATTATTTGTATTTGGCATCGAGTAGTCAAGCAAAGTCCTCCTCGTAGGTTGTTCCTCAGCCATTGTTGATATGTGCTCCTTCTTATCAATTGATGGCCCTGCTTTTCTTTCTTGCTTCTTCTTTCTTGCGATACTCCTATTGTGTCTAGCAGTACGTTCAATTTCTGGGTCAAAAAGCAAGATTTTTTCTGCAACTGTACCTCGCATAAACACTTAATAGACACAAGATTCTAACAACAAAATCACGTGAAAACAACTAACAACAAACAAGATAATTAAAACAGGAAAAAAAAAAACAAACTGAAAACACAAACAATTTTAAATAACTAAAAATTAAAACTCAAATCTCAAGCAAATTAGATCACTAATATCAACAGAAAAATCAATCCCCGGCAACGGCGCCAAAAACTTGATGAACGTTTGGCAAGTGAACCAATCGTTAATGTAGTAATAAAATATCGTCCTCTGGGATTGACTTGTTGAATACTAGATTCCTAACTTACGTAATTTTGAGAAATTGTGAATCAAGATAATTGTAAGCAAAAAATTTATAACAAAAACTTTAATCAAGAGAAGAATCGTTAGAGGATTGATTTCGTACTTTTTCCTATAAAATTCTACTCCTTTTCAATTGATGCAAGTAATGTAATCATCCACTCGAGTTTACCGAGAGCTGTTTTACCCCTAATTCCTTAGCGAGTAAAATCTATTTATTGAACTCGAACCCCCAATTCCTTAGGCCAGTTTACAAAAATTCAATAAAATCATGAAAAATCATTAATCGTCTCTATTGCAAACTAATTAGATACGCCCAATTTCCCAATTGTGACATAATCTAACCTGTCTTGTTTATAATCGCAAGCAATCCCCAATTTCCCAATTGTGAAATTGCTCATAAATAAACGATAAAACCATAAACAGAGCACTGAGATGAAGAGCATTAACAAAACATCAAATGTAAAGAGTAGAACCTATAATCCAAAGTCTTACATCAATCCTCCAACAAAATGAAATTAGTTCTGCATACTGAAAATAAAAATTCTCAACGGTAGCCAAAACAGATGAAAAACAAGAGCAGGAAGAAGGAGAGGTTTTTCTTCGTGAACGCTCCCCTTTTATATTTCCTCCACGTTCCTCTTTGCTGAGATCCCTTTCTCTCTCCTCCAACCGTTTCCCCATATCTCTCCTCTTATATTTTCTTTTTCTTTTAAATCTTTTTGAGTCCACGTAATCTACAGTTTTTCTCGCTAGAAAAACCACAGGTCGTGGAAAAATCCACCAGGCACCTGTGGAACACCCTGTTTGTATCCTCCAATTCACTGCACCAAACCACAGGTCGTGGAAAAATCCACCAGGCACCTGTGGAACAAACTGTTTTGAAACTTGCATCTTCTGAAGCCACATCCACAAGTCGTGGAAGACTCCACCAGGCACTTGTGGAACATACTGTTTTGCGTCTAACTTACTCCTTTCATACCTATTTACACAAACAACACACCAATCCAAATGTATGATCCGAAACTAGATAATGCATGATGAAATGAGTCTAATAATGCACAAATGAATAAAAATGTCCTAAACTAATGCATGAATATATCTATATATGATATGCTCATCATCATCCATACTTGAAGATTCTTCAACTTTCCTAGAAGTGGTGGAACCTTTCTTAAATAAGTTCCCATAAGTTCAAGGCGGCGCAAATCGGTGAGCTCATGCAAATTCGAGGGCAGCTCCTCCAAAAGGTAACAATGATTCAGCTTCAACACTTGCAAGTTACAAAGTAAACACGTTGAGACGGGAAGTATGTCTATGTAAGTACCAGAAAGGTCTAATGAACGAAGATGTATCAGATTGCTTATAGTGTCTGGCACCTCTTTTAATTTTGTAGCAGAAAGATTTAATAAACAGAGATGTACCAGATCGCCTATAGTGTCAGGCACCTCTTCTATGTTTGAATTCGAAAGGTCTAATAAATGGAGATGTATGAGATTGCCTATACTCTCAGGCACCTCTATACTATCATGCACCTCTTCTGTATCATTTGTGTAAGACACAGATAAGTTTCTTAAGAACTTAAAGTTGGAGATTAACTCTTGCATTGACATCCCAATACCCCCGTTTATGGACAGAAATGTTCGTAGTCCTTTAGCCTCGCATAAACTCTTAAACTCATGATATATAACAGGATTCTCCTTAGTTGAAAAGTGACGGGTTGTCTTTGGTATTCGTTCTTCCTTATCAACTCCCAACCTGAAACATACTTCACCAGAAACATATTTGGCCAAATCATTGAGAAGGTCGTGCATGATAAAATATCTTTCGTTGAAAATAATTGACTTTTGAAATAACGACCTTGATAACAGATCGTTGAAGTACTGTTCACCTACTTCTTCTTGAGACTTACTTTGCTCAGAGCAATGTAGAAAATTTTGAGCCATCCATAACAGAATTAAGCTCTCCTTGTCAAATTCATGGCCCTTGGGGAACAACGCACAATAAGCGAAACATCTCTTGAGATGAGAAGGGAGATGAAAATAGCTCAACAGCAAAGCAGGGATGATTTTACTATCTTTTATGGGTAAGTCCCATATGTTGCTTCTCAATACACCTTCCCAATCTGAAACAGATGACTTTGAGTGTAAAAGAGATCCTACCGTTTGAAGGGCTAGAGGCAATCCTTTGCACTTTTCAACTATCTTCATGCCAATCTCCTTCAACTCAGAATTCAACGTAGAACTATTATCTTTCACTGAATGTTTAGCAAAAACTTGCCAGCTGTGATCTTCTCGTAATTGCTCTAGTTGGTGTATTTTGCTTGACTCCATGATAGAAGCAACATTGCTATTGCGAGTCGTGACAAGAATTTTACTTCCCATAGCCCCATATTTAAGAGGAGTTTGTAATGATTTCCACAGGTGTTGGTCTTCGTTCCAGACATCATCCAGAACGAGGAAAAACTTCCTTCCTGTCAATTTTTCTTTCAATTTTCCATGAACAATTTCTATGTCTTCACTGTCATCTTTTGATTTTGTGAAAGCCCCAATAATGGCTTTTGATACTTTCAAAACATCAAATTCATCAGAAACACAAACCCAAGCCTTTTCATCAAATCCAACTTCCTCAATCTTTGGGTCATTGAATACATGTTGTGCAAGTGTGGTTTTACCCATCCCACCCATACCCACAATAGAACATATTGACAACTTATTATCATTGGTGTTAGATGTCATCATCCAACTAAAGATCATTTCTTTGTCCTCGTCTCTACCATATATAATATCTTCAGCCACCAACGATGTTGATTCAACTTTTTTCTCTGACACTTCATTACCCAACCCAGTTCTAACACCACTAGAAATTTTGAAATCTTAAACAATCTTTTGGTTCAAAATAGATTCTAGATCGTCTAGGACGTCTTTCATCTTGGATTCAAAACTGCGTACCTTGCTAGGAGTGGTCTTGAAGTCAACCTTCAACTCAGTTTTGGAGAATTCATAATTTATTTGCTCCAACAGATCCTCTGCATCATATAAGGCATCTCTAACCTCATCAAGCCATTCTTTGACCAATGAATTACTGAACTGCTTTTGTTCTGCATCATCAATCACAGCATTAACGTCCATCAACTTCCTCTTCAACTTCTTCAGCAACTTTTCATCGAGATCCCTCTGGCGGAAGTAGCCCAGAACTTGATGTGAATCCAGCTTGTCAAATAGCAGCTGAAGAACAACACCAAAAAGAGCACCACCAAGTGTTTCTAGGACCGGCATGGTTGGAAAGGAAGTGGCGAAATCAAAGAGATGAAAGGATTGTGAAAATCGTAAGTGCAGCGAATGAGGGACTAACAAAAGGCAATGAGTGAATATTTTGTTGGAGCATATCAACTTTGCTTTACTTAGTTTTTTTTTTTACTCCAACGAAATTTCTAAGTAGTCTATTTCGGTAGTTACCTGTTACATCATGATTATTAAATAGGTCCACTTCCCCTTTCAATTTTGAAACTGTATAATAGAAAACCACGACATTTTATAATTTTATCAATTTTAAATTTCTGTTTTTATTTATTTACTTGGTCTGACCATTCCTAATATTTTTCTATGTAGATAGGGTTAAATCAGTTCATTATTATGTCTACTTTTATATTTTCTATTTCAACTTTGTTTAGAAAATTATGTTAATGATATTAAATGTATCAAATAAATAAAGTGGTTAGCTATACAAAAATTAACGTTCCTAATTATATGCTGCTATTAGAGTTAAAGTTACATTAATATTTAAAATTAACGTTCACAATGCAATTTGTCACTAGAGAACTCTCTGCCACTTGTCATTAAAATCCCTCTTTTGAAGTAACAAGAAGACGAAACCATATTGGGCGCCGAAGTATAAGGAACCACAATCTCTCTGACAAGTCTTTTCTCAGCTCGTAATTGGAGTGAAATTATTATTGTAATTTGAAATACAAAAATATCAACAATTACTCTTGAGTTTCTTTAAGTCTACAAAATCTAGAAAATTTATAATTCTAAGGTTTAGAAGATTTTATAGTAGAGTTTCATTAGAAAAACTTTACAAGAGAGTTTAGATCTCTCCATGAAACACCTATAAATATTCCATTGTATTTGTCATTTCCAAGCAAGAAAATTTGAGTTCTCTTTTGTACTTCTCACCTTCCTCTACCAAAGTGGTATTAAGAGCTAGGTTTGATCTAGAGAGTTGAAAGAAAGAAGTAGAGTTGAGAGATGACAAGCAGTAAGTATACTACCTTTTGATTTCCTTGCCTTACGAAAGAAAATTATGAAAAATGGTATCTTCATATGAAAGTGCTACTGATGAAGGAGCTCCTTCCAAGCTATATTACTTAAGCCAAGATGGAGACCTCCAACGAGGATGGTAGTGCATAAGCTATGGAAAAGGGTGGTGAGTGTCTCGGTTTTATGGTGTTTGGGATGGTGAGATGGTGACTCCTCCACCTAGATATACGACTCAAGCAAGGGGAGAGACTATGGTGGTGTTTAGAGTATTCTCAAAAGAAGTTGAGCCAACTCAAGAGGAGGGTGGCAAGAAGAGATCACATGGAAGTTCTAGCCTTTTGGTGACCTAAATGAGTAGTATGACACAATTTTGGCAGCATAGCATTACTCAATTCATAGGCGAAAATACATAGAGGGAGATACCTCTGTTTATAGAGTAAGGTGTCTCCAAAGTAGACCAAAAACCCTAAAAATGCTACCTTGTACCAAACCCTAAGAATCCCATCTTGGTGAAGGAGAGTATGACATGTCGCACTCTAACTTTTAAAAAGAATCTTCACTCATAGAGTGCCATGTCGAAACACACTTTAGCAAAACTTCTTCACAATGAAAGTGATACATGGTCACTACCTTCGTAAGAAAACTCTCCACTAAGAATTTGCCATGTGGCTAGTACATTTGTAAGAAAGCTCTGTAGTAAAAGCTTGCCATGTGGTCACCATGTCTCTCCACCAAGCTTGGATTACAAAATTAATCACCTAAGATTAGCTTAAGCTAGGAGCAAATATTGTCCCACAACTTAAACAAGATTGTTCAAAAATCCTATACTACTTGGCCCTTAATACAAGGCCTAAAAGAAATTCTACACCACATGACCCTTAATACAAGGTCTAAATATTTCGAATCTACTAGAGATACTTCAAAATGGCCTAATAAAAAAGAGTTTTGCTTCATCTTTCATAGGTTCCTCTAACTCTTTTTGAATGTGCTTGACCATGACTACGGCTTATGCCATCATCTACTTGGCTTTCAAGGTGCTTGGAAACTTGTACAAAAGTGTTATGAGGAGCCACAAGATGAAGAAACATTATTATCTCCATATGAGATGAAGACTTTGTTGAAAATAAGAAAGAAGATGTTTACACACTAAATTTAACGTCCCTGGAAATAACTCCAAACAAATTTTGAATTTCTAACCTTTCTTTCACATCAAACACTTACTTCTTGAAGACTTGTGGCCGATTTAAATTTAATATCGAAAAAGATATGACCTATAAAAAACATAAGATGAGACGTTTATGGCTTCTCTTCTTGCTACTCGCCACAAATAAAGATATGTCGTAATAGAAGATAATATTGTCCCTGTATTTTCCTTAAATTAAGATAATAAACAAAAATACAACACAGTAATATCTACTTATTCCTTTCTTATTGTCACAAGCAGACAATGGAAAAAAAAAAACTCACCGTACTTATTAATAACTAGCGAACACACAGTTGCAACAACGCTTGTATATTTGTATTTTTTAATTTTTAAGAAATTTAAGATCAATAACAAATATATAATTTTTAAAATAATTGTTAAATATAAAATAAATAAAAAAATATGTAAAAAGAAAATTTAAATAATGATTTAAGACAAAAGAGAGGAATGATTAAAAGAAAAATAAGATATGTAAAAAGAAAAATGATTAAAAGTAAATTATTTATAAAATAATTAATTTTTAAAATAATTAAGGATAAAACGGGTATTATGAAATGTGGACACAAATATAGGAATCCCGTTGATTGTTATAGAAGATTATAGATAATAATAATAATAATAATATATAAGTATATATGTTTAAAAACAGAAAAAAGGCTTTCACGCACCAATCATCGTTTATAGTAAAAACTCAGAGTACTTGAACAAGTATGGAGCATAAAGTCAAGAAAAAACTGATGTAAAGCCTACATTTTAGAATAATTTACTGAACGCAGAAAGAATTGAAAAATTAATAAACCAAAAGCAACTAGGGAATGAAAATAGCAGTGGGAACTAGGGAAGGTTCAAAAAATAACAGTAGTCTGAACAACCTGAAATTGGAAATCTAAAGAAAATGAAACAAAAATAAGATAAAGAAAAATGAAAAATGCAGATGCACTCACAGTCTGATTTATTGTTAACTTAGTCCTTAAAATTAAATTTTAATGAGAAAATGGTCCAACAAAGCTTAGGAACATAGTTATCAGAATCTTATGACTCGTGTTACGTGATTAGTGTAACTGCATACTCTGTTTCTGCATACTCATGCTGTTGTTCTGTCTAAACGGTGGTTTTATCTCTTCTTTCAGTATAGAGTTTCTTCTGGTGTTATATAAAAATGTTCTCTTCTTTTTTCTCTTTTTCATGTCTTCTTCTTCTTCCGCTGCTTTACATCAAGAATCCCTTTTTACTCATTCTTCTTATCTTCCTCGTACTTTCAACACATCTATAATCTGAAACTTTATGATGATAATTACCTAATTTGGCAACAATAGGTTTTAGCAACGGAAGATGGGTCTGCTCCACCATTAGAATTCAAAAACCGAAGATGTAAACAAAAGGTTTGAAAGGAAATTTCTCATTATGCTTAGAGAAAAGAATCAACACTTTACTAGAGTAAGAGAGCTTGAATATAAAGGAATTCAAACAAGGTCCA
Source organism: Vigna unguiculata (assembly GCF_004118075.2). NCBI lineage: Eukaryota > Viridiplantae > Streptophyta > Magnoliopsida > Fabales > Fabaceae > Vigna > Vigna unguiculata. The sequence continues at coordinate 2,514,294 of NC_040289.1, read as the reverse complement.
AAAATACAATTACTAGAGTCAACCTACTTACATACCAACAAAGAGATGGATATTGAATCATCTCCTATGTCCCAGTCAATTTTAAAATCTTGAATCACCACTGCTCTGATTGCTACCTTTTCAATCTAATTCCATACAAACACTGTTCAATAATTAGTTGATAACAATGCACATCGTAAGACTTGTCATCCAAATTCAAAAGAGAATATCGATAACAAGACATTAAAAAGACAAAACGTTGATGCATGAAGAAAGTGGTGAACTCAAGACTGAATATTTGCATAAACAAGATCGTATTTGAAATGCTTCAAAGACAATGTGGAGAATTGGCACCTGATGACAATGAAGGCATATGAGAATTGGTGCTGTAGTAATTTTCAACTTTTGCTTCGTCTTTTTATGTTTACTTGTTCTCCGTCAACCCATATAGATTTAATGTGAGCAATCTTTTCCCAGTCTTCACCTTCTTCGTTCTTGCAGCGCTGTTTGAGCAATGGAGAGTCTTCAATTTTGAGTTCTGAAATGGATTTGGGCAGACCCTCCTCTGGCAAGGATAGGAGTATAGGACAATTACTAAGTTCCAATTTCTCAAGAGAGGAAAGATGACAGAGACCCTTGTAGTCTAGTTTCTTAAGATTTGGACAATCATATATGAGTAGCTGAGTAAGAGAGTGTGGGAGCAAACCTTCTCCTGGAAAACACTCCGCATCCACTTCACGAATATACAAGGATCATAGGGAAGGTTCAGTTCCCCATGCCCCCTTTAGTGATGCAACAAGTTTGGAGCAACTCCAGAGACTCATGCATTTTAGATTTGATGGCAAACTTCTGTCTGACAACTCTACTTCTGGACAGTTAGATATCAACATGTCATTAAGAGACGGAAGTAAAGCAGACATTCGTTTGGGCATTGATTTCAATTTCTCCAATCCCAAAATCTGAAATCTCTTTAGCTCAGGTGCAAATAGTCCTTCATTGGGAAATGATTCAAATTCATAGCATTTTTCAATTTTCAGAAACTTCAAATGAATATGAGGGTGCTCCTGCGATATCATTTGTAGGTTACGACACTCGCCCAACTCGAGCTTGCACAGTTTCGGGAACAAATCTAGAGGGAAGGTCGTGAGAGAGTCACAGCCATGAATGATACGCAATTCTAGAAGGAAATGGTAGGTTTGGTATATGGGAATAGTCATCCCAGGACAAAAAGTAATACTCAAGAATTTAAAAGGTGTATCAGATACCACTGACCTAATCACATCAACTGAAGATTGCTCCATCTTCACATCTTGAATTGAAGCCACAAGTTGTTGGCATTGTTCAATAGTTAGCTCCTTTAAATGAGAAATTTGCTCTGGCAAGTTCCCTCTCAGCTTGGGACAATTCTTCACCGTAAGACTTTGAAGATTCGAAAAAGCACCCGTCATGCATTGCCATTCTTCCCATTCCTTCATATCAGTAAAGCTCAATGTTTCCAAGGATGCAAATGCAGAAGAGCTATTTGCATAGAAATCAGCATCTATCCTTCCTATCAAATCAAGGCCGTCAATTGTCAAGTGCTTTAGAAACGTCAAAAGTCCAAGGGAAGGCAACCACAGACATTGTTTACAGCGCTTCAAGGTTAAGGACACCACATTCGATAGAGAATTATCAGATAACCAATGGGGAAATCGTGTGCCACTATAGCCATCCATTGACAACTCCTTCAAATGGCAAGAAGGTTGCAGATTTTCAAGTACTTCTCTTTCTTTCGTTAAATCCTCATTGTTTTGCATTAAATTCCATTCTAAATGTAGCCTCACGAGATGTGTTTTATTCTTGAAATCCACTGCCAATGCATCACCGGGATTTAGGATATTTTCAAGATTTTTAATTGACAGCTCTCCATGAAGATCAAGTTCTCGTAGTTCTTGAATACTGAAATCAAAACTATTCATCCATATTTGAAGATTGTTCAACTTTCCTAAAAGCAGTGGAGCCTTTGTTAAAGTAGTTTCCATAAGTTCAAGGCGGCACAAATCGGTGAGCTCATGCAAAGTCGAGGGCAACTCCTTCAAACAGGTACAATCGTTCAGCTTCAACACTTGCAAGTTACGCAGTGAACATATTGAGTCGGGAAGTCTCTCTATGTACGTATGTGAAAGGTCTAATATACGGAGATGTGTAAGATCGCCAATAGTGTCAGGCACCTCAAAACACAGATGCAATGATAAGACTCGTAATGACTTAAAGTTAGAGATAACCTCTTGTATTGACATATAACGGTGCCACCGACAAGATATAAATGTCCGTAACCCTTTAGCATCATGTAAATTCGTAGAATATTTAGAACCTCTTACAATTAAAAAGTGACGGGTTTTCTTTGATAGTGTTTCTACTCTATCAACACCTAATCTGTAGCACATTTCACCAGACATATATATTGCTAAATCATTGAGAAGGTCGTGCATGACAAAATATGTTTTGTTGTACCTAATTATTTGTTGAAAGAATGACCTTGATAACAGATCATTGAAGTACTGTTCACCTACTTCTTCTGGAGACTGACTTTGTTGAGAGTACTGTAGAAAATTTTGAGCCATCCACAAGAGAATTAAGCTCTCCTTATCAAACTCATAGTTTTTGGGGAACAATGCACAATAAACAAAACATCTCTTGAGATGGGAAGGAAGATGGTAATAGCTCAACAACAAAACGGGAAAGATTGTACTATCTTCTTCTATCGTTAAGTCCCATATGGAGCTTCTCAATACAGCTTCCCACTCTGAAACAGATGACTTTGACTGTAAAAGACATCCTACCATTTGAAGGGCTAGAGGCAATCCTGCGCACTTTCCAACTATCTTCTTGCCAATCTCTTTCAACTCAGAATTCAACTTAGAGTTTCCATCTTGGAATGCATGTTTACCAAAAGCTTGCCAACTGTGATCTTCATTTAATTGCTTTAGTTGGTGTATGTAATCTGACTGCAGGATAGAAGCAACTACGTTACCGCGTGTTGTGACAAGAATTTTACTTCCCATAGCTCCACACGTAAGAGGAGTTTGCAATGCTTTCCATTGGTTTGGGTCTACGATCCAAACATCATCCAGAACTAGAAGAAACTTTCTTCCTGACAACTTTTCTTTCAATTTTCCATGAACCATTTCTAAGTCTCCTGTATCATATTTTGATTTAGACAAAGCCTCGATAATTGCTTTGGACATTGTAAAAACATCAAATTCATCCGAAACGCAAACCCAAGCTTTTTCATCAAATTTAGCTTCCTTCGTCTTTGGGTCATTGTATACATGTTGAGCAAGTGTGGTCTTACCCACCCCGCCCATACCCACAATAGAAAGTATTGACAGTTTATTACCATTAGTGTCAGATGTCAGCCAACTAAAGATCACTTCTTTGTCCTCATCTCTGCCATACATAACATGATCTTCAGCCACCAAGGATGAGGATTCAACTTTTTTCTCCAACACTTCATTACCCAACCCAGATATATCACCACTAGAAATTTTGAAATCTTTAACAATCTGTTGGTTTGAGAGAGAATCTAGATCATCTAGGACTTCTCTCATCTTGGATTCAAAACTGCGTTCCTTGCTTTCACTGGTCTGGAAGCCAGATTTCAACTCACTTTTGGAGAGTTCGTAATCTATTTTCTCCAACAGATCCTCTGCATCATACAACACCCCTCTAGCCTCATCAAGCCATTTTTTAACCAATGAATTACTTAACTGTTTTTGTTCTGCATCATCTATCACAGCATTGATGTTCATCAGCTTCCTCTTTAATTTCTTCAGTAGCTTCTCATGGAAATCTCTCCCACGAAAGTAGCCCAGAATTTGAACAGAATTCAGCTTCTCAAATAGCCTCTGAACATTAACAAAAGCAAGATTAACCAATTGCCCTGACATGATTGGGAGGGAATTGGCCGAATCAAAGAGAAGAAAAGACTGAAAATTTGAGTGAAGGTAGAGAAAGTTAAGCTGATATCTATTTTCTTCGCAACGACTTTACTTCAATAGTTGTTGTTGACCCGTCTTGACCACACAGGTAACGTGCATAAAATAATATTTTATTATAATATTATAATTTATTAAAAAAAGTAAGTGTTAAGTACGAGTTATTTGTGAACATATAAAAGTTTTTTTTTTTCTATTAAATTAGAGAACTAAAAAAAAAAATAAACTCAGACCAAATTAATTAAACAACCCAAACATAACTAATTTTTTTTAGAAAGCTTAAGCATATTATAAAAATAATAAATCAATGATAGAATTTCAAATTTTATATAAAACGTAAGAACTTTAAAATTTTTATAATGTATCGTTTTGGCGTTGTTTTCTCTAATCATGAAAGTGAAATTTAAACCTTTAGACGGTAGTTGATTGATTATATTTTGTAGGTAATGTAAGTTAAGATTAAATGCAATTTTCTTACAATAAGCTGTTCCGTTTATTGAGAGCTTCCTTCTTGCTATGATTTTCCATTGTACAAGACATTACTTCATTATTTCTATGAGTTTTCTATGAGAAACCAAACATACGAAAAAAAGAAATCATCTTTATTTTGTCTTTAAAAGACACCTCAGAAAGTAAAGAAAGTAAAAAATATTTAAGTTGTGCTTTATCTCGACTCTTAAACGATGAGAAACTTATTGCATAAACAGAAACAATAAATATAAATAACAACACACAAGAGGAATATAAATAAAAGCATACAAGAATTGTATTGTAACACCGAATGATACTAACATACTTTGTAAAATATTCGTAAATTTCAAAATCTTTTATTTATTCAAATAACTCAAAAATAAGATTCAAATATTCAGAATTAAATTAAAGTGTACATTATTTATTAATAACTTTTGACTAAAACAAGTAATTTAGGAAACAAGTTATTTCCCTCGAGCAAACCTAAAGTTCTTCACTATTATCAATCCAAATCCACATCTGCAGTAACATTTGTTCCTAATTATCGTCATACATATATGATCATCGCAATAAAAAATATACAAATAAGGATAAACTAACATGAATGTTAAGCATCATATATAATCAATAATATTCATCAATAATTATATAACAAATCATCCAAATCTTTCATAGCTCGTATCTCACAACACCCTTCAATTTCCTTAATGATCAAACATTCACAAATCATGTTGTCACACAATAGTTCAAACATATCATCAACTTCCTCTGAAAAACCAAAAAGAGCATCACCAAGTGTTTCTAGGATTGTCATGGTTGGAAAGGAAGTAAACAGATTGAGGAGAAGATTGTTAGGATGAAACGCTTACCACCAGGCCAAAAGTTCTAGCCATTAGTTGGGACATAACTCTTTTCACTTAAGAGTGTAACAGTCCAAACACTATGATTCAATAGCTCTAGCCATCAATAATAATATAACAAATCACCCAAATCTTTCATAGCTCGTGTCTCACAACACCCTTCAATTTCCTTAATTATCAAACATTCACAAATAATGTTGTCACACATAAGTTCAAACATATCATCAACTTCCTCTAAAAAACCAAAAGAGCACCACCAAGTGTTTCTAGGATTGGCATGGTCAGAAAGGAAGTAAACAGATCGAGGAGAAGATTGTTAGGATCGAACACTTACCAATAAGCCAAAAGCTCTAGCCATTAGTCGGGACACAATTCTTTTTACTTAAGAACGTAACAGTTCAAACACTACGATTCAATTATGGACCGACCCATTTAACCTCCATCACCAGACAATTGATACATACCACCTACAACAAAGATAGGATTGTGAGAATTGAAAGTGAAGCTTAGTTACCCAAATAAAGGATTAAAAAAATATAATGAGTGAGTATGTTGTTCGAGAAGACTTTACTTCAACGAAGAAGATGGACAGGAAGCCGTAGCTGTTGATTATTTCCGACAGCACAAGGTGGGTTTGATAAACTTTGTAGCATATATCAACTTTGCTTTACTTGCTTTCTTTTACATCAACAAAATTTCCACCAACTTTAGTGGATTTGTCTATTTCGGTGGCTTGGCTTGCTTTATGAACAAAAGACATCCAACGCACTTACATCTTGCATGATTATTAAATCGGCCCATTTCCCTTTTTTTTTTCTTTTAGAATAAGTGGTTTGCTTATTAGGAATGATTTGAAGTTCAACAACAGCGATATTGTTAAATACTCTATTACTGCTTCAATTGCCATGACAGGAAGACGCCGGCCTCAAATTCTTAATCTTTATATCTCCAAACATGGAATTGTATAGATAAGTGTAACATGCCCACGATTATTTCAATTTTGAAACTGAATAATTGAAAAACTTGACTTCTATATTTTTGTCAATTTTTTAATTTTTTTTTGAATTTTCCTATATTTCTTTTTGACCCTAAATAGGATCCTTTTTGTCAAATTTCTTTTTAACATAGACCAGAGGAATCAGAAAATCCTAGCCATCTTAAAAGCATATGTAAGGGTTGGAAAACCACTTAATAATTACTCTTGAATGACAATTAAACTTAATATTAATTAATTTTCGTTTTCTAAATTAATTCACTTAATTTGGGACTGAAAAATGCATGTGGGTAATAGTTTTGAGTGGGCAAACAGAAGAAATACAACTAAGCTTTGAGAAAAAGGTTTGAGTGCACTAGAAAAGAGTAAGTTGAGAGCTAGGCAGAATTTTGGAGTGAAAAGCAAGGACTAGGGCTAATTTGGGACAAAGAACTCTAGAATTCTTCAAGTTGAGTAAGGAATTCAGGTTAGGGGAGATGGACTATGTGAATTTAATTTCGTATTTCTATTTTTGTATATTGCATGTATGTCAGGCGACAGTTGAGTGGGTTGTAGCACTGGGAACGCGTAGTGCCTGGCGGTGAGGTTCGTCCCACTAGGCGATATCTACAGAAACATGAACTTCTGAGGTGCGTTGCGTCTGACGGCAAGAGGCTTCCGCCAGGCGGTCTTTAACTCATTTTCGCCTTGCAGTGCTTAGGTAGCGCCAAGCGATAACACGGGGACAGAGGTTTGTTTTCTTTGGATGGTGCGTGGTCTACACGTTTTTTGATGACACTATAAGTATGAACTTTGTTGCAGCATTCCTTGAGTTGTGGCTCGTAATGACATTCCTTGAGTTGTGACTCGGAATGGAGGGTGAACACGTGGCGATCTTAGGTTGTGGCATGGTGAATTGGTACCGGTGTGAGTGTGCGAGTTATGACTCGTATGGATGGTCTCCACTTGATTGGGCAATCACGGGTTGTAGCCATTGATGTTGCTAATCTTGTGTCAAGAGTACGAATTATGGTTTGTATAGGGAACTCCACCTGGCGTTGTGGATGGTGGTTCGTAACATGATAGACACGCACAAGTATCTACGAGTTGTGTCTTGTAGATGGTGGAACCACGAGTTGTGGCTTGTGGTAGTAAATGACATCTTAGGGTTATCAACTAAGGATGTAGAACGTGGATGAGCATGATGGTGGCTATGTTTTTTGGATTGGAGAATTGTGGTTCTCAGACAAGTACGTGTGTGCATCATTTTATCTTGGTTATAACATTCTTATACTGTTAGCTCACTCTATTTGTTTATTATTGGCGATGATCGTGTAATTTGTTATACAGAAGCAGATGATGTTGCAAGTAATGTTGGTGAAGCATAACGTCGAAGCGGGGCAGCATAGGAGTTTGATTATTATATTTTGTAGCTACCTTTTTTGTAAACATATTTTATTATCAATTTCGAATATGTAAACTTAGAGTTGATTTTGAAGTTTGGATTTTAGCGCTTATAATAAAGTTTGAACTTTCCCGCGTTTTGGGAAAGACATTATAATAAATGTAATTTTGATTTTCTATATTATTGGTTTTATTTAAAATTAGTAATAATCTACCAAGACGTTATAGTCACAAAAAGATAAACCAGACTCCCAACAGTAGTTCTATATAAAGTATAACCAATGAAAGGAATATCATCCGATGGAGAATAAGGTACACTTGTCTCAAGAGGAATATCAACAATCTTGTTGTCAATAAGTTGAGCACGCTCAAATATGTCAGCAATATATTTGGACTGAGACAGAAGATAACCTTTGGAAGAAGAAGCAACCTCAACACCTAAAAGGTAAAGCAATACCAAATCTTTCATAGCAAAACGATGGGATAATGTAATTTTTAAAAATGCAATTCCATCAAAATCATCACCAGAAATAATCATGTCATTAGTATATAAGGATAGAAAAATATGTCTTGCATTGGTTTTCTTAACAAATAATGCAGAATCATGATTACTAGCAACAAAACCAAGAGAGACAATTGAAAAAAACTTTTAAAACAAAGCATGAGGTGTTGTTTAAGACCATATATATATATATATATATATATATATATATATATATATATATATATATATATATATAGGGCTTTTTGAAGTTTGCAAACTTCACCATATTTGTGAAAGACACCTGGTTGTGGAATCATGTAGACTTCCTCATGTAAATGGATGTGTGTGTGCTTGTTAGGAATAGTCCAAGTGTAAGTCAAAAGTTCCACATTGGATAAAATAGACAAAGTTAAGCATTATATAAGAATAAAGACCGATAACATCATTGTCTTAAGTTTTTGGGGTAAAAGTGGTGTCAAATGCCTTATATGTGTAAGACTAAGGTCATATATATATATATATATATATATATATATATATATATATATATATATATATATATCAATGGTATCAAAATCGATGGTTCAGATGAGAGGAAATATACCATATGAGAAAAAAAAAAGACTCACCCTTGAGGGTTTTGGGATAAAAGTGGTGTTAAATGCCTTATATGTGTAAGACTAAACAAAAAAAAATCTTTTCAAAACATGTTATTTTCATTAGTTCAACATATATATCTAGAACCATAATCTCTCAATGACTATAATCATAATCCATATGTGAAAAATATATAACCCGATAGGGCTTGATCTCTAACTTTTTCTTTCGATCTCCCTTCTTGATCCTTTGCGTCACAATACATTTCTCTATGACTTGCATCATCACACTCCCTATAATCTCCTTGTGTTGATCCCCTTTTCTATCTTTTGATTAAGTTCACTTCTTGATGCCCTCAACACTTGTACACTTTGAAATATCATCATAAATATTATCAAGAAAAGTTCAAAAAAACATCATTTCCTAACAATCCATTCAAAAGGACTTCATGTTTTGCTTGGTCTTGGTTAATTCAACATTAGTATCCATCAAATGAAGATGATATCTTGCAAGTTTCTTCTGTGATTTGTATTTCACTTTGTTTGGACGAGTTTGCAATATTATTGGGCAAAAGGTTTGTGAGTTTTCTTGAGAATTGTTACAGAGATTGATGGATGCATTATTGAAATTGTGATTGCGTAATTCACAATTGTGTTACGATTGCATTATGAACATTTTTAAATAATAGAAAGAGTCATATTAAATTAAAGTACTTGGATGTAGAATCGACATATTCAATTCAATTTCTCTATTCCTATCTTTTATATTTAATGTCTCTCTAATTTTCAATAAAAAACTTACTCTATAGTCAAGTGTTCAGAGATAATGTTTTTAATAAAAAACTTACTCTATAGTCAAGTGTTCAGAGATAATGTTTTTTATAAAAATTAGGTTAAATTGGTCGGTTGTTCTTAATGCATTTAGTCAATTTGGACTGATTACTGATGAATAATTCTTCTCACATAATTTCAGTAATGACACGACAACGTGCCCATATATATATATATATATATATATATATATATATATATATATATATATATATATATATATATATATATATATATATATTCAAAGATGTTTGATATTTAGGCTCGTCGCTTTGCTCGCTTCATTATATATTTATGCGAATTCAGTGGCGTTAGTCAACTTTGGTAGGCAAGTTATGAGTAAATAATGGCATGTAATCTAAAATTGCACATTTATATATAAGTAATCCATGAAAGCAACAAACCAGATGACTCAACAAGAATGGTAAAGACAAAAGAATGGTTGTTTGGGTAATACAAAATATTAGTATTGTTAAATATCCAATGGGGACACCATGCACAAGAACATTATACCCTAGATAACTGATGAATAATTCCAGTAATTGTTTTTTATCAATGACAACTCCTTCATATCCATATACTTGTATCAAGAAGAATATCAACAATCATGTTGTCAATAAGTCAAGCATTCTCAAATATGTCAGCAATACACTTGGACTAAGACAGAAGATAACCTTTGAAAGAAAAAACAACCTCAATATCCAAAAAATAATGCAGTACACCCAAATCTTTCATAGCAAAATGATGGGATAATGCAATTTTTAAATATGCAATTCCATCAAAATCATCACCAATAATAATTATGTCATTAACATATAAGGATAGAAAAATATGTCCTGTATTGATTTTCTTAACAAATAATGCAGAATCATGATTACTAGCAACAAAACCAAGAGAGACAATTACTGAAAAAAAAAACTTTTCAAACAAAGCACGAGGTGCTTGTTTAAGACCATAGGGATTTTTGAAGTTTGCAAACTTCACCACACTTGTGAGAGACACTTAGTTATGGAACCATGTAGACTTCCTCATGTAAATGAATGTGTGTGTGTGCTTGATCTCTATAACTTTTTCTTTCGATCTCCCTTCTCGATCCTTTGTGTCACAATACATTTCTCTTTGACTTGCATCATCACACTCCCTATAATCTCCTTGTGTTGATCCCCTTCTCTATCCTTTCGATTAAGTTCACTTCTTGATGCCTTCAACACTTGTACACTTTGAGATATCATCATAAACATTGTCAAGAAAAGTTCAGAAAAACATCATTTTCTAATAATCCATTCAAAAGCACTTAAAAGGTTACTTAATGTTTTGCTTAGTCTTGGTTAATTCAACATTAGTATCCATCAAATGAAGATGATATCTTGCAAGTTTCTTTTGTTGATTTGTATTTCACCTTGTTTGGGTGAGTTTGCAATATTATTGGACAAAAGGTTTGTGAGTTTTCTTGAGAATTGTTACAGAGATTGATGGGTGCATTGAAATTGTGATTGCGTAATTCACAATTGTGTTATGATTGTATTATGAACATTTTTAAATAATAAAAAGAGTAATTAAATTTAAGTACTTGGATGTAGAATCGACATATTCAAATCAATATAATTCATTTTTGTGCAATCTTATATTCAAATCTATCTTTTATATTTCATGTCTCTCTAATTTTCAATAAAACTTACTCTATCGTCAAGTGTTCAGAAATAATGTTTTTATAAAAATTAGGTTAAATTGGTCGGTTGTTCTTAATTTTGGTTTTATAAAATTAATATAATTATGTTCTTTTTGTTTGTATATTAACAATGTTAAAAGATATGTCATACGGAAGCTTATGAGAATTAAAAAATTGCAATTACTTGCAGGCTTGGAAAGTTTGGTGGGCAGGAAAATGTTTGGAACTAAGGGATCCAGTGTTGGAGGAAAGTTGTGTAGAGCGTGAAGTTATGAAGTGCATGCACATTGGTCTGTTGTGTGTTCAAGAAGATGCTACAGATAGACCAACAAATCCACTGTGGTTGTAATGCTAGCAAATGACATGAACCAGCATTTTCAGTAGAAAGAATGACCTTAGAGGATGCTTCTACTTCAAAAAGTTCCAAGAATCTTTGCGTTAAATGATGTTACTGTCTCTAACATTTTTCTAAGGTAATGGAAACTTTCATACAAACCTCTTCCGTTTGATGCTTTCAAAAGCAACAAGACTAGAAGACAAAATCACCCGGATTGTTTGAATAATCTGACTCTGTTACCTCAGAATTTCCTCTTGTTACAATAAAAAAATGTTTTCTACCTTTATTAAACCCTATTTATAACCTTAATTACACTTCCCTCGAAATAAACTCTTATATATACACACTCGATTACTCCATGGTAGCAACATTTAATGGGATTAATAAAACAGAGCATCCTTGCCACCATACATTGGTTTTGATGCTTCAGTCTTCAGAATCCTTTGAGGTGAAGAAACCAATTTTGAAAATATCTAACCTACACTCAATCAAGAAAAACTAAAAACAAAATACATTAACATTTAGAAAATTCCATCAATTAAATTAATTAGAAAATTATTGGTTGTCTAAAACAAACAAATGTCTAAAACAAACTAGAGAAACACTTATTTTCAAGGATTTTCGGGGTTGAATTTGTCCTGCGGAAAGAACATTTGAGTTTGATGAGTCTCAAACATTTTTGTTGTGTCCTGGTCATCACAAACATGAAAAACAAATAAGGTAACGTATTTGGACAGAATTCAACTACAAGATGAAGCATAATGATAGTAGAATGAAATTGTTGTATGTAAACAGATGCGTGGAATGCTATCAAAAGAACATTAAACATGATTATTTGAGAAGAAAACCAACCCACGTCATAGGAAGCTGCGGTATGGGAAATACTATGTTCATAATGCTTAGAATTATCTTATCGAGAAGATTGAATCTAATTGACTCCAAAATAAATCGTATTGCGAAAACCACAAAATCATATAATGTTAGTATGAACTAAGAAAAAGGAAGAAACATAGTGGATGAGGAAACAAGTTTACCCAACCAACAAGTGAATGGCAGAACTTTCAGACTTTCCCCCTTCATTTTCATTTTCTATGTTCCCTAAATACAAGCATTGTTATTCAATTTCAAAAGTGAAAATCAATAACAGAATTCTTGCACGGAAAATAGAACATTTAGGACAACAAAAGGCGATTCGTGAAGAAAGTGGTGAACTAGAGATTAAAATATTTGCAGTGAATAAGATTGTATTTGAAATGCCTGAAAGATGTTGTGGAGAATTAGCACCTGTTGAAAATGTAGGCATATGAGAATTGGTGCCTTAGTATTTTCCAACTCGTGCTTCGTCTTCTATGTTTACTTGTTCAAAATCAACCCATATGGTTTTAATATGAGCAATCTTTGCCCAGTCTTCACCTTCTTCTTTCTTGCACCGCTGTTTGAGCAACGGACAACTTTTGATTCCGAGTTCTAAAATGGATTTGGGCAAACCTTCCTCTGGCAAGCAATGGAGGCTGGGGCAATTCACAATATCCAATTTCTCAAGAGAAGAGAGGGGAGAGAGAGCCTCGTAGTCGAGTTTCTTAAGATTTGGGCAATCATATATCTCCAAATTAGTAAGAGAAAGTGGGAGAAAACCTTCACTCTGAAAAAACTCCACATCCACTTCACGAATATACAAGGATTTTAGAGAAGGGTTGGTTCCCCAAACACCCTTTAGTGAGGCAACAAGTTTGGAGCAGTTGAAGAGACGCATTTCTTTTAGATTTGATGGCAAACATCCGTCAGAGAACTCCACTCCTGGACAATCACGTATGGACAAATAATTAAGAGATGGAAGGAGCACAGACATGAATCTCGGCATTGATTTCAATCTGTCTAATTCTTCAATACAAAAGCTCTCTAGCTGCGTTGCAAATAATCCTTCACAGGGAAATGATTCAAATTTATAGCAGTTTTGAATTGTCAGACTCTTCAAATGACTATGAGGGTGCCCCTGCGATATCATCTGTAGGTTATGACACTCGTTTAAACAAAGGTCGCAAAGTTTTGGAAAAATGTCTAGAGGGAAGTTCGTGAGAGAGTCACAGCTTTCACTGATATCCAATTCTACAAGCAAAGAGTACCAATGGTTTAAGGGCATGTTTATGCCCGGACAAGAATAAATACTTAAGGATTCAAGAGGAGTATCAAATACTAGGGGCCCTATCATATCAAATGAAGAAGCCTCCATCTTCACATCTTCAATTTCTACACCCTTGGGGATCGAAGCCTCAATTTGTTCGCATTGATCAATAGTTAGTATCTTTAAATGAGAAAGTTGCTCTGGCAAGTGCCCTTTCAATTTGGGACAGTTCGTCACAGAAAGATGTTGAAGACTTAGAAAAGCACCCGTCATGCATTCCCATTCTTCCCATTCCTTCATATCAATAAAGCTCAACGTTTCCAAGGATGCAAATGCAGAACAACTATTTCCGTAGAAATCAGCATCTATCCTCACTAACCAATCAAGGCCACGGATTGTCAAGTGCTTGAGAAATGTCAACAGTCCAAGGGAAGGCAACCGTTGACAGTATCTGCAGTTATTCAAGGTTAAGGACTCCACATTTGATAGAGAATTATCAGATAACCAACGTGGAAAATGTGTGCCACCATAGCCATCGATTAACAAATGCTTCAAATGTCTCGAAGGTTGCAGATTCTCAAGTACTTCTCTTTCTTTTATTGAATCCTCATTGTTCCGCCTCAAACTCCATTCTAAATATAGCGCCACAAGATGTGTTTTATTCTTCAAATCTGCTGCCAATGCATCATAGGGATTCATAATATTTTCAAGATTTCTAATAGACAACTGTCCATAAAGATCAAGTTCTCCTAATTGAATACCAAATTGACTGTTTTTGCCAACATCAAACCTACCCATCCATACTTGAAGATTCTTCAATTTTCCTAAAAGAATTGGAGCTTTTCTTAAAGTAGTTCCCACAAGTTCAAAGCGGCGCAAATTGGTGAGTTTATGCAAACTCGATGGCAACTCCTGCAAATTGAAACAATTGTTCAGCTTCAATACTTGCAAGTTACAGAGTGAACAGGTTGAGTCAGGAAGTTTCTTTATGCCTGTGTTTGAAAGGTCTAATGAACGAAGATGTATAAGATTGCCTATGATGTCAGACACCTCTTTTACTTTATAGCAAGATAAAGACAAGACCCTTAAGAACTTAAAGTTTGAGACCAACTCTTGTATTGATATCTCACAATCCGCCGAAAAGGATATAAACGTTCGTAGCCCTTTAGCATCACATAAACTCTTACGATCTTGAACAGGATCGATTACAGTTGAAAAGTGACGGGTTGTCTTTGGCACTCTTTCTGCTCTATCAACTCCCAACCTGAAGCAGATTTCACCACAAACATATTTTGCCAAATCATTATGAAGGTCGTGCATGACAAAACATGTTTCATTGTCATTAATTGATTGTTGAAAGAATGACCTTGATAACAAATCATTGAAGTACTGTTCACCTACTTCTTCTGCACACTTGCTTTGCCGAGAGCATTGTAGAAAACTCTCGGCCATCCATAATTGAATTAAGGTCTCCCTGTCAAACTTATGGTCTTTGGGAAATAACGCACAGTAAGCGAAACATCTCTTGAGATGAGAAGGAAGATGGTAATAACTCAACAACAAAGCAGGGATGATTTTACTATCTTCTATGGATAAGTCCCATATCTCGCTTGTCAATACACCTTCCCACTCTGAAACAGAAGACTTTGTGCGTAAAAGACATCCCAGTGTTTCAAGGGCTAGAGGCATTCCTTTGCACTTCTCAACTATCTTCGTACCAATCTCTTCCAACTCACAACTCAACGTAGAGTTATCATCTTGCAATGCATGTTTAGCAAATACTTGCCAACTGTAATATTTTTGTAATTGCTTTAGTTGGTGTACGGAGCTTGACTGCATGATAGAAGCCACTTTGTTACTGCGTGTTGTGACAAGAACTTTACTTCCTTTAGCTCCATATCGAAGAGGTGTTTGCAATGTTTTCCATTGGTTTCTGTCTTCGTTCCAAACATCATCCAGAACCAAAAGAAACTTCCTTCCTGTCAATTTTTCTTTCAATTTTCCATGAACCATTTCTATGTCTTCACTGTCATCTCTTGATTTTGTGAAAGCCCCAATAATGGCTTTTGATACTTTCAAAACATCAAATTCATCAGAAACACAAACCCAAGCTTTTTCATCAAATCCAACTTCCTTCATCTTTGGGTCATTGTATACATGTTGGGCAAGTGTGGTCTTACCCATCCCACCCATACCCACAATAGCAAGTATTGACAGATGGTTACGATTGCCATTATCTGAAGTCAGCCAATTAAGGATAATTTCTTTGTCCTCATCTCTTCCATAAATAATATCTTCAACCACTAACGATGAGGATTCATTTTTTCCCTCTAACAGTTTATTACCCAATTCGGATACGACACCACATACATTTTTCAGACCTAAATCATCCTTTTGGTTTAAAAGAAATTCAAGGTCATCAAGGACTTCTTTGAGCTTGCATTCAAAACTGCGTACCTTGATAGCACTGCTCTGGTATTCAAGTTCTGACTCACTTTTCAAGAATTCATAGTGTATTTCATCAAGCAGATCCTCTGTGTCAAGCAACACGTCTCTGACGTCATCAAGCCACGTTTTAACATATGCATTTCTGAACTTCTTTTGTTCTGCATGATCAACCACCGCATTGATGGACACCAACTTCCTCCTCAAATTTTTCAGCAGCTTCTCATTGAGTTTTCTCCCACGAAAATAGTCCAAAACTTGATGAGAATCCAGCTTGTGAAATAGCACCTGAAGTACAGCACCAAAAAGAGCACCACCAAGTGTTTCTAGGACCGGCATGGTTGGAAAGGAAGTGACCAAATCAAAGAAAAGAAAGATTGTGAAAATTGGAGTGAAAGTATAGCCGAGTTATGGTGAGATCTGTTTTCTTCACAATGGCTTCACTTCTGTAGCTATTGTTGACACTTTTTAAGCACACAAATAAGATTACTTGCATAATTGAGTTCAGTTTATACAGTGTTCTAATTTCTAATTTTTCTTTGTTTAGACAGTGACAGTGTTGAATGAGTCCATGTTCTATCGTCTTCTATATTCTTCTAGCTCGTCAGAATTTATTTAGAAAAGTTAATCATATTATAAAAATAATAAACCAATAAAAATCGTGTTACGTAGAACAACAAAGAAGACTCTAATATTATTCCATAAACTAAGAAATGAAGAAATGAAAAAACACAAAAAAAAAAAGTGTTTTTGTACCTATTACTAAACTCTGTTTATATCCTTAATTAAACGTCCCTTGACATAAGCTCTGATACTTGCACACTCAATTACCAGACGGTAGTATCATTCAATGGGGACAGTGCCACTCAAATTGCACACTTTGACTTTCTAACCTTTCTTTCACATCAAAGCAAACCACTCTGCTGTATCACATTGACTTCTTGAAGACTCCTGAGTCCTCACCGATTTAAATTTAACGATGAAAAGACATAAATGGCCTATAAAAAAGATTAGGTGAGACCTCATGCTTCTGGCTTTCAACTAATGAAGAAATGGCGTGGCAGAAGATAATAATTTACTGAAACTAAAAAAGAATTAAAAATTTAATAGGTATCTGTCTTAACAATATACAATAATATTCATAATACACCGAAAAGCAAATATTTTATAACTAAATTATATAAAAGAAGAGAATAATGACTAATACAAATGGATATATATATATATATATTGATGAACTTTTGAAGTATAATTTTCTTTTTAACAATGTGTACACTTATGCATATCTTGATTTTTCAATCACTTTGGAGTGACATGATGGTTAACATGTATCACCAACATTGAGTTCCAATTTTACACATATCTTACATTGACGTCCCTGAACTCTTTCCCTAATTGTCAATAGATACACCAAAACTTTTTGTTACTTCACATCCCAGACCTGTAAAATACTTTGGTCAATGAACACAGTTGATTTATAGTGTTTGATGGAGAGGAAACCTCAAACAAAATAGCACAAACTTGTAAAATATTTTACGTAATGATTTTGACAACTTCTTCGTATCCAATAAGAACACTATACCCTAGAAATATGTTAGAAAAAGATCTAATCATATGATGGGTTGAACATTTACATCTTTATATTCATTTTGAAATTCAAGCTCCTTGTCATATTTCCAACTCAAGTAAAATAATGATATGTAGCATTGTAACAATTTTATTAAAATGCTCTTAATATATTCCTTATAGGACAATCAACATGATTTCACGAGTTCTTTGTTGTAAATAAAAAGTTATTAGGATTAAAAATATTTTAAAAATCTCTATGATAATTCTAAAAAATATTTTCAGAATCTTCTTATTCATCATTACAATGCAATGTTATTTCTCTATTTTTGATTAATATAAAATAACTTTTTTTATTTTTTACATAGTTCAAGGTGGTAGCATAGTTTGTGATATTGGGAGTCCCACTGATAAAAATTTCATCATTATTGCTGAGATTTTACTGATAAAAATATCATCGATAAAACTGATTTTATTAATGAATTTTATAAATTTTATTATCAATAGATATTTTTGTCAATAATAAATCCATCGGCAAAATTCATATGGACATCTGTCGGTAATGAATTCGTCAGTAAAATGGACATCAAAGTTTTCATCGATAAAGAAAAAAGGTTTTATGTACCTAAATATTCCATTAGGATCTTCCATTAGGACAATATCTATGTTGTTCTAGATCCTATTATAACTTTTGGTAGTGCTTGTTCTTCTAGACACTTTTGTAGGATGTTCTTATATGCTTATGTCTTCCATCGGAACTTCATTGTATGATGTTGTGTTTTGCTTTAAATGCATTGCTTTGATAATGTTTGTTGATATCTGCTTATCCTATGAAGGATTTCGGTTCTTGTGAGAAAAAAATATGTATAGAAGAAATATGGAGTAATGAAAATACTCAAAACAGTGTAAATTGATAAGACATGATTTCAGAGAAGAGATGTTTAAGTTTAAGAACTGTTTCTGAAACCAATTATTAGATTGCTTATTTATTCTACCGAATTTATTAATTTTTTTTAAATCGATTATAAACTGAAATATGGATTCTAAAAATATTTATATTTTTTATTTGTTCTTTTCCTATGTCTTTTTTTATTTGTTAATATCTTTTGTTTTGTTTTATTTTTATTCTATTTTTGTTGATTCTTTTAAGGCATATTTTGTATCCACTGTATGTTATATCCATTTGTTTATTTCTTAACAAATTAACCTTAAAGGCCGTAAAAACTAGTATAGTGCCACAAATCTGAGGATGGCGGTATTGTTAATCATGTGGAAATTTGAGAATGATTAAAAGAAAGTACAAAGATTTTGATTGATATATTATATCTGTATAGGATTTAACTATCTAAAAGATAAGGAGGATTTAGAACTGCTACCATCACAAAATAGTTATAGTGGTGCTTTTGGGTAAATATAATCCATTTCTTTTGGAGTTTTAAATTTTAGACATCACAACACAACAAATTAAATTGTAACTTGCTCAATATGCAATTCTTTAGTGAATTGAATATAAAAACAATGTCCACAATCTTGTTAGAAAATGATTTGTACATTTTTAACAGTACATCAAATGACAAATATTCATTCATATGTTTTTTCACAAACTAACATCGAAGGATTTTCAGAGCTATATCTCTTATGTGGAAAGAACATTTGAGTTTCCTGACTCATCATTTTTGTTGTCCTGGTCATCAGTAAAAACATGAGATAACGTATTTAGACAGAATTCAGCGACAAGATAAAGCATAATGACAGTAGAAACTGTTGCATGTAAATATTATTTTGTTAATTTGTTATTCTTTGTCGGTGTAAGTTAATTCAGTAACTGTCGCATGTAAGTATTATTCTTGTCCCTTGTGCTACTAATGTTTGCGAATCATACAGAGTTAAACATTTCCAATAAACAAGATTGCAGGATAAGGATTAGTGGTTAGGTCTGTATTACATATGGATGCATTAAGTGTCGGGAAATTTTTACTATGATCTTCAGTGAATACTGTTTGAGTTATGAACTCTTGCACCAGATGTGGAAAAAATGTTATATTTACAAGGAGCCAACTTCAGATTCTACTACGCACAAGTATCCTGGACTGGTTTTTAACCATAACTCTGTTTCATAAATATAAACATTGCTAAGCAACTTCAAAACAGAATAAGATAATAAGACCTTAAAAAGACAAAAAAAGTTGATGCATGAAGAAAGTGGTGAATTCGAGATTAAAATATTTGCACTAAATAAGACTGTATTTGAAATGCTTCAAAGATAAGTGAGGAGAATCTGACGAACCAGACGACAAATATAGGCATATGAGAATTGGTGCATTGGTAAAGTTGTGTTACGACTTATGTCTTTACTTCTTTTTAATCCACCTGTACGCATTTAATGTGAGCAATCTTTTCCCAATCTTCGCCTTCTTGTTTCTTGCACCGTTGTTTGAGCAACGGACAACCTTTAATTGTGAGTTGTGAAATGGATTCGGGCATACCCTCATCTGGCAAGCATTCGAGGAAAGGACAGTGACAAAGACACAATTTTTGAAGAGAGGATAGGTGACAGAGACCCCTGTAGTCCAGTTTCTTAAGATTTGGACAATCATATAGCTCGAGATTAGCAAGAGAAAGTGGGAGCAAACCTTCACCCGGAAAACACTCCACATCCACACAAAAAATATACAAGGCTTTTAGGGAAGGGTTGGTTCCCCAAGCGCCCTTTAGGGAGGCCACAAGTTTGGAGCAATTCCAGAGATGCATTTCTTTTATATTTGATGGCAAACATCCCTCAGACAACTCCACTTCTGGACAAATTCTTATGGACAGAAAATTAAGAGATGGAAGAAGGGTAGACATGCATTTAGGCATTGACTTCAATTTCTCCAATGTCTTTAGCTGAGGTGCAAATAATCCTTCATTGGGAAATGATTCAAATTCGGAGCAGTGTACAATGCTCAAACTCTTCAAATGATTGTGAGGGTGCCCTTGTGATATCATCTGTAGGTTACGGCACTCCCGTAAACGAAGGTTGTCGAGTTTTGGGAACAAATCTAGAGGAAAGGTAGTGAGAGAGTCACAACCATGTCTAATAACCAATTCTACAAGGGTATGGTAGCAATAGTTAATGGGAATATTCATGCCTAGACAAGAATAAATAACCAAGTATTCAAGAGTATCAGATATGTGGGGCGGCCCAGTGATGTCGAATGAAGATGGCTTCATATTCACACATTTAATCTCTACGGTCTTGGGAATCGAAGCCTCAAGTTGGCCGCATTCCTTAATAGTTAGTTTCTTTAAATGACAAAGTTTGTCTGGTAATTGCCCTTTCAGCTTGGGACAATTTCTCAGAGAAAGACTTTGAAGACTTGGAAAAGCACCGGTCATGCACTGCCATTCTTCCCATTCCTTCATATCAGTAAAGCTCAACGTTTCCAAGGATGCAAATGCAGAAGAGCTATTTGCATAGAAATCACCATCTATCCTTCCTATCCAATCAAGGCCATCAATTGTCAAGTGCTTCAGAAATGTCAAAAGTCCAAGGGAAGGCAACCATAGGCAATGTTTACAGTTCTTCAAGGTTAAGGACACCACATTTGATAGATAATTATTGGATAACCAATGGGGAAATTGTGTGCCACCATAGCCATCGATTGACAACTGCTTCAAATGTCTGGAAGGTTGCAGATTCTCAAATACTTCTCTTTCTTTTATTGAATCGTCATTGTTCCGTTCCAAATTCCATTGTAAACTTAGCCCCTCAATATGTGTTTTCTTCAAATTTGCCTCATAGGGATTTGCGATATTTTCAAGATTTGTAATTGACAGCTCTCCATGAAGATCAAGTTCTCCTATTTGTTGAATACTGAACTCACTACTTTTGCCAACCTCAAACTTGTCCATCCACACGTGAAGATTCTTCAACTTTTCTAAACACAGAGGAGCCTTTGTTAAAGTAGTTCCCATAAGTTCAAGGCGGCGCAAATTGCTTAGCTCATGCAAAGTCACTGGCAGCTCCTTCAAATAGGCACAATCGTTTAGCTTCAACTCTTGCAAGTTATAGAGTGAACATGTTGAGTCAGGAAGTCTCTCGATGTAGGTGGCTGAAAGGTCTAATGAACGGAGATGTATAAGATCACCTATAGTGTCAGGCACCTCAAAACACCAACGCCATGATAAGACCCGTAAGAACTTAAAGTTGGATATTAACTCTTCCATTGACATCTCACAATGCCTCCGAAAGGTTATAAATGTTCGTAACCCTTTAGCATCACCTAAACTCGTATAATATTGAATAGGACCGCTTACATATGATAAGTGACGGGTTTTCCTTGATACTCTTTTTTCACCATCAACACCTATCCTGCAGCATATTTCACCTGAAACATATTTTGCTAAATCATTGAGAAGGTCGTGCATGACAAAATACGTTTTGTTGTACCAAGTTATTTGTTTAAAGAATGACCTTGATACTAGATCATTGAAGTATTGTTCACCTACTTCTTCTGGAGACTTGCTTTGTTGAGAGCAATGTACAAAATTTTGAGCTATCCATAAGAGAATTAAGCTCTCCTTGTCCAACCTATCGTCTTTGGGGAATAATGCACAATAAGCGAAACATCTCTTGAGATGAGAAGGAAGATGGTAATAGCTCAACAACAAAGTAGGGACGATTTTACTATCTTCTATTGGGAAGTCCCATATCTCACTTGTCAATACACCTTCCCACTCTGAAACAGATGACTTTGACTGTAAAAGACATCCTATTGTTTCAAGGGCCAGAGGCAATCCTTGGCACTTTTTCACTATCTTCATGCCAATCTCCTTTAACTCAGAATTCAACTTAGAGTTTTCATCTTGGAAAGCATGTTTAGCAAAAGTTTGCCAGCTGTGATCTTCATCTAATTGCTTTAGTTGGTGTGTGTAGGTTGACTGCATGATAGAAGCAACTTTGTGACTGCGTGTTGTGACTAGAATTTTACTTCCTTTAGCTCCACACGTAAAAGGAGTTTGTAACGCTTTCCATTGGTTTCGGTCTTCATTCCAAACATCATCCAGAACCATAAGAAACTTCCTTCCCGACAACCTTTTTTTCAATTTTCCATGAACCATTTCTAGGCCTTGACTATCATCTTTTGATTCAGTGAAAGCCCCAACGATTGCTTTGGATACTCTCAAAGCATCAAATGCATCAGAAACGCAAACCCAAGCTTTTTCATCAAATTTAGCTTCCTTCGTCTTTGGATCATCGTATACATGTTGAGCAAGTGTAGTCTTACCCATCCCACCCATACCCACAATAGAGAGTATTGACAGCCTATTATCATTAGTGTCAGATGTCAGCCAATTAAAGATAATTTCTTTGTCCTCATCTCTGCCATAAATAACCTCTTCAACCATCAATGACGTTGATTTAACCTTTTTTCCCGGACACCTTATTACCCAACCCAGATCTATCGCCACTATAAATTTTGAAATCTCTAACAATCCTTTGGTTCAAAAGAGATTCTAGATCATCTAGGAGTGCTATGATCTTAGATTCAAAACTGTGTACCTTGCTTGAACTGGTATGGAATTCAGCTTCCAACTTAGTCTTGGAGTACTCATAGTGTATTTGCTCCAACAGATCCTCTGCATCATACAAGATGTCTCTAACCTCATAAAGCCATTCTTTGACCAATGAATTAGTGAACTGCTTTTGTTCTGCATCATCAATCACAGCATTGATGTCCATCAGCTTCCTCTTCAACTTCTTCAGCTTCTTTTCATCGAGATCTCTCTGGCGGAAGTAGCCCAAAACTTGATGAGAGTCCAGCCTGTCAAACAGCAGCTGAAGAACAGCACCGAAAAGAGCACCACCAAGTGTTTCGAGGACTGGCATGGTTGGAAGGGAAGAGTCCGAATCAGAGAGAAGAAAGGATTGTGAAAAATTGGAGTGATGGTAAAGCAGAGTTAGGGTGAGATCTGTTTTGCTTCACAATGAGTTTACTTCAGTAGCTGTCGTTGACTCTTCTTAACGACAAAAATACGTCACGTGCATAAAAGAGTTCAGTTTAGATAATGTTCTCAAAATATCTGAAGTTATATTAAATCCAAGAACGTAATATCTTAACTCTTAGATATATTTGAATACATATCATAACTCACTTACATACAATAAAACTAAATCAGAGAACTCAATGAAAACATACAAAACTCTTATCAAACTACTTAAACAACTCAAACAATACTATAAAAACAATCCAAGTCAGATCGTTTTCTTTCCTTCTTTTCCAAGTTTCAATCCTTATTTTACATTTTTATTTTTCTCGCTTACAATTTTTTCTTCCTTCGTTTTTCAAAATTTTTATTTACCTGTCTGCTAACTTCTAATTATGCTTTTATTTAGACAGTCACAGCGTTGAATCCGTCCATGATTTTATCGTCTTCTATATTTCTCTAGCTACCTCAAATTTATTTTGAAAGATTAAGCATGCTTTAAACATAATAAATCAAAAAATATCTTAGATATATTAAAATCAAAATTACTTATTGTTATAGATAAAGTTATATTAAAATAAGGACATAATTTGTTTGAGGAGGATAAATTTAAAACATTAATACGATCTTTTTATTTTCATATATTTATACAATTGAATTTATTCATAAAGTGTAATAAGGTGTTTGAATGAGAAACTTTTAGAAACGATTTTTTTATAAAGAATTTAAAATGTTTTGTGACAATTTAAATTTAAATTTATAAGAATAAATTGATTATTTGAAATGATAGAATTTCAGATTTTATATAAAAAGTAAGAATTTTAAAATTTTCTTAATTTATCATTTTGACATTGTTTTGTTTTAATCATTAAAGTTAAATCTTCTGTTAGATGGTAGTTGATTAATTATTTTTAGTAAATGTAAATTAAGATTAAATGCAATTTTTCTCACAGTAATCTTCTTTGTCTCCATGTGTAGCATATGCCAAGTATTCTCGGCCAAGAGGTAAATTGGACTTGGTTCAATTGATACATTATGTAATCACAAGTGTTCTAGCTTTATTTATTGAAAACAAAATCTAAACAATAGCCCAATTTAAATCTAAATTACTTCCATGCATCAACTCATATTTTGGAGATTTCTTTGGCCATGTAAATAAAGTGAAAAGCCCATAATTGATTTGATCATCTTGTGAAAGGCCCATGTGAATCTTCTTCATCATGCTTCTAGTAATTGGGCCTCTAGGTGAGCTTGGACTTGTTGATGCATTTGGGCTTAACCTTGTTGGGATCACATCAGACAACAAATTCTAACATGAAATCAAAATCAAAGAGGGTAACGAACAACAATGGTTGAGGGAAGATATATAATCATTTTCTCCTTCAATTTTTCTTGTATCCGTTCAACAAAATTCCAAACCGTTGTGCGGTATATACTTCGTCATGCTTCCACTGAAATTCCAAATCAATACATTATCATAACATATTTTCATATACTTTCTATGAATGTTGAACTAACTTTTCATTCTTTCTTTTTTAGATGGATTAAATATATTTTTGGTCCTTAACTTTCAGTGAAAATTGAAATTAGTCTTTATTCAAAATTTTTGTCTAATTCAATCATCCAACTTCAAAGACGTGTCTTTTTAACCAAGTTTTGTTAAGTTTATTTAACGTTTTAAACGCATCTAAGGATAACATTTGAATTGTTTACACCTTGATACATTCTCAATTCAATGTTGGCTAAGAAACTAGCTTGAAATTATCTTGAAACACATTTGAAGCGTCAAATAAACTTAATAAAATTTGGTTAAAAAAACTAAATCCTCACATCTCTAAAATTGGAAGACTAAATTGGAACAAAATTTTTAAAAAAAATATATACTTAACCCATTTTGCTTTAATTCACCTTCATAAACAAGTAATGAGGGTGTATGTTTTCCATATTATAATAATTATATTTAATTTATAAATCATTTTGTCGGATACATGGACAAATTTATTGAGCTTCAACCCGTCCAGATTTAGGAATACAAAGGTTTCAATACATAGCATTATATTTGTACTGGATTTAAGTACCCATTTTTAACATTTTTTTTTATATTTTTTTTAGAAAATTAAAGTTAATCATTTAACACATGAAAATCAACTAAAATAACTCATCTAAAATTGGAATCATGCAAACTACTTAAATGAATTCCTTTTGAGTAAAAAGTCCCTAAATCAGTCCCCTTGGATTTAACTCATCTGGAAGTACAATCATGCAAACTACTTAAATGACTTCCTTTCCATTTAGACATTCATAACCCAGCAAATTAGAAGAAGGAATTAGGGTTTAGAATCAATTTTAACTGTTAAGGTTATTAAAATCCATGGGTTTCATCGGATAGTTAGTTTTGGATAGTTTTTCTATTTTCGTAATTCTGCATATTGCATGCAGAGTGTATAACTACAGCTTTTCCGAACTCTAGTGACATTTTCTTAGTTATATTTATTATAAATTTTACTATGCAAAAACACTTTTTTCCTCGAGCAATTTCAAAAAAGAATCATTTTTTTTCTCTCAAGATAATACAATTAAAGCACCCTTTCAAATAAACAAAACACGGATCCTCAAAGAATTGGTTAATCTAATGGATTAAAACAAAACTAATAAAGCATAACAAAAATATGCAGAGATATTCCATAATTTCTTTTTTTTTTTTGCTATCAGTTTTTCTCACCAACCAAATACAACAAACCCCAACTTCCAGAACATGAGAACATAACAAGAATCAATTTAACACTATGTTAGTCTCAACCAAACCAAGACAGGACAACATGAGAAGAATCGACATAAGAAAATCTCACTCTCAACCAAGACCAGAGAGCCTTGGACTCATCAGGCTTGTCATCAGAAGAGGGCACTGGAATCACAGATTTCCTTTTATTTTACCAAAAATTTCCCAAGTACACTCAGTCAATGAATTCGACTGTGATCTGAATTACAATCTTGTCCCAGACAAATATAATTTGTTCTGCATACAGACTAAAGCAAATAAGATCCATTTTTTATCTGAAACTAAAGTAAAAAAAGTTACCTACTATACCACAGCATTTGTAACTATTGGTTTCCCCATCTTAGACCAAGTTTCTTAGAAAGACTTTTCTGTGGGGACCTTTAAAACTATAGACAAGTTGAGATTCTTGATGTCTTCAAACACAAGAAAATGGGAGTAATTGAGAATTCATAATGCATCATCATAATGACTCCCATAAGAAAGATCAACTATAGCATCCAATGGTGTGTGCACCAGAAAGAGCTCCCAGATCTTTAAGGTCAAGTCCATGGGCTTGGAAATTTCAAAGAAGCTCCCAGTGTGCAGGGAAACTTTGCGGACAGAAGACTGAAACAATAAATTTTTAAAAGGTTAAAATGCAATATTTATTAGTTGTATTTATAGAAAACAAAGTTTGGAATATAATTATAAAATAAAACTTAACCAAACAATATTGAAAAGAACAATAACTATATCAAAGAATAAAATTAGGGAAAGATATGATAAGCAGAAAATTTTCTCCAGTATCTTCTAGCATAGGTTACACTTGAACAACTCTTTCATTTTAATCACATCCATATTTAGTAGTTGTTTTGGTATAAAAATAAAAAAGAGGAAAATCAATACAATAAGAAGTTAATACCTTAAATCAAACTATTATTGGAAAACACTCCTATGTCTGTTTTACCAAGTAGAAAAACCACACCGCTTTAAGTTGTTGAGATATCAAAAGTGAGTACAAAATTATATTGATAATTATGTGTGATTTAAAAAACAAAAGCTGTTCCTAAAAGTTGAAGGAAGGGAGAATGAAGAAAATGAAAACAAACCTAAAATTTAAAAAGTAGAGAGAAAAAACATCAGAAGAAAGGGAGAAAGAAGAAACATGAAAAAAACACATATATACCACAAAATTGCACATTGTGCAGCATGGAGTATGTAGCCAATTTGAAATTTGAAAGTCACTGTGAGCATCAAGATAGCGTACTCGCACGCACCCAATTCTCCAAACTCTCGAAATCAATTTGAAAGTTTTTGAGAAAAAAGACTCTAAAACTCAAAGCCAGCTGAATAACCTAATTCACACCCAACTAAAATAAAATAAATAAATAATATAAAATCTTCGGTTGAAATAACTGGCAGAAAGTTTTTTATTTTTCAGCGGTTTAACATAACTGCTAGAAATACACAGTTAATAAACAATGCATTTTTTGTAGTGATTACAGGTAATTGTTTTGTTTGACTCATGCTTAAGTTATTTTATTTATTTCGAGTTTAAATTGTTTATATTGAACACTCTATCATTTATATGTCACATTTAAAGTAATTTTACATTGTACCGAAAACATGTGAGATTCAATACGAAATCTGGATTCGCAATCTATACTTTATACATGATATTACCGTTATGTTGTTGTCTATCAAAAGAGTAGCTCGCAATCATGATTTGAATGTGAATTTGGGAGGAAGTAACCGTGGAAAAGTTCTTCAGCAGTTCCACGGTATTCCTCCTTGAACACATATGTATTCAATGTGCGCAATCTTTTCCCAGTCTTCACCTTCTTGTTTCTTGTAGAGTTGTTGGAGCAACGGACTGTCTAAAATTTCGAGATCTGAAATGGATTCGGGTAGACCCTCCTCGGGCAAGGATTGGAGTATAGGACAACTCAGAATAATCAATTCCCGAAGAGAGGAGAGGTGACACAGACCTCTATAGTCCAGTTTCTTAAGCATTGGACAATCATGAATCTCTATTTTAGTAAGAGAGAGCGGGAGCAAACCTTCGTCTGGAAAATACTCAATATCTTCACTTGAAATCTTCAAGACTTGTAGAGAGGGATTGACTGACAAAGCTTCTTTCAGTGAGGCAACAAATTTGGAACAATTGAAGATACGCAATTCCTTTAGATTTGATGGCAAACATCCCTCACACAACTCCACTCCTGGACAATCGTCTATGATCATATGATCAAGAGATGGAAGGTGGGCGCACATGCGCTTAGGCATTGATTTCAATTTCTCTGATCCCATAATAAAAATTCTCAACAGTTGCGGTGCAAATAAACCTTCATTGGGAAACGATTCAAATTGAGAGCATTTTTCAATTATCAGACTGTTCAAATGATTATGAGGGTGCCCCTGTAATATCCTTTGTAGGTTACGACACTTGTATAGTTCAAGCATGCGTAGTTTTGGGAACAAATCTAGGGGAAAGATCGTCAAAGAGTCACAACCATGAATGATTCGCAACTCTACAAGCAAATGGTAGTAATGGTTTATGGGAAGATTCATCCCCGGACAAGAATCAATACGCAAGCATTCTAAAGGAGTATGAGATACGAGGGGCCCTATCATATCAAATGAAGATGCCTCCATCTTCACACCTTCGATTTCTGCAACCCTTGGAATGGAAGCCACAAGTTGTTCACACTTATGAATAGTTAGGTGCTTTAAATGAGAAAGTTCTTCTGGCAAGTGCTCTTTCAGCTTGGGACAATAATTTAGGGAAAGATGTTGAAGATTTGGAAAAGTGATAAGTGCCAAAATTCAGTAAAGATTCATAATAAACTCTGGCACTTATGCTTTAAATTTGTGTTCATTTTATATTAATTCTCCCTAAATCTAAGTTTCAATCACATGCTTTCAAGTTTTGATTTAAAGAAATCATTTGATTCTATTTTATGTGTTTTTCAGGAAAGATTAAGGAGAACTCAAGAAGAGTGAAGGAGAAAGCAAGAAACAGAGAAAATAGGGAAGGAATGCTGTCAAGGTCGCTCAAACCAAAGCATTCTCGCCTAAGCTAAAGCCTTTCTCGCTTAAGCGACGCTGGATCTCGCTTAAGCGAGAGTTCGTGCAGTGGAGAACCTCTCTTACCGACAATCTCGCCCAAGCGAGATTAGATGCTGCCAATCTCGCCTAAGCGAGATCCTTTCTTCAATTCAGAATGCTGTCTCGCTCAAGCGAGACTCATGTCGCTTGAGCGAGACCTTCACGGATATAAACACTCCTTGCATCAGAAAGGAGGAAAAGCTTGGAAATTTTGGAGAGGAACACAGATCTGGAGCTGCAATCTACGAAAGACAGTTTCTTATTTTCTTCTTCTTCTTAAGTTAATAGGATTTGGTTGGCTATCATGAGTGGCTAATCTTCTCCTTTGGGATTGGATGTAATCTACTCAAACTTGGATGTAATCTGGTGATATATATATAGCATTTCTGTTTTACTCAATATTGGTATTATTGTTCTGCTTTTAATGCTTACTTCTATCTAATCAATAGATATTTTGATGTTGATTTTTAGATCTGACAGGAAAGTATTTATGAAAATCTGATTTGAACAATGATACTTTATATTCTGTGATGCTAGGAATAGATCTCAATATATCATTTGCTTTTAACACTCGATCCTAATGCTGGATAGTTCGTTGAATATGTGAGGAATCAATATTCAGGGAATTAATCTTATGAATTTTATATGCGAGGGATCGGTATAAATGATTTTTGAGTGTGCATCAATATTGGTATTTTCATATGTTATTGTTATATTCATCCAGATTACAGACAAGGGAGATAGATGAAATTCAATCCCAGTTTCGTTACTGTATTTTTCTAAACTTTTTCGCTTTCATTGTATTAATTTTATACAATAGTCAATGTCAAATCAAATTAAAATTTCTGTATATATATATATATATATGCTGATTGAGATAATTAATTATTTTCACTGAATCCGTTCCTCATGGGTTCGACACTCCTACTTTAAATCATTATACTAGAGTTGACTTTTGGTACGCTTGCCAAGAGATCCAACAAGTATTTTTGGCGCCGTTGCCGAGGAACGGTGTTCTTTTGAAAGTTTTAGTTATCTCATCCAGCTTTGTGTATATTTTTCTTTACTAGATAGCTTATTAAATTTTCCTTTGTACTAATCCTTGCTTGAGCTGTTTTGATTTATGTTTTTAAGAGGTTAGGTTCCTGAAGATCAATTAGCATTTGACCCTGAGATAGAAAAGACAGCTAGAAGGAACAGAGGCAAAAGCAGAAAGAAGCAAGGAAAGACAAGGGAAAAATCTTCCAATACTTCCATCACACCTCAATCAGAAAACATGGAGGACCAAAGACCAGCTCCAGCTAGAAAGACACTTGGAGACTATGCTATGCAGCAAGGGCCAAGATATTTTTCTAGCATAGCAATACCATCCACCACCAAAACTTTGGAGATGAAGCCAGCTTTCTTCAGCTTGATCAATTCTCATCAATTCACTGGAATGGATAATGAAGATCCATATACTCATCTTTCTACATTCTATGAATTGATAGGAACCATGGGCTTTCAAGAAGGAGATCTTGAGAATGTATACATGTGTTTGTTTCCTTTTTCTTTGGCAGGTAAAGCAAAGGAATGGCTTAAGTCACATCCAAACCAAAGTTTGAACAACTGGAAAGATGTTGAGGAGAAATTTTTGAACAGATTCTTTCCACCATCTCGCTACATCAAAGCCAAAGCTGATATTTCGACATTTAGGCAAGGACTAGATGAGCCATTCTGTGAAGCTTGGGAGCAGTTCAATTCTTTATTGAGGAAATGCCCAAATCACGGATTTGAAGATATTGCTCAGCTGAACATATTCTGTAATGGTCTGAAGCCTGACACCAAAATGATATTAGATGCAGCAGCAGGTGGAACAATGATGAGTGTAGATGCGGAGCAAGCAACGAGAATCATTGAGGCATTAGCATCCACAGATCATCAAGCTCAGCATAATAGGCAAACTGTTAAGAGGAAAGGAATGCTTGATCTTAGTACTACAGATGCGCTCTTAGCTCGGAATAAAATTCTGACTCAACAGATTGAAGCACTAACGAAGCAGATGTCTAAATTGCCAGAGCAGTTGCAAGTTGTGCAAACTTCTCCCAGTCAACAACCCATGAGATGTGACTTTTGTGGGGGTGATCATCCAAATGGTCATTGTTCTTATTAGAGTAGCTCACAAGGAGAAGTTCAATATGTGAGTAACCAAGGAAGACCATGAAATTTCACAGGGGTGGAGAAACAATCCAAATCAGAATTTTGGATGGAAGCAAGATGCTGGTCCTTCAAACAGACAACCTCCTTATCAACAGCAGCAACAACATTATCCTTCGGTGCATGATAGAACAACTAAACTGGAGGATACTCTAGAAAAGTTTATGCAAGCTTCTTTGACTAATCAGAAAAATACAGAAGCGTCAATCAGGAATCTTGAAACACAGGTTGGACAGTTGGCGAAACAATTATCAGATCAGCAGTCAAGTCAATTTTCAGCCAACACACAGACTAATCCCAAGGAGCATTGTAAATATATTACCACCAGAAGTGGTAAAGTTGTGGGAAGAGGGATTGGAGACAACCTAGGTGTAGAGGAGGAGGTGTTGGAGGAAAAAGAGAGAGAAAATGAAAAAAATGAGTGTGAGGGAGAGGAAGAACAAAATAAAAAAGAGTTTGTAAATAAAAGAGAAGAAAAAGAAGAAAAAAATAAAAGAGAGGAGAAAAAGAGGGAGAAGGGTGATAAACAGATACCTCAGTTGAAGAGCCTACCATACCCTCAAAATCCCTCCAAAAAAGACAAGGAAAGGCAGTTTGCAAGATTCATGGATATTTTCAAGCGACTGCAGATTAACATCCCTTTTGTGGAGGCTATGGAGCAGATGCCGACATATGCAAAATTCATGAAAGAGCTCCTAACAAAAAAGAGAAGATTCTCTAAAGAGACAGTAGAGCTTGAAGCAGGGTGTAGTGCTATAATTCAAAAATCATTACCTCAGAAATCCAAAGACCCTGGGAGCTTCACTATTCCAGTTACAATCAGAACATTACCAGTGGGAAAAGTATTGCTTGATCTGGGTGCCAATATAAATTTGATGCCTTTGTCTATGCTAAGAAGAATAGGAGTTCTGGAAGTGAGGCCTACACAGATGACATTACAGCTAGCTGACAGATCCATGAAGTATCCCTATGGTGTGGCAGAGGATGTTTTAGTTAAGGTTCATGTTCCCAGTTGATTTTGTAGTGATGGATATTGAGGAAGATACTGAAGTTCCTCTAATATTGGGAAGACCTTTCATAAAGATGGCAAAGGTAATTATTGACGTTGATGATGACAACTTGAAGGTCAGGGTGCACGATGATGAAGTCAACTTTAATGTATTTGAAGCAATGCAGCACCCGAAGGACAAGCAACAATGCTTCAGGATGGATGTGATAGATGAAATTTTTCTATCATCCAGGAAGCAATTGACAAAGGCAAGCCCATTAGAAAAAGCTTTGATTGGTGCTTGTGATGATCAGGAAGAAGATGAAGAAAAGAAAGTTGATGAATACATAACACATCTGGATTCAGCAAAAGAAATTGCATCAAATGATATACAACTTGAGGAATTGCAACAAGAAAATAAAACTGAAAGTCAGAAGCTGGAGCTAAAGGTATTACCTCCTCACTTAAAATATATTTTTCTTGCAGATGGAGGTAACAAACCAGTGGTGATCAGTAGTGTTTTAAAGACTTCTGAAGAAGAAAAGCTAATTTCAGTTCTTAAAGCCAATGAGGGTGCAATAGGTTGGACTTTATCTGATCTTAAAGGCATTAGTCCATCCTACTCTATGCACAAAATTCACATGGAGCAAGATTACAAGCCTGTAGCACAACCTCAGCGGCGATTGAATCCAACCATGAAAGAGGTGGTCAAGAAAGAAGTAATGAAATTGCTTGATGCAGGTATGATCTATCCAATCTCCGACAGTGCCTGGGTCAGCCCAGTCCAGGTAGTTCCAAAAAAAGGAGGTATGACTGTTGTATGTAATGATAAAAATGAATTAATTACTACTAGAACAGTCACAGGTTGGAGAATGTGTATAGATTATAGAAAAATAAATCAGGCCACTAGGAAAGATCATTTTCCTTTACCTTTCATGGATCAAATGTTAGAAAGGTTAGCAGGGCAAGCATTCTATTGTTTTCTGGATGGATACTCTGGTTATAATCAAATTGCAGTGGATCCAAAAGACCAAGAAAAAACTGCTTTTACTTTTCCCTTTGGTGTGTTTGCTTACAAGAAAATGCCGTTTGGATTGTGTAACGCACCAGCAACCTTTCACGATGCATGCTTGCAATTTTCTCTAACTTGGTGGAAAAATGCATAGAAGTCTTTATGGATGACTTCTCTGTATTTGGAGCTTCATTTGATCAATGCCTGGAAAACTTAAACATCGTACTGAAACGGTGTGTTGATACCAATCTGGTTTTGAATTGGGAAAAGTGCCATTTTATGGTAACTGAAGGTGTAGTGCTGGGCCACAAAATCTTTGCTAAAGGTATTGAAGTTGACAAAGCTAAAGTGGAGATTATTGAAAAGCTGCCACCACCCAAAAATTGAAGGGTATCAGGAGTTTTCTAGGCCATGCTGGGTTCTACAGACGATTCATCAAAGATTTTTCCAGAATTGCCAAACCACTCGGCAATCTGCTCAACAAGGATACACCTTTTAATTTTAATATTGAATGTTTGCAGGCATTTGAATTATTAAAACAGAAATTGGTTTCAGCTCCTGTGATAATTGCTCCTGATTGGAAATTAGGCTTTGAGTTAATGTGTCATGCAAGTGACTATGCCATAGGAGCAGTTTTAGGACAGAGAAAATCCAAAGTTTTCCATGCTATACACTATGCTAGCAAAGTCCTTAATGAAGCTCAAATTAATTATGCAACAACTGAAAAGGAATTGCTAGCTATAGTTTATGCATTGGAAAAATTTAGAGCATATTTGATTGGTTCATCTATCATTGTATATACTGATCATGCTGCAATTAAATATTTGTTAACCAAATCTGATTCAAAACCAAGACTAATTAGATGGATATTATTGTTGCAAGAATTTGATTTGGTGATCAAGAACAAAAAGGGAAGTGAAAACTTTGTAGCTGATCATCTGTCTAGATTGGTTAATACTGAGGTGACCAACACTCAATCAGAGGTGCGAGAGGAGTTTCCTGATGAAAAATTGATGATGGTGCAAGAAAGGCCATGGTTTGTTGACATGGCCAATTTCAAAGCTGCAGGGGTCATACCTGAAGATCTTAATTGGCATCAGAAGAAGAAATTCCTGAGAGATGCACATCAATATGTATGGGATGATCCTCACTTGTTCAAAATTGGAGCTGATCAATTGTTGAGAAGGTGTGTATCCAATGAAGAGGCAAAGAGCATTCTGTGGCATTGTCATAGTTCCCCATACGGAGGGCATTTTAATGGAGAGAGGACAGCTGCAAAAGTCCTCCAATCTGGGTTTTATTGGCCCACCTTATTCAAAGACGCATACAAATATGTGCAACAATCCAATAGCTGTCAGAGAATAGGGGGAATCTCAAAAAGACATGAAATGCCATTGAATATCATATTAGAGGTTGAGGCTTTTGATTGTTGGGGAATCGACTTTGTGGGACCACTGCCATCTTCTTTGCCAAATGAATACATTTTGGTGGCAGTTGATTATGTGACAAAGTGGGTTGAAGCAGTAGCAACTCCTAAGGCCGATGCCAAAACTGTAATCAAATTTCTCAAACAGAATATCTTTTGCAGGTTTGGTACTCCAAGAGTGTTGATTAGTGATGGTGGTTCACACTTTTGCAATGCTCAACTTCAGAAATGTTTGGAACATTATGGAGTGCGGCATAAAATTGCATCACCTTATCATCCACAGACCAATGGACAAGCGGAGGTGTCAAACAGGGAAATCAAGCGTATTCTAGAGAAGACAGTGACATCTTCAAGAAAAGATTGGTCAATGAAGTTGGATGACGCACTCTAGGCCTACAGAACTGCTTACAAATCTCCCACAGGTTTATCCCCATTCCAGCTGGTATATGGTAAGTCATGTCACTTACCGGTTGAATTGGAACACAAGGCATTCTGGGCCTTGAAATTTTTGAATTTTGATCCAAAGGCAGCAGGAGAAAAGAGAAAATTACAACTGCAAGAATTGGAGGAAATGAGATTCAGCGCTTATGAGTCCTCTAAGCTCTACAAGGAAAAGATGAAAGCTTATCATGACAAGAAAATTCTCAAAAGAGAATTTTATCCTGGCCAAGCAGTGCTATTATTCAACTCCAGGTTGAGGCTATTCCCTGGAAAACTAAAATCAAAGTGGTCAGGACCATTTCTTGTCTAAAATGTGAGACTTTATGGAGCCATTGAGCTAGAGGATCCTGAATCTAATAGGAGCTGGGTTGTAAACGGGCAAAGGTTGAAGCCCTATCTTGGTGGTGAGATTGATAGACTCGCCACAATCATTCAACTTGATGAACCTTAAATGAAACAAGCGTCAGGCTCATGACGTTAAACAAGCGCTTCCTGGGAGGCAACCCAGTGTTTTAATTATGTTTTTGCACTTTAATTTCATCTTGTGTGATTAAATGTGTTTGTGTATGTAAGTGTGTGTTTGTGTTTAAAGTTCGATGTTTGTGTGTGAAAAGGTGAATTTTAGCATCCAATCATCTCAATAAGGCAAACCATGCACTTTTGATGTTTTCAAATAAAACTGGTATTTTAAAGCATGGGAATCAATTTTGGTGCCAGAATTGAGATCATCAAATGCTAATATATATATATATATATATATATATATATATATATATATATATATATATATATATATATATATTTGCCTTGTTTTGGCTAAATTGTGAAATTTGAGTTTAAAAACTTGATTTTGAGTTTGTTAATGTGAAACCTTTTGGAATGATAAAGAATTGATTGAAGTATGGTTTGGTGTGTGTTTATGAGTTAATTGGACTGAAAAGATCATGAAATGGCTGAGTGAAAGTGAACCAAAACTTGAAAAGTGGCAAAATCAGTGTGTGTTAAAACTGCATGAAAATCTCGCCCAAGCTAAATATGTCTCGCCTGGGCGAGATATGCAGAATCTGAGCCACCCACCTATACTGATATACTCGCTTAAGCGAGTATTGGCTCGCCTGGGCGAGAATGCCCTGTACCAGGGATGTTTTGGGCGACACAGTCTCGCCTGTGCGAGACTTTTTATTTTTCCGCTCACGCTCATCTTGCTTAAGCGAGAATAGCTCACTTAAGCGAGAATTCGCGTTTAAGTGGGGGACAGTGGCAGAAATCCCTATTCTTTTCCCTTCATCCAAACCCTCGCTCACATACTCCTCTCTTCAATTTTGAGCGCGCCATCACTCATACTTTTCTCTGCAATTTAACTCACAATTTTCGTCCTCCCTTTGCTAATTCCTCTTCAAGGTAAACTCTACTTCTCATTCTCTTCAATTTCACCAAGCATAATCACGTTTGTGTGCTCTTGCAAACCCTAGGTAGTACCCATGCTCTAATTTGATGCTTTTTGTGTTTATACTGTGGGTTTTAGCTTGAATTGATGCTGAAATTGAATAATGTGGATTGCCTATGGTTGAATTGCTTCAAAAATTTTCACAGTTCAAAAATGCACTCCATGTGTTTGATAAAATGCCATGCTGAAATTGTTCTTGTTTGTGATTGGTTGGCTAGTGAATTAAGCTGAATTGGGCATGTTTTTGGTGGGTTAATTTTCATCCTTGCGGGTCAATGGCTAGAACAAAGACAACAACTAAACATCCCGTTATTGAAACCAATAAAGGGAAGAGGAGAAGACGTGCAAGTAGTTATTCTCCTGAAAGGCCAATAATCAACCGTTTTAGAGACCCCAAAAGAGAAAAACGTTATGAAAAGATAAAGAACTGGCTCTTTATCAAAGAAAGAAAGGTGGTCCTACTTCCAGACGAATATGATCCTTTCTTGAATGGCCTTATCAGGAGAAATTGGATGAAGTTGGCTGACCCGCTTCCCAAATTTGACCCAGAAATTGTCAGAGAATTCTATGCAAATTCTTATCCTGAGGACAATCCTGGTGAAAAGAGATCTCAAGTTAGGGGGAGGTGGGTAAATTATGATCGAGCAGCCATCAGTGAATTTCTTGGTAACTCACTACCTTTACAACCAGGGCAACACTGTGACTTCACAACAAGGAGGAGTCATGAACCTTATGATGAAAATGAAGTGGCCCTCCTTATATGCGCTGCAACCGATCTTAACAAGTCGAACCCACTGGCAATCCTCTCAAAATTCTAAGAGGGGATATGAAAACCTTAGCTCAAGTCTGGACCACATTCTTACTTGCAAACATAGTGCCCATTGGCCATGTGTCAGACTTGAACGTTCCTAGATGTCATCTCCTTTGTTGCATAATGAGGGAGGATCTCACTGTTGACGTTGCCACAATTATATCTGAAGAAATCCACAAATTTGTGAGATACGAAGTCAACAGTAGGAATGACAAGGCAAAAAGTGCTTTGGGTTTTCCGGCTTTGATCACAGCTATGTGCCAAGAACAAGGGGTAGAGGTAGACCTAACTGAAAAGACAAGACCTTCAATTACCAAGAGATTCATTGAACATTTTTGTACCCACTAAGAGGACTTGGAGCAGCAAGAAGAGCCTCAGCTGGACCAACAAGCTGAAGACCAACCAGCTAAAGAACAACCAGCAAGAGAAGAACAACAAACAGGGTCCACACAGCAACCTCAGCTCAACATGAATAATGAATTGCTTGAGCAGATGAGATATTTGAGGTTGCAGATGGAGCATACTCACCAGCAAAATGCTTCTATTCATAGAGGATAACTCCACCTTCAGGAGTACCTCTATCAGAATGTCCGCGGACCATACCCAGGCATGACTCCACCAAAATTCTACACTTATCTACAGTGGCCTAGGGACAATCCTATTTTCCCGGGGGGAAGTGGACCTGCTGCAGGTGAGGGACCATCAGGAGTTGCTGACATAGATGAAGCAAACATTGAGGATGAGATTGATTTTGGAGGGGATTGATTCACAACACCATTCCACCCTTCAAAACTCTATAAATAGGGTTTCATCATTTTTTTTCTTTCTTTTTCTTTTAGTATTTTGCAGTATGTATGTAATGACTACTATTTTGCTTTATTTGTTTTGGCTAGAATGTTATATTATTTAGTTAATTAATTGTTTAACTTTACTTGTGGCTTAGTATTTTGTGCATAATAATTAGAGACAGCTAAAATGCTTTGGGAATTAATTTCAAAATCTTTCTTGAGCTAATTGGTTAAAGAGAAACCTGATTTCAGTAAGTATCCTGAGTCTAGAACAACTGACTTAACTGAACATAGAGGTAAAAAAAAATTGGTTGAATTCATAATTAAACAAGATTAGGATATTAGTGCTGCATAGTTAGTCAAGATAATCAGTTGTAACAACAAGTGAAATACCAAGGAAATAAACTAGAAAACCCAGTGAGTTTGTGAATCCTTAAACAGCTTGAGTGTTTTCAATGTCTGTTGATAAATTGATATTGCTTGAGTTTTCATTTGATAACATCACATTTGAAGCATGGAAAGGATTATGGCAATTTTGTTAAATTTATAACTCAGTGCTAAATAGCCAACCTGTAAATAATCATCCTTTGTTGATAGCCCATTTGAGCCTAATTGTTTGAATTATGCACCTTAACCTTAACTTGAATTATTATCCTTTCCCTTTGCACACTTAGGGATAGAAAGCTTAGGTGCATTTTTCAACTGTAAGGGTAATTGGTTGGTAGAATTGCACTTAAGGAAGAAAAAGACTAAGTATCATAATTCACTCTTTATTATTGTGTAAGATCGTATATATTTACTTAAAAAAATGAAAAGAACAAAAAGAGATAAGAGTGGATTATGATTGAAAAAGAAACTTGGTGTATTGAGGTCTTAATTGTGAGGAATGGAGAGTAGAATTGAAATTGGGTTTGAATTGTAGCTATGCTCT
Organism: Vigna unguiculata; assembly: GCF_004118075.2. Classification (NCBI taxonomy): domain Eukaryota; kingdom Viridiplantae; phylum Streptophyta; class Magnoliopsida; order Fabales; family Fabaceae; genus Vigna; species Vigna unguiculata. The sequence goes on along the minus strand of NC_040289.1, from coordinate 2,474,704 downwards.
CTTTTCTAAGTTGTGCTTTTGTGATCTTGAAAAACCATTATTCTTGAAAGCTTAGCCTCATTACAACCTTGAAAAGACCTTAAGATCCATGATGATTATGTGTTTGTAGTTGGATTGAAAATGACTAGCAATTTTGATTTGTTGAAATTCAGTGGAAAATGAGAGAGACACATGCCTGTGAGATTTAAAAGAGAATTTCCTTGGTTATAATCACTTGTTATTACAATTAGTTTTCCTGAAAAATTGGCTGCACTTTTATCCTACTGTTGTTGATAATTGGATTCACCATTTGCTTCTGAATTTGAATCTGTGGGTTGGAATGCAAAAGTTGTCTAGTAAGGAACTGTGAAAATGATTTCTCAATAACCAATTTCAGTTTTAGTTTTAAATGGCTGTTGATCTTGTTACTTTGCTTGAGGACAAGCAAGATGCTAGGTTGGGGGGAGTTGATAAGTGCCAAAATTTAGTAAAGATTCATAATAAACTCTGGCACTTATGCTTTAAATTTGTGTTCATTTCATATTGATTCTCCCTAAATCTAAGTTTCAATCACATGCTTCCAAGTTTTGATTTAAAGAAATCATTTGATCCTATTTTATGTGTTTTTCAGGAAAGATTAAGGAGAACTCAAGAAGAGTGAAGGAGAAAGCAAGAAATAGAGAAAATAGGGAAGGAATGCTGTCAAGGTCGCTCAAACCAAAGCATTCTCGCCTAAGCTAAAGCCTTTCTCGCTTAAGCGGCGCTGGATCTCGCTTAAGCGAGAGTTCGTGCAGTGGAGAACCTCTCTTGCCGACAATCTCGCCCAAGCGAGATTAGATGTTGCCAATCTCGCCTAAGCGAGATCCTTTCTTCAGTTCAGAATGCTATCTCGCTCAAGCAAGACTCATGTCGCTTGAGCGAGACCTTCACGGATATAAACTCTCCTTGCATCAGAAAGGAGGAAAAGCTTGGAAATTTTGGAGAGGAACACAGATCTGGAGCTGCAATCTACGAAAGACAGTTTCTTATTTTCTTCTTCTTCTTAAGTTAATAGGATTTGGTTGACTATCATGAGTGGCTAATCTTCTCCTTTGGGATTGGATGTAATCTAGTGATATATATATATATATATAGCATTTCTGTTTTACTCAATATTGGTATTATTGTTCTGCTTTTAATGCTTACTTCTATCTGATCAATAGATGTTTTGATGTTGATTTTTAGAATTGACTGGAAAGTATTTCTGAAAATCTGATTTGAACAATGATACTTGATATACTGTGATGCTAGGAATAGATCTCAATATATCAATTGCTTTTAGCACTCAATCCTAATGCTGGATAGTTCGTTGAATATGTGAGGAATCAATATTCAGGGAATTAATCTTATGAATTTTATATGCGAGGGATCGGTATAAATGATTTTTGAGTGTGCATCAATATTGGTATTTTCAGATGTTATTGTTATATTCATCCAGATTACAGACAAGGGAGATAGATGAAATTCAATCCCAGTTTTGTTACTGTATTTTTCTAAACTTTTCCGCTTTCATTGTATTAATTTTATACAATAGTCAATGTCAAATCAAATTAAAATTTTTGTATATATATGCTGAGTGAGATAATTAATTATTTTCACTGAATCCGTTCCTCGTGGGTTCGACACTCCTACTTTAAATCATTATACTAGAGTTGACTTTTGGTACGCTTGCCAAGAAATCCAACAAAAAGCACCTAGCATACATCGCCATTCTTTCCATTCCTTCATATTAGTAAAGCTCAACATTTCCAAGGATGCAAATGCCCAAGAGCTATTCCCATAAAAGTCAACATCTATGCTCTCTATCCAATCAAGGTCCTCAATAGTCAAGTGCTTCAGAAATGTCAAAAGTCCAAGGGAAGGCAGCCATAGGCAATGTTTACAGTGCTTCAAGGTTAGGGACACCATATTCAATAGAGAATTATCACATAACCAATGTGGAAATTGTGTGCCACCATAACCATTGATAGACAACTGCTCCAAATGTCTGGAAGGTTGCAGATTCTCAAGTACTTCTCTTTCTGTTGTTGAATCTTCAATGTTCCGCTCCAAATCCCATTCTAATCTTAGCCCCGCAAGATGTGTTTTATTCTTGAAATCAGCTACCAATGCACAACAGTTCACCATATTCTCAAGATTTCTAACTGACAACTCTCCATGATGATCAACTTCTTGTAGGTGGTGAATACTGAACTCACAACTTTTTCCAACATGAAACTTATCCATCCATACCTGAAAATTCTTCAAATCTCCTAAAAGCGGTGGAACCTTTCTTAAAGTAGTTCCAATAAGTTCAAGGCGACGCAAATTGGTAAGTTCATACAAACTGGAGGGCAACTCCGTCAAATAGGAACACTCGTTCAGCTTCAAAACTTGCAAGTTATAGAGTGATGATATTGAGTCGGGAAGTCTCGATATGCGGGCACCTGAAAAGTCTAACGAGCAAAGATGTATAAGATCCCCTATAGTGTCAGGCACCTCAGAACATTCAGACAAAGATAAGACCCGTAAGAACTTAAAGCTGGAGATCAACTCTTGTATTGAAATCATATAGTACTCTGAAATGGATATAAATGTCCGTAGCCCTTTAGCATCATGTAAACTCTCATGATATTGAACATCATCGAATACCATTACAAAGTGACGGGTTTTCCTTGATATTCTTTCTTCTCTGTCAACTAAGTTATAGCAGATTACACCAGAAACATATTTTGCTAAGTCATTGAGAAGGTCGTGCATGACAAAATATGTTTCGATGTCGGTAATTATTTGTTGAAAGAATGACCTTGATAATAGATCATTGAAGTAATGTTCACCCACATCTTCTAGAGACTTACTTTCTTGAGAGCAATGTAGAAAATTTTGAGCCATCCATAACAGAATGAAGCTCTCCTTGTCAAACTTATAGTCTTTGGGGTATAAGGCACAGTAAGCAAAACATCTCTTAAGATAAGAAGGAAGATGGTAGTAACTCAACAACAAAGCGGGCATGATTTTACTATTTTCTATCGGCAAGTCCCATATGTTGCTTCTCAATACACCTTCCCAATCCGAAACAGATGACTTTGTGCGCAAAAGACATCCTAGCGTTTCAAGGGCTAGAGGCAATCCTTTGCACTTTTCAACTATCTCCATGCCAATCTCCTTCAACTCACAATTTTCATCTTGGAATGCATGTTTAGCAAAAACTTGCCAACTGTGATCTTCTCCTAATTGCTTTAGTTCGTGCGTATTGTTTGACCCCATAGCAGAAGCAACTTTGTTACTGCGTGTTGTGACAAGAATTTTACTTCCCTTAGCCCCATATTTAAGAGGAGTTTGCAATGATTTCCATTGATTTCGGTCTTCGTTCCACACATTATCCAGGACGAGGAGAAACTTCCTTCCCGATAATTTATTTTTCAATTTTCCATGAGCCATTTGTAGGTCTTCACTATCATCTTTTGATTCAGTGAAAGCTCCAATAATTGCTTTTGATACCTTCAAAACATCAAATTCATCGGAAACGCAAACCCAAGCTTTTTCATCAAATTTAGCTTCCTTCGTCTTTGGATCATCATATACATGTTGAGCAAGTGTGGTCTTACCTATCCCACCCATACCCACGATAGAAAGTATTGACACATTATTATCATTGGTCTCAGATGTCAGCCAACTGAAGATCATCTCTTTCTCCTCTTCTCTACCAAATATAACCTCTTCAGCCACCAACGACGATGATTCATTTCTTTTCTCCGACACTTTATTACCCAACCCAGATCTAACACTAATACAAATTTTGAAATCTTCAACAATCTTTTGTTTCAAAAGAGATTTTAGATCATCTCGGAGTGCTATGATCTTGGATTCAAAACTGTGTACCTTGCTTGAACTGGTATGGAATTCAGCTTCCAACTTAGTCTTGGAGTACTCATAGTCTATTTGCTCCAACAGATCCTCTGCATCATACAAGACGTCTCTGAGCTCATCAAGCCATTCTCTGACCAATGAATTACTGAACTGCTTTTGCTCTGCATCATCTATCACAGCATTCACATCCATCAACTTTCTCTTTAACTTTTTCAGTAGCTTCTCTTCGAGATTTCTCCCACGAAAGAAACCCAGAACTTGATCAGAATCCAGCTTGTCAAATAGCACCTGAAGAACAGCTCCAAACAGAGCACCGCCAAGTGTTTCAAGGACTGGCATGGTTGGAAGGGAAAGTGGCCGAATGAAAGGGAAGAAAGGATTGTGAAAAATTGTGGTGAAGGTAAAGCAGAGAGTCAAGGTGAGATCTATTTTCTTCACAATGACTTTACTTCAGTAGGTGTCGTTCACTCTTAACCACACAAATACGATCACGTGCATAAATGAGTTCAGTTTAGATAATGTTCTCAAAATATCTGAACTTGTTATATTAAATCCAAGTAACCTATATATCTCAACTCTTACATATATATTTGAATACATATCATAACTCACACACAATAAAACTAAATTAGAGAACTCAACAAAAACACACAAAACTCTGATCGAACTAATTAAACAACTCAAACAATACTATATAAAAACAATCCAAGTCAGATCGTTTTCTCTCCTTCGTTTCCCAAGTTTCAATCCTTATTTTACATTTTTATTTTTCTCAGCTTACATTTTTTTCTTCCTTCTTTTTCTAAATTTTTATTTACCTGTCTGCTAACTTCTAATTATGCTTTTATTTAGACAGTCACAGTGTTGAATCCCTCCATGATTTTATCGTCTTCTATATTTCTCTAGCTACCTCAAATTTATTTTTAAAGATTAAGCATGTTTTAAACATAATAAATCAAAAAATATCTTAGATATACTAAAATCAAAATTACTTATTGTTATAGATAAAGTTATATTAAAATAAGGACAGAATTTGTTTGAGGAGGATAAATTTAAAACATTAATACGATCTTTTTATTTTCATATATTTATACAATTGAATTTATTCATAAAGTGTAATAAGGTGTTTGAATGAGAAACTTTTAGAAACGATTTTTTTATAAAGAATTTAAAATGTTTTGTGACAATTTAAATTTATAAGAATAAATTGATTATTTGAAATGATAGAATTTCAGATTTTATATAAAAAGTAAGAATTTTAAAATTTTCTTAATTTATCATTTTGACATTGTTTTGTTCTAATCATGAAAGTTAAATATTCTGTTAGATGGTAGTTGATTAATTATTTTTAGTAAATGTAAGTTAAGATTAAATGCAATTTTTCTCACAGTAATCTTGTTTGTTTTTCTAGAGTTTTCTCCCTATTACAATCGATTAAAAAGGTGTCTGTATAAGATATTACTTGATTATTCTTATATAAGTCAAACAAACTTAAAATGAATCAACGGTCAAAAGCGAGGGTTAAAATTTGATAATATTAACTCTAGAAAACACGTAAAACATTAAAAAACAGAACAAACTTAGAAAAAGATAATGATGGACGACCTTGGTGTAGAAGTGGAAGGAGATCTATGAAGAATGCTTAGAATAGAGTGAGCTCTCAGAAATGAAGAATTAATGAAGATGAAGTGTAGAATTGGTGCTATGGTATGGAAGATGACTAGAGGAAATGTTAGAGAATGATAGCCAAGTGTGCTCTCAAATAAGAGTAGAAGAATTGGAGTGCTCTCAACAACTATGCTTCTACAATGCAAATTCAAGAGTAACCCTTACATTAGCATAGGAAGCTATCATTTATAGTAGATTAACTTCCTTAATACAATTCAAATTAAGCACAAATGAAACATAGATGTAGCTTGAAGAGCAAGTTGAATTCTTGGCCGTGTGATGTAGGAGATGATGCAAGATGACACCAAGTGGCAATCTCACACACTCCTTGCCACCATCACACTTTCCTTGCCTTGTTCATGCTTAGCTTGCTTGTCTCCATGTGTAGCATATGCCAAGTATTCTCGGTCAAGAGGTAAATTGGGTTCGGCCCAATTGATACACCATGTAATCACAGGGTTCGGCCCAATTGATACACCATGTAATCACAAGTGTTCTAGCTTTATTTATTGAAAGCAAAGTCTAAACAATGGCCAAATTTAAATCTTGGCTATGTCTTTCATGCATCAACTCATATTTTGGAGATTTTTTTGGCCATGTGAATAAAGTGAAAAGCCCATGATTGACTTGATCATCTTGTGAGAGGCCCATGTGGATCTTTTTCATCATGCTTCTAGTAATTGGGCCTCTAGGTGGGCTTGGACTTGTTGATGCATTTGCGCTTAAGCTTGGTAGGATCACATCAGACAACAAATTCTAACATGAAATCAAAGAGGGTAACGAACAACAATGGTTGAGGGAAGATATATAGTCATTTTCTCCTTCAATTTTTCTTGTATCTGTTCAACAAAATTCCAAACCGTTGTGCGGTATATACTCCGTCATGCTACTATATCCACTGAAATTCCAAATCAAGACATTATCATAACATATTTTCATATACTTTCTATGAATGTTGAACTAACTTTTCTTTATTTCTTTTTTTAGATGGGTTAAATATATTTTTGTTCTTAACTTTCAATGAAAATTGAAATTAGTCTTTATTAGGGATGTCAAAAAAATTCGTACCCGCAGATATCCGCAGATAAAACCCGCAACGGGTAGGAAACGGATATTAAAAATGGATACTCGTTACCCGTGGGTATGAGTAATTTTGATACCCACATGTTAACGGGGCGAGTACGGGTATCATAGTATCCGTACCCGTGGATATCCGTACCCGTTAAACTTTAATTCACAAAAATATCCTCATATATATATATATATATACATATGTATATATGTATATATATACATGTATATGTATATATATACATATATACATATGTATATATGTATATATATACATATGTATATGTATATATATACATATATACATATACATGTATATATATACATATATACATATGTATATATATATATATATACATATATATATATACATGTATATATATATATATATATATACATATATATATATATATATATATATTAGTAAAAGACATTTTGACCTAATTTTTTCTAAGCTGGCCCCTTGCTTGACATTCTTCTCTTTCCTTTCTTTGAAATTGGGCATATACATCAAACCCTGTATGGACAGTGATGACATTCATGGTATGCTTGTTGTCAAATGATGGAATCAAAATAAGAATACTTGGCACGTGGCAGTTGAGGTTTATGTTGTTTATTTTTCAGGAATCAATCGGAGAAAGTGGACTTGTTGATCAAAACAATAATTAAAGAATTTTCATTGGGTTGAACGTCATTTTATATTTATTTTTATAATTATTTGCACTTGTATGAACTTGAGTTTATTTGAACTTTATTTAAAATTTATGACAGTAATGTACTTTATTTTATTTTATTTTATGATTAAATATTTGTTTTTTAAATAATTTTGTAAATACCCACGGGTACCCGTGGATACCCGCGGATATGAAAAGAGTAGGCAGGTACCTGCATAATGGATACCCGACGGATATGGGTATGAGTACGAAACGAATATTTATCCAGCAGGTAGGGTATGTGGGAGCAACGAACTACCCGTACCCTACCTGCCCCGTTGACATCCCTAGTCTTTATTCAAAATTTTAGTCTAATTCGGTCATCCAACTTCAAAGACGTGTTTTTTTAACCAAGTTTTGTTAAGTTTATTTAACGTTTTAAACGCATTTAAGGATAACATTTGAATTGTTTACACCTTGATACATTCTCAATTCAATGTTGGCTAAGAAACTAGCTTGAAATTATCTTGAAACACATTTCAAACGTCAAATAAATTTAATAAAATTTGGTTAAAAAAACTAAATCCTCACATCTCTAAAATTGGAAGAATAAATTGGAACAAAATTTTAAAAGAAAATTCATTCCAATTTTCATTTACGGTTAAGAGACCAAAATATATACTTAACCCATTTTGCTTTTCTTCATCTTTATAAACAAGTTATGAGGGTGTATGTTTTCCATATCATAATAATTATATTTAATTTATAAATCATTTTGTCGGATACATGGACAAATTGAATGTGAAGCTATGAAAATCAAAAGTACATGGATTTATTGAGCTTCAACCCGTCCAGATTTAGGGATACAAAGGTTTCAATACATAGCATTATATTTGTACTGGATTTAAGTACCCATTTTTAACATTTTTTTTTATATTTTTTTTAGAAAATTAAAGTTAATCATTTAACACATGAAAATCAACTAAAATAACTCAACTAAAATTGGAATCATGCAAAGTACTTAAATGAATTCTGTTCTGGTTCAGAAAAATACTAGATAATTCTTCACCAAAATAAAAAGAAAGTTTTTCAGACTTACTTAGGTCAAAAAATCTCTCATCCCTTGACCATGGGAGCAACCTTCTTATTTATATAATAATCAGTTACAAAATATTAAATTCTAGATATACAAAATAAAAAATGAAATTATCTTCTACTCCTAAAATATCTCTAAATATAACAACAACCTTATTAATTCCTTAAAATCACACCAAACACGGAATTTAATTCAGTTAATATCCTCCCTCGGTGGCCCACCGACATGCTCACACGGTGCCCCACCGACCCGACCTGTTAAATGCTAAAATCCATCTATCCTCTCGGCCTGCAACCGAACCACTCCTCTGGACCAGTACATAGCTTTCCGAATTCTGCACGGTCTCGTCTTCAGAACGAGAAGAGCAGAATTTGTCTTGTCAATAACTGCTCTTCACCACTCCCCGGAAAATCATCATTACTCCCTATATTCGTGCCTCCACGTGTAACCCATCCAACGGTTCCCCTTTTACTCTCCCTTTTTTGAATACCAAACGACACTTATTTCCCCCTTTAATTCGCACCACTAAACCATCCCTCCATCTTTCTCATTCATCGCACTCAAGCTTTTTCAACTCCCCCCCATCTTTCTCAACCGCCATTTCCTTCTTCCAGGTATTTCTTCTTTTCCCCTTCAAATTTCACACATGTGCTCTCTTGCTTTCTGTACTTGCTTCTTATACATTATCTCTGTTTTCTGCACTGTGTTTTAGCTTTGCACTTGTTTTTTCCTTCTCTGATCACCCATAACTTATTCTGAGAAAACCTTTTCCTCGTCGCCCCTGTAATCACCCTCCATGAATGCTCACTATAATGTCCTCTATTCCTGGGCCCCTCTGGCCTTACGCAAGGAAACCTCATCCATGACTACCCTCATTAGGGTTAGGGCTTTTAGACGCCACCAAACCTTGTGTAAAAGCAACGAAACTGACGTAACCGTAATCGCCTGTGATGGTGATGAACCTATTTGTAGGGATGGCAATTTATTCCCTATTTCCCCTCAAAAGTTTACCTTTATGTATGTCACTGTATTTGAAAAACTAGGTTTACGACTTCCTTTCAATACCTTCGAAAAAGAACTCCTCACCATTCTGAATGTCTCTCCCTGCCAATTAAACCCTAACAGCTGGGCCTTCATTCGCGCCTTCCAAATTCTATGTACCCACTTTGGTATTACCCCCTCAAGCAACATGTTTCTCTATTTCTTCGAGTTACGAGCCCCTCATAAACAACTGCTAGCATCTCTCAGTGGAGTTAGTGGCCGAGCCCTCCTAACCCTATACAACTCTTCTTACAAGGGTTTCAAAGGCATCTTCATAAAGATAGTCGCCCCCGACCACAACCCTTCCCTCCTAGAAGGCTTCCCCTTATATTGGTGCCAATCACCCAACCTTCAATCCCCTCGGCAATTAGAAGACCTGGATCCCTCTGAGAAAAAAGACTGTCTGATGCTGGAACAACTGGATGTTATTTTTGATACCCAAAAACTATTAGAGCTAGAATTCCGATTGGTGGATCTAAAATTCCACATCGGTACTTACTTTACAACTGTCCTCTTATTACCACATGCTTAATACCGTCTCCCCCTTTTTAACCAATTCTACTTATTTTTGCAGAGAACCTAATGGCGATGTCCCATGAAGATATGCTGAAACGAGCTCGCCAACTTAAAAACCAAAAAACCTCCACACCTGGCGCAAGTCCTTCAGTACCCCCTCCTCGTACTGAACTTCATGAAGAGACATCTGAACCTGACCTCGAGCCCCTAACTAGAAAATTCAGAGCCCGAGGCAAAAAGGTCATCGAAACCACCTCTCAACATTCAACCTCACAAACTCAATTGGCTCCTCACCATACAGTGGATGACACCGAGTTAAGCTTCTGGCATCCCCAATTCCTTCATTCTCAACATGGTCGGAAGCACAACTACCTCCGTCATGACATTAGCCTGCTAAGAACCCAGGATCTCAAAACTCTTCATTAAAGCATCTTGGCTAATCTCCATAAGGCCGAAGCATCCAGCTTTATGTTGATGGACCAATTTAGCCTCCAATCCACTCAGAAATCCCTTGACTTAGAGCAAAAAGATCAAGCTTTGATACTTTCCAAAACCAAAACCTCCCATTTGACCAATGAAGTCACCGAGCTAACCAACCAAGTAAAAAAAAAGGATGAATTACTTGCTGATTTGCACAACCAACTGAGAACCCTTGAAGCCGAGAAGGAAAACTGGATTCTCAAAGAAAAGGATCTCCTCAACAGCTCAGAACTTCTCAAAGATCAGATTGGTTCTTCCCTGAACATGGGATTCCAACTGGCCCTTGACCAAGTTCGAGTTCTCTGTCCAGATGCAGACTTATCTCCAGCAGATATCTCTAAGTTTGTGGTTAACGGACAACTGGTGGAAACTGATGACTGAGATTCCTTACTTTATACCTCTAAGCTTATTATTCTTGTATCGCCTTTCAAACTTGTTTTGTTGTTCGCTACTTCTATTTCCTTATTATCTATTCGAATATTATGCCCAAATATTTAATCTTACCTCTCCCTATTTTACTGTTAAATCGCTTATTTTTCTCATTAAACTCTACACTAAAAACTTCAGAAATTACGCACTTTGTAGATTAAAGTTAATCAACTTTGTAGATTATCCTGATTGCTAACTATTCTACACCACACCCTTAACCAATTTCCACACCCCACAATTTCAACCTTTAAATTAATTTAGTCATTTCCTTACGTCACCCCAGTTTAACTAATCTCTATCAACTATCACCTACACACTTCCACCACCTTTGATCTTGGTTATAAAACGAGCTCTCAGTCACACCCACTTTAGCTAATCTCCCTTAGCTATCCCCTACACACTTCTACCTTCTTTGGTCTCGGTTATAAACCGAGCTCTCAGTCCTGCAAACAAAACCCCAAAGCAATTAATCACTCGTTCATGAACCGAGCTCTCAATCCTGCAAACATAAAACCCCAAAGCAATTAATCACTCGTTCATGAACCGAGCTCTCAATCCTACAAACATATTATAAAACTCCAAAACAATTAATCACTCGTTCATGAACCGAGCTCTCAATCTTGCAAACATAAAACTCCAAAACAACTAATCACTCGTTCATGAACCGAGCTCTCAATCCTGAAAACATAAAACTCCAAAACAATTAATCACTCGTTCATGAACCGAGCTCTCAATCTTGCAAACATTATAAAACTCCAAAACAATTAATCACTCGTTCATGAACCGAGCTCTCAATCCTGCAAACATTATAAAACTCCAAAGCAATTAATCACTCGTTCATGAACCGAGCTCTCAATCACACCAATTTAGTTAATCTCACTTAGCCAATACCTACACTAATAGAACACAAAAACTCTTCGAAACCTCAATCACAAAGGCTTGGAATAGAACACATAGGTTCTTTAAACCTCAAGCACATAGGCTCGGAATAGAACACAAAGGTTCTTTATGCTTCAAGCACATAGGCTCGAAATAGAACACATAGGTTCTTTAAATCTCGAGCACATAGGCTCGGAATAGAACACAAAGGTTCTTCATGCTCCAAGCACATAGACTCGGAATAGAACACATAGGTTCTTTAAACCTCAAGCACATAGGCTCGGAATAGAACACAAAGGTTCTTTAAACCTCAAGCACATAGGCTCGGAATAGAACACATAGGTTCTTTAAACCTCAAGCACATAGGCTCAGAATAGAACACAAAGGTTCTTCATGCTTCAAGCACATAGGCTGGAAATAGAACACAAAGGTTCTTTAAACCTCAAGCACATAGGCTCGGAATAGAACACATAGGTTCTTTAAACCTCAAGCACATAGGCTCGGAATAGAACACATAGGTTCTTTAAACCTCAAGCACATAGGCTCGGAATAGAACACAAAGGTTCTTCATGCTTCAAGCACATAGGCTCGGAATAGAACACATAGGTTCTTTAAACCTCAAGCACATAGGCTCGGAATAGAACACAAAGGTTCTTTATGCTTCAAGCACATAGGCTCGGAATAGAACACAAAGGTTCTTTAAACCTCAAGCACATAGGCTCGGAATAGAAAAAGTAGCACTGAATAATACTGTATTAAAAAATTAAAACCAAGAAAAACATCTCTACAAAAACAAAATAATTCAGCTAAAGTATCAACTAAAGTAAAAACGCAAATTAGCCGCATTCCACGTCCGTGGTATCTCCTTTCCCTCTAGTGTCTCCAATTTATAAGCTCCTTCCCCCAGTACTTCTTTAACACGATAAGGCCCAGTCCACTTTGGCGCCAACTTGCTATCCATCTGAATTAACTGTGCCTTCCTTAGTACCAAGTCTTGTGCCTGAAAACCCCGAGGTATTACCTTAGTCTTGTAACTTCTCTCTAGCCTCCTCTTCATTGCTTCACTTGAAATCTGAGCCAAATCCCTAACTTCATCTATAACATCAAGGTTTGCCCGCAAACCCACTTCGGAAATCTCCTCATCAAACAACCTCACTTTTCCCGTGCTCTCCATAACTTCTATTGGGATCATTGCGTCGGTGCCGTACACCAAAGTAAATGGAGTTTCTCGGGTAGACGTCTCAGGCGTGGTGTGGTATGCCCACAACACTCGGTGTATCTCATTTGGCCATTCTCCCTTTACTGCCATCAATCTTCATTTCACACCCCTCAATATCACCTTATTGGCCGCTTCTGCTTGTCCATTCGTCTGAGGATGCTCCACCCAAGAAAAAACCTGTTTAATCCTGACTTCCTCGCATAATTGCCTCACCTGTGAGCATGCAAACTGAGTTCCATTGTCCGAAATAATTCGGCGTGGAACACTAAATCGGCATATTATATTCTTCCAGATAAATTCTCGCACCCGACTACCCGAGATCACAACAACTGGCTCGGCTTCAATCCACTTTATAAAATATTCTACAGCCACAATCAAAAACTTGAATTGTCTCACCCCTTTAGGAAACGGACCCAGAATGTCTATTCCCCAAGTGTGAAAGGGCCAAGGTGTATTAATAGAGTGCAGCACCTCTGGCGGAGCATGGCTCCAATCGGCATGTTTCTGACACGACTCGCATTTCCTGACATACTCCATACAGTCATTCTTCATGGTGGGCCAAAAGAGCCCTTCCCGAACTATCTGCAACATCAATGCTCTCCCCCCAACGTGACTCCCGCAAATGCCCTCATGGAGTTCGGCCATGAGCCGAGACGCCTCCCCCCTTCCTACACAAATCATCAAAGGCCTGGAAAATCCATACCTAAATAAATGACCATCGATCAGTGTATATCGGCTTAAATTGTTCTTTATTTTTTGTGCCTCATTAGCATCCTCGGGTAATTTGTTATCTGCAAGATAGCTTCTTAAAGGTGTCATCCAAGATTCTTCAGTCATCAAAATCTCTGTTGGTCTCTTGGCAAGCGTACCAAAAGTCAACTGTAGTATAATGATTTGAAGTAAGAGTGTCGAACCCACGAGGAACGAATTCAGTTAAAATAACTAATTATCTCGATCAGCATATATATACAGAGATTTTAATTTGATTTGACATTAACTTTTGCACAAAATTAATACAGTAAAAGCGAAAAAGTTTAGAAAGATATAGTAAAAGAAACTGGGATTGAATTTCATCTATCTCCCTTGTCTGTAATCTGGATGAATATAATATATATAACATCTGAAAATACCAATATTGATGCACACTCAAAATCATTTATACCGATCCCTCGCGTATAAAATTCATAAGATTAGTTTCCTGAATATTGATTCCTCACATATTCAACAAACTATCCAGCATTACGGTCGAGTGTTAAAAGCAATTGATATATTGGGATCTATTCCTAGCATCACAGTATATCAAGTATCATTGTTCAAATCAGATTTTAAGAAATACTTTCCAGTCAGATCTAAAAATCAAAATCAAAACATCTATTGATCAGATAGAAGTAAGCATTAAGAGTAGAACAATAATACCAATACTGAGTAAAACAGAAATGCTATATATAAATATCACCAGATTACATCCAAGTTCGAGTAGATTACATTCAATCCCACGGAGAAGATTAGCCACTCATGGTAACCAACATAATCCTATGAGCTAAGAAGAATAAGAAGAAAATGAGAACTGTGGTGCTCCTCTGGTATCAGCTCTGCAGCACGGACCTTTTCTCTCTCAAAATTCCAAGCTGATTTCAGTTCTGAACTTCCAAAACATATATACCCACGAAGTCTCGCTCAAGCTACCAAAGTCTCGCTTGAGCGAGACAGCATTCTTCATCCCAAAGAAAGCCTCTCGCTTGGGCGAGATGTGCTGAAGCTAACATCTCGCTTAAGCGAACAGAGTACTTCAAGCTGAAGAAAGGATCTCGCTTAGGCGAGAATGGCGGTCTCTGAACTCGCTTGGGCGAGAATGGCGGCAAAGGAGGGTCTCCACTGCAAGAACTCTCGCTTAAGCGAGAGTCTGCTCGCTTGAGCGAGATTGGCGGTTGTGGTTTTGGCTTAAGCGAGATTTTGAGCGACCTTGACATCATATTTTTCCAATTTTCTTCCTTTCTCCTTCACTCTTCTTGAATTCTCTTTGATCTTTCCTGAAAAACACACAAAATAGGATCAAATGATTTCTTTAAATCAACACTTGGAAGCATGTGATTGAAACTTAGATTTAGGAAGAATCCATATGAAATGAGCACAAATTTAAAGCATAAGTGCCAGAGTTTGTTATGAATCTTTACTGAATTTTGGCACTTATCAATCTCTAAAACCTGATGTTTCTCCTGTGTATCAACCCGAGGAGCTACCAACGTTTCTCTTATCACCGACTTATGCTGCCCTGGTTTCGAACAACTAGCCAACTTGGATAGCAAATCAGCTCGGCAATTTTGTTCCCTCGGAACATGCACAAATTCAAAGAGAACAAAATTTTTCGCCACAGATTGGACTACCTCTAAATATTTAGCTAATTGTGGATCACGAGCCTGGAATTCTCCGGTCACCTGACCTGCTACTAATGCAGAATCATTTTTGACTAACAGCCTAGTGATACCCATCTCTTTAGCCAAAAGCATCCCTGCTATCAAAGCCTCATATTCTGCCTGATTGTTACTAGCTTTGAAAGCAAATCTCAACGATTGTTCAATCAAGACTCCTTCTAGCCCTTCCAAAACTATACTAGCACCACTCCCTCTTAAATTAGAAGCCCCATCCACTGATAGGATCCATGATATTTCTTTTACGCGCTGATCCGCAACAGGTGGTTCAGATAACTCTACTAAAAAGTCAGCCAAAAACTGAGCTTTGATCGGCCCTTGTGATTCATATTGTATCCCATACTCCGAGAGTTTTATCGCCCATTTAACCAACCTGCCCGATATATCAGGTTTTTGTAATATGTACCTGATCGGCAAATCCGTCATCACCTTGACACTATGATTTTGAAAATAATGTCTTAAACGGCGAGCAGACACTACTACAGCCAACGTGGCTTTCTCTATAGTTGGATATCTCACCTCAGCACCATGAAGCACTTTACTCACGAAATACATAGGCTTCTGATCCCCACCACACTCTCGTACCAACATCGAACTGACTGCATGCTCGGTCACCGAAATGTATAACACTAGATCAGTGCCCTTCTCGGGCTTGCACAATACTGGTGGTTTACCTAGATACTCTTTTAATTTTTGGAAAGCTTCCTCACATTGATCGGTCCATTGAAACTTTTCATTTTTCTTCAAGCATTGGAAGTAGGGAAAACCCCGATCTCCACTTTTAGCAAGAAAACGGGACAAGGCCGCCATCCTCCCCGTCAATCTTTGTACTTCTTTAACATTGCTTGGACTCCTCATGTTTATGATGGCTGCACATTTATCTGGATTAGCTTCTATTCCCCTCTCGGTAAGCAAGAAACCCAGAAACTTCCCTGCCTTAACCCCAAAAACACACTTCTCAGGGTTAAGTTTGAGTCTGTATTTGTTGATTGTGACAAATAATTCCTCCAGATCTCCCTGATGCTTCTTCTCTTCTACCGAGTTAACCACCATATCATCCACATACGCATGCACATTCCTCCCCAACATGGACGCCAGAATTCGGTCCATTAACCTTTGATAGGTGGCTCCCGCATTCTTTAACCCAAAAGGCATTACCCGATAATAGTAATTAGTCGTTCCTCCCATAAATGTTATCTTATCTTCATCTAATGAATGCATTTTTATCTGATTATAGCCTGAATAAGCATCCAAGAAACTTAACAAAGCACAACCCGATGCACTATCAACTAATGCATCTATATTAGGCAAAGGATACGAATCCTTTGGGCATGCATTATTTAAATTTGTAAAATCCACGCACATTCTCCACTTTCCATTGGACTTTTTCACCATCACCACATTTGCTAACCAAGTCGGATATTGTATCTCCCGTATATGAGCCGCTTCTAATATCTTACATATCTCCTCGGTAGCTGCCTGGGCACGATCTCCACTCAACCGTCTACGCTTTTGAACTTTAGGTTTAGCCGAAGGATTAATGTTGAGTTTATGGCATAAAAAATCGGGATCTATTCCCGTCACATCTGCTACACTCCAAGCAAATGAAGAAAGGTTTTTCTTCAGTACTTGTATAAGCTCTTGCTCTTGCTCTAAACTCAAATCCCCTCCAATTCTTAATTTTTTACCCTCTATGAGTACTTCTTTTACCTCCCCCACGGGCTGAGGCCTTCTCTCAGGATGTACTAGTCTAGGATCTAACTCGGGATCTATGACTACCTCCGTTGTGCTGACTGAATATGCAACTTTCCTCCTTGACCTTAGACTATCTTCATAACATTTGCGAGCGACCTCCTGATTTACTGATAAAGTGAGCACCTTCCCATCATCAAAAGGAAACTTCATCTTCAGATGGACCGTCAATACTACTGCTCCCAATTTATTGAGAGAAGGCCTTCCTAGTAGTAAGTTGTATGATGAAGGTGCGTTGACAACTATATATCGTATAAATATAGTTTTTGCATCTTCTTTGTCTCTAAAAGTCGTTCGAAGATCAACATACCCTTTAACTTCCACCTGATCTCCTGAGAAACCCACAAGTACTCCGTCAAATGGCTTTAATTGGTCTGTCGGTATTTGCAGCCCTGCATAGGTGTTCCAGAACATCACATCGGCAGAACTCCCCTGATCAACTAGCACTCTATGAACATTCCTTCCCATCATGATAACAGACAAGACTATGGGATCATCTTCATGTGGGACTACTCCCTTTAAATGGTCACTCGAAAACATTATAGCCGGAACTTTCTTCGGCCTGTCGATCTTGGCCGTAGTCATGACACTCCTTACATATCATTTCCTAGCCGAGCTGGTTTGTCCTCCTCTCGCAAAACCTCCTGCTATCGTATTGAAATCCCCCAGGACGGGTGTCTCATGCAAATCGGGAACCGTGCGAGTTTTAGATGGTTTCGCATCTGTATCAGATTTCATAAATTTCTCCATAAGTCCCCTGTCTGCCAACGTAGAGAGTTGATTATTTAAAGCATAACACGAATTTGTGTCATGACCTCCGGCCTGATGAAACTTACACCAAGCATCTGGTCTACTTCCGAGTATTCTCCCTGTGATATTGGGATAACGCAAATGTTTAGATATTTCTACATCTTCCAATATTTGGGCTAGAGCCACCCTGAAACTTGGGATTTTTTGAATTCGCCGATACTCGGTCCTTTGCTGTGCTATATAAGGAACGAAACGATGATCCGGTCTGGTCCGAGGTGGAGTCCTTTCTCTTCGATAAGTTTTCATGTCTCGTTCACTCTTGGTATGGGCCAGCGTTCTCTTGTCCCCTGCTTTTTTATGACGCATGGCCTCTTCGGTCTCTATCTCCACGGCTGCCATTTGCCTTATCTTCGTTAAGGTCCTTGGAGGAAACCGGTATAGGGATTCACCGAAAGAACTGGCTTGGAGCCCCTTCACGAAGGCATTGACGAGCAGGCCCTCGTTAGGGTCGACTAACCTCATGCTAATATTGGTGAAGCGATTGAGGAACTGTTTCAATGATTCTTTAGCATTTTGTCGTATATCAAACATGTCTGCCATCTCCACTGGCTTGGCCCTGTTGGCCGAGAAACTTTCCAGGAAAACACGTTTGAAATCAACAAACGAGTTGATTGAGGAGCTCGAAATAGTGTTGAACCATTCCAGAACGATCTCAGCTAGCGTGCCCATAAACATTTTACAACGTATTGCGTCACTTCCCCCCGATATCAACATCCGGGCCTGAAACGCTTTTAAATGTAACTCTGGATCAGAACTCCCTGTGAAGGGTGCGATCTTTGGAATTACGAAATTCTGTGGGATTGGCTCCTCCATGATCGTATTTGCTAGAGGACTGGCGTCACCCACATCGGGATTCAACCGACTAGCGTATCGGTAACCAGCCCTGGTGGCCTCCAATCGGTTTTGAATCTCTTCGTCTGCCTTCCGCAGTTGTTCCTGTTGTCGAAACGCATCTTCTAGTCGTCGGTGTGTTTCTTCAGCCTCTTTACGCGGTCTTTCTCTTTCTCCCAAAGCCTCTTCCCGAAGAGCCTGTAGATCTTCCTCTGCTTTCTTACGGGTTTCCTCCCTCTCCTTTTCTAGTTGAACCTGGTCAGCCTCTACCTTCAGTTTAATTTCCTCATTCTGTCGTTGCAACTCCAGAATGCTCTGCATTATCTGCTGCCTAGTCGGTCCTTCACGTGTCGCTCCTCTGCCTCTGTTCATCCTCCACTCTGTCTAATGGGGTAAGGATCGAGTTTTACCGAACCCCACGGTGGGCGCCAATGTTCTGGTTCAGAAAAATACTAGATAATTCTTCACCAAAACAAAAAGAAAGTTTTTCAGACTTACTTAGGTCAAAAAATCTCTCATCCCTTGACCATGGGAGCAACCTTCTTATTTATATAATAATCAGTTACAAAATATTAAATTCTAGATATACAAAATAAAAAATGAAATTATCTTCTGCTCCTAAAATATCTCTAAATATAACAACAACCTTATTAATTCCTAAAAATCACACCAAACACGGAATTTAATTTAGTTAATATTCTCCCTCGGTGCCCCACCGACCTGCTCACGCGGTGCCCCACCGACCCGACCTGTTAAATGCTAAAATTCATCTATCCTCTCGGCCTGCAACCGAACCAGTCCTCTGGACCCGTACAAATTCCTTTTGAGTAAAAAGTCCCTAAATCAGTCCCCTTGGATTTAACTCGTCTGGAATTACAATCGTGCAAACTACTTAAATGAATTCCTTTCGATTTAGACATTCATAACCCAGCAAATTAGAAGAAGGAATTAGGGTTTAGAATCAATTTTAACTGTTAAGGTTATTAAAATCCATGGGTTTCATCGGATAGTTAGTTTTGGATAGTTTTTCTATTTTCGTAATTCTGCATATTGCATGCAGAGTGTATAACTACAGCTTTTCCGAACTATAGTGACATTTTCTTAGTTATATTTATTATAAATTTTACTATGCAAAAACACTTTTTTCCTCGAGCAATTTCAAAAAAGAATCATTTTTTTCTCTCAATATAATACAATTAAAGCACCCTTTGGAATAAACAAAACACAGATCCTCAAAGAATTGGTTAATCTAATGGATTAAAACAAAACTAATAAAGCATAACAAAAATATGCACAGAGATTCCATAATTTCTTTTTTTTTGCTATCAGTTTTTCTCACCAACCAAATACAATAAACCCCAACTTCCAGAACATGAGAACATAACAAGAATCAATTTAACACTATGTTAGTCTCAACCAAACCAAGACATGACAACATGAGAAAAAGAATGAACATAAGAAAAATCTTACTCTCAACCAAGACAAGAGAGCCTTGGACTCATCGGGCTTGTGATCAGAAGAGAGCACTGGAATCACAGATTTCCTTTTATTTTACCAAAATTATCCAAGTACATTCAGTCAATGAATTCGACTGTGATCTGAATTACAATCTTGTCCCAGACAAATATAATATGTTTATTTATAGCTCATCAATATCAAAATAAGTATGAATTTTGTTCTGCATACATACTAAAGCAAAAAAGATCTAATTTTTATCTGAAACTAAAGTAAAAAAAGTTACCTTGTGTACCACAGCATTTGTAAGTATATTGGTTTCCTAATGTAAGAAGATGTATCAGTGGCAACCAGTAAAACTTTGTGCAAGGAAATCTGTGGTTCCCAACAACTAAATTAAACTAATAATAAAATAATCTTTTGAAAATTACAGCAGTTATTCATATAGTATTATCACAAGAAAATGGGAGTAATTGAGAATTCATAATCCATGATCATAATGACTCCCATAAGAAAGATCAACTATAGCATCCAATGGTGTGTGCACCAGAAAGAGCTCCCAGATCTTTAAGGTCAAGTCCCTGAGCTTGGAAATTTCAATGAAGCTCCCAGTGTGCTGGGAAACTTTGCGGACAGAAGACTGAAACAATAAATTTTTAAAAGGTTAAAATGCAATATTTCACAACAAAAGCGATATTAGTTATATGTATAGAAAACAAAGATTAGAATATAACAATAAAATAAAACTGAACCAAACAATATTGAAAAGAACAATAACTATATCAAAGAATAAAATTAGGGAAAGATATGATAAACGGAAAATTTTCTCCAGTATCTTCTAGCATAGGTTACACTTGAACAACTCTTTCATTTTAATCACATCCATATTTAATAGTTGTTTTGGTATAAAAAAAAAGAAAAGAAAAGAGGAAAATCAATACAATAAGAAGTTAAATACCTTAAATCAAACTATTATTGGAAAACACTCCTATCTCTGTTTGACCAAGTAGAAAAACCACACTGCTTCAAGTTGTAGAGATATCAAAAGAGAGTACAAAATTATATTGATAATTGTGTGTAATTTAAAAACAAAAGTTGTTCCTAAAATTTGAAGGAAGGGAGAATGAAGAAAATGAAAACAAACCTAAAATTTAAAAGTAGAGAGAAAAAATATCAGAAGAAAGGGAGAAAGAAGAATATCAAAAGAGAGAAACATGAAAAAAACACATATACCACAAAATTGCACATTGTGCAGCATGGAGTATGTAGCCAACTAGTCCTTCTACCCATGCAACGCACGGGTTTTTTTTATATGTAATAATTGTGGTAATAACAATGGGTTTTTGGATATTTAATAATCTATATGATGAGAATCTAATGTTTTAAAAAGATGTTGAAGTGTATCAATAGAATAGATCAATTTAGAATGTAATTAAAGTGGTATGTCAAGTTAATATTTGATTTCATTGAATATTATCGTCAACCACAAACAACAAAAATATGACTAATACACTACTTTGTTAATATAAGAAAAAAAAAGAAAAAATTACATACCTAGAATGTATCCTTTGTTATTGAAGTTCATAAATTCGTTTCGTACAGAATTTCCTTTTGTACACAATGACTTCTTTGTTCAACTTTTTCTGTACCATGATTTTCCTACATGGCAGAAAATAACATAAATCAATTGATATATATTCATAACAGTTTTGAAATGAAAAAAAAAATAGAAATGACATACCTATAATTGATTTCTTTTCAAAGAGTTTCAAAATTTTCTTTGTACACAACGTTTTTAGTTGTGTTTGTTACCTTTCCATCTTCATCCAATATAAGTATTTTCAATCCTCTT
Source organism: Vigna unguiculata (assembly GCF_004118075.2). Taxonomy (NCBI): domain Eukaryota; kingdom Viridiplantae; phylum Streptophyta; class Magnoliopsida; order Fabales; family Fabaceae; genus Vigna; species Vigna unguiculata. Next base: position 2,452,656 of record NC_040289.1, on the reverse strand, counting down.
TTGGTTTTGACTCTAGAAATAGCAACATATAGTTGGCCATGTGTGAATACAGGTTGTGGAAGATAAAGGCCGACTCTAGAAAGTGTTTGTCCCTGACTTTTGTTAATCGGCATTGCAAAGCATAAAGATATCGGAAACTGTCTTCTTTGAAATTTGAAAGGCAACCCTGAATCAGATGGCACTAAATCCATTTTTGGTATAAAAATCCTGTCACCAATGTTTTTTCCAGTAATTACAGTTGCATATATTACATTCTTTCCTAAATGGTTGACTTGCAATCTTGTGCCATTACATAGACCTTTCGCTTGATCAATGTTTCTCAAGAGCATAATTGGAACACCTGTTTTCAACTTCAGTTTATGATTTGGTATCCCTGAACATTTGATATCATTTAAAAATTCATATGTAAACCATTCAGATTGCACTTCATCTTGTTCATCAGATTGGCAAGGTGTATCTGAACTTAAATAAGTCACCTCTTCACCACCAATTAAAGACAACATGAAATCATTTACTTGCTATACAGAATCATTTGTTGGGCACAAAATTGCTCCATCATCAAAATAATTAGGATTCAACATGTTAACCACAAATTGAGGATAGACAAATTCAACCAATGCCAATAAAGGTAAATCTGTGTTTGTTATCAGGATCTGTTCTGGAATTTCAACCATGCACTCACCATTCTCATTTAGATCCATTTTCCCGTCTCCAATCTTCAATATCCAATCAGCAAATTCTTGAATATCATTGGCTGTTTCAGTATTTGATGTAGTACTTAATCTCATGTTCTTGGATAACTTTAGCACTTTACAATAATTCCATAACTCTGAATAGTTGATTGATGATTTTATGATATCAAACCTAGATCCTTTTTTGATAACTGGTAGAATTTGTCTAAAGTCACCTCCCAAGACAACTGCTTTGCCACCAAATGGTTTGTCTTTATTGGCATCATCAACATTTCGCATAATATCTCTTAGTGTTCTATCAAATGCCTCAAAGCACATTCTATTCATCATTGGTGCTTCATCCCAGATAATCAAACTGGTTGCCATAAGAAGTTTTGCCCTGAGACTACCTTGTGCTATGTTGCAAGTTGATTCATCATTAATTAACAGTGTGTTGTTTTTCCACCAGGAAGTAATAAAGAAGCAATTCCACTTGATGCTACGTTCAAAACAATCATGCCCTTGCTTCTTAGACCAGCCGACAATGTCTTCCACATAAAAGTCTTACCTGTACCACCATAGCCATATAAGAAAAAGAATCCTCCCTTCTTTGAAAGAACTGCTGTCATGATATCCTGATATACATGAATTCGTTCATCATTCAGTGCTTTAAACAAACTGTCATGTTCTTTCGCCATGTCTTGTTTATTATATTGCAGCTCATCAACAATAAATCTATTATTGAACGTATGTACATCTGAAAGATCAAGTTGAGGTAATGAAGGATAATCTTTCAAACTTCTACCATTTGACATTAGCATTTCCTCTATTTCCAGCAGACATAGTTTTTGTAATTCAGCAGTCTGAATTTGAAGACCTGCAATAAGTAAATAATACAATTAAAATAAATATGTATAGCAAATTAAAAAAAAATATGAAATACCTGGTAAGTTCATCTCCTTCCTTTTTTGGTACAAAATTCCATCACATAAGATACTCCAAGTAGAATTCCAAACTATATCTGGTTTAAAAATTGTATTCATCGACAACAAAGTAACAAATAATCTTCTAAGTTGATACCCAGAAGCAAATTCACTTGCTTCTTTGATTGCATCAATATATTCTTTGTCGTCAGCCAACAATCCCAAAACATAGCAAGCTTCTTGGTATGTTTCATAATACTTTCCATCAATTGTCTTAATGCTTTGATAATCAATACAACCTTTTTGAATGGTCAGTAATATCCTCAAATAATAAAGTTCTCCAGAACCAGGAGGAATATAAGTAAGTCTACCAATGTTGTAGCCTTTCTTCCTTGGTTTCCATTCTTTTTCTTTGGCAAACCACACAAATTTGCTTGGAAATTCTGAATAAGTCAATTGTTTTCCTTCCTCATAAACTTTGTTAGCCTCAAACCAAGCTAGAAACATTGTGTTAGCATTTTCGTATCTGTTGAAGACCACATTAATATCATCATCATCTTTAAACAAAGCTGATTGTTGGCCAGGAAGATGAAAGGTCAATCTCTGACCAGGAGGCCATCTGTGATGGATGTCAAAAGCAAATATTCTCCAAGCAGCTTCACATGGTGATAGATACCTACAATCGTAATACCTTTTGATCTCATCAATAATGGTTGATTTTTCAGACTGTGCAAAGTTGTTGCTTATTTTAAGAGTAGCTCTGTCGGGACCTTTGTTCACATATTTGAACAAATATTTTATTGAATTGGTCTTGTTGCAATACTCTGTATTGACGTGTGCTTGATACCTCATTAGAAGTGGTGGATTGTAAGGAACAACACTTCTATTGTCCAGCTTAATTCCATTCTTCTCAACAAATCTACCATTATCAAGTCTTCTATAGCATGGATATCCTTCTTCATCAATTGAAGTCGAAGATGTGAATTTTTTTGGATAAAATTTAGAACATCTTCCTTCCTTCATGCAAGGTGAATTATGTCTTGCAGGTCCGCATGGTCCATGAATCATGTAACTTGAGACAACTTTTTCCAATTTGGGGTACAAATCAGCATTTGGCAATTCAACTGATATTACTTTATCAATATCAGTTGAATTCTTCAACTTGCTTTCTCCATCCAACCATAAAAGTATATGTGCATGAGGTAAACCTCTTTTTTGGAATTCTACTGTGTACATTCTTGCATATATAAATAAAAAATAAATATAGTTGTCAGAATTTAATTTAATAAAAATTTATATAATGTATATTACTTCATATATAACATACCTGCAGTGTTTTTTCCAAAGAAGTCCTTTTTCTTAAAATCTGTCATCATTTCATCCAGCTTCATTTTGAACACTCTACATACAATATCAGGTCTATCCGAAGCTGATAAGCCTTTTGCTAAGACAAATTCTTTTATTTCACTCCAATTCACATTGCATGTTATAGTAATGAACAAATCTGGATATCCAAATTTTTTACAAATTGCCATAGCATCTTGACAGTTGTTGAACATGTATCTGGTACCACCAGTGAAAGAAGCAGGCAAGACAATACGTCTTCCAATTAAAGAAGGATCTGTCTCTCCTCTATTAACAGCTTCTTGTAATCCATTAAGAATATCACAACGAATTAACTTCTGATTAGCTCTAATGAATGACAACCTTTGGGCTTCAACCATTGTATAGCAATCGACCAGAAACTGTTGGAACAATCTGCATGCATTCACAATATTTCCTGCTTCTACAGCTCTTTGTTGTATTCTAAAGGCAATAAATTCTCGCAAAGAAATTCTAACTCTTACCCTGGATTTTGTTTTTGAATGAGATTCTCTTATTAGGATATCCTCTTGATAACCATTTTCTCCATATGGAAACATGAGAGGATATTGCAGTGGAATGAAAGCTGTGTGAGTTTCGTGCAGTCTGGTTAATTCACCAGAACATTTTTTGACCATTATATCTCTGCCTACATCCATATTGCCAAAATCACCAACTATAAGTGCAGTTATTTCATCACATGAAGGTGTATTGTAGACTCTAGGGTCTTTGTTTCTGTCTCTAAATAGTCTTAGCGTGAAATCTGATTCCATATGTTCCAGTGACAAATCTCTTACTCTTCTAAAAGATTTCGTAAGAACATTGTGATTGTCAATCATTTGAATCAAATCAGCAACCAATGATTCATCTATAACAGATTCCTTGGTGTTTGAACTAAAAAATAATAAAGAGAAAACATGTCAACACATGTATTTAAATATTTCATATAATGAAATTATTTAATATATTCACTGACCTGAAATGCTTGACTCTGTTAGTCATTTCATTTTCCGTATCATATATGTACAGCTGTGCAAACTTTGGCTTTGATCCATGCTCTGGCAATAAATTGCCAATACGGTGATAGTTCTGTCCATTCAGAATAAATTGTGGTGGAGCAGAACCATTGTTCATTGAATTATCAATCTTACCACCAATTGAAGTAAATGAAAACATGCTATTGTATACTCTTATGTTTTGTAGAAATGATTTGCTTCTCTGATCTTCACCATTTAACAAACCTTCAAGAAGATTAGGTGGTCTTTTTAATAGTGAAATTTGGACTTTTCCCTTTTGACAACACAATGAGAATTCAACTCCTTTTGAGGTGTTACATTTTTCTGCTCTTTCTTCATACCAAAGTTGAGCTTTACAGTATTGGCATTCCAAGCAAGGTTCTCCAATATTGAGCGGTTCTGAACATCATTACAAAACATTAGCATGAAAATGCGTATATTTTAATCTGCATTTATATACAATTGTGTTGGACATTATGTACCTTGTAACTCTCCTTTGCAATACAATTCGTTTGTAGTTGTAGTACTTGTAGTATGTTCTTCAATATTAGTAAGATGAAAACTAATTAATGATTTCAAAGGAATTTATATTAACATCAATAAGTTTAATATCTGAATTACCATCATCTCTTATCGTTGCTGAATCATCATTTGTTGTGTCTGAATAATTATGTTGTCTTCTTGTTTCATCATCAAGATTGAATCTGTTTTGAAGTGATTGTATGACTTGAAAAGGATATTTGACAACTTTATTCTTAGAAACAGAATGCGACTCATTTACAACCTTTGATCTCCCACCTATGAAAAACAACAGAAAACAATTGTCCTACCTGCATTGGCATTGTGAGTATGAATCCAAATGTACTTACCTGCACTGGAATTGTAATTATTTTGTCCATAATTTCTCTGACTGTTATTGTTAAAAGCTGGAGTCATTCAAAAACATTGATATAAATTTTAAAATTGTCATTTAAATAGGTATATAAGAAATTAAGAGTAATGTAGAAATATACCGAAAGGACTATGGTAAGTTAAAGTAGAAGTTACAGATATTGAAGTGATTTGTTGTTCAACTAAAGTACTTGAAAATTTGTTGACAGTTACTGCATTGAAACGAAGGTTAGTTTAAAGTGAGACGGAATTAATATTATTCATAAACAATGTTATAATTAAGTATTGGAAGAACTTCAAAACTGACCAATTTGTCTGTGAAATATTGAATTCATATTGTGAAGGTTGTTGTTGTTGTTGTCAACATTTGCAAAAGGATTATTGTAGAAGCATTGTTATTAAAGAAATAAACAAAAAGACTTCATTGATTCATTTAACAACAATCTGTAAAGATATAGCTTAGAAAAAAAAACTTACTAATATCCAACTGTTGTAATGGATTCCTGTCTATATTTTTCTGAAATGATCTTTGAGATACAGTTGGTTTATTTGTGATTAAAACAACAAAGATGTTTGAGTATGCATCTGTGTTGTGAAGTTACAATCCAAAACATATATTTATAAATATATATATATATAAAAAGAAATCCTGAGATTTGTTTACTTTGAGAAGAATGGTTTGCAAATTTAGTTTTCTTTCTTGCATTCTCTTCTTTGTCATCTGCAACATAAAAAAACATACAAACATACAAATGCATCATTTTTAAATAAATTATTGATGAAGAATTAGAAAAGATAAATGGTTTAAGTAAGATGTTAATGACTTACATGAATGTTGATTACTTCTTGCATTGAACCTTTGTTGTAGCACCAGTTTCCTTCTCAGGGTTGCATTTTTACAATCGTTATGCTCCATTACAGTACATAAATGTTATGGAATAGTTTCAAAGGTTACAATGGAAGAAGCAAAAATAAAGGTAAGTTGACTCAATGGATGGAAAAGTGTTTACTATTTTATTACTATATTGGTGAATGTCTTTGTTAAACTTTTTTGTCTAGCTTGTACCTCTAATCACAATTGTGGAAACAGAAATATATGTAATTATAATAGGAAGCACTTGTTTCAGAAGACAAACATTAAAAATAGAAAGAGCATGCAGTGCTGAGTGTTAATATATCAGAATCATTCATATATATAGCACTTATTTCAGAGTTGATTTGTTCTTGCAACTAACAAAACATTTGCTTTTTATGTAGGTACAATCAGACGTCTTTTTTATGCACTACTATATATAGTACAACAAAGAGGACTGTTTCATAGGAAGTATCTGCAATCTTAACCTCATTATGTGTCTAAATGATAACATACAGTCAGTGTATGCACATACTAAAGCAACATACATCCATACATATGATTATAGAACAGAGAACTTTTCATTATTCGTCCAACTATATATCTTTCAATTACATCATATATATTTCATTTGAATTATAAAACAAAATAATTTTATTTATGAATATCATACCATAACATGTATCACTTTTCATCTTTCAGAGGAATTTAGAGAAGCTTCAAAGAGATTTCATTGATAAGAAGGTAGAACTATACATATGCATTGCTGAAAATAAAAAAACTTCTAGGTTGAAAACTACATAAGTGGCAGAAATAAAAACAAAACTATTTATACTAAATGTAAATTAAAAATTACAATATGTTAGCACTTTGACATTCTGATTGCTTTTCATGTGGTCCACTTCAAACACCAAGTCAATAGTTTGATGAAATCCATGAGCAGTACAAAATTTCTTCCAGCCACTTCCAATTTTGCTAGACTTCTAAGGATGATTTCTCAACAGTAGTTTGCACTTCACTATTTTACGCGGTCCATAAAGAAAAATGTATTTAAATATTCCTTGACGAAGATAATTGCCAAAATCAGCTGGCAAATCCTAAAACATACATAAAATATTAATGAAATTAGTATATGGATTAAATTTTTAAAATAATTTGGAAACATAAATCAAAATATGAAAGAAACATCCATTTAGTAAAAAATATGAAATGAATCTCACCAGATGGCTAGCATTGCATTGATTTGGATTCATAAATATGAAGAAATGCAACTTCGGTCCATTGAAAAGGGGTTGATCTGCCTCAATTCTTTTAAGAAAACATGCAATAGACAAAAGTTTGCATTTACTGGGAAAAATAGTGATGTGGAAGCAAGAATCACCCACATATCCAAAATAAATAGTGTGGAAATCGTGAAGTTCATATATGTGCCTTAATTCAGTCCATCCTCCAATTAGCATTGGTTTTTGTAAATTCTTGTTATAAGTAACCACATGTCTATTGCCTTATTCATCTCTTAAAGTCCATTGACGCTCAAGATCGTCATCCTAAAGAATGGCGAATGCACGATCCACAAAACCAACAACCTCGAAAGAGAGAATTTTTTAAAGAAAAAAACGGATTAGTTAAGGTTAAAATCAGGATATTGTAAAAGAGAAGAAGAAATCCGTCACACAAATAGAAAGAGTAGAAGAAATCTTGTAAAAGAAAATATGTCTGAAAAATTTGACAATGAACTTACCTCGTCCTGAAGGTGAATAATAGAGAATTGGTACCTACTCATTCTATTAATAACGTCATCTTCATTGAAGTTGTTTTCCATTTGCTTCGACTTTGAGAGAGATAGTAGAGTAAAAGTTGGAAGAATGTAGAATATGATTGAACTGATCTTGAAGTTTAATCTTCATGGTAGAATGGAGATGAATATTTATTTATAGAAGACAAATGACACATGAAAAGACGGGACGATTACAAATAGATTCTTCAATAGTAATGTAATTATTACGGCATTGAAAAACGGGAAGACGATAATAACAGAATAAAACATTAAAAAGATATAACGTTATTAAAGATATATTAAATTATTCTATTATGCTACACAATATAATAATATAATATATGTAATATATACCAATAACAAATTTCCAAAAATGAACTTCTGTAATATATAATATTATACGTTAAAATATAATATTTCATTCGTACTTATTGTATAAAAATATCTCAATTATATTGTACAATGTTTAATAAGTTAGTAATTAACAGAAGATAAGTAAAAAAAAATAGTCAATCAAAATTGTATATGGCATCCAATTCTGTTGTGACAACTTAAAATCTGTCAACAGATAATTGCTTTGCCATATTTATCTTATTTATGAAAAGTAAATATTATGAAAAATAGACATTTATAAATTATGTTGTGAGAAAAAATAGATATATCTTATTTATGAGTCACACAAGTTTAAACAAAAAATCTTTTTCAGAAAAGATATGTTATTTACGACTTTCATTACATCATGCTACAAAAATGAAATCAATTTTTGTAAGTTTTGATGTAGCTGGTAGTCATATTTGTTGACAAAAATTGAAAAATGTCAACAATATCTTGTGCACCAGCGTATGAAATAAATTAAAATCTAAATAATGTAACTCAAAAGCTCATAATATTGTTATCATGAAATTGAACATAGAAGTTGTAGTTCAGATGAAATTAAAGATGAAATTTAACATAGAAGTTGTAGTTCAGATGAATTTAAAGACAAAACGATGCGTAGACATATTACATTCCCAAAATGAAAGGCATAAAAAAAATTGTCTTCAAATAGAATAACTAAAAGTGGATCTCAAATCACTGTTTTTTCCTTCTTAATATTTCTTTTTAAAAGCTTCAATGGAACATTGTCTTCTTCGATGGATTCAAGTGATGCAGTCTTCTTTCCAGATTCTCTCTTATGTGAACTGTTAGCATCATCGTTGGTTGGATTATCTTGGATTAGTTCAGGTGATTGGGATCCACACTCAATTGTTTCTTTGGTAAATCGAACTAATAAATCCTACAGTATTAAAAGTAAATTTATTAAAAGTAAATCCACATTCAAAATTGATAACATTATTAAAAGTATTAAAAAAATAATTCATGTCAAAAACATTTATATAATTTGTATACCTCTGAAATATTAACGGTGGACTCATTGACTATACGCATTTTTTCCCTACTAAACTCACCATTCCCAGTATAAACATCCTTCAAATAGGTAGAAATAATGAGATTATAAAAAAGAAAAAGATAACTGCATTATAATGAGATTATAATGTAACAAATTTGATCGTAAATTACATCTTACCACAGATTTCAACAAAGAATCATTGAATTTCTCAATTATATCATCATCAACACATATTTTCTTCACTCTGAAAGACTGCTCAAGTTTGAAATTCTGATCGTTCCTACTTTCCACTTTAAAAAGCAGACTTCTATCAACTAACTCATCAAACTGCTTAGGCAAATTTCCAGAAGAATTCATCTACAAAAAGAAAATAATTAAACATTGTGTAATTAAATATATAAGTGGATATATTGAAGAGTATACCTTATCATGAGTGTCTAACATATCAGCACAAGTTTTTTTGAAAAGGGTAGTTGCATCCCTATCAAAGAGGACAAATGTGGTTGAATCGAAAGAGTCAATAACTCGGATCTTAATCCTATATCTGAAAATTGAAAAATAAATTTAATGAACAAAAGTTGTAATTACAATGTTGTTTTAAATTGACATTAATATTAAAAAACAATTCGTTAACCTTGGAAAGACTTTTATAACATGCTTGTTACACTTCTCACAAAAGAACATCTTGGAATCTAGATAAACAGCTTTGTTACACACACAAGCAGTATACCACCAGTCATCGTCAACCAATATATGCTTAATTGTTCCAAACAATATGTAAGTGGTGACCTTTCAATATAAAAAACATTAATCAAGAGATTATTGTGAATAAGAAAAATTGCACAATAATAAAAAAATCTATTCTAACCTCTTTACAATCTTTTAGACCTTGAATGGTGGTTCTAGGTGTAAGTGTTAAAAAGTCCTCTTCGACAGTATTTTTGGAAGTCTGAGAAAGTTGCGTTAATCCTTGAGAGGGAGATTCATTGTTCTTAAACATTCTGTGCAAAAGAAAATATAGTTGTTCTCATAAACAATAAATCTATTATTGAATGTATGTACATCTGAAATATCAAGTTGAGCAAATGAAGGATAATTTGCATTACAAAGTAACGAAAATATTGTTACAAAAATGGATTATAAAGTTTGAATAAACTGAAGAACAATTTCAATATTACCTTGATTTAAGTTCAGATGCTTCCTTGAAGTTAACATTGTACTTAATACGGGTGCAGAACTTACAATTTTGAACTTGAACCTTATCTATATTTAAAAATATAGTGTATGTGAGAGTAACATGGAATAAGTAGTACAAAGTACTTTGTAAAAGTAATAACAAAATTTTACCTTGAAAAGTTTTGACTTTCGCAAATTCTATACTTACAGCAGCATTTTGTACTTCTCCACTTGAAAGAAATACATACAGTTCATCCACATAAATACCAAACAAAGTACACTCTATTCGAAACCTAAAGATTAAAGTGCAATATAATGTCATGTAGTTATTCGAAAAGAAATATAAAAGGAATTTAGTATAGTATAGATATAGAATACCCATAAGCTTCTATTGCTATGACATTTAATTTTGTTGTCTTTCCATCAACTTGCAATTCTCTTTCAGTCCCCACTCCGACCAGTAATCCCAAAATATCTAAAATGCAATTCATAAATGTTAAATCATATACTTTAACAAAAAATGTTTATTAATAAAAATATTAATAGTATTGGAACTAAAAAGATTGACTTACCAACTAAATAATCAGTATCAAATGCAGTGGTTGTCAATAAGGACAAAGGTGTGTATTGTGGTTTAATATCAGGAACCAAATTAACATTAAGCAAATAAACTTTTGTACCAAACTGGAAATTTATCTTATAAGGGTGGTGTGTTGTTCTGTATATTCCAGAATTCGGAGCAACACTGAAGTTTTGTATGGCATAAACATGGCCTTCAGAAATGTCATTATGAAATTTGTAAATTAGAGTACGTCTAATTGAATCATGTATTTTAGAACCTTGAAACAGATAAAAAGAACATATATAAATTTAAGTATAAATATGTTTAGCATACAAATATTTAATTCATACAAATTTCTAAAGGAAAGTAGGTGTAATGGAAGAATTTAAAGAATAACATGAATAATAACCTCTTTGTCTTGAATAACGAACTCCATGGAAAAAGGACACCTCTGTTTAGTGAAATCAGGAACAAACCATGAACGAATGACCCTAGCGATAATATTCCAATTTTCCTTCTGGGGACTTACTTCGCTTACGCTCTGGCTTTGGTTTGGAACTTCACAGAGAGACATGTTGAACTCACAACAACAATATTGAAAAATGAAAAGTAAAAAAGTCAGGATTAGATTCGAGACATATTTATACTTACATAGAGAAATAAGGAACTAATAAGACAAAATTGTAATTCATACAACTAAAGTAAAGAAATCCCAAAAAAAGGTTGAAATAATAACTTTATCAGAATCTATTTTTATTAGTCAAAGGAGAGTAAAAGATGTGTAACGATTAATCAAGACGTGGATATGACAATTTTTGAAATGGTAGAAGAAAGCAAAAAGTAGAATATATTCAAATAAGGACTCTTCAAACATGGAGTACCAACGTTTTGACAGAAGTCATGCGAATATATATTGGTGAAACCTGCAAATAACAGCTATTGATGTCAGAAGAAATTAAGTATTCATATTGATTTATTGACAGATTTCATAGAAAAGGAAAATTAAGAGAAAAGCATTCTGATGAAAATAAAGCATGAAGCAGATGACTTGAAAGTGAATAAAAAATTGTTGGCGTGATGGATTAAGCAGTGAACAATTAATTGAAACAGTAATGTGGAAACAATCAAAAATTGCAAATACATCCTGGTTTCTTATGCATTCACGAAAGAGGAAATGTAGAAAAAAGTGATATCAAACGATAATGTCTTAGACGAAATTTCAGAACTGCAAATCTCATATCATTTCGTCTGTAAAGCAAGACTACTATATTTGTACATAAAACAAATGAAGTACATACCTGTGGTGACTGGAAACGTTAATGGCTTGTAAGAATACGTGAATGGATGTGAAACGTGTTCTGGATGAAGAAACTGTGTTAGATCTCTACAAAAAGTCAAATAAAAGTGTGGTGTAGAAAAGCCAAAGAATCTTCTAGGAGAAGGAGCTTTGTTAGAAACTTCGAGGAGAAGGCACTGGGTTGAATTATTTAAGTTAATAACGTAAAAAAATAAAATAAAAAGAAATATAAATAGTACAATTAAATATTTAATGAAATGACAGATGCTTACAGCAGAAGAAATCTCGTGGAAGGTGGAAGATAAAGAAACATAATGAAGCAGTGCAAAATGTCATATCAATAGACATTGAAATAAAATATTATAAAAGTATTATAAGGGATGTGTATGAAAAATGTTCTGGAAAGTTATATATTTAAATAAATATAAAAAAATTTTAAAACACAGAGACATGATATGATTTGTGTCTGACAATAATTAAATGCCACAGATTTACGTATATGGAAGAAGATATGAAGCAGGTATGAGTAAATAACTTTGCAGAAGTTCAAAATACACATAGTAAAACATATACATATATATAATATAATAATAAACAACTAAACTTCATACAAAAAATACAGATTATCAATCTGTTAAGTAATATTGTTTATAGATTCTTCATAGCGGATGATAATAATCATTTATATTAAGAAGAACATTGACATCATTGCTTGCTTGTTGACTGTCAACCTCAAAAAGAATTAAATCTTTTTCCTCCAGTCCATGAACTTCATGAAAACGTTTCCATCCACTTCCTATCTTGACTGATCTAGGTCTAATCAACAACTTGCATTCAACTCGTGCCTTTGGACCGTAAAGCACAATGTGTGAGAACTGAGTGTTGGCAAAATATTGACGTAAGTCTGAATTTAAGCCTTGAAAATAAAAAATATAAGAAATAATATCAAAAACAACTGATTTTGTATGTGTCAAGGTTAAAAAGAATAAATGAAGTTTTTTGTACAGATTGTATTCAATGATCGAAAAAGAAGATAAAAAAAGTCACCAGAAAGCTTGCTTTGCAGTTGTACTTAGAAAGCTGGAACTCAAAATGAATTAACTTGGACCTTATCAGAGGAGCATTTGTTCGAACATGACTTAGGAATTTATGGATAGTTGATTCTGAACAGTGATTGTAAAAGTGTATTTCAAAAGCAGAATTCCCAGTATGCCTTAAATAACATACTTTGGGTGGTTGGACTTGATAAAACTTTCTTATATCAACCCAGCCATCAGTAATTCGCGAACCATAGGTATTCATGTTGAAGGTAACATGGTGAACATGGCCTTTTTTATCAGAAATAGTCCAACGTGGACCCCGTTCATTGCCTAATTGAATGACAAACAAACGATTGACGAACGCAAAATCCTTCAAAATAAAACCAATATAAAAAAAAAATTAGTAAAGGATGTCGGAGAACAATGATGGTAAATAATGTATAAGAAGCAAGTTCACAAAAACCTGGTCTTCCATGAAAATAGTAAAGAATCCACCCTTCCATTTTGAGCCAAGTATGGATTGTTCACCAAGGATGCATTGCTTAGTGGTCATCTGTAAAATTGGTAAAATAGGTTTGTTTTTGGAAAAATAAATTAAACGCACTTTAACAATGTAAAACAAATTGTTGAAGATGATGAAAATAACAGATTATAAGAACGTCTGTTTTAAAAAATGAGAGAAAGATGATGAACATAACCGAATATAAAAATGACTGCTTACAAAAATCAGATAAAGATGAACAGAAAATATTATAAAAACCATTGCTTATAGAAACGTCTGCTTAGAAAAATGAAACGAAGATGAAGATCAAAATCGATTATAAAAAAGTCTGCTTATAAAAACATGCATAGAATATGGCGAGAAGATATAGGAGATGAAGAGAAGTAGAGTTGATAAAAGGGTTTAACAGTCATACCTTTCTGTAATGAATAAGAACTTCTTGAAATGGCAGAGGATGGCTTGTTATCGCAGTGTAATGGTGTTAAGGTGAAGCAGAGAAGATAAGTGGAAATTTGATGATCTCTGAAATGTTAATTACTTTCATCCTGCAAAAAATATTAATGAAACAAATATATACCAGACAGTGAAAGAGTCTGGAGAATGAGATAAGTATGACGCGGCAACAGACACTGCAATCATCATTCTCGTGAGAAGTGAAAAACATAATGAGAAAAACGTTTCAAATATTTAAACGTCTCTTGGAAAAAGAAATGGTAATTAATTTATTCGGCTGAATCATTTGAAATAATGAATGAGTGTTGCAGATGATCGAGGAGTTCAATCATCATTACCTCGAGCAGTGGAGTAATTAATGCGGGGAATACTGATAGACAGGGTGATTTGAAATTAATAAAAAGGATTATTTATTGTAATATTAAATTAAATTAATATTACAAATTAAAAATTTAAATATTTTGATGTCTTCTCTGCAAATAAATAATGAGTAATATTTACTGTCTTTTAATGACGTGTATCATTAAAATTATAATTGTAATTAACAATAATTGATATTTTGTTTAAAGTATTGATTTAAATGTAATAGTTTTATTTTATAAAAATATATTAGTGATTAATGTATTTGATAAAAATCTACAAAACTCGTAAACATAAAAAAAAAACAATTAACTTCATACACAGTAAATGTATAAAAGCAAACACAGAGACTAATATATGTTATAAGTGCATACAAAATATAATTCACCTTAAAATCTTCTTATATATTGATATATATATATATATATATATATATATATATATATATATATATATATATATATATATATATATATATATATATATATATATAAAAGAAGATTAACAAAAACAATATACAAAATGTTATAACTTAAAACCAGATTAATGGATAAAACACTTTGATATGGTTGGTGTTAGGAATCCAAGTGTGAGTCTAAGTCCCACATTGACCAGAAATGAGAAAGTATAGCACTATATAAGAATCAAGACCCATAAACCTAACGCCATAAGGTTTTGGGTTGAGAGTGGTGTCAGTGTCTTATATGGTTAGGCTCAGGTCTCATTGGTGTGTTGTATCTCCCCAGTGATACCCCCTCCTTATAAACCTAACAAGTGGTATGTTAGGAACAAGGCAATAAAGGAAAGAATAAAGGAGAGAAAAATAGACACAGAGAATTTAACGTGGTTCGGCTACAATGTGTATGCCTACGTCCACGACTACACTAGGAAGTATTTGTATTTTTGGTGTATCTTAAAGCTTTACATAGAGTCTCTTATATAGTAAAATAGAGAACCACATCTCACTATTCTAAGCGATGTGGGACTAAATTAAGCACCATAATTCTAACAATTCTCCCACTTGGGGTTTGATTTACATTACCACCTAGTGTAGTGCCTTCATCATCAATTTTCTCGAAGGCCAGTCGAGGCAATGCAAAGCCTCAACTTAGTTGTTGTGACAGTCTTGGTCAACATATCAGCTGGATTCTCTGCACCTGGAATCTTCAACAAAATCAAATCTCCATCATTTATCAAGTTTCTGATAAAATGATACTTCAATTCAATGTGTTTGCATCTGGAGTGATGAATTGGATTTTTAGCAAGACAAATGGCACTTTGACTGTCACTGAACAATGAAGGTTCATCTTGCCCTTTTCCTAATTCTTTTAGAAGATTCTTCAACCATATCATCTCTTTTGCTGCTTCTGAGATAGCTATATATTCAGCTTCAGTGGTTGAAAGGGAGACTCTTCCTTGAAGTTTGGACTTCCAACTGATAGCTGTGCCACCCAACGTAAAAATATAACCTGTTGTGCTCTTTCTACCATCCAAATCACCTCCCAAATCTGCATCAGAAAACCCCTGTAAAGTGAGATTACTTCTTTTAAAGGACAAATGCATCTTTAAAGTGCCCTTCAAATATCTCAATATCCACTTCACGCCTTCCCAATGCTCCTTTCCGGGATTGGATAGAAACCTGCTCACAACTCCCACTGCATGTGCTATATCAGGTCTGGTGCAAACCATAGCATACATCAAGCTCCCTACTGCAGATGCATATGGCACTTTAGACATGTGATTTTCTTCTTCCTCTGTCTGAGAAGATTGCCTTTTTGAGAACTTTAAGTGAGTTCCCAAAGGTGTATTCCTGGTTTTAGCATTTCCAACATTGAACCTGCTAAGTAATTTTTCTATATATTTTTCCTGAGATAAATTTAGAATACCTTTAGATCTATCCCTAGAAATTCTCATACCAAGAATTTGCTTGGCTGGACCAAGATCCTTCATTTCAAAATTTTCTGACAATTGTTTCTTCAACCTGTCAATTTCTGCCATATTAGCACCAGCAATCAACATGTCATCAACATACAAGGCAAGAATGATATAACTATCAACATATTTCTTCACGTAACAACAATGATCTTCTTCACATCTGTGAAATCCTGAGTTTCTCATAAACTCATTAAACTTCTTATACCATTGTCGCGGTGCTTGTTTCAACCCATACAAACTTTTATGAAGCTTGCATACAAGATTTTCTTTGCCTTGTACTTCAAAACCTTTTGGTTGTGCCATAAAGATTTCTTCCTCAAGATCTCCATGTAGGAATGCAGTTTTCACATCTAACTGCTCCAGATGAAGATTTTCTGCAGCTACTATACTCAAGATAACTCTGATGGTAGTCATCTTGACAACAGGAGAGAAAATTTCTGTGAAGTCAATTCCTTGTCTCTGTTGGAACCCTTTCACTACGAGTCTGGCCTTATATCGTCTGCTGCCATCTAGTTCTTCTTTTAACCGATAGACCCACCTGTTTTGCAAAACCTTCTTTCCTTCTGGAAGCTTGGTTAAAGACCATGTCTTATTCTTCTGAAGAGACTTTATCTCATCTTCCATTGCTAGCTCCCACTTAATAGATTTACCTCCCTACATAGCCTCAGCAAAATGCTCTGGCTCACCAGCATCAGTCAACAACAAGTAATGTAATGAAGGGGAGTACCTTTGTGGTGCTACAATTGTTCTGCTAGACCTTCTAGTCGGTAATTCAGGAGTTACTGACTCTACTATCTGTTCAGGTTCTGACCCAAACTCTGACTCGGGCTCTGACTCAGGCTCTACTTCTGTATTCTGCCTTCTGTTGGCTACATCACTTTCTGAAACTTCTTCTAATGATACCTGCTCTGGCTTTTTATTTGCATTTGCAAATTCTGCAGTCCTGTCCTTATAGAACATGTTTCATTAAAAGTAACATTTCTACTTCTGATAATTTTCTTGTTTTGGTCATCCCAAAACCTGTAGCCATACATGTCAGATCCATAGCCAATGAAATAGCATCGCTTTGCCTTAGGGTCCAATTTATCTCTACTATTAGAGTTCAACAAAATATATGAAGCACAACCAAAAACTTTCAGATGTGAAAGGTTTACCTCATTTCCAGACCATACTTCTTCAGGTAACTGATAGCCTAAAGGAACTGATGGTCCTCTGTTTATGAGATAGGCTGTTGTGCTTATTGCATCTGCCCAAAATACCTTGGGTAATCCTGACTGGATTCTCATACATCTTGCTCTCTCATTCAAGGTTTTGTTCATTCTTTCTGCCACACCGTTTTGTTCTGGTGTTCCTAGAACCGTCTTGATCATTCTGATCCCATTCTCTGAACAAAACTCCTTGAATTGATTACTGTCATATTCTCCACCATTATCAGACTTCAAACATTTAATCTTTAAACCTGTTTGAGTCTCAACCTCCTGTTTCCACCTTTTAAACACAGAAAACACATCAGATTTATTTTTAAGAAAATAAACCCATACCTTTCTTGTAGAGTCATCAATGAAGGTTACGTAATACTGTGAACCTCCAAGAGATTTCACTGGAGCTGGCCCCCAAACATCTGTATGCACTAGTGCTAGTCTTTCAACTTTAGACGACTTACTTGTTTTGGAGAAGCTAACCTTTTTCTGCTTTCCAAAGATACAATGTTCGCAAGGTCCAACGTCAACATGCTTCAAGTTAGGTATTTTACCTTTTGAGACCATGAGCTTCATTCCTTTCTCACTCATATGCCCAAGTCTCTGATGCCACAAAGAGGAACTGTTGCCAACTTCTGCAACTGATATCATATCCTCATCTGCAATCATGTAAAGAGATCCTCGCTTCTTTCCACGAGCAACAACAAGATTACCTTTCATTACTTTCCAGTGTCCATCTCCAAAGGTGGTGTAATGTCCTTCATCATCCAACTGCCCTATAGATATTAAGTTTCTCTTTAAGGCAGGAATATGTCTGACATTATTCAAAGTCCACACACTTCCATTAGAGGTTCTGATATTGATATCACCTCTTCCTATAATATCAAGAGATTTCCCATCTGCAAGGTAGACCTTCCCAAACTTTCCTGGAACATAGTTAGATAATAGTTCTAAGGAAGGTGTAGTATGAAATGACGCACCTGAGTCCATAATCCATGAGTCAATAGAACTATCTAGACTACATAATAATGCATCTTCAATTTCATCAGTTGCTGCATTTGCTGATTGATCATCATCTTGCCTCTTGCTGTTGTTCTTCCTTGGAGCCCTACATTGATTTGTAAAGTGACCCCTTTTCTGACAATTCCAACAAGTGATATCATTCCGGAATTTTGGTTTTGATTTCTCTCTAGACTTTGATCTGCCTCGGCCTTGATTACGACCTTTCTGGCTACTTCTTCCTCTAGTTTCAGTACTCAATGCTGAACCGGAACTAGAACTGGAAGATTCCCCTGAACTTTTCCTGCGAACATCTTCGCTTAAGATCAAGTCACGGATGTTATCAAGCTTCAACTTACTATTACTTGCAGAATTACTAACTGCAGTAACAGTTGCACTCCAACTTTCCGGAAGAGATGATAATAAAATTAATGCTTTCACCTCATCATCAAATGTTATCTGCACTGATGTCAACTGCGCAATAATTGTATTGAATTCACTAATATGATTAGTAATCGAGTTACCTTCACCCATTTTTAGGTTGACTAGCCTGCGAATCAAATACACTTTATTGGCTGCAGATGGCTTCTCATACATATTTGACAATGCCTTCATCAAATCTACAGTTGTGTTCTCGTTCATGATGTTGAACGCAACATTCTTGGCTAATGTCAACCGGATCACACCGAGTGTCTGCCGATCTAACAAATCCCATTCTGCCTCCTCCATGTCAGTTGGCTTCTGCCTTGTTAAGGGTAGATACAACTTCTTCTGATACAGGTAGTCCTCTATCTACATCTTCCAGAACCCGAAGTCACTGCCATCAAACTTCTCAATCCTCACCTTCCCTTCTTCCAATGCCATTGCTCTTACCAAAGCTCCTGCTGCCTTTGACCAAAGCTCCCACTACTTCTCTAAACTGAGATCCCCAAGAAGAAAAAAATAGAAACCAAATCTTTTCTGATGTGGAAAATCAGACAATGCTGCAACCACAGAGCATACTAAGAAAAATGGCTTTTGATACCAATTGTTAGGAACAAGGCAATAAAGGAAAGAATAAAGGAGAGAAAAATAGACACAGAGAATTTAACGTGGTTCAGCTACAATGTGTATGCCTACGTCCACGACTACACTAGGAAGTATTTGTATTTTTGGTGTATCTTAAAGCTTTACATAGAGTCTCTTATATAGTAAAATAGAGAACCACATCTCACTATTCTAAGCGATGTGGGACTAAATCAAGCACCATAATTCTAACAGTTGGTTGTTGTGTGACCTTCAACTTCAAAAAAAACCTCACAATGATCATCTGCAGAAAGTTGATGAAGATTACAAAAACTTTTCCAGCCAGTTCCAATCTTAACAGAATTACGTCTTATGATCAATTTACATTCGACTTCTCCCCTTGGTCCGTGTAGAACAATAGATCTAAGACCACTGATTTTAAAATAAGTGGCAAATTCTTTTTTCAAATACTGCAACAAAAATGAAAAAATATCTTACTTATTAAGAATCCATGTAAATAAATAATCCAAAAAAATTAAAACTAACCAAGTGGCTGGCTCGACAGTAGTATGTTGATAGTTGAACTTCAAAATGCTTTAAGTTTGAAGTATGTAGAGGACGACGAGTAGAAAGATGGTTGAAGAAGTTGGCTTTCAATGTTGAGTCGCAAACACGTTTAGAGACGTGTAGTTGGAAAGACGAATTTCCAAAATATTTGAAGACAACCAATTTGTCAGACTCATCTGCATAAAAAGAGATTAAATCATTCCAGCCTTGGGTGATCATTGGAGTGTGAATATTCATGTTGTACGTAACATTATGAACATTCCTGTCGTAATCAACAATGGTCCACTGTGAACCAAGGTCCTTCATATTACGTATTATGAAGAGTCGGTCGACGTGTCCAAAATCCTTCAAAGATAAGGAAGTTTAGAATAAAGAAATACAAACAAAGAATACAAAGGAATGTGAAGGAATAAAAAAAAAAACCTGGTCTTTCACAAACATAGTCACGAATCCGCCAAGCATTTTGCCAGAAAGTATGGCTTGTGGTGTGCGAACGGATTCCATTGTTTGAGAAAAGAGTGGGTATGAAGAATAATTTCAAGAGAAGATAATGGGTCACACAAAAGAAATAAGATTTGTCAGTATGTAGACGCCAATATATAGAAAGAGAAAACGAAAAGTCATTACTATTGCAAATATATAGAAAGAGAAAAGGATAAGTCATTCCTTTTGGTAGGGTCTGTACTTACAGGTGAAGCGTGCATCATAATTTTTTCAATTAATTGTAAATATAAAAGTGAAAAAAAAGTACGATTTAAAAGATAATAGGGTTGAAATAATAAAATAAATAAATAATTACAATTACAAATTTAAGATTTGTGAACTGTTTTTTTGACCTAAATTAAAATATCTCAAAATATTTGAAATGTCGTGAAAAATGGAAAGTGGCAATCAGAACAGAATACACAGAGTTGTGAAAAATTTAAAGAAGTAGTCGAAAAAAATTAAAAATAATAACAAATTACGACATGAACAAAGCTGACATGCATGTGTTGGTAGTCTGGAGATCAAACCTTTAAACAAAAGAAAAATGATGAACATAAGAAGATGAAAATAAAAAAGCTCAGAAAAAAAATATAAAGCATATCCAGAATCGGTATTTTGCGGTTAAAATAAGATGTTTGTGGTTGTACTCTTGATCTGAAGAGTTTAAAAAACTGAATGTTAAGATGAAGCAAATAATCAATTACAATTAATAAAAAAAAATAAAGAACCATAACATGAACGGAAAATCTCATATGCATGTGTTTGTACTCGTCAGTTGAAGCATTTAAACTGCAGAAAAATGATGAACAAAAGAACATGAACAGAAGAAAGTTCAGAAAAAAAATATAAAGCATCTACAGACTCGATTTATTGCGGTTTAAAAAAGATGTTTGTGGTTGTAATCTTCATTTGAAGAATTAAAAAAACTCAAACTTAAGATGAAGCCAAAAATCAAATACAACTGAGAACAAAAAATAAAGAAACATACCTGTTGGCTTGAGAAAGCAAACAAAAAAAAGATATCGAGAAAAGAAGAACAGAAGAAGATGAACTGCAGAAAGCTCAGAAAAATAGATAAAGCATCGCCAGACTCGATTTTTTGCTGGTTAAAAAAGATGTCTGTGGTTGTACTCTTCATTTGAAGCATTTAAAAACCTGAAACATAAGATGAAGCCAAGAAACCATTAGATCTCAGTAAAAAACATAAAGAACCATACCAGTTCGGTTGAGAAACCAAAAAAAAAAGGTTTCGACAAAAGAAAAAGAAAATCAAAGGAAAATATCAGATGAATGTGTTTGTAGTCTTCAGTTGAAGACTGTAAACAAAAGAAAGATGATGAACAGAAGAAGATGAACAGATGAAATGTAAGAAAAATAGAAAAAGCATCGCCAGACTCGGTTTTTTGCTGCTTAAAAAAGAGGATTGTGGTTGTACTCTTCATTTCAAGCATTTACACACTGAAAAATAAGATGAAGCAAAGAAACCATTAGATCTTTGTAAAAAACATAAAGAAAAATACTAGTTAGCTTCAGAAACCAAAAAAAAAAGATATCCACAACAAAAATGGACAGATGAACGGCAAATCTCAGATTCATGTCTTTTTAAGCGTCAGTTGAAGACTGTAAACAAAACAAACATGATGAACAAAAGAAGATGAACAGATGAAATGTAAGAAAAATAGAAAAAGCATCTCCAGACTCGTTTTTTTGCTGCTTAAAAAAGAGGTTTGTGGTTGTACTCTTCATTTCAAGCATTTACACACTGAAAAATAAGATCAAGCAAAGAAACCATTAGATCTTTGTAAAAAACATAAAGAAAAATACCAGTTAGCTTGAGAAACCAAAAAAAAAAGATATCCACAACAAAAATGGACAGATGAACGGCAAATCTCATATGCATGTCTTTTTAAGCGTCAGTTGGAGCCTGTAAACAAAACAAACATGATGAACAGAAGAAGATGAACAGATGAAATGTAAGAAAAATAGAAAAAGCATCTCCAGACTCAGTTTTTTGCTGGTTAAAAAAGATGTTTGTGGTTGTACTCTTCATTTCAAGCATTTACACACCTGATAAATAAGATCAACAAAAGAAACCATTAGATCTTTGGAAAAAACATAAAGAAAAATACCAGTTAGCTTGAGAAACCAAAAAAAAAAGATATCCACAACAAAAATGGATAGATGAACGGCAAATCTCATATGCATGTCTTTGTAAGCGTCAGTTGAAGCCTGTAAAGAAAAAAATATGATAATGATGAACAAAAAAAGATGATCAGAACACAGCTCAGAAACCATCTCCATAGTCTTTTTTTTTGTGAGATAAAAACAAATCGATGAAAAGAAAAAGATGAAACCATGATCGGTGCGGAGAAACAGAGACAAAGAAAGAGAGAGAAAGAAGAAAGAAGGCGCTACCAGAGAGAATGAGAAAGAGAGAGAAAGAAGAAAGAAGGCGGTCGCAGAGAGAATGAGAAAGAGAGAGAAAGAAGAAAGAAGGCAGTCGCAGAGAGAATGAGAAAGAGAGAAAGAATTGAGACGGAGGAAGCTGAGAAGACTGAGGAAGAGAGAGAAAGAACTTTTAATTAAAACTTCCGATTTTAATTTGTTTTCCAATTTTTTTTAATACTTGAAAACGCTGAGAGAGTGACACATCAGCTATTTTACCTTTTGTAGATAAAAATTTGAATTGTGAAATAGATCAGATATATTATTCAATTGAAAATGTTGCCTTTTGTTAGTTCCTAATTGTATATAGTATTAGATTTGAAATTTGTTTGACTCTCTGAAATCACAAACAAATTTGAAAGTCACTGTGAGCATCAAGATAGCGTACTCGCACCCAATCCTCCAAACTCTCGAAATCAATTTGAAAGTTTTTGAAGAAAAAACTCTAAAACTCAAAGCCAGCTGAATAACCTAATTCACACCCAACTAAAATAAAATAAATAAATAATATAAAATCTGCGATTGAAATAACTGGCAGAAAGTTTTTTATTTTTCAGCGGTTTAACATAACTGCTAGAAATAGACAGTTAATAAACAATGCATTTTTTGTAGTAATTACAAGTAATTGTTTCGTGTGACTCATGCTTAAGTTATTTTATTTATTTCTAGTTTAAATTGTTTATATTGAACACTCTATAATTTATATGTCACATTTAAAGTAATTTTACGTTGTACCTAAAACATATGAGATTCAATACAAAATCTGGATTCGCAATCTATACTTTATACATGATATTACCGTTATGTTGTTGTCTATCAAAAGAGTCTCTCGCAATCATGATTTGAATGTGAATTTGGACGGAAGTAATCGTGGAGAAGTTCTTCAGCAGTTCTACGGGACTGTTTGTATTCCTCCTTGAACCCATATGTATTCGATGTGCGCAATCTTTTCCCAGTCTTCACCTTCTCATTTCTTGTAGAGTTGTTGGAGCAACGGGTTGTCTGAAACTATGATGAGATGTGAAATGGATTCGGGCAGACCCTCCTCTGGCAAGGATTGGAGTATAGGACACCTCCAAATAATCAATTCCCGAAGAGAGGAGAGGAGACACAGACCTCCATAGTCCAGTTTCTTAAGCATTGGACAATTATGAATCTCTATTTTAGTAAGAGAGAGGGGGAGCAAACCTTCGTCTGGAAAAGACTCAATATCTTCACTTGAAATCATCAAGACTTGTAGAGACTGATTGCCTGACAACCCTTCTTTCAGTGAGACAACAAGTTTGGGGCAATTCAAGATACGCAATACCTTTAGATTTGATGGCAAACATCCCTCAGACAACTCCACTCCTGGACAATTGTTTATGAGCATATGTTCAAGAGATGGAAGGTGGGCGCACATGCGCTTAGGCATTGATTTCAATTTTTCTGATCCTTCAATACAAAATGTCTCCAGTTGAGGTTCAAATAAACCTTCATTGGGAAACGATTCAAATTCAGAGCATTTTTCAATTATCAGACTGTTCAAATGATTATGAGGGCTCCCCTGTAATATCGTTCGTAGGTTACGACACTTGTTTAGTTCAAGCTTGCGTAGTTTTGGGAACAAATCTAGGGGAAAGATCGTCAAAGAGTCACAACCATGAATGATACGCAACTCTAGAAGCAAATGGTAGTAATGGTTTATGGGAATATTCATCCCCAGACAAGAATCAATACACAAGCATTCTAAAGGATTATGAGATACCAGTGGCCCTATCGTATCAAATGAAGATGGCTCCATCTTCACACTTTCGATTTCCACAGCCCTCGGAATGGAAGCCACAAGTTGTTCACACTTCGAAATAGTTAGGTCCTTTAAATGAGAAAGTTGTTCTGGCAAGTGCCCTTTCAGCTTGGGACAATCATTTAGGGAAAGATCTTGAAGATTTGGAAAAGCACCCGTCATACATTGCCATTCTTTCCATTCCTCCATTCCAGTAAAGCTATTAAAGTATAATGCAAATTCTAGAAGAATCTAAAAAAATATAAGCTAGAGTTATTGAAATGTAAAGAAACTTCTAGAGTATTGGAGAAAAGCCTAGGATAGAAAGAAAAATCAAGAACATTCAACTATGTAGAAAAATCTAGAATTATTTGCATTAGTTCTAGCTAGGAGTTTCTAGAATAATCTATGGGACTATAAATACCCATGTATCCTACCATTTTGTAACATCAAGAACAACTAACACAACATCAAATACAACTACTCTCAACTACAAATACACTTCTCCAACTACTACTTTCACACTCTACTTTCTATACATTTTCTCTATCCCTTCAACTATCCCTTTCACAACCTTGAATTACTATCAGTGGTACCAGAGCTACGTTCGGTCATCTACTGGGCGTAGATAAACTTTTCAACTACTTCAAAAAAAATTAGAACTCCATTCTATACTACTTCCAAAATATTTTCTCAACCTATGGCCACTACCAATCAAACATCATCAATTCCAGTACCTATTTTCACAGGAGAAAATTATGATTTTTGGAGTGTCAAAATGAAGACATTCTTTCGCTCCCAAGATTTATGGGACATTATAGAAGAGGGATTTACTATTCCAGAAGACACTTCCGCTCTTACTGCAGCTCAGAAGAAGGAGTTGAAGGAAAACAAACAGAAGGATTCAAGGGCTTTATTTGCTCTTCAACAAGCAGTTGATGACACAATCTTTCCGAGAATAATAGGTGCCACAAACGCAAAGCAAACTTGGAACACAATACAAGAAGAGTTTCAAGGAAGTGATGAGGTACGCAATGTTAAACTTCATTCTCTAAGACGAGAGTTTGAATTAATAAGAATGAAAGAATCTGAGACCATTAAAGACTATTATTCTAGAATAAAGGAAATAGTTAGTCAGATGAGAGCCTATGGGGAAACTATTCTTGACAAAAAAATCGTTGAGAAAATTTTAATTTCTATTCCCCAAAAATATGATGCAATCGCAACTGCGATTGAACAAACAAAAGATTTGGCCACATTGTCAGTAACACAACTAATGGGCTCTCTTGAAGCTTATGAACAAAGATTGAAAAGGCATGAAGAAGACTCAGTCGAAAATGCCTTTCAATCAAAACTAAAATTACGGTCTCAGAATAAAGAATATGAAGGAAATAAAAGTAGAGGAGAAATTTCTAGAAATAAAGAAAATTCTAGAAGCTTCCCTATGACTCGTCAAGGAAAATATCCCCCATGTGGCATATGTAAAAAGACAAGTCACATGGAAAAAGATTGTTGGCATCATGGAAAACCTCAACGTCAATACTGCAAGAAATTTGGCCACGTAGAGAAGTATTGTCGTAATAAAAATAAGCATCAAGCAAACTTTGTTGAAGAACATAATCAGGAGCAACACTTATTTTATGCCAATCAAGAATCTCCTAACGGAGGAGAAAGTTGGTACTTGGATAGTGGATGCAGCAATCACATGGCCAAAGATCAAAGCATCTTCAAAGACATTGATAAATCTGTCAATGTCAAAGTTCGACTAGGAAACGGTACCACAGTGGAGTCTCAAGGCAAAGGAACTGTCATGGTGGAGACAAAGAAAGGTACGAAATTCATCAAGGATGTTTTATTGGTTCCCAATCTTAAAGAAAATCTTTTAAGTATTGGTCAAATGATGGAGAATGGATATTCTCTCCACTTTGAGAAAGATACATGCAAAATTTATGATAGTAGAAAGACAGAAATTGGCCAAGTAAAAATGGAGAAGAGAAATAGAAGCTTTCCCATAAGCTTCAAACCTGGAACTAATATTGCCATGAAGGCAGAAGTTGATGACTCGTGGCTTTGGCATAGGAGATTTGGCCACTTCAACACATATGCCTTAAAGCTTCTATATAAGAAAAACATGATGAGAGATCTTCCATGCTTAAAAGAGAATAATGAATCATGCGAAGGATGTCTCCTTGGTAAACAACATCGATTACCATTCTCGACCGACAAAGCATGGAGAGCTAAAGACTTACTAGAGTTGATCCATACTGATGTTTGTGGACCAATGAGGACGCCTTCACATCACAACAACAGATACTTCATCCTCTTCATTGATGACTTCTCTAGAATGACATGGGTTTATTTCTTAAAGGCAAAGTCAGAAGTCTTTGGAATATTCAAGAAATTCAAGGCCCTTGTTGAGAAGCAAAGTGGAAAACAAATAAAAGTACTTAGAAGTGATCGTGGAAAGGAGTATACATCTCGCGAGTTTGACAAATTCTGCGAAGATGAAGGCATAGAGAGACAACTCACAGTCGCATATACTCCACAACAAAACGGTGTATCAGAAAGAAAAAATCGCACAGTCATGGAGATGGCAAGATCAATGCTAAAAGAGAAAGGTATGCCTAACACTTTTTGGGTTGAAGCAGTCTACACTGCAGTTTACATTTTAAACAGATGTCCAACTAAGGCAGTCAAAGACAAGACTCCTATTGAAGCTTGGAGTGGAAGAAAGCCATCAGCCAAACACCTACGAGTATTTGGATCTATCTGCTACATACATGTTCCTGATCAAAGGAGGCACAAGCTTGAAGACAAGACTATACGAGGAATATTCTTGGGATATAGCACACAATCAAAAGGCTATCGAGTTTACAACCTACAAACAAAAAAGCTCGTCATTAGTCAAGATGTTGAAATTGATGAAAATGCTTCTTGGAATTGGGAAGAAGAAAAAATTGTTAAAAGCACCACTTTAGTTCCAGTGCAACAATATCAAGAAGAAATTCAAGAAGAGGCAGAAGCTTCAGGTACGCCTTCTCCACTTCCATTAGAAGATTCTTCACTAGAGTCCACTCCAAGACGAGTAAGATCTTTGGTAGACATATACGAAACCTGCAATATGGCCATGATTGAGCCTAACTGCTATGAGGAAGCATCAAAGCAAGAAATATGGGTCAAGGCTATGGAAGAAGAGGTTAAAATGATTGAGAAGAATAACACTTGGGAGCTCGTAAACTGTCCTCAAGGAAAAGACATCATTGGAGTGAAATGGGTATATAAAACAAAGCTCAATCCTGATGGAACTATACAAAAGCATAAGGCCAGATTGGTCACAAAAGGATACTCACAACAACCAGGAATCGACTACAATGAGACATTTGCTCCAGTCGCACGACTAGATACAATAAGAGCTCTAATAGCCCTAGCAGCACAAAAAGGATGGAACATCTATCAACTAGATGTCAAATCAGCCTTCCTAAATGGAGTGCTCGAAGAAGAGATTTATGTTGAACAACCTCAAGGCTTCATCAATAAAGGCAATGAAGGCAAAGTACTAAGACTAAAAAAAGCCTTATACGGCTTGAAGCAAGCTCCTCGAGCATGGTATAGCAAGATTGATCAATACTTCATCGATCAAGGATTCAGGAGGAGCAAAAGTGAGCCAACACTATATATTAAAGCACAAGGTCAGTATCACCTCATTGTCTCCTTATATGTCGATGATCTTATCTATAGGGGAAACAATTTGGAGATGATGAAAGAATTTAAAGAAGACATGATGAAGACATTTGAGATGACCGACCTTGGGTTGATGAACTATTTCCTCGGTATAGAGGTGAAACAACAAGAAGACGACATATTTATCTCTCAAAAGAAATATATTGAAGCCCTATTGAAGAAGTTCAAGATGTATGATTGTAAACCTGTCGCTACTCCATTGGTGGTAAATGAGAAACTACAAAAAGATGATGGAGCACAAGAAACAGATGCATCACGCTACAGAAGTTTGATTGGAAGTCTCTTATATCTCACAGCCACAAGACCAGACATTATGTATGCCACAAGTCTTCTATCAAGATTCATGCAAAAGCCAAGTCAGATTCATTATGGAGTAGGGAAAAGAATTTTAAGATATCTACAAGGCACAAAGGAGTTTGGAATATGGTACAAAACCATGACTAACTCAAGGATCATTGGCTACACCGATAGTGATTGGGCAGGATCAATAGATGACATGAAGAGCACCTCAGGCTATGCTTTCTCGCTTGGATCGGGAATATTCTCTTGGGCATCAAAGAAGCAAGCAACTGTTGCACAATCAACAGCTGAAGCAGAATATGTGGCTGCTGCTGAAGCAACAAGTCAAGCTATATGGCTTCGAAAGATATTCAAAGATATGGGAGAGAAACAAAGTGGACCTACTACAATCAACTGTGATAATAAATCAGCTATCGCAATGACGAAGAACCCAATACATCATAGTAGAACAAAACACATAGCAATTAAATACCACTTCATCAGAGAAGCGGAAACAAATATGAAGATACGACTTGAGTACTGTCCGACAGAAGATCAAATTGCAGATATCTTCACAAAGGCCTTACCAAGACCAAGATTTGAACTACTACGCGCTATGCTTGGAGTTACCGAATTTGCATCAAGGAGGAGTATTAAAGTATAATGCAAATTCTAGAAGAATCTAAAAAAATATAAGCTAGAGTTATTGAAATGTAAAGAAACTTCTAGAGTATTGGAGAAAAGCCTAGGATAGAAAGAAAAATCAAGAACATTCAACTATGTAGAAAAATCTAGAATTATTTGCATTAGTTCTAGCTAGGAGTTTCTAGAATAATCTATGGGACTATAAATACCCATGTATCCTACCATTTTGTAACATCAAGAACAACTAACACAACATCAAATACAACTACTCTCAACTACAAATACACTTCTCCAACTACTACTTTCACACTCTACTTTCTATACATTTTCTCTATCCCTTCAACTATCCCTTTCACAACCTTGAATTACTATCAAAAGCTCAACATTTCCAAGGATGCAAATGCACAAGAGCTATTCCCGTAAAAATCAACACCTATGCTCTCTATCCCATCAAGGTCCTCAATTGTCAAGTGTTTCAGAAATGTCAAAAGTCCAAGGGAAGGCAACCATAGACAATGTTTACAGTGCTTCAAGGTTAGGGACACCATATTCAATAGAGAATTATCAGATAACCAACGTGGAAATTGTGTGCCACCATAGCCATTGATAGACAACTCCTCCAAATGTCTGGAAGGTTGCAGATCCTCAAGTACTTGTCTTTCTTTTGTTGAATCTTCAATGTCCCGCTCCAAATCCCATTCTAATGCTAGCTCTGCAAGATGTGTTTTATTCTTGAAATCAGCTCCCAATGCACAACAGTTCACCATATTCTCAAGATTTCTAACTGACAGCTCTCCATGAAGATCAACTTCTTGTAGTTGGTGAACACTGAACTCACAACTTTTGCCAACCTCAAACGTATCCATCCATACCTGAAGATTCTTCAAATTTCCTAAAAGCGGTGGAACCTTTATTAAAGTAGTTCCCATAAGCTCAAGGCGACGCAAATTGGTAAGTTCATACAAAGTCGAGGGCAGCTCCTTCAAATAGAAACAACCATTTAGCTTCAATACTTGCAAGTTACAAAGTGAAGATGTTGAGTCGGGAAGTCTCTCTATGTAGGTATATGAAAGGTCTAACGAACGAAGATGTATCAGATTGCCTATAGTGTCAGGCACCTCAGAACATCTATACAAAGATAAGACCCGTAAGAACTTAAAGTTGGAGATCAACTCTTGTATTGAAATCATACAGTAGTGCGAAATGCATATAAATGTTCGTAGCCCTTTTGCATCATATAAACTCTCACGATATTGAACATGATCGAATGCCATTAAAAAGTGACGGGTTTTCCTTGATATTCTTTTTTCTCTGTCATCTAAACTATAGCAGATTTCACCGGAAACATATTTTGCTAAATCATTGAGAAGGTCGTGCATGACAAAATATGTTTCGATGTCGGTAATTATTTGTTGAAAGAATGACCTTGATAATAGATCATTGAAGTAATGTTCACCCACATCTTCTAGAGACTTACTTTCTTGAGAGCAATGTAGAAAATTTTGAGACATCCATGAGAAAATTAACTTCTCCTTGTCAAAGTGATGGTCTTTGGGGTATAAGGCACAATAAGCGAAACATCTCTTGAGATGAGAAGGGAGGTGGTAGTAGCTCAACAACAAAGCGGGCATGATTTTACTATTTTCTATCGGCAAGTCCCATATGTTGCTTCTCAATACACCTTCCCAATCCGAAACAGATGACTTTGTGCGTAATAGACATCCTAGCGTTTCAAGGGCTAGAGGCAATCCTTTGCACTTTTCAACTATCTGCATGCCAATCTCCTTCAACTCAGAATTCAACTCACAATTTTCATCTTGGAATGCATGTTTAGCAAAAACTTGCCAACTGTGATCTTCTCGTAGTTGCTTTAGTTCGTGCGTATTGTTTGACCCCACAGCAGAGGCAACTTTGTTACTACGTGTTGTGATAAGAATTTTACTTCCCTTAGCCCCATATTTAAGAGGAGTTTGCAATGACTTCCATTGGTCCCGGTCTTCGTTCCAGACATCATCCAGAACTAGGAGAAACTTCCTTCCTGTCAACTTTTCTTTCAATCGTCCCTGAACCGTATCTAGGTTTCTACTATCATCAGTTGACTTATGGATTGCCTCGAAAATTGCTCTGGTTAACTTGAAAACATCAAATTCATCAGAAACGCAAACCCAAGCCTTTTCATCAAATTTAACTTCCTTCGTATTCATGTCATTGTATACATGTTGAGCAAGTGTGGTTTTACCCATCCCGCCCATACCCACAATAGAAAGTATTGACAGCTTATTGTCATTAGTGTCAGACATAAGCCAATTAAAGATCATTTCTTTGTCCTCATCTCTGCCATAAATATCCTCTTCAACCACCAATGACGTTGATTCAACTTTTTTCTCGGACACCTTACTACCCAACCCAGATCTATCGCCACTATAAATTTTGAAATCTCTAACAATCCTTTGGTTCAAAAGAGATTCTAGATCATCTAGAAGTGCTATGATCTTAGATTCAAAAATGTGTACCTTGCTTGAACTGGTATGGAATTCAGCTTCCAACTTAGTCTTGGAGTACTCATAGTGTATTTGCTCCAACAGATCCTCTGCATCATACAAGATGTCTCTAACCTCATCAAGCCATTCTTTGACCAATGAATTAGTGAACTGCTTCTGTTCTGCATCATCTATCACAGCATTGATGTCCATCAGCTTCCTCTTCAACTTCTTCAGCTGCTTTTCATCGAGATCTCTCTGGCGGAAGTAGCCCAAAACTTGATGAGAGTCCAGCTTGTCAAACAGCAGCTGAAGAACAGCACCGAAAAGAGCACCACCAAGTGTTTCAAGGACAGGCATGGTTGGAAAGGAAGTTGCCAAATCAAAGAGAAGAAAGGGTCGTGAAAATTGGAAGTGCGCAGCTTAGTTATGTGAATGAAGGACTGGCTAAAGGTAATGAGGGACTATTTTATTTGATATGGCTTCACTTCAAAAAGGCCAAAAAAACAGTAGTTGTTTAATTTTAGAAAACTGTAGGGTGAAATATACGATTAAAATTTTGTAGAGGTAGAAATGTTGTAGCACGTCTAAAATAAAACCCAGTGGTCCTATATATTACATATATTACACAATTTTCAGCCATGCCCACCGGTGTGTGTACTCAAATTCGACGACCAAGTTATGAAATGACGAGAATAAAATCATTTGTTTTTAGCAATATTAACGTGCTAACCGACACAACCATGAAATGACGAGAATAAGGCAAAAGATATATGCATGCAAAGTTGTTTGACGTTAATTTATGAGTAAAAATAATGGCATGGAATCTAACATTGCACATGTATATGTATTTAATCCATGCATCACAACGTGTTTACTGACATCTCCTCCAAAGCAACAAACCAGGCAACTCAACAAAGAATACAAAATATTAGTATTCTAAAGACTTGGCCTCATTAATATCCAATTGCGATTCGGACCCAACGCACAACTTTGACAGATTTTAGTTGTTGCCACTTCGTCAATTTAGAATAATATTCTTTTTTCATTTTTGTTTTAAAACATCAATCAATTTTAAAAACAAAGACTAATTACTATACAAATCAATACTCCTAATTAATGCAGTTGGAATTAATTTAAATTAACAAATTAACAACATTTTAAAATATTTTACCTAGATTCAGCTTTAATTGCAATAAAATAAAAGGTTAAAAAATTTATTTATAAAGAAAATAAATTCTGAAATTCATTCAGCTTTTTTCCATTATCGTTGTTCACGTTATACGTAATTTTGTGATATACATGAATTAGGCTTAAAGCACAATAACAACTAAAGTTGGATAATGTTTTAATAATTCCAATAATCCTTTTTTTATCAATGACAACTTCTTCATATTCAACAAGAACATTGAACCCTAGATAAATGTTAGAAAGAGACCCGTTTCTCTAACATTTCTAGAAAACTGAATTTATCAGCAAATACCGAGGGACTAAAATTCGGCAGTCAATTATCAAGGAAAATTAGCAATGAATTGTTGAATTTGTGGATCAAATATCTATTGGTAAGATAAGGTTGTAATTGTTGTTTATCAAGGAATTATTGTCTGACAGATTGGTGTCATCGATAATTTATTGACAAAATTGAAATGAAATTTTGTGATGATTCTTTGTAACAGATTTAGTAATGAGTAATGTCAACAAAGAACGTGAGCTGTATTAATAAAAAAATTTATATTTTCTGCCAATTTTGTTTTGAAATTTTTTTTTTTTTTTGGAAAATGCTTACAAATTTTGTTGTGAAAAAAAATTGCAAGAAATTGCTACCAATTTTCTTGCAAAATATTTTGTATAAAACACTTTTCGCACAAATTTTGTAGGAAAGACTTGCAAATTTTATAATTTTGTAGAAAATGATTATCCACGAAGGAATTACCTGCCAATTAAAATATTTAGCAAAAATGGCAGGAAAAAGATTTTTCTTATAAATTTTTTTAACAAATTTATAATAAAAGTTCATATAAAATAAGAATTTCTAGTAATGCTGGATAATTTAGAGACGGGACAAAATAGTAAAAATGATGGTTAAAAAAAAATAAACAGTTGGCACAATATCCAAGACACGTGGGAGTGCGTAAGAGTGGAAGGAAGAGAATAACGAATTCTCTTCGGAGCTTTTGGAGGTATGTGTTTGCGTTTTGAGTTTATATAGTGAAGCGTTTTGCATTTTGGGTCCTGCCATTTCCATTGTTGCGTTTTTCATTTTAAGTTTTGGGTCCTCCGGTTGTTGCTTCGGAGCTTCTGCATTTTGTTTCATTAACCAAGTGACCCAGTGAGATTCAACATTATTGTAGTCCTACATTATTGCGCTCCACTTTCCTATCTCGTGGATATTGGCTTTAGAAGTTTTCTATGATTTTTTCTTATTATTTGAAATATTATTTTTCTTTTATGTTGTTTTGTATATTCTTTTGTATGCTTAATATGTTGAATTATTTATTTTTCTAAAATTGATTGATTGTATGCTTAAATTTAGTTTGTTTAAAGAGTTTTTTACATCGATAAGATGAAAGGAATGAGGAATGTGTGGCTGAGTAGAGTCAAGGGCATGAAGATGAAATCTATTGGAATCTGTTTGTCCCAACCATACCCAAAGTGCACGACCTCGGCCTCTGAGCACGCAACCTCAATGAACCCGCATACCACACACCTTGTATCGGCTACCTCCCCTTCAACATGCGACCCTTAACGAGCACCCAGGCCGCACACTGCTCGATAGACATCCCCTCCCAAAGTATGCGACCACCAAACACACTACGGATCACGTACCTTGTTCTAGAGAATGCCCCTCCTCCCCCAGGCAGCCACCAGCGAACCTCTGAAGCCGCATCCTTTTCCAAAACATCCCCATCACGGACAAGAGGTCTTCACGGCAACAAATTCCCTAGGCCGTCTATCCTGCACCACAAGTACTCCTACTCAGGACAATCCAAACCCATGACGCAACCATCTCGACCAATAAGATGAAAACCTACCATCCGTAGACACTCTCACGACCGAATACCGGGTACCGCCTACCCCTGAGGGATCTCTTGGTAATTTCCCCCTCAGCACTGGATCCAAGAATAGCCAAGAAGGGAATATTGGGCCAAAAGCCCATCCCAGGTAGGACCCACAGGTAAAAAAGGGTATAAATAGCACACTACCCTATGCATTGATTACGCATTAAATATTCTCTGTAACCACTGACATCACTCAACACTGACTTTGGCATCGGAGTATCTTTTGCAGGCACACCTGCGCCGTGACCACAACCCCTTGAGGCCAGAAGATTCACCCGACTTCCCAACATCAAGAGACCGCAACCCCTTGACGCCAGAAGATTCACCGGACTTCCCAACATCAAGAGAGTACGCGAGACTTGTGAAGTACAACTCGGTCCCATAAGAACAATTGGCGCCCACCGTGGGGCCGAAGAGTATTTCGCAAGGTCAGCCCTCCTCGCCCCAAGACCATGGTATCCACAAGAAGTAGACCAGCCGAACTACAAACCAGAGTATGCCCATAGAGTATACGGCAAGTCCCACAAATGAAAATTGCAAAAAGTACACGGCCTCGGACTCTAAAGTCTACGCGTCGTTTCACTCCCCAAGACTGGAAGGCTGATGTCCCAACCATACCCAAAGTGCACGGCCTCGGCCTCTAAAGTCTACGCGTCGTTTCACTCCCCAAGACTGGAAGGCTGATGTCCCAACCATACCCAAAGTGCACGGCCTCGGCCTCTGAGCACGCAACCTCAATGAACCCGCATACCACACACCTTGTATCGGCTACCTCCCCTTCAACATGCGACCCTTAACGAGCACCCAGGCCGCACACTGCTCGATAGACATCCCCTCCCAAAGTATGCGACCACCAAACACACTACGGATCACGTACCTTGTTCTAGAGAATGCCCCTCCTCCCCCAGGCAGCCACCAGCGAACCTCTGAAGCCGCATCCTTTTCCAAAACATCCCCATCACGGACAAGAGGTCTTCACGGCAACAAATTCCCTAGGCCGTCTATCCTGCACCACAAGTACTCCTACTCAGGACAATCCAAACCCATGACGCAACCATCTCGACCAATAAGATGAAAACCTACCATCCGTAGACACTCTCACGACCGAATACCGGGTACCGCCTACCCCTGAGGGATCTCTTGGTAATTTCCCCCTCAGCACTGGATCCAAGAATAGCCAAGAAGGGAATATTGGGCCAAAAGCCCATCCCAGGTAGGACCCACAGGTAAAAAAGGGTATAAATAGCACACTACCCTATGCATTGATTACGCATTAAATATTCTCTGTAACCACTGACATCACTCAACACTGACTTTGGCATCGGAGTATCTTTTGCAGGCACACCTGCGCCGTGACCACAACCCCTTGAGGCCAGAAGATTCACCCGACTTCCCAACATCAAGAGACCGCAACCCCTTGACGCCAGAAGATTCACCGGACTTCCCAACATCAAGAGAGTACGCGAGACTTGTGAAGTACAACTCGGTCCCATAAGAACAATTGGCGCCCACCGTGGGGCCGAAGAGTATTTCGCAAGGTCAGCCCTCCTCGCCCCAAGACCATGGTATCCACAAGAAGTAGACCAGCCGAACTACATACCAAACCCCCTGTAATGGAAGTGGGAGACGCCGGTCCCTCATCCGACATATCACGCATCCTAGAGGCTCAAGCTAGGATGCAGCAAGAATTCGCAGAGTACAAGAAAAGGAATGCAGACGAAATGGAAGCACTTAGACAAGAGAATTCCCGACTCAAGAGAAGGATTGAAGCAGGCAAGGCCATGGAAGAGCCTGAGATCGCCCCCTGCAGGGCAGACCTCCCACCCGTCACAGAAGAGGAAAGCGAATACAAACCCACAGGTCACACTACCGGGGGCAACTACAACCCTTTCGCTTCTAGAAGGAACCGTAGGCACCCGTTCGTCGACGGGATCGTAGAAACACCGCTTCCTCAAAAGTGGAAGGCTCCAACTGTGACCTACGACGGTACCACTGACCCGGATGAGTTCATATCCATTTATACCAACCAAGTCGCCCTTTACGCGAATGACGACGCCGTGATGTGCAAGTCCTTCTCTGTTGCGCTCAGAGGATAGGCATTGGAGTGGTTCATGAGCCTACAGCCCTACACCATAGATTCCTTCAACACCCTTACCACCTCTTTCACCACCCAATTCGACACCAGCCGTCGACACGACCTCACATCCCTGTCACTCCTGAACTTAAGACAAGAAGGAGAGTCCCTTCGCACCTTCATTGACAGGTTCAGCGTAATCGCCATGAAGATCAAGGACCTCACCCCGAACCTGATACTACACTATATGGTGATGGCACTAAGAACAGGACCATTTGCTGACGAACTGGCCATGCGCCCGCCTCTAGGAATGCAAGAACTTCGAAAAAGAGCGTCGATGTTCATCAGAGTCGAGGAAATGCGACATTACCAAGACAGGGTCCGGAACACCCCAACCCACCCGGAAGTTAAAAGGAGCGGTAGAGAGCCTGGAGGTCGGGACCAAAACCGCCCTCGAGACAGAAAACAAGCCAGATTCTCTAACTACGCCCCCCTTAATGCCCCCAAATCCCGTATTCTTGACGAAGTGTTGCAAGCTGAACTCATCGCTCCACCTAAGAGATTCCAAAACCCGCCAAACGCCGACCTAAGCAAGTATTGCCACTACCACCGCAACAACGGACACACAACTGAGGAGTGTGAGACTCTTCGCGATAAGATAGAAGAACTTGTACGGGCTGGCCACCTGCGGCACTATGTTAGAAACATAACTGAAGGAAACCCCAGGACCCAACACGAGAGGTACCCGCGAAGGAACATTCCACGAAGGGAGGATACGAGAAACGAACCAAGAGAGTCTAGACAAGAACCTAGGAGAAGCACAAACTCTGAACGAAGGAGGGAGGAACCACCTCAAGGGGGAAGGCGCCCAGAAGAAAGACCCCCCTTGAAAGGGACGATAAACACCATATCAGGAGGATTTGCTGGAGGCGGATGTTCCTCTTCTTCCAGAAAAAAGCACCTGAGGGCAGTCCAGTCTGTCCACGCCATCTGCAGGGGACCCAGAAGAAGAATGCCACCAATCACTTTCAGCGACTCGGACTTCCAAGGAGTCGACCCCAACCAAGATGACCCTGTGGTCATAACCGTAGAACTCGAAAACTTCGCCGTGAAGAAGGTGCTAATCGACCAAGGAAGCTCAGTAGATATCATATACTGGAAAACTTTCCAGCAGCTCCAAATCCCCGCAGAAGAACTGATCCCATACGACGAACCCATATACGGATTCTCTGGCGAAAGGGTGCCAACCCGAGGGTATGTGGACCTTCACACCACCTTCGGAGAAGGGAGACAGACTAGAACGATCCAAGTTCGATACCTCATAGTAGATGCCCATACTTCATACAACATGCTACTGGGACGACCCTCTCTCAACTCATTAGGAGCCGTGGTCTCCACGCCACACCTCGCCCTAAAGTTCCCCTCAGCATCTGGAGACATCATAACCGTCCACGGCGATCAAAAGGCAGCCAGAGAGTGCTATATGGCCAGTTTAAAGCTCCCATACCCTCCCCTCACCACCAACAACGTCGAGAAAACGCAAACAGCGATCGCCATCCAAGCAGAAGATCTCGACCCCCGGGTCAATAATGAAGCAAGAATCGAGCCAGTGGGAGAAACCAAGCCCCTACCATTAGGACAGCCAAACCACTCCCTGCAGATAGGGACCACAATGGAGAGCGCGGGGGAGAAAGCAATAGAAAATACCCTTAAGAAAAATGCGGATCTCTTCGCCTGGACAGCCGCAGACCTACCTGGCGTCGATCCAAAAATCGCCGCACATAAACTCTCCGTGTTCAAAGAAGCCAAACTCATCTCCCAGAAGAAGAGGAAGCTAGGAGAAGAAAGAAGGCAAGCTGCTAAGTGCGAAGCGGAAAAATTGATGAAAGCAGGCTTTGTCGAAGAAGCGCGGTACACCACCTGGTTAGCAAACGTCGTTCTGGTCAAAAAACAGAATGGCAAATGGCGTATGTGCGTCGATTACACGAACCTGAACAAAGCATGCCCCAGAGACGCGTACCCTTTACCCAACATAGACCGTCTGGTAGACGGGGCAGCTGGAAGCGGCACACTCAGTTTCCTAGACACATACTCTGGGTACAACCAGATACCGATGGCGGAGAATGATGCGATCAAAACCGCCTTCATTACGGAAGAAGCAAACCTATACTACAAGGTTATGCCCTTCGGGCTCAAAAACGCAGGCGCTACCTACCAAAGACTAATGGACAGAGTCTTCAAACCCCTCCTCGGTAACAGCGTCGAAGTATATGTCGATGACATAGTGGTCAAATCCCCGAACCCCATCCAACACGCCCTAGATCTCGCTGAAGTTTTCAAAGCCATACGAGGATACAATCTTCGCCTGAACCTAGAAAAGTGCACTTTTGGGGTAGACGGAGGAAAATTCTTAGGATACATGCTGACCCGGCACGGCATCGAGGCAAACCCAGAAAAGTGTCAGGCCATCATCAGCATGCGCAGCCCCGCCAATGTTAAAGAAGTACACAGACTCGTGGGACGACTGACAGCCATCGCACGCTTCCTCCCTAAGCTTGCGGAGAAAACCAAGCCTATGATAAACCTACTCAAAAAGTCATCCAGGTTCGAATGGAGCGCAGCATGCCAGGAAAATTTCGATCAACTGAAACTGCTGCTAGCCACACCCCCAATCCTGAACAAGCCGCGACCCGGCCCCCCTCTGTTAATATACATTGCAGCATCCTCCAACGCCGTCAGCGCGGCACTCGTACAAGAGTTCAATGATACGCAGCAACCCATCTACTTCACCAGCCGCATACTCCAAGACCCTGAAACGAGATACCAAATGGTCGAGAAGATAGCACTCGCACTAATCACGGCAGCGCGACGCTTGCGACCATACTTCCAGACGCACCCAATCATCGTCAAGACAGACTACCCCATACAAAAAATCCTCCAAAAGCCAGATCTCGCAGGGAGACTCTCATCATGGTCCATCGAGCTTTCAAAGTTCAGCATCAAATATGAACCTCACGGCCCCATCAAGGCACAATGCCTAGCAGACTTCACAAACGATCTGCAACCTCAAGAGCCCGCGCACGAATGGTGGATCATGCATGTTGACGGATCATCCAACACAAAAGGATCGGGTGCCGGTATCGTACTTGAAGGTCCGAGCGGCATACTCATCGAGCAATCTCTTTGCTTCACCTTCAAAACTTCGAATAACCAGGCCGTTTACGAGGCCATTGTTGCTGGACTACACCTGGCCCTCGAAATGGAAGTCAAACGTCTGTCATGTAAAACCGACTCCAAACTCACAGTCGGACACCTCACGGGCCAATACCAAGTTAAAGATGACCTCTTATCGCAATACTACCATTTGGCAATGAACTTGATCTCAAAGCTTGAAGAATTCAAAATTGACCACGTACCCCGAAGCGACAACACTAGAGCCGACCTCCTATCCAAGCTCGCAAGCACAAAAAAGAAGGGTCGCTACAGATCCCTGATACAGCAGGTACTCACCATCCCTCCATACAAGCACAAGCAGAATGCTTTGAGGTCACCACGCAAGAATCATGGATGCGTCTCTTCGTCACATACCTCGAAACAGGTGAAACACCCACCAATCAAGAAAAAGGATGGACCAGGAAAGCGGCAAGATACACTTTGATAGCCGGGGAACTCTACAGAAGGGGTTTCAGCCACCCCCTACTCCGCTGCATTACAAACAATCAAGCGTCCTACGTTATGAAGGAAATACACGACAGTACATGCGGATACCACTCGGGCCCAAAAACAATGGCAGCAAGAATCCTCCGGGCAGGGTACTTCTGGCCCACGATGGAACGAGACTGCACCGATTTCGTCAAAAAATGTCAACCCTGCCAACAACACGGACCCTGCCCCCACCTACACCGAGAACCGCTCCATCACATTACAGCACCATGGCCTTTTTCCAAGTGGGGAATGGACATAATAGGACCTTTCACCCCGGGCAAAGGACAAGTCAAGTTTCTCTTGGTAGCGGTGGATTACTTCTCCAAATGGATCGAAGCTGAACCACTCGCAAACATTACAGCCAAACAAGTCCAACGATTCCTCTGGAAGAATATCATTTGCCGATACGGGATACCCCACACCATAATCACAGACAACGGCAGGCAATTCATTGACAAGGGCCTCGCCGAATTCTACCACGACCTTAACATCCAGCACATTACAAGTTCAGTCGAACACCCGTAGACCAACGGCCAGGCAGAAGCCGC
Source organism: Vigna unguiculata (assembly GCF_004118075.2). Taxonomy (NCBI): domain Eukaryota; kingdom Viridiplantae; phylum Streptophyta; class Magnoliopsida; order Fabales; family Fabaceae; genus Vigna; species Vigna unguiculata. The sequence goes on along the minus strand of NC_040289.1, from coordinate 2,411,451 downwards.
AAACAAAGTCATCCTCAACCAGTTAAAGAAAAGACTTGACACCGCCAAAGGAAAATGGCCAGAAGAACTCACGGAGGTGCTATGGGCGTACAGGTGTACCCCCCAGTCTTCTACCAAAGAAGCCCCGTACAGCCTAGTATACGGCACCGACGAAATGATACCCGTCGAAGTCGGAGAACCCTCCATCCGACACAGTCATTTCGAACCTACCTCCAACGAAGCATGCATGAACACACATCTCGACCTGCTCGTGGAAAGAAGAGACCAAGCACACATCCAGGACACCGCTACCAAACTCCGAGCCGCAAGAAAGTACAACTCCAAACTCGACCCCCGTTCCTCTCACAAAGGAGACCTAGTCTGGCGGATGGCGAGCAAAGCGCGGAAGCACCAAGGTAAATTCTCGCCGAACTGGGAAGGACCTTTCCGCGTGTTGCAAGAAGTAGGCAACGGCGCATCCAGACTAGAGCGACTATCAGGAGACCCCATTCCCAACACTTGGAATGCCTCCCACTTAAAGTTTTATTTTAGTTAAATCACATGTAGCATATCGTCACTTGTAATCAAAGATGTACTCTTTCCTAACCTGGCATTTTTCCCTAAGGAGGGTTTTGGCCAGGCAGGTTTTAACGAGGCATCCACCAGTAATGAAAGTTCGACGATCACAACCACTCGCTATGTTACAAACACTCCCGGTCTCTAGTTTAAGAGCCGCCGGACGACAACTAAAGAAACATCTCCCAGCCTCTAATCTAAGAGTCGCTGGTCGAGTTAATCTAATCACTTCCCAACCTCTATTCGAAGAGCCGTTGGCCGAAGCCCATCAACAAACTTACTCGCTTCAGTACAAGAAATTCCAAGCATAATAAAACCGACAACAGAGGAAACCACCCCACAAAGCGTAACAAGCTCAAATACACGCAAAAATGGATAAAATCGGCACTCAACAGTTAAATCTCGAGCAATAAATTAACATACGCAAAGGACGATAACTAAAAAAAAAAAAACCAACAAAGCAATAAACCATAAAGCTTCTCCTTTCATTCAAAGTCAAGTATCTTTACAAAACAAAAAACGAGTACAATCCGCTCTAGCAGAAACCCAATGCACCATACCCAAAACCCACAAACAACAAAAATTTTTCGGCGCCCTCGCCCCCAAAGACCTGCCTAATCAGCAACCTCGTCGTTTCCTTCCTCCGCCACTTCCTCCCCATCCTCAGCATCCCCTTCATCATCCTCCCCATCCGGCACCACCCCCTCCACGTCAACCGGCGAAGCAACAGCAACCGCCTCCTCATTTCCTCCCGCCGCCAACTCGCGCTCGGCCCATAAACGACTAATTTCCGCCACATCAAGCATACGATTATCATACACGTCCAAATTCACGTTGAAATGACAATCGGACACATAAACCTCCTTATACAGAAAATCGGCCTGCCTCAAAGCCTTCTGAAATCCATTTACATGCTCCGAGTAAACCGCCTGCTGCAGGCTAAATATCTCACCAGCCGCCTCCTCCGCAGCAGCCTCCTTAGCAGCAACAACCTCATCCACCTCCTCCTGCTTCGCTTTCAATTTTTTCTCGGCACCTGTAAGACTCAGCTTCAACTTCTTAACCTCCGCCTCCAATTTCTTTTTCTCCTCAGCCCAAGACTGCTGATCGCTATCCCTTAACTTTTTCAAAGAAGCAACCTCTTCCACCAGTTTTTTCTTATCTCCTGCACTCAACTCCTCTTGCAACATGGTCGTCACCCTCCTACTCAGCACCAGTCCTCGAGCCATATACTCGTTCAGGGCCCTCATCACCAACCCAGGGTCAGCCGCCTCCACCACGCCAACCTCCGGATCGCTTAGCTTAATCTCAACCCCTTTCCTCATTTGGATTTTGCTCTTCTCAAACCCACCCAAATCTAGATTGCTCGAACCACTCGACCCCACACCTCCAGTTTTTGCCAAAGCACGCAGCCTCTTTCTATCCTTCCCCACGCCTTTCATCTTGGATGGTGTCGGCCTCTTCGCTGTAGGGGGACGATACACGTCCACAACCGGACCAACCAAGTTTGGTGCCTGCGACTGCCCTTCCGCCTTGGCCGCATTCCCCATCTTGTCACGAATCTTCGCAAAGAGATCGATCTCCCCACCCGTCTTCCTCGCATGATGCGCCATCACACCTGCACAAAATAAAATTTTTTCAGATTAGTCCAATACTAGCAAAAACCGAAAACGAAACATACATACCACATAAATCCCTAGCAGGCTTATCCGTCAAATAGCAACACACCACCCATTTTCCAGGCACCCTAGCCGGCAATCTCTCAAGCACGTCCACTACCCGCCTACTATTGATATCCTACCCCTCCTTCGAAACCGCATCTAGGCGAGCAGGTGCCCCAGTCCAATAAAACGGAAATTTGGGAACACCATTCTCATCGCAATACAACAACCGGCCGGCACTCAGAATCCGCACCCGAAAAAACCGTCCTTAAACTTCTTAAACGACTGGGTAAAGCCGTCCAATAAACCAATCTTAGGACGACTGATCAGAGAAAGCCACGAGATCGGATCCCTCGGCCGCGTAACGTAGAAATACAAGAAACTGTCAGGGGTTGGCGTCAAATACAACGCTTTACAAATCAACCTGAAAGCCTGGAGACTCCCCCAACTATTCGGATGGAGTTGCGTAGGTGCCACGTTCAGCTTCCGCAGAACACCCATAGTAAATTCATCAAAGGGCAACCGCACATGCAATTTCATAAACATACATGCATACACATAAAAAAAATCATCCTCCAAACCTTCACGGCCATGGCACACGGCATCCACCCCACTTACCCGCTCAATAGAAACAGCATTCGTATCGGCCCCCCTCTCAAACAAATAAACGCTATTCAACCACGACCTAAGAAGCCTCGACCATCGATATTTCGAACAACACTCCCTGACGCCCTCAGCCACCCAATCATAACCTTCCCTCCTCGGCCAAAGAGACTCGGCATGTTCACTAGCCGGGTCTTCACGCACTTCTCTTTCCACCTCTATATGCAGTGACTCGGATGACGTACTCAAAAATTCTAACCTAAGGCCCCCAAAACTAGCTCCGGAATCACCCGAATTAGAACCATTAGAAGAAGTCGACATACCTCGGCACGCGGTAACAACTGAAGCAAGACGACTACACTTAGAGAATCGCAATAAAACTTCAGACACCAACACCACAGCGCAGAAGCAAATGAATGAGAGCCATATATAAAGGCCACTCATACCCCTTCACCTTCGTGCAAAACTCCAGAAGCCCAAGGCCCAACCCCTAGAAAAATGCTTCGAAAAACGAACCCTGACAACACAGTGCACCCAACAGTCACGTCTTTTCACTGACCACATTAACTGACATCTACACCGTTACAGTAAACCTGACACCCTGACACTTCACACCAGCAACCATCCAAACATAGCGGCCCAAATGCACACAGATAGCGGCCCAAACGCACACAGATAGCGGCCACCAATTTTCTTGCAAAATATTTTGTATAAAACACTTTTCGCACAAATTTTGTAGGAAAGACTTGCAAATTTTATAATTTTGTAGAAAATGATTATCCACGAAGGAATTACCTGCCAATTAAAATATTTAGCAAAAATGGCAGAAAAAAGATTTTTCTTATAAATTTTTTTAACAAATTTATAATAAAAGTTCATATAAAATAAGAATTTCTAGTAATGCTGGATAATTTAGAGACGGGACAAAATAGTAAAAATGATGGTTAAAAAAAAATAAACAGTTGGCACAATATCCAAGACACGTGGGAGTGCGTAAGAGTGGAAGGAAGAGAATAACGAATTCTCTTCGGAGCTTTTGGAGGTATGTGTTTGCGTTTTGAGTTTATATAGTGAAGCGTTTTGCATTTTGGGTCCTGCCATTGCCATTGTTGCGTTTTTCATTTTAAGTTTTGGGTCCTCCGGTTGTTGCTTCGGAGCTTCTGCATTTTGTTTCATTAACCAAGTGACCCAGTGAGATTCAACATTATTGTAGTCCTACATTATTGCGCTCCACTTTCCTATCTCGTGGATATTGGCTTTAGAAGTTTTCTATGATTTTTTCTTATTATTTGAAATATTATTTTTTCTTTTATGTTGTTTTGTATATTCTTTTGTATGCTTAATATGTTGAATTATTTATTTTTCTAAAATTGATTGATTGTATGCTTAAATTTAGTTTGTTTAAAGAGTTTTTTACATCGATAAGATGAAAGGAATGAGGAATGTGTGGCTGAGTAGAGTCAAGGGCATGAAGATGAAATCTATTGGAATCTGTTTGTCCCAACCATACCCAAAGTGCACGGCCTCGGCCTCTGAGCACGCAACCTCAATGAACCCGCATACCACACACCTTGTATCGGCTACCTCCCCTTCAACATGCGACCCTTAACGAGCACCCAGGCCGCACACTGCTCGATAGACATCCCCTCCCAAAGTATGCGACCACCAAACACACTACGGATCACGTACCTTGTTCTAGAGAATGCCCTTCCTCTCCCAGGCAGCCACCAGCGAACCTCTGAAGCCGCATCCTTTTCCAAAACATCCCCATCACGGACAAGAGGTCTTCACGGCAACAAATTCCCTAGGCCGCCTATCCTGCACCACAAGTACTCCTACTCAAGACAATCCAAACCCATGACGCAACCATCTCGACCAATAAGATGAAAACCTACCATCCGTAGACACTCTCACGACCGAATACCGGGTACCGCCTACCCCTGAGGGATCTCTTGGTAATTTCCCCCTCAGCACTGGATCCAAGAATAGCCAAGAAGGGAATATTGGGCCAAAAGCCCATCCCAGGTAGGACCCACAGGTAAAAAAGGGTATAAATAGCACACTACCCTATGCATTGATTACGCATTAAATATTCTCTGTAACCACTGACATCACTCAACACTGACTTTGGCATCGGAGTATCTTTTGCAGGCACACCTGCGCCGTGACCACAACCCCTTGAGGCCAGAAGATTCACCCGACTTCCCAACATCAAGAGACCGCAACCCCTTGACGCCAGAAGATTCACCGGACTTCCCAACATCAAGAGAGTACGCGAGACTTGTGAAGTACAACTCGGTCCCATAAGAACACTGTTAATAAGGTTTGAGAAGGGTTGAGACTTATTATAAAAAATATACTCTGGTTGGGTAGAGCATGGACAGTAGTCTAAATCTATTTTGATGATTGAATGCTTGTTCCATATGATATGTTGTGTAGTAATTTCAAGGGTAAATCACTACGTGGTATGCTATTAGAAAGAGTACTGAATAGAGATTTAAGGACATTATTTTGACTCTGTTAGTTATTGGACTCATGTAAAAAAAATAATTAAGTGATGAGAGTCAAAAAAATTTATATAATTATGGAAAAAGGATATATATATATATATATATATATATATATATGAAATAAAGACCATGCCTTCTAATGGTAGATAAGAACTTACCCTATCATATAAGAGGACTTAGTTCCTTGGGTGAGTAGAACTCATGTATAAGGTTTAGCCCACAAATCTATTGGTGATTCGTATGATAGGCACAAAATCTCTAAATCAAATCCAATTGCCCTAATCTTCCAAAAGTAACTCATGATATCACATAGAAAATGCATATTAGTGATTTTGTATGATGGGATGGCAACAGGTTGGGTCAAGCACAGATAGTGCCCACCCACAACTCGATTCGCAAAAAGAAAAATTCACATGTTACCTACCCATTTATCCATCATGTATTAAAAAATATTCGTGAATATTTAAAAAGATATATATTTTATAATTTTTTTAAACAAAATTTAAATAAAATTATGAAAAAAAATAAAATGTAATATAAATTAAATTTTAACTTTAATTTTAATTAAATTTAATCTAATAAAATATATTTTTAATTTTAATTAAATTTAACTTAATAAAATATAAATTAAATTTTAATTTTAATTTTTTGGGTAACGAATATCCACGGGTACAGATAGTATGATACCCACATCCAACTCGTTTATAAATTGGTCTTAAAATACCTACTATCTATTATCCACGGATAATAAATACCCACGAGTATTAACTATCTGCCGCAAATTTTATCCGCATACACGGATATCTTTGTCATCCTAATGGTGGACAATGGAATTATTTGGAGAATTATATGCTTATTTTGACATTATATGTTATTCCTTTTCTATTAGCTTACCCAATTTGTTATGTTTGTATGTTTTATGCTATTGTGTGTATGGCACACGAGCATGTTATGTTTGTATGCTTTATGCTATTTTGTGTATGGCACACGAGACGATGTTGTAGTTGAAGATGTATGGCAATAGACAAATGCTAATGTTGTCTTAGTGTTGTAGCAAAATTTGTATATATGTATTTTGTAAAAATCCAGTTATTAAAGAGGAATGAAAATATCTTTGTGTATGTAAAATCTTGGATAATTGTTAGACGATACACTTCATTATTACTAATTAGACGATTTGCTAGATAGAGTTCAGTAGACATTCAACTACATGTGTAATAGAAAATATGACACGCAAATGGGGTGTTACATACATAAAAATTACGTTAGATTAGCAGGTAACACATCTAGTAAATCTATGCATAATACAAGTGTTGATTTTGTTGTGTAGAAATTCTTTATTATTCGTAGTCCGTTTGACAAAGTTTCCTATGCTATTCAAGTTATTTGCTAGGGTATGTCTCAATATTTCTTATTGTGTTGGCATCTTTAGAGGTAGAAGAGGAGAATATATTGATAGTTTTTTTTCTAGATTTTGGGCGTTTGTAATTTTATCTATGTGTAATTTATGTGTGTGATGCATGTTATTCAATATGCTTGGAATGCTAATTTTAGAAGATTTTGATTTGAATGTGATTCTTCTTTGTTATGTTTAGTTTTTTCTTCACTTTCAGTTTTTCCTTTTGTAATTCGTGGGAGAAGGAAAAAGTGTTTGGAATATTTTACTTTTAACTTTATTATTTAAAATAATATTATTTCATAAAATAATATATTTACTCTTTACCCATTTCTTTCTTTTAGAAAAATATAGTTAACTTTTATATTTTTAAATAATATTATTCCAAAAAATAATATATTTACTCTTTTATCCATTTATTTTTTTTAGAAAAATATATTTTACTTTTACTCTTATTTCTTTGAATAATTTTTTTTAACTCTATTATTTAATATTTAATATATTATAAACAATACGTTTTCATACTTTTTCTTTTAAATAACTTATCATTTTAGTTCTTAAACATTGTCAAATATATTTAATACTTTAATTGAAACCTTAATAATGATAAATATGTTTAGAAATGTATGTAAAAATAGCAATCAAATTCAGATACTTAAATAAAAATAACAAAAACTCATAGTTATTACAAAAATTCATAAAAATAACCAAACTGACACATCTGAACGAAAGTGGGTACCATCCGACTAATTAAACCTTATTTTTAATATTACAAGTTTAATTAAACAAAATAGTAATTACTAATACACTACTTAGACAAGTTTATTCATAAATTGATTAGATAAGTCTATCAATATATATTATACAAGTTTATTCATACACATTAAACAATTATATTGATGCTCTAATTATAGAAGTCTTGCAATACACATTAGATTAGTTTGTTCATACATTGATTAGATGAGTCTAACAATACATATTAGGTAAATGTGCACATATACTGATTAGACAACTCTAATAACACATATTAGACAAATTTGTTGATGCAAAGATAAGATAAGTTCAGTACACATTAGACCAGTCTCTTCATGTACTCAATTGTAGTTTTAGTGAGTCTACTTTACATATTTATGCATATATCATTTCTGTAATTTTAGAGAGTCTATCCTATATTTTTTGCACATGCTTTGTTATTTATATTTTTATAAAGTCTATTCTTTACATTTTTTACATACATATTGACTTTCTAAATGTATAAATAAATTTTGTATGATGATTTTATTCAATACTTAATTATAAATTTATAAATAATTTATTATTTATTTTCTTGACCATTAAATTCTTCTTAATATAATATATATTTACTAACGTAAAAAAATAAAAAAAATATTAACCCTTGCGGCGGGTTTAAAACTAGTTAGATTAGAAATCAATTACTATATGTTTATATAAGCTCAGAGTATGGATGACAACAAGTCGGGTCGGGTACGGATAGTGCTATCCACAACAAAACAATTTATTTGTTACCCACCCGTTTAATTATCGGGTATCCATTTAAAAAATATCCGCAAGTATTTTAAAAATAATTGTGATACTTATGGATACCTGCGAATATTTTAAAATAAAACTAGTATACTGACCCGTGCGTACGCACGGGACATATATTTGTTTTATTTTGTATATTAAATAATAAAATAGTGAAAGTATTATGTAATGAAATATTATGAAAATTAAGTTATATTATTGTAAATGTTGTTATTCAAGCAATGAAATAGTAAATTTAAGTGATGCAATAATAATTTCAATTTTAAATATAATAAATAGAATTGATATTGCAATATAATATAATTAATTGAGCGGACATTTTTTTACTTTTTTTTATTTTTAAATTTTTTAGAATAATAATATAATTGTTATTATATTTATTTAACCATTAAAAATACTAATAATAATATTAATATAAATTATAAATTATAAAAATTTAAAAAATTAAAACTCTATTTAACAAAAGTATTTAGTATAACAACATTTTCTATAATTAAAAAAAAGCACACTTATAATAATAACACCATTATGAATAGTAATAATAATAATAATAATATCAATAATAATAATAATATTTATGTTATAAATATTAATATTAATATTAATATTAATGCTAACACTAAGGCTAATGTCAACTATAATAATTTATAATTATATATAAAGATATACATTCATAACAAAACAAATAAAAATGACAAGTAATTGAAATACGATCCCGTAGTAAATTAATTTAAGATGTGTGTCTAACTATAATCATAATAATAATAATAATAATAATAATAATAATAGTAATAATAATAATAATAATACCATTATAATAATATCTCGTAGTGATAAAAATAATAATAATACAATGACTACATATATAAAGATATATATACATATATATATATATATATATATATTTGTTGTGTCCTCTTTTGTTTATATAATTTTATCATCTTCATTATTATTTTTTAAATTAAAATAGTTATTCACAATAAAAATTATTTGTCTATTTTATCATTTTAATAATTTTAGTAACTATTTTTATAATTCAAATAATTACAAATATAAAAATAAAATGAACAACAAAACAAATAAAAGATGCAAGTAATTGAGATATGATCCCGTAGTAAATAAATGTAAAATGTGTATTTAACTATAATAATAAGAATAATAATAATAGTAACAATAATAATAATAGATAATGATAATAACACTAAAATAATATCGCGTAATGATAAAAAAAATAATATAATACAACTACATATATAAAGAGATAAATAAATAAACAACAAAACAAATAAAAGGGTCAAGTAACTAAAAGATGATTCATAGATAGTAAGTAAAAGTAAAATGTGTATGTAAACATAATAATAAAAGCAATAATAATAATAATAATAATAACTATTATAATAATTATAGTTCTAGTTATAATAATAGTAATAATAATAATAATCTATAACAATATATAAAGAGGATTTTCTCTTTTGTGTCAACATTTCAAATACCAATTTTACCTTTTAAAATATAATTATTTATAAATTTTTTGAAAATTGACAGTTACTTTTACAAACTTTTTTATAAAATCATTTATCCATGCTCTTCTCTTTTTCTCTGTTTATCAACAGTTATTCTCTCATCTTTTCTGATATATTTCACTTTATTTTTAATAAATATAATTTTATTTTATATATTATAACTTAATAACATTACATTATCATCACTTACTATAATATCATGTATATTTAAATATAATTGTAGTTAATAATAATAATAATAATAATAATAATAATACTTATAGTTGATAGTAATACTAATCATAATAATTATAGTTAATAATAATAATAATAAATTATTATTATAATTAGAGCTGATAATAATAATAATAACTATAATTAGAGTTATAATTGATAATAATAACAATAATATAAAAATAAAATAATAAATATCATGAAAATTAGGTTATTTTGTTGTAAATATTATTATCAATGAAATGAATTTGTAAATTCAGTTTTAAATATAATAAATAAAATTAATATCACAATATGGTGTAGTTAATTGATTTTACAAAATAATTATAATAGTATATGACTCGTGCGTGTATGCACATTTTTTTATTTATTTCAAATACGTTTAGAATAATAATATAATTGTTATTATATTTATTTAACCATTAAAATAATAATAATATCAATATAAATTATAAATTTTAAAAATTTTAAAAGATTAAAAATCTATTTAGCATAAGTATTTAGTATAATAACATTTTTTTATAATTAAAAAAAGCACTTATACTAATAACATCACTATAAATAGTAATAATATTAATAATAAAAGTATATTGGTACATTGTCTTCTTTTAGGTACACCCCTTGACATTATTCTCTTTCCTTTCTCTGAAATTGGACATATACATCAAACCCTATATAAATAGTGACGTTTATGGTATGTTTGTTGTCAAATGATGGAATCAAAATAAGAATACTTAACACGTGGCAGTTGAGTTTTATTATTTGTTTACTTTGTTTATTTTTCAAGAATCAATCGGAAAAAGTGAGTTTATTGATCAAAACACTAATTAAAGAATTTTCATTGTATTGAACGTTATTTTATATTTATTTTTATAATTATTTGGACTTGTATGAACTTGAGTTTATTTGAACTTTATTTAAAATTTATGACAATGATGTATTTTATTTTATTTGAATTTATGATTAAATATTTGTTTCTTAAAGAATTTTGTAAATATCTGCAGGTAACTGTGGATACTTGCGAATATGAAAAAAATAGACGGGTACCCGACGAATATGGGTACGGATACGGGACAAATATTTATCCACCAGGTAGAGTATGGGGGAACTACTACCCGTACCCTACCCGCCCTATTGACATCCCTAAAAATGTGTATCTAACAATAATAATAAAAACAATAATAATAAAAATAATAACTATTATAATAATTATAATTCTTAATAATAATAATAGTAATATAATAATATTACTACTATAATAATAGAAATAATTATAATTAATAATAATGATAATAATATTTATAGTTGATAGTAATAATGATTATTAATTATAGTTGATAGTAATAACCTGTGACAGATCTTGACAATTAATTTTGGAGGACCCAAAATAATTTATAGTAAAAAATTTTGAACTCATCAATAATTTATTCGGAATAAAAATATCCAGTTATTCTTTTTTGAATGTAAATAATCATATTGCATTCAAGAAATTCATCTTTCATCTTATTCCGAATTTTGTTTTGATAATCTTCGTTGTAAAAAATGAAACATTAAGAGTTAAATAAAATGAATTAGAAAATCAATCTAAGTAAAATATCTTTAATTTGTTTGTTTTTTGTCAAAGATTGACATAATTCAATAATGGTCGACAAATCCTTCAAATTTGAATGAGTATGAACATCAACAATGAAATATTGGAGTGAAATTTTAAACTAATCATATATTTATCAATATACCTATTTTTTTTTAAGTTTAAGACAAAAAAATAATTTATCATAACTAATAAAAATTGAGATGTAATTACTAACAAAAATATATAATAGTAATAATATTATATATTACAAATAAGAGTAATAACTTTACTACTAATAATGTTAATAATACTAATAGTAATAATATATAATAGTAACATATAATAATAATAACAACAATTATTATTATTATTATTATTATAATAATACTAATATTTGTTATAATTTTACTACTATCACTATAAATAATATTTATAATAATATATTATTAATAATTAGAAATACTAATACTTATAAAAATAATAAAAATAATAATATTATTTATAATTAATATTATAGTTGAAATCATACAGTAAAAGATTTTGGACTCATCAATAATTTATTTGGAATAAAAATCTTCAGTTATTCCTTTTTGAATGTAAATAATCATATTGTGTTCAATAAATTCATCTTTCATCTTACTCCAAATTTTGTTTTGATAATCTTCGTTGTAGAAAATGAAACATTAAGAGTTAAATAAAATGAATTAGACAATCAATCAAGTAAAATATCTTTAATTTGTTTGTTTTTGTCAAAGATTGACATAATTCAATAATGGTCGACAAATCCTTCAAATTTGAATGGGTATGAATATCAACAATGAAATATTGGAGTGAAATTTTAAACTAATCATATATTTATCAATATACCTTTTTTTTTGAAGTTTAAGACAAAAAAATAATTTATCATAATCTAATAAAAATTGAGATGTAATTACTAACAAAAATATATAATAGTAATAATATTATATAGTACAAATAAGAGTAATAATTTTACTACTAATAATGTTAATAATACTAATAGTAATAATATATAATAGTAACATATAATAATAATAACTATTATTATTATTATTATTATTATTATAATACTAATATTTGTTATAATTTTACTACTATCACTATGAATAATATATTATTAATAATTAGAAATATTAATACTTATAAAAATAATATAAATAATAATATATTTATAATTAATATTATAGTTGAAATTATATAGTAAAAAATTTTGAACTCATCAATAATTTATTCGGAATAAAAAATCTTCGGTTATTCCTTTTTGAATGTAAATAACCATATTGTATTCAAGAAATTCATTTTCATCTTATTCCGATTTTTGTTTTGATAATCTTCATTATAGAAAATGAAATATTAACAGTTAAATAAAATAAATCAGACAATTAATCAAGTAAAATGTCTTTAATTTGTTTGTTTTTGTCAAAGATTGACATAATTCAGTAATGATCGACAAATCCTTCAAATTTGAATGGGTATGAACATCAATAATGAAATATTGGAATAAAATTTTAAACTAATCATATATTTATGAATATACATTTTTTTAAGTTTAAGACAAAAAAATAATTTATCATGAATTGAGATGTAATTACTAACAAAAATATATAATAATAATATTATATATTACAAATAAGAATAATAACTTTACTACTAATAATGTTAATAATATTAATAGTAAGAATATATAATAGTAACATAGAATATTAATATTTGTTATAATTTTACTACTATCACTATAAATAATATTATAATAATATATTATTAATAATTAGAAATACTAATACTTATAAAAATAATACAAATAATAATATCATTTATAATTAATATTATAGTTGAAATCAAAAATAAATGAAAAAATAAAAACAAATTGAATTTTGTAGGATTTGAACCCGGGTCCTTTTGTATCAGAGTTTTAAAATGACGAAAAAACTAATTTCTATGACACGTGTCAATAAAAGAAAATGGGTATTGTAGTAATTTTGGTGGTATCTTCTTTTCTTAATATGTAATAGATTACAAAAAAATATAAAATTAAATATAAATTAAATTTTAATTTTAATTGAATTGAATATAATAAAAATATAATTTTAATTAAATTTAACTTAAAAAACATAAAACAAATTTTCATTTTCATTTTTTACGGATATCCTTGGGTACAAATAATATGATATCTGTATCTGACCCGTTTATAAATGAGTATTAAAATACTTGCTACATGTTATTCGAGGATAATAAATACCCACGAATACCAACGATATGCAATAAATATTTTTTTTACAAATACCTACGGACACAAGTATTTTTGTCATATATAGCTTCAAGAGTTTTTTCTTGTAGTTATAAATACATAGCTATAAATAAATTATTAGTTAAGGATAACAATTAATTTCTTATATTTCGTAATTAAAATCCTTAATTACAAAATATAAAACTAACAAAACAAACAAGTGGATTGAGAAAATAGTGAATAAAACTCATGAATACACAACACAATTATATATTGCATGGTGCCATATTGCTTTAATATTAATTGCCTATTAAATTTCTTGAAAATAATTCACATCACCAATTACAAAGTTTGACATTTTCCCCGTAGTTAAGACGACCAAACAAGCAACTAGGACGCAGACCGATTCAATACCCAAAAGAAAAAAATAAAATAAAATTGAATTAGTCAACACAATTTATTGACTTAAAATGAATTCAAGACGAAAGTACATGTACAACTAAAATTATAAAAATATATAATTTAAAAGTAGAAATTATATATAAATTAAAATTTATAATAAATAAATATTTTTCAATATGTCAATTATGTTTTAGTTTTATGATAAATAATTTATATGATTATACAATTTCTTTATAATTTTTCAAAACATAGAAATTCAAGTTAAAACTAAAAATATTGGAATTGATAAAGTGAAAGAGATAAAAAGTTAAAAGTCTTTAAACAAAACGTCTTATTAAAGGAAAAACAACTAAAATATTCTCGTTACACCACTATTAGCTAAATAATAATAATTTACATAAAATATTTGATATTTTAGGTAAATGTTTTCTATTTTAAATTAAATTAATTTACAATGAATTTAGAAAACTGAAATATTGAATTGGTTTTTTTTTTTTTTTTTTGCTTCTAAATCAAACCATTACAATCAAGCACACTCCAACAAAACAACCTCTAGGTCTAATAGGTTTAAATATAAATAATTTCTCTTGTATGTAATCACAAAATCCAATTACATATATGCTACTTAAGATTGAACGATTTCCACCTATAAATAATTTTGTAATGACTTGTGTCTTCACAATAATATCATAATAAGAAATCTAATTTTAGAATTTGGGATGCAAGAAATTCAATTTTATAAAATTATTTTGTTAAATAAAAAAAATGTCATATTGTATTGTGTACATAATTTGTTCGCATTGATTTTGCACCCAATCCTTAAAGTAATGGGCTTACACATTTAATTTAAAGCTTATAAAACTACATACATGTAAATGTCTAACAAAGTATGATACTTCTCTTAACAACAATGGATTATCTTTTACTTCAATAAATCATAATTAATATATGAAATTGTATACTCACAAAAATAAATACATGTTCAATTATTTTAATTATTAGTGAAATTCAAAACATCTAAGAAAATTAAATTTTTTATATCAAAATTTAAATTTCTTTTATTGTAGTAAAAATGAAACATATAAACATTTATTATATAATAAACAAGTTATTTACCCATTATATATATATATATATATATATATATATATATGAAATATATATTATCTTATAGATAATAGGAACCATAGAGTTTTAGCTACAAATCTATCAACATACCTACTCACATAAATGTTGCAGTCCTGTTATAACGAATGCACTAGAAAAATGGTCCACGCTCAGCCTATGCAAAATATCGAATTTGGATTTTTTTTTGCTGTTTTTTTTTTTTCTATTGCTTTACTGTATTTTTATATTGATTACTACTAATTTTGACATTTTAAAATATATTAAAAAAATATTTAAAATATTAATATAATATATTTTTAAGTAATTTTGACATTTTAAAATATATTAAAAAAATATTTAAAATATTAATATAATATAATTTTAATGTTTAGTAAAAAACAACACAAAAAAATTAAAAATTAATAGACTCACAAAATATCTTACTCATTTCGAGTATAGAACGAGAAACAAAATTAAAAAGAAAAAATTAGAAGAACAGTGCTATTGGATCAGAAATTAATTATAAACAGTAAAAATTCTTTTTGTGGATTGATAAATAATCCTATTTTTGTTCATGCTAAATAATAATTCTAGATATAGATTAGTGGTTTATGATGATAATTATTTTCTTAAATTTCTTAACTAAAAGTATTAAATGTGAAGTTGGAGTTCATTTATAAAAGAAATGGATTGGAAAAAATGATGAGAATAGAGCACACAAGAAGCAATTATGACATAGTACTGTAGTTGCTTCCCACCATTATGGATTATTGAATTTCATGAAGAAGACTATTAATTGATATTTGACTTAGTACTCACAGGGAATATCCATTTTGAAAATGATTTGAATCAAATGCTCAACTGAGAACAAAGAGATACCTGAGGACAAAGCAAACTACCATATGGAACAAATGGTTAATTAATATTTGTTATTATGTCAAAATTATCTTCTGCAATTACATTAGATAAAATAGCATGTTGCTATCCCAAAACATTTTCAAAATTGAAACAATTTTTTAACCCAAATATTTTGTGGCTTGTTATCTTTATACTTTTATATTTTAACTGTTCAAAAATAATACATAATATTTCACCTTAAAATTTACTGATATTAATGTTATTAATTTGTTACTTGAATAAACTTTATAACATAAATATTTACATTACAAAAAAAAATAGAATTTACTAAAGGATAAAATTTGTCAGTAGAGTAAAATTATCATTAGCTTGCTGACAATAAAAAAGTTCATCAGTAAATATGTTTGTTTAACAATATTTATTAGCAGAATAGAATTAAAATTTTATTAAGTGATCAGAAATTTTATTTAGTAATTTGTTACGGTAAAAAATTTATCGATAATTATTTTTGAGTAATTATTGTCAAAGTCTTTTTTGTTGATAAATATCGTTATTTTCTATTTCCTCTCCTCCTCGCCTTTTCTTCCTCCACTTTTTTTTTCTCTTTATCTTGTTCCTCCTCCTTGTTCTCCTTCATCACTATCATTGTCGATGCCATCATTCTCGTTGTTGTTACTACCTCCTCCTCCTACCCCCTTTCTCTTCCTCTCTTATTTCTATTTTTCTCATTCTTCTTTTCTTCTTTTCTTCTCTTCATTTATATTTTAACTATAATACATATTTTGTTATATTTGGTAGTAAAATTGGCATTCATCCGATGAATTTAAAAAATACAACTACAAACAATTTTATCAACAAGTTCTTAAAAATTCAATTACCAATGAATTTGTTGATGAATATTTTAAAAATCATTACCAATAGATTTACTGACAAAATTCATTATCTATAGATTTTACAATGACAAAGTCAACACTTAAGCAAAACTTTCACGTCCATTTTATTGACGAAATGTAATAATAAATATTTTGGCATTTATTCTATCGACAAAATTTATTATTCAAAATATCCATCAATAATAAAAATTCTACACTAGTGACATATTTTACTAATGGATTCATTATTAACAAAAATATTTGTCGACAACTAAAATCTTAAAATTCGTCGATAAATTTTGTTTTAGTGTCAACTAAATTTTCATCAATAAATATTATTTTATCAATGACTTTTTTGGATAAAATTTTGTGTGTAATATGATATTTTCTAGTAGTATTAGGTTAAAAATATCAAACTTTTAAAACACTTAAATTTCATAAAAAATAATTATTTATAATTTACTTTAAGTGTGAGTATTACAAAATAATAATAATATATAACACTAAAAATGTATTCAAGAAGGTTCTTCAAATGTGTGAAAGAAGTTACGAAACTATAAAATTAGGGGACAATAAAAAACGACTCATGCTTAGAATGGAGAGAAGTTACAACTCTCTTGTCAATTTATAAATGAGATAATCATGAATCAGCTTAACTAACAAGTAGTTAAAGATCTATGATGTCTTAATCACTTCATTCTAAAATTTGCAGTTCAGATAACTCATTTATTTATTTAGAAAGTGAAATTATTTTGATAAATAATATAGTTATTGTTGTCATTAACATATTTGGAAAAAACCTTAAATATACTTATATTATGAGATAGAAGAAGTATTTTGACTTTTCTTTTGTTAGGTATCATAACTTACGGTTTAGTTTGGTGATAAAAGTGTGGCAGAGAGTACTGTTATAGCAGTGTATTTTCTCTTTCATTTACCTACAGTCACGGAACATTCAACATCCAAACACAACTTTTTTCTTCATCATCACAAGATTTTCTGCTTAGAGCATGCACAATTAATATATATATATATATATATATATATATATATATATATATATGTGTGTGTGTTTTTGTATGACCAAATACCTTTGAAAATTCACACTTCCCGTGATATGTAAATCCAAATACTTCATTTCACGTATCTTTCATTTATCATATATTCACTAAACCAAATCCACAAACTTTCCATGGAGGGAAAACAATTGATTTTGAGATCAATATATTCCTGTATTTTTCTGTTTTTTCTTGTTTTCAAACCACTTCTTACAGAGGCACAATCACCCAACTATGTGGGAGATGACTGCAGTTCCACCACCCCAAAACCTCTCAGCACTGAATACAAAGACAACCTTAACAGTGTCCTCTCATGGCTATCCTCAGATGCAGCCACAAGCAAAGGCTATAACCACAACAGCTTTGGCAACAACACCTCTGGTGCAGATGCTGCTGTGTATGGCCTCTATGATTGCCGTGGTGATGTTTCTGGATACTTTTGTCAGTTCTGTGTGTCCACTGCTTCCAGAGAAGTTCTTCAGCGCTGCCCCAACAGGGTATCTGCAATTACATGGTACGATTTCTGCATCTTAAGGTACTCAAATGAGAACTTCTTTGGGAATGTAACGGTTGACCCGTCATGGAATCATACTGGAACAAAAAATGTGTAGAGTTCGGAAGAGATTCAAAAGGGTGAGGCTTTTATGAGAAGTTTGATCAGAAAAGCCACTGTGGAGACCAACCAGTTGTACTATATGGATGGCTTCAATTTGAGTTCCACTCAGAGAAGGTATGGCTTGGTTCAATGCAGTAGAGATCTCACAAGTGAAGGGTGCAGAGAGTGTTTGGAGACCATGTTAGCAAAAGTTCCCAAATGCTGTGAGCATAAATTGGGGTGGCAAGTTTCCACTGCAAGTTGTCTCATAAAGTATGATGACTACATTTTCTACCTTTTTCACAATCCAGCATCTCCTGTTCCTGTGCCTGATACTCAAATAGGTGACACTAAATTCAATAGCTTTTTTCTTCTCTAACACTACTACACTAATTTTGTTATATATGAGTCTGGTTAAATCTTGAAAATCTGTCTTAAAAACAAGTGTGCTTGTTTTATATTGTTGTTACAGCCAAAGAAAGGGGTGGTGGTAAGGCAAAACTATTGATCATTGGCTTAAGCGTGCTGGGCGCAGTAGCTTTGCTATGTTTCAGTGTTTATTGCTTCTGGTTCAGAAAAAGAACTAGGAGTGGAAGAAAAACTGGTAATTTCCTCTAACAAAACATGGTAGAATTTGTTTGAAGTTATCTTAATTCACATACTCAAAAACTTTTCTTCACCGTAGGTGGGCGTCTTCCTGAGACCATTCGTCTATCATCATATCACAATGTTCAAACTGAGGAAACACTGAATCCAGATATCTCTACAATCCCATTAATCACAATTCTAGAAAGTACTGATAACTTTTCAGAAGCATCTAAGCTGGGGGAAGGTGGATTCGGCCCCGTTTACAAGGTACATAGACTAGGAATTTATGGCATAGATTTTTACTTCTAACATTTTCTTTGTGCTTTAGCCTTATCTTTATCCGATCTTTTATCAGGGAGTTCTACCAGATGGAAGACAAATTGCAGTGAAAAGACTCTCAGAAACTTCTGGTCAAGGGTCAGAAGAGTTCAAGAATGAAGTAACGTTTATAGCTAAATTGCAACACCGCAACCTTGTAAGACTTTTAGCATGCTGCTTGGAGGACAAAGAGAAGATACTTGTATATGAGTATATGACAAATTCAAGTCTCGACTTTCACCTCTTTGGTATGTTATTATCTTTGGTTTAGAAAACCATATCCCATTTGGTTCAAACTTATCAGATAACTACAAACAGTAAAAAAACGACTAAAACTGGTCAAATATTTGTTAAAAAATTGCTTCTTGTGTAGCTTCATTGGATAAGAGTGTTTATGTGGCATCCCTTGCTTCAATTGTTTCTTCAATAATGAGTCATAATTAGTCTTGTTGTCTATGGAAACAAGTCAAATGGTGCTGCTATCTGTGGGACTAAAAGTAGTTAGGACGTATACAGGACATTTATTGTACACAAGTAGTAGGTAGCACCAATTATTATAGTTCATACTCAACAAAATTTACACATCTTTTAGCTTTTCATAATGTGTGTATATTCTCAGATGAGAGAAAGAAAAGACAGCTGGATTGGCAAATAAGATTAAGCATTATACATGGCATAGCAAAAGGACTTTTATACCTTCACGAGGATTCTAGACTCAAAGTTATTCACAGAGATCTCAAAGCTAGCAATGTTTTATTAGATGATGAAATGAATCCTAAAATATCAGATTTTGGATTGGCAAGATCATTTGAGAAAGGCCAGAACCAAGCAAATACCAGACGAGTAATGGGGACATAGTAAGTTCTACTTATACCAAACATAAATCTGTAAATTTAAACATATACTTCAATATCAAATATAACAAAATTTTATTGATTTCCTTTAGTGGATACATGGCTCCAGAGTACGCTATGGAAGGATTGTTTTCGGTGAAATCTGATGTTTTCAGCTATGGAGTTCTTGTTCTGGAAATCATATGTGGGAAAAAGAACAGTGGATTCTATCTATCAGAATGTGGTCAAAGTCTTACATTATATGTGAGTTTTTAGAATAAATATAAACTCAATCTTTCCTCGCATCTTATTCTATATTTTCTTTCATCTCATGTAAATCAAGACATTAATTTTTCAGCAATGTTAACTAAGCTTATGTGATTTAAAAAAATTGCAATTACTTGCAGGCTTGGAAAGTTTGGTGTGAAGGAAAGTGTTTGGAACTAATGGATCCAGTGTTGGAGGAAAGTTGTGTGGAGAGTGAAGTTGCGAAGTGCATGCACATTGGTCTGTTATGTGTTCAAGAAGATGCAGCAGATAGACCAACAATGTCCACTGTTGTTGTAATGCTAGCAAGTGACATGATGTCTCTTCCAAAACCTAACCAACCGGCATTTTCAGTAGGAAGAATGACCTTAGATGACACATCTACTTCAAAAAGTTCCAAGAATCTTTCCATTAATGATGTAACTGTCTCTAACATTTTTCCAAGGTGATGGAAACTTTCAGAAAACCTCTTTCCTTTGATGCTTTCAAAAGCAATAAGAAATGGAAGACCAAATAATTTGCGGATGAAGACTTGGCAACTTTCTGAAATCATTGGTCAGCATGTTGACCCTATACTGTGTTGAATAAGACAAAAAGTATCATCTCCTTTTATATATATATATATATATATATATATATATATATATATATATATATATATATATATATATATATATATATATATATATATATATTGCTAATCCCATGTATATCATGTCTTGTAGAGGCTCTGGCAAAACAGACAGTTTTTCATTTTGATGTATTATGATATCACATTTGCTACAAGAAAAATTTGGATGTTAGAAATATAAAGGTGGGAATGTACATTAATGATGATATTTAGTTACTGGTTTTTTTACCAAATTGTTTCTGTGAAAGAAAATAAGAATCTAACTTTTTGTGAATTAAGAAAAAGTTTCAATACAATAATATTATGATGATACTTTCAATTATTTAACTTGAGAAATAATTAAATGTTTTAATAAAAATCTCACTATTTTGTTGCTTTTAAAAAAATTATGTAATTTAAAAAAAAATATTTATAACAAATCAAATTGCATTCATTTTAAGGATTTATCATTAATAATCGTGATTTCCAGATTAAAAATATATTAATCAAGATTGAAATTTATATTCCTGAATTAAATGGAGTGGGGAATAAAATATTGGATCTACATCCATCGACAATTTAAATCCTTAATACTTATCAATTAAGTTTTAATTGGTAATTTTAATTGAGCAATTGAATGAGTAAAAGTAGTAATTATATGATTTTATCTCATTAGAAATATTACTTTATCAATTAAAATTTCAAAATATTTATAAAGTTAATTATATATTTAAATGGATATATTTTAAAAAAGCATTGGTGTAATCTTCAATGGCTCTGTTGCGTCACGATGGAAGAAGGCAGAAACAAAGGAGCACTGACAAAAAGGAAAGTGCATGCAAAACAAAAAGGCTTTTACTTAATATAAGATAAATTAATTTAAAATATTAGAAAATAATATAAAAAACTATATTTTCTAAATCATATTAGGTTCAGTAATGCTTTGGTCGTTTCTAGATAGGAATGTGCTATTTCAACATATAGATGAGCGAGTGACTTGAGTGTTCATTTCCATTGATTTGAAGGGATGCACGACGACGAATTTGAGGGATGATGATGGGACTTACAATGTGCAGGGAAAAAAGGGCTTAGAGGAAATATGATAATGGTTAGAATAAGAAAAGTAAAAAAAAAAAAAAAAAAAAAAACTTTTCAACAAGTATTGTGAATAGTATTTGAATAGAAGTCCAAATTTTAAAGAAGAAAAATCATGGTAGCGAATAACACCATTGTCCAAATAGAGAATAATTAATGTACTATTTTGTTGTAATTTTTTTAAAAATTATTAATTTGTTTAAATAATGATTCAATCTTTTGTAAAATTGGTTAACCAAATTATGTTTTGGGTTAATCAATTAATTTATTTTAAGTTGTAATAAAGGTTCATTTGTCAATTCAGTGTTCCGTCTTTAGGAGAGCAAGAGGCATAATTGAATGTTTTTGGGTGCTTTTAGGTTAACACAATTTCAATTACAATAGTGAATTATTGTTATTTTAAGTGAGATGTAATTGCAATTGATGAGTCTTTTATAATTCTAATGGCTAAAACCTCTATATAAGTTGAACATTTTTTATCAATGAAAAACAAGTTGAGTTTTATTCAGAAATCTTAGAGTTGATCTCTTCTATCTTAGTGATATCTTAGTGAGAGTTATTATACTAAGTTCTTGAATGATTTAAGAATCATTGGCTATACCAGAGGACTTTTCCATCCTTTGTGTGTTGCCTCATTTGGTAAGAGTGATTATTTCCTTACACCTTTCATATTCACCTCTTCTTCTTTCTTCTTCACCCAAATATCATAAAAACCTCAATTCTGCTCATATTTATCTCATGGTCATAACTCTTGTTCTACTCACCCAAAATCAATGATTCTTAAGTCTAAATTAAAGTTCAGAACTTGAACTTTCACGTCATTTTTGAATCACCTCAATTGGAGTTATACAAATCGAGATATTGACGTTTATAAACAACTGTCCAAACTGGATATTCAACCACTTTCCAACCCACCTTTTTTTACTAATTTTTTTCCAAGTTTCTATAAGTTTCTAATCCTAAAGATCTTAAGTTAGTCCTTGTGCAATGGAGTTCACATAAGATGATCTCCTTATAGTATCTTTGTTCAATTTAACAAAATTTGGTTAAAATAATCCACGCATTTCTAAAATTAAGAAACTAAATTGGGTTAAAATTTTGAAATGAAACTAAAATATATTTAAGTCTAAAAAAATATAATACAGAAAAGTTAAGTCACATAGGTGTTATGTTTATACAATGATAATTCTAAGTTTAAAAGGTGACTTTATAATTACTTTTCCAGAACTTGATATTTTGAAATCAATTAGTTATATACAAACATATGTGATGTATATGCAAGTCAATTTTAATTACTTTATAATCCATTAAGTCACATGAGTGTTCAAGTACGGAAAGTAATGTTTTTGAATATTCTTTATTTCAATTTTTTTTCCATGAGTCATACTTTCCTTGCATTAGTTGTGTGAATGTAATGAAGAGAAGTATATGAGATGCTTTGATTCCTTTTTAGCAATTGAATCTTCACTCTAATTTGGATATTAGAAATCTAAAGGAAAGTAAATGATAATGGTCAAAAGGATAAAAATGTTACGAATATTGAACTCAGAGCTGGCAACGTAACGTAACAAGGATTTAACGTAAAGAAAGAAAAGAGAGTAACCACTGTGTATGGCTGAAAGACGTAGAACTTATTATTGAATGAAAAACAGATAGCGTTTTTATACAGAGAGAGTAACTGTTATAACAGAAATAACAGAAGGAACAGAAACTGAATATAGTTTTGGTTTTACACCTTACAATATTCCCCCTCAAACCAAACTAGATACATCTACAACACCAATACTCTCTCTTAGAAACTTGAACCTTGCATGCTTCAATACTTTCGTCAGAATGTCCGCAAACTGCACCTCTGACTTACAATGTTCCACTACCATTTTTTCATTTGAAACTTGCTCTCTGATAAAATGAAACTTTGTTTCGATGTGTTTGCTCCTTCCGTGAGAGATAGGGTGCTTTGCCAAGTTTATGGCTGATTGATTGTCAACCAATAACCTCAGTTTACACCTTTAATTTATTCCCAGTTCTTTCAACAGAGAACACAACCAGATTGCTTGGCAAGCAGCTTCAGATGCTGCTATGTATTCAGCTTCGCATGATGAGAGTGCCACTACTGGTTGAGCTTGTATACTTTGTGCTTATCAGTCTCCTGCACAAAGCCAATGGGCTGCTGCACATATACTTCTTCCTCTAAGGGACCATTCAAGAACGCAAATTTTACATCTAGTTGGTGCAGACTTCGGTTCTCGTTTGTTGCCAAAGTCACTACTAATCTGACCGTTTCAATTCTCGCTACTGGTGCATAAACCTCTCCATAGTTTATACCAGCCTTTTGCAAGAAACCTTTCGCCACGAGCCTGGCCTTGTGCCTCACGATTTCACCACTAGCATTCACCTTGACTTTGTAAATCCATTTGAGAGCAATGGGCTTTTTGTTCAGAGGCAACTCTACCAACTCCCAGGTGTTGTTTCTTTTAATGGAGTCAATCTCCTCCTCCATTGCTCGCCACCAGTGACCATCCCGTGCTGCCTCCTCAAATGTGATTTGTTCTGATTCAGCAATTAGTGCAGAATGCACTAAATTCCCGTCAGAGGTTACAACAGTATCGTGGGTGATATCATAGTCTCGAAGATATGATGGTGGCTGTGATCTTCGTCCTTATTTCCTCACGGCCAAATCAGTGATGTTTTTATCTGTAGATTCTTCTTCTCCTAAAACGATTTTTGGAGCGTTGGTGTCTTTCGTGCTTGCCACTGTCCAGTCCCAACTAGATGACTCATCCACATACACATCTCTGCTAGTGGACACGTGCTTTGATTTGGGGTCATATAATTTGTAGCCACCTGTCTCATGGTAGCCAATCAGCACTTAGGGTGTGCTTTTATCATCCAGCTTTCTTCTCCAAGCATCAGGGACGTGTTTGTAGCAGAGAGACCCGAATATCTTGAGGTGTGAAATGTCAGGTTTGACACCTGTCCAAGCTTCCTCAGGTGTCATCAACTTCAGTCTTCTTGTTGGTGACCGATTCAGCACATATGTTGTTGTACTTGCTGCTTCTCCCCACAGGAACCTTGGCATATTCTTGGTTTTCAGCATACACCTAACCTTGTTAAGCAAGGTCTTGTTTCTTCTTTCTACAGTTCCATTATGTTAGGAGTGTATGGAGGAGTGAACTCATGAACAATCCCTTCTTTCTCACAGAATTCCCTGAATTCTATTGATGTATATTCCCCTCCACCATCAGACCTTAGAACCTTGATGCTACTCCCACTTTGTTCCACCATATTTTTGAATCTTTTAAACACTGACAACACTTCACTCTTCCTTTTGATTAGATAGATCCACATTTTTCTAGTAATATCATCTATGAACGTGAGGATATACCTGTTCCCACTAGGCGTTTCTACTTGCATAGGACCACAAACATCTGAGTAAACAGCTCCTAGTTTCTCAGTGGCTTTCGTAGGGACGAATATTCTTTGAACTTTGGCCTAGTCTGTTTGCACTGTATGCATTCTCTACACACCTTTTCTGGAATCTTGATCGGTGGAAGCCCATTGACCATATCTTTCGCACTTAGATTTGATAAGTGTTGGAAATTCAGATGCCCAAACCTGTTGTGCCATATCCATTCATCCTTGTTCACTGCTGTAGCTAGACATTGGTGTTTTCGAGTATTCATTGCAATACGAAAGGTTCTGTTCTCTGAGAGATCTGCATGAACAACTAGTCTCTTCGATTGATCGTAAACATCTAGACCGTTCTCCTTCATTTCCATCATGAAACCTTTCTGCAACAATTGTCCAAGACTGAGGAGGTTTGTCTTTAAACCTGGTACATACAGAACACCATCAATCATCACTTCTCTGCCCTCTGAATCCTGTAATACCACTCGACCAATACCTTCTGAATTTAGGCTGCTATCATCAGCAAACCTAATCTTCCCCTGCGAAGAATCATCAAGTTTGATAAACCAATTACGTCTACCTGTCATATGAGTGGAGCACCCCGAGTCTAAATACCAGGAAGCTATTTCCTCTGAGTCTGCGCTACTGGTTTTGGCCATAAGTAACACCACATCAGAATCAGAAGAGGCTGCGTCTTGGGCCAAATTAGCTTGGTTCTTTGGCCTGTTCTTGGCACCTTCACCATACCAACATTCACGGGCAAAGTGCCCAAGCTTCTGGTAGTTATAACACTTCAATTTTTTTCTTCCACTCCTTGTCATCTTTTCCTTGTCTCTTCTGATCTTTTCCAGCCTTGGATTCATCTTCAGATTTCTCTTCTTGCTTCTTGCGGTGCTTTCCTTCTTTCTTGAAGCTTTTTGCCTTTGTGTTGTAAGTTGTTCTGACCTGTAACGCCTGTTCTTGGCAGTGTTTACGATCATCCATCCTAAACTCGTGTGCTTCCAGAGAGTGTTGGAGTTCCTCTATCTCCAGTGTCGCAAGATTCTTTGTTTCTTCTATAGTTATCACTAAGTGATCAAATTTAGGAGGAAGTGACCTTAATACCTTGTGTATTACGTGTTGTTCTGACACTTTATCACCACAACATTTCATCGCATTCACCAGTTCTTGAATTTTGTTCAAGTATTGAGCTACTGTCTCGCTGTCTTCCATCATCAAAAATTCAAACTTCCTTTTTAACGCTTGCAGTTTCACTGTCTTGTGCTTATCATCACCATATGTCTTAATCAATATTTCCCAAGCCTCTTTTGCTGTCTCAGCTTGTGAAATCTTGTTAAAGATTTGTGAATCTACACATTGGTACAACAAGAACCTTGCTTTGTCGTCCAACTTCTGATGCAGCCTATAATTCTTCTTGTCTTCGTATGTAGCTTTGCTGCTAAGCTCTCCAAGACCCGTTTCAATTATTTCTGCCACATCTTGGAACTGAAACACAGCCTTCATCTTTATCTTCCAATCATCAAACATCTTACCATTAAAGATTGGTAAGCCTCCTTGTATGATGCTTCCACTTCCGACCATCTTGATTCTGAAAAACTCCTCAGACTTTTGCACACTTCTTGACACCTTTCACTTTTGAAGATTGTGCTATTTCCTGGCCGCGCACCACTTCTCTACGATGCTCCTCTTTATACTATCGAACAATTACACAAGCGAACCTATGCTCTGATACCATATTGAACTCAGAGCTGGCAACGTAACGTAACAAGGATTTAACATAAAGAAAGAAAAGAGAGTAACCACTGTGTATGGCTGAAAGACGTAGAACTTATTATTGAATGAAAAACATATGGCGTTTTTATACAAAGAGAGTAACTGTTATAACAGAAATAACAGAAGGAACAGAAACTGAATATAGTTTTGGTTTTACACCTTACAATAACGAATACGATAATTTTAATAAAAAGAATTATTTGCACAATTTAAAATTATAACAGAAAAGTGTTACAATTTATAGCAGACATTAAATCTTTGAATTTCTTTTTTATTCTTTTAAATATAATCTTCAAAGTTCTGGCTTTCAATTATAATGTTGATAAGTAACATGTGGATAAACATTTTAATAAAACTACTTTTAATATTTCGAAATATTTTTTCTTCATGGTTTTTCTAACGAGTTTAGTAATATTTATGTGTCTTTCTTAACCAAACTCATGTATCTCTTAACCAAATTTATGTCTAATGTAATTACTACATCAATGTTAACATGTTTATAATTAAAAAATAACTTTTAACCAACAGGCAAGAGTTATAGCAATCTCACTTATTTAAGTGGTTTAATATTAAATATGGTAATTAGTCGTGTAAAAACAAATCATGTTGACATAGGAATATTTACATTGTGTAAAGGTGTCAATTTCACGGGTTAGTTCCGATTTACTTTTAAATAAATTCTTATTTTATTGGTTTATTGAATGAGGTGTCAATAAGTCTAGGCTACTAAAGCTCCTTTTCAAAGTAGGTTAGGATGATGACCAAATTGGATTTAATATTATTATAAGACTTTAGTTAATTCTTAAACGTAATGCCTTCGAGTTAGGTTAAAGGTTGATCCAAGTCGACTCACGTTGAAAATCGAATCGAGTCAGTACGGGTCGAAAGTCAAAGCGAGTTAATTCGGATTAGAGGATTGAGAAGAGTATGTCCTAGTTGATGGGTGGAGCTAAGTTGGCTTGAGCCGGAGGTCAAGCAAAGCTGGCCTGGACTAGAAATTGAGATGAGTCGGTCCAGATCGAAAGTCAAAATGAGTCATCCCATGCTGAAGGTCGACCTAAGATAACCTAAGACAAATGTCAAGTTGAGCACAACCAAAGTTTGAGGCGAGTTAGCACAATCAAAGGTTGAGGTGAGTCGACCTATGCTCAGATTTGAGACAAATTGACTCATGCTTAGAGTCGAACCAAGTCGACTCGGGTTGAAAATCGAGTTGAGTCAGCTAGGATCGAAGGTTGAGTTAAGCTGACATGGGCCGAAGGTCAAGTCGAGTCAGCACAGGTCGAAAGTCAAACCGAGTTGGCACAAGCTGAATGTCAAGCCTAGTCGGTGTGGCTGAAGGTTGAGGTGATTTGGCCATTTCCTAGAGTCGAGTTGAGTTGGCCCTCAGTCTTGATCAACTTGTCTGAACCCTCGATCCCAACCAATTTATTTCGATCCTCGATCCCAAATGACTCATCTTGATCCTTAGCTCGGGCCGGCTTGGCTCACATTCTGAAATCACAGGTCTGCAAGTGAAGTTTTTAGTTTCTGGTCTTTTACCAAATTGGTTTCTGTAAAAGAAAATAAGAATCTAAGTTTTAGTGAATTAAGAAAAAGTTTCAAAACAATAAAACTATGATGATACTTTTATTTAGTTATTTAACATGATAGATAATTAAATATTTTAATAAAAAAACTCATACTATTTTGTGTTTTTAAAAAAAATGATGTAACCATTTTTAGGATATATATTAGGAATCATGATTTCTGGATAAAAGTGTATCTTGATCAAGATTGATAATTGCAACTATATTCCTGATTTAATTAGAGTGGTGAATAAAATATTGGATCTTAGGATATTTATTCGAATTGTGATGGTTTATACTTTGAGAGACGTGGTTTTATACATATAACATTAATTAGTCTTACTAATATAAAATATTTAACATCACTTCTAATTCAAAACATTAAGTCAACGGAGATTATGAATTTTTCATCTTATATAACGTTTAATTTTGACTTTTGTACCCAATGTCGGACGACTTTGAGACTTTGACTCACACTTAACTTATTTTCAATAATCTTTCCTCAAGAGTAAATCCTTTTTTTTTATATGGTATATTTCTCATCAAGTGTACGGTGATCTTTTTTGTTAAAGTTATGTTGTCAGTCATCCGAACCATCGACATATAGTGACTATGTTTTGTTATGGTTATCTTATCAGTTATCTTGGAAGATCGGTTGTGACCCTTTTTGTTGTGGTTATGAGTCACTCCGAACCCTAGACTATGATATCATTAATGAATTATTTTTTTTCTCATATTAGTTGGTTATTGAGAAATTATAATTCTATTCTAACTTGAATTATTCCCTATAAATTATAATGTCATCGATAATTTAAATCCTAAATACTTATCAGTTAAATGATTTTATCTGATCAGAAACATTACTTACTCAATCAAAATTTAAAAATATTTATAAAGTTGAATATATTTTAAATACATATATCTAAAAAACAAATGGTGTAATATCCAACGGCTCTGTTGCGATGGAAGAAGGCAGAGACACAGGAGTGTGTACAAAGAGTGATGGACCGTACAAACGAAAGTGCATGCAAAACAAAATTAGGAAGAAAAAAAAAATGTTAATCCATTCATATATCTTCGATTAGAGTGGTTTATAATATTTGCTTTAGAATTGTTCATAAATTAAAAAATTACTCGTGTAAATAATTATCTTTAACTTATAAACTTTAAATATATTAAACTTATATTACATTTTTTTTAATCACTTTCATTTAAGATGTTTTTAAGTTGTAAGTTTTAGAAAATGATTTCGTATAAAACACTTTCAGGAAAAATTTATCGAAAGTTGTTCGATCAAACTTCATTCCACCCTTTAGCCTCAGATGGAGTGATGAAAAGCACAAAAAGGAAAAGAAAAAGTATAAATTCGTGATTATTTAAAACGAGACGAAAAGATTGAAAAAATAAATAAATAAAACTGAGATATTATAATAATTTTATTTTTATTTTATAATTATTTATTATTATAATAATAATAAAGTATAATCAATGTCTTTAAAATTAACCTATATATTAAAAAAAAGAACAAATTGGTTATATAAACTATATTTTTTCTTTTCTTTCGCGCACCGCTTTTCATAAATGGAAGGAAACAAAAACTTAAAATATATTGTCAAATTGTTAGTCACTAAAACAAATCCATACAAGTATAATTTGGCAATCGCTTTACTTAAAATAAAAAAAAAATTATGACTTTAGTGATAATGTAATATATATTCAGTAATAATAACAACAAATACCTGATCTTAAAAAACTAATTTTGTCCCTAAAAAAACCCATTTTTAATTTTCTTAACAAGAGAGACTAATATAACTGTAATTTAAACTTTTAGAGACCTGAATAATGTTTTATCTTATTATGATCATTTGAACTAGTGAAATTAATAGAAGGTATGTACATTTCTTTTTTCTAGAGTCTAACTAACAGCGATATATTATTATTAAATATTATAAAAAAGTGTTATATTATCATTGACATATTGACATCCCAACCACGTTCAGATCCTAAAACACATTTATCAATTGTCATTACATAAACAATGTTATCAAGAAAAAAGCAAGAATCTTTTATTTAAATATGACTTTACAGTTATCAAAATTAATAACTATTAACCATATGACATGGAACTTTTATTCTATCAAAGCATTCTAGTTAAATTTATTGAATCAAGTTTCCCACTGAAGTTTTGTTCTCTAACAAGTTTCAAATCAAACTTGTGACAAATCCTTATAAGAAAAGTTGATCGATTAAGAAATAAATAAAGGATAATGATATTTTAACCCATCTTTTTTTATTCACTTTTAAAACATTATTTCAATTACCATTAAATCATCTATTTTGATTCTTTTTAGTGATGTGAAGATCTAATGGTGATTGAAATAGTAGGTTAAAAGTGAGTCCAAAAAAATGGGTTAAAGTATCATTGTCCAAAAATAAATTATGCCTTTTATGCAAATGCACCCGTTGAAAGAAAAAAAAAATCATGGACCACAAAAAAGAAGATGAATTCATTTCACTGGAAAACCAGAAAAAACCATTAACACAGCCATTTTTTTTCCAAGACATAACATGAAACTACATAGGAGGAGAGGTAACAAACTGCCTAGGAACACTGAACAAGTCCTTCCCAGCAAAAGGAGTGGTCCACTCTCTCAATCCAGCAGATGATGAAGTTTCCCTATTCATGCCAACGTTTTGCAATCCACTCATGCAGGGACTGCTTCTCCTATTTCCATAACTGTTTCTCAACAATGAAGAGATCCCTAGACAAGCTCCACCTGAAGAAGATGTCACATTCAAACTCCAATCTATGCTGGTGTAGTCAAACTCTGGCATCAACCCCCCAGTGTTCCAATCCATGTGTGGATTGGAGCTGAATGTTCTGGCTGCACTATGATGACCGGAAAACAGTCCGAGGGATGTCGGCACCGCGAGTGCAGGCGACGGCGGCGCGTTCATGCTCCACGAACCGTGGTGCCGAGGAGGAGGAATCGAAGGCGGCGGTGTTGATGATGCACCCATTGGCTTGCAGAAACCACCCACCCCAGCAGATGAGTAATCTACTGGTCCAAAGAAATGAGAATATTCTTTGTAAGGAGCTTGGCAAAATTGCTCCAAATGATTTGGACTGATACATCTTACACTTTGAGTTTGTAGTAACTTCCCATTTGACCTCACATTTTCAACACCTGGAATGCTATTTACATACCACCCTGCAGCTCCTGAAGGAAAGGAATTTAAAGAAACCATGGAGTTTTGTTTGGCATTTGTGAATTGTGGATGCTGCATCATCACTGGTTCCCTTCCTAGTCCTTGTTGAATCATTCTTCCTTCGTTTGCAACACCAATAGGCATGCCAGCCTCCATTTTGATCAATGGAGACACTGCCTGCATGGATGGTGCCATGGCTAACATGGCAGAAGAAGGGCTTGATCCTGGAACACCACTCCATCGTCTCTCCGTGGTGAAATTCGGATGATTCGGTTGCACAGACTGTACATTCCCAGATTCAAGGTCTGGGAACATAGAGTCTGAACCACCATCCTTATCCTTGTTGTAATGGTTGAAGTCACTTTCACTCTCTCTCTGCTGCATGGAAACCGACTCTGCCGGCAATCCTTGTGATCTAATCGGACTATTACTGTTCTGACCAGAATCTTCGGACTTTGATTGGGTCCCATGATGTTCCTGCTTCTGTGTTTTTAAGGTATTTTCTGCCTTTTGAAGATCACCTTCACAAGCAACAATTGCTCTTTCAACCTCTTGCTTTGAACAATTGTACTTGACCTCCAAGGCAGATATCTGAGCGAGTTCATCAGTTATGTCAATTTTCAAATTACCCTCACTCACAAGGCTTGTACTATCCTTAGTTTGTGATTGTTCTTCATTTGCTTCAAAAAGCCATGACACTGATTGCTCTAATTTTCCATCGTTTAACATCAAGGCCAGTGTTGCTCTTTCGGAAGAGAACCCCATTGCCACTAATTGTTGTGCAAGTGATTCTAGCTTTCTTGACAACAGGTAACCGCGACACCGGTCATGCAACTCTTGAGCTCTCCTTTCCCTCTGTCTCTGGTGCTTCCTCTCATTCTTCAACCGAATTTTCTCCCTCCTGTCACTATCACAACCAGGTACACTATCAGGCCGTGTAGAAGAGTTCGTTACTGCTACCTTCTCTTTAGACTCTTCTGACTCACCGGAGCAGCTTCCATTGATAGAAACTGAATCACTCTCGGACACGGCTCCTAGGGGACTACTAGAATGCTCATCTGCATCCTCCACTTTCGTGAAATTACCGGTGTCATGAACTCGAATAGAGGAAGCAACCAATAATGTTTCTGGTGTTTGAAATGTTCCCAAGATGGGATTTTGTTGTGGACTAGCAGGAACCCCACTTCCATGAGTAGGAGACACAGAAGTCTTCGGAGAAGTCTTATGTTGTTCCTTACCAGCCCTTGCAGAGGCTTTCTCTTGGGACTTTGATTTTGATTTCACTGATGGAGACATTCTATTGGTTGCTGTACTTGTCTGCATTGTATATAAACAAAAATGAAAAAGATTCAGTCTTCATTTTTCATTGTATATGAACAAAAACAATCAAACACTACAATTATAATAGAATTATGTAGGAAATTTGATCATTTCAATCGGCGAATCGCAAACTAGTGTATAGATTGGATCAAATCAGCAAGGTATTGAAATCTGATGATAAATTGATCATGGCAATTAACCAGACACAGAATCAAAAATTGCTACATGAAGTTCCTATGTCGACATGTATCTATAACCCTCTTGCAATTATCATTGTTTGTTAACACATTTGTGGTGTCAAATGATTACACCAAGTTAACTGGCAAAATTGTGCACAAATTAATGAAATGAAATTAAACAAAAAAAAAATGAAACCGCAATACGTTTCATCTCCAAACTAAATGAATGAATGAATGAAAAATTAGCTGTTCCTGAACCTAACCACCATGGACAATGCCCAATGACATCATATGCCAGAACTTCTTCCTATGGAAAAAACCTTTTCAAAATCACAAAAAATCGTCCATTTTTTATTCAGATATAACGAAATTAAAGATGGACATACGTATTTCAAAAAACTGAAGAACCCTTGAGAACAAAAAGCATGGGTATTGAACACCATGAGAAATTTAAAATATGCAAGATCGTTATTAAAACTAATCCATCGAGAGATCACGACTAAAATAGAAATCCCAGAACAAAGGTCGGAATCCATTTCTACTTGTCCAAGGAACCTTGCCAACAATAAGTAAAAACGTGTTCTTAAGGTGTGTAATCGACATCAGAATTGCATCCATTTCTAAGACACCAATTTCACCAGCTTGGATAAAATTATTCCAAGCATTAATCAAATCCAATCTATAAGGGAAAACAAAAACAGAAATCTTGAATACAAGCTTTTCGAACAATTTAAAACCTCTTAGCAATTATCAAAATGAGGCAGGCACAAACAATCTTCCTATTCCACCCCACCAAAAACAAACATCACTTCCATAATTGGGAACTTTTCACAGAAAAAAATGGTTTCAGACCCACAAGAATAAAATCCTAAAGATCCAACCTTTACCCTACCCATCATCACAGAAAACATTCAAAACCGTATAAATTCAGATCATAGACTTTAAACCAGTAACCCCAAAGATTTAAAGAAACTCAATTAAAGGTTAAATTCCCAGAAAACAAAGAACAACCCACATCCATGGGTGATTCAAGAGGAAGCATAGAAGAAAGAAACTCACCAATGAACCACACAACAGAGCCTCTGAAGATGAATGGCGTTTCTGTGTTGGTTTGTTTCTCCTTATTCTTTCTCTCCCTTTCCTTTCTGTTTTTGATTTTGCTGTGTATTCTAATAATATAAAGTAGTTTCCTCTTTTTCCTTCTTACAAAATATATTTATCAATTTTTTTTTCTTTTTCTTTTTAGCCACACGGCACTTTCCCTGTGTCTTTCTCGCCATGTTTGATGAAAAATAATGTATAATTAACTACCATGTTTGGATCCCATTTTTTTTCATTGTTAGAAAGGAAAACTACTAAAACAATAAAGATTAAAATAGAATTTGCCATCCCTTAATAGCATTTTGCTTTTAGATTAAAGTAATCACTCCGTTAATATAATAATATTTCTTACAGTTGATTACTTGTCATTAAATTGATTAAACTAGTTCCATAACTAATTAGTTTAATTTTTGAGAGACACTTTAAATGTCAAAAAGACATTTTTTTTAAATAATTTTTCATTGTGATAGAAACTAAACTTCTTATGATTGATTAAGAGATAATAAAATAGAATCACTCATGAACATGCGAATTAAACTTTTACTAAAAAGACAAAAGTGCTTTCCCTTTCTTTAACAAAGCAAAGGGACAAACAAGTGTTTTTCAATGTTTTGGATCCCACGAACATGACTTACGTTTAACGTCATCAATTTTTTTTATTTGATTATGTTCCGCTTTCCAATGACACCCTTGCCTTAACTATCTCATTCATGTCCATTTTCAACAAGCAACCACAAACTTTTATATATAAAAATATATAATATTTTAAAAATTGAAGTTAGATTAGATTAGTGTTAAACTAAAAACTTTAATGAAATGACTAAGGTGTATTGATGAGTTATTATTTTTCTTATTCCATTGTTTTTTTTTGTCCATCTTGATGTTTGTTTAGTGTTTATTTCTCTTTTGTTAGTGTATTTTCTTCAATTGGGTATCATTGGTCCATTATTTCGAATTTTGAGTAATTTGACATTAATTGGTCTAATTTTTGTCTCTAATTATTTTTAGGTACTTGATGAAGCAAATTTGGAGCTTGGATGCTAATTATAAGGTCGAGAGAGAGTTGTCACGTGATTTCCATATCATTGTTACGTCTGCGCCATTCACTTCATTGGACTAGCATTTTCAGCCCATAGTGACATTTTTGTAATTCTACTGACCAGAATGACATTTTTATAAATTTGTGCATCTGTGCATATATGACTATGTGAAGGGTTTAGGGTTTTGTAACTAGCACACTCATTCTTCGTTTTTCATCTCCTTTTTGCGTTTTGGAGAGCTTTGAAGACGCATTGATGGCAGCCACCCTATTTTCACGTTTTGGTGCATTTGGACAACACCCATGTTAGGATTTTACATTCTGATTTGATAATTTACATTATAATTCACTTTTTCTTTGTTTATGATGTCTTTTGATTCTGGTTCATTCAATAACTCGAGTTTCATGGAGAACTAATTTGGAGTATTGATTCTTTGATGAGAATGTGATGAAATCTTGAGATTTTATGCATATTTTTCGTTGTTTACGTTACTCTTCATCATTTTAATAGGTGGTTTGTTATTAGATACGAATTTTGGGCATGCTTAATGTTTGGATTTTCGTTCTTACATTGAAACAAAATGGAATTTGTGCTTAATGATTTTAGGTGCTATTTTTGGATGCTCTCACATATGCTTAATTAGTGGGTACGATTAGATGATGTGATGAGATCTTGTTAATCCTCGCTTAGTGGTTTAATTATGAGTTCACAAGAGTTTCTGAACAGTGTATGTAATTTTAGTAATTTGTGATAGGTGGATTTACATTCGAATTAGAGAATCAATGCATTTTTATCATATGCAATTACGTATTAATTTTGTGTGGAAATTGTAAATCTGCCAACCTTTTTTGTGTTGAATGGCAATCTGGAAAGCTTTGAATGATAGATTTGATCATTGAAAGACGACTTTGGTTTAACTATTAATCATTACATTTAACTGTTCTATTTGATTGGATACAACCTCGATCATATTTACAATAGTTTCGCCTATAGCATATTTAAGTCACATATTTTAAGATATTTTAACGATAATTTAAGTCTCATTATGTATAATATTTTAAGATATTTTATTGATATTAATCAATCAATTATTTAATTTATAAAGTAGTGGTATTTTTTATGATAATAATTTATAATTTTTATTTTAACAATGTTTAATATATAAATTTTAAAATAATTTGTAATTTTTTAATATAAATATATCACACTTATCATACCAAAATATTTTTAAAATAAATATATCGGTTTACATCATAATATTTAATATAATTAAAATTGAAAATACTAGTGAATTTTATTGCAAAACACTAATAAAGGGTATTATATTATATATAGTCGGGGAAGAAGACAATTTAACTGAAATTTACAAATGGATCACGAACAATGAATTATGTTATATAAGAGTTTAAATAAATTGTATGATTATGTAAGTAAACTGAATCAAATTGATCTACTTCTAGAATTACTTATACAACTTGAATTCCTTAAGTTATTATTAATCAACATTTATTTTAAAATATATCTTTCAATTTCTTAAGCTATACTCTTATTTAATTCAAACAAATGTATTTAAAGCAATTTATACTTAAAAAAAACACAACTAATTTAATAATTCAGTTCAATATTATTCTTAAAACAATTCGAAATTGAAAGTTTTCAACAACCCTTTCTCTAAATATAATATACGATATTTTTGTCTAAATCTATTTAAATTGTGGAACATTCACAATAATAATTACAAATATGGATAATGATATTTAATATTTATAAAATCAAGCGATAAAGATATCAAAATATAATTGCAGTTATATAAAGACACCAATAATACACATGATTATTAAAATTTATTAATATAATTAATTATCAATCTCTTGATGGTTAGACTTCAAGTTCCTTTAATAATCATTTATTTCTCAATAAAAAAGAACTACATTTAAGAAAAGTAATATAACAATTAATTATTCAAATTCTATATTTAGAAATATGTCTGATTGAGCAATCTATTTTAAAATCTCTTTTCATTAACAAATAAATATTACACATAAATAAAGAAAATGAAAGAATATGAAAAAGTCTTCAATTGTTGCTTTCTAGCTTCCAATCCTTCGAATGGTAGTCCCTCCAAAATGTAAATAACCTTTATTTATAGGTTGTTAGTTCTAAAACAGGAGGGGTAAAATTTTATAAATTTTGCTCAAAAATCAAATTC
Organism: Vigna unguiculata; assembly: GCF_004118075.2. Classification (NCBI taxonomy): domain Eukaryota; kingdom Viridiplantae; phylum Streptophyta; class Magnoliopsida; order Fabales; family Fabaceae; genus Vigna; species Vigna unguiculata. Next base: position 2,373,216 of record NC_040289.1, on the reverse strand, counting down.
TTAGAATTTCTTACCAAAATAATTTTTAGCTAATTTCGATTTGCTAAATAAATTTTCTTCAAATAAAACTCACATTTTCATTTTCTTTCCATTTCGGGAGATTTATTTTCTTTTTCGATAAAAATATTTGGTAATGCATAGGGAGATAAAAAAGAGGTTTCAAAATCATCATTTTCCTTAATCCTCAACCGATGACTTATTTTGGTACACTTGTTTTAACATACTCTGATTGAAATAAAAATTAAGTTTCACAACTTTTATTTCCTTCTCCCTCGATAATGAATTATTCTGGTACATCCAATAGTCCTCAGAGTGATAGGGCCAATCATAGTTTATATACACATTCTTTCTCAAATCTTTCAAAATGTCTTTTAAAGACAAAATTATGACAATAACTAGATTTCAGAACAGACAATACTTTAAATATGGTGATTGACCTGACAATGATTGACCTGACAATGTTATCTCAATGGATACATGATAAAAATCAACGAAAGTATATAGAAAGAAAATGATAGGGTGCAGAAAGTAATATCCTCAAATTGAGACAAACTCATAACTGACCCACTAACGACTTCGTTTTAGCATTCTTACTCTAATTTATGATAAATGGAAACTAATATGATAGGTTAGTTTCACATATTATGTTATTTATAACTTAATTGTTATAAAGGATATTTCAAACTAACCGATGTGTTGATAAAATTTACAAACGGAATATAATAAAAAATAAAACTCCTTTTGAAAATTATTATTTTTGAATGAGAGAAGTTAATGGAGACAATGTTTTAAATATTAAGTAGACATGTATATGGAGTATAATTATGTAGAGTTATTAGTTTATATTATTTTGATAATGATAATATTTTTAAGTATATTTTTAGTTTAATAGATAAATAGAAAATAATGTTACATTAAGATTAATCAATATATTGAATTTTCATAATTATTAATGGAATTTCACTGATAAAAATAAATTTGTCAATAAAACTAAAGTTATTAATGAATATTATTGAGGAAATTTAGAATTTTAATTATTGATGGCAATATTAGTTCATAATATTTTTTGATAAATTTGAATTTGAATTTTCGAAGGATATTTGAATTATAAGTTGACTGATAAAAAGAAAAAGAGGAGTAACCGAAGTTAGTGACAAAGGTGCGACAACAATGCACTGACAGAGCATTGGTAAAGGCCACGATCACAATGGCAATTGAAGGTGGAGGAGGAGAAAGAAGAAGATGAAGAGTAGGAGTAAGAGAAAGTGAGGAGGTGATGAACACAACAACTACAACAATGGTGATGGAAGAGGAAGAGGACAAGGAGGAGAGAAGGAAGAAACATTGACGAATTTTGGATAAAATTCGTTACTAATTATTGACACATTTACTACCGGATTGAAGATGTTGATATTTATCGATTGATTTTTAACCATTGTTAATTATCGATGGATTTTTCAATTTGTCAGTAAAATTTATTGACAAACATTTTATTAACAGATGTTTGACCTTCAGTAATTTGTCAAAAAATGTCAATTATCGACGAATTTTTGCTATTATCAATAGATTTTGTTTGGTGATAATTAGCGTTTTTTTTGCAGTGACTTAAGAATACATGAAAACATGTATAATATTAGAATGTTCACTCTCTCTTCTAACAAAATTATTCTAATAGTGTTGGTTTGCACTCTATCTTAAAGAGACATCCATGGGCAAATTATTTAAACTTTAAATCTTCTAAGTCTTGGCTCCTAATTAATTCGTCTTGGGAAGTTATTAACAATAAATATCTTCAATATGCCAATATACTTTTAGATAATTTCTTTGAAAGTTGTGTAGTCAGACTGAGTGGTACTGGACTACATCTTATAAAGCAAGATTTTATGCTATTTGAATCTTGTGAATGGAAAAAAGTAATTGAAGGAAGAGTTTACCAGAAATAATCAGTCAAAAATTTTGTATATATGTAGGATCAAATTCTTCACATGGACAAAACTGAAGGTTTTTTATCAACTTGACTCTAAAGCTTCCAACAAACTTTCATATTCTACTGTAGAGCTGTACTATTATACTATATATACTATATACATGACACATGAGTCCATTGAAGACATACCTTGGCATAACAAAAATGTATATGATTGATTTACTATAAGCCTTAATTTAGACTTCATTTTGATAATTTTTCCACTCTCCATATATTGAGCTAAAAGTTCCTCCTCCAAAGCCTTTTGCACACTCAATAAGTGTTTCTCTGACACAATGTTCCCATAACATTGCCATATCCTCAAGTGACCATGTCTGATCCAAGCATCTCAGAGAGCATCTCAGCTTTGATTTTGCTATTGTTGATAGGTCTTTCTGGTCTTCAGTGCTGTTGAAGTTGAATAAAAAGGTATAAAGGTAAAAGCACGAAAAGAAAGGTTTAATTATGGTGTAATTCTTGTTGATGAAATATGAAACTTAGTATTTATAGGATCCAATATTCTCTGACAATCAAATAGTTTCATAGTCGTTATTTTACAAACAAGACTTGATAACTACTCAAAATTTAGATGAATAATTTCTTAAGAATATAAACAGAAGAAAATCATCGTAATCTCTAACCTGACTTCTGACATCTGTTGGTCTACAATAACAGGCGAGGAAGTTGGATAATCTGTAGGAACGAACAGCCTTAATGGTTTGACTATTGACTGCATGACAAATATTCATCGTCAATGTAACAGAGCACAAAAAATCAATATGCAAAGTTCAGAACAGAATATAAAGTAGTTCACCTTTTTATCAGCAGAAATATGAAATAGTAGGTTCTTATTGACAGTTTCTGCATTGAAAAGGAATTCGATAACCAACCCTTCACTAGCTTCAGCAGCTACTCCCGGCGCTTCAAGAAAGCTGTAATTTCCTCCAACAACAATCTCACTGTCTACCAATCGATTGTTGATCTCCTTTATTTCTTCTAAAAGAGAAGAATTTTCCTGCTAGAGTTAGCAATGCTAATGTTAAGATTTATATGAAGGAGGTCAAGGTTTAGAAAGCAAAGGAGAACTGTGTGTATCTTGTAAAGGACTTATTCATCCAAAAAAAAAAAATCACACAACATTAGTTGACCTTTATAACAATGAAGCAAAAACTCTTAGAAAAAGCAATGAAGCAAAATTTGTGGGAGCATAAAAAAATACAAGGAAGCCTTTAAGAAATCCATGTGGGAATGGCAACACCCAAAATACAAATGGTAAGTTCTTAGTAACTAACTAGATCTATGGTAAATTCACCATACCACGTCACCAATATCAGAACATTTTATCCTTGGTGTTCATCAAAAAAGTTTTATAAATATGACCATTAAGATCTATTGCTGATGTAACTAATGATATGATAGTGAAACTTTTCCAGCATATGAATTTTTCTTTTGTTCTTAAATGTTTTCTAATTATATTTTTTTTAAGTCAGAAAAAATACAAAGAGAACATAAGATGAGGTACCATAACTAACATGTGTAAAAAGCATAAAACATTAAAGACAGAGGAAATCAATGAAAAGATGTTCAATCCCTCTACATTTATACTAGTGAGACCCCTGTGAAAAGGTCATATGTTGTGTTCTAGATTTAAGTAGAACACCTAATCTAGTCCAAAATATGAATTCTTATTGCAGAAATTAAGAAAGAGATACTTAAGTACTGCATTTAGAATTGCAGAATTTACTAAACAAAATAATGATATATTATTCAGCAGAGTGCATTTGTGAAAAAAATAATAGTGAAAAATAAACTAGAAAGAAGGTATATTACCATAATTCTAGGCTTCTTTTTTTCATATGCGAGTGAAGTCCAGTCAGGTTCCTCAGCATCAGACAACTGGTCTGTTTTCATGCTGTGAGACCTTTTCCAACCAGTTGGAAAAAAACCATGCCAAGTCACATATCTAGCTTGTGAAAATGGCTCAATATCTGATGCAAAACTTTTCCCAGTTTGTGCAATGAGGCCTGGTTGGTTTTGTTGTTGAACCATCTTTGGTGGTCCATTTAAGAACTCTGGAGTTGGCGGCACATCATTCCAATAAACTGCCTCTCTAATTTCATTAACTGATGCACTCAATGCTTCAGGTGATATGACGGCTAACTAGAAGTATATCACAATAACAGAATTTAGGACAACCACTTATATGATTCAAAGAAAAGCAGATAAGAGGCACGGAAACAGTAAGTTTTGGACCAACCACTTTAAGAATGTGCTTCATTTCAGCACTTGGCTCATCAAAAGTCAGGTTAGATTTACGAGAAATTTCTTCAAGCTTATTGCAGTTTTCGGTCAAGGGTGAAGCTGAAATGCCCGGACTGTTGACTCTGACACTAAATGCTTCACTTGCTTTCCCTGCACCTTGGGCTTGCTTCTGTTCGGCATTGTCAGGGCCTGAGTTTGAAAAATTGTAAAAAATCTTTGCTAGTAACCTCTGGCCAAGATAACATGGAAAAGATAGCATAAAAATGTACAACTCTAGCTGATTAAAAAAAAACTGAGTTGATAGATGTACCTTTCATGATAGAAACTTGATCTACATGCTGTGAGGAATTGGTATATTGTTTTTCCACTTGCTGCTCTTTTAAGCATATCATGTTTTGCTGAGAAACATCCTTCCACGTATGATAGTTTTGTGTTCCCAATGCTTGTGGCGATGGTTTCGTTTCTATTATTTTCACTTGCTGCTCTTTTAAGCAAGGCTTGTTTTGCTGAGAAACATACTTCCATATATCAGAGTTCTGTGTTCTCAATGGTTGTGGTAATGGTTCCGTTTCCATTATTTTCAAGCATGGCTTCTTTTGCTGAGAAACATCCCTCCATATATGAGAGTTCTGTGTTCCCAATGGTTGTGGTGATGGTTTCGTTTCTATTATTTTCACTTGCTGCTCTTTTAAGCATGGCTTGTTTTGCTGAGAAACATCCTTCCATATATGAGAGTTCTGTGTTCCCAATGCTTGTGGCAATGGTTTCGTTTCCACTATTTTCACTTGCTGCTCTTTTATGCATGGCTTGTTTTCCTGAGAAACATCCTTCCTTATACGAGAGTTCTGTGTGCCAAATGCTTGAGGTGATGGTTTCCTTTCCATTTTTTTCACTTGCTGCTCTTTCCAGCATGGCTTGTTTTCCTGAGAAACATCCTTCCGTATATGGTAGTTCTGTGTTCCCAATGCTTGTGGCCATGGTTTTGTTTCCATCTTTTTCACTTGCTGCTGTTCTAAGCATGCCTTGTTTTGCTGAGAAACATCCTTCCATATATAAGAGTTTTGTGTTCCCAATGCTTGTGACAATGGTTTCGTTTCCATTATTTTCACTTGCTGCTCTTTCAAGCATGGCTTGTTTTCTTGAGAAAGATCCTTCCATATATGAGAGTTCTGTGTGCCCAATGCTTGAGGTAATGGTTTCGTTTCGATTTTTTTCACTTGCTGCTCTTTTAAGCATGGCTTGTTTTCCTGAGAAACATCCTTCCGTATATCGTAGTTCTGTTTTCCCAATGCTTGTTGTGATTGTTTCGTTTCAATTATTTCCAATGGGGAAATACTAGAATGTGATGGACCAGATTGTTTCCTGGATTGCTCATCAGCTAAATGTTTTAGTCCTTGATGATTGGAAGAAACATTCCTTGAAAAAAAACTAGTTTGTATAAACTTTTCTGCTTCATCTAGAATCTTCTTGGTATCAGTGGTTATTTGGCATTTCTTCAATCTGAAGAGTGCCAAAACAACTTCTATTTTTTTCATCGTCTTTCTCAGTTTTTCGAAAATATTTGTATTTGATCCTTGAGGAGAAGACACAAGCTGAAGAAATTTTTAACATAAATATAAAAGATTAGTGGTAACAAGAAAAACAATGTGTAAATCTAGGATCATAGTTTGCTTGAATCAATCACCAACCTGTTGAAGTACCCTGTTCATCTGTTGGTAAGAGAAATGAACTTTTGAAAAATAGGCACTATTCATCCTTTGAATCTGCAATTAAAAGTACCACAACAATTGTAATTGCAGATTCATGTTCAGTTACTCATTATCCACGGGAATAGATAAATTCCTAATACTCTTTACTTATTGCAAAATTAATGATCTTATAGGCACTACTCGACCATCCTTATTGCTTTTGTCGCTGTCTTAGTTTTTGTAGTTTTTGTTCTGAACAACAGTTCATAGACAGACAATGAGGCATACTGATATAACTTCAGAATGTGTAAAAGAGATAAGGAAAAGTTCACGCACAATTTCCAAAATTGTTAAGCAATTTAAGACGCTTTACGAAATTATTCAATTCAAGCAAAAATAGATGTACAGAAAATATATCATAAATTGTCTTAAATTTTCATGGGAAGACCAGAATGTGAATACATGCTCCACTACACTAGGCAATTATTGCCCACAAAATATCATGGGTAGAGCTAACAGTTTTATTTTTATAGCAACTAGACTTTGTTGTAAATGTACTGAGTCAAGAGTGGTGGTTTAGTCTCACAGTCGATTAGAAATGTGAGTTAAATAAAGGTTATAAAACTCCCAAAGAGGCCACAACTAAAACAGGTTAAGGGCAATAAACCCATTTACGATGACTTTCCAATAGTATGATTGCTTCTAGTTTACTTGTTGGAGTGAAAGAATAGAAAAACCAATATACAGTTACAAAAAATGTATATCCTTTACAGTGCACGTTACCAAATTTTCAAAAATTATGTAATATGCATTCAATATGAAGGCAGAAGGAAAAGAAAGTGAAGAGAAACAACTTCTTCGTTACCTCTTGGTAAACCTGCTCCTTCCAATCTATATTTGCAGATTCTCCAGTTTCTGAAATAGAATGTGTAAACATGAACATTCATTAAACCTAGAAAAAATCACATGTTGGTGCAAGTGTATTATTGGGAGTTGGTGGGAGTAGGTCATGGAATTTTCGAAAGAGTTGTGAATATAATAGAGAAACAGAGGTGCAGTTGGGTTAAAAAACAGCTCTGTCAACTTCCATTTAAATCCAAAACCATTGAACGCCAACAAAAGGTTGAAACAAGTCTATATAATAAACTGTTAACTTTAAGCTGAGGAAAAACTATGGGATTAAAAAAGTTACATGAAAACAGTTAATAAATCGGCGGGAACAAAACGATGAAACTAACAATACAGCCACAAGGGAAAAAAAACAAATGGTTGGTCTACAAAACATTACGATATTATTGACCTCCCAGTTTCAGTACCTAATAACTCCATTGAATGACCAAGGGAAATACTTTATATGAATCTCAAAAGCATAGTTTAAACTAATGAAGTATGCATGCATGATGTTGAAAGTTTGAAAAGTTTCCATGGGAGCATCAAAGGGAACAAGCTTAGCACATTTCAATACCTTGAGCAGAGAAGACTTCCCCTGAGGCATTAGAGTTTGAGAGACAAGGTTGGGATTCAGCATTCCTTAGTTGTGAAAATAGTTCCTTTGTCTTTTTAGATAAGCAATGACAGTACTCAGCCTGTAAATAGATGCAGATCATGTTAGATAAGACTATTATTGTTTTAAAAACGAATTCTTCCCATGGAATTAGAATACATAAATTTGCTGGAATGAGATGCAATGATATCAAAACCTAAAGCTCAGAATAAAAACTACAACATAGTCAATGGCATCGTGTTGACCTCAGTCCCCCTCCTAGTGGGATAAGGCTATTGGTTTTACTGTTAAAAAGTGAAATGATGAAGGAAACAGAAAAATAAACCGAAGTAAGGTCGTTTGAAAGTTCAAATGAAGCAAAGAAATGCCATCTTTAAGTCAGTATGAAGAAATTATCAATCTGAAAGTAAATTCTTGTAATACGTAATTACAATAAACAAGCTTAAAGTCTACAAGAGAGCTAAAGCTTTTCACAATAAACAAATTGTAACTTTGTTCACACAATCCCAAAATAGATACCTCATTGTCTGCAGCGCCATTCAGTCTCAGCTCATATCTTTCCAGTTGTCGAACAAGCCCAGATAAACATGTCAAAGGTAAACCACTTTGATTTACACCTTCCAAGCTACAACAATTAACTACATTTACATCAAACCAGATCGAAGAACTAAATAGAAGTTACAAATATACAAGTTACAAGCAAGCAAAGTGTGAAGAATAATATTTCATCTCTGCTTTTTATTTTCAGTAATCAGAGATACACCATAAAAAAATGGTATATGCTCACAATCCTTACACAAAAATGTCAACTTGATATTCAGTTAACGTGACACACAAGACAGGGCTAAAACAATTGAATGGAACACGAGCAATTACAATAATATTCTGGTATTGGTATGCATCTTACCATTGTTTAAAAAAACTTTTACGAAACCCTGGCATTTTCCACCTGAGAGTTTTCATGTCGGTATGTTGTTCAGCAGGTTTCATTTTTTTGGTGTCCATCACACAGGCAAAAGGTACTCTATATGCCTGAAAAGCCATAAAATAAAATGCATTAGAAAACAACAATTGGAAGAACATTTATGATGTGAAATCTCCAGTTTTTTTCTACAACAGTCTTATTTACGCAATTGCTCAGGGCATCAGCATTCATCAAAATGCAACATGGTATTTGGATGGCTAAGCCAATCCAACCCAACACTCACATACAAACACCAGATAAAAACTTCTGGGTCACATTTCACTAGTGCAAACACCCCACTGAAATTTCACAACCACGCTTCAATTCTTAACCCCTCTAAGCATGGGTTTATAAAATACTGTTCATACCGATATTTCGGCCGAAACAAAAGGCTTTGTGACGGAAACTGCTACTGCATCAATCACATTTATCCACAAAAATTTCTCAGAATGTCAACCATTACAAAGAAAGTGTAACTGCAATTTAAAACCTAACTTACAACCACACCAGAATACCCTATTCTATGATCACAACACAAGAGACCAATCCAAAATAAGCCTCAAAAGTAATTATCACCCAGAAAAATCTTGAAAAATCAAGAACTTATATCACCCAGTAAAATTAAATTAAATTAAAAAAAAAACACAATACCTTTGCCAATTGGCTATTAACACGGAGTGAGAATCGATTAAGGTCAACAACAAATAACAGTTGTATGATTTATAGTGCATGCAATAGTGTGTGTCACGTCTCTTACTTATGCAACCGTGCCACTAAGAAAGTAGTCACACTGAGTCCCGCAAAGGGATATATTACATAACAGACAGTTTTTCTTTTTATAATTTACAATAACAAGGAAACATGTGAGGTGTATGTCACTTTTTTCTTAGCTAAAATATTTATTATTATAAAAGTTATTAAAGTAAAGAAAAATATTAAATTATAAAATATCATTGTGAAAAATATAATTTTAAAGATAAATCAGTCTTATCATTTTATTATAGATAACAATTTTATGATGCGGATGTTTTTTTGTATTATGAATAGTTATTTAATTCAAATGATAAAATTGAAGAAAAAAATTGTGTACGCCGAAAAGAGAATGTATTTATTATTATTATTATTATTATTATTATTATTATATATATATATATATGAGATTTTTATTTAGTATATAATTTTTTTCCAAAATTACCTTTTGAGTATAATTATTTTATTTACATATATGTCATATAATGATATAATTCTTAATCTTTTTCCTAATAGGTCAATCAAATCATTACAAAAAAAATTATTAAATAACAATTACTAATATCTAAAACAATCTATATAATTAATAAAAATTTATAATTAATTTTTGAATCCGAATTTAAATTGTCTCTGCCATTAACTACAAAAGTTATAACTACTAATTATAAATTTTCATTGGTAATAGAAATTATTTCAGACTGATAATTTTTAGTTTATAAAATAATACTAAAATTAATTAATATATAATGATTAATTATTTTCTATCTCTAAATTAATTGTTATTTTGTTATTTTTTTAGTAATTTTTTTGCATGTATTTTATATATGAAATAAATATAGACAAACAATTTTTTTTATAACTTTTTAGTTATAAATTATTAGAATTTTCTCGTTTCGCCAATGTATTTTATTCTATGTATTCTATTCATTAAATTTTTATAACAATTTGATGATAAAAATAAATAACTTAAGTAAGATGTTGATAAAAATTTGATGTCAAAACAATATTATTTTAATTATTCATGTCATCATTCCATTAAAAATTTAATGAATTAGTAAAATTTGATGGCAAATACTATATATTATCTATTTTAGAATATTATCTAACTAAAGATATATATACTCTTAACGTCCTTTTCTATTAAATAGTCCTACTAATTAAGTATGGAATATAGGAGAAAAATATATGTGAAAATTTGCATCCATTTTATTATATCATTAAATTATTTTTTTGCTTCTAAACTATAATGAATCTCATTTGTACTTCACCCAAGTGTGAAAGATTGAATCTGTTGACTAAAAGTGTGGTATATATAATGAAGATGAGACAGTAACAACCATGGCAACTGAATGAAAAAGAAATTGGATAAATAATAGAGAAAATATAGTGTTTTGATTTTTGGCTTCAAATTAGAGTATTATTTATGTTTGAAATTTTGAGATTGTGTTATACTTTGTATGATCAATGAGTATGACTTATGGTAAATGTAAATAAACTTATGTATTCATTTTACCTTATTTACCTCTAATATTTTGCATTTACCTTTTACTCGTTACTTTTTTTTAAATAATGTAGAAGTTTATAAAATATGAGAAATTAGATGTTAAGCAAATCTCAAGTGATGCACATTTTAAACACTGGAATTTTTTTAATATAATCCAAATTTGGATCATTATTTTTTTTTTTTGCATTTTTAAAAAGAAAATGAAGTTTTTTTATATATATTTCATCGATTTCATGTGAAATTTTAGACACTCATATTACTTGCTTTCCAAATAAATAGTTCAATAATATTATTAGGTATTTCAATAACATTAACATGTTTAAGAGCTAAGTAAATATTATATTAATTTTTAGTTGTATAAATTTGTTTACACTTTTAACTATCTTGTTTAATTTTTGTTTATGACGTTGTAAGAAGTTATAGGAAAAGAAAGTAAAATATAACAATAGTGATAACAATATATGACAATGAATATTGATATATTTTAGGCACTCAAATTGCAAATTTGACTTCCAAATAAACAATTCATCAAGATTATAGGTGTTTCATAAACATTAAATTACTTGATTTGTGAGCTAAGTAAATATTATATTACCTTTAGTTCTTGTACAAACCTATTTAAACTTTTAGCTACCTTGCATACATTTTATTTATGACAAGTTATAGGAAAAGAAAGTAAAATATAGAGATAGAGATAAGAAATATATGACTTAAAGAATATTGACATATTTTAGGCATTCAAATTGCAAATTTGACTTTCAAATAAATAGTTTGTTAAGATTATTAGGTGTTCCATAAAAATTAAACCACTCAATTTGTGAGCTAAATAAATATCATATTATTTTTTATTTGTTGTACAAACTTGTTTACACTTTTAACTATCTTGCTTATTTTTATAGGAAAAGAAAGTAAAAATAGAGATAGAGATAAGGAATATATGACTTAATAAATATTGATATATTTTAGGCACTCAAATTGCAAATTTGACTTCCAAATAACTAGTTTGTTAAGATTATTAGGTGTTTCATAAACATTAAACTATTCGATTTGTGAGCTAAGTAAATATTATATTATTTTTTAGTTGGTGTAAGAACTTGCTTACACTCTTAATTACCTTGTTTACTTTTTGTTTATGACATTGTAAAAAGTTATAGGAAAAGAAAATAAAATATAACGATAGGGATTAGGAATATATGACTTAATGAATATTGATATATTTTAGGCACTCAAAATGCAAATTTGACTTCCGAATAAATAGTTTCTTAAGATTATTAGGTGTTTCATAAACATTAAACTACTTGGTTGTGAGCATTATAAATATTATATTATTTTTTAGTTGTTATACAAACTTGTTTACACTTTCAACTACCTTACTTTTTGTTTATGACGTGATAATAAGTTGTAGGAAAAGAAAATAAAATATAGCGATAGAGATAAGAAATATATGATTTAATGAATATTGATATATTTTTTCTTAACTTTAGCTTAAAATTTCAAAGGAAAAGAAAATAAATTGTATTCGATTTGGTAGAGTTTTAATTTGACATTTTTATTTTAACTATTCGGATCTTTAAGAAAGAATATATGAAAGTTTCATATTAACCAACACATAACTATATGAAAATTTCATATTAACTCCACATAACTATATCTATAAATATATCTAGAATTACCAATGAACTAGTTTATATATATATATATATATATATATATATATATATATATATATATATATTATTCTTATTGAAGACAATTTTTTTTTCAATATTTTTGTTATTTAATTGAGTCTCAATTTTGTTTAAAATCGTGTAATATTTATCTTTCCAATAAAGTGACATTAAGGTACCTTAGTGATGTCAAGTGGCCTACAAACTAGTACAACAAAATCTTTTTATGTCAATTATAGAAAGCTTTTTATGCAGTTCTAAAACTGAAAAGCTTTTTATGTCAGTTCTAGAATTGACATAAATATAACCAACATAGAAAGTTTTCATTTTTTATGCTGATTTTAGATCCACCATAAAAAGTTCATATTCTATATCGATTCTGGACATGCCATAGAAAGTCCACTTCATAAAAAAAATGTCATGGTTGTGATGGAAAATCACTTTATATGTCGATTATTACCACAATTGACATAGAAAATGTAATTTTATATGACGATTGTATTAATAACTAGTATAAAAATTGATTTCTGTAACGTCCCATTTAATTATTAAACGAAATTAAAGGAAACGTCACGCGATAAAAGTATATTAGCGTAGTCTTGGGGTCATTAACGCAACCCTTACAACCTGGCACACCACGATGCCAACAGAAACTAGATACAAATCTAACATAAGAGAATATAGTAGAAATGCATAAAGCGATACATGGGCCATAGCCCTAAAGAAATCTTGAAGAAAACTCCAGCCCAGATGGCTAAGCAGCGGAATCACCATTTCCTTGTTGACCACGAGAACTTCGCCCATCTGCTCCCATCAATCAAATTGATGATCATCGCAAGAAAGAACAACCACATACAATACAAACATACAGCAAAACGGGTAAGCTAGAGCCAATAACATAATCATCATACAGTCAATCATATTTTCATCATCCAATATTCATACCACAACCAAGCATGTTACGACCTTCCAAGCAATACACTACGACACGACTCGACTCATTCGGATACGTATAACTTAGTCGGATTCAGCGGATGCTTGCACTTGTGGTGGATACCTCTGCTCGACCCTGAGCTGCTCATCTTCGAGCTATGTGTTACAAGTGTTACGATGGATCAATTTTCCCCCACCACAAGGTTAGCCCTTAATGAATTTCAGGCCTCCTGCTACTCTCACCACAGGAGTCAGTCCGCTCTAAGTGAGACTAACTGGCTCCTTAGAGTGTCAAGATGCAACCTTAACTTGAATCCTTACCTAGTTATACAGATGGGGCACCACCATGGACACCCACTAACAGGGGCCATGGAATTACGTCCCGACCACTGAAGTGCGACCCTGAAAGCCTCACCTAGAGACCCCCAAGGAATTATGCACTGACACATACAGAACATAATCACGCAGCCAAAACAATATTCACCATGCACGTGTACATTAATTGTACCAACCTTTAAAGCCAACGCCTTTCATGTTCCAGGCTCAACCCATTACAATTCATCATAACCATTCGTGCTCATAGGATCTCAACTCATCTCATTTTCATGCCCCTTTAACAATAACCAACTCACTTGGTTCACATGCCAACTTTCATACTAGACCCGTCATCCACAATTCGTGACTCATGCCAAGCATGCATAATACTCCATTATATACATGTTTCTCATCATACAATTCACACCCAAACCAATATCAATCATCCAAGAATAAACGAACACCCAAACAGCACACTGCCTCGCCCAATCCCTCGCTCAGGCTGAGGGGTCTCGCTCAGGCGAGACGTGCTCGCTCAGGCGAGCCCCCCCTTCGCCTAGGCGAGGGCTCGAAAGGGGAAGCAGGGAGCAACGCGGGATCTCGCTTAGGCGAGACCCCTCTCGCCTGGGCGAGATGCTCACTCGCTCAAAATAAGGAGCGGGTCGCCTGGGCGACCACTCGCGTAAACTGGTCTAGGCGAGCCCCTGTTTGTCTCGCCTAGGCGAGACTGGCCCGCCTGAGCGGATTAACAGGTCTCGCCACTGTGTCACCTGTAGCAGCCATGTTCTCCATCCAAACAATTCATGCAATATACTCTCACGCATCAAAACGAAATATCACACCATAAAATCAACAACCAACTCATACACGGTTCAGAAGAATGACTCGAAACTAAAATCCTAACTTCCCGTACCTGGAAGAGGGCTAACGGAGCTTCGACACGGGACCTCGGGGTGCAACAACTCAAGGATAGCTCGCAAAAATGGAGTAGAAGTTCCTTTAGCTTACGTGACAGTGGAACAAAACCCTAGCGGAGGGGGTGACGACTGCAGCTCAAGTCCTCTGAAATGGAGTGGAAATGAGACTTAGGGCAAATGGAAAGGACTTTATCTACTGGGCCAGCCCTTTAGACCCACTTACAAGGGCAGCCCCGTTAGTTTAGGGCAGAAATAGCAAAGTGAATTTTTTATGGGCCTTACAATTTCTACGTCAATTGTAACAAGGATAAATATTAGTCATTTCACATTACATGTGTCACATTCAAGGTTGCACTTAATGAATAATGCAAGAACAATTTAAGATTTTACTTCCAATAAATTCTCTTTTACAATTTATATTCACAATAACAAAAATCACCAACACTCTAATTCTTCATAATGAGTAAAAATGTTAAACAATCCCAATAAACACAACACAATAATAACAAATATTAATGCAAAGTTGTTGGTTCATCACCATTTGGGTTTTTACCATGTACTAAGTTAAGAACAAGAACTTAAATACAATTTATGATATTTAATTCAAGTTAATGTTAATAGTATTAAAATATTATAGTATTTCATTTTTATAACAACCAGCGTTGCTCTAAAGTCATTTATAGGTTCTCACATCTTAAACAAATAAATAATTGTCCCTTAGATAGATTATCTATTTATTGATATTTATTTTTGAAATTATTTACAAAAAATTGTAAACTCTATTTAACTTGTTTTAAAAGTTCACAATCTATTTCAAATTTCATATTATTTTCCAAATACAACTGCTAAAAAGTTTAATGTTTTATTTTCCAAACATTTTAGTTATAAAACCATTTTTAATATTGGAGTGTCAGATAAACAAAAATAAAAGAAAATCACTTTGCCGAAACATTATGTGCATACACTAATATGTCCCTTAATTATATTACATGTTCAAAAGTAATGTAAATATATCATTTAAGTTTTTCTTATTACTTTACTTTTTCTTATTTTTATTTTTGAAAAAGTCGTAAATGCTGAAATATTTGTAAAAGCTAAAACTATTTTAAGTTTTTTAATTAAAATAAATGAAAAACTTATGGAATTTGAAATTTCATTTTAACTACAATTTTATAAAAATGATCTTTGTAAAAAGAATTATATACATTTTTACAAAACATATACATGACATAGAGAGTGTTAGTACTTGTGAAGTAAATTTAGTTCAATTGGTGAGTGTTGCTTTATTTGTTCAATGTGGTTGGTTTTCTTTTCTTTCTCTCTTTTGTGCTTTAAAAAGAAGCAAATAAAATATCCCAACAATTATCTCTCAACACGTCACCGTTTTGACTCCTTCCTTTCAACCCACTCTCACCTTCTTCTGCCTACATGCGCTGCATCTATTGGGCGGTGACACGATTTCCGTCACTGACGTGTCACTGTAACAAAGCCCTTGCTGAGGCATATCTCGTTGAATGAATCCTTGAGAGAGAGAGTGGCCTTTGGATCTGAAATGGGTTTCTTCGATTTCATCGTGTTGATGTTGGGGTCACTCTTTTTGTTCAAAGCTTTCGATTTTGCTTTTTTAGTCTCTCTCTTCTGCTCCATTTGATTCCCCCAATTCTTCAGTGTTCAAACCCTAATCTGTTGCTATGAGGAAGAAGCTCGATACCCGTTTCCCTGCTGTAAGTGTTCTCCACTTTCTCTTTGTAAAGATTGTATCTTGTCGTGGGTTTCTGTTGTTTGGATGCAAGGAAAAGTGCGTGGAAGTGACAGCAATTGAGCTGATCTCGACTGTGCTTTTGTTTGTCTTTTCCTTTTTTTTTTCTTGAGAAAAAAAGGTTCTGGTTTATGGTAAATGTTTATACTTTGTTAGGATTTATGGGGTTCATGTGTTTGGGTTTATGGTCTTAGTAATTGAAGTGGGTGATTTTATGTTGATGTGGGTATTCTGGAGATGTGTGTTACTTTTAGGTTATTGACTTAGCTTAGGTCATTCAAAAGGAAAAAACTTTTTGGGTTTGTTGTTTGGGAACTGTGGTTTAAGAATACTTGATTGACGTGTTAGTGGAGACTGCTGAAGAGGGTACTGATGGGTTTATGTTTTCTGTGTTTCTGATAATTTGGTTCTCCCACAGTCCTCATTTGTTGTGGACTTGGGATAGAACCGGCCATTTTTAAATTCAAGAATTCAGTATCCCATTGTGAAATTACATCTTCTCTGAAATTTCAAATCCGTTTTGCATGTTAACCTGATTTCTGTTTAAAACGTGTGTCTACTTCACATTTTTAATATTTTAAAGCCTGAGTAAATTTCTCGCATTGCTTGTCAAATGTTAATTATTCTTCAGAATATGGTGGGCTAACTAGTTGCGAGCTGAGTTAATATCAGTCTTTAATGTAAGGTGTCAGGGATTTATAATAGAATACAGTTATTCCTTTAAGGACTGATTATGATGACATCAATTAGAAAGACTATTTGATGATAGTGGCATTTTCGAATCTATGGTAATTTTCAGCGGGGTGTTACTGTTAGGCATAGCTTTGCTAAATCGGGTGGGATATACAAGTAAGGAGTAAAGAAGGAATTTGGGTTGCAAGGAGGGTAGGAAGGAATGGAAAACAATTATAAGCAACGAAAAAGGGAGGGAAGCCAATGAGGGAGTGTTTTAGGCCTTTTGGGTACTGGTGGAAGAGATGCGGACACTTGAAGTGTTTCTTGTTTTGTGAGGCACTTTGTTCTGTGTAATTGGAGTTTATACCTATTTCTCTCTGATAAAATACCTTGTTTCTATGACTTTTATCCCATTATACCTTTCTAGCATATAGAAGGATAAAACTTTTGGGAGACAGGGCAAGCCACTGCTTGTATTCTAGAAACTTCAAATCAAGTTTTAAGTTGTAATTATATTATGTTCATAAGGACTAATTTGTAATTTGGCCTGTGTTAATTCTTCTAGTTGTCTTTTAAGTATCATGAGGAGTGAGCTCTTGCAAAAGAACAATTTCTTTTGAGTGATGAATCTTCAAATTGCAGGCTCGGATAAAGAAGATAATGCAAGCAGATGAGGATGTTGGAAAGATAGCACTGGCTGTTCCTGTTTTAGTTTGTAAGTTGTTATGGTTTACTGTGTTGTTAACTTCAGACCGCTTCTCGTTTGTTTCTCTTATATATGTTGTTGACATTGCTCTTGATGGATTTCAGCTAAAGCTCTAGAACTATTTTTGCAAGATCTTTGTGACCGTACTTATGAAATAACTCTTCAAAGAGGAGCAAAGACCATGAATTCATTGCATTTGTAAGTCTGATTCTTTTGCTTCAATCTCCCATTTTAGTGATTGAGAACTAACTCAAGAACTTTCTTACAATAATGCCTTTATAGAAGACTTCTTTTATCTTTTTAGATTTAATTTCAATTTGCAATTCCCTTTTTCATATATCTAAGTTAAAAATGGAGGCTAAGTGTGAGACAGGAAAGTAGTCAGTTCTTAAGCTATAAAAATTCATAATCATGTAATCTTAAGTATGAATGATAAAATTTTATTAGAAGCATTTATGTTTAAACTTAAAAGTTAATGCACTGAAGGAATCTATGATAGGACTGGAAAGAAAAATAAAGGGCACCAGGGCCCTTGTTTCAACACTGAAAACTGCTTGCTACATTGTCTAAGCTTGCCGATGCTCAAAATGTTTTAAGTATGGATTAACTCTTAAAAAGGTTTTCTAAAAGAAAAAAAGGGGAGGGGGTTGAGTTCCACCATGGGCACCACAGCTTGGCAGGTGCCATACAAATGCAAATAAGGGATGGTGAGTGGATAAGGGATGACAACAATTTTTGATCTTCCAAAAGTCTCATTCACTTGGACTCCAAGTTGTTAAAAAATAAGATCAAAACAGGTCTGACTTAAGTGAAATTAAATCTATTTTTGTTTTCTGAAACTACATTTTAGCTGTGGCTTTTCTCTGCACTGACAATTGCATAAAATAACTGATTAATTGCACGTATGATTCACCTTTTTCTCACCATTTTATTAGCCACGGTCTCATTTTATTCTTTGTTTGTCTTGCCATTTGTTTAACTCCGAAGTCTAACATAAATAATTTTAGTTTTACGAGCTAAACAATTTATCTGGTTGCCTTCTAAATAGGATACTTCATTTGTGATTTCAAATATTAGTAGCTCATGGAAATGTTCAAATATGCTACCGTGCATTCTTCTGAATTGTGTGCTAAATATTTTGGAGGGTATTCACCTTGTCGATTCTAAAATTTAAGGAATTGATGGCACCGAGGAAATGCCTTAACAACCCTAGCATTTCTTGTGTTCTCAGACATCTTTTAATTAATTTTACTATGATATCCAGATCCCGTTTGGTTATGATATTATATTGTTTCTCTTATCTGCCTTCCAAACTCCATTTATGATAAGGAATATGAGCTATGAAATCAAGTCCAACAAATTGTGACTGTAAATTGCAGGAAACATTGTGTACAAAGCTATAATGTCTTTGACTTTCTGAGGGACGTTGTTAGCAGAGTTCCTGATTACGGTCATGGTCATGGCCATGCTGAGGCTGGTGCTGATGATCGGGCCATTTCAAAAAGAAGGTTTGAAGTCCAATATCTTTGTTTTGTTTTGTTGTTTTACCCCTCTGATATGCATATTATGTACTTAACATTTAACAATGTTGTGTACTTTTCCAGGAAAGCTGTCGGTGATGACTGTAATGATAGTGATGAAGAGGCTAAGAGGAGCAAGATGGTAATTTCATTTTTCTATGTATTTGCACAAAAACCCTTAATAACGTGCTATTCTATCTTCATTAATGCTTGTGGCAACCCTTTTGTTTACTTAAGAATTTGTTTTAATTTCTCATTTGGTACCAATGACGCATTCATGATTAAGCCTTTTCCACAAAAGGACTCATATCTTATCAGTAACATAGAATCCAAATTGTTTAACTTTATGGAAAAAATAAGTCCCCTAAATGATTGTATAAAAATATACTTTCTTCACAAGGTATTAATATTATCATTTTCAGTTTTAGTTCTGACAAAAAATCAGTACTTACACATCTGCATGTCTACGACTTTCTTTCAAATGTTACCATATCTTGCACCCTATAAAAGGGCTATTTGGTTTATGAGAAGTTTTATATGTTCATTTGTAATTACAAAAATGTCACCTTGTTTACATTTTATTTGCTACTTTTAAAACTTTGTACTGGAAATTGTGATAATTGCTATTTTCTGTTTTATGTTTTCATTAATTCTATGTGGAAATACTAAATGACAAGAAAATATTTTCTCAAACTAAAGCTTTTACTAGCATAGTTTGTCATCTGTAGAACAAAAGAAAATCATGAGAGTCTTGGAAATGATGTTGGTATATATCCCTAGCAGTCCCTTGATGTACACCATGTTTTGCTCAATAATGTTTTTCTTCTATTCCAGCAAGAGTTGAGCCACACTGGCACTACTGGCAGGGGAAGAGGCCGGGGCAGAGGAAGAGGCCGCGGCCGAGGGCGACCACCTTTAGTAAGAGACACATATCACCAGGATGCCGAATCTGAGCCTTGCACCTCTGTTCAGCCGAGCAACCATCAAAGTACAAACCCAATTGTTGCAGTGGACAGTGGTTCTGAGTCAAAAGATATACCAAAGGAGGAGAATGTTGCAATTCCTGTTGTAAGCACTGATTCACTCCGGAACATTGACCTGAATGCCATTACGAATGAAAATGATGACAAAAAAGCTAGTGTGGCAGCTGATACCTCATTGCCGGAACCTCCTTCAACAGAGGGCAAGCATGAAGAGATTCTGGGGTGGCCCCTTCCTGATGTGGACAAGATGGCCATTGATTCAACACAGCTTGCACAGCTGGGTAGGCCACTAGAAGAGGAGGAGGAAGATTATGACGAGGAGGAGGGGTAAATATTATAGTCTTTGGGTGATTAGATTAGTGAAAAAGCTCATGATAACTGTAGAATAAGTACATACTAGTGTTATGATTATGAGTACCCACTAGCTGTCAAAACATGTCCCATGTTGTTGGCGGCTGGCTGAAAAAAGGGTCTGAATGTACCTTCAGATCCCCCTTTTTATTAATCTGGTTTGTATGTGTAGCTGATGTATCTTTCCATTGACAAGTAATGTTAGCTTTGTACTTTTAGGTCTACAATGTATGTATATCACAATTCTAGATGGAGTGAAATTTATGCATGCAACCTTATTTAATATTGCTGCAGAAACTTTGACTGTTTGCCAGTCTCTCAGCTAATGTCTAACCCTTTTTGGCAAATGATGGATTGGCATATCTATAGAAGTAAAGGTTGGCCAAAGTAGTTTGTGTCATCTGCATTGCTTCAGAATTAGATGAATAGTTGTTCTGGTGATGTTTTACAAAAATCAAACACTAAGTCTTTGTTATAAAAATTAGTTGAGTTTGAGTATTTCTTACCATTTTTTCAAATAAAAGGTTTTTTATGTTTTAAAATTTCTCACAAAAGCATCGGTAGAAAAAGCACAATCTGATACCCTTTGTTCCATTTGTAAACGTTTTTGGAAGTGATAATAAAAGTGTTACATCTTTTTCCACAATCAAGTGTGGCCTTCGTCTTTTTCCACATATAAATGGAGTGTTTGTTTTCTTGTGTCACTTCACAAAAGTAGAAAGAAGTTCCTGGTGTTTTCTGGCTCCTTTGCCACTAATAGGTTTCCTCTTTCTCTTCAACCAGTGTTAAAATTTTATATTGATTTCGAAAAGCTCTATCCGAATCAAAAGGATTATTTTGCAACGGATACTATATACTTTCGAGACTAATTCTGAATCAACCTTTCTGATATATATTGCTAAATGTACTATACGCGCTAAATGTCGTTTTCAAATGCACGTTTTAAAATTATATAAATATAAACATGATTTATATCATTCTAGACTAGGTATTCTTCTGAAAGAAAAAGAATTAATATATCATCTAATTCATATTGATGATATAATAGATCTATATAAAACATTCATTATTTAACCTTTTACAAGTTAAATCGTTTAATAAAAATATTAGCAATTTGTTATATAAGTTATAAGTACATTAAACAAGATAATATAAAAATACGTCATCCAATTTAAAATAATTAGCTGTTGTAAATGAAAAACAAGAATACTCTTTCCTTAAAACATGTGAACCAAAAGTAATTAAGTTAAAATTAGGAAAACCGAACTTGCCTATTTTTAAACATATAAAGCATAATCAAAGTTGTACACGAAGAAATAAAACTACGATTGAACCTAAATGTTAAAAGTTTGGCGAAAACGGTTTGAAATACAGAAGGAAACTACAATTAAACCTAAACATTAATATTTGACGAAAACCATTTTTAAGGTAAAAAATTATTCTCATTATTTAGCCATGTGTTAAATACAACTGATCAACATCAAGTCTTAATGTTATTGAAGAAACATTTACGATAAAAAGTAACTAGTGGAAAGTGTCAACCTTTTTTACACTAATAAAAAAAAATGGAAAAAAACAATTACGATAACCGTTACCACAAAAAAAAAATCAGCTCACAATTAAAAAAATTATCGAAATATTTTTACAGAAAACAATTAAAAGAATAGAATCATCAGAAAGAACTACCATATCGAACAAAACTACAAGTAAATCATGAGAAAATTGTGTAAGGCAAACAATTATAAATAATAATATCATTTTTTATATTAGAATACATTGTATGTATATATATTACTATAGTATAGATATAAAACCATGGTACCTTCCCTATCAAATAAAGCCAATACAAACATCAGAGAGAGAAAGGAGTAAGCACTAATTATAGTTGTTTTGAGAGATAAGAGCAATACCCGAAAAGTGTATAATTTATGCGTAACATAGATAATAAGAGTCACACACCCCACACTGAAGAAAAGAAAAAGTATAGTTTAGGAGCCACCCTTCAGATCAGAATTAAGAATGATCTTGTTCCATCTGATTTAGATGTAGTGCCCCTTCATTGTTCTGGTGTACTTCTACCTTGAACTTCTCTTCCTTGTCTCCCCGCTTGACTTTGAGAAGCAGATTAAACTTGGCAAAATCATCAATCACCTGCATAGAAATTTACACACATCCATCAGCCATGATAAATAATAAACCAGTAACTATGCCCTGGATTGATTACACCTCCACAGTCGCAACAGAAGCTTGTAAGCTATCCCCAAATGCAGCTATTCCTTAACAAAGGTTGTAATCACTAAATTCCATATCATTGGGAGCAATAAAGTGATGGTAAGAACATGTTGCAAGTGACCGCTCACAGATATTGTAATGGTTAATTCATACATATTATATTAGTGAGAACTTCGGAAGGGAATAACAATCTTTTCAATACTATATGCTAGGAAAAATATCATGTTAACTCCACCAATAGAGAGGAGCTCAAGTAATTTACTGTAGCCAGAAGCAGATTTCACACCTGATTAGGTGAAATCACATGTCATCTCCACTAATAGTGAGGCTCAGGTCATTAAGTGCAAGCTAGTATCAGATTTAACCTACTAAGTTTAATGTTGAAAGGAGTGTCTTAAAGGTATGCTACATGCATCCCTCTTTATTTAATAAACATGATAGTCTCTCTCTCTCTTTAGAACTCAAAATGCTTAAGATAGGTTTTAGAGTAAATAAACACAATGCTGTTTTATGACTCTTTCCTTCCTTGGGGCAGATAAACAAGGATATCAAGTGCAGAAGTTGGCTTCTTACCTTCAACTTCAATACTTAATATTTTAGACAACTATGTTAAACTGTCATTTCATTTTACCATTTCTATCTACAATTCTATTTGATCAGCGGTAGATTAAACAATACATAAAGACCTCTAATCTGCCACTTTCTTTACTAATTTGATGTGTCTATGTGAAAATGTGTACACACTTGTACAGTTTTTTATTATAAAAGAATACAAATGAAGACCAACCAGATGAAAAATAGTCCAATAGTTAGAAGGAGACCAGAGAAAACTATAGGTCAAACTGTAAAGAGATATAGATAGTAAACTGTCTACCTTTGCATTTAAAACGAGACACCCTACTGGGAAAAACATTTGTTTGCTGTTTTAGAGTTGAATGAATTGATAAAATATCATTACTTAATACATTCAGTAGATAATCATTTCAAAATATTAACCAGGTTTACAACTTACTACTAATCAACACTCCGCTGGTCCCATGACTTATGAGTAAGACAAAAAACAACTTCCAATGTACATAATAAGCGGATAATAGCATATTGCTAGACATGTTTTAAACAACAACGGACAAGTATTTTAGATAAATATTTACAAAAAGACAAGTATTTTAGATAAATATTTACAAAAAAGCTTGTCGTAAACAAATACAAGACAAGTTCAGGTAACATAATTATATCAAAGAAACCAGAAAAATCAGAAATCCTACCATAACTCGGCCCAGACAATCAACAAAATACAACCAACAAAGCTATCCAATTCAACCATGTGATTCTAGAAACAGTTGAGCAAACAAACTAGATCAAGAAAACTTTAAAGAATAAAGAACTAGGCACTGACCTCAGCCTTTGCATCAGCAACCTCATGAAGCACATAGGGTACTAATGAATTAGACCTTTGCTGGATTGTCTTGATTGCATGATTTGCTGCATCTTGAACTTGAGGGTCATGTGTTGGCACAGATTGCCATCCTGATTTGTGGCCCTCTGGTAACAAAGACAGAACCACAGTAGATTTTATTTATTAATAACCACTTCAGGTTCAAACTGACTCAGAAGATACGTGAGAAAGGCAGCAGCAAACATGTGCATGGCAAATGGTACAAACTTCATACATTAATTATCAGTTCATTGCCGTTGCTAATCCAACATATGGGTTTATCTAGATTTAATCAGATTTACACTCCTAAAAGTCTCTTTCAATATTTACATAAGTTATCAGTTTATGACTATTTACACCACCTTAAAAGAGAACTCAACATATTCACATCCTAATGTTGCACTAAATATGAGGATCTAAATTCCAACAAGATATAAATTACCAATATAATTATGACACTTTTCCTGTAAATAAAGCATCAATTTTAGGAGAATATAAAAATAATTAATAAATATCCTAAATAGAATTGCTTAGTCCTATAAAGTTTACAAATGATTGATTTAGAAAATGCCATACCCCTTTTGACACCAAGGTCAGCAGAGGTAAATGGTGATGCAACACCGGCAGGCTTGAACTCTTGAAGTTCTTTGAAGTTCATCCATGGTTTCACCCATACCTTGGCTTCATAGAGCTTCTTCTCACCACCCTCAATAGCCTCGAGAGTAAGGTGATGCAGGGTACCAGCAACAACCTGTTCCTGTGCCTTCACAACCCTAGCAAACTCCAGAAGCGAATTCTTCAACACCAACCAACACAAGACAACAGTTTTAGCTTACCAAACATAGCTCATCACATTGAACATAAAACGGGATAACGAAAAAGAAAGAACTACTGAGATCACTGATCACAATAACAAGAAAGTTCAGCAGTCCAAATAACCTGTGCTATAATCATCACCACAAATACACACACAGATGCATGAGATGTAGTTTTGCATATTGTGAATGACATTCTTGAGAATTTGTTAACTGACGTAGCTAATAGGACAAGACTGCTGATGAAAAAAAAATAGACAAGGCTATTACCGTTGTTGTTTTGACCAGTGAACAAGATTTAACATACTTAAATTAAAATTCAGCTAGTTTTGATTCGATTATTTAGTTCTTATCATAATATTGTTTTATACCACAGAATTTTTTTGAAACATTTCCTCACTGATACGGATTTTTGTTTCAGGGAGAAAAAAAAAACTATTTGACTAAGAATTAACTAAGTTTATTGTAAAAAAAAACCTGCATCGTCGTATCCACAAATGATCAACTTCTTTTCTTTTTAGTTTAGGAACCTAATTAAAAATTCTCGAATAGTTCATGCCCCTGCTATATTAAAACATCAAAACATATATATCAGTACATATGATCAACTTCTTTTTTTTAATTGCTGGTTTGGCTAAAAGGAAAGAAACAGGGCGACTAAACCAAGTTATGAGAAGGTATTTGGTTGAAGAGAAACAAAAAAAAAAAAATAGGAAAGATATAGAAATTAAGAGAGATAGAGTATAAATATTACACTGCATTTCACTGTTCTTTAAAATTATTTATTCTTTCTTTTCTTCCACTCAAAGAAAGCTTAACAACTCTCTGCTTCCTCATCCTTCCCGTCTGAACCAAAAAGGACATAAAACGAAAAAAATGTTACGTTTTTTCATGATTTCTAGTGTATCGTGGTAATAATACAATCTCCCCATTCTACTATTTCTAACCCTTGTATCAAGTTTCATGATTTCTCTAATAAAATAAAATTATTTTCAGTTCCTTAACCAGTGTTATAAAAGCATCTCCAGTTTGAGTATTTTAATTTT
The DNA here is from genome assembly GCF_004118075.2 of Vigna unguiculata. NCBI lineage: Eukaryota > Viridiplantae > Streptophyta > Magnoliopsida > Fabales > Fabaceae > Vigna > Vigna unguiculata. The sequence goes on along the minus strand of NC_040289.1, from coordinate 2,347,224 downwards.
CAATAATATCTTTAAAAATGAATGAATACTCTTGTCAACCTTTAATTTAAAGGAACTCAAAAATTGAACAAGTTTATAATCACTTTAGAATTGAATAAGAAGCTTTTTTATATTTAATTTTAAGCAAAGTGTAATTAAAATAATAGTTTTGTTGATAACGAACTTGCCAGGAACACCGTAATTTTTATCCTTCATCAGTTGTTGGATTGGAATTCAACACAGTGCATTAAAATTTGCAAAAGTGCTTTAGAAATTATACTCCAAACACAACATAAATAAAACAATAGATAAACCTGCTTCTTGTTGTGCTCGTCAACCGCGAATCGCGCGAGAGATTCAGTCTCGAGACTGTTCTGAGACCCTTGGGAGTCGCGCACGCCTCCGACAGTGGCCATCGGCGCCTGGCGATGGAAGTGGGAGCAGTCGCCGGAAGAAGATCGAAGGGCGAAGAGTGCGAATAGAAGGAAGAAGAAGAAGACGGAGAAACGCGACGACGACGACGACGACGGAATGGGAATTGAAGAGGTTGATGCTCTCATTCGGTTTCGTTCTTGCTTTGAAATAAAGAGTTTTTCGGTTTCTTTGTTTTTTGTTTGTTGGGCCAAACAGAGCGTAATAACTGCGTTGCGTTTATTAGTAGGCTTTGTTTGGACGCGGCATCGTTGCTTCTCTCTCACTCTAGGTGCTGTATTTAATTCTTTTCTTAATTCTTAAGCGACTTGAACGAAACGGTGTTGAGATGTTGACACGTGTCTACATTGTATTTCTACACCTTACTTAAAATGCATAATAGGACAACATTTATCACTACACGTGTCCGCATTTGAGATCATTTATGTTTCGTACTCATTTGTGATTTGAACTAGTGTTTGAGATTACATGTGTTTTTGAAGCGGTAACTGCATTTGTTTCTTTTCAAACACTACAATACTCAAGTTAAATTGAATAGAGAAGATAAAAATTAAGAAATTTATATATAAAAGAACAACAAAAAAGCTAATATATTTCAAAAATTATAGCAAATATACTAGAAAGCCAATTGAAATACCTTCTTCAATATTATAATAAAGGGTAAATTATGTTTTTGATTTTATTTTCGTTGAGAAAAATCAATTGGTCACTTTTTTTTATCTCAATTTGGTCATTATTTTGGAAAATTTGATGTAATCAGGTTCTTTCCGATTAATATTGTACTAACAACGTTAAAGATGTGTCCTTACATATATGTCGTTAAAGATGTGTCACATGTTGGTTCATGATTTTTTTTACATTAAAAATTTGTCATGTGGCAAATTGACGTTACATGACCGTAACTATGTGATATGGTAGTAATAATGTCATGTATCAATGACACATAGTATGCTAATGACATGTGGTATTACCATTACCACATCACATTGTTAGTGTCACGTGGTACGATGTCAACTTGATACGTGGCAATTTTTTAATTTTAAAAAAATCAAACAAAATTAAAAAAAAATTAAAAAAATCATGAGCTGACACGTGACACGTATTTAAAGTTGTTAGTATAGTACTAATGAAAATTACTTGATTGCATACAATTTTCTAAAATACGGATCAAATTGAAACATTAAAAAAATCAAATTGATATTTATCTACAAAAATTGGAACCAAAAGAATTATTTAAAGTTTGTATCGCATAAAACTTGAAGTTCGAAAGGTAACAAGTCATTATATCATGACTTTCAAACTTGAAAAAAAAAACATCACATAATATAAAGATATTAACAATGGTGAATTCATTTTTTTTTTCTTTTAAGAAAATAGAATAGTTTACGGCATGTGAAAATGAAAAACAAAATATTCCTAATTGAATCAAAGACATGTCTAAGTAGTTATTTAATTGTTGAGATAAAATATGATTATCAAATAACAAAAAAGTTAAGAAGCTTGAGTGGACTTTGGTATAACTTCATGTTGATGGTTATTGGTGGATGATATTTTATGATAACTGTTATTTACACGGTAGATTGTTACACTTATTGAATATACAATCTATTTGAATTATATATAATACATAGTATTAAAAGTATATCGATATGTAATATAAATTTATTTATTTACTAAATTGATAACATAGTTAAAAGATAATTACCATGAGACAATTTTGACAATGAGTATTTAGTTATATTGTTAAATATGTTCAATGTATTGATGATAAGTGCTTAGAATATATAAATTTTTTATATAAATTTGACATTTATCATGCTTTAATTGATCATATTTTGTAAGTAAATAAATATTTTAGCTTATAATTACATAATGAGGTACTAAGAAGATGAAAAATAAGAATTTGATGAAATTTTGATGATTTTGCAGTAATTTCTCAAAGAAGTAAAGATGATGCATCTAAGCCAAATTTTTCTGGTTGAGCTCCTTTAAGGCAGTCAAGGAAATATTTAGAATGTGACTTTTTTAGCTAAACTACAAGAAAACGGTGTTCAACACTTAGGTGGTGCATTGTTAAGCCACAACAAATGAGTATTTACTTAAGGTGGTGCATGGCTCAACCACAAAAAGGTGGTAGTCACAAAGGCGACAAAGGCAAAAGAAAACCCTTCAAAGAAGGAAACCTTTGTATCTAAGTACCAAAAGTTGAGCTGAGCACTGGCCATAAATTTTTATAAATAAATACATTTAGTCCTTATTTTAGGCATTGAGTGGAGGATCAAATATTTAGTAGTATAGTAGGAATGGGTCTATGAGGATAGATAGGCATGCTATTATTGTAAATACTATGTATCCTGCTAGAATTGTATTGTAATATTTTATGAGTGATTGAACTCTCTCGTGTCCAAGTTGGATGTAATCAATTGTAATTCTCTATACTTCTACTTCTTGGACATTTATATATGTTTTCATTCAATAGTTTGCGATTTGATTTGTGTTTATTACTTGGATGACTTGATCACCCATCTTATTTTAGTAGTTTGGATTGAGTTTAAGAGTGCTCTTAAATTGTAGTCCAATCAAATCATCTTACTAATGTTAGAGGTTTCCACATGATCTAGAGGGTGGGCTAGATAAAAGAGTCATACACTTAAGGCAAAAATTCATTCAACCAAGAGTGGAGGAATCGCACTAAGTTTGAAGTCCTTAGGTTGTAAACTGTAGCAATGGATCAAAATTTACCTTATAGTACTCTCATGACATTGAATGTTTTGCATATTGAGTAAACAAGATAATAATGGTGCAGTAGACGAATATGAGATGAAATAAATCATAGTATCTACTCTAGTCGATCTATATAATATATATTACCATCAATGCTTTCAAAATAAAAAAATCCAAAAACTAACTACCAATATACTTGTTAAATCTTTGGGAATACGATAACCCATTCGGTTGTACTACAACTAACTTGGTGCACTTGCCAATAGGTCACACAACTAGATAACTATTTTAAAACTTGATATTGTGTGATGTTGAGACTTAAATATTGGGTTACAAAATCTCAACTTAAGTTTACCCATCAATTGACCCATAAGAAATTGGGTCCAATGAAAGCTTTCATCTAAATATAAAAGCATGTAATTTTTCAACTATTAAAAGAATAATGACAAAACTCGGGAAATGTACATGTCTATATTTTCTTTTCTAGGTGAAAAAAGGAATAAAATAAATAAAGTAAAAAATTTAAGGCGTCATAATCCATATTCAAAGTTGCAGCTCAATATTCAATACTAGTAAGTATACTCTTAAACCCAAACCTCTAAATATAGTACACTACTTATGACTTAGATTACAACAAACTTTTAAAAGAAGATTTATGCCTTTGGTCCCTATTTTTGTTGAAAAATATCAATTTGATCCATTTTTTTATGCGTCTCATTTTGGTCTCCATTTTGAAAATTTTAATACAATCATATCCTTTCCGTTAGTACTACATTATCAACGATAATGTCCTCAATACCCCACCCTTCTTGTTCCATAGGTTTGGATATATTTTCACCCTTTATCCATGTTATCTTCCTACCTGATGCTTCCCAACCCCTATAATATCTCTTTGTAACTTTATAATAATATTGCATACCCTAAACAACACTTTGAAGGAACACTAATACAAGAGAATGGTTGTTTAAAACATATCTAATTAGACATGTTCTATCAACCAAATATAAAATATAAGAACCCACCCTTCCACCTAACTAGTTTTTTTCTTAATATTATTCACCATATTATCCAAAGGCTTAACTTCCTTAGATTTTCCTCATAAATATGCCAAAATATACAAAAGATACTCTTATAATACAACAATGAAAAACTTTCGCAAAGCATTGTAATATGTGGTCCTTAATTCTTATTCTTGCAATCTTAGCTTTGTGAAAAATTACCTTGAGTCCAAACATAATTTGATAATATTTCAACATACTCTTTATAATTAATATATTTTTAAGCTTTTCATTACACCTAAAATGCGTCTATTTAGGCATAAAAGTTAGAAAGTTATTACCATAACAATTTTTTGACAATAACATATAATTTTATTGTTAAACATTGTATTAAATGAAATTCATTGCATTTGGTTTGTTTAAAGATTCTCATCTGAACTAAAAATTATGAACAAAATAAATTATATTAGAAAATATATCAAAAACTTTGGCAATATATATATATATTAAAAAATAATTATTAATAATAATGTCAACTTATAGTTCCTATTTTTTTATTGAAATGTTTATCTTTTATAATAAGTTCCTTTTCATCCTTATATATTTATCCGTGTTATTTTTTTTAGGATATAATATTGCAAGTTATGGTATATAAAAAAAATTAGATTTATCAATGAGAAAAATTCATCGACAGATATAAAATATCCATCGATAAATTAAAATTTTCGATGATTTATTAACAATAAAAAATTGTCAGTAAAATATTTATCAATTAATTTTATTAATGGACAAACAAATCTAACAGTAATCACTGACGACAAAGAATCCATAATAATTATCTTAATAATTATCTGTAAGTAATTATCATGACTAAAATCCCAAGGTTAGTAAATATGTATAAGTATTTAGATATACATTTACTGATAATTATCCACAACCAAAATCTATAAATATCCATTACATATTAATAATTAAGAAAACTTATATCACTTTATGTACTATTAAAAACATTAAGTGAACATGAAAAAAATTATTAAACGGCCTAAAACAAAATTACAATTCAGAATTTTTTTAAACTTGTAAAGATTGATAGTTTTGTTGACTTACCCAAAAGCTCATGATAACGACCGATGTATAGGTTAAAAGTTTGGAAAAGAAAAAAGAATTGTGGACACTATTCTCTACCTAAACCATTGCATATTATTTTTGTTATTATGAGATGATTAATAGTTTTAATATGCTTTATTCAAGGGTTAAATATGTTCTGGTCCTTTATTTTTAAGTAAATTTTGGAATTAGTTTATTTTGAAACTTTGAACCAATTTAGTCTTTTATCTTTCGAAATATACGTGAATTTAGTCCTTTTAATCAAATTTTGTTAAGTTTATTTGACATTTCAAACGCATTTCATAATAATATTTGACTTAACATTAAAGTAAAAATGTGTCAAACCGTATAAACAACTCAGATACAATCTTAAAATGCATACGAAACGTCGAATAAACCTAACAAAATTGAATTAAAAGGACTAAATCCACATATTTCGAAAGATGAATGACTAAATTGGTCCAAAGTTTCAAAATGGACTAATTCCAAAATTCACTGAAAGTTAAGGGACTAAAAACATATTTAACCTTTTATTCAATAACTTTTCTCTTACATATACTTTTTTTGGGAATTCTAATTCTAGAGCTTTCACACTTAGGGTAAAAAAATTGCTTTACCCAATATCCAAGACAAAAGTGGAGTCTCACCTTTTTGGCTCCCAATTACTCATTAATGAAAATGGGAAGTACAAGGAATTTAAAGAAAGAATACTTAAAAAATAGTCTGAAATGAATACCAAAATAATTCGTTTATATAGATCGTTTCTAGTTCAGCTCAAATATCAAAATGACATTGTCATAAATATATAAAATAGTATTTTTATTTATTTATCAAAAAGGAGTAATTTTTTGAAAACAAAATTAATTTTTCTTGATATCTAATATAATGGATGAAAGTATTCTTAAAAAAGAAGAAAATATATGAATAATTCTTAATAGATACTTCTATAAGATGTTTTATTTTTTCATAGAAAAAAATTCGCTAAAAAAACGCAAAAGTATTTTAACCGTAACCGAGAGGATTACTAAAAAAAATAGTAATAGTTATGTCGATTCATCCAAAAGCTTTGTTTATTCCTATGCACTTCCCATAGTTTTTTTCCCAAATTATGAACTGAGCTTTGCACACAACCTAGTCCCAAATATTTCAATAAAAAAAGTTTCACTGGATTTATTGTAATATTTTTATTTGGTAAACAATTTTAAGAGTAACTTGTTTTCATAATCTTTAAGCAACTTACATTTGTACAAATTTGCCAAAAAAGTTAATGGTTGGTGTATATAATATAATCTCCTTTTAACAGCAAAATTATATAGAAACTTCAAAATTAAAGGAAAAGTAATTAAATTAATTATTGCAATTAATAATAATGTGAGACATGATAGTATTCTCTCTAACATTATTATCTTTTAAATGAACTTTATGACTTTTTTGGAAATGATTGAATTGCTTTTATTAATCAAGATAGATTTTTTCAAAAAAACCTGTTTGTAATGTGATATTTTGAAAGGAAATGGATGAATTATGATATATATAATATTTGAATTTTTAAGTTAAGTTAAAAAATAAGTATATATATATATATAATATACATATATATATATATATATATATATATAATATTTCTGTTCTTATGTTAAACTATTAGAACATAAAAATTTATTTTGCATTTTATTTTAAAATTTATATAATTATATAATTTTATTATTTTGTATTAAAATGAAAAAAATGTATTTTCTTTTATCACCAAAATCTTAACAATATCATATTCTATTTATTATGATGTTTATTTTTTGAATAATTATTTAATAAATATTTTACACCCATTTTGGTCTATCGTCATGTTTAATGTAAAAGCATAAAATGCATTTTAAATGTTTTTATTTATTAAATGTTATATTTTGTATATAGATTAGTACTGAAAATATTTCTATAAATAAAAAAAGAAATACAACCGACTAGTATGCTAAAACAAAGAATATTTGACCAAATTAAATAAATAAGAAAGATATATAGTTTTTATCAAAACAATATTTTCTTTTTCAAATTCTTTAAATAGATTTATTGGAATATTAAATCTCCAAATATTTAAATGTTATTGCAGAAGAAAAAATATATATTATATGTAGTATTTTTAAGGGAATTAAAGAGAATAAAAGAAAATCGAACAGTTAATGTTTGAATATTAATTAAAAATTTAATTATTATCAGTGAACAATTTAATTACCGCTGACTTGACTGCAAATTTTGAAGAACACTGGGTTGGCGCCATAAACCGGAGAGAGTAATTTTGAACAGAGGAATGATCTGTTCTGTCAAAAAACACTCAAATCATGGGATCTTCAATTTCCTCTAATTTCTTCAACGTTCGTAATTTCTTCTCAAATTCTTCTCATTGCTTCATCATCACACTCTCTCTCAGTTAGGGTTTTCACTCTTTGCTTTCTCTTCTTTCCAACAATGGCCGCCACGCCTCCTTCCTTTTCCCCCTCTCGCACCACCTGCGCCTCTCTCCTCCGCGAATTGCAGGTTCTTCGCCCACTTCAGGGTTCACTGTTTTTTAATCATTTATTTTATTTTTTGATCAGTTATTGAAAAGTGTCACGTTTTGTTGTTTACCTTTATTTTAGTTTTTTCATAGATATAGCGTCTCTGACTAATCTGATTCAAATAAAATTTGACTAAAGATTGTTCCTCTGTTGATTCTTTGCCACCGCTTTGCCTTGGACTAATCTGTTTCCATTTTGAATTTGTACCTTCAATTATAAAGTTGGTATGTTTTTAGAATCCGTAGGTTTGTGTAAAAAGGATTTCTCTTTTTTCTTGCTATTTTTTACCATTGAATATATACTTGGTATCTTGTTTAGAGACTGTTTACTTTGAGGAAAAGATATATGTTTTCATTAAATATTTTTAGTTCAATTAAAAAATTGGCATACTGTTTTCAATTTGATTAATGTTTTCAAACATTTGTATGGAAAAAAGTTGAAAAACACTTTTTTTTTTCTTCAAGTCTTAAGTATGGGAAACAAATTGAAAATAAAGTATCAATTTTGAATGATATAGTGTTGAATAAAGTGTGTGAATTGATGATTTGAATTGTTTTCGTAGATAATATGGGATGAGATTGGGGACAGTGACAATGATAGAGACAACATGCTTCTTCAACTGGAGCAAGAATGCCTGGACATTTATCACCGGAGAGTTGAGGAGACGAGGAAGCACAAGGCTGACATGTATCAGTGGTTGGCAGATGCTGAAGCTCAAGCAACTAATATTGTTTCTTCCCTTGGGGAATCTACGGTGCTCCCACGGGTAGGTTTGGTTACGTTGCTAGTTCATTTTCTGCCGTTGTAACTTGTAATTTGTATCAGTTGTGATGTTGTGAACAAGAACCAGAATGTGCTATATGATGTCCTCTGTTATCTTTTATGAACACTGGTAATTGAAAATGTAACCTTGGCATAAATTGAAAATATTTGGCTCTCCCATGTTGTTGAGATAGGAAGAGTATGCGGTCTTAACTCTTAATAATGGCTATTACTAGAGGAGGATTGGTGTTCCTGTTCGTAAATTAATTTTTCGAAGTGAATTTCCACAAATATGTTCTATTTTTCTAAAATTAAGTTTCATTAAATTTTGAACGCTATGTTTACTGGAGTCATTAAATATTCAATAGTTGATTATTTCTTCTCATTTTTTGACTTTTTACTGCCATTTCTGATTGTTGTTTACAAGATCTTGTGTTTCCCTCTTTAGAGTTAGCGTCACACTATTGAATTGAAGTACTTGTTCAACTAATTTTCTGCATTCGATAGGGAAAGGGATCCTTGAAGCAGCAAATAGCTACCATTAAACCTGTCTTAGAGGATTTGAGGTCAAAGAAGGATGAAAGAATCAAGGAATTTTTAAAGATAAAGTCCCAAATTTCTCAGATATGTGATGAAATAGCAGGTTGTGGACAGTACACGAGTGTCACAGACTCAGATGTTAATCAAAGTGATCTGACATCAAAGAAATTGGGGGAACTCAAGTCGCATCTACAGGAGCTTCAGAATGAAAAGGTTTTACCAAACTCATAATACAGATAAATAGTGTTGATAGTTCCAGATATTTTATTTCCTATTTGCTCAACATTGCTTCTTTTTTCTTTTCAACCAGATATTACGTCAGCAGAAAGTGAAGAGTCATATCAGTACTATTAGTGAGCTTACAGAAGTAATGTCAATTGATTTTAGGAAGACATTAAATGAAATTCACCCAAGTCTGGATGATTCATTAAAAGGTACACTACAGAGCATCAGCAATGACACGCTTGCAAGATTAACCGGGGTTATTCATTCATTAAAGAGGGAGAAGCAACAAAGGCTACAAAAGGTGACTTGTTCTGATCTAGATGAAATGTGGAAATGAACCTGTTCTTTTCTCTGCATCATTGCATATGTGCCTCAGTGTTGCAAGTTGGTTGTAGTGAAGGTGTATCATCTCATTTTGGTTGATATACCTCAAATGATCACTGCAGTAGTTATCAGTAATCTCTGTGTAGTTCAAGTAGTTATCGTATCTCAGTTAGGTTCTACGTTTCTTGAATTGAAATATTTTGCACACGAAATATTTTTCCAGCAGCCTGAAAGTTATGTGTCAATGTTTTGCGAAGGTTGTCAAGTGATTGAATAGAATATTATAAAACTGAACTTCTAATCATGAGTAGTTGACTATGTTTTGAATTATAGTTGCAATATATTCTCACTATTGAAGGTCAAATTCTTCTTCTTTACTGAACACCATTACGAGTGATACCCAAGTTAACTTTTGAATTTAGTTGAAATTACGGATTTGTATGGACAAGCTAGTGTGCTTTAATCTCCTACAAATGTGTTTTATGTAAGCTTGAATTACAAGTCACTACCAATTATCCATGTCAGCTAGTTAAATGGGGTGAGTTGTAGTTTATTTTTAGTTGTCATATTGTCTGATCCGAGTTTGGTATGTAAAATCACACATGTTTGTTTGTTGTTTGCGCGAACTTTAAATTATAAAAATTACATAGGTTGAGTCATTTCAGTTCCAAGAAATCCATTCGTGCTGGATTTTCCTTTTCTATGATAAAAAGTGCATCTATTTCCAGGGTTAAATTCACTAGTAGCAGTTTCTAAGTGATTTTATTTACAATATTATTGAACTTGCATCATCATATGCCAGTATCCAGCATTATATTCATGATAAGAAATGCTTTTCTCACTACTTGCTAGAACAAATTCTCTAACTGATCATAAGAATGACAAGAACCAATTCAGCTTTTTAATTTTTTAACTGATTTTGTCTAAATTAAGGAGTTGACACTTGACTGCTGTAGTTTTTGTCTGTCTCTAATTTTCTTGAAGTAATTAAAGTTAGGAAGATTGCATAATTATTTTTATTTTCTCAAATCATGCTTTGCTTTGGATGCAAATGTAACTTGGAATATGTTGTATCACACAGTAAATCTACATGTTTATAAAACGGAAATGAAAATGAAATCGAAATTTTGATTTACAAAAATGTTATATAGACCAATAAATTAAACTATTTTCCTTTCCTTTACCATTGACGTTAGTAATTTTGTATAACGGATTAGGTTTGCTTCCTCTTCTATTGCATGAGTATCAAATTATGTGGTTGGATGGGTATGCTTGTTTGAATCCATTCAAGGGTATTATTGTTATTGGTCAACCACTTTATTTCCAACAGGTTTTTGAACATTCTTTCATTTTATTTCTCTTTGCCGCAGATGCAAGAGCTTGCTAAATTGCTGGTAGAGCTTTGGGATCTCATGGAGACACCAACTGAAGAGAAAAAGGAGTTTAGCCATGTTACTCGATTAATTTCAGCATCAGCGGATGAAGTGTCAACTCGTGGTTGTCTTTCTTCAGAAGTCATTGAGCAGGTGAAACTTTTGTTGACTTGAACTTAGCATACATATGTTCACTTCAATACTTGAGTATTCATGGTTTGATAATTTATATATTTGCAGGTTGAAGGTGAAGTCCAGCGGTTAAATGTTGTCAAAGCTAGTAAGATAAAGGATTTGGTGTTTAAGAGGCAGAATGAGCTTGAAAATATTTACAGAGGAGTTCACATGCATGTCGATAGTGAATCTGCAAGACAGATTTTGACTAGCCTCATTGAATCTGGTACAAAAACTGTCCTATTATCTCCTTTATATAGTATTTATAACTCTTTCTTTCTTTTTTCAAAACTATTTGTGGATGCCTATAAAGATTTCACTTATTTTTCTAATATTTTCCTCTTATGTACTTTCGAAAATTATTGTTGTGTTTGTTCATAGTATTTGGTGTTGGCTCTAATTTTTCCTTGAACACTTTTGATGGCTTTGCAGGTAATGTTGATCTGTCTGATTTGCTTCAAAACATGGATGGTCAAATAAGACAAGCCAAAGAGCAAGCTCTAAGCAGAAGAGATATCTTAGATAGGACAGAGAAATGGAAATTTGCAGCTGAGGAGGAAAAGTGGTTAGATGAATACGAAAGGGTAGATGGCTTATTTTAAAAGTTTATGATTTATAAATAAGCAATAACTTAATGAGGTTGAATTTATTACATTAAGAAAGGTTGATGCTATTTAATATGTTCAAATGCTTTTTAGTGTTTCTGAACTATATCTATAGCTTAGTGTTAGATACATGCCAGTTGATTAGGCTGAATGATGACTGTGTCTTTTGGTAATTTTATTTAAAAAAGGTATAAAGTCAATCTATTGTCTGTCATATGCATGTAGGTCACTAAACTTTAATGGTTGGTTACGTGGCAATTTGATTGAGTTTTGGAAACATATATCTGTTGTCGAGTCCTCGTTTAGCGACTTAAGATTTTTGGTCATCTATGACATGGGTAGGACATGGTTTAATCCATTCTTCAAGACCAGAAGTTTTTTTTGCTTGGGATAGTTGGATAACCAAAATCATTCATGAGTTAATGGGAGAATACAACTAAAGCTATTAGAAGAGTTATAGTTTGTTTTGATTAACAGGGAATGGCTTCTATCCCAACCCCACAAAATCATGGGGGTACCGTGAAAAATTAGAAGCAACTATTTGTTGCTTTACCTTTGCGACGAAAAGTTAATTGATTTTTTATTACCACAGTTGTTCCAAACAGTGTTAATCATTGGCATTACATGTAATATATGCAAGCCTGGGCAGTATAAGATTCATACCATATTGGTTCTCTGAGGAATTTCTAGATTTTGAACTGTTTGTTATTCACTTTGCTTCCTAATATTGATTGACTAGTTAGTGTATATATTGTAATGATATCCCCTATTCTATATGATGCTTGAATCTCTATATTGTATTATTGTTTGACTTTAAGTATTCTGTACTTAGCTGTTCATTTTATTATGTTGACTTTGATAACAGAAGTTTATACATCTAGTCTAACTGGTAAAGTGACTCATCTTTGGATTGAATAAACAAAATCTAAAACAGTGTGAATGCATTTGGAGATATCTAATGAACATAAAATATCTTGTCGCAGGAAGCATGAAACTTTTGTAGTATTGTTTCCAATTTTCTCCCTTGAATTTAAGATGTGGAACTATGTAAAAGTTGCCCATTTTTAGGGTGATGAAGCATAGCAATTACAGATGTTTTATACCTTGAATGTTTTATTTTATCTGCCATGTGTTTAGATCTATTTGAAATATTATACATTAAAGATAAATTGGTCATTTGCAACTTGCATATCGAGACTTAGAATTAGAATAACAAGTCATTTTCAGATTGTGTGATTACAAAATGCTACCTAGCAGTTTTATTTATACTAGTAACTCCTAATTCTAATTAAACACAAGAATACATTACTTCCTATTAGATAAAATTCCTAAAACTTAAAATTGCCCCTAAAATAACATTTTGCGAATCTATTACGCATCATTCTCCCTTGATATGTATGAATATTCATATATATTATTTATCTTTTTCATATACACTTTTCAGGATGAAAATCGATATACTGCTGTAAGAGGAGCACACAAAAATTTGAAACGTGCTGAGAAAGCTCGGATTCTTGTCAGCAGGATTCCATGTAAGTTGTCATACATTTTTTATTATATATATATATATATACACACACACGTATATATTAATTCAACTCACAATTTATAGGAACTCCATGAATAACTGAGTATTAATTAATATAGTTCGATTTTATGTTTACATTTTGTCTTGTTTTACTAAGTGAAAGAAGTCACCAACATCAGATTATATCTGCACTAGAAATGCAATGCTTTTTGACGGCAAACCAAAATGTAACAACATAACACAGATCAAAATTCACAAGATAAAGGATTTTATTTTTTTATATAAAAGACGCTACCGAACTGACGTTATAGTTTTCTTTGAGATATATACTTGTCTAATTTGGAAAAAGAATGAAATTTCAGTTAATTAATAAAAACATAAGTTTTAAGCTTACAAGCTCGCTGATTAGCGTAATTAGGTGATTATCAATAAATGATTGAAGTATTCTTCGTGCTAATTTCCACGTTGATTAACACTATATATCGAGAATTTGAGCAGCTATTGTTGAGAATTTGACTACAAAAGTGAGAGCGTGGGAAATGGAAAAAGGAATACCTTTCTTGTATGAAAAGGTAGTGGTTTATATTTTACATTTTGTTATTGTGATACGCGCATAAAGTATTCCAGTTCCATCTTTAAATGCTTTTGTTTTCAGATACCATTGTTACATAGCTTGGATGAATATATTGTACAACGACAACTCAGAGAAGAAGAGAAACGCAAATATCGGGTACATCTTGACATTAAGTTTTATACTTTTTTATTTCAAGATTATATATTATTTTAAAATTGATATATTGTATTAAAAAGTTCAGTTAACCTAATTTTATTGTATACCTGTTACTTACTCATCCCTAATTTAAATGACTAGTGATTGTTTTCATCAACTTTGAACCTTTTGATGCACATAATCTTATTTGGCACACATAACAGGAGCAGAAACGGCTACAAGAACAAGCAGCTGTAGAGCAAGAAACACTTTTTGGTTCCAGGTCTGCAACAAAGAAGCCTCTGAGTCAGAGCAACAACGCCAACACCATAACAGGGACACCAACCGGCCGTAGACTGCTTACTCCCTCCGGACGCCATGGAACCTCTGGAGGAAAGGAACGCAGAGAAAGTGGCAGAGTGAACACCATAATTCCAGTGAACTATGTTGCTCTTCCAAAAGATGATTCTGTTTCTAGGGGTAATTGATGTTGCCCTCTATTTGACTCTTGTATATCAGTAAACTAATTCAACTTTGTAAATGTGCTTATTATACAAGCTCCATGTTTCATTCTGAAATATTATAAAAAAGCTTTACATCCAACACTAGAGGTTGATCTTACATGTTTTATCAACTGTAAATTGGTACATGACCAAGAAGAACTGACCTATTCTAGGTTTGATTAAAAATGATTGTACAAGCCCATGGGCTAACGAGATTACAAATATACAAGAAATCTTCCTTTGCTCTTTCATCGGTGTATTTGTGTGATTTGATTATTCAGTGCAGGTTTCAGAATAAAATATACTTATAACAATTGATCAGAAAATCAATTGACGCTCAAAAGGTTCTCTGAACTGAATGTTGTGGAAGAAAATTTCTATTTTTACTAATATCACATTGTGTCATCCATACTATGTTACGTTATATATTACATATTATTTGTTATGTACTTAAATGCAACAAAAAAGGTCTCTTTTACAGTAAAAAAAAGCAAGAAAAGAAGAAAACATTCCTGTTCACATCTCAAATTGTTTAAGCCTTTCTTTTTTAATTATCTAGTAGGAGACTCTTGAATAGACAACGTAATTACAATTGAAGAGAATTTGATACTGATAGGTTCTACTTTCTGATCATGTTTTTCTTCAGTGAAATTATCTCTAGCATCAACCATATTTTCCTCTTCTGATGCTGAACTTTCAGCATCATTTACAGGCAAGGGAATTCCAGCTTCCACTTGACTCTCTAATTGTTCTTTGTGCTTTCCCCATAGAACTGAGTATAAACCTATCACAATTAAGATGGCACCAATCACACTGCAACCACCAGAAAAAAAATCAAAATCGATAGATACTCTGTTGTTTTTATTTATATAAAACAAAAACTGATATCTATTTTACTGTGAAATCTGTTTTGTAGGCTATAATAAACTGTTGATAACTTTACCACACCATATCAATGATTTTATCCATATATATTGGGAATATATGTTAGTAAGGAATTAGAAATTTACCCTCCAAGATAAGTTTTTTCTGCAAGGATAAAGTAACCCATGACAGCAGAAATGATCATCATTAAAGGGCTAAAGGAAGTTGCAAACACAGGTCCTTTCTTCTCAATTACCAATCCTTGTACATAGTATGATATGCTTGATGAAACAATCCCCTGATTAAAGTACAAAACAAAAAGAATAAAGGCTAGTTATAATTGATGGAAGAAAAAGTTCTTATATTAATTCTTACTGAATATGCAGCAGTAAGCAAGTTTATATCCCATCCAATTTTCCAAACTGAAGGTTTGTGTTCAACAACATAAGTAACAACAATAGCTTGAACTGTGCCTATAAAGCACACAAGTGAAGTTAGGGTTAGTTGATGATTCTTGTATGTCTGTATAGCTTTTGCCTGTCCAATAGCATAAAAATAAATGTCAATTATTTCTGTGTCATCACAAAAGAAAAAGTTAACACTTTTTTTTACCAATTTTCTCCTTTTGATAGTGTTAATACTTACTTGTAAAACGAAGAGTGAAGCCCAAGCAATGGTGGAAATGATGAGAAAAATGCAGCCTAATAACCAATCTCTGTCCAATGATCCTCCATTGGTTTTATAGTGAGCTTGTTTGAACCAAACCATCTCTACAATAGGACCTCTGTATAAGGTCATTAGCATAGCCCCTGCAACTGTCACTAAAGTTCCCACTATCTTTGCTATGCTTCTCACTTGCTTTATGTTTATCTTCTCCATCCTTTTCACATATATATCCATTTATCATTTTCAAACTAAAGATCCTTAAACAATTTAGGGTTTTTGAATATTACCTGCAAAACACTGCTATTACAAAAGTCATAGCTGGAAGCATGTTGCTCATTGCACATGCGAAAGTTGGGGATGTGAGTTTCAACCCAGCATAAAAGAAATTTTGATCAATCACTGGCCTGTTTTATTAATCCAACACAAATTTTTATATTAATACATGCAAATTCAAATTCTATATATTAACCATATGCTGTATAAATATACAACTAATTGTTAGTGCATTTGGACACTAACCCCAGAAGAGCTAGGATAAAAATTTGCATGAAAATTGAGAATGTTATCTTCGGTTGACCTTTCCTGAAAAACAAAACAATGAATAAACATTATCTCTCAAAGTTAGATCAACAAAAATATGATAAAAGTGAAATTATTAGCCAACATTTTGAGTTACAGATATGAAGGTATGGTGTAGCTTTAGTAAATCGATTCATATATTATTAAGAAATAAACTAATTTAATTTTACAAAAATCAGCATATAAGATATAAGATTTACTTATATTCTGTAAATTTGTTATATGAAAAGGTTCTTTTTGATACCATTTCACGATAACTCTTACAAAAATAAAATAATCTTAATAAAAGTTAACTTTTATATTTATAAAAAAGTGAGAAAGTGAATAATAACAAAAGATAGCGTCAAACGGTATTAAAAAAGAAGTGTGGTGTCAAAATACCGGTGTCCAAATTGTAAATTAGCTCTCTTTGATAACTAAAATATATGATTATGACACGAACCTTTCAAAAATAAATGCAAAAGGAGCTATGGCGATGGTAGCAAAAGCATGACGAAAAACCACAAGAACATAATGACTCATGCCATGGTTGAGTGAAATCTTAGTGATAATGGTCATGCCAGCATAACCAAACTGTAAAGAAATCATAGCCAAGTAGGGTTTTGAGCATTCAAAAAACTTTGCACAACCTCCAAGCTTTTTTGTGCCCATTTTTTCTCCTTCACAACTTTCTGAGTAAGGAGTATTCTACGGAGAAGTTAAAGAGGAAGAACACTTGAAGAAGGTTATTGTGTTACTTCCTAAGGAATGGTTTTGGAGAAATCAAACCACTAATTTATACCAACCAAGAATAAATGATTTCATATCATATGCAGGTTTTCTTTTTTCATGAAAGGGTGTATTTTTTTTTCTTTTTTAATATGATCAAATTATATATATATATATATATATATATATATATATATATATATATATATATATATATATATATAATTTTTTTTCTATATCAAAGTGAAATTATATTTGAAAATACTATTTTAAGTAGTTAATTTTTGTAAAATGAAAATGAAAAGATGAAGAAAAACAGTTTTAGCAGAGTTTTTTTTTTTTTTTTTGTAGCTTAAATTGAATTAGTGTTTGAGGTGGCTATTTCAAATTATTTAAAAATATTAAATACTTGCAATGGTTTTTCAATTTTGTATTAATTGTGTTTCTCACAAATATGTTTTTTTAATATTAAATGTTGCTTCATGCCTTTAATAAATATGAAGCACGATCTCAATTAATATATACATTGAGCTACATATTTTTTTATTTTATTTGATAAACTGTTTCAGTCCATATAAGATTAAACATAAAGTTATTTCACCAAATTTTTAGGGAATTTATTTAAATAAATTTCTATTATATATACCATTGAGTAATTTTCATTTTGGGTTTATTTTTCTCAAAGTAATATATGTTCTTAAACTGGATTTCCACTGAATTTAATTAAGTAACATAAATTCTTCATACAAAACTAGATCAAAGTATATTACCACTGAAATTTGCTGCTATATTTCAGATATATTATTTTTCAAAAAAGGAAATATATGAAAAAAAATCACAATTTTAGTAGATGTTTTTTAGCTTAAATTGAAATAGTGTTTCAGGTGACTCTTTCTATTTTTTTTAAATATTAAACATAAAATTGTTTTTCATTTCATTTTTCAAGAACAATTTTTTGAATATTATAGTAGTCTCACGTCTTCAATCAATACGAAGCACAAATTCAATTAATATTAAACATGTTTTAAGTTAATAAGAAGCTTTTAATCAATATAGGCACCATTTCAATTAATATGTAGGACATTCTCACCCATCTGATAATTTATTACAATTACCATTTAAATTTAATACGACACACTCTTGATTACCAATCTAATAATTCATTACAATTACTATTTAAGTTTGATATGAAACACTCATATATTTGATTACAATTTGGTTGATGTTAATATTTGTTTATTGGTTATTCAATTTATTTTATTGTCTACAATGTGAAACAAATATGATATTTAGAACTATATTTCCTTTTATATACAAAAAAAGCCACACATTCCTTTTTTAGAAGATAAACTTTTGTATACAACAAAAAAAAAAACCACGCATTCTTTTTTAGAAGAGAAATCACTCAATTATTTTCTTTAAGTAAATAAATATTTTTTACCTCAAATTAATTATGTTTTAACTAACTTTTCCTCTTTATTTAACTAATTTCTCCCCTTGTTTTAGAAAATTTCTATTTTAAATAAATAAAAAATTATAAAATAAATTGATTTCTGAATCAAATTAAATTACATACAAATCATAACTGTTTAATTAAGTTTTTAACATCTTAATAAATTTGAGTATTTTTAATTAAATTTTTATTAAAAAAAATTTCTATTCAGTATCCTAAATTTGTTTATTTTTCAATATAGTCTTAGTCACTTAATTTTTCTCTCTGTCAACTGGTTGATATAATTTGGTTGATATAATTGTAACTTTTCATTTTATTACTTACATGTCTTTGTATAGTAAATAAAATTAAAAGAAAAAAACTTAATTAAGTTTTATGTTTGTAATAAATTTAAATATTTTTAATTAAGTCTTTATTAAAAAAATTATTTTATCGAGTGCCAAAAATTTTATATTTATTGATAGTCATAAGAGAGAAAGTTTACTAAAAAGAGAAAACACCAATAAAACTTTATTTCAATTCAAATAAAAGATTAAAATACCACTTTTAATTCGATACGAGTTTTAGACTCATATTTCAAATTTCAACGTTTCTTAATTGAGTTTTTATCACCAATTTAATTAGAATGAAATGACTATTAAAATTTTGAAGTAGAACACCACAAACTTGAACAATAAGTAAAACATATTTCTCGAACAGTATTCAAAATAAATTTTCAAAAAAAAGAACAAGATAATACAAGGGTTATCGCTTTAAAAGAAAACTCGAAAATAAGCGGGATCTGACTCAAGACGGACTAAGCAGCAAAATCTCCATCACCCTGATGACGACGGGAGAGTTCTCGCATCTGTTCATATCAATAAATTATTGATCATCACAAAAGGAGAAAACCACACATAGAACATACAAACAAGCAGAAAGGGTAAGCTAGAGTAAAAATGTTTTTATCATGCAATTGAACATACAATTTAAAAGTCAAGTGTACATAAATCCACCAAGCATATAATGACCGACAAGCAATACACTAAGACTCAAGACACGATTATCCGGATACATATAATCATTCGGATTCACTGGAGGTTTGCGCTTGTGGTGACCTCTATTGCTCTGCAGAACCAATTGCCAATGGGTTTCACCCTACCACTCACAAGGTTAGCCTTCAAACATCTAAGGCCATTATCCTGCCAAAGACTAGGGCCTCCTGCTACTCTCACCACTCAAGTCAGTACGTTCTACGTGAGACTAACTGACTCTTTAGAGCGTCAAAATGCAATCCTTACTTGAATCCTTACTAAATTATATAATGAGGCACCACCATGAACCTTCGTGAAATTACATCCTAACCATGAGGCACCACCATGAGCTCCCACTAACAGGGGTCATGGAATTACGTCCTGACCATGAGGCACCACCACGAAACCATTATGGAATTACGTCCTGATCAATGAGGCACCACCATGAGATCTCACTTAGAGATTCATGAAATTACGTCCTAAACCACACCAAAATCATGTCGCACCAATTAGCATAAAATTATCATGCATACCAATTCCATACCAACATTTATAACCAACCATCCATTCATGTTCCATACCAAGATCATACCAAACTCATCATCTTCAACCCATAGACCATTCAATACATGCAAAATCACTCAATTCATGTTTTAACATAGTAATCCAACCAAACATGTGACAATCATCCAAAAACAGGGGAGAAAACAGCACATGAGCACATTCTTGCCCAGTTCTCGCTCAGGCTAAAAGGCCTCGCTCAGGCGAGAGGGTTCTCCCGATCAGGCGAGCTCCTTTCGCCTAGGCGAGAGCTCGAAAAGTAGGAATAAGGCCTTCACGTTCTCTCACTTAGGCAAGACCTCCTCGCCTGAGCGAGATAGACTCTCGCTCAAAACAGGAGCTAGTCGCTTGAGCGACAGCTCACACAAGTCCAAGGGCACTTTTGGTACTCTCGCTTGGGCGAGACTCACTCGTCTGGGCAAAAATACCAGGTTCCTCCATTGTTCACGCATGCAACAACCAACCATTCGAACCAAAAGATATTTTAGCAGATTTCCAATCGAATAAAATAGCAATCAAGCCATACAGTCACAGAAATAGAACCACAACAAGTAGAAAATCGAAAGAACAGGCAAACCTAGCTTCCCTTACCTGGAAAAAGCTAGCAGAACATTTCGACACTTAAGTAAATGAGCACGACAACTCCTGAAGTAGATTCGCGAGCTAAAAAACAGCGGAACAGATTCGAAATGGGTTACCATGGTGAACCCTAGTTAGAATCACGACAACGAGGCTGGAAATAAAGAAGGTACGGTGGAGAATCAACTTACGTGGACTGGAAAATGGAGTTGAGCTAACTCGAAGACGGATGAGACCCCAAACCCTAGCAGAGCACAACTGTCGTTCTAAGAGAGAGTGAGGGAAACTGATATTTTCTGAAAAGTGTAGAGAATGAGATGGTTAGGATAGTTTAGGGTCTTTGACACTCTATGAACCAACCTTAGACCCAACTGATTAGGGTAGGCATTTAAAAATTAGGACAGAAAATAAAGTGGGCCTTGCAACTTAAATTTTGAAAAATCGTTATTCTTAATTATTAAAGCAAACCAAAATGATTTGTTAGTCCAACATAACATTCTACTGAACAAAAATAAAACATTAGCTTATTTAAAATATAATTCAGATTGTTCAACACAATTTTATCAGGTGATTCAGGAAATAAACTATTTAACCTCTGATAACAAAATTTGATATGGAGAAGAAATTTGAGAATAAAAGAAGGGAAACAAAAAAATATTTAGATGATATGAAGTTTTTTAGGGCACTTGATAAAATAATTGATGCAAGAATATTTGTTATATTGATATAGTTTTTTTTTTATTTGTGATTAATTAATATATGATGTAAAAGTATATCTTTTCACTAGTGCAGGTAAATTTAAAATATAGTAGGGATGGCAATTAGGGCCCGGTCCGCGGGCCCGCATAAAAAACGCGGGGCGGGCCAGGATAGTGAGCCCGCAGGCCCGCGCGGGCTCGGCCCGCATAGGCCCGCGGCCCGCACGAGCTAGCCCGCGGCCCGCGCGGGCCGGCCCGCAAGCCCGCATAAAATTAAAAAAAAGAAAAAAAACTTGCACTTGTGTATATTAATTACTTCTTTTATGGACTCTTGCATTAACATTTCAAATTCTTGTATAACTGGAAAAGACAAGTATTATGTAATTCTTAATGTGCTAAAATTTAAAGAATACATTGTGTATGTCATAGTATGAATATGATGAAAATGTTGAATTATCAATTTATCATCTAATTCCCCAAAGTCTTTACTTAATTTTGTGAACTTCTTAAAGTTTCCCAATTTTTAAACATTGAAAGTTTTATGATAAAAAAAAAAATAAATAAATAAATTTTAAAAAAAAAAAAGCGGGCCGGCCCGCGGGCCCGCGGGCCAACCTTTATGCGGGGCGGGCCAGAGTATGCGGCCCGCATAAAATGTGCGGGGCGGGGCGGGCCGGCCCGCGGTGTGCGGGCCTTATGCGGGGCGGGCCTAAACGGGGCGAGCCGGCCCGCATTGCCACCCCTAAAATATAGGCAATAATGTTTCTATCTTAAAAGAAGAAAAAAAAAAAGAGTGAATGGAATCTATAACAGAGAGGCATGAGCAGAGAGAAGCTTTAGGTTTCTCTTTTCTGATTTTACAACGAAGTTGGCATTAATAAGTCACAAATATGCAACAAACAAGACCCTCTTCATATATAATAAAATCTAGGAATCTATATATCATATATTATTGGTTAAATATGTCACAAACAACAAGACCCTTCTCGTAGCAACAAAAAAGAAAAAAAGAAAAAAGAAAAAATTGCTAAAAAGGGTAACGTGGGAGTTCATGAAAACATTCCTATTCACATTCCAAATTGCTTAAGCCTTTCCCTCTTTGTTATCTTTGGTTAGAGGCTCTGCAATAGGCATGCTTATTACAACTGAGGAGGCCTTGTTATTCTTGAAATCTTCTTTCTGAACATATTTTTCTTCACTAAAATCATTTGTCACATCCATCATATTTAGCCCTGAAATTACAGAACTTTGACCATCTTTTACTGGCAATGGAATTTCATCTGCCACTTTACTCTCTATTTGTTCTTTGTGCTTTCCCCATAGAACTGAGTATAAACCTATCACAATTAAGATGGCACCAATCACTCTGCAACCACCAGAAAAAAGAAGAAAACTTCAGTTAGTCTGAACTGCATAATCTGCAGAAACTGCATGAACTGCATAAACTGCTATTTTCAGTTATACATACAGAAAAGAACTTGATACAAGTTTTTATCTATATATATAGAAGAGGAAGTAGAAATTTACCCTCCAAGATAAATTTGTTCAGCAAGGATAAAGGAACCCATGATGGCAACAATGATCATCATTAAAGGACTAAAAGCAGTTGCAAAGACAGGTCCTTTCTTCTTAATCACCAGTCCTTGTACATAATATGATATACTTGATGTCACAATCCCCTGATAAAAGAATGTAATCTCTTTATCTCACGTTAACTAAAAATAAAACGAGTTTATAATATATAAATAGATATAAAGTTTACCTTACAATCCAATTTTATAAGCCGATTTTATAAGATTAGGTTAGGTTTAAAGTCTATTTAAAATTTAAAATTTGTTAATGAAAGATAAAGTTGTTGGATGAATTCTTACAGCATATGCAGCAGCAAGTAAGTTCATATCCCAGCCAATTCTCCAAACAGAAGGGTTGTGTTCAACAACAAAAGTAACAGCAATAGCTTGAACAGTGCCTATAAAGCACACAAGTGAAGTGAGGCTGAGTTGATGATTCTTGTAGGTTTGTATAGCTTTGGCCTGTCCAATGCCACAAAAATGAATGTCAATTATTTGTGTGATATCACCAAAAGGACACAAAAAAGTTGGCACATTCTTTTTCCTTTTTATCTCTTGTTATTGCTTACTTGTAAAACAAAGAGTGAAGCCCATGCAAGGGTGGCAATGATAAGAAAGATGCATCCTAAGAACCAATCTTTGTCCAATGATCCTGTGCTGGTTGCTCCATTGGCCTTATTGTGGGGATGTTTGGCCCAAAACATCTCCACTATAGGACCTCTGTATAAGGTCATTAGCATAGCCCCTGCAACTGTCACTAATGTTCCCACTACCTTTGCTATGCATCTCACTTGCTTCATGTTTATCTTCTCCATTCTTTTCACATATATAATCAAAGAAACAATTTTAGCATGCTTTACTATTACAATAAAAAAAAAATGAAACTTTAACTACCTTTTCCTTTTCTCATTTTTTAAATTCAGAAAAAAGAATATCTTCTGTAAAATATGTTTTACTAAATTTCAAGTTAGAGACCATTGAAAAAAAAATTAGGGTTTGATTAATTTACCTGCAAAACACAGCCATCACAAAAGTCATAGCTGGAAGCATGTTGCTCATTGCACATGAGAAGGTTGGGGATGTGAGCTTCAACCCAGCATAGTAGAAATTTTGATCAATCACTGGCCTGTGTTATTATAATACAACACAAATATTCATATTAATACATGCAAATTCCAATTCTATGTATTAACCATGCTAATAATAATAATAATATAAAACTTGGTATTGAATTTGGACACTAACCCAAGAAGAGCTAGGATAAAAATTTGCATGAAAACTGGAAATGTTATCTTCGGTTGACCTTTCCTGAAAAATAAAACAATGAATAACCATTAGTTAGATTAACAAAATAAATCAAATGCCATAGTTATGACTCAAAGAAATATTACTATTTTAGGATAAAAAACTTATAAAATTGATATTATACTAAATACGTTGTAAATAGATAACAGTTTTACCAAAACTCATCTATGAAGAAATATCATAGATAACAGTTTAGACAATGATTTATGAAAAAATATTATAGATGACGGTTTAGATCGTCATCTAAAATATTTTTTAATAATATTTTAATAGTTAGTGAATTTTAACAGTTCATGAAATTTTTGTATTATTGTCTTTTATGAGACTTCTGTTGTATTAATGATAACTTATATTACTACAATTTATAAAAATTTACTTAAGTGACATTCTTAACATTCTGTAAACTACATATTTAAAAGTTAAAGTGTTTATATACATTATGATTATCGTACTAACCTTTCAAAGATAAATGCAAAAGGAGCTATAACAGCAGTTGCGAAAGCGTGACGATAAACCACAAGAACATAGTGGCTCATGCCTTGGTTGAGAGAAACCTTTGTGATGATGTTCATGCCAGCATAGCCAAACTGCAGAGAGATCATAGCCAAGTAGGGTTTGGAGCTTGCAAAGAACTTTGCACAACCTCCAAGCTTTTCGGTAGCCATTTTTTCTCCTTCAGAAGTTAGAGAGGAAGAACACTAGAAGAAGGTTATTGTGTTACTTCCTAAGGAATACGAAGGGTAGTGCCCAACTATTTATACCAAGGAACCAAAGGGTTTCGTCATATGCATGTACACGTAAATGTTTTTATTTGCAAAATGAGTCTCTTTTTTGTTGTGGGGCTCAGAGATATTGCAATGGGGGGCAGCACGACAATGCATGTATATATGACTAGGTGGGCATGGATATTCAAACAAACATGAACAAGTAATATGATAATGGAATCAAAAGTGATTCTATAAAGTAGGCTTTCAGTATGTTAACGTCTTGTATCAAACTTTCACTTTATTATTTTTCTTTCTCTACCTAATTTGTACTATCTCTTTTTCTTTTCTTTTCTTTTTTTCTTAATGAAATCTCACTTATTTGGTTCTTAATTCATATATATATCCCACTATTCTAGCAGGATTAATAAACAAACCAATCAATAATTGGTTTAACTTTTATAAAATACCAAGAAAATTTGTAACATTATATATATATATATATATATATATATATGCATGTTGGTTCTTTTTAAATCTAATCAATACATATGTGTCGATAACTAACAAATGAATTAAAAGTTTATATATACTCATTTTTTCCATAATGCTTTACTTAATAGAGTGTTATTATATATAATGATGATTATTGGTTCCACATTCCATCTAGCATTTTTTTTAATTGTGATGATCAAAAGTTGGTAATGATTATCGTCAAACAACATTTTTCCTTAATTGAATCGTGTCTTGATAAGAATCAACCGACACTGTATGAAAGAAGTGCCAAACATGAGCAGTATCAACTGTAAACTTTTGTGAACGTGGCTTTTAATTTATGTTACTTTTTTTTTCATAAATTTTTCTCTTAATGATTTTTTTTTATAATTTTACCTGTCAATTATTTTAAAATTTTAATCGTTAATGTTTAATGTTTAGTCATCTCTGTACCTAGAAAAATAAGTAACATCGATTGTTATTTTTTAAGTGATGAAAGAAATGACGATGGGAAAATATTTAAAAATAAATTAAATCAGTATTATGAAATTTATTTTTCAACTCAATTAAAATGATTGCGCTAATTAGGAAATTAAATGAAAAAATAATTACAAATTTATCATAAATAATTAACAATAAAATAGTTATGTGGATATTATAAATACAGTGGAGTTGTGCTGTAGCTAAAAATGAATGTGGACCATCAATAAATTATTTGCTTCAATTTTAGGCGAGGTTAATATTTAAGTTTGTATCTTGTTGTAATGAATGAATCTTTCTTCAAAACTTGTGAATTTGTTAGATATGTCAATTTGGTTTAGTTCATAGAGTTTGGTTTATATTAAGGTTAAAAAGGTTCAATGAAAAAAAAAACATCTACTTAAAAAGAATTTTACATGGTTAAAATAATAATAAAGGTTTATTGCACCAAGACTAATCCATGAGCTGGTTCACTAGAGAGGGTTGAATTGGACCCAAGTCAAGTAGATAGTTAAGTTGAGAGTTCATGTCAACCTGCATCTTAGTCAACAATGATGGTTCTTGACTTATATCTTTGGAGGAACTAAAATAATACATTCAAAATTTGTATTATTAATACAATAAAAACATGAGTATAATTGTAATTATAAAATAATTCACAAACATATATAAAATAATAAGGATAAAAATGATTGTCCTTAGTTCTTTAAGATCCTTCATCGATAATTAAGTTCCTTAAAATCTTTCATCAATAATTAAAACAAAAGTAAAAGTAATTGAATCAGAGCTAAAATTGTGTAGAAGAAATTCATCTTTCATTTTATTTTGCTATATATATATATATATATATATATATATATATATATATATATATACACATACATATAAATTTAAGAGTGAAAAATAATTTATCATAATCTAATAAAAAATTGAAAGACATAATTACTAAAAATAAAATATATGATAATCAAGTCAGAATTAAAAATCGGTTATGAAAAAATACATAATACATTACTTTTTTCTTTTATATTATGAATAATGAATATACCAAATGTTTATATTTCTTCAAGTGAGACAATATACTTACCTTTTTTATTCGAGAATGAAAGAGAACAAATGAGAGAGATGAGAGCAAAAGTAATGAGTTTGTGTCTAATTTCATTTTTTTCTCATAAACAAAAGAAAGAAATACGAGTAAGGAGATAGATGAGAGCAAAAATAATTAGTTTGTGTTTAATTTTATGTTTTTTTATAAAAAAAACATACAAGTGAGTATGAGAAGTCACTACAATATATAAGAAATAAAAAAATAATGGGACAAAAATAAAAAATATCTTAATTTTTTAATCTTTATTATATTTAATTATTTATTAATATTAAATATTATATTTTAGAAAATAAATAAAAATATATTCAATTAATTTTTTATGAATTCTTAATATTTCCAATATATAATATATAATTTAAAAATAAAATACATAGTTTAAAATATTTTAAAATAAAATACATAGCTAAAAAAATTCCAAAAAAATTAGGGGGGGGGGGGGGATGGCCCCCGCCTGCTCCTCGTATAATCCGCCATTGTTGGTCAAGTCAAGATTTATAGATATAACATTTGTTAAATTGAGCCACATTGGACATAGTTGAATTGGATCATGTGTGACCAAGTCAAATTGGGCTCACAAAAGGTTGAGTCAAGTTGAACCTACATGGGATCAAGTAGAGTTGACTACATCTTTGGTTCAAACAAGTTAAGTAAGGTCCGGTCAAGCATAATCAAATTGAGTTGGACCCTTGTCGGATCTAATTGAATTGGATTCACAAAAGACTATGTAGAGTTGGACTCACTTTTAGTACAATTATTTTTTTTAACAAACTAGCCGGAGTCAAATAGAATCAAGTCAATAAAAAGAAATTATTTACACCATTTTTCTTAAGTTATTTCCTTTTTTCTTTATTTTGATTATCATTATATATTTTCTTTTTCTCTATCTTCTTGAAAAAGTATTTGAAGAATTTTTTTTCTTAAATTTACTAATCACATAAAAGTTCTCAAGTGCCAATTTATTTGTATATGTAATGTACAACCTTATTTTTCTTTAGGACATAAATATGAATAGAAAGATATATGTGCTCTTTGAAGTCTTTTTTTTAATGATATTTTGACAATTTTCTCTTACAACTTGATATAACATCTTTTAAGTGATTTTAAAATATAAAAAAATGAAAAAAAAAATAGAAAGTCACTTAGAAAATGTTACCTTATATTATATTATAAGAGAAAGTTGTTAAAATTTAATTGTTAAAAAATATCTTTTCTTTTCTATATCGAAGGGTATTAGTGATATTGACATTAATAAAAATATATGTATAATCTTTTTTGTAATATAAATATTAGAAGGCTCACTTGACTTAGTCTATAACTAGAATAACTACAAACAACCTTTACAAAAAAATCACTTCAAACTTACATGTTTTGATAAAAATGACAAGTGAACTATAAGAATAGTGAGAAAAAATATCCCAGCCTAACTATGAGATAATAATTCGTTCATAATCCCTCACTAATTGCTTGTTACAATATTATATTTCCTCGTAAAATTAGTTAACCATTAAGTTCTTTCTTTGCAAGTCCTTGCAAAACTCCAAATTTTTAGTGTAATTTTAATTTGTATTCCTTAAATTGACTTTTTTCATTAGTATATTTCATTTATTTTCTACACCCTTATAATTCCTTTTATTTTCATTGTCTAACAATTGTTAAGTATTATATAACCACAAATTATTAAATGAAAATTGTAATCAATGAGGAATTCCAAAAGTCATTATCAACAAGTTCAGCATAACTAAGATCATCTTCTATTGATTATAAGTGGAATTCGTAAAGTCATCATCAACAACTTCGCATGACTATGATAATCTCCAATTGCTTATAAAAAGTAATATAAAGCAAAGTGACGTTGCCTAACAAAAATATACATGTGTGGCATTAATTGTTTAACAAAAAAGGTGTTTTGGATAAGTAAAATTGAGGATATTTTAAGTAATACTATGGAATTAATTATGACTATGATAATCTCCAATTGCTTATAAAAAGTTATTTAAAGCAAAGTGATGTTGCCTAACAAAAATATGCATATGTGACATTAATTGCTTAACAAAAAAGGTGTTTTGGATAAGTAAAATTTTGGATATTTTAAGTAATAGAATGGAATTAATTATGACATTTACATAAAATCAAACTAAACTCTAAAAAGCAGCTGTATTATTAAAACAATTTTTTTTAAAACAAAATATTTAAACTTATATAACATTGTAGATAAGATCCACATTTAAGATTATTGCCTCACTAAACTTGGAGTAATGTTTTGTAGTGTGACGTAACAAAATCTAGTTTATTAAGGAATACAAAATCATTTCGAAAACTTATAGAGTGATTCATTTCTCCATTGAATGCATTAATTGCATGCCAAAACATTCCTTTTAAACTTGAAATTGCAAACTGCAATTTAATGAGCATTTGTGTGTATGCCAGCATTAAACACTTTATGATAATTTTTGTAGTTTGACTACATATATAATTCTTCAATTTTGGTTTCTACACTTTTAAGTACGCAATTTTATTTTCTATATATTTAAAAAATATTAATTTTAATCTTCATAGCTTTATATCGTTATTATAGCGATCATGAAAGACAGTGAAAAAGAAAAAAAAAAAAAAAAACAGTGGTTTCCGTGTGGGGATGCAGTGTGATAACTATTGAGGCATCTGAGTCACCCCAATAGGAAAAAGTGGTGTATGTCCAATCGTTCAAGTCCCTAAAACACTTCAACTCTACCCTAATAAAGTGATTTCGATGAAATATACCTTTAGATTCATTCATATGCAATTTTATTCTAAACATCTTCTTTTTAATTATATCAAAATCTCCTTTACTTATCCTTTTGTTAATTCATATGCAATTTTTTCTAATAATACTAATTAATTTCTTTTAGAGAACTCCTCCAATCCCTTTTACTGGCTAGAATTTTCTGATTATATTTATCTGTTTGTAAGACTTAAATATAATTTAACCCAATACCACCAATAACCTCATATTACTAACAAATCAAAGCGAAAGACAATTTAAATATTCATTCATCCTTTAGCCTCCAAAATATATTTTAATGGTAAAACTACGAGAGTTTAAGTTACAAAGTAGATAATATATTGAATGTTATGTCAATAAATTTGATATTGAAACATCAACTTAATATGTTCATATAAAAAAGTGGTTCAAAAGACTATACTTCACTTCCACATTATGATAAATATTTAAATTATGTATCTTAGGATCACTTAACACAACAAAGCAAATCTCATTTACAAAATCCAAACTTATAAAGTTTGTGTACCTACTTGAGTAGATATGATGATATATTATCCGATTACTCAATAACCAACAATATAATATTCATAAATTCTTAAAAGTTAAATTAATACTTGATATTACTAAGGGCATATTTTAGAGTAAAATTATAGAAAAAACAAATTAAAATTAAAAGACTAACTATGTAATGTAGACAAAGATAAACATAAGATTAAAAATTATTTGTTTCGTTTTAACAAAATGTTAAATCATAGGATATTTATCAGAAATTAAAAAGTTGTCATCTTTTTTCTTTTCCTCCAAAACACAACTTTCAAACACGTTGTGAACATAGGTCATATCATCATAAAGTTATGATAATCATCCTATTTATTGTTTAAAACTTATAAGCATTAAAACAAAGACATGTTTCGGGTAAATAAAATTTTCCTCAAAATAAAGTCATTTGAGAAAACAAAAACATAGTTCAATTCTTAAAAATAAATTATATAATTAAAATTATCTAATAAAATATATTCACATTTACGTAATTTGTCACAAAGAAAATATATCATATTATTAGTGGTACTTATCCACTACACATCTTATAAAGTGTCATTGAATAAGCAATACACTTATCTTTATCTATCTTATTAAATGAACTTTCATAAAGTGTCACTTGGCTTCATTAAATCAAGTGGTTCTTAAAAGAAAAATAGACATTTACACAACATTTTTTTCACGTGATGAATATATTCCAAATTAATAAATATTGTTGGTAATTAGTTATTCTTTAAAATGTATGCATATTCCATTAAAAAAATGTTTGAGACATATCCTAATTGATTTCATTACTAAAATTTATATAATTTTTTATTTATTTTTATCTATCTATTTATTTTTTTTTAAATTATATCTTTACTTTTTTATTATTTTTAATGAGAAAACATAAGAGTGAAAGTCGTATTAAAAAGATAAAAATAGTTTTAGTGGAAGTGAATATCATTATATTTCCTAATTTGTTTGTTGTATTTCATATTAATTACGAAAAAGAAGATTAAAATAGTATACAATACACATGCATATCAATCAACAACAATGCAAAAATCAGAATGAGATTTCCAATTGACGAAAGTGAAACTTTAACTCACGCATGATATTTGATATTTTCCACCGCACTACCTGTTCACCAATCAACCTAGAAAAAATATGTGTAGATTCTTTTTGCTGTCCCATTTAACTTTTGGTTTTACATGATTGCTAAAACTATTATTTTTTTCTAGGTTTTAAACCTGAAAAAAACACCATAAAAAAACTTTAAAAAAATTACTGTCTTAATAAATACATTATGAATTTATTTTTCTTGCCAAAAAAAGTAAGAGTAAGTTTCGTTGTGTTTTGTACAAAGAAAAAATATGTTAAATAATATATATATATATATATATATATATATATATATATAATCCATTAAGAGTGAAAAAAGTGTGAAGGAGTGAAATGACCACACATTTCTCGAACGAATAAAACGTGGATAATCTCATGTAAAAGGGTCATGCAAATATAAATAGTGATGAAAATCTATAATCAGCAAAAAAAATCTATCTAAAATGGGTGTGGATTCATGTAAAACTAAAAGAAAAATGTAAAAAAAAAGGTGATTTGTAATTAATAATATTATGCATCAATTTAAGCATAATTTCACTAGGAAAATTTTCAATTTTTTATTGATATTTTTTACCACTCTAATATCAAAATTTACACCTAGATTGAAGAACAATGGAGATAAATAATGTGGAAGTAAAGCTAAATACGAACCATCGTTGTCATGAGATAATGAAAGTGTATAGTGTAAATTAGAACTGAGCCAGTGAAAAAGTAAATGCACATTAATAAAGGGAACATTGTCACTGATAAGAAAAGTAAAACATGATTAAATGCGTTTTCCCAATTTGTCTCCTTCTTTCCATATTTGACAAATATATACAATTTATTTTTTTATTTACAATATAGGACTTCACTAAAATCATGTTTCAAAGGCTCACAATGCTTACATATACGTGTGTATATATATATATATATATATATATATATATATATATATATATATATATATATATATATATATATATATATATATACTTCATTAACAAGGTTTTAACAAAAAATATTAAGTGAATTTTATTATATGATTAAATTATACTATATAACCAAATTCAATTTTTGTTTCATACATGTACCAAGTAGACGAACGGGAACGATAGTTGGAAAATTAACCGTACGGTTTAGTGGATCAACAATTGTTTCATTATCATTAATTCATTAAGATCTATGATAAACGGATATAATATCGTATATGAAACGTATTCGATATGTTGATATATTTATTTTGAAAATAATAAGATACAATAATTCTTAAAAAAACATAATAAATATATGATTGTTATTATGTTAATCCAAATTAAAACTATATGTACTAAAGTTATCAACTTAAAAAATATAAATTGTTGTGATCATAAAAGTACCACGATAGGAAAACTCTTAAATAATAATTAATTTTAGTAACAAAAAATATGTTAGAGACCAATTTCCTAATTAGAGATCAATTTATAGACTAATTATTTTGGTAGTCAAGATTTGGTAGCTAATGTTAGTGACAAATTATTTTGATATTTAAAATCTTGGTAACTAGTGTTAGTGACCAATTTAAAAATCAATTCATAATAAAAATTATTTTAAATATCAATTTAGAGACTAATTATAATTTTTTGGAACTATTTTAGTTGCCAATAATTTTTAGTTTTTAAATTGATACTTAAATTGATCACTATATAGTGACTAATTATTTTTGTTACTAAAATTGATCATTATTTATATATTTTCTTGTAATGTACTATGACTTTGTAAATTAAATACTCCACTGATATGTATTGATAAAATATCCTAAAGTATCGGATACGAATACGTGTCGGACACGGATACGTAATCCAAGTTAAAGTATTAGTGCATCATATATTAAGACCATTATCATGGTAATTGTATAGTTTAGTGATCAAAACTTTTTTCATTAAGACCACCACTATGGTAACTACACTGTTTAGTGGATTGAAACAATTATCCGTTAATATCACCACCATAGTAACCACATAGTGTAGTGGGCTCAAACATGACTATTAATTCCATTACCATGATAAGTGAATGTGAGGTTGGCCGAATCTAAACTAATCAATTAAGTAATTAGTTATATTAAGCAAGACAGTAAACATGATTATGAGAAATTGGGTCGTTATTATGTTATTCCTATTCAAATATTACTAGGTCAAATGTATGATTATTGATTCATTTAATAATTATTTAAGATTTTTTTAATCTGCTTGACCATTTCATACTAAACTAATTTGAGTGTCAGGATATCTTTAGTAGGTATTACTGATCGATTTGGACTTACCGATCGATTTGGACGAATGAACATTTGATTCCTATATCCGAAACACTAATGGATCGTTTGAATGGAATTGTGATTTTTCATAATTAATCTTGCATATAATGAATA
Source organism: Vigna unguiculata (assembly GCF_004118075.2). Classification (NCBI taxonomy): domain Eukaryota; kingdom Viridiplantae; phylum Streptophyta; class Magnoliopsida; order Fabales; family Fabaceae; genus Vigna; species Vigna unguiculata. The sequence goes on along the minus strand of NC_040289.1, from coordinate 2,313,117 downwards.
ATATGTTAGTGGTTAGTTAATTATTCATATGGAAGACCAGTAATTTGTTGGCTTCCATGGCTCCAAAGAAGATAAAGTTCCTTTACAGTGCATATTTTCCAACTTATCTTTTGAGCAATTTGATTTTTGTGAGGGAAGATATGATTATAATATGCCATTGGTGCTTGGTGCTTGGTGCCATTAAGCTTTTCTTCTTCTTCATCATCTTCTCAAAAAGACACTAAAGAAAGTTTTTTTTTTTCTTTTCCATTAATCACACTCTCACTCTACGTTTCATCAACTTCAAAAGTGTGGTCAAAGATTCATTCCTCCACGTCTGGGACATAACCTATCACAACTCAATAGCTTTTCATGCTTTTATTACATCTTTTTGCCTGCATTTTGGCTTTTAGCAGTACTTAGAATGTGACAAATAATTTTTAAAATTTTTCCATTTCCTTTATAATATCCTCTTAAAATCATCTTTCTACTTTTTTTATGTTAGGTCTTGAATGTATCTTATAATTTTTTTTTTAATAAAATACTACTAGGAAGAAGATTGCTAAAAGATACATTATTATCTATATTTTTTTATAGTTGAACGGTCAATGCTATCTTTTATAATCACACATAATCATTGGTATGATTTCTAATTAAATTCATTTTGCATAACTTATATAAACTTACAGCTCACTAAGTTTTTATCAAATGACACTGTAAAATCATTTTCCATTGTGAGTAATTTTCTAGCAACACCTTCTGTTTAATACGTCAAATATTATGGATGAGAACAGATTAAATACAACTATATTTTATAAGAGAAGGGAAATTTTAATATAGTAAAAGACATTTTTAATGATGATTTATGGTTTCTAATCCGTCAATGATTGAGTCATCATTAAAAATAACTTTTTTACTATATATAACAACGATTGTTAGCGAGAACCATTAGTATAAGTCTAAAGAAGACTAGAGCTATAATTAGAATAGTTGTTCTATCCCAATTGAAAAAGAATGTTTTTTTCTTACCTGTGTTAATCAAACAATTTATGTCTATGACATTTATTGCACAGGCAACAAAAATCAACCATCGATGGTAGCATAACAATGAGAGAGAAATCGAAAGAAGACAGAATGAAAATGATCACTCAAAAAATGTGATGATCGACCGTCTTTAGTATATACTACAAGAAAACTATCCAATTTTATGGTCAAAAGGTATGTTTAGAAACTCATTTAGGAATTAATTCCTTAATTAAAGATTAAATTAGAGATAAATTCTTTTCACAGCTAAAACTTTGGTAGCTAAAACTTTGGTAGCTAGTAACTGATTTAGAAACTAATTTATAATAAAAACTATTTTAGTTATCAATTTAGAAACCAACTATAAGTTTTTGAAACTATTTTAGTTACTAATAATTTTTAATTTATAAATTGATATCTAACTTGGTCAGTGACTAATTATTTTTTGTCACTAAAATTAATTATTAATTAATGATTTTTTTGTAGTATTATTGGTCAAGTGCATCTTTATTATGATGAAGATTTGGATGAACAATTAGTACTTTAAACATGACCTTTCCATATATATCTTCGTCAAATTGTTATATTCATTTACATGGTATATACTACTTTTAACATTCACATCTTTAGATATCTTAAATTTTGATTTTAGATGTCTTCATCAATTATGATTAAGTGAATATCATGTGACTTTGACTTTGGACTCGAATTAGATATATTACATTTAAAACTTTAATAGCATGATAATGAACATTGTAATAAACATTAAAACTAATGTAACATGTGGACAAATATTTACTTCCTTAAAATTTTGATTTATTTTCAAAACTATCTCTACATTTATTTTTGACGATATAAAACTCTCCTTAGTTGGAGTTCTAATATTTAAATTTTGCATTAGTTGTTGTTTCTAGATAAACCTTTAATATTAGATTTATTTCACAGTTTTTAACTCATTTAAATATGTAGTGTTTAAATTGATTTAACTTTAAATTATTTTCATTTTTAAATACTTTTTTAGGATATTATTCAAATTTATTAAATTTTAGTTTTTTCATTTGAATAATTGCTAATAATTAAAAAATATTGGTGTTTTTTTTATTTATCTATGCTAATGTTATTTTTTTTAAATATTCATCAATATTTTTTAACGAATACGGATAAAGTTCATTTTATTCACGTTGATCAAAATTATTTCAATTGATGACAACTACAATATTTAGATCGACATGGATCGAGGTTATTTTTATAATGTTGTTAGTTAAAAGATTCTTTGTTGACATTTTGATTAATGTAAATTGAAAATTCTCCCAAGTGACAACAATTTATATTGGCTAAAGTTTTCCTAAGAGTATTTTGAAACAAAAAATTCTAACAAATTATTAACGAAGAATGATATTGATGTCATTGATAAGAAAATCATTGTAGATATTAACAAAAGAAAAACCAACAAAAGTCGATTGAAAAACATAGTTCACACTAAAAATTATTATTCTTGAGACATTGATCAAGAAAAATCCTTACTAATATCAAGTGAGAAAGGGAGAAATAAGAGTAGTCTACACAAAATCTTAACAATTTAAATAAAACATAACTCCTATTAACATTAATAAAAAAAACTTTGTTAATATTAACAAAAAGGAAATCAAACTCTTAGAGATACATAGTACTATATTTTATTCATAGTCTAGTTCATCAAAGTGATGGAGTCAAGTCTAAGGATTCTTGTGTCTCTCTAGATTCTGAATGTTGATGTTGGTGATGAGTGAGCAAGGTGTAGGATCTTGAAGGAGATTCTATGAACACCCTTAAAGATACTTTAACGTTTTAGGTTAACATATATGCATGAACAAAGTAGAAGTGATAATATAAGAAAAGAGAGTATACCTAATAAGACTAGAGAGCTTTATTTGTAGCACTTGGGTCATAGCATGTTCAACTATAAAGAAATCTTAAATAATAACAAGTGTTTCTTTTAATGATTGAATGTTTTTGAACCTCAAGTTGTGGGAGTGTGTGTGCAAGTGTAAGATTTTTTTGGATTAGGCAAACATGAATAGGGTAGTGGACTTCAAATGGGACCTTGACCTAAAAATAAATACACTATTTGTCAACTTGTCATTCTAAACTTTCTTGTATATGATATATATATAAAAATTTTCACTCAAATAACTCCTTCACTATCATCAAATCATTAACAACATTTGTTGATATCATATTTAAACTATTACATGTATTTTGGCATTTTCTTTTTTCTTTAGCTTGTATATTAAGATAAATGATATTTTTTATATAAAATTCGTAGTAAAAATATATTTTAAGAAACGATGCATACTGTTATTAAATTACATTAGGTATTTATAATAATTAATTTAAGTTATCATGTGATTAAATTGAAGTAAATAATTGTAGAAAGGAGATTGAGTGAAGATTAACTGTGTTTTAGATAGGTGCTTGATCTCTATACCCAAAACGATCATCATTTGAAATATACGTATATGTTCTAAAATAAATGAAGAGTACTTTGAGATTTCTGAGAGATATATTTTTTACCTAATATTGTAGATAAGGTGTGTGTTAGGCATTTGACATATAAGTATATTTCTAAAATAAATGGAGAGTATTTTGATATTCCTAAAGATATTTTCTACCTAATTGTAGATAAGGCGCGTGAAATGCAACTCCCAAGAGATGGGTGTTACAAAATTTTGTAATTGAGATAGTTGAAAATGTGAATTGCAATGAAAATTATACATTCAATTAAGTTAAAATGATTAAGATAAATAATACATAAATAAAAAATATATAAATTTATTATTCAAAAACTTTACGTTAATAATGATATTTTAAAAGAAGCTATAAGTGGAAAATGAAAAAAAAAAAATAGTATATATCAATCATGACAATTAGATCCCCTTATATATCATAGTTTTCATCACCACAACGATGAGTCCCTTTCCATTTGAGATGATTATCATGTTAATCTAATTCCCTTTCTACAAAAGGGTTAAGTGTAGGGACAGTTGGAACTTAAATACTATGTTTGGATATTATAAGAAAGTGAAAAGAAAATAAAGTAGAATGAATGAAAAATATTAGAAAATTAGATGATCTATTACTTATTAAAAATATGAAAGAAAAATATAAGATGGGAAGATAAAAAAAGAAAAAAAAAACTCTTTCCCGATTTGATTTAGAAGATAGTGAAAGAAAAAAAAATGTATAATTTTTTGTATAAATAAATATAACAGAAGGAATAGAAAAATATTTTTTTTAACTTAATGTTGCTTTATTAATTTAATAAAATAAATTACATTATTTCAAAGTTTATACGTCCAAAATTAATTGATTATAATATTATATTGGTTTGGTAATATTATTTAATTACATCATATGTTCATTCTTCTAGTACGAGAAATAGAAAATGTGACAAAATTCTTATATAATAAAAATGCAATTGTATTGAAAAAAATCGTAATAGAAATACAATTTTAACGAGAATAAAATACATGTTTATTTTTATGTTGGAAACAAGGGACATGTACAAGAGCTGCTTTTCTTTTGTTCTCAAGAGAAAGTGAAATGAACTATGGACAATTTTGGAAATAGGATATAATTAGTATTCACTAAATCAAATTGAAGATTATAATGAATTGATGAATTGGAAACAGAGCAACATGAGTGCAAAGAAGCTAAAGAGAAAAAAGGTTGAGTGGGCCGAGTCGAAAGCTATTCAATGGACATCCAATTGTAATTGGGCTAGACAGGGTAGTTAGGCTCCAGAAGAAGTTTTGGGCCTAAATACCAAAATAGTACGAAGTTTCTCCTTGCACCTCCATACATTTCAACTTGCATGCATACTTGAAATCCATTTATTTCTGTCTTCTTCTTCCTCCTCTACCGGTAAATCATTATTAGAGTTTGTTAATTTTTATTGTTAATAAAAATGATATTTAATAAGTTAAATATGTTATTTAATTTTGATTATATTTTCTTCTTTTATCTCTGCATGACTTTCATTTTGATTTTATTTTTTTCTTTTATCTCTATGTGACTTTAATTTTGATTTTATTTTCTTCTTTTTTTTCTATGTAATTTCAATTTTAATTCTATTTTCTTCTTTTATATCTTTGTGACTTCAATTTTTATTTTATTTTTTTATCTCTTTGTGACTTCTTATATAATGTTTCTACTTATTGTCTCTCCTTGTTTTTTTTCTATCATAGATTTCTTTTTTGGAGAGTTTGAAGGTATTCCATTTATTGAATCTCATGTTACTCGTGTGAATATTTCTATTCTCATTCTGGTTAGTTGGTTTTTTTTTATTTGTGTTGATGTTGTTTTTATTTTATTTATTGAATTTGTATTGTGATTAAAAATGTGTTTCTTTTGCCTGATTTTGTTTAGGGATTAGAGTGTATGGTTCTAAGAAGAAACATATTTTTTTTAGTTATTTTTTTTAATGTTAATGATTAATTTCAAAATAAATTTTGTAAGTTTATGAAAAGGTTGAGACTTGAGAGGGAGAAAAAGACTTAAGACTTCAAGATACTACAAGTCTAGGATTGAGTTTACTTACTTGATAACCAGAACTAGGTTTTATTGTTTTAACCCATTTATTTAATATACTTATTTTTAGTAGTATTTATATATTATAATTCTTTATTTCATATAAAAATATATAAATATGCCAACTATAAATTTTGAATCAGACTATTCAAAATTTCAGAAGAAGAGAAAAGTTGAGATTTTAACTGCATCATAAAAAGAAGATATTAATTAAATTTGACAATTTAATAAATAATTTTGCATAAAAAATAACTCAAAAATTAAATTTTAAATAGAAGACATCGTTCAAAAGTTTGCTTTATGTTTCTCAAATTCTTGAGCCGCAATATAATATTGTGTTTCTCTAAGTTTATCTCAATAATTTTTTAAAATAATATTACATATATATCTTTAATTTATCTACAACTATTATATATTTGTTTTTTCTTTATATTTTTCAATTCTGATTATATAATGTAATTTATAAATCTATTATTTTTACTCTCTTTCTAAGTGTATATTAAGTCTTCATACACTTTTTTTATTTATTTACATGAATATGTTTTAATTTTCTATACCTATTTCAATGCTTTTTAAAGCACGTAGGATAGTGTAGTACTTTGTTTATCTTTTCTAAAAAGAAAATTAATATTCATAATGATAGACGATATTACATTTATTTTTATCATGCATTGCTACATATTTTAATAGCATTTTATTTATTTTAAGATTTAATACACATAAATGACTTCTACACACACTTTATATTAAATAAATGGTTAAATATGTTTTTATTTCTTAAATTTAAGTGAAAACTAAAATTAGTCTCTTTTTAAAATTTTGACCAAATTTAGTCTCTTAACTTAAAAAATATGTGTATTTAGTCATTTTCATCAAATATTGTTAAATTTAATTAACGTTTCAAACACGTTTCGAGATAATTTCTTAGTTAACATGACAGCGAAAATGTGTCAAACGTGGTAAACTGCTCACAAGTTATCATAAAACTCATCTTAAACATAAAAAAAAAAAACTTAACAAAATTTAGTTCAAAGGACTATATTCACGTATTTATAAGTCGGATGACTAAATTGAATAAAAAATTTAAAGACCAACAAATTTTAATTTTTAATTAAAATTAAAAGGCAACAAACATATTTAACTCTTTAATAATTAACTGAATAGCTTTTATCTACCATATATTTATTTTTCCAACTTTAACTAACTTTTGTATCTTTTTCGATTAACTTTTAACTACTTTTACCAAACATAATATCATTGGAAGATTGTGTGGGAAGAATTTGCAATACCCTCGCACTTCTATTATTGTTTTCTTTTTGTGGTGTTTGTTGTTCGTCAAAAACTAAAATTTCTTCATTTTCTGGTGATTTGTGGAGAGAATGGTTGTGGTTGTTATTTCACAAGTTGCACCCTTTTCCTTAAATCTCTCTATTTGATGTACCAACTACCCTCTCATTGTTTTTTTCCATTATTCAATCAAAATTTTTATATTTTTAAGTTTTGGAGATTCGATTTTTGTTTGGTCAATTCTTTATAAATTGAAATTTTGTTTGATGATTCTTTAGACATTTTAACAAAATTTGAAGCAACTGTTTTAATTGAAATATTGATCTAATCTCATAACAAATAGAAGATTAACGGATTGGTGAAAATTTGTTGGTACATGAAAATTAATAGCTCATACGCGAAATTTGAAAAATGATTAAGCTAGCTTATTAAATGTTTGATGAAATTATTAGTTAAAAAAATTACATATAGATGTAAATTATAGAATATATCTTTATAAATTTTTATATAAATTTATGTGTTTATTCATAAATATATTTTGAAGATATTTCTAATTTTAATTTTTAATTAGTTTTGAACTCTTATTATAATTCATTATCTATAGATACCTCATTTTCGTTCTGTTTTATATTGTACCATACATTATTTCTATTCAAATTTAAAATAAAGTATTTTTAAATAGATAGAAAAGTATTTAAAATAGATTAAAAATACGATAATCTATAATTCGAAAAATCATTTAAAGAAACTACTTATAGGTATTGGAATATAATTCAGAAATCGTAAAATTTAATATATAAATAGTATAGTATAGTTAAAATAAATTACATGTTATAAAAGTATATGATTTACATGTTCTGAGTAAAATATAGAAATAAAAGTAAAAAATGTTAAAATTATATATTCGTGCTTATGGGTTAAAAAATAAAATAAAATAATCAAATTACATTCTATAAAAAGTAATATATATTTTCCAGAAAAAGAATAAAAATAATTGTGCGGTTACAAATATTACTTTTAGTAGTATTTCAAAGGATTAAATATGTTTTTAGTCCCTCAATTTTGATCTAAATTGGAATTCGTTCTTAAAAAATTTTCGATAGATTTTGGTCCCTAAACTTTAAAAATAAATGAATATAGTCATTTTAACCCAATTATGTTAATTTTTTATGACGTGTCAAACATATGTCAGTATTGAAGTTGTTTACATCGTTTGACACATTCCCGGTTCAATATCTACCGAAAAATCCATTCAACACCTAAAAAAAATTAACGTAAGTGGATTTAAAGGATTATATTCATTTATTTTTAAAATTTAGGGACCAAAATATATTGAAAATTCGTGAATAAATACCAATTTTAGATAAAAATTCAGGAACTACAAACATACTTTGCTTGATTCTTTTCTAAATCACAAGTTAGAAAATATTAAAAATAAGAAAAAACTATGTTTTATTAACTAAAATATGATTTTAATTTGGAAATAATCTTTTGCCGGAACACAAAATTTGATTACTATTTATTTAGTTCCTGTAATTTCAAAATCTATTAGTAAAATCATTCAAACACTTCAGTAACCAAAAACATAAATTTTCCTTTTTCCCTTAAAATTACATTAATAAAATCACTATAAAAATCTAAAGATTTAGCTGACATCACGTGACGTTGCAAATATAGTCACTCTTAATGTATGAAATGAAACCATTATCTACACGTGTTTCAGAGAAGTAACGTTAACATTGCGGCGATTTAATGAATGAGAAAACTAGGTTAACAGAAAGACACAAATTTGAAAAGCTTAGTTCAATGCCGTACCTTTTTTTTAAATAATTTTATATGAAATTATATTTCGCCTACTAAATTTTAATAATTTTTTATTTTATAATATAAGATTATTTTTTTAAATAATTTTTAAAAATTAAGAATAAAAAAATAAAAAAATATTTAAAAAATAATACTTAAAATTATAAAAAAAAATTGTCAAAATTTAATAGTCAAAAAATTATTTTCATTTTTTATATATATGCAACTAAGAAGGTATGTAGTTAATATATAGACAACACTATCTAAATTGATAATCACAAATTCTTCCATGTAGAATGTCATTTTGTTTTATGAAATTTCTTATTATATTTCTTTGTTTTTCTTAATTAACAAAGTAGTGCACAAATGCTTTGAAATATTCTATTATTAGTTTATAATGGTTTTTTTAAATGCTACGAGACTCAACATTTTTTAAAATTCTTAACCACTTTTATCTGAAACTCTTTATTATTATTTTTTACTTTTTACAGAAGATAAGATCTTATTATATATATATACTAGTATTTTTACCCGTGCAACGCACGGGGATATCGAATTTTAAAATTAAAAATTACAGTGTATTTATTAAATTAATTTGAAATTATAAAAATATAATTAAATTTAATATAAATATTATTTTATAAAATTCAATAATAATATTTTAATTGATTTTATAATAAAAATGTATTTAAGTTATTTATATATATTTTTAATAAAATGTATTATATATAATTATTTTAAATAATATATTAAGATTTAGATAATTAAAATTAAGAAATCAAATTTAATTTTGAACGAAATATTGAGTAAAAAATGTAGAAAAATATAATAGTTGTTTCTCTAATAATAAAAATGATGGACAATATAGAAATTGTTGAGTAGACTTAATAAAGATACAAACATTAGACGATACAAAAAATGTGAAGAGTGAGCTATATAAAGCTACAAATGATAGATCGTGCATATAAATGTAATGTTTAATTAGTCAGATAGTACTCACTCTCTTCAGATGTGTCAGTTTGATACTCACTTTTAAAAATGTGCCAATCGAATCCCAACTTTTGAAAAAATGTCTCAATTAGATTCCTTCCACTCTTGTAAGTCATTTTAAATATCGATACCATTAATGGCGTTAATATTTTTTTCTCAAAGGGACTTGATTGAGACATATTTTCCAAAGTTAGGACCCAATTGACACCTTTGTAAAAGTGGGTATGAAACTGACATATCCAAACAAAAGTGAGTATTATCCGACTAATTACACCTAAATATAAATAGTAGATTCTTTAAAGATACAAATGTTAGACTGCAAACAAAATATAAATAGTAAACAATCAAAACTTACAAAATGTAAACTATGTAGACAAATATAAATAGTACACTATGCAAAAATACAAAGGTTAGACGTCGATAGACTCTTCTATTGGAGTCCTTTATTTACAATTTTTTTGGATTTTGAATTTCAAATTTTAACTTTGCTCCCATATTTCATAGCTTTTAAAATTTAGAATTTAAATTCAAACTTTATTACTATATATTTTGAATTTGAAATTTGACAATATATATCCTAATTTAGAAAAAAAATATTGAAATCGACATTATTAGTGATTTTTATATCTTTAAAAATTTTAAGAATGTATAATTTTAACTTGTAATGATATACCAATGTCTATGTTATAAAATTTATTTTTTAAATTATTGTGAAAAAATATGTGAAAAATATTTAAAAATTCATATTTAAATTTTACAATTATTTATTTATTATTTTACACTATATTTTAATTATTTTTACTATTATTATTATATTAGGACTAATATGTTAATATATTATTATATTATTAAGAACCATAGATCTTTTGTTCCTAAATATTATATTACTTGTTTATTTTCTATATCATATTTTTAACTTTTATTGTTTTTTATTGTGAATATTAATGTATTTCCATTAAATTTTTTTAATTTATCATTTTTCAGATTTTAATAATATATAAAATACGAACCTTTCTTATAAGTTAAAAATATTTGAAAGTTGTTTAGAGACATTATAAGAATCTATTGAAAAACCTACACTATTTTACAATTTTTTTTAATGTTAAAATTTAAATTTTATTGGTATATTTTTTGTTTAATTAGTCAAATAGTACCATTTTCATTCTAAAGTTTCAGTTTGGTAATTGCTTTTAGAGAAAATGTTACTGTATATACTTCGAATTCCAATTTTCACAATATATGAATTTTAATCTTGTAATAATATTGAAATTGAAATATTTAATTATTTCCATATATTTAAAAGTTTAAAAAAAAATTAATTTTTAATTTTTACATTATATTTTAATTATATTAATATTATTATATTTTATATTTACATTGTTACATATTATTATATTTTATAATATATTATTATATCATTATGGGTCATCAAATTTTTTGAATATTTGAATTTATATATTTTTATCAGAAATATTAAAGTATTTATTACAAAAATTAATTTTTTGTATATATTTTTCATTTTAAATGTTAAATTTAATTTTTTTTATCACATTCTATTTCTTTTACTGTCCGTTACGATTTCAAATTTGAATCCAAAATTTATTAATATTATTATATGTATTATGATTAATTTTTCACAACTTAAAAACGATATTATTTTCAATGAATTAATTTTGAAATTTATTCTAAAAACACACGGAAGGAATATATTACCTAATATTATCTACTGCTTGATGTTTACAAAAATCAACTATAAGAAAAGTTCAGTTTCGAAGGACATTAAATGAAAAAAAATAGTTTCCAATGCAAATTCAATGTAATGTAATATTATATAAAAATATAAAATGATAATATTACATTAATCCTACATAAATATAAATTTATTCTTAAATTAATATTTAAATTTAATCATAAATTGATATAAAGTTAAGAATACAACCATAATCAGTATTATTAGATCAATCAGTTTTCAAACATGTTAATAGAAGAAGATTTTGGTTTCCAATGCAATATTTTAAAACCATAATTGATATAAAGTTAAGAATACAACCATAATAAGTAATATTAGATCAATCGATTTTCAAGCACAGTAATAGAAGAAGATTTTGTATTTTGTATTAATCATTAGCGATAAATAAAGAAGCATATAACATCTCAAAAAACAAACATGATGATATAAAATTTTTATATTTTTTATATACTTAAAATTGATAAATAATATTTTTGGTGAATGTCTTAAACTCTAATTATGTGTTTGATTGATACTCCATGATTCATTGAGTCCCACAAATCATGATATGTTGTTGTTCATAATAAATAGTCATAATTCAAAATGAAAATTTCTTGGAAGACAAAAAGTTTTCCATTTATTCCGTATATTTTTGACATTTATATTGAAAGACGTAAGTGTTGATTTATAAAGTTTATTCAATAAGCTACGTTAAAATTTAAGAAGATTTTTGAAAACTGTATAAAGCTCTCTTAAAAAGGTAGGTAGATTTTTAAAATATTTTCCATTTAAAATTTTAATACAATAAATTCATATATAAAATTGCAATGAGAAACACAAAAAGTTGTTGGTTTCTAATATTTAATGTTATTTAATGACAAAGACATTCATCTTTGAGAAGTCGTAAAAATATATCTTGGAAGTAGGTTGGAAGAAACTGAAAAGTTCTTTAAGAGGTTGAAAAAATATAGCTTGGAAGTAGTGTTGGAAAAAACTGGAAAATTGTTTTAATTCTTAATATCTTTATATTTTTGGAAGATGAAAAGTAGATTTTGAAAAATATAAATATATTTTTCAGTAAGCTAGGTAAAAAAAACAAAGTCTTAATTTTTAATTTGGTAATTAAATATATTTAAGGTAAGTAATTTTAAGAAACTATTAACTGATCAGATTTTAAGAAAAGTGTAATATGTAATGACTATTTTTAAAATAAATTAATAAAATACATAATTTTTCTGTAGAAGAGGAGAAAATATTAATACTTATATAAAAAATATTTGTTAGTTATAAATCTTTCTTCTACTTTGAACTTTTTAAAAGTCTATGTTATCATTAATGAGACAAATTCATGGAGTCAGAACTTTATTTTAATTTTGTTTGTTCAAAAATTTAAAAACTTGGATTATGCCTTTATAATTTGTATTTATTATAAAAATAAAATGTAGTTTATGATTTGCATTTACTTCACTATAAAAATTCTGAAATAGTAAATATTATCTTATCAAATAAGATTTAATATTATATTTTAAAGTATTCACTATTGATTCTACAAAACATTTCACTCATGTAATATCCGTAAATTCCACACAAAATCCTAATTAATTTATTATATTACGTTCTTTAATTAGATTTATTTTATAAAAATTAGCTACCTTCTCCAAGAAACTTTGTAAAAGTTTCTAAAGTTGTTATTTTATCATATTTACTTCAAAATATTAATTATGAAGACCACCAATGATGTATATTTTGGGATAATGCACATTAGAACTCAAAATAGTATTGCTAGCTTTGCAATTGTATATAATTATATATTAGATTATATACTATTAGAGATTTTGGTCATTCAAAATGACTTTTACTCTGTGGGAATGTGAGAAGATTTTTGGACCCCGTATAAAAGTTTTTCAAGAAGGTATGTAGATTTTTTAAAATATTTTCCATTTAAAATTATAATACAATAAATTCAAATATAACATTGTATTGAGACACTAAAAAAGTTGTTGGTTTCTTCATAATTAATGCTAATTGATTATAAAAATGTGTTGGAAGAGACAAATTTTTATCTTGAAAGTAGTGTTGAAAGAAACTGAAAAGTTGTTTTTATTCTCCTAAACATCTTTTAATTTCTGGAAGATGAAAAGTATTTTTTGAAAAGTATTAAAAGCATATCTAGCAAGCCAAGTAAAAAAAAGTTTTAATTTTTAATTTGGTAAATAAATGTATTTAAAGTAAATAATTTTATTTTCATTTTTTATTAATAAGAAATTATTAATTAATCACATTCAAAAAAGTGTAATATGTAATATTATTTTTAAAACAAAAATAAAAAAAAAAACTAATTTTGTCTATATAAAAAAGGAGAAACTATTAATATTTATATAAAAATATTTGGTAGTTATCATTATGTATTCTTTTAATTTTAAATTATAAATATTTTTTGTACTCTGAAATTTTTAAGACGTGGGACTGGAATGAGGAAGCAAACAAATATATTTCATTCATGAATTTAACTTATTAAACTTTAATAAATATTTATTGAAGCATGAACTTTATTTCAATTTTGTTTGTTGAAAAATTTAGAAAATTTAGATTTTACCTCGATTTGCATTTATTTTAAAAATAAATTGTAACTTATGATTTCTATTTACTTCACTATTATAATTCTTAAACAGTAAATATTATTGTATCAAATAACATGAAAATTATATTTGAAAGTATTCACTCTCAAAACTACGAAACATTTCAGTAAATATCGTGTAATATTTTGTAAATTCCACACCAAATCCTAATGAATTTATTGTATTACCATTTTTAGTTTAATTTATTTTAAAAACAATAGTTACTTTCTCTAAAAAATTTTGTAAAGGTTCCTAAAATGTCATCTTATGATACTTACTGCTCCAAAACATTAATTATGAAGACCACCAATTATGTTTTTTTGGGACATGACACTCTCTTACTATAATAAATGAATGTTGTATATTTCAATACATGTCTGGAAATCTGATCTACACATATGAACCCATATGAGTATATTTGAAAGAAGATAAGTTGTAAATTGTAGACGTAGCAGCGTTCTTTGAGTGGTGTGAAGAGAGGTACCGGTAATCAAAGCGTGTTAGTGATAATAATATTACGTAGAGCAATCATGATTATCGTCTTGAAAGGTGTTGATAACTCTGGACAGTGCAATTAATTTTATCTTGAGAAGTGAAAACCATAATGAAGAGAAATTTAAAAAAATGAAACGCTCCTTGGTTGGCGATTTAGTATTTAATATTGGATTATGAAAACATTTAATAATTAAAACGTGTAGCAGATGATATAGCAGTTTAGTCATCATTATCTCGAGCAGTGCAAAATTTAATGCATTTGAATACTGATTGACACGTTGTCATCATTATCTCGAGTTGCAATGCAAAATTTAATGCATTTGAATACTGATTGACACGCTAATTTGGAGATCATTTGAACCACTTTTTGAAGGCGTTGGAATACAAAAAGTTTTTTAAACGGTCATTTTAAATTTATTTTTCCATAAAAATTGATCTTAAATTCTTCTGAGTATGAAAATGGTGAAAAATATTTTAATTATTTTATAACTTATATTATTTTAATAATAATAATTAATAAGTAATAATTATTGTATTTCACTGACGTTTAAATTTCTAATTTATATGGAATGGTAATTAATGTTAATTAATTCAATTTCTAATTAAAAATAATTTATATTGACTAAAATGAAGTCGAACAAAATATAATACAAAAAAAGGAAAATACATATAATAAAAGAGAATAAAATATAACTTTTATATTGAAATATATAATAACTGCATACAAAATAAGAGTCCAATTGAAATCTTCTCTTATATATATATATATATATATATATATATATATATATATATATATATATATATATATATATATATATATATATGTAGAAGAAGTTCAAACAAAATTACATACAAAATTTTTAACTTTAATACCAAAAAAATAGATAAAGAACTTTGATATCTCTGCTTGTTCTTTCACTTTCGACTTTAAAAAATAATTCAGGGTGATCCTCTGCAAAGAGTTGATGATCTCCATCCATAGAAAGATCTTAGTTGGTTCTAGCCTTGGGTAATCATTGGAGTGTGAATATCCATGTTGTAAGTAACACGGTGAATATTACTTTGGTAATCAACAACAATCCATTTAGCAGCAAGGTTCTTCCAATAGCGTATTATGAACACTCGGTCAACGTGTCCAAAGTCCTTAAAATATTAGCAAGTTAAGAATAAAGAAATAAATAAATATAAATAACAAAAATAAATGAGTTTGAATCAAAAAATATACATGGTCTTTCAAAAACATAGAAATGAATCTGCCAACCATTTCTGAAGAAAGTATGGATTGTGGTGTGGGCATGAATTCCATTGCAGGAGAATAGGTTGGTGATGAAGTAAAATTGTAAAAGAAGAAAATGGGTAACAATAGAAAAATCAGATGTCTGACTTTGAATTGGTAAACATAGGGAATATATATATAAAAAGAATAGGAGAAGTCATAGCTGTTGGAAGTATCCGTACATACTGGACAGTCTGAACTGGTAAAAGTACAGGTTAATAAATACGAATTAAAAAATAATACGTTAAAAAAAAAGAATTATGAAGCGTCGTAAAAGTATAAGAAGAATTATTTAATGTAATTTACTAATGTTGATTTTTTCCAGGAAGGGGTATTTAATATTGGAATAGAATAAAGTTTAATAATTATAACGTATGGCAGATGATGGAGCAGTGGTAGATGATGGAGCAGTTTATTCATCATTATCTCGAGCAGTGCGAAATTTAATGCGTTTGAATACTGATTGACATGTTGATTTGGAAAAAAATTTGAAGCAGTATTTGAAGGGGTTGGAATACAAAATGTTTTGTAAACGAAATGGTTTTGATGGAGTAAACGGTGATTGGAAAAATGTGAAGAACTCTTTGAAAAATGTCTAAATAAAAACAAAAATTGGGTAAAAATAAAGAGATTTGGTGATACAATGCATTATTAAAAAAATACCATTAACGAAAAAAATGACACAAACAGAGTTTAAGGTAGAAAAATGAAGAAGATGAAGAGTTTGCTTGTAAAAGGTGGAAAAATACAGATAAATTGGTAAATAAAAAGGTATTTTGATACAAATTACTTACCAGTTAAGTTGTACAGCGAAAAAGAGTCGTGCTTGACTTTGAAATCTTGATTTGAAGCATGTATCCAGAAGAACTCTTTTTGGTGTAGAACTTTGAAAAAATATAGTGTATGATGAACTCTTTGAAAAATGTCCAAATAAAAACGTAAATCGGGTAACAATAAAGAGATCTGCTAATAGAATGCATTATTAAAAAAATACCATGAACGAAAAAAAAAATGACACCAAGAGAGTTGAAGGTAGAAAAATGAAGAAGATGAACGGGTTGCTTGTAAAAGGTGGAAAAATACAGATAAATTGGTAAATAAAAAGGTACATTTTGATACAAATTACTTACCAGTTAAGTTGTACAGCGAGAAAGACTCTTGAATCAGTTTGAAATCTTGATTTGAAGCCTGTAAACAGAAGAAAAATATAAGAAACAGTTAGATCAAAGTACATAAACGCCAAAAATAGTTAGATAAAAAGTTTTTATAAACCTGATGTTAAATCTGTCGCAGTGAACCATATTAGACATGTAGCAACCCTAGAAAATACCATCATCGGAAAAAAATAGTTAGATCTGAGAAAATAAAAGAAGAATATGAGTTGTTCGCTTGAGAAAGGTCAAAATGAAAACGAAATCTGCGTAATAAAACCATATGTTGCAGTGAACCATATTAGTCCTGTACAAAAACGAAACAAATAGTTAGATCTGACAAAATATAAGAAGAAAATGAGTTGTTCGGTTGAGAAAACTCAAAATAAAATCGACTTCTGGGTTTAAACCTGTAAAAAAACGCATGAAAAAGTTAGATCTGACAAAATATAAGAAGAAAAATAGATGTTCGCTTGAGAAAACTCAAAATAAAAACGACTTCTGGGTTTAAACCTGTAAAAAAACGCATGAAAAGATAGATCTGACAAAAAATAAGAAGAAAATGAGTTGTTCGCTTTAGAAAACTCAAAATAAAATCGACTTCTGTGTTCTTACTTGTAAAAAAGCGCATGAAAAGTTAGATCTGACAAAATATAAGAAGAAAATGAGTTGTTCGCTTGAGAAACTCAAAATAAAATCGACTTCTGGGTTCTTACCTGTAAAAAAATGCATGAAAAAGTTAGATCTGACAAAATATAAGAAGAAAATGAGATGCTTGCTTGAGAAAAATCAAAATAAATACGACTTCTGGGTTTAAACCTCTGAAAAAACGAATGAAAAAGATAGATCTGACAAAAAATAAGAAGAAATGAGTTGTTTGGTTGAGAAAACTCTAAATAAAATCGACTTCTGGTTTTAAACCTGTAAAAAAACGCATCAAAAAGTTAGATATCAGAAAATATAAGAAGAAGATGAGTTGTTCGGTTGATAAAACTCAAAATAAATTCGACTTTTGGGTTAAAACCTGTAAAAAAACGCATGAAAAAGTTAGATCTCACAAAATATAAGAAGAAAATATAAACCATCTCCGTAGTCGTTTTTTTGCGATTTAAAAACAACTCGATGAAAAGAAGAAGATGAACAGAAGAAGATGTTAAAGAAAAAGCTAAGAAAGGCAGAGAAACCATGATGAACGCGGAGAAACAAAGACAGAGAAAGAGAGAGAAAGAAGTGAGAAGGCGGTGCCAGAGAGAATGAGAAAGAGAGAGAAAGAAGAAAGAAGGCGGTCGCAGAGAGAATGAGAAAGAGAGAGAAAGAATTGAGAAGGAGGAAGGTGAGAAGAATGAGGAAGAGAGAGAAAGAAGTTTTAATTAAAAGTTTCAGTTTTCAATTTCTTTTCCATTTTTTTTTGTCATACTTCAAAATGCTGAAAGATTGACACATCAGTGTTTTTACCTTTTATAGATAAAAGATTGAATTGAGAAGTAGGTCAGATATATTATTCAATTGAAAAATTTGCCTTTCGTTAGTTCTCAATTGTATATAGTATTAGATTTTGTTTTTTGTTCTTTCTTACTTTTTTTCACTCATAAAGCATGCTTTTATTATTCTTTTGGGCTTAATAGCATTTTTTTTTCAAATTTTGTCAAAATTCTTTAATGTAGTTTTTTTTTCTTCATTTAATATATTTCTCGTTTTCTTTTAAGATTCAAAACGGTATCTTTCGTTAATTAAAGTTAAACGTTTATAGATATTGTATTGGATAAACTCAATCTCCTTGGTATCATATAGTCAGTCATCTTCTAACTGATATTAATATTAATTCAATAAAAGAGATCACATTACATTTTTTTACCAAAAATGAGTTCTGCGTTGAGATAAAAAAAGATTGAGAGACCATTGTGATAGAAGTTAATATCAAATGGACTACTAAATCTATCTTTTATAAGATTTTTTTTAATTATGTTGATAGATAGATAACAAGTCTTTCTCCCTTTTTTTATTATTTCATTATAAATAAAAGTCTATTATATTACATGTATTTCAACAAGTCCAATAGTCTCACATGGTCAACTAAGTCGATATTAAAAACAATTTAAATGCATATTTTTCTTTCGACCCTCGAGATTTTTAAAGACAAAATCGTGCTAAAGTTTCGATAGTCTCACATCTATCTAAAGTCCATGTTAATGATAATTTAAACACACCTTCATCCATTAACCATTCAAGATGCCTTTTAAGCACAAAACTATGACAAACCACAACTTCAAAACAAACAATGTATCAGTTATAACAATTAATTCTACCGATGCAATCTCGACGAAATTAAGGTACAAACAATCTTGTCACATAAGCTATTGTTAAATTATGACGTAAAAGAAAGGATACTTTTAGGTAGCTTGGTTAATGTGGAGAATTCATCACCAACTATTTAATAGTTATATATGCTTTTAATAGAATTTAATGTTTCATATATCTTAGGATTGAACACTTACCATTAGGCAAAAAACTATAGCCATTAGTCATGACACAATTCTATTTACTTAAGATTGTAACATTCGAACACTTACCACTAGGCCATTAGGCTCTGATATCAATTGTTAGGATCAAACGCTTATCACTAGATCAAAAGCTTATTCAAGGTGACTCTTTTACTTAAGAGTGTAATAGCCAAAGCACTATAATTTGATTGTGACCCGAGTCACTTTGGCCTCTGTCATGTGACAATTGATGCCACCTCCAACAATATATATATATATATATATATATATATATATATATATATATATATATATATATATATAATTTGGTAAGTTTAATTGAGGTTTCAAATGTGTATTATGATAACATTTGAGTTGTTTATACCGTTTGACACATTTCCGCTTCAATGTTAGCTGAGAAACACGTTTGAAACGTCAAATAAACTTAATAAAATTTGGTTAAAAAGACAAAATCTAGGCATCTTTAAGGGACTAAATTGATTCAAAATTTTGAAAATGGACTAATTTTAATTTTCACTTAAAGTTAAGTACCAAAAAACACACACACACACACACACACACACACACATATATATATATATATATATATATATATATATATATATATATATATTTAAATTTTATGAATCTTTATTCATATGTCTTTTTCCAGATTTAAAAAATATAAGTTCTTAAGCAAAGAATGATAATACATTTTTTCCTGAACAATATTTTTGTTTATTAAAATCAGTGCATAACCCATGTTAAATTATTGGTTGGTATGTAAGGGCTTTCTTTTCCAATAATCTGTTCATCTTGACAAAAACCAGATAAATATATGTAGGGCCTTAATGTCTGATTATGTCCCAAACTTTTTGTTTCGTTATGCCTTTTTCTAAAACAATTTACATAAAGTGCCATCTTTACATCAATTTATTTTATTGATTTCTTCACATTTTCCATAAAACATCTTTCACAAGTTGATGAAAGCAACTTTTCTCACATTATTTTTTACTACAACCTCCTTCGAAGACCCAATAAAAGTTTTTTTTTTTTTTTCACACAAATATACAAAAAAAAAAATTACAATAAAAAAAAAACAAGTAAAACATGTCATGATCTTCAAACCTTTTCACACGCTAGATTCTTGGAAACTTTCCTAGATAAGTTTAACGTTAGTGAACACATGTTTCATGCATCACTTTTCCTTTTTGTTTTTTCCTTCTTCCTTGAACATTCAAAGCCAACTTCAATACGTTATATAAGCATATATCCACCCCACTCACTTCTACACAATTACAATAACTCACTCTCACTCATCACAAAACCATAACCACAATCATGGTCCACCAGAAGAAGCTCGTGGATGAAGTGTCCGGTTGGCTTAGACTCTACGATGACGGTTCGGTAGACCGGACATGGACCGGTCCACCAGAGGTCAAATTCATGGTCGAACCGGTTCCTGCCCATGACGAATTCCTCAATGGAGTTGCTGTTCGTGATACTGTAACGAACAACAATGTCCGTGTACGACTTTACTTGCCGGAGAAAGTCTCCAACGAGGAGAAACTTCCCATCTTTCTTCACTTTCACGGTGGCGGGTTCTGCATAAGTGAACCGGATTGGTTCATGTACTATCAGTTTTACTCAGAACTCGCTCGGTTAGCTCGAGTCATCGTTGTGTCTTGTTTCCTTCGTCATGCTCCAGAAAATCGTCTTCCTGCAGCAATCGACGACGGTTTTTCTGCTCTTCTCTGGGTACATGATGTAGCCGGAAGAGAAACGGAAGAGCCGTGGCTTGAAAAACACGGTGATTTTCGTCGTGTTTTTCTGATCGGAGATAGCTCCGGTGCGAATATTGTGCATGAAGTGGCTGCACGAGCTGGGAAGACTCAACTGAAACAGATAAGCGTAGCCGGAGGGATCCCAATTCATCCGGGGGTGATGAGGTCGACGCGGAGCAGGTCAGAGTTGGAGAAACCGCAATCTCCATTTTTGACTTTGGAGATGGTGGACAAGTTCATGAGCTTGGCATTGCCATTGGGTTCAACCAAGGACCACCCCATTGCGTGCCCCATGGGTGACGGCGCTCCGCCGCTGAGCGGGCTGAAACTGCCGCCGTTTCTGCTGTGCCTGGCGGAGATGGACTTGATCTTTGACACAGAGATGGAGTACTACGAAGCCATGCGGAAGGCCAACAAGGATGTGGAGTTGTTTGTTAACGAAGGAGTGACTCATAGTTTCTATCTCAACAAAATTGCTGTGGATATGGATCCAAATACTGGTGCTCAAACGCATGCTCTTATTGCTAGAATCAAACGGTTCGTTGAAGAGCATTAAATCAGTAACAATGTGCTGTTATCTTTGTGAGGAACATTGTGTGCAAGCACAAAAGGTTCTATGAAATGAGCAATAATATGTTGTTTGTGTGAACTTTTGAGAGAAATTAATCATGTTTTATGAAATCTGCGTTGGGTTCTGTGTGTGAAGTTGAATGTGCTGGTGCATGGAAATGCCCCTTGATTTAGCACTTCTGTTAGAATGGTTTGAGAAGTGAAAACTGCTGGTAATTTCAATCCTCCTTCCAATCCACTTTTCTTTGTTTTCAAACAGCTAGTACATACTCTTGTAATTCTGAAAAATTTAACTACGTTTTTTTGTGTGTGTAAATAAGTCTTATTAACAAATAAATTATTTGAGAAATAAATTAATTATGAATTGATTATCCTAAATGGTTGGAAGAGTGTGGGATATCCTCAATATTGAGTTATATCCCCCTCTATAAACCTAACAAGTGGTATCAGAGTCGATGGTTAAAACCGGCTCAGACGAGTGCAGTATGGTCCTAGTATCGAAAGTCTTACTGGAAAGGGTATCAGGTAAGCGTGTTCCGTTAAGAAGAACGGCGGTACAGAAAAGGGGAATCCAAGTGTGAGTCTAAGTCCTACATTGACTAGAAATGAGAAAGTAGAGCACTATATAAAAATAAAGACTCATGGGCTCATGTCTCATTGGTATTGTATCTCCCTATTGAAACCCCCCTTAAAAACCTAACAGTTTTGATTGTTTATTGGTAAGTAGTATTGAAGAGAAACAAGTAGGTTATTAAAATGATTTAGAGCATATAATGGTCATAAATACACAAATCCTTTTTGGCACCATTGCAAGGAACATGAAATCAGGCTTGAGAAGGTAGTTTCAATATACAACTATAAAGAGAATGAACCGCACAACTAATGATGAAATTATATGTATGCTTTCTTAAAAAATTGCCCAAAGCTTTCTCCGGGTGAGGCAACAAACTTGATTATCCTTTTTCATTATATTCCTCTTGACGGTGATGTGTGGAAAGGGAAAAATATTTCCCATAGTCATTTATGGGAGTGTTTGCCTAGATGAAAGATCTAAACTTGATAGGAAGTTTAAATAGTGTATCTTTCTAAATTATGGATGTGATGATTTAGTTACAAATATTGGGATTCCATTGATAAGAAGATTGTTATAAATCGAGATGTTATTTTTCTTCTTCAGGAACAATTTCTTTATGGTATTGACAAGAAAGAAAAGTCAAAACAGGTTATTTACAAGTAAATTGATTTTGAGTCAAAACCTCCCATCATTGTTGTTGACCATCTCCAATGAGACCTGAGCCTAATTACATAAGGTACTGACACAACTCTCAATTCAAAACCTTAAGACAATAGATTTATGGGTCTTTATCCTTATATAGTGCTCTACTTTCTCATTTCTAACCAATGTAGGACTTAGAATCACACTTGGATTCATAACGAGATTTAAGTCAATGAACCAATTAAACTGGTTTCTTTTGAACTACATATGGAACCTTAGTTGAGAAGATCTACCAGAGAGATTCTTCTTTCATAAAAAGATTTCCTTCATGGGTTTGTTTTATTGAATGATGGGGAAGAGGTTGCAAGTTATAATGAAAATATGTTGTATTAAGAGAAGTAGAAGTGGTACAAAGTCATGCAAAAGGAATTGAAATCCTTGTATATGAACCTTAATTATGTTTGAATCGATTAAGTTGCCTCAAGGAAAATAATTAGAGATGTAATGTAAGGTTGATTGTTAAAAGCTTTAGTTTGAGGAAATAAATTGATTTTGAAAAGATATCTTCACATGTGATCAAAATGTCTTCGGTTAAAATTTTACTTTACCAAATTTAAATTTTGACTAACTTGATGTCAAAAAAAACCTTTTATACCAATTATCCCATGTATTTGACTTTTCTATATTTTTGAGTTAAATATCCGTTTTATGTTATTCCTTGGACTAAATCCCATGAGTTTTATTAAAAAAATTTGTCATCAAAAGTTTTGGTGCTTAATAATATTTATTGTATTCTATTATTTTATCTATTGTTATTATTATTTTTACTCGATATGTTTTTTAGTTTCCTATTATTTAGGAAAAAAAATGATTTAAATTTTACTCCCGTACTTGTTATTTTTTCATCTTTCCACTTATAATAATTATGTAAATGATATATATATATACACACACGGTGTAACTCTTCAATTCTCTGTTTTTGAGGAAATGTGGTCCTCTCTTGCACATCTGAGTTTCTTAAAAATTGAATGATTTTGAAGAAAAATGGCAGTGAAATTGTACCAAAATCTATTTATACCGTTGCTAAAAAAAATAAAATACAACCATTTAGTACCCTCCATTTTTAACCACTCTTGTTCCCTCCTTCATCTCCACCCAAGTTTTTGGTTGTTAGAGGTGGAAAATTCCTATATAAACCTCTTTTCTTCATCCTTTTAAAATCACAGGATCTTTGTGAGTCCTGACTCTTCTTCACCGGTGGTGAGCTCACCAGCCACCGTACGTGTTGTCGTTCCTTTTGAGGTTGGTTTCTTTGGCTTTGTTGTTGTGTTGCAACAATTTCACTTCTTTTTATGGTCATTTTGAGGGGAAAAAACAGGGTTTCTCTCTATGCGTGTTAACATGTTTGTTAAAATGTTGCTGAAGAATTGCTTAAATTAATCATACACTAAATGCGTGATTCGAAGAGTTTTTTAAACGGTGAATATTTTTTTTTGTTAAATAAATCATTATCATGACAAGTAGATCTACAATGTCTAACAATCACAAAGAAACGTGAGATAATCAAATGCACCATTTTTTAAATTAAAATTTAATACTAATTTTAACTGGAAATTAAGAGGCCTAAAATGATTTACCTATTTTTATCTATATTAATCTGTTCATGGTTTATCTTCGCTTACTGGTGAAGCAATCTACCCATTTTTACCAAACACAAAAATGAAGAGAAGCCAATGTTGTTTACCATTTTTAATGTTGAAATCGAAAAATCTACACACACATATATGTATTTTGATTTGCATGGCTTAGATGTGTATAATATATATATTAAGTGTTTTTGTTTTTGGGTATTACCTTGTTTTCCCAGGTTGAAAAGAATCAAACAAAAAGGAAGTAGATTATTTTATTCTTGCTTCTTCTTCAAGTAACAATGGTGACTTTTGTTCTGGGGGCGGCAGAAGAGGCCACACCAAATCCTGTGAATAACAAAGCTGTTGATGCAGAAAATGTAGTTAGTAGTGATCATGCAGAGATTCCAGGTAGTAGTGAAATAAAGGGCACAGAAGTTCCTAAAGAAACCTCTGCCAAAGAAGGAGAATATTCCATTCCTAGTGAAGCAACTGAGATACTGAAATCATTGGCAGCTAAATGGGAGAATGTAATCGATGCCAATGCATTGAAAATAATCCCTCTTAAAGGGGCAATGACAAATGAGGTTTACCAGATAAAATGGAAGACAACAGAAGGAGAATCCTCAAGAAAGGTTCTGACAAGAATCTATGGCGAGGGCACTGCTTTTTTCTTTGATAGGGGAGTTGAGGTCAAGACATTTGAATTTATGTCAAAGAGTGGACAAGGGCCTCGTTTGCTTGGAAGGTTTGATAATGGTCGCATTGAGGAATTCATCCATGCAAGGGTAATGCAATGTTTCTGCAAGTTGCTATTATAAACAAGTTGATGAATGCAAATTCTTGAATCAATGTGTTACACAGCTGATACATATTCACTTTTGGTCCAACATTGCAAATCGTACTTGTAAAGTTTAGTCATTTGTGGTTTCATTCATATATGAATTTGATCAAGCTGATACATTGTGGTTGATTTAACAGACATTATCAGCATCTGATCTGCGAGAGCCATCTACTTCTGCCCTCATAGCAGCCAAAATGAAGGAGTTTCATGATATTGATATGCCTGGTCAAAAGACTGTGAACCTTTGGGATAGGTTAAGGTATGTTGTTCTTATGAAAAACCACACATTCTTGATCTATTCAAATTGAGATTAACATCCCAGACAAATTTCATTCATTTCAGTAACATATCATCTAGAAGAAGAATTTGTTTGTGACATAATATGAATGGTTATCAGAAAAATTTGATCATTTCTAACTTAAATTTATTTTTTAACGCTTCAGAGATTGGCTTAAGGAAGCCAAACGCTTGAGTTCTCCTGAAGATGTTGAAGCATTTAAATTGAACAGTTTGGACAATGAAATATCTACTTTGGAAAAAGAATTATCAGGCTCTAAGCAATGCATAGGATTTTGCCACAACGATTTGCAATATGGTAACATAATGCTTGATGAAGAGTCCTGTTCTGTCACCCTTATCGTGAGTTCCTCTTTATACTATTGAGTGTTACTATCTAATAATTATTTACTGTTAGTTCAAACTGGTTAGAGAATGTGAAGTTTTGTATTATAACAAATACTAAATTGTGCTTATAACAGGATTATGAATATGCAAGTTACAATCCTGTGGCCTATGATATAGCAAACCACTTCAATGAGATGGCTGCCAATTATCACACAGATACTCCACATGTTCTTGACTTCACTAAATACCCTGGTCTGTGAATAATGAACTGTGCAATTTCTTCTCATTCTTTTTTCCACCGAACAATTAACAAAATTTAGTTCTTTTTTCTGTTAGATTTGGAAGAGCGTCGACGATTTGTCCAAGCATATTTGAGTTCCTCAGGTGACATCTGTGGACTTAGTTTTATTTAACATAACTCTCTTATTATTCTAAACTATATTTCAGTGACATTTTCTCATCACAATTTTCTCTTATATAAAATTTTATACAAATTTTGTTGGAAATCCAAGTATGAGTCTAAATCCCATATTGAGTAAAAATGAGAAAGTTGAGAAAATTCATGAACTTATTACCTTAAGTTTTTTTTTTTTTTTTTTTTTTTTTTTTTTTTGTTGAAAGTGATTTCAATTCCTTACATGCTTTCACTATCTACCAATGTAGAATCAATCCTTTGGTTGGCCTTGTATCATATTTATAAAATCTTTTCCTAACGAATCTTTCCTAAAATCCCAATAAATAGATTCTAGTACTACTGATCTAAAAATCCCAATAGATTCTAGTATTATTGATTTGGAGAAAACCTTTTTATATTGAGAAATATTAGTTATTAGTTACCTATCACTTCTCATAATGAGAAATATTAGTTAGATATATGTCATCTCACTCCATGAACCAGTGAGTTATTGATGTTTTCATGATGACTCAGGTGAGCAACCTAGTGACACTGAAGTACAGCAATTGGTTGATGAAGTTGAGAAGTATGCACTTGCAAGCCATCTATTGTGGGGCATTTGGGGAGTAATTTCGGTAATCATCACTTTCTCACTTTAGCATTGGTTATTCTACATTTAAGGTTCTTAGTATCTGCCCAATTACACTAATGAATGACCAAATTGTAGTATGATTATTGAAATAAACAGTCTACAATATTGTAAATTAAATTTCTAAAAGGACTATTCTGAACAGTAGATTTCCCAAATGAGTGTAAAATATTTTGGTATAAATGGTATCTAACTATCTTCTGAATTCCTCCTTGTGCAGTTGCATGTAAATAAAATTGAGTTTAAGTACAGGGAATATGCAGAACAGAGGTTCCAACAGTATTGGTCAAGGAAAACTCCTGTTGTGAGCTCTAATGACTCTTCTGATCATGATAATGGTAATAGTACAAAATCATTACATCGCTTCCAATAAAACACTGTTTTGTATTTGTAAACATGAAATTTTGAATCTAGTTAACCATTTATTTTCTTTCAGCCTTAGCTCCTATAAATTTGAAAGTCTTAAACATTGTCTACACATAATTTCGCTTTGAATTTTGTTTATATGTGACATTCTAACTAGTTATTTGCTTGCAGGCCTGCAAGCAGCAGCATCGACCACTCACCATAGAGCAGGTAGGCTCATTGGTATCCCTAGGAGATTGAAGAGATTGTTTAATCTTGGTTTTTTCAGATCGAAACACTAGAGCAAGGTTTGACAGAATTTGTTCTTCGATTCACCTTGATGAGTTAAATGGGAATAGTAGTGAGAAAGTATATCAATGTAATGCGCATATGCGTTATTAACTTTTGTTTACTTTCTTCATTCTTTGTAACTCTATCTGGGAAAATTCATAAATAACCTTAGAAACACTGTGTAATTATCAATCTCTTCCACTGATGCTTATTTTGATACTGTTATAAAAAACTGTGGTAGTATTTTTCAAATAATTTAACTTCTCCATGACGACGCTAAAAGAACCGTCATTCTATCTAATTACGACGAAATTAGTATTTACAATCATTTTATTTTCAGTGTAAAAAAATTATTGGCACTGTGGTGAGTCTCAAACACATAACTCACTAAGATATAACTTGTATGCACTGATAGTGCCAACATCAGAAACTAACCAGCAAGTACAAACAAAATGGAATTATGTTTAAATTTTAGTACTCTAATATGATATTATCAGAGTTTATCTAAGTTAAAATTTGAACCTATGAAACTCTTCAATTCTCATATTAAATGTCCTCAAGGTGATAAAATGTGTTTCACATCAATTCAAGATAAATTTCGGAACACACATATTATAATTCTTAATTTACAAAACTCATTTTATAACTTTAAGTTAAAAATAATCTTATTTACTATCACGGTTTCAAAACCTATCCTCATCTTCTTGCCGAAAACACAAAACAGAATATAACTCTCTTGGTGATGCAACACCATATTTTAAATCAAAAACTTAATAATTTTATCATATTATAAAGTAAACAATAACACATTTATGAAGCTATCATACTAAAACCGATATTATTATGTCATCTTTTTTAGTTCCTTGTAATGTCTGAGAGTTGAAAAATAATAGGTAGACATTAACACGCTATATAAGCTACTCTAGGTGGACCGAACCAAGTGTTCCAGTGATCTCTACATAAAAGTTTTCACAATGTCTCGTCCTTTTCTTAAAAAACTTACATTTCCTACACAATCTTCAACTTGATCATTGCTTGAGCAGCCCTTGTGTTATGCTTTGTTGTTTCATTTTTCCTGTGTCATATCATCAAATGATATATAAGAATTCAAGTTTTTCGATTATAACCTTTTATAGCTAGTAAATAAGTAGCTTCCATTCATGAAAATAATATGTTGATAATATAATGTATTACTGGTAATGTTCTGTTCATTATACCTCTAGCAGAAAGTTATGCAGATGATTAACCTAAGAGAAGAAGAATTAAGAATCATACCCTAGTTTTGAAAGCTTTTGCTTTGGTTTCTCTATCCACTTGATTCATACCTAACTTTCTAGCATTCACCACTTTCTCTACCATCTTACTTCCCTTAAAATGTGTTCTTCCTTCATTAGGGCTTGCTGCTAGAGTGAATGTTTCTTTATTTGCCCTCAAGTTCTTCTGGGTTCTGTCTAACTGATTCCAACTACCATTAGCCATGCTTGGTGATGGTGACCTTGATGGTCTATAAGTTCTTGGAATAGGGTCCCGATTTTGAAACCCTGAAACCGTAGAAGATCGAGTTGTGCTTCTTCCTCGTGTGGTGGAACTTGGCCTCTGATCTGTCCTTAGATTTGGCGGTGCCTCATTGGAGAGTTCCATGATATTACTCGCAAGTGCAACCCTTGATTTCACGGATGGAGAAACGCCTCTAGTTCTTGGCTTTCTCTGTGACTCGTTTGTTTCTGTGCTTTTCTTGACATTCAAAGCAAGGAAATCGGCATTGTTGGTTTGCTTTTGGGGCGTGGATTTTGTGCTGTTGGCTGCTTCATGGTCACTTTTGACATTGCTGCTCTTGCTGGGAATGGTTAGGGAAGTGTTTGTTTGTTGTTCATGTGTGTTCTTGATGGTGCTTGGTCTTTGCCTAGTGTGACTTGGGGTCATTGATCTTGTTGAAAGTTTTGGTTTGGTTGAGTTGGTGTGAGTTGTTTTTCCATCATTTGATTTGGGTTTTGGTGCTTCCATTTCTTTCCATGCAAACTGTGTGGCAAAACCAACCTTATGCTGTCAATTTGAACTTCAGATGAACATATAAATTAGAACAGTTTAACATAGTCGTTTACCAATATTTGAAATTCCAAACCGGTATAAAACCAATTTATAATATATAAATGAGTACAAATCTGATCTTACATACTAATTTTGTAGGATTGAATTAGGTTTAAAGTTTATTCTTAATATAGTATTAAAATTATGAATTGGAGTTGGACAATGATATTATGACTCCCATATTTTACTTATGTGATTTAGTATGAGTCATTAATTAATGTACCTCTATCTTTTCTTTCGAAAGAATCAATAACTCATACTAAATCATATAAGAAAATAAAAGATGAAACTCAAAACATAAGAATTAAAGTATAATTATCCATCAGAGTTTATCTTAAAAAAATTTATTATTTGTTCGATATATTGTTTCACCGCTGTAAACATAAAAATTTAAGTAACTTACTCTTGTGATGGCCTGAGAAATTGGTATCTCCTTTTGAACAACAAGTTGAGGACCTGGTTCCATTTCAAGGGATGGAAACAGAGGAGTAGCTGGTGGTGTTTTCAACCTTTTTTTTTTCACAAATGCAGCATGCAGTGACCAAGTTATTTTCTTTATTTCACATATCAAATAATCATGCACATTCATATGTTTATACATTTTCACAGACCAAACTTACCAATCATAATCATTTTTGTTTGTTTCCAGAAACTCTAAACCATATTCTTTCTTCCCTGATGCAATTCTGTACAGTGAAAAATTACCTGAAATGATGTGTTGTTTTCTTTTTCTTAGCACCAGCATTGAGAAAAATTACAATATGATTCATGATGATGAGTACCTACCAGGAGTGTCATTGTTAGTTCCACATTCAAACTCTTCAGAATTAACACAATGCAAGAGGCTTGAGACGTGTTCATTCTGGCGCTTTCTCAATTCCCTGAAAAGTGTTAACTCTTCGTCTCGTTCCATGCGCGATTTCATCTTCGTCTTCATCACACCACTAATCGCCATATTCTTCTCTAATCAATGCTTCTAATTATAATTAATTATGATGTGTTATGTTGTTATACCCTTATAGTATTCTCCTCTAATTCCCTCACACTATCGTAGATTCTATCTCTTGTGTTCCAACGATGCTTAGTGTTGCAAACGACAAAAAGGAATTTAATTATTTAATGATTGTGATCATGACTATGATAATGATCGATGATGATTAATTTATGACGAAAAAAGATATTGGTGCCACGTGGAGCTCTAGCCGGCTAATTAACTTTTGTTTGAATTCATCTAGTGTTTATATGATGGAACACATTAGATTATGGTAATTAATTGATCTTGATTATAAAATGTTTTCTTTTTGTGGAGCATTGGACTGCAAAATGTTCAGCAAATTAATTTATTATTACAACCAATTCATTTTGTACAAGTTTTATGCGTTCGAATCTTACATGTGAAAATATTTAAGGGAATATCTTAGTGTTGTGGGTGTGTAAATAAATGCTTGTTAAAGTTTTTTAAAAGTGACAATGAAACAAAAAAAAAAAATCTTAATGAATTCAATTTAGACTGTAAATAAATTTGCAATTATATACTTATTATTACATACACAAA
Organism: Vigna unguiculata; assembly: GCF_004118075.2. Lineage (NCBI taxonomy): Eukaryota > Viridiplantae > Streptophyta > Magnoliopsida > Fabales > Fabaceae > Vigna > Vigna unguiculata. The sequence goes on along the minus strand of NC_040289.1, from coordinate 2,281,726 downwards.
TACTCTTCTTTTGTTTCTTACCATAAATTTGATTAATTGATTAAAAAGAATGATATTTTGATTATTAAATTTTCATAATTTTATTTAAAGTTGTAAGAGAAAGTTGTCAAAATTTAAAATTTATTAATAAAAAATAATTTTTTATTGATTAATTAGACACAGAGTAAGATCCCTTATGTATTTTTATTGATAGAATTAGGGATGTCAACGAGGGGGTAGAGTACCAGTAGTAGCTCCCCCGTACCCTACCCGCTCGATAAATTTTCACCCGTACCCGTATCCATATCCGTCGGATATCCGTTATGCGGGTACCCGTCTATTTTTTCATATCTGCGGATATCCACGGATACCCGTGGGTATTAACAAAATTATTTAAAAAATAAATATTTAATCATAAATTCAAATAAAATAAAATACATCACTGTCATAAATTTTAAATAAAGTTCAAACAAACTTAAGTTCATACAAGTCCAAATAATCATAAAAATATAAATATAAAATAACGTTCAACACAATGAAAATTCTTTAATTAGTGCTTTAATCAACAAGTCCACTTTCTCCAATTGATTCCTGAGAAAAAATTAGGTAAGAATATTTTTTACTATTATATATATATATATATATATATATATATATATATATATATAAGGGTAGTTGTGTGAATTAAAATTTAGCGGGTACGGGTATCCACGGGTACAGATACTATGATACATGTACCCGCCCCATTAACATGCGGGTATCAAAAATACCCGTACCCACGGGTAGCGGGTATCCATTTTTAATATCCGTTTCCTACCCATTGCGGGTTTTATCCACGGATACCTGCGGGTACGGATATTTTTGACATCCCTAGATAGAATTCTTTTCTTCACCAGCTATGTGTTAATAAGTTTTTTTCAGTAAATTAGAATAGCATCTCCTAATATTTTTTACATTGCATATAATTTATCTTTATATACCTTTAAAAGTTTATAACAATCACATTGTACTATATTTAAACATCAATAAAGAGATTTAGCATATTTATAAAAGTTGTCAATATATTTTGACGTCTTAACTATGTTTTGAGTCTCTAATAAATTTGGAAACTTTATTTACAGAAAAAAAATTCTATTATATGACACACACGAAACATGTCTATATTCATGAGGAAACGCGTGAACAATGTTTCTCAAAATAGAATTGAATAGACATTAGACGATCTTAATAAACTATCCTACCAAGTTGTCCAAGACTAAGTAGACGTTATAATGAGACATTCTACTCATATAGTCTATTAAGATAGTCTATTGCATATAAACTAGGGATGCAATATGGGTTTGGTCCGTCAGGTCGGCCCGCAGACCTGTGAAAAAAAAACGGGACGGGTCAGAATAGTGAATCTATAGGCCTGTATGAGCCCGCAGCCCGTGCAGGCTGGCCCACAAGCCCACATAAAAAAAATTGCACTTGTGTATATTAATTACTTTTTTTATGGACTCTTGCATTAACGTTTCAAATTCTTGTATAACTGAAAATGACAAGTATTATGTATTTTTTAATGTGCTAAAATTTAAAGAATACATTGTGTATGTCATGGTATGAATATGAATATGATGAAAATGTTGAATTATCAATTTATCATCAAACTCTCCAAAGTCTTTACTTAATTTTGTGAACTTTTTAAAGTTTTCCAATTTTTAAGCATTGAAAGTTTATCATAAAATTTAAAAAAAAAAATTAAAAAAATTTGCGGGCCAACCCGCAGGCCAAGTGCAGGGCGGGGCAGGGCAGGTCAATGATTACAATCCGCATAAATTATGCGGGGCGGGGCGGGCCAACCCGTGATGTGCGGGCCTTATGCGAGCCAGGTCTAAATGGGCCGGACCGGCTAGCATTGCTATCCCTAATATAAACACGTGATAATCTAATACATGTTAAGATTTTTACTTGGTCACTTCTCCACAAAGGAAAAATCCCATTTGTAATAGGTCTTTCTTAGTTTCTAACTCACCAAATGAATCTATGGTTGTCAAGATATAAAAGAAGAGTTTTGTTGTATCCTTAAACAACAAATGTTCATTTTTAGTTTTGAAAGCCAAGCAAGAAAGGAATCCAAAAGAAAGTCTTGATGGTGACAAGAACTATCTTCATAACAAAATCATCTAATCCAAAGGCGACACACCCATGAAACTTGAAGATTACGGTTAAACTTCATATTTACTATTTGTACTTCCATATGTTGAGTTTCTTAACTTTTTTTATTTTATTTTTGATTTTAAATTAATTGTTAGAAGTGTGGGTTAGGGTGATCTTAGTATTATATTTTATAAAAAATTAAATAACATTTTACGTACCATTTATTATGTAGGATAAATTTTGATGCCGTTAAAAAAAACCAAAACCAATACTTCTAAAAATATAGAAACTAAAGGGTTTACAAGTTTTAACTAGGAATTGTTTCCAATTTTACGTAAAAGATACCAAAACAAATTTTTTTCTTAGTTTATTATATAAAAAAATTAAATAACATGTAACACATTTGTTATATAGGATAAATTTTGATACCATTAAAAAAAAGTAGGAACCAAATCGATACTTTTAAAATAATACAGGTATCAAACGGTACAAGTTTTGACTAGGTATTGTTTTAATTTTACGTAAAACTCCGGGGAACAAAAACAAAAACATGTTTTTCCCCTTATTTTTTTCAACTCAAGATAACAATGTATATACATTATATAAGAACAACTATTTTTTTTTTTTTATACAAACTATATATAGACATGCATAACTGCAGTCTTTATTTTAACTTTATAATGAGTCTTAAATCAAAACTCAACTTACATAAGAGATTTCATCTAATAAACCTCAAAATCTTTAAGATATTAAGTTTGTAAATGCCTTTTTATTATTGCTAATTTCAGTTATCTCCTTCAATAAAATTCCCAAGCTTATCTTGATTTCTTTTGAATTACTTTCCTAAATGTATAACATAACACCATAGTTAATCCAACCCCTTAAAACTTATTAAAACTTGTTACTCTACAACTTTGATTATTTCTTCTTTCATTTGTTCTACATCATATAAAACTTCTTTCCTCCGTTGGAATATCCACCAATTCAATACTAACAATACAAATATGTTTTTCTTTTCATATCTTTATCAATTTTCCAAGGTATCTTCTGGTTCTCGTTCCTCATCGCTTCATCACCCACAAAAACTCACACGAACTAAGAAGCGAAAAACGGACATGTCAATCAATTTAAAAAACTATGAGCGGAGAAAATTGAAAATTTATGCATTGATCCAACTCAAAAAGAGTTGTAGAACCATAACAATTTACATTAATTAAGTTCTTCTCCCTATATTTATACCCTTCCATGGCACAAAGTTAAACAATGAATTTCTCATTGTTACTTACACTAGGGAGTGTCTTCTGCCTTCAAACATTCAACATTATTTTTTTCCACAGGCAGCACCTCCTTCTTCATGTACAAACTCTGGCTCTTGGTTTTGTCTTCAATTCCTCTGTCAGAAGCACAAGGATCAAGGATTTTGTCTCAGGATATGAAATTGGACTGGTAAATCAATCTTTGAATCTAGTTATATATCCATTTTTTATTCCTTGTTTTTGTCACTTTTGTATTTTCCTCAATCCCATTGCCCTTTTCATCTTCTCCCTCTTGGATCTCCCAAATTTTTTTATTCCATTAACCAAACCCAGTTGACACACCCTTATTTTTTTAACCTAGATATTTGTTTCCCTCTTCCCTTACTAAAATAACCAAATTTTGAAGAGAATAAGGATATAAATTATTCATAATAACTTGGCTTTGTAAAATTTAATGAAAGAGAAGAGAATTGGGGAGGGGAAAGAGTGTGTAGCTTAAAATAATGGAGAGTACCAAAAAGATGCCTAAAATAATGGATTTGGCCATCTAACACACACATTAATTGATCACTTCTCTTTTTTCTTGATAACATTTATTACTATTTATCATTATTTTACAATATAGTGATAACAAACATGGTGAATGCGTCACAGAAATTAATGGTGGTGGTGTGAGAGAGAAAGAGAAAGAAAAAGAAAGAGATAGTAGTAGATAGATAGCAGCTATCTATAGCTACTAGGAAGAAAAATTGTTGAAGAAAGTGAGTGTGATCCACCATGGCCTCTTCAAATTCACCATGTGCAGCATGCAAGTTCTTGCGTCGCAAATGCCAACCCGAGTGTGCTTTTGCACCCTATTTCCCTCCCGACCAACCTCAGAAGTTCGCAAATGTTCATAGAATTTTCGGAGCCAGCAATGTCACCAAGCTTCTCAACGATTTGCACCCTCACCAACGTGAAGATGCCGTGAATTCCCTTGCTTATGAAGCTGAGATGAGACTCCGTGATCCTGTCTATGGCTGTGTCGGAGTCATATCACTGTTACAGCACCAACTTCGCCAGCTTCAAATGGATCTCTACTGCGCCAAATCTGAACTCTCCAGGTACCAAAACCTAAGCACCATCACCACCAACCACACCCTCATGGCGTCTGAATCCGCCGCCGCCTTCCACCACCACCACCACCAGAACAACAACACCACCACCACCACCAATACCTTCGGCCGTGACCACCACTACCACTTCCACCACCACCAGTTTTTCCCCAGAGACCACCAACACCAACAAGTGGCGAGAACCTTCGACGGAGGCAACAACTACGACGCAAGCCTCTTGGCCATGAACATATCTGCCAGCTTAGGGCAACTGAACCAGCTTCAGCATCAGAGCGCCGCTGGCGGCGGCGATGACCGCCACACCGCCAACCGCTCCTAGGGTTTCACCACATATTTAGTCATGCAATAGGTAATTAATTAATTAATTACTTTAGTTAAAGTTTTCATTTAATATGGTTCATTTCTTGATTACCATCATCTTCGATTATCTCCACCACCTGCATATTTTGTCACTCTCACAATGTATAAATTTGGACTCACAACGCTGTCATATTCTTCAATTCTATATACATATAATGTAAGCAATTCCTCATGTGCTTGCCTAAGTCAAGTCAATTTGGAAATACTATTACTCTACATTGTGCTGTCTAAGTTTCCGTAATGTCAAGCTCACTATTATTTGCCATTGTTATTCATCTTCTGCATAATTTCAGCACAAAGACTGTTCTAACATTCACATAATATATTCACATAGACAGAAAGAAATCATGTTGGTGAGAGATAGTTTGTGAGAAAAGGCTCATAACAGATATATGGTCAAAATTTTAATGCATGGTTGTATGATTACATTTACTGTTTTTTTTTTTTTTATTATTGTTAAGGATATTTAAGAGTTTTACTGCAAACTTCACAACACTTCTGAAGATCATGATACCTCAAAGTTCAAGTTGCATTTTAATATTTCCTTTACATCATTGCAGAACTTCTAGGTAGAAACTTAAATATGACGTCAACATAAAGTAGCTGACCATATTTAATCATTATTATTATTTTACTGTTCTTACCAAGAATAAAAAAAGATATTTTCTCCTCCAGTACATATTTCACTTATCTAATTTAACAAAATTAAGTTAATTTTTGGCACTGAAAGATAATGATTATGATTATTAATTGCAGAAAAGTTTGTTCTAGTAATGAAAACACACACTCTGGTCAAATCTTACAAAATTTATGGTTTCAAATATAACTTGACCTGGTGTTACAGTTCATCATAAACATATCTGTTTACTGGTGTCTAGAACAATGGTTGAATCGATTGTATCTGCATAAGATTAGATGGGAGAAAAAGATTATTAGACGAGGGTGTAAAAGAAGAGCATTTATAGCAGTTGCTTGTTCTGAGTAAAACCACTCAACACAATAATGAGTCACACTACTACGTTTAATTGTGAATGTCATTGGCATTTATTAGACAGTGCCAACACTATGGAGCTGTGTCTTGTATCTGAACGCCTTTGTTAATTCCATTGGGTATGAAATGAATTGAATGAGCGTGACTTGACCAATTCTCTTACCTTTTCTCTTCTGCATTATCACTCTGCTATGCCCTTGACTATTCCTTGTTTCTATCAACACTACTTTTTCTTGAACTTTGCCACTGCACGCTTTTCCACATATGTGTTCACCCTTGCATCTTCAAACTCTCGAAGAAAAGAATAAAAGAATATGTATGTATGAGAAAACAACCACCTACTACTGCATTTCTTTCATCTTTCTTCTTTATTACTTCCTTAATTACATGCTCTTTGTCCCCTCCCAATCCTCTTTCTCTCTTTCTCACCATCGAAGGAACAACCAACAAACCAAATTAACATCAGATGTGACAAAACGTCAACGTAATCAAATGTATTTTAAGTCTAAGATACTCTATCTCGGGTGATTTTTTAATCCGGTGAATAATGATACTAAGATTTCTATCTTTTAATTTAAATTTTTTATTTCATGACGTAATTTAATGTGAATTATTTATTAATGTATCACTATTTTTTTTAACAAATCAATGACACACTAAATCATATGATAGAGTAAATATGAGAGACAAAAAATGTGAGTCAAAGTATAATTTTCTTTTTACTTTTAGATTTTCAGATTTTTAATTAACATACAAAACCAGTTTTTAATTTTTAATTTAATTTAATTTAGATTTTCAGTTTTAACAGTTTTTTTTTTTCAATTTTCTCTTGTTCTTCTGTAATGTATTGTTGAACAACGAGTTAATGACTTTATGTACTTGTCAATTCCCTTGTAGAAAGTAAAATTTATTTACTTTTTTCAAATATTTTACTTATAGAAATAATATATATATATATATATATATATATATATGTAAAATCATTTTATTTATTTTTTATTTAAGGTGCATATTATTTTTAAAATGTGTAAATGGCAACACACATATTGGAGGTTCTCTTGAAACTCAATTTAACATTCACCGTTTGTTTTTAAAAAGTATAAAACAACCTGTTTTTACATCAATATTAGTAAAGCATAATCAAGTAATTGGTCCTAGTTTTGTTAAGGATTTGTTACCAACACCATTTTAATTAAATAAACCTATTATAGAAAAATAATAATGTGAGTATAAAAGGTTTTTCTAGAGTTTCCCCAAACTCAATAGTCATATATCTTACATCTTCAAAAGTTAATTAATAATGAACGTTTTTTTTTTTCTGAGAAAGGCAAAATGCCTTACAAAATCCTTTTAAAAAAACAAGTTACCTCATTTTTACCAAATAGATTTTTGTTTCGAAAATAATATTTAAAAAACTAAATATTGCGACACCACATCTTTCAATCTGTACACTGATTTTGTTATTATTATTATTTTTCTTAGTAGTTGTATACTCAATTTTTAAATGGAGATACTGTTTTACTATTTTTCAGTTAATTAATTATATATATATATATATATATATATATATATATATATATATATATTAACACAATGTATGTAGTATTGTAGGGGTAAACGTGAGAAAATGAACAATTAAATAAAACTTTGAATACTTAACAAGGTATTACAATGAAGTCACATTACATTCTGTAATAATATAGAACACCTAACAAATAAAAAGTACAACATAATTGAAATGACAAGTAAAATATAGAAATAAAAGTATAACAATTTCATTAATTGCCTTATGTATTCTTTCATCACTTAAGATGTTCTTGAAGTCAAATTCAGACACTCCTCTACATATCTCTCCAACCAGCTGGCTATATGTTTAGTATATCTGAAAAAATAATTGTGGACTTTTTATTATGTCCGTAAATATTCATGAATATGTTCACATATATTTTTTATTTTTATATTTTTAATTTTAAATAAAATAATTTGAAAATAAATTTTTAAATATAAAATCAGATAAAAAAGTTATGTTAAATTCCTCTTTTGATCCTTGTTTTTTTAAGAAGTGTCAAATTGGTTCTCTAATTTTTTTTTGTCTCAATTTGGTCATGCTTTTTTAGAAAAGATTCATTTTGGTCTTTATCTTCAAGTTTGACCGAATGATGTTAAAGTTAATTAACGTCACGTGTTAATTTATGTTTTTTTCTATATTTTTTTAATTTTTTATATTTTTTTACACATGTCATTTCACAGTTGTGCTACGTGTCAAAATGATTCAATTTGGTCTCTATATTTGTTTTTAGTTTCAATTTAGTTCCAATTTTTGTAAAAAATGAAACAATATTTTCCTTCGTTAATTTGAGACTCCATTTTTTTCTTGTATAGATCTTGCTGATGTTCTTACTATAATTGACACTTCTTGACCAAAACAAGAAAAAAAAGAAGTAATTTAATCAAAAAATTAATTTCGGAAGTATAATTTAAATAAAACTGTATATTAAAATATTAATATAAATAAATGTAATTTTTATAAAATAAGTTTAAATAAATTACATCAAAATATAAATGTTAAAAAGTGAATATTTTTAAAATAACTTCGTATGTCTTAAAAATATATTCATATATAAATTCAAATTTTAAACTATTTTTACATTATTAATATTTTTCTTACTAGTAAATTTATTCCAATCATTTTGATAAGATGATTTAATAATGATTAACTACAGAAAGTAGAAAGTGAGTATAGGAAGATTAGATACCATGATGTTTTTACACCATCAATCAATAAATGAATAATTAAAATACTCATATTAACTCAGTTAAAATCCATAAAAGATATATATTTAATATTTATAAAAAATGTATATATAATTATAAATTTTATGAGTGAAAGTGATATTAACATCAATATTATTTATGTAAAGTAATCAGCAAATAATTATATAATTATGTAGATATAATTATGTAGAATATTTAAGGTGCTCTCATCCATTTACAAAATATGAACTTAATTTTTTTTCTTTATTTATATCATAAATTCAGTATTATTTTTATCAAAAGCCCAATAAAATGATATTTGTTATCATGTATTCAAAATGTAATGATATTAATACAGCCCGAGTTATCTCAATTACCACGTTTGAATTCAGTTTTACAATTATTATACAACATAATGCTCCTTTGGGTTACAACGGATCCGCTCAGCTCATTTTGGACTTAAGGTCGGATCCATCTCAAATCGAGTTTTGACTCAAGTAGGGTTTTGGCTCCGATAAATACAAGACCACTTTTATTTGAGTTAGTTTGAGTCTATTTCGATTTGAGTTAAATTGAATCTGAATTTTTTTTTAAATATTTAATTCAGAATATATTTTTTGTATTTTCATGATGTTTTGAAATATATTTTTAGATTTAAAAATACCTCTGAAATCTTGAAAATATTAAAAATAAGAAGGTATAGAGATTTTTATCATAAATTTTTATGAGGGGTAATTTCGGAAGTACTGCTTTTATGGAGTGTGGGAAGAAAAAAGTGGAGTGCACGCAGCAATAGCCCATTTTTCATTTGTAAGTGATATATTTTGACTTCCGGAAGTTGATTTTCCGTTATATGTTTTGACTTTCAGAAGTTGACTTCCGGTTATATTTTTGACTTTCAGAAATATTCTTCACTGGAAGTCAACGTCCGGAAGTAATTTTGGAGATGTAATATGTGTGGTTTTAATTAAATGGTCAAAGGGTATTTTTGGGATTTAAACATTTTTTGGAGGTGTAGAAGAAATTTTGGAGGTGGAAGAAAAAAAAGACTCTCTTTTGATGGGTTTTAAGTGTTTGACGGATACTCAAAAGTTAGATATTTTTGTACAAATTGATTGAAGAATGCATATTCCTTTCTCTTTGTGCATTTGGTATTACGACATGTCAATAGATGACTTGCTCTCCAAATTCAGCAATAGGAAAAAATCATTCTTCATGGAAGTTATAAAAAAAAATTAATAAATTTTACGAAAAAAATTATTAATTTTTATTTCTTCGATATTGCCTGCAGATAAATATGTCTAAACAAATTCCGCAACTACAGTTATTTGATCATCAACCATAGAAGAAACAATTGTCAAAATTCGGCATGCTAAGTACTTTTTAGAAATTAGTAATAAATGAAGTTAATACTTGGTTAATTAGAGGATGCAAGTTTAAAATCTCCAAGTTTAATAAAAATAATAAAAATAACAGAGAGATTAATATGGCGTTAAACTTTTACTTTATTACTATTTTCTTTACTTTTTCTCATTACATTCCTTACTGTCTTGTGCACATGCTTCATGCAAGAAAATACAAGAAGCAGCTGAGTGACTCGAAGATTAAGCTCCTTGCCATTGAAATAGATTATGAACTCTCCAAAAGCCAAGTGGATCGTTGAGGACCTAGAAGATCTTGCAACCAAAAATCGATTTTCTTGGTTTGAAAAAGGATAGTGGTGTTGGAGTTGGATCAAGATTCGGGAGTAAATTAACATATACATCTTTGCCAAATAAAAGTGTTATATATGGCAGAGACGATGACAAAGATTTTGTGATTAACTTGCTCACATCTAACACTAACAAAGTTTAAATATGTTTTTGGTCCCTTCATTTTTAGTAAAAATTGGAATGAGTCTCTTTTTAAAATTTTAACCTAATTTAGTCCTTAAACTTTAAAAATGCATCAATTTAGTCTTTTAAACAAAATTTTATTAAATTTATTTGACATTGTAAATGCATTTTATGATAGTATTTGAGTTAATATTGAAGCGAAAATGCGTTAAATAATGTAAACAATTTAAATACTATCATGAAATGCACTTGAAACGTGAAATAAATTTAACAAAATTTAGTTAAAAGGATTAAATCCACGCATTTCTAGAGATGAAGAACTAAATTAATAACAATTTTTAAAAATGAACTAATTTCAAATTTTACTGAAACTTGTGGAACCAAAAACATGTTTAACCCCTCACAACAATCTATCTATACTTTCTATTGTGGGCATGGGTGGATTGGGAAAGACCTCACTTACCCAATATGTATTCAACGATCCAAGGATTGAGGGTAATTTTGATATTAAAGCTTGGATAAGTGTTTCACAGAATTATGATGTTTTCAATGTGTCATGAGCAATTCTTGAGGATGTTATTACGCTAAACGATGATAATGGAGATCTAGAAATGGTTCAAAGAAGATTGAAAGAAAAATTAACGGGAATGAAATTTCTTCTTGTTTTGGATGACAATCGGAACGAAAACCAATTCAAATGGGAACAAGTGCAGAAAGCTCTTGGTTTTGGGGCCCAAGGAAGTAGGCTTCTTGTCACTGCACGGGGGGCTTCTCCCTACACTTCCAACAATCTCTCCTGTACCCCCAAAAGGAAATTTATTTCCATGTTTACCCATGATAAAAATTAAGAGTAACTGAGTCTCTCTTTTTACCACACCTCTGCACCCCAAAACCATAGGGGGCTTCTCCCTACACCTCCAACAATCTCTCCTGTACCCCCAAAAGGAAATTTATTTCCATGTTTACCCATAGTAAAAATTAAAAGTAACTGAGTCTCTCCTTTTTACCACACCTCTGCACCCCAAAACCATACACCCTCACCCTCTGCACCCCAAAACACACCCCAATAAAGCAAAGAATCAGATTCCATGCACCCCCAACACAAGAATCTTGACCAATGTTGACCTAGGTGCGCGTAAGGAGCCTCCCTCTTCTCCCACTGGTCTTCTCCCACACAACCTTCATCCTTCTTCTCCCTCTTCTCCCACACAGCCTCCACACGCCGTTCTTCTCCCCACCTCCGCAGCCTCCTTTTCTCCTCCACACACCGTTCTTGTTCCCAGCGCAGCCTCTTTTTCTCTTTTTGCGCAAGTCCACAGGCCCCATCTCTCCATTTGCACAGTTAAGTAATTCTATTGTATTTTAATTGATTTAATTGATTTTAGCAATAAATTAGAAGATCCGTTTCATCAGAAACGGTCTTCGTTTGAATATTTCACAGAAACGATTTTCCAAATCCGTTTCGAACATGCGTAAAATGGAATACAAATTCCGTTTTTTTTTTAACGAAACGGATTGTGGAATCCGTTTCCTAGGAAGCTGAAACGGAACTCACATTCCGTTTCGTTTTTATTTTTCGATTTTAGCTGAAACGGATTGTGGAAGTCGTCTCCCAGAGTGCTGAAACGGAACCTGGAATCCGTTTTGGGTGTGTTTTTTGATTTTTCATTGAAACGTAGTGTGAAATCCGTTTTAGACTCTTTTCTGTGCATGCATGTGAGTATTATATTTTGTTTCTTTTCTGTGCATGCATGTGAGTATTAACATTCCAGATTCAATCCCAAATCCAGGTTGTACGAGCCTAGTTCCTCAGCCCAAAGCCCGTTCCCATGAAGCAGGTGGGTGGCGGTCGTGTTGTTTCCAGGCCCACAAAGCTTTACCGTGGGGTGAGGCAGAGGCACTGGGGCAAGTGGGTGGCTGAGATCAGACTCCCCAAGAATCGCACTCGTCTTTGGCTTGGTACATTCGAAACCGCTGAAGAAGCAGCTTTGGCATACGACAACGCAGCAACAACATCGGAGTTTGAGGATGTTAAGGTGGGGATTCAGACAACATCCTCGCCCTTGTCGGATGAATATTCCTCCTCCTCCTCTTCTTCTTCTGCAGGCTCCTCTTCACCTGAATCCGATATCACTTTCTTGGATTTCTTGGATTCTTATGAAGCAATGGACAATCTTGGGTTGGACCTGGAGAAGTACCCCTCAGTGGAGATTGATTGGGCAGCTTTATCTGAGTCATCATGAACGATTAATTAGTTATCACTGTTCTCTCTGTTGAATATTGGTTTAGTAGAGATGTCAAAATGGGTTTCAACCCGTGAGCCAACCCGGCTCACCACGGGTTCGAGCCGGGTTGGGTTGAGAAAAATTCAACTTTTTCAAAAGTGGGTTGAATTCAACCCGGCTCACTTAACCCACGGGTTAAACGGGTTCAAGCTGGGTTGAAGGTGGGTTGGCCCACTTAACCCACCAACATTTTTTTACAATTTTTTTTAAAATTTTCTTTTAATTTTTTTAATTTTTTTTAATAATTATTTACTACTCCTATTATATTTGTTCATAATTTCATATTTTTAAATGCTAGAATGTTGCTTAATTATATTTGAATAGTTTGAATGTTTAATTAATTTGATTGTCAAGTTATATATATGTTGATACTTTAATCTTTAACTATAATCTTTATAGTAAATTACTCAAGTAACCATCTTATAAACATTTTTTTATGAATTAGCACGAAGAAAATGTATAGTTTTTTTATTTATATTTTGTTGAATAGCATGACAAAAAATTTGTAATATTAGAGGTGCTTTCTTAGACTAATGGATACTTTCTTGAAAATAATTTTTCATATATTAGTGGTGAGCATGATCAAAACATTGGTTCTTGATTTTACTATGATTGTCATCTCATGGGTTACTTAAAAATTTATTTAAATATTTGAATACTAAAAATAATAATAAATAATTTTTTTAGGTAGGTTGGTGAGCCAACCCACTTAACCCACCAACCCGTGGTGGGTTGAGCTGGGTTACAAAATTTCTGGCTCACTAGAAAGTGAGCCGGGTTGGGTTCACTCATTTTGAACCCGGCTCGTGGTGAGCCAACCCGGGTGAGCCGGATTGGCTCACTTTGACATGTCTATGGTTTAGGCTTTCCGTACTTTTGTATTTAGGTTTGGTTTTTTTGTGCGTCTTGGGCAGCCACTGCAATCAAACTTTTAACTGTTGCAGTTGCTTTAGTGCAGATAGGTGAGTCACAGTGGCCATGGTTTTCTTGGTCTGCTGGTGTTTTTTTATTCCTTGCGTGACCAGGGGAGCTTCTACTTCTCTTCATGTTCATACACTAATTTACAATCGATGATTAAACTAATTTAAATTTAAAAGTGTATTTTAGTATACTTTCGAAATTTTTAAATCGTGGTAGAGAATTCTAACCTCTGTTATAAATGAACTACTTTTTTTTCTTGAATTGGACTTTTTTTCTTTGAATATATTAGTCGCATGCAGGGAAAATTGTTGTGCTAATGCTTACAAAGCAAATATAGTGTGAAGCGAATAGTAATGATAGTTAAGAATCTGTGGAGAAATGAAGAAGATGCGCATAACTTGTGTGTCTTTGTGATCTTCAATTTTGACTTTTGAGATTGTTGTTGTTCACTTTAGATGTAATTGTTTGTATAAAGATTTTGATTATGGTAGAAAAAGAATGTGAACGAGATCTGAAGTTGCAACTCAAAGATAGTAAGAATTGATTTCGTGAGGAAAGGGATAAAGCTATAATCCTCCGCGTTCCTTATTTCCTACTTTACAACCTTTAATTATGTGACTTTGCGGCAACATAAAACAAAAAGTAAATAATCATCAATTTAAATAAAAAATTAAAAACCCATTTATTTTTATAACTATGATTTAATACCTATAAATCTGCAGGATAAATGCTTCCTCATATACACTTATTTAAATTAAAAATGCTTTAACATAGAATGAAGTTGGTAACATGGTTATGGCTTTTTCAATGCATGCACTGCTTCATGGCTTCTGAAACGCTATGACTACCTCGCTCATGAAAAAGAAGACAATGATCTCACAACTCTCCAATTGCTGGCAAAGATGTCCTCCACCTTTAAAAGTCAGACCCAAATGGGTCCTTTCAAAAATTTAACATACCTTTGTATGTCTTCTTCTCCATCCATATATATAGAAAGCTCTTGGTTTTGGGGCTCAATGGAAGTAGGCTTCTTGTCACTACACGGAGTGAGAAGGTTGCTGTTATCATGCGATCAGAAAAGTATCTCTTACAGGTATTAAAATAAGATTATTGCTGGGACTTGTTCGCAAAACATGCTTCAAAACATGTTTTAATAAATGGAAAATAGATAAGTAAAAAAATGAAAATATTTTAATAATATGATATTTGCAATCAAAGCTTAAAATAAATTTCAAGATTTTTTAAAACTAATTTTTGAATGGCTAAAAGATATTAAAAATTAAATCTTTAACTTGAAATCAATTCACCCGATTTTGGTTTCACTCTACCTCACCTTTTCTTTAAAAAAAAAAAAATATATATATATATATATATATATATATATATATATATATATATAAATTAGTGTATATTACCGACCAATACATCTAAAATACTAATAATGTTCTCAAATTTAAAAAATAACTTAAAATAGAATAATAATAAAAGATTATTTTTTTTAATCACAAATTGACGATCACAACTATAAAAATAAAGAACCATTTATTACAAACCTGGTGTTAAAGTCTTCATCCCAATCCATTGGCGACGAAATAAAACTCGTAATTTTGTTGAAATTTTCTCTCTTTGCTCTCTTGTGCAAAAATTACACACTCTTTGTGATCTAAAAAACTTTCTTCATGCACTCCCATTGTTTTCTCCCTACACCCCAATAATTTTCAAATATCTCCATTTTATTTTATCCGTGTGAAATTTTTAATAAAATCATCTTGCACCTCTCGTTCTTTCTTATACTTTGCACCTCGACCCTCACCTTTCTCTCATTGCACTTCTGAAACATGTATTCAGAATTTTCCAATTCGGAACACAACCCCAAGGTATCTTACGAAAAATTACATGCCCACCAATACATTCTATTCCTAAAAGCACTTAACACATGTTTTATTAATGTGGATATTATGTATAGGAAGTGACTTTCATCACGATTTCCTTTCTCAAAAAATAAAGATAATAATATTTTGATTATTAAATTTTGACAATTTTCTATATAAAATGTCATCAATGATTTTAAATTATTAAAAATAAGAAAATAAAAAAAGAAAAAATTACTTAAAATATACTACCTAAGATTATAAGAAAAAATTATCAAAATTTAATAATAAAAAATTATTTTCTATAAAATAAATAACATTATTATGAGTGGTCACTTTCCGTTTCCACCCACCTTCCAATGTTAATTTATCCTTTTTAGTTTACTTAAATGATGTATAAATGAGAAGGAACTCACGCTTAACATAATATTAATTAACTATAAAGTGGTTAAGTTAATTAAAGAAGAAGCAAGTTGCTTTAAAAATATTAATTACTTAATCCTGTAAATAATAACTTAATCCTCCTCGGTAACATTAGTGGGTATATTACTCTGGTATGAATCAATAGGAAAGAAAGAGATAAATTGAACGTCAAATAAAAAGGAAATATCTCTTAAATTAGAAAAAAAGTGAGGGTAAAGTGGTGACTTTACTCTACAGCACAATTATTAACATTTAGCACTATTTTTGTCCATTTGTATTTATTATTGAAACCGAATATAATACTAGAAATGTTCCACGAGTGACATATTTTAATCAGAAAAGCAAAGTCCATTATAAATAGGACAATGATATTTTGCGAGCGTGACTCAATAATTTGCGAGCACCACCACTACACAATCATATAATGGCGGAATCTGCATCCACCACCATTACCACCGCTCTCAGGTTAAAGAACAAAATAGCAATAGTCACCGGAGGCGCCAGCGGCATCGGCGAAGCCACGGCGAGGCTATTCGCGGAGGAAGGGGCCCGAATGGTGGTCATCGCTGACATCCAAGACGAGCTGGGCAAAGAAGTGGCGGCGTCCATTGGCGGGGACAGGTGCAGCTACTTCCACTGCGATGTGGCGGAGGAAGTTGAAGTCCAAGGACTGGTACAGTCAACGGTCAAAGCGTACGGTCAACTGGACATAATGTTCAGCAACGCC
Source organism: Vigna unguiculata (assembly GCF_004118075.2). Taxonomy (NCBI): domain Eukaryota; kingdom Viridiplantae; phylum Streptophyta; class Magnoliopsida; order Fabales; family Fabaceae; genus Vigna; species Vigna unguiculata. The sequence goes on along the minus strand of NC_040289.1, from coordinate 2,265,070 downwards.
GGGATCATTAGTCCCTCCAAACAGACGGTGGCGGAGCTCCACATGTCCGAACTCGACAGGCTGTTCACGGTGAACGTGCGCGGAATGGCGGCGTGCGTGAAGCACGCGGCGCGTGCGATGGTGGAGGGGCGCGTGAGGGGAAGCATAGTGTGCACGGGGAGCGTGTGTGGCAGCCACGGTGCTCTAAAGGGGACTGACTACATCATGTCGAAGCATGCAGTGTTGGGGTTGATGCGTTCGGCGAGCATGCAGCTTGCGGAGCACGGGATAAGGGTGAACTGCGTCTCACCCAATGGGTTGGCAACGCCGTTGACCTGTAAACTGCGAGGGATGAGCGAGGAGGAGACGCGAGAAGCTTACCGGAAATACGCGAGACTGCAGGGAGTGGTGCTGACGCCCAAACAGGTGGCGCAGGCGGTGCTTTTTCTGGCCTCTGATGACTCCTCCGCCTTTGTCACCGGCCTTGATCTTAGGGTTGACGGCGGCTTTTCTCACGGCCACTGATTATTCCACGTATGCATCATCTATTCATTTTGCATGTATTCCATCGGAATAAGAAAATGAAAAGATTATATATGGATTTTTAACTTTCTGTTAATGGTGGATTTTTTATATATGGATAGACTTGTTTGTGTTTGTGTTTTTATATTTGAATCTTTTTCAATTTTTTCAAGATTTTAATTAGAAGAAGCTGGCGTCACTATGTTCCAACTATGACATTTTTTTTAATTCATTCACAGATATTTTTCAAGCCTTCTAAAGCACTACTGTTACAACTATGGTGATAGTGTCTATGTATTCTATACATGAACAAAAGCAAATTGGAAAGATACACAACACAACGGCCCGAAGCACTTGTAACTTCAGTTTTCAGTAACAACAAAAGACCAAATACAAACATTTTATGCAAATCCTTGATCAAGGAAAAGATTATAAATATATCAACGGATAATGATACAATGCCTCAATTATTTGACCCCAATCTTACCTGCCTACGTGACATCCATTATTTTAATATTTTTAAATGAAAGAGGAGCATTGACGCGTGAGAGAAGCTCGAGTGAATGTTGAGGTTGTGATACACGCGCATGTGAGGAAAAGTAAGAAAAAAAGACTGAACGTTGCGGTTTAAACTAAAGGCGAGAGTGCGGTTTAGGGAAAAGCGACAATGCTCTTTTGGGAAAGAATAACAGAGGTGGATCGTTGTCATAGTTTCGTGGACAATTGGAAGCCCTAATTTTGGTGTTCTTCTTCTGCAAAATATATTTCTTTTTGCAGGTTGTAAGTTTAATGGATATAACATTTTTTGGTGGATAAGACACTCTCCACATTGAAGTCCGATGACATTGAAAAACACATTCTAAGCTTTGTGGTTGTTGTTTGTCAATGACATTTGATGTTTTTTGCAATGAACAAAAAACCAGAATTATGTATTTGGTGCAGGAATTGCATTTCTTGGATTCAATATTTGTGTTGTTCATCAACATTTTTTGAACAGAAAACATCTTAGTGCAGAAAGGCATATTGTGCATTTTTTGAAGTTATTGGCTTGCAAATGTGTGTTGTTTATGAACAAGATGTTAGTGCAAAATAGGATATTCCAATTTTACCATACTCATTACTAGGAACAATGAACTTCTAACATTTCTGAACTTAATTGGAACTAATTGGAATTGAAGATTGAATTAAAAACCAACTTCTTTTCTGGTTCGAGAATGAAGTGTCCTTCTGTAATTCCATAAGTGTCATTTTACACTGAACTTTTTGTACAGGCAGTACTGGAACTGCTTTTCAAGTGTATTATTACATAATTTCTGGTTTGGACACAATCCAAAGGCCATACAAATATTTTGATCACTATAAATCATCACCACACATCTCAAACAAGTCATTGGAATTGAACATTGAAATATAAACCAACATTTCTGGTTCGAGAATCAAGTGTCCTTTTATGATTCCATAAGTGTCTTTTTACATTGAACTTTTTGTATAGGCAGTACTCCAACTGCTTTTCAAGTGTATTTTCACATTAAATCTGGTTTGGACACAAACAAAAGGCCATCCAAATAATTCCATTGAAATCTGCTTTATATAGTTGCAGTTATTCAAGAATTGTTGGATTTATATATATATTTCACATATATTCAAGATTGTACTTCTATATGGTTATAAGACATTAGTGTTATATATATATAAGACCTTAGACATCACTTTTAATCCCAAAATCTTAAGACAATATTGTTATGGGTCTTTATTCTTATATAATGCTTAACTTTGTCTTTTCTATACAATGTGAGACTTTTTAAGTTACACTTGAACTATTCCAAAAAAAAAAATGAAGGACCATTGAAGAAACAATTGTTAAAATCACGCTTAGGAAAAGTATTGTTTAGAAATTAATAATATATGAAGTTTGTATCATAACCACTCATTCGTTCATGGTGGTTGAGTACAGCTTGTGAATGAGAGAGCCGTGGGAAGACTCAACACTTATGGTTGTTGGCCGGCCATCGAGGAAAAATCTGTTCACCAACGTTAACTCAGGGCCATCTTTCAAAAATTAGCTCATAACTATTATTTCCATTGCACTGCACCGAGTCAAAGGCATAAACTTCATTTCAAATTACTCAGTCCCGTTCATCCACTTCCTTTCTTATTCTTACTATGGCAGTAGAAATGGTAACCGGTGCTCTTGTTTCTATTTTCCTCGAGAGGACTGTTGACATTTTAGCTTCTCGTTTAGCCGACATATTTCATGCAAGAAAACACAAGAAGCAATTGGGTGACTTGAAGAGGAAGCTCCTAGCCATTGATGTTGTGGCTTTTGATGCAGAACAAAAGCAGTTCACAGATCCACGCGTGAGTGATTGGCTTCTCAGGGCCAAAAATGTTGTGTTTGATGTAGAGGATCTCTTGGATGAAATAGATTATGAACTCTCTAAAAGCCAAAAGGAATCTGAGTCTCAGAATGCTACTAAGAAGGTTTGGAATTCCCTCAATTCTTCTTTCCTCAGTTTCTTTGAAAATGAAATTGAACCCATTATGGAACAAGTCATCGAGGACCTAGAAGATCTTGCATCCCAAAGCAATTTTCTAGGTTTGAAGAAGGCCTGTGATGTTGGGGTTGGATCAGGATGGAGTAGTAAATTGACACATACATCTTTGCCAAACGAAAGTATTATGTATGGCAGAGATGAAGACAAACAATTTGTCTTTGATTGGCTTACATCTGACACTCGCAACTACCTATCTGTACTTTCTATAGTGGGTATGGGTGGATTGGGTAAGACATCACTTGTCCAACATGTATTCAATGATCCAAGCCTTGAAGATAAATTTGATATTAAAGCTTGGGTATTTGTTTCGCAGGAATTTGATGTTCTCAATGTATCAAGAGCAATTCTTGAGCATGTTACTAGATCAATTGATGATAGTAGAGATCTAGAGATGGTTCAGAGGAGATTGAAAGAAAAATTGTCGGGGAAGAAATTTCTTCTTGTTTTGGATGATAATTGGAACGAAAACCAATCTAAGTGGGAACAAGTACAAAAAGCTCTTGGTTTTGGGGTCCAAGGAACTATTGAACTATTGAATAATGGATAATGATATTTCAACAAAAGTTTTTGACAAGTATTTGACAAAGGTGACATGGCAGCGATTTTTTTTAAATTTTAATTACGAAATGGTTAGTTTACACGTGCAGCGGAAAGAGAAACCAAAATGAAAATTAAATGTAAGTTAGAGAGAGAAAGTGAAGAGAGAAAAGGGGGAAAGTGAGGCAGGGGGTTGCGAAGTGAGAAAGTGAAGAGAGAAAAGGGGGAAAGTGAGCCCGCCGGAGTTTGTGGTTTAGTGAAAGTGAGATTCCGGCAACCATTTCGCCGGGGGGGGGGGGGGGGGGTGGAGGATAGTTATCAGTGAAAGCGAGAAAGATAGAGAGCAAGAGGGATAAAGCGAGAACGAGAATGAGAGAGTGATCGGAGTTAAGCATTGCAGATTAGTGGTGGATAATTGCAGTCATTGACGCCGTTTGGGTGGGTTACCGGAGGCAGGTCGTAGAAGAAGTCGTCGACGACAAGGATTTCATCATCCCGAGCGTACACAACTGTATAAACAGCTGACGCCGATGTGGGTAGTAAGGACTCTGTATGTGGGGAGTTGAAGCAAAGTTTTTTTAACAAAACTGCAGGACAAACCAATAAACCTAATTAAAATGTGGTAAATACGTTATTCTTATTTCATTACTTAAGAAAAATATTTGTATGCATAACCCAATTCCAAATCAAATAATTAAGTGGGAGTAGTAGCCTCACAGGCCCCCAAGTATAAACCTGATAGAAAAGCGGGGAGTAACTCGCAACTATGTGGGGAGTACACATGAACTTTTGCAATACTGCTTCAACATTGAATAAACACTATTCTTAAGTCGCCTTTTTCGACCATTGACCATCAAGTAACTCAATCACGAGGTCTAATGGACCAATTAAAATTGAATTAACGGAAGTATGTGGATTTAATATGTGCACACAACTGTATAAACAGTTGACGCCGATGTGGGGAGTAAGGACGCTGTATGTGGGGAGTTGAAGCAAAGTTTTTTGAACAAAACTGCAGGACAAACCAATAAACCTAATTAAAATGTGTAAATACGTTATTCTTATTTCATGACTTAAGAAAAATATTCGTATGCATAACCCAATTCTAATTCAATTAATTTAGTGGGAGTGTACCCTCACAGAACCCCAACTATAAACGTGATAGAAAAGCGGGGAGTAACTCGCAACTATGTGGGGAGTACACATGAACTTTTGCAATACTGCTTCAACATTGAACTAACACTATTCTTAAGTCGCCTTTTTCGAGCATTAACCATCAAGTAACTCAATCACGAAGTCTAATGGACCAATTAAATTTGAATTAAGTGAAGTATGTGGATTTAATATGTGCACACAATTTTATAAACAGCTCACGCAGATGTGGGTAGTAAGGACGCTGTTTGTGGGGAGTTGCACCGAAGTTTTTTGAACAAAGCTGCAAGACAAACCAATAAACTTATTTAAAATTTGGTAAATACGTTATTCGTATTTCATTCGTTAAGAAACATATTCGTTTGCATAACCCAATTCCAATTCAATTAATTTAGTGGAAGTGTAGCCTCAGAGGACCCCAAGTAAAAACCTGTTACAAAAAAGGGGAGTTACTCGCCCCTATGTGGGGAGTACAGTCGGACTTTTTCAATACTGCTTCCACGTTGAATAAAAACTCTTCTTAAATCGCCTTATTCGAGTAATGGCCATGATGTAACTCAATGACGAAGTCAATCACGAAGTCCTGTACACCAATTAACATTGCATTCGCTAAATTTTGTGCTTTTTCAACTACACAAACCGGTAAAAAATATTTGACGCAGATATGAGGACTTATGCATACATATGTGGGGAGTAAAGGCAAACTTTTTTAACAAAACTGCAGAAAAAGTGAACACAATTAATATAATGTGTAAACACATCATTTGTGTTTGATTTAGCCCAACAAATATTCCTTTCCATTATCCAATCCCAATTCAAGTAATTTGGTGGGAGTGTAGACTTACTAGAGGCCAAATTCAAACCTGTAATGGTAAGTGGGGAGTTAAGTGCAACTACTTGGGGAGTGGAGTTCAACTTAATCAGTACTGCTTGCATATTGTACACAACTTTATTTAAATCTCCTTATTGGAGCATAAACAATTATGCAAATTATTGACGAAGTCCATACCTCCAATTAACACTGCTTTCACTGAATTTTGTGCTTTTTAAACTCCACAATCATGTGTAAAACATGTCACGCAGATGTGGGGAGTTATGCATATATGTTTAGGGAGTTTGGGCAAACTTTACTAAGAAAGCTGCAAAAAAAACCCAATACAATGATTTTAAATTTAGTAAATACATCAATAATATTCGATTCAGTCAAACATATATTGCTTACAATTACCACATTTTAATTAGGTTTATTGGTTTGTCCTGCAGTTTTGTTCAAAAAACTTTGCTTCAACTCCCCACATACAACGTCCTTACTACCCACATTGGCGTCAGCTGTTTATACAGTTGTGTATGCTCGGGATGACGAATTCCTTGTCGTCGATGACTTCTTCTACGACCTGCCTCCGGTAACCCACCCAAACGGCGTAAATGACTGCAATTATCCACCACTAATCTGCAATGCTTAACTCCGATCACTCTCTCATTCTCGTTCTCGCTTTATCCCTCTTGCTCTCTATCTTTCTCGCTTTCACTGATAACTATCCTCCACCCCCCCTCCCCGGCGAAATGGTTGCTGGAATCTCACTTTCACTGAACTACAAACTCCGGCGGGCTCACTTTCCCCCTTTTCTCTCTTCACTTTCTCTCTCTAACTGACATTTAATTTCATTTTGGTTTCTCGTTTCGCTACACGTGTGAACTAACCATTTCGTAATTAAAATTAAAAAAAAAATCGCCGCCACGTCACCTTTGTCAAATACTTGTTAAAAACTTTTGTTGAAATATCATTATCCATTGAATAATGATGTGAAAATGTACGTATTTTGGGAAAACCGAAGAATCTCCAAATGTATTGATGAGTTCGTCTTGTGTTGACGTGAGGAAACTAACTATTCAACGATTGGGAAAAATCAACCTTCGTAGAAGTTTAACAATTGGTGGGAAGAGAATATTGAGAATCATTAGAAACAAATTTGAATAAGAAACCACACCTTGTAGAGTTAAAGTTAGGAAGAAATATAATGGGCAACTCCTCTGTTGATTCATGGAAGTTATATACAAATTTACAAATTAACTAGAAAAGAATTATTTATTGTTTATTTTCATTATTTTCTTCTAGAGTGTTTGATAGTTGTGTCTAAACAAATTCCATAGCTGCAGTTATAACAACCACTCAAGCAACAATTGTCAAAATTCGAAAAGCTTTAGTTTTTCTAGAAATTAGCAATAAATGAAGTTAACATTTTCTTAATTATAGAATGTATTTAAGTAGTTTATATTTGCCTAATGAAAAAAGTCAAACAATGCATCCAACTTTAATAAAAATAAACAAAAAGAAAACAGAGAGATTAATACGTTAGACATTATTATCACGAAGATTTTATTATAAAAAAAAATAGTATAACTTGGAGTACTACACCAACTTCATGTTAAACTTTTTCATCCCATTTTTACTTTATTTTTATTTTCTTTACTTTTTCTCATTACATCCCTTATCACCACATATATCACTTTTTATTTCTCTATCTTTTGTTTTTTTTTTTTTCAATCTGATATCCCTTATCATTACATCACTGGCTTGTTATTTTTCATTAATTTGCAACTATTTTCTCTATTATATATTTTTTTTTTCTGTGTCATTTCTTAGGATTCTTTTTTATTATTATCATCATCTCAATATTCTCTGTAATCATCAATTATGTGTCTTTTCATATATCCTTTCGTTCTTTCTACCCAATTCACCCGCGAAGACGCGGAGGATGATGTGATTCATTTTACTATTGTTGTACGTAATAAATAATGGACAAGTCTGGAAAAATATAAGAAAGTTTGTACCTTGACTATATCATAACCACTCATTCGTTCATGCTAGTTGAATACAGCTTGCGAATGACAGAGCTGTGGGAAGACTCAAGTTGACGACGAACCATCAAGGAAAGAAATCATTCGAAAATTAGTTTATAACTTTTATTTCCATTGTCCTGCACCCAATCAAAGGCATAAGCTTCACTTCAAAATACTCACTTTCCTATTCTTACCATGAAAGCAGAAATGTTTACCGGTGCTCTTGTTTCTATTTTCGTTGAGAGGACTATCGACACTTTGGCTTCACGTTTTGTGCACATATTCCGCGCAAGAAAACACAATAAGAAGCGACTCAACGACTTGAGGACGAAGCTCCTAGCCATTGATGTTGTGGCTTATGATGCAGAACAAAAGCAGTTCAGAGATTCACGTGTCAGAGATTGGCTTCTCAGGGCCAAAGATGTTGTGTTTGATGCAGAGAATCTCTTGGGTGAAATAGATTATCAACTCCGAAAAAGCCAAGTGGAAGAGGAGTCTCAGAGTGCTACTAACAAGGTGTGGAATTCCCTCAAATCTTCTTTTGTCAATTTCTCTGAAATAGAAATTGAATCCAGGATGGAACAACTCATTGAGGACCTGGAACGTCTCGTAACCCAAGGCGATTTACTAGGTTTGAAAAAGGGTAGTGGTGTTGGAGTTGGATCAGGATCGGGTAGTAAATTAGCATATACATATTTGCCAAATGAAAGTGTTATCTATGGCAGAGATGATGACAGAGAATTTATCTTTAACTGGTTCACATCTGACACTAACAAGAGCCTATCTATACTGTCTATTGTGGGCAGGGGTGGGGTCGGAAAGACTTCACTTGCCCAACATGTATTCAATGACCCAAGGATTCAATGTAAATTTGATATTAAAGCTTGGGTCCGTGTCCCATGCGAATTTGATGTTTTCAATGTATCAAGAGCAATTCTTGAGGGTGTTACAACATTAACCGATGATAGTAGAGATCTGGAGATGATTCACAGAAGATTGAAAGAAAAATTGATGGGGAAGAAATTTCTTCTCATTTTGGATGATGTTTGGCTCGAAAGACAATCTAATTGGGAAGATGTGAAGAAGCCCCTAGTTTTCGGAGGCCAAGGAAGTAGGATTTTTGTTACTACACGAAGTGAGAAGGTTGCTGTTACCATGCGATCAGAAAGGCACCACCTGAAGGTATTAAAAAAGATGATTGTTGGAAATTGTTCGCAAAACATGCATTCGAAAGTGTTCAACCAGATCCAGATTTTATGGAGATTGGTAAGAAGATAGTCGAAAAATGCAATGGACTTCCTGTGGCCTTGAAAACAATGGGAAGTCTGTTACATAATAAATCATCCCTTTGCGAATGGGAAAGCATTATGAAAAGTGAGTATTTTTCAGAAAATGAAAGTCGTATACTACCTGCTTTAAGAGTAAGCTATCATCATCTTCCTTCTCATCTGAAGAAATGTTTTGCCTTTTGTGCTTTATTTCCCAAAGATTTTAAGTTTGACAAGGAGTTTTTAATTCTACTATGGATGGCTGAAAATTTTCTAGAAAGCCCTCTACAGAAAAAGCATCCTAAAGAAGTTGGTGAACAGTATTTCAATGATTTGTTATCTTGGTCCTTCTTTCAAAAATCCACCAATGAAGGGGAAAAGTATTTTATCATGCACGACATGGTGCATGATTTGGCAAAATTCGTTTGTGAGGACATCTGCATCAGGTTAGGAGTTGATGAACCAAAAGGTACACCCAACAGAACCCGTCATTTTTCATTTGTAAGTCAAAGTGTTGGATCTTTTGATGGGAACTTGATTCATACTCAAACGTTGCATACAACATGTGTTCCTTTTTGTCTCTCCTTTTAAGTACATGTGTGTCTTATCTTTGTATTAGTTTGGTAACATTAAAGAAGTGTGTAGGAAATTTTAAGCATCTCCGTTCAATAGATCTTTCTTCTACTGCTTCTACTGACATAGAAAAACTACTTGACTCAGTAAGTTTACTATACAAGTTGTAAATATTGACTCAGTACATATTGTCTCTATATCACTCTTCATTTTAAATATTTTAAGGGTAAGTTTTTGAAGATTCCCTCCTCGGAGAACTACCCCAGTATGTTAGAGGGATTTCTCCTGGACAAACTCCCCTCATACCCAACAGGATCGCCAAAAAAAGACTTGGATGAAGTCGAACTAACTTATTCTGCTAACCAAACATGACACAATCGTCGATATTTCCTAATAAAAATGTTCTCCATTCTCGTTTATGATAGGTAACCAAGAAATGTTAACAACTTCTTGATCATGTTTTTGCAGAAAACACTATTGCTTTAACACGTCAAGGAATAGTGCGCAGATTGAAGAACCTAGAGAAAAAGGAGAAAGAGAAAGTTGGAACTCAGGATTTCGCAATTAACCTCGCTGATTCGGAACAAACAGAAAGTCGTAATGTGAAGAAATGTCGCCGTAATCCTGAGCGTAACACTGCAGCAAAGACAACATCTGAAACCACCGCCAACCAAGGGTCGATCTTTCATGGTCCGACAAAGAAAACTACAGTTGAAAATTCAACCTTTCCTTCAAAGGTTGGTAATGGTAATGTCTTTGAGAACCTAGAGACTTTTTTTAAGACTGCCAGAGAACAACATGATGAACAGGGCAAAGCACTTGAACAAAGTCAAAAAGATTTAAAGGAGTCCAAGGACACAATCGCCCAACTGAAGAAAAGACTAGAGGACACAGAAAAAGAGAGAGACGAAGACTACGCCAAGCTTCTCCGAGTGAACGAAGACTATGAGAAATGCCGAGAAAAAAGACGAGAAGATCAATTTTCTTGGGAGAAAAAAGAAAACGAGTTTGCTCAAGAAAAAGCCGAGTTGTGTGCCACCGTGGAGGAAGCTAAAGATGCTATTGCTCGTTCCTTTGGAGATGGGTTTGATGCTGCAATTGAGCAGGCCAAAATCTTATTTCCTGCCATTGATTTTTCTGCTTTGGATCCAATGAAAGAAGTTGTAGATGGTCAAATTGTGGATGGTTAAATTTAGGGCCATAAAATATTATGTTGTTATGTTCATAGAAACATTAGCATCTTTTTGTGTAATGAAATTGTTTTGAAGACCTTATTTATGAATATGTTTCACTCCTCCAACATGATGAACTTCGCCATTTTCGTCATTTCAAAACATGATGAACTTTCTGCAAACTTTTCAATAACTTATCTTGATGTTTAAAAAACCATCTCTTACGCCTTGAATTTCACAACATAATGGTATAATATTATGACTTGAAAATTCAGTTGAAAGAATTTTTCTTAGGTGTATTTCTCTACAACAGTCTAAATATTTGAAATTAATCAAACAGTATACCTTGAATCATTGCTTACTCTTCCAAACTTCAGGCAAAATGTCTTATTTATTTTCAGACTTTTGGAGATTTGTTGTTTTGGGGAGATTTTCTGAGACTGATCGCTCCTTTTGAATATTTTAAAAGACTATTATGCCTCGATTTTGGAGTCAATAAAGACAGAAAGACTTAATTTAATGTCTCAATTCGACTGAAACAAAAATGTTACCTTTATTTATTTTTCTTAAACTGAAATAAAATCATCAAAATAACCGTAGTCAAAATCTTTTCCTGTACATAATTTAATAAATATAAAATTAGTCAAACATCTGATATAAATAAAAATTATAAAACTCACATTTAAGATAATCAAAAATATCATTCATGTATAGCGATGATTGTTCCCCAGTAACGTACATCAAACAATATAGTGAAAAGATGAGAAACTATAACCTCGATGCAAACAAATATTTAGAGGGAAAAATATTTATCAATGAACCACACAAAAAATGGTAAAAAATACAATTTTTAATGATATATACTTCAGCGAGACTGAGTTATGAAATGGTTGTTTTTCATGTCAATTAATTTTTTCCTTATGACAATTCACCCATTCCATGGTTTAATTTTTCTTTATTAACCCTGATACATCTTAAAAATCTGGTGATCATTTTTATATTTTAATTACTCGATCGGGGAATATAAAATGCAAGGAAAATCACTTTATGGAGTCGGTAAATCATTTTTGTTGAGTATTGATACTTTTAAATTGAGAGTATAATGTAATAGGATTAGTTAAAAAAATAATTTAATTTCATGGGTTTAGTTAATATTATTACTAAAAGAATTAAATATATTTATAAAGTTTAAAGTAGGTATGTTTTTCATAAAATCTTCGTTTTCATATTTAAATTTATGTCATCAATATATCGCTTGTTAGAATACTATGAAAAATATAATTTATTTTAGTTTAATTAAAAAAATTTGATTAAGTTTCAAATATTTAATAAATTAATTATTTTCAATCGATTCTTTATTAACTTTATTTTATATTGAAAATGTTAAAAAAATTAAATATTTTTAATTGATATTTTTTTTGTTTAATTTTGTTGTTCTTGGATATCGTGTTTGTTTTCTTGTGTCAAAGAAACATCAACTTTTGTAATATAAAATTGATATTTACGGTTAAATAAAAGTCACGTTTCATTTTACATTAGTTATTCCTCGACGACATATGTGACAAAAATGTTAGGTTTTGTTATCGAAGAGAATGGGAGAGCTAATTCATTGTTTGTATTCCATTTCTGTCTCATATATTTGGATAATGATACTTTAATCCATTTTTTTTATCTATTTTTAATCAATTCTTCTTATCATTTTTAGATTATCACATCACATCATTATAAAAAATTAAAATAAATAATCTAATAGTAATAAAAGTGATGAGTTAAAAGTGGATAAAAAAAGATGTTTTAAAATATCATTATTCAATATATTTTTTTGTACATTGTTGAAGGTGGTTCCGTTCTCAGAGATTGTTGAAGGTGTTTTACTTGAATTTGTCTGGGTTAACTGTCAATTGTGAGTAGCAATATTCAAACAATTTAACTTATTAGTCTGAAACGAATACATGTTATGTTTTTCTTTATTTAAAACATTTTTTTTTCTATAATTATCTTGTTATTTGCTAAAAATAATTTGGCTTCAATTAAAATTGATTAAATTTTATTTATAAATATATAAAAAAAACAATTATTTAACATTTCAAACACATTTTATTATAATAGTTTAGTTTGTTTATACAGTTTGACACATGTTCGTTTTGATATTAATTGAGAAATACGTTTGAAACGTCAAATAAAATAAATAAGATTTGGTTTAAAGGACTAAGTTTACACATGGTTAAAGATAAGGGACTAAATTAATTTAAGGTTCTCGAGAGAGACTAATTCTATTTTTCAATTAAAAGTTGAAGGACTAAAAACATATTTAATCCTACTTGATATTTCTATTGCACTATAATCAAAGAATCATAGATTACGTTTAGGATGTAAGAGATTATATGATTGTAAATTGTAAGATTCTAAAAAAATCATAGATTTTACTTTTTATACAATACTATAATAGTAAGAACATCTCTTCCATTTAATCAAATGTTCATTTTCCCATTAATTTGGGAGCATCATTTAAATTTATATTTTCATTTTCTATTCCTCTTTCACTATTATCCATAATCCATCTATTATTGACAAAATATCATCAAGTTGAAACTCTTGAAATGATCTTGAAAATAAATGTTTTATTTGTATCCTAAATTTTTGATGAAAGAAGTTTAATTACATTAATTTGTAATTGAATTTAAGTTTAATTTAAGTTGAATTCATTTATTTAATAATTAAACGGAAAAGAAGAGGTGGTGTAAAAAAAAAAAAGATTATATAATTTTTTACAAGAATCTTATTGATTTTATATTATGAAATCTTGGAAAATTATGGGATTTTACCATCTTATAATTTAAAATCGTATTGAAATGAAGGATATCTCGTTCAATAACATTTAATGGTTATTTCCGGAGTTGAAAAAGAAGAAAATGTTTAAACAATTGAAAACAATCTTCCCTTAAGTAGTCGAAAAAAATGTTCTTGCCATATTTTTAAGTAATAGTTTTTAGAAACTTGTGGCTTTAGGAAGATGATGGTGTTGCATATTACAAATCACTTATTAACTATGTTGCTGTCTCACTATAAACAAAGTTTAGTTTTATTATAAGTTAAGAATAAGAACTCACAGAAGTTATATGAAAAAATTTACAAATTAATTTATACGTAAACTAATTTTAACTACAAAAAAGTTATTTATTATTTATTTTTGGAAACAATTGTCAAAATTCGGCACGCTTTGGAAAAGTACTTTTTTTAGAAATTAGCAATAAATGAAGTTAACATTTGCTTAATTATAGAATGTAGTTAAGTAGTTTATATTTACCTGATGAAAAAAGTCACACAATTAAAAGTCACATCAAGTTTAATTAAAATAAGAAAAAAAAAAAAACCGAAGAGATTAGAATGACGTTAAAACTTTTATAGTGAGAGAGACATTAATATTTTCTGTATTATATCTTTTATATCTCATTTCTTAGCATCAAGCTTCACTTCAAAATACTCAATTTCATTTCATGGCAACAGAAATGGTTACCGGTGCTCTTGTTTCTGCTTTCGTCGAGAGGACTATTGATACTTTGGCTTCCCGTTTTGTGGACATATTCCGTGGAAGAAAACACAATAAGAAGCAACTCAGCGACTTGAAGATGAAGCTTCTAGCCATTGATGTTGTGGCTTTTGATGCAGAACAAAAGCAGTTCACAAATCCACGTGTGAGAGATTGGCTTCTCAGGGCCAAAGATGCTGTGCTTGATGCAGAGGACCTCTTGGATGAAATAGAGTGTGAACTCCCCAAAAGCCAAGTGGAAGCTGAGTCTCAGAGTGCTGCTAAGAAGGTATGGAATTCCGTCAGATCTTTTGTCGGTTTCTTTGAAAATAAAATTGATTCAAGGATGGAACAAGTCATTGAGAACCTAGAACATCTCGCAACCCAAAGCGATTTACTAGGTTTGAAAAAGGGTAGTGGTGTTGGTGTTGGATCAGGATCGGGTAGTAAATTAACATATACATCTTTGCCAAATGAAACTGTTATCTATGGCAGAGATGATGACAGAGAATTTATCTTTAACTGGTTCACATCTGACACTAACAAGAGCCTATCTATACTGTCTATTGTGGGCATGGGTGGGTTGGGAAAGACTTCACTTGCCCAACATGTATTCAATGACCCAAGGATTGAAGAAAATTTTGATATTAAAGCTTGGGTCAGTGTTCCACAGGAATTTGATGTTTTTAATGTATCAAGAGCGATTCTTGGAGGTGTTGCAACATTAACTGATGATAGTACAAATCTGGAGATGGTTCACAGAAAATTGAAAGAAAACTTGACGGGGAAGAAATTTCTTCTTGTTTTGGATGACAATTGGAACGAAAACCAATCCAAATGGGAACAAGTGCAGAAAGCTCTTGGTTTTGGGGCCACAGGAAGTAGGCTTCTTGTCACTACACGAAGTGAGAAGGTTGCTGTTACCATGCGATCAGAAAAGCACCTCCTGCAAGTAATAAAAGAAGATGATTGCTGGGAATTGTTCGAAAAACATGCATTCCAAAGTGTTCAACCAGATCCAGATTTTATGGAGATCGGTAAGAAGATAGTTGAAAAATGTGAAGGGCTTCCTGTAGCCTTGAAAACAATGGGAAGTCTATTACGCAATAAATCATCCCTTTGCGAATGGGAAAACATTATGAAAAGTGAGATATGGGACTTTTCAGAAAATGAAAGTAATATACTCCCTGCTTTAAAACTGAGTTATCTTCACCTTCCTTCTCATCTAAAGAAATGTTTTGCTTCCTGTGCCTTATTTCCCAAGGGTTGTGTGTTTGACAAGGAGGGTTTAATTCAACTATGGATGGCTGAAAATTTTTTGGAAAGCCTTCCACAGACAAAGAGTTCTAAAGAAGTTGGTGAACAATATTTCAATGATCTATTATCGTGGTCTTTCTTTCAACAATCAAACAAGGAAGAAAAAAATTGTTTTATCATGCATGACCTTCTTATTGATTTGGCAAAATATGTTTGTGGAGACATTTGCATCAGGTTAGAAGTCGATGAACCACAAGAACTACCCAAAAGAACTCGTCACATTTCATTTACAACTGATCTTCTTCAAAATTTTGATGGGTTTGAAAATTTGATTGATACTCAAAAGTTGCATACATTTGTACAAACAAGTTGGAGAAAGTATCCTCCCACTTTTGTGTCCTCTTGGTATTGCAAGATGTCGATAGATGACTTCTTTTCCAAATTTAAGTACATACGCGTCTTATCATTGTATGACTTTCTTAACCTTAACGAGGTGCCTAAATCTATAGGAAATCTTAAGCATCTTCGTTCATTAGATCTCTCTTACACTAGAATAGAAAACCTACCCGATTCTGTGGGTCTACTCTACAAGTTGCAAATACTGAAGCTAAACAATTGTGAAAGATTAAAGGAGCTTCCCTCATGTTTGCTTCAACTCAACAAATTGTGTTTCCTAGAACTATTAAACACTAAAGTGAAAAATGTGCATATTTTGGGAAATTTGAAGAATCTCCAAGTACTGATGAACTTGTTTTGTGTTGACATACATGAGGAACTCAGTATTCAGCAACTTGGACAAATCAATATTCATGGAAGTTTAACAATTAGTGGGCTGCAAAATATTGAGAATCCCTCTCATGCATCACAAGCATGTCTGGAGAACAAACCACACCTTGTGGAGCTAGTGTTAGATTGGAATTGGAGTAACAACTCCTTTGCTGATTCAAGTGACAGCTCCTCTGTAATTGAGAATCTACAACCTTCAAAACACTTGAAGAAGTTGTCAATAAGGAGCCATGTGGGTGAACAATTTCCAAATTGGTTACTTAATAATTCATTACCAAATCTGGTGTCCTTAGTGTTGGAGTTATGTTATTCTTGCAAACGTTTACCTCCCCTTGGACTTTTGCCATTTCTTAAGGACTTGAAAATTAAAAGTCTTTATGGGATAGTGAGTATTGATGCTGATTTTCATGGGAGCAATTCTTCTTCGTTTAAATCCCTGGAGACATTGCATTTCTCTGATATGGGAGAATGGGAAAAATGGGAATGTAAAGCTGTGACAGATGCTTTTCCACGTCTACAACATCTTTATATACATCATTGTCCCAAGCTCAAAGGGCAGTTGCCAGAGCTACTTGTTCCTTTAGAAAATCTACACATTGAAGACTGCAAAGAACTTGAGGCTTTCGCTCCTAGGGCTGTAGATTTAAAACTAGAATACAGTGAAAAGGTGTTGTTTGATTGGGCTACAGTGAAAAGCCTCAAATTGGCTGGGTACAACATAGAAGCATCATTCATGGAAATGGTTACGGATATCGTACCTCACAATTCTATTCAACACTTACAGATTAATGACTTCGATCATCATCCTTGTCCAAATGTTAGTGACTTTGTCTCTCTGTGGACCTTTCCTCTACATTTCTTCCCTACACTAAGGACGCTTACTCTCCTGCGTTTAAATAATTTACAGAAGATTTCACAAAATCACATACATAATCATTTGGAGGGTCTGACAATCTGTTGTTGCCCCAAAATTGAATCAATTTCTGAAAACTGGGATATGCTCAAGAGTTTATTAATACAAGATTGTCCAAGACTTGAGCCTTTCACTGAGGGAGGTTTGCCATCAAATCTAAAAAAGATGACACTCAGTAAATGCTCTACACTTGTTGATTCATTGAAAGGAGCTTTGGGAGACAATCCTTCTTTGAAAATATTACGTGTTGATAGTCTGGATGACGAATGTTTTCCTCGTAAAGATTGGCTTCCACTCTCTCTTACTGATCTAACCATCTACAATTTTCCAAATCTAGAAAAACTGGACTTCAGGCTTCTCAATCAACTCTCATCTCTTAAAATACTAACTCTTGTGAACTGTCCCAAGCTTCTACCCTTACCAGACGAGGTCTTCCTAAATCAATATCAGATCTTGTTTTAAATTGTTGTTTTTCGTTGCAGGAAAGGAGGTGCAGACTGGGAAAAGATTGCTCACATTCCGAGATTCCAGAGAATGGATATGTTATAGTGTTGTTGCTTGTTTTGAATACTCATGCATTTGCTTCACTACTCCAATTGTTTTTCTTTATGATGTGTATCAACTACTCTCCCCTGCTTCCATTATTATTTTTGTCTTTATTAACCCTCATACACTTAACTCTTCATTTTGGAATCAATTTTCTTCTTCCACCACTTGCTGAACTTTTTTCTCCGTTTTCTTGAAGAAGCTCACCGATCAACATATTGATCTACATAATCTAGTTGCTTGTTTCTTCTTAATAACACCCTGAGACCCATAATCTTTTCTACCTTTTTTTTTTCATTTCTCCTTGTGTTTTCATGTTTTCATCTTGTCCTTTTTATAAATTCTAATTTTTCCTTACATTTATCAATTTTATTCATTCTTTCTCCCATGAAATTTTGATTCCTCTTACAAATTCACTTTTTTTTTGTTATGTTGTTTTTGTTAGAAAAGAATAGATGACATAGCTAAACAAGTTGGGATGGGGTGTTTGTTTTCAAATTTTTTCACAAAAGATTATTTTTCTTTAAGTTTCTTTTTAAACAATTTCAATTAGAAAATTAGAATGCAATTAATTTGTGAATCACGAATGATAGTCAAGACAATTTAGCAGGATCGATATAGCAGAATAGGATTTATACCTTCAACAAATATTCAATCTTAGAATAATTAGTTTCATTATCAAAACTTATACACAACAACCTACTATTACAAACCGAACAGTACCATAATTAGCAAAATAATAATAACAAAACACCACTAGAATACTCCAACAAAAACAAAAATAGAAAGAGTTTACCAAAATATTCACCACAGCACAAACAATAAAAAGGATTCCAGTTCTTTTAATTCAAATGTTATATCATTTGTAATTATCCATTTGCATCTATAATTTTTTAATTTAATTAAATTTGTTTTCATAATACAAAAGAAAAAAATATAACAAATTATAACTCTATATAAAGAACATTAACCAACATTTGGTTTCATTGATGGTTTAACATAAAAAAGTGTAATTGACAATTACATCAATGTAGAAAAATGTTTAAATATATCTTTGTCACATGAGGAATCTTTCACAATGAAACCCTTGATCAAATCAAGGTAAAGAGAATGTACAAAATGATCCTAACAACTAAACACATACAATACAATAGTTATTCCTTTATGAATCATGGCAAGTCTTCAAGTGTTCTCCACATATCCTTACAAGTCTTCAAGAGATCTTTCAAAATCTTAAGTAACCATGTTGAATATATAGTTAGATTGATCAAATAATAGGATTATATATGTTCAACACATTCCACACACATGATGGATAATCTTTGCATTAGACCATTTTAAAAGAGTAATATGTGATATCATTTACTTTTACTTTTCATTCCATTTCCAAATGTCACTAACTTGTTTATTCCTATTTTAGAAAGGAAAGGTGAATATCACTCCAACATGTTGAGGTATTTTTCAAAAGATCCACAAGACGACTAAAAATAATGTATGGATGACCTCTAACACCAAATTTTTGTAAGTTTGACTGTTTTCTTACTTGAACACCACTTCAAGTTTAAAATTCATTACTTCATATTTGCATTTAATGATATTTTTAAGATCATTAAAAAAAAAAAGCTTATTGTTAATAGATACTTGTCGTGGGACATATGATATGATAATGTGTCCGGTCATCCACTCATCGATGACATACTCTAATTAAGTTTTAATTTTTAATTATAATAGTATAATTTAATATGTAGATATAATAATTATTTTAATTTATTTAATTAAAAACATTAATTAATTAATTAAAAGTTTAAAAAATATTTATGTGATTAAATATGTTTTGTAAGACATGTCACAAATTTTAGTTAGTTTTATTGTAACACTAGCTAAGACCCATTTTTCAAACTAAAACGAATCAGATTGACCAGTTTTATCACTCTTATACAAAATTACAAAAGTGTTATCGATCATCCATTTTGAAACAAAACATTACACAATAATAAAACAAAAATAAAAATATAAAGTCAAACCCACTTTGGTGGTGACCCAAATCAATTTTTTGAGGTAACTTTAGGAGCTTGAACTTATACACTAATTTAGTAGACCAATAAAAAAATTTATTCAGAGAGTGAATTGAGACCGACCATAGATAAAATTGACACCTATACACAAGGTATATCCAAAATAGTCTATCATTTTTCATTTGCAAGCGATCCTTATATATCTTTGATGGATTTGGAAGTTTGATTGATATTAAAAAAAGTTGCATACATTTATACAAAGAGACTGGAGAATGCATATTCATTTTGCTTTCTGCTCTTGGTATTGCGACATGTTGATAAATTTGTAAGAAATCTTAAGCATCTTTGTTTATTAAATCTCTTATATTCATAAAATTTTTGGGAAATCTTAAGCATCTTCGTTTATTAAATCTCTCTTATACTCACATAAAAAAGATAAAAAAGAGCTTCCCTCATATTTATATGAACTCCACAGATTATAGATTGTGTTGTTTAAAACTATTAAATATTGAAGTGAAAAATGTATATAGTTTGGAAAAGCCGAAGAATCTTCGACTATTAATAAATTTGTTTTTTTTATCAGCAACAAAAAATTAATATATTAGTGGAAGAAAACATGTTCCCTTCAAAAGGTTTGTTTGTACACACAAGAGTAGCTATAAAAAGCACAACAAAAACCTCAAATCGTTAAAAATTATCAAAACAAAAACAACATAAAAAAAACAATAACATGATTTTACAAATAAGTTTTTTTTTGCCAAACTTACTTATGCGAAAGTCCAAAACTCTCACAAAATGCATAATGAGGAAAGAAATATGTGCAAAACCAGAAATTAAGGAAGTTTTGGAAAAACCCTCCTAGAATCATTTTATTAATAGAGAAGTAAAATAAACACAAAAACACACAGATAATTCTCCCATTTGACTCTAAAACAATAATTTAACCTAATTCTCATAATGCTCTTATTACAAGAGTATAAGAAATAAAAATAAGAAGAGTCAAATATAAGTTTGAAGTGTCTTTGACTTAGGACAACGAATATCATCAACTTAGAACCCATTATATAGTCACTAATATCTACCCCTTGATTATTTTAGACGATATGAGACTTTTCAAGACATGTTATTTTCATCGATGCAACGGTAAGAAACTAACTATTGAGCAATTAACTTCCTACGAGGTTAATAATTGGTTAGGTAGAGAATATTGAGAATCATTCTTATACACTGTGAATTCATGAAGTTATAAATAAAATTAGAAACTAATTATAACTAGAAAAGAATTATTTATTTTTTATTTTTTCTTCTAGAATACAGAGAATTATGTCTAAACAAACCACTAAAGAAACAATTGTCAAAATTCGACACGCTTTGGAAAAATTACGTTTTTTTAGAAATTAGCAATAAATGAAGTTAACATATAGAAGTAGTCACACATTACATCATTACATCCAAGTTTAATAAAAATAAGAAAAAAGAACAGAGAGATTAGTATGACGTTAAACTATTTCATACCAACTTTATTTGTATATGCTTAACTTTTTCTCATTACATTCCTTATCACGACTTATATCACTGGCTTGTTATTTTTCACTAATTTACAACTATTTCCTCTATTATATCTTTTCTGTCTCGTTTCTTAGCATTCTTTATTATTTTATTATTATTATTATTATTATTATTATTATTATATCAGTATTCACTATAATCATCAATTATATTGTCTTTTTATTTATCCTTATCTTCTTCCTACCCAATAGACCCGCGACGGCGTGGAGGATGGTATGTCCTTCATTCTGCTACTGCTGTACGTAATAATTGACCAGTCTTGGAAAATATAAGAAAGTTTGTACCTTTGATTATATCTTAACCACTCATTCATTCATGGTGGTTGAGTTCAGCTTGTGAATGACGGAGCTGTCGGGAAGACTCAACACTTATTGGTTGTCGAGGACGAACCATCAAGAAAAATATGTCCTGCACCCAATCAAAGGCATAACTTTCTTCGAAATACTCAGTTTCATTCATCCACTCCTTTTCTATTCTTACCATGGAAACAGAAATGGTTACTGGTGCTCTTGTTTCTACCTTACTCGAGAGGACAATCGACACTTTGGCTTCACGTTTTGTGGACATATTCCGTGCAACAAAACCCAATAAGAAGCAACTCAGCGACTTGAGGATGAAGCTCCTAGCCATTGATGTTGTGGCTTTTGATGCAGAACAAAAGCAGTTCACAGATCCACGTGTCAGAGATTGGCTTCTCAGGGCCAAAGATGCTGT
This sequence comes from Vigna unguiculata, assembly GCF_004118075.2. NCBI lineage: Eukaryota > Viridiplantae > Streptophyta > Magnoliopsida > Fabales > Fabaceae > Vigna > Vigna unguiculata. The sequence continues at coordinate 2,243,142 of NC_040289.1, read as the reverse complement.
GTTTGTTGCAGAGGATCTGTTGGATGAAATAGATTATCAACTCCTCAAAACCCAAGTGGAAGCTGAGTCTCAGAGTGCTACTAACAAGGTTTGGAATTCCTTCAAATCTTCTTTTGTCAATTTCTTTAAAAATGAAATTGAATCCAGGATGGAACAAGTCATTGAGGACCTAGAACATCTCGCAACCCAAGGCGATTTACTAGGTTTGAAAAAGGGTAGTGGTGTTGGGGTTGGATCGGGATCCGCTAGTAGTAAATTAATATATACATCTTTGCCAAATGAAAGTGTTATCTATGGCAGAGATGATGACAAAGAATCCATCTTTAACTGGCTCACATCTGACACTCACAACCGCCTATCTATACTATCTATTGTGGGCATGGGTGGGTTGGGAAAAACTTCACTTGCACAACATGTATTCAGTGACCCAAGGATTGAAGGAAAATTTGATATTAAAGCTTGGGTCAGTGTTCCACAGGAATTTGATCTTCTCAATGTATCAAAAGCAATTCTTGAGGGAGTTACAAGATTAACTAATGATAGTACAAATCTGGAGATGGTTCACATAAGATTGAAAGAAAAATTGATGGGAAAGAAATTTCTTCTTGTTTTGGATGACAATTGGAACGAAAATCAATCCAAATGGGAGCAAGTGCAGAAAGCTCTTGGTTCTGGGGCTCAAGGAAGTAGGCTTCTTGTCACTACACGGAGTGAGAAGGTTGCTGTTACCATGCGATCAGAAAAGCACCTCCTGCAAGTATTAAAAAAAGATGATTGCTGGGAATTGTTCGCAAAACATGCATTCCAAAGTGTTCATTTTCAACCAGATCCAGATTTTATGGAGATTGGTAAGAAGATAGTTGAAAAATGCAATGGGCTTCCTTTAGCCTTGAAAACAATGGGAAGTCTATTACACAATAAATCATCCCTTTGGGAATGGGAAAGCATTATGAAAAGTGAGATATGGGACTTTTCAGAAAATGAAAGTGATATACTCCCAGCATTAAGACTCAGTTATCTCCACCTTCCTTCACATTTGAAGACATGTTTTGCATTTTGTGCCTTGTTTCCCAAAGGTTATGTGTTTGACAAGAAGTGTTTAATTCAACTATGGATGGCGGAAAATTTTCTAGAAAGCCCTCTACAGAAAAAGAGTCCTAAAGAAGTTGGTGAGCAATATTTTAATGATCTATTATCTTGGTCCTTCTTTCAACAATCAAACAAGGAAGAGAAAAATCGTTTTGTCATGCATGACCTTCTTATTGATTTGGCAAAATATGTTTGTGGAGACATTTGCATCAGGTTAGGAGTCGATGAACCACAAGGACTACCCAAAAGAACTCGTCATTTTTCATTTGCAACTGATCGTGTTCAAACTTTTGATGGGTTTGAAAATTTGATTGATACTCAAAAGTTGCATACATTTGTACAAACAAGTTGGAGAAAGTATCCTCGTTATTCGATGTCCTTAGATGACTTGTTTTCCAAATTTAAGTACATACGTGTCTTATCTTTGTATCACTTTCGTATCCTTAAGGTGCCTAAATCTATAGGAAATCTTAAGCATCTTCGTTCAATAGATCTCTCATATACTAATATAGAAAAACTACCGGACTCCATAGGTTTACTTTACAAGTTGCAAATACTGAAACTAAACAATTGTCAAACATTAAAGGAGCTTCCCTCATGTTTGCTTCTACTCCACAAATTGTGTTGCCTGGAACTTATAAATACTGAAGTAAAAAATGTGCATATTTTGGGAAAGTTGAAGAATCTCCAAGTATTGATGAATTCGTTTTGTGTTGACATACATAAGAAAACCAGTATTCAGCAATTGGGACAAATCAATCTTCATGGAAGTTTGAGAATTGGTGAACTGCAGAATATTGAGAATCCCTCTTATGCATTAGAAGCCGATTTGAAGAACAAACCACACCTTGTGGAGTTAATGTTAGAATGGAATATCATGGGCAGCTCCCCAGTTGATTCAACAAAAGCTAGGGATGTAATTGAGAATCTACAACCTTCAAAACACTTGAAGAAGTTGTCGATATGTGACTATGTTGGTAAACAATTTCCAATGGATACTCGATAATTCATTACCGAATCTGGTGTCCTTAGAGTTGGAAGGGTGTGAATCTTGCGAACGTTTACCTCCCCTTGGACTTTTGCCATCTCTCAAGGACTTGAGTATTGAAAGACTTGATGGGATAGTGAGTATTGATGCTGATTTTCATGGGAACAACTCTTCTTCATTTAAATCCCTTCAAACAAACGTTCTCCCACATGATGCAATGGGAAAAATGGGAATGTGAAGCTGTGACAGGTGCTTTTCCACGTCTACAACATCTTTATATATTTTTGTCCCAAGCTGAAAGGACAACTGCCAGAGCGACTTGTTCCTTTGGAAACACTACACATAACAAATTGCAAACAACTTGAAGGTGGTCGAAATGTGTTGTTTGATTGGGCTACAATGAAAAGCCTCACGTTGGTTGGAGACAACATGGAAGCATCATTCTTGGAAATGGTTAGGGATATCGTACCTGACAATTCTATTCAGTACTTAAAGATTGATTCAGACAATTATAGTGATTGTCCAAATATTGGTGACTCTGTCCCTCTGTGGACCTTTCCACTACATTTCTTCCCGAAACTCAGGGAGCTTGTTCTCATAGGGTTTGGTAATTTACAGATGATTTCAAATTTTCACGCCGATAATCATCTGGAGTGTCTAGAAATCATAAAGTGCCCTAAAATTGAATCATTGCCTGGAAACATGCATATGCTAAAGAGACTGTACTTAGAAGCCTGTCCAAGACTTGAGTCGTTCACTGGGAGAGGTTTGATATATAATCTAATCTAAAAGAGATGACACTCTATGATAACTCTAGACTTGTTGGCTCACTGAAAGGAGCTTTGGGATACAGTCCTTCTTTAGAAGTGTTATGTACTGGAGTAGAGACAGAATGTTTTCCTGATAAAGGTTTGCTTCCACATTCTCTCACTTCTCTAGACATTTGTTATGGTCCAAATCTAAAAGAACTGGACCACAAGGGTCTTAGTCAACTCTCATCTCTTCAAAAGTTGACTCTTTGGAACTGTCCGAAGCTCCAACGCTTACCAGAGGAGGGTCTTCCCAAATCAATTTCATATCTTTGTATAGAGAATTGTCCTTTGCTGAAACAACGTTGTGAGAAAGAAAGAGGCGAAGATTGGAAAAAGATTGCTCACATTGAAAAATTGTATGTAGGATGTGTGTGTTTTGAATGAATACTCATGCATTTGCTTGGGTACTCCATTTTTTTTATTTAGAATGTGTATCAACTCCTTTCCTCTGCTGGTCCTACAATTGCTTATAACAATTCACCCCTTCCATGAATTTTTTATTAACCCTAATAAACCTTAAAGATCACTTTTATTTTAATTACTCGACCAGGGAATATAAAATGCACTACTTATAAAGCTCAATTAAGTTTTAAATGCAACTAGATAGGATACCATCACTACAAAAATATATGATACTTGTAATGGTTAAAATTAGAAATTCTTAAAATTAGAAATTCTAACTGTTAAACACGGCTACAAATGAAATTTTTGACAATTAAAATAATCACCAAATCTACACATGTCAAAAATGGGTTGTTACAAAAATATTCTAAATGCTGGTAAATTTGCTAGAAAAGAAACAAAAATTATTAGCAGTTAAAAATCACCACAAATATATTTCTAATCTCATTTTCATTTAGTATTTTCATACTGTTTAAAATTGTAACAAAATTTACTTTCATTTTTGACAATCAGATGAAATACAAAATCATCCAAAACGAAGAAAAAAATGGCGAAAAAATTTAGATAAGAAAGCTAGTAAGTAGAAAAGTGTGGTCTGATTTGTAGATAACAAGAAAAGTGTAAAGAAAAACCAAAAAAAAAAAATTATTTTGTTGTTTCTAATGAGGAGAGTTTATAATCAATATTGAAGGACCTACTCTTAGAACTGCAATAAATGACTCTCCTTCAGACAAAGTCATGCTATCAAATTATAACTTCAGTAGTTTTTACATTGAGCAACTACCTGGACATTAAAATCTCTTGCAACCAAGGGAATGACCTTAGATCCGAAATCATTTGCATTAGGATAACAGCCCCTCTGCAAATTTGTCATAAAACAAGAATGAAAACCACAATAATAATAAATTACAAGTAATTGCAGGTACCACAGTACTAGCCTTTATATAATACTTTTGAAAGTTCTTTTTTTCTTTTTTATTTGCCCCTAGTTGCAAATTTATGTTTTCGAATCAACCAAGCGTATAATAAAGAAAGCCCCATTCATTGTCATACCAAAAGACAAGATTCACAAAGATGTTTTTAAATGAAATTCCAGCTTTTGCATAAAAAACTATTGACCTGCCATGTATATGGTGGATCACTTAATAAGCTTCATTATACAACACTAAAGCCTTCTTCATGAAAAAATGGCATACTATAGCTATATGAACTAGTAATTGTCAACCTTAATTATTGAATTCTACAGCTAAATCTAAAATCAAACATGGTTATCTTTGGCATACTAATTTATTAACTTGTGGAATCATCACCTATTGTCACCAACAAAATCAGTAGACACAACATCATCTTTTGCATATACAAGGATTCCCTTCATACTTCCCTTAGATGCTTCCCTGTGAAGAAAAATGGATACATGTGATGAGGATTCATTGAATGTGTTGCATCTCAAAATATAAACAAAAATTCAGGTTTTCCAATCTAGAAAATTTGGTTTATTCTCACTTCACAGCAGCTTTTATCTCATCACAACTAGCTCCTTTCTTACGTCTAACAATGAGGTCAACCAAATCAACTTTCTCCTGTTAAAATGCGCAATAACTAGAATCAAATAACGTGGTTATCATGTGCATTAATGACATTGTCGGTTTTACATTTACTCTTAATCTAACATGCTCATGCAAATCATGTTCTTAATCGTAATCATGGACTTGGAGCAATGTTGATAAACAAATATTATCGCTTGAAACAAACACTTGGACATCCTGATCTAGGCACTAACCTTGCTAATTTTGAGAACACTCAGAAGCTGATTTTTGTATTCCAGCCACCACTGTGTTCAATCTGGTTTATAACATGCAGCATTGTTGCAGTGGCCAAAATAGAAGGAAGGCGCCCAACAAATCCCGAATCTACCCATAAGAAAACATAGAAGACCTAATGATGAGAAAATCAATACAATAACATCTTCAGTCATTCTTTGCACTGATGGAAAAGTTAAAAGTCTTAAGTAAACTCAATAATGGTATCTGAAATAGTGAGGGTCATAGTCATTATTCTTAAATGCTTACCCAAAAGCACAGACAAAAGAAGATGCTCTCAGCGCCTGAGAAACTTCCAGTGAAGATGAGTTTTCAATCCGAGCCTTCTTATGATGTGATCTAGAAATGAGGGTGGACAGCACCAGCAGCTCCATTCTCTGAATAGTCTTTGCCTCAAACACATACTTAGTCTCCTGCACCTAACTATGTGAATCATAAGTCGTTTCCCCTCAAAACCATCTTGTGAAAGAAACCACAAAGCACATTGTTGGTTACTAAAAAAGCTTCCAAAATCATAATATCAATCAAGAAAGAGGGGAAACCATTTCGGTATCTTTCCCTGCAATCCAGTTCTACGCAATAACAGCACACCAAATTTGTTGTTAGACTAAAACCAAGATTTAAGAAATTTAACCAACCTTTAAAATACACTTGAATTACATAACAACCAAAAATGAAAATAAAAAAGTCGTATAACATTTCAAACAAATCTAAAAGAAAAAGAAAATTCCCCAATCACTGAGATGCAAGTATATTGTTTGGTTCCCAAAGTTTCCTTCTTCAAAAAGGCAATGCACATCTCTTATCAGAAATTTGGAGTTGGGTTAGTTACATTGTGAAAGACCAACTCCTTCTCCTAAACCCAATCCCTGTTGGGTTTAACACAATCACAAGGAAGCATAATTCCATGAATCTAAAATCCCACCACTTTAAAAACAAACTCAATTTAAACATCTACACTAATTAAGCAACAAAATCAATTCAATAAGCTAGAAATGCAGCAACCCAGATTCCAAAAAAACAAAAATTTCATGCGGAATCAATCAATGACATCCAAAGGTTCAATGTCCTCTAACCCCTTAAAAGCTCCTGAAACTTCAAAAATCCTATCAACAATAATGATTCAACCAAACCGCAGTTTTGGAGGCAAAGAGCAAACTAGCCCCGAGAACCTTCACGGTTGTTTTCTGCCACTCACTGTACTCTTGCCGATTAGTAAAATCCGAAGCCTTGGGTTGCTGCAGAACCCAAGCGGAACCACCACAAACTCATTCCTTCTTGCAACCTACAACGAACATACACTCAATTAAACTTCAATGAATATTGATTCATCTATCGAGCAATTCAACACACGCAACATTTAAGAACAAGTTAACTAGCCCTTCACGAATATGTTCAATCGAGCACGTGTTAGTTATACTTGGATTGAAGTAACAATCACACGAAAAAACCTGAGAGAATCCAATAGCAGATAAAAGGATTTTGAACTCTGACCAACCGCAATTACAGTCGCATCCCTCTGCAATTTCTCGCAACATCAAGCAGCGTGGCGAGTCTCCCACCTTGCGGCAATGTCTCTCCTTGTAGCAATTCATCTCCCTGCTCAACTGGCTGTCCAGCCTCGGCTCCTCGTAGAACATGTAGTCCGCCGTATGGACGGGGCACGTGTTCACGCCGCGCACAGCTGTGTCGACCGCCTCCGCTAGCTAGCGGCGATGTTGGGAGTTGGCACCGGAAAAGAGCAGCATTTGGCGATTGGAGGCAGTGAGCAAGTGGTCGAGTAGGGTGAAGAACATGACGACGAAGATCAACACAAGAAAGAGGAACACGCCATATTGAACCTGACTTGGGGCAATTTTGATTTTGAAGAAAGTCATGCATATACATACAGAAGACAATGGCAAAAAATATTTTGACAGTTAAAATAAAGGTTAAATCATTCCATAGGTCCCCATTTTTGTAGCGAAATCTCAAGTAGGTCCCCCATTTTTATTTGACTCAATTGAGTCTCTATTTTTGAAAATTCGTTGCAATTGGTTCCTTTCCGCCGTTACTGGTGCTAATTATGTGCCACGTGTCAGCACGTGGTTTTTTTGACTTTTTTTTAATTTTTTTTAATTTTTTTTTAATTTTTTTTTAATTTTTATTTTTTTTTTTAATTTTTTTAAAAAAAAAATAAAATTGCCACGTGTCAATCTGACATTGTGCCACGTGGCAGAGACAGTGTGATGTGGCAGTGGCAGTGCCACGTGTCAATATTGAATATGAAAAGTCTCAATATAGTCCCTGTATTTATTATTTTGTCTCAATTTGGTCCCAACTTTTTTAAAACTGAATCAATTTTATTCCTATATCAGATTTAATTTTTATATAAATTTACAATGGTATTTTTATTATAATTGATATTTTTAACAAAATTAAATTTATTTAAATGTGTATTTTGTACTAATATTTATTTAAATTTTATTTTAAATATTTATATATCCATAATTTATAGATAAATGTTAGAGTTGCTTTAAAAATAAAAACTTTATAAATTCAAATATAAAATTTAAAAAAAAAATTATAACAATTCTAACATTTGTCTATAAATTATGGATATATAAATATTTGAAACAATATTTAAATAAAGTTCAATACAAAATATACATTTAAATAAACTTAATTTTGTTAAAAATATCAATTATAATAAAAAGACCATTGTAAATTTATATAAAAATTAAATCTGATATAGGTATAAAATTGATTCAGTTTTTAAAAAATTGGGACCAAATTGAGACAAAATAATAAATACAGGGACTATATTGAGACTTTTCACATCCAATATTGACACGTGGCACTGCCACTGCCACATCACACTGTCTCTGCCACGTGGCACAATGTCAGATTGACACGTGGCAATTTTAAATTTTTTTAAAAAAATTATAAAAAAAAATTAAAAATTAAAAAAAAAATTAAAAAAAAAATTAAAAAAAGTCAAAAAAACCACGTGCTGACACGTGGCACATAAATTAACACCGTTACTGGTCAACTAACGAAAAGGAACCAATTGCATCGAATTTTCAAAAATAGGGACTCAATTGAGTCAAATAAAAATGGAGGGACCTACTTGAGATTTCGCTACAAAAATGGGGACCTATGGAATGATTTAACCTAAAATAAATTAACAGAAATAAAAAAAAATCAGCAATTTATTTAACAGCTACAAAATAATGGATACCTTTTTCTAGTTCATTCCTGTGATGCACGGGAAATAATTTTATCGAGTGGGTAAATCAATTTTGTTGAGTATTTATATTTTTAAATTAAAAGTGTAATGTGATAGGATTAGTTAAAAAAAAATTATTTAATTTCATGGGTTTAGTCAATACTTTTACGGAAAAAATTAAATACACTTATAAAGTTTAAACTAGATATGTTTTTTTAAGACCCAATATTTTCTGTCCTAAATTAAAAGGGTTGTCCCATGTAAGTTGGGCCTAAGGGTTGGCCCAAAGGGAAACTAATCCTAGTCTGCCCTAATGTGTACGCTTTCACTCTTTCAGAAATCAGCCGTCATCCCCCTTGATCTCACAGCATGCTCTGTTAGGGTTTCGTCCTAAGCCTTCTGAACTAGCTCTGAACCAGTTCCTACTTCACGTAAGTGCCCCTTTCTAGATCGTATGAGTTCCATTGCTTTTCCTTTGTATTTCACAGTTAGGGTTTCGTATTAATCCGCCCCTTTGTTCCGTGTACCTTCTATTTTCAGCTCATTAGTTTGTTCCTAGACCTGCAGTGCTTGCGGTCGTGTTGTTGAGGTTTTGTTAACCCTTTCTAGGTACGGGAAGTTAGGGATTTCGAGTGTATGTTGCTTGTAGCTTGTTCTTGAGTTTGCTTTATGTTTGTATGGATTGACCACTATTTGGTTGTGCGTGGGATGCTTGGTGTGAATGGTTGGTTTGGAAAACGCATCTGCTGCAGGTGAGACCAGGGCGAGAACTGGTAATCTCGCCCAGGCGATTCGGACTCTCCTAAGCGAGTCTGGCAGAGGCTCGCCCAAACCTTTTTTCGCCAAAGGACGCCCAGGCGGCCAACTCATGGTTTTGAGCGAGCGAACAACTCGCCCAGGCGAGCTCTCGCCTCAGCGAGATCCCGCGATGTTTCCTGTTCTGTTTTTTAGCCCTCGCCTAGGTGAAGGGGGACTCGCCTGAGCGAGATTTTCTCGCCTGAGCGAGACCCTCCAGCCTGAGCGAGGGGCTGGGCGAGGCAGTGCGTGGTTTGGTTGATTGGTTGCTCTTGGATGATTGGTATTGTTTGGGTATGATTGATATGATGAGAAATATATATAATGGATTGTTGTGTATGTGAGACATAATTCATGAACGGTGAACGATGGATATTGTGGGAACTTGGCATGCGAAATAAATGAGTGGGTTGGGATTAAATGGACATGGTATTGATATGAGATTAGGCCCTATATTCATGGGGTGGAAATGACCAGTGGTATGGATTCAACATGGGATATGAATGAGGAATTATGTTCAGAGGATTGGTATGAAATTGTAAGCATGATTAGTGTTCTCCCATTTCATGATTTATGATTTTTGGTCCGTGTCAGTGTGTAATTCCTTGGAGTCTCTAGGTGAGACCTCCGGGGTTGCGCTTCAGTGGTCTGGACGTAATTCCATGGCCCCTGTTAGTGGGTGCCTATGGTGGTGCTCCATCTGTATAATTAGGTAAGGATTCAAGGTAAGGTTGTATCCTGACGCTCTAAGGGGTCGGTTAGTCTCACCTAGAGCGGACTGACTCCTGTGGTGAGGGTAGCAGATGGCTTAAAATTCATTAAGGGCTAACCTTGTGGTGAGGGAAAACTGATTCATTGTAACATAGCTTGGGGGTGAGCAGAGGTATCCACCACAAGTGCAAGCATCCGCTGAATCCGACCAAGTTATACGTATCCAGATGAGTCGAGTTGTGTCGTAGTGTATTGCCTGAGGAGTCATAACATGCTTGTCTGAGGCGAATGTATGATTGTGTAAATATAATTGAATGTATGGATGAATTCTTTTGTGCTCTAGCTTACCCTACTTTTATTTGTTGTGTGTTCTGCTGTGTGGTACTCTCTTTTGCGATGATCATCAACTTGTTGGTGTGAGCAGAGGCGAGGAACACTCATGGACAACAGGGAGGTGATAATTCCGCTGCATAGTCCGCGTGGATTGGACTTTAGTTTCTTTTGGGCTTTTCTTTAGGGTTATGGCCCATGTATCTGTTGTTCTTGGATTTATATACATTTAGTAAAACTGTTATCCTGTTTATGTTGGCATCGTGGTGTTCCTAATTTTTTAGGGGTGGCGTTAAGGACCCCAGGACTGCGTTGTTATACTATTTATGTGTGGCGTTTCTTTTAATTATGCATATTAATTAAATGGGACGTTACATTTATGGTATCAGAGCAGTTCGTCCTGAGGATGACCTGAGGTTGTGGGTTTGTCATGCCTCGCAGGCGTAAGTTGTCAAGTCTAGTCGGGTTTGTCAGTGAAACCAAAAGTTGTAAGAACAGAAAACACCTTGATAGAGTAATGAGGGTGCACACTCATGACTATATTAAAGGTTGTTTTCCTTTCTTAATTCTAATGGTTTGGGGAAAGGAGGGTGACAGACAAAAAGGGTTCGTTGTCTGTAAGTGATAGACTGTTGCTTTGAATGATCTAGTTGTCTTGCCGGGCCTCTGTGCTTTGTGTCTAGTGTCTACGAAGATAAGGGAATCCAAATTCAATGTCAACTTGGTCTGCTCACCTTTACAAGTGTTAGATGGGGCCTTTGAGACAATGTCTTACCTCAGAGATAGGAAGTTGATGTATGATATATCTAATTGGACAAGGAAAGCTAAGTCTTGGATTAATAAACTGGAGAAGATGCTAGAGTTACAAACATAACGATTGGTCAGAGGGAGCTTTAGAGATAGACTCTTGGAAACAGATACTACAAGTTTTCTAAAAGGAGTTGAATCCAAAGGTTAAGAATACTAAGGGGTATTAGTGCATGCAAGTGCCACATCGGTTGAAGAAATCAAGCTGATTCTACATTCCGACAAGGTTGAAGTTCAGAGTCATGCAAATGCATACAGTGTTTGGAGAAATGTCATTGAATATAGTCATATGGCCACACCTAGTGCTTCTTGGAGTAGTGGAAGAGGGAAATCGGCAAATTCTAGGCTGCAGAAAGTGGAGAGATTGCTTAGCAACGAGCAAGCTAAGAAAAGAAGAGATCGTGAAGTGCAAAGAGATGACGAACCTCTAGTGAGAGGCTGAAATGGATAAGAGATTCATACTAGAATTAACAGTCAGCAGGTGGAGAGAGGTCTTTTCCACTTCGTTAGTGGGATGTTTCAAGGAAAAGTAGTTCCTATGAACAAGTCATTCGACCTTGGGTATAAAGTGGAAGGTTTCACGCACCAGAAGGAAGGGCACACCTTTAAAGGTTATTCTCGTATGGAAGGACAACCCAACTGAGGTCAGAGCACAATGATGGAGGGAATGAAAAGAAAAGTTTTAAGTAGTTGACATGGTGCCTGCGATGGTTGATGCTAAAGTTGTTAGCACGAATAAATCTCATCCAGAGATGCACCTTACGAAGAGATGCTTGGACTAAGGGCCGGTTTTCTTGGGATCGTGTACTCCTTGATGTCGCCAGTATGGTAAATGAGTCATGGTTGTCTTTAAGAAGGAACTGAGGTTGAGACGATGGTTTTTGCTACAATTACGACCAAGTGGAGACCCACTCGGGGGTGTGATGATCAAAGTATTTAAATTCAAAGCCAATTTGAATTATTTCCTTTACAAGGTTGGGACATGATCTCAAGAGTGAATTAGTTGTTTTCTTAATCTCATTCTTAGGAGATATGATCTCCAACGAAGTAGTATCCTTTGATTCGAAGAGATATGTTAGTGGTGGTGTAATAAGTGTGGATCATGTTGGAAGGTGGGGGCAGGGTGTCATGTGAATTAGAGTTATACGACAAAGGCAAGCGAAAAATAGACGCAAGGTATCTCAGTGGTAGAAGAGTTATAGAATCGTCCTGAAGTAAACATTAGAATTTTCGCTTTGGAGTGGTGAAACTCCCTTTTGCATTTGGGTCTGAAGTCGAACTTGTGCTGATAGTTTCTAATTGGAGGCTTTATGCTAAGATTGTGAAATAAGAGAAACAAGTGAAAGAGTTGTTGGAGACATAATGGTATAAACTTAGTATGATCACCAGGATGACTGCGAGTTTAGTGAAGTGGTGGTGTCAAACCGTTCAAGAAGAGTATTGACTAAGATTGGGGTGACTAATGAGGAATATGGTTTTAAAAGGGTAGATACGTTGTTGAGAAAATGGAGCGGTAAGGCTATCGAAAGAGGAGTTTAAGGGGTTCTGCAAGTTTGATAGGGGTCTCGAGGAAGATTTCTCAACAATGATTGCTTCCTTGTCATGACAGACATGAAAGGATCATTATTTGGAGTAAACAAGCAAGTGAGCTTGGGTATGGATCAAAGTAGCGCAGTGGGATGGTGACAGATGATGCTTATAAATGGTAAGAGGTGCGCGAGAAAAACTATCTTATTCAAGACCTAGAGACCACTACGAAGACCCGTTCTTTAAAACCATTAAACGTTTCGTCCTAGTGAGTATCGGGTAAAAGTGTGCAATGATCATTCAGAGTTGGAAGTGTAGGGTTGCACCGAGGGAGTTGGACCAAAGAAATGAGAGGTGGTTGAATTATGTTTTCAAGTTAGTGTACCAACCTTGAAGTAAGGAAGTAAGGGTAGGTGTTTATTTCTAGAAGAGAATTCAAGATATAGGCTCGATAGGGTAAGGGTTGGCGGAGAAGTAAGTGTCTACGCCGGGAGGAGGAGATGTGAAGAGATTTCCTTGGTCTAGTTATTCGACTAGGACAAGTAAGTTTCTTAAAGAGGTGAGGAAAAAGCCAAATCGGACAATCTTAATTCGAGGTGTATCGTAGGGTTGCTTGGTGCAAACCAGACTTGGGATTTGGAGTCAATGGAAGTTATGATACTGTGGGTTGGTGGAATGATGGTTACGAGTTGAGGGATAAAAAATGAGGATAGGAGACCAAAACAATATGGCGATGGAATCAGTTGAGAGTTTTAAATTGGAAATGGAATAACTCGGTAGGGGACTTTGTTGCCTTGGTTGAAGCCAACAAAGGAAGTAAGATGTTATGAGTATCGTTATGCGTAAAAGGGGTCAAGAGTGTTGATGGTGAAGCAGTAGGCTAGAACTAAAAAATGATCAAGTCAGTGGAGTGAGGCATAAAGGAGTAACCAAGGTGATGGGAAGTGATAACGAACATGCTTTAGTTTGAGACTTTGATAAAACCTACAAGAGGTAGTGGAGAGCATATGGTAGACGAGTCGGTCTATCAAATACAAGTTGGTTGGGTAGGTAAGGAGGAGCATCCCAGTTCTAAGGTTGCAGGTTGGAAGTTACTTCGAGAGTAATGACTAAACCAATCAACACGGTTGAACACATATCGCTTAGCATAGAGGCAAAGTTTCTAGTGACTATAGGTGTTGGAGTCGTTTCTTTCATCATGTCTAAGCGGTGGTTGTCAAACGAAATGGGGGAAAAACATAGTTTCCTTCCCATCTCATCGATGAATTTTCGAGGTCGAAAATTTTTGTTGTTGGGGAGAATGTAAGACCCAATATTTTCTGTCCTAAATTAAAAGGGCTGCCCCATGTGAGTTGGGCCTAAGGATTGGCCCAAAGGGAAACTGATCCTAGTCTGCCCTAATGTGTACGCTTTCACTCTTTCAGAAATCAGCCGTCATCCCCCTTGCTCTCACAGGACGCTCTGCTAGTGTTTCGTCCTAAGCCTTCACGAACTAGCTCTGAACCAGTTCCTACTCCACGTAAGTGCCCCTTTCTAGATCGTATGAGTTCCATTGCTTTTCCTTTGTATTTCACAGTTAGGGTTTCATATTAATCCGCCCCTTTGTTCCGTGTACATTTTGTTTTCAACTCATTAGTCCGTTCCTAGAGCTGCAGTGCTCGTGGTCGTGCTATCGAGGTTCTGTTAACCCTTTCCAGGTACGGGAAGTTAGGAATTTCGAGTGTATGTTGCTTGTAGCTTGTTCTTGAGTTTGCTTTATGTTTGTATGGATTGACCACTATTTGGTTGTGCGTGGGATGCTTAGTGTGAATGGTTGGTTTGGAAAACGCATCTGCTGCAGGTGAGACCAGGGCGAGAACTGGTAATCTCGCCCAGGCGAGTCGGACTCGTCTAAGCGAGTCTGGCAGAGGCTCGCCCAAACCTTTTTTCACCAAAGGTCGCCCAGGCGGCCAGCTCATGGTTTTGAGCGAGCGAACAACTCACCCAAGCGAGAGGGGTTTCGCCTAAGCGAGATCCCGCGATGTTTCCTGTTCTGTTTTTTAGCCCTCGCCTAGGCGAAGGGGGACTTGCCTGAGCGAGACCCTCAAGCCTGAGCGAGGGGCTGGGCGAGGCAGTGCGTGGTTTGGTTGATTGGTTGCTCTTGGATGATTGGTATTGTTTGGGTATGATTGATATGATGAGAAATATGTATAATGGATTGCTATGTATGCGAGACATAATTCATGAACGGTGAACGATGGATATTGTGGGAACTTGGCATGTGAAATAAATGAGTGGGTTGGAATTAAAGGGACATGGTATTGATATGAGATGAGGCCCTATATTCATGGGGTGGAAATGACCAGTGGTATGGATTCAACATGGGATATGAATGAGGAATTATGTTCAGAGGATTGGTATGAAATTGTAAGCATGATTAGTGTTCTCTCATTTCTTGATTTATGATTTTTGGTCCGTGTCAGTGTGTAATTCCTTGGAGTCTCTAGGTGAGACCTCCGGGATTGTGCTTCAGTGGTCTGGACGTAATTCCATGGCCCCTGTTAGTGGGTGCCTATGGTGGTGCCCCATCTGTATAATTAGGTAAGGATTCAAGGTAAGGTTGTATCCTGACGCTCTAAGGGGTCGGTTAGTCTTACCTAGAGCGGACTGACTCCTGTGGTGAGGGTAGCAAGAGGCCTGAAATTCATTAAGGGCTAACCTTGTGGTGAGGGAAAACTGATTCATTGTAACATAGCTCGGGGGTGAGCAGAGGTATCCACCACAAGTGCAAGTATCCGCTGAATCCGACCAAGTTATACGTATCCGGATGAGTCGAGTCGTGTCGTAGTGTATTGCCTGAGGAGTCATAACATGCTTGTCTGAGACGAATGTATGATTGTGTAAATATAACTGAATGTATGGATGAATTCTTTTGTGCTCTAGCTTACCCTACTTTTATTTGTTGTGTGTTCTTCTTTGTGGTACTCTCTTTTGCGATGATCATCAACTTGTTGGTGTGAGCAGAGGCGAGGAACACCCATGGACAACAGGGAGGTGATAATTCCGCTGCATAGTCCGTGTGGATTGGACTTTAGTTTCTTTTGGGCTTTTCTTTAGGGCTATGGCCCATGTATCTATTGTTCTTGGATTTACATACATTTAGTAAAATTGTTATCCTGTTTATGTTGGCATCGTGGTGTGCCTAATTTTGTAGGGGTGACATTAAGGATCCCAGGACTGCGTTGTTATACTATTTATGTGTGGCGTTTCTTTTAATTATGTATATTAATTAAATAGGACATTACATTTTTCTTAATATCTTCATTCTAATATTTAAACTTATGTCATCAATATTGGTTGTTAGGCTACTACGAAAAATATAATTTATTTTAGTTAAAAATAAGATAATTTAATTAAGAAAAGATTTAATTAAATTTTTGTAATAAATTTGTGTATTTTTAATTGAGTTCTCTTTGATCTATTGGGTCATCAAAATAGTTATATTTT
Organism: Vigna unguiculata; assembly: GCF_004118075.2. Lineage (NCBI taxonomy): Eukaryota > Viridiplantae > Streptophyta > Magnoliopsida > Fabales > Fabaceae > Vigna > Vigna unguiculata. Next base: position 2,227,167 of record NC_040289.1, on the reverse strand, counting down.
TCAATTAAGCGTATTTTTATTTAATTTTTACACCAATCGGGTGACATAATATTTTTCTCTATCATGTTACTTATATACACATATAAAGAGATATAAGACTTTATAGTTAATATAAAATTAATATTATGTTATTGTAAAAGTACAATGACTTGTTATAATTCTCATTAGAATCGTGTTGAATAATGAGACAATTATATTTTATGTTTGTGTTACATACATGATAGTTTCACATTATTTAAAAATTGTCAGTTCCTTTTACTTTTTATTTATTAAAATACTTTTTAAAGATAAAACTATGACGTTTTTAAAACATACAATACTTCCGATATTATATTTTCAAGGACTACCACATAGCTTTAAGCTTATTTGGGCTAATTACAAACTACCCATTAGAAGTGTAGTGGCGAAATATTTGCAATAACTTATGTTCTAGATGCAATTTATGAAAGCTACACACACACAATGAACCATCTTTTCTAGACACGATTAGAAGCCATGCTTAGTCTAACACGATAAGTACTTTTATGGACAATGTTATCGATTTCATGCAAGTACAATGTACTTTCATGAAATTAATCTTAGTTTCTATTATCGTCATGTGTCTAATGAGAAAATAAATCAACTTGTCCTACCTTAATTTTTTTGAGCGGATCCCAAACTGCTGAGAGGATTAACTTCAAAGAGGAAATTAGGATATTTAACAAATAGTTCGTTGAAAATGGTGCAGGTAGAATATTAAACATATGGCGTAAAAACTAGTTTTGTTTTTGTGAGATCGAGTAGGTGTAAAGGATTCATAACCATCAAGGGTAAGTGGAGCGAGAAGAACCGCCCATTAATTGTAGTGAATATATATCCTCACGCGGATCTAACAAACGAAGAACAATGTGTCAAGAAATAACTATAGTATTGCTATCAAAAAAGAAAAAAAAAATACTAGCCATTAAAATTTACTTTTATTTTATGATATTTTATCATATTTTAACAATTACAAACCGTTACAAAAATATATCATATTTTGATGATTAAAAATTGTCACAAAATATATTATTTTTTACATTTGAAAACCATCAAAAAATATATTATACTTTGACGGTTAAAATCTATCACAAAATATATCATATTTTAATTAAGAATTACAAAAAAAAAATATTATTTAAACTGTAAACTGTCTACACAAGCTCTAATGGACTAAGAATGACAAAAAATTTACTCAAAAATTAACATCTAACAAGACTTCTAAAATTCAATACATAAAACTTAAAAACTCTACTAGAATGGTTAAGAAATTGCAATTGTACTAGACTAACTTAAGAAACTAAAAAGAAACTATCCTAACAAGTTTACAATGATAAATTCTAATTAAGAAACAACTCAATTTACAAAACTACCCAAAAACTCTTACAAGAAACAATCTTGTAAATACTTTGAAATTCTTTATTATTGTTATCATAGCAAGCAAGGAGGAAGGCACCATAAACTCTTACCAGACATGTCACTATTTCATTTTAATCCCACTATAAGAGAAGGGATTACAATAACGGTATATCTAAACCTCATGGACATAGTCTTCTTCATTCATGATGATACAAAAGAAGAATAACATAAGCCACATCACATTAAAAAGTACACTTCATTCATTCATACAGTTACAAAGAGTATAAGAAAAAGAAATAATAAAAAATTAATACTTGCTTGACCTGCTCATAAGACATAATGCTCATAAAACATAATGTTGATCTCTTGGCAAGCGTACAAATAATCTACTGTAGTATAATAATTTTTAAGTAAGAGAGTCGATCCCACGAGGAACAAATTCAATTAAAATAGATAATTATCTCAATCAACATATATACAAAAATATTCATTTGAATTATCATTGATTATAATACTAAGTTTGCATATAAATAATACAATAAATGCAAAAAATTTAGAAAAACTTCAGTAAGAGAAATTAGAATTGAATTTCATATATCTTACTTGTCTGTAATCAGGATAAATATAAATATACAACATCTGAATTTACCAATATTGATGCAACACCCAAAAATCATTTATATTGATTCCTCACGTATAAAATTCATAAGATTAGTCCCCTAAATATTGATTCCTTACATATTCAACAAATTAATTCAACATTATGTTCAAGGGTTATAAGCAATTGATATATTGAAATCTATTCCTAGCATCACAATACATCAAGTATCATTATTGATATCAAATTTTTAGAAACACTTTCGAGTCAGATCTAAAAATCACAATCAAGAATTTATTGATCAGATAGAATCAAGAATTAAGAGCAGAACAATAATACCAATATTGAGTAGAAACAAAAATGCTATATATAAATATCACAATATTACATTCAAGTTTGAATCGATTACATTCATTCCCAAGAGAAGAGATTAGCCATGCATGATAGCTATTAAAATCCTAAGAGCTAAGAAGAAAATCCCAGAAACTATGGATCATGTGTTGTTCGTCCTTCTCGAGCTTGATTCCCTGTTTCGTTCCAACCTTTTTGTTCCTTATGAACTTAGGGAATATATATACTGCACGAGCTCTCGCTTAAGCTAGTTGAGTCTCGCTTGGGTGAGAATGTACTTCATGTTGAAAAAAGGTACTCGCTTAACCAAAAATATTCTCGCTTAAGCGAGAATGATGCAAGCTTTACTATCCTGTGCTCGAACTCTCGCTTGAGCGAGAGTGCTTCTCGCTTAGGCGAGAATGATAGCAATTGTCTCGCTTGGGGGGATTATTTTGTTTTGAACGAGATTACTCTGGTTTGAGCGAGATTAATTTGATTTGAGCGAACTGTGGCACAAGTTCTTCCCCTTTTGTATCTGTTTCTTGATTTCTCCTTTACTTTTCTTAAGTTCTTTCCTCATCTACTTTAGTTTACCTGAATAATACACAAAAATAAGGATCAAATGATTTCTTTCAAGTAGAAACTTGGAAACATATGATTGAAACTCATTGTTCCTAGATAAGAGAAAATCAAATATCATATAAACAAAAATTACAAATAGAAATGCCAGAACTCCTTATGAAAATTACTGTTTTTTGACACTTATCACATAATAGTTGATGTTTCAACAACAATAAGATCTTCGACAACAAATAAGTCATCTAGCAAGACTCCTGAAGCATAAACATAAAAACATAGCACATTACGGTCAGTCCAACTTTTGAAGTTATAAAGTAATAAGATGATTAAATTATCATATATTAAAACTAAAAGTATATACATATATATTTACTATAAACAATTACAACAAATATAAATCTAGTAAATACTTCAGATGAAACCTTAAAGTTAAAGTTAAAGTATATAGATTAAAGTTAAAATTCCAACGTTGTTTCCTAGGGTTTCAAGGGAAAGAAAAAGTGAACCGAAAATAAAAAACCTAAGGGCGCAAAATCTTGATAGAGGTACTTACTTGTTGCGACCATCTAGAAAACGGCGTTGACGTAATTGATAGAGTGGTCATACTAAAGCGCTTCAGTGGCAATGAAGCCAGTAACGACGAAGCCACATGGCACGGTTCTGGAGGACATGAAATTCGTCGTCATTGTCGTTGAGACTAAAGGAAGTAGCATCCTCATCGTCGCTGAAATCAGAATCGTTGCCCTCTCCATTGAATGAAAGCAGAATTGGAATTGTGGGTTTACGTCATCTTAAAACCAAATGTAATTGGTTAACATCTCACAAAATTTAGAAAAATTTTGTGACGGTTAAAAAAATTAATCCAAAATAAAATTATTTATAGTAGTTTTCTTAACCGCTAAAAAAAGACCGTTAGTAAAAAATATTTTTTGTAGTGTTGTCGCAGCAAGACATTAACTCAATAAGAGAATATGAGACAATTTTTATCCTCCAACTTATATAAAATAATTTAGGTTATTTTCTTGTTTAGTTTATTTTTAGGTTATACTTTATTTAAAATTTTCTACATTTCAGGTTTTGGTTTGAACCAAAATCAAATATATTTAAAAAATGGTTAAATATGTCTTTGACCACTTAACTTTCAATGAAATTGAAAGTACTCATTCTTCGAAATTTTACCACAATTTAGTTTCTCACTTTTAGAGATGTGTGGATTTAGTTATTTTAACCAAATTGGTTATTAAGTTTATTTAACATTTTAAATGTGTTTTATGATAGCAATTGAATTGTTTACGCATTTAACTTATTTCCATTTTAATGTTAGCTGAAAAACGTATTTGAAACGTCAGGTATATTTAATAAAATTTACGCACTTTTAAAAATGAAGGATTAAATTGATTTAAAATTTTGAAAAAGAGCTAATTCTAAATTTTAATTAAACTTAAGGACAAAAAAATATTTAATACCTAAAGATATAAAATATATCATACCGTGCGTTGATCGACATAAATTTTACATTTTATTCTTTAAAAACAATGCAATTATTTAGTAGGATGCATTTAAGTCTGACAAAAATATGAAATTTCTACGTTGAACTTTCGATCAAACATAAATTTATGTCTCTTGGAAGTATTATCTGACAAATAAAAAAAACGATAAAAATGAATATTACGTGATAGTGTTTTTTCTTTTTTTTTTTTTTTTTTGCCTATTATGAAATTAGTTGCATTGCATCAGTTTGTTATAATCTAATTATACATGGGAAGTGTTGCAGTTATATTATATTTTAAGTCCAAGTCAATTTCTCCTTTGTCCAATACTATATGGTGTTTTCGAATATACATTCACACAACGTTAGAATATTTGGATGTATTTATCTGTTAGTTTGTGATTGAAATTGACCATTATTATTTGTTTAGGCCTTCAAAGAAAATTTATGCTCAGCAACCTTAAAATAAAGCAATCATTCATATATAAAATAGCTCATTCCCCTCATTTAATCAGAATATACTACTGCCACTATCTGCATTTTCAGAATCATCTTTAAGCAATTATGTTTTATTTTACTGCAAATCAATTTCCTTTTGTCCTATACAATATGGTGTTTTCAATTATACGGGATGTTACATTATTTTGGTTTGTTTATTTGATTAGTTAGCCACCGAAATTGACCATTATTATTGATTCATTGTTATCTTCTTCTTTTTTTCTTTATGGACAAAGTATATATATATATATATATATATATATATATATATATATATATATATATATATATATATATATATATATATATTCATCAACCTTAAAACCTATTACTGTTATTTACATATCACTGCACCGAGTCAAAGACACAAGCTACCTTTCAAATTTGTTAGTTCCATTCATCCACTTCGTTTCCTATTCTCACCATGACAGCAGAAATGGTTACCGGTGCTCTTGTTTCTGCTTTCCTCGAAAGGACTATTGACACTTTGGCTTCCCGTTTTATGGACATATTTCGTGCAAGAAAACACAAGAAGAAACAACTCAGCGACTTGAAGATGAAGCTCTTTACCATTGATGTTGTGGCTTATGATGCAGAACAAAAGCAATTCACGGATCCACGTGTGAGAGATTGGCTTCTCAGGGCCAAAGATGTTGTGTTTGATGCAGAAGATCTCTTGGATGAAATAGATTATGAACTGCTCACAAACCAAGTGGTGGAAGCTGAGTCTCAAAGTGCTACTAAGAAGGTATGGAATTCCCTCAAATCTTCTTTTGTCAGTTTCTTTGAAAACGAAATAGAATCCAAGATGGATCAAGTCATTGAGGACCTAGAAGATCTTGCAACCCAAAGCGATTTTCTAGGTTTGAAAAAGGCCAGTGGTGCTGGCATTGGATCAGGATCGGGTAGTAAATTAACTTATACATCTTTGCCAAATGAAACTGTTATCTATGGTAGAGATGATGACAAAGAATTTGTTTTCAATTGGCTCACATCTGACACGGATAACAAGTTATCTATACTTTCTATTGTGGGCATGGGTGGGTTGGGTAAGACCTCACTTGCCCAACATGTATTCAATGACCCAAGGCTTGAAGCTAAATTTGATATTAAAGCTTGGATCAGTGTTCCACAGGAATTTGATGTTCTCAATGTATCTAGAGCAATTCTTGACACAATTACTGGTTCAACTGAACATAGCATGCAACAGGAAGTGATTCAGAGAAAATTGAAAGAAAAAATTATGGGGAAGAAATTTCTTCTCATTTTAGATGACGTTTGGAACGAAAAACGATCTAAATGGGAAGATGTGCAGAAGCCCCTAACTTTCGGAGGCCAAGGCAGTAGGATCCTTGTCACTACACGGAGTGAGAAGGTTGTTGCTACCATGCGATCAGAAAAGCACCTCCTGCAGGTATTAAAAGAAGATTATTGCTGGGACTTGTTCGCAAAACATGCATTCCAAAGTTATAATCCACAAACAGATCCAGACTTCGTGGAGATTGGTAAGAACATAGTTAAAAAATGTAATGCGCTTCCTTTGGCCCTGAAAACAACGGGGAGTCTATTACACAACAAGTCATCTCTTTGGGAATGGGAAAGCATTATGAAAAGTGAGATATGGGATTTTTCAGAAAATGAAAGTGATATACTCCCAGCATTAAGATTGAGTTGTCTCCACCTTCCTTCACATTTGAAGAAATGCTTCGCTTTTTGCGCCATGTTTCCCAAAGGTTATAGGTTTGACAAGGATCTTTTAATTCAACTATGGATGGCTGAAATGTTTCTAGAAAGCCCTCTAAAGGAAAAGAGCCCAGAAGAAGTTGGCGAACAATATTTCAATGATCTGGTATCTTGGTCTTTTTTTCAACTATCCGGCGACGACGAAGAAAACTATTTTATCATGCATGACCTTCTAAATGATTTGGCAAAGTACGTCAGTGAGGACATCTGCATCAGGTTAGGATTTGATGAACCAAAAGGGATATCCAATATTACTCGTCATTGTTCATTTTCAACTGCTAAATTCTTTTTTGATGGGTTTGGGAGTTCGATTAATACTCAAAAGTTGCGTACATTTATACAAACAGATTGGAGAACAAACTTTCCTTTTCCTCTTCGCTCTTGGCATTGCACGACGTCAATAGATGACTTGTTTTCCAAATTCAAGTCGATACGTGTCCTGTATTTGTCTCATTGTACAAACCTTAGAGAGGTGCCTAAATCTGTAGGAAATCTTAAGCATTTTCGCTCATTAGATCTCTCCCATACTGACATAGAAAAACTACCTGACTCAATGAGTTTACTCTATAAGTTGCAAATACTGAAGTTGAATAAGTGTGAAAAACTAAAGGAGCTTCCCTCATATTTGCATGAACTTGATAATTTGCGTTGTCTTGAATTGGTAAACACTGGAGTGAAAAATGTGCCAGCGCATTTGGGAAAGATGAAGAATGTCCAAGTATTAATGAGTCCGTTTTACGTTGAGAAAAGTAAGGAATTCAGTATTCAACAATTAGGAGACCTCAATCTTCATGGGAGTCTAACAATTGATGAATTGCAGAATATCGAGAATCCTTCGTATGCATTAGAAGCAAATTTGAAGAGCAAAGCACACCTTGTTGAATTGGTGTTAAATTGGAATTTTATTGAAAACTCCTCTGTTGATTCAGCAAAAGCTGGGGATGTAATTGAGAACCTACGACCTTCAAAATACTTGAAGAAGTTGGCTATAAAGAACTATGTCGGTAACCAACTTCCAAATTGGTTACTCAATAATTCATTACTAAACATGGTGTCCTTAGTGTTGCGCAGATGTAAATCTTGCCAACGTTTTCCTCCTCTTGGTCTTTTGCCATTTCTGAAGAACCTAGAGATTTCAGGGTTTGAAGAGATAGTGAATATTGATGCCGATTTTCATGGTAACAACTCTTCTTCATTCAAATCCCTTGAAAGATTAGAGTTTTCATCTATGAGTCAATGGGAAAAGTGGGACTGCCAAGATGTTACAGGTGCTTTTCCACGTTTGCATTATTTTTCTATAAGTTCTTGTCCCAAGCTGAAAGGACACCTTCCAGAGTTTGTTGCTTTAAAAACTCTAAGAGTGATTCGTTGCGAACATGTAGAAGCTTTGATTGTTTTTGCTATAGAATTACGACTACAAGACTGTGGGAAGCTGCAGTTGGAGTTGTCTACAACGAATAAACTCAGAATGGGTGGGCACACCATGGAAGCATCAATGGTGAAAACTGTTGGGCACATCATATTCAACACTTCTCTTGAATACTTGAGCATTTATTCACCCTTGAAGTCAATCAGTGATGATTGTGTCTCTCTAAGGACCTTTCCACTACATTTCTTCCCAAAACTCAAGAACCTTTACCTCGGAGGGTTTTGTAATCTGCAGAGGATTTCACAGCATGAACCTCATAATCATCTCAAGGATCTGAAAATCAAAAATTGCCCTAAATTTGAATCATTTCCCGAAAACATGCATAGGATGTCTCTATGGGAGCTATGGATAGAAGAGTGTCCAAAACTTGAGTCGTTTCCTAACGGAGGTTTGCCATCAAATCTAAGTTTCATGGATCTCAAGGATTGCTCCAAACTTATTGGCTCACTCAGAGGAGCTTTCAGAGACAATCCTTCTCTGAGATGCTTGTGGATTGAAAAAGTGGATGCAAAATCTTTTCCTGATGAAGGTTTGCTGCCATGCTCTCTTGTTTCTCTAACCATCTTGGATTTTCCAAATCTAGAAAAATTGGACCACAAGGGCCTCTATCAACTCTCATCTCTTGAAAAACTCGGTCTTTGGAACTGCCCCAACCTCCAACACTTACCAGAGGAGGGTCTTCCCATATCAATTTCACGTCTTCAAATACGCAATTGTCCATTGTTAAAAGAGCGGTGCCAGGAAGAAGGAGGCGAAGACTGGCAAAAAATTGCTCACATTCAAGACCTGGAGATACAAGAGTGATGTTGTTTGTTTTGAATAATGATGCATTTGCTCTACTACTTGAATCTTGTTTTTCTTTAGAATGTGTATCAACTACCTTAGCCCTGAGATAGCTTCTAACGATTCACCCCACTCATCAATTTTTAGATGTTTAAAGTAAAGATCAATCCTCTCTTTGGGACTAAAATTGATTTATACGTAACTTTATAATAACCAATTTTCTTTTATTTTATTGTGGAATATTATATAACTATTTTTGATAAAATAATATTACAATACAATAAAATGTAAATTTAACTTTCAGATAATATCGTTGGTCACATCTTAAAATTATTAAAGTGAGTTTAGGCATTTTTAACACAATGCAAAAGATTATTAAAGCACAGACATACATTAACGTCGGCTTGGAGCAGCACAAATGTCACTTAATGTTAACCTGTCACCCTCCGACATCAAAATCTGCATAATACTACACTAAACGAGAATATTTTATATATATATATATATATAATATATATATATATATATATATATATATATATATATATATTTCACATATTATAAATCATATCAAATATTAAAAAATGACATTCATACATAATGAAGTTGTATTACTTTTTTAATGATTAAAGAATTCATCACCTCTACCAGAATACATTATCTAGACCCTAAGACTGTATTTTTTTGGATGGATGTACTATTTACAAGGAATAAGAAGAGATTATTAGAAGGTAAGTAGTGTGTTGTTTGGGAGGTGATACAAGGTGATGGGAAGAGATGAATAAAGGAATGGACTGAGAATTCAATCTTACCATCTATAGTGACATTAGAGGGTGACACAGTTGGATGTACCAAATTACTCTTCGTTATTTAATTTTTGTTACATGTGATTTAGCGGTTAAAATAAATACATGTGGTGGTTTTAGTTCACTTTCTTAATTTTATGTTAACGGAAATAATAATTTATTATGGTTATAATAAAAAATTATTACTTCTAAAATTACTATTAAAAAGAAAAAAAGGTTTCCATATAAATTAATTATGTTTCATCTTATATATTAAATTTATTTTTATACAAAATATATTGTATTATTCATTTTTTATAAATATTTTTTTATAAAATAATTTTAAATTATTTATATATAATTTTATATTACCTATAACGATAAGGACATTTTGATAATCTAACTTTTTTTTTCTATTAAAAGTTTTTTTTAATATATCACATAAGTCAATTCAGTTACAAACTTTCACAGACTTCACTCTCTAATCCACTATAAAATCACCTCTGAATCACTTAAAAGAAACAACACAAACTTCACTTTCTAATCCTTTCGATCACTTTTCTCCCTCTCCCTCTAATCATTCCTCTCAAAAGAACACAACCTAAGACAAGAGTGGACAACATATCTATTGGAAAGATGGAGTTGATACCACTAGTATTAAAACTTTTGTCAAAAACTTTGTTGGATAAAAATTTCATGATGAAACTTTTTATTTTGTGTTATTTGTATTAGTTTAGAATACTTTAGTGTTATTAGATATAACTGTAAGTTCATATATGTGTTGGAAATATTTAGAAACTATTTTGAAATTTTGTTGATTTTCAGGTATAGGAATGTTGTAAATACAAAATTTAGAAAAGAAAAACAACAACAAATTGTTTGATATCTGGTAGTACCTTAACAGTCGGGTAAAGTAAACCTCGATGTCATTTGAGGTCTGGCAAGGCACTACCAGACGTCAAACAACGATGTTTTCTCACACCATTTAACATGAAAATTGACCTGTGCAGCCTCTAGCGTTGATGTTGGATAACGTAGACTCTCCTGACTTTGACCCCGATATTAATTAACATTTGCATTGTTTTTTAATTATAATTTTGACGTTACCCAATAAGATATCAATGTTTGAAGAGACGTCATAGACTAAAAATAGCATCATTAAAAACTTTTTTGTGTTATTGATGAACAAACAAATTATATGAAAGAACAATAATAGTAATAATAGGGTTTAAGAGAAACGGAAAGAAAAATCAGAAATGTTACCCTCATCACTAATGCCACAGCAACACATAAGTAAAGGAAAAGTGAAAGATGAAGCAGATATGTAAATGAATTTTAATTTAGTAAAAAAATCCTTATCTCGATGCCACGAACATACCGCCATCACAATAAAAAAGTTACGCAAACCATTAACATCAACAAAATAGGTACAGAACCATGGTTTTAAATTTTCTTTTGGGGATTTATCGACATTTATTGATGATGCAGAAAATTGCAGTCAAATTTGGTCTATTTGAACGCAATTGCAGTCACAATCACAGTAAGTAAATAAAAAAACTCGCAGACAAATAAGACCACATCACATAAAACATTTAGAATATCAGAAGTTAGTTTCTCTAAAAAATAACAATAAACATGAATGAATCGAGAGCTTTATATGAAAGAAGGATACGTGAAAACTTTGTATCTACAAAAAAAATACAGTAGCACTTTTCGAAGAATGAGAAAGCTCAGATCAGTCAGTTTAAACGAAATAGAGAAGAATCGATCAGACTTAGGGTATTGTCAAAAATGATAGAAAAAAAATGAAACAAAGAAAAAATTGAGAGAAAAAAAGTTACCCGGAAACTTCATTGGTGAGTCCATTTGCAGGAACGGTGTCGTAAGGGTTTTTGAAGTTCTATGCGCCTCTTCTTCCTTTCTAATTTTTTTCTCCTGGAAAAAAGTTATCTTATTAGTTTTGCTTTGAATATACTTGATATATTTTTATTTTCATTATTTTTATTTTTATTTGTTTGAATATATATTTATTAGTTGTCCTTTTTTATTTCTTGATCGCTCTATAAGACTTATGTAAAAACGGATAATATAAAACTAATAAAATAATAACTAAGATTTTGTCATATATATATATATATATATATATATATATATATATATATATATATATATATATATATATATATATATATATATATATAATGCTAATATATAAATACTCGGCCGTGGATATTAAAGAAAATTATAGATTTTTAAAATGAAATTTAAATAAAGTTAAAAAAATATAAAATATATATAATGTTGATATATAAATATTCGTACGTGGATATTTAAAAAATTATAGATTTTTAAAATAAAATTTAAATAAAGTTAAACAAATATAAAATATAATGTAAACTAAATTAAATATAAATAAAATTTTAATTTTAATTAAATATAAATAAAATTTTAATTAAATAAACCTAAAAAATTATAAATTAAATTTTAATTTTAATTTTATACTGGTAGTATAATATTGCACTTGGATATTCAAATATTCATGACCCATTATTTGCAGATATTTATTTATCCACTAACTACCTGTAACAGATTCACAGATACTAGTCTTTTTGTCATTTCAAAACAAAACCCAATATTTTCGTGGATTTGGATGATCAATATATGAGTTTTTAGTTTAGTCGGAGAGGATTAATTTTTTATTAATTTTTAAAATTTAAAATTTTTTTATTTTTCGTTTTAACTTTCTAATACATTCGATTTATATTTTATGTTTGTTATTTTCTCATATATATCCATGTAACGAGTCTGTATTAAACATGATGTGAACTGAATCTATATAATTGAAACATGTAATATAACAGGCTTTTTTAATTGGGGTCCATTGAAACTTGAATTTGTAAAATGGGGTCCCTCAATTTTATTATTTTTTTTGCGAAAAAGGGTCAAGTCGCTAGAGGGGAGAACGACATTAAAGATGAAGTCGTCCTCCCTTTGATTGGTTTCATTTTTTTTTTGAAAAACGATGTCGTCACAGATTAGTATGGTTTTTGTCATCTCCACAGTGAAGTCGTCTTCATAATTTTGACGACTTCACTTTTATGTTGTTTTTTTTTTAACTTTTTTTTAAATAATTAGTGGTATAAAAATGGAACTTCAATCCTTATTGACAACAACAGTACTACATTTTCCTTATCCAACGCCAAATTCGGTTCATCTTTTCGGGTTTCGGAATCGATCAATCAATGGATACCTTGTTTTTGCACTCCTGCTTTTACTGCCCTAGTGCAACCTTTTTTGCAGACTTCCAACTCAATTAGCACCTCTCTCAGATTTTTATTTGATTTCCTTTGTTATTACTCTTTCTTCCACTATAATATTCACAAACAAGAAAAGTCACATTTTATGCCTTGGTTCTTTTATAACCGAGGCAGTAGGGACCTTATGCTTCGATCCTCCTGCCAACCGAAGCATATAAGAAGCAATATGCCTCGGTTTCAAATTAACCGAGGCAGTATCGCATTGTAGGGTTAACAAAAACCCCAAATTTTTTCACTGCAGCAGCAACACTCGAGATTTTCTTCTTCTTCGAGCAACCCGCACACAGCTTCCACTCTTCTTCTCCGAGCAGCGCTCCAGCCGTTCGTTTCGGCTTCACCACCGCTGCACCGTCGCTGCACCGCCGCTACACTGCCGTTGCACCGCCACTGCACCGTCGAGAAGGTTGTTTCGGGGCCGCCGCTGCATCTTCTTCTTCGAGCAACCATCACCACTCTTCAAGTGCGCCGTTCGTTCCGCCTGCACCGCCACTGCACTGCCACTTCACCGTCGACGAGATTGTTCCGGTGCCGCTACATCTTCGTCTTCTCCGAGCATGAAGTTCGTCGTCACCGGATCTGGTGTTTTATGGGTTGCTTTACAAGGATCAACTACTGGTTGGGTCTTTTAATTACTTTTATTTATTGATGGAAGTAAATGAAATTGTCATTGCTATGGTTTGTGATATTGATTGATGTTGATAATTTGAGGTCAGATCTAAGAAAGAATGTTTATGCCATTTTGTCATTGTTTATGCCATTCCATGTTCTGGGCTTATGTTTGTGTTAAAAATTATGCTATTGGCAGTGATTGAATCACACAGATGCCATTTTTTCTTTTCATTCCAGCAATAGAATTATTGTTTTACCTCCATCAGAATCCATGGTATTTTTTCTAAGTTTAATGTTACAATGCTTCGCAACTGTTTCTTTTTTTCTCAGTGTGATTGAAGCACCCACAGGTAACGACGAAAATGAAAACCCGAGTTTTTTTTTTTTTTTTGATACACAATTAGGCCTCGGTTAGTGGAAACCGAGGCAGTAACTATGCAATATGCCTCGGGTTGATAACCGAGGCATAAAGAAGTGTCTTTTTACCTCGGCAGTATATGTCTCGGGTGTGAACCCGAAGCCAAAAGTTAAAAATAACCGCTGTCGTTTTCCTTCCCTGTACTAGTGCTCTAGCGCCGACGTTGGATAATGTCAAACTCTTCTGAGTCCGATGTTAATTAACGTTTGCACTGTTTTTCAATGATAATTTTGACATCACCCAATACGATATCAATGTTTGGACAGACGTCATAGACTAAAAGTAGCATCATTAAAAACTTTTATGTGTTAATGGTGAACAAACAAATTATATGAAAGAACAATAATAGTAATAATAGGGTTTAAGAGAAACGGTCAGAAAAATCAGAAATGTTACCCTCATCACTAATGCCACAGCAACACATAAGTAAAGGAAAAGTGAAAGATGAAGCAGATTATGTAAATGAATTTTAATTTAGTAAAAAAATCCTTATCTCAATGCCACGAACATGCCGCCACCACAATAAAAAAATTAAGCAAACCATTAACATAAACAAAATAGGTACAGAACCAAGGTTTTAAATTTTCTTTTGGGGATTTCTTGACATTTATTGATGATGCAGAAAATTGCAGTCAAATTAGGTCTATTTGAACGCAATCGCAATCACAATCACAGTAAGTAAATAAAAAAACTCGCAGTTACAAACAAATAAGACCACTTCACATAAAACATTTAGAATATCAGACGTTAGTTTCTCTAAAAAATAACAATATACATTAATGAATCGAGAGCTTTATATGAAAGAAGGATACGTGAAAACTTTGTATCCACAAAAAAAATACACGAAGAATGAGAAAGCTCAGATCAGAGTCAGTTTAAACGAAATAGAGAAGAATCGATCAGACTTATGGTATTGTCAAAAATGATAGAAAAAAAAAATGAAGCAAAGAAAAAATTGATAAAAAAAGTTACCCAAAAACTCCATTGGTGAGTCCATTTGCAGGAACGGTGTCGTAAGGTTTTTTGAAGTTCTCTGCGCCTCTTCTTCCTTTTTCATTTTTTTTCTCTTGGAAAAAAGTTATCTTACTAGTTTTACTTTGAATATACTTGATATACTTTTATTTTCATTATTTTTATTTTTATTAGTTTGAATATATATTTATTAGTTGTCCTTTTTTTTATTTCTTGATCGCTCTATAAGACTTATGTAAAAACGGACAATATAAAAAAATAATAAAATAATAACTAAGATTTTGTCATATATATATATATATATATATATATATATATATATATATATATATATATATATATATATATATATAATATGCTAATATATAAATATTCGACCGTGGATATTAAAAAAAATTATAGATTTTTAAAATGAAATTTAAATAAAGTTAAAAAAATATAAAATATATATAATGTTGATATATAAATATTCGTACATGGATATTTAGAAAAATTATAGATTTTTAAAATTAAATTTAAATAAAGTTAAACAAATATAAAATATAATGTAAACTAAATTAAATATAAATAAAATTTTAATTTTAATTAAATATAATCCAATAAAATATAAATAAAATTTTAATTAAATAAATCTAAAAAATTATAAATTAAATTTTAATTTTAATTTTTACAGGTAATAAATATTAACTAATATAGGTAGTATGATATTGCACTTGAATAATTGACCAATTTATAAATGGATATTCAAATATTCATCACCCATTACTTGCAGATATTTATTTATCCACTAACTATCTGTGACAGATTCGCAGATACTAGTCTTTTTGCATTTCAAAACACAACCCAATATTTTCATGGATTTGGATGATCAATATATGAGTTTTTAGTTCAGTCGGAGTGGATTAATTTTTTATTGATTTTTAAAATTTAAAATATTTTTATTTTTCGTTTTAACTTTCTAATACATTCGATTTATATTTTATGTTTGTTATTTTCTCATATATATATATATATATATATATATATATATATATATATATATATATATATATATATATATATATATATATTCACTTTTATGTTGTCTTTTTTTAATTTCTCTTAAACAATTAGTGGTAAAAAGAAAATGGAACTTCAACCCTTATTGACAACAACAGTACTACCTTTTTCCTATCCAACGTCAAATTCGGTTCATCTTTTCGAGTTTCGGAATCGATCAATTGTTTTTGCAGTCCTGCTTTTCCTGCTCTAGTGCAACTTTTTTTGCAGACTTCCAACTCAATTAGCACCTCTCTCAGATTTTTATTTTATTTCATTTGTTATCACTCTTTCTTCCACTTTAATATTCACAAACAAGAAAGCAATTTCATTATGAATTATACTATTAATTACCATTTGAAATAACTGGTGACAGCTCAAAAAATAATGTTAAAAAAAATTAAAAGTGAAACCGTTATGCACTCTGACGACTTTAATAAAAAAAAATGAAACCGGTTAAAGGGAGGACGACTTCACCTTTAATGTTGTCCTCCCCACGACGACTTAACCCATTTTTTAAAAAAAAAAAATTTAACGGACCCTAATTTACAAATTCATAGTTAAAACGACCCAGAAATACAAATTTTTTAATTCTTATCAAATCTTTATTTGTATTAATCAAAATAATTTTTAAGTTGGTCAAATAACAAGTAACTATAGCTTAATACTCTTAAAAATTATATTTTTAATCTGTCGTAATTAAGATAATTCTTATGTCATTTTTAATAGTTTGTATTAAATATATTATACCGCTATGAAAAATAAAAAACTTGTATGTGCTGAAATTAGTAATTACACAATTTGACAGTGTCACTGGAAAAAACTAATGGTCCAAAAAAGTGAGTGAGTGAGTACAAGACTTTGATTTCAGAAAAAGAAAAGAAAACAAAAAGACTGAATAGAGAGGTCAACTTGAGGTGTAAGGAGTCCGTTGTGTAAAAAAAGGAAAGAAGGAAGATTGGTGAACATCTTTTGGACGGACTTGAAGAAAGTTGCTTTAAGAAATGTGAGTGAAACAATTGTGATGCAATGTCATGAGAAGAGATAAATTTAAATAATGTAAGATGTGAAAAGGAGAAATTACTATTTGGGTTGTTACGAAACCAATACTCAGAAATAAAATACATTTTTAAGACAAGAAAGATTTTTTTTTTTCTTCACTCAGTTTTCCGTCTTTTCCCCAAAACAATAATTAAAAAACGAAAACATTTTTAAGTAATATAAGAAAAAGATATCTATACACGTAGACTTCTTTTAAAATATATAAACTTAATTAATGTAAAAAGGATTTTATTTTTTAAATTACCAAATAGGTTATCCAGTTAAAATAAATTCAAGAAATTAACTTTTGAAATAGCTTCTTATTTAAATATTTTCTTATATTCAAATATAAATTTAATTTTGAAAAAAAAATAATATATAAAAACATATTTGTTTTAAAAATCCTTTATTTGGTAGGCTCACTCCATTCAATAATGATATAAGCCAACTCGATTTAACAAGTATTTTATTCAATTCAACTAGACTTGAGCCTAAATCATTTTGGCTTGATGTAGTATTTCATGACTTGAATTAACTTTGTCTCATAGTTACTTATGCTTATGTGAGTTCATACTAATTTTGTTTTATGTTGACTTTGTCACTAAGGTTTCTACCTAGATTCAAGCCCACTCAGTCCAATGTTGATTAGGGTCGATTTTGTCTAACTTCAACCCAACCCAACTCATCCCATGTGCATTGGGTCCATGTGAACTACTCAACCTGATGGACCTGAGTTGACTAAGTCTATATTGGGTTTGAGTTGACTCCACCCCACTTAAGCTTGGCATGTTTCATCTTAATAGACCTTCGTCGATTCTATCTTAAGGAGACTTGGGATGGCTCAGTCTAACCTAAGTGTAAGCTTACTCCTCTTTACATGGACTTAAGCTGACTTAGGTTAATGTGAATCTCTCTCAACACAAGATGAGCATAAGCTTACTCCTTTTGAAATGGACTTAAGTTGACATGAGCCAATGTGAACCTATCCCAATAGAACCCAATTTGTCTCTTGGCCTGAATTGACCGACCTGACTCAAACTAGTGCAAGTCAATCCAAATTCAACCTTAGACCTAACCTGACTCAATTTGACTTGGTCCCAAGCTGACTTAGCTTGACCTAGATTTGACTTGACCAACATAACATGCTTATGACACAACTTAACTTGACTTGGCCTGATATAACATGAGGCTAAACCACCTAACATAAGTAATGTAACATTGCTTGACTTTGACATGACCTAACTGACTTGTCTATGGGTTGGCCTACCCTAACCTTGCATGAGTTGGACCCAATCTGATATGGTTCTTTCTTACTTAGATTGAGACTAAAGATTTCATAACTCGAATTAGGGGTGCAAATGTGGGTTTGGCTCGGCGGACTGGCCCATAGGCTTGCAAAAAGAACACGGGGCAGGCTAGGAAATGAGCCCACTGGCTCGTTAGCTATAGAAGCCCGACCCACGAAAGCCCACAGCCTGTGCAGCTCAGCTCGTTGGCACGCAAAAAAAAAAATCTTGCACTTTTGTATATCGGTTACTTTCCTTCTAGACTTCTGAATGAGCGTTTCAAATTCTTATATGACTACAAAAGACAAGTATTATGTATTTTTGAATGTGCAAAAATTTGAAGAATAATTTGTGTATGTCAAAGTATGAATATGAATGTGATGAAAATGTTGAATTATCAATTTATCATCTAACTCTCCAAAATCTTTGCTTAATTTTGTGAATTTGTTAAAGTTTTTCAATTTGTTAAACATTGAAAGCTTTATTATAAAAAATTAAAAAAAAGCGAGCTAACCCGTGGACCCACACTTATGCGAGACGGACCAGACTTTAGCCTGTGTTGAAAATGTGGGCGAGGCTCACCAACCCGCATTTTCACCCTTAACTTGAATCATACTCTCATCGATTTTGATTGAAAATTCAAAAAATTATATATATATATATATATATATATATATATATATATATATATATATATAATATATATATATATATATATATATATATATATAATATATATATATATATATATATATATAATCTTAATCTAAAATTGTATAGACTTAACTTAAAATTTAAAAACTACGAACATAAATTTAAGATAAAATCATTAAAATAAATTTCACTTAATATAATTTAAATAATTATAATTAAATTTGAAGATTGGATATTTTTGTCCACTCTTAATTACCTTATAAAATGTTAAAGAAGCAAATGGTAGTACTGTTTCGCGGGAGTGCACCGGTAAAACAGAATTAAAATTGTGGTTCTCGGTGGATAATTTAAAATATTATAGTAAATAAAGACATAAGAATTCTAATGTGAAAGAAATAAAGTAAAGATATTATTAAAAATAAAAAAGCTCTCGAAGCCCATCGTACACGTAAAGAGGTCATCAAACTTGTTATTCTAACATCTCATCATAGACTTTGTACAGAGATATAAAGGAAAAAAATAAAAGGAAACATCTTCACGAATGGAAAAAAGATAAAGTGTTTATACTTGAGACTTTTTACTAACGCAAACAAACATCTTTTATTTATTTCTCTGTCTTTCTTTATTTTTTATTTTTTAATTTCTACGGGTCTTTCATGGGCTCCATAAACATCAGAAAATACATAGGCACTGAGTAAAAGTGATTGAAACAAATATTTCTGCAATAATGTGGTGAATAGGATTCAAGCTTACGTAGGAGGCAACAGTGTTTGATGACACTGAACAATGGAATATAGCTATTATAAAAGGCCACTTGCTATGCCCTAGTTTCTTCACCGCTATCCAAATTCGTGAGACCATAATTAAAAATGTCTCCCAAAAACATGTTAGTGTTACTGCTACCATTTCTTGTGGTTGCAAGCTCCCTTGCCATTCTCCCAACCTCTTCACCATCAAAAAATGATGGTACACATAATCCCAAACCACCACATCGTAATAAACCACCACCACATATCGAAAACGGCCATCTCAAACCACCACATCATGGTAAACCACCACCGCACATGGAAGATGCATTATATCACGATAAACCACCAAATCATTTTGGTGATAAACCACAACACATCGAAGATGGATCGTATGACGGTAAACCACCACATCATGGTGGTAAACCACCATCTTTGAAAACCACAAAGGATTTGCCCCCGAAGGAGCAACAAGGCACAGGTAATCAACATCCCAGGCCTGGACACGGTGGTCATAAGGTGGAATCAACCAACTTTCGACCAATTGATCCACCAGGTTCCGATTGAGTGAGTGCGCTTAGCCAAAAGTTTCGAAACGCATCAAAGGTTTGTGATGCTACTTTAATGTATAAAGTATTAGTGTCGATGCTGTGAGTCATTAAATAAAAATTGGGAGTTTGTACTAATGTAATATAACCATGTGAGATATGACTCTCCCATGTGTGCTTTTAAAATTTCACCTTATGTATAAAGCGTATAGCTTGATGGATGAACCGTGTTTGCCTCTATTTTTGTTTAAAATCAATTGGTTGTTATATTTCCAAAACAAAACTAGTTATTATGAGGGTAATTTAAAGATATTTCTACTTTTAGTAAAATTTTAATGAAGGTAATTTAAAATTTATAGATATTATGAGGGTGCAGGAAGAAAAGGTGCATGAATAAACTGCTTTAAATGAAAAAAAAAAAAGTAAAATTAATGGGCCGACTTTAAAGCCCAGATCCAAAATAGAGTTTTGTACCTTTGTACTATCAATTTTACTGCTATAGTATTTACCTGACTATCTATCTTCACACCAGAGTAAATTCATATTCTCACTTTATAATTGATTTTATTTACTTTTTATTCAATAAGTTGTTTATGAATCCTCCTCACACAACCTACACCTTCTTGAAATAACCTATAAGAAGATAGCCTATAAATCAAGAAAATTCTATTGCAAATCATTTCGCCATCAGAAAATTCGAAATACACACAATACCTTTTAAAATAAAATTATTATAGAGTTCTACGTTCTAAAACAGATAATATTTCATAAAACACACAATCTTTACTTTTTCTTATCCTTCCTTAAAATACCAAGTCGGATAATAAAGGATATTATTACAAATATATAAAGAGAAAATTCTTGTGAAATTGAGGGAGAGAAGAGAAGAAAGTTGTTTCTGTAAAATGGAAAATTACATACACAACTAAAGAACTTGAATTTAAATATGGGGATTTTGGAAAATGGAAATCAAATTTTGAAAAAATACATTGTCAAAAGGAGTCTATTCATAAATAGACCATACTATATAATAAATGTATTTACAAAGAGATTATTCTATTAGAGTTGGAGTAATGAAACAAAAATACTTGAGAATGGAGATTAGGATAAATAAGAAATTATGTAGAGATATCACAACTATCACACTACTAAAAAAACTCATATTTCCTACTAATTTTGTTTTGAAATTTCTTTTGTAGGAAATACTTATAAATTTTGTTATGAAAAAAATATTTGCAGGAAATTGCTGTCATTTTTTTTTTGCAAAATATTTTGTATAAAATACTTTTCGTAACAAATTTTGTAAGAAATACTTGCGAATTTTATAATTTTGTAAGAAATAATTATCTACGAAGGAATTACCTGTCAATTAAAATTCTTAGAAAAAATAGCAGGAAAAAGCCTTTTCTTGCAAATTTTTTTAACAAATTTGCAAGAAAAATTCCATGTGATGTGAGAATTTGTAGTAGTGTCACCTAAAAAGAAGGTGAAGATAATGACACTACAAGAAAATCTTTTATTAGTGATGAATTTTAGTGACAAAAAATAATTAGTCACTACAGTGTCCACTTTAAATATCAATTTATACTAAAAATTATTGATAACTAAAATAATTTTTAAAACAATCTTTAAGTTAGTCACTATAGTGAATTGATCTTTAAATTAATGACTAATATTAACTATCAAGATTTTAGTTTCTAAAAAAATTGGTCTCTCTAAATTTGTATCCAAATTGGTCACCAGTGGTACAAATTTAGAAACTAATTTTTTAGTAAGTAATGTTAATAACCAATTTAAAAATCAAAGTGATTAATTTAGAAACTATTGTAATTATTAATAATTTTTAGTTTATAAATTGATATTTAATTAGTCAGTATAAAGATTAATTATTTTTTATTTTTAAAATTGTTTAATAATATGAAAATTTTCTTGTAGTACGAGAAAATGATGAAATAGAAAGAATAGATGATGAATATATTAATACAATGCAGTATCATTTACATACAATGGCGGAGTTTTAGTGTGGCAGGGAGAGGCCATGGCCCCTCCTTAATTTTTAATTTTTTTTATATTATATATATATATATATATATATATATATATATATATATATATATATATATTAATTTTTTTAATTTTTTAAATTATATGTAACATATATTGAAAATTGATAGAAGTTAAATTAGGTATCTTTCTATTTATTTTATAAGACATAATATTTAATGTTAATAAATTATAAAATATAAAATTAAATGGAATGAAGAATAAAAATATTTATTAAGATATTTTTTATTTTCTTTCTCATTTTAGTTTTAAGTTTTTCATAATTTATTATGATTTTACACTCTCACATGTTTTTTATTTGTTTGAAAAAAAAAATTAAATACAAATTTATTATTTTTGCTTTCATTTATCATTTGTTTTTTTTTTCATTCATGAAGAAAAAAGGTAATTCTCCTGTATCACTTAATACTGAAATATTTGTTCAATAGTATTATTATTTACCACATGAGCTTTATATTCATTTTTTTTTATGATTATGGGAGAAAAAAGATTGTACTATGTGTTTTTTCATAACTATGTTTTAATTGAAACTTGATTGTCATTGATTTCTTTTCTTTTAGTGACTCTTAATTTTTTATTTGTTAATTAAACTATGATAAATCATTTTTTAATCTTAAACTTAAAAAAGAAATAGATATATTGATGAAGAATAGAAGGATATATTTATTTTTAAAGTGATAAAAAGAAGGTTTTTCGTGATGATGAAAACAATTCAAATTCAATATCTTATCTTTACGTATCCTGAATCATGGTACAAATGATCATAGTGTTCAATTAGAGGAACATGCTTTATATTAATTCTTTGAAACATGTTTATATTTACATTGAAAAATAAATAGTTGAAAATTTTAGTTTTGATTCAATTATTGATGAGTTTAAAAATCTGAAAGAACGAAGGATAATCCTTTATATATGTGTGATTTCTTGTGTAGGTACGGTTATACTAAATTATTTATTTACTTTTATTTTTATTTTTATTGTATTAATAATAATAATTAAAATATATAAATTTTAAATTTTAAGTATATTATTTTGGTTTTCCAAAATTATTGGTCAAGGTTTGCCACTGTTTACATAATTGTTGTACAGTGATAGTTAATCCGAAAATAAAATACTATTTTACGGTGATGTTGTCATCTTCATAGTTTGAATTCAAACTTTTGTTTTGAAATGAAACATTAGAAGATGCAAAATTGTACTTGGCTTCCATCTAGAATTAATTGACTCACATTTCAGCCATGAACTAGTTACGTGCTATTCAACAATATGTGATATAATTTGTATCGGTGCTTCAAGAAATTTATGAATTATTATGAAAAACCTATAGTACATCCGAGGTGGATAACTTATCATAGTTTAAGATAACATAACTTCTTATTAAAAATGATGTAGTTATATACAACAAAATTTGATTGTGTATTATATATTACTGTATTGTTAGGAAAAGAATTTCAAAATTTGAAAACTGATGACATAAACATAAAAGAAAATGTGTAAACTATGTTCTAACAATTTTGCAGTGAGGACCATTTGGTTTATGGTTACTGTTCTGAAAAAGGTCCACATGATTGATGGTGAGGAATTGATTATTATATTATTTTTCCTTATTATGAGTGATTTTATCATTACTGACATATCTGCATTTTTTCATTTCTTCTCTTGTCCACCTCTTTATTATTGTGCTTCCCAACATTTTCCTTTTAGTTATGTGGAATTGTGCAGGAGAAGGGGATTGTAAAGAATCTGTGGGCACGGATGTCAATCAGGATGGTTATGGTATTTGTAATAGTTGTTTGTATTTGATACGTGGGATAAATATTTATCTTATATCTATTTTTATATATATACTAGGGTGGTATTTATATATTTTTTTAATATTTATAAATATTTATAAAAATAATTTAAAATATTTAACAAGATATTTTAATTATAAATTAAAAAAAAATATAATATATAATATTTAAAAATTAAAAAAAAATGAAAATAATCTATTTAAATAAAATTGAATGATAATATATAAAAAATTGATATTTTTTTAAAATTAATTGATAAAAAATAACTCTTTCAAAATCAATATATTAATTTTTAATCATTGTTTTATTTTTATTTTAATTTAAATTAGAGCATAGCGGGTATAAGTATCTGCAAGTATGGATACTATGGTATCTGTACCAGTCATGTTTACATGAGATATAAAAGATATTCATATCCTTTATTCGCAGATATCTATTCACAATATCTATTTTTTACTCATAACGGATTTTATCTACAAATACCCACGAATAAGGATATTTTTTGTATCCTATGAGATCATTTTATCATAACTTAATTATATATTTATTTGTATTTGAAGTGTTACATCTAAATTATCATTTGAATTCAATTTAACTCTTACTTTACTTTTTGAGATTATAACCATGCATATATTTCTTGGCACGAGGGTAAATTCATATTTTCACTTCACCACTGATTTTATTATTTTTTATTCAATAACTTAGTTTATATATTCTTACTTCTCAGTTGATTTTATTAACTTTTTGTTCAAAAATTTATTTTATATTTTAATTAAATATCTCAATTTAATATGTTATTATTAGAACTTAAGATTGTAGGGAAAAAAAAACCTTAAAAGAAACTTTTTCTTTTATTTTTCTTTCCAAACTTATAAAAGAGAATGATTAGCTAAAAAGAAAGCGAAATACAATAGAGATTCCTTAAAAAGCAAATTGATCATTTAATTCAGCAAAAGCTACATGAATCATCACAGAACTCATCCTAGAAGGAAACAAATTAAGGTAGTTAACTTTGTCTTTACAACATAGGACATCTTATTCAACGAAAGGAAAAAGTGACACGAACATTCACCACACATTACAACTACACTATTGACCCTAGTGTAGCCACTTATTACACATCAACAAAACCAGACACTAGAACAACAACATGAGATGATGAAGTTAAGAACACATCTTAAACGACAAACCCGATCCACTTAATTTCTCTTCAACGATTTTGGATAATTTTTCTGTCATGGAAGGAGAAAAGTAATTCACCCAATCTCCATTCTCTCCCTTACGGAAGAAGTTCTTCTTCTCGATGCCTCCCCTGCCATACATTCCAGACTTATTCACTTCCAAATCTTTCATCTTCTCAAAGCTACACAGTTTGATTATGCTTTCAACAACTCCATTGTTCTCCTCTTCCTCAGTAAAAGGACAACCCAAGAACTTTGCAACACTTTTGACATGAAAGTTGATATCTTCTTTAAGATCATCATACTTCAAGAACAAAACTTTGTCTGGTTTTGCTATGCTCTCTTCCCAGTAACCTAACATGTGACTCCACCATGGACCATATTCCATTACCCCATTACAGTACAATTCAAAAGCTTCCTCCAATGTTAATTCAGACACAATCGTTGGCTTGATTTTATTAAAGTAATTCCATGCAGAAACAAAGTTGTCAAAAGGGTTTCTGCAAATGTAGACTATCTTGCAGTTAGACTCTTTGATTGATTCGGGTAACGAGGGAAATGGGGTGTGAGTACCAAAAATCCTGGGCTCGGCCATGTTGGAAAGATGAAGAATTTGGCCATGAATATCATCAGCACCAAAGATAAACTCAAAAAAAGGCACAAGTTCATGAGGGTTGGAACTCAGTAATGGATGGTCTTCCAAGGAAGAGAACCTTTGGCGATTGACAATAGCAAAAGTAAGGGCTTTTAACCAAATGGTACCTGATTTGGGAAAGCTAGCAACAACAATGTCACTGTCTTTTGCTTGAAACTCTTTCTTAAAACTGTTTACTGCTTGAAAATGAATTGATGGACACCAAAAATTTTCAAACAGGTAGAACTGATAAGTGTCTGCCCAAGCATTCTCTATGCGAAGGGAGAGACTTAGGTTGTCTTCATCATGCGCACCTTTTGAAGCCATTAGAGCAGCTAGTTTGGATATGAATGATATTTCTCAAGTAGAAGTTTGATGAAATTAGCTCACTGTGGGGTGGTTTTTATAGCATGAACTAGGGTTCATGTTGAATGAAGAAAAGGTTAATACACTTTACGAGGTAAATCAGAGTAATGACAAATGCCAACAATGACAGACATGCATGATTCTATGTGGGTGAGCAATCCTAGAACCATGGTCCGACTTGAAACTACATTTATAACTAATTATGGAAATTTATTAATTAAAAGAAAATAATTTAAAAATTTAATACATATTTTGATCATGTCTAAATCTATCAAAACAAGTCTCAATATGATGTATATGGTAAGATGTGACTGTTATAAATAACTATCAAATATAAGTTTAACGTGTAATAAAATAGAGTTCGGTTATTAAGGTTGTGTATCTTTCTTAATATTAAGCATCTTTTGATTATAAAATTTTGCTGTATGGAACTCTTGTTACGATAGATTTGTTTAATACATGTAAATTTGATAGGAAATTGTGAGACCTTATTTTATTTTATGAGTTGGGTCAAGTCAAGTGGTAAGGTCTAAATACCTTTTTCTTCCTCCTTCAACAGAGAGTTATGTTAGGACATAAGCTCATCCTCGTCGAGCTAGTTGAGTTGATTTTTCTTTAAGTAAATTGAGTTCAAACTTCTGGATGTCTCCTTTCCAGCTCTGTTGCCTTGGTTCTGTCTAGGTTCATTTTCGTAACCCTATTTTTGTTCTGGTGTCCATATTTTTAGCTCATTAATATGTTCCTGGAGTTGTGGTGCTCATCTGTTGGGTGTCTGTGTTGTTTGCTAGCATCTGTCTAGGTAAGGGAAGTTAGGGTTTTCATGTTTTCTTAATATATGTCTGTTTTTAGTTCTGTTTCGTGTTTATAATGCTTGTGTGCAGCTATGGTTGCTTGGAAAACATTGAAATGTTGTTTTGTTTCGAATGTCTGGTTGTTGCATGCATGAACAATGGCAAAAATTGGTATTTTCGGCCAAGCGAGCATGTATCGCCTAGGTGAGAATAGCAGAAGCTCACCCTGGTTTCTGCTCGAACTCTCGCTCAGGCGACGAGCTTCCGTTTTGAGCGACGAGTCATCTCGCTTAAGCGAGAAGGTCTTGCTTAAGCGAGAACACGTAGAAACTTGCAGTGTTCACTGTTCGAACTCTCGCCTAGGCGAGATGGGCTCGCTTGAGCAAGAAAATCTCTCTCGCTTGAGCGAGGACCTTTAGCTTGGCGAGACTCATGCAAAAAACATTGTACTGGCTAAAATTTATCCATGATTGTTTTATTTACATTTCAAGCTCGGAGTATATGACTATGCCTGTTTTGTATGCTTTAATGAGACTGAAATGTATGTGTTGGTATGAAATGAGACATGACTTGGTTGGTTGGTTGTGCATTGACATGAGAATATAATGCTTGAGATGACATGTGGAATGTTGTTGGTAAAAGAGTTTCATGGGAAACTCTTGGTGTTGGTGTGGTTAGTGTATACCTTATAAGAGATGTCTAGATAAAGGAAGGTATCTTAAACTTTAATAATCGTTGACGCTCATATAGAATAGAATGATTTATGTAGTGAGAGTGGCATGAGGTTCTAGTCTTTGGCAGGATAATGACCTTAGATGATCATGGGATTAACCCTGGGGTGTGGTTAGGTGATAACCCTTTGTGTCTAGACTCTGCAGAGTTTAGAAATCAGAACACTTCCTTTAGAATTCTATATCAAGAGTATAATCCGATAATTGAGTCAGAAGGTCTTGCATTTGTTTACTATCACATGGTTTGCGTGCCTACTGCTTTATATGTTTATAACCTGATTTAATATTTACTTGCTCCATAACATCATAAAAAATATTTTACTTTAACTTACTCTTTCTGTTTGGTGTCTGTTTTTCTATTTGGATTTTCCACTTTGCAATGATCACCAAGTTATTGGTGTGAGCAGATGTGGAAAACCCTATTAGTCATCAGGATGATGGGAACACTGCAGTTTAGTATTCAAGGGTTGGCTCCTGCTCTATGGAGCATCTTTTGGGGCATTGTCGCCCATGTAATTTCTTATTCTATGAGCAGTCTTTTGTAAAATAGTTGCACTCTTATGTTATGTTTCATGGTATCATGATGTGCTTTAGTTTTCTTTCTTGGTGTATTTATGGATGACTATACAATTACCTATACAATGATCTAAGAAAAGAAAAATACTCCTAACTAAACAGAACACAAAATACTAATAAACTACCTAAGAAATAAACATAATACACATGAAATAAAAACAAATAAGAGAGGTTAATAAGCTTAAATACCAAATATTTATCAAGCTTATCACTACATGAGTGGGTCATATTTGGATGTACGAAGAGAAAGAAAATTTGTAGTGTTTTGTTTATGTAAACGGGTTGAAGGATTTCTAATGTCTTTTATATAATATATAATTTTTTTCTTGTATAAAAAAAAATTAATAATGTGTTAAGGGATCTTTTAGTCCAGAACATAATTAACAACTCCTTCAATTTTAATAACACTTTTCACGTTAAAATGGAGTTGGATAGGTCTAAGCTTTCTTTTTTTTGCTAGCTTTGGTATTAAATATTAAAGTTATTTTTAGGCTATATATAAGTTCATGACACTTGTTACATGAAATTTTTCTGTGATCTTAAAGGTTGTGCCGAACGTCTGAATTCACTGCTTTAAAAGGTATTTTAGGAAAATATGCGTTGACATATATTATAATAAATTAAGTTATTTAATCAAAATATAAATTAAAAATTATTGAATATAAAATGAGTTGCTAGATGAAAATAAAAATTTAGATAATGATATTTTGACTTATTTTTATCTACACTTTTGATTTATCATTCTAATTACTCTAACATTATCACATTACATCAGTAAAAAAATAAAATAAAAATAGATAATGGAAGAGTGAGAGTGAAGGGGTGAAATGAATAAAAAAAGTGAGTCAAAATATTATTATTCTAAAAATTTCTTATATGTCAATTAATCCTTTTCCCAGATTCTTTTTTCTGTAAAAGAGACTTACTCCTGCCGATTTTTAGCAGATTGGCATTTACCGTTATTTAAAATTGAAATATTGATTGTGCTTTATTTATATTTTACTAATATTGTTTTACAAAATTTCAATATATTGTGAAAAATATTATATGAAAAGAAAGATATCTTAATATCCCTAAAATTTATAAGATGTTTAATGCTTAATATACAAGGTAGAAAGTCACATAATGTTTTTTGTGGAGAGATATTATAACAAAAGTATTTAGGCTAAAGGGTCTAATGCATTATTTATTCAAGAAATAACAATTTCCCATTGTTGAATTCAATGAACATTAGTGTCTAAAATAATAAAATAGGCTGATAAGGTTATAGATAAAACTCAATTAGCTTTTGAGGGGAGAAACTTTTGGACAGTGTAATAGTTGTAATTAAAGAATTTAGAATTAGGAAGAAAATGATGTCTAGATTTTGAGAAAATATATAATTTAGCAAGATGAAATTTTCTCTTTAAAATGTAGAAATTAAGCCATAAACTCATTGCTTTAAATATATATATATATATATATATATATATATATATATATATATATATATATTCCTGATTATATAAAAAAAATTCTATTATTTTGTTTAACCTTTGGTGGTTAAGTACTAAAATTTTAATGTAAATGATTTTGTTATTATGATTATTTTGGCTCACAAATATATTTCTGTTAGTCATGCAAAAGTACCTAGCTTCCATACTTACGGATGTTAAGAGGGTGGGGTAGGTGATGACTTTTTGTTAACAATTAGTTCCACCAAGTGTATCGGTGAATTAAAGTAGTATTCAAGAGTCGTATCACGTATATTTGTCTAAAGCATTACCAATATTTATACTATAATGACACTTGGTTATATTCTACAATTTTTGTTTTAGAAAAGGTGTTGAAAGAAATGATAGAAACAAGTGACAAGGTTGAACATTTTCTCCCTATCCTAAATTCTGTTTTTAATTTCTCCTCTTTCACCTAAAATCTATCAAGAATCTTTGTTATGGAAGTACTCTTTTAGATAGATCTAAATGCATCCCTGCTAAAACCTAGGAAATTTATACCCAAGATGATTCCTCAACTCTTGGTAGAATAAATCTCCACCTTAATGCTTAAGACTGTTCTACCCTTCGTCCCTTTTAACTACCAAATAGACACTAGTACAAGTATGACATTGTTTGGACCACAAGTCAAACTAGTTTCTCAACTCAATTTGAACCAGTTAAAATGACAAAGAGAAATAAAAAATTCACAATATAAAGACTCAAAGCAACAATAGATGCACACAAAATTAAATTGCAAACAGAAAAAGGGAGAGTTCAATTACATCCAACCTTGCACTTTGGGTTTTAGCCACACACGATGGAAATTAGCCCCATTAATACACACGAATCCACTCAATCTCCTCTTTATCTATCCTAAACAATTTTCAACAGATATGATGCTTTAGCTTGAGGGGAAGGCCATGTTTTATAAACTAATGTGAGTGGTGCTTAGTCAGGTTTTCTTGGCTTAGCCACATGAACTTCTTTTCTAAGTTTTTCTTTTGTTGTGCTCAACCACATGAGTTTCTTCTATTATTTTGATGATTGAGGTGTCACTTCATTGTCAGCTCCATGCAATGCATCTTACCATTGATTCCGACTCAAGTGTGTGGCTCAATAGCACTTTTCAAGCTCAACCAAATATTTATGTGATTGTGTTGTATTCTCAACTGTCATGGCTGAGCTTCGTCCATAATGGCTCAACTCAGTGCCTGATTTCTCCCACTTTTTTCCTACAAAATAGTTATTTCATTATTTTCCTTATTTTTCATTCAACTAAGTAGGATGTTCAAAGATGTCACTAAACATGGGTCTTTTTCATTGATAAAAACAATTTAGGCCTTGAATAAGTGTCTAAATTACTATACTTTTTGATGTCATGGAGACACTTATCAACAGGTACGAGTAATAGCTCTCCACTACCCCCGTTGGATAAATATATGCTTCGCATTCGTCTCTATATCTGTGCAGGTACCCGTATATTGTTTTAATATATGCGGATATTCGTGAGTACCCACATTTACAAAAAAAAAAATCTAAAAATATTTTAATCATAAAAATCTATAAAAAAATTGTATGAAAATGTACAAAAACAATCTAAAATTATAAAAAATTGTATAGATTTTAAAATCTAAAAAAAGATATATATATATATATATATATATATATATATATATATATATATATATATATATATATATATATATATATATATACAAATCTAAAAAAATCTATATATAAAACTGAATTTTAAACAACGTTAAAATAAATTCAAATAAAATACAATACATCATTATCATAAGTTTTAAACAAAATCTAAATAAACTCAAACTTATACAAGTTCAAATAAAATTATAAAAATAAAGTTAAATTACTTTTTTGGTCCCTCTATTTATTATGAAATTTCAGTTTGGTCCTCAAGTTTTTCATTGTCACAATTTGGTCGTCATTTTCTTAAAAATGACTTAATTTGGTCATCACCGTTAACTTTGACCAAACGGTATTAAAGTCAACGCCACATGTCAATTTCTGGTTTTTTTGAATTTTTTAATATTTTTTTAATATTTTTATTTCTTACATGTGTCATTTCACAGTTGCGCCACGTGCAAAAAATTGACACGTGGCACAACTATGAAGTGACACGTGTAAAAAATAAAAAAAAATAGAAATTGACATGTGACGTTGACTTTAACACCATCTTGTCAAAGTTAATGAAAACCAAATTAAGTCATTTTTAAGAAAATGAGGACCAAATTAAGACAACGAAAAACTTGAGGACCAAACTGAAATTTCATAACAAATGGAGGGATAAAAAAGTAATTTAACTTAAAAATAAATATTAAATCAAGTAAATTACAAAAAGTATATATATATATATATATATATATATATATATATATATATATATATATATATATATATATATCACTACAAAAAAATATCTTATTAGTAACCAATTTTAGTGACTAAAAGTTGTTGGTCACTATAGTGACCAATTTAGATACCAATTTACAAAATTAAAATTTATTGGTTAGTAAAATAGTCACTAATATAAATAAAAAAATTATAATTGGTCACTAAATTTTTCACTAATTAATTAGAGACCACTTTTGTAACTAAGTTATTTTGATAACCAAAACTATGGTAGCTAATTTTAGAGACCAATTATAATTTTTTATTCATTATAGTAACTATTTTAGTAACTAATAATTTTTTTACTTTGTAAACTTGTATCTAAATTAATAATTGTAATAATTAACCGTTTTTGATCACTAAAATTGGTTACTAATAAAACATTTTCTTGTAATATATATATATATATATATATATATAAATGTTTTAATAAATTAAATTAAATATTAATAAGTATAAACATTTATGGATACGAATACTATAATATTATTTGTGATGTTAATACGTAAATATAAAAAATATTTATAATTATTATTCAAGAATATCTATTTATAATATTATTTTTTATTTTTTGTGAATTTTATTATTAACGAATGGAGATTTTCTCTATATCTATATTTTTCGGTCATGAACTATATTACATGATATGCAACCATATGTAATGATATAATTTGTATTGGTGTTTCCTGAAATTTATATGAACAACCTTGTTTCCTAGATGGACTATTATTGTAGTTTAAGATAACATAACTTCAATCAACTCTTATAAAATTTAAAAATAATTTTTAATTTTGAAATGATTAGTGGAAACTATAATCACAAAAATGATAGAGTTATATACAATAATTTTGATTGTATAATAGTCCGTTGGTGTTAGGAAAAGAAAAATTTTAAATTTGGAAACTGATCACATAAACATAAAATCAAATCTCTACATCATGTCCTAACTATTTTAAAGAGAGGACCATTGAAGTATGTGCAGTTTGGGAAAGATATATCTGAATATTTTGGATAATCTTTAGCTGAAATTTTGAGTTATTTATATTTATTTATGACAATTTTAAATATTTTATTAAAACACAGTATCTCCTTTACTTTTCTGAAAAAGGTCCACAATCATTGATGGTGAGGAATTCTTTATTATAATATTTTTCTTGTTACAAGTGATTTCATCATTATTGATATGTCTGCATCAGCTTGTCCCTTTCGTTATTTTTTTTTCTCTTGCCTTGTGTTTTCCAACCTTTAAGATATTTTCTTTAAGTTGATAAATGAAAAATTATGTTTTGAAAAAAAAGGAAGACAAAATTTATAAAGTTTTTATAAATAGAATTATGATAAATTCAATTTGATCGTTTTTTTAAGTTGATGTCACGTGGTGTTCGCATATGTCATATGTTATTTTGTGAAAATTTCAATTTTTTTATTTTATTTTCATTTTTTTAAAATTATTTTTTACTTTTTTTTGTAATTTTTAAAAAAATTTTAAACTACCATGTGTCTTGTCATGGTTGTGTTAGGTGTCATTTGTGAAATTTTTAATTTGTTTTTTAAATTTGCATATAAATTCTTTTGATTTGAAAAAAATAACTATCACATGTCTAGTCATGGCCATGCAATATATCATGGGTTGTTTTCAGTTTAGTTCCTCTGTTTAAAATTTTTATTTAATTTAGTCTCTCTATTTTTTAATTTAATCCAATTTTGTCATTTTTAATTTGAGACCAAATTAGTAATTAAGCTTAATTACAACTTATATATTCATGTTAAAATAAACTTTTATCATTTATACATCAAATCACTCCCTAAATACTCATTATTTTATTTCTTACATTTTTTTCACTTGTATAAAATCAAATCATTTGAATATTTAGGTGAAATAATTTGATGTATAAAGTCTAAAAAGTTATTAGAGGATGTGTCTCTTTAACACCTTAGTAGGAAAAACTCTTTGGAATAAAAATCTAATGAAGGAAAAATAGTACATCATTCATTATTCTTCAATAAAAAATTGTTCATCACATATTTTATTTTTCCCCTCATATAAACTCACATCATTAAGATGACAAATTCCAATCTTGTAAATCAATTGCTCTAAAGTTCTTATTGGCAAAGATTTTATAAATAGATCTGTCATATTTTCACATAGATGAATATTTTTGGATCTCTATATCACTTTTTCAATTGAGCAAATTTTTAATATATGGTTGTTGATTCCATTTTTCTCGAGGATAGACCACAAGATTATCGCACATGTTGAATTATAAACCTTAATCAAACACATTCATGACTTACCTCATGTAGTGCTAAAATTCTACATGATTTGACTATGTTGTTATGGTTTGTTTCACAGACAAACATGAAATCGTTCTGCCACCACATGTGAACAAATATCCTTTTGTGTCAACCATCATGAAGATCTGATAAATAACCTGCACATGCATAACCCATTAGATATGATTTTGAATCATTTGGATAAAATAGGCTCATAATTATAGTACCCTTAAGGTAACAAAGTATATGTTTTACTCCAATTGAATATCTTGTAGGTATAAAACTATATCTTGCTTACAAATCTATAGCAAATTCTATATCAGGTCAAGTATAATTATCAAAATACATGAGTGCTCCTATAGCACTAAAATATGATACTTCTGAACCAAGAAGTTCTTCATCATTGAGGTCTAAAACAACCTTTATCAACATCTAACAACCTCATAACCATTGGAGTGCATAAGGGATGTAACTTGTCCATATAAAACCTTTTAAGCACCTTCATTATATAAGTCTCTTGATGTACGAAAACACCTTTATTTAAATACATAATTTATAATTCCAAACAAAACTTTATCCTTCCAAAATCCTTCATCTCTAATTCTTTTTTATGTAATCTATTGCCTTTGTGAGCTCATTAGGAGTTCCAACGATATTTATGTCATCTACATAAACAAGAATTATGGCAAATTCATTTTTTAATATTTTCATTTAAATACAAGTACATATCATCATTTTTATACTATTATTTTAACTAATATTTACTAAGATGGTTATACCAATACGTCCTGATTGTTTTAATCCATAAAGGGACTTGTTCAATTTTATTAAATAGTCATCTTTAAAATGTTTTTTGTTAAGCAAATTAAATCCTTTAGGGAGTTTCATATAAATATAATTCTCAAGAGAACTGTACAGATGAGCTATAACATCATCCATTAGATATAAATGTAAACATTCTTGTGCAATTAGTCTAATCAAGTATTGAAGTGTTGTTGCATTTAATACTAGTGTTATGTCTCTTCAAAAATCAATACCAGGTTTTAGAGAAAAACCTTGAGTAGCTAATCGTGTTTTTTATCTAACAATTTCACCATTCTCATTTTGTTTTGCGTAGAAATCCATTTGTACACAATGGGATTTACACCTTCAAGTGTGCGAACTACAGGTTCAACAACATTTCGTTTAGAAAGTGAATCTAAAACCGATTTTATTATATCTTTCCATTTTGTTCAATCATTTATTTGTTGATAATCTTTAATGGTCATTCACTAGTGCAAAAAGAGCTTATTATGACAGGTAAAAAGGACTTATTATGACATGTATGTTGGCATCATAGTTGCAGGAGTCATAAAAAGTACGCTTTTTTTATGACATCATGAAAATCTGTCATAATAAGTGAGTATTTTTTTTTTAATTTTTTTCAATTTTTCTCCATTCATAATAGTATTACCTGAATATAACAATATACAATTTTCAAATAAAAGAATTTCATTGACTTACTTTATCCAAATAATATTATCCAAAAAAGACTTACTCTATCAAATTATATATACATAAAGATGTTTTGCCTAATAAAATTCTTAAACAAAAGGAATAAAAAAGTAGAGAAGAAACCCTAACATTGATCCTGTTCGTCGAGAGAAGCTTCATCATCATCGTTATTGGCATCTTCGATTTCAAAACCAACATTGTCATTCTCCGGAGCATCCAAGCACGCAAGTGCCGCCTGAATTAAATTGTAACAAAAACGCACTTTTATCAGATTCCTCATTCAATTTTATGTTCATACATATTTTTTTGAAAAATTTAAAAATAGAAACAAAATTGATAGGAGACAGTTGCCTGAATGCGGTTGTCGGCATTGGTAAGTGCGGTGACCATTTTGGACATAAATGAAGGCGAAGAGGGTCACGGCACCACAGCGTTGGAGTCACGTTGCAAACACGGCGAGTAGATGGCTCGCGGACAGTGCACGAACGACGAGCGGATGGTTCGCGGACGGTGTGTGGACGGCGCGCGAACGGTGTGCGAACGACGCGCGTACAGAGCACGAACGGTGCACGAATGGTGCGCAAACAGAGCATGAACGGTGCGCGAACGGCGCAACGAACAGAGTGGTGAACGGAGCAGCAAACGGAACGACGAAGACAACGTGAAACAAGAAGGTAACATGACTGTTTGAGAAAGAAAGTATACTTCTAGAGGAAGAATGGAGACGAGAAAGAGAAAGAGAAAAGAGGGAAGGAAAAAATTAGGGATTTGAAGATATTATGACAGGTTTCTCTAAATCTGTCATAATATATTTTTAACATAATTTTAATTTTGCCACCGCGTCCATCTATTATGATAGGTCCTCTGCACCTGTCATAATAAATTTTCCCTTTTCACTTTTTATGATAGATCCCTTTTTACCAGTCATAATAACTATTACTTTTATTACAAAAATGTCACCGGTCAACTTATTATGATAGGTGGCTTATACCTGTCATAATAAGTCGTCATAGATTCTCCTTTTTCCACTAGTGATTATTTCTTGATCCTCATTGTCGCCCGTAACATTCATCGCTATATTATATGAAAAAGTCTTGTTAATGTTGACTTCATTTCGGTTTCATATTATCTTATTCATAATATAATTTATTGAGATCTCATCATTTTCAGGTACTTGAGGTTCTTACGAAACTGAATCATAAATTATGTTAAATGAATCTTTTGGGATTTCCTCCTCCTCGATTAGGTCATCTTGCCTTTTAGCTATTTCTCTCATTCAAGATTTTTATCTTTGGAACCAATAGACTTACCACACTTCAAGCGTGTCTTTGGAACCAACAAGCCTACCACGCTTCAAGTGTGTTATAAATTAATATCAATTATACTTGGAGCATTAAAAACTAGTATATGTGATTTAGTTACCATTTTTTTGTCAATAAAAGCATATGATAATTGATTAACTAATTTGCAAATGAATTATCATTTGAACTTCCAGTTCACATTCTTTTGTATGAGGATTAAGACGAGATAATGATAATTCATTCCAACCAATATTTTTTTCCAATTGTTTTTTTTTTCATTCCCTTAATGTTGAAAAAACTTATTCAACAAAATGAGAGTCGACAAATCAAACTATAAATAAGTCTCTCGTTGATGGTTCAAGATATTTGATTATTGATGGAGGATCATATCCAATATATATTCTCAATTTCTGTGAGGACCCATCATAGTCGTTTTTTGTGGGAAAATTGGAACATATACACCACACCTAAAAATTCTTCAATGAGAAATATTAAGTTACTAACCAAAAACCAATTGCATAATAGAGTATTTTTGATAACTTGTTGGCTTGATGCGAATTAATGTAGTAGG
Source organism: Vigna unguiculata (assembly GCF_004118075.2). Lineage (NCBI taxonomy): Eukaryota > Viridiplantae > Streptophyta > Magnoliopsida > Fabales > Fabaceae > Vigna > Vigna unguiculata. The sequence goes on along the minus strand of NC_040289.1, from coordinate 2,189,261 downwards.
GATGACAACAGGTTGGTTCGGACACAAATAGTGCCTACTCGGTATCCAACCCACAAAAAAAAACATCCACCAACTACCCGCATGTTTATCCGTCTGGTCCCCGTTCAAAAAATACCCGCAGTTGACATATAATAATCATGAAAAACATGAGATGTAAATTCACCAGCATTATCGAGATAAATTTTTTTAATTGGATAATCTAGGAGGTTACCTCTTAACTTGATTAATTGTTCTAAAAACTTTGGAATTGGAAAATTAATACTACCTAAATTACAATTGGAAAATTTTTATAGCTACACAATAACATAATAATATTAGAAAAAACTTGTTTGTTTAGTGAACATTAGCTTCACAACCGAGAATCAAATTTACATAATAGGAACGTGGAGTTATCTTAGATATTCACAAAATGAGTAAATGACTCGTTCAAACCACCCAACATAGAGAGACCCAAAAAAAAAAAAAAAAACCTTTACTTTAAAACACATGCTCAATCCAATCTACAACTCATAACACGTCTTCACAAAGCAAAAGCATAAGGGAGAATGAAATGCATCCTGTGCCACACAATAGCTACCAAATTTATGGACACGTTTTAAAGGAAAGACCAGATCCACCTAATTTTTCTTCCATTGTTTTCGATAATTTGTCTATCATAGCTGGGGAAAAGTAGTTTACCCAATCTCCTACTTCACCCTTCCGAAATAAGTACTTCTTTACAAGGTTCTTGCCAATTGTTCCAGATTTATTGACTTCTAGATTCTTCATTTTCTCGAAACTGCATAAGTTGATTATGTTTTCAATCACTCCGTTACTTTCCTCTTCTTCTGTGAAAGGGCAATCCAAGAATTCTGCAACTCTTTTCACGTAAAAATTGGCATTTTCTTTGAGTTCTTCATACTTCAAGAACAGAACCTTGTTTGGTGTTGCTATGCTCTCTTTCCAGTAACCTAACATATGCTCCCAAATCGGACCAAACCCAATTATTCCCTTGCAGTAATTTTCTAAAGCTTCCTCTATGGTTACTTCATTCAGAGAATCTGACATTATTTTATTGAAGAAGACCCATGCGGAAACAAAAGTGTCAAATGGGTTTCTGCAGATATAAACTATCTTACAGTTGGAGTCCTTAATTGAGTTGGAGAGGGAAGGGAATGGAACGTGAGTACTAAAAAGTCTTGGTTCAGTGGTGTTGGAGAGGTGAGAAAGTTTGTGTTGGATGTTATCACCATGAAAGATGAAGTCAAGGAAAGGAACAAGTTCATGAGAATTGGAAGTGAGTAGTGGATGATTATCTGAAGATGAAAAACGGTGTCGGTTGAGAATAGAAAAAGTAAGGGCTTTCAACCAAGTAGTACCTGATTTGGGAAAGCTGGCAACAATAACATCACTGTCTTTTGCCTGAAAATGCTTTTGAAAATTGATTACACCTTCAATAAAAATTGATGGACACCAAAAGTCTTGAAATAGATAGAAATAGCCAGCAGCCCAACCCTTCTGTTTGGGAAGGGACAGAAGGTTGTCTTCCTCGTATGCTTTCATCCCTTCTGTTGAAGCCATTGGAAGCTCTATAGCTATGGAGTCTGAATGATAACTTACTTTCCTCAATAATGGATATCTTTTATAGCGGCTTCTAGTGGTTCAAGTTCAAGATTTCATTTTATAAATATCCCTAATTCCTGTTTATTTTCCTATTTTAAGTATTTCCAACTTTTTGTTTGTTCTGTTTATTTCTACCCAAGACTTTTTTTTTTCCCATCTAATCTTCTTTTTTAGTGTTGTGGGTGACATTTGTTGCGAAATGAATTCAGTAGGTTTCAGTATACCCTTTCGACACGAATGTCTAAAGTTTAAGCGTGGTGCATACCTTTATATTTTTCATGTCAGTCCATGCTTTCAAAAATTAAAAATTCTTTGTTCTCTTCTATTCCGGATTGGAAAATCCTAAACTTAAAGCAACAAATTGTTTACTTTAGACAAAACTTTTTGACTATTGTCTAAACTAAAAAATTGTGTAGCGACAATTTGTCATCCTAAATATATATTAGAACTACATATTTATATTTTTCCCCTTTTTCTATTGCTTAACAAAAAAAAAATAAAAGAAAAAAATAAATAAATGAAATAATTGCCTTGTATGTTCTGAAAATTATTTCCACGTTTCAATTTTATCTTGAAATTAGTAATTACACAATTTGACAGTGTCACTGGAAACTAATGGTCCAAAAAAGCCTGAATAGAGAGGTCAACTTGAGCTATAACAGTCAATTGTGTAAAAAACAGAAAGAAAAAAAGAAAAAAAGAATGGTGGACATCTTTTGGACGGACTTGAAGAAAGTTGCAGAAAGAAAAGAAATTTGATTTCTCGGTTGGATTTTGTTGTTCTATTTATGCATCGTATCTTTATAATATATTAATTATTATTAATTTTGATATTTTAAAATTTATTAAAAAATATTTAAAATATTAACAAATATAATATGATAATAAAAAGATAATATGACTGAACCAATTGAACTTAAAAAAAATGTGAGATGTGGAAAGAAGAAACTACTATTTGGTAGTTACGAAATCACTACTACAAAATAAAATACATTGTTAAGACAATAGAAAGATCATTTTTTTCCAAAACAATAATTTAAAACGAAAACTTTTTAAGTAATATAAGAAAAAATTATCTATATACGTAGACTTCTTTCAAAATATATAAACTTAATTAATGTAAAAAGATTTTTCTTTCAATTTACCAAATAGGTTCTAACTTTATTTATTTAAAACTAATTATAGCAATACATAAATAAGATTACGTTCATTTAGCGGATTTAACTTAATTTATTTTTAATATTTATATTTATTTAAATTAGTATTAGCTTAACCATGATTAAGTTATATAATCTACATTATGGGTTGTTATTCATATTAAATATGGATCGTAAATTATTTTTAATCTAAAGATTTAAATTTAAAGATATATTTTCTCGTTCAGTTTTTTCCTTTTACCTTCTATATAAATCTCATCATACTTAGTTTGTTATTTTATATTTATAAATGTCTTCACACTTATATCTTTCATCACACTCATATCTTTCATTCATCCTCATCTTTTTCATCCATACATATCTCTCTCATCAACATTTTTTCTTATTTTCTTCATCCACATTTTTTCTTCATCCTCATCTTTTTCATCTACATTCATTTTCTTTATTTATGCTCATCTCCTTAATTTATTATAATTATTTATTTATTTTAATTTTCATACTATTTGAGCATGGAGATGTTGTACACCAGTGCAGGAAGGGCCTTTGGCAGCGGTTGTTTATCATATTCTGCACCGGTTCGCGAACCGAAGCATATTGGGGCGAGGCCAAAAGAGCACAGCTTTTGGCCTCGGTTAAGGCCCGAAGCCATAGAGTGCCCTTCTGCCTCGGTTCAGACGAACCCGAGGCCATAGAGCCCACCTTTTGGCCTCGGTTTTCTGTGCCACCCGAGGCCATATGAGCTGCTTTTTTTTTTTTTTAATTCGAAACCCTTTTGGTGGTTTCGGCAGTGTTTTTCGAAACCCTTTTCGGCAGTGTTTTGCAGGTCTACGGTGGCCATGGTGGTGCGCGGAACAAGCTTCGCGGAGGCGTGAAGGGTGAACACTGCTGGAGGATGGCCGCGCCGCTGCTGGTTCGTGAAGTTGCTGCCATGGCTACTGCAGTTGCGTTCGTGAATGGCGCAGGCATGGAGGTTCTGCTCACGGTGGCTTCCGGCGAGAAAAAGATGGTGCGTTGCAGTTCGTGGTGCAGATCTCGCTGATGGTGGCGTGGTGGTGCGGTGGCTGCCGGCTCGCGTAGAAGTGGAAGGAGGCTCGAACAGTGGTGCGGCGCAGATGCGACTGTGAATGGAGATGGTGTTGCGAACAGGTGCAGGGACGTTGGTTGAAGATGATGGAAGCTTGCAGGTTGCAGGTGCGTGGTTCGAACTGCTGGAGGTTGTTCTATGGTAGCAATGGAAGGCTGTTCTGGTTGTTGCTGCCGCTGGTTTTGCTCCTGCAGAGAGAAATGGAGGAGAGAAATGGAGGAGCTGCGCGCGCGAGGAAGAAAGGGGCTGCAGTTTTGACCTAATTAAACACTATGGCCTCGGTTCAATTTAGAACCGAGGCATATACCACCTTTTGCCTCGGGTCCCCACCACCCGAGGCCTAAAACCACTTTTGGCACCGGCTATTCTCACAACCGAGGCCTATAAGTCAAAACGAGAATGGCATTTTTGAAATTTTGGGCATCCTTTTTGGCTTCGGGCCTTCTTAACCGAGGCCTAACAGGGCTTTTGGCTTCGGGTTTTTTACAACCGAGGCCTATCACTGGTTTTGGCTTCGGGTTGTAGGGGAACCGAGGCATAAAAGTTGCCAATAATTGCAAAATTGCCACCGCGTCATTATAGGCTTCGGTTCCTGGCCAACCGAGACCTATAAGGCGAGGTAGAAATCCAATTCTGCACTAGTGTGTACAATATTTTAAGTTATTGTTATTATTGGTCAAACCAACACAAATTAAATTAAAAAATAAAAATGCCTTGCATTGGCTAGTCATGCTAAACTGCTTTAGTCAAAAAAATAATTTAAAAAGTAGAGATAAATTAGTGTCAACTAAGTTAATGTTAATTAGAGTCAATGTTTAGAAATTAAGATCAGTGATTTTGGAGTCGCATAACAAAAATAATATTCATAATTATTTAGAGTCAATTTTTACTTGTTAGATATGAATATCCAAATTTTCGTAATTAATGATTCGAACACTCGTTTTGAATATCCAAATTTTCGTAATTAATGATTTCAACACTCGTTTAAAATTTTAATATTCTAACTTCAAATATGTTGGCAAGCCTGTAAATTAATTTTTACTTTGAAATTCAATAACTTTATCGTAATTTTATCTTGAAAATATGTCTTACTTGATAGGTTAGTGTAGTAACTAAATATTATATATGATCATTCATTATGACAATGAATTATATAATAAAAATTCATTTTTAATTTTTTAACATTTAAAAAAATTCAAAAATTAACTATACTCATAGTATGCGAGGTGAAACAAGCTCATCGTTGACATATTTTTTACTTTTTTTAAAGGAAAATATACAGTGATATTCATTTTTTACAACTTATCTCACATCTTTACGTGGTTTTGACATTTCATTTTATTTTCAACTATTTTTATTTTTCACGTTGACAATGTTTGAAAGAAATGTTTCAAAGAAAGCGAGGAGGCAGAAGGCAGAAAGCACGAGTGGAAAGTGTTATATATTTATAATAATATTGTAAAAGTAATAGTTTTGCAGTTGATCCGATGTGAGCAAGTCTCCTTCCTTTTTAAGACGGTGCATGTTGTTGCAGTGAGATTTTTTCTGCATGTTGATCCCACGTCCAAGATTTCAGTTACAGAGCATGAATTTTTAAATTCCTTCATCATAGAACCTTTCTCATCTCTCTTTTTCTAATTTCTTCCTTCTCTCTTCTTTTATATTCTGGATTACTTATCTTGCTAGTTTCTGCTATTCTCAGGATATATCTGAGATGTTCCTGTTGTACCATGGGGATTTATACATATATTACGAATAAATCTTTAAGGGCAGTGTTTCCAACACGCTAAAGATTATATTTTTATCTCTTTTATGCATATTTGCTAACACCTTTTCATCTTCAAGCGGTGATTTTAGGATTCAACTGTTGTTCTTCGTCTTTCACCCCTATTATTCTAAAAATTCCTCTTGTTCTTTATATTCGTGTCCTTCTTCAAAGGCCGTAATCATGACAACGATTTGGGTTTTCTCATTGGACGAAATCCCCATCGGTTCGTCCTCTGTTTCGTTTGACATGGAAAGGAGAAATTTTTGTTGTTTCTAGTGCCACAGTGATTGTACCGGTGTAAGTCTGTAGCTTTCGTATCTGCGGTGGAATCTAATCAGGGTCATTCTTCGTAAGGTCGTCGGTGGGTGAAGATGAGTTTTTGTTGTGATTTTTTGTTCTGTAAAAGGCAAGGAAGAAAATGAGTTTTTTCTTTGCAATGATTTTTTGTTGTTGAATAAATTTGTTCTCTTTTGGAAGTGTTTGATCTTTCATAAAATGATTGTACATAAAGTTGTTGACTGACATATTTAATTAGATAAAAATTACCGTCAATTAGTTGATTTTACTAACATAGTGAAATTAGCAGACTAAATGGTATTTTAGCTGATGGAATACGTTGGTCACCAAATTTACATACATGGATGCTTAATACAGCCTATTTCAGAAAATAGGAGCACATGGAGTCTACTTATTAATACAGTCTACATTACAATCAGAAAAAAATTATAGCGGCAAAATAAAATAATAATATTAGAAAAAACTTTGTTTTTTTAGTGAACATTAGCTTCACAACAGAGAATCAAATTTAGATAATAGGAAGGTGGAATTATCTTAGATATTCCGAATGAGTAAATAAATCATTCATATCATCCTACACAGAGAACCAAAAGAAAAAAAACTTTACTTTAAAGCACATGCTCAATCCAATTGATTTTTGATAGAAACAAACAAACTTGACACGTCTTCACAAAGAAAAGGATAAGTGAGAATCAGACGCATTATGTGCCACACAATAGCTACTGCTACCAAATTTATAAACACGTTTCAAAGGAAAGACCTGATCCACTTAATTTTTCTTCCATTATTTTGGATAATTTTTCTATCATAGCTGGGGAAAAGTAGTTTACCCAATCCCCTATTTCACCCCTCCCAAATAAGTATTTTTTCTCCATGTTCCTGCTAAATGTTCCACATTTATTTACTTCTAGATTTTTCAATCACTCCGTTACTTTCCTCTTTTGTGAAAGGGCAATCCAAGAATTCTGCAACTCTTTTCAAATAAAAATTGGCATCTTCTTTGAGTTATACCAGTTAAATTAAAAAGTAACTTGGGAAACAAAATTTTATGTATGATCCAGACATTTTAAACCAGTTAATTCACAAAGTTACTTGGGAAACAAAATTTCATATGTATGATCCAGATATACAGAAGCAATAGTAGCAAAATTGTTTTTATCAAAATCAGCAGTTATTCATCCAATGTGCTGACAGCCACCAGAATCACCAGTCAGATGTTGAGTATTTTGACATTTTATTCCCACAAAGTCATTACGAAAGAGAAGCCGATACAAATCTGACCCAAGTAATCCAATTAAGATTCAAATCAGAAAAACAAATAAAGGTTCCATATTTCATATGAAAATAAATTTAAACAACAAACACCTGATCTTAACATGTAACCCTCACACATAAGAGTATAGGTTAACAAAGTTTTTAGCAAAGTTTTGGACAAAGTTTTCTGTTCAGGTAAAAAAACATTATTTTATTTTAATTAAAAAATTAAAATTTTAATTAAAAAACATCATTATTTTGTCAAAAGTTTTTTTTTTGTCAAGAGGTAATTTTCTTACTTTATGCAGGTAGAGATGATAAATAAACCCGTCATTGGGTATTGTTCGAACCGTCTTCGTTTTGACAGGAAATTCCCGCATTGACTGAGTATGGGTATGTATGGAGAATCTCTGACTTTTTCAATTGAGTGTGAGGATGGGTATGGGGATGTACATATCCCCACCATAATACTCGTTCCCGTTTAAATTATTAAAATATTCATAATTAATTAAGTAACCATATATATACATATATATATATATATATATATATATATATATATATACTATTTTTTATTTCTTCTAATTATTTGATTTGTCATGAAACTCATTCGCATCTCAATTATATTTTTTATCTTATTACAACCTTTATGTAATTATGTTAAAAAGATGTATGTCAATTAAATTTTTTTAAGAAACATATATGTCTCACATTTGAATATTTCTATTATTTTTTAATATTTTTATTTATTGTATATTTTCCTTTCACATGAGAATGTTTAATACTCTCAATTTAAGTATTTAATAGCACAAACCTTTCATTTACTAGGTAATATAAAACAAATCCTTTACTTATTATTATTAGTTTTTGTTTCATTTGAAGAACTATTTTATTTCGTTAAAACAATTTTTGTTATTTCTTAACCATTGAGTATATATGTTGATATTTGAAAAGTTTTCTTAGATCTCTAAGGTATTTTTCATCTTATCATACCCTTAATTATACATTTGTTTTCCTTTGTGCGATTTATTTCAATAGCCTCTCAAATTGTTTATAAACATTTGTTAATTTTTTGATATTTTTATTTGTTGTTTATTTTCATTATGTAGAATACTATTTCGATATATTTTATCTAATTATTTTTTATTTTCTAACTCATTATCAATCATACTGTAATTTTTTCACTATAATATTATAAATAACTTTTATTTACTACAATCTAAAAGTTTAATGTAATTGTCGTGAATAGTTTTGTATCACCATCCAACATAATTGAAGTTCAAAAGATACAAGATATATGTTAAAATTTTATTATTATGATTATTATTTGTTTTTTGTATCATTTTGATCAAGTGATGTATTATAACTTTTATTAGTGTATAAAAAAGAGATTCATTAGAATTTAAAAGATTGAAATAAACAAACATTTAAAATATATTTTAATTTGAATATTTGTTTTCCTTTTTATATTTTTCAAAAAATATTTTTAAATTTTATCAACTAGGTTTCATTAATGTCTACAAATTTAATAAATGTGTTGGTTCTCATGAAATATTATTTGGTATTATAATCTAAAATGTAAACAATTATAATTTATTTTAAACTTTTATTATGATTATTATTTATTTTTTGTATCATTTTGATCAAATGATGTATTATAACTTTTATTAGTGTATAAAAAAGATTCATTAGAATTTAAAAGATTGAAGTAAACAAACATTTAAACTATATTTTAATTTGAATATTTGTTTTCCTTTCGTATTTTTTAAAAAATATTTTTAAATTTTATCAATTAGGTTTCATTAATGTTTGCAAATTTAATAAATGTGTTGGTTTTCGTGAAATTTTATTTGGTGTTATAATCTAAAATGTAAGCAATTATAATTTATTTTAAACTTTTATTATGATTATTATTTGTTCTTTTTATTATTTTGATCAAATGATGTATTATATCTTTTATTAGTGTATAAATAAGAGATTCATTGGAATTTTAAAAATTGAAGTAAATAAACATTTAAAATATATTTTAATTTGAATATTTGTTTTCCTTTTATATTTTTAAAAAAATATTTTTAAAATTTTATCAACTATGTTTTATTAATATTTGCAAATTTAATAAATGTTTTGGTTCTCATGAAATTTTATTTGGTATTATAATCTAAAATGTAAATAATTATAATTTATTTTAAAATATTTAATATCAAAGAAACAACCATCTTTCTAATATTGAATATTTGATAATATTATGTTTCCTTTACCATAATTTTTTACTATTTTATAAAAATTAATTAAAATTAATATTGAAGTAGTAAAAAATGGGTATGAGAATGAGTACGAGATTATACTTGTTACTAGGTGGGGATGAGGATGAGACAAAAATTTGATATTCGTTGGGTTTGAGTATGGAGATGAGAATGAATTTTTTCTACGGTGGTATGGGACAGCGAAACCTGTGCCCGTCCCGCTCTGTTGTCATCCCTAGATGCAGGATCTCACCTTATTACACTTTACATTAAGGTATTGGAATTTGAATATTAGATAGAACTCTTTATGAAAAAAAAAAAAGAACATAGAAAGGGTCAACGTTGCTCAAACAACTCTTCTTCCATGGATAGTTTCAGATGATAAATTCACAAATCAACTAACTACAACTTATGCTCACCAAAATTGAATAAAAAGGAAGAAAAATAAATAGAATATGAGTGACTCCTCCACTAGACACTCCTTCACTTTAATGCCACGTAAAAAATGACTTCTCTCTTCACCAATATGTTAACTCACACAAATTCCTAAAAATTGATATTGTCGCTGCAACATTTTATAGTTTAAACCATACTAAATTAGACAAAGGTTAAATAAATATGGTTTAAACATATAATAAACAATATTTTTATAAATGTTGTATTAATATCATGAAAGTCCATTATTATATAATTATTGTTTTAAACTATGTGGACACAATCAGTAAAAATGTGGTCTAAAAATATAAGTGAGGTCTAAAATCAACCTGAAAAACTGTTGTTTATTGTAAGGATTTTAAGCAATAGTTTTAAAAGTATTGTCATACTAAAAACTGTTGTCTATTACCTATAGCTACACTCACCTATACCACGCCTAAAAAACTATAGTCTGATCTTTAGACCACGGTTTTTATAATTTAAATCACAATTTTATGGAGTTAGAAACAAAGAGCTAGTGTGGCAGTGTGAGAGCACTGATTGTCCTGGTCAAGATGGATTTAATTTTAGTTTCATTAAGAAGTACTAAGAGGTTCTAAAAGAGGAATTCTTGAAAGCAACGAAAAGCTTCCAAAGGAATGGGAACATTCCAAAGGGTTGTAATTTATTCTTCATAACATTAATTCCAGAGACAATCAATTTAGTTAGTTTAGATGAATATAAGCCTGTGTCATTGGTTGTAAATATGTACAAGACAATTTCCAAAGTCTTATCCAATTGGTTGAAGCCCATCTTTCCTAAGATTATAATTGTAGTTCATAATAAGCTTTTATTGAGGGCAAAGGTCTATTGAATAATGTCCTAGTCTGCGAATCGGGTTAATTTGTAACGTCCCAAAAACTGAATAACCTCAATTAATAAAACATCACATACATGAATAATCAGAGAGTACGGGATTTAGGGTAAGAATGTATACAAAACGACAAATATACCCGGATTACAAGAAAAGGGCCCCCACATGGCCCAACCAGAAATATACTGAAAATAACACAATTAAGAATACTAGGTCTTGTTCGTACAAGAAAACATAAATAATAGAATCCGCCGGTAATGGACCCCACAGTGGGCCCAACCTGTCCAATGCGTCAAGCTGCAACCTCCCTATTACCATCACCACTGCCAGGAGTTTTCACATCTGCTCACATTAACAAGGTTGAGGATCATCGCAAAGGTAGAGTCCACACATAACACACAAGCAAGCAAAAGGGTAAGCTAGCGAAGAAGTCATCATATCATGCACTCAACATACCATTCACATTCAAACATACATAGCAGACACCCACATGTGAAATACTCATCCATATCAAAACCTAAGACTTGACTATCCGGATATGTACCTGAGGCACCATCACGTGGCAGTGGAATTACGTCCTAGCATTGAGGCGTCACCGTGAGGCCTTCACGGAATTACACCCTTACAGGAGGCACCACCACGTGGCCTTCGTGGAATTACGCCCTGGCCTTGATTACGCCCTTTTGTCGAGGCACCACCAGGAACTCCCCCTAAGAGGGTCCATGGAATTACGTCCAACCGATGAGGTGCCACCAAGATCTCTCACTACAAGAGTCATGGAATTATGCCCTACTCATACTTTAAACATGTTCCACCCACCAATCGAGAATTTCTCATAATATAAATATCATGTAAAATCAACAATTCATACAACTCATGCTTTTCAATTCGTACCCAATCACTAACATGCCATTTCCATTTCAAATGTAACATATTAATCATGTCATCATCAAGCAACCCTTCTAGTAAAGCATTTAAGTCATGCATGAAAGCCACACATCAACGAGCCATTCAACAACCACATCAAAATCCGTCCGCTGCCTCGCTCAAGCTAGCGAGGCTCGCCCAGGCGAGGGGAACCCTCTCACTCAGGCGAATCCCATCTCGCCTAGGCGACGGCGCGACGAGGGGACATGGGACTCTGCGAGGTCTCGCTCAGGCGAGCCCCTTCTCGCCTAAGCGAGATTGTATCTCGCTCAAAAATTAAGCCAGGTCGCCTGGGCGACCTTTCGTGCAGGAAAACTTGGGCGAACCTCTGTCAGTCTCGCCTAGGCGAGGCATGCTCGCTTGGGCGAGAAAACCAATGCCTGCCACTGTTCTTTCGAGCGACAGTAACCCACATACACCCACGCAGTCCAATAGACATTTCCAACCGATTATATTCACACACAGGCCGCTCAAACATCATATACTCATCAAACAAGCAGATTCTACAGAAAATATGGTAAGGTCTAGCTTCCCTTACCTGAAAATGGGCTAGCGGGAAGTTTCGACACGCACACAGAGAGCACCACAGTCCTAAGAGTGAGCCAAAGGGCTGAAAACGAAGGGGAGCAGATTAGGAACGAGACCACTACAAAGTCCCTACTGTGATCAACAAGAGAAAGGATGCCTAGAGAGGGAGAAGTACAAGCTCGAGATTTACTTACATGGAGTAGAGCGGAGCTTAGAGTTGTCTTGTCCAAGGGCTGGTATCAAACCCTAGCAAAGGTTCCTGTTACGAGAGAGAGAAAGGGTTTGACGACTGCAAAAATCTGAAGGGCAAGAGAAATGAAAGTGTGAGGGCAGACTTAGGGTCTCCTTTTTCCCCTTTTTGGGCCAGCCCTTAGGCCCAACCGTTTTGGGCAACCTTTAAAAAGAACAAGAAATAAAACGAGCCTTACATAGTTCACCGACCCACCCATAAATTTTAAATATTAAATTATATTAAAAAATTGAAAATCATCAATATTCTTCTCTCTTTATTCTCTCTCTAAACTAGTATGACAAATCAATTTTTTGTCTAAAATGAATGATACAACTTTATATAGTTATTTTGAACAAATACAATTATACAACTATGTAAAAATTGTAAAAGTGTATAAAAAAAATTCAAAAAGTAAAATGACACACCGAAGTTACAGTTATCAACTTAGTGCCACTTAAGGATGTCAACGGGACGGGTAGTAGGGTACGGGTAGCAGCTCTCCCGTACCATACCTGCTGGATAAATATTCGTCCCGTATGTGTACGCATATTTATCGGGTATCCATTATGCGGGTACCCGCATAATTTTTTGATATCCACGGGTACCCGCGGATATTTAAAAAAAATAAAAATAAATATTTAACAATATATTTTAATCATATATTCAAATAAAATATGATACATAACATTCATAAATATCAAACAAAGTCTAAAACCTATTTAAATAGTGTTGAATGATAATTTACAAAGAAATGAAATTTTTTGAAAACTAATTGATAAAAAAATAGTTTTTTTTTTTTAATTAAGTGAGCAAACTCATTAAACCTACAAATCCGTAGTAGGCCGGGTCGAGTTCAAATTTTTTAAACTCACTAATAAATGAATCGGATTAGATTGACTTACTAAGTGACCAACCCGTGGTAGGTTAAATGGCCGGTTTGACCGTTTTGACAACTCTATTGATTATTTTCTTTAAAAGAACTACTAGTATTATATGTCAAGTAGCGCATGGTGTCTACTTACTACTTACTAAATAGTGCCTATACTACGATTGGAAAATTTTCATAGCTACACAATAAAATAATAATATTAGAAAAAACTTGTTTTTTTAGTGAACATTAGCTTCACAACAAAGAATCAAATTTACGTATATAATACGAACGTGGAATTATATCTGAATCTAACCACACTCTCAACCCAAAACCTTAAGACAATGGGTTTATGGGTCTTTATTTTTATATAGTACTCTACTTTCTCATTTCTAGCCAATGTGAGACTTAGAATCACACTTGGATTCCTAACAAGATATTCCCGGTGAGTAAATAAATATTCATGTCAACATACCCAAAAGAAAAGAAATAAAAAACTTTACTTTAAAGCACATGCTCAATCCAATTGATTTTTGATAAAAACAACCATGATACGTCTTCACAAAGGAAAAGGATACGTGACAATCAGATGCATTTGCCACACAATAGCTACCAAATTTAAGAAGACGTTTTAAAGGAAAGACCAGATCCACTTAATTTTTCTTCCATTGTTTTCGATAATTTTTCTATCATAGCTGGGGAAAAGTAGTTTACCCAATCCCCTATTTCACCCTTCCGAAATAGGTACTTTTTCTCAATGTTTCTCCCAACTATTCCACATTTATTCACTTCTAGATTCTTCATTTTCTCGAAACTGCATAACTTTATTATGTTTTCGATCACTCCGTTACTTTCCTCTTCTTTTGTGAAAGGACAGTCCAAGAATTCTGCAACTCTTTTAACGTAAAAACTGACATTTTCTTTGAGTTCTTCATACTTCAAAAACAGAACCTTGTTAGGTTTTGCTATGCTCTCTTTCCAGTAACCTAACATATGCTCCCAAGTCGGACCAAACCCAATTATTCCCTTGCAGTAATTTTCTAAAGCTTCCTCTATCGTTACATCATTCAGAGAATCTGACTTTATTTTATTGAAGAAGGTCCAAGATGAAACAAAAGTGTCAAATGGATTTCTGCAGATATAAACTATCTTACAGTTGGACTCTTTAACTGAGTTGGAGAGGGAAGGGAATGGAATGTGAGTACCAAAAACTCTTGGTTCAGTCATATTGGAGAGGTCAGAAAGCTTGTCATGGATGTTATCACCATGAAAGATGAAATCAAGAAAAGGAACAAGTTCATGAGAATTGGAAGTGAGTAATGGATGATTATGAGAAGATGAGAAACGTTGTCTGTTGAGAATAGCAAAAGTTAGGGCTTTCAACCAAGTAGTACCTGATTTGGGAAAGCTGGCAACAATAACATCACTGTCTTTTGCCTGAAAGTGATTTTGAAAATTGATTACACCTTCAATATGAGTTGATGGACACCAAAAGTGTTGAAAAAGATAGAGATGGCGTGATGCCCAACCCTTCTCTTTCGGAAGGGACAGAAGTAGCTTCTCTTCCTCGTATGCTTGCAGCCCTTCTGGTGAAGCCATTGGAAGCTATGGCTATAGAATGTGAACGATAACTTACCACTAAAAAAGGTTGATGATAATTCACTTCAATATGGGATATTTTTTATAGCGTTCAAGTTCAAGATTTCGTTTTACAGATATTCATAATTCTTGCTCACAGACGACAAAAATACTCATACTCGTGGAGTATTTGAAGATAAAATCTACTATCAATAATTGGTACGTCTTCCTATTTTAGGTTAAATCACCATTTCTATTCATTGTTGTCCGATCCCATACATGCACGGTAAATATTAAATTCGATTTTTTGTCATTTCTTCTTTAGTTTTACCTGTGACTGTGACATGCATGTTTAGTGTGTTTCTTCCACCTCGTGATATCTGCTGACAACTAGGTCATTCAAGCCTTTTGTTTGTTCTGTTTATTTCTGCCCAGGGTTGGAATCTTTTTTTGTCTCTCCTCTGCTTTATTAGTGTTGTCGGTGACATTTGTTGTGACATGAATTAAGTAGGTTTCAGTATACCTTCTCGCCATGATTGTCTAAAGTCTAAACCTCCATAGTTTTATATAGCTTCCATAGTTATTCATTTCATTCCATGCATTCTTAAGTTCTTATGAAGTGTTCCTTGTTATTGATGAACAAATTCAAATTCATCGGTGGAGAGATATTGGAACCCATGTGTGAAGACAATTTGTATGATGCTTGAAAGCGATGTAATGTCCGTAGGAAATTATCTGAGTTATATATCTCTATTGATAAGGAATATATATAGAATACAACAGATAATTTAGGTTGTTATTGCAATTGACAAACTATTATTTTGGCCAATCTTTAAACGATTAATACTACAAAATATTCTTAAAATAATAATAATTTATTTGACAAAATAATATCTATCAATGTCATGATTATTTCCTAGATTATGTGAATTTTAACTACTAGATTAGGGGAAGAATTAGAATCTTTAAGGTACATATTGGTAGTTGCAAAATTAAATGCAGTTGTGATTTGGTTAGAACTATCATCGAGCTTAGTGAAGAATAACGAGTTACGTGCTTCCTAAAGATTCTCAATGAAACTCATACTACTGTGCAAACATATTTTTAAGAGCAGAAAAAAAAATCCAAATTTTGAGATTCAATCTATAATAATCTAAAATTTTATTGCTTTCAATCTATTTAAATGGATTTATCCCAAATTCAAATTCATATTTTTTGAATTTGAAATCCAACAGCTTAATTGGATTTAGATTAGATATTTTTTGGATTTTGAAAAAACAATCCAATCCAATCTATTTAATCAAATGTAAAGTCGAGTCAGTCTGAGTCAAAGATCAAACCATGTCAGTCTCAACTGTAGGTTAACCTGTGTCAGCCTTGATCAAAGATCAAGTCAAGTTGACCCAAACTGAAGGTTAAGCCAAGTTGTCTTAAACCAATGTCGACTGAGTCGGTCCATAACAAATGTCAACCAAATCGAACCAAACTCTAGGTCTAACCGAGCTACTTTGGTCTAAGGTCAAGTTGAATTGAATCGAATTTTGCCAAAATTAAGACAAATCATTTTTTACCGAAAATTGAACTGAGTCAACTTAAATCTAAGGTCTTATCAAATTGGCCCGATCCATATCTAATAGATCAGACCTAATAATCAAGTATGTATAAGATTTATTTCTCTGGATTTAATATAATTGGTAAATTTAATATGTTTAAATCCAATTTAATTTTTTTTCCTTTTGTTCATTTTTAGTGTTCTCGTACCATGATATGTAATACAATATATGTTTTTGTCCGTAAATTCTTAATAATATATTGTTTCTTTTAGTTCGATTTTCAATTTACAGAAACTTATTTAATAATTATTTGGATGAATATATATATATATATATATATATATATATATATATTTTTTTTATTGTGCTTCCTAAGAACATAAATTACTCGTAATCAACATTCCTTAAGGGAATAGGACTAATGGATAACATCTTTGTTGCTAACGAAACTGTGGAAGAATGTAGGTTAAAAATCTATGACATCGTTCTTATTTTTAATTATAGTGGAGGGCTTAGCTAGATTGGTCAGACAAGCTATCAAGAAAAACCTTTATTGTGGAGTTGAAGTAGGAATACACGAAACTAAAGTGGGGTTGCTACAATTTGCAGACAATACTCTTTTCATGTGTGAAGCAAGTACTCAAAACGTAAGGGTTGTAAAAGCTATATTGAGAAGTTTTGAATTGGCGTCAGGGCTCAAAGTAAACTTCTCCAAAACCAAAGTAGGAGGCCAGGGTCTGAATTCAACTTTGATTAAAGACTTTACTAGCATTCTAAACAACAACCACATGAAAATTCCTTTTGTGTTCTTAGGATTGCCTATAGGGGGAAATCCAAGGAGGAAACTATTTTGGCAACCTATGGTAGATAAAGTTAGAAGTAGACTATCTAGCTAGAAAGACAAATTAATATCAATGGCTGGTAGGGCATGTCTAATAAAATCGGTATTATCTACATTGCCATTATACTATCTATCCTTCTTCAAAATGCCAAAAAGTGTGAGCAATGAACTCATTAAAATATAGAGGAACTTCGTTTGGGGATGAGGATCAATAGATAGGAAAATAGCGTGGGTAAGATGGAAAAATATCTGCAAACTAAAGAAGGATGAGGGTCTAGGCATAAGAGAGATAGGAAACTTTAATATAGCACTTTTAGCAAAGTGGAAATGGAGACTAGGAATGGAGGGGCATGGTCTTTGGAAAGAGGTACTTGAATCAAAATACGGGTCATGGAGGAATCTTAATGAAACTAGTATATCTAGATATACATCTAGGTGGTGGAAAGATATCCATAAAGTTTGCGGTAACACTGAGCATGGGGCATGGTTCAAAAAGTGTATTGGGTGGTTAGTAGGAGAAGGGAAAAAGGTAAATTTTTGGGAAGATACATGGGTAGGGGATGAATCTCTTAGTAGTAGGTTCCCCAGGCTATATTCTATATTAGAGAGTAAAGAAAGATACATAGAGGAGGTTGGTCAAGTGATAGCCTGGGTTTGGATGAAATACAAAAATTTTTCAGTAAAGTTTTCATATAGTGATTGGGTTTTTTCACCTTCTCATGCTTAAGATCCTTGTGATATGATGACTACCATATGCTCTTAGTTTGATAGGTGAGAAAGATGCATGATCTTATTTAACAGAGACGTATATTGTTTAAGTGGAACCTGAACATACTTAGGATAAGCACAACCTTGTCTTTCTCTCATGACTGTGTTCCTCAATTTTTCTCCCATTTAGACGAGAACTTTGAGCTCTTCAGTCCAGTGAGGAAATTTGTCCAGGCTATGTGGATTATGTCTTATTGTGTTCAGGTTATGTTTGGCTCCTGGTTGGGTTCCATGGTATTGGTGACCTTTGAATGCTTCATTCTATACACTTTGCATATACTTAGTCATGTGTTGGGTCTTTCTGTCTCTGTTTTTGGTTGTGTATTTTGGAACAACAGAACAAGTTTATGGCTACTGCTTTAGTCCCATGTGTATCTTTTTTAGGATCTTTTTCATCTTTGATGGATCTTTAGTTATTGACTATCTTGTTGTGTATAATTTCGATGCCAAGCTTTTACATCCTTTTATACAAGTTATTGATTTTTTTAAAAATGTTAGAGCACCACTTAAGTGCTCTTTTGTAATTTATTCATTCTTTATTGATAAAAAAAAATGTAAACTTTAGATTATAGTAATATTTTAACAATGTTTTTCTTATCATATTTTTGGAAATCAATTAAATGAAATCAGTCCCCACTAACCATTATAATATTCAAAAATTACCTAAAAGAAAGTTATTTTGTTCAACAGTTGAATTATAAATATTTATTGTAGACGTGTAAAACTTTATAAAACGAATAATAAAATAAATGTTCGAATGGTTTATGTTTTAATACATATTAAAAATATATACTTATAAAATAATTTTGGATCAATGCGATAATCAATATAAAAGAATCATTTAATACTTATAATCATCAATAATAATAAATAATAACATTAATAATTAATAATAATAAAAACAATTAATAATAATAATAATTTATTATTTATTAATAATAATAATTATTATTATTATTATTATTAAATAAAAATATATTAATTTTAACTATGAAGATAAAGTAATAATCTTATATTTTAATCTATTATTTTTTTAATATTACATCAGTTAACTCTCTCACAAACTTTCATAAATTTTATTCATAAACTTTACTCTAATATTCACTCTAAGATCACCTTCAAATCAATCTCCTTTCAAATTCCTTAGAAAAAATAACCCAAACTTCAGCCTAAATTCGTCTAAATTCATCCCCTTCTTTTATCCCAAGAGATTAACCTCCGATAATTAATTAAACTGTAATTTTCTAATACCTCCATCATTACAATCAAATTATATTTCTTACTTAATTACAAACTATTCAAATTATTAAAGAAATTAAAATTATTCTTATTTTTAATTAAACATGCCCACCATATGATAACTTTCTTAAATTTTATACATTTAGTACATATCACATATTTTATACATTCAATAATTTATTTTGGGCCACTGCACAACAAATTTTATGCAGAAAACTTTAATATTTCTGAGTCAGGTTTGTGTTACCAAAAAAGCAGTGTGTGTGTGCCACTGCATGCTTATCATTGTCTGCACTTGTCTAAACAAATATATACACGTTGCACATATACACATTTGATTCATTTAATGAACTTCAACCCCTAATCACTGCTATAAAAGCTATAAGCTATCTCTTGCTAACCTATGTTTTCATCCAATTCTACTCTTAAGTCACCTTTCATATTCTAGCTACTCCAATGGCTTTGGTAAGTGACAAGCAAGCAAATGAAGAAAATGAGCTATTGCTCTCTCCCTTCCCAGGGATAGGGGTCTGGGTGAAGGTCCCTATCTCCACCTATTTCAAGATTTTTGGTGCCCATCATTTTATTTTCAAGGAGTCACCAACTTTCAAAAACATTTTCATGCAAAAGACAGTGATGTTTTTCTTGCCAGCTTTCCAAAATCAGGTACCACCTGGTTGAAAGCCCTTACTTTTGTCATTGTAAACCATCAACGTTTTCCCTCTTTTGAGAACCATCCATTACTTTCTTCCAATCCTCATGAACTTGTGTCATTCCCTGAATTCATCTTGTCTCATGATTTGCATGACCAAATTCTTTCCCTCTCCAACATGAGTGAGCCAAGACTTCTCGCTACTCACTTACCATTCCCTTCATTACCGAACTCAATCACAAAATCCAATTGCAAGATCATTTATATATGCAGAAATCCATTTGATACTTTTGTTTCAGCATGGGAATTCTTTTCTAAAACGAAGTCAGTGTCTTCACCTGATGCATTAACATTCGAGGAAGCGTTTGAAAAGTATTGCAATGGGATAATGGGGTTTGGTCCATGGTGGAGTCATATGTTAGGTTACTGGAATGAGAGCATAACTAGACCAGACAAAGTTTTGTTCTTAAAGTATGAAGATCTTAAAGAGGATGCAGTGTTTCATGTGAAAAGAATTGTAGAGTTCTTGGACTCTCCTATCGCTCAAGAAGGAGAGAGCAGCGCAGTGATTGAAAACATAATCAATCTATGCAGATTTGAGAAGATGAAGGATTTGGAAGTGAATAAATCAGGAGAAGTAGACAATATTGCAGAGAAGAAAAACTTCTTTCGGAAGGGTAAGATAGGAGA
Organism: Vigna unguiculata; assembly: GCF_004118075.2. NCBI lineage: Eukaryota > Viridiplantae > Streptophyta > Magnoliopsida > Fabales > Fabaceae > Vigna > Vigna unguiculata. The sequence goes on along the minus strand of NC_040289.1, from coordinate 2,168,692 downwards.
TTGGGTAAATTACTTTTCTCCTTCTATGATAGAAAAGTTATCCAAAATCATTGAAGAGAAATTAAGTGGATCAGGTCTATCATTTAAAGTGCATTCCTAAATTCCTATGCAGTGATTACGTATAAGACCCAACATGTTGTACTGTGTGGAACAATTGATGTTGTGATCTTTGTTTTTGCTAAATAAGGATGTGTTTGTATGCTTTTGATGAATAAACAACTATGTTTATCTACCTTCCTATTTCTTGTCTCTTAAATCCTTTCAACCATCACTCTCCATTAATTCTGCATTAAGAATTTGCATTGTATATCAGACTTTTTTTTCAATCGACCTAATGTGAAAAAGGAAAATAGTTTCTCTGTTAATTTTAGTACATGCTTTAACTTGGGTTTAGACCACTATTAATTGTTTTGCACAACTTTTTACATTGATCTGAAAACTTGTAATATATAAATAAGCCAATATATTTAATAAAAAAACACTGTTTAAGGTTTACCTAATATTTGTTAATGGTATTTTAAGTATATAGAAATAATATACTAATAATTACCATAAGGATAGTATTGGTTCAGATATTTCTCATTTTATATTACTGGCGTCGTTTTGTCTGCTCCTTTAATTAGCATATTAAAACAACAAAATCAATATAGTAATCAAATGTAGGAAATATAAGTGTGAGTCTAAATCTCATATAATAGAAACGAGAAAGTTGAACATATATAAAGATCAAGACCTATAAATTTATTGTTTTAAAATTTTGAATTTAGAACAATGTCATTCCTTTTATGTGTAGATTGAACTCATATCCTATTGATATTATATATCTTTGGGGATCCAGAGACCCAATAATCATAAATCTATGAATCATTTTTGAAAAGATAATCAAATATTAAGCTTTTTTACAGTTATGGGGGAAGTTTAACCCTTTTTTTTCTTAGCATTATACAACATCATGAATAGATTGATAAGAAACAATTGATCCCTGTGCATCGAGTTCAAACGATAATCCGAATAACGTAATTACCAAAATCCAATTGAAAGGCGAAAATTATAATGAATGAACATGATTTATGTTTATTGCTCATGATGTAGAAAAGAATGTTTGATTAGTTCTGATAGAACCAAAATTAACAATTTGAATAAAGAACAATGACCTACTTTAGTCAGCATGTTGAACTCTTGTAAAGGTGGTGTCAGTAAATAAAAGGTTTATAGGCAAACAAAATTTATTATCATGGATTATTGACACATGGGCTTCGCATAGCATGATATCGTGTCATGTTTGGTTGGATTTCAAAACTTTGTTTTCTTCCTGCACCCCTCTTAGGGCACTCCATAATTTTTAGAATGATTATTTTATTATTTTAAAAGGGATTTCCGAATTATCTATTTTGGAAATTTTTTGAAACAAGTTTTCCATATGGAAAGCATGAAATGCATTTGAGAACAAGCTTTTCATAACCAAATTTTCAGAACAAAGCTGCTCAATCCATCAAATCTACTCTATGTAAACCCCTTTAAAGAAGAGGCTAGGAGTGAAAGGTGTTGAATTTTAGCATAATATCAGAAAACTAGGAGGAGTTCCGTTAAATATTTTAAGAAATTGCCATTTTCTTCTAATAAATACATTATGTTAGAATAATAAATAAAGTGTAAGCTTGGTAACAGCTGTTTTACATGTTCTTGGACACCTGTTCAAAAGGAGTTCTTTATTCTATTTTAAAATGAATGAACACTTGCTTGAGATCTCCAATTAGTTGAGTAGAACTTAAGTTAATGTATACCAATAACTGATTATTTAAAAGATAGAGTTCGGAAGATAAATGATCAATTACAAAGATATTAAGATAATTTTGGATAATTTTATATATTAGATATTATTAGAAACTAAAAATATTCCGAGATATTGTTGAATATTATGAAATATTTTTATATATTCTTATATATTATTGTTAGGTATTAATAAGTAAAAATAAATATTGTAATTTTTTTGAGAGATATTAGAGATATTAGTCTTATAAATATAGGAGAAAACAATGTTTATAGGGGAGAACTTTAATAGAATCTGTGGCAAGTCAAATAAGAGAGGAGAAGGTTTGAAAGATTGAGTTTTGAGGGAGAAGAAGTGAAGAGTAAAAGGTAGGGTAAGGTAACATTTTTGTTTTCTTTCTTGTTTTTTAGTTTCTATGCAGTGACGAATCTTAACAAAATGTTTAAAGGAGTCAAAATAATATACTCAAAATGTATATATTAATCATTGTCACTAATATAATAAAAGTATATATAATTTAGTATTAAAATCTCTTTGTATGTTTATCCTTAATATCATGCTTGAATATATACAAAGAAGTAAATCTGAATTGTTTTCGTATTGTTTTCATCTTCATCTTCATGTGTACCTTTCTTTTTATCATTCTGAAAAAATAATCTATCATTTTATTTTTCATCAATATACCTATATAAAAAATAATTTATCAAAATCTAATCGAAAATTGAGAGAAAATAATATTTGAAGAAGTAAATTTGTATTGTTTTCATCTTCATGTGTGTATTTCCTTTTATCACTATGAAAAAATAATCTATCATTCTATTTTTCTATCAATATACTTATTTAAAAAAACAATAAGACTGAAAAAGAATTTATCAAAATCTAATTGAAAATTGAGACAATTATTAAAAAAAATATAATAATCAAGTCATAATTAAAAAAATGGTAATGAAAAAATATATACTGCATAACTTTTCTTTCCATATTCATAAAAAAATTAATATACAAAAACATCATGAGATGAAACTAATACTATATATTAAACTAATATTGCATTATCAAAAGACATGAGAGAATGACATTTTTTTTTATCTTAAAAAATAAACAAAACTAATGGATTTGTGTCTAACTTTTTATTTATTTTGTTCAGAAACAAAAGAAAACATACAAGAGTGGAAGATAAATATAATATGTGAGAAACTTAAAAAATAGTAAAAAAAAAGAAAAAAATTCTTAATAAAATTGTATTCTTTATTATATTTAATTTTATATTTTATTATTTATTAACATTAAACATTATTTTTTATTTATATACTACATATATTTTTGAAAACTTTGAAAAATTTTGGGAGGCCATGGTCCCCCCTCAAACCATACTAAGATTTGTCCCTGTATGTGTACAATGAGTTGGGTTAATTAGAGTCACCTTTTATATGTTCACTATAGTGCAAGTGAACCCTCTTGTTAACTCATTTCAAGAAAATAACTTTATTAATTAGAGACTAATTTAGAAACCAATTTTTTTGGTAATAAAAATCTTGGTAGTTAATGTTTAGTGACAAATTTTCAATGGTAACTACAGTTTACAAACCAATTTAAAGATCAATTATAATTTTTTATTCATAATAGTGATTATTTTAGTAACCAATAACTTGTTATTTTGTAAATTGGTATCTAAATTGATTACTATAGTGACTAACAACTTTTAATCATTAAAATCAATTGTTAATGAGGTAGTTTGTAGTGATGGAGAGCTTAATGCCAACTACCTCAACATGAAAATTTTCAACAATGTAAATGTCACCTTCCCCATTAACACAACCAACATCAAAATTTTCAGCACGTTCATGAAGGCAAAGGAAGTATAATAAACCATGTGTCAAGGCATTATTATTATTTGACTACACTAAACTTGTTAACATCAAACCCTAAAACAATATTGTTTTTAACACATACTAGCAAGCAAATAAAATGTTAGTTTCCTTTACCTGGATTTAGTATGTAAAATTATAGGCTTCACTCTCACCCTAAAACCCTAAATACACTCAAGAGATCTTATGTGTCTAATAACCATAATATATCAGCTATATTTTTTCCTACCTTTCTATTTCTATCTCTTAGAAAATCTTTTAAATAAAAATGACAATAAACCATTATATCTTATAATAATATTTTAGATAAACCCTTTTAAAATAATTGATTATCACCTCATTTATTTATTTTTCCTAATTATTATAATAATTTTACAAAGTTTTATCACTTGTAACATGAATCAATGAAAGTGGTGACCTAAATTGCAACAATCAACATTGGGTTAGCAATTTTTTTATTCACGACGTTTCAGAATGTTTGTATTGTTGAACAATTTTTCACTCTTGTAAAATACAAAATAAACATATTTATACTTTTTAACCCTTCCCCAAACAATCACAAGATTTGAATTTAAATTTGAATAAACTGCAAGGATTCATCCTGAGACTGTTCTTAGGTTTTCGAGGTTCACATGGTTTGACCAATTGTCATCCACTAATTTTCGAGGTCGATTGTTTGTTTTGTTCTCCTTAATTGATTCTTAATGTTTGTCGATAAACATTCTTGATCTGTCTTTTTCTTCAATTGAGGTTTGACAAAGGATAGCTAGGTGACTTCCCAAGAGTTACATGTTCGTCTCATGACATTCATCTTACAAAGAAATACTTGGTAAAACTATTATTCACTTACAATGTCTCTATAAAATATAATTTTCATAAAATTTGGCTTTCAATTGGTTGACTGTTCTAAAGTTTGACTATCAATTGTTTGCGTGTAATTTATGTTATTAGCCTTTAGTCCAATAACGACTCTCGATCTCTTAGATAATTTATTCCCACCTCTCAGATGTCTTCAATAAGTAAAAAAAAATTCTCATTAGTACAATTTTGACTTTCTAACTCAGCCTTTATGCCTCAATTGTAGAGCAAATGAGACATATAAACACGCGGTGTCAATTTTAAAATTTTTGCATCCTTTTATGCTTCGGTTGTTATAATACCCGAGGCAGAAATCCACATTCTGCCTCGGTTCACACAGACCCAAGGCCTAATGCCTGCCAGAATTTTCAAATCTCCTGCAATTTTTAAATTTTCAATCAAACAAAAAAGTTTTGCCTCGGTTGTCCAATACCCGAGGCGTATACTTCTTATTTGTTTTGGTTTGATTTGCATCTGAGGCATAAGAGTTAGGTCAAATAAACCAAACCCCTCTCCAAAATCAGACCCAACACACACCAAAGCGGGATTCGAGCCTCTTCTCCTACATTCACCTTTCTCTACAATTCCTCTACCCCTTACTCGACACAATCCACAACCTAGAGATTCTGGTCAGGTTTCGATGGGGTTCCGACAAGCTTCAACGTGCTCCTCCATTCAAGCTCCCTGCACATCCTCCAGCATCGGGAGTCACACCCTTATCATCGTTTCTGGCAGATTCCGGTGAGCCTCATCCAACTTCAAAGACAACAACTTCGTCGTGGCCACCGACCTCCACCTCGAGCGCCTCGCTGTCACGCCACCACTAGATTCTATATCTGTCAACCTTGGGTCGCTGCTACCATTTCCAGTGAGACCCAACCACACCATCTCAATCCTCTGTTCCATGTTACTCTGCGTTCACGTCTTCCTCTCGTTGTTAGCCCGCCTCCGGTGAAACTTCAGTGAGCCTCGAATCTGTTCGCTTCGTTCCCTTTTCTCTCACTCTCTGATTTGGTTCCTTTGTTTTTTTGGTTTGGTTTTTGATAGATTCAAAGCTTCAAACGAGATTAGAGCATGCCTTTCGTTTCACCATTTTAGGGTCTCTGATTGGTGATGGTTTGAATATGAGGTGTTTTGGAATCTGATATTTTCTAATTTTGAAGAAGCGATTTTAGATTGGTCTTGTTTTGTGTTTTCTCTGAGTTTCTCTTTTATACGAAATTGAACGAAGCTTGTGTTGAGTGATGGTGACAAAGCCTTCGGTTAGAGCATTATTTGATGACAAGGTTCCAGTGGTGAGGGTTGATGTTTGTGGTGTCTGCTTTTGAAATGGTAATGGGAAAAAATATTTTGAAATGGCCACTACTTTGCTTTGGGTGTGTGGGTGTTTTAATTTTTTTATTTTTATTTTTAATGTCTATATTAGGCCTCAGTTATTCTAGAACCGAGACAGTAATGATTAAATATGCCTCAGGTGTGAACTGAGGTAGAAAGATAACCTTTTTTGTCTCGACAATATATGCCTCAGGTGTTAAACCGAGGTCAAAGATTCAAAATAACCGGGGCAAAAATTTTCTCCTGCACTAGTGTCCATATTTGTAGTTAATAAAACTCATCTATATGAAATTATTATAATTTGGAAAAATAGTTAATTTAAAAATAATACAATAAACTTCACAATTGTATAAGGTGGAAATTGTTTGCTACAAAATAACATCGAATAGAAACCTTTTTATGAGTGAGCATTAACTTCAAGGTTTTTGTTTTACCAAAAAACAATTGTATATTGTATCAAATGTTTTACAATCTATGCATCATTCATGTATTAAACTTATACCGTGTTAATATAAATAACAATATTACTTTTTCTTCAGTACACAACTTGCAACAACATGCTTTTGCAGTTCCAAACATAAAATTACATAATAGGACTGTGAAAGAAAAAGTGCGTAAATAAATTATTGAAAGTACATGGACCCAAACAAAACTTAAGGTTAACACACACTCAATCCAATTGATATTCGACAAAACAATCTGCATAACTCATGAATGCCTCTCACATAGTCACATTCAGAATCCGATACAGTCATATATATATATATATATATATATATATATATATATATATATATATATATATATATATATATATATGATATTTAACGCTGTAGGAGACGTGATTACAAATTTAAGAACATGTTTTAAAGGAAAGACCAGATCCACGTAATTTTTCTTCGATTGTTTTGGATAACTTGTCTATCATAGCTGGGGAAAAGTAGTTTACCCAATCTCCTATTTCACCTTTCCGAAAAAAGTACTTTTTCTCAATGTTTCTGTCAATTGTTCCAGATTTATTGACTTCTAGATTCTTCATTTTGTCGAAACTGCATAACTTGATTATGCTTTCGATGACTCCGTTACTTTCCTCTTCTTCTGTGAAAGGACAGTCCAAGAATTCTGCAACTCTTTTAACGTAAAAATTGACATCTTCTTTGAGTTCCTCATACTTCAAGAACAGAACCTTGTTTGGTGTAGCCATGCTCTGTTTCCAGTAACCTAACATATGATCCCAATGTGGACCATACCCACATATTCCCTTGCAGTACTTTTCTAAAGATTCCTCTATTGTTAGGTCATGCAGAGAGTGTGGCTTAATTTTATTGAAGAAGACCCATGCAGAAACAAAAGTGTCAAATGGGTTTCTGCAGATATAGACTATCTTGCAGTTGGAGTCCTTGATTGAGTTGGAGAGGGAAGGGAATGGAATGTGAGTAGCAAAAAGTCTTGGCTCAGTCATATCTTTGAGAGGGTAAGGACGTTTATATTGGAGATTATGAGGATGGAAGATAAATTCAAGGAAAGGAACAAGCTCATGAGAAATGGAAGTGAGTAATGGATGATTATGAGAAGGTGAGAAACGTTGTCTGTTGAGAATAGAAAAAGTTAGGGCTTTCAACCATGTAGTGCCTGATTTTGGAAAGGCAGCAACAATAACATCGTTATCTTTTGCCTCAAAGTGCTTCTGAAAACTGTTCACACCTTGAAGATGAAAGGATGGACACCAAAAACCTTGAAAAAGATAGAGATGCTGTGATTGCCAACCCGTGTCTTTGGGAAGGGTCGACAGAAGCAGCTTCTCTTCCTCGTACGGTCCTTCTGTTGAAGCCATTAGAAGCTCTAGCTATAGAGTGTGAATGTTAACTTAAGACAGAAAAGGTTGATGGTAATTCACCTCAATAAGGTATATCTTTTATAGCCTGGTCTAGCTGTTAAGAGTGAAATACTTTTTTTTCTTTGTTTTCACGTGTGTTCCTCTTTCTTATTATTTTTCTTCTTCTTTCTTTTGTTTGTCTTTAGCATTTACCGTGACATTCATTTTTGAATGAGTGAGTGTGACATTCTGAAAAGTAGGTTTGCATATTTATCATTCATTCTGAAAAGTAGGTTTGCATATTTATCATTCATTCTGACAAGCATTAATTCTCACAAGTAGGGTTCAACCTTTTGAAAAAGGAGGGTTTGTATGTGGATACCAAATGTAGTAACCTGTTGAGTTGCATGTGGATGATTATTTAGGATATTTGGTCACAATAATAGATATTGAGGTAGTTTTTATCTTGGTTCAAGTGAAGTATGAGCTTTGATCACATCATCAATAATAAGTATTCATCAATAACGTTTTCTTATTCTGATGTTTGAGTCCAATTACATATCTCTTTGCAATCTAAAAGTTTTAAATTTTGGGTGATTTATTATTTTTTGCTTAGCATGATATAGTTTATGTGATTTTTGTATGTTGGTATTGGCTAGAGGTGCTATTATTTGTACACTTTGATATTCATATTCTAAGATTTCATTCACTATTATTTGTAGTCTTTGTTTGGTTTACATCAATAGTCTTGTAAGATTAGCTCTTTGAATATAAAAATTATTGTATAGAGTTCTAAATTTAATTTGAATATTATTGTACTATATTCCTTTAATTGTAATGTTAATTAGACACCAATTTAAATTATAATTCACACATTAATTGTAATTTTTTTATTTATAATAAAGACTATCTTACATATAAACAATTTTTATTTTATAAAATAATATCTAATTTAATTGATGGATATTTTTAACTCTAAAATTGGGTAGGATTTTTTAGTGTGACGTCACTAATGCTCACTTATGTCATAAAACTTATCTTGATTTTGCAACTTTGTTTAAATGCATGAGTCGAGAAAATTGAGACATTTCTTGTTTTATTTTAGACCACTAGTCATATTAAGCTACCTTAATAGTAATTCACTTGTCCATCCCTTTGATACTATGTCTTTTTATTATTTTAATAAGCTGGTTACAAGCGTTAAAGGAGAAAAACCATGATTGTTGTAACCTTAGAGGATAAAAGAATGTTGAAATCATTTTGAGAATGGGTTCTTGAATGAATGTGGGGTGTATGTCATTTTTTCATCTTATGAATGATTCATAGTGAGCAAAAGAAACAAATATATTGGATAGAGATGACAAATAAACTCGTCCCCGTGGGTATTGCCCGAACCCGTCCCCGTTTTGACGGAAAATCTCCGCATTGACTGGGTATGGGTATGGAAAATTCTCGACTTTTTCAATTGGGTATGGGGATGGTTATGGGTATGTACATATCCCCGCCATAATACCCGTCCCCGCCATATCTCCGTCATCATTTAAATTATTAAAATATTCACAATTAATTAAGTAACCCAATATATATATTTATGTAATTATGTTAAAATGATGTATGTCAATTAAATTTTTTTTATGTCTCATATTTGAATATTTATATTATTTTTTAATATATTTATTTATTGTATATTTTCCTTTCATATGAGTATGTTTAATATTCTCAATTTAAGTGTTTAATAGCATAAACCTTTCATTTACTAGGTAATATAAAAAAAATTCTTTACTTATTTTATTAATTTTTGTTTCATTTGAAGAACTCTCTTTTTTCGATAAAACAATTATTTCTCAACCATTGAATATATATGTTAATATTTGAAAAGTGTTCTTAGATGTTTAAGGTATTTTTCATCTTATCATACCCTTAATTATATATTTGTTTTCCTTTGTGTGATTTCTTTAAATAGTTTTTCAAATTGTTTCTAAAACATACATTTGTTAATTTTGTAATATTTTATTTATTGTTTATTTTCATCATGTAGAATACTATTTTAGTATATTTTATCTAATTATTTTTTATTTTTTAACTCATTATATCAATCATACTGTAATTTTTCACTATAATTATATAAATAACTTTTATTTATTACAATATCAAAATTTAATGTAATTGCCATGAATATTTTTTTATCACCATCCAACATATATTGGAGTTCAAAAGATATAATAATCATGTTAAATTTTTTTTATTATGTTTATTATTTATTATTGGCTTAAATATACATTTGGTCCCTATTTTTGTTGTTTTTGTTCAATTTGGTTCCTATTTTTGTTTTGTGTTCAATTATGTCTTCATTTTCGTCAAATTGTGGTCAATTTGATCTATTTCACTAACGGTGTTTAAATAGTTAATGTTTTTGAACAGTACATGCCACGTGTCAGCTCCTGTTTTTTTTTTTTTTTTTTTTAATTTCAAAAAATATGTCTACGTGTAATCATAATTGTGTCACGTGCCAATGCTAGTGCCACGTGTCAGTTTATGGTTGTATTATTTCTTTTTGTTCAATTTAGTTTCAATATTCGTTATTTTTTATCAATTTAGTCCCTATATTTGTTATTTTTGTTTAATTTAGTCCCAAATTTTATTAAAATAGAACCATTTAATTTTTAAAATTGACATTACTATTAGTTATTTTTTAAATTCAATTATAAATTATAATATTTAATTATAAATTGAATATAATTCTTAGATTCAATTATTAGATAAAATATAATATTTAAATATTATTAAAATATAATTATTAAAATTTTAAAAATATATATTAACATTTGTAAAATTCACATTTAAATTTAAGATATTTAATATTTTTATTGCATTTTAGATATTAAAATCTAAAATATTTTAAATTTAAATGTTAATTTTACAAATATCAGTTTGCTTTTCTAAAATATTTTTAATATTTAAAACATTTTATATATCAATTTTAAAAGTATTCTAGAATATAAATATTAGAAAAAAAATTTAATAACTATATTCTTATAATATTTTAAATAATTATATTCTATTTAGCAATTAAATATACGAATTTTATTTGATTTATAATTAAATTTAAAAATTTATAATTGAATTTAAAAAATAATAAATTCAAATGTCAATTTTGAAAAATATTAATATAATTTGTATAAAAGATATTAAATTTAGTGTCAATTTAAAAGGGACAAAATTGATTTATTTTAACAAAAATTGGGACTAAATTGATCAAAAATAACGAATATAGGGACTAAATTGAATAAAAAATATAATACTACTACAAACTGACACGTGGCACAATTGTGACTTAACACGTGGACAAATTTTTTAAAATAAAAAAGATTAAAAAAATTTTAAAAATTTTAAAAATTTAAAAAAAAAAGTAAAAAAATAAAAAATATAACCAGGAGCTGACACGTGGCATGTACTGTTAAAAAACGTTAACTATTTAAACATTGTTAGTGAAAAGGACCAAATTGACCACAATTTGACGAAAATGAGGACTTAATTGAACACAAAACGAAAATAGGGATCAAATTGAATAAAAACAACAAAAATAGGGACCAAATGTATATTTAAGCCTTTATTATTTGTGTCATTTTGATTAAGTGATGTATTATCATTTTTATTAGTGTATAAAAAAAGAGATTCATTAGAATTTAAAAAATTGAAGTAAACAAACATTTAAAATATATTTTAATTTCAATATTTGTTTTCCTTTAAATTTTTTTAAAAATATTTTTAAATTTTATCAACTAGGTTTCATTAATGTTTGCAGTTTACAAATTTAATAAATGTTTTAGTTCTCATGAAATTTTATTTGGTATTCCAATATAAAATGTAATCAATTATAATTTATTTCAAAGTATTCGATATCGAAGAAACAACCATCCTCCTAATATTGAATATTTGATAATATTATGTTTTCTTTACCGTAATTTTTTATTATTTTATAAAAATTAATTACAATTTATATTGAAGTAGTAAGGAAACGGGTACGGGTACGGGTACGAGATTATATCCGTTATACGGTAGGGATGGGGATGGGATAAAACTTTGATACCCGTTGGGTTTGGGTATGGGGATGAATTTTTTTTACGGGAATGGATATGGGATAGTGAAACCCGTCCCCGCCCCGCCCCGTTGCCATCCCTAATATTGGATAATATAATAAAGTAAATGAATTTCAAACGTTAGACATAATTTTTTTTATCAACAATAAAAAATATGAATCGAAAAAAGGGACAATAAAATTGTCCCAACCCTTATAAGAAAAAGATAACAAAATAATATATTAGTAAATACACCAACAGAACACAGGATAAATGTTCACACTGAACAAAAAATTAACAACCCGCAAACCCAACCAGAACATAACTGACCTATTGCTCCTAAGATAAAAGAAAACTTCAATGAGAAATTGTGCTAAACAAATAAGAAAATTCAATAATTCGGACTAAACTTCCAAAAGATTTGAGGAGGTCAAATTTTCAAAATATCTTGTGGCATAATTAATTATTTTATTCCAAAAAATTTATATACACAAAATTACAACAAAAATTATGAGTTTTCACTTAATTATATATTGTATAAGATAATTTCAAGAGACTTATATAATAGATATATATGATAGAGATGTTTATGTAGATAAACCATATATTTGTTATGCACTCTTATGGTTGTATAGTCTTTTAATATAAATAAAGATTTTTTTAGATCTTAACAAATAAATTTGTATTGGTATTGAAATACCATATCTTTTATATATATATATATATATATATATATATATATATATATATATATATATATATATATATATATATATATATATATATATATATATATATATTTTAGTGGCGGAACTTCAACAAAAATTTTAGGGGGCCAAATTATATTTGTTATATATAAATTATTTTTTCCAGTTAAAAAAAGTTTTCATTTTCCCACATTATTTTCTCTATTCAAAACAAGCACTCATAACGATAGAGTCCAAAACATATCACAATAATATATATATAAAAGTAGCATAAAGTTTATCATCAACAATAATATATTAAAAAAAATAGCAAAAGTTACCTTTCCGGGATTACGTTCTAAAGCATTTCAAAATTCATTATATATAACTTTAGGAACCTTAGAGAGTTATTTTTCATTTTCTTTAATTTTTGGATTTCAATAAAGTTTCTTAAGTTTATATGACATAGATGTACTTTTTTCATCTTCATCACAAACCTTCCACTAAAAAAAAATTATTTTACTCTTTGCCATAATTTTTCTAATATAAATTTGTCACCTCTCACCTATTTAGAAAAATATTAAATTATGAATATCCTAAACTAAATCTTAAAACCAAGACTCAATATTCTAAGAAAAATAATAACTTCTAGATTATTATATTTCCTTACCTTAAAGATTCTTAATCTTGTTCTTCTCTTACACGACTTACATGTCTAAAATAACTCTATCTACATAAAGAAGAGTTTGATGAACAATTAAAGCATGATTTTATGATCTCTAACCGATAGATACATGCATAGAGCGTAAAAAAAGCACATATTACTTCGAAAAAAAAAAGAGTAAAAAATGAATTTATTCAAAAGAAGAAATTATTCAATCCAAAATGTTCCTTAACTTCTCAATTTTTTCCTGGTGCAATTTGATTTTAAAAATAGTAAGAAATTGATGATGAAAATTGAAATGGGAATAATAGAAGAGAAAGAGATAGAAACAAGAAAAAAAGAAAAACCAAATAAAAAAGTAAAAAAAATTATAATAAAAAAACATTAATTTTAAATTTAAAAAAGGTTTTTTAAACTAAATTAATATAAATAAAATAATAATATATAAAATATTTTTTAAAAATATATAAAAAATTAGAAAAAAAAAAGTGTGTTGGGGAGCCATGGCTCCCCTATGTCACCACTAAGTTCTGCCACTAACATATATAACAAAATATTATAAAAGATTTTAATTTTATTAAAAGACAATATAAATATTATCTTAATCATAAATTATTAAAAAATAATTTTTAAAACAATTATTATAAAAGTCAATAATTAATTTTATATCTTCTAACTAAATCAAACTTAAAAAGCCTATCAGAAAAATGCAAACAATCTTTGAGGCCGTTGCTTGTTTTCATCTGTCATCGTCAGTGCTAATATTTGGCAAATATCATAAGCTTATAAAACATTTGTTATGATGTCCATTGCCCTAATGGTACGGTTAAAAACAAAAAAAAAAAATAGTAAAAAATTAATAAACTAAATTACCATTTCAATAAAAAAAAATATCTTTTAAAATAACTAACCATTTGGTTAAAGACAAACGTATAGAAAACGAATATTAAATCATTAATAAGATTCTTTCCAACTTGAACTAATTTATATTGAATCGTTTGTCACTACTGTAAAAACAAGCTACCATTACCATTTTCTATGTCTCCAACAATTCTCTTAGATTTCACAAAAAAAAAAAAAAAAACAATGGATGAGAAACAAGTTAGTGAAGAAAAGAAACCAAGCCAAGATTGTAATGAGTTAATTGTTTCTCTTCCTAGAGAGAAGGGTTGGATAACACCTTATCTCCATTTATTCCAAGGGTTTTGGTATTCCTCAAGTGAAATCCAAGCCATAAGCACTTTTCAAAATCACTTCCAAGCAAAAGACAATGATATTGTTGTTGCTAGTGTTCCAAAATCAGGCACCACTTGGTTGAAAGCCCTTACCTTTGCCATTGTCAAACGTGAAAATTTTCCTTCCTTAGAGAACCATCCACTACTTGTTTTCAATCCCCATGAACTTGTGCCTCCATTTGAATTTGTCATATATGATGAAACTAATTGGCAAGTTCACGAGCTACCCAAAATGCCAGAGCCAAGAATTTTTGGAACTCATGTTCCATTTTCTTCATTGGCCAAATCAATCAAAGAGACAAATACTAAGATCGTTTACATTTGTAGGAACCTATTTGACACCTTCATATCTACCTGGGTTTTTGTGAACAGAATTATGCCTGAGTTTTTGCCTGCATTGCCTCTAGAGGAAGCTTTTGAAAGATACTGCAAAGGGATAATAGGGTTTGGTCCATCGTGGAACCATATACTAGGTTATTGGAGAGAGAGCATTGCAAGACCAGATAAGGTTTTGTTCTTGAAGTACGAGGATGTTAAAGAAGATGTTGTGTTTAATGTGAAAAAAATTGCAGAATTCTTGGGGTGTCCTTTCACTAAAGAAGAGGAAAGTAATGGAGTGATTGAAAATATAATTAAGTTGTGTAGTTTTGAGAATATGAAGGAATTGAAGGTAAATAAATGTGGAACCATGGGCAAAGGAAGGATAGTTGAGAATAAGTATTTCTTTCGGAAGGCAGAAATGGGAGATTGGGTAAATTATTTTTCTCCTTCGATGGTTGAAAAATTATCTAAAATTATAGAGGAAAAATTAAGTGGGTCGGATTTATCATTTAGAGTGTATGATCTTAATAATAGTATTTAGTCAATGATGTTTTTGACATAGTTGTTTATTTAAATAAATGCATCTAAAAGTGCTTAAAAAAATCATAAACTAAAATTAACTTTTGCAAAGTTTAAAATCATTTTTCTAGAACAATTTATATGAATATTTTTCATGACTATAAAGTTATGCTTAAGTTAATTTTAGTTTATAGAAGTTTCTTCTTATTATTTTTTTTTTCTCTCTTAACACTACTAGATAAGTTTATCCAAATGTTGTTGTATCTCTTTTCTTCAAATAAAGAGTGTAAAAGGTCTAAAAGACAATGTTGTGCCTACCTTCATTAGTAGAAATCAAAACTTGATGGCAAATTGTATTTTAGTTTTACGATAATCCTTATTTTTCTTAAGCTTATTTATGTTTGAATGGCTTCTTTATTTTATGAAATTATTATAACTGAATGATACTCAATAACTAACTATATATTTATTTATTTTAAATTGATTAATCTATTTTGTTACACGATGATTAGTGTTTGGTGGTTTTCCTAGACTGTGTATGTTAGATCCGAGGGTCGGGAATGCAATTAACTATAACAATATATGATGTTATTGGAGATGACGTTTAAGTTTTGTATTCAAAGCATAATAATGAAGAATCTGCTTTTTACATGCAATCTTTATTTCTATTTTTTTGTGATGATTGTGAGATATTACTCTATGTGAAGAATAATGAAGAAAAATCATAGCATTTTATTTTATTTTTATTTATTATTATTATTTATGGATTGAGGTAACCCAATTACCTCTTATTAATATATGTATTCTTGTTGATAAAAAAACAATAGAACAATAATTCTTATTTTGAATTGAATTAAACTAAATTTTATAAGTCTCGTTAATGTTTTATAGGTTATACATGTGTTGCGGAGTACAATGGGATGAAGTCAAGCAATATATTTAAAGAGTTTCAAAATATTCACAACTACGCTAATTTGCTATTTTATGGACAATATGTTGTGGAGTGATTATTTCTTAAACATCAAGTTCATATTTTTCTCAATTATACATTTGAATATAATTCAATTGATTTTTATTCATTCTTTTTAGTTACAAATATATTTT
Source organism: Vigna unguiculata (assembly GCF_004118075.2). Taxonomy (NCBI): domain Eukaryota; kingdom Viridiplantae; phylum Streptophyta; class Magnoliopsida; order Fabales; family Fabaceae; genus Vigna; species Vigna unguiculata. The sequence continues at coordinate 2,152,436 of NC_040289.1, read as the reverse complement.
CAAGATATTGATGTTTTGTATGTAATTAACATATATTTTGTTATTAAAATTGATTATTATTTAAGTTTTTCTTGTAGTAGTGTAATTCAAATTGAAACAATTTAATTGTGTTTAAATTTCCATGAATATTTTGTGGTTGTTATTATGTTTACATTTATCACTATTAGAAGGTTTAAAAGGCATCTTCTACCTAATCCCAAATCATTTATATAAAATAAGTTTTAAACATGTAGCAATGTGCTTACCTAATCATACCGTGAGAAGTTTAATACATTTGAATATGAATTATTCACATTTAATTATATAAACTCCAAATCAACTATTGGATCATTATCAAACATCACTTGTATGAGTACTATTAAATATAATTCATTATTTTATTTTTTACTTTTAAAAATATAAATACATATTAGAGGTAAAGAATATTATGATTAGGTAGTGATCCAAGACCACTTGATAATATATATTTTTGATAGGGAGATTGTACTCTACCTACAACCTACATTTTCCAAGCTATTATCAACTACTCTTTTGGAAATTCAAGGAGCATAGTATTGGGAGGAATATAACTTGCCTTATCATAGCCAATTTTCATCTTGTTCGCTGGCTTTTCACAATGCAAGAACGTGTGTGCTACAATTAGGAAATGTTTATAGATCAATTTGCTTACAAAGTGGATTTCTTGATAGGTTGCAAAGATCGAGAAAATAAAAGTTCGCATATTGTCAAATACTTAATTGATAATCGAATGACAAAGTGTTAAAAATTTTGTTTAGAGCGCAAGAGTCTTTATAGAGAAAAAGCTCTCACTCCACGTGGTAAAACAAAATCCTATGCATTTTTCTCTTAAAATATAACAATCCATCAGATTGATTGAGTGTAACAAATGATCTTTAAACCTTATGATCACAAATATTTTAAAAGATAATATAGAACAAAAGGCATAACATTTTTTTTATAAGTTGTGATGTTTGTTGTATATTTTTCCCATACAAATATGTGATATTTATAATACAAGAAAGTGATTAATGAATAAATTGTAATAATTCTAAGTAAAACAATAATTCATAATAAAGTTAAAACCATTAATTCATGAATAGTATTTACCAATAAAATTAATAATCCATAAAAATTGTCGAGTATTAGGGTGGTCCCGAAGGCACAACTATTAGGGTGGAGGTTATTCTTGGATAAGTTACCTACAAAGGTTAAACTAGCAGGAGGAATTCAATTACAAAAACCTATGTGAGATGTGCTTAGCAAGTGAAGAGAATGTAGAACACCTATTATTCTCATGTAGTGTATCCCAAAAGGTGTGGAATATGTGTGATAGATGGATGAGGATGAGCTCACTGTATCATGTTAAAGCAAGCGATAATTTTCAACACTTCCATCTAGTGAACCTTAATAGAAGACAAAATAAGATTTGGCAAGGAATGTGGTTAACAATAGTAGGGAAAATATGGAAACATAGAACTTGGGTAATTTTTAAACAAAGGAAAGTTTATTCTGTAGAGATATTTGCTCTTGCTCAGGTAACAGCTTGGGTTTGGATGAAACATAAAAGTCCATCTGTTATATTCTCTTAAAGTGATTGATTTCTTTCTCCTTATGTATGCTTAAAATCTTTGTGATATGATTAACTGTTGCGTGTTTAAGTGTGTCAGGCAAGCTTGTACAGGTCACTATTGACTAAAGGACCAAGACAAATCATAAATAAAATAGTACATGTTGATCAGTCTCCTCTGGGACAGAAGTGAAATTGCCCAGTTTAACAATTAAATGCAATGAGAATGAAATGTATTAAGCGTACTTAATCTTTCTTGTTCTCTTGGAGGGTCATTTGGATGCATTTATCCTCCTTCTACGAGGTGGAAGACGTGTTCAAACGTTTGAAGTATTGACATTAGGAAGAATGTGATTTGATTAATGTATACTATTATTATACTGTTCATAAATTTAGTAGGGGTCTGTGTATTAGGTATGCATATTCTTTGTCCCCTTTGTTTTGTGGATCACAAAGTTGTTCCAAATTGTGATCATTTAATTTTGGATGGTCTTTTGTTTTAATAGAGCCACAATGCTAAGCTATTGCATCTATTTGTCCAAATTTTGTTTTTTTTATAAGGGTTAGAGCACCCCTCAAATATTCTATTTAATTTATTTTATTCTTTGCTGATAGAAAAATATTAACGATCCTAGCATAATTTATTTATTAAATTATATTAAATATTTTCAACACTCACTCGTCAACTTGATGTTCCTCGGCATTGCAATCTAACTTGAAACCATTGCATTAAGTCTTGTCTTTGATTAACAATTTAATCATCCTTTCCCTAATTAACTAATTGAAATAAAATAAGGAAAGTTTACAATATAAATATTGGTATCATCTTACAAAGTAATTTATCGGATTTCAATGTTCCAATTTTTAAAAGAAAAAATATTTTGGACTTTTAGTTTATTTATAAATTATTTTACCTAATGCTAAACTACAATACATCAATCATTCCCAAAGAAAAATACAAAAATGCATTTTTATACTATTACTTTTTGTTTTTATTAAGCTAAATTGTTGAAAAAAAAAAAACTCCCCTTCTTTTAAGTTGCTTTAACACAACAAAACAACGAGTATTGGCATTCAAACACAGTAATAACTGTTGTCCTAAAATATGAAAATTAAAATAACAAAAAAAATCTAACATCACAACTCTAAATTAAACATGGTTTCACAAATTCCAAAATGAGGTGAAACTACTTTAATATAAATCTCATATAAAATTATTAAAGTAAATTAATTTCTAAATTGATCATTATAATAAATTAGCATCTAAATTAATTTTTCATATTATCTATGATAGTTTTGATCACAAAAAAAATTGATTTTTAAATTTGTCAGCGAAAGATAAAAAACTTCCTGAAACACAAAATTAAATCAGTCAAGATCCAAAGGAAGAACTTTGTCTTGAAACATTAAGATACATTTCCATTCAACTGAGATTGAATGGTTACAGCAAGGTAGACACATTTTATTACATTATGACCGACACCTCTTTATTCAGCAAAAGAAAAAGTGACCACAACATTTGTAGCGAAGACACAGCAACATATGTGTTTGGCTCTTGAAAGTTTTAAGAATACATATTAAACGAAAGACCTGATCCACTCAATTTTTCTTCAATAATTCTGGACAATTTGTTTATCATAGAAGGAGAAAAGTAATTTACCCAATCACCTATTTCACCCTTCCGAAAAAAGAACTTATTGTCAATGAATTTGTCTAACTTTCCTGAAACGTTTACCTCCAAATCTTTCATTTTCTCAAAGCTACACAGCTCGATTATGCTTTCAATCTCTCCATCACTTTCTTCCTCTGCAGTAAAGGGACATCCCAGAAACTCTGCAATGTTTTTCACGTAAAAATTGACATTCTCTTTAAGATCCTCGTACTTTAAGAACAGTACTTTGTTTGGTCTAGCCATGCTCTCCTTCCAATACCCTAACATATGACTCCACCAAGGACCAAAGGAAACAATTCCATCACAATACATTTCAAAAGCTTCCTCCAGTTCTAATGCTGGGAAAGACATTGACCTAATTTTGTTAAAGTAAGTCCATGCAGAAACAAAAGTGTCAAACGGGTTCCTACAAATGTATATTATCTTAGCATTAGACTGAATGAGTGATTTAGGCAATGCAGTGAAAGGAGTGTGAGTACTAAAAAGTCTTGGCTCAAGCATGTTGGATAGGTGCAGAAGTGGGTCATGGATTTCATCACAGAAGATCTTAAACTCAAGGGAAGACACAAGTGTATGAGGATTGGAAGTAAGTAATGGATGGTTCTCTGCAGAGAAGTGTTTGCGGTTGACAATGGCAAAAGTAAGGGCTATCAACCAAGTAGTACCTGTTTTTGGAAAGCTTGCAACAACAACATCACTATCTTTTGCTTCAAAGCATTTTTGAAAACCTTTTACACCTTGTATAGCAATACCTGGGCACCAGAATTCTTGAAATAGGTAGAGATAAGAGGATGCCAAACCCCTCTCTCTGCGAAGGGAGAAAACTAGTTTGTCTTCTCCATTTGCATGTTTTCTATCCGTGGAAGCCATTGAAGTAGTTTACCACAGTAGTGTGTGTGATCATTTTTCTCACCTTGGTGTAGTTTTTTATAGCATCAATCAATGTGGTTTAAGATGAGGAAAATAATTGAATATGTTAGTGCAAATTACAGTATTATTAATATTTTTTTTTTTATGGCAGACATATGTTGTGTATCCACCAACTTTATTATTAAGTTGTAAAATGGGTTAAGAAGAGTATCCTTATTAGGTGTGATAAATGCAGTTTTTATCTTCATCTTCAGTATTGCTTTTGTTTTTGTTTTTTGGTTTTTTAATTGGAAGTTGGTTTTTAAGAGAATTTCAATTTACAACGAATGAAAAATTATTTCCATTTACTTGAATTTTTCAGTTTATTTCGCTTTCTCATGGCTTGGTTTCCGAGTAAACTATTATTTTATGCTGAAATGTGGTTGTAAGTGCAATTTGAGTTCAAAGCTATGTTTTAAACTTTGGAGCAATGATTAATTGATGATTAGGACAGCGGATAAAAGGTAAATGATTCGCTTCTAATATATGCTTATAAGATAATAAAGAAGTTAACTGAATAATACAAACACTAATCAACAAACGGGAAATCTGGTAGCCGATCAGAAAAAGGGTATCAACCACATCAGCTCCGCAAAAGCAGGTTAGAAGTTTGTAAGTAAAGTAATACAATATTTTATTAGGACCATATGGCACTCATCACCACTTGTTAGGTTTTATAAAAGAGGTTTTATTGGAGAGAACAAACACCATTGAGACAAACACCAATGAGACTTGAGCCTAACCACATAAAATATTGACATCACTCTCAATCCAACACTTTAAGACAATAGATTTATGGATTTTTATCTTTATATAATACTCTACTTTTTCATTTTTGGTCAATGTGAGACTTAGACTCACGCTTTGATTCTTAACAAGATAAACAAATAGAATTAACGGTATCCGTTGAAGAAGAGGTTAACTACGCACATATCAACAATCATAACAGCATGCTGGAATATATCAATCTGCACAAGTCAGAAACGGAAGAATTTGAGGTGGTCATGTTGGAAAGATAAAGGCTTTTGCTGATGGTGAAATAATGCACGCTAACCTTTCCTTGTGTTGGGAATAGTGTAGTAAGAGTAACACAAATCATAACACATAGGTTTATATTTATATATATATATATATATATATATATATATATATATATATATAGTTGCTAATAAAAAAAATACAAACATATATTAAAATACAGGTTAAATAGATATATACTTTTAATATTCTAAAGCATCCTATTTTAGTCCAAATTCATTTAAAATTCCAAAATAAGAAAAAAAAGAAGAAGGACAAGCTTAAGTGCATAATATGTCAAATGTTAGCGAAGCCTATTATAAGAAAAGATAATGATATATTTTAACCCATTTTTTTTACTTACTTTTAATTTATCACTTTTATCATCCTTAAATTATCTATTTTAATTTTTTTTAAGTGATATGATATGATGTGATAATCTAAAAATAATGAGAATGGTAAATTAAAAATAAGTCACAAAAATGAATTAAAGTATTATTATCCTATAAAAAATTTAGTATTTATTGACAAAAGATAAAAAATAATTTCAGTCAAACAAAATTTTTCTAACAAAAAATAGTAAGAATTTTAGAATTCTCAAAATGAGATAATGAACCTGTCAAAAACTTCCATCAGTGATTAATTTGTCGATAAATGTGAATCATCTTAATTCCAAAAATATGTAAGGAATTTGTCGATAATCTCCATCGATAATGGATTTCTTACTATATCTCTATTGGTGAATTAGATGTAAAATTTGTTAGTAAAATCAATTGGTAAATGTTGTTGATAAATTCTATTAATAGTGTGTATGGCTATAAAATCTATCAGAAATTCTACAAGTAAAATTTTTCGTTAATTTTATCGATAAATTCTATTAGTAATCTATCCCTCAATATAATTCATTAATATTTGAATTTTTGTCAGAAACTATTGATAATTTCTTTCTACAAAATAAACATCAAATTTCTAGCCATTTGTTTGAGGCTCTAACATTTTGTGGTAAAATTTGTCATTATTGACTTTTTATATTAATTTATGGGTAAAATAGATATCAAATTTCTCGTCCAAATATGTCTTACTAAATCTTCCATTTCACAAAAAATAAACGGAAGAATGAAGAGGAGAAAGTGAAGGAGGAAAAGGAGAAGAAAAAGGAAGATGGAGAGAAGGAGATAAGAAATAAAACAAGAAGCAAAAGAAAAAGAAGTGTACATTAGTTATTTTTTCTTGAAATTTCATTCATCTGCAAGTTATTATTTTTGTATAAACTCTTGTGGAGTTGAAAAGTTGTTCATTTCTAGAAATAATATTTTTCTAAAAGGGTTAAGAACTGATCAATACAAGTCTATTGAAATTTAGATGGAGGAAACTTTCTAATTTCTTCGGTTCAATCTCATTTCTTCCTTGGGTTTGGAAATCAAAATGTAATATTTGTTTAATGAATAAAGAAATTGTTGGTTGTGTAGGTTGTAGCTAGATTTCTACCTATATGAAATAACTTTTAGATTCTAGAGTTATATAGGTATCTATATTCAGAGAAATATTTTGTAGAGGAGTGAATTGTGTGTTTGTGTGCATGTTGAAATATAATTATATGCATGTGTGATGAGTAGAATGTTATTACTAAGCTTAACGAATGACATATCAAATATAAAGAGCATAAATGGATGTTATAGATAAATAGAATCAAGGATAGAAATTGAAAAAGTAGAACTAGTTTTTCAAAATTATATTAAAGATGAAATTAGGTGTTTTTTAAACTTGTATCACTTTGATTACCATTAACGTTTAAATGTTGAGTTATAATTGCATTCATTCAAGTAACGTTTAAGTAATGAGTTATTATTGCATATACTGTTTAATATTGAATATTTTAGTTCACGTGCACAGCATTATTAATATTTTTTAGGCAAATGAGATCAGTGGCAGACATATGCCACCAACTTTATTATTTAAACTTCAAAAATGGGTTAAGATTTTATGTGATAAAAAGACTGTTCTAATGCAATTTTTATCTTCATCTTAATGGGATTTTATTATTGGAAGCTGGTTTTGTAGAGAATTTTAATTTACAACAAATGAAAATTATTTCAATTTACTTGAATGGTTCTGTTTATTTCTATTTTTTATGGCTTGAGGTTCCGAATTAACTATTATTTTATGATGAAATGTGGCGAACTATAATTGCAATTTGAGTTCAAACCCATTTTTAAATTTTGGAGCAATAATTGATGATCAAAGCACAGGATAAAAGCATGGTTAATGAAGAAGTTAACTAAATAATACAAACATATATTAATACAGGTTATATAGACTTTTATTCAATAGATTTTTAATGTTCTAAAACATCCTAGTTTCAATTTACTTAAAATCTCAAAATCATAAAAAAAAAAAAAAACCAGCTTATGTGCTTAATACGCTAGGCCTTAGCTAAGTTTACAACCAAGGGGGCTGCCCTGCCTGGTCATGTAATTGTTAATAAGAAATTATTTGTAACACATAAATTTTTTTGACAAAAATAGTGTAAATATTTTCGTCAGTAATCTTAATTCAAACAATAGGTAACGAATTTGTCAAAAACATTCATATGTAATAAATTCTTCAATAAATTTTGTCAATAAAATACGTTTGTAATATTAATTGGTAATTAAATTTTGTGATAATTTGTTTGTAAATTTTGTCGATAAACTTTATGTAAAGTCTATCGATGATAAAAATTGATAAATGTTGATACGTTAATAAAATTCAAATCTGTGGGTTCAATTTCTTTTCTTCTTTTATGTGGGATTTGAAGTCAAAAGGTAATATTTTTTGAATTAAGAAAGATAATGTTGATTTTGTAAGTTGTAGTTAGATAATATATTTTTTTTAAAAAGATGACAAAAAAGGAGGAAGAACAAACAAATAAAGAAGAATAGATAACAACAAAGAGAAAAACATTTGAACATTTGCTCGTGTATGATTGACAATCCAATACAAAAAGTGGTTTATGATGAATGCACCACCAAATCTTTCTTTATAAAGTGTATGAATTGTGGAAAAATAAAATATGAAAAGCTGGTGCCAACATATGCATGGCTAGATATTATTTATATTGATTTAACATTATTTGTATAATAATATATAATGTATTTGGTGCAGAAGATTTATGATTATGTAAACGAAAATTTTAAAAGATTGAGCGAAATAAGAAGAATGTAATTAATCTGGAGATTGTTTGATAAGTTTCTAATTTATATTCTTGGGCTATTATTGGTTGACAAAGTATTTTAACAAAGTTTTTGACAAACTTTCTTATTTTGGTAAAATAGTATTATTTTATTATTTTATTTTAATTAAAAAATAAAAATTTAAGTTTGTTAATTCCATTTTTAGATACTTTGTTAACTTTGTCAAAAAAAAGTTTGTCAATAGGTAATTTTCCTATATTCTTATGGCTAACATTTGATTTTTTTAAATAATTTTATTTATTATATTTTCCTAATGTTTTTAATTATTATTGAGATGTGATAAATAATATTTATCTTGAACTTGAACCACTAGTTTTTAGGCTATAAAAGATATCCCTCATTGAGTTAAATTATCATCAACCTTTTTCAGTGGTAAGTTATCATTCACATTTTATACCCATAGCTTCCAATGGCTTCTTCATCAGAAGGGCTTCAAGCATACGAGGAAGAGAAGCTTCTGTCCCTTCCAAAAGAGAGGGGTTGGGGTTCACGCCATCTCTATCTTCATCAACACTTTTGGTGTCCATCAACTCATTTTCAAGGTGTAATCAATTTTCAAAATCACTTTCAGGCAAAAGACAGTGATGTTATTGTTGCCAGTTTTCCCAAATCAGGTACTACTTGGTTGAAAGCCCTTACTTTTTCTATTCTCAACAGACACCGTTTCTCATCTTCTCATAATCATCCATTACTCACTTCCAATCCTCATGAACTTGTTCCTTTCCTTGACTTCCTCTTTCATGGTGATAACATCCATGACAAGCTTTCTCACCTCTCCAATATGACTGAACCAAGAGTTTTTGGTACTCACGTTCCATTCCCTTCCCTCCCCAAATCAATTAAGGAATCCAGCTGTAAGATAGTTTATATCTGCAGAAATCCATTTGACACTTTTGTTTCATCTTGGACCTTCTTCAATAAAATAAAGTCAGATTCTCTGAATGATGTAACGATAGAGGAAGCTTTAGAAAATTACTGCAAGGGAATAATTGGGTTTGGTCCGACTTGGGAGCATATGTTAGGTTACTGGAAAGAGAGCATAGCAAAACCTAACAAGGTTCTGTTTTTGAAGTATGAAGAACTCAAAGAAAATGTCAGTTTTTACGTTAAAAGAGTTGCAGAATTCTTGGACTGTCCTTTCACAAAAGAAGAGGAAAGTAACGGAGTGATCGAAAACATAATAAAGTTATGCAGTTTCGAGAAAATGAAGAATCTAGAAGTGAATAAATGTGGAATAGTTGGGAGGAACATTGAGAAAAAGTACCTATTTCGGAAGGGTGAAATAGGGGATTGGGTAAACTACTTTTCCCCAGCTATGATAGAAAAATTATCGAAAACAATGGAAGAAAAATTAAGTGGATCTGGTCTTTCCTTTAAAACGTGTTCATAAATTTGGTAGCTGTTGTGTGGCACAGGATACATCTGATTCTCACTTATCCTTTTCATTTGTGAAAACGTATTATGAGTTGTAGATTGGATTGAGCATGTTTTTTAAAGTAAAGTTTCTTTTATTTTTCTTTTGGGTCTCTACGTTGGGTGGTTTGAATGAGTTATTTATTCATTTTTTGAATATCTAAGATAATTCAACGTTCCTCTGTAAATTTGATTGTGTTAAGTGAAGTTAATGCTAGTGAAAAAACAATTTTTTTAATATTATTTTGTAACTAAAAGTTATTGGATTAGTCTCCTAACTATACATGTTTAAAATGTCTAAACAAATCATATATATTTTGTCTTACTTTAATGAAGAGGGGTAGTCGAGGGTGTAATTTTCACCGTGTGTGGACTAGAAAAATAAGAATGAAAAGTCATTGACATATTGATAGATTCAATGAAATTATAATTTGTTTTTCTTTTATTGTTGAATTGGATTGTAATTTTGATAGCAAATTCACAACATGTGGTTGTTCTATTTTAGTGTCCGGATATATAAATACTTATATTTTTCCGATAAAAGAAATCATTTAGAGGTCTGTGATCGGTGGTATCAATTCTGCACTATCCTTATATCTTGGATTTCTTAATTATTCTTAAAAGTTTGGTCTATTAATGTTTTGATATAAGGTAGTTCTGAATTCTATAACATCTGATGAAGTTTTTTTTAGGAACTGAAATTAGCTTTTAAATGAGTTTAGTATACTTGATGAGACGGAAGATTCTAACACTGAAGATAATAATATGTTCGTTCAAAATATAAGAGGAAACCTCACCAGTATTGATAGATAAAAAAAAAGTTAATACTTTATTTGAAAGTATGGATTTCTACTTTTGAAATGTGAAATGATTGACTAATCATAATTTTATTAATATGTCGTATGTTCTAAGGATATGGAATTCAAAATTTGGAATGTTTTAGGCTAAGAAAATCATAAGAAACAATGAGGGTTAAATTGTATCATTAAGAAAATTTATAAATAATGACTAATTATAATAATCAATAATTATTAGTAATTATAATAACCAATTTAGATATCAATTTATAAATTAAAAATTATTAATTATTAAAATTACAAAAATTCAATTCAAGTATCGTACAAAAAAGATAAGAAAAACTTGAAAAAATAAAAAAGTTTGGCTTAAAAAAAAGAACAGCCAACAAGCGTTCAAAAATTATTTCAGGTTCTGAAAATCATTTCACGTTCTGAAGATGTGTAGCCCGGTGGTTCTTCTGCATGTTTTGTACTTTTTATTAATTATAGAAACAAAAGTACTAAACCACACACTTAACTAACATTAAAAATCAAATCTTTAGTGTGCTGGCACCAGAATTCTTGAAATAGGTAGAGAGATAAGAGGATGCCAAACCCCTCTCTCTGCGAAGTGAGAAAACCAACTTGTCTTCTTCATTTACATGTTTTCTATCCCTTGAAGTCATTGAAGTAGTTTACCACACAGTTGTGTATGTAATAATGTTTCTTACCTTGGTGTAGTTTTTTATAGCATCAATCAGTGAAATAACTGAATATTTTATCCAGGTTCACAGTATTATTATTTTCTTTTGGCAAATGGCAGCAGTGGCAGACATGTGTTGTGTATGCCACCAACTTTATATTATTTAAGTTCTAAAATGGGTGAAGAGTATCCTTAGGTGTCACAAAAAAAAACGATTCTAATAATGAAATTCTCTTTATCTAGAGTAATAGGATTTTTTTTATTGGAAGTTGGTTCTGTAGAAAATATCAATTTACAGCGAATTAACAATTATTTTAATTTACTTGAATTTTTCAGTTTATTTCGCTTTCTCATGGCTTGGGTTCCGAATTAACTATTATTTTATGTTGAATTGTGGTGAACTATAATTGTAATTTGAGTTTAAACCCATGTTTTACTAAATAACTAATAAATCTAAATGTAAACTAATAAATCAATTTTACTATATTTCCAACATATTTTTAAATGTGCAAACTAAAATGCATATTAAAACTAACATAAGACTTTAAAGTATTTTATGTTAGTGTGTCAAGAAATAATTTATTAAATAAAATATTTCATGTACAAAATTAATAATGGAGAAACTAAAAAGCATAAAAGATGATATTTGTTTTTAAAAAAATAAAAAATATTATAATTTAATGTACATAGGACAACAAAAATAGGGAAATATATATGGATTGTAAGATAGTCACAATAGAATAGGTGTTGAAATCTCCATTATTTAATGTAATTAAATAAGATTAAATCAAAAGGAGGAAGCTACAAACAAATAAGAAAGGATAGATGAAAACAAAAAAGAAAAGCAGTTCATCGTTTTGCTTTTATGATTGTTTGACAATGCAATTCAAAAAGTGGTTTATGATTGATGCACCACCAAATTTTTGTTTATTTATAAAATGTACAAATTGTGGGAAAATAAAATAGGAAAAGAATTAGTTTATCAAATATATATATATATATATATATATATATATATATATATATATATATATATATATATATATATATATAATAATTACAGTTTGAAGTGAAGGTTTTAAGCTTACCTATTTTCTCGGTGTGCAACATGTGAGAGATACTCTTTAGAAAATTATATTTGCATACATGTAAATGGTAACAGAAACGTATAATGCAAAGTCGTAATTTTGAATTTGATTATGTATTATGTGATTAGGAGGATAGAAGTTACCTATTTTCTCACTATGCAACATGTGAAAGTCGTGATTTTGACGTGCAATAAATTTGTTCATATATCGAAAAAAGTCTTATTGATTAGGAAGATAGATATCATATTATTGTACTTATTAATTTTTATTATCTCCTGTATATAACTTTTTGTTTTACTAAAACATCATGTTTGTTCTACTAATATATTTTTTATGACTGATAAACAAAAAATGTTTATCATGAAATAAGTGGATGCAATGCATGGTTATTAAATATAAATATTTTATTATTTGGAAGTAAATATTTCGACTTGAAATAATTTTATTTGTTTTGAAATAATTTTATTAATTAGATTTTTTAATTATATATATATATATATATAGAATTGATAAATAATATTCATCTTCGACTTGAACCACTAGATGACGCTATAAAACCTATCACTTATATGAATTATCGTCAAACTTCTTCAGTGTAAGTTCTCATTCATATGTAAAACTTAATTAAGGATTTTTAAGATTTATAATTCTCACACGATAAATTATAATAGAGCACTAACCTTGATCCATGAGAGATCCTGTGAATATGCGTTCTTCAAATTTATAATCTTGTGTGCTCTTCAACCACCGTTTCCCAATCTATCTCTTTGCCTTTCTTTCTCTTCTCACACGTTCTTGATGGGTTACAGTGAAAAAGAACCTTATAGCCAGAGACAGAACCCCAATTCCTTTTATAAACCAACGTCCATCAAGTTGGTTTTTATTTTATCTTTATCTTTATTTTATTATCACTTCCCATAATAATAACCAATAAGTCTTTATATTTTATTAAATCACAATTGGGCCCATCATAATATTTCAAATGAGTCACTAATAGAATTAATTCGTCAATTAATTCTAACATTCTCCCACTTGACTCATATGATGTCATAACATTATGTGATTTAATACATAAACATAATGCGCAATAAAAGACCTTGCATAAATTGGTTCCATCATTATTCATAATTAAAGATACAGACATAATAAGGGTCAATATTGTAGGATTTATGATTCTCCTATTATGTGATGTTTCTCCCTTATTATGTTTTCCCCTAATGTTATAAGCCCTAATTTAATTTTATGAATGATGATGATGCTATGGATCAAGTGCATCCGCTGCTGCCATTAAAATGCCATTAATTAGAATTTATGCGTGCGCGTGCTTTATTGTAATGGAGTTTTGTTTTTAATTGGAATAAAGGAATGAATGAAAGTTAAGAACTGTTACCTGTGCAAGTAATATGGCATTGATTGAAAATAAAAAACCGTTACTGTTTGAAATGAAGCAAAGTGAATGGCATATTGTTAATGTGTGAACGTGTGCTGCCATCCTGTGAACGTGCATTGTGCTTAAATTAAGATGAGTAATTTTTTTTTTTTTTGGTTTACGTTTTAATTATTTTATTTATATAAATAATATTAATTATTTTATTTATATAAATAATTAATAATTTTATTTTAATTTGCAATAATATTTATGTTTGTTATTGTTAAATTAAAACTAATGAGTATGCTATATAAAGTTTATAGCAATTAAATGTGTATTTATTTATTTGAAATTAAGTATGATAAATTTTGTTAGTCACCAAAGTGGCCAAAATTTTAATGTTTATATAATTTCAAATTATTAATGTTTTTTATTTTAATTACCCATAGTATGGATGCTAAATTATGAATAATTAAATTTATGGGTTAATTAAAATTCATTAATTATAAGACATTTAAGGATCGCCCAAAGGTTGATTAATTGTTCTCATAATTAATGAACATGATTGTAGATAATTTTGTATGCGTCACTAGTTTTATTTATATACCCAGAGGTAGTAGGTGATTCTAGTTGATGCATATTTTAATTATCAATAATGTTATAATATGATTAGCATCATTATGCTTATGTTTGTGTATTAGTGGATCTCCCAAAGGAGAACATTAGTATGCATAGAATGATTGTTTATATCTGAATCTGTTTTTACGTTTAGTTTTATGACTCAAAGCATTAATGTTAGGCATGTGTTAATTGCAGTCTCTGTTCCGGTATCTTTACACGCGCTTGCTTCGTCTGTTCCAGTCTTTAATGGGTTGAATTTCCCTGACTGGAGTGAGCAAGTCCAATTTCACTTAGGTGTGTTGGATCTTGATCTAGCTCTTCTAGTTGAAAAGCCGGCTGCTATCACTGATGCTAGTAGCAATGAAGAGAAAACCCATTATAAAGCCTGGGTAAGATCAAACAGACTTAGCTTAATGTTTATGAGAATGAGCATAGCAAGTAATATAAAGTCAGCTCTTCCCAAAACTGATGACGCAAAAGAATTTATGAAATTTGTGGAAGAGCGCTCCCAAACTGCTGATAAGTCTCTCGCTGGGACACTGATGAGTACGTTGACCACTATGAAGTTTGACGGTTCGCGTACTATGCATGAGCATGTGATCGAGATGACAAATATCGCAGCAAGACTTAAGTCTTTAGGAATGGCAGTGGATGAAGGTTTTCTCGTGCAGTTCATTCTGAACTCATTACCGTCTGAGTATGGTCCGTTCCAGATGAACTACAACACCATGAAAGACAAATGGAATGTACATGAATTGCACAGTATGCTAGTTCAGGAGGAGACCCGACTGAAGAACTTAGGAAGCCACTCTATTCAATATGTGAAGAATCAAGGAGCTGTTGGAAAGAAAGTTGCTAAGAAACATGGAAAGGGTAAAGGACCACTAAAGATTGACGAGTCCTCAACCAAAATCCAGAAGAAAAATGACAAATGTCATTTCTGCGGGAAGTCTGGACATTTCCAGAAGGACTGCATAAAGCGTAAGGCTTGGTTCGAAAAGAAAGGTGAGCATAATGCTTATGTATGTTTTGAATCAAACTTAACTGAAGTTCCCCATAATACGTGGTGGATTGATTCTGGATGTACGACTCATGTTTCTAATGTGATGCAGGGATTTCTTACAACCCGAACCATAAACCCAAATGAGAAGTTTGTCTTCATGGGCAATAAAGAGAAAGTTCCAGTGGAAGCGGTCG
This sequence comes from Vigna unguiculata, assembly GCF_004118075.2. Taxonomy (NCBI): domain Eukaryota; kingdom Viridiplantae; phylum Streptophyta; class Magnoliopsida; order Fabales; family Fabaceae; genus Vigna; species Vigna unguiculata. The sequence goes on along the minus strand of NC_040289.1, from coordinate 2,136,871 downwards.
GGACTTATCGTCTAATCCTCGACACTGGATATCACTTAGACCTTATGGATACTTTTTATGTACCTAGTATCACTAGGAATTTAATTTCTTTGTCTAAGCTTGATATTGCTGGATATTCTTTTAAGTTTGGGAATGGTTGTTTCAGTTTGTTTAAGCGTACTTTTATGATTGGATCTGGTACACTTTATGATGGTTTATATAAATTGAATTTGGATAATTTATATGCTGAAACTCTTATGACTGTGCATCACAATGTTGGCACTAAACGTAGTTTAGTGGATGAACGATCTGCTTTCTTGTGGCATAAACGTTTGGGACATATTTCCAAAGAAAGAATGCAAAGATTAGTAAAGAATGAAATCCTTCCGGATTTAGATTTTACTGATCTGAATGTGTGTGTGGATTGTATTAAAGGCAAACAAACTAAACACACAAAGAAAGGAGCCACGAGAAGCACTCAGCTTCTTGAAATCATACACACCGATATATGTGGTCCGTTTGATGTAAATTCTTTCAATAAAGAGAAGTATTTCATCACCTTTATTGATGATTTTTCGCGTTATGGACATGTCTATTTACTGCATGAGAAATCTCAGTCAGTAAATGCCTTGGAAGTTTATATAAATGAAGTAGAAAGGCAATTAGACAGAAAGGTGAAAATCGTAAGGTCTGATAGAGGTGGTGAGTATTATGGAAGATATGATGAAAGTGGACAACACCCTGGTCCGTTTGCTAAGTTCCTTGAGAAACGTGGTATTTGTGCTCAATACACAATGCCAGGCACACCACAACAAAATGGTGTATCAGAAAGGCGTAATCGAACCTTAATGGATATGGTTAGGAGTATGTTAAGTAATTCATGTTTACCCGTATCATTGTGGATGTATGCTTTAAAGACTGCCATGTATTTGTTGAACAGGGTTCCTAGTAAAGCTGTTCAAAAAACTCCTTTTGAGTTATGGACGAATAGGAAACCCAGTTTGAGACACCTGCGTGTTTGGGGTTGTCAGGCAGAAGTAAGAATATACAATCGGCAAGAAAAGAAACTGGATGAAAGAACAATCAGTGGATTTTTCATTGGTTATCCAGAAAAATCAAAGGGGTAAATGTTTTACTGTCCTACCCATAGTACTAGAATCGTTGAAACTGGAAATGCTCGGTTCATTGAAAATGGCGAAACCAGTGGGAGTGAAGCTTCACGAAATGTAGAGATTAAGGAAGTTAGAGTACAAGTTCCTATAACTAGTACTTCTTTATCAAGAGTTGTTGTTCCACATGTTGTAGAAACTCACAACAATAAAGAAGAACAACAAATTAATGATCCCGAGGTTAACAATGAACCAATAGTAGAACAACCACAAGAAATAGTATTAAGAAGATCTCACAGAGATAGAAAGTCTGCTATTTCGAATGATTATGTGGTTTATCTACAAGAGTCAGAAAATGACTTAAGTATTGATAATGATCCAATTTCTTTTTCAGAAGCCATTAATGGTGATAATTCTGATAAGTGGTTAGATGCCATGAAAGATGAGCTTAAATCAATGGCACATAATGACGTATGGGACCTTGTGGAATTGCCAGAAGGATGCAAGAGAGTTGGGTGTAAATGGGTCTTTAAGACTAAGCGTGACTCTCAAGGCAATATTGAACGTTACAAGGCCCATCTTGTTGCCAAAGGTTTTACTCAGAAAGATGGCATTGACTATAAGGAAACTTTTTCGCCTGTTTCTAAGAAAGATTCTTTTAGAATTATCATGGCATTAGTAGCTCATTATGATCTTGAGTTGCATCAAATGGATGTTAAAACTGCTTTTCTGAATGGGGATTTAGAAGAGGATGTCTATATGGACCAACCGGTGGGGTTCGCTGAAGAAGGAAAGGAGCACATGGTGTGTAAACTTAAGAGATCGATATATGGACAAACAAGCTTCTCGACAATGGTATCTTAAGTTCAATGATACTATTGTGTCCTTTGGATTTAAGGAAAACACCGTTGATCGGTGTATATATCTGAAGGTCAGTGGGAGTAAGTTTATATTTCTGATTCTGTATGTTGATGATATCTTGCTTGCGACGAATGATCTCGGTCTATTAAGTGAGACTAAGAGGTTTCTCTCTAATAACTTTGAAATGAAAGATATGGGTGAGGCATACTATGTGATAGGAATAGAAATATTCCGTGACAGATCACAAGGATTGTTAGGTTTGTCTCAGAATGCATATATTAATAAAGTTTTAGAGAGATTCAGAATGGATAAATGTTCAGCATCTCCTGTTCCAATACAGAAAGGAGACAAGTTTAGTCTCATGCAATGTCCAAAGAATGATTTGGAACGGAAACAGATGGAAAATATCCCTTATGCATCTGTTGTTGGGAGTTTGATGTATGCTCAAACCTGTACGAGGCCAAATATTAGCTTTGCAGTTGGTATGCTTGGTAGATACCAAAGTAATCCAGGTCTGGAGCATTGGAAAGCTGCAAAGAAAGTTTTAAGATACCTATAAGGAACAAAGAATCACATGCTTACTTATAGAAAATCTGATCACCTTGAGGTGATAGGTTATACAGATTCAGACTTTGTCGGCTGTGTGGATACAAGAAAGTCTACATTTGGTTATGTGTATCTTTTAGCCGGAGGAGCGATTTCATGGAAAAGTGCGAAGCAGTCTGTCATTGCTGCATCCACCATGGAAGCTGAATTTGTGGCATGCTTTGAGGCCACAGTTCAGGCTAATTGGTTGCGGAAATTTATTTCAGGACTTGGAGTAGTCGACAGTATTTCCATATTCTATAGCTATAGCTTCCCATGGCTTCAAAAGAAGGGCTTCAAGCATACGAGGAAGAGAAGCTTCTGTCTCTTCCAAAAGAGAGGGGTTGGGGATCACGCCATCTCTATCTTCATCAACACTTTTGGTGTCCATCAACTCATTTTCAAGGTGTAATCAATTTTCAAAATCACTTTCAGGCAAAAGACAGTGATGTTATTGTTGCCAGTTTTCCAAAATCAGGTACTACTTGGTTGAAAGCCCTTACTTTTGCTATTATCAACAGACAACGTTTTTCATCTTCTCATAATCATCCATTACTCACTTCCAATTCTCATGAACTTGTTCCTTTCCTTGACTTCATCTTTCATGCTGATAACATCCATGACAAGCTTTCTCACCTCTCTAATATGACTGAACCAAGAGTTTTTGGTACTCACATTCCATTCCCTTCCCTCTCCAACTCAATTAAGGAATCCAACTGTAAGATAGTTTACATCTGCAGAAACCCATATTTGACGCTTTCGTTTCTTCGTGGACCTTCTTCAATGAAATGAAGTCAGAATCTTTGCATGAACTAACAATAGAGGAAGCTTTAGAAAAGTACTGCGAGGGAATAGTCGGCTTTGGTCCGACTTGGGAGCATATGTTAGGTTACTGGAAAGAGAGCATAGCCACACCAAACAAGGTTCTCTTCTTAAAGTACGACGAACTCAAAGAAGATGTCATCTTTTATGTGAGAAGAGTTGCAGAATTCTTGGATTGTCCTTTCGCAGAAGAAGAGGAAAGTAACGGAGTCATTGAAAGCATAATCAACTTATGCAGTTTCGAGAGAATGAAGAATCTAGAAGTCAATAAATCTGGAACATTTGACAGGAACATTGAGAAGAAATACCTATTTCGGAAGGGTGAAATAGGAGATTGGGTAAACTACTTTTCACCGGCTATGACAGAAAAATTATCAAAAACAATGGAAGAAAAATTAGGTGGATCTGGTCTATCCTTTTAAAATGTCTTTTTAGACGTGTGATCACGCCACTTACGTTAAATAATATATAAATATATATAAAGAGTATCTGATTACGATTGTGAATTCTCTTATTTGGGTATTTTTGTATTTTGGGTTCATTTAAATTGAATTTTTTTCTTTTAAATTAAGTTAAGTCGTCGGCTAGAGGACGACATTACAGTGAATAACGTCTTCATTTTTAGTTTTTTTTTTTTTTTATATATTTTGAATAACGACTTCACTTTTAATTTTTTTTATATATTCTTTTTAACATTGCAGTGGTGGTGAGAATGAAAATTGCAGAGAGTGACGATGAGAATGGAAACTGTGGTTTGAGGCTCGTCTAGTGGACGTGTAGAGGCCATGTTTTGGTTCCTTTTCCTTCCTTTCTCGCAGAGACTCCTCAGCTCCACACCTAAATGTACCAATTCATTGTTTATTTATTTTAGAAACAGTGCTCCTATTTTCTTGCACTCTTTATTAACTTTTACGAAGTAGCTTCAGGTTCATCACTTTTCATTAAAAAAATCTTAAATGATAATAAATTTTAATGATAAAAAATATATAAAAAAAATTAAAAGTGAAGTCGTTATGTATAAAGACGACTTCACTTTTTAGGTGAACCGGTCTTCTAAAGTACGGTTTTGCTTTTGAAAAAAAAAAAAAAAGAAATTGACAGGATAGAGGAGAACTTCACCTGTAATGTCGTCCTCGAACCTGACAACTTAACAGACCCATTTTTACAAATTTCAATTTAAAAGAACCTTGAAATACAAAAATACCTCCTTTTTGCTATGTGAAGAGGGATCCATGAATTGTTAGAGAGAAGTGGTTACCTTTGTATTAATTGTTTACTCTACTACAAAAAAGCATTTTAGTCACTAACAAAGTTGGTAGAATCAATCATAAAATTGGTGGCTAAAATATTACATATTAAATAATATTTTAACAATAAAAAATATTTAACGGTTAATTATCATATTAAATATATTTTATAAGATAATATTTATTTTTGTTGCAAAATTAGTGCTAAAATAATACATATTAAATAATGTTTTAGCGACCAAAATATTTAATGGCTAATTACCATATTAAATATATTTTATAAAATAATATTTATTTCGGTCGCAACATCGGTAGTTACAACAATACATATTAAATAGTATGTTAGCGACCAAAATATTTGGTGACTAATGACCATATTAAATATATTTTATAAAATAATATTTATTTTGATTGGTAAGTCGGTGACTAAAACCTTACATTTATAGATAAAAAAATTTTGATCACAAATTCGGTCGCTATAACAATTAATATTACTGTACATTGATTCGATCGCGAATTCGGTATCTAATTTGCGACTACTACTATTCGGTGGTTATTTCAGTAATCATTTGCGACTAAATTATTTCAGTAGCTAATTTCAGTGGCTAAATTGCATTTTTCTAGTAGTATTATACCAAAATCAATCGGATTGAGCATGTTAAATTTAAGTTTTATGTTTTGGTCCATGTACGTTGTTTTCAATAATATATTCTTTATTGAAATTTTTTTAATAAAATTTGTTTTTATTCGTCTCCCATTCTCAAACAAATGTAAAAGGTTGAAACTCTTATAAATTATAATGGTTGTTGATTGGTTTGCTACCATTACTACTCATCAATTATTGATTTGTTATAATGACATTGTATGATCATATTGATTATTCTTGATTAAATTTAATTATTTATATTAACTATTTGTAATCATTGATTTGTATTTTAGGGTCCCATATTTTATATCTATAAACAAGATTTTTCCATTTATTAATGATAAAAAAAATTAGTTTTTATTGTCTCTCATTCTCTCTTATCCATTTTCCTTCCTCTCTTCATTATCAACTTTATATTTTATAGCACGGTATCAACATATAACGTCCCATTTAAATAATAACATAATTAAATGAAATGTTACACCAGATAATATAAAGAGCAAAGTTGCGGAGTATAAAGTCACCCCTTACAGTTATCCAAGGTACTTAAAAGGAAATACTAAAGCTCACTACAAAGCCTACAACCCAAAAGGAGTAAGAGATAGTCGGTATTCGAAATAAAGCCTTAGGGGTAATACAATAAACGGGCCTTAGCCCTAAAGAAAAGCCCAAATAAAACATGAAGTCCAGCTCAGGTAGACTATGCAGCGGAATCATCTCTTCCTTGTTGACCTCGAGTACCTCTCGCATATGCTCCCATCAATAAATTGATGATCATCGCAAAGGTAGAAGAACAACATACAAGGCAATCAAACAAGCAAGGGTAAGCTAGAGCCAAAAAGATTTTATCATGCAATAAGATATACTTTCACAGTCCAATATGCATACATCATCCAAGCATGTTATGACCTTCCAATCAATACACTAAGACTCGACTCGACTCATCCGGATACATATAACCTGGTCGGATTCAACGGATGCTTGCACTTGTGGTGGATACCTCTGCTCACCCCCGAGCTGCTCACCCGCGAGCTATGTGTTACAAGTGTTACAATGAATCAATCCCCCACACACAAGGTTAGCCCTTAATGAGTTTCAAGCCTCCTACTACTCTCACCACAAGAGTCAGTCCACTCTAAGTGAGACTAACTGACTCCTTAGAGTCTCATGATGCAATCCTTACCTTGAATCCTTACGAAATTATATAGATGGGGCACCACCATGGACACCCACTAACAGGGGCCATGGAATTATGTCTCGACCACTAAAGCACGACCTTGAAATCTCACTTAGAAATTCCAAGGAATTACGTACTGACCACATACTATACATATTCAAACAAACAGTAATATTTATCATGCTTATAAATCTCATGCCAACCTTTATAATCCATCCTCATACATGTTCCATGTTGAATCCATTCCAAATCATCCTTCCCAATTCATGAATATAGAAGTGTAATTCATACCGACACCATGCCACTTTGATTACCAACCATCTCATACAAGTCACATGCCAAGGTCATGTTAAACTTATCAATCACAGACCATAAACCATTCTACTCATACCCATTCGCCCAATTCATGCTTTTAAAAGTAATTGAATCAATCCACAAGTTCAAGTTAAAGTAAGGAATTAAAATTCTGCAGCAATTCTCGCTTAAGCTAGACTGATCTCGCTTAAGCTAGACTGGTCTCGCTTAAGCGAGACTGATCTCGCTTAAGCTAAAATCCCTCGCTTAAGCTAAACTGACATCTTTTTAATGGTTTCAACATGTAAAAACACAAAATCCCAAACAGCAAAAATTTAAGAAAACACAAGCACGTTGTATAAAACGTTGGCATCATATTTCGTGCTTTAAAAGAGTAAACAAATCAATCATGGGAGCATACAAGCATTTAACAACTGTCAATCTCGCTCAAGCTAAGGAGCTCTCGCTCAGGCAACAGGGTCTCTCGCTCAAGCAAAAAAACTTTCGCTTAAGCGAGATTGAAAACAGAGAGTACTTCGAGTTCTCGCTCAAGCTAGCCCATCTCGCTCAAGCGAGAGGCCTTCGCTCAGGCGAGCACTCGAGACTAAAAGGGGGCGAGTTACTGCCATTCTCGCCTAGGCGAGAGCTCCTCGCTTAGGCGAGAGCTTCCTGTATGGGCGAGAAACAGCTCGCTTAGGCGAGCATAGCAGATCTCACCTGCTCTCACGCATGCAAAGCCAAAATTCATCTAGAAACAATACACCGATTATTTTTCCACCATCAAAAGCACGTCAAATTATCAAGAGCACCCAATAGAAACAAAAAAAGACACATTATTTATAAAAGCATGAAAAATCCTAGCTTCCCTCACCTGGACAGATGCTAGTGGAAAGAGAATGAGGTTGAGCTGACTTGAATCTGAATGAGCTTCGAGCCCTAGTAGAGCACTGGTTGAGGGGAAAAGAGGAGTAAGATGGCTGATTTTGCAAAGTGGGCAGAACGTAAGAGGGTTAGGCTGGTTTAGGGGTTTTGGGATGCCTATGGGCCAGCCTTAGGCCCAAATGACTAAGAGAGAGTGGGTCTTATAACACCCCTCTAATCAAGAGGGCCATGTCAGGTCTACAAGCCAATACACCCCAACCCCTCGCCCCAAGCGTCCCCCCACTTCGTAAGGCAGGTTGTTGCCAGTCGGGGTCGAACCCCAAACCTGACCTTTAACACCCTCTCCACAAGAGAGATGTCATATGGTTTACACCTCAAATAATACACCAGGAAAATAATACACTAGGAATCTGAAATTATCTTAGAATTTCCCAAAATATGGGAAATAATATTATTAAACACAAAAGTACATGACACAAACAAGAAACTTAAAATTAACAGAGGTTAAATCCAAATAATACAAAGGTACCAATCAGAAGACGAAGCAGAAGTAACAGTAATAAGTAACAAGTAGAACACATTTTAAGGAGATGTTTTAAAGGAAAGACCAGACCCACTTAATTTTTCTTCCATCGTCTTCGATAATTTTTCTATCATAGCTGGGGAAAAGTAGTTTACCCAATCTCCTACTTCACCCTTCCGAAATAAGTGTCTCTTCTCAAAGTTCCTGTCAAATGTTCCAGATTTATTCACTTCTAGATTCTTCATTTTCTCGAAACTGCATAAGTTGATTATGTTTTCAATCACTCCATTACTTTCCTCTTCTTCTGTGAAGGGACAATCCAAGAATTCTGCAACTCTTTTAACGTAAAAATTGACATCTTCTTTGAGTTCTTCATACTTCAAGAACAGAACCCTGTTAGGGTTTGCTATGCTCTCTTTCCAGTAACCTAACATATGCTCCCAAGTCGGACCAAACCCGACTATTCCCTTGCAGTAGTTTTCAAGAGTTTCCTCGATTTTTAGTTCATGCATAGCGTGTGGGTTAATTTTATTGGTGAAGATCCAAAGTGAAACAAAAATGTCAAATGGATTTCTGCAGATATAAACTATCTTACAATTGGATTCCTTAATTGATTTGGAGAGGGAAGGAAATGGAACGTGAGTACCGAAAACTCTTGGTTCAGTCATATTGGAGAGGTCAGAAAGCTTGTCTTGGATGTTATCATCATGAAAGATGAAATCAAGGAAAGGAACAAGTTCATGAGGATTGGAAGTGAGTAATGGATGATTATGAGAAGATGAGAAACGGTGTCTGTTGAGAATAGCAAAAGTTAGGGCTTTCAACCAAGTAGTACCTGATTTTGGAAAACTGGCAACAATAACATCACTGTCTTTAGCCTGAAAGTGTTTTTGAAATTTGATTACGCCTTCAATAAAAGTTGATGGATACCAAAAGTGTTGAAAGAGATAGAGATGGCGTGCTGCCCAACCCTTCTGTTTGGGAAGGGACAGAAGGAGGTTGTCTTCTTCATATGCTTGCAGGCCTTCTGTTGAAGCCATTGGAAGCTATAGCTATGGAATGTGTGTGGATGATAACTTACCAATGAAAGTTTGATGATATTTAAGTCAATATGGGATATATTTATAGCCTGATCAGTGTTTCAAAGTGATGAAGTGCTTTTTCTTTTACGCACATCCATGTGATAAATATGGGATATATTTATGTCAGTTTATGTCACTGAATTGGGCCTCCCAAGTCCCAACTACATTTCAAAACTACATGAGATCTCATATCAGAGAGATCACACTTCAATAATTTCTATAAAAACTAACATTTCTCTAAATCAAACACCACACATGCCAAAAGCTAAAAGACTGTCGTTTTCTAACCATATTTTTTAATGAAAACAATGATTGATTAGTTTATTAATTAATATGTTTAGTGTCTTATATTAATTAATCAAAAAATTAAATAAGAAGAACTTAATTAAGAAAAATATAAAAATTTTCAATATACAATAAATTAGAAAACTTTAATAAGAACTAATTAAAATCCACAAATAATATATATATATATATATATATATATATATATATATATATATATATATATATATATATATATATATATTATAATATATCTTCTAACATTTAAGTGACATTTTACTATGATGATATTATTATTTATTCAATTATGGTTTTCTGATGTTTGACGTTCAATATTTATTAATTAATTTGGCGTAAGATATGATTTGAGGTTAAATATCAACATTTTGAACATAGGTTATTCATTTTCGATAAATTAATTTTTCTTTATTAAGAAAATATATTTAAGTTGAAAGCGTATTTACACATTAAATTATTTTCATTATGTGATCATTAAAATTTGTGATTATGCATTTATATGTTGTTATTTAATTATTTTATCTCTACACGTAATTGAAAACTTTACCGATAAAATAACAATTAATGACTGATTAGTGACATGTTTTATTTATTCCTCTTATTATGGTTCATTTGGTGCTTTTATTGTAGAGAGAATGTTTCACTTTGGCAGAATATTATGGTTAAAGAACTTAATATTCTATATTAGACTCATATATGGGATATAGTTCACTGTCACCAGAAAAACGTCCTATTAAATTTGGTTGAGTATAAAAAATAAAGACAAAATCAGATAGCTTAGTTAAAATGTATAAAGTTAGAATTATTGCAAAAATGACTATTGTTCATATGTTAATTGTTGCCGCTTCTATTTTTCAATGGATATTTTTCAAATAGATGTGAAGAATGTATTTTTGAATAGGAATCTACATGAGGAAGTCTACATGATTCCATCCCCAAGTGTCTCTCACCAATCTAGTGAAGTTTACAAACTTCAAAAAGCCCTCATTGGTCTTAAACAAACACCTTGTGTTTAGTTTTTGAAGTTTTCTACAATAATGGTCTCTCTTGGTTTTGTTGTTAGTCATCATGATTTTGCATTATTTGTCAGGAAAACCAGCAGGACATATTTTGTTATTCTTATATGTTAATGATATAATTATTATTGGTGATGATTTTGAGGAAATAACATCCTTAAATATTGCATTATCTCATCATTTTGCTATGAAAGATTTAAGTGTACTACATTATTTTTTGGGTATTGAGGTTATTTCTTCTTCCAAAAGTTATCTTCTGTCTTAGCCCAAGTATATTGCTGACCTATTTGTGTTTGCTCAGCTTACTGACAACAAGATTGTTGATACTCCTAGATAAGTGTACGATATTCCCCATTAGATGATATTCATTTAATTGATTCTACTTTATATCGAACTATTATTGGAGTTTGGTTTATCTTACTATGACTCGTGCAGACACTGCACATGTTGTTCATGTTATTAATTAGTTTGTTTCAGCTCCTAGAATACTTCATTGGGGTGCTATTCTTTGTATTATCAAGTATCTTCTAGACACTCAATTTCAATCTCTTTTACTTTGTTCTACATCCTCTTTAGACTTGTGTGCCTATTGTGATGCGAATTTGAATGGTGATCCTAATGATTGAAAATCCACTATTGGTGATGTATTTTTCATGGTGATTCACTTATATCATGAAAGAGTAAGAAACAAGATGTTACATCTCAATTGTCCATAGAAGCTTAGTATCACGCTATGACTTTGACTACTTGTGAGATTATTTGGTTACGTTAGTTATCTAACTATTTTTCAAGAGTGAACCAAGCATTTTGAAATAGATTGTCATTTTACTCGTCATCATCTTCAACTTGACACTATATCTTTACCATTTGTTCCCTCGGCTTTAAAGATTACATATATATATTTACTAAATCATACTCTATTTTACGCTTTCATTTTTTATTTGACAAACTCTCAATGCATTTATCAGTATTGTGATTTTGAGGAGGGCTGTTAGCATATTCCCATGTTTTTGGCCCATTTACTTATGGCTTCTAGGGTTATAATTTTGTATGTATATATAACACACCTCTTGTAACATTTTATACACAGTAAATAATACACAATCCCCTTCTCTCTCTCTCTCTCTCTCTCTCTCTCTCTCTCTCTCTCTCTCTCTCTCTCTCTCTCTCTCTCTCTCTCTCTCTCTCTCTCTCTCTCTCTCTCTCTCTCTCTCTCTCTCTCTCTCTCTCTCTCTCTCTCTCTCTCTCTCTCTCTCTCTATATATATATATATATATATATATATATATATATGTTTTCTATAGCTTACAGCTTTTGGCCTCGCTTTAGGATTTCATGTTTTAGAAAAGAAATAATTGTTTCAACATTCTCTCGTTGTGGCAGCTCTTTATAGCTTGAAATATTTACATTTGAGCAATATTGAACAATGTATGTAATAATAACTCATAATTTAAGCGATACATGAATGAATGCAAATGTAACTCAACATTTAAATGTTTCTTGAATGGTAATCAACCGCTTAAGTGATACAACATAAAACTACTTCTACTATGTATGTTATATATTATTCATCTATTCTACCAACTTTCTCAATTTCTATCTCATTATACTTATCTATAACATGCTCTTAATATTTGACGTGCCATTTATTAAGCTTCATAATAACATTCTTATTATACCACAATGACACACTTATGCATATAATTATATTTCAACATGCAGCGGCGGAGCTTCTTGGGAGTGGGAGCTGGGGTGGCCATGCCCCCCAAAAAATTTCAATTTTTTTTTATATTATATATATGGGTATTTTTTAATTTTAAAATTATGTAATATATATTAAAAATTGGTAGAAGTTAAATTAAGTACTTTTTTATATATTTTATAAAGCATAACATTCAAGGTTGATAAATAGTAAATCTTAAATTAAATGTAATAAAAAATACAAATATCTATTGATATTTTTTTTTCATTGTATTTTTAGTTTTTCACAAATTATATTCATCTCACGCTTTTACATGTTTTTTTTTGTTCTATAAAACAAAGTTAGATACAAACTCATTATTTTTTTTTTAATTTCTCATTTGTTCTATTTTATTCATGAAGAAAAAAAAAGTAATCCTCTCGTTTCACTTGATACTGAAATATTTTGTTTAATAGTTAGCATTATTTTTTATCTCATGGACCTTATATTCAATCCTTATGAATATGGGAGAGAAAATATTGTATTATATATTTTTTATAATCATATTTTAATTATAACTTGATTAATATAGATTTTTCCCTTAGTAGCTCTTAATTTTTTATTTTGTAATGAAATTATGATAAATTAATTTTTAATCTTAAACTTAAAAAAATATGTATATTGATGAAGAATAAAATAATATATTTAATTTTAAAAGTGATAAAAAGAAAGATATGACTATGAAAATAAGACAAGTTCAACTTCTTTACGTATCCCGAATTAGAGTAAACCTTTCTTAAAGTTAAGGAAATTACAGGTGTGGAGTTTCATATTAATTATTTAGAACATGTTCATATTTACATTAAAAAAGAAATAGTTGAAAATTTTAGTTTTGATTCAATTATTGATGGACTCAAAAATTTGAAGGAACGAAAGACAATCATCTTATATATATGTGTAATTTCTTTTATAGTTACAATTATACTAAATTACTAAATTATGTATCGACTTATATTGGGTTAATGACAATAATTAAATATGTAAATTTTTTTGAATATATTATTTTGGCTCCTCCAAAATTATTGGTCAAGATCCGCCACTGTCAACATGCACACCATTTTAATAAACACACATTCTCATCTAAACAATATTTCGCTAAATAAATACTAAAATTAATCCCTTAATTGGAAGGTATCATGTTTTTTCTTATTGGCAACAAAATACATATTAATAATAAAACACTTACGGTGCTTTAATCCTTTTACAAAGAATATATACTAAGTTCTTCCATTATATATCTAAAAGGATTTGTCGAGATCAAACTTTACATATCAAAACTCTATTGATCTCTTTATATCTTCCACAAAAACTTCTACTCAACAAATATAGATGGAAGGATTACCTAGTGATGAAGTTATTGCTTCACTCTAGACTATTCTATTTAAATAACTAGTTGGAAGGATCTATAATAATGCTCTCACTAGTTTTCTTTACAAGACAATTTGTCACCAAATAGTCCCATTGATCCTTTAAATGTTGTCATAGTTATCATTAAGCTCGATCTCACAACACATCGTATATTATTGTATGTGTTGCCTCCTTTAAATATAGAGTAGCTTTCTACTTGTAATGTGCAACCTTAGCAATGCACATAAGAAATCATCAACTAGGGATGACAAGAATATTTGTGCATGTTGGTATCCGTGTATAAAATTTGTCGTTGATAGTTAGTATATGCGAGTATTTATTACCTGTGGGTAACAGGTATTTTAATAACCTTTTCTAAATGGGTTGGGTGCGGGTATCATACTACTCATACCAACGGGTATCCGTTACACACAAAAAATTAAAATTACAATTTAATTTATATTTTATTTCATTTTTTTTGTAATTTTAATTAAATTTTATTTTAAAAATTTATAATATATTTTTTAAATATTCGTAAGTATCATCAGGTACCGCGGGTAACAGGGCAGGTAGTGAGTGGATTTTTTTGTTGCGGGTAGGAACTATCCGCGTCCGACCCGACTTGTTGTCATCCATATCACCAACCAATAATATAGTTTGGTTCTTGCGTAGACAATTAGCTAAAGATCACACCTGCAACCATAAAAAAATCCATTCTAGACAACAAGGTCTAGGTTATAGATAAGAGATTCTTTACAACTATCCTAATATTCTCCCTAATTCAAAGGGTTCCAATCCTATGGCTCTTAAACAAAGTATGGGCCAAAGACACCAATCAGAGAAGAAGAAGTTTACATCTTTATTTTTATGTTTCAACCATGTCCATATTCTCACTTGGAAGATATCATGTTTATTACATATACAACTCTACAATCTACATGTTTTGTGGTATAGGTAGAATCTAACAACCACCTACACAATACCTTTTGACTTCCAATGCCACATAAAAGAAGAAAACAGATTGAACCAATAGTAAGAAATTAGAAAGATACATCAATCTAATTTTCAATCAACATGAATTGACTAGTTCTTAACTACCCTTTTAGAAAAATATTATGTTATAGAAATGAACAACTTCTCCTAGAAGAGTTTGTACAAAATTAATAATTTATCGAGGGATGAAAATTCTAATAAAATAATGAAATCGGACTACGACCTATTCTTCTTCTTTCATTTTCTTCTTCCTCCTTCTCATCCTTTTCCTACTCTCCTCCTCTTCCATCTCTTTCTCCACCCCCCTCCTCCTCCTCCTCCTCCTCCTCCTCCTCCTCCTCCTCCTCCTCCTCCTTATTTTTTCCTCTTCTTTATTGTGCAATTGTGGGTTTAGTATGACATATTTGGACGAAAAATTTGGTATCCATTTTATGATTAAAGTTACTAACAAATCAATATAAAAATCAGTAACTGACGAATATTACCACAGAAATGGTCAAAGTCCAAAACAAATAGTAGGAAATTTGACATCCAATTTATCGATGGAAGTTACCAACAAATTTCTACAAAAATTCTATTACATATGGATTGGCAGAATTTACCAAAAAAATTTACTTACATAATTTATCAATAAATTTTATCGATATATCTATTACCTACAGACTATGATACACAGATACGATACGTGTATCCGACACTTATCCAATACGTTTATTTTCAAAATAATAGGATACGATACGTAATAGATACGTGATATATGAATATTGAAAAATATATAATAATTCTTAAAAACATAATAAATTTATGATTGTTTTTGTGTAAATCCAAATTAAAACTATATGTACTAAAATTGTCAACATAAAATATAAATTATTGTTATCATAGAAGTACCATTATAAGAAAATTTTTAAATAATGACCAATTTTAGTAACAAAAAATATGTTAGAAACCAATTTTCTAATTAGAGATCAATTCAGTGACTAATTATTTTGTTAGCCAAAACCAGGTAGCTAATGTTAGTAATCAATTTAGAAACCAATTCATAATTGAAACTATTTTAATTATCAATTTAGAGACCAATTATAATTTTTTAGAACTATTTTAATTGTTAATTTGATCACTATATAGTGACTAATTAGTATTTGTCACTAAAATTGATCACTATTCAAATATTTTCTCTTAGTATAGTACGACTTTATAATTTAGATACTTCATTCATAAGTATCAATAAAGTATCATAAAGTATCGGACACAATACGTATCAAATACAAATACGTAATTCAAAGTAAAATATCGGTGCATCATAGCCTACAAAACACCACAACATTTATCGACTGATTACACATAAATTTTACATAGAATTTACCTACGAATTACATATTATATTATGCACACAGTAAGCTTAGCTAACGTTTAGATATTATTCACATAAGCTTGTTTTTTTACTTTTTTTTTTTATGACTTTGAGATTTTAAATAGATTTGGGACTAAACTAGGATGTTTTAGAACATTGAAAAAAAGTCTATATAACCTTTATTTTAATATACGTTTGTATTATTTAGTTAACTTATTCATTAGAAGTGAACCATGCTTCTATCCGTTAAATTGAAATTCTCTACAAAACCAACTTCCCAATAAAAAAGTCCCATTAAGATGAAGATACAAATTGCATTAGAACCGTTTTTTTTTTTTTTCACACATAAGGATACGAGCCCATTTGAAAACTTACATAATAAAGTTGGTGGCATACGCAACACATGTCTCTGCCCCTGCTGCCATTTGTCAGAAAAAGAAAAAATTAATAATGCTGTGAAAGTGTACTAAAATATTCAATATTAACGGTGGGGTTGGTGTCCGTGTCGGCAATAATAATTCTATCATTTAAACGTGAAATATTTTGAGTCCATATCTTTTATTGATTTTTTGTTTCGTTTTTTATTAAATATTAAAAATATATTGGATTGGACTTTAAATATTATTTTAATATATTTTAAAATGTTAAAATTTATGATAATCAGAATATTATAAGTGAAAAAAAATAGCAAAAAATCTAAATTCACGCATGTGTGTTATTCTTTTAATTTCAATAATAAATATGAATAATATTTTAAATTTATTATAAATACCTTTCACTTATTTTATAGATAAATTTTTATCAAAGATATTTATATTAATTATAAAAAATTTAATTTGAAAAAATTTTAAATGAATAAAATAATTAAATCTAGTTATTTAAAAAGTAAAAATAATAAAACAATTATTTTAATTTTAAAAATGATTATTTATAAATAAATAAATTTAGAAATAGAAATACGAAAGCAGCCTTTATATATAGTTATAACAGCCTATATATAGTTAGATGGCTGGGTAGATATGTATTATTTATTAAAATTTTATCATTAAAAATAAATTTCAAAGACTAATTTTAGTGATTAATTAGGATTAATAACTATAGTAACTAATTTAGATATTTAAATACTAATTTAAAAAATTTAAAATTATTGTTTACTAAAATCGTCACTATTATGAATAAAAAATTATAATTGGTCACTAAATTGATCTTTAAAATTAGTTACCATAATTTTAGCTACTAAAGAAAATTAGTCATTAAAAATTAACTGCTTAGGTTTTGACTACAAAAATGACTTAGTTTCTAAATTTGTCTCTAATTAATTAGTAACCAATTATCACTTTTTTATTTATAATAGTGACTATTTTAAGAACCAATAATTTTTAATTTTATAAATTAGTATCTAATTTGGTCATTATTGTAAGGCCCATTTATTTTTCTGCCTCAATGTTTAAGGGTCTGTCCTAATCTGTTGGGCCTAAGGCTGCCCATAGGGTACCCAAAATTCCTAAACATTAGTGCAGTTTTGACCTTTTAACTCGCGTCATAGGCCTCGGTTATCGCTTAACCGAAGCATAAAATGGCGCGGTGGCACTTTTGCAATTTTTTCCAACTTTTATGTCTCGGTTCATTAGAAAACCGGTGCCAAAAGGTCTAATATGCCTCGGTTTTGAAGACTCGAAGCCTAAAAGTTGGCTAATATTTCAAAAATGCCACTACAGTAGTGATATTTGGCCTCAGTTGGAATTGAACCGCTGCCAAAAACTGTTTTTTGCCTCGGTTAAAAATTGAACCGAGGTCAAAAGGTTCGTTAGGGTTAAAAACTATTTTCTACCTCGGTTAAAAATTGAACCGAGGCCAAAAGGTTCATTAGGGTTCAAAAATCGCGAATCACTTTTTTTCTTCTTCCTCGCGTGCGCGTTCTCTCTCTTAGCCACCCACCTCCACTGCTACTGTTGCGCTCCGACCACTCGTGACTACTTGACGTTTGGCTCATTCGTGTTCTGGCTTAGCGAAGTGCGATTTAGGGCTCGCAAAGTGGGCATCATTTTGTTGTGTTGTAGGTGCGTGGATGGAGACCTGTCGTTGATGGTGGCGAGACGTGTAGGTGGCGGCAGCGTGAAGAAACTTGTCGTTGCGACGAAGGTGGTTTTGCGATTTGGGGAAGGAGACGCGATTTAGGGTTTGTTATTTGCTGCAGATGGTTGATTTTTGTTTGCATTTATGCAAATGTGATGTTCACATTTTCGTGTATGAAGAACATGGGGGTTCCATGGTGGTGGCACGATTCACAAATTGCTCTTACGATGAAGGAGAAGATTGCAGTGGTTGCGGATCTTTGGTTCTGAGTTTCGGATGTGGCGGTGGTTAACGGAGTTGTTGTGGAACCATGGTGGCTACCTAGGGTTTCTGGTGGAGAAGATGGGATGTTGAAAATGCAGAGAGGCACATATGGCCTTGGTTCTCAGCAGAACCGAGGCAGAATATGAAGCTTCTGCTTCGGTTGAGACCCGAGGCAAAAAGCTAACCTTTTTGGCCTCGCCCTAATATGCCTCGGTTCTAGAACTGGGGCAAAATGACAAAAATAATCGCTGCCAAAAGCCCTTATTGCACTAGTGAAACTAGCCCTAACCTTCTCATTCTGCCCACTTTTCAGAAAACAACTCCCCTACTCCCTCATAGAACGAGCTCTGCTGGAGTTTGGCCCCTTTCCACGTCAAGCTAGCTAACTCCATTCCTAATCCACGTAAGTTAGTTCTCGACTCATACTCTCGATTCTCCAGCTTATTCTTTGTGGTTCTAACTAGAGTTCTTGTAGTAATCTCATTTTGGGCTTTGTTGTCATTTTGGGTTCTAACTAGAGTTCTTTCCGCTAGCATCTGTCCAAATAAGGGAAGCTAGGGTTTGCCTATCTCTTGTGATATTATGCTTGCTTTGGCTTTATTTCATGATAGTGTGGCTTGTTTGATGTTGTGATTGCTTGGAAAATGCTAAAACACTGTTTGGTTGTGAATGTCTAGTTGTTGTACGCGTGAACAGTGGAGGAACTTGGTGTTTTCACCCAGGCGACTGAGGCTCACCCAAGCGAGAGTACTAGAAGTGCTCCCTAGGGCTTGCGCGAGCTGTTGTTCAGGCGACGAGCTCCAGTTTTGAGCGAGAGTCCATCTCGCTTAAGCGGAGAGGTCTCGCTTAAGCGAGAAAACTCGAAAGCCACTGTTCCACTACTCGAGTTCTCGCTTGGGCGAAAGGAGCTCACCTTAGTGAGAGGACCCCTCTCGCTTGAGCGAGAACTGGGCAGGGGCATGCTCAGGGACTGTTTTCTCCTTTGTTTTTTGTTGATGGTCACATGTTTGATTGAATTACTTTGTTAAAGCATGAATTGTGTGATTATGCATGTATTAAATGGTTCATGGGCTAGAATTGATAAATTGGTATGATTATGTGTATGAAACATGATTGGATGGTTGGTTATAATTTGGCATGAGATTGGTATGCATGATCATTCTATGATTCGTTGGTGAGACATGGTTATGGTATGGATAAGACGTAATTCCATGGACCTTTTGGTGAGATCTCATGGTGATGCCTCATGTAATGGACGTAATTCCATGACCCTCTTGGTAAGAGCTCATAGTGGTGCCTCAGGTAATGGTAATTTCACGAACTTCTTAGTAAGATTTCGTGGTGGTGCCTCAGTATATAATTAAGTAAGGATTCAAGTAAGGATCTCATCCTGAAGCTCTAAAGAGTCAATTAATCTCACGTAGAGCATACTGACTCAAGTAGTGAGAGTAGCAGGAGGCCTTAGTCTTTGGCAGGACAATGACCTTATATGTTTGAAGGCTAACCTTGTGCATGGTAGGGTGAAACCCATTGACAATGGCTCTGCAGAGCAGTAGAGGCCACCACAAGTGTAAGCTTCCAGTGAATCCGACTGATTATATGTATCCGGATAAGTGAGTTTTAGAGTCTTGCTTGGTTGATTCACGTATTATTGACTTTTAAATTACATGTTCAATTGTATGATAAAACCTTTTTACTTTAGCTTACCCTTTTTGTTTGCTTGTGTGTTCTGTGTGTGATTTTCTCCTTTTGCGATGATCATTGATGAGTCATTATTTTCTTCCATTCCACTAGCCTTTGTGTACCTATTAGACAGTTGATTAGTGCTTAATTGTTCATCATTAGAGTGTTTTACATCTGTTGGGCTTTATTGGGCCACTATTCCGAATTTGGACTAATTTCACATTATTTGGCCTAATTTTTATTTTTAAATATTTTTAGGTATTTGAGTGAAGCAATTTTGGAGCTTGGACATTAATATTTAGTTGAAGAGACTTTCCACATCATTGCCACATCATTTCCATGTCATTTCCACGTCAGCAAAGTCAATGGGTCAACATTTGAGGCCCAAAATGGCATTTTTGTAAATATGAGTGGCAGGGGTGATATGACCACGAAATTAGGTCTGCATGGGAGAGACCAGCCGCTCCATCATCTTCAACCTCTCTTCAAAACCTCCATTTTCGCTCTCCAAGCTTCCATGGACGTCCCCTTGCGTTTTTTCACGTTTTTGGGTCATTTTTACCGTTTTTATGCATATTTGACAGCACCCATTGAGGGTTTTACGTTTTGAATTCGTTTTGTTGCTTGGGCAGTTCGTTTTGTGGGTTTTATTGACTTGGAACAATACCCATTCATGGGGTTTTCGCATTTATATATGATAACACCGTTTTGCATTCCATTTAAGCTTTGAAATCTCTATTTTTGCTCTTAAATTGCATTTTTAGATTTCATAAGTTAGGGTTCTTGGTTATGTTTTTGTGATTCCAGTTTTGAAGTGTTTAACTGCTCATTTCCATGTCTAGCTAAATTCGTGTATTGACTCATTGATGAAAAATGCAATGAAACTTTGAGGTTGTGCTCGTTTTGTGAAATCTGCCATGTTTTTGTTCTGAATTTGTGGAATGCATGTGGTGAATCTGTTAATGCTTAATTTACAGAGTAATTGCATATTTTTTGGTTAAGATACGTTCATGCTTAATGTATGTAGCTTGGCTGTCACGAATTTAAGGATATGTGCATTGCTTAATTGCATAATGAAGCTAGATTGTAATTTACGCTTAGTGAATTATTATGTAGTGGATTGAGACACGGCAGAGTTGGTGTTAATTTGGTGGCCTATGATAAGTGAAATTGCGTTTGAATCAAGGATGTCAATACGGTTTTAATCACTGTAGCATTTAATTTAATCTGTTGATTAGCATTCTGAATCTGTCTGCCAACCCCCCCCTGTGTTTTATTGTTGTGTTAATCTGGGAATTTCGCTTTGAATGAAAATATTGGTCGTTGGGAGACGACTTGGTTCACTTTCATGTACTGCATTTAATATGTTTTAATTTGGTGGGGTCGGCCTCTATCAATCATCAATTTATTGATGTGAGCAGATGTGGGGACCCTTAGTGTTCATCAGGGTGATGGAAATTCTACAATGTAGCCAGGCTTGGGTTGGATCTCTTTCCTTCAAGTAACCTTTGTAGGCACTGTTGCTTATGTAATATCTTGCTCTAGAGGAGCAAACTTTTGATCAACCGTTAAACTACTACTTCCTGTTTTGATTTTGGCATCGTGGTGTGCATTAGTCTTCTTTTCTACTACATCATGGATAACTATAATGGTTTAATGGTTTATACATGTGTACCTCTTGGTACTGCTCTTCTATATTATATTTTTTATGATGTTTCATTTATAGATTTATTTTTTATTAAATGATACGTTACAATTATAGTGATTAACTTTTTTTTTTCTAAAATTGATTTTTAACCGGAGATCATAGTGCATAGGAAATTATTATGATTTTGATTTTCATCAAAATATCTATTTTTTTAAATTCAATAAAACTTTAAATTTGTATAAGGTGGAAATTATCTGCAACAAAATAACAACAAATATTTTTATCAGTGAGCATTGACTTTACGGTCTTTATGAAAGATACAAAATAACAACGAATATTTACAATCTATGCACTATTCATTTCATTAAACTTACGGTGTTAACATACACATACTAGTATAGCAAAATGCTTTGCAGCTCCAATAATATAATAGGAATCTGGAATTATCTTATAATTTCCTGAAATATGGGTAATCAAATTATTGAACACATCGTGCATGGACCCAAACAAGAAACTTAAATTTTCTAAAGATCCAAACAAGAAACTAAATCCAAATAACAGAAAGGTACGCAATCAGAATACGAAGCAAAAGTCACAGTCATATATAGGACACGAAGCAAAAGTCAGTCATAGGTCACAATCAGAACACTTTTTAAAAAGACGTTTTAAAGGAAAGACCAGATCCACCTAATTTTTCTTCCATCGTTTTGAATAATTTTTCTGTCATAGCTGGGGAAAAGTAGTTTACCCAATCTCCTACTTCACCCTTCCGAAATAAGTATTTTTTTCTCATAGTTCCTGTCAAATGTTCCAGCTTTATTGATTTCTAGGTTCTTCATTTTCTCAAAACTGCATAAATTGATTATGCTTTCAATCACTCCGTTACTTTCCTCTTCTTCTGTGAAAGGACAATCCAAGAATTCTGCAACTCTTTTCACGTAAAAATTGGCATTTTCTTTGAGTTCTTCATACTTCAAGAACAGAACCTTGTTAGGTGTAGCTATGCTCTCTTTCCAATAACCTAACATATGCTCCCAAGTCGGACCAAATCCAATTGTTCCCTTGCAGTAGTTTTCTAAGGCTTCCTCCATTGTCAGTTCAAGCAGAGAGTGTGGGTTAATTTTATTGGCGAAGATCCAAAATGAAACAAAAGTGTCAAATGGATTTCTGCAGATATAAACTATCTTACATTTGGATTCCTTAATTGATTTGGAGAGGGAAGGGTGTTGGGAATAGTCCAAGTGTGAGTCAAAAAGTCCCACATTGGATAGAAAAGACAAAGTTAAACACTATATAAGAATAAAGATCCATAACAACATTGCCTTAAGGTTTTGGTGTAAAAGTGGTGTCTAAGGTCTTATATGTGTAAGACTAATGTCATATAACTCTATATATAACCTATCAAAGGGAATGGAATGTGAGTACCAAAAACTCTTGGTTCAGTCATGCTGGAGAGTTGAGAAAGCTTGTCATGGATGTTTTCGCCATGAAAGATGAAATCAAGGAAAGGAACAAGTTCATGAGAATTGGAAGTGAGTAATGGATGATTCTCTGAAGATGAGAAACGGTGTCTGTTGAGAATAGAAAAAGTAAGGGCTTTCAACCAAGTAGTACCTGATTTGGGAAAGCTGGCAACAATAACATCACTGTCTTTTGCCTGAAAGTGATTTTGAAATTTGATTACACCTTCAATAAAATTTGATGGACACCAAAAGCCTTGAAAGAGATAGAGATGGCGTGCTGCCCAACCCTTCTCTTTGGGAAGGGACAGAAGGAGGTTATCTTCTTCATATGCTTGCAGGCCTTCTGTTGAAGCCATTGGAAGCTATAGCTATGGAATGTGTGTGAATGATATTTAGCTCAATATGGGATATATTTATAGCCTGATCAGTGCTTCAAAGTGATTAAGTGCTTTTTTTATTTTTTACCTCCATGATTTCTGAATTTTTGCTTGCAGTATCTACAATATTCAAGTGTGTTTTGTCTGTATTCATTAAACTGGTGAGAGATGTTGTTTGTAGAGTAGTTTGGTTCGAAACAAATGGGGACATATTTGATTTAATGTCATCGTTTCATTTCACGTTACCGGAAGGCCAATACAGATTGTTATCTAAATTTTGTGAAGAATAAATAATATATAGAATAAAATTTATATGTATTAATGAAATATAAAAAAGTTCATCTTCTTGAATGCTGAATAAAATTTATGCAGAGTATTTTTTCATTATCCTTCCACTCTCTTTCATCTTCTTTTCTTTATTTAATACACACTTTTCCGGCTCATACATAATTAAAGTCAGCTTACTGAACTTTATCCCATTCAAACCAATCTCTTTACCATAATTTTCATTTCCAAGATTTCTTACTCCATTTTCTAACCTCGCCTAATTCGGAAATAGGTTTCTATCATAGAGACTTCATTTAGGCAACTATCTTCCCAATAATAAATAAGATTTTCGTTTGCTCTATACTAATGTTGAAATCTCATATCAATTAAAAATAAGACAATTTCATAATACATAAATAGGATGCAAATCTTACCTTACAAGTTGATTTTATGAAGTTAAATTAGATTTTAATTCACTTTATCTATACTAAAATATATTTTTATCAAAGCAGTTCCTTTTGTCCCTTTCCACGTACTTTTCTAGAAAATTTCTACTACAAGGATTCATATGTATAGTCATTTGTGTTGTTTAAGCTTCTCCGACCATACGTAACTCCAAAACATCTTTCCACAAATTGTGTTTTTCTTTATCTAGTCTCCATTTTCATTTACCTAATAAAGCTAGATGAAACACTTATAAATTAAGTCTCTCAAACCTAACCCACCCTCATATTTAGATTTGCATAAGTTTTTTTAGTTTAGCCATGCAATTTTTCTACCACTCTCTCCATTACAAGAAATTTTCTTTTGTTAACAACCAGTTTTAACAACAAAAAATTGTTAGTCACTACAATGACTAATTTAGATACCAATTTATTAAATAAAAAAGTTATTAATTACTAAAATAGTCATATTATGAATAAAAAATTATAATTGATCATTGATTTATAAAATTTAGCTATAAGTTTTTGACTACCAAAAGATTTAGTTTCCAAAAGAATTAGTCTCTATTAATTAATGACCAATTATATTTTTTTATTCATAATAGTAACTATTTAAGTAATCAATAATTTTTTGTTTTATAAATTAATATTTAAATTAGTGTAGTTATTATGTAAGAATTTTCTTGTAGGAGTCCGACCCCAAATAAACTCATGCGGCCTCACTCTTAATGACATCTTGAAAAGGATAAGAAGAATAAATGTGCTATAATAACTTATTTTATTTATGTGATTCTACCCGCAAAGATAAATAGTTTATTATTTATATGTTTTCTCTAAATATAGTTTTAATATAAGATTCTGCAATATTTTTGCCTTCTAATTTCATCTGCCACATCATTCAATGTACAAATACACTTTCTAATAGTCCGTCCTCTACCTTAGTGAAAGCATAACGAAAAGACTGTTACGAGAATTACTTAGGAATACTCAGGTAAGTTAAAAATTAACAAAAATGTAATAATTGTTGTAATTCTTATTAATTAATGATCGGTCATTAATTTGATATAATTAATTATATTATAAATATAGTTGATACTCATTTATTATTCTTTATATAAATATTTGTATTAATGTATTCACTATTTGATTTGTATCTTTGATAGGTTATATCTTATATTTATAAATAGATCTCGTCCGATCAGTAATAAAATATACAGAAAAGTTGTTGCATATTCTCTCATCTTCTATTCTTCCTTCTCTTCCTTCTCTTCTTTATGCTATTATTAGCTTTATTTTATAATATATTATCAGGTTATCGACATGATGCTCCAATGGATTGAACACTAGTGGAAACGTCTTTTCTCTATAACGATAGTGTTCTGCGTGTCTTAATCCAAGTTCTTCATAATTCTTCATAATCCTTTCTTCATTTACAATTTTATTTATTTTTTTATTCTTGTGATAAAAATTGTTTAATTTTATTATTTTTCATCTCCATCTTATTATTATTATTATTATTATTATTATTATTATTATAATTATGATTATTATTATTATTTTATATGCTAGAGATTATGTAGTTGGGACTTGGGAGGCCCAATTTAGTGACATAAACGGGGGGTAAGCCTATGGAAGTTCTGGACCACCATGGCCCAAATTGTTGAAGAAATTATTGAATGCAGAAAGGGATATGAGAAAAGAGTGATTGTCTTTTTGAAAACAAAATATTCACTATAAGGCTAAGTAATCCACATCAATTACTAAGTCTGAGCTGCGAGTTCATATCAGCTAGAACTTATAATATTAGTATATTTAGCTGGAAGAAACTCATTAATCCATTTTAGACATTAATATTGTGAAACTAAGTAGCATAAGAGAACAAATCAAACTAATTATTACGATGTGACTTATATATATATATATATATATATATATATATATATATATATATATATATATATATATATATATATTATATTTGTGTTATGTTAGAGATATTATATACCTTCTAGTATTAATTTTATTGATAGAGATATTATATACTTTATTTTCTTTTATTATTATCAAATATTTTGTATTATGATGATATATTAAGTTTTACTTTTTCTTTTATATTATGAGAGATTGTACTCTATATATTAAACAAGTTCTCATAGATTAATATGAAAAGTAAGAAAACTCTCTTTGAGTTACTTTTCATCAAATACCTCTTGTGCATATTTTTCCTTCTCGCAGCTTATACATATCTAACATGGTATCAAAGTCATTGTTAAAAAAAAAAAACCTATCTTTGCGAGATTTTTTGAACATTTTGTTCCACCCACTGTCAGGCCGCTAACGCACCACTCACTAATTTCTGGTCTCACACATGAGATGAATATACCTTGGTGTGAGGGGTGTGTTGGAAGTCTCACATTGACTAGAGATAAGGCCAATTCACAATATATAAAAGTGGGTGTAATCCTTACCTTACAAGTCAGTTTTGTGGGGTTGAGTTAGACTAAACTCCACTTCTAACACTGCATTTACTCCTTTCTTATTGACTTCCTATCATAGCTAATCCTACCTCCTTCTTCATCCTCTGGTTCATAGGTTCTTGTCGAGCTCTCCAAAATTGCTACTTTCAAGTAGAGATATTATATATTTTATTCTTTTTTTATTATTATCAAATATTCTATATTAGGATGACATATTAGGTATTATTTTTTCTTCATATCTACCATCTTTATAGCATGAGATATTATACTTTATATATTAAACAAGTTATTCTCGTAGATTAATATGGAAAGTAAGAAAACTCTCTTTTAAGTTACTTCGCATCGCATACTTCTTGTTCTTATTTTTCTTTTTGTAAATTATAAATATCTAACATGCTGTGTACAAACCCACTGCCATATGTCTGTGGTCCTTTTTTTTTTTTTCAGCAATAAGTTGAGTGGATGCTTTTATGAGGCTAAATTGGTCCCTCATCTATGGCGCAGCTATGGATCTATATCATCAAATACAATAGATCAGACTCCAA
The DNA here is from genome assembly GCF_004118075.2 of Vigna unguiculata. Taxonomy (NCBI): domain Eukaryota; kingdom Viridiplantae; phylum Streptophyta; class Magnoliopsida; order Fabales; family Fabaceae; genus Vigna; species Vigna unguiculata. Next base: position 2,109,667 of record NC_040289.1, on the reverse strand, counting down.
CATCGTACATCATAACATTTCAAAGTTTACCCGTGAGGGTTTATTTTTTATTTTTACTTGTTCATGTGTACTTTTATTATACGTGAATATTGTAGATGCTGCAAGCAAAAAAGCAGAAATCACGGATGTGCGTAAAAAAAAAGCACTTAATCACTTTGAAGCAGTGATCAGGCTGTAAATATAACCCATATTGAGCTAAATATCATCAAACTTTCAGTGGTAAGTTATCATTCACACACATTCCATAGCTATAGCTTCCAATGGTTTCAACAGAAGGCCTGCAAGCATACGAAGAAGATAACCTCCTTCTGTCCCTTCCCAAACAGAAGGTTTGTTCCTTTTCTTGAATTCATCTTTCATGTTGATAACATCCAAGACAAGCTTTCCTTTAAAACGTCTTCTTAAAATTTGTTCTAATTGTTACTTATGACTGTTACTTCTGCTTCGTGTTCTGATTGGGTACCTTTTTATTATTTGGATTTAGCCTCTGTTAAATTTAAGTTTGTGTGCATGTACTTTTGTTTTCAATAATATTATTACCCATATTTAGGGAAATTCTAAGATAATTCTATATTACTATTATATTATTTGGAGGCGTAAATCATTTTGCTATACGCCGTGTACATAGATGGCAAATAAATCTATTTTTGTGGGTATTGCTCGAATTCGTCTTCGTTTTGACGGAAAATTCCTGCATTGATTGAGTATGAGTATGGATATGGAGAATTTTCGACTTTTTCAATTGGGTATGGAGATGTACATATCTCCGCCATAATACTCGTTCCTGCCATATCTCCGTCCCCGTTTAAATTTTTAAAATATTCACAATTAATTAAGTAATTATATATATATATATATTTTTTTTTTTTTCTATTTTTTATTTCTTCTAATTATTTGGTTTGTCGTGACACTCATTTGTCATGTAATTATGTTAAAATGATATGTGTCAATTAAAAAAACTTTATGGCTCACATTTAAATATTTCTATTATTTTTTACTATTTTTATTTATTATATATTTTTCTTTCACATGAGAAAGTTTAATACTCTCAATTTAATAAAAAAATTATTTACTTATTATTATTAATTTTTGTTTAATTTAAAGAAATTTTTTGTTTCGTTAAAATAATTTTTCGTTTTTTTTTCTACCATTGGGTACGTATGTTGATGTTTGAAAAATTTTCTTAAATCTCTAAGGTATTTTTCATCTTATTATACCCTTAATTATACATTTGATTTTCTTTGTGCGATTTTTTTCAATAGTCTCTCAAATTATTTCTAAGACACATATTTGTTAACTTTTTAACATTTTTATTTATTATTTATTTTCATCATATAGAATAATATTTCGAAATATTCTATCTAATTATTTTTTATTTTCTAACTCATTATCAATCATACTATAATTTTTTCACCTTAATTGTATAAATAACTTTTATTTACTACAATATAAAAATTTAATGTAATTGCCATGAATATTTTTTTGTCACTATCCAACATATAATGGAGTTCAAAAGATACAAAATCTATGTCAAAATTTTATTATTATGTTTATTATTTGTTCTTTCTGTTATTTTGATCAAGTGATGTATTGTAACTTTTATTAGTGTATAAAAAAGAGATTCATTAGAATTTAAAAAATTGAAGTAAACAAAAATTTAAAATATAATTTTAATTTGAATATTTGTTTTCCTTTTATATTTTTTTTAAAATATTTTTTAATTTTATAAACTAAGTTTCATTAATGTTTGTAGTTTGCAAATGTTTTAGTTCTCATGAAATTTTATTTGGTATTTTAATTTAAAATGTAAACAATTATAGTTTATTTCAAAGTATTTGATATGGAAGAAACAATCATCCTCCTAATATTGAATATTTGATACTATTATGTTTTCTTTACCGTAATTTTTTTTTTCTTTTATAAAAATTGATATTGAAGTAGTTAGAAAATGGGTACGGGTATGGGTACGAGATTATACCTGTTACTCGGTGGGGATGAGGATGAGACAAAAGTTTGATACCCGTTGGATTTGGGTATGGGGATGGGATGAATTTTTTTTATGGGAATGGGTATGGGATAGTCGTGTACAATAGAAAAAGGAATACTATTATTTTATTTTTATATTAACAAATTTGGATTCTCTCCTAGATTTTTGTTGTTGTTCCTCTACTGTACTTTCATAATACACTCATTATCACTATTTTTGTTATGATTATTCCATATCTCTCTCAAACTCTTCACACCTCTTCATACACGCTCCTTTCTGCATAACATTTATTTATAATCTAATATCTAAAGACAAAAAGCTCTGTGATAGTTACCTCAACTTCACTTCTCATTTTATTTATCTAATCAAACCAAAAAAGAGAGGTGAAATATTAAATGAAAGGATACAATAAATGATTCAAAATTTCCAAGCATGGTTAAACAAAATTTAAAACTTATAAAAATATTTAGACAAAACTATTTCCAATCAGATCATGTAAAAAAAAATCCACAAAAATAAAAAGTGAGACCTTCATACTCTTGTTTAGCTTGTAAGCATAAAATGCAGAATATGATCATATTATTGATTCTAACAATCAATCATAAACAATATCTCATACTGATAATCATGTTGTAAAAGTAAAGGAAAGCGTACCTAAATTGGCCATAACGATAATATTAGAGAGCACTACTGATCAATGATCTTCCTCCTGTAAAGCACCTTTATTACCCTTCTGGTTTTCTCTCTTGATGGGGATAGGGAGAAAGGAACAGGAAGAGTACGTTATGACTTTGTGTGTGCTCTGAGAAGGGGATCACGACCATTTATAAACTGAATTACTTAAGTTTTAGTATTCTAATTTGGCCCCTCATCATATTAGAAATTACTAATTGGTCTCTACACTATATTTATTTTCATGACATATGCCTTTAGCCAAATCTTTAATTTAGTCAGATCACTTTATTATTTGACTTTATAAATAATGTCCCTAACACATTTAATTATGTATCATATATATGCATGACCCAAAATTACTAACAATCTCCCACTTGTCACAAATATATATGTTTTTACAACCTTATAAATGTGTTAGACTTTCACAAATACATATGTCTTTACAACCTTATAAATGTGTTAGACTTTATGAGCTCAAAATTGTCATTATATTACTCGAGTATACTCCAAAAGTCGCGTCCATTGATTATATCAGTATGTAGAACAAAACCAGTTTTTCATTGCATCAATCGCAACTAAAACCAACAATGATCATTAGTCCTGACACAACCAAATGACATGGATTCATCATGAAATGTGTAGCATGAAAAATTATGTGAAGGTGATCTGTATATACACATCTATTTTCAACTGGTCCAAACTTTAACTTAATGAGATCAATATAAAAACTTAATGTACAAAGTGTAAAATTAAAACCACATATATAAATAACCAAATATGTCTGAAAGTTTAATGTATGCATACAAGAAATTAAACATAGAACATAAAACATATAAAAATAACTATCTCCCACTAAACCTCAGATTCCTCAAACTGTAAAACACCCATGAGAGCAACATGCTCATGAAAGACCTTGGGTGGAAGTCCTTTAGTTAGAGGATCTGCAATCATGGAGTTTGTCCCTAAATGTTCTATGGAAATCTATCCACTTTGTACTCTTTCTTTAACAACTAGGAACTTAATGTCGATGTGCTTCGACTTAGTCGAACTCCTATTGTTGTTGGAATACAATACAGCTGATTTGTTGTCATAATATAACTTAAGTGGTCTTTCAATGTCTTCCACAATTTTTAGCCCTGTCACAATTTCTCAGCCATATCTCGTGATTAGATGCCTTATAGCATGCTACAAATTCTGCTGCCATGGTGGATGAAGCTGTAAGGGTTTGCTTGACATTGCGCCAAGAAACTGCACCACCTGCCAACATAAAAATGTAACATGAAGTAGATTTTAAGCTATCTTGACATCCTGCAAAATCCGAGTCAGAAAACCCAGTGATCTCCAACTACTCTGACCTCCTGTATGTGAGCATATAACCTCTTGTTCTTTTTAAATATCCCATGACCCTCTTTGCTGCTTTCTAATGGTCCAATCCTAGATTGCTTAAGTATTTGCCTAGAACCCCAACTATGTATGCTATGTCTGGACGCGTACATACTTGGGTATACATCAAACTCCCTACAACTGACGCATAAGAAATCTTCTGCATTTCCTCAATTTCCAAATTTCCCTTTGGGCACTGATTGAGACTGAACTTGTCTCCCTTAGCAACTGGAGTATCTCCAGATTTACATTCATGCATGCTAAACCTTTTAAAGAACTTTATCGATATAGCTCCTTTGTGATAATCCTAGAATACCCCGAGATCGATCTCAGTGTATCTGAATTCCTAATACAAAGGAGGCGTCACCAAGATCTTTCATTTCAAAATTCTTTGATAGAAATTTCTTAGTTTCGTGCAATATGCCTAAATCATTAGTGGCAAGCAGAATGTCATCAACATACAAGATCAAGAAAATAAACTTGCTCCTCTTAAACTTGTGATACACACAATCATCAACAAGATTCATTTCGAAGCCAAATGAGAGAATTACTTGATGAAATTTATGGTACCATTGACGGGATGCTTGTTTTAGTCCATAAATGGATTTAGTCAATTTGCAAACCATATTCTTTGGGTCTCCCAACACAAAATTTTCTAGTTGCACCATATAGATTGTCTCGTCAATGTCACCATTGAGAAACGTCGTTTTGACATCCATTTGATGAAGCTCTAAATCATAATGTGCAAAAAAAGCCATAATTGTCCTAAAAGAGTCTTTTGATGAAACTGGAGAAAAAGTCTCTTTAAAGTCAATCCCTTCTTTTTGAGTAAATCCCTTAGCTACAAGACGAGCCTTATACCTCTCCACATTACTGTTAGAATCCCGTTTAGTCTTAAATAACCAATTACAACCAATGGGTTTCACACCTTCTGGTAATGGGACAAGTTCCCAAACCTTATTGTCTTGCATGGATTTATACTCTTCCCTCATTGCTTCAATCCATTTTTCTGAATTAGGATCATGTATGGCTTGATAGACGACGATTGGATCATCTTCCATCACACCATTGTTAGGATCTTCATTTTCTTGGTGAAATACAACATAATCATCTAAAATGACAATTCTCCTTTCTCTCATGGATCTCCGCAAAGGTGCTGGCTCATGAAGCATAGGTTGTTGAGGATCTTGAGTTTGTTCTTCACGAACAACCCAATCATCTTGAGTATGGGGTTCATCAGCAATGTTTTGTGGAATTTCTGAACTTACTTCATCAAAAGTAATAGTTTGAATCAGTTCTGGAATTATTACTGATTCTTCCTCTAAAACAAATTTCCTAATCTGATTCTTCCCCCCAAACTCAATATCCTTAAAGAATATAGCAGTCCCTGTCTCAAAAATTGTCTTTAATATGGGATCATAAAATTTATATCCCCTGGATCTCTCAGAATAACCAATAAAGTAACTACTTACTGTTCGGGAGTTCAAATTCTTTTCATTTGGCTTATAAGGCCTTGCCTCAGTTGGACAACCCCACACATGGAAATGCTTTAGACTAGGTTTTCGCCCAATCCAAAGCTCATAAGGTGTTTTAGTAGTTGCTTTAGTTGGTACTCTGTTTAGAATATAAGCTGTCGTCTTTAGTGCCTCTCCCCAGAGTGACTCTCGTAAGGTGGAATGACAAATCATACTCCTTACCATATCTTTAAGAGTATGGTTTCGTCTCTCAGCTACACCATTCATACTGGGTGATCCCGGCATGGTGTACTGTGGGACAATTTCACACTCCTCTAGGTACCTGGCAAAAGGTCATGGACGTTGTTCACCTGATCCATCATATCTGCCATAGTACTCACCACCACGGTCAGATCTAACAGACTTAATTCTTTTGTTGAGTTGATTTTCATTTTCAGCTTTAAAATATTTGAACACATCCAAAGACTGTGACTTTTCATGTATAAGAAATAAGTATGCATATCTTGAGTAATCGTCTATGAATGATATAAAGTATTGTTGACCATTCCAAGAAGGTGTAGGAAATGGCTTACAAATATCCGTATGAATCAACTCTAAGACGTTTGAAGCTCTATATGCACCTAATCTCTTCGCTTTGGTCTGGTTGCCCTTAATGCATTCAACACAAACATCAAAGTTTGTGAAGTCAATGAACTCTATGATTCCATTTGACACAAGTTGTTCAACTCTATTTTTAGAGATGTGACCTAAGTGTTTGTGTCATAATGCTCCTGATTGAGTATTGTCAATTTTACGTTTAGTACCATGAGATTCCGTATTGAGGGTTTCATTATAGGTGGTCACAGTATCAAGCAAATATAGATTATCATAAGCCAAAACTGAACCAGTTCCAACAATATTTGAATTAAAAGACAAACTAAATTCACTGTTTCCAAATGAACAAGAATAACAGGATTTGTCCAAATAAGAAACTGAAATTAAGTTCTGTCTAAATGACGACACAACAAAAGTGTCTTTCAAATCCAAATAAAAACCAGTACATAATAATAATCTAAAGTGCCCAATAGCCTCCACCTCCACTGATTTGCCATCTCCAACATATATCCATCTTTCAGAATCAATTGGCTTCCGGTAGTTTAGGCAACCCTTCATAGAAACACTGATATTAGTAGTTGCACCTGAGTCAAACCACCAAGTGTTACTAGGTACTGACGCTAAATTGACCTCAGAACAGACCAAAGTAAGAAACATACCTTTCTTTGCACGCCAAGCCTGATATTTGTCACATTGCTTCTTTACATGTCCAATCTTATTGCAAAAGAAACATTTGCTTTCCTGAGATTGTTTCTTTTGTTCTGGACCCTTAGCAGCTTCCTTCTTGGGATCCTCCGATCTCTTTCTTTTGCCCTTAGCCTTTGAGGTGCTTGCAAAATGAGCATTTTCTGTCTTGTCTTACTTTTGTCTTTCCTCTTCTTGCACACAATATGAAATGAGCTCATTAAGAGACCATTTATCCTTTTGACAGTTATAAGATACTTTAAACTGATTAAACTGTGCAGGAAGAGAAATCAACACCAAATGTATGAATAAGTCTTCTGAGATTTCAAGCTTTAGTGCCTTGAGTTTGAAGACAATATTAGACATGCTCATAATATATTCCCTGATATTTCCTTTGCCTTGATATTTCATGGAGATCAAGTTTTGAAGAAGAGTACTTGCCTCCGCCTTATCGCTTTTTGCAAAGCGCTTCTCAATCTCAGCAAGGAATTCTTTGGCAGTAGTAACGTCTTCAGAAACAGTGCCCCTAAACACCTCTGGGATGCCGCGCCTAATGATCATTATGCTCATGCGGTTTGAGCGATCTCACTTCTCATGATCCCTCCTCTCTTCAGTAGTACTCTCCGCCGTAGAAGTAGGGGGTTCCTCAGTCCTTAACGCAAGATCCAAATCCATGCAGCCAATAATAATTTCAATATTCTCCTTCCAGTCCTTAAAATTTGTTCCATTGAGGATCGGAACAGAATTCACATTGGCAGATACAGAAGCAACTGAAGCTATATATATATATAAATAAAACAAGAGGAATAACTTATTATGCTCACATAATAAAAATCATTATAAAAATATTCATATTATGGTTTAACCCATCCCGAAACACCCAATGCACCATTAATATCAAGTCTTTGGACAGTAATATCAACTGCTAGAGGTATCTGGTTGTAATGATAAAACATTGATAATAAAGCATGTCCAACAACAAACTAATCTTTGGATTAATTTATCATCGACAAAGCAAATCCGTATAATTATCACATGTTTATCATCACAAGTGTGTATGCAATCCGGCCAAATATTAATCTTCCTTTGGGCCGATCAATACTGGCATGAAAGTACATAAACACCAACATTTAACATTTTTTCACGAACTATCTACTCTAGAGAGGTCACTTTGGTGACTTCTTGATTCAATTATCTCATTTAAAATATTAAACAAAACCAAAATTTGATTATATATTTATTCAAAACCAAATATATTTATTTTATATATTAAACAACCAAAAAAATATATAAAATAAATCAAATTATTTATATTCTAAAATATAAATCCTTATGTTCAAATGTCTTGAACACAAAATTCAAAATTAATTAAAATAATTTACTTCAATTAGGGTTGAAACCCTAGCATTCTCAATTTGGGGTTTTTATTTATTCCAAAACCAAATATATTTATTTTATATATTAAACAACCAAAAAATATATAAAATAATTAAATAAAATTATTTTTATTCTAAAATATAAATCCTTATGTTCAAATGTCTTGAACCCAAAATTCAAAATTAATTAAAATAATTTACTTCAATCAGGGTTTTAAGAAACCCTAGGATTCTCAATTTGGGGTTTTTCTCCCAAAAACAAAATTGGGATTAAGAGTTTCAGAATTAGGGATTTAGGGTTCTGAATAGAAATTAATCAAATTAACCAAAGACAAACATGAATCAAATATGGGTCGCTCTAATACCACATGTAAGCATAAAACGCAGAATATGATCCTATTATTGATTCTAACAATCAATCATAAACAATATCCCATACTGATAATCATGCTGTAAAAGTAAACGGAAGCGTACCTGAATTGGCCATAACGATAATATTAGATAGCACTACTGATTAGTGATCTTCCTCCTGTAGTGCACCTTTATTTCCCTTTTGGTTTTTTCTCTTGATAGGGATATGGAGAAAGGAACAGGAAAAGTACGTTATAACTCTGTGTGTGTTCTCAGAAGGGGACCACGACCATTTATAAACTAAATATATATGCATGACCCAAAATTACTAACATAGCTAGTTACTATAAATTTAATTTCTTGATAACAATATCAATATGTATTTGTATTTTAACCTCGATCTCATCTTACTCTAATTTCTTTATTAGGGATTACAGTTTACAATATATTTGTATTTAACTTTAATTTTATTATTCAGACCTCCATGGTACTTTTCTTTAAAATAAAGTTTAACTATTTTTTCTGACATAATAGGCCAATATTATATATATATATATATATATATATATATATATATATATATATATATATATATATATATATATATATATTTCCTTTTAAGTTGTCTATATCTATGTTAATATTTATCCGTGTTTCTATTTAAAATTGTTAACATGAACTTAATCTTGTATTTATTTTGTATGGATCATATTACAAAATATTGCATAATTTATTATTATACATATCACAATATCTTGCATTTTATTCATATATATATATATATATATATATATATATATATATATATATATATATATATATATATATATATATATATATATATGTAGGGGTGAGCATGGATTGGATTTTTAATGATCCAATCCACATCCATTTTATATCCAAATAATTGGATTAGATTTTTGACCCAAATCTATTTCTTCAGCAAAAGTAGTTTGGATTTTTTTAAAATCCATATCCAAATATTTGGATCAAGATTTAAATCCAATCCAAATATTTAGATCAAGTTCAAAATCCATAATCCATTTTTTATAAAAGAAATTTAAATTGAATTTTTTAAAACTTGTGTCATTAAGGCCCGGATGACCCGGATGAGACCGACGACCCAGACGGGCCGGACAACTCGAACAAGCTCGACGACGTGAACGGGCCGGACGACCCGAATGGGTCCGACGACACGAACGGGCCAGACGACCCGGACAGACCCGTCCAAACAGTCGGGCCCAATCGGGTAGTCATACACGTTCGAGTCGTGGGGCTCGTCTAGGTCATCGGGTATGTCAACGTCGTCAGGCCCGTCCGAGTTGTCGGGCCCATCCAGGTCGTCGATCATGTCCGGGTCGTCAAGTCCGTTTGGGTCGTCGGGCCCGTCCGGGTCGTAGGCCCCGTCCAGGACGTCGAGCCCGTCTGGGTCGTAGGACCCATCCGGGTCGACGCGCCGTTCGTGTCGTCGTGCCATCTGGGTCGTAAGGCCCGTGTAGGTCGTCAAGCTCGTCTGGGTCGTCGGGCCCATATGGGTCGTTTGAGTCATCAGGTCCGTCCGGATCGCCCGAATCGTTCGGCCCATTCGGGTCGTCCGGCCCGTTCGTGTCGTCGTGCCTATCCGGGTCGTAAGGCCCATGTAGGTCGATAGGCCCGTTTGGGTCATCGAGCCCGTCCGGGTCGTCGGGCCCATCCGGGTCGTCGGGCCCGTCCAGGTCATCCGCCCCATCCGGGTCTTCGGGCTCGTTCGGGTCGTCGGGCCCGTCCGGGTCATCGGGCTCATCCGGGTCTTTGGGCCTTCCTGACCCGTTCTAGTCTTTGGGCAGCCTGACCTGTTTTCGTCATTGGTCCTACCTGGTCCGTTCGGGTCTTCGGGTCCGCGTGACCCTTTCGGGTCTTCGTGTCCGCCTGACCCGTTCGGGTCTTTGGGCCCGCCTTACCCGTTCGATTCTTCGAGCCTGCCTAACTCGTTCGGGTCATCGGGCCCGCCTGACTTGTTCGGGTCTTCGGGTCTTCGGGCCTGCCTGACCCGTTCGGTTCTTCGAGCTTGCTTGAGCCATTCAGGTCATCGGGCCCGCTTGGCCCGTTCGGATTTTCAGGCCTACCTGCCCTGTTCGGTTCATCGGGCTCACTCAAATTTTCTGGATTGTTGGGCCCGATCCGTATAGGTCGTCCAACCTCTTATGGTCGTCGGGCCTGCCCGATCCGTATAGGTCGTCGAGAAAGGCCCGTCCTAGTCTGAATTTAGCATAGTCCATCTCAACCTTTAGTCTAACCCAACTAAAAATTTAAATTGAAAATTTGGATTGGATTTTTTGGATTATCCATATTTAAAAATCTTGATTTATAAAATGGATATCCAATCCATAAAATATATAAAATGTAGATTAGATTGAAATCCAGATCCATTAAATGGATTTTAAATGGATTAGATTTTTAATAAAATGGATTATAAATGGATTGGATTGGAGCAAAAGTGGATTGGATCAAGAAAATTAGATTTTTTGCCCACCCCTATATATATATATATATATATATATATATATATATATATATATATATATATATATATATATATTGTTAGTAATTTTGGGTCATACATATATATGATACATAATTAAATGTATTAGGGCCATTATTTATAAAGCCAAACAATAAAGTGATCTGACTAATTTAAAGATTTGGCTAAAGGCATATGTCATGAAAAATAAATATTGTGTAGAGACCAGTTAGTAATTTCTAATTTGATGAAGGGCCAAATTAGAAATACTAAAACTTAAGTAAATTCAGTTTATAAATGGTCGTGGTTCCCTTCTGAGAGCACACACAAAGTCATAACGTACTCTTCCTGTTCCTTTCTCCCTATCCCTTTCAAGAGAGAAAACCCAAAGGGAAATCAAGGTGCTCTACAGGAGAAAGATCATTGTATCATTAGTGCTCTCTAATATTATCGTTATGGCCAATTCAGGTACGCTTCCGTTTACTTTTTACAACATGATTATCAGTATTGGATATTGTGTATGAGTTTATAATTTATTATTAGAATCAATATTAGGATCATATTCTGCGTTTATGCTAACATGTGGTATGAGAGCCACCCATACTTGATTCATGTTTGTCTTTGGTTAATTTGATTAATTTCTATTCAGAACCCTAAATCCCTAATTCTGAAACACTTGATCCCAATTTTGTTTTTGGGAGAAAAACCCCAAATTGAGAATCCTAGGGTTTCTTAAAACCCTAATTGAAGTAAATTATTTTAATTAATTTTGAATTTTGGGTTCAAGACATTTGAACATAAGGATTTATATTTTAGAATATAAATAATTTGATTTATTTTATATATTTTTTGGTTGTTTAATATATAAAATAAATATATTTGGTTTTGAATAAATATATAATCAAATTTTGGTTTTGTTTAATATTTTAAAAGAATTAATTGAATCAAGAAGTCACCAAAGTGACCTCTCTTGAGTAGATAGTTCGTGAAAAAAATGTTAAATGTTGGTGTTTATGTACGTTCATGCGAGTATTGATCGGCCCAAAGGAAGATTAATATTTGGCCGGATTGCATACACACTTGTGATGATAAACATGTGATAATTATAAGGATTTGCTTTGTCGATGATAAATTAATCCAAAGATTAGTTTGTTGTTGGACATGCTTTATTATCAATGTTTGATCATTACAACCAGATACCTCTAACAATTGATATTACTGTCCAAAAACTTGATATTAATGATGCATTGGGTGTTTTGGGATGGGTTAAACCATTATTTGAATATTTTTATAATGATTTATTTTATTATGTGAGCATAATAAGTTATTCCTCTTGTTATTTATATATATATATATATATAGCTTCAGTTGCTTCTGTATCTGCCAATGTGAATTCTGTTTTGATCTTCAATGGAACAAATTTTAAGGACTGGAATGAGAATATTGAAATTATTCTTGGCTGCATGGATCTGGATCTTGCGTTAAGGACTGAGGAACCCCCTACTCCTACGGCGGAGAGTACTCCTGAAGAGATGAGGGATCATGAAAAGTGGGATCGCTCAAACCGCATGAGCATAATGATCATTAGGCGCGACATCCCAGAGGTGTTTAGGGGCACTGTTTCTAAAGATGTTACTACTGCCAAAGAATTTCTTGCTAAGATTGAGAAGCGCTTTGCAAAAAGCGATAAGGCAGAGACAAATACTCTTCTTCAAAACTTGATCTCCATGAAATATCAAGGCAAATGAAATATCAGAGAATATATTATGAGCATGTCTAATATTGTCTTCAAACTCAAGGCACTAAAGCTTGAAATCTCAGAAGACTTACTTATACATTTGGTGTTGATTTCTCTTCCTGCACAGTTTAATCAGTTTAAAGTATCTTATAACTGTCAAAAGGATAAATGGTCTCTTAATGAGCTCATTTCATATTGTGTGCAAGAAGAGGAAAGATAAAAGCAAGACAAGACAGAAAGTGCTCATTTTGCAAGCACCTCAAAGGTTAAGGGCACAAGAAAGAGATCTAAGGATCCCAAGAAGGAAGCTGCTAAGGGTCCAGAACAAAAGAAACAATCTCAGGAAATCAAATGTTTCTTTTGCAATAAGACTGGACACGTAAAGAAGCAATGTGCCAAATATCATGCTTGACATGCAAAGAAAGGTATGTGTCTTGCTAGGGTCTGTTCTGAGGTCAATTTAGCGTCAGTATCTAGTAACACTTTGTGGTTAGACTTAGGTGCTACTACTAACATCAGTGTTTCTATGAATGGTTGCCTGAACTACCGGAAGCCAACTAATTCTGAAAGATGGATATATGTTGGAGATGGTAAATCGGTGGAAGTGGAGGCTATTGGGCACTTTAGATTATTATTATGTACTGGTTTTTATTTGGATTTGAAAGACACTTTTGTTGTGCTGTCATTTAGACAGAACTTAATTTCAGTTTCTTATTTGGACAAATTCTGTCATTCTTGTTCATTTGGAAACAATGAATTTAGTTTGTCTTTTAATTCAAATATTGTTGGAACTGGTTCAGTTTTGGCTTATGATAATCTATATTTGCTTGATACTGTGACCATCTATAATGAAACCTTCAATATAGAATCTCATGGTACTAAACGTAAAATTGACAATACTCAATCAGGAGCATTATGGCACAAGCGCTTAGGTCACATCTCTAAAAATAGAGTTGAACGACTTGTGTCAAATGGAATCTTAGAGTCCATTGACTTCACACACTTTGATGTTTGTGTTGAATGCATTAAGGGCAAACAGACCAAAGCGAAGAGATCAGGTGCATATAGAGCTTCAAACGTCTTAGAGTTGAGTCATACGGATATTTGTGGGCCATTTCCTACACCTTCTTGGAATGGTCAACAATACTTTATATCATTCATAGACGATCACTCAAGATATGCATACTTATTTCTTATTCATGAAAAGTCATAGTCTTTGGATGTGTTCAAATCTTTTAAAGTTGAAGTTGAAAATCAACTCAACAAAAGAATTAAGACTGTTATATCTGACCGTGGTGGTGAGTACTATGGCAGGTATGATGGATGAGGTGAACAACGTCCAAGACCTTTTGTCAGGTACCTAGAGGAGTGTGGAATTGTCCCACAGTACACCATGCCGGGATCACCTAGTATGAATGGTGTAGCTGAAAGACGAAACCAGACTCTTAAGGATATGGTAAGGAGTATGATTTGTCATTCCACCTTACCAGAGTCACTCTGGGGAGAGGCACTAAAGATGATAGCTTATATTCTAAACAGAGTACCAACTAAAGCAGCTACCAAAACACCTTATGAGCTTTGGATTGGGCGAAAGCCTAGTCTAAAGCATTTCCATGTGTAGGGTTGTCAAGCTGAGGCAAGGCCTTACAAGCCAAATGAAAAGAAATTGGACTCCCGAACAGTAAGTAGTTACTTTATTGGATATTCTGAGAGATCTAGGGGATATAAATTTTATGATCCCATATTAAAGACAATTTTTGAGACAAGGACTGCTACATTCTTTGAAGATATTGAGTTTGGGGGGAAGAATCAGATTAGGAAATTTGTTTTGGAGGAAGAATCAGTAATAATTCCAGAACCGATTCAAACTATTACTTTTGATGAAGTAAGTTCGGAACCTCCACAAAACATTGATGATGAACCTCATACTCAAGATGATTTGGTTGTTCATGAAGAACAAACTCAAGATCCTCAACAACCTATGCTTCATGAGCCAGCACCTTTGCGGAGATCCATGAGAGAAAGGAGAAGTGTTATTTCAAATGATTATGTTGTATTACTCCAAGAAAATGAAGATCCTAACAATTGTGTGATGGAAGATGACCCAATCACCGTCCGTCAAGCCATATAGGATCCTAATTCAGAAAAATGGATTGAAGCAATGAGGGAATAGTATAAATCCATGCAAGACAATAAGGTTTGGGAACTTGTCCCATTACCAGAAGGTGTGAGACCCATTGGTTTTAAATGGTTATTTAAGACCAAATGGGATTCTAACGGTAATGTGGGGAGGTATAAGGCTCGTCTTATAGCTAAGGGATTTACTCAAAAAGAAGGGATTGACTTTAAAAAGACTTTTTCTCCAGTTTCATCAAAAGACTCTTTTAGAACAATTATGGCTCTTGTTGCACATTATGATTTGGAGCTTCATCAAATGGATGTCAAAACGGCGTTTCTCAATGGTGACATTGACGAGACGATCTATATGGTGCAACTAGAAAATTTTGTGTCGGGAGACCCAAAGAATATGGTTTGCAAATTGACTAAATCCATTTATGGACTAAGACAAGCATCTCGTCAATGGTATCATAAATTTCATCAAGTAATTCTCTCATTTGGCTTCGAAATGAATCTTGTTGATGATTATGTGTATCACAAGTTTAAGGGGAGCAAGTTTATTTTCCTGATCTTGTCTGTTGATGAGATTCTGCTTGCCACTAATGATATAGGCATATTGCATGAAACTAAGAAATTTCTGTCAAAGAATTTTGAAATGAAAGATCTTGGTGACGCCTCCTTTGTATTAGGAATTCAGATACACCGAGATCGATCTCGGGGTATTCTAGGATTATCACAAAGGAGCTATATCGATAAAGTTCTTTAAAAGGTTTAGCATGCATGAATGTAAATCCGGGGATACTCCAGTTACTAAGGGAGACAAGTTCAATCTCAATCAGTGCCCAAATGGAAATTTGGAAATTGAGGAAATGCAGAAGATTTCTTATGCGTCAGCTGTAGGGAGTTTGATGTATGCCCAAGTATGTACGCGTCCAGACATAGCATACATAGTTGGGGTTCTAGGCAGATACTTAAGCAATCCAGGAATGGACCATTAGAAAGCAGCAAAGAGGGTCATGAAATATTTAAAGAGAACAAGAGGTTATATGCTCACATACAGGAGGTCAGAGCAGTTGGAGATCACTGGGTTTTCTGACTCGGATTTTGCAGGATGTCAAGATAGCTTAAAATCTACTTCAGGTTACATTTTTATGTTGGCAGGTGGTGCGGTTTCTTGGCGCAGTGTCAAGCAAACCCTTACAGCTTCATCCACCATGGCAGCAGAATTTGTAGCATGCTATAAGGCATATAATCACGGGATATGGCTGAGAAATTTTGTCACAGGACTAAAAATGGTGGAAGGCATTGAAAGACCACTTAAGTTATTTTGTGACAACAAATCAGCTGTATTGTATTCCAACAACAATAGGAGTTCGACTAAGTCGAAGCACATCAACATTAAGTTCCTAGTTGTTAAAGAAAGAGTACAGAGTGGACAAATTTCCATAGAACATTTAGGGACAAACTCCATGATTGCAGATCCTCTAACCAAAGGACTTCCATCCAAGGTCTTTCATGAGCATGTTGCTCACATGGGTGTTTTATAGTTTGAGGAATCTGAGGTTTAGTGGGAGATAGTCATTTTTATATGTTTTATGTTTTATGTTTAATTTATTGTATGCATACATTGAACTTTCAGACATATTTGGTTATTTATGTATGTGGTTTTAATTTTACACTTTGTACATTAAGTTTTTATATCGATCTCATTAAGTTAAAGTTTGGACCAGTTGAAAATAGATGTGTATATACACATCACCTTCACATAATTTTCATGCTACACATTTCATGATGGATCCATGTCATTTGGTTATGTCAGGATTAATGATCATTGTTGGTTTTAGTTGCGATTGATGCAATGAAAAACTGGTTCGGTTATACATACTGATATAATCAATGGACGAGACTTTTGGAGTTTGCTCGAGTAATATAATGGCAATTTTGAGCTCATAAAGTCTAACACATTTATAAGGTTGTAAGGACATATATATTTGTGAACAGTGGGAGATTGTTATTAATTTTGGGTCATGCATATATATGATACATAATTAAATGTGTTAGGGTCATTATTTATAAAGCCAAACAATAAAGTGATCTGACTAATTTAAAGATTTGGCTAAAGGCATATGTCATGAAAATAAATATTGTGTAGAGACCAGTTAGTAATTTCTAATTTGATGAGAGGCCAAATTAGAAATACTAAAACTTAAGTAAATTCAGTTTATAAATGGTCGTGGTCCCCTTCTGAGAGCACACACAGAGTCATAACGTACTCTTCCTGTTCCTTTCTCCCTATCCCCATCAAGAGAGAAAACCCAAAGGAAAATCAAGGTGCTCTACAGGAAGAAAATCATTGTATCATTAGTGCTCTCTAATACCAATTCAGGTACACTTTCGTTTACTTTTTACAGCATGATTATCAGTATGAGATATTGTGTATGAGTTTATGATTGATTATTAGAATCAATATTAGGATCATATTCTGTTTTTACTTTATATATATATATATATATATATATATATATATATATATATATATATATATATATATATATATATATATATATTACCTTTTATTATTTTAGTTTAATTTCATTTTTTCTCTTATTCCATATGGCCAATTCCTTTTCAATATTTATTTGTTTCTTAGGTTGTTTTGTATCTGATATGCTTCTATCAACAAATTTTAACATATATAATATATAATATATAATATATAATATATAATATATAATATATAATATATAATATATAATATATAATATATAATATATAATATATAATATATAATATATAATTAAAGTTTAATTATAAATTTGAATCCTACAACAATATTATTTTACTCCACATCACTAGTCAATTATTATATATGTCAACTTTATAATCTAACAGAAAAAGTCACACCCCAAATGCATAATTCCGAACAAAGAAAATCGTATATACGCAACACTAATTAGTTATCGTATACAGTATCAAGGTCTACATTGATAACAAGATTTGCAAATTTAAAATATTTATCTTCAAATTCATATTTCTTTAACTTTTTAATTTTGAATTACATTTCACAATATGTTACCATTATAAATATTACTTTTGTTTACAATATTTTAAGTTTAATTTCATTTTTTTTATTTCAATAATAAAACCAAAATTAAAATAAGTCTATTTAATTTGTTATATATATAAAAAAGAAAAATAATCATAACTATTTTTTTTTTCATATCCTCATACTCTTCACTAAAATTTTATATTTATAATTATACATAATTATAACATTTAAATATAATTATATAAAAAAATATTTATTTAAATATAAGAATAACTACATCAACTTTCGTAATAAAAAAAAATACCATGCGTACGAACACAGGTCTTATACTAGTTAATACTAAGAGGTTTATATTCGTCGTTATTTTGTAGCAGACAATTTCCACCTTATTTAATTTCAATTTTATTGCATTTTTCAAAATTAATTATTTTTATGAAAACCAAAATAATTAATAGTTTCTTATAGTTGAGTTTTAGCAACTACAAATACAGGATATCTTATTTTGTATTACACATTAAAAAAAAATGAAATAATTACAACAGTGAAATAAGATGTGAACTTTAGGAAAGTGTTGAATAAAATTTAAATTTTTATAAATGTTTTGAAATGAAAAAATAATTTATATAGATGGGAGAGCACCTAAAAATTAAAAAAGAAAATAATTTTTAATTGTCCAATGGAAGAGCGTCTATAAATTAAAAAGAAAATAATTGATAATTGTCCGATGGGAGGGCCTCTATAAATTAAAAACTTTTGAGAAAAACAGTTCTCCTATGACTTGAAATATAATAAAAGAAGAAATGAATAATTATTTTATTCTAATTCATTTAATACGAGTTTGGCCTCCATGTTCTTAAAATAAATTTTTAAAAGTCTCACGATGCCAAAATTTAATTACAACAATGATTACTTTTTATTATTATTATTTTTTTACTTACATGAGTATTTCTTACTAATTCTCGTAATACGTCTTTTGATTATGCTTTCACTAAGGTAGAGAGGACTATTAGTAGGCCGCACTTAATTTACTAAATTATACTAAATTATAGTTAATTGTATTATATTAAATTAAAATATACTAAATTATTTATAATAATAATTGAACTGTATTATAAAATAGTTTAGTTTTAAGAAACTAAACTTATGTTAAGTTAACAAAGTTAACTATTGAACTATAATAGATTGAAAGAGCAAAATATCTCAAATAAAATATTAGTATTAGGATAAGAATTGGACTTATGTATTTTGTGTCTTACGTTCTATTCTTTCTCTTCCATATTGAAATATTCATTTTATTTTGTTTTAATTTTTTTCTTTACTCTTTCTTTGAGAAAAATGTAAAATATTTATAATTAATTTATTAAAAAAATTATGAATTAATTCAAGATCTTATTTTAATTTGAATGAATTTTACTATATAATGTTATTTTTATGTTATGATTTTACAGAAGTTATTTTTAAAAATTAAATTTTGTGACAGCTAACATTTTTATAATTTTTTATTCATATTCTTAAATATTGAAATTAGTATAATAAATATAAATATTGGTACTAACATATTTTTTATTTTAAAATCTTATGTAATATTATTTTTTAGTTTTAAAATATTTATTATGTGGCGTTAACTTTTTAAAGAGAATTTATTTTAAAAAAAATTTTAAAATATATAAAAAGTTATTGATTCGTTGCTTCATGAAATATATTTTAGAATTTCATAAAATTTCTAGAACATTTTTCACACAAATATTAATGAATACAAATGTTAAAAAAAAATATTAATTTTTGAGAATTTTCTAAAATAAATCCTTTTAGAAAATTTGACGCAACATAATAAACATCGTAAAACTAAAAAGTAATATTACGTAAGATTTTAAAATATAAAAAATAAGTTAATAGAGATATTTATATTTATTATATTAATTTTAATATTTTAATTACATTTTAAGTTACGGAAAACTTTAATATAAATAAAAAAATTATAAAAATGTTAATTGGTGTATTGAAGTATGATGCATATTTCAAGTATTATTTCCTAAGTACTTTCAAATTATAAACTTTAGATTATTATTGCATAGTACAATCATATGTAATTAGTGCAATTCAATTCAAAATAGTGTAATTAAGTTAAAAAAAAATAGTGCAATTCAGTTCAAAATCAATGCTATCCGGTTCAAAAATAATACAATTCAGTTCAAAAATAGTGAAGTTTATTCAAAATCAGTGCAATTCGATTCAAAAACAATGTAGTTAAGTTAAAAATTAGTGTAGTTCAGTTCAAGAATAGTGCAGTTCAGTTCTGATGTAGAGCAGTTCATAAAACAGTTCAGTTTATAACAGTTCAGTTAGTTTATATTATAGTGTTGTGCAGTTCAGTGCAGTTCAGTCCAATTTATTTTTAAGAATAACAATTCAGTTCAGTTCATCTGAACTGTTTTTTAGTTCAGTGGAGTTCATGCGAACAGTTCTTTAGTTCAGTCCAGTTTTTGGTAGTGCAGTGCAGTTTGATTTATTTTGCCCAGCTTTAACTATTAGAAAGTGTAGTTGTAGTAAATGATGTGGTAGATGAAATTAGAAGGCAAAAATATAACGGAATCATATTAAAACTAGAATTTGAGAAAACACATAAATAATAAAGTTTTTATCTTTGCGGGCAGAATCACATAAATAAATTAAGTTATTACAGCACATTTATTCTTCTTATCCTTTTTAAGATGTCATTAAAAGTGAGGCAGCATGAGTTTATTTGGGTTTGGGACCACGGCAAGAAAACTCTTAAATGTATGAGCTCTTTATAGATCTAAAAGTTTAAACAAATATGTAGAGAATAGGAAGGTCGAAAATTATTCTTGACTCATTATATGTACGAGCTCTTTAAATATAGACGTGGAGTGATTTAGATTGTAATTGAACATTTTTATGGTAGTATTGATATAGTGCTCATGTCAGTTAATAATTTTAGTCTTATGGGCTATTATGGAGTTACAACATAATAGTACTCAATTGTGGAGTCTTTCTATATTTTGTAAAATGGTCAGAACATCCCAAATGTCCTGTTATATATATATATATATATATATATATATATATATATATATATATATATATATATATATATATATATATATATATATATATATATATATATATATATATATATATATATATATATATATATATATATATATATATATATTTTTTTTTTTTTTTTTTCTGATAAGAAAAAAATACTCTTAAATAATAATCATACTAATTTAGATATCAATTTACAAAATAAAAAATTATTGGTTACTAAAACAATTACTATTATGAATAAAAAATTATAATTGGTCACTAATTAATTAGAGACTAATTTAAAAATTAATTCCTTTAATAGCAAAAACCTTGATAACAAATTTTTACTAAAAAAATTTCTTTGGTAGCCAAAAACTTAATAGCTAAATTTTAAAAACCAATTTAGAGTTCAATAATAATTTTTTATTCATAATATGATTATTTTAGTAAATAATCATTTTTTATTTTGTAGATTGGTATCTAAATTGGTCACTACAGTAACTTATAATTTTTTGTCACTAAAACTAGTTATTAATGAAAAATTTTCTTATAATAAAAGTGGTAGAAAAATTGCATGGTAAGAAAAAAACTTATGCAAATCTAAATAAGAGGGTGGGTTAGGTTTGAGGGACTTAATTAGAAGTGTTTCATCTAACTTTATGAGGTAAATAAAAATGGAGACTAGACAAAGAAAAACACAATTTATGGAAAGATGTTTAGGAGTTACGTATGGTTGGAGAAGCTTAAACAACAAAAATGACTATACACGAGTCCTTGTAGTAGAAAAATTTAAAAAATGTAGTGGGAAGGGAAAAAAAAGAACTGGTGTGATAAACATATGTTTTAGTGTAGAGGAAACGAAAATCTTATTTGTTTTTGGGAAGATAGTTGCCTAAATGAAGTCTCTACGTTAAAAACATATTTTCGAATTAGGAGATGTTGGAAAATGGAGCAAGGAATCTTGGAAATGGAAATTGAAATGGCAAAAGAGATCGGTTGGAATGGGATAAAGTTTAGAAAGCTAACTTTAATTATGTATGAGCTGGAAAAGTGTATATTAAATAAAGAAAAGAAGATGAAAGAGAGTGGAAGGATAATGAAAACTAATATTCTGCATCAATTTTATGCAGCATTCAAGAACATGAACTTCTTTATGTTTCATTAATACATAAATTTTATTCTGTATACTATTTATTTTTCACAAAATTTCGATAGCAATCTGTATTGGTCTTCGGTTAACGTGAAATGAAATGATGACATTAAATCAAATATGTCCCCATTTGTTTCGAACCAAACTCCTCTAGAAACACCATCTCTCACCAGTTTAATGAATACAGAAAAAACAAATACTGAGAAATTACACGTGAATATTGTAGATACTGTAAGCAAAAAAAACAGAAAATCGTGGATGTAGGTAAAAAAAAAAAAGCACTTTGAAGCACTGATCAGACTATAAAAATATATCCCATATTGAGATAAATATCATCAAACTTTCAGTGGTAAGTTATCATTCAAACACATTCCATAGCTATAGCTTCCAATGGCTTCAACAGAAGGCCTGCAAGCATACGAAGAAGACAACCTCCTTCTGTCCCTTCCCAAAGAGAAGGGTTGGGCAGCACGCCATCTCTTTCTCTTTCAAGGCTTTTGGTGTCCATCAAATTTTATTGAAGGTGTAATCAATTTTCAAAATCACTTTCAGGCAAAAGACAGTGATGTTATTGTTGCCAGCTTTCCCAAATCAGGTACTACTTGGTTGAAAGCCCTTACTTTTTCTATTCTCAACAGACACCGTTTCTCATCTTCAGAGAATCATCCATTACTCACTTCCAATTCTCATGAACTTGTTCCTTTCCTTGATTTCATCTTTCATGGTGATAACATCCAAGAAAAGCTTTCTAACCTCTCTAATATGACTGAACCAAGAGTTTTTGGTACTCACATTCCATTCCCTTCCCTCTCCCAATCAATTAAGGAATCCAACTGTAAGATAGTTTATATCTGCAGAAATCCATTTGGCACTTTTGTTTCATTTTGGATCTTCGCCAATAAAATTAACCCACACTCTCTGCATCAACTGCAAATTGAGGAAGCCTTAGAAAACTACTGCAAGGGAACAATTGGATTTGGTCCGACTTGGGAGCATCTGTTAGGTTATTGGAAAGAGAGCATAGCTACACCTAACAAGGTTCTCTTCTTGAAGTATGAAGAACTCAAAGAAAATGCAAATTTTTACGTGAAAAGAGTTGCAGAATTCTTGGATTGTCCTTTCACAGAAGAAGAGGAAAGTAACGGTGTGATTGAAAGCATAATCAATTTATGCAGTTTTGAGAAAATGAAGAACCTAGAAGTCAATAAAGCTGGAACATTTGACAGGAACTATGAGAAAAAATACTTATTTCGAAAGGGTGAAATAGGAGATTGGGTAAACTACTTTTCCCCAGCTATGATAGACAAATTATCCAAAACGGTGGAAGAAAAATTAGGTGGATCTGGTCTTTCCTTTAAAACATCTCCTTAATATATATATATATATATATATATATATATATATATATATATATATATATATATATATATATATATAATGTGATCTGATTGTGAATTCTGGTTTTACTGTGTGAAGAGGCATCCATGCGTTGCAGAGACAAGTGGATACCTTTTTATGATATGGTTCTATGTATGCTGTCTTCAATAATTTGATTACCCATACTTGGAAAATTCTGAGAATTCCAGAATCCTGTTATATTATTTGAAGCAATAGGTCGTAAGTTTAACACCTTTTTGTTATGTTATATTAACAACGTAAGTTCAATAAAATGAATGATGCATAGATTGTAACTATTTGATGCAATTTCTATTTTTTTTTTTTTTTTTTTGTACTTAGAACAAAGACCGTGAAGTTAATGCTCACTGATAAAATATTCGTTATTATTTTGTAGCAGACAAGTTTTATTGTATTTTAAAAACGAAATAGATATTTTGATGAAAGACAAAATCATAATAATTTCCTATGGTTGGGTTTTAATAAGCAAAACATGTTTTAAAGTTTTTTATTGTATCACGTAAGCAGTTGGTTACCATTCAAGCAACGGTTACATATCTATAATTATAGGCGGCGTTCATATTTCTACTTCTAAATTTATGGTTTTATAAATAATCGTTTTTAAATTAAAATAATTATTTTATTATTTTTACTTTTTAAATGATTATTTTTTACATTTAACTGTATTATTATTTAATTTTTCTTTTAAATTAATTATTTTTAAATTAATATAGATATCTTTAATAAAAATATTATCTATAAAATTAGTAAAACATATTTATAATAAAATTTAAAATATTATTCATATTTATTATTAGGGTTAAATATGTTTTTGTTTCTCAAGTTATAGTAAATTTTGAAATTAGTTATTCTTCGAAACTTTATACCAATTTAGTCATTTATCTTTATAAATGCGTGAATTTAGTCTTTCTTACTAAATTTTGTTAAGTTTATTTGACATTTTAAATATACTTTGTGATAATATTTGAGTAAACATTAAAGCGAAAATGTGTTGAATGGTATGAACAATTCAAATATTATCATAAAATGTGCTTGAAACGTCAAATAAACTTACCAAAATTTGGTTAAAAGAACTAAATTCACATATTTTTAGAGATGAAAGACTAAATTGGTCAAAAATGTTGAAGAATGACTAATTTCAGATTTCACTGAAACTTGATGACTAAAAATATATTTAACCCTTATATTATTAAAATTAAAAGAATAATACTCATGAATTATCATTGTCGACACCGTTCAATATTTTGAATATTTTAGTGCACTTTCATAGCATTATTGTTTTTTTCTTTGGCAAATGGCAGCAGTGGCAGACATGTGTTGCGTATGCCACCAACTTTATTAAGGTTTTAAAATTGGCTAGTATCCTTATGTGTGATAAAAAAAAACGGTTCTAATGCAATTTTTATCTTCATCTTAATGGACTTTTTTATTGGGAAGTTGGTTTTGTATAATTTCAATTTACAAATGAAAAATCATTTCAATTTACTTGAATTTTTCTGTTTATTTCTATTTTTTATGGCTTGAGGTTCCAAATTAATTATTATTTTATGCTGAAATGTGGTGAACTATAATTGCATTTGGAGTTCAAAACCATTTTTAAATTTTGGAGCAATAATTGATGATCAACACAACGGATAAAAGCATGGTTCACTTCTAATGAATAAGTTAACTAAATAATACAAACGTATATTAAAATATAGGTTATACAGACTTTTATTCAATATACTATCAATGTTCTAAAACATCCTAGTTTAGTCCCAAATTAGTTTTGTCTCAGAACCATATTATATCTTTTTGTTTTTTTAAAGATCAAATCATATAGTTTTTTTTTAATATTACTTATATTCATACATTATGCTATATATCTATTTAGCTATCTATCACAATTCAGTGACAATTGAAATTGTGAAATGGAAACCCTTTACTCTGCTATGTTGTTCCCATATTTCAAAATCAAAAGGGTTAAACAGTGAGTGAAATGCTTGTAACTTGCAATCATCTTGGTAGATTTAAGTTTACTTCGTACCTATTTAATCCCCTGAGGATGAAGTGAATATAACTATTTGAAATAATGACAATCACATCTTTGTCTTCTACTTTAATGAATTTTTTATATTTATTTATCCTATTTTTAATAGCTGGCATGGTCCTTCTAGCTACCATGACTGGTTTTGCAAATGGTCTTGGATTCCATTGTTTGTTTAAGCGTATTTGTACTTTTGTGATATTTAGAGCAATGCACTAGTTAGCTTTGGCTCAAGCATTTGAGACTAGAGACAAGCTCATGCCATCACATCCAGAGCTAGCAGAAGAATGGGTTATTCAGATTCTAATAATAAAAACAACTAGTGTGATAAAAAAAAAAAGTTACCAACCTAGTTTTGTAACTATATAAGGAAAACTTGAAGAAGTCTCACGATATGAAAGAGTGTTGAAGTCAAACACTTTAGATGTATAAGGTCTCAAATCTAAACCCCTAGCATGCCCACATTGTTCTTGACTTTCGTAAGTAGAATTAAGTTAAGAAATCATTACTTGATATATCTTTTTGATTAGGATGATGATAATTTTGATTCATATGGTTGAATTTTTTTCTACATAGAACACATGAGAAGAAACTAATAAAATAACATGAAGTGTGGATGATAATTATAAATTTTATTAGAATCTAACTTACACCAATTTCTCTTACTTCATCATTAGCATATGTTCCATTAGCAAGCTTGTGTGTAGATATCCATACCTCTCTTATGTTGACCTTGTGGCCACATTCATTTTCTGATAAAATTGAGGAAAAAATTATATGACATAATTCAAAAAATTAAAAGATAAATTTCACTTTAAGATATGTAGTATTGTAACCATTTCATCTCTTTTCCTTGCAATGCTCTTAGATCCACCTATGTTAGCAATGGTTTGCTTCGCTCTATTCTCTTTATTTTTTAGGGCAAGGTCATAATAATCAACATATAAAAATTAATAATTATGAATAAGGTTGATGAAAAAAAAGTTTCAATTATGCCTTTATTTTTTCATTTAGATAATAATCAACAAAAGAAGCTCATTGATCTCAATCTTTTGGAGCCATTACAATGAATTTATCTCTAGTATGAGTACCATCATTCCTTTTTACCATTGTTGAGTGTCTAACTTAGCATGATTAACTATTTATTATCTTTTGGGCCGTTTTTCAAGTATGTTTCATGGTTTACATTTCTCTGCTAATTCATCTTTGGTCTTATCTAGATACTCTGATGCCGATTGGGCAGGTGATCCCACAGATCGTCGCTCTACCACATGTTATTGTTTCTTCTTGGGAACTTCTCTTATTTCCTAGCATAGCAAAAAGCAGACTATTGTTGCTCGCTCTAGCACTGAATCTGAATATCGTGCTCTTGCTGATGCCACTTCTGAATTACTCTTGTTACGATGGTTGTTAAGTGATATGGGTGTCACACATTCTTCTGCTACTCTACTTTATTATGACAATAGAAGTGCCATACACATTTCTTATAATGATGTTTTCCATGAGCGCACAAAGCACATTGAAATTGATTGTCACCTTGTTCGTCATCATGTTGTTAATGGCACTATCCTATTGACTCCAGTCTCCTCTGCTGATCAAACTGCTGATATCTTTACCAAAACACATCCTCCAAAACGATTCCAAGATCTCTTAAGCAAACTCAAGTTGACATCTACTATACCAACTAGAGTTTGAGGGGAGGTGTTAGCGTAATATTATGATAGCATAATAGATGGAACATTACGAGATTTTCTTAGCTTAATTATAAGAGATATTGTTGTATTTTCTCCAGAATTAAATACTGGATTACTGTATATAAATGGTTCATATATCACTGAATAATACACGATAATAAACATAATATTTCTCTTTATATGTTTAGTATATTCTTTCACATCAACCCAGAGAAGCTTTCTTACCTCTCTAATATGACTGAACCAAGAGTGTTTGGTACTCACGTTCCATTCCCTTCCCTCCCAAATCAATTAAGGAATCCAACTGTAAGATACTTTATATCTGCAGAAATCCATTTGACAGTTTTGTTTCATTTTGGATCTTCGCCAATAAAATTAACCCACACCCTCTGCATCAACTAACAATGGAGGAAGCTTTAGAAAACTACTGCAAGGGAATAGTCGGCTTTGGTCCGACTTAGGAGCATAGGTTACTGGAAAGAGAGCATAGCAAACCCTAACAAGGTTCTGTTCTTATGAAGAACTCAAAAATGAATTAAGTGTAATTTTCATTGAAAATTAATTTAAAAAAGATATTTAACCCTTTATAAGATGAATGATGCATAGATTAACTATTTGATGCAATTTACAATTTTTTTTATCTTAAAAAAAAGACCGTAAAGTTAATGCTCACTGATAAAAATATTGTTATTATTTTGATGAAAGCCAAAATCAGAATAATTTCCTATTGTTGGGTTTTAATAACTAATATATATTTTTGTGCTACAAATTAAAAACCAGATAAAAAAATAGCAACAGTAAAATAGGATGTGAACTTAGGAAAGAGTTAGATAAACTAATTTCTTTTTTTTCATAATTGTTTTAAGAACAGAAAATGATTGATAGATGATCCAATGGGACTGCCTCAAATTACACGGAGTTTTGATAATTACAAGGTTAACCTGAAATGAATAAATTTCTTTTCAATCAGTTTTTATTAAATAATGTTTTAAATTATTTATAATTTTAAATATTTTCAATTAAGTCTTTAATAAATTTTTATTTATATGTGTGAGAACCCCTCTTTGATTTTTTTCTTATCCATAAACCCTTTCTCTGCTAACACTTCACTCTCACCTTGCACCCTTTTTCCTCTCTATTTTTCTCTGCCTTCTTTCTATCAGAAAACATTCTAAATTTACATCTAAAAGTCTGAATCATTCTCTTCTATTACAAAATTCAGACCTGAGGCTAGTTCAGGACCAGTTCCTCAAGCTGAGCCTCCCCTCCTTACGCATAAGTCAATCTCAATTTCTCCCTCGCCTTCCAATTTTCGAATTTGGGGTACTTCCATCTTTCTGGGTTGAGTTTGGGGCTGTTCTTACACTTAACATTTGTAATTCAGTACCTTAAGTTGTGAAATTGAGGTGCTCCTAGTTGAAAGAGTTCTTGCTTGTGATAATTGCAAAGGTAAGGGAAGCTAACGGTCTTTCTTCTTATTTCAATCCGTGAACCATGTTTGATGAGTTTGATTGAAGCATTGTGTGCTAAATTGATGTTTGAAACGCATGTATGGTTGCTTGATTGATTTTTGCCATGGATTATGGGCTCCTGCATGTGGGAACAGGTTCGTAATCTGGTATTTTCGCCTAGGCGAGTGACTCTCGCCTGAGCTAAAACACTAGAAAACCCACCCCTGTTCCTGCGCGAAGCCTCGTCTAGGCGAGCTGAAGTCGCTTAAGCGAGAGACACTCTCGTCTAAGCGAACCAGCTTAGCCTGAGCGAGAATTCGCCCAGGTTTTTTATTTTGACCACTGTTAGCGCCTCGGTCAGGCGAGACTAGCTCGCCTAAGCGAGATGGCCTCTCGCTTGGGCTAGATTGTCTAGCTTGAGCGAGAGCTATTACAGTGGGGTGCTTAAGGTTTTGTTTTAAAGGGTGAAATTATATGTTCAAATGTGATCTTGTGCAATTAATCTTTTATATGCTTGAAATGTCATTATTACTGTAGTGAGTGGTGAAATTGGATGAATATGAATTATGAGGACTTGTTGTTGAAATAGAATTTCAAGGGAAATTCATATGAGCTTGTTAGTGTGTGTAAGGACGTGAGGAATCCGTATTGGTTGGTATCTTGAAACTCCAATAATCATTCGTGCTCAGATAGAGCAGAATGAATTATGTCGTGAGGAGTAGCAGGAGGTCCTAGTCTTTGGACTTGATCAAGTCTTAGACGCGAAGAGGACTTACCCTGGGAGTGGTTGGGTGATAACCCCTTGTGCCCAAACTCTGCAGAGTTTGGGAACCTTCACAGGTGCAAGCCACTAAGAGTTTCAATATCGCTTACACAATCTGGATATCGAGTCTAGAATTATACAATTGAGCTATGTTTTATAAATGATATTTATACTGTGAACTGTATGATTTTCCCTTATTTCAGTTAGCTTACCCTTCTTGTTTATGTTTGTTTTTCTCGTGTGTTCTCCTTTGCAATGATCACCTACGGTTGGTGTGAGCAGAGCCGAATCCAAATGAAGACACCCCTCTCCTGGACAGGAGCTGATCTTGGCTTGGAAATTCAGTAGTGACTTTTTGAGTTAGGTTCCTTGGATTTTAAGTTGTATGAACTGACTTCTCCTTGTATAGACTGTATTTTTGTTGATAGGGACTTATATGGTTATTTTGGATGACTGTATCAGCACTCTATAACTGTTTATCCATACTATCTGCTTTATTTGATCATGGTGTTAATATTTTATTTAGTAGGGTGAAAACTATTAAATGAGATGTTACAATATGTTTATATTTAATTTTTTTATTAATCGAATAATATGATTTTTTTTTCATATGATATTGTGTAATTGTTTTTATGATTTAATAAATATTATGTTTTAATAAATATTATGTTTTTGTAATTAATATGAAATAATACCATGGTTTTATTTATTTTAAAAATTGCAAACGGTCCACTTCAAAACTTTGATTCCATTTGATTCATTTACTTTAAAAAAAAATGTGTTTCATTTCTAATAACGTTAAAGTTTATCATACGTGACAAACTACGTTTCACTTCATGTTACACAAACATAAACACATAAACCAGCAGTTAAAATCCACCGAGTATTATTCAACTAAAGATCTCTCTGTACAAATATATAAAATGAAACTAAAAGCTAACTAAGGCCCAATATAACAAGCAGCCAAACATAGCTGGCTAATAAACCCCTGAAGTGACGATGGGAGAAAGATATTTTCAATGCCCATCTGGGAGAGAATGGAAAGAAAGCTAGATCTAGCTAAGAATTTAGTAAATATGTAAGCCAACTGGCTGTGTTTGTGCACATGAATCACTCAAATCATGCCTTTTTCCACATGCTTCCGAATAGTACTTTGTTCATTTGTACTTCTATTAGTTGAACACATGAGATATCGTAGATTCTGCAAGCAAAAAAGCACATGGATGTGCGTAGAAAAAAAAAACCACTTCATCACTTTGAAACACTGATCAGGCTATAAATATATCCCATATTGAGCTAAATATCATCAAACTTTCACTGGTAAGTTATCATTCACCCAAATTCCTTAGTTATAGCTTCCAATGGTTTCAACAGAAGGCCTGCATGCATACGAAGAAGATAACCTCCTTCTGTCCCTTCCCAAAGAGAAGGGTTGGGCAGTACAACATCTCTATCTCTTTCAACACTTTTGGTGTCCATCAATTATTTTTCAAGGTGTAATCAATTTTCAAAAGCACTTTCAGGCAAAAGACAGTGATGTTATTGTTTCAAGCTTTCCAAAATCAGGTACTACATGGTTGAAAGCCCTAACTTTTGCTATTATCAACAGACAACGTTTCTCATTGTCTCATAATCATCCATTACTCACTTCCAATCTCATGAACTTGTTCCTTTCCTTGAATTCGTCTTTCATGTTGATAACATCCAAGACAAGCTTTCTCATCTCTCCAATATGACTGAACCAAGAGTTTTTGGTACTCACCTTCCATTCCCTTCCCTCCCCAAATCAATTAAGGAATCCAAATGTAAGATAGTTTATATCTGCAGAAATCCATTTGACACTTTTGTTTCACTTTGGATCTTCGCCAATAAAATTCACCCACACTCTATGCATGAACTAACAATCGAGGAAACTCTAGAAAAGTACTGCAAGGGAATAGTCGGGTTTGGTCCGACTTGGGAGCATATGTTAGGTTACTGGAAAGAGAGCATAACAAACCCTAACAAGGTGCTGTTCTTGAAGTATGAAGAACTCAAAGAAGATGTCAATTTTTACGTTAAAAGAGTTGCAGAATTCTTGGATTGTCCCTTCACAGAAGAAGAGGAAAGTAACGGAGTGATTGAAAGCATAATCAATTTATGCAGTTTTGAGAAAATGAAGAACCTAGAAGTCAATAAAGCTGGAACATTTTGTGGGAACTTTGAGAAAAAATACTTTTTTCGGAAGGGTGAAATAGGAGATTGGGTAAACTACTTTTCCCCAGCTATGATAGAAAAATTATTCAAAACAATGGAAGAAAAATTAGGGGATCTGGCCTTTCCTTTAAAACGTCTTCTTAAAATGTGTTTAATTTGTTACCTATGACTGTTACTTCTTCTTCGTGTTCTGATTGTGGGCACCTTTTTATTATTTGGATTTAGCCTCTGTTAAATTTAAGTTTCTTTTCGGTGTCATTAACGTTTGACTTCAATAATATTATTACCCAAATTTGGGAAATTATAAGATAATTCCAGATTCCTATTGTATTATTTGGAAGTGCAAAGCATTTGCTATAGGTCGTGTGCCGAAGAAAAAGGAATACTATATAATGTTTATATTAGGAAAATGATATTTTGATTATTAGATTTGGACAACTTTTTCGTACACCCTTAGATGTCATCTTCTAAGTGATTTTTTATTTTTCATTTTTCTCATTCTCAATTTTCCAAAACAAGTTAAAAGATGATACATTATGTTGTAAGGGAAAGTTGTCAAAATTTAGTAATTAAAATATCATTGTCCTTTATATTAACCCCGTAAGGTTAATAAGTAGGTTTAAAAAGAGTTAAATATGTTTTTAGTCTCTTAATTTTAAGTGAATATTTAAATTAGTTTTTTTTTTAATTTTGGATCAATTTAGACTTTAATATTTAATAATGCGTGAATTTAGTCTTTTTAACTAAATTTTGTTAAACTTATGTGACGCTGAAACACGTTTTTTAACTATATTTGAAATATGTCACACTGTGTAAACAACTTAAATGTTATAGTGAAACGCGTTAAAAATAAAATTTACATATTTTTAAAATTGGAAGACTAAATTAGACCAAAATTTTAAAATTGAATTAATTATAATTTTCATTGAAAATTAATTTAAAAAAGATATTTAACCCTTTATAAGATGAATGATGCATAAATTGTAACTATTTGATGCAATTTACAATTTTTTTTATCTTAAAAAAAAGACCGTGAAGTTAATGCTCACTGATAAAAATATTTGTTATTATTTTGATGAAAGCCAAAATCAGAATAATTTCCTATCGTTGAGATTTAATAACTAATATATATTTTTGTGCTACAAATTAAAAACCAGATGAAAAAATAGCAACAGTAAAATAGATGTGAACTTATAGGAAAGAGTTAGATAAACTATTTTTTTCTTTCATAATTGTTACGAGAACAGAAAATGATTGATAGATGCAATGGGACAGCCTCAAATTACACGGAATTTGTAATTACAAGGTTAACATGAAATAAATAGATTTCTTTTTGGTCAGTTTTTATTTAATTATGTTTTAAATTATTTTTAAATATGTAGTCAACTGGTGGTGTTTGTGCGCATGAATCTCTCGAACGATGCCTTTTTTCCACCTGTTTCTGAATAAAATATGAAAAATGATTTTTTAATGATTAAATTTTTACAAATTTCTCTTATAATTTAATGTGTTATTTTTTAAGTGATTTTTTATTTTTTTATATTTTGAAACTAACACGTCAACCTACGAATTTATCTTTGAAACCAACTGAAGTTGAAGACGAGAAACGTGAACGTTAAATGGTCAACATTCTTCTTCTCTCATTTGTTCAACACCTTCGGTGAATACGACATGTGGCCAATTTTTTAAAGATGGGGAAGAGTATAAAGTTTAACTACAACATGGTTGACGCTAAATTACATTAATAAAAAAATAATTTAAATATTAGTGACGACTTAGTGTAGTAAAAAAGTAATTTAAATATTAGTGAAGAGAGGAATTGGGTGGTCCTCTCAGCAAAGAGAGGAATTGGGTGGTCCTCTCAGCAGTAGATGAGTCAATACAAGCCCAAATGAAAAGGTGAGAGTAATAAAAATGTAGTAAAAAGTTATGTGGAATGTTAAAAATAGAGATGCAAAAAAATAAACTTCTTCATATTCCTATGTAGATTAAGTTGTTGTCCAAGGATATGTTGAGATCTAATATGGAGGTGGAACTTATGAGAAAGGAGTAAAAGTCAAGAAAATCAAGGGCTCTTTGTAACAAGATTTGACTGTGTTAGAAAACTAGCTTGTAAGGTGAGAATTGCACCCACTTATATTGGCCTTATCTCTAGTCAATGTTGGACTTCCAACACACCCCTCAAGAAAGCCTGCTAGGATAGACTCTAATTTGGCTCTGATACCATGTTAGAAGTAGATTTTAAGCCTAACTCAATCCCATAAAACTGGTTTGTAAGGTGAGGATTGCACCTACTTATATATTGTGAATTGGTCTTATCTCTAGTCAATGTGAGACTTCCAATAGACTGCTCTAAAATGTTCTACAAAACTAAAAGTTGGATCAGATATGTAGAGAATATGAAGGTTGAAGGTTATTCTTTTGGGTGATTACATATATGAACTCTTCAAATATATGTGTGGTGGTTTACTAAATTGTAATTGAAAATTTGCATGGTGGTTTTAAGATTTAGTACTCATGTCAACGTAATCTACTACTCATTAATGTTTTTGTCTTCTGATTATCGAGTTACATTATATTACCCAATTATATAGTCTCTTTGTAATCCTCTAAAAGAATTAGAACATCCCAAATGTCACGTTATATTTATTTAATTTTTTGTTATTAATAAAAAAAGTAAACCAACACTATTTAGAGTCAGTCCCAAAAAGTCACTGCTAACAAATTAGCATCTATGATCTTAGAGTGGCATGTACCTGCGACACAAATTTGATACTAAGAATTATTTTGCATCGATTTTTTCTTGGTAATTTGATTGTGATAACGAACAATGTTGCAAAATATTTAATTGATAATCCAATGAATAAATGAAACAATGATTTTACTTTAAGATTTCCAGAGTAATTACACATGACAGATAAAATAGTAATTTAACTGGAATAGTCGGAAAAAGAGATTATTAACACAAGATAAGTAATGAATCAGAAAAGGAGAAAATTATTTTTCATTTCTTATATTCCTATTTTACTCTCTATTGTATTTTCCGATTAATGGATTCTAAACTAGTTTCCAACTCAGGCCAATAGATTGAGTATATACTGGTAGTGGTAAAAGATTTCCTGACGAAGAAAAAAGAAGAAGTAAATCTATTAAGAAATCCAAAGAAAAAAACCTTGTCTTGAAACATTGAGATGCATTTTCCATTCAACTCGGATTGGATGGTTACAGGAAGGTAGCCACATTACATTATGACGACTCTTTATTCAGCAAAAGAAAAAGTGACGACAACATTTGAGCCAAAGACACAGCTACATGTGTTTGGCTCTTGAAGTTTTAAGCATACATTTTAAACGAAAGACCTGATCCACTCAACTTTTCTTCAATAACTTTGGATAATTTTGTTATCATAGATGGAGAAAAGTAATTTACCCAATCACCTATTTCACCCTTCCGAAAGAATAACTTATTGTCAATGAATTTGTCTAACTTTCCTGAAACGTTTACCTCCAAATCTTTCATTTTCTCAAAGCTACATAGCTTCATTATACTTTCAATGTCTCCATCACTTTCTTCTTCAGCACTGAAAGGACATCCCAAAAACTCTGCGATGCTTTTCACGTGAAAATTGACATTCTCCTTAAGATCCTCGTACTTTAAGAACAGAACCTTGTTTGGTCTGGCCAAGCTCTCCTTCCAATACCCTAACATATGACTCCACCAAGGGCCAAAGAGAACTCTTCCATCGCAAAACATTTCAAAAGCTTCCTCTAATTCTAATGCTGGTAAAGGTTTTAACATCAATTTGTTAAAGTAAATCCATGACGAAAGAAAAGTGTCAAATGGGTTCCTACAAATGTATATTATCTTAGCATTAGACTGAATGAGTGATTTAGGCAATGCAGTGAAAGGAGTGTGAGTACTGAAAAGTCTTGGCTCAAGCATATTGGATAGGTGAAGAAGTGGGTCATGGGTTTCATCACCGAAGAAGATCTTAGACTCAAGGGAAGACACAAGTGTATGAGGATTGGAAGTAAGTAATGGATGGTTCTGTGCAGAGAAGTGTTTGCGGTTGACAATGGCAAAAGTAAGGGCTATCAACCAAGTAGTACCTGTTTTTGGAAAGCTTGCAACAACAGCATCACTATCTTTTGCTTCAAAGCACTTTTGAAAACTTTTTACACCTTCTATAAAAAGATCTGGACACCAGAATTCTTGAAATAGGCAGAGATAAGTGGGTGCAAAACCCCTCTCTCTGCGAAGGGAGAAAACTGGCTCGTCTTCTACATTTGCATGTTTTCTATCAGTCGAAGCCATGGAAGTAGTTTACGACAGTAGTGTGTGGTCATTTTACTCACCTTGGAGTAGTATTTTATAGCATAAACCAGTGTGGTTTAAGAGGTTTTTTTATTTTTATTTTGGGGTTTGAAATTTGTATAAATGAGTTTGATAGGGTGGGACGAAATTGCAGATAAGATAAAGTCGTCTTCGATTCAATCGGTTTCTTTTTTTTTTCTTTTACAACCCAATATCGTCCGTATAGAGGACGTTTTGTGTGGGTGAAAAAAGTCAAGTCGTACTTTTATACGACGACTTCACCTTTCAATTTTTTTTAAAATAAATTTTGAAAAACTAAAAAATTTGAAAAAGAATGGAAACCGATAAATCTAAAAAATAATGAAATTTGAAATATTTGAAAAAAAAAGAAAAATAATGAAAAGTGAAAATTTTGAAAAAAAAATTAAAAATAATGAAAATTGAAAATTTTGAAAAAACAAACAAAAGTAAGTGAAAAGTGAAGTCATGTTAGAG
Organism: Vigna unguiculata; assembly: GCF_004118075.2. Taxonomy (NCBI): domain Eukaryota; kingdom Viridiplantae; phylum Streptophyta; class Magnoliopsida; order Fabales; family Fabaceae; genus Vigna; species Vigna unguiculata. The sequence continues at coordinate 2,073,181 of NC_040289.1, read as the reverse complement.
GACGATTTTATTTTTCAATTCAACATAAGTCGTCCTCTTCAACAACGACATTATTTAAAAAAAAAACGAAACTCGTCAGGTAGAAGACTACTTCATCCTTAATATCGTCCTCTCCCATAACGACTTGATCCAATTTAAAAAAAAAAAAATCAATAAAATCTATTTTGTAATTTTGTGGCCAAACATATACCGAAATACAAAAAAAACAGTTTAAGATGAAGAAAATAAGTGAACATTTTAGTCCATGTTTTATAATATTATTATTATTATTTTGGCAATGACAACAGTAGCAGACATGTGTTGCGCATGCCACCAACTTTACTATTTTGGTAAGAAACACCTTTTATCTAAGGAGTATGATAACCTTTATCTAATGAAGTGTTTCACATAGAGGAACACGAGAACCCTTGGTCAAGAAGAATTTTCGTTGCCGGAGGGGTATGCAAATTGATTTTTTTTTCCTGTATCTAATAATCGATATAGATGATACCATCATGTACTTTTGATCTTGAATTAAAGAAGAAAGTTTTTATGGACATGTTGTATGAAACTAACAATTTTTTTTTTAAATCCTTTCAAAAGTAAAGATAATAATGAAAGAAAAATGAAACTATGATTCCCATAATAAAATGAGAGCATTCTAATTTTAATATGGTAATTGAATTTCAAAACTTTGTAAGATCAGCTAGATCTTATTAGAGATTTATTGAATGGTTCTAGAACAATAATGGGTGCGTCCGATAACGAATTGAACAATAATGAACTTAACAAATAATAAATTTTGTTGGAATAAGTTCTAGCTCGTGATTTTGATATAAGTATAGAAATGAACTTTAAGTTTAACAAAATACTATAAAATCGTTTTATCTCTAGTCGATGTGAGATCTATAATACACCTGCCTTCATGGCAAGACATTTATATCAAGCATTGGATAATAGGCCCAACAAACAATAAGAAGAAGACTTTAAGCCTAACTCAATTTCACAAAATCGGCTTGTAAGGTTTGGTTTGTAGCTACTTATATAATATGAAATCGTCTTATCTCTATTCGATGTGTGATCTTCAACAATAAAATCATGTTTGGGGTTGCTTAAGGTGATGGGGAGAATGTATTTGAAACTACTAGATTAAAAATAAAATTCAAAAAGCAACTTGAGGTCCTTCAAAATAAAGTATTACAAGTAAAAATGGGATAGGGTTTGATTTTGTGGAAGAGGATGATGGAGTTGGGTTTAGAAGAGAAAGTATTTTTTCAATGACCTTGTGAAGGTAACATACAATTCAATCATTGTGTTAATACGGAATTGAGATTTACAAATAATCATTTCTAAGACCTCATAATTTGTTACTATTTGAGAGCATCATATGAAATGACTCATGATTTATTGATTTGTAGGTCTTTGGAAATAGAACTTGTTAATAAATATGCTGGTTGGAATTTGTAGAGTTGTGCACACTTTTTCCTTGAAGAGGTTGAATGTGTAGTTCTATGATATGCAAAAGAACTTTAGATTTTAACATTGAAATTGTACACCATCTTCACATTCTGTGAATTCACCATCTGAAACAAGTCTTCATGTAAGAATTTGAATAGTTCTCTTCATTGTTAATGACTAAGTTGTTTATGTCAAATAAGTCGATGTATAGAGAGTAGTTCAATTTATTAGGAAGTGGTTGAATTTATTATGTAAAACAAATTGTGATAGGTTAGGAATGAAGCGTTCAAATCTCTATATATTAAAATCTTTTTACTTTTCTGATTATTATAACCTCAATTTTTTAAATAAAATTGTTCAAATCTTTATATTATACATTTATCTTTATAAATTAATTTTATTTTTTTAACTCATTAAGACAACTAATTTCCTAAATGAAAATACATTTAGAAAAAGCTTACCATATATATGTATATATGTATATATTTATTATTTATTTTTCTATTCATATTATTTTATAAAACTATGGAGAAGGTTGTGCTACATGGGAAAATAAAAAACCAAACCGTTATCTCAGAAAAAAAATCTCATTCTGCTCTATATCTTATGCTTTTAACCAAAACGAGGCAGAGTATTACCCCTATAGTTTTTTGCTATGTTTTCAGTTATATTGGTTACTCATCTAATTAACTTTCAATTATCAATATTGGTTTATTTTAAATATAAGACAGTAATACAAATCATCGATTAATATATATATATATATATATAAACTTTTAATTGAAAAAGAACGTAAAATAAAATAATAAATTAAATTTCTCTAGGGAGATATTTTTCTTAAAAAATTATAAAACTAACCTACAAATATAAAATTTTAATATATAATTATGTATATAACTTGTGATGGTGAGTGCTGGAAGTTTTATCGTGACTACTGGACCCTCACCTCTCACCTCCATGAAAGGCTGACCCTGGTCCAAGTTTTGGTCCACTGGCACCACACCAAGATCCTGAAAGTGTTTGTATTAAAAACAGAAATGGCCAAATACGGTTTTGTAAATGCAGATCCAATTCGATAAAGAAATAATAGGGAGAAAACTTTAGAAACTAATTTATAAATTATAAATTAAGATTACTTATATATAAACTTTTAATTTAAAAAGAACGAAAAATAAAATAATTAATTAAATTTATTTAGATAGAGATATTTTTTAAAAAAATTATAAAACTGACTTACAAATAACAAATTTTAATATATAATTATGTATATAAGTAGTGATGGTGTGTATGGGATGTTTTATCGTGACTACTGGACCCTCACCTCCATAAAAGGCTGACCCTGGTCCAGGTTTTGAAATAAAATATTGCTAGTAAACACGAGATAGTGATTGAGTTTGTGGAAGAGGACAATCGAGTTGGGTTTAGGAGAGAAAGTATATTTTCAATGACCTTGTCAAGGTAATATACAATTCAATTATTATATTAATACGAAATTGAGATTTACAAATAATCAGTTCTAAGACTTTACGATTTGCTATTATTGAGAGCATCATACATAATGAGTTATGGTTTATTCATTGTAGGTCTTTGGAAGTAAGACTTGTTGATAAATATGCTAGTTGAAATTGGTATAGTTGTGCACACTTTTTTCTTGAGAAGATTGAATGTGCAGTTGTATGGTATATAAAAAAATTTGGAATTTGGCATTGGAACTACACACCATTTTCACATTTTGTGATTTTCCAACTTGAAAACAAGTCTACCATCTAAGAATTTGAATAGTTCTCTTGGTCGTTAATCACAAAGTTGTCTATGACAAATAAGTCAATATATTAATGTATCTATAATAATATATAAATATATAAAGAGGATTATCTCTTTTGTGTCCACATTTCAAAATACCAATTTTATCCTTTAAAATATAATTATTTATTTAATTTTTGAAAATTGACCGTTATTTTTACAAATTTTTTCAATATTTATCAACAATTATTCTCTCATCTTTTCTTATATATTTCACTTTATTTTTAATAAATATGATTTTATTTAATATTTTCTCATCTTTTCTTATAAGAGGATTCTCTCCGATGTGTCCACATTTCAAAATATCAATTTTACTCTTTAAAATATAATTATTTATTAAATTTTTTAAAATTGACCGTTATTTTTACAAATTTTTTTCTCTATTTATCAACAATTATTCTCTCATTTTTTCTTATATATTTCACTTTATTTTTAATAAATATGATTTTATTTTATATATTAACTTAATAATATTATGTTATCATCACCTATTACAATAGGTTCAGAATAAAATTCTATCTGTGTTTGGTGGTGTGTTGCTTAAGTCTTATTTGGTTTTTGCATGGCAGGATAACGAGAATAATTATATTGACATGACTTATTTTTTTCTTCTGATTTTGGAATCTATAGTAGTGTGTGGTTTTATGCTTATGATTTTTTGCAAGATCTATACTGGCATTAAGAGTGGTAGATCAAGTTCATGTTCTAGTCTCCTTTTTTATTATATTTTTCTTGTAATTTGGTAAACAACAATTATGGAAGGGAAAGATCTATGGTTTAGATTTGTCGTTGTCGATTTTTTTCTTTTCCTTTTTCTTCCTTATTTATTTTTTTGTATTTGGGTTGAGACTACTTTATTGCTCTTATTAATATATTTTTTAGTGTTGATAAATATATATAAATATATATATATATATATATATATATATATATATTATTTATTTTTCTACTCATATTATTTTATAAAACTAGGAAGAAGAGTGTGCTACATGGGAAAATAAAAAAACCAAACCATGTTATGTCAGAAAAAAAAAAAATAATTCTGCTCTATATCTTATGCTTTTAACCAAACGAGGCAGAGTATTACCCCCTGCAAGCTTTTGCTATGTTTTCAGTTATATTGGTTACTCATCTAATTAACTTTCAATTATCAACATTGGTTTATTTTAAATATAAGACACTAGTACAAATTATCGATTAATATATTAATATATACACACTTATGTATAAACTTTTAATTTAAAAAGAACGTAAAATAAAATAATAAATTAAATTTCTCTAGGGAGATATTTTTCTTAAAAAATTATGAAACTAATATATATATATATATATATATATATATATATATATATATATATATATATATATATATATATATATATATATAAAACTTGTGATGGTGACTACCGGACCCTTCACCTCCATGAAAAGGCTGATCCTGATCCAGATTTTGTCCACTGTGATATTAAAATAATTTTTAAATTAATTTCTAAATTAATTATGTGAATTGATTTTTAATTTAATCATTAACATTAATTATCAAAGTTTTAATTATAAAAAAAATATTTTTAATTTGTATCTAAATTGATGATGAAACAAATTTAAAAATTAATTTATTATAATGATCAATTGAAAAACTATTTAAATTGTTAATAATTTTTAATTTATAAACTAATATTTGAATTAGCCATTAAAATAATTAATTATTTTTTATCTTTTAAAATTGGTCAATAATAAAAAAATTTCTTTTACCAAGTTGAAAACACATAATTTTTACGTGAGAAGAGTTACAAAATTCTTGGATTGTCTTTTTACAGAAGAAGAAGAAAGTAACGGAGTCATTGAAAACATAATCAAATGCAGTTTCGAAAAAATGAAGAATCTAGAAGTGAATAGATCCGGAACATTAGGCAGGAACATGGAGAAAAAGTACTTATCGAAAACAACGGAGGAAAAATTAAGTGGATCTAGTCTTTCCTTTAAAACGTGTTTATAAATTTTGTAGCCATTGTGTGGCACATAATGCGTCTGATTCTCACTTATCCTTTTCTTTGTGAAGACGTGTCATGGTTGTTTGTTTCTATCAAAAATCAATTGGATTGAGCATGTGCTTTAAAGTAAAGTTTTTTTTTCTTCTGGTTCTATCTGTGTAGGATGATATGAATGATTTATTTACTCATTCGGAATATCTAAGATAATTCCACCTTCCTATTTTATTATCTATTGTGTGAAACTAATGCTCATTGAAAAAACAAGTTTTTCTAAATTTTTTTTTTGTTTAAGTTTTTGGGCTGATCTTTTAACTATGTGTATAAACAAATCAAATCTAATAGTGTTGAGGCTAATATTTGAAAACTAAATTGATGTTTTCTTAGTGACATGAAATTAGGAATAATCTTAAGAACAGCTATTTTGTTGTTGTGTAGTGTGTAACCTGTGTCCTCTATAAAGAACATGTGTATAATCAACACAACATTTATTATTCGAATCTAGGATGTCAACGGGACTACCCGTACCCTACCCGCTATACCAATATTTGACATCCCTATTCGAATCTAAGGTTTGCATCCTCGTATGGAACCAGTTTTATATAACCAAATTACGTATGGATATTGATTATAGGAGATTACAAGAGATTGTGGTTATATATATATATATATATATATATATATATATATATATATATATATACACACACAAGTCATTTGACATCACCTTAACCCACAACCTAATGGAATTATGATCTTTTATTCTTATATAGTGTTTAACATTGTCTATTTTATCCAATGTGGGACTTTGACTCACACTTGGACTATTCTAACATTTTAGGACTACAAAACTTTAAAGTTTGGATCAGGGTAGAGCTATCAAAATGGATTGGAACCCGCGAGCCAACTCAGCTCACCACGAGTTCGGGTTAGGGTTGGGTTGAAATTTGTTTACAAATTTCAATACGGGTTGATTTTTGACCAAGCTCACCTAGAACCCAGCTCATCCAGGTTGAACCCGTGGTGAGCCGGGTTGGCTCACCAACCCGCAAATAAAGGGTCACACAAATATTTTTTGTTAAGTTGGACTTTGGGTCATGTTAGTTTTTTTTTCAGCCAACACATAAATAATTTGTATTTTTGTAAGTTTGGTTTGCATTTGGATTGTATTAAAGTTTATTTAGATTTTAATTAGAATTATAATCTAGTTTTGACTCAAAAATTAAATAAAAAAATTGTATTTTTTAATTAAGTGAGCCAGTGAGTTAACCTATTTAACCCACCAACTCACGGTGGGTCAGATCAAATTAGAAGTTTTTTGATTCACTAATAAATGAACCAGGTTAGATTGACTTATAAGTGATCAATCCATGGGTTAGATTACCCGTTTTGACATAGCTCTAGATCAGGGTAAAATCAAAATTCATAAAGCAACTTTCTCTTACTTTCATACAAGTGCATCTATGCAAAATATGCATCACAATTTACAAAAGTAATATGTTAGAAGCAATGATTCTAAAGAAAGGTTTATTATAAATATAATCTTTATTATATTTATTATAAATATACGTTTATTATAATATAAGACACTAATACAATATCTAAATATAAAATATTATTTAAATCTCAAATTAAAATATTAAACAACAATTAAATAATTATATAAAAGAATAGACAATTATTATACATAATTAAATTTTTTTGACAATCAAAATATTTACTCGTTTTATAAATATCGACTAATATCACTATCAACTCTGTATAAAAAAAAATAGAAAAGTTAGATATAAGAAATACGAATGAAAAGTTTCGTTATTAGAATATAACATACTTTCATCATAAAATTCATTTTCACTCGTTAAAATATTTTTCTTTCAATTATTTAGAAATTATAAACATCAAAATAGAATAATAAAAATTATAATACATTAATTTAATGAAGTCACACAAACAAAAATTAAATTAATAATAATCAAATTTAGACAATGTTGTTAAAAATATTTATCGTAATAAATTAATATATTTTGGCCAATAAAACATTTTTTTTTTGACGTTTCATTTAATAAAATAACTCTTATAAATAAAATATCACATATCATAATAAAATAGAACAAATAACAAAAAGTATATCAGAATTTAACTATTACAATCATCCCAAAATGTACTTAAAAGAGAAGTATCATAGACACAAAACAACGTTATAAACATGTCTTAAAACATAAAACATAAAACAAATAGGCAAAAGATTGCTCAATAGAGCAATGAATTACATAAGACCAGTTTTTCAAAAGATGCTCAACAAAGCAATAACCAATACACCTAAATTACACAACAGCATCTTCACTGTCGTAATGATCACCAGGGGTCTCCATATCTGCTCACACCAACATTTGGTGATCATTGCAAAAAGGAAAACACAACAAGGAAACAAACACGGAAAGAAAGAAGGGTAGCCTAGTGTATTCAAGCATTCACACATAAATATAGTTACATAAGTACATCACCCAAGAAACACATATATGGAGAAAAGAAACATTAACTCACAAAATTTTCACTCAATTAAACACCACAGTGGCTCTTGACTTGATATCTGGATTATGCGCTTGATATAGAATTCTAAGGAAGTATGCACCTGCATTGATTTCTAAACTGTGCAGAATCTAGCCACAAGGGGTTATCACCCAATCAATCACAAGGTAAATCCCAATATGTCTCAAGCTCAAACACCTCCCAAGACTAGGATATCCAGGCACTCTCTCCACATAATCACTCTACTCTACGTGAGCGTGAGTGATTATTAGAGTTCATAATACCTTCATTATCTAGACATCTCCTATATAAAGGCATACACTAACCACGTTGTCACCAAGAATTTCTCTTCAAACTCTTTTATCATCAACATTTCACATATTATCTCAGAATAATTATCATCCAAAGTTAAACATATCAAGTATAGGTCAAAAAAATGCCACATCATTCATGCATAGCTTCATACATAATGTTTTTAACATTAACTCAAACAATCACAAGTTAAAATAAGGAATTAAAATTCTGCAGCAATTCTCGCTTAAGCAAGACTAATCTCGCTTAAGCTAGAAATTCTCACTTAACCTAAAATTCGAACAGAGAGCAAAGAGGAAATCTGCTATTCTGGATTAAGGTAGATTTTCTCACTTGGGCTAGACTGATCTCGTTTAAGCTAGAAATTCTCACTTAAGCTAAACTGATATCGTTTAGGCTAGAAATTCTCGCTTAAGCTAAAATAGTAGGTTTTCACTGATTTCAGCATTCAAAAATCAAAAATCCCAAACAACACAGAAAAAAAACCAACCACAAACATTAATCCAGCATTTTAAGCACGATTTAAGACAAAAAACATGCAAGACACTTAAAAAAGTTTTAAAGCACTAGTTTCCCTTACCTCAAAACTGAAAGTGAAACTACGGGGAGAGAGTCCTAACGGAACAAGCACTGCAGCTCCAGAAACAAACTAAAGAGCTAAAAAACATGAGCACAAGAACGAAAATGAGACTCTTGTACAAAACTCCAAACTAGAAACAAAGATACGAGACAAGGATTTGAAATTTTCGACTTACATAAAGAGGAAGACGTTCGCTCAATTCTGTGGGAAACTCTACAATGACCATTCTCAACTTCTGTTTCAAGGAGAGAAGAGAGTAAGAAGGGCAAAAGAACAATGGCTTGGAAGAGTGAAGAAAGTTGAGAGAAGAAAATAGAGTGAAAAAACTGAAAGATTTTTCTGAAATGAGTAAATAAGTGGGTTGGCTTGTGCCTTTTTACTAAAGCAGGACCCCTAATCCTGAAATAAAAATGAGCTTTATATTTTTTATACAATTGTATATTGAAATTATACTTATGAAAAAATATTACAAAATTTAAATAATTTAAAAGTGAGTTATATAAAATCATAAACAACTCTATTGTTTTATCAAAAATTAAGAGTACATTTCTATACAAAAAAAAAGTAAATAATAAATTAAAATATCGAAAAATAATTAAAAACATTCAAACATTCTCCCTATAAATCATTTCGTGTATTGTTTGAATGAAATCTCACAAATTAAAAGAAAATATAATAAAGGCTTTGATTAAAGAAAAATTATCTTGGAAATTCAACTTGATAAATACGAGAAATAATGAAAATACTTTTAGTAAAACAAAAAAAAAATTATGTAAAACAAAAGTTAAAGGTAAAGAAAATAAAAAAAAAAATAAGTTTTTACATTAAGAATTTGTACGATTGAACATTGAACTTGATAAAAAAATTAAATAATAAAATAAAAATAATAAATAGGAGTACAAATAATTAAATGTGATTCTTAAACTATTTGATTCAATAATATGTATTTTTTATGCACATAAACTATTTTTCATTATAAATATGTGACAATGAGAATTAATCTTATACCTAATTTTCACTGCTTTAAATCAGCACTATAACAAAAATGGTAACACTGAATTAGAACTCACAACAAATGTAATCTTTATCTTAAAAATTGCAACAGTCAAAACCTGTTTTGAAAATGTGTTGAGAACAAGTCAATTATGCGAGTATACTGATTTATTTCTTTTTCTCATTTATTTATATATTTGTCCTACTCAATTAAATACTAAGTTTTAATTTTGATTTTTCATCTCCGAACCAACGACTGCATCAAGATATCAGTTATTACAAAACATAACACAATTATAACCATTAACTTGTGAACTTTCAACTCTAAAATTGCAAAACGGCTGTTATATAAACTACTCGTTTAAATTTATGCAACAAAACTCTCACGTACAATTAAATGCTTCTTAGCCTATACCCACCCACAGGTAATAACAACAACCATGATAGTTTACAGTTGATGGATGGGAAAAATAAGGAATATATAGTTAAATCAGCATATGATAGTTTACAGTTGATGGAAGGAAAAAATAAGGAATATATAGTTAAATCAGCATATGAAAAGGTGCATGGCATCTGCAATGGAGAACAACTTCCATTCTTTCAAAGCCTATGGAAGGTTAAAGTTATTCCATCAGCAATTTTTTTTTCATGGCGCGTTATGTTAAAGGGAGTAACTACAAAGGTAAACCTTAGACGTAAAAGAGTTTGATTGAATAATTATGGTCACTGGCAGATCTTGACCTATACCTTTGGAGGAACCAAAATAATACATTCAAAATTTGTATTATTAATACAATAAAACATGAGTATAATTGTAACTATAAAAGAAAATTCACACACATACATAAAATATATAAGTATATACATGATTGATTGTTCTTAGTTCCTTAAAATCTTTCACTAATAATTAAGTTTCTTAAAATCTTTCATCAATAATTAAAACAAAACTAAAAGTAATTGAATCAGAGTTAAAATTGTCTACAAGAAATTTATCTTTAATTTTATTTTGCATTATATATATATATATATATATATATATATATATATATATATATATATATATATATATATGTGTGTGTGTGTGTGTGTGTGTGTGTGTGTGTGTGTGTGTATGTAAATTTAAGACTTAAAAATAATTTATCATAATTTAATAAAATATTAAAAGACGTAATTATAAAAAAGAAAATATATAATAATCAAGTCACAATTAAAAATTTGTTATGAAAAAACACATAATACATTACTTTTTTCTTCTATATCATAAACAATGAATATACCAAAGACTTATATTTTTTCAAGTGAGACAAGATGCTTACCTTTTTTTCTTAAAGAATGGAAGAGAACAAAGGAAAGAGATGAGAGTGAAAATAATGAGTTTGTGTATAATTTTCTTTTTTCATAAACAAAAGAAAAAAACACGAGTAAGGAGAGAGATGAAGCAAAAATAATGAGTTTGTGTCTAATTTCATTTATTTTTTCATAAACAAAAGAAAAAAAATACACAAGTGAGTGTGAGAAATCACTACAATATATAAAAAATTAAAAAATAATTGGACAAAAAAATTTAATATTTTTTATTCTTTATTATATTTAATTTATGTTTTATTATTTATTAATATTAATATACTTTATAAAATAAATAAAATTATACTTAATTAAAATTTCATGAATTTTCAAATTTTTTAATATATATAATACATAATTTAAAAAATTTTAAAATAAAATACATAATTAATTTTTTTTTAAATAAAATACATAACTAAAAAATTAAAAAAAAAATTAGGGGGGTCGTGGTCCCTGCTAATAAAACCGCCGCTGATTATGGTTATGCCCTTTGTGGAGAGCAAGAAGAAAGCGTAAGTCATTTGTTCTTTGATTGTAAAGTTGCCTATAAAGTCTGGAACATGTGCAACAAATGGGTAAAGATCTTGAATGTCCACTATAATCAGCCTTACGAAAGCTTTCTACATTTTCATGTATTGGAACTCAACCATAAAGGGAATGAAATTTGGAAGGGGATATGGGTGGCTGTCATGTGGAGTATATGGAAACATAGGAACAATGTTGTGTTTAGGAACGCCATATCTGATGTAGAAGAAATATTTTGTATGGCTCAACTAAGAGTGTGGGCATGGATGAAACATAAAAGCACTAAGGTAAGCTTCTCTTTTTCGGATTGGTGCATAGGTCCTATACACTCCATCAGATCTATAACATAGCAAACCATAGAAATATTAGACTACAACGGTAAGAACATTTGTGGGGTGGGTGGTTAGATGGAAGGCGGGAGGGAGGGGGAGGGGTTGAATTTTAACAAATATATTCCAGGTTTGTTTGGATACAAGTGTGGATATAAAGGGCAGAAGGGACTGGAAGAATGGGCAATCGAAAACTACCCAAAACAAGGAGAAGGCATGCTATTACAATGTCAAAATGTGATTGCTAAAACACTCACAACTGGGATGAACACAGGTCGAAGGCATAATCAGAAAAACAACAAGCAATGAACGAGGGATATTGATGTGACGAAAGAAATATGCAATGTGTTTCCAAGAGCACCATGTGAAATCTCTATATGGAAACAAAGACAGTTGAATAATTTGATCAAAGTCCTGGAATCATAGCTAAGAGAAAGTGATGAATGGTAAACCAACCACAGAAATTATAGGTGTGGAAATATGTAGGGAGTATAGCAACACAATTCTTGTATGCTTTATTGAATATGCTTCCCTAATGCACACATAAATCTATTTTGCTTTATGAGTTATAGATGTGATAGAAAACACCTTTATTTATTTGGTTGGTAGGGATCTTTGATACCAAATGTACATGTCATTAACCTTGATATATAAAGGTAGAATGATTGGGAACACTTTATATATATATATATATATATATATATATATATATATATATATATATATATATATATTTTGTATACGGGTTGGAGTACCCCGAGTACTCCACTATATATATAGACACTTATACTTTGCCGATAAAAAAAAAATCCATGAGCACGTCACCACCCACATTGCACAAATCCTTATTACAATGGATTCTAGTAACACTTTGTAGGGATTATATGCATTATCATGTAGAGTTGTCAAAATGGTCACCATGTTCGGCCCGACCTGATCCACCATGGATTGGCCACTAAGTGGACAAACCCAACCCGACTCACTTATAAGTAAGCCAAAAATTTCGAATCCGACTCGGTCCACCACAGGTTGTTTGATTAAACGGGTTGGCTCACTAGTCCACTTAATTAAAATAAAATATTTTTTTTCTTAAGTCATAAATTATAATTTGGATTAAAATTTAAATAAACTTCAATACAATTTAAATACAATCCAAAATGATGTTAAACTCCAATACAAACCAAAATTAAAAAGAAACAAATTACTATTTAAGATCAAGGTATTCTTGTTACTTATTCAACTATAATATTATAGTCTTGAATGGATAAATCCACAATATTTTCATCTCTTAAACATCTTCTTTATCCCCATCTATTTGGAGTTGAAACTAGGTTTCCATTTGCCAACCCACTAATGTGTTTGGTTAAAAAAACAGTCCAACATTACAAAACCCAACATAATGTATGTGACCATACGGGTTGATGAGCCAATCCAGCTCACCATGTGTTTAACCCGGGTGAGCTGGGTTCTTGGTGAACCGAGTCAAAAATTAACTCGTACTAACATTTATAAAAAAAAAAACTCAACTCAACCCGACCCAGACTTGTGATGAACTGGATTGACCCATAGATTCTGACCCACTTTAATAACTCTACTATCATGGATGTACATAAATTAGAGAGAGGACAAAAATGTAAAGTCAATTTTCATATCAACCCATCCTCTCGCTTTTTCGTTAGTGCATTACAAATTAATACAACCAAAGTGACTTCAAATTCTGTACTTATTTTTTTGGTATTTTGAAATTATTCTCAGTTAAACATTAAAAATATATTATGTTAATATTTTAAATATCTTATTAATATATTTTAAAATGTCAAAATTAATAATAACCAATATATTTTGAAAATACAATAAAAAATAACAAAAAATATCCAACAAAAATATCCAAATCCCAATCAAACAAGACAAATCCGTGCCTTTTATTTTATTTTATTTTCTTGCTGAACAGTGTTTAAGCAGAACCAACCACAACATTAAAGTTTGTGCTTTGTTGCAAAATTTTCATGATTCCACCTCACGGGTCTATGCATGTATTTAAACTGATCATAGGTAATCGAAAAGAATAATTGCTAGAAAATAAAACAAAAGAGTGGTGATGATTTATGTCAGAGACAGGTGATATGTTGCGCAGAGCGTGATGATGGAGTACTATTGTTGAAATTTCTAAGGATCTAATAATGTGTAAAAATTGTTACTATTATTGGTGGAAGAAATTCTATTAGAAATATCTCATTTTTTTAATTTATTTACAGATATGTATGTGTACTTAAAAGTTAAAGATGACACTGGATTGGATGGATCATATCTTTTCACTTATTCCATTTTAACCTCTTTAATTTCTACTTATGTGACCAAATGCCACCAAATGGAAAGTATACATAATTAAAAGTTATAACTTACTTTTGTATCACAATTTTTGTTTTTTTAATATAACAATCTAAATATCATTGGATTGTGACTTTACATACTTTAAATTACATTAAAAAAAAGAAATAAAATAAACATTTTATCTAATAGTCTATATATATATATATATATATATATATATATATATATATATATGATGATATTGTTTAAATATTTAATAGATTCTAAATATTTATAGTTTTTATTTAATTTTTTAAAATAGAATATTTTCCAATGGATATAATTTTAATTTTACTTATAATGATTACACATATAATCCTAATACTAAATGTAATTTTTTAATTAAATGTCATTATTGTATATTGTAAAATTTAGTACATTTTATATGATACAAAATTAACTTAAAAGATTTTTTAAAATTATTACAATATCCAATTTGTAAAACTTTATTGAAACCATATTATTTCATAAAATATTCATCCAATTTCCGATCATAAATAATAAAAAATAATATTTATATAAATATTAAGAATAATATGTTATAAAAAATGATTGTTTAGGTCAAAGTCAATATTTACAAATGTTACGCATTATCTTAGCACGGTTTCAAATTAAGGTACACATTATAGCAAAAAAAAATGTTTCAATAAATCTTATTCATATTATAATTATAACTACTATTTTTATTACCAGCAATAACAAATATAAAACTGAAGAACACTTAGAGTATTCCAACCATTTTACAAAAAGATACATAAAAACTCAACATAAGAGAGATGTCTTGATGCTCAATTAATGATTTTTCTGTGAATTGTGTTTTTTTCCCAATTTCATGTCTTTTTGTTTTTTGTTTTACTGATTATGTATTAATAGAGTTTTTATTTTTATTTTTGACAATTGTTGATTGAAACAATCTATTCACCCATTTAATTATATGATGTCCTTTTCTTTTATCGTTCCCCCTAGCCCTCTTCAATTTGAAATTATGATTTTATCTCACATGGTTTCCGATTAATGTAAGAAGCTGTGTGTAAAATAATTAATACTGGTCCAAACTCACGTTAAAGTATGCACTAAATAACGGAAAATTTGTTTCTTCTCTTTCTATATGGGGACGCTGTAAACGAAGGTATAATATTTACTGAGCAAACTCTTAATACAAAACTAGAGTGATGGTTGAAAGGATAGTAACAGACATGAAATTGGAACATAGATAAACATAGTTCTTATTCATTAAAAGCATCAAAACACAACCTTATTTAGCAAAAGCAAAGATCCCAACATCAATTGTTCAACACAGTACAACATTATGTAGTCACATCATTGAAATCTAGGAATGCACTTTAAATGATAGACCTGATCTACTTAACTTTTCTTCAATGATTGTGGACAACTTTTCTATCATTGAAGGAGAAAAGTAATTTTTCCAATCTCCTATTTTACCCTTCCGAAAGAAATTTTTCTTCTCTGCAATATTGTGTATATATCCTGATTTATTCACTTCCAAATCCTTCATCTTCTCAAATCTGCATAAATTGATTATGTTTTCAATCGCTGTGGTGCCCTCTCCTTCTTGAGTGATAGGAGAGTCCAAGAACTCTACAATTCTTTTCACATGAAACACTGTATCCTCTTTAAGATCTTCATACTTTAAGAACAAAACTTTGTCTGGTTTAGTTATGCTCTCATTCCAGTAACCTAACATATGACTCCACCATGGACCAAACCCTGTTATTCCATTGCAATACTTTTCAAATGCTTCCTCGAATGTTAATGCAGGTGAAGAAGACACTGACTTTATTTTAGTAGAAAATTCCCATGCTGAAACAAAAGTATCAAATGGATTTCTGCATATATAAATGATCTTGCACTTGGACTCTGTCATTGTTTTAGGTAATGCAGAAAATGGTAAGTGAGTAGAAAAAAGTCTTGGGTCACTCATGTTGGAGAGGGAAAGAATTTGGTCATGCAAATCATGAGACAAGATGAATTCAGGGGAAGACACAAGTTCATGAGGATTGGAAGAAAGTAATGGATGGTTCTCAAAAGAGGAAAAACGTTGATGGTTTAAAATGAGAAAAGTAAGGGCTTTCAACCAGGTAGTACCTGATTTTGGAAAGCTGGCAACAAAAACATCACTGTCTTTTGCATGAAAATGTTTTTGAAAGTTGATCACTCCTTGAAAATAAAATGATGGACACCAAAAATCTTGAAAAAGATGGAGATAGGGGCCTGCATTCAAACCCATCTCCTTGGGAAGGGAGAGCATTAGCTCATTCTCTTCATTTGTTTGTTTGTCACTTGCCAAAGCCATTGGAGTAGCTAGAATATGAATGGTGACTTGTGAGTAGAATGGGATGAAACATACGTTACCGCGAGATAGCTTTTATACCAGTGCTTGGTGATGTGTTTGTTTCTGAGGATAAATTATTAATTATGAAAATATAAAGCTAGCAATATAAAAAATTTAATTTAATAGATGTTTTTGCTTGCTTCTTGGTAGAAAGAGATATTTCAAGAGATATTTTATGTTAAAAAAAGTTGTAGGCAATGATGGATCTAAGATCCTAAGTTAGTAGAAACAAGTCAAGCAGTTTATTTGTACACTCTAAACTACACTACACACAAATCTATCATAGTCTATCATAGAGCTTGCGATCAACAGATTCAAATATACCTAGGTCTGCCACTAATTGTAGGCATAAAAGATATAAAGGATATTTTTCTCTTAAAAAAAATTGTTATATAAAATTATATTATTTTAAATAGTAAAGTTAATTATTTCGACATAACATAAGAAAATCAATAATAATTAATTATAACTTATCTCAGAACACTAGTTAATTAGCATTAATAATTATGATGACTATTAATATTATTATTATTATCATAATAATAACTATTATTATTATTAATGTTATAATTATTATAATTATTAATTATTTTAGAACCTTAAAGAATAATTTTATTATTATTATTTTTTAATAGTTTTAATGTTACAATTAATATTATTATTATTGGAATTAAAAAAAAAAAGTTATGGGTTGCTTTAGGATATATTCTTTGAAGATGGATTTGAGTGTTGTAGGTAGTGTTTGGTCCTAGTTGATTTAGGAGGATGAATTTGAACCCAAAGTCTCGTCTCCTCCTTCGCAAGGAGAGAAAGATATCTCATGCGTTTTTACATTTTTATCCGTAACTTTTACATATATATTTTTTTTTTAATTTTATATATGCTTTTACAACTTATATATAATTTTATCCTTTACTATGCTATTGAAAAAAAAATAATTATTATTATTATTAACCATTGTAAATAATTAATAATAATAACAATAGTAATAGTATATATTGATAATATTATTATTATTATTATAATATTAAGAGTTAAATATTTTTTAGTCTATGAACATTAAGTAAAAATTGAAATTAGTCTTTTCTCGAAACTTTGACCAAATTTAATCCTTCAACTGTAGTACTACGTAGATTCAGTCATTCTAATCAAATATTGTTTGGTTTATTTGATGTTCTGAAAATACTTTTTATGATAACATTTGAATTGTTTACACCGTTTACACATTTTTGCTTCAATATTAGTTGAATATTAGTTGAAAAACATATTCGAAACATTAAATAACTTAACAAAATCTGGTTAAAAAGATTAAAGTCATGTATTTCTAAAGTTCGGGAACTAAATTGGGTTAAAGTTTCGAAAAAATAATTTTAATTTTCACTAAAAGTTCACTGACAAAATTTAACCCCAATATTAATAATAATAATAATTACATTTTATTTTATATTAATTTTTTATTAAAATATTTTTTTATTTATTATATTAATCAAATTTTGATAAATTTTATTTTTAAATATCTTCACTTCCATTTTTCAGTACGTACTTAAAGAAACAATTTCATTTTTTCTTTTTAATTCCTTAAATCCATCTACTAGTTCTCCTTAATTTCGTCCGCAAAAGTAGACACGATGAACCAAATAAAGATACGTGTATGCATGCAACATGCATGGTTTTTTGTTTAAATAAGTGCAGAAATCATTAATTTCACTAATTTTCTTTTTCTCTCTTAATTATCTTTTAAGTTTCTAAGTTTTTTTTTTTTGTTATAAATTGGAGAACCTTCAATTGAGTCCCATATAAATCTATAAGGTTTATCGAATACTTAATATATTTAAATTGTAAATTTTTTCAATTAAGTGCCCTTGGTTAACTTTTTTTTTTTAATCTAATAATGTGATTCTTAAGTGGATTATGTAATTATTATTTTGTCATATTAAATTGTTGATATATCGTCACATATGATTTTATTACATTTTTATTTTAAAGTTTTATAAAAGTAAAAATTTATAAACCCTTAAAATTACAAAATTATAAAATAAGAAAATTAGAAAATTCTAAAATTATAAAACTAGAAAATTATAAAACAATTAAACTAGAAAATTGTAAAACTATAAAATCATAAAACCATTAAATTATAAAGTTATAAAGTATACAATTACGAAACTATTAAACTATAAAATTATAAAACTATAAAACTATAAAATTATAAAACTATCTTAACTATATAACAATAAAATTATAAAACTATAAAATTATGTATAATTATAAAATTATAATTCTAGAAGACTATAATACTATAACACTATAAAATTATAAAACTGTAAAACAATTAAACTAAAAAATTATTAAGTTATAAAACTATAAAATTATCAAACTATAAAACTATTAATAAAATTATAAATCTATAAAACTTTTAAAATATTAATAAAATAATAAAACTAACGAATTATCACATTATTAAACTATTAGACTATAAAAATATAAATCTATAAAAGTATTAAATTAAACTACAAAACGATAAAATTATAAAACGATAATATTATAAACATAGAAAACTATAAAACCATAACACTATAAAACTATTTAACTTACAAAAATTATAAAACTCTAAAATTATGAAACAATAAATCTATTAAACTATAAGACTCTTAAATTATTAAAATTTTAATAAAATTTCAAAACAATATAACTATTAAACTATAAAACTACTATAAAAGTAATCAATTATAAAACTATAAAATTAAACTATAAAATTCTACAAATATTAAACTATAAAATTATAAAACTATAAAATTATTAAATAATAAAACTATTAATAAAATTATAAAACTATAAAATTGTAAAACTATAAAACTGTTAAACTATACAACACCAAAACTATTAAATTATTAATAAAATGATAAAACAATAGAACTATTAAATTATTAATTAAACTATAAAAGTATAAAAGTATTCAATTATACTATGAAACGATATTATAAAATTATAAAACTATGTAATTATCAAACTATTAAACTTTTAAATTATTAAATTTTTGAATTATAAAACTATAAAACTATTAATAAAATTATAGAATTATAAAACTATTAAACTATTAAACTATAACACACTACAAAAATAATTGTTTTTAATGGGGTTATATTTGGCGTTTCTGGAGGTTTTAACCCCCACTAATGATTTTACCAAGGGTTTGAAATTTTCCCGGAAGAGCAAGCGTGGCTAACGGATTACTAGGGGTTTTTAGCAACTCCTGAAAGTAGCGCAACTTACTGGGGGTTTCGAAAACCCCCGTTAATACCCGGGGTTTCCGAAAACCTCCATTAATGTCTGGGGTTCCAAAAACCCCCTTAATGCTTGGGGTTCTGAAAACCCTCAGTAATGCATGGGGTTCTGAAAACCCCCAGTAATGCATGGGATTCTGAAAACTCCCAGTAATGCATGGGATTCTGAAAACTCCCGTTAATTACTCGAAAACCCCTATTAATACAAAAAAGTTAGTGCTCATATTATTATGACATTGCTATAATGCTAAAGTTGTACTTTCTTGATAATTGATTTGTTTAGTTAATTATTTGAGTACGAAAAGAACCTTATTCTATGAAATTTCCTATTTATTGTTTAACATTTTGGTACCAATCAATACAAATAAACAAAAACTTCAAGGCCACTTCAAAATAAGCAATTAATACAAATATTCATTCAAATGGTACCAATAGTGGACTAGCAGTCATAATGCTCTTAATATAATAAGTGTTGGAGATGTAGTATTTGAATGATAGTAACATAATAAGCAGTGCACTATCTATCTACAATAAACCAAAATGTGAAAGGAAATTAGAGTTGTTCCCCATTAGCATAATTAACCAAAAGTTTCCTAGAAGCATATTTGTTGACAAATTCCAAAAGTAAACAAAAAATATCATCTAATGCGGTGTTGGATGTTGATCATTTGTTTCTTCGTTAGAAACACTTCCTTGATCAGATACCTAACATATAAAAAATAATGATAATTAATAACTTTCCGAATAATAATATCAAACATATATTATTCTGAATCTTCTTTAGATGACTCATCATCATTTTCTTGATACTCCTGATGTTGATTGAGTTTTTTTACATGAGTGAACAGATTTACTTACAAATTAGGTAAATGAACAAGTAGTGGTCAAGATTCATGACAAGTTAATATCGAAAAAATGACTTTAATGTTAGTGAAAAAAAAGTAAATCCTGCATGAGTCATGGTTTAGTAATTTATGGACAAATATGTTCATGTAAAGAAAGTATATGAGTACTTTTATAGTGAAAGAATTGGACTAAGTTTTTTTTTTATGAAAAATGATCGGTTTTTTCCATTATACCAGTTTCTCTATGATGAAACCTGAGTAACGTAGTGTTATGTGAGAGTTGCAAAAACCACAAATAATGACACTGATACAAATTTTGTTAACTATAAGTCTAACAATATAAATTGTGAAACCTACGAAATATTTAGACAATCTTTTCTTACCAATCTCCTGTTAACATATCCTGTTTGAGGTGCTTCTCTAATGTATTCTTCCATAGTTGCAAGGAAAGAGGGTGGTGGCTGTTCATCATATATAGTAAAAAAAATTGTTACATTTTTCCTTACATAGTATCATATGACTTAAACAAACAAAAGAACTTGTCTCAGTGTTGGAAATTGGAAATTCCTAGCAAGTTCCAAGCCCTTGCAATATTCATAGAAGTCAGCAAAATTCTCAGCCTGCATAATGTTCATAAAAGAACATCAACACCTTATAAACATAAAACTTTATGTCTATTAGACATCAATTATGATGTGTTTGAAAAAATGTCATTGTAAACCTGTTGACCAACTCTTTTATAAATGTTTAGAGCCTTCACTGTGTCATGCCTTGTCATATCAAAGAACTATGATTTTCACTAGTTAGTGGAATTTGAATATCAAATAAAATGATCAAGTGGTAAATTAAATCATGATAATTAAGTTGAATAATTAATTGGTCTTGTAATGGAAAAATGTTGAATAAGAAAAAGGGCCAAGATGTTAAAAATAGTTAATTATAAGAAATTTATCTGCATAACTGATTAATTTACCTTGAGGGCTTGAATCATCTTTGAAATTGGATATTTGGAGAACATGTCCCCTGCATGAGTAATTAAGCATTTCTTCTCTAAAGGTAGGATCACCCTCTCTCAAAGTCCTATGAATCACTATTAATGTCTTTATAGCAACCTGTCATTTTTTAAGACCCGCAAAATTTAATTAATTAAATAATTAATTAATTAATAAATGTGGCTCATGGAAACCTTTATGGCATTTTATAGTGATTGATATGATGTGGAAAATACTAGCTCAAATGGTGGAGAGTACTTTATTGTGTGAAAGGACTTGTGTTCGAGTCTTATGTATGTCAATTGTGTGTTATTTAATTATTAGTATTTTTAGTAATATGCGTGATCATGTTAAGTGATAATGCCAAGGGAGGCTGGCGGGGAAAACTCATGGGAATTATCTTTATTATGAAATAAATTATTTGAAATTTCCTGCATTTTTGGGAAATGAATTTATAATTAATGCGTTTTTATTTTCTTATTTTATTTTTTTTTGTTTAAACCCGTAATATCCTAATGGGATGTTACAATTTTCATTCAATTACATGTGAATTTTATACAATCATAAAAATTTCATAATGATTTGATTCACAACGATTTCAAAAGAAGATGTATATGAATATGAATAAAACATTTACTATCCAGCTTCGTGTTTTGGAAAGTCTCTTAGAATAATATCAACCCAGGTGCTAAATAATCAATTCATTCAATTCAAACCATTCGCCATGGGAATGCCGAATGCATATAAAAAATAAATAAATAAATTCAACTCAACCAAATCCCTAACATCTCTACTCAATTACCTCATCATGCCAGATCTCTCTGTCTCCAATCCAAGAATAATAAGAAAATAGCATTAAGCCCCATGTCAGAAAGAATCACAAGCCAATTATTTCCCATTCCCCATTCACAACCTGGTTGTCTCACCACCATCCTTAGATTCACTACAATCTTGTTTGTCTTATCTCACCAAAGGACTCATAAAGTAGACAAGAATCTTTGGCATCCAGACAGCAGAGATAGATCTGCAAACTTGTTCATTTGACTAGTACAATCACACACAACCACAAACACAGACACATTTTTTTAAAGCAAGCAAGAAACAATAGCCATATCCGTAGTATAACTGCATATTGTGGTGCATTGTTTCAAAATTTAATAGCCTCTTGCCACATCGATTATAACATTCATACTTTCATACAATAAGACTGTAATTAGTCCAAGATCATGCTTGTTTTTCTCTATTGTTATACATTGAAATACTTGCCTACGATCTCCCCCAACTGCAAGTTGTCCTCAATCCTAAAACCGCAAAATTTGACAACCAGACAGAAGCACATGGGGCACTATTAAATTTGTAAATGATGACTGAAACAAACTCATTCCTTCCCCAACTCCACCTAGGAAGTCACATTAATATACTCAGATTGAGCCACATTAATATATTCAAACTCAGATTGTTATATTAATACCTTTATGGTGATACAAACTTGATATCTCTATTGCAGAGAGAGATATAAGGACAAACTTCCTATTTTACAGAATACAACATTCACATACACTCTACTTCTTCATGGGACTGCACCTCCCAAAGACCCAAGGCATATTCTCTTGCAAATTATAAGATATCCCTCCCTCTTCACCTCTCTTCTTATTTACGGGCAACATGCTTAAATGAAACTATCTTACAAAACTAACTAAAACTATAACTAACAAATACATAACTGATGCATCTGCATTGCCTAACATACAAACTTTTAACATACGATCATATGACAAACTTCCAACAGTGTTCTCATCAATTGTACATCCTCAAAAACACAACTTAGTATATTTACACTTTTAGAGCCCTGAAATTTAATAGATAAAAAATATAAGCAAAATAAAAAATAGATATGTAAGTAGAAAACTGGAGAGAAAATTCCAAAATTCATACTCTCAACAAATGCATGAAAAATTCATTTTTCTAGGCTGACATTAAAGGAACTACGTTAATTGGGTACCTTCCCTGAAAGTCATTGATGTTTTCTTAGTATTAATTGTCATGTTCAGTACCTATCCTATAGCAATAAACAATTTACTTGTCAACATATTGACCCCAATCTTAAGTTCAAGCCATCCCTGCAACCACAGATATCCTAATTTGTCAGAATAATGAATCCCCCTTACAATTTTGAAGCTAAAAGATGAAATTGCAGTTTTTAAAGTGCTATAATAAAAATTTTCCTTGGTTTACATTTCATGAAGATTATTCACTCTCCCATTGAATACATGTAATCCCTTACATTATCACTCTTCATAGATATAATTCATATATAAGAGAAACTTTTTGTTTACTTCTTTGAATAAAAATAACCCAGACTACATTACACTTGAGATTTAACAAAATTAATCTCAACTTCCCTCTTCAATTTTTCTTTTCCAGTCATATATACCATTCATATACAAAGGATAAAAGAGAGTAAGCGTAATTTCTGAAGAAAGATGAGAGGTGAGTGTAAATTTGCAAATCTTGGAGGATGTTTAATATTGTGAACATTGTGTGTATCCTAATTTTCCTATATAATATAGAACAAAGCATTTTCAATAGTTTTACGAATAAGCATGCAATTTCAGGATTGATTTATTGTTCAAAGCCTATGAGCAATCAATCTAACAAGTACCTCAGCTACATTGTTGAATTAAGGGAAATAATTTCCACTGTTGTATGTCACTTTGACTAGTTCATCCATGGTGTAACCATATAGTATGGCATCCTTCGCTAACTGTTTATTCAACCCTTCTATAACGTATTATTCCTTTCAACGAATACTACTGTTTAAATTGATTTGAAGAGACGGATTAAAATATAAAAGATGACACCATCAACGCCTCTAGTCATGGCAACGCGACGTGATGATGGCGGTTCAACCTCCAGTGACGACGACGCTCTCACGGCAAATGCGACGACTGGCGGTGGCAAAACTCATCGGAGAAGGAGGAGTGGTGGCTCTATTGGACGTAGCAAGAGTTTCCTATTTTAGGAATTTGGAAGAAGGGGATCAACGAACTTGCGTGTTGGGGACGAAGATGAAGATGGAGAGGCATTGGTGGCACCGAATTCGGAGATGCGTTTCAATGATAACAGTGGGTGGCAGCGAAGGTTCTCTTGTCTTCCATAGCCAAAATCTAGAATTCACATCACAAAAAACTTCATAGCACAGAATGCCAGACAGAAAATGAAAATGAGTTAAGTCACATAGAGACACGAGAGAATGAGAATGAGCTAAGTGGGAAAGAGAAGACGAATATATAAAAAAGTTTAAATCAATAAATTTTACTGGGGTTTGTTGGAAACCCCTGACACTTTCCGAGGGTTTCTTGAAAAACCCTTGACACTTCCCAGAGGTTATTAGAACCTCCATTATGTTTATGTTTACTTGGGTTTTTTATAACCTCCAACAATAAGCCTCCGTTAAAATTAAATATTTTGGTAGTGACACTCGAACAACAAAACTATAAAATTGTAAAACTATTAAAAGTATAGAACTACTCAACTATAAAATTTTAGAACTATAAAAGTATAAAATTATATGTATTATAGGTTGTATATGTAAAATATGTTTTTGAACATATTATAGGGTTTTTTGAACATAATATATGTTTTTTGTTAAGGTTGTGCACGTAATATATGTTCTGTACATATTATAAGGTTGTGTACGTAATATATATTTTTGTACGTACTATAAAGTTGTATTTGTAATATATGTTTTTTTATGTACTATAACTATTTTACGCAGTTTAAGTTTTGGTACATATTGTAAAGTTGTATATGTAATATATGTTTTTGTATGTATTATAAAGTTTTGTACGTAATATATATTTTTATACGTACCATAAGATTGTTTATATGTAATATATGTTTTTGTACGTACTTTAAAGTTGTGTACATAATATATGTTTTTGTGTGTATTATGAGGCTTTATATGAAATATATGTAATATATGTTGTATATTTAATTTATATAATGAATATTGTTTTTATTTTGTTTGTATTATAAATAATGTTGATGTAAATATTTATTTGTTTGAAATTCTTGAAAGATAAAATATAATAGTTTTATGGTTATATGAGTGTAATTGAGTAAGACTTTAGCCCACAAATAAATTTTATGTCATTATATTCATTCATTAATATTAAATTATATATCTCAAAAAATAGCAATTGAGAAAAGGAGATAGTATAATAGTTTTATCATTTAGCTGTATGAGTCTAATTGAATAAGAATTTAACCTACATGTAAGTTTTATGTCACTAGGTTCATTCATTAAGACCTATGTTGGCATCGGTAAAACATAATAGTTTTATCATTTGGTTATATGAATATAATTGAGTAAGACTTTAGCCAATAAACAAGTTTTATGCCACCAAATGTATTGATTAAGAAGTGGTGATGCATGAGTAAAACATAATAGTTTTATCATTTGATTATATAAGTCTAATTAGGTAAGATTTTAGGCCACACGCATGTTTTATGTCACTATATTCCTTCAATAAGACGTTTGTTTGTGTGATTAAAACATGATAGTTATGTGTCTAATTGAGTAAGATTTTAGCTCACAAACAAGTTTTATGTCACTACTTCGTTATTACATTTTTGAATTTGTAAAACTTTGTAAAATATGATGTTTGGTATAGTCTCAATTTATGATAACGAGAATGTATTTTAAAAGTTTGCACTTTCTCAATCTGTGAATGTTTCTAATAACCATTATATTTTGATAACAAAAATTTAAGGGATCTAAATTACATACTCAAAATTTATATATTTAATTATTGTCACTAATATAACAAAAGTATATATAATTTAGTATTGAAATATCTTTCCATATTTTTCTTTACAAAAATGATAGTTTTAAAATTTTATTTGATATGAAACTCATTTTAAATATGTTTTTTAATTTGATCTCTCTTCATCGGATATAGATATCAATTTGATCTCTCCCTCAAAGAAGATGTCAATTTTTACGTTAAAAGAGTTGCAGAATTCCTGGATTGTGCCTTCACATAAGAAGAGGAAAGTAATTGAGTCATAATCAATTTATGCGGTTTGGAGAAAATGAAGAACCTAGAAGTCAATAAAGCTGCAACATTTTGCGGGAACTTTGAGAAAAAAATACTTGTTTCGGAAGGGTGAAATAGGAGATTGGGTAAACTACTTTTCCCCAGCTATGATAGAAAAATTATCCAAAACAATGGAAGAAAAATTAGAGGGATCTGGTCTTTCCTTTCAAACGTCTCCTTAAAATGTAGTGATTGTGGGTACCTTTTTATTATTTGGATTTAGCCTGTGTTAAGTTTCTTTTATGTGTCATTAACGTTTGTCTTCAATAATATTATTTCCCAAATTTTGGGAAATTCTAAGATAATTGCAGATTCCTATTGTATTATTTGGAGGTGCAAAGTATTTGCTTGTTCCGAAGAAAAAGGAATACTATCATGTTTATATTAACACCGTAACGTAAGTTTAAAAAGGGTTAAACTAGTCTTTAGTCTTAATTTTATTTTTAAATGAATATTTGAATTAGTTTCTTTTAAAATTTTCAGATCAATTAAGACTTTCATCTATCAAAATATTGAATTTAATTTTTTAACTAAATTTTATTAAACTTATTTAATGTTTAAACGTGTTTTTTAACTATTTTTGAAACGAATATGTGTCGCATAGTATAAAAAACTTAATCGTGAGTGCCGGATATCTTATGCTTTTAACTCAAGGAGGCAGAGTATTACCCCTATAGCTTTTGCTATATTTTCGTTACTCATCTAATTAACTTTCAATTATCAATATTGGTTTATTTTAAATATAAGACACTAATACAAATTATCGATATATATATATATACACTTTTATGTATAAACTTTTAATTTAAAAAAATGTAAAATAAAATAATAAATTAAATTTCTCTAGAGAGATATCTTTTTCTTAAAAAAATTATAAAACTAATCTACAAATATAAAATTTTAATATATAATTACGTATATAACTTGTGATGGTGAGTGCTGGATGTTTTATGGTGACTACTGGACCATCACCTCCATGAAAGGCTGACCCTGGTCTAGGTTTTGTCCACTGTGACATTAACAAAATAGTCTGCGGCGCAACAAAATACTGACACTAAATTAAAAGGAATTTTTTATACACCTTCAAAATTTGTTAAAATTTTAAAAATACCTTTTAACTATTTGAACGAAATCACGTAGATCATACCTTCATAATTATTTTTGGATATCGACTTTCGGTGAAAAATATTTCTGGAAGTAAAAATATATAACTGGAAGTCGATTTTCGAAAGTCAAAATATACTACCGGAAGCCAACTTTCGAAAGTCAAAATATATTACTGGAAGTCAACTCCTGGAAGTCAAAATATATAACTGAAAATCAACTTCCGAAAGTCAAAATATATCACCGGAAGTCAACTTCTGGAAGTCAAAATTTTACCGGTAAAATAAGTCAACAATTTCATCATCACCTTTACTGACGGCGGTAAAATCAAGAGTATGATCCGTCGACAAATCCATTGGAAAGTGATCATTACCGATGAAAGAAAATTCGTCGGGAAAAGGTCATCGGTAATAAGGCTTTTTCTTGTAGTGATCTGCTAACAACTCTAGTACCATGGACATTCCCTTATTAACTATTTTGCACAAACATTTGATGTGATAAAATTTGATCAAGAAAGAAAGTTTAGAATATTTCTCACACCCTACATATAAACTCTCTTGACCATCTTGCATCAATTAAAAAGAAATCATCAAGATCCTCATTCATATTATGGCTTGACTCTGCACCGTTTCCCTATCATCCATCATGCCATCGTTGTATTGATGATACCCAATGCATCATTAATCATGTAACACATTGGATTATTATTGGGAATTATTTCATCATTTTCTTGCGACATTACATGTATTTCATCTATTATATTTGATCCTTTTCTCTCCTTATCTGGAAGCCACATTATATATCTTTTTAGAAAATGTTTGATAATCAAGTATTCATATACTAGTTCACAATAATATCACTTGTTAAAGTTGCCTTCCAGACATTGACACACTATTTCCCCCATCACACTACTATTAGTAAATGAAAAGTACAAAAATGTGTTCGATCCTTCCATATATGGAGGTGTAATTGTTGGCATCTCTATCAAAGATTTGTTTATTAAGAATGGAGTTTGTTCGAGTCAAGAAATTGATACATCATTTCAAACCAAGAATAACATCCACATTAAAATATATATTTGTTTTTTACGTCACATCTAAATCAAATGATAAAGTGTTCAATTACTTGTAGAGATAAAAGAATTAAATAACAACATATGAATGCATAACCACAAGTTTTAATAATAACATGATGAAAATAATTTAATATGTGTAAATACGCTTTCAACTTAAATATATTTTCTCAATAAAGGAAAATTAATTTATTGGAAATGAATAAACTCATGTTCAAAATGTTGATATTTAACAACCTCAAACCATACACTACTAAAAAAAAAGCCATTTAGCCATTGAATTAAAGTGGTCGCAAATTATGACTGAAATAGCCATCTATTCACATCACTATCAAATTAGTCATCGAAAAAGCCACTGAATGGTTTCTTACTGATATTTGTTCATATAGCAACTGAAATAGTGACAAAAGATATTAGTGGTTAAAATTCAGTTACTAAATCAGTGACTATGAGTTGTAGAATAAATTGTTTGTTTTAGCCTCCGAATTAGTCACCGAATAAAATTTTTTATTAGTGACCGAATTGTTGCGTTGACTAAATAATGATCGAATGTGTTTTGGTGGCTAAACATAAATATAATTTCTCACTTACACAAATTTTGATATTTCTGTAGCGAATGTATTTCGGTGGCTAAATTAATTTAGGTGTTTACCTCCATTATTTTCAACTTATCCCCAAATTAAATAACTTTGAGTTTACCTCCAAATCCCATTTCATTTCACACTTTCGACACTTGCAGGGTTTGAACCACATCACCTACTCACAACTTCCATCACTTGCTGGGTTTGAACCGCAAGTTACTTGCTTCTATTTGAACCACAATGCATTGGGTTTCTTTATATTGCTTACACAAGTTTTTTCTCATTTTTAGCACCCCTGTTTTCATTTCTCTATTGCGATTTAATTTATTTTTTGATGTACACATGAAATTGCTTGTTTTTATAATTGCATAACTTTAGCTCGAGGAGATGTCGAAATGGAGTAGTAGAATGTAAGTTTTTCCTTAACTATATGGTTTTCATTTGGGTGTCACTATACGAATTTGTCTTCCTTTCATTTCTTCTTATCATTTGGATCACTAATTTATTGGACCCACACTGATTTAATTAAGAAAAATAAAATAGGTATTTTATTTTTATGTGCTTCCGGCTCATTATGGAATTTAATATGCAATTGTTGCATCAGGTTTGTTATGGGAGAAAATAGAGTGAGAAACATAGAGACAGAAAGTTGTGAGTGCCTCCAATGAGAAGCCATCAAAGGGAGTGAAGAAGAAATAGAGCAACTAGTTTATCCTATGCAAGTCTGTGTAGAGAAATTACCTTGAAGAAAATGTTTTATTCATCTTTTTATATATTGAGATTCCCTCTAATGTTAATTTAAATTACCCATTGGGATTTTTATTCATCTTGTTGGCGAAGAGAATAGTGCTCTGTTTATTCTTGGAACTTCCAAGAAAACTTATCGTGTACCCATTAATTACTATTAGTGGAAGACTTTACTTTACTAGGTCCCGCGAATTTTTCCTTCATATTAAGATTTTTCCACGTTAAAAGTTTTAGTGTGTACTGGTTTCTCCATTCTCCTCTGTTTTATGCATTTTATTATTTATTTAGGAAAAATTTAATATGAGTTTTGCTTCCGCTTGGTTATTTGTTTGTTTTTTTAGATCTTCCCAACACTTCTCTTCCTTGGCATCGTGAAAATTTGTCACCAATGTGTTTTATATTTCGTTTGGATTACTTATGATATACAACTTTGTTCTCCATCTCTAGGGCTTCTACTTTTGTAATTCAAATAAGTAGCTAGAAAAATAGGTAAATGTTTTTTATATGTGTATTACCTTTCTTTGGTTACTGACATTTCTTGTATATTTCTTTTTTGGAGCAGCAGTTACAGAACAACAAATGCTACCTAGTTTTGCCAATGACAGTAGAGCCAATAACGTTGGTTGCTACCTAGTTTTGATATTCTGCCCCTGTTTCTCTGGTGATTGGGTTAATATCAAGGAGTATCAAATATAACGTAAGACATTGATATTTTTAATAAAGTTTCAGGCAGCACCAGGGTGGTTAGGGATGCAATCAATTGCAGAGGCAAAGTTGAAGATTGAGCATCCAGTGATGTGATTTTTAAGATAGGAAAAGGTGTTGCTTATGTGGAGGGAGTTGAAACAAAACTGTGGCAAGTATGTAAACATTTTTCATTTTCATTTCAACAAAAAGTGCTCATTTATGCCACCACTTTTTCCAGCTCATTATGTCATTATGTGGTGATATGAAAAAAATACTTTCAATTTCATTATATATATATATATATATATATATATATATATATATATATATATATATATATATATATATTCATATGGGTTATGGTTATGGTCATTGAGAGATTTGGTTCCATATGGTTATATGATATTAGTCTTACACTTATAAGGCATTTGACACCAGTTTTACACCAAAACCTTAAGGCAATGATGTTGTGGGCCTTTATTCTTATATAGTGTTTAACTTTGTCTATTATATCCAATGTGGGACTTTGACTCACACTTAGACTATTCCAATAATCTCCCCTTAAGGGCGAGTCCCTTATTTTTTTTTTCTTTTCATATGATATATTTCCCTTCAGGTGTATGAGTGACCCCTTTTTGGTTATGGTTATGCAGTCAATCACTTAGGTGATCCCTTTTTTGTTATGGTTATGGTTATACGTTCAGTCACTCTGAACCATTGGCTCTAATACCACTAATGGGTTTATGTATATATATTTTTTCATATGGGTTATGGTTATGGTCATTGAGAGATTGTGGTTCCATATGGTTATATGACATTAGTCTTACACTTATAAGGCATTTGACACCAGTTGTTGTTGGGATTTTTAGGGCTTTTGAAAATATGAGAGATATGAGATATATAAAAGATATATGTGATATGTTATATGGAAGAACATATTTTTGTATTTTATCGATATACTCTATTTATAGAGCAAAATATAACAAATATCAAGTATAAAATATTTAGAATATCTCACTCCTAATCTAAAATAATAACCAATTTCTAAAACTGAAACATATCTCTAAAATTGAAATATTTTCTAAAAACTAATTTAAATAAAAAAAGATATTAAGTAATATTTTAAACATTCTTCCTTGCTTGTAGCAAATTTCTCCTTCATAAAATTCAGCACAAATCTTTTGTCTTTCATGTGGACTTTGAATACTTCTATGTTGTTAGCATTTTTAATCACACATACTTTATTTTCAAAGGAGACCTTATAATCTTTCTCTAACAATTGAGCAACACTTAACAAAGTTTGGGTAATCTCAGGAACATATAAGACATCAAAAATTAATTTGATACTTGAATGAGTTTTAATTGAAATTGTTCATGTACCTTTTACAACAAGTTGTTCTCCATTCCCAATTCTTAACTTGGAAATATTTGATTCATTGAACTCCTTGAACATTTCTCTATCATGAGTCATGTGGTTTGTGCAACCACTATCTATAACCCAATCTTTTGAAGATTCGTTGGTTGTGACACATGATGTTGTAAGAAGTAGATCCTCCTCTGATTTATCTTCATCTGATTTATTCTCCACAATCTTAACATCTTCTTGAGAAACTTTAGATTTGCATACCTTTTCCACATGTCCCAATTAACCGCATTTGTGACTTTTGACATCTGGCCTCCACCAACACCAGTTGGTTTGATGACCTTTTCTCTTGCAATGGGGACAAGATGGAAAAACCTGTGTGTTTTTGTATTTGCTCCTTATATTTTTCTTGACTATGAGAGCATTCTCTTCAGTGTAGTTTAAATTACCTTCAACTGCCTCATCTTTTGTGTTTTCTAAGGAAGCAATAGATCCCTCGTATCTTTCTGGCACCGTGGAATTTGCAAACTCCTTTCCCAACAATTTTATCCAGTTGACAATATCCAACAATTTGTTTGAGTATTCTTTAATCATCTTCGACTCTTTCATTCTTTGCATCTCAAACTCCCTTATCAATTTCAAAACTTTCATGCCTCGAATCTTCTTGTTCCCTTCATATTCTGCTTTCTAGTATTTCCAAATTTCTTGGGGAGGCTTTAGAGTCATGATCCTGGTCATAATCATTTGTGAAACACCTATGAACAAACATGATTTTGCCTTTGCCTTTCTCGTTTTCCTGTCTTCATGCGCTTTCATTTGAGCCACGGGGGAATTTTCAGACAAGGGAACATCATCTTGCTCCACAACTTCCCATAGATCTAGTTCCTCTAGATATGTTTGCATCTTTATCGCCCATAGATCATAGCTTTCACCATCAAAGAGTGGGATAGCGACATGTGACATATTTCCTTCCATTCTATCGGCAGTAAGAACAATGACTCTTGATACTAGTTGTTGGAAATTTTAGGGCTTTTGAAAGTAGAAGAGATATGAGATATATGAGAGATATATGTGATATGTTATACGGAGGATCATATTTTTGTATTTTATTGATATATCCTATATATAAAGCAAAATATAACAAATATCAAGTATAAAATATTTAGAATATCTCATTCCTAATCTAAAATAATAACTAATTTATAAAACTGAAAGATATATCTAATATTGAAATATTTAAATAAAAAAATACATTAATACTTTCAACACTTTTTTTGAGCAACAGTTACATAACAACAAATGCGACCTAGTTTTGCCTACCGATAAGGTTGGTTGCTACCTAGTTTTGATATTCTGCCCCTGTTTCTCTGGTGATTGGGTTAATATCATCCAGGGAGTATAAAACATAACGTAACACTATAATTTTCCTTTTTTTGGTAAGAAATGAATTGATTAAACTGTAATGCCTCCAGCGGCTATGGTGAAATAGGTGAACAATTGGTGAAAATGAAACAGAGGTTGATTTTGCAAGTGCTTGAGATTGGGATAAATTTTCACTTTTACTGTAGAGTAAGCTAGACTACTAACTGGTTCATTTAATTTTATTGGCCTAAACTATTACTCTATTTTATATGCCTCTGACGCACCTCAACTAAGCAATGTCAACCTTAGCTACTTAACTGATTCTCTTGTCATTGTTGCATATAAGGACTTCATCAATTTTCTAATATTGTACCGGTACCCTAAATTGGA
This sequence comes from Vigna unguiculata, assembly GCF_004118075.2. NCBI lineage: Eukaryota > Viridiplantae > Streptophyta > Magnoliopsida > Fabales > Fabaceae > Vigna > Vigna unguiculata. Next base: position 2,039,092 of record NC_040289.1, on the reverse strand, counting down.
TGTATACATAGTTGAATATGATCTTGACTAACAAACAATAGGTTGTGTTTTTTTATTTTTGATTCATCATGCATTAACTTTGTACTTTAAATTTAGTCCATAAGAAGCATACATCCTTTGATTTTCCAGAATTTCACTACCAGTTTATTTATGTATTTATCTAGTTAAAAATAAATTTTCTCTTATGAAACTTATGTATCTTTGTTGTTTGGGTTGTGTAAATGGCTATCAATTGTTTTTTTTTTTCCTCTCATCAAGCTTGCTAATTTTCTTTACATTTTGTCTCTTGTAGGTTGAGTAAATAGCTGAGAAATTATGTGGATATGTGGCAGCAAGTCTAGAAGGCAAATTGAATAGTGTATTTTATGATGAGTAGTGTATTTTTTTAATATTTTGATAGAAAATGAATAATATCTGGAAATAAATATTTATTTGTTATTGGTTGAAATACCTTTATAATAATCTACTATTTTTTTATTCTAATTGACATCGACATACGTTTTAGTTATCTATCTCACATTTAGTACATTACATTGTTTGGTTTCCATCAATCATGAGAAAACAAATACTTGTCAAAGTAAGACTACAAAAACAAAATAATATGCCAAATCATATTTTTAGTTCATTCATATCTTTATTCTCATGATTTCTTTATGGTTTTAAATTTGTATGTTTTGTTTACTTTATATTATAGTTCAATTCAATTTTAAATTTGTTATATTCATTTATAGTATACTGAAAAATAGTTTATTTAATTAAAATATAAAATATTTTACTGAAAAATAGTTCATTTAATTAAAATATAAACTATGTCAATATGTATAGAATTTAAATTTGGATAAAATTACAATTAAAAACTATATAAATATTAAAATAACAATACTAGGTTTTGAAGAGAATTATATATTTTTTAATTTATTATAGAAAGTTCTTGCGGAATTTTCTGCAATAAAATAAAAAGATATACTTACAAATTCAAATTCGCAAGAAAAGTTCCTTGGGAATTCTTTTGCAAGAAATTACTTTTGAATTTAAAATACACAAGAAAATTACTTGCAAAATTTGAATTTGTAGGAAAAAGTACCTGCTGATTTTCAAATTAATTTTTTTGCAAAAAAAATTGTTGTAGTTTTTTTTTGTAAGAGAATTTGCTGTGAATACTTTTCATAAAAAAATTTGCAAAAAATTTCCTGCGAATTTTCAAATTCCACGGTAACTAATTATCTATGAAGATATTATCTGTCAATCAAAATTTGTAGAAAAAATGGTAGAAAACACTTTTCCTGCCAATTTTTGTAAAAGAATCGCAAGAAAATCTCTATGAAATATGGAAAATTCTAGTAGTGATTAGATCCTCTATTAATTATAATGATGCTAAACAACATGATTTACACAACTTTAGTCATATCAAGTACTTTTTTAAATGACCATGATGAAATGGCCACCTAAAAATTTCTCTCAATATGGCAGTTTTTTTTATATGAAATTCAAAAGTTTTAGTTTCTTTCTTATTTTTAATCGGTGTTTGTACCATTTAAAATATTTTGTTTATATTATATCTTCAAGATTGAAAAGCTAACTCCATTATATTTATTTACTCCTTTAATACCAGTCAAGCTTCAATGTATCATCAAATAGAGGAAATGCATGAAACTATTCAGAAATGGTGAATTGAAAGTTAAGGACAAGACATTTGAAGAAAAGATGATGCAGTTGATACAAGATAATGAACAACAGAAGGAACACATACGTCAACAAGAATAGCATATGAAACTTGTTTTACAACACATTCAGTTGAAAAATCTTATGTCAGACTCTTTCGATCCTCCTAGCAATGGAGATAATGTAATAAATCATTTTGGTGATAGTAGTTCACATGAACATTAGTTAAGTTTAATTATATAATGACTTTTAGATGTGCAGCTTTTTAGAACTATTTTCATTTTGGTTTTATGTTCGATGATATATTACACAACTTTTTATTACATTATATATTAAAGTTTATTGTTATTTAGTATTATTAAAAATGCAACATTTATAAATAATTAGAAAATTTAATATAAACAAATTGATTTAGCCACCAATATAACCACCAATGTAGTCACCAATTAACGACCGAAAAACATTTCATTAAATTACACCCTTATTAGTGACCGAATTTGCCACCAAAAGTGTAGTTACTAAATTGGTTTCCAATACTTCAAGGTGACCAAATTTATACTAACCAATTAGCGATTGAAATTTTGGTGATTATTTAGCCAGCTATTTCAAAATCTGTGGTTAACTGTTTTGATACTAGGATTTTCGTAACTATTTATTTTTGGTGACTAAGGATTTTAGTCACCAATTTTAACTATTTAGTTACAGATTTCGTCGGTGGCTAAAATGATTTTTTAGTAGTGATATCTTACGCCAAATTAATTAATAAATTAATAAATATTGAACGTCAAACATCAAAAAACCATAATTAAATAAATAATAATATTATCATAAATAGTAAAATGTCACTTAAAAATTCTTAATGTCAGAAGATATACTACGATGTGAACGTGATGCTTTTATGAGGCTAAGTTGGTCCCTCATCTATGGCGCAGCTGTGGATCATATTATCAAATCCGACTGTAAGATAGTTTATATCTGCAGAAATCCATTTGACACTTTTGTTTCACTTTGGATCTTCGCCAATAAAATTAACCCACACTCTATGCATCAACTAACAATCGAGGAAACTTTAGAAAAGTACTCAAAGGGAATAGTCGGCTTTGGTCCGACTTAGGAACATATGTTAGGTTACTGGAAAGAGAGCATAGCAAACCCTAACAAGGTTCTGTTCTTGAAGTATATGAAGAACTCAAAATTGAATTAATTGTAATTTTCATTGAAAATTATTTTAAAATTTTTTTGAAAGCAAAATATTCTCTCTATAAGGCTAAGTAATCCACTTCAATTACTAAGTCTGAGATGCAAGTTCATGTCAGCTAGAAACTTATAATATTAGTATATTCGTATATTCAGCTAGAAAAAACTCATTAATCTTATAGTTCAGACATTAATATTGTGAAACTAAGTAACATAATTAAGTAAGATAATTAGAGAACAAATCAAACTAATTATTACGACGTCACTAATATATATATATATATATATATATATATATATATATATATATATATATAATTTTATTTATGCTACGTTAAATATATTATATATTTTTTAATTTTAATGAATATATTATATATATATTTTTTTTATTATTATCAAATATTATATATTATAATGATATATTAAGTTTTATTTTTTATAAAATATTGTGTTTTATATATTGAACAAGTTCTCGTAAGTTAATATAAAAAATAAATAAAAAATTCTTTAAGTTAATTTTCATCAAATATCTTTTATGCATGTTTTTTTCTTCTCGTGACTTGTATATCTAACATGATGTGTGTAAATCTCAGTGCCATATGTCTGTTGTCCTTTTTTTTCAACTATAGGTTGAGTGGATGCTTTTATGAGGCCAAGTTGGTCCCTCATCTATGGCGCAGCTATGGATCTATATCATCAAATACAACAGATCCAGACTCTAACATCGTACATCATAACTTTTCAAAGTTTACCTTTGTGAGGATTTCTTTTTTATTTTTACTTTGTTCATGTGTACTTACACGTAAATATTGTAGATAGTGCAGGCAAAAAAGCAGAAATCATGGATGTGCGCAAACAAAAAACGCTTAATCACTTTGAAGTAATTAAGTAAATGACCAAAAACATGGGAATATCACCGGCCTTTTGGCAGCGGTTATTTTTTATATTCTGCACCGGTTCCCGGACCAAGGCATATTGGGGCGAGGTCAAAGGAGGATAGTCTTTGGTCTCGGTTGCAACCCGAGGCCATAGAGTCCCTCTTCTGCCTCGGTTCCAATGTACCCGAAGCCATAGAGCCCCTCTTCTGCCTCGGTTTCAACCTAACCGAAGTCATATGTGCTCACGTTTTTACATTTTTTAAAAATTCGCTCACGTTTTGGCTTCGGTTAGAGTAGTACCCGAGGCCATATGTCACTTTTAGGCCACGGTTGGTGTAGTACCCGAGGCCATATGTCACTTTTAGGCCTCGGTTGGAGTAGTACCCGAGGCCATATGTCACTTTTTTGGCCTCGGTTGGAGTATTACTCGAGGCCATATGTCACTTTTTTGCCTCGGTTCTAGTATGAACCAAGGCCTAATATGTTGTTTTTTTTAATACGATTTCTGTTTTGGTGTTATTCCCACATTTAAACCTGCAAATTTTATTCAACACCCAGCACAGACCAGAATAGAGCAGAACATGATATTTTATAATGCATCCACAATTCAAATTCATTTAAAAGACAATTACAAATCATTTACAATCAAGATAGATGTCCTAATCAATAGTATTGTACATTTCAATTATATATTTGGCACATGCTATCCTACCAAACTTGATGGACTTTGCAGGAATTGCTGCAGGACTCTTGAATGTCTACAAAATAATAAATTAAGTTAAGTTAGTATATAAAAAGGAAATATTGCAAAGTATTCGTTTTAATTCAAATATATATTACCGTTTTTCAATTTGTTGTAATACGAGCACGCATAGTGGTTGTCATCCATTGCATTATATAGTAACCGCACTCATATGAGACGGTTTGTCTATTACACTACATTATATCAACAACGTTACAATTAATTAAGGAAGAAAATCAAACAAACAATTATAAAGATATGAATAGAAATATCAAACCTGGAGAGAACACCATACAAGACCTTTTGCCTTAGCCGTTGATCTCCCTAACAACATGTTATGTGCAGCAATTGAACTATGATATAGGGAATAAGTTAGGATATTTTTATATAACATGTCATATTCATAAGATTGATATTGAGGTTCTTACCAATCTATCACTTGTCTAAGATGGTTGGGGGGAGGGCGATGCAAAGAGCAAAACCACACAGTAAGGTTCTCCCTTAGGGAAACCACAAGTAACTGCCAATGACGCCTGATAAGAAAATAAATTCATTGTTATGCATTAAAATGACTGATTATATTCATAAGTTAACAAAAATGACTTACCCAGCAACATAAGGGACAAAATAAATTTCTTTTCCACGTTGAAAGCATTTGGTCACATATGCTTGGCTGTCATCAAACTTGTTGCCTTCATGGGTGAGTTGGGGGTCTATAAATCCATATAGATCATTCAGCCCCATAGTTTCAGTGACACCAGACAGATACCTAAACCAAAAATTGATTTGATATAAGTAAATAGATAAATATATCAAATAACTATATATAATGACTAAAAGACTTACATCATCCATAACTGAATAATGGTACTATTGAGTTCCTCTTGTCCCCGTGCAAGCTCCAATACATCTTGGGAATGCAAGTAAAGTGGCATGTCTGTATCTCTCCCAAAAATGTTAGCATCCCAAGGAACCTGCATCGGCTTATCAACTATGATTTCTGCAAGTTGGAGCAATGCACCAAGAGGATCGTCCAAAGAGAGAAGAATCTTCTTTGATTGAGGTTTTTCCTATATTGATGCAATTTCAGTTAAAATGGAATATAATTTAAGTTTGAATATAATAAACATGTAAACTTAAAAATGTAGTATATTTGTGGGTTTAAGAGTCTGTACCGGGGGATCTGTAACAACCAAATCTCTAGGCCAGGTGAGGAAACACTGCAATGCCTGTGCCACAGTATACACCTCATCTGTTGGCACAGGAACTAAAGCAAACAGCATGCAATTCAACGCGTTCGAAAGCTACAAGAGATAACAAAAAACACAAGAGAAAGTCATAAGTAACAAATAAAAGCAAAAACAACAATTTCCTTAACATCATATATTACTTATTTAATTATAGTGTTTTTACAATTCTCTTAAATTCAGACTTAATGCTCTACATCTGAAGACACAATGCTCTTAAATTGAGACTCAATCCTTTCACAAAATTAATCAAAACACTCCAAACAATTTCAATCTCAATCCAAATTAACACTCACAATAACTAAAATTTAAAATTAACATACACAAAAACAGAAAATCAAACAAAAACGCGTTGGAAATTTACCTTAAAGAAAACCGCGGAGCGACAATTGCGGCAAAAGAACGAAAATTTTCGCGTGGTGGTGGAGGGACGCCAGAACACTTGCAGAGAGACAGAGAGAGGGACGACTGGCCGGAGCAGCGTGGCCGGACGCGAGACGAGACGACGGCAGGGGGCTCGCGTGGTGGTGGACGGACGCGAGACGAGACTACGGCAGGGTGCTCGCGTGGTGGTCTCGCGTGGTGGTGGCTGGACGCGAGACGAGATGGCGGTGGCAGGAGGCTCGCGTGGTGGTCTCGGGTGGTGGGCTCGCCGGAAGTCGCGGAGAGAAGAGGAGACAGCGACGACGGCAGTGCAACAGTGGTAGTGGCAGTGGCAGCACGAGAGGCGGTGGCAGTGGCAGCACGAGAGGCAGTGGTAGTGGCAGCACAGAGCTCGTGTTGTTGGAGTGGTCGGAACTTGCAGAGAGTGGTCGGAATTTGCAGAGAGAAATGGAGGAGCAGCTGGCGCGCACGAGGAAGAAAGGGGTTCTATTTTTGAGCCCTAATTAAACCATATGGCCTCGGTTCAATTTAGAACCGAGGCATATAACCCCTATTTGGCCCCGGTTCCCTAACACCCGAGGCATATAAACCCTTTGGCACCGGCTTTTCCCCAACCGAAGCCTATAGGTCCCAACGTCAATGGCATTTTTGAAATTTCTGGCAACCTTTTTGGCTTCGGACCTCCTTAACCGAGGCCTATAACTGCTTTTGGCACCGGTTTTTTTTGAATCGAGGCCTATAACTGCTTTTGGCACCGGTTTTTGTGTGAACCGAGGCCTATAAGTTGCCTTTAATTTCAAAATTGCCACCGCACCGTTATATGCTTCAGTTCCTCGCCAACCGAAGCCTATAAGGCGAGGTAAAAACGCAATTCTGCACTAGTGTATGCTAACATCTCTCCTCAAATTCACAATACAGTCAAAGACATCGAGAGTTTGTCAAATAAAAAATGGAAGTGTAAAATAGAGTACGATTTAGTAAATATATATGTAATTTGTAAAGTTGAAGGAACAAATGGTAAAGATATAGTGCCAAGTTGAAGATGATGACAAGTAAAATGATAATCTGTTTTAAAATGCTTGGTTCACTCTTCAAAAATAGTTGTGAGTAATATGAATAGCACTTTTATTGTCATAATCTAAAGGTGTAGGATCTTTCAAATAGACACATATCTACAAGTAACTAAAGTAGCCAAATAATCTTACAAGTAGTCAAAGTCATAGTGTGATACTAAGCTTCTATGGACAATTGAGATGCACCATCTTGTTTCTTACTCTTTCATGATATAAGTGAATCACCATGAAAAATACATCACCAATAATGGATTTTCAATCATTAGGATCATTCAAATCCGCATCACAATAGGCACACAAGTTTAAAGACAATGTAGAACAAAGCAAAAGAGATTGAAATTGAGTGTCCAGAAGATACTTGATAATACGAAGAATAGCACCCCAATGAACTATTCTAGGAGCTAAAACAAACTGATTAACAACATGAACAACATGTGTAGTGTCTACACGAGTCAGAGTAAGATAAACCAAACTCCAATAATAGTTCGGTATAAAGTAGAATCAGTTAAAGAAATATCATTTGATGGGAAATATCGTACACTTATCTAGGAGTATCAACAATCTTGTTGTTCGTAAGCTGAGTATGCTCAAATAGGTCAACAATATACTTTGACTAAGACAAAAAGATAACCTTTGAAAGAAGAAACAACCTCAATACCCAAAAAATAATGTAGTACACCTAAATCTTTCATTGCAAAATGATGAGATAATGCAATATTTAAGGATGTAATTCCCTCAAAATCATCACCAATAATAATTATATCATCAACATATAAGAATAACAAAATATGTCCTGCTGGTTTTCCTGAAAAATAATGCAGAATCATGATGACTATCAACAAAACCTAGAGAGACCATTACTGTAGAAAACTTCTAAAACCAAGCACAAAGTGCTTGTTTAAGACCAATGAGGGCTTTCTAAAGTTTGCAAACTTCACCAGATCTGTGAGAGACACTTGGGGGTGGAATCATGTAGACTTCCTCATGTAGATTCCCATTCAAAAAGACATTCTTCACATCCATTTGAAAAATATCCATTGAAAAATAGAAGCGACAACAATCAATGTATGAACAACAGTGATTTTTGCCATAATTCTAACTTTATACCTTTTAACGGAGTCATTTGATTTTGTCTTTATTTTTTATACCCAACAAGATCCAACGGGACGTTTTGCTTATGGTAGTGAACTATATCCCATATATAAGTCTAATATAGAGTAGTAAGTTTTTCAACCATAACATTTTGTCAAAGTGGATCATAAACATTCTCTCTACAATAAAAGCAGCAAATGAACCATAATAAGAGAAATAAACAAAATATGTCGCTAATCAGTTGATAAATGTTGTTATTCTGTCGGTAATGGATATCTTGGTAAAGTGTTCAATTACGTGTAGAAATAAAATATTTAAATAACAATATATGAATGCATAATCACAAATTTTAATGATAACATAATGAAAATAATTTAATACGTGTAAATATGATTTCAACTTAAATATATTTTCTCAATAAAGGAAAATTAATTTATCAAAAATAAATAAACTCATGTTCAAAATGTTGATATTTAATAACCTCAAACCATATCTTACGCCAAATTAATTAATAAATATTGAACGTCAAATATCAGAAAACCATAATTGAATAAATAATAATATCATCATAAATAGTAAAATGTCACTCAAATGTTTGAAGATATATTATAATATATATATATATATATATATATATATTAATAAATTATTTGTGGAATTTAATTAGTTCTTATTAAAGTTTTCTAATTTATTGTATGTTGAAAATTTTTATAATTTTTTAATTAAGTTCTTATTATTTAATTTTTTGATTAATCAATATAAGACACTAAACATATTAATTAAGAAACTAATCAATCATTGTTTTCATTAAAAAATATGGTAAGAAAACGGCAGTTTTTTAGCTTTTGGTATGTGTGGTGTTTGATTTAGAGAAATGTTAGTTTTTATAGAAATTATTGGTTTATGTGTGATCTCTCTGATATGAGATCTCATGTAGTTTTGAAATGTAGTTGGGACTTGGGAGGCCCAATGTAGTGACATAAACTGGGGGCAAGCCTTTAGAAGTTCTGGACCACCATGGCCCAAATTGTTGAAGAAATTATTGAATGCAGAAAGGGATATCATCTATGAGGCTAAGTTGGTCCCTCATCTATGGATCTATATCATCAAATACAACAGATCAGACTCCAACATCGTACATCATAACATTTCAAAGTTTACCCGTGAGGGTTTATTTTTTATTTTTACTTGTTCATGTGTACTTCTATTAATTCAACACGTGTAGATACTGCAAGCAAAAAAGCAGAAATCATGAATGTGCGTAAAAAAAAGCACTTAATCACTTTGAAGCAGTGATCAGGCTATAAATATATCCTATATTGAGCTAAATATCATCAACCTTTCATTGGTAAGTTATCATTCACACACATTCCATAGCTATAGCTTCCAATGGCTTCAACAGAAGACCTGCAAGCATACGAAGAAGAGAATCTCCTTCTGTCCCTTCCCAAAGAGAAGGGTTGGGTAGCACAACATCTCTATCTCTTTCAAGACTTTTGGTATCCATCAAATTTTATTGAAGGTGTAATCAATTTTCAAAAGCACTTTCAGGCAAAAGACAGTGATGTTATTGTTGCCACCGTTCCAAAATCAGGTACTACTTGGTTGAAAGCCCTTACTTTTTCTATTATCAACAGACAACGTTTCTCATCTTCTCATAATCATCCATTACTCACTTCCAATTCTCATGAACTTGTTCCTCCCCTTGAATTCATCTTTCATGTTGATAACATCCCAGACAAGCTTTCTGACCTCTCCAATATGACTGAACCAAGAGTTTTTGGTACTCACGTTCCATTCCCTTCCCTCCCCAAATCAATTAAGGAATCCAACTGTAAGATAGTTTATATCTGCAGAAATCCATTTGACACTATTGTTTCACTTTGGATCTTCGCCAATAAAAATAACCCTCTGAATGAACTAACAATCGAGGAAACTCTAGAAAAGTACTGCAAGGGAATACTCGGCTTTGGTCCGACTTGGGAGCATATGTTAGGTTACTGGAAAGAGAGCATAGCAAACCCTAACAAGGTTCTGTTCTTGAAGTATGAAGAACTCAAAGAAAATGCAAATTTTTACGTGAAAAGAGTTGCAGAATTCCTGGATTGTCCCTTCACTGAAGAAGAGGAAAGTAACGGAGTGATTGAAAGCATAATCAATTTATGCAGTTTGGAGAAAATGAAGAACCTAGAAGTCAATAAAGCTGGAACATTTTGCGGGAACTTTGAGAAAAAATACTTGTTTCGGAAGGGTGAAATAGGAGATTGGGTAAACTACTTTTCCCAAGCTATGATAGAAAAATTATCCAAAACAATGGAAGAAAAATTAGGGGGATCTGGTCTTTCCTTTAAAACGTCTTCTTAAAATTTGTTGTTATATTTGTTACCTGTGACTGTTACTTCTGCTTCGTGTTCTGATTGTAGGTACCTTTTTATTATTTGGATTTAGCCTGTGTTAAATTTAAGTTTCTTTTCTGTGTCATTAATATTATTACCCAAATTTGGGAAATTCTAAGATAATTCCAAATTCCTATTGTATTATTTGGAAGTGCAAAGCATTTGCTATAGGTCTTGTGCCGAAGAAAAAGGAATACTATATAATGTTTATATTAAAAAAAATGATATTTTGACTATTAAATTTTGACAACTTTTTCTTACACTCTTAGGTGTCATCTTCTAAGTGATTTTTCATTTTTCATTTTTCTTATTCTCAATCTTTCAAAACAATTTAAAAGGTGATACATTATATTGTAAGAGAAAGTTGTCAAAATTTAGTATTTAAAATATCATTGTCCTTTATATTAACACCGTAAGTTTAATAAGTAGGTTTAAAAAGAGTTAAATACGTTTTTAGTCTCTTAATTTTAAGTGAATATTTAAATTAGTTTTTCTTAAAAAATTTTGGATCAATTTAGACTTTCATATTTAATAATGCATGAATTTAGTTTTTTTAACTAAATTTTTTTAAATTTATATGATGCTGAAACACGTTTTTCAACTATCTTTGAAACGAATATGTATAAACAACTTAAATATTATAGTGAAACGCGTTAAAAATTAAATTAACATATTTTTAAAATTGGAAGACTAAATTAGACCAAAAATTTTAAAATTGAATTAATTATAATTTTCATTGAAAATATATTTAAAAAAGATATTTAACCCTTTATAAGATGAATGATGCATAAATTGTAACTATTTGATGCAATTTACAATATTTTTTTATCTTAAAAAAAAAACCGTGAAGTTAATGCTCACTGATAAAAATATTGTTATTATTTTGATGAAAGCCAAAATCAGAATAATTTCCTATCGTTGAGATTTAATAACTAATATATATTTTTGTGCTACAAATTAAAAACCAGATGAAAAAATAGCAACAGTAAAATAGATGTGAACTTATAGGAAAGAGTTAGATAAACTATTTTTTCTTTTATAATTGTTTTGAGAACAGAAAATGATTGATAGATGATGCAATGAGACAGCCTCAAATTTAAAGGTTAACATGAAATAAATAGATTTCTTTTTAGACAGTTTTTATTTTATTATGTTTTAAATTATTTGTAAATATGTCAGTCAACTGGCGTGTTTGTGCGCATGAATCTGTGATGCCTTTTTTCACATGCTTCCGAATAAAATATGAAAAATAATTTTTTAATGATTAAATTTTTATAATTTCTTTTATAATTTAATGTGCCATTTTTTAAATTCATTTTTTATTTTAAGTTATAAGAGAAGGTTAAAATTTAATTTTCTAATATTATTCATTATCAAAAATAAATCACAGCACATGCAAAAGAAAAAAGAAAATCAGTTAGTAGATTATACTTGAGTGATTAACTCCCAAACTTTTTCACTATCCCACTTTTCGTTTGATTGCTCTGTAACAATGGTTATTATTCTCCCAATTCCGTGCTCTCAAAAAATCACGTCAACCTACGAATTTATCTTTGAAACCAACTGAGGTTGAAGACGAGAAACGTGAACGTTAAATGGTCAACATTCTTCTTCTCTCATTTGTTCAACGCCTTCGGTGAATACGACATGTGGACAATTTTTTAAAGATGGGGAAGAGTATAAAGTTTAACTACAACATGGTTGACGCTAAATTACATTAATAAAAATATAATTTAAATATTAGTGACGAGTTAGTGTAGTAAAAAAGTAATTTAAATATTAGTGAAGAGAGGAATTGGGTGGTCCTCTCAGCAAGCACTAGATGATTCAATACAAGCCCAAATGGAAAGGTGGGAGTAATAAAAATGTAGTAAAAAGTTATATGGAATGTTAAAAATAGAGATGAAAAAAAATAAACTTCTTCGTATTCCTATGTAGATTAAGTTGTTGTCCAAGCATATGTTGAGATCTAATATGGAGGTGGAACTTATGAGAAAGGAGTAAAAGTCAAGAAAATCAAGGGTTCTTTGTAACAAGATCTTTGTTAGAAGTAGACTTTAAGCCTAACTCAACTCCATAAAACCGGCTTGTAAGGTGAGGATTGCACCCACTTATATATTGTGAATTGGTCTTATCTTTAGTCATTGTGGAACATCCAACACACCCCTCACGCCGAAATATATTCATCTCGTGCGTGGGACGAGGAATTAGTGGTTGTCCGTTAGCAGTCCGATATTTTGGCTCTGATATCATGTTAGAAGCAGACTTTAAGCTTAACTCAACCCCACAAAATTGGCTTGTAAGGTGAGGAGTACACCCACTTATATATTGTGAATTGACCATATCTCTAGTCAATGTGAGACTTCCAATAGACTGCTCTAAAATGTCCTATAAAACTAAAAGTTGGAACAAATATATAGAGAATATGAAGGTCGAAGGTTATTCTTTTGGGTAATTACATATATGAACTCTTCAAATATATGTGTGGTGGTTTACTAAATTGTAATTGAAAATTTGCATGGTGGTTTTAAGATTTAGTACTCATGTCAACGTAATCTACTACTCATTAATGTTTTTAATCTTCTGATTATCGAGTTACATTATATTACCCAATTATATAGTCTCTTTGTAATCTTGTAAAAGAATTAGAACATCTCAAATGTCACGTTATATTTATTTAATTTTTTGTTATTAATAAAAAAAGTGACAATTTAGTGTTGACTTAACCAACACTATTTAGAGTCAGTCCCAAAAAGTCAATGCTAACAAATTAGCATCTATGATCTTAGAGTGGCATGTACCTGCGACACAAATTTGATACTAAGAATTATTTTGCATCGATTTTTTCTTGGTAATTTGATTGTGATAACGAACAATGTTGCAAAATATTTAATTGATAATCCAATGAACAAATGAAACAATGATTTTACTTTAAGATTTCCAGAGTAATTACACATGACAGATAAAATAGTAATTTAACCGGCATAGTCGGAAAAAGAGATTATTAACACAAGATATAAGTAAGGAATCAGAAAAGGAGAAAATTATTTTTCATTTCTTATATTCCTATTTTACTCTCTATTGTATTTTCCGATTAATGGATTCTAAACAAGTTTCGAACTCAGGCCAATAGATTGAGTATATACTGGTATTGGTAAAAGATTTCCTGACGAAGAAAAAAAAGAAGTAAATCTATGAAGAACCAAAGGAAAAAACTGTCTTGAAACATTAAGATGCATTTTCCATTCAACTCAGATTGGATGGTTACAGTTTATGACGACTCTTTATTCAGCAAAAGAAAAAGTGACGACAACATTTGAGCCAAAGACACAGCTACATGTGTTTGGCTCTTGAAGTTTTAAGCATACATTTTAAACGAAAGACCTGATCCACTCAACTTTTCTTCAATAACTTTGGATAATTTTGTTATCATAGATGGAGAAAAGTAATTTACCCAATCACCTATTTCACCCTTCCGAAAGAATAACTTATTGTCAATGAATTTGTCTAACTTTCCTGAAACGTTTACCTCCAAATCTTTCATTTTCTCAAAGCTACATAGCTTCATTATACTTTCAATGTCTCCATCACTTTCTTCTTCAGCACTGAAAGGACATCCCAAAAACTCTGCGATGCTTTTCACGTGAAAATTGACATTCTCCTTAAGATCCTCGTACTTTAAGAACAGAACCTTGTTTGGTCTGGCCAAGCTCTCCTTCCAATACCCTAACATATGACTCCACCAAGGGCCAAAGAGAACTCTTCCATCGCAAAACATTTCAAAAGCTTCCTCTAATTCTAATGCTGGTAAAGGTTTTAACATCAATTTGTTAAAGTAAATCCATGACGAAAGAAAAGTGTCAAATGGGTTCCTACAAATGTATATTATCTTAGCATTAGACTGAATGAGTGATTTAGGCAATGCAGTGAAAGGAGTGTGAGTACTGAAAAGTCTTGGCTCAAGCATATTGGATAGGTGAAGAAGTGGGTCATGGGTTTCATCACCGAAGAAGATCTTAGACTCAAGGCAAGACACAAGTGTATGAGGATTGGAAATAAGTAATGGATGGTTCTCTGCAGAGAAGTGTTTGCGGTTGACAATGGCAAAAGTAAGGGCTATCAACCAAGTAGTACCTGTTTTTGGAAAGCTTGCAACAACAACATCACTATCTTTTGCTTCAAAGCACTTTTGAAAACTTTTTACACCTTCTATAAAAAGATCTGGGCACCAGAATTCTTGAAATAGGCAGAGATAAGTGGGTGCCAAACCCCTCTCTCTGCGAATGGGGAAAACTGGCTCGTCTTCTACATTTGCATGTTTTCTATCAGTCGAAGCCATGGAAGTAGTTTACGACAGTAGTGTGTGTGGTCATTTTTCTCACCTTGGAGTAGTTTTTTATAGCATCAACCAGTGTGATTTAAGATGAAGAAAATAAGTGAACATTTTAGTGCATGTTTACAGTATTATTATTATTATTTTTTTGGCAATGGCAACAGTAGCAGACATGGTTGCGCATGCCACCAACCTTACTATTTTGGTAAGAAACACCTTTTATCTAATGAAGTGTTTCACAGAGAGGAACACGAGAACCCTTGGTCAAGAAGAACTTTCGTTGCCGGTGGGGTATGCAAATTGATTTTTCTTTCCTGTATCTAATAATTGATATGGAAAATGTTACAGTAACATTCTGACAACTTATCTCATAACGGGTATTCAATAATTCATGTTCGTCTTCAACCGTCATCCTTCATCTTCAATTCTTATTTTTTCTACAAACTCCTCTTTCTTCTTCGTAGTTACAACAATGTAGGTTTACCCATTGAACGAAAGCTTTGACGGTTCGACGTTCGTATCCATTGGAGTGGAAAGGAGGAATTTTTGTTGTTGTTTGTAGTGCCGTCATCGTTGTAGTGGCGTAAGTTTGTGGGTTTCGTCTTTGTGGTTGAATCTAATCGAGGTCACTTCTTCAAAAGGTGCATGATGGTAAATTGTATTTATTTTGTGCATATTGCTTGTGATTATTTTTTGTTTAAAAAGCAAGAACGAAGATGGGTTTTTGTTTTGAACGTGGGTTGTTGAAGTTAGAGTTAAGATTTTGTGTTTTTATTTTGGTTGTTGTTTCTGAAATGTTTCCACTTACATTTTTTCTTAGATTTAGTCTGTAAACTGTAAATCCACATATATGTTTATTTAAGACTTAATATATGTGAACCCATGCTGTATGATTTGCACATTAGATATCCATGATAGTTATAGTAGAGCAAGAGTGATTTTGCATTTGTTGACTTATTGAGTAAACTGTAAATTCACACTTAAGATATAATCACTGCGAACACTTGCCCTATAATTTGCACATTAGATATCCATGTTAGTTATAGTTGAGCAGTAATGATATTCATTCATTAGTTTACTAGTACACTGTAAATTCAAATATGTACTTACTTAAGAGTTCATAACTACAAACCCATGATCTATAATTTACATATTGATTATCATGTTAGTTATAGTTGAGCAGAAATACTTTACATTCCAGTTCAGAATTCGAATTCTGAACTTGGATTTACCATTCTTGCACCCGAAGACAGGCCCGATCCAGTTCTCAACTGAATTTTGAGTTGACTTTTTTTTTCAAAATTACAGGGAAGAAATAAGAAATTTATTAGATGAAATAATATTTATATTTCTGGTTAAATTTTGTGAAATTAAAATTTTTAAGGTATTATTTTATGTTTTTGAATTATTAAAGAATAGGAGATGGAAAATAATATTTATAAGTCTAAGGTAATTTAGTAATAATTTGTAATTGTAAATCTTTGAGATAATATTATTGGAAAATGTATAAGTATATGGTTAAATAATTTAAGTTTATTATTATTTTGCTGTTGAAACTTTAAAAAGTAGGAATGGATGAGTAGGTCATTGTATTTAAAATTACAAAAATTAAATTAAATGTATAAGTTATTAAAATTATAGTTTAAAAATAAAGAAAAAAATATTTGATTAAAAAATTGTTGTTTAATAAAAAACTTATTAATTTGAATTCACTTAAGAGAACTTTTTTGCATTAAATTTAATAAATGTATATTTATATGATTAAAGAATAATTTATAATGAAATTACTTTTAAACCAAACGAAAATGTATTTAAAATCGAAATGGAAATGGATAACAATTTGGAAAGCAAATAAACCTGACAAAGTGGACATATTCAAAATGAAATAAAATAACTAAATCATAACATTTGTCGAAATCTTATACCCCTTTTTTTATATAGTTCCAAGGTTTGATATCTTCATACTTCTCGGCAGGTGGTGATGTGCGTATATCTCTTATTTAGATGAATAGTTCAATGTTTTGCTAAGTGTGGAGACATAGAATCGATAGGTCTATATGTTGAATTTGTTTTCAAATATTGATATTATCAAATTTGATATTAATTGTATATCCTGTAGAAGGTGGTTATTAAGTACCTTCACCGAACAAAGGTAGTTAATTTTTGTGACTCTTTTACAATCTTCAAATTGTACTTTTGGATTAATTTTTGTAAAAGCTCATCGAAAGTGAAATCGTGTCAAATTGACATGGTGACAGGAGTGTCTGATGTAAATGTAAGATTGTAAATATGTGGACTTTTCATGATGATTGTCTGTTTGAGATGTCCTTCGAAATAAAGTATTGTTAGTAAACACATGATAGTGTTTGAATTTGTGAAAGGGGATGATGGAGTTGAGTTTAGGAGAAAAAGTATTTTTTGGGTGTTCTTGTGAAAGTAACATACAATTCAATTATTATGTTAATACGAAATTGAGATTCTATGACTTCACAATTTATTACTATTTGAGAGCATCATAGATAATGACTCATGGTTTATTTATTGTAGGTCTTCGAAAGTACAACTTGTTGATAAATCTGCTAGTTGGAATTTGTATAGTTTAGCACACTTTTTCCTTAAGGAGGTTGAATGTTATATGATATACAAAAGAATTTGAAATTTGGCATTGGAACTAAATACCATCTTCACATTTTGTGATTTCCCCGCTTGAAAACAAGTCTGCCATGTAAGAATTTGAATAGTTATCTTTGTTTGATAATCACAAAGTTGTCTATGTCAAATAAGTCAATGTATTGATGTACAGAGAGTAAAGAGAGTGGTTGAATTTATTAGGAAGTTGTTGAATTTATTATGAAAAAAAAAACTGTGGTAGGTTAGGATTGAAGTGTTCAAATCTTTATATTAAAATCGTTTTTACCTTTCTGATTATTATTACCTCAATTTTTTAAATAAAATTGTTCAAAATCTTTATATTATACATTCATCTTTATAAATTAATTTTATTATTTAAACTCATTAAGACAACTAATTTCCTAAATGAAAATACATTAAAAAAAACTTACAAAATATAAGTATTATTTCATCTTTATTTATATATATATATATATATATATATATATATATATATATATATATATAACTCTTCTATTTAAGTTGGTGGTGGACTCATTTCTTATTCCTATATTAGTGGACTGTTATATTATTTGATGGAGTGGGGATATGAAGGTAATATTCTTTGTTTACAATAGGTTCAAAATGAAATTCTATCTCTATTTGGTGTTGTGTTGTTTAAGTCTTATTTGATTTTTACATGGTAAGAACCTACTAGGATAACAAGAATAATTATATTGACATGACTTTTTTTTTCTAGTTTTGGAATCTATACTGGTGTGTGGTTTTGTGTTTTTGATTCTGTGTAGGATCCATCTGACATTAAGAGTGGTAGATTAAGTTCATGTTCTATAGTCTTCTTTTTTATTATACTTTCTTCTTGTAATTTGGTGGGCAACAATTATAAAAGATAAAGATATATAATTTAGATTTGTTCTTGTTGTTTTTTATTTCTTTTCCTTTTTCTTCCTTATTTGTTTTTTTCTTTTTATTTGGGTTGGGGCAACCCTGTTGCTCTTATTAATATATGGATAATGATACTCTGACCTTGTTTTTTTGACCTTTTTTAACCTGCCTACGTGGCAGTCTTACGTGGTAAATGAAATGGTTTTTGAATAAAAGAAAATGAAGGGACGAGGTGACGGTTGTGTCAGTTTTCTGATGGGTGCAGTGGAGAGAGAAGACGTCCTGCGGTGCGCGTGAGGAGCCAACACGAACTCTCGAAGTCACCCAAAGTTTCCATTTTTTTCACTCACCACTCACTCGGCGCTTTTCTCTCTCTACCCGAACCACTTCTGAACCCACTCGAAGCGGTGCGGTGCGGTGCCGTCGCCGTTGTTCAAGCGGAGATTTTTTTGCACTCAACCAGTTGGTGTGCGTTGTTCGTGTGCCTGCTCAAAGGTGGAGGAAGGAACTCCTACAAAAAATCCGAACTTGGGAAGGGAAGTAGCCGTAGATCGAGGTTGACGTCCGCGGTGAGTTTTGAAGGTTCTGTTTTGTTTTCGCTTAAAGCAATCGCGTTCGTGCATGATGTGATTTCATGAAATGAGTTTTATATTGTCAATCTAGGGTTTGGAGGAATATGTTTTCATGTCCAAAACTGACCGTTGTGTTTTTTTTTATCAATGCAGAGCAATCACCCGGGATATCTGTAGTTGTGGTACCCTTGCATTCATTTAGGTATATCTGTAGTTGTTTTATTGTTTGTTGGATGTGTGTTGCAATGTTTTGATTTGATACCTTTAATTAGTTACTTCATTATTTTTTTGAGAAGACATGAGTGACGATAGTGGTCCAAGTAAACATAACAATGGTAGTGATGATAGTGAAGGTGGTGATGTTGGAGAGTTCAGTGATAGTACCGAGGTAAGTTGTTCACATACAACAATGGTAACAATGTTTACTCACATTGATTTCAAACAATATGTTGTTAATTGTGGTCTAATGTTCTTTTTGTTCTGCAGATTATGTTCAGGCATTCTTGTAGGACCACATATCTGTCGTTATTGAATAAGAACTTAAGTGAGGAACAAAAGCTTTGCATTCAAAGAACACCATTCTGGTGGTTCACTTTGTTGAATGATTCTGTTAAGATAAGTAGAAACGTTCTTGGTGTTTTGTGCAAGTTGTGGGTAGAAAGAAGAGGTGGTTTTTTACTTAACTCTACAATTGTGCCATTCAAGTTATTAGATGTTTGTTTAGGCTTAGGATTGAGGATTGTCGGAGATGTAGTGGATTTGGATGATGTCGTTATTGAAAGTGTATGTAGGAACATTTTTAGTGAGAAGAAGGTTACTGTTGGGGTGATATATAACTATCTCTTGAACCACTCGGAATGTGTTGCTGTAGATGATTTTTGCAGGTTATACATCCTAATAGGCATATCCGAGTTTCTTTTGCCTAATAGAAATGCAACCGTATTCCCCATACTTTTCAAGATTGTTGATGACTTGAAAAGTTTATGCCAATATAACTGGGGTCGTGTAGTTTACGAGTACCTAGTTGGGAGTTTGTGCAATGCTTCATTGCTTTTGAAGATGGAAAGCCATAGGAAACACTTTCATGTTGTGGGTTGTGTTTATTTATTACAGGTAAATTATATTTAGTTACATCATGATTTCAAAAGCATTGATGAGTAATTGTTAATGTTAGCTTACATTTGCTTTATGTGTGGACTTTCAGCTTTGGTGTTTTGATCACTTTGTATTTGTGAGAAGAAAGGGTGCACGCATTGGCAATGAATTTCCAAGGTTGTTGCGTAGGATGAATATTAAAGTGGGTGACGGTGCTTTAAAGAGTAGTTTGGAGAAGAATGTGGTAATTGTTTTCATTGTGTATTACTTAGATTGTTGTTTTTTTGTAGATGCACCTCTTTTTAGTTTGAATATTGTTAATGTATTTCACAGATAGTTGCTGATCTTTGTGTGTCAAAGGAAGAACTTCTTCACGCAGAAGTTAGAGAAGCTTACGAATTGTTTGGTCATGATGTTAGTCAAAGTAAGAGGCCAACTGGAGGAGTAGATTTCAGAAGAAGGAAGGTTGAAGTTGAGGTTCTAATTGAAAAGCAAGAACGTGAAATAGGTGAACTTCGGCAATGTTTATCCCTTTTAGAAGGAGTTGTTCATGACAGGAAGACGGAAAGAACCAAGGACTGCAATCCTGTTACTCCTTCTACCAATGTTGAGAAGGACAGAGGTAAAACATTTGAAGACCAATTTTATAGCCAAGGTGGACTTCAATCACATGAAGCATGGAGCCCACTGCATTCTACTGTTAAGCGTAGTGTTGGTGTCAAAGTCGGAGAAGTTAATATGGACACTCCACATGGAAGTAATGAAGAGTTGTCAAAAAATGTTAGCCATGTACAGGAACCAAATCCACCACATAGTAATATGTATGACAGAATGAAGCATCATGGGCGGGTACGGATTAAAAGTCGCGCACTACGTACCCCTTACACTGGGAATGCCCCTAAAAAACATGGTTCGCAAAAATTTTTGTTGTTGTGAGATACATGAAGCTTTATTTTTTGGTATGATGTGTGAAGGCATTGATGATATCTTGTTTGTCGCCATTGTGAAACTGGACATAGCTATTTTGTACCACAGATGGAAAGAAAGGTTGGAATGTGTGTTCTTTGGTTGTATGTTGTTCAAATATTGTGTATGAAGAAGACATATATTGTGACATTAAATTGTTGTTGGTGTTGTTGCTGTTATTAGCTTATGTATGACTAATAAGTTATCCTTGGATTGTATGTCAATTAGCTGTTGTAATGTTGTTATTTGTTTAAGGATGTGATATTGTTGTCAATTAGGAAGTCATATATTGTATAATAAAAGAATTTGTACCGAAAGAATGCTGTAAAAACACATTTATTATGTCACAGAAAGGCAGTTACTGGGTAACCTAGTTCCTTGTAATATGTTAGTGTTTGGAAATCATTATACTTGGTTCAAGGACAGTGAAGTAAAAACAAATATACCGTATCTGAAAGAGTATGTTCCTTAAAAAATTTTGAAGGTGCCTTTGTGCTGTAATGTGACTCTTGGGAGGCACACGAATTGGTACAAAAAGAATGCTGTAAAAACACATTTATTATTTCACAGAAAGACAGTTACTGGGTAACCTTGTACCTTGTAATATGTTAGTGTTTGGAAATCATTATACTTGGTTCAAGGACAGTGAAGTAAAAACAAATATACCGTATCTGAAAGAGTATGTTCCTTAAAAAATTTTGAAGGTGCCTTTGTGCTGTAATGTGACTCTTGGGAGGCACACGAATTGGTACAAAAAGAATGCTGTAAAAACACATTTATTATTTCACAGAAAGACAGTTACTGGGTAACCTTGTACCTTGTAATATGTTAGTGTTTGGAAATCATTATACTTGGTTCAAGGACAGTGAAGTAAAAACAAATATACCGTATCTGAAAGAGTATGTTCCTTAAAAAATTATGAAGGTGCCTTTGTGCTGTAATGTGACTCTTGGGAGGCACACGAATTGGTACAAAAAGAATGCTGTAAAAAGACATTTATTATTTCACAGAAAGACAGCTACTGGGTAACCTTGTTCCTTGTAATATGTTAGTGTTTGGAAATCATTATACTTGGTTCAAGGACAGTGAAGTAAAAACAAATATACCGTATCTGAAAGAGTATGTTCCTTAAAAAATTTTGAAGGTGCCTTTGTGCTGTAATGTGACTCTTGGGAGGCACCCGAATTGGTACAAAAAGAATGCTGTAAAAAACATTTATTATTTCACAGAAAGACAGTTACTGGGTAACCTTGTACCTTGTAATATGTTAGTGTTTGGAAATCATTATACTTGGTTCAAGGACAGTGAAGTAAAAACAAATATACCGTATCTGAAAGAGTATGTTCCTTAAAAAATTTGAAGGTGCCTTTGTGCTGTAATGTGACTCTTGGGAGGCACACGAATTGGTACAAAAAGAATGCTGTAAAAAGACATTTATTATTTCACAGAAAGACAGCTACTGGGTAACCTTGTTCCTTGTAATATGTTAGTGTTTGGAAATCATTATACTTGGTTCAAGGACAGTGAAGTAAAAACAAATATACCGTATCTGAAAGAGTATGTTCCTTAAAAAATTTGAAGGTGCCTTTGTGCTGTAATGTGACTCTTGGGAGGCACCCGAATTGGTACAAAAAGAATGCTGTAAAAACACATTTATTATTTCACAGAAAGACAGTTACTGGGTAACCTTGTACCTTGTAATATGTTAGTGTTTGGAAATCATTATACTTGGTTCAAGGACAGTGAAGTAAAAACAAATATACCGTATCTGAAAGAGTATGTTCCTTAAAAAATTTTGAAGGTGCCTTTGTGCTGTAATGTGACTCTTGGGAGGCACACGAATTGGTACAAAAAGAATGCTGTAAAAACACATTTATTATTTCACAGAAAGACAGTTACTGGGTAACCTTGTACCTTGTAATATGTTAGTGTTTGGAAATCATTATACTTGGTTCAAGGACAGTGAAGTAAAAACAAATATACCGTATCTGAAAGAGTATGTTCCTTAAAAAATTATGAAGGTGCCTTTGTGCTGTAATGTGACTCTTGGGAGGCACACGAATTGGTACAAAAAGAATGCTGTAAAAAGACATTTATTATTTCACAGAAAGACAGCTACTGGGTAACCTTGTTCCTTGTAATATGTTAGTGTTTGGAAATCATTATACTTGGTTCAAGGACAGTGAAGTAAACATGGAACAAACATATTGTAGTAAAAGCACAAATATTGTATCATACAAAGGCAGTTACTGCACGCATAATCACTTATCTAATGCAACTGATTGGGTACAAAAAGTACAATATAAACAAAAATATTATGTCAATGTTATCGAATGCACCAGACTTGCTTCAAAATGTGCAATGAAAAATACATATGTTGTATACAAAAAAGGCGGTTACTGCTACACCGACTCCCAAAAAATACTTTGGTGGTATAATGTCATCGACAAACAACGACTTCAGAAAGACCTGTTGTTTGGCAATGTCATCATGTATCCAACTACCCAAAGCTCCCATCCACTCAAAATATATGCATTGTGATGTACGTTGTTGTCCCTGCGGAATTTGAATACAATCATTACATTGAAGTGCCTTTAAGTGGATGTAATTTGGACATTAGAAATTATTTGACTTCGAACAGCACCTTTTTAGTCGGCTATATTGGAACTAGTTGTGCCACCGACTTTGCTCTGTACGGTGGAATTGAATGAAACATCACGGACTACTGCCGCATTGAAGTCCTGCAAATTGGATTTTAATACTCAGTTGTCTGTATGCAAATTGTTTAGACCATACTCCACATTTAACGTAATCATACCCATTCTATATGACGATGAACATCTGCCATGGCATTCCCCACCTGGTCGTTAAGTGTTAGCTACAAAAACCCAAATTACATGATTCAAATGCACGGCCAGATTATTGTGATAATAATAGGAGATTAACTTACGGTGTTGTTGGTGTATATTTCAGTCATCTTTACCACCGACTTCTTTTTCTTTGTAATTTGTTCCACTTTGGATTTCAACCGTAGAGTACGAGGCCTTCCCTTTCGCTTTACTGCATTTGGGCTGCGGACAATGGATGCCTGACACGAATCCGGCGGTGGGAAGGAAGACGTCATCCTGGTGTCAACATAACGACCATCACCGCACGAAGTGAACTCCACCGGGTTTCTGCCACACCTCAATTGCTTAAACAGTTGTTCCGTTCCAGCATCAGATTCGCATGCAACATCGGCAATCTGAAAAAATTCCTTGCACAATGCCCGGTACCTCTGCATTTTCGGGTCCTTGCTATGGGTGTTGTAAGCTGCTCTCATTGAAGTATATCTCCTTCGTATAAGTTTGCTCCATCGAGGAATGATATACTTCGTCGATATTGTTGTTGCTTCCTCTTGGCCAAGGACAGTGAAACAGTGTCGGCAGACGATACCACGAAACTCAAAAAGCTGGCACGAACATGATATTATGCCGCTTTTGGCATCATAATGCACATCATAATATTTGTTTGCAGATTTCCCATCCCACAATAATTCTTGGAGCACGACGTAGTTGCATCCCGATGGAGTAACATCCACCATTTTGATTGCACAATTCATCTTCGCGCGGAATTCCATTTGTATTTCTGCAAACTTCGAATGTGTGTAGGCTTGCTGATATTGACGTTCAATAAGGGACTGGGTGGCACATGGGATTGTTGTGTTCAAAGAAGCAAAGTCCGCCTCGCATTCCTTTTCAGCTTTGTGACGTAGCGCATTTTCGTACTGTACTACAAACTGCTGTAACGTTGTCGTTGAATTGATGAATCCATCAAAGAAGGCATTCAGTCCCTCGCTTCGTTGTGTGGTGGACATACCCGCCCAAAAATTTCCTCTCAAATAGCAAGGCACCCACCGTTGTCTTTCTTCGTATAGTGTGCCCAACCACTCATTCTTATCCAACTCGTGATCATTTATTAATTGTTGCCACCCGGTCTCAAATTGGTGAACATTGACGGTCTCGTAAACCAATGTCTTCAACTTGTTTTTGATAGTCTTGTAATGAGTATATCCTTGCAACTTTTCCGGGATCTTTTTCATTATATGCCATAAGCACCACCGGTGACGAGTATTTGGAAAAACAATCTCAATTGCATTTTGCATGGCCCTACACTGATCAGTTAGAATGCCATCAGGTGACTTGTATGACATGCAATTATGCCAACAGTTAAAAAGCCACACAAAGGTTTCTGTATCTTCAGCTGACAACAAACCGCATCCTAATAATATAGACTGACCATGGTGATTGACTCCAACAAATGGTGCAAAGGGCATATCATATTTGTTGGTTAGATATGTAGTGTCAAAGGAGACAACATCTCCAAATTCTGCGCATGCTGCCCTACTACGTGCGTCGGCCCAAAATACATTTGATATTCTATTGTTATCATCGAAGTCAATTTCAAAGTAGAATTCATCGTTCATTTGTCTCATGTGAGAGAAGTGTGCCATCAATGCTTGGCCGTCTCCTTCCTTACCTAGTGCCCTTCTTTGTCGTCCTATATAATTCCTAACATCACGCTCCACAAAAGGAAGGTTCTCAAATCCGCCAACTTCACAAACTAGTGATTGGAAGCTTTTGTTAATGCGGACGCCGGCTTCATCATTCATATCGAGTGTTCGCTTCACTTGCATGTTCAATTTTTTGTTGCCGCGCATCATTCTTGACTTCATAGGGCTTAGGTCATGATTGTGATGAAGTATCACATTCTTTATGTGCCACTGACCTCCTTTTTTAAATGCTGTTATCCTTGCACCACAGTTCTTGGTTTTTGTTGGTTGGCTTTTCAACTCTGGAGGGATGGTGGACACGTACTTTCCTTCGCGGCTACAGACCAATTTCACAAAACATAATTCGTTGTCTTCTCCTTTACTTGAACTTCTCACACGGACACCAAATCCACATCTGATGGCGTATTGCTTGTAAAAGTCTTTAACCTTGTCCACTGTTTCAAAAATCATTCCAACCGTAGGTACCTCATCTAATTCATCCTCTTGGGTATGCGAAGGCATAGAATGAGGTAATGCTTCCGACTGCTCTATTTCGTTGTTGCATAAACTTATTTCTTCAAGAGAAATGGGGTTAAGTACGTCGGATGCCCACATTTCGGTTAGTTTGCCCTACATTATTTAAAAAAAAAATACAACATTTGCATTTTAGACAACAGAATATTAATATTGTCCGATGTCTAAATCGTTTTGGCAGAATAACAAACACATACAAACTATATGGCTTCATCCCTTAATCAATATATAGCTAAAGTAAAATAAATGGTGTGATATGTTGTCATAAATGTTAAACAAGTCAAGTTCCAAACTTATAACAATGGAAAAGTGGACTGTTACAGTAAAATGCATTTTTAGTGGAGTAGAGTAATATGTTATAAATGAGGACCTTTACCTTTCACCCCCAAGGTCTTTGCGCATTCATTTCGGTTGGTATGAGCTGTAGACACAGATTAACTTCATTGCCGTCGGTGCGCCAGAGTAATGAAGACTTGTGTAATGATGTTTAGGTAGGTGGAAGAAGAAGTAAAAAGGTAAGGCTTGGCATTCAATGTAACAGGGTACATTCGGTTTGCTTCTTCAATACGTTAAATAAGGGCAATTTGGTCCATTCGAATTTTCGTACATTATATTAATTTTTTATTGTCCATAAATACCAGTGCTCAATTGCAGCTTCATCGTGCTCGTGTGCGTTTAATACATAGGTATGTAAGGAACTTTTTTTTTCATATCAATATACAGCTGTGTTGATTTGACGCCTTAATTTTCTTATCTTTTCTCGCAGTCGGCGTACAAGACGACAAGGGAATATGCAAGCATACGGTGCCGGTGGAAGTGTGTACAATGTGGGGAATTCATATCTAGCCGCCATTTTCAAGGACGGCAAAATGAAGGAGTACCGTGACGGGGTCCGCTTCGAAGGTTCCATTCCTAGTTTGTTCCGCATCCCATATTCTTGTACGATGCATCTTTTAACTGATCTGGTTATGAAGAGTTTGGACTTGAAGTCCGATAACCATGTTAACAAGTTATACTTCAGGCAGCCCATCATGAATGAAAATGGACTTCTGATGTATCGGGCAACTGAATTATCATGTGATGACGATGTCATTTACATGCTTAAGTGTAAGCCAGAGTTTCCAATTAACTGCATTATAGAACTTTTTGTAACATTCACACGCTCGCCGACCGAAATACTGGAACTGTTACAAAGAAGTCATACTTCAACGGATGGAAGGCCAATGTGTATAGAAAGATGTGATTTGTTAATTTATTTTGGAGGAAGGCTTCGCCGAGCCACAGTTGTAGAGTGCCCTTACGGTCATGGGTTAAAGTTTAAATCTCACGCAGTGGTTAGAATGTCCATGCGCCAGAACATCACATTCGTTGACCTTGTTGACAAGTTATCGCATGGAATACGTTGTGGAGATCGAAAAGTCATCACAGAAATTAGTTATAGACGAGGAGTTAAAGTTTTAAACAACAAACTTTACCACGACCTTGTTGAAATCAAGTGCGACACTGATATTACCCAAATGATCCAACGATGGAAAGATGTTCAAAAAATTAGGAGAAAAGTAATTACTCCTCCAACTGCAGGTTATATCGAGCTTTTTTTACAAACCAAAGATATCCGGCCACCCACCCCAGAAGAATCGTACCAAGACATCAAGCCATGGTTGTATACCACCCCTTCGGGAGGTTTGGGCATCAAAAGCATGTGGGATTTAAATTGGTGATTGCACAAAACAGACAAATGTTGTTGCTTTCTTTGCTTTCGATTCCGCAAATGTTTGTCCCTTAATTATTATGGTAAGTCGAAGGAAGTTTGGGCAAATATGAGTAAAGACATTGCAGTGTATTTATTACATGCTATTGAAAAAAGGAAGTTTGCAATCCGACAGGTTGGTGTAATTTAATGACATTGAATTCGTGTAATTAATTTCTACCAAACCTCGTAACCCTTATGCACATGTGCGGTAACCGCCGGTGCATATTACCCCCTGCCATTTAATGCAATGAGGAGTTGGGACTGTTGTAGCGATCCGACTTTCCCTATTTAATGCTGCTCATTTGCCAAAATAACACACATTCACTAACGTTCACAACACCCTTCACGGCTTGAACTAGGGTTTCTTGACGTGATCAAACATCGAGATGGCGGCCTCCGCAAGCAACCAACCGAGCAACTTTCTATGGACATTCACCACGCTGAACATCGAAAATAGGGTAATTTTGTCCTTGCTTCCCCCTCCCACCACTATCGTCTGCCATATTTTCTGACTTTTTTTGCTTCCATCTTTTTCCCCTTTGAAAAACACCGTGAATGGATGCTGCAGAATTTTGGCTATGTTGATAGGCATTTTGCTGTTGCCTATGCCGATGAACTCAGCGACAAATGGATGTGTGTGGACAGCAATGGGCAACTACACAAGTTGAGGTACAACCAGGATCCACGTTCGCCGAGACTCACCAAAGGTTGGGCCAAACTCAGGACAACGTTCAATATCCAAGGGAACGTTCATGTGCAACTTAGATATTTAGGTAGCAACCAATTTGAAATTACCGTCTTCACAGGAAATTGCTCTGATCTAAGCATGGAGCGTTACCTGCATCTTGCGACAACAGAGAACGACAACTACATCCACTGCGTGAAGTTGACGAATGAGCAGGCAACCGGGGATCATTTGGTATGTTCGTCCAACACTTCAAAATTGCACCGCATATTTTTAACACACAGTGCATCTAATTTGGTTATCATTTTCTTCCAGGATTTGAACGGTGATATAACTGGGTTGATCCGTAACAAGAACATTCAGAACCTGATGTTAATCGGGCAAAAAACTGTTGTTACCTGCAAAATACTTAATTTAGAAGCATCATACGCGACAAGGATCCTTGATGGTTGGAAGGAATTTTGCATTGACCATGGACTGAAAGAGGGTGATATAGTGTTCTTTGAGATGGAGATGGCAGGAGATGATGAAGATGTTGAAGTTTTTGTCAATGAATGCATGTGTGATTTTTATCCATCCTACAAGCCAATTGTCATCGACAGCCCTTGAAGTAGTTCTTAGTTGGGTAAACTTTTTTTTGTTATGAACTAATGGAATAGTCGTACCAGATGTCATGTTTTGAGGTTTAGTATGTTTTTTGTGTGTATGAAATGGGTCTTATTTTGGACATCTAACATCATGTATGACGATGAAGGTAGTACAACTAAATAATAACAAAAGGCTTTATTTGGTTGTATGTATGTGTATTTACATTCAGAACTCTACTAACTGTGTTTTTATTCACAAATAAGTGCTTAGCAGTGCTAATGTTTTTGGACAACCTTAATTCTTAACTCCGAAGAATACAACTGGCTTGTTCTATTCGAATAACTGGAGTGTTAAGTTACGTTAAATGCACACATGAACAACAACAAGCCACTTCTACAATAAATCAATCTACTAACTGCATTTTTATTCACACATAACTGCTTGGCTGGGGTAAAGTTTTTGTACATTTAGTTTAAATCCACGATCGTGTTATGAAGCACCCCGCAAATAGTGTAAATTCATAACTTTCACCCATTACGGTTTCCTCTCTTTGGTTTCATTTGGCTTTCCCACCAACCTTGTATTCTTAACTCCGAAGAATACAACTGTCTTGTTCTATTCGAATAACTGGAGTGTTACGTTACGTTAAATGCACACATGAACAACAACAAGCGACTTCAACAATAAATCAATCTACTAACTGCGTTTTTATTCACACATAACTGCTTGGCTGGGGTAAAGTTTTTGTACATTTAGTTTAAATCCACGATCGTGTTATGAAGCACCCCGCAAATAGTGTAAATTCATAACTTTCACCCATTACGGTTTCCTCTCTTTGGTTTCATTTGGCTTTCCCACCAACCTTGTATTCTTAACTCCGAAGAATACAACTGCCTTGTTCTATTCGAATAACTGGAGTGTTACGTTACGTTAAATGCACACATGAACAACAACAAGCGACTTCAACAATAAATCAATCTACTAACTGCGTTTTTATTCACACATAACTGCTTGGCTGAGGTAAAGTTTTTGTACATTTAGTTTAAATCCACAATCGTGTTATGAAGCACCCCGCAAATAGTGTAAATTCATAACTTTCACCCATTACGGTTTCCTCTCTTTGGTTTCATTTGGCTTTCCCACCAACCTTGTATTCTTAACTCCGAAGAATACAACTGCCTTGTTCTATTCGAATAACTGGAGTGTTACGTTACGTTAAATGCACACATGAACAACAACAAGCGACTTCAACAATAAATCAATCTACTAACTGCGTTTTTATTCACACATAACTGCTTGGCTGGGGTAAAGTTTTTGTACATTTAGTTTAAATCCACGATCGTGTTATGAAGCACCCCGCAAATAGTGTAAATTCATAACTTTCACCCATTACGGTTTCCTCTCTTTGGTTTCATTTGGCTTTCCCACCAACCTTGTATTCTTAACTCCGAAGAATACAACTGCCTTGTTCTATTCGAATAACTGGAGTGTTACGTTACGTTAAATGCACACATGAACAACAACAAGCGACTTCAACAATAAATCAATCTACTAACTGCGTTTTTATTCACACATAACTGCTTGGCTGGGGTAAAGTTTTTGTACATTTAGTTTAAATCCACGATCGTGTTATGAAGCACCCCGCAAATAGTGTAAATTCATAACTTTCACCCATTACGGTTTCCTCTCTTTGGTTTCAATTGGCTTTCCCACCAACCTTAATTCTTAACTCCGAAGAATACAACTGCCTTGTTCTATTCGAATAACTGGAGTGTTACGTTACGTTAAATGCACACATGAACAACAACAAGCCACTTCTACAATAAATCAATCTACTAACTGCGTTTTTATTCACACATAACTGCTTGGCTGGGGTAAAGTTTTTGTACATTTAGTTTAAATCCACGATCGTGTTATGAAGCACCCCGCAAATAGTGTAAATTCATAACTTTCACCCATTACGGTTTCCTCTCTTTGGTTTCATTTGGCTTTCCCACCAACCTTGTATTCTTAACTCCGAAGAATACAACTGGCTTGTTATCTTCAAATAAATGCCTTTTTTACTGTACGTTAAATGCACGGCTGAACAGAATGCAAGTATGAAGAAATGATCTTAAGTCATGGCATTTCTTAACTGAGTTTTTCTTCCCAATTAAGTGATTGGTTATGGAATTTTTTTTGCACATACGTACTTCGTTTACAAAACATTTGTAAGTCCAAAAATTACTTTTTACATGCGACAATTACGCCTACTTGCGCTTCTATAAATGTTGCTACTGCCGTCAAAAAAAATTAACAAACCACCATAAACCTATATAATCATTGGCATCAAAAAATTTGCCAATTCATCACTATCGAACGCATTAAGCGCCATTTTCCGCTTATATACATCACATTTTCCTGTACGTGCAGAACGGAAACCAAAATATAAACAAATTAAGGTCAGTTAAAGTTCTTTAACAAAACTTCTCCACACTAGTTTTTTAACAGTAAAAACTACTGTCTAAGGTAAAGATCATAGTACACAAGTACTTCTTCTCTGTTCTGGTTATCATCATGTAGAATCCATTCACAAATCAAATTTTGCCGTATTTGTTGAAGGTCCTCCTGCAACCAACAAACATGTTTATGTGAAATTTGAAATGAAAATAACATCCATCAATAACCAAATTTATAATTACTTACAGTGGTGTATTCTGGCATGCAATTCCCATTGAATTTGGGAGTACCATCCCAGAGCTCAATAAATTTT
Source organism: Vigna unguiculata (assembly GCF_004118075.2). Lineage (NCBI taxonomy): Eukaryota > Viridiplantae > Streptophyta > Magnoliopsida > Fabales > Fabaceae > Vigna > Vigna unguiculata. Next base: position 2,007,093 of record NC_040289.1, on the reverse strand, counting down.
AAAACGATCACTCCACAATCATGCCTAACCAATTGTTGACCACAATGTAAGGTTTCAGAACAACTGCAGCCAACTAATAAATTAACCTCCTTCAAAAACAAACAAAATTAATTACTCACAGGTTTGGTTGAATGGGGGTCAAAGCATGTCGGATTTCAAACGATGGCTTGTTGTCCTCCTTACAATTTAACAATAACGAAAGAAACGTTTCCATGTTACGGGCCTGCAAACATCCTCACCCATATGAATCAAATTTATATTAATAATTACAAATCACATAGTACAAGTCAAAAAACACAAAAAACTTTCCAAGATCACACTAACCACACTATTGTCGATCCTCGTTCGTTTCTTTCGATTGTGTCCTAGAGAATCAAGCACAACGAATTCCATTGTGTCCAATTTGACGGCATAACACCACCAATGGTCATCGTGTACAATTGGAGCAAACAACTAAAGTACATGTCACAAGTTAAAGAACTTCATTATTAGGTGAAGTATACAAGCCACAAATGAATTTAGAAACACAAATTTGTCAACATCTCAAATTTGGTACTTACAAATTCAGCGGTTAAGATTTCTGTCATGCTAACCAAATTGGAAGAAAAGAACATGTTGTAATCGCTTAACTTCCAAACACGTCTCTTTGCGATTCTCTGATTACTATCGTGAACAACCGATGTCTACAATAATATTGGTCATTAATTGAGAGTCAAATTAATTGATCTTGAAATTTGGTTCCCATAACTAATAAACACAAACACGTACCGTATACATTGGATGTATAACAATCCTTCGCACATGTTGATGCAACTTCCTTTCATTATGCATCAAGAGGTTACATCCAAACATAACTGCCTATATTCACCAAACACACCAAAATTTAATTTTTTCCAATTATTAACATATACATATCAAATAATATCAATAAATAATAAATTACCATATTGCAAACATAACCCATTGGTCGAAAACCCATACAATCATGTGTGGACAATATTTGACCATTTATCACCGCAACAATCCTTCAACACATCATAATTCAAGTTACTAAAACATGTAAAAAACAGAAATTTAATTATACAAAATATCATTAACTATTATATTGATGACATACCTATAAGGACAATCTACCCGAGTAACCGTCCGGTAGAGCTTAACCACATCAACACGCCCTCCGATACCGCAGTTTCCTAGACTGGGCGCAACCCATGGTACAATTGCCAACAATTCACCACAATGCACATCATGAACTGGGTTGTCTTTATCAATATTATCAGCCACGTCATGCAAAGTTGGTGACTTTCCATTTCCATCCCCACCAACTTCGGCTTCATTCTCAACTCCACTGTCATCAGAAATATCCACCGCCGTGTTACCTTCATTTGCATGACCTTCATGTTCATGAACTTCACCAAAATCTTCACCCACCTCTGCACCCACATCTTCACCCACTTCATGATCGCTTACGTCTGCATTTATTTCGGTATTGCAATCCGAAGTTTGGCCCTTATCATCACAAACATTATCCTTTTCAACGGGCTGACTTTCATTCCTACTAAAGACCTCATCCTCCAAAATCTTCAATCTTTTCTTTATCTCCATTATTTCAATCTCATTGCTGTGAATTTTTTTTAACCAAACATCACCCGTATTGGAAACCCCAGGTTCTTGACCACCTTCACTAACGCCTGTAAGATTTAAAGCCACCCTAACAAGTTCATTACTTTGATCTTCCTCGGTCAAAGCCCAATCGAAAATCAACTGCAATGTAATTTAACTAATAATTAAATAAATTGTTCTTATATAAAAAACTTCAACACAAATAAATCGCTAAGGAATGAAAATTAAATAAAAAAACTAAATTACATTCGGTTCAATGAATAGCCTCTCGATGCTTGAAGTCCTCAACTTCAAACTTGGCCATCGTAAAATTCTGGGGAACACTATGTCCCTATCATCTGCTCCCAATCCTAACCTCTCAAAAGCCCAAATCTACAAATAACAAATGTGGCATCATTATTATCAAAACAATAAACACAATAAATATAAAACAGATCAAAACATTCAAATACAATAAAATTCAGCGTACCTGCAAAACCACAACTGACCCTGCCAACGTGATGTTGTGGTCATTTTTTTTCTGGCTATGAACCCCATAAGCACGACTTAATGAGTTAACCAAAAAACTGTGCACTGCACTCCCCCAATTGAACTTAACCAAACTATCAATATCATCTAATATTCCAAAAGGCATATTGCAAATAACTTTTGAATTCCTAGGAAAATACAAGACGGCAAAGCACAACAATATATACAGACGACAAACAGTATCTACATCATCATGCTCGGTTCCTATTACACTCCTAATCATGTTTGTTATACCTTTAATACAAATTGTTTGACCACAAAAGACTGAACCAACTAAACCACATGCATATGCATCAAATTGTACTTCTTCACCAACAACACCTAATCCCAGACTAAAACATACATCAACAACAGATAAAGGTACAAGATGCTTCCATATGTGAAACGATTGTTCACCGTCATCCCATCGCCTAAGTAGCTCAACTAATAGAGGACTGCAGATATCTACAGACCTCTGTAAATCCAGACACCATTTGAAAGGGGTGACTCCAATACGTCTCCGGTGTCCATCAGTCAACACATTGTTTATCTCCACAATGTGCTTTGTGTCCACAAAATTTATCAGCCGGACCTTCCATAAAATTTTAACAATTAAACTAATGCTCAACAATGAAATTGGGATGCACAATATAACAATTAACAGCACTAACCCTGTCTTCTTCGTCGAAGTCTTGTTTTTTCCCAACCTTTTTCCCCTTTCGAGCCATGCTGAAAAAACAACCTACAAAGAATTAAGTGAATACACACCAATTAAAAAACCAACAACGTTATTGAAAAACAAGCATTACCTTAACTTAAACACAAAAACCTACACAGATCATTATATGGCCTTTCATCCATTTACAAACGGCTGAGGCAACTCGTAAAAATATTAACTCAAGGAACACAAAGTCTTTTATTATCATAATACCCACACGAGCAAAATATACGCTAATCACAACTACATCTTATACAATACAGTGAGAATGTAATGCCGGGACGTCGAGGGTTTGGGTGTAAAGAAAACACAACCTTAATAACGAACCGCCGAAGTCCTGATTCTACCGCTTCCTCCCTTCCCAAGTTCGGATTTTTTTAGGGGTTGCTTCTTCCACCAACGAACACGCGCACGAACAAAACAACAAAGGTAATGCTTTTCAAATTTGGAAACCCACGCCTCCCCGTAAACCCGCTTCTTCTGCTGCACAAGTTACTTTCCTTCTCCTTCTGCTAACAACTTCGCAATTTGTACAACATTCTCCGTCGGTTGAGTGCAAAAAAATCTCCGCTTGAACAACGGCGACGGCACCGCACCGCACCGCTTCGAGTGGGTTCAGAAGTGGTTCGGGTAGAGAGAGAAAAGCGCCGAGTGAGTGGTGAGTGAAAAAAATGGAAACTTTGGGTGACTTCGAGAGTTCGTGTTGGCTCCTCACGCGCACCGCAGGACGTCTTCTCTCTCCACTGCACCCATCAGAAAACTGACACAACCGTCACCTCGTCCCTTCATTTTCTTTTATTCAAAAACCATTTCATTTACCACGTAAGACTGCCACGTAGGCAGGTTAAAAAAGGTCAAAAAAACAAGGTCAGAGTATCATTATCCTTAATATATTTGTTATTGTTGATAAATAAATAAATATATATATATATATATATATATATATATATATATTGTTGAAAGGGGGAGCCTTTCATTCATAAATGAAGAATAATTTTGATGATGTCTACTGATCTAGGATAAAACATAGCTTGGTCCAGTTAGGATATGCATTAGGCAATTAGCTTCTCTTTATCACATGTATTTCAGGCCTGCTGTGTAATTCTGCATATGATTAATTTTTTAACTAATGGATTAGCTGTGAGTATGGTACAAAGTAAGTGAAAATATACTCACGATAATCGATTAGGTAAATTGCTAATTGAATTAGTGACAGCAAAAACCTTTGTATAAAAGCTGTTTTGGAATCTGTTTTGGGTCTGAGAATTTTAGAGAGATCACGCAGTCTTCATTTGAGAGAGAGCCATCTGAGAGACACAAAAGCTTCAGAAGATTCTGCAATAACTCAAGTACAGATCCAAGAAGAATTGATGGTTGATTCTACCATGATGGATCTTGCTTGATTCAAGGAGCATCATGTCAAATCTGCACAACTTAGGTGTTTTCGTTTCTTGTTTTGTTTTCTGTATTTCTGATTACAGTAGCTTCAGTGTTTGAAGTGTGGACCTAGGTGCAATTGTGTGGATGCATTGCTCCTAGGGGGAGTTCTTGATTGTTGAATCAAGTTCTTGGGTTTTGGGAGTTAGAATTACATAGGTGTGCTTGTAATTCTTGGAACCTTTCTGTTTAGTGGAATCCTCCTAAGTGTGTTACTTAGGAGAAGACTGGATGTAGATTCTTTTTGAATCGAACCAGTATAAATTGTGTCTTGCTTCTTTCTTCTCTCTCATAATCTTTCTTGATTGATTTAAACAGTCCATTAACCCAGAACTGTGAAATTGATTAATTGAGCTTTAAAACCTAAAGATTTATTCAAGAATCATCTTAAACCATATAAAAGCTTGTTAATCAACTCAGATCCCTTTGTGGTTAAGATAATTAGACATATCTGCTTTTAACATATATATTATTTATTTTTCTACTCATATTATTTTATAAAACTATGTAGAAGAGTGTGCTACATGGGAAAATAAGAAACCAAACCATGTTATGTCAGAAAAAAAAAATCTAATTCGGCTCTATATCTTATGCTTTTAACCAAACCAGGCAGAGTATTACCCCTCCAATATTTTGCTATGTTTTCAGTTATATTGGTTACTCATCTAATTAACTTTCAATTGTCAACATTGGTTTATTTTAAATATAAGACACTAGTACAAATTATCGATTAATATATTAATATATACACACTTATGTATAAACTTTTAATTTAAAAAGAACGTAAAATAAAATAATAAATTAAATTTCTCTAGGAAGATATTTTTCTTATAAAAAATTATGAAACTAACTTACAAATATAAAATTTTAATATATATATATATATATATATATATATATATATATATATATAAATAACTGTGATGGTGAATGCTGGAAGTTTTATCGTGACTACTGGACCCTTCACCTCCATACCTCCATGAAAGGCTGACACTGGTCCAGATTTTGTCCACTGTGATATTAAAAATAGAAAAGGCCTAAAAGTATTTTGAAAATGCAGATCCAATGTAATAAAAGAATAATAAGACCGGTCACTGTTAGAAAATCTTTTACCGATCAATTTTAATAATAAAAAATAATTTATTATTACTGCGACTAATTTTCAAATTAAAATTTTTTAATAATTAAAATAATTTTTAAATTGATATGAGAATCGATTTTTAATTTAGTCACTAAAATTAATTAATATAAAAGTTATATTTTTAATTTGTATCTAAATTATCATGAAACAAATTTAAAAATTAATTCATTATAATGATCAATTGAGAAATTATTTAAATTATTAATAATTTTTAATTTATAAACTAATATTTGAATTAGTCATTAAAATAAGTAATTATATTTTATCTTTAAAATTGGTCAATAATAAAATAATTTCTTTTACCAAATGAAAACACATAATTTATATATATATATATATATATATATATATATATATATATATATATATATATATATATATATATATATATATATATATATATATATATATATATAAACCTTAGAGCAATGAAATTATGGGTTTTTATTTTTATATAGTGTTTAACATTGTCTATTTTATCCAATGTGGAATTTTGACTCACACTTGGACTATTCCTAACATTTTAGGACTACAAAACTTTAAAGCTTGGATCAGGGTAGAGCTATCAAAATGGATTGGAACCCGTGAGCCAACCCGGCTCACCATGAGTTCGGGTCGGGTTGGGTTGAAATTTTTTTACAAATTTCGGGTTGATTTTTGACCCTGCTCACCTAGAACTCGGCTCACCCGGTTTGAACCCGTGGTGAGCTGGATTGGCTCACCAACCCGCAAATAAAGGGTCACACAAATATCTTTTGTTAAGTTGGACTTTGGGTCATATTAGGTTTTTTTTAGCCAACACAACACATAGATAATTTGTATTTTTGTGAGTTTGGTTTATATTTGAATTGTATTAAAGTTTATTTATATTTTAATTAGAATTATAGTCTAGTTTTGACTCAAAAATTAAATCAAAAAATTGTATTTTTTAATTAAGTAAGTTAGTGAGTCAACCTATTTAACCCACCAATCCGCGGTGGATTGGGTCAGATTGAAAATTTTTTGACTCACTAATAAATGAGTCAAGTTAAATTGGCTTATTAAGTGAACAATCTGTAATGGATCAGACCAGATTACCCATTTTCACAGTGTACGTCAAGGTAAAATCAAAATTCAGAAAGCGACTTTCTCTTACTTTTATACATGTGCATCTATGCAAAATATGCATCACAATTATACAAAAGTAATATGCTAGATAATTGGATGATTAAGACTCAGAAGCAATGATTTCTAAAGAAAGGTTTATTATAAATATAATCTTTACAATATTTATTATAAATATACGTTTATTATAATATAAGACACTAATACAAATTAACGATCAATATATATTAATATATATATATATATATATATATAATTATTATAATATTTTAATTTTAAAAAAACTTAAAATAAAGTAATGATTTAAATTTCTTTAGAGGCAGAACTTTTTCTAAAAAACTTATACAATTAACTAACAAATAATATATATATATATATATATATATATATATATATATATATATATATATATATATATATATCGTGAGTGTGTAACTTGTCATCGGGAGTGGTGGACGTAAAAACTGTTTTGAAAATGCAGATTGAATGTGATCCAAAAATGAATAAAAAAAAAGGTGGAAGACAGATAATTAATTGGTGGGGTAAATGAGAAATAATGAAGATCACAAGCTATTGTTGTGTTGTTGGGGACAAGCTGCTGCAGACAATTTAACAATATGTTAATAAAAAACATTCGTCAAATATAATATTTATTTGTCAAAAGCAATAACCAATACACCTAAATTACATAACAGCATCTTCATTGTCTTGATGATCACCAGGGGTCTTCACATCTGCTCACACCAACATTTAGTGATCATTGCAAAAAGGAAAACACAATAAGGAAACAAACACGGAAAGAAAGAAGGGTAGCCTAGTGTATTTAAGCATTCACACATAAATATAGTTACATAAGTACATCACCCAAAAAACACATATATGGAGAAAAGAAACATTAACTCACAAAATTTTCACTCAATTAAACACCACACTGACTCTTGACTCGATATCCGGATTATGCGCTTGATATAGAATTCTAAGGAAGTATGCACCTGCATTGATTTCTAAACTCTGCAGAATCTAGCCACAAGGGGTTATCACCCAATCAATCACAAGGTAAATCCCACTATGTCTCAAGCTCAAACACCTCCCAAGACTAGGATATCAAACTACACTCACCACATAATCACTCTACTCTAAATGAGCATGAGTGATTATTAGAGTTCAGAATACCTTCATTATCTAGACATCTCCTATATAAAGGCATACACTAACCATGCTCTCACCAAGAATTTCTCTTGAAACTCTTTTATCATCAACATTTCACATATTATCTCATAATAATTATCATCCAAAGATAAACACATCAAGTATAGGTCAAAAAAATGTCACATCATTCATGCATAGCTTCATACATCATATTTTTAACATTAACTCAAACAATCACAAGTTAAAATAAGGAATTAAAATTCTGCAGCAATTTTTGCTTAAGCTAGATTGATCTCGCTTAAGCTAGATATTCTTACTTAACGTAAAATTCGAACAGAGAGCAAAGAGGAAATCTGCTATTCTGGATTAAGGTAGATTTTCTCACTTGGACTAGACTGATCTCGCTTAAGCTAGAAATTCTCACTTAAGCTAAACTGATATCGTTTAAGCTAGAAATTCTTGCTTAAGTTAGAATAGTAGGTTTTCACTGATTTCAGCATGCAAAAATCAAAATCCCAAACAACACAAAAAAAAACAACGACAAACATCAATCCAACATTTTAAGCACGATTCAAGACCAAAAACATGCAAGACACTTAAAAAAAGTTTTAAAGCACTAGTTTCCCTTACCTCAAAATTGAAAGTGAAACTACGGGGAGAGAGCCCTAACGGAACGAGCACCGCAGCTCCATAAACAAATTAAAGAGCTGAAAAACATGATCATAAGAACGAAAATGAGACTCTTGTACAATACTCCAAACTAGAAACAAAGATACGAGACAAGGGTTTGGAATTTCCGACTTACATAAAGAAGAAGACATTCGCTCAACTCTATGAAAAACTCCGCAATGACCCTTCTCAACTGTTGTTTCAAGGAGAGAAGAGAGTAAGAAGGGCAAAAGAACAATGGCTTGGAAGAGTGAAGAAAGTTGAGAGAAGAAAATAGAGTGGAAAAACTAGAAGGTTTTTCTGAAATGAGTAAATAAGTGGGTTGGCTTGTGCCTTTTTACTAAAGCTGGGCCATAATCCTGAAATAAAAGTGAGCTTTATATTTTTTATGCAATTGTATATTGAAATTATACTTATGAAAAAATATTACAAAATTTAAATAATTTAAACGTGAGTTATATAAAATCATAAACGACTCTATTGTTTTATCAAAAATTAAGAATACATTTCTACATGTAATGCCCCATTTAATTTAATGCGTAAAATTAAAGGAAACGTCACACAGAGATAACAATGTAGCGTAGTCCTGGGGTTCTAAACACAACCCCTACAAAGAAAACTGGGCACACCATGATGCCAAAGGAAAACGGAAAACCAACCTAACAAAGAGTGTAAAGTAGAAACACATGAAACGGTACATGGGCCTTAGCCCTAAAGAAAAATATGAAGAGAACTCCAGCCCAAATGGCTAAGCAGCGGAATCACCATTCCCTTGTTGGCCACGAGAACTTCGCCCATCTGCTCCCATCAATCGAATTGATGATCGTCGCAAGAAAGAAGAACCACATACAAGACAATCACACAACAAACAGGGTAAGCTAGAGCCAATAACATATTCATCATACAGTCAATTATATTTTCACCATCCAATATTCATACCACAACCAAGCATGTTACGACCTTCCAAACGATACACTACGACACGACTCGACTCATCCGGATACGTATAACTTAGTCGGATTCAGCGGATGCTTGCACTTGTGGTGGATACCTCTGCTCGACCCTGAGCTGCTCATCTCCGAGCTATGTGTTACAAGTGTTACGATAAATCAATTTTCCCTCACCACAAGGTCAGCCCTTAATGAATTTCAGGCCTCCTGCTACTCTCACCACAGGAGTCAGTCCGCTCTAAGTGAGACTAACTGACTCCTTAGAGTGTCAAGATGCAACCTTAACTTGAATCCTTACATAGTTATACAGATGGGGCACCACCATAGACACCCACTAACAGGGGCCATGGGATGACGTCCCGACCACTGAAGCGCAACCCTGAAAGTCCCACCTAGAGACCCCAAGGAATTATGCACTGAGACCGATCGACCTCATTCACATAACCAAAAATAATAATTACCACGCATAGATATACATCACTCGTACCAACCTTTGAAGCCAACGCCTTTCAAGATCCAGGCCCCACTCATTCCAACACCTCATAGTTTATCCATGTACATAAGATCCAACTCATCATGTTATCATGCCACTTTAATGTTATCCGTCTCATTTAATTCACGTGCCAATTCTCATACCAACCCATCATCTACAATTCATGAATCATGCCAAATATACTTCATGCTCCATTTTATACATATCACTCATCATACAATCATACTCAACCAAAACAGATCATTAAGGAACCAACAGACATCCAAACACAGCACTGTCTCGCCCAACACCTCGCTCAGGCTGAGGGGTCTCGCTCAGGCGAGACAGTCTCGCTCAGGCGAGCCCCCCCCTCCTCCGCCTAGGCGAGGGCACAAGAACAGGGGCATGAGCAACGCGGGATCTCGCTTAGGCGAGATCCCTCTTGCCTGGGCGAGTTGCCTGCTCGCTCAAAAGCCACAGTGGGTCGCCTGGGCGACCATTCGTAGAGAAAAAGGCTTAGGCGAGCCTCTGTTAACCTCGCCTAGGTGAGACTAGCTCGCTTGGGCGAGTTTATCAGTGCCTGCCACTGTTTTCACCTGCAACAGACGCAAATACGTACCACAAGCAACAATCCAACCGTATCATACATCCATATCAACCGGCAAACACAAGGAGGTCACTAACCACATAAAATAGCAAACTCGTACCAAACAAACCGAAGGGTTCTAGCTTCCCTTACCTGAAACGAGCTAGCAAAACAACCCGACACGAGCTTGACCCTAAACAGTGGAACGCAATCCTCAAGAGGCAACTCCAAGAGCTGGAAGCCATGACCAACAGCGGAAACATTAGTTGTTTAGGGTAACAGTGGGGGAAAACAGACACAAATGGAAGAAGCACTTACGTAGGAAGGGAAACGGGTTCGAACCGGCGTGCTCACGATGGTCCCCAAACCCTAGCAGAGGTAGAAGACGGCTGCGGCTCTAATGCAAGGATAGCGATTTTTCTGAAATGACAAGAAGTGAAGTGTTTAGGGCAGACCCTAAGACTTTATTTGTTGGGCCGGCCTTAGGTCCACTTACAAGGGCAGCCCACTAACTTTTAGGGCAGAAAATAAAAAGGGGCCTTACACTACACACACAAAAAAGTAAATAATAAATAAAAATATCGAAAAATAATTAAAAACATTCAAACATTCTCCCTATAAACCATTTCGTGTATTGTTTGAATGAAATCTCACAAATTAAAAGAAAATATAATAAAGGCTTTGATGAAAGAAAAATTATCTTGGAAATTCAACTTGATAAATACGAGAAATAATGAAAATACTTTTAGTAAAACAAAAAAAAAATTATGTAAAACAAAAGTTAAAGGTAAAGAAAATAAATAAAAAATAAGTTTTTACATTAAGAATTTGTACGATTGAACATTGAACTTGATAAAAAAGTTAAATAATAAAATAGAAATAATAAATAGGAGTACAAATAATTAAATGTGATTCTTAAACTATTTGATTCAATAATATGTATTTTTTATGCACATAAACTATTTTTCATTATAAATATGTGACAATGAGAATTAATCTTATACCTAATTTTCAGTGCTTTAAATCAGCACTACAACAAAAATGGTAACACTGAATTAGAACTCACAACAAATGTAATCTTTATCTTAAAAATTGGAACAGTCAAAACCTGTTTTGAAAATGTGTTGAGAACAAGTCAATTATGCGAGTATACTGATTTATTTCTTTTTCTCATTTATTTATATATTTGTCCTGCTCAATTAAATACTAAGATTTAATTTTGATTTTTCATCTCCGAACCAACGACTGCATCAAGATATCATAGTTATTACAAAACATAACACAATTATAATCATTAACTTGTGACCTTTCAACTCTAAAATTGAAAAACTGCTGCTATATAAACTACTCGTTTAAATTTATGCAACAAAACTCTCACGTACAATTAAATGCTTCTTAGCCTATACCCACCCACAGGTAATAAAAACAACCATGATAGTTTACGATGGATGGATCGGAAAGATAAGGAATATACAGTTAAATCAATATATGAAAATATACAAGGCATCTGCAATGGAGAACAACTTCCATTCTTTCAAAGCCTATGGAAGGTTAAAGTTATTCCATCAGTAATTTTTTTTGCATAGCGTGTTATGTTAAAGGGAGTACCTACAAAGGTAAACCTTAGATGTAGAAGAGTTTTATTGAATAATTATGGTTATGCCCTTTGTGGAGAGCAAGAAGAAAGCGTAAGTCATTTGTTCTTTGATTGTAAAGTTGTCTCTAAAGTCTGGAACATGTGCAACAAATGGGTAAGGATCTTGATTGTCCACTATAATCAGCCTTACGAAAGCTTTCTACATTTCCATGTATTGGAACTCAACCATAAAGGAAATGAAAATTTGGAAGGGGGTATGGGTGGCTATCATGTGGAGTATATGGAAACATAGGAACAATGTTGTGTTTAGCAACGCCATATCTGATGCAGAAGAAATATTTTGTATGACTCAACTAAGAGTGTGGGCATGGATGAAACATAAAAGCACTAAGGTAAGCTTCTCTTTTTCGGATTGGTGCATGTGTCCTATACACTCCATCAGATCTATAACATAGCAAACCATAGAAATATTGGACTACAAAGGTAAGAACATTTGTGGGGTGGGTGGTTAGATGGAAGGCAGGAGGGAGGGGGAGGGGTTGAATTTTAACAAATATATTCCAGGTTTGTTTGTATACAAGTGTGGATATAAAGGGCAGAAGGGACTAGAAGAATGGGCAATCAAAAACTACCCAAAACAAGGAGAAGGCATGCTATTACAATGTCAAAGGGTGATTGTTAAAACACTCACAGCTGGGATGAACACAGGTCGAAGGCATAATCAGGAAAACAACAAGCAATGAACGAGGGATATTGATGTGACAGAAGAAATATGCAATGTGTTTCCAAGAGCACCATGTGAAACCTCTATATGGAAACAAAAACAGTTGAATAATTTGATCAAAGTCCTGGAATCATAGCTAAGAGAAAGTGATGAATGGTAAACCAACCACATAAATTATAGGTGTGGAAAGATGTAGGGAGTATAGCAACACAATTCTTGTATGCTTTATTGAATATGCTTCCCTAATGCACACATAAATCTATTTTGCTTTATGAGTTATAGATGTGATAGAAACACCTTTATTTGTTTGGTTGGTGTGGATCTTTAATACCAAATATACATGTCATTAACCTTGATATATAAAGATAGAATGACTGGGAACACTTTATATATATTTTTGTATACGGGTTAGAGTACCCCAGGTACTCCATTATATATATAAACACTTATACTTTGCCTATCAAAAAAAAAAAAAAAACCATGAGCACGTCACCACCCACATTGCACAAATCCTTATTACAATGGAATCTAGTAACGCTTTGTAGGGAATATATGCATTATCATGTAGAGTTGTCAAAATAGTCACCATGTTCGGCCCGACCTGACCCACCACGGATTGGCCACTAAGTGGGCAAACCCAACCCGACTCACTTATAAGCGAGCCAAAAAATTTCGAACCCGGCTCGGTCCACCACAGGTTGGTGGATTAAATGGGTTGGCTCACTAGTCCACTTAATTCAAATAAAATATAATTTTTTTTCGTAAGTCATAAATTATAATTTGGATTAAAATTTAAATAAACTTCAATACAATTTAAATACAATCCAAAATGTTGTTAAACTCCAATACAAACCAAAATTTAAAAAAAAAAACAAATTACTATTTAAGATCAAAACATTCTTGTTATTTATTCAACTATAATATTATAGTCCTGAATGGATAAATCCACAATATTTTCATCTCTTCAACATTTTCTTTATCCCCATCTATTTGAAATTGAAACTAGATTTCCATTTGCCAATCCACTAATGTGTTTGGTTAAAAAAATAACCCAACATTGCAAAACCCAACATAATGTGTGTGACCATACAGGTTAGTGAACCAATCCAGCTCACCAGACGATTAATCTGGATGAACTGGATTCTTGGTGGACCGAGTCAAATATTAACTCGTGCTAATATTTGTAAAAAAAAAATTAACTCAACCTGACCCAGACTCATAATAGACTGAATGGACCCACATATGTGATTCACTTTAACGGTTCTACTATCATGGATTTCCATGAATTAGAGAGAGGACAAAACTGTAAAGTCGATTTTCATATCAACCCATCCTCTCGCTTTTTCGTCAGTGCATTGCAAATGAATACAACCAAACCGACTTCAAATTCTGTACTATTTTTTATTTTTTATTTTTGAACATTAAAAATATATTTTTTTATTATTTTTAACATTAAAAATATATTGTTTTAATATTTTAAATATTTTATTAATATATTTTAAAATATCAGTAATAATTAATATATTTTGAAAAAATAATAAAAAACAATAACAACAAATTCAACAAAAATATCCAAATCCCAATCAAACAAGACAAATCCGTGCCTTTTATTTTATTCTTTTCTTGCTGAACAGTTTTAAGTAGAACCAAACACAACATTAAAGTTTGTGCTTTGTTGCGAAATTTTCATGATTCCACCTCACGGGTCTATGCATGTATTTAAACTGATCATAGGTAATCGAAAAGAATATTTGCTAGAAAATAAAACAAAAGAGTGGTGATGATTTATGTCAGTGACAGGTGATATGTTTGCGCAGAGCGTGATGATGGAGTACTATTTTTGAAATTTCTAAGGATCTAATAATGTGTAAAATTTTTTACTATTATTAGTGGAAGAAATTCTATTAGAAATATCCGATTTTTATTTTTTTATTTACAGATATGTATGTGTACTTAAAAGTTCAAGATGACACTGGATTGGATGGATCATATCTATCCACTTATTCCATTTTAACCTTTTTAATTTCTACTTATGTGACCAAATGCCACCAAATGGAAAGTATACATAATTAAAAGTTATAACTTACTTTTGTATCACAATTTTTGTTTTTTTAATATAACAATCTAAATATCATTGGATTGTGACTTTACATACTTTAAATTAAATTTTAAAAAAGAAATAAAATAAACATTTTATCTAATGGTCTATATATATATATGATGATATTTTTTAAATATTTAATAGATTTTAAATATTTATAGCTTTTATTTAATTTTTTAAAATAGAATATTTTCCAATGGATATAATTTTAATTTTACTTATAATGATTACACATATAATCCTAATACTAAATGTAATTTTTTAATTAAATGTCATTATTGTATATTGTAAAATTTAGTACATTTGATATGATACAAAATTAACTTAAAAGATTTATTAAAATTATTACAATATCCAATAAGTTTGTAAAACTTTATTGAAACCATATTATTTTAGAAAATATTCATCCAATTTCCGATCATAAATAATTAAAAATAATATTTATATAAATATTAAGAATAATATGTTATAAAAAATGATTGTTTAGGTCAAAGTCAATATTTACAAATGTTACGCATTATCTTAGCACGGTTTCAAATTAAGGTACACGTTATAGCAAAAGAAAAAATGTTTCAATAAATCTTATTCATATTATAATTATAACTACTATTTTTATTACCAGCAATAACAAATATAAAACTGAAGAACACTTTGAGTATTCCGACCATTTTACAAAAGATACATAAAAACTCAACATAAGAGAGATGTCTTGATGCTCAATTAATGATTTTTCTGTGAATTGTGTTTTATTCCCAATTTCATTTCTCTGTTTTTTTTTGTTAAATATGTTTTTGGTCCCTTAACTTTCAGTGAATTTTGAAATTAGTTTATTTCGAAATTTTGGATCAATTTATTCTTTTATTTTTCGAAATACGTAGATTTAGTCCTTTTAATCAAATTTTGTTTAGTTTATTTTACATTTCAAGCGCGTTTCATAATAGTATTTGACTTAACATTAAAGCGAAAATGTGTCAAACAGTATAAACAACTCAAATACAATTCTGAAATGCGTACGAAACATCAAATAAACCTACCAAAATTTGATTAAAAGGATTAAATTCACGTATTTCGAAAGATGAAAGACTAAATTGTTCCAAAGTTTGGAAATGGACTAATTCCAAAATTCACCGAAAGTTAAGGGACCAAAAATATATTTACCTTTATTTTTTACTGATTATGTATTAATAGAGTTTTTTCTTTTTATTTTTGACAATTGTTATATACTGATTGAAACAATCTATTTACCCATTTAATTATATGATGTCCTTTTCTTTTATCGTTCCCCCTAGCCCTCTTTGTAAGGCTTAATTATTTTCTGCTCTTAATTTTAAGGGCTGCCTCTAATCAGTTGGGCCTAAAGGCTGGTCCATAGGGTGACAAGGCCCCTAAAGCAGCCAAGGCTCCTCATTCTGCACTCACTTGCCAAAATCAGTGCTCTCGCTCTTCCCTTTTCTCTCCACAGAAGCTTTGCTAGGGTTTGGGTCTTACCCTTCTTTGGGTTAACTCAACCTCATTCTTCAATCCATGTAAGTTGATTTTCCACCGTACCATTTTCATTCCTAGCTTTGTAATCATGATTCTAACTAGAGTTCACCATGGTTGTAAATGGGAGAGCTACTGATAGAGAATGAAGACTTTCTCATATTATTGAAGAATGAAAACAGTGGTGTTTATATACACTGAAAAAGAAGTAACATACTCAATAGAAAAAGCGAAAAATAAACCCATGCACGTAACCATGCCCCATGCATAGGCCCATACACATTGACTTAAATCTCAACATGCCTCCTTAAGTCAAAATCGAACAATTCCCAGAGACTCTCTAAGTTTACAAAATCTAGCAGCCTTCAAAGGCTTTGTAAAGATATTTTCTGATCTTCTGTGTTACAATGCTCTACTTCAAGCGTCTTGCCATTAACCTGCTCTCTCAAAAAAATGAAACTTCATCTCTATATGTTTGCTTTTTCCATGAGCTGATGGGTGTTTAGCTAAGTCTATTGCAGACTTATTATCAACAAACAGTGTTGGTGGTTGGATCAATTGCATTCAGCTCCTTCAACGGCATCCTAAGCCATGCGGCTTGACACGCAGCCTGCGCAACAGTTATATACTCTGCTTCACATGAGGAGAAAGCCACCATGGGTTCCTTGACTGAATTCCAGGATAGTGGTCCTTCGCCATAGTAAAAAATGTGACCTGCAGTACTTTTCCTGTCTTCCCTGTCACCACACCAATCTGCATTTGCAAATCCCACCAACTTCATCTCACCCCCTGGCTTCTTGCATGGAAACATTATACCAAGGTTACACGTTCCACGCATATAACGTAAGATTCGTTTCACAACATTCATATGGCTAATTTTCGGGCTCTGCATATGTCTGCTAACAATGCCAACACCATAGCTCAAATCGGTTCTGGTGTTACATAAGTATCTCAGACTCCCAATGATTCTTCGAAACTCTGTGTGATCAACATCTTCCTCCTCAGTGCCCCTTTCTAATATGAGACCCATTTCAGTTGGAGTTACTGCAACATTGCAATCCTTCATCCCGAACCTATTGAGAAGATTACGTGAGTACTTCATCTGATGCATAATAGTTCCAACTTTTGTGAACTGAAACTCAATTCCTAGGAAGTAGTTGAGTCTTCCCAAATCACTCATCTCAAATTCACTATGCATTTGAGACTTAAACTCTGCAATTGCTTCTGGCTTGCTCCCAGTCAACAACATATCATCCACATAAAGACATACTATTATTTTCTCTTCTCTGTCTTGATCTTTCCAGCACTTGGTGTACACCCCTTGTTCATAAACACATCTCACAAAACCAATCTTCTCCAAGAACTGATTAATCCGATGGTTCCAAGCTCTAGGAGCTTGTTTAAGACCGTAAAGTGCCTTATTAAGCATGTACACCTTGTGCTCTTCTCCTTTGACTATGAAACCCAATGGCTGTGTTACATATATTTACTCCTCTAAATACCCATTCAAGAAGGCAGATTTCACGTCTAGTTGGTGCAAGGGCCAACCCTCCCACGTTGCCATTGCAACAATGATTCTAACAGTCTCCAATCGAGCCACATGAGCATAGATTTTTCCATAGTCAACTCCTGCTTTCTGGAGGAATCATTTGGCGACCAATCTCGCCTTGTACCTCCAATTTCACCCTTAGGATTGGCTTTTATTTTATAGACCCATTTCAGAGAGATTGGTCTTCTGTCTGGTGGTGGTTCAACCAGTGTCCACATCTTGTTTTTCTCTATGGCTTCAATCTCTTCCTCCATGGCTCGCACCCAATGAGTGTCTCGAATAACATCATAGAATTCTATCTGATTTGCCTCAGCTATCAGGGCGAAATGCACGAAATTTCCATTCTCCGTTACTGCTAGATCATTGAAAACTTCATAATCTTTGAAGCGTGTAGGTGGTTGAGTAACACGCTGTGATCTTCTAGTTTGTTCATGAGGCTCCTGCTGCACTGTTACATCACCTACAACATCATTAGTTAGTGAAATTGTTGGTGTTGTACCTGATTGAGTTTCTTGACTCGTTTCTTGCCAGTTCCAACACGAGCCTTCGTCAACCACCACATTTCTACATATGATTACCTTTCAAGAGTTTGGATCAAACAATTTATAGCGACCTGTTACGTGATAGCCAATCAAGACTGCCATAGCACCTTTGTCATCAAGTTTGCTCCGTGTTTGATCTGGAATGCAGTGATAACAAAGAGAGCCAAAAACTCTCACATGAGTTACATCCGGTTTCTGACCAGACCAGGCTTCCTCTGGTGTTATATCATCAAGCTTCTTTGTTGGTGAATGATTCAAAACATAGGCAGCAGTTGAAACCGCTTCTCCCCAGAGATATTTTGGAACACCTTTGCTTTTGAGCATGCACCTTACCATGTTAAGTAGCGTCCGATTCCTCCTTTCTGCAGTACCATTATGCTGCGGCGTATATGGTGGTGTTGCCTCATGAGCTATTCCATTTTCAGCACATAAATTCTTGAATTCAAGAGAGTTGAATTCTCCCCCACCATCAACACGAAGCCTCTTCAACTGCTTGCCACACTGATTTTCAACCAGTGACTTGAACCGCACAAACACTTCAAACGCTTCACTCTTCTTTCGCAAGCAATACACCCATAACATTCTCGTGTAATCATCTGTAAAAGTAATAAAGTACTTGCTACCCCCAGGTGTTTCAACCGGCAATGGATCGCAAATATCTGAATGTATTAGCTCAAGTTTCTCCGAAGTTTTCGAAGATACCTCTTTATTGAATTTTTTCCGTGTTTTCTTGCACTCCATACACTCTACATACTTCGTCTGGAACACACATATGAGGAATACCAACTACCATTTTCTTCTGTTCAAGTTCTCTCAAGTCCCGAAAGTTAAGATGTCCAAACCTGAGATGCCACAACTATTCGCACTTGTCACTGACAGCAGCAAAACATTGGTGCTTCAATGCATTCATCTTAACCTGAAAGGTCTGATTAGAGGACAGACCAACAAGTATAACCAGCTTCTGAGTTTGATCAAAGACACGTAAGGATTTATCTTTAAGCGTCATCTTGAAACCTCTTTGCATCAACTGGCCCAAGCTCAGAAGGTTTGATTTCAACCCGGGCACATGTAGAACATTTTCAATTATCACGTCCTTGCCATCACTGTTTCGCAACACAACTCTACCAGTTCCTTTTGTTGTGAGAGAACTATTATCTGCAAAACGTATCTTTTCTTGACTTACATCCCTTATTTGCACGAACCAATCCTTCTTCCCGGTCATGTGTGTGGAGCACCCAGAGTCCAAGTACCACAAATTTTCACCGTCGAGCTTTGCATCTGTCTCAGCCATCAACATGACAACCTCTTCATCAGAGTTTTCTTCCTCTACAAGATGAACACGCACATTCTTCTTTGGTCTGTTCTTGGCTCCGTCACCATCCCAGCTGTCTCGTGCATAATGCCCGAACTTTAGGCAGTTATAATACTTGACTTTTTTCTTGTCATACTTCTTCTCTTTATCTTCTCCAGAATTTTGTTTATGGTCTTTATTCTTCTGCTCATCTGACTCTCCCTTCTTCTTTGTCTTAGATCCTTTCTTGGAATCTTTTTTCTGCTTTCCATTTGTTCTTGCATGAAGAACCTGCTCTTGATAGGATCTCTGCTCATACATGCGCAACTCGTGGGCTTTGAGCGAATGTTGCAGCTCTTGGAAGGTTAGTGCATCCAGATCTTTCGTCTCTTCAATGGTAATTACAAGATGATCGAATCTTGGAGGAAGTGACCGCAAAACCTGGTTCACGATATGCTGTTCAGACACTTTGTCACCGCAAGAACGCATGTCGTTAACAAGTTCTTGAATCTTGTTGAGGAACCCAACCACCGAGTCACTTTCTTCCATGATGAGGAACTCAAATTGCCTTTGCAGAGCCTGCAGCTTCACTTTCTTATGTTTATCCCCCGCACCATACGTAGCCACCAAGATATCCCACGCTTCTTTGGTTGTGCCCGCCATGGAAATCCTATTAAAGATCGGTGAGCTAACACATTGATCGATCAAGTACCTTGCCTTTCCATCTAACTTGTGTTGAATCTTGTAAGCCTTCTTATCATCATCAGTAGCCTTCGCACCCGGTGGTGAAACACCATGCTCAACAACTTTAGCCACATCTTGAAAGATGAAGATCGCATTCATCTTAATCTTCCAATCGTTGAACATGCTACCATCAAAGATAGGTAAACCCCCTTGTATCATCCCACCCATATCGACCATGCTACACCACGAACCAGATCAAGAATGCACAGGAACCTTTCTTGATTACGAACCAAGACACCACTCCTTCCACTTTGCACTCTCACTAAACTGCACTACACACAGCTTCTAATTTGGTTGCATGCACACACAACTCACGTCCTTGGATCGTAAAGAGCTCTTGATACCATGTAAATGGGAGAGCTACTGATAGAGAATGAAGACTTTCTCATATTATTGAAGAATGAAAACAGTGGTGTTTATATACACTGAAAAAGAAGTAACAAACTCAACAGAAAACGCGGAAAATAAACCCATGCACGTAACCATGCCCCATGCATAGGCCCATACACATTGACTTAAATCTCAACAATGGTAACCCATTTTGAATCTATTCCACTGTTTTACAGATCGTAAATTTGCACCGTGGTCGGTAATACTCACTTGCTTGGGTGTCGGGATATTCTGCTAGCTTTTTCCAGGTAAGGGAAGCTAGGGTTTATGTATTTAAAGTTATTTTGCCGACTTTTGGTCTGTTTGTATGGTTGTGATGCTTGAATGAGACTGTTGGTCGAATAAAAATGTATGGTGTGCGAGTATGTTTGATTGATGTGGCGCTACTCTTTTTCTGCATTGCACACTTTTCGTAAAATGAATATTCCTACTGCGTTAACTGTTAGATCGAGCTGAAATTTTAACAGTTGATCCTTAACACAAAATTCTTGACTTTGACCGGTCGGATCTTTAATCGGATCTCTATAATGAGAGCAATTTTTATCGCAATGTCACTGTAATTTCGTAAAATGAAAGTTACTACTTCGTTAACCGTTGGATCGAGCTGATATTTTAACAAATGACCCTTAACACATAGTTTTTTTTTTACTTTTACTGGTCCGATCTTGAATCAGAGCTCTGTAGTGAGAGCAATTTTTATCGCAAGATCACTATAGTTTGGTTGTTGACAGCACTGCACACTTTTCGTAAAATGAAAGTTACTAATTCGTTAACCGTTGGATCGAGTTGATATGTTAACAGATGACCCTTAACGCATATTTGTTGACTTTGACCGGTCTGATCTTGAATCGGAGATCTGTAATGAGAGCAGTTTTTATCGCAACATCATTGTAGTTTAGTTGTTGACAACATTGACCTTTGTTGCTTGTTTGGTTTACAACTTTCTTTATAGTTATTCACTAAAGCTGGTTCTTGTTTCATTTGGTTCTTGATTCAATCATGTTTAATTTGAATATAAATACAAAAATTTTCTGAGCTTTACACAAGCTGCAGTTTTATTTCTAAAATTCCTAAATCGTTTGCATAATGTGATGTTAAGTTGGATTGCTATGTTAAAGCATGAGATGAGTGATTGTATATGAGTAAGAGGGTGTATGAGTTGTGAATGATGAGCTTGGATAAATCTTGGCATGTGATTTCAATGAAATGGTTGGTATCAAAATGACATGGTATTGGTATGAGGTGAAATTCTATATTCATGGATTGGGAAGGATGAGTTGGAATGGATTCAACATGGAATATGAATGAGGATTTGGTTATAAAGGTTGGCATGAGAGTTATGTGCATGATAAATATTACTTTATTGATTGAGTATGTTTGGTCTGTGTCAGTGCGTAATTCCATGAGCCTCTAGGTGAGACCTCATGGTAGTGCTTTAGTGGTCGGGACGTAATTCCATGACCCCTGTTAGTGGGAGTTCATGGTGGTGTCCCATCTATATAATTTGGTAAGGATTCAAGGTAAGGTTGCATCCTGACACTCTAAGGAGTCAGTTAGAGCGGACTAACTCTCGTGGTGAGAGTAGTAGGAGGCCTGAAACTCATCAAGGGCTAACCTTGTGTGTGGGGGTTGAGACATTGTAACACTTGTAACACTTAGCTCGGGGGTGAGCAGCTCGGGGATGAGCAGAGGTATCCACCACAAGTGCAAGCATCTGCTGAATCTGACCAGATTATATGTATCCAGATGAGTCATGTCGAGTCTAGTGTATTGCTTGATAAGTCATAACATGTTTGGATGACATATACTACTTGGATTGTGTAATAGCATGTGATTGCATGATAATCTGTTTTCTATTCTAGCTTACCCTTTGTTTGTTTGATTGTTATGTGTGTGATTTTCTCTTTTTGCGATGATCATCAATTTATTGATGTGAGCAGATGCGAGAACTCCCCGTGGTCATCAGGGTGATGGAGGTTCCGCTGCTTAGTCCGTGTTAGAACAGATCCCGCTTTTCAGAGTTTACTTTAGGGCTATGACCCATGTATTATCTGCCCTCTAAGTATTTATTTTAAACATTGTCGAACTCTAATTATTGGCATCGTGGTGTGTCCTAGTATTTCATTTTCAAGTACCTTGGATATTTGTAAGGAGTGACTTGATACTCTGCAAATTAGCCCTTGTTATCCTGTGTAATATTCCATTTGATTATGTTAATATTTAAATGGGGTGTTACTCTCTTCAATTTAAAATTATGATTTTATCTCACATGGTTTCTGATTAATATAAGAAGCTGTGTGTAAAATAATTAATACTGGTCCAAACTCACGTTAAAGTATGCACTAAATAAAGGAAATTTTTTTTCTTCTCTTTCTATATGGGGACGCTGTAAAAGAAGGTATAATATTTAGTGTACAAACTCTTAATACAAAACTAGAGTGATGGTTGAAGGATAGTAACAGACATGAAATTGGAACTTGATAAACATAGTTCTTATTCATTAAAAGCATCAAAACACATCCTTATTTAGCAAAAGCAAAGATCCCAACATCAATTGTTCTACACAATACAACATTATGTAGTCACATCATTGAAATCTAGGAATGCACTTTAAATGATAAACCTGATCCACTTAACTTTTCTTCAATGATTGTGGACAACTTTTCTATCATTGAAGGAGAAAAGTAATTTTTCCAATCTCCTATTTTACCCTTCCGAAAGAAATTTTTCTTCTCTGCAATATTGTGTATATATCCTGATTTATTCACTCCCAAATCCTTCATCTTCTCAAATCTGCATAAATTGATTATGTTTTCAATCGCTGTGGTGCCCTCTCCTTCTTGAGTGATAGGAGAGTCCAAAAACTCTACAATTCTTTTCACATGAAACACTGTATCCTCTTTAAGCTCTTCATACTTTAAGGACAAAACTTTGTCTGGTTTAGTTATGCTCTCATTCCAGTAACCTAACATATGATTCCACCATGGACCAAACCCTGTTATGCCATTGCAATACTTTTCAAATGCTTCCTCGAATGTGAATGCAGGTGAAGAAGACACTGACTTTATTTTAGTAGAAAATTCCCATGCTGAAACGAAAGTATCAAATGGATTTCTGCATATATAAATGATCTTGCACTTGGACTCTGTCATTGTTTTAGGTAATGCAGAAAATGGTAAGTGAGTAGAAAAAAGTCTTGGCTCACTCATGTTGGAGAGGGAAAGAATTTGGTCATGCAAATCATGAGACAAGATGAATTCAGGGGAAGACACAAGTTCATGAGGATTGGAAGAAAGTAATGGTTGGTTCTCAAAAGAGGAAAAACGTTGATGGTTTACAATGAGAAAAGTAAGGGCTTTCAACCAGGTAGTACCTGATTTTGGAAAGGTGGCAAGAAAAACATCACTGTCTTTTGCATGAAAGTGTTTTTGAAAGTTGATCACTCCTTGAAAATAAAATGATGGACACCAAAAATCTTGAAATAGATGGAGATAGGGACCTGCATTCAAACCCATCTCCTTGGGAAGGGAGAGCATTAGCTCATTCGCTTCATTTGTTTGTTTGTCACTTGCCAAAGCCATTGGAGTAGCTAGAATATGAATGGTGACTTGTGAGTAGAATTGGATGAAATATATGTTAGCACGAGATAGCTTTTATAGCAGTGTTTGGTGATGTGTTTGTTTCTGAAGATAAATACGAAGGAGAGTAACTTGATGAACTTGAGGAAATAAAAATGGAAAAGTGAGATTGTTTATTTTAAGAATTGAGAGACGAAAGTAAATATATTTGTTAGTATTGTCTGTGAAAGTTTCTGAATAATGTATTTGATGTAAAAGATAGAAAAATGATTTAATAGATAAAATTGTTACATTAAAATTTTACTTTTGTCATTAAAATAAATATAAAATAAATTGTAATTATTATTTATAACTATATGCAAAAGAGTATTATTATTTTTTTCTATATTTCATAATTCTAATTTTACTTTTTATATTATAATTGTTAAACTTTAAAAAAAAACTATTATTATGCATATTTAAAAAATTGGTACAAATAAGAACTACAATTACCCTAGTGATTATAAGGGAAATGTTAATGTCTCTTAAAGATATTATTTAAGGTATAATGATCCTTCATTCCATTACATTTATGATGAAGTCTAATAATTAACTCTATTAATTATAATAAAAAAAAATTCATATAACATACTTTTTAAAGACAGAAATATCCTCTTTGTCTTTTATGTCTACGATCGTTTCGAACATAAAATATCTCTAACTACAAAATATTTTGTTTGTTTTATGTCTTTACGTCTTTATATCTATTAAATTAAATTTCTTATATTACTAATTTTATGTTTTTATAATTAATAATTTCATATATTAAAATATTGTTTGTTTCTTTAATATAGAGAATTTTGTTATGTTAACCCAGTTAAAAATAATTAATAAACATTGAATTTTATAAAAGTTCATAGTTAATTTAATAAAATCCCTTGTATTAAAGAAACAAAAACAATCTTTTAATATATGAAATTATTAATTATGAAGATGTAAAGCTAGCAATATAAAAGATTTAATTTAATAGATATTTTTTCTTGCTTCTTGGTAGAAAGAGATATTTTATATTCAAAAACATTGTAGACAATGACAGATCTAAAATCTTAAGTCAGTAGAAACAAGTCAAACAGTTTATTTGTAGACTGTAAACTACACTACACACAGATTTATCATAATCTATCATAGAGCCCACGGTCAACAGGTTCAAAAATATGTAAGTCCGCCACTGATTGTAGGCATAAAAGACAAAGGATATTTTTTTCTTAAAAAACATTTGTTATATAAAATTATATTATTTTAATTAGTAGAGTTAATTATTTTGAAATAAGTATAATGAAATCAATAATTATTAATTATAACTTATATAAGGAAACTAGTTAATTAGCATTAATAATTATGATGAGTATTAATATTATTACTATTAATATCATAATAATAATAATAATAATTATTATTATTATTATTATTAATGTTATAATTATTATAATTATTGTTATAATTATTATTATTAATTATTTAGAATGTTAAAGAATAATTTTATTATTATTATTTTTTAATAGTTTTAGTGTTGCAATTAATATTATTATTATTGGAAATAGAAAAAAAGTTATGGGTTGCTTGAGGATGTATTCTTTGTGAAGATGGATTTGAGTGTTTGGTCCTAGTTGATTTAGGAGATGAATTTGAACCCAAATTCTCGTCTCCTCATCCCCAAGGAGAGAAAGATATGTCATGCGTTTTTACATTTCTATCCGTAACTTTTGCATGAATATTTTTTTTTTAATTTTATATATGCTTTTACAACTGATATATAATTTTATCCTTTTACTATGCTATTAAAATAATAATAATAATAATAATAATTATTATTATTATTATTATTATTATTAAACATTGTAAATAATTAATAATAATAACAATAGTAATGATATATATTGATAATATTATTATTATAATAATATTAAAAGTTAAATATTTTTTAGTCTATGAATTTTAAGTGAAAATTGAAATTAGTCTTTTTTCAAAACTTTGACCCAATTTAATCTCTCAACTTTAGAAATACGTGAATTCAGTCATTCTAATCAAATATTGTTTGGTTTATTTGATTTCTGAAAATGTTGTTTATGACAACATTTGAATTGTTTCCACCGTTTACACGTTTTTTCTTCAATATTAGTTGAATATTAGTTAAAAAACGTATTTGAAATGTTAAATCACTTAACAAAATTTGGTTAAAAAGATAAAATTCACGCATTTCTAAAATTCAGAAACTAAATTAAGTTAAAGTTTCGAAAAAAGAATTTCAATTTTTACTAAAAGTTTATGGACCAAACAAAATTTGGTTAAAAAGATAAAATTCACGCATTTCTAAAATTCAGAAACTAAATTAAGTTAAAGTTTCGAAAAAAGAATTTCAATTTTTACTAAAAGTTTATGGACCAAAATATATTTAACCTCAATATTAATAATAATAATAATAATTACATTTTATTTTATATTAATTTTTTATTAAAATATTTTTTTATTTATTACATTAATCAAATTTTGATAAATTTTATTTTTAAATATCTTCACTTTCATTTTTCGGTACGTGCATAAAAGAAACAATTCCATTTTTTCTTTTTAATTCCTTAAATTCATGTACTAGTTCTCCTTAAATTCGTCCACAAAAGTAGACACGATCAACCAAATGAATATAGTGTGTGTGCGTGCAACATGCATGTTTTTTTGTTTAAATAAGTGCAGAAATCATTAATTTCACTAATTTTCTTTTTTTCTCTTAATTATGTTTTAAGTTTCTAAGTTTTTTCTATCGACAACTTTCAATTGAATCCTAAATAAATTTATAAGATTTATTAAATACTTAATATATTTAAATTATAAATTTTTCAATTAAGTATCCACACAGTTAACTTTTTTTTTTTAATCTAATGACGTGACTCTTAAGTGGATTATGCAGTTATTATATTGTCATATCAAATTGTTGATATCTCGTCACATGTGATTTTATTACATTTTTATTTCAAAATTTTATAAAATTAAAAAACTATAAAATTAAAATTATAAACCCTTAAAATTAAATAAATAATAAAATTATAAAATTATAAAATTATAAAACTAGAACATTATAAAAAAAATTAAATTAGAAAATTAGAAAATTATAAAGCTATAAAATCATTAAATCATAAAATTATAAAGTATACAATTACAAAACTATTAAACTAAAAAATTATAAAACTATCTTAACTATATAAAAATAAAATTATAAAACTATAAAATTATGTATAATTATAAAATTATAATGCTACAAGACTACAATACTATAACACTATAAAATTATAAAACTGTAAAACCATAAAATTAAAAAATTATTAAGTTATAAAACTATAAAATTATCAAACTATAAAACTATTAATAAAATAATAAAACTATAAAAATTTTAAAATTTTAAAATATTAATAAAATAATAAATTAAACTATAACATTATTAAACTATTAAACTATAAAAATATAAATCTATAAAAGTATTAAATTAAACTACAAAACGATAAAATTATAAAACGATAATATTATAAACATAGAAAACTATAAAAGCATAACACTATAAAACTATTAACACTATTACTAAAATTATAAAACTCTTAAATTATGAAACAATAAATCTATTAAACTATAAGACTCTTAAATTATTAAACTATTAATAAAATTTCAAAACAATATAACTATTAAGCTATAAAACTACTATAAAAGTAATCAATTATAAAACTATTAAATTAAACTATAAAATTCTATAATATTAAACTATAAAATTATTAAATAATAAAACTATTAAACTATTAAACTATTAATAAAATTATAAAACTATAAAATTGTAAAACTATAAAACTGTTATACAACACCAAAATTATTAAATTATTAATAAAATGATAAAACAATAAAACTATTAAATTATTAAACTATTAAATTATTAATTAAACTATAAAACTATAAAAGTGTTCAATTATACTATAAAACGATAAAATTATAAAATTATAAAACTATGTAATTATCAAACTATTAAAAAGTTAAATTATTAAACTTTTGAATTATAAAACTATAAATTTATAAATACTATAAAACTATTAATAAAAATATAAAAATATAAAACAATAAAACTATTAAACTATAACACTCGAACAACAAAACTATAAAATTGTAAAACTATTAAAATTATAGAACTACTAAACTGTAAAATTATAGAACATTAAAAGTATAAAATTATATGTACTATAGGTTGTATATGTAATATATGTTTTTGGACATATTATAGGGTTTTGTATATAATATATGTTTTTGTTATTGTACATAATATATGTTTTTGTTAGGGTTATGCACGTAATATTTGTTTTGTACATACTATAAGATTGTGTACGTAATATATAATTTTGTATGTACTATGAAGTTGTATATGTAATATATATTTTTGTATGTACTATAACTTTTGTACGTTTATAGAGTTTAGGATTTAAGGTTTATGATTTAACTTTTTAAAATCAATAGTTTTATCATTTAATTATATAGGTATAATTGAGTAAGACTTTAACCTACATGCTCCTTAATGTATAAATTTCTGAAATCTGTATTTTATTCTGTGTTTATGCATGCAAATTATGATGAAGAAAACAAATTATGTTATGTTATTGCTTTGTAAAATGACATTATGTTTGAATCCATTATGGACTTCTCATTTTTAAGGTCAGATTAAAGAGAGAGGGATGATATAGTAGTACATGGAAGACATCATGTCGACCAAATAATGTGTGACCGCCATGACTCTTATTGTTTCTATATCTTTAATTATGAATAATGATGGAACCAATTTATGCAAGATCTTTTAATGCGCATTATCTTTATGTATTAAATCACATAATGTTATGACATCATATGAGTCAAGTGAGAGAATGTTAGAATGAATTAATTGACAAATTAATTCTATTAGTGATTCATTTGAAATATTATGATGGACTCAATTGTGATTTAATAAAATTTAAAGACTTATTCGTTATTATTATGAGTAGTGATAATAAAATAAAGATAAAGACAAAATAAAACTTGATAGACGTTTGTTTATAAAAGGGATTGAGGTTATGTCTCTTACCATAACATCAATGCGACTCTAATCATAACATCTAAAACTCCATTGATCTCTTATGCATGTTTTGAAAAGCGTAATGAGTGAGTTGTCACCATTATGTGTCTTTATGTGTTTTGTTTTTGCATGATGTTATGGTTTTTTGTTGTGGTTTTTTGTTGTGGGATTCTTGGCTGTGGTTTTTTTCATGGTTGTAGGATTATGTGGACGATCCATTGAAGACCACAAAATCTACAATGAAAAGAATTGAGACTATGTTTGATTCAAGTATGCATGAAGGACTCTTTGAATAGATGTTTTTGGTATTGTTATAGAAAAGGAACTATAATGTAAAACTTAATCTTCAATGAGATTGTTGTCATGATAATGTTTTTTTTTTTTGCAGCATCATTTACAGAAGGAATGGTATATTGTTGTCATTTGTCTTTCTTTTTGTATATATTACGTTATGTATGGGTTGGGACAACCCAATTGTCCCTATTCAATATATTTTTTTGTGCTGATTAAAATAAAAATGTCTCTTACCATAAGGTTTTTTTCATAATAACCTATCATGAATGTGAGAAGAGAAAAGTAAGGCAAAGAGATAGATTAGGAAATGGTAGTTAAAGAGCACACAAAAGAATACAAATTAAAGAACACATATTCACATGATCTCCAATAGATCAAGATTAGTGCTTTATTATATTTTATCGTGTGAGAATCCTAAATTCCAAAGATCTTTAATTGTTTTACGTATCCTCCCTAAGAAAATTCAACAAAAGAGATGTCTTGATACTCAATTAATGATTTTTCTGTGAATTGCGTTTTTTTCCCAATTCTATGTATTAATAGAGTTTTTCTTTTTCTTTTTGACTATTCTTATGACTGGTTGGAACAATCTATTTACCCATTTAATTATATTTGTTTTTGCTAATAAAAGAACATCACTTGATCTTAGTCCTAGTTTAAAATGTTTTTAATTATGTATGACGTCCATTTCTTTCATCGTTCCACCTAGCCCTCTTCAATTTAAAATTATGATGTTATCTTCACATGGTTTCTGATTAATGTAAGAAGCTGTGTGTAAAATGATTAATACTGGTCGAAACCCAAGTTAAAGGTATGCAATAAATAACGGAAAAGTTTTTTCTTCTCTTTTTATATTGGGACCATGTAAAAGAAGGTGTAACATTTAAAAGTGAGCAAACTCTTAATACAAAACTAGAGTGATGATTGAAAGGATAGTAAGAGACAGGAAATTGGAAGTTAGATAAACATATTCTTTATTCATCAAAAAGCATAAAAACACAACCTTATTCAGCAAAAGCAAAGATCCCAACATCAATGTTCCACACATAAAACATAACGCAGTCACATCTTTAATTAAAATCTAGGAATGCACTTTAAATGATAGACCTGATCCACTTAACTTTTCTTCAATGATTTTGGAAAGCTTTTCTACCATAGAAGGAGAAAAGTAATTTTTCCAATCTCCTATTTTACCCTTCCGAAAGAAGTTGTTCTTCTCTGCAATATTGTGTATATATCCTGATTTATTCACTTCCAAATCCTTCATCTTCTCAAATCTGCATAGATTGATTATGTTTTCAATCACTGCGCTGCTCTCTCCTTCTTGAGCGATAGGAGAGTCCAAAAACTCTACAATTCTTTTCACATGAAACACTGCATCCTCTTTAAGATCTTCATACTTTAAGAACAAAACCTTGTCTGGTTTAGTTATGCTCTCATTCCAATAACCTAACATATGACTCCACCATGGACCAAACCCAGCTATCCCATTGCAATACTTTTCAAACGCTTCCTCAAATGTTAATGCAGGTGAAAACACTGACTTTATTTTAGTAGAAAATTCCCATGCTGAAACAAAAGTATCAAATGGATTTCTGCATATATAAATGATCTTGCACTTGGACTCTGTCATTGTTTTAGGTAATGAAGAGAATGGTAAGTGAGTAGAAAAAAGTCTTGGCTCACTCATGTTGGAGAGGTTAAGAATTTGGTCATGCAAATCATGAGAGAAGATGAATTCAAGGGAAGACACAAGTTCATGAGGATTGGAAGAAAGTAATGGATGGTTCTCAAAAGAAGGAAAACGTTGATGGTTTAAAATGAGAAAAGTAAGGGCTTTCAACCAGGTGGTACCTGATTTTGGAAAGCTGGCAACAAAAACATCACTGTCTTTTGCATGAAAATGTTTTTGAAAGTTGATCACTCCTTGAAAATAAAATGATGGACACCAAAAATCTTGAAATAGATGGAGATAGGGACCTGCATTCAAACCCATCTCCTTGGGAAGGGAGAGCATTAGCTCATTAATCTCTTCATTTGCTTGTTTGTCACTTGCCAAAGCCATTGGAGTAGCTAGAATATGAAGTGACTTGTGAGTAGAATTGGATC
This sequence comes from Vigna unguiculata, assembly GCF_004118075.2. NCBI lineage: Eukaryota > Viridiplantae > Streptophyta > Magnoliopsida > Fabales > Fabaceae > Vigna > Vigna unguiculata. The sequence continues at coordinate 1,975,226 of NC_040289.1, read as the reverse complement.
AAGACATAGCTTATATAGCAGTGATCAGTAATCCAAGTTCATTAAATTAACCAAATAAATGTGTGTTTATGTTTAGACAAGTGCAGACAAGGATAAGCATGCAGTTGTGCAGACACTGCATTTTTTTTGGTAACACAAACATGCTTTAGTTTTTATATATTAAAGTTATCTGCATCCGAAGCTGATGGTCTGGGTTTGCGTAACCTACATGACATTGTTGTCACCAACATTACATGTATAGTAGAAAAAAAAATATTAAAATAAAAATTAAGTTCTTTAATGGATCGACAACGAAAACAATTTAAATATTATCATGAAATATTCTTAAAATGTCAGATAAACTTAATAAAATTTAGTTAAAAAAACTAAATTTACACATTTCTAAAGATGATGGACTAGATTGATAAAAAATTTTAAAAAAACACCAAAGTTTCAAAGAAAGACCAATTCTAAACTTCATTAAAATTTAAACAACTAAAATCATATTTAACTTTTTATACGTTAAAAAAAAGAGGAGAGAGAAATGCCACTTATGATTTTTATATTATCATACTCCAATCACCATAAAAAAAAAAAAAAGATATCAATTTGTCCTAATTCATTTTCTTTAACTTCTAAAGATCAACTTTGAGTAGCATTGACTTTCAAAAACTAATTATAAGTAATGTAGGCTAAACTAGTGATATTTTTTCATTAAATTTTAAATTCAATTTTAATTAAATAGTTTAGTAATTCATGCTAATATTGGTATTTTTAGAAAAGATAATAATTTCAAGGAATATAGGCTTAACTAGTGATATTTCTTCATTATTTAAATTTTAACTCAAGTTTTTATTTAAAGTGGTTTAGTATCTCGAATTTATAATCGTAGTCTTTTAAAATATAAAAATTTTAAATAAATATTCTTTCATTCACATACAAATCGAGGTGCAAAGAATGTCTGTGTGTTAGAATATTAGGCTTAGAGTATAGTTTAGAAATGTTGTCAAGTCAAAATATCATTAGAATCGATATAATCAAGTTAGAATCGAGGTTAATAGTTTATGAATCAAAATGGCACAAAATATGTGCATATTTTAATAATAACTTACTTAACGGACAAAATAATCAATTAGAAAAATAATCCAATCAATTAGATAGTATATTAACTAAGAAATATCATTTTCTGTAAAATTAATCGATTAGAACAGTAATATAATTGATTATTCTAGAAAAATTTAGTATTTTTTGGAAAATAAAATTTAATCCATCACCTCATTAATGTAATCGATTAAATTTGTCAAAAACTGATTTTTACTTTAAAAATTCAAAATTCTGATTTCTAACTACACAATTCATTTTTATAAACACTGTGCAAGGTAGATCGAAGCCTCTTGGAACATTTCTTACGTGATTTCTGGAAAACGTAAACTAATAATTGATATTTTCAAGTTTTATTTTTTGTTTATTTTTATCTTTTATAATTATTTTATTATTATCTTTTTAGATATTTTAGATTTTATTTAAGTATCTGGTTTACATACTTAATATATACTACAACAAACAGTGTAAATTGCAAATAAATAAAAATATTAAAGAAATTAATATCAACATAATTTGATTATCAAAATTACCGGTAAGAGGAGATATTGATAAAGTTGGTCACTCACATACAAAATTAAGTACAAAGTTGTAGGACTAGTCCAATTTGAAAATCTATAAATAAGGAGTTTGACAGATGTCAAAAACAACAATCCTTCTAGGAAAGCAACACCATTTTGGGGACAACCCTCTTTTAGGGGAGAGAGGAAAAAATAATTCTTTTGGGGAGAATGATATTTGACCTAAAAAGGAAGAAAGTAGATGCATGTTCTTAACGCTGGAGGCATTCATCTTCATCATTATTCTAGTATTCAGAATGTTGAGGAGTAGTTAACTCCCTTATTCACAGGGTTTAGCGTAATGTATTCTTAATTCTTTGTGAATTTACCATTTAATATAATTATTTTCCATAATCTCTTATGTTTTAGTCTTTTTTTAACTGTATAGTCTAGATATGTTGCACATGTGGGAGTACCTACTATTCTAAAAGGTAGTTTGGGAAACCTGATTAAGATAGAACAACTAATGGATTTCAATGCTAGACATAGATGTGAGCATTGGTCATTCAAAGCATCAAAATATTATTCATTAATGCGAACTTAATGGTAAAAATTGTTAGACATAGAGTTTTTATTATTCAAGTTTAGGCTTGTCTACGACAAAATCGAGGTTTGTTACAATTGAAGTGTATTCAAGTTTCTAGAGTATCATGTGTGTAGATATTGCTTAGGTAAATTCTTGTAATATTACTTTTGATATTCTAGCGAAAATCTCTAGCTAAGGTTTCTAGATTGAAACTGGATATAGATTCGTTAGAATCGAACTAGTATAAACTTCTGTGTTTTGTGTTCTTAATCTTTCCTTCATTATTCTTGATATTGTATAAAGAATCCAAATCATAAACATCACATACACCATGTTAATAGTTTTAAACGTTTTTGAAAATCACTAACCAAATTCAGAAAGAAGGATTTTCGAACATAACCAATTCACTCCCCTCTTAGTTTTGAGGATATTGGTCATATTTGTTTTAACACTACGAACTAAACTTTTTAGTTTGTGTTAAGCACTCGATCCAACAATCGATATAAGAGCTAAAAATATTTTCCCATCATCATTAGAAGAGATACTTGAAGAGAAAAGTACTCGATACTCATGAAAGACCAATTACTATATTTGAAGGATAAGCTAGGATAGTTGATTGCCAAATTGAAATGAAGAAAAACTAGATGTACAAGTTGGATTTAAAGATCTTTAGGGAAAAATTCCTAAAGTTTGATATTTAGGAAGAAGATCTAAAGAGTTTAGTGGTGAGCATGAAGGGGTGTTTGAGGCAAAGAAGTTGGTGGAGCATGTGTCAAAGAGGATAGGGAAGCATGCTGAGGAAGGAGGTCGAGAATAAAAGAGAGGAACTTGAGAAGAAGGAGAAAGAGAAGGTAAGGAGAAAACCAAGAAAGACACCATTAGTGGAATCAATTGTTTCTTTTGGAGAAGAGGAACTTGCTACTTAGTGGTTAAAGATTACAAAAGGTGATTTGCAACTAAAATTCAAAACAATGTTATAGGTAGTGGAATTTTACAAGCAAGTCTAGAGAAAAGGAAACAAACTTTGCATAAGCGGCGCTCTTGAAACTTGAATAAGATGTTTCAAGATTGCAAGAACAGTTGCAAGCTGAGAAGGATATGAGAGTTGCAAAAGAAGTGCAAGATAAGAATTGGCAACGTGCGATGGATGAAGATATTGGTGTCAAGTGGCAGGGGAATTGTTCAATCGCTTAAAGGAGCCTGACTTATTGACATGAACCTAGTTAATAACAAATCGACAACCAAGATAGTGAAGAACCCAATTAATTATGAAAGGAGCAAGCACATTGATATGCATTTTCATTTCATCCGAGAACAAGTAAAGGAAGTGTTTTGGCAAAAAATGGTGTCTTTTACTGAAGACAAATACGAAGAACCCTCTTGACCTGAAGTGAAGTAGAGAGCTTTCCGGACAAAATAGTTTTATCCCTTGACCGTGGGAGTTAGCATTTTATTTATAGGTAAACATAATTACAAATCGTTCTTATTCCCAAAATTCAAGGAATATTTCACTTACAAGGATAAAAACAAAAGAATATAAAGCTAATAACAAAAGATTACAAAGATAGTAACCACACATAAGTTATCCCCTTTCAATAATAAAATTTAAACTAAATATAGGATGAATTTAGGCCCAATTCATGGGCCCATAAACTTTAAGTCAACTTTTGGACATTTAATATCCATCTTTGATTATCGGGTCGAGCCCTGAACGATCAACGGTAACACAACCCTCTAACATTGAGTCATTAGCTTATTGGGATGAAAGATTGTCATAAATCGTCTACAATCTTTTAGTATTGGGTCGGGCCTTTACTTTATCTCATATCATCTTTAGGTAAGTTTCTCTCTTTTTGCTAAATTGCACGCCCATCTCTAGCTGCCCAATAATTTGTGGCCTAATTAACTTTACTTCTTAGCCGAGCTAAGATAGTTTCTTTAAACGGGTGTTCCCACCCCTCAAGCAAGCTTTGAGTTTCTTTTGTCCTATTATCAAATGGGTAATTCATGAGCCCTATGCATCAAAAGAAACAATACAAATGACAGGTATATATAAATGACAAGTTTATAACTCGATATCAACAACTGCCATGAGCCCTTAGTAAATAAGGTATGAAAACTTACCTATCATATGCATGTGATGTTTATGAAACTATTATTAAACTATAAAATTATAAAACTATTAAACTATAAAACTATTAAATTATAAAGCTATTAAAGTATGATATTATTCATAAAAGTATTAAATTATTAATAAAACTATAAAACCATATAAAATTATATGTAGTGACAATTCAAGAAGGTGACATTACAAGATAATAACATTAACACAAAAAATGGCTTTTAACATCTGTCTGAACTCCAACGTCATATCGGGTGACATTAAAATTGGCGTCGGGACTAAATCTCGATGTCCTTTAACGTCGGTTGTAGGGAACTCGACATCCCTTAAGCGACAGTGAATACATCCAGAAGCGCTACGATAGGCTTCTGATAGTTTGAAATCCTTATTGGTTTACAACACCTAGAACCCTTATTGGTTCACATCACCAAAACAGGACACCCAAAAGTGGTGAAACTCCGTTGTCGTTCCTTCTTCTTCGCCCTCTTCAATATCTCCCTTTTCTACTCAACAAAACCATCGCAAGCAAACAACGACTTCGCCTTCTGCTTCGGGTTCCCTCTACCACGCCCCCACGCAGTTCAGGTTGGATTTGGTTTCACAGAAACTAGACACTGCATTCCAAGTCGTCATCGCTGCTAGACGTCACCGCATCGGAGGAGGAGCTTCACAGCGAAATTTGGACAAAACAATCGGTGAAAAAGCTAAAATATGTGAACCAAGGTAGTCAATCAACTTCCATTTGAGTTAAATGAAATAAAAAAACACCTTTCTTGGTGGTTGAAACTTCGCCTACGTTGTTGTGTGCTTATAGAAGAAGGAGTGTCAACGAACAGTGCAACAAAAAAGGGTTCGTGTTTTTTGTTTAAGTTGAATAAAGCAATTCGAAGTTGGATATTGGGGGCCTGATGTTCTTGCACGTCGGATATTGAGGGCCCCAATGTTATTTAACGTCCAAGCGGGAATCGCTAACATCATTTGACTTCTAATTTTGAAGGCTAACATCATTCAACGAATAATCTGCAACAGGCTGACGTCAATTTTGAACTCAACGTCTGGGGAAGGACTAGCTGACGTCAATTTCTGCCATTCTAATTACAAAACGCCATTGATCATTTTTAACGTTAGATTTTTCGTGGTCAGACATGGAGTGAATGACGTTATAAGCTATTTTTGTGCTAGTGTAACCACCGTCATCTATTTAAATGTCACATCACTAGTTAATTTATGAGGAACGTAAAACATAATTTATTTTTTTGTTAGGTCCGGCTAACCAGTGGACATTGGTTAACGTATAATTAATGATATTTTATTTCATTATTTTTGCATTAAAAATTGAAATAATTAACTCCATTAATTAAAATAATATAAATTCATATAACAGATTTTATAAAGACAAAAATACCCTTTGAAATTTCTAAATAATATCTCTATGAACAAAATAAATATTTTAGAATTTTTAAGGTCTCTACTAAACAGCAATAAATATTTCTTGTGTTTCACTCAAAAATTTAGGTAATTAAATTTTTTATATTACTAACTTTATGTCTTTAAAATTAATAATTTGATATATTAAAATATTTTATATTTTTTTAATATAAGAGATTTTGTTAAGTTAACATGAATATCGTAAAAGATTATAAAGAAGTTAGAAGACACCGGTTAACATTCTTCTAATAATTATGATATTATTATTATTATTATTAATTATCAAGAACGTTAAATAATAATTTTTATAATTACTATTACTTTTTTTCAACAGTTTTAATGTTACAATTAATATTATTTTTATTGGAATTAAAAAAAAAAAGTGATGGGTTGTATTGTCTGTGAAAATAGAGTTGAGAGTGAACTAGATAGGTGTTTGGTTCAAGCTTTCATTCCGTCGTTCTCAATAAATTAAGAAAGAAAGACATGTCATGATAAATGTCTTCTACTTTATATATATACTCATACAACTAATATGTTTTTATGCTTTTTACTATGCTATTGAAAAAAATTAATAATAATAATTGTTATTATTATTATTATATTAATGATAATATTATTATTATTATTATAAGCATCTTGATAATATTAATATCAATATTAATAACAATAATAATTACATTTTATTTTATTTTAAATTTTTTATTAAAATACTTTTTTATTCATCACATTAAATAAATTTTAAAAAATTTAAAAATTATAAACAATATCTCTCACACAAAATAAATACTTTAAAATTTCTAAAAACTTTACTAACATCTAAGAAAAAATTTCTCTCTAATACTTGAAGAGTCTCTTAGTGAAAGCTTGAAACATTTAAAAGGTACGGTCTTTAATTTTCGCAAAAGAAAATATATATATATATCTTTAAAATTTATAATCTTTTTCAAATTTTTCTGTGATGAAAATATTGTATTTTCATGTCAAAAATTCTCCCTTTCTTCATAATATCTTGTATCACTCCTTCAGATTATTAATTTTTATATTTAATTATATTTTAGTTTTTAGTAATATTCAAATTTAATTATTTAGTTATTTTTTAACTTTTTATAAGTGTACATTAAATAAATTATTAATTAAAACTATATTATTTATGACTTTTTTTGTTAAATAAAATAAAATAATATTTATAATGATTACGTCAACATTTATTTAAGTTCCTCTAACCGGTTAGCATAACCATTTCTTTTTAACCCTTAAATTCATTACTCAATTTATTATGTTAAATTAATCCTTGAAAATAAACACTATGAACCAATTAAATATGTGTGTATGCGTGCAACATGCATGTTTTTGGTTTAAATAAGTGCAGAAAGTGATAAACATGCAGTGGGGCACACACTGACTTTTGGGTAACACAACTTTTATAGCTGTGATTAGTGTGGTCCAAGTTCATTAAATGAACCAAATAAATATGTATATATCTGTGCAACATGCATGTTTTGTATTTAGATTATTTCAGACAATCAGACAATGATAGGCATGCAGTGGCACTGTTTTTCCGGTAACACAAACCTGTTTTACTGTTTTCTTTTTTTTACCACAAGCCTGTTTTAGTTTTGAAATATTAAAGTTACTGTATAGGCGAAGTTGTTGTGCATTGGCTCACACTTTTTGTATTTTTTTTTTTTAAACAGACCTGTTTTAGTTTTGAAATATGAAAGGTATCTGCATACGAAGTTGTTGGTCTGGGTTTGGTTAACCTAAGTGACTCTCTTGCCACCAAAAATATATACATATTTAAATTAAAATTATGTTCTCCAGCTACAAATGAGTTATTCTTAAAAATAGTTAAATATGAAGATTTGAATTTATCAAAATGAATGCACGGTACAAAAATCATTAACAGTAAATGATTATCTGTCTTTCATTAATGGAGTATCTTAGGGTGATAATTTGTCGAAAGGGTGTTTAAATTTTGAACGAGGAAATTTCTTAACCAATTTCTAGAATTTTTGTTTTTCACTTATAAAAAAAAGTTTAGTATTATAATTTTTTACGATATAGAAAATTATTTTTTGATTGATAAATTTGATAATATCGACTTGTCAGCACTTCATTGGATAAAAAAAAATTGGTATAACGTAAAAAGGAAAGAGAAAAGTTTGATGTAACTTTGTCAAAATCTGTTAAAATAAAATTGTGAAAGTATTATAGTTCTTTATAATATGGAAAATTATTTTTTGACAGTTTTTTTTGACAAACTTTTCGTAATGTGAACATGACAGCACTTTATTAGATAAAGAAAAGTTTGGTGTGACTTGAAAAGGAAAGAAAAAAATTTGGTGTAATTTGAAAACAAAACTTTATCAAAATAAATTTTGTCAAAGAATATAGTCTTTAAGAGAATTACGTCAAAACGTATTAGACGATTTGACTAGTTTTAAAACTATTATTAGATTGTCTTTAGTAGGGCTGGGCATAATTTACTAAACTATACTAAACTATAGTTAATTGTACTATATTAAACTAAAATATACTAAATTATTCATAATAATAATTGAACTGTACTATAAAATAGTTCAGTTTTAAGAAACTAAACTTATGTTAAGTTAACTAAGTTAACTAAGTTAACTATTGAACTATAATAGATTGAAAGAGTAAAATACCTCAAATAAAATATTAGTATTAGGATAAGAATTAGACTTATGTATTTTATATCTTACCTTCTATTCTTTCTCTATCATATTGAAATATTTATTTTATTTTGTCTTAATTTTTTTCTTTACTCTTTCTTTGAGAAAAATATAAAATCTTTATAATTAATTTATTAAAAAAAATTATAAATTAATTCAATATCTTATTTTATTTTGAATGAATTTTATTATGTAATGTTATTTTTATGTTATGATTTTACAGAAGTTATTTTTAAAAATTAAATTCTGTGACAGCTAACATTTTTATAATTTTTTATTTATATTAAAGTTTTTTGTAAATTAAATATTGAAATTAGTATAATAAATATAAATATTGGTACTAACGTATTTTTTATTTTAAAATCTTATGTAATATTATTTTTTAGTTTTAAAATATTTATTATGTGGCATCAACTTTTTTAAAGAGAATTTATTTTAAAAAATTCTTAAAATATTAATTTTAGAACTTCATAAAATTTCTATAACATTTTTCACACAAATATTAATGAATACAAATGTTAAAAAAATATTAATTTTGAAAATTTTCTAAAATAAATCCTTTTAAAAAATTTTACGCAACATAATAAACATTGTAAAACTAAAAAGTAATATTACATAAGATTTTAAAATATAAAAAATAAGTTAATACCAATATTTATATTTATTATATTAATTTTAATATTTTAATTACATTTTAAGTTACGAAAAACTTTAATATAAATAAAAAAATTATAAAAATGTTAATTGGTGTATTGAAGTATGATGTATATTTCAAGTATTATTTTCTAAGCATTTTCAAATTATAAACTTTAGATTATTATTGCGTAGTACAATCATATGTAATTAGTGCAATTCGATTCAAAATAATGTAATTCAGTTCAAAAATAGTGCAATTCAATTCAAAATCAATGCAATCCGGATCAAAAATAGTACAATTCAGTTCAAAAGGAGTGAAGTTTATTCAAAATCAATGCAATTCAGTTCAAAAATGGTTCAAAAACAGTGTAGTTAAGTTAAAAATTAGTGTAGTTCAGTCCAAAAATAGTGCAGTTTAGTTCTGACGTAGTGCAGTTCATAAAACAATTCAGTTTATAATAGTTCAGTTCAATTTATATTATAGTGCAGTGCAGTTCAGTGCAGTTCAGTCCAGTTTATTTTTAAGAATAACAGTTCAGTTCAGTTCATCTGAATTATTTTCCAGTTCAGTGCAGTTCATGCGAACAGTTTTTTAGTTCAGTGCAGTTTTTGGTAGTGCAGTGCAGTTTGGTTTATTTTGCCCAGCCCTAGTCTTTAAGAGGTGTTCTGTTACTTTCAATTAGAAGATATTATCATTTAACACTATTAGATGATTTTTACTAGACGGTTTTCTGGTGTTCTTTTAGATCATTTAACAAAGCTTTCAATAGAACATTTACTCAACATAATTTAGTGTCAATAAGATAATCAGCAAAATCCATTTGACACCTCTGTTCCATCTTGGACCTTCTTCAGTAAAATAAAGTCAGACTTTTTGCATGAAGTAACAATAGAGGAGCTTTAATTATTGTATAAATTACTAAACTGCTCGTAAACTCACTTAAGAAAATCATAATACAATTCACACAGTTTAGACCTCTTTAATATTCAATCAAATGTAAAAAAGAAAAAAAAAATTGTCAAACAAGTGGGTATGACTTTCACTCTTTAATTGACTTCTGGTGCTAAAAGCTACATGCAAAACTCCATCTATAATGTGAACTTGTTATTGTTTTCTGTGAAATTTAAAGGCATAACCCTTACATATTGGTAATTGGTAAATGAGTCAGGAACATGAAATGACAAAATAAATTAACATCAAACATTATTTTGCTTCAAAAGGGCCACAGGTCACCCCAGATAGATCTTTTGGCCTGATGATGCAAGGTAGGGTTCGTGCTCTTTGTGACGACAATACGATCATATGAACCCTCTGAAGCATCCTTTTTGGTGGATCTGCACACATTCATTGTCACCTGTCTACCCCTTCTGACAGGCATGAAGATAATCCTGCCCCAGCCACCTCCAAAATCAGCACTGTCTCTCTCTTCTCTCCTTTCGTAGTCATTGTCACTATCATCATCACCATCAGTTTCCACAGCATCAGAATCATAACGTACAGCCTTAACTGCTTCACAAGAAGTGTCACCAGTTTCCAAATCATCTGCTGCATCAGCTACTTCATGAAGAGTATCATCAGCTTGTTGCAACTTCAACCAGTCCTCTGAAAAAGTGACAAATAAATAATAATCAAAATACATTAGTTCACAATCTCCAAAACCCTTTTCTGTATACCCCATGGAAAGGAAGCTTGTTCACTACTGACAAATCATACCATATGTTTTGTTTCAAAGTATTCTAGCAAAAAGTTAGCATAAAGGCAGACTTGTACCATAGTCAATTTCAAGATCCTCTGGTTTTCTTTTTGCATGCTGCTCCTTCAGAGTCTCAAATTCCACACCGTCAAGGGGCCAAGGTTCCCTGGTGTAAGGGATGGGGAAAAGGAACAGAGTTATAAAGGATAAAGCATTTATGTCTCAAAGATATGGATTTATCCCATTCAAAAATCAGGGTAGGAAGGATTAGAAAATGTTCCTTCTGTAGTAGAAATTGCGTTGTGACCATAAGAAATATCCATATCAAAAGAATGAAATCAAAACAAAAATTACGTAGAGAATATTAAGAGATACATGTCAACAAGAGATCATGTCCATTGCCTTGTTATATTTTCATGAAAGAAAGATATCAGCAATCTTTTTATCAAGAGTTTAAATTTGACATATTGTTAACATAAAGATTTTTATACTATTAACTAATTAGAAATTATCCTAAATCTTTTAAAGTAATTTATTACGAAAGTTATCAAGCTTACTACCACACATGACAATCCATGATCAGATGATTCATGATAGTATTAAAAAGTTTTACATTGTCAGTACATTCTAATTAAATTATTTTTTTCTATTCTATTTAGTATCTACATTGATTTAATTGAAGAATGAAAGATTTAATTAAAACACTTGCCTTGGCCTTGGTCCACGTCTAAAAACAACATAGGAAAATTTCTCATCTTCAAAACCACGTAAAGGATCACCCTTTGAACGCTGTAACGATGAAATTTAACAGCAATAAATTGCTTATGTTAATCCTTATTGAAATCACAGGAAAAGGTGCAAGTAGGAATGTAAGAAAAAGCATAATTACTTCCAGTACAGAAAGTAAAACATGAATTACGAAGAAACCTTGTAGGCACGTTGCGATGATGTCCTCTCTAAGCGTTGAACAAAATGACAATATTTTCCAGATTTTACCAGCGGACAAATTCCATCATGAGGACACTGCATGCAGAAGATTTACCAGAAAAGAGAAAAAAAAAAGGATAAGAATGGGGCAGGCAGAAATTGAAGAAAAATGAGCTGTAAAACTAAAATAATTGTAAAAGATGTTGAGTAAAAATGTAATATACTTACAGGTGCAACCACGAACGCACCAGACTTCTGAGTGATCAAATCTTTAGAAATTTCATTATTCTTATGAGATGCTTTACGATATTTCTACAAAAACGGCAAATTTCATGCTTAGTAAGAATAAAATATAGAAGAAAAAAGGCAACTATGATGCCTAAATACAGAATAGTAAGATTATTTATTATGGTTCACTTTTTTCACAAAAGTAGTAAATTTACTCTTTCTTCCATCCATAATATGTGAGATCTCATCTGAGCAATAATATTAGATCCATGAGGTGTTCCTGGTTCAACCAAGACCTACAAGAATTAAAATTCACAAATGGAGATAACATTAGATATAAGATTCAAAAGAATTAAACAAAAAAATATTATGAATTTGAAGGGTCTCCCATCATTCCGCTATAATTATTTTGTTTTACTTAACTTAAATGCTAAAACAACACCAAGTTAATAAGTAACATTATTTATAGACTCTCTTTCACATAACAATAAAAGTATTATCAAGAAACCATACCAGAAGATCACTTGTTAGATCCCAAAGTTGGCGAACTATGGTTATTCGATCCTTTATTGATGGAATCTCTCCAAGAACATAAGACTTCAGCCAATAAAACAGATTGCTAGCAATTAGCATCAATTTACAAAAACATATACAAATATTTTATATGCGACGTATTTGAAGAGAAAATTCAATAAAACATTACCCTTCCAACATTACAAGAAATGCAAATTGGGTTGTACAATAAAGCAATAAACTAAAGGGCTGAACAATTTAATTTCTTTGAACCAAAATGTAAAAATTGAATGAAAAGGAAAAACAGCTGAAATCTGAAGATATGAAGCATACATGAAGAGCCGATTGTCTTCTATGTTCAATGAATTAGTTAAGTAAACTATTACATCTTCAAATCCATCTAACACAGCTGCACGCCAATCAGAATTTCAAGCATATAACACGATATGCATAAACTAATAATATTCAATGTAGGTAAGTTATAGATGGATTATACAATGTTCTTTAGTTTTAGTTTTTGGCAGCAAACATGATGTGGTAAGATACTTAAGACAATTATTGATTTTTATTCACAATATATAACACATGCAATTCTTTTCTACAAGAATAATTTTATTTTAGCACACTAGCCCTCAGGTAAAGCAGACCACCTAAACAAATCCAACGAGATTTAATTTTATTACTGAAGTCCACTACATTTTATCCTTGAAATAATTTCATGCTTTTCCAGATCCATTAATAAAGTTGGCTTATTTTCATCTCTTAATGGCACAAATAAGTTAAAAAGTGGATGACATGCTTCTATTAAATGTAAAAATCCAAAAGAATAAACTTACAGCAATTACAAGGTCATGCCCTCTGTCTGATTTACCAAGACTTTTAGAAAGTGATTGAATGCTATCATAGCTATGAATAAGTGGCAAATTCTTGAGACCTATATAACCAAAAGCAGAAAAAAATTCAACGTCAGCAACTATTGAACAGTTTACCTTTTCTCGGGAAGTTCAGAAAGGGAAAGATTTCTAATATCAATCTTAAAGAAGAAAATTCACCATATAATTCAACACTTGCATAGATTCTATAAGGGAGAAATCCTGGAACACACAGTTAATGGTAAGGACTGATTCAGCATTGACTGGAATGACTTAGGCACCCATTACAAGAATGAAGTATATCAATTTCATTCATAATGATGAACCCAACATAGGAAGACAACTTAGACTATTTCTTTCACAAATTTTAAGGTCTTCTAATTTAACTAATAATTTTCTCCTAGAAATAGAAAAACTCTCCCTTACAATAGGATGGCAATGGAGTGTGGCAGGTTCAAGTTTCACTTTCTCATCCTCATCCTCTAAGTAAAAATTTTATCTCCTTCCCAGTCCCTATACTCAACAGGTATAAAGGTTTTGCTCCATTTCCATCCTCATCAGGTTTCGGGTATACCCATACCTGCCTTCTTACTATTCCAAATATTAATTAAATAATTTTTTACAAAAAATAAAAATCACAACAAAGGAAACATGATATTATCAAGGACTCAATATCAAAGGATACACATTTTCTTTTTTCCAATGTCAAAATCAAGAAAGAAATAATGATTGCATAAATCTCAAATGAGAGTGTCAAATAGCATTTGGATAAAGGTCAAATAATTATAGAAAAGAGTAAAAATAATCAAATGTGTCCTCTAGAAATAAGTTACGAAACTAAGAACTAAAGAAAAATTAATAAAGTTTTTTTAGGTTACCTAATAAACTAAAGGTATTTTAGTAATTTAAAATGAGAACGAGTATGAGGACGGAGACAAGTACTGGAATGGGTATGGGAGCAGGACGAATATATACATACTCATCCCCATCTCTATACCTAATTAAAAAACTCGAGTATCACCCATATTCATACTCGTACTTAGTCAATACGAGGATTCCTTGTCAAAATCACAACAAGTTTAGACAATATCCATGAGAACAGGTTCATTTGTCATCCCTACCTAACAATTTTTCTTTTTCGTTTTCAAATCTCCCTTTTCAATTATATTCACCTTTAGAGGAGAAAATACAGCATGCTTTTAGTAAGATTAGCATTACTTCCTCTAACAACTGCTTGAAGTTGAAATCATCATCAATTATTGAGCTATGAAGGTTTTAAGGGATAACTTTTCAGCAAAAAGAAAAGCTGGTCAAACTGGCAGCAGTTCTATCACTTGTTAGGTGGTACTGGTTAAAGATCCCTAATTCTTGAAAAATGGCTTCCCAAGCCCCCACTTAAATCACTCTCTCAGTTACATGACTCAATGTTATATGTGAAAACCCCATAACTTTTAACAAGAGGGATCCTAATCTATCAATCAAAATTCTATATAAGACATAAATTTTATATATACCATGAAACAGCTGTTTATTTCCTTCCGTGCACATGAGAGATCATACACAATACAAATACCACAGTAGCAGCATCTGAAACATAGCCTTTATATATACAATGAAATAACTCTTACTGTCCTTAAGTACATAATTTTCTCTTCCCTTTTATAGTAAGTTTGGAAGAATAGGATTTGTTTCTGCAATCTTGAAATTATTGATCTCAAGTTCATTGAATATAAAGACTACTGAACTTCTAATCAAGTCTAATAAAATATTCAAACTTTTACGTGCTGAATAAAGAAGTTTGCCAAAAGTACCAACTCTCAAAGTTGAAAATAGTCAAAGACCGTGTGTGCACTATTGTGCATTTAACATTTCTAGCATGTGATGCACCCCCAACCTGACAATTATATTTCCAGTATAACATGATCTAATTACTCATCCAAGAATGCATTCGAATATGAAAAAGATAAGAAAATAATCACTTAATCTACAAAAAATTCAATAATAGTATTCTAGCTTGTTTAAGATTTATGTCGAATGACAAGGAATTAGGTAGTCAAAAAACAATAAGCTAAAAATGCAATTATGTTCTTTTCCATGATTTGAAAAAAAAAAATTTAAATGTACATTTAAAGTAGAGCTGTTGCTCTTCCAGACTCCTCCTAAAACTTAATAAGCTTTATTCTCAAATTGAAAGCAATAAGTCTACCACTTTTAAAGAAGTTTACCACCATTTACCTTGTATAAGGCTCCGACCTGCACGCTGCATTGATTGCGATGGTTCTATTAAATTAACTTTCTCCAAAGATTTTGGCCAAACTTCTTGTAGTGCCCTACATCATAAGATTTGAAAGGCAACAAAAAAGTTCAATAACATCATAAACATTCATATTATCAAAGTTAACCATTCACCAGAACAAAGTTCAAAAATATATTACCAGAAAGCTGAACCAGTCCCGGCACCAAAATCTAATACCTTAGATGGGGAGAAACCAGGAAGCCTTCTGCGAACCTAAAAAAGAAATTTTGTTGAGATTAACTTCAAGCCAACATTTTATTTAAGACTGGAAGGCCTTCTATGCAGTATTCGTTAAAATAAAAAGTTAAAATTGAAAATATAAGTCAAGGAAATGTATGATTCACAACCATCACAATTGTCATATACCACATGATCCATAATTTCAAAAAAAAATTAAATAACATAACAGATTCTCAACCTACGTCATACATTTTGGAAATTAAGTGGAGAAAAAAAGGGAGCAAACTGAATAAGAAGACATGCTAATCCCACATATTAAGGAATCTAATCATTTATTCACTCCATCGTGTTGAATTCACCTGAATCGGTTAAGTTTAGACATAAACTTTTTTCCTATAGTTCTTGCTTCAGATATGCAAAACTGCCCTCATCTGAACCAGTCTCATAAAGATTACATTTATCACTAATCCTTTCATTTGTATCAACCTAAACAACCCCTTCCCTTTAAGAAACACTTTCATCAGTATCCTGATGTTTCCTCCTTATATATCATGTTCATGGATGTACTCAAAACCATTGTTCACTCATTTTTTTTCCTTTCTGTTTTCATCCTAACAAGCTTCGTCCATTTATTTACAAAGGAAAAGATTAACATAAAACAAGTAACCCAAAATCCACTTCACCTGGTTATGATAACTTTTAACAACAATTATTTAATGGTAAATTATTTCTTGTTTTTTCTTTATATTTTTTCCTTGATATTCTACCTCTTTAAGTACTCTGTAACAAGCAGAGTAGACAGCAGGCATTCTAGAAGCCACATAAGCAATTGTCTCATCATCTCTATACATGAGACCAATGTCCCCATAAGAGCTCGTAATTTTCCAACGTTTTGATTGTTCGAGAGACTTTAAAGGGTCTTCAACTATCTTCTTTGCTGTGGTGCTTGCCAACTGTAGATTGACATCCTTGATTTGATTAAATGATTGAGACAGTCTCAAGACTTTCCTCTTCATATATGGCTCATCCTGCTCTGCAATCCCAAGACCAACATGAACACTTGCAATCACACAAATGTGCAAATACAAAGATATATATTGCACATATGAAGAGAAAATAAACACCAAGAAAATAGAGGACCTTGAAGGTATTTTTTAATGGCACGACGGAGACGGACAGGAATAACAAGGCAGCGCTGTGATTGTTTGGCTGCATAGCGAAGGGCTTCAGGGTTGACAATTTTTTGTGCAGTTTCAGCTATTGCCTGGGTAGCCATGCTGACCCAGGATTTAGCAAACCTCTTTGTGGTCCAAGCAATCACGTTCCTCTATTAGTGTGAACTTAGGAAGTTAGCAACAAATTTAATAAACAGAAACAAAAATTAAAGAAAAAAATCTCATCCGAGCATCACTAAAATGAAATCCAAACAAACAAGACAGAATCAAAATCATAATATTTGTTCATGCCAATTCTTTTCATTTGATTTCCATCTTTTCTAAGGAAGAATGGAATTCTAGAAACAAATATTCATAAGCCCAATCTGTTCTCTCACCTGAGAAGCTCATTTTCATCATTCTCTTCAGATGTTTCAAATTTTTCAACTCTATATAAAAGTGAAATTCCTAAAATAGAACTTGGTGCAACTTATAATCTAACTTTACTTGACAATAGATCCTAAATAGATCAACAGCCACCAAAAGAGATGCGAGGACAACATCCACCAAGTAACTATACGGGTTTAATCCTCTAGTTACACTGTGTAGTCCCTACATCAAGCAAGTAACTATAGAGATTTAGAACACGTGCTGTATAGAAGAGAAATGGAATCAGAGCCTAAACCTGAACATTTTCAGCACCATACTTAAGCAAAATATCAACAAAATCTTCAGTCACAAATTTTACCAAACAGCTTATGAGCAAAACTTAATCAACTCGTTCTTTCTTTTTAACATAATTTCGCAGCACCATGGAGAAATGTAGGTGCGTGTCTAATATGAAAAGGGCGAGCGGCTAACCACTGGTATACTATGGATTCAAGACTTAAGGAAGAGATTTAGTTTTGCTGGTATTTCACTTGTTCAAAGCATCGAAATTTTTAGTTTCTCTTAGAACCCAATTGAAACTAAGCGAATGAAGATTTGAGTAACCAATTATATTAAATCCCAGAAGAGAAAAACAATTACCTTAGCTTTGTGTGTGGATGGAAGTAAAGGTTTGTGGTGCCGCTGGGTGTGGCGGAAGAGATGAAGGAACTACGATGAAAAACCCCTCGTAAACCCCGTTGTTTTCTCCTTTCCTTTTTTCATTATTATTACGGATAAATGTATAACTACTATAACAAAGTTATTAACATTTATTTCATACATAATGTAACGTTCAATTATGAAATTATGTTTATATTTTTAATTTTTTATCATATAATAACTTTTATCATAAAAAAAAATGTACGTGACGTACGTGTTTTACTCGTAATTATTAAATACGAAATTATTAATTTTTTGTAATTTTTAATAAATTTAAAAAATATAAAATTCAAAATAATGTTCTTTGTATTTGTCGTATATTTTTAGTTTGTGTAAAGTGAAATAGTTTTTTTTTTGTTTTTTACCTATAAACTCTTTTATATTTAATTGTTCTATCATTTAAATAAATATTACGACAAAAGAAATGATAATTTCAACCAAAATCAAAAGCAATTAACAAGAAGTTATAAAAAAAAAATATAGTGTTTTCCACAGGCTTTATAGATGCAGCAAATACAATTTAAAAAATTAGAACAAAAATAAGAAGCAAAGAAATCAATTAAGAAAAGTTTAATTAACAACTCTCATTGCAAAAGAGGTTGAATAATGCTTTAATTTTTATTTTATTTTTTTCAATTATAAAAGATATTATAACATCTGAAAACAAATTTATCAAAACTATTTCAAAATAATATAACAAAAACATAAAGATTTTTTATCCGAATTCATCTTGATTATTGACCCTATTTCATTTCTTGAAAAAAATGACCCTTAAAATCAAAACCTTTTTTTTTACTATCACGATTGATTTATAAAAAAAAATTAATTATTTTTTTAATAATTTAATTACTTTTTAGAATAAATAAATTATTTTTTAGAATATTTTTTTGTGATAGAGACAAGATTAATTAAAGATAAAGTTAAAATATAGTATATAAGTAGGTATAAATTTCATGTCATAAATTAATTTTATGGACACTCGTTAAGGAATAATAAATACACATTGATTTTGTCATTTTACATTAAAAATTGAAATAATTAATTATATTAATTAAAATAATATAAATACACACAACTAATTTTATAAACACAAAAATATCCTTTAAAAATTCTAAAAAAAACATTTTGAAAACTCAATTAAATCTCAAATTGATACTTTAATTTTTATTTTTATTTTTGTAAATTTTTTAGATGTTTAATACTATTTTTTTTCTTTTTTCTGGTACTTTAAATTTTTTTATGTTTAATTATATTTTAATTTTTAATTATATTATAATATAATTATTTTATTACTTAATTATTATTTAACTTTTACTAGTAAACATTAAATAAAATATTATAACAATTAACTATTAACAATATTTATGGGTATTCTTGTCTTTTAAATAAAATAATACTACATTGATTATGATTGTGTCAAATTTTATTAAATATTACGATTAACTATGAACTTTTTGTGGATTTCAATATGTATTAATTATCCTTAACCAATACTCTTAGGACACTGGTCAGCAAGACCCTAAGTTAAATTTAAATTTTACTATTTTAAGATTGTATTAGACTCTGTCATAGGAAGCAGTACAAACAAATTATTTTTTAATAGCGATTTATTTTTTACGGTTATATTAAACTGTCAGAAAATATTTAATTTTTTTAATTTGTGTAAAAAAATTTAAACAGCAACAATTTTTTTAATATTTTGAATGTTTTTTTACACTTCTCCTTTCTCCCTTTCTTAAAGTTTTATCCATTGTATAATTTCTAACTCGTTGCCAAAACTCCTTTGCAACATTTTTGGATCTGATAAATGTTAAAAGAAGCCACCTTCAATGTCGAAGCGAAAGTGATAGCCATAAGCGAAAGTCACCTTCAACGTCGAAGCAAAAATATTGGAGGTTCAGTTATGATTCTTTTTTCTTCTAAATACCATCCTTATGAGCTCTAATTGGTTCCTCTTCATGATCGATGCTTCTCTCAATTTCCGGTTCAACTTTGCCCCAATTTGTAATGGTGTGGTGTTTGTGTCTTTCTCTGAATCTTTAGCAACTTTGTAACATTTTCCTTATGTTGTCAATGTTGATTATGTAGGAAATTAATCTCATAGAGCTTTAGGTTTTCCATCATTTGTTGTCGGCACTGCCATTTATTGTTGTTTGGTGTAGTTACTGGTAGAGTTAATGAAAAATCTTGATCACTTTTTATGAATAAAAGATAACATAATCTCTTTTATTAGGCATGTAAATATTTGTAAAGAGCATGTTGTTCATCCTACTTTCATTGACCATAGCCATGTGTAAAGACTTTCAAATATATTTAATAATTTAATAAATAAGTAAATAAAAATAATAGGACTTGGCAAAGTAGAGTATTTTCTGTAAAAAGTAAGTAAATAAAAAATAATTTTAAATAAAATTGATAATTGAAATATCAGTTAACATATGAATGAAAAACAATTACTAAATACTTTTAGAATATTAAAACAATTTAAAAATATTTTAAGCATTTTTTATGGTTTTTAATTGTAAAAATATGATATTTTTTTTACGGTTTTTAACTGTCAAAGAATAATATATTTTGTAGTAGTTTTTAACCGTCAAAATACGATATATTTTGTAGTGATTTTTAACCATTAAAATATGATATATTTTGTAGGGGTTTTGGACTGTCAAAATATGATAAATTTTGTGACGGTTTTTAACCGTCAAAATATCATCAAATAAAGGGTTAAGTATGTTTTTAGTTCTTGAACTTTGACCCAAAATTGAAATTCGTCCCTAAATCTGAAACTAATACACTTTGGTGGTTCCTAACCTTTAGAAATGAATGAATAACATTTTAACCTAATTATGTTAACTTTTTTGACATGTTGAATGCTTTTCATGTTACTGTTGAAGTTGTTTACACTATTTTACACATTCCCGGTTCAATATCTACTAAGAAATATGTTCGACACCTTAAAAAAAAGATAACGTAATTAAATTAAAAGAACTATATTCATTAATTTTTAAAGTTTAAGGACCAAAATGTATTGAAGTTTCGGATAGGAACAAATTACAATTTTAGGTCAAAGTTCTAGCACTAAAAACATACTTAACATTAAAATAAAAGAACATTTTGTAGCGGTTTTTAACTGCTAGTAATTTCCTTTTTTTCTTTTTTAACAACAATACCAACAGTTAATTTTTGCTTGTCAAAAACTGTTTTTGACATGCGTAATTCTGACGATTTTTTAAACCGTCATAAATTTTATTTGTGACGGTTTTTAACCGTTAAAACTTGTAATTTTAACCGTCATAAATATTCACTTTTTTTTGTGGTGAAGGTATTGGGTTTTGTGCCACCAATATCAATTTTCACTCCAAATGTTCAATCATCAATGTGGGAAAGGGTTTGTTGAAGACATATTTACTAGAGATAAAATTAATTATAATATAAGTATGAATAAATATCATCTTACAACAAGTTTTATGAGATTAAATATAAATTCCACTACTTTATTATTTGCATTAAATTCATCATTTCATAAAGAGTAATTAAAGGTAAGAGAATTTTTTGACTTCGTTCTTATTTGGTGAATTAATCATTTGAGGAAATGGACGTGAGTCTATAGTCCTGGAATTGCCATCAAATACTTCAGACAAACTAAACATATGTTTATTCACATAATTATTCTATTGTGTGGCGTGTTCCATGAAGGCTTCATCTCATTAGTGTAATTTGCGTAACCACGCTATGAATCCCACAAGCAAGTGTTAGTTTCCCGAATGCAGATTGTTTGGCTACGAACTTCTCTAAATGCGTTAGATGCAACTTTAAGTTCATTGTCTTGTAAAATTTGTTAGACTGAACACATCAGTCGAAGATTTAAGTTGTCCTTCGAGATTCATTTCAAATTAAAATTTCTAATTGTTTAGATAGTCAATATTTCTTACAAAGTCTTTCGAATCATATATTATTGTCTTAGATTCAAAGTGTGTACATCAAAATTGACATGTAAGGTGAGGATTATCCTCATATATATATTTTGATGGAAACATTTTTGAACCGTGAAAAACTTGAAAAAAGTTACACTTTTTTTAATTTTCTTAAGAGAATCTAAAACTTTGGGTTCCTCATTCGAGGAAAGGTTTCTTGGAGAAGATTTCATTATGAGAATACTCGCATAGTTTGACATTGAAAGAACAAGAAGATAGCAAAATAACATCAATTCTTATTCAATTTCAAGATGCTTTTAGTAAGGTAAGTGTATAATCCTCTTGCTCTTCTTATCCTATGGAATGTGAGACTCAAAAACAAGGTAGAAATGGACTTAAGTATGGTTGCACAAGGTGAATTAGGCACACATCCTCCGAGACAAACAATGTCCTTGCCATTTTACCATGAAAGAACCTTATCCCTTTGATGCGGGAGTTGAACTCTACACTAACCTCTCTTTAGTGTTTCACTTAAAAACAAGATTGAGTTCTGGCCGAAACAAGGAGGAATTCAGTGTAACCCTTCCCTAGCTTTGGAATGCCTAAATTACACTATTTTTAGCGCATTCTAGGTGATGAGGGACTTCTTGCTTCAAGTCTTCTTCTCCCTTCATATCTTGGACAAATTTTAACTATGTATTTGGGGTTCTTAACTGAATATTCAAGCCGAAATCAAAGCTCAATTAAGGTTCAAAGGAAGTCCACACACTACACAAAAAATGGAATTACCAATAGGCAAAAAATTGATAACAATTATTTTATGTTTCGTACACATTTCAGAGTTGTATTTGAGTTGTTTATATGATTTTACTTTAATGTTAAGTCAAATACTATTATGGAATGCGCTTGAAATGTCAAATAAACTTAACAAAATTTGATTAAAAGGACTAAATTCAAGTATTTCGAAAGATTAATGACTAAATTGGTTCAAAATCTTGAAATGAACTAATTCCAAAATTCACTGAAAGTTAAAGGATCAAAAACATATTTAACCCTTACTGATAACCATAATTCATTAGTAATTATGCAATTTAGTTCTTTTTTCTTCTCCTCCTTATTCTTCTTCTTTGCTCCCTTGTCCTTTGATTTCTTCTACTCTTCCTCCTCCTCCTTCTTATTCTTCTTCTCAATTGTATTTAATAACACATCTCATTGGATTTGACAAGAATTTGATCCAAAACAAATGGCGAGAATTTTGACATCTATTTTACTAACAGATCAGTACAACATCTAAATGGCGAGAATTCATTCTTCTCCTTATTGATGAATTCATTATCGATGATAATAATCATCTAAATTACTAACAAATTTATTATCATAAAAATATTCGATAGTAATAAAAATTTTAAAATATGTCAGTAAACTCTATAAAAATTCAAAAATTCTAAAAATTTTAAATTCATTATTAATTTTAATTTTGTCCCCAATTCAGTTATCATTTTAATTAAAAAGATTCAATGTGATTATTCTTTTTTAATTGATACTAACATTGTTTGAAAGATGATCCCGCCACTACAAGAATGTAGGCTTTTTTCGTCGGCCAAAATCGGACGTTACTAGTGCAAAACCAACGAAAAGAGCATGATCTCATCGGTCCAGCGACGGTAACATGGACCACGCCCATCTCCTGGATGCAAAACTCGTTTGAGTCGGCCAAATGCGGACGAACATTTGCTGCTTGTTTATCGTCGGCTCAACCGACGAAAACACATAAGAAATAAAATAATAAGTTCGTATGCGTGGGTCAAGCCCACGAACACCTGAAAATTTTTCCAAATTTTGCGTGGGCTAAGCCCACGAATGATTCCCTATGCGTAGGCCAAGCCCACGAATGATTGAAATAAAATATCTAAAATAGAGGGCTTTGCGTGGGTTTAGCCGACGCAAACAATTTCCCTTATAATTGTTGGCGTGGGCTTAGCCCACGCAAATGTTTATTTCCAGTCACATCGCAAAATCTGCATCCAACAATACCAAAACCTACATCCAGACACATTTCAAACAATAATTCAGGATATCATTTGAATCATTTAGAAGCGAAATTGCAAACACAAAATTAAGTAAATTGTGACTTTAATTAGATCAAATTACAGTCGCACAAAAATCTACAAGTCTAAAATCCACAGAAGACAAGTCCACCTAAAAAGCTTATTCTAAAAACCTAATTTGGATCTCATAACCAAAAAATTACTCAATCAATAGGGATTCAATCAACAATGTAGTGAAGTTCAATCAACAAGAATACAATCACTAACCTGGATGCTTCAAAAATCTGTTGGGTTCGAACAAAAATCCGTAAACCGCGCTTACGAAAATCCCTAAATCTGCGACGAAGCTCGTCGGCACACCCTTTCTCGCCCAAACTTCCACGCTCGTCACAACATTCGTCTTGTGAGAGCAGCTCGCATCGTAACAGAACCTCGCCTCCTCGCAGCAGGTGGCGTCTTTGAAGAAGCTAGCCTCATTGGAGTATTGTTCTTGTCTCCCACTTGCCTCGATGGAGTTTCGTCACTCATGGAAGAAAACGCACGCCACAGAGAAGGAGGGAAATGTCGAGGCTGACTCGAGGAAGGGGAAAGCGGAAGGGGGAAGGGGGAAAAGTGAAATCTGATGTTTTCCCCCTATACTTTAACCTAAAGTTTAATTTTTTTTATCTCAGTAGTATATGCGTGGGCCAGCCGACACAAACAATTTAATTTGTTATGCGTGGGCCATCCGACGCAACTTATTGGTTGATTTGCGTCGGCCAAACCGACGAGAATCTAAAATTAATATTTTTTTCAAATTTCTATGAAGAGATAATTTTTGTTTCTAAATAACTTTTTGGTTATCGTCGATTTTGCGTGGGTCTGACCGTCGTATTTTGCGTCCTACACTGATCCGACGCCATAATTTCGACGCTAAAATCGCGCATTCTTGTAGTGCGCGCAAGTTTTTAAGTGTTCTTTTATGAGGTTTTTTCTTCCTTCTTCCTCCACCTTCCATCATCCTTACACCACCCTTTTCGATATCTTCACCATCCCCCTCGTTTAGTAAAATCTTTTCCGGACAAGAATGTACGACTCATATGGGTGAAACTCTAAACTAGAATGCATTGTTGTTTTGTGACTTTGATGGGTAAAAAATGAGAGAATTTCCTCTAAATTTCCAAATGGAAGATGTTGGAAAATATTGGTAGACAACCTTGTGAGATGCTTGTAATTGTCTTGGATCATAGTGTTTGGATTTTGAGCATTGGAAAATGAAGAATTGAAACTGTGGAAGTGATTTTGGAGAAAAAATAAGAATGATTGGTTCTCAGGTTTCAAGCAGTGATCAACCCAAAATTTGATGAAAAAGTGAGTGCATTGAACAACTCGCATCAAATTAATGATGTTATCATAAACGTTGTTGCTGCTGCAAACACCAAAATGTGTTGTAAAGTCTTCTCTTCTATCAATCTTCTATTAGACATATCTAATTGTCTCATTTGATTCTTCTCTCCAGACAGAGATCCTCTCTTTGTTAACACCTCTTTCTTGTGAGAAATGTTGTGATACAAATTTGGAGATGGTAGAGAAGAGAGGAAGAAAAGAAAAAATGGTGGTGGAAGGTGGTGACTGGTGGAGGAAGTTAGAGGGAAAAAGAAAAAAAATAACATAAAGGAATTTATTGTAGCCACGATCATATTGGTCTTCTTCACGTCATCCCCTCTACACGTAAGATTATATCAAATCTTCTCACATATTCACTCTAACGAATTAATAATTAATGAAAAGTGAAACTATACAAAAATATTTTACGAAACCAATAAACCTCGTCACGTTATGTAACGAAAGCAAATTCATCAAGAACACTTGTTTTAGTTATCAATTGTTTTAGTACATCGAAATATTAACATAAACAAAATTGTTTTAGTGAACATTCAAAGCTACACCCGAAACAAATCTCAAAACTAAGGATCATATCAATTCAAAGTGGCATTTATAACTGTAACTACAATTTGAAACCTTTACACATAATCTAAAAGATTCATCCTTTTTCTGACATGCCATGATGCCACCACATATTAAACCCTAACGAAGAAGAGACTAAGTTCAGGCCCGTTATCATTTCCATCAGGCATCATCATGTAATAAGTCTCAGAGTCTTTAGACCCAATCACTCGTTCAAAATTGGCCCTCGTGTATAAGAGTTCACCATCATGAGGATCCGAAATCTCATTGGGAAGAACACCAACAGCCACAGACACTGCATGCAACAACTGCATCACGTTCAAGTCATCATCTGTGGCTTCTCTCTTCACCCCATAACCCGTTTTCTTCCCATTGCAAAACAATGTCCAAATGGGTTCATCAATGATCCTAATCTTCTCGCTGTTGTGAGCGCGTCTCTCACACTCTAACGCTATCCTATTTAGCCCCGTTCCCATTTCTTGGAGCAATTTCCCTGTGGGGATAGCCAGCTCCAAGAGCAGGAACGGTTCACAATTAGGGTTTGTCTGGAATGCAAGGTTTACCCTAGCTTTCCGGTGCCCGAATAGGGTTCCGGTGATCCTTGTGCCGCCATGGATGTATACCTCGCTGCCACGGCTCCTCATAACTGTTGGCATCTTGCACGACGGCGCGATGATCGGAAGAGATCGGAAAACCGATCGGAACCTTCGATAGAGCTTGTTGGACTTGGAATCGCGTTTGCTCTTGGTGTTTGCCGGTTGAAGTGAGATGGTCATTCGAAGTGGGAGGGAGGGTTTTTCCATGGTTGCTTCATTGGATAACAATGGCGGTGGAGGTGGAGGTGGTGATGGTATTGACAATGGTGATGGTATTGACAAGGGTGATGATAACAGTGATGTCATTGATGTTTCTGGGAAGAGAATGGAATCAGTAACAGAGGAAACTTTTGTTGTTTGGTTTGAGAAAATTAAGGATGAAGGTTTGGTGAATCTGTTGCGTTTTGGGCGCTTATGTAGAAGGTGTTTTGATGTATACGAAGAAAACATCATTGTGGGGTGCACGTTGGTGTTTGGTGGCTGTTCATTTATATGAAGATTTGAAAACACTTCTTATCTTTTTCATTTTTGTGTCAGCTTTTATGTTTAACTATTCAGTTACGTGTTAGTTTCTGAAGATAATTGAGAGCGGGTAATGAATTGGTTTGGATTGTTGAACAATGGGATTAAAAATAGGTAAAATTGATGTCGTGTTTGGTTAAATCTCTTCTGGATTTTCAGAAGTTTTACTTTTAGTTTTTTAATGGTTTTTGATTTTCTGGTTTTTTTATCCAACTGGAATAACTAGTTGCAAGCTCACTGATTTACCGAAATAATTGCTTAAATATAGAATTTGGATTCCTACTAATTTTTTTTTCTTAATTTTTTTTCTTCCTCGCTTTCGAAATACATCGATTATTACTCATTTTTTATATTTTAAAATACATTAAAAAGATATTTAAATCTAAAAAAACTTAGTTCTTGTCAAAATTAATTATTATCGCACCAAAGCAATAATCAACTTTGTGCTTTGCATAGAGTAATTTGAGTTAGATTTATTGGTAGAAACAGTTTTTAATCTTTTTTTTATATCACTTGTTACCTTTTATAATTTTCTCTATTTCTTTCTTTTAACTAAGTGTTTTTTTCAATCACTCGTGTTAAAAGAAAATAATTAACTTTAGATATTTATTTTTGCTTTCTTTGTCACCCATCCAAACAATTGAAAATATTTTTTTAACTAAATTTTTTCTATTTGTATCTATATGAACGATACATTATTTTTATTAGTTTTTCTTCCTATTATTTTCTCTTTATTTCCTTTTTTTTAATTTTAGGTCTAATTCAAACAAAATTAAAGTCACCAGTTGACAAACTTGTCATATGTAATAACTTATTATTGAACAATAATATAAAACTATTTATAAGGTGAGTCCATTTTTATATATTTCTTTCTTAGTGTTTGAGTTTAATTTTCTAACATATTTCGATCCCATTGATCTCATAGTTGTTAAAAAGAAGTATTCACTCAATATTTATGTCTTTTTTTTTTCTGGGAAAATATATTCTGATCACATGATACATAACCTCACGTGATAATTTACATTATTGATTTTAGTAGGGGTGGGCATGGATCGGATTTTTAATGATCCAATCCACATCCATTTTAGATCCAAATAATTGGATTAGATTTTTGACCCAAATCCATTTTTTTAGCAAAAGTAGTTTGGATTTTTTTAAAATCCAAATCCAAATATTTGGATCAAGATTTAAATCCAATCCAAATATTTGGATAAAGTTCAAAATCCAGAATCCATTTTTAATAAAACAAATTTAAATTGAATTTCTTAAAACTTGTATCATTAAGGTCCGGATGACTCGGATGGGACCGACGATCCGGACGACCCAGACAGGTCCGACGACCCGAATGAGCTCAACAACCAGAATGGGCTCGAAAACACAAACAGGCTCGACGACACGAACGAGCCGGACGACCCGAATGGGCCCAACGACCCGGACGGACCCGTCCATATAGTCGGGCCCAATCGGGTAGTCGGGCACGTTCGAGTCCTGGGGCCCGTCTGGGTTGTCGGGTACGTCAAGGTCATCAGGCTCGTCTAAGTCGTCGGGCCCATCCGGGTCGTCGGACATTTCTGGGTCGTCGGCCCGTTCGGATCGTAGGGTTCGTCCGGGATGTCGAGCCCGTCTGGGTCGTAGGGCCCGTCTGGGTCGACGCGCCCGTTCGTGTCATCGTGCCATCTGGGTCATAAGGCCCGTGTAGGTCGTCAGGCTCGTCTAGGTCGTCGGGCCCGTCGGGGTCGTCCAAGTCGTCAGGTCCGTCCGGATCGTCGAGCCGATCAGGGTCGTCCGGCTCGTTCGTGTCGTCGTGTCCATCCGAGTCGTAAGGCCCATGTAGGTCGTCAGACCCATCCGGGTCGTTGGGCCCGTCTGGATCGTCGGGCCCATCCAGGTCGTTTGGCGCATTTGTGTCTTCAGGCCCGTTCGGGTCGTCGGGCCTGTCCGGGTTTTTGGGCCTGCCTGACCCGTTCGGGTATTTGGGCTGCCTGACCTATTTTCGTCATTGGTTCTGCCTGGTTCGTTCGGGTTTTCAGGTCCGTGTGACCCTTTCGGGTCTTCGAGTCTGCCTGACCCGTTCGGGTCTTCGGGCCCGCCTTACCTGTTCGATTCTTCGAGCCTGCCTGACTCGTTCGGGTCATCGGGCTCGCTTGACCCGTTCGGGTCTTCGGGCCTACCTGACCCGTTCGGTTCTTCGAGCTCGCTTGACCCATTCGGGTCATCGAGCCCGCTTGGTCCATTCGGGTCTTCGAGCCCGCTTGGCCCGTTTGGATCTTCGAGCCTGCCTAGCCTGTTTTGGTTTTCGGGCCCGTTTGGCCCGTTTAGGTCTTCGAGCCCACCTGGCTCATCAGGTCATTGGGCCTGATTGACTCATTCGGTTTGTCAGGCCCGCCTAGCTCGTTCATATCTTTAGGCCCGCCCAACCTCTTATGATTGTCGGGTCTGCCTGATCCGTATAGGTCGTCGAGCAAGGCCCGTCCAAGTTTGAATTTAGCATAGTCCATCTTAACCTTTAGTCTAACCCAACTAAAAATTTAAATTGAAAATTTGGATTGGACTTTTTGGATTATCCATATTTAAAAATCTTGATTTATAAAATGGATATCCAATCCATAAGATATATAAAATGTAAATTAGATTAAAATCCAAATCCATTAAATGGATTTTAAATGGATTAGATTTTTAATAAAATGGATTATAAATGGATTGGATTGGAGCAAAAGTGGATTGGATCAAGAAAGACGAAACCCAAAGGGATGAAACACCAAACGGAGAAAGACCAACCCACTTCAACCCATTTCAATCCACTTTACCCAACATAGAAATAGGGCATTAAGGATCTCTTCTCGACGACGAGACATAACCGTGACTTCAGAGTGCGTGAGAATCACTACCTCGCGAGTGATGCAACGACTTCAACCAATAGAAAAGCACGGAGTTAGGTTTGAGTTGTCTATGGCGATGGGTGGTTTATGAGTGTGATGGGTTTATATTTTTTATATATGATATGGGTTATAGTTATAGTTATGGTCATGGTTATTGAGAGATTGTGGTTCCATATGGTTATATGACATTAGTCTTACACATATAAGACCTTAGACACCACTTTTTACACCAAAACCTTAAGACAATGTTGTTATGGGTCTTTATTCTTATATAGTGTTCAACTTTGTCTTTTATATCCAATGTGGGACTTTTGACTCACACTTGGACTATTCCCAACAGAGTGGGCTTTTTTGGATATGGGAAGAAAAGGAACCCAAATTAGTTTCATAGGTTTAGGATTGTTGTTAACTTGATAACATGTACAAATTGTTAGGGATGTTGTATGATTAAAAGACTTATACATTAACCATATTCTGGTATGGCATAGTGATGCATGTATGATCTTGTTTATTTAGTTCTTATTTCCCAAATTGTTGTTTATGTACGATATTGGTAATATGAAGGTGTACAAGTAGTTATGTGTTGAGTAAAAGACTTCTACATTAACCAATCACAGTTGTTACAGATGTGGGGATCCATGTGATAATAAGTGGGGAGTTGTTGTTTGGTTTTTGCACGTTTGTCAGACAGATGTTATAAACACAAACATTATTATAGGTACAAAAAATGGAGGATACAATTTACATGAGACTCAATTTGATGAAGGAAATTGTGGATTAGATTGATGTTTAACAAAAACAAAATCAACAACCACTTCTGTAACAAGTTTGGGGATTTACGTAATAATAAATGGGGAGTGGCGTTTTGTTTTTTGAACGCGTGAAAAACAACTCTTATGAAGACATACATTACTATGTGTATGTTAAGTGAACAATAGAATTGATATGTGAGTGATTACAAACAAGAAAATGGTGGATTTCTTTGATGT
Organism: Vigna unguiculata; assembly: GCF_004118075.2. Classification (NCBI taxonomy): domain Eukaryota; kingdom Viridiplantae; phylum Streptophyta; class Magnoliopsida; order Fabales; family Fabaceae; genus Vigna; species Vigna unguiculata. Next base: position 1,944,330 of record NC_040289.1, on the reverse strand, counting down.
TTAAAAGAAAAATAAAATTGATCACGATTGTTACAGATGTGGGGATCCATGTAGTAATAAATGAGGAGTTGTGGTTTGGTTTTTGCACGCTTGTCAAACAGATGTTATAAACACAAACATTATTATAAGTACAAAAAATGGAGAATACGATTTACGTGAGACTCAATTTGATGAAGGAAATTTGTGGATTAGATTGATGTTTAACAAAAACAAAATCAACAACCACCTCTGTCACAGGTTTGGGGATTTATATGATGATAAGTGGGGAGTGACGTTGTGCTTATGGGGAGTGGCATTTTAGTGACATATACAGAGGTGGTTGTTGATTTTGTTTCTGTTAAACATCAATCTAATCCACAATTTCCTTCGTCAAATTGAGTCCCATGTAAATTGTATCCTCTATTTTTTGTACTTATAATAATGTTTGTGTTTATAACATCTGTTTGAACAGCGTGCAAAAATCAAACCAGAACTCCCCACTTATTACCACATGGATCCCCACATCTGTAACAATTGTGATCAATTTTATTTTTCCTTTAAACATCAAAGAAGTCCACCATTGTCCTGTTTGTAATCACTCACATGTCAATTCTATTGTTCACTTAACATACACATAATGTATGTCTTCATAAGAGTTGTTTTTGACGAGTTCAAAAAACACAACGCCACTACCCATTTATTATTACATAAATCCTCAAACTTGTTATAGAGGTGGTTGTTGATTTTGTTTTTGTTAAACATAAATCCAATCCACAATTTCCTTCATCAAATTGAGTCCTATGTAAATTGTATCCTCCATTTTTTGTACTTATAATAATGTTTGTGTTTATAACATATGTTTGACAAACGTGCAAAAACCAAACGATAACTCCCCACTTATTACCACATGGCTCCCCACATCTGTAACAACCGTGATTGGTTAATGTAGAAGTCTTTTACTCAACACATAACTACTTGTACACCTGCATATTACCAATATCGTACATAGACAACAATTTTGGAAATAGAAACTGAATAAACAAGATCATACATGCATCACTATGCCATACCAGAATATGGTTAATGCATAAGTCTTTTAATCATACAACATCCCTAACAATTTGTACATGTTATCAAGTTAACAACAATCCTAAACCTATGAAACTAATTTGGGTTCCTTTTCTTCTCATATCCAACAAAGCCCACTCATAAACCATTCATCGCCGTAGACAACTCAAACCTAACTTCATGCTTTTCTGTTGGTTGAAGTCGTTGCATCACTTGCGAGGTAGTGATTCTCACACACTCTGAAGTCGCGGTTCTGTCTCGTCATCGGGAAGAGATCCCTAATGCCCTGTTTCTATGTTGGATAAAGTGAATTGAAATGGGTTGAAGTGGGTTGGTCTTTCTGCAGTTGGTGTTTCGTCCCTTTGGGTTTCGTCTTTCTTCCACTGCCACTTTCACTTTTCCATCCTTTCTCCCACACGTGCTGCTGCAAAAGAAAAAAACAAAAGGAAAATTGGACATAACGTTAGTTAGTGAGAAACGTCACCGGTGTAAAAAATGAGTTAAAAATTTAGAGTCAAAATACCATTTTCGTAAAAACAAATCCCACCTCGTGATGATAGGCTTATCTATAAAAAAAAAAGTATTTTTTTTAAATAAAATTATTTCAAGTAGAAAATTTAATTAAAAATAAAAACCATTTCAATAATTTATTGTATATTATATTTTTTTATTAATGTTAATGTGAACTTGATTAGATGAGAGAAGGTGGGAGTTGATTTCGGCATTTTAAATTTAAAAATATTTAATTTAAATTTAGCGAGAGTTTATTTTTTATTTAAATACTAAGTTTATTAAAACTAGAGAAATTTAATTTATAATATATGATGACGATTACACGAGAGTGTAAAAGTTGATTTTTAATTTTAAACTTAAAAATATTTAGTTAAAATTAAAATTAAAATGGTTAAGTAGTGTTTTAAATAATAGGTTTAATTATGCCTTTGATCCCCATTTTGGAGTCAAAATCTCAAAATGGTACCCAAATGTTTAAAAGTCTCAAAATGGTCCCCTTTTTTGTTAAAACGTCTCACGTTTGCCCTTGCCGTTAAGTCAACGTTGACGCCGTTAGAGGGAGTGCCACGTGTCAGTTCCTCGATTTTTTGAATTTTTTTATTAATTTTTTTATTAATTTTTTTTATTTTTAATTTTTTTTTTTGATTTTTTTTAAAAAAATTTAAAAATTGCCACGTGTCAAGCTGTCATCGTGCCACGTGGCAGTGACAGTGACACGTGTCAGTATTACGTCACGTGTCATTTTCTTAGTCTCAATTTGGTCCCTTTATTTTAATTTGTCTCAATTTAGTCCCAATTTTTGTAAAAATGGAGCAATTTTGTCCCTCTCCAAATTGAGATCAAATTTAATTTCTGTATAAATGTACACAAATATTTCCATCAAAATTGATATTTCAAGTAAATATTTTTAACCAAATTAAGTTCATTTAATTAATATTTTACATTGAACTTTATTTAAAATGGTTTAAAAGTTGTTAATAGAAAATAATGTTAATAGAAAAAAAAATCATAAATTACCTAGTTCATGTTACAATAAAACACATAAATTTAAAATTTGAAAACAATTTTAAGTAAAGTTGAATGTGAAACATAATTTTAACTAAACTTAGCTATGTTAAAAATATATAATAAAAATATCAATTTGAATAAAAATATCAAATTTAATAAAAATATTGGTATAACATTTATATAAAATTAAATTTTGTTTCAATTTGAAGGGGGACAAAATTGCTCATTTTTACAAAAAAATGGAACTAAATTGAGACAAATTAAAATAAAGGGACCAAATTGAGACTAACAAAATGACACGTGGCGTAATATTGACACGTGTCACTGTCACTGCCACGTGGCACGATGACAGCTTGACACGTGGCAATTTTTTGATTTTTTAAAAAAAATTCAAAAAAAAATTAAAAATAAAAAAAAAATTCAAAAAAATTAATAAAAAAATTCAAAAAATTGAGGAACTGACACGTGGCACTCCCTCTAACGGCGTCAACCTTGACTTAACGGGAAGGGCAAACGTGAGACGTTTCAACAAAAAAGGGGACCATTTTGAGACTTTTAAAAATTTAGGTACCATTTTGAGATTTTGACTCCAAAATGGGGACCAAAGGCATAATTAAACCTAAATAATAAAATTTTTATTTATGCATACATTTTTTTTTCTTAAAAATTGAAAATTTTTATTTATGCATACATTTTAAAAAAGTGTCAATTGCATCCCAACTTTTGAAAATTGCTTCAATTAGGTCCCTTTCAGACAGAGTTGACTAACGCCGTTAGTCAACGTGCCACGTGTCAATCTGTGGTTTTTTTGATTTTTTTTAAAAAAAATTTTAATTTTTTTTCTAATTTTTAAATTTTTTTTTAAATTTTTTTTTAAAAAAAAATTAAAAATGCCACGTGTCAAGTCCCTGTGTGTGCCACGTGGCATTGTCAGTGCCACGTGGCGTTGTAATGCCACGTGTCAGTGTCACTATTAGATGTCATTGTTTTGATTTCGATTTGGTCCCCACATATGTCTTTTTGTTTCAATTTAGTACCTAAGTATGTGTATCTGATTCAATTTTGTCCCAATTTTTTTTTAATAATTAAAATATTTTTGTAATCCATTTTTTATAAGATTAAAAATAATTAAGTATAAATATTTTTACAAAATTAAGTACTAATATTTATAATGTTTCTCTCAATTTCAGACCAAATTTATTATTTGTATGAATGTTATGCAATTTATAAGTGCCAAAATGACTTTTACCACTAAATTTTAATATAAATATCAAATACTTAATTTTTTTTAAACTTTTATACTTAATTACTTTTAATTTTATTAAAAAATATTTTAATTATTAAAAATTATTAGGTCAAAATTGAATCAAATACACATAAGTAGGTACTAAATTGAAACGAAAAAACATAAATAGGGACTAAATCGAAATCATCACAATGGCATCTGATAGTGACACTGACACATGGCATTACAATGCCACGTGGCACTGACAATGCCACGTGGCACACATAGGGACTTGACACGTGGCATTTTAAATTTTTTTTTAAAAAAAATTGAAAAAAAAATTTAAAAATTAAAAAAAAAATTAAATTTTTTTTAAAAAAAAATCAAAAAAACCACAGATTGACACGTGGCACGTTGACTAACGGCGTTAGTCAACTCTGTCTGAAAGGGACCTAATTGAAGCAATTTTCAAAAGTTGGGATGCAATTGACACTTTTTTAAAAGTGGGTACCAATTTGACACTCTAGTACTAAACTGGGTACCTTACGATTAATTAAACCTAAAATATTAACCTTCCTCTAAAAATTGTGAAGATTTCTGGAGCACTAAGAATATATATATATATATATATATATATATATATATATATATATATATATATATATATATATATATATATATTACTCTGAAGAATCAAGAATTTATGAAACGCACGTGTTTTACGAGAATATTGCTAGAGTGTATTGAAATTTGGGATAATAATATTCTAAAATATAATAAAAATAATTATTTGATAGCATTATAGACTAAGAATTGAGAAAGCATAAAGTTTTCCATTTTTAATTCTTTAATACTTTTTTTTTTATTTTAATTAATTAATAATAGTACTGATAAAAAAATAAATTCTGAAGCTTGACGTAAGTGCCTCTAATAATCAAATCCGAGTTTAGAGTTTCCAAAATTTTATGCGCAAGTTTAGACATAGTTGAATACACGTGGCCGCACCAGAACATTTTCAGTGTATTGCGCGATCTTACTTTCCCTTTTTTTTTCTTTTTAAATAAAAATTCTTCGATCTGGTGTTGAAAATTCAAGTTAAAGTGAGGGGGCTGAATTTCTAATTTTATATTAAAAAAATGAAATTAATTGAAAATATTGATAATGTGTGGTGAAATAAAGTCACACAAACTAGATGATTAAATTTTGGATAATAAAGGTTTGGTTATCTATCGAAATTTATCATGTAAATTTTTTCCATATTATAAGTGAATAAATTTATCACGTTTTTAGAAAAATAAAATTATGCAAATTAACTAGAAAACACTTTCTCTAACAATTAGATGGATAAAAGAAGTACTTAAATAACTTTTAAATATTTCCTTTTATTGGTGCAAGTATTTTTAGTATGCATTACAAGGTAATATGATATCCATAACAATAGATGGATAAAGAAGTACTTAAATAACTTTTAAATGTTTTCCTTTTATTGGTGCAAGTATATAGTTTTAGTATGCATTATTTTGTAATCTTAATCACAAGGAATAGTATTCAAGAATTTATTTGTGAGGATCAATTGATTTTAAGTTTTGTTTTGGAAATCCTTATTGTTAAAAAGAAACTCTATTTTCCGCAGAAAAACATCTCAAAACAAAAGCAATCTTAATTATACCAAACATGTCCTAAATAATTTTTCATAATGTCAGACATTAATCTACCTAAACGTCAGATATATTGAGTTTTGCATGCAACGGTAGTTGTGTTTAATTTATTAGAATTGAAAATATTGGCCATTAATGGTTATATATATTAAGATCAAAATAACTAAAAGCCCTTAAATTATTAATATTTTGAGTTTTCATTGACAATTTAACATGGAATAAATTAAACGGCAAATTAAAAAATAATCTGAAAACAAAATAGATGATTTAATGATGATTAAAGTACCGAATTAAAAATAGATAAAAAAAGACAGGTTAAAATATATATTTTTTTTAATTTATTAAAATTTTCCAAAGTATCTCAAGTCTGAACTCACAAGTAATGAAAGATATACAAAAGTCAACCTTTTGAAATCAAGTTTATTTAAGAAGAAAAAGAAATGATATTGTTTCCCATTATTTTTTTCTTTCCTCAGACCTTTTAGCATACAATAATTTTATCCCCCTAAGAAAAGAACACGAAATTGAGCATTTCTTGAAGTCAATGTAAACATAAATAAATATAAAAAGGTAAATTTCCCTTATTATTAAACTATGAAATTAGTCCCTTAGTGGATACCCACAAATCCTTTCTAATATGTTAGACATGTTACATCTTCCATTTACTTTGCAAGCATTTTCTTCCATTTTTTTCAACCATTTCTCAAGAAGAACAAAGTCATATTACAGAATATACCAATACTTTCTTGGGGCATTACTAATTATTTCAACTCCATTGCTAAGTTGGTACAAAATATAAAATGAATAAAAGAGCAATGAATGCATTTGTTCTTCTGCTTCATCAATTCAATCATTTTCACTCCAAGAAAAATACTTTAGGGTTCAACACCTGAGAATCCTGAACTGACCCCATCTTTGCTTCTTCCTAGTTGATCAGTTCAATCATACATTCCAATCAAAATCAAAATTGAGCTGATGGGTACATTCAGCCATTGATAGAAGCTGCAGAACACAAATAATGTAAGTGCAAAAGCATATGTACATAGAGATCTCAGAAGCCAAAACTAGTCAAAATTCCTTGCCACTTTAAGGGGTTGCTTAATTACAGGAAATTAGTTTTTCTACTTTGTTTTTTTTTGGTTTAGGTACTAGGAAGCAGCTACAAAAACATCATTTAACTAAACTCAGGCATGAATGACTTCTAAGTAGGATCTTCATTGGCAATATATGATTCTCTGCTTTACTAGTTCATCCTTGGAATGGAACCTAAGCATGTGCAGGTAACTTTTCTGGGTGAGGAGAATGAGATTTTTGTGTTACATCCAAGGCTTTTGAGCTTTGTTCTTGAAGAACTCTACTTCCAGTAACTTCCCGCTTCATGTTAACTAGTGTTGTAAAAGGAATATCTAGTATGTTGATTTCCATCTTGTTGAACATGAGGTTTGCAACAGCTCTGTCAACAATGTTGGTCTCTGATTCCATTGGTTTTTTGTCCACAGACCTGCAACATTTCAACCAAGGGTTTTCATCTTTTAAGTATTTAGAGAAAAGCCAGAACTGTATACTATTATGTGGACTTGTGTTGTGTTTAACACCACCAATACTCAGTGTCTCACAAAGAGTTACGGAATAATGAATTATTATGAAAAAACTTGACTAGAATATGCAGAACATACTTTTAAACAATGGTAAAACCATATTTCATGCCAAAAAAGAAGTATAGAAGGAGTTATAGTGCAATTTGTGATGAGTAGTTTCAGGCCAAACAAACCAAGCAGAAGTTTATGCTATCATCCAAATCAACAAAGAGTTACAGTTTCAGTATCAAAAAAGAACATAACAGGCTTGCAACATATGTATATCATGTACCTCATTGTTTCATTGCAAACTGAGTGTGGCATTTCTTGATGCATGTTAAGGTCTCCATCCAAATCCTCTACTACATGTTTTGTATTTTTGGCAAGGCGAAACAGGGCATCTCGGAAGCAGATTCGAGTTTTCTCTGTTAACTAATCATGACAGGGAGAAAAAGTTACCAACAAGTATATTGCATGATAAATGCTAGTAATACACTTTTTTCATCACAGTCTTTGTTATTGAGTGAAATCTATAAGTCTCACTAGATAGGGAATGAGATTGCATTATTTAGTTTGGAACATAGACTCCAAGCAATAATAGAGTATGTTGAAAAATAGTGTGTTAGTAGCATTTCTTATTATTGCATTTAGTCATGCCAGTAACTTCAGTTCTCTGTCACATACCTGTGCAATTAACATCTCAAAGCCCTGCAGTGTGAATTCCTCAAGGGATAACTGCTCAGGCATGATCTTGTCTCCATTAGACTGCTCAAAAGGGTCCAAGATTTTGATTGCACGTGCCTTCAAGAGAAAAAAAAAAATAGATTACATTACACAGTACAGTAACCCTTCAAACAAGAACCTAAAAGGAACTTTGCAATTAGAATTTGTATGCAAATTAGTTCTGTTAGTTTAAATGATATGTCCAATCATGACTTACTTTATATCTCCACAAAATACTACACATACATGAAATACTAGTACACTACAGGTATACTTACTTCTCATTTTTTCTGCCTTTCCATGATGTCAACTTGTTAAGATTAAACAAAAGAAGTTATTGGATAACATGGTTTCTGCTAGAGAAAAAAATTTGAGAAGCAATACTTAAAACTACAGCAAAGTTTGTAAACATAAAAGTATCTCCACAATACAGAAGTTAACATTGGTCAAAATTTACATACACTTCCTAAATTCTGCTGGTACTTTCTCAAATCAGAAATAGAGTTTACATCAATATTAGTGTAGTAAAAATATGAATTAAAGGATTATGCAGAATGCCTAAGTGAACTTCAGTTCTGACTAGAGAACAAGGGCAACAAAACTTGGAAAACTGTATCCAAATTTTGTCCATAGCAATTGTAGTTTGTTGTATGTAATACATGTTACTGCATAAGAAATGAGTTTCACAGCACATACATGACAATTTTGATATGGTTGCAAGTTCTTCACTGACTACAAATTTATGATTCGGAAACACTATTCAAGTACAAAACCAAAGGTAATTATTACCTCTATATCCTGGCAATCCTTAGAGTCAGAGTTGCAAGGAACAAACCCTGAAGCTGCAACATCTTTCTGCACTACACCTGATATAGAAATAACTAATTAGTAACTTGCACATCCATATCATAGATATTTTTTAATTACTTGTTCACACATTAAAATGTATTGATCACCGTTGGTGTTGCTGCTTTGGTTCTCAGGATAAAGGAAAGATTTGTGAAGGTTTTCAACACAGGGAAAATCTTCAAGTACAGAATCCCTGCATTATGTGAAACATATGAAGACTGTCAGACAAAATATGGTCACATTAATTGGAACAACTTGATGCTTATGGTAAGCAAGTGAATATTGAATGTCAGTGTTGAGTTACAAATGTAATGGAAAAGTAAAAAAAGAATTTTCATTATAGAATTATTAAAGAAAATAGAGCCCTTACCATGCTATAACAGGTTCATTCTTATAGAGTTCTGGGAACAAATAAGTATGATTGTGTTAGTCTGTACTGGCTCTAATCATTATCATAAATATGGTGAAATTTGCAATGAAAAAACACCACAGAGAAATTCATTTTGTACTGGACTTGCTACAGTGCAAGCATGTTTGAGATGCTACATGATTTCATTATCATACAGGCATAAAACCAAGAATCTTAGTCCCAGAAGTTACGCTTGTACAAGAAAATGTCATCCACATGTTCGAAAGTCGATAGGTCTTGAAGTTCGTATTTGGACTGATGATCACACGAGAGTCCTGTTTGTTGAAATTGCTCAGACAATCCTCCACACACACTTGAGCTGCTAGATTGATCTTTGTCTTGTAGATAAGGGTCAAATTCAATTTCATCTTCGAAACTTTTATCAATGAAATTGAATTCTACCTCTGTTGCATCTGTGTTCTTGCTCAAATACTCCTCCTGAGTTGAATTAAAGCATTCAGGTGCTTTTATTCCCCATTCTGACCAGCGCCCTGGTGAAGAATACCTTTCCAGTAAATCTTCTTGATCTTTTGGTAAAACAAATTCACTATTTTCACATCCATAGTACCAATCCATGCCAAATAGTCTGTATAATGTTCAAAATGTTTGAAGATTAGCAAGTAAAAGATGCCCTTTTCAAATGGAAATATGCTGAATTTATTGACTCAGATAAACAAGCTTTTTGATCAACACAAAAGGAGAACTTCATTCAACCAAACAAAAATTAGGTATGAAATTGTATTCCCTTCATTCAATGAGTTTACCTTCAATTATAAATAAAATCCCCATTCCTTTCCCTTCCCTATCCTTATCAAAGAATGAAACCCCACTTCATTTAACCCTTTAAAATGTTGTAAAAAACAAAAAGAACCTGCGAAAGTTATAATCTTGATGAAACTAACACTAATCACCATATATCTTTGACACCCTCACAGAAAATGAAAAGAGAAAAACAGAAAAAACTTCCTCTAAACTGTTGAATTTCCTTAAATTCATCAACAGAACTTTTTCACATATAATAATCCAAAGAGGGGTTGAAAAGAACATACCTTTCAATGGTTTATGAAGTGAGAGAACCAAACTTCTGATTGATGAAAACAAACCAACCCAGTTGGAGATCACAGTACTCAGTGACAAACAAAACAAAAACTTGGTAAGAGGTTTAGTAGGGGTTCACAGAATTTTCAGTGACAAACAAAACAGAACTTGGCAAGAGGTTTTTGCTGGGTTCACAGAAAATTTTCGGTTCTGAAGGGTGTGGTTTTGAGTGGTCAAGTGACAAGTTTCATTTTGACACAGTTGTAAGAAAGGCTTAATATATAGCGAGATGAAGTTCCATATTGTGTTAATCTTCAGAGAGACAGTTGTGAACAAACAAAAAGGAAAAAAGAAAGAGACCTTTTATGTGTTTGTGGCTGAGAATGTTTTGGTGCCGAGATTTGTGGCCTAAAGTTCTCCATCTAAAACTGAAACCTTATTGGGCAGGTCCCATTTCAGCATTTGAGATTTGAGCATGTGGCAGTGGTGGCCTCAAAAGTAGACCCCAAGTTTAGAGCAAAATCCTGGTAGATGCCTTAAAGATCACATTCTGAACATGCCCTTCACCAATTTATTCATGTAAAAGTTAGAGTTGAAAATAAATTTTATGTATTTGAGGTGAAATAAAGTTTAAGCCAATTTTTTATTTTATTTTTACAATCAGAACTAAATCAATTCAATGAAAAAACAATAACTTCAGTTCAGATTAATTGGATTTCTTCCTAAAGAAATGTGTTTTTTTTATGTTGAGATAGAAGTATTATGCAAAAGCTTACAATTATCTTGTTATTAAAAATATGTAAATAACATATTTTGTAAAAAATATAAAAATGAATAAACTATTGTACCATAACATTTTATGCACAACAATTATTTATGAAAAATTTATAATTAATTTGATTTGGGTTTATTGAATTTATAAATCAAAATTCCATGTTTCAACTAATAACCGTAGATTTTATTGGTTTGGCTAATGTTAAATCTAATTTAGTGAAAAATGTTAACTAGTTTAATTGACAGTGGTGTGAATTTACTGAATCATTGAAACAATGATCACTCCTAAAAAAATTATAACATTCTGAACATGCCCTTTACCACATTATAGTTTTTTTTCTTCACAAATTTTGTTTCTTTTCTTTAATTTCTCAAATTTTTTCATTAATCAATTGAATATCTATTGTTATTAGGTATGGTAATATCATTTACTAATATAAGTTGAATGAAAATACTTGTAATATTAACTACTTTGAAGAGGCGTTTAACTACTTTAACGAGCAAAATTCCTGTATCGAAAAACGTGTAAGTGACTAAGGTTGTTTCTTAAAGTGACACGTAGATATCAATATTTAATTAATACGTAAACACAAATTAATTTTAAAATGTTTCTCATTTTTTATTTATTATTAATTTATTATTTCAATCACTTTTAAATTATAATATTCTTAAATTATAATATTCTGTCATTAAAAAAATTAAAATAAAAATTATAAAGGTGATGAGAATAATAAATTAAAAGTGACAAAAAAATTTAAAATATTATTATCGTTTTAAAATTGTATAAGTTTTCTTTTCATTCTTTTCCATACTTTATAAGATAAGGTAAGGAAAAAAAAGAATAGATATAATTAGTAACATGAGAAAAATAAAGTAAACAAATATAACATACATGAAATTTTAGGTGTAAAAACTTAGAATTGTACAACTTTAGGTGTAATAATAGGTTAGAAATTCTTCTAGTACCAGAAAGTACTCTTTGATTCACGGATGAAACCTAACGACAATATTTAAATATTTATGTATGTATTTAAAAAAAAATTAAGACTTTATTTAAACTCAATATAGTATATAGTACGGAGTTTAGAGTGGGATTAACTTTGAGGAAAAAAGCTTTAATTCTTTGTGAGAGAAATATAAGTATTTTTTTTCTTATTCTTTTAAATAGTTAGATAAGTGATAAAAATTGTTCTTTTATGGTTACAGTTTAGAAAAATGGATTTTATAGACGAAGTTTACCTAATTTTCTATCTTTTTCTTTTATTTATTTTATTCCAAATAATTAATTATATTAAATACAAATTCAATGACTATAAATAAATTTAAACTCTTTTCCATAATTTGATTTTAAAAACTATTTGTTTAGACAACTAAACAAAACATATTATCTTAAAATCACCTTACCTAACTATTCAAACATTATTTTATGAAGTTAATCTATTATTCAAATAATTTTCCTCAAGTTAATCCAAACATTCACCTAATACGCACATGTGCATAAATACTTATGATCTTTTTCTTTTTAATTTGTTTACTAATTTAGAATGATGAAAAAAAAAATGGATATACTACTTTTATATTTAACATGTTTTTCATGTTTTCCAAACCTAACAAAGTCATCCACAACATATCCAATTTATTTTTCTGTTGCACCAATAGTTTTGGCCTTTTTTTAGGTTTACATATACAAAGTGGTGATGATGGTGTTAATTGAGTCATAAATAATTTGCAAATGGAAATTATGCAACCCATGTGCTATGAATGGATATAACTAACTCTTTGTTGGGTCAAATTTTGGAAAAAAAACATGTTTAGTATACTCTATTCTATTCATTAAATTGTTAATGCTCAAGTACTAGACTCTTCTAGATTCTCATTTAAAATAAGTGATATAAAAATAAATAAACACAGTTATATTTACAAGAATATACATAGATACTCCTTTTATATACTACAATAATATATCTTAAATCTCAAACTATTATTACTTTAGATGTAAAATAAAAAGAAAAGAAAGAATGAAAACAAACAATTTATCTTTTAAAAATAACTGCACACACATTACTGTTTTACAATATAATTATGTTTCTATTTCTTTTTCCTATAAATATTATTAAAATAATTTTGAAATATTCGGAAGACAATAATGGTTAAATGGTTTAAAGATTACCATCTTATGGTTTGATTTATTTATTTTTTGAAAATATCTTCTTAAAACAATTTAGAAAAGATAATTAACAAAGTTAGTAGAATTAGCAAACAACTTATTGTGGTTTAAAGAATCTTTATTTTTGAACACTTTTTTTGTACTAATATTATCGTTTTAAATATATAACCTCTCTTTATGACCTCTTCCGGATTTTGTAAAAATTAGGATCTAAGGTTTAGAGTTTGAAATTTAAACTACATTTTTTATCATTTTTTCAATAATAATTTTATCTCTAATTTTAAATATTTTTAAAATAAAAATTCAAAATATTTTTCTTTTATGAAAAATATATATTAAGAGACCTTGAGAATTATTCTCTGATTTCGCAAAAAGATGACTGAATTTTCCTTGATTGTATCTAAAGAGTTTGAAAATTTTGATTCTTTTATGGCCTCTCTGCATTTTATCATGATATAAACTATAGTTATTGGTGATTTCTTTAACTTAAATATTTTTAATAATTTAATTTTGATTTCTTGAGTTGTCCATCCTCTTTTTATTTTCTATCTGATTATTAATATTCCATGAATGAAGCTTGCTGAAATAGTTAATTATTTGTCTTAACATTTATGTGGTTTGTTTGAGAAAGTAAGAATTTTTGAAACTAAATATTATGTGTTTAATTTTGTCTTGGAGTTTGTTTATAGACCCGAATGACCTTAAACATGGTGTTCTCCTTCTCCATCACCACAATTTCTTCCCACACTCCTTAATATTTAAAATGATATATTTTTTAGTATTGATTTTCAAATTACATGTTTTAGAAGTCTTTCAAAAGGAGCAATATAAAGTCTTCAGAATATGATTTCTAGAATGAAATTTTTTAAATAAAACTTTTGGATTTCCAGAATGAGATTTTAGAAACATGTGAGGTGCATTATGGAACAAGCTTTTCATAATAAACTTTCCAAAATGTATATAATACTTTTTGGAATGAATTTTCTAGGATCAGTTTTGTGGAACACATGAAATGTATTTCAAAAGAAGTATTTTTCCACAACTCATTTTTTTCTCTTTTTCTTCCTTTATAGCAAATGATGTTAACAGTATGGTAGGGGAATAATTTAGGTTTTTTAGTATAGGAGCACATTTAGTAATGATGGGGTGCGTGCAGGAAACATAAGTCTGATAGTAAGATAAGGGCATATAATCCAAAGTAACGAAAATAATTGAATCAAATATTGGCTTCTACTTCTTACACTCCTAGAATTTCTTTGTTCACCTCACAAATTTGAAAATGACCATTTTATCATATGAAAAAGTGACTTTTAGAATATACATTATGAAAAAATTCTTTCCAAAATAAGACTTTTGAAATGAAATTTTCAGAATAAATTTTTTAAATCAGACTTTTAGAACAAAATTTTCGAAATTAGATTTTTTGAATGCATGTGGAAGACGTATGGAGTGATAAGGTAAATTAATGATCAAGAAGAAATAATAGAGGAAAATATTGTGGATTCAATCCCTCTATTAACAATATGAAAAAATAAAATAGATTTGGAAGGATTTAAAAGGAGGGAAAAAATATTCGAAAGTATTTTGGATTAAGATTTCGTAAACAAAATTTAGAATACATATAATATATTTCCAAAATAAGTTTTCTACAAAATGTGTTCTGAAAAGACTTTTTATAAGAATATATAAAATACATTCTAAAAATGCTTTCCGAAAGTTTTTTTTTTTTTTTCCGCGTGTTCTCTTCTTCCTCTATAACACTCTTCCCCTCTTCTTCTTTTTCTGCAGTGTCAGTGATGGTGGAACTCGCAGCAGTGGCGGAGCAAAATGTTATGCAGTGGTGAAGGTTATTTGAGTCTTTTCGTATTATTGTGGGGATGCAACTAGTAATTGTAGGATGCAGGAAATAGTAGCGGCAAAAGCTTGATCCAAATAGATTATAATTGTTAATGGCCCAACAGTACTATAAAGTTCCATTTTTTGTTATTATAATTGTCAATGATCTAGAAAGGTATCTCTTATTTGAGATTCAAGTTTTGGATGACAAAAATGTCTCACTTCATTTAAAGCTTCAAATTTTCGACTTTTTATGTTCTGGTTTATGTGTCTGGTGGGTTTGCTCACAAAAATCAGGTGCTTAATCTTCTCCTAAATTCTCCTAAATACAAGCTACATATATAATTCATTGGAGTTCTATTTCATCCGTGGATATTGATAATAGAAATTATTGCTGTAAAACAGAAAATCAGAAAAATAAAATGTGAGAAGAAGGTGGTTCAGAGTAATAAAATTTAGGTTTAACACGTCTTGTTGTTTTACTTTAAACAACTACTTTTTTAAAGTACATATTTAATAAATTAATATTTTTATTTGTATTTCTTGTGTTATCTAGATCAGTTCTATTTTGCATGTTTAAGTTCGGATGAACAGGTTTCACAAAATCTAGATTCTTGAACAATCACATACATTAAATCACTTCTATTATTTGTTTTGGCAATATACGCAATTTTATAAGAAAAAAAAAACATAGATGGTTATGATAGAAATAAGTTAAAGGATTAAACAAGCAAAATATTTCAAAAGTACGTAGTCAAAAGAAACTATATAATATTAAAGACAGAATACAAACAAATATACTTTTTCAAGAGTTAATTTATTTAATAATTTATTATGCATTTCATTTACAAAAATAATATTAGAAAACTTAAAATTTATTTAAGCTTTACCATTATTGCATAAAATACAAACAAATATACTTTTCAAGGAATTAATTTATTTAATAATTTATTATGCATTTCATTTACAAAAATAGTATTAAGAAACTTATTTATTTAAGCTTTACCAATGTTGCATTTTATATCCCCTAATTTAATTGAGTGCTTAAAATAAAACTGATAGCCAGATTTTAAGTAAATACATTTGCTATACCAGAATTTGTTCTAAACCTAATCATCAATAAAGAGATAGAGGCTTAATAATTATAGTGTTGAATTTAAAAACAATTCCATGGAAGTGTAAAACAAAATAAAACAACATCACTAATATTGATAGTAATTCAAGGTCGTGAAAGGGATAGTTGAAGGGATAGAGAAAATGTGTAGATAGTAAAGTGTGAAAGTAGTAATTGGAGAAATGTATTTGTAGTTGAGAGTAGTTGTATTGGATGTTGTGTTAGTTGTTCTTGATGTTTTAAAATGGTAGGATACATGGGTATTTATAGTCTCATAGATTATTCTAAAAACTCCTAGCTAGAACTAATGCAAATCCTTCTAGATTTCTCTACATAATTAAATATTCTTGATTTTTCTTTCTATCCTAAGCTTTTCTCCAACTCCAATACTTTAGAAGTTTCTTTACATTTCAATAACTCTATTTCAATAACTCTATCTTATATAGATTCTTTCTAGAACATATATATAGGTTTCGAATGTGAGCAACTTTTTCCCAGTCTTCGCCTCCTTCTTGGCAACGCTGTTTCAGTAAAGGACAATCAATTATATGAAGAGAAGAAATTGATTTAGGAAGGCCCTCCTCTGGTAAGCGTTGGAGGTTGGGGCAGTCTAGAAGATACAGTCTTCTAAGAGATGAGAGTTGTAAGAGACCCTTATAGTCCAGCTTTTCTAAATTTTGACACTCAAGAAATTGTAGTTCAGTAAGGGATGTTGGAAGCAAACCTCCATCAAGAAAACATTCTGCATCTGGTGTTGATATCCCCAAGCTTTCCAAAGAAGAACTGTCTCCCAAAGCTCCCTTTAGTAAGCCAACAAGTCTAAAGCAATTCCCGAGTCTGATGTAATTTAGATTTGATGGCAAACCTCCATCAGGGAACGACTCAAGTGTCGGACAGTCTTCTATGTGTAGCCCAACGAGAGATGGAAGCAGCATATGCATGTTTGCTGGCAATGATTCAAATTTAGGACACTTTTCAATTGTCAGATCCTGGAGATGATTGTGAACGTGATCCTGTGAAATCATCTGTAGATTAGGAAATCCACTGAGTTCAAGCCTCTTGAGTGTTGGGAAGAAATCAAGTGGAAAGATCCTTAGAGAGACACAATCATCACTTATTGTCTCCAGAGTTGAACAAATGGACAAGTCTTCAAGAGAAGTGTTGAATAGCATATGTCCAACCATTGCCACCGATGATGCTGCCATGTCGTGCCCATCCATTGTGAGCTTTTCCATTGTAGAGCAGTCCAACTGCAGCTTTCCACAGTCTTGTAGAAGTAATTCTATCGCACTGACAATCAAAGCTTCAAGTTGTTCACAGTTAGAGACATATAGGTATTTTAAAGCAACAAACTTTGGCAGGTATGCTTTTAGCTTAGGACAATTTTTTATCCAAAAATCTTCTAAACGTGGAAAAGCACCTGTCACATCTTGGCAATCCCACTTTTCCCATTGCCTCATATCAGAGAACCACAATGTTTGAAGGGATTTAAACGAAGAAGAGTTGTTCCCATGAAAATCAGCATCAATACTCACTATCCCATCAAGTCTATAAATACGCAATTCCTTGAGAAATGGCAAAAGCCCAAGCGGAGGTAAACGTTCGCAAGATCTACAATCATCCAACACTAAGGACACCAGGTTCGGTAATGAATTGTGGAGTAACCAATTTGGAAATTGTTTACCAATGTAGTTCCTTATTGACAATTTCTTCAAGTATTTTGAAGGTCGTAGATTCTCAATTATATCCTCAGCTTTTGTTGAATCAACAGAGGAGCTACCAATGAAATTCCATTCTAAATGTAGGCCCATAAGGTGTGGTTTGCTCTTCAAATCTGCTTCTAATGCATCAGAGGGATTCTCAATATTTTGCAGATCATCAATTGTTAGACTTCCATAAAGATTGAATTGTCCTAATCGCTGAATATTCATTTCCTTACTTTTCTCAACATGAAACGAACTCATCGATACTTGAACATTCTTCAGTTTTCCCAAATGTGCTGCCACATTTTCCACTCCAATACCTACTAATTCAAGGCAACGCAAATTTTGAAGTTTATGTAAACATGAGGGAAACTGCTTTAATCTACGACACTTGTTCAGCTTCAGTATTTGCAACTTGTAGAGTAAACTCATTGAGTCAGGTAGCTCTTCTATATTAGTGCAGGATAGATCTAATGAACGAAGATGCTTAAGATTTCCTATAGATTCAGGCACCTCCGTAAGGTTAAGATAATGATTCAAAGATAAGATACGTATCAACTTAAATCTGGAGAACAAGTCATCTATGGACATCTTGCAATACCAAATCCAACCCGAGTTTGGATCTGTTCGCGTAAATGTATGCAACTTTTGAGTATCAATTGAACTCCCAAACCCATCAAAATATAATTCAGAGGATAAAAATGAACAATGACGGGTTGTTTTGGATATACCTTCTGGTTCATCAACTCCTATCCTGATGCAGACGTCCTTACAAACGTATTTGGCCAAATCATTTAGAAGGTCATGCATGATAAAGCGCTCTTCGTCTTGGTTACTTGACTGTTGAAAGAAGGACCAAGATAATAGATCATTGAAATATTGTTCACCAACTTCTATAGGACTCTTTATCTGTACATGGCTTTCTAGAAAATTTTGAGCCATCCACCATTGAATTAAAATATCCTTGTCAAACTGATAACCTTTGGGAAGTAAGGCACAAAATGCAAAGCATTTCTTCAGATGAGAAGGAAGGTGAAGATAGCTCAATTTTAAAGCAGGGAGTATACCACTTTCATTTTCTGAAAGATCCCATATATCACTTCTCATAATGTTTTCCCATTCCCACAGGAATGATTTATTGTGTAATAAACTTCCCATTGTTTTCAACGCTAAAGGAAGCCCATCACATTTTTTAACTATTTTCTTAGCAATCTCCACGAAGTCTGGGTCTTGTTGAGGATTAGCACCTTGGAATGCATGCTTTGCGAACAATTCCCAACAATAATCTTCTTTTAATACCTCCAGGCGGTACTTTTCCGATCGCATGGAATCAGCAACCTTCTCACCCCGTGCAGTGACAAGAATCCTACTGCCTTGGCCTCCGAAAACAAGGGGCTTTTGCACATCTTCCCATTTAGATGAGTTTTCGTTCCAAACATCATCCAAAACGAGAAGAAATTTCTTTCCCATAAGGTTTTCTTTCAATCTTTTCTGAATTACTTCCTTCGGTATACTATGATCAGTTGAACTGGCTATTGTGTCAAGAATTGCTCTTGATACTTTGAGAACATCAAACTCTTGTGGAACACTGACCCAAACATTAATATCAAATTTACCTTCAAGCCTTGGGTCATTGAATACATGTTGGGCAAGAGAGGTCTTACCCAACCCACCCATGCCCACAATAGAAAGTATAGATAGGTTGTTGTGAGTGTCCGATGTGAGCCACTTAAAGATAGATTCTTTGTCATCATCTCTGCCACAGATATCACTTTCATTTGGCAAAGATGAATATGTTAATTTACTGCTTGATCCTGATCCAACCTCAACACCACCACCCTTTTTCAAACCTAGAATATTGCTTTCGTCTGCAAGATCATCTAGGTCCTCAATGACTTGTGCCATTCTGGATTCAATTTCATTTTCAATGAGAAAAGAAGAATTGAGGGAACTCCACACCTTCTTAGCAGCACTCTGAGACTCAGCTTCCACTTGGCTTTTGGAGAGTTCATAATCTAACTCATCCAAGAGATCCTCTGCATCAATCACAACATCTTTGGCCCTGAGAAGCCAATCTCTGACGCATGAATCTGTGAACTGCTTTTGTTCTGCATCAAAAGCCACAACATCAATGGCAAGGAGCTTCATCTTCAAGTTGCGGAGTTGCTTCTTGTGCTTTTTTTGGTGAAATATGTCGAAAAGACGAGAAGCCAAAGTGTCAATAGTCCTCCCGAGAAAAGTGGAAACAAGAACACCGGTAACCATTTCTGCTGCCATGATAAGAATAGGGAAGAGAGTGGATAAATGAAAATGTGAGATTTGAAGTGAAGCTTATGGGTGTGATTCGGTGAAGTGCAATGGAAATAATATTAATAAGGTAATTTTTGAATTAAGGTTGGTGAACGTTTTTCCTTGATGGCTCGTCAACAACCATTAAAGAGTATTGAGTCTTCCGACAGCTCTGTTATTCACAAGCTGTACTCCATTACTATGAACGAATGAGTGGTTGTGATATCGTCAAGGTTCAGAACTTTTCTCATATTTTCCAAGACTAGTCAATTATTAGGTACAAGAGTAGTAAATGAATCACACTCCATACTCATGTCTTCGAGTGAATCGGGTGGAAAGAAGAAAAAGAGACATATATAATATATAATTGATCATTACAGAGAATAATGGGACCAATAGTAATAATAATAATAATAAGGAAAGCTAAGAAATGAGATAGAAAAGATAAGAAAGAGAAAATAGTTGTAAATGAATGAAAGATAACAATAATAAAAGAGAGAGAAAGAAAAAGTGATGTAATGACAATGATGTAATGAGAAAAAATAAAGAAATTAAAAATGAAATAAAAATGGGATAAAAAGTTCAAGGCATATTATTAATCCCTCGATTTTTTTTTCTCAATTTATTAAACTTGTGTGACTTTTTTGTTTTTAAGCAAATATAAATTATTTAAATACATTTTATCCGTATTTTTTAATTTTTATAAAATTAATAATATTTATTTTTAAAATATATATAATAAATTTTAAAATAATTATTAAATAAAATAATTATTAAATAAAATTTTTGGAATAAGGGTTAAAATAAAAAAGAATAGAAAAACAGTTAAAAAAAATAATTATAAAATAAATAATTTTTAAAATAATAATTAAGGATAAAATTAAAAAATAAAAAGTGAACATAAAAAAAATCCCTTATACATTGTTATAGTCCAAGCAAATATTAAATTTATTTATTATTATTTTCTGAAAAGTACTTTAATGATGCACGCCAAATTGTTGTTTATAACGATGAAGTTGGTTGGATCAGATTCGAATTCAACTTGATCAATGTAGTATAATTTGAATTTAATATTTTTTAAATTCATATCCGATTATTTAATATATTGATTAACTATTTAGATTTTTGGATTTTGGGTTAATTGGGTTGAATTTTTTGAATGGCAAATTTATATTAAATTAAATTTTAATACAAAATCATTTTTATTTTGAATAAATGACATAAATATAATTAATCTTTAATATAAAAATAGTGATATGTATAATTTTAATAATAATTATTACAATATATTATAATTTTATATAACTTATTATTGAATTTTAACAAAATAGTATCATATTAAAAATTAAATTTAAAATTTACTTACAAATTAATAAATATTAAAATATAAATTTAGGATGAGTCTAATGTCTGTAAAACTCAAATTTGTTATCCGATTTCTGTAACGTCCCATTTAATTATTAAGCGAAATTAAAGGAAGACGTCACACAATATAAGTACAGTAGCGTAGTCCTGGGGTCTTTAACACCACCCCGACAAAACTCGGGCACACCACGATGCCAAAGGAAAGCTGAATACGAATACAACATAGAGTGTAGCGTAGAAATACAGAAAGAGATACATGGGCCATAACCCTAAATAAAACACAAGGAAAACTCCAGCCCAGATGGCTAAGCAGCGGAATCACCATTCGCTTGTTGACCATGAGATCCTCGCCCATCTGCTCCCATCAACCAAGTTGATGATCATCGCAAGGAAAACAGCCACATACAACACAACCATGCAACGAAACGGGTAAGCTAGAGCCAACAACATATTCATCATGCAATCAAATATATTTTCATCATCTCATATCCACATAGCAACCAGACATGTTATGACTCTTCATTCAATACACTACGACTCGACTCGACTCATCCGGATACGTATAACTTAGTCGGATTCAGCGGACGCTCGCACTTGTGGTGAATACCCCTGCTCGACTCTGAGCTGCTCATCTCCGAGCTATGTGTTACAAGTGTTACGATGAATCAAATCTCTCTCACCACAAGGTTAGCCCTTAATGAATTTCAGGCCTCCTGCTACTCTCACCACAGGAGTCAGTCTGCTCTAAGTGAGACTAACTGGCCCCTTAGAGTGTCAGGATGCAGTCCTTACCTTGAATCCTTACCTAGTTATACAGATGGGGCACCACCACGGGCACCCACTAACAGGGGCCATGGAATTACGTCTCGACCACTGAAGCGCGACCCCATAGGTCTCACCTAGAGACCCCAAGGAATTACACGCTGACACGGACTAACATTCATAAAACAACATTAAGAGAACATCAAAAAGCATGTTTACAATTCCATACTCATCCATGAGATTTATTCCTCATACGCATCACCTTTTGAATCCATACCTCTGATCATCACCGTCCCATGAGTCTAGGGTCTCATCTCATGTCAATACCATGTCCCTTTAATCTCAAACCACACATTCATTTCACATGCTAAGTCTCATACCAACCCATTCATCCACAATTCATGAATCATGCCAAAACTATACTTCATGCTCCATTATATACATATTCATCATCACACAATCATACTCAACCAACATGGATCACTCGGGAACATCAAACATCCGAATCACAGCACTGTCTCGCCCAACATCTCGCTCAGGCTGAGGGGTCTCGCTCAGGCGAGACATGCTCGCTCAGGCGAGCCTCCCCCTCGCCTAGGCGAGAGCACAAAAGCAGGAGCATGAGCAACGCGGGATCTCGCTTAAGCGAGATCCCTCTCGCCTGGGCGAGTTGCCTGCTCGCTCAAAAGTTGAGCGAGTCGCCTGGGCGACTTTTCGTGCAGAGGCCCTAGGCTAGCTCCCTGTTTCATCTCGCCTAGGCGAGATTGACTCGCTTGGGCGAGATTAACAGGTCTCGCCACTGTTCCCCACTGTAACAGCCATGTATAACGAACCAACCAAGCATACAAAGCATTTAATCACACCAAAACGAAGGATTTATTCATGCAATCAGTAACTCACTCAAGAACAACCAAGACAACACCAAAAGACTGAAACCCTAACTTCCCGTACCTGGAAATCAAGTTAGCGGAACGCTCCAACACGCACACAGGAAACCAAACTGTCCTTAGGGTGGTCAGCAGCTGGAACGGACGGTAAAACAGAAGAAAGGAGGCGGGTTATTACTAAACCCTAACAATAACAGTAACATAGACCATGAAAACAGAAGCATGAGTCAAGGGACGACTCACGTGAGTAGGACTGAGTTTGAGCTTGAAGGAGGGGGACCTTAGGGTAAACCCTAGCAGAGCTTTTCGTGAGAGGTAGTGAGGGATGGCGGCTGGTTTCTGAAAGAGTGAATGTGAGATGGGATTAGGGCAACATAGCAGGGTTTATATACATTGGGTCAACCCTTAGGCCCACTTAGGGGCAGGAAAAATGGGGCCTTACAATTTCAATCGTAATTATCCAAGTTATTCAATTTTATTTATCCAACATTATTTACTTATCCAATCCAATCCAACCGTATGCTTGCTTGAGATTCAGTTGGATAACATTTTTTTCTCAATCGTAATTGTCCATTAAGTGGTTGTTGATGGAATTACTGCAACTTTGAAAATAGTATCCTTTTGTTTAGAATAGTTATATGTAAGTATCTTGAAGAAAAAAGTAAAAAAAAAAACAATTTTTTCTAGTTAAAATTAGTTTATATAAAAATTAATTTATAATTATTTTTATATAACAATTACGTAACTTAGTGTATCTTAATATGTCAAAGAAGGTCAGAAAAAATGCGGGTTGGGTTGTATATTTAAACTCGTCAACCTACTAAACTTGTCCCACTAAGCCTGCCAACCTACTAAGCCACATGTCGGACTAACCCGCCAACCTATTTTAACTTAAAAGCTTGTTTTTCCTTTAAAGACCCGTTTACTTTTTGTCTCTGTTTATTTCACAATTTCGTCTTATTCGGTTCTTTTTGGGGTCTTTTCGTTCATTTCGTAGAACAACACAAAACAAAAACTCAATATTCTTTTTCTTTAGCCAGAACCACACAAAACAAACACCTCTTGCAAGCCGCCACCACCACCACCACTCATGAGCCACCATGATATCGAGAGAGACCACCACGCCGCAAGTGACCACCACCATCGAGCGACCATCACGCTAGCGACCTCCACTACACGAGCCACCACCACCATGTGAGATCAGGAGAGGAGTCTTCACAACAACAAGGTAACTCATACTGGCCCTGATTGGGATTTCTGGTGGCCCTAATTTTAGGGATTGGGAATTATGGTTGCCATGATTTTTGGAAATTGGGATTTTTGCATATTTTGAATTCTAGTTGCCCTAATTTTGCAAATCTCGTGCCTTTGTTTGTTTTGTGTGTGCGAGAGTGGGGATATGATTGAGAAAACAAAGGTTGATTATGATTAGGAAAAAGAAAGTGACGAAGAAGATGAGTGAGGGGATGAAGAAGGAAACAATGATAGAGATGGGTGAGCCGATGAGGGGATGAAGAAATGATGGGTCATCTCGCCAGAGCCTGCCAACCCGTCTAGTGAAAGGATGAGTTCAATCTTTGATAAGTGCCAAAATTCAGTAAAGATTCATAACAAACTCTGGCACTTATGCTTTAAATTTGTGCTCATTTCATATGGATTCTTCCTAAATCTAAGTTTCAATCACATGCTTCCAAGTGTTGATTTAAAGAAATCATTTGATCCTATTTTGTGTGTTTTTCAGGAAAGATCAAAGAGAATTCAAGAAGAGTGAAGGAGAAAGGAAGAAAATTGGAAAAATATGATGTCAAGGTCGCTCAAAATCTCGCTTAAGCCAAAACCACAACCGCCAATCTCGCTCAAGCGAGCAGACTCTCGCTTAAGCGAGAGTTCGTGCAGTGGAGACCCTCCTTTGCCGCCATTCTCGCCCAAGCGAGTTCAGAGACCGCCATTCTCGCCTAAGCGAGATCCTTTCTTCAGCTTGAAGTACTCTGCTCGCTTAAGCGAGATGTTAGCTTCAGCACATCTCGCCCAAGCGAGAGGCTTTCTTTGGGATGAAGAATGCTGTCTCGCTCAAGCGAGACTTTGGTAGCTTGAGCGAGACTTCGTGGGTATATATGTTTTGGAGGTTCAGAACTGAAATCAGCTTGGAATTTTGGGAGAGAAAAGGTCCGTGCTGCAGAGTTGATACCAGAGGAGCACCACAGTTCTCATTTTCTTCTTATTCTTCTTAGCTCATAGGATTATGTTGGCTACCATGAGTGGCTAATCTTCTCCGTGGGATTGAATGTAATCTACTCGAACTTGGATGTAATCTGGTGATATTTATATATAGCATTTCTGTTTTATTCAGTATTGGTATTATTGTTCTACTCTTAATGCTTACTTCTATCTGATCAATAGATGTTTTGATTTTGATTTTTAGATCTGACTGGAAAGTATTTCTTAAAATCTGATTTGAACAATGATACTTGATATACTGTGATGCTAGGAATAGATCTCAATATATCAATTGCTTTTAACACTCGATCGTAATGCTGGATAGTTTGTTGAATATGTGAGGAATCAATATTCAGGAAATTAATCTTATGAATTTTATACGCGAGGGATCGGTATAAATGATTTTTGAGTGTGCATCAATATTGGTCTTTTCAGATGTTATATATTATATTCATCCAGATTACAGACAAGGGAGATAGATGAAATTCAATCCCAGTTTCTTTTACTATATCTTTCTAAACTTTTCCGCTTTTACTGTATTAATTTTGTGCAAAAGTTAATGTCAAATCAAATTAAAATCTCTGTGTATATATGCTGATCGAGATAATTAGTTATTTTAACTGAATCCGTTCCTCGTGGGTTCGACACTCTTACTTCAAATCATTATACTACAGTTGACTTTTTGGTACGCTTGCCAAGAGAACAACAAGTATTTTTGGCGCCGTTGCCGGGGACCGGTGTTCTTTTGAAATTTCTAGTTATCTCAACCAGCTTTGTGTATATTTTTCTTTATTAGATAGCTTATTAAATTTTCCCCTTGTACTAATCTTTGCTTGAGCTGTTTGATTTATGCTCTTAAGAGGTCAGGTTCCTGAAGATCGATTAGCATTTGACCCGGAGATAGAAAAGACAGCTAGGAGGAACAGAGGCAAAAGCAAAAAGAAGCAAGGAAAGACAAGGGAAGAATCTTCCAGTACTTCCATCACATCTCAATCAGAAAACATGGAGAATCAAAGACCAGCTCCACCCAGGAAGACACTTGGAGACTATGCTATGCAACAAGGGCCGAGATATTTTTCTAGCATAGCAATACCATCCACCACTAAAACTCTGGAGATGAAGCCAGCTTTCCTCAGCTTGATCAGTTCTCATCAATTCACTGGAATGGATAATGAAGATCCATACACTCACCTTTCTACATTCTATGAATTGATAGGAACCATGGGCTTTCAAGAAGGAGATCTTGAGCATGTATACATGCGTTTGTTTCCTTTTTCTTTGGCAGGTAAAGCAAGGGAATGGCTTAAGTCACATCCAAATCAGAGTTTGAATAGCTGGAAGGATGTTGAGGAGAAATTCTTGAACAGATTCTTTCCACCATCTCGTTACATCAAAGTCAAAGCTGACATTTCAACGTTTAGGCAAGGACCAGATGAGCCATTCTGTGAAGCTTGGGAGCGGTTCAATTCCTTATTGAGGAAATGCCCAAATCACGGATTTGAGGATATTGCTCAGTTGAACATATTCTGTAATGGTCTGAGGCCTGACACCAAGATGATATTAGATGCAGCAGCAGGTGGAACAATGATGAGTGTAGATGCGGAGCAAGCAACAAGAATAATTGAGGCATTGGCATCCACAGATCATCAAGCTCAGCATAATAGGCAAACTGTTCAGAGGAAGGGAGTGCTTGATCTTAGTACTACAGATGCAATCTTAGCTCAGAATAAGATTCTGACTCAACAAATTGAAGCACTGACGAAGCAGATGTCTAAATTGCCGGAGCAGTTGCAAGTTGTGCAATCTTCTCCCAGTCAACAACCCATGAGATGCGATTTTTGTGGAGGAGATCATCCAAATGGTCATTGTTCTTATCAGAATAACTCACAAGGAGAAGTTCAATATGTGAGCAACCAAGGAAGACCAGGTAATTTTTCCAATAATAACAACTTTTCACAGGGGTGGAGAAACAATCCAAATCAGAATTTTGGATGGAAGCAAGACGCTGGTCCTTCAAACAGACAACCTCCTTATCAACAACAACAACAACACTATCCTTCGGTGCATGACAGAACATCTAAACTGGAGGATACTTTGGAAAAGTTTATGCAAGCTTCTTTGACTAATCAGAAGAATACAGAAGCTTCAATCAGAAATCTCGAAACACAGGTTGGACAGTTGGCGAAACAATTATCAGATCAGCAGACAAATCAATTTTCAGCCAACACACAGACTAATCCCAAGGAGCATTGTAAATCTATTACCACCCGAAGTGGTAAAGTTGTGGGAAGAGGGATTGGAGACAACCTGGGTGTAGAGGAGGAGGTGTTGGAGGAAAAAGAGAGAGAGAATGAAAAAAATGAGTGTGGGGGAGAGGAAGAACAAAATAAAAGTGAGTTTGTAAATAAGAGAGCAGAAATAGAAGAAAAAAATAAAAGTGAGGAGAAAAAGAGGGAGAAGGGCGAGAAACAGGTGCCTCAGTTGAAGAGCCTACCATACCCTCAAAATCCCTCCAAAAAAGACAAGGAAAGGCAGTTCGCAAGATTCATGGACATTTTCAAGCGACTGCAGATTAACATTCCTTTTGTGGAAGCTATGGAGCAGATGCCAACATATGCAAAATTCATGAAAGAGCTCCTAACAAAAAAGAGAAAATTTTCTGAAGAGACAGTGGAGCTGGAAGCAGGGTGCAGTGCTATAATTCAGAAATCATTACCTCAGAAATCTAAAGACCCTGGGAGCTTCACTATTCCAGTTACAATCGGGACATTACCAGTGGGAAAGGCATTGCTTGATCTGGGTGCCAGTATAAATCTGATGCCTTTATCTATGCTAAAGAGAATAGGAGATCTGGAAGTGAGGCCTACACGAATGACATTACAGCTAGCTGACAGATCCATGAAGTATCCCTATGGTGTGGCAGAGGATGTCTTGGTTAAGGTTGACAAATTCATGTTCCCAGTTGATTTTGTAGTAATGGATATTGAGGAAGACACTGAAGTTCCTCTAATACTGGGAAGACCTTTCATGAAGACGGCCAAGGTCATTATTGACGTTGATGATGGCAAATTAAAGGTCAGAGTGCAAGATGATGAAGTCAACTTTAATGTATTTGAAGCAATGCAGCACCCGAAGGACAAGCAACAATGCTTCAGGATGGATGTGATAGATGAACTTTTTCTAACATCCAGGAAGCAATTAGCAAAGGCAAGCCCATTAGAAAAAGCTTTGATTGGTGCTTGTGACGATCTGGAGGAAGATGAAGAAAAGGAAGTTGATGAATATCTCGCACATCTGAATTCAGCAAAAGAAATTGAATCAAATGATACACAACCTGAGAAATTGCAGCAAGAAGATAGAACTGAAAGTCAGAAGCTGGAGTTAAAGGTATTACCTCCTCATTTAAAATATGTTTTTCTTGCAGATGGAGGTAACAAACCAGTAGTGATCAGTAGTGCTTTAACGGCTTCTGAAGAAGAAAAGCTGATTTCAGTTCTTAAAGCCAACGAGGGTGCAATAGGTTGGACTTTATCTGATCTTAAAGGAATTAGTCCATCCTACTGTATGCACAGAATTCATATGGAACAAGACTACAAGCCTGTAGCACAACCTCAGCGGCGATTGAATCCAACCATGAAAGAGGTGGTCAAGAAAGAAGTAATGAAGTTACTTGATGCAGGTATGATCTATCCAATCTCCGACAGTGCCTGGGTCAGCCCGGTCCAGGTAGTTCCAAAAAAAGGAGGTATGACTGTTATTTGTAATGATAAAAATGAATTAATTCCTACTAGAACAGTCACAGGTTGGAGAATGTGTATAGATTATAGAAAATTAAATCAGGCCACTAGGAAAGATCATTTTCCTTTACCTTTCATGGATCAAATGCTAGAAAGGTTAGCAGGGCAAGCTTTCTATTGTTTTCTGGATGGATATTCTGGTTATAATCAAATTGCAGTGGATCCAGAAGACCAAGAAAAAACTGCTTTTACTTGTCCTTTTGGTGTGTTTGCTTACAGGAAAATGCCGTTTGGATTGTGTAACGCACCAGCAACCTTTCAACGATGCATGCTTGCAATTTTCTCGGACTTGGTGGAAAAATGCATAGAAGTCTTTATGGATGACTTCTCTGTATTTGGGGCTTCATTTGATCAATGCCTGGAAAATTTAAACACTGTACTGAAGCGGTGTGTTGATACTAATCTTGTGTTGAATTGGGAAAAATGCCATTTTATGGTAACTGAAGGTGTGGTGCTGGGCCACAAAATCTCTGCTAAAGGTATTGAAGTTGATAAAGCTAAAGTGGAGATCATTGAAAAGCTTCCACCACCCAAAAATGTGAAGGGTATCAGGAGTTTTCTAGGCCATGCTGGGTTCTACAGACGATTTATCAAAGATTTCTCCAGAATTGCCAAACCACTCAGCAATCTGCTTAACAAGGATACACCTTTTAATTTTGATGTTGAATGTTTGCATGCATTTGAATTGCTAAAACAGAAATTGGTTACAGCTCCTGTGATAATTGCTCCTGATTGGAATTTAGGCTTTGAATTAATGTGCGATGCAAGTGACTATGCCATAGGAGCAGTTTTAGGACAGAGAAAATCCAAAGTTTTTCATGCTATACACTATGCTAGCAAAGTCCTTAATGAAGCTCAAATTAATTATGCAACAACTGAAAAGGAATTGCTAGCTATAGTTTATGCATTGGAAAAATTTAGAGCATATTTGATTGGTTCATCTGTCACTGTATATACTGATCATGCTGCAATTAAATATTTGTTAACCAAATCTGATTCAAAACCAAGATTAATTAGATGGATCTTATTGTTGCAGGAATTTGATTTGGTGATCAAGGACAAAAAGGGAAGTGAAAACTTTGTAGCTGATCATTTGTCTAGATTGGTGAATACTGAGGTGACCAACACTCAATCAGAGGTGCAGGAGGAGTTTCCTGATGAAAAATTAATGATGGTGCAAGAAAGGCCATGGTTTGCTGACATGGCAAATTTCAAAGCTGCAGGGGTTATACCTGAAGATCTTAATTGGCACCAGAAGAGGAAATTCCTGAGAGATGCACACCAATATGTGTGGGATGATCCTCATTTGTTCAAAATTGGGGCTGATCATTTGTTGAGAAGATGTGTATCCAATGATGAGGCAAAGAGCATTCTGTGGCACTGTCATAGTTCCCCATATGGAGGGCATTTTAATGGAGAGAGGACAGCTGCAAAAGTCCTCCAGTCTGGATTTTATTGGCCCACCTTATTCAAAGACGCACACAGATATGTGCAACACTGCAATAGCTGTCAGAGAATAGGGGGAATTTCAAAAAGACATGAAATGCCACTGAATATCATTTTAGAGGTTGAGGCTTTTGATTGTTGGGGAATCGATTTTGTGGGACCACTGCCATCTTCTTTCTCAAATGAATACATTTTGGTGGCAGTTGATTATGTGACGAAGTGGGTTGAAGCAGTAGCAGCTCCTAAGGCTGATGCCAAAACTGTAATC
This sequence comes from Vigna unguiculata, assembly GCF_004118075.2. Taxonomy (NCBI): domain Eukaryota; kingdom Viridiplantae; phylum Streptophyta; class Magnoliopsida; order Fabales; family Fabaceae; genus Vigna; species Vigna unguiculata. The sequence goes on along the minus strand of NC_040289.1, from coordinate 1,913,658 downwards.
AAATTTCTCAAGCGGAACATCTTTTGCAGGTTTGGTACTCCAAGAGTGTTGATTAGTGATGGTGGTTCACACTTTTGCAATGCTCAACTTCAGAAATGTTTGGAACATTATGGAGTGCGGCATAAAATTGCATCACCTTATCATCCACAGACCAATGGACAAGCGGAGGTGTCAAACAGGGAAATCAAGCGTATTCTTGAGAAGACTGTGGCATCTTCAAGAAAAGATTGGTCAATGAAGTTGGATGATGCACTCTGGGCATACAGAACTGCTTATAAATCTCCCACAGGTTTATCCCCATTTCAGCTGGTATATGGTAAGTCATGTCACTTACCGGTTGAATTGGAACACAAGGCATTCTGGGCCTTGAAATTCTTGAATTTTGATTCAAAGACAGCAGGAGAAAAGAGAAAACTACAGCTGCAAGAATTGGAAGAAATGAGACTCAGCGCTTATGAGTCCTCTAAGCTCTACAAGGAAAAGATGAAAGCTTATCATGACAAGAAAATTCTCAAAAGAGAATTTTATCCTGGTCAATCAGTGTTATTATTCAATTCCAGGTTGAGACTATTCCCTGGAAAGCTAAAATCAAAGTGGTCAGGACCATTTCTTGTCAAAAATGTGAGACCTTATGGAGCCATTGAACTAGAGGATCCTGAATCCAAAAGGAGCTGGGTTGTAAACGGGCAAAGGTTGAAGCCCTATCTTGGTGGTGAGATTGATAAGCTCGCCACAATCATTCAACTTGATGAACCTTAAATGAAACAGGCGTCAAGCTCGTGACGTTAAACAAGCGCTTCCTGGGAGGCAACCCAGTGTTTTATTTATGTTTTTGCACTTTATCTTGTGTGATTAAATATGTTTGTGTATGTAAGTATGTGTTTGTATTTAAAGTTCTATGTTTGTGTGTAAAAAGGTGAATTTTAGCATCCAATCATCTCAATAAGGCAAACCATGCAATTTTGGTTGTTTTCAAACAAAACTGGTATGTTAAGCATGGGAATGAATTTTGGTGCCAGAATTGAGATCATCAAATGCTAAAAATTGCCTTATTTTGGCCAAATTGTGAAATTTAAGTTTAAAAGCTTGATTTTGAGTTTGTTGATGTGAAACCTTTTGGAATGATAAAGAATTGATTGAAGTATGGTTTGGTGTGTGTTTATGATTTAATTGGATTGAAAGGATCATGAATTGAGTGTGTGAAAGTTGAGCAAAAATTTGAGAAGTGGCAAAATCAGAATTTTCCAAAACTGCACAAAATCTCGCCCAAGCTAAACATGTCTCGCTTGGGCGAGATATGCAGAACCTGAGCCACCCAGTTTTTCTGATATACTCGCTTAAGCGAGTATCCGCTCGCTTGGGCGAGATTGCCCTGCACCAGGGGTGATTTGAGCGACAAAGCCTCGCCTGGGCGAGACTTTTTATTTTTTATTTTTTTTTTCCTCTCACGCTCATCTCGCTTAAGCGAGAATAGCTCGCTTAAGCGAGAATTCGTGTTTAAGTGAGGTTCAGGGGCAGAATTCACTCACTTTTCTTTCCCCAAACCCTTGCTCGCCCAGAATTTTCCCCTCCTCAGCTTGAGCGCGCCATTCACCCACTCAATTCTTTGCATTTTAAACTCAAAATTTTCGTCTCCTTCTGCTAATTTCACTTCAAGGTAAGTTCTATTTCTCATTCTCTACATTTTTACTAAGCATGGTCACGGTTTTGCATGCTCTAAACCCTAGGAGAGTGCCCATGTTCTGTTTGCTGCATTTTGTGCTATATTGTGAGTTTTATTATGAATTGATGCTGGAGCAGAATAATGTGGGTTGTTTATGCACGAATTGGTTCAAAAATTTCATATTTTAAGAGTGCATTCAAGCTGTTTGATAAAATGTGTGACTTAATTTCGTTTTGGTTGGTCATTTATGTTGTAAAAACTGAATTGGTCATGTTTTGGTGGGTTAATTCTTATACTTGCAGGTCAATGGCTAGAACGAAGACAACAACTAAACATCCTGTCATTGAACCTAGCAAAGGAAAGAGGAGAAGACGTGAAAGTAGCTCTTCTCCTGAAAGGCCAATAATCAACCGTTTTAGGGACTCCGAACGAGAAGAACGGTATGAAAAGATAAAGAACTGGGTCTTTATCAAGGAAAGAAAGGTGGTTCTACTTCCAGATGAATATGATCCTTTCTTGAATGGCCTTATCAGGAGAAACTGGATGAAGTTGGCTGACCCGCTTCCCAAATTTGACCCAGAAATTGTCAGGGAATTTTATGCAAATGCTTACTCTGAGGACAATCCTGGTGAAAAAAGATCTAAAGTTAGGGGGAGGTGGATAAACTATGATAGAGCAGCCATCAGTGAGTTTCTTGGTAACCCACTACCTTTACAACCAGGGCAACGCTGTGACTTCACAACAAGAAGGAGGAGTCATGAACCTTATGACGAAAATGAAGTGGCCCTCCTTATATGCGCTGCAAATCGATCCTATCAGGTCGGACCCACTGGAAATCCTCTCAGAATTCTAAGAGGGGATATGAAGACCTTGGCCCAAGTCTGGACCACATTTTTACTTGCCAACATAGTGCCCATTGGCCACGTGTCAGACTTGAACGTGCCTAGATGTCATCTCCTTTATTGCATAATGAGGGAGGATCTCACTGTTGACATCGCAACAATTATATCTGAAGAGATCCACAAATTTGTGAGATACGAAGTCAACAGTAGGAATGACAAGGCCAAAGGTGCTTTGGGTTTTCCGGCCTTAATCACAGCTCTTTGCCAGGAACAAGGGGTGGAGGTAGAACTAACTGAGAAGATAAGACCATCAATTACCAAGAAATTCATTGAACATTATTGTACTCATCCAGAGGACTTGGAGCAGCAAGAAGAGCCCCAGATGGACCAACAAGCTGAAGATCAACCAGCTGAAGAACAACCAGCAATGGAAGAACAGCAGACAGGGCCCACACAGCAACCTCAACTCAACATGAATAATGAGTTGCTTGAGCAGATGAGATATCTGAGGTTGCAGATGGAGCACACTCACCAGCAAAATGCTTCCATTCATAGAGGACAACTCCACCTTCAGGAGTACCTCTATCACAACGTCCGCGGACCATACCCAGGCATGACTCCACCAGATTTTTTCACTTATCTACAGTGGCCTGGGGACAGTCCTATTTTCCCAGGGGGAGGTGGACCTGTTGCAGGTGAGGGACCATCAGGAGCTGCTGACGCAGATGGAGCAAACATTGAGGATGAGATTGATTTTGGAGGAGATTGATCCACATCATCATTCCACCCTTCGAACTCTATAAATACGGTTTCATTGTCTTTTTATTTTAGTATTCTGCAGTATTTATGTAATTACTACTATTTTGCTTTAGTTGTTTGTTATAATTTCTAGTTATTTAACTGTTTAATTTTACTTTTTGGCTTAGTATTTTGTTATAATACTTAGAGACAGCTAAAACTTTTTGGAAATCAATTTGAAAATCTTTCTTGAGAAAATTGGTTAAAAAGAAATCTGATTTCAGTAAGTATCCTGAGTCTTGAACAACTGAGAGAACTGAACACAGAGTTGAAAAAGGGAAATTTTGGTTGAATTCATAATTAAACAGAATTAGGATATTAGTGCTGCATAGTTAGTCAAGATAATCAGTTGTAACAACAAGTGAGATACCAAGGAAATAAACCAGAAAACCCAGTGAGTGTGTGAATCCTTAAACAGTTTGAGTGTTTCCACTGTTTGTTGACAAATTGATATTGCTTGAGTTTTCATTTAATAACATCACATTTAAAGCATGGAAATGATTAAGGCAATTTTGTTGAAATTATAACTCAGTGCCAAATAGCCAACCTGTAAATAATCATCCTTTGTTGATAGCTCATTTGAGCCTAATTGTTTGAATTATGCACCTTAACCTTAACTTGAATTATTATCCTTTCCCTTTGCACACTTAGGGATAGAGAGCATAGGTGTATTTTTCAACTGTAAGGGTAATTGGTTGGTAGAATTGTACTTAAGGAAGAAAAGGGCTGAGTATCATAATTCACTCTCTAGTATTGTGTAGGAATGTATATGTTTTATTCAAAAAAAAAAAAAAAAAAAAAAAAAAGAGATAAGAGTGAATTATGAATGAAAGAGAAACTTGGTGTATTGAGGTCTGAATTATGAGGAATGGAGAGTAGAATTGGGTTTGAATTATAGTTATGCTCTCTTTTCTAAGTTGTGCTTTTTGTGATCTTGAAAAAAAACCATTATTCTTGAAAGCCTAGCCTCATTACAACCTTGAAAAGACCTTAAGATCCATGCTGATTGTGTGTTTGTTGTTGAATTGTAAATGACTGACAATGTTGATTTGTTCAATTTCAGTGGAAAAATGAGAAAAACACATGCCTGTGAGATTTAAGAGAGAATTTCCTTGGTTAGAATCATTTGTTCTTACAATTAGGTTTCCTGAAAAATTATCTGCACTCTTATCCTACTGCTGTTTGATAATTGGACTCACCATTTGCTTCTGATTTTGAATCTGTGGTTTAGAATGCAAAAGTTGTCTGGACAGGAACTGTGAAAATGATTTCTCCATAACCAATTTCAGTTTTAGTTTTGAATGGCTGTTGATTTTGTTACTTTGCTTGAGGACAAGCAAGATGCTAGGTTGGGGGGAGTTGATAAGTGCCAAAATTCAGTAAAAATTCATAACAAACTCTGGCACTTATGCTTTAAATTTGTGCTCATTTCATATGGATTCTTCCTAAATCTAAGTTTCAATCACATGCTTCCAAGTGTTGATTTAAAGAAATCATTTGATCCTATTTTGTGTGTTTTTCAGGAAAGATCAAAGAGAATTCAAGAAGAGTGAAGGAGAAAGGAAGAAAATTGGAAAAATATGATGTCAAGGTCGCTCAAAATCTCGCTTAAGCCAAAACCACAACCGCCAATCTCGCTCAAGCGAGCAGACTCTCGCTTAAGCGAGAGTTCGTGCAGTGGAGACCCTCCTTTGCCGCCATTCTCGCCCAAGCGAGTTCAGAGACCGCCATTCTCGCCTAAGCGAGATCCTTTCTTCAGCTTGAAGTACTCTGCTCGCTTAAGCGAGATGTTAGCTTCAGCACATCTCGCCCAAGCGAGAGGCTTTCTTTGGGATGAAGAATGCTGTCTCGCTCAAGCGAGACTTTGGTAGCTTGAGCGAGACTTCGTGGGTATATATGTTTTGGAGGTTCAGAACTGAAATCAGCTTGGAATTTTGGGAGAGAAAAGGTCCGTGCTGCAGAGTTGATACCAGAGGAGCACCACAGTTCTCATTTTCTTCTTATTCTTCTTAGCTCATAGGATTATGTTGGCTACCATGAGTGGCTAATCTTCTCCGTGGGATTGAATGTAATCTACTCGAACTTGGATGTAATCTGGTGATATTTATATATAGCATTTCTGTTTTATTCAGTATTGGTATTATTGTTCTACTCTTAATGCTTACTTCTATCTGATCAATAGATGTTTTGATTTTGATTTTTAGATCTGACTGGAAAGTATTTCTTAAAATCTGATTTGAACAATGATACTTGATATACTGTGATGCTAGGAATAGATCTCAATATATCAATTGCTTTTAACACTCGATCGTAATGCTGGATAGTTTGTTGAATATGTGAGGAATCAATATTCAGGAAATTAATCTTATGAATTTTATACGCGAGGGATCGGTATAAATGATTTTTGAGTGTGCATCAATATTGGTCTTTTCAGATGTTATATATTATATTCATCCAGATTACAGACAAGGGAGATAGATGAAATTCAATCCCAGTTTCTTTTACTATATCTTTCTAAACTTTTCCGCTTTTACTGTATTAATTTTGTGCAAAAGTTAATGTCAAATCAAATTAAAATCTCTGTGTATATATGCTGATCGAGATAATTAGTTATTTTAACTGAATCCGTTCCTCGTGGGTTCGACACTCTTACTTCAAATCATTAATCTTCCAACCCACTTTTTGATGTTGGTTTGGCCAAGCCCGAACCAATTTTGGTGGATCAGACACGAGATGGGCTTAATTGATCGGACTGACCCATTTTGACACCCTTAAACATATCTTAGTACTTTTCTCTCTTTTTTGGTACATCTTTTTTGATACGTGTACCATGTACCCCATGGAGTATATAAATGCTTGTTGTGCTTCATGATGTGACAAGAAATAGGTTTAAACCGTCGGTTGGTCCTCATTTTTGTTCAAAAATCTTAATTTGATCCTCATATTTTGACTCGTCTTAATTGGGTGCCTATTTTTGAAAATGTCTAACAATTAGGTCTTTTCCGTTAGTACTATGCTAACAACGCTAAATATATGTCACATGCCAGTTCGTGGTTTTTTTCTATTTTCTTTATAATTTTTTTAGATTTTTTTTGCCACATGTAAAAACAATATTGTACGACATGGCATTGTTAGTGTGATGTGGTAGTGGTAGTGCCATGTGTCACTGTCAGTGCCACATTATTGACTCATTCTCAATTTGGTCTCTATATTTGTTGTAGTGGTAGTGTCATATGTCATTGTCAGTATAACATTTATAAAAAAAATAAATTTTCTATCAATTTCGAGAGAGACGAAATCAATTCATTCTTAACAAAAATTTGGACTAAATTGAGATTAAGTCATAACAAATACAGGGACTAAATTAAGACTAAAATAATAAATATAAGGACCAAATTGAGACTAAGTCAATGACAAGGCACTGATAATGACATATGACACTACCACTACAACAACACACTAAGACTGCCATCACTGGGAATTTATGATTGTTGCATGAATACCGGGAAATCGATTTCTGAACTGGAACTTTTTTTTGTTTTTCGTTTAAATTAAGAATAAGTGGTTTTAAATAAAGAAATATATATATTTTTAAGTTAGGTAAAATAATATAGTAATATTTGTAGTGTTTTGAAAAATAATTTTAATATAGGTGTTAGAATTGATGCTCTAATATTTCACAACCAAGAGGGGGTGAATTGGTATTAACAAAATTAGCCCAGTTTTAGCACTTTTTGAAATTGTTTTGATAAAAACCTTTGCTTTTGAATCAATTGAAATAGTATGGTTTGATGCTTAATGTATGGAGCATTTATACTATGACAAGATATAAAGAGAAAGAGATAAAGCACACAGAATTTTTATACTGGTTCGATTCTTAAGAATCTACATCCCAGTTCATCTAGCAAACCACAGCTAGAGATATTCACTATATCACAAGAATTTCAAGATTTACAAATACACTTGATAAATTTAAATTCTAAGATAAAGGAACACACACGCAAGGCATCCACACACTTGCACAACCACACAACAGCAAGGCTATACACACACTTGCTTTAGACAGAAAATAATAGAAACAAACAGTTTTAAACTGTATCAAAACACAAGAACAAAGCCTACAAAATGGATTGAGTACACCTTTTCCAAGACTGAAATTTCTTCTTCTTGCCAAGTCAAAATTGAATGTGTCTTGATAGAATTCTTCAAGAGGACCTTCCAAGATAACTCCAAGAACTTGTTTCACACTTCTCTTTCTTTCTTTTGGTTGAACAGCTAGCAAGTGCAAAGTCTGTTTTTATAAACCAGTTGCTGTCAGCACGAGCCTAGTCGACTACATTAGTTGGCTAGTCGACTATCGGGGCAGCAGATTAACAGATTTAGGATTTTACACACATAGTCGACTACATTAGTTGGCTAGTCGACTATCGGGGCAGCAAATTAACAGATTCAGGATTTTATACACATGTCATGTTAACCATTGTCATGCTATGTCATGTTAACCATTGTCATGCTATTATGGACATCATCAAAAACATTTAATAGGCTATTAAATGAAAAAAATATTTGAGTTAAAATTTGTTTTTTAATGAAGGGTCTTTTCCCAGCTAGCCTTTATCCTTTAGGTGATGCACACAATGCAACTTTACCCTTACATGTGGAACCAATTTTCGGACACAAAGATGAATATTTAGGTAAAGTTAATGATTTGATGATAAAAAAATAACTTCATGTATATGATGAATATATATTTTAAAACGAATATTTTTATTTAAATAATTGAGAAAAGAAAAGAAAGAAAGAGTAAGATCTAATTGAATAGAAATTTTATTAAATGAATAAAAGATATTATAATAGTTGAATATACTTAACGATGATACTGGATCCTCTAATGTTAGATCTGTGAGTAGAGATGACAACGAAGTGAGACGAAGATCATAATTGTTTTCTTATTGCTTTAATATCAATTAATTAATTGTATAAAATTATTAAAATAATCTTATAAAAGATAAAGTGTGCAAATTCCAATCACTACATCCATTAACAAGTTGTACTTCTGAAGACCTACGATCAATGAATAAGGAGCCATTACATATTATGCTCCTCAAATAGCAACAAATTGTGACATTGTCCAAATGATTGTTTGTAAGTTTAATTTCCTTATTAATACAATAATTGAATTGTTTGTTATCTTCATAAGCTCGACGGAAGAAATACTTTCTCTTTTAAAACCAGCTCCCTCGCTTCCACAAACCCAAATCCACCAATAATACTTTATTATGGACAACCTCTCAAACGGACAACCATAATGGAAAGTCCATGGGATTACCATGTCAATCTGCCACAAATGCACTTTCAATGAAATTTTACAAAAAATAACACAAAAGATACATTATGGAGACTACAAAAGAGTCGCTAAAATTAACTATCTTCGTCTAGTCGGGGTAGTTAATAACCACCTTGTGCATGATACGGTTGAAATCAAATGTCATAATGATGTTGCACAAATGAGATAGAAATCTCTATTTTGAACCCTTGTCATGAGCCTAATAAGACAATTATTAAAGGGTTAAATATGTTTTTAGTCCCTTAACTTTCAATCAATTTTGGAATTAGTCCATTTTGAAACTTTGAACCAATTTAGTCGTTCATCTTTTAAAATACATGAATTTAGTCCTTTTAATCAAATTTTATTAAGTTTATTTGACATTTCAAGCGTGTTTCACAATAGTATTTGACTTAAAATTAAAGCAAAAATGTGTCAAACAGTATAAATAACTCAAATACAATCTTAAAATGCGTACGAAACATCAAATAAACCTAACAAAATTTGATTAAAAGGACTAAATCCACGTATTCCGAAAGATGAAGGACTAAATTGGTCCAAAGTTTCAAAACGGACTAATTCCAAAATTCACTGAAAGTTAAGGGACCAAAAACATATTTAACCCATTATTAAAAGACGAAATTTGAATTTGTTTCTGTTTGAAACTTTAATACAATTTTATCCTTAAATTTTAAAAATGAATGAATATAGTCATTTTAACTAAATTACACGTTAAATTTTGTTTTGACGTGTCAAATGTGTTTCTTAATAGGCATTGAAACAAGAACATGTCAAACGGTGTAAACAACCCAAGTACTAACATGAAACACATTTAATACGTCAACAAAATTTAAAGTAATTAAATTAAAATGATTACATGTATTATTTTTTAAATTTGTGGACCAAAATGTATCGGTTTTAGACAAGAATAAATTTTAATTTAACGAAAAGTTTAGGGATAGAAACATAATTAAACAAAGTTTATAAGTCTGTCTTGGTTTATGTTTGTGATGCGTTTGCTCACAAACTCAGGTCTTTAATATTCCATGTGTTTTGTGCATTTGTGCTTACTTAAACAATTGTGGCTCAATTCTTTTTTGGATCATTTTATGGTTTGAAAGCCTGGGAAAGATGTTGTTGATGTTTCGTAAGTATGTGATGGAATGAATGTCCTCTCATCTATTTAATTTTTGTAAGGGTCTATGTCAATGTAAATTCACAAATTTCATCTTCTACTCGGTGCATTAATTTATATGTGAAGAATTGCTGAGATTAAGTGACATCAGTTGTAGTAATATTAGGTAATATTTACTTATTCATCATATTGTATGAACATTAATTAGCTTTATTAACAACACAATCAGCCAACATGGATCTTACAAATTTATTTCCCACACCATAAAATTATTTCCCTGCATCAAACGTACGCTATTCTACCTAAAACATTTAAAACTTGATATTTTACATCAAATTCGGTCTCTTAATTACAAATTAAAATAATCATTATTAATCAAATATAGTCTTTTAATTAAAAAATAAATGTAATAATTACTAACTAACTACATATAAGTAATAATTAAGTATAATTTCAAATAGTCACTCAATATCAGTTAAATCAACATTCTTAAATAAAAGAAAATGAATAATTAAATTTACATTTAAATAAATTTTAGTCTTTAATATAAGATTGATTTTTACTTTAAACAACTATTTTTTTAAAGTAGATATTTAATAAATTAAATATTTTTATTTGTATTTCTTGTGTTATCTAGATCAGTGTTCTATTTTGCATGTTTAAGTTAGGATATACATGTTTCACAAAATCTAGATTCTTGAAGAATCACATACATTAAATCACTTCTATTATTGTTTTGGCAATATATGCAATTTTATATATAAAAAAAAAAAAAACATCGATGGTTATGATAAAAATAAGTTAAAGGATTAAACAAACATAATATTTCAAAAGTACGTACGTCAAAAGAAACTATATAATGTTAAAGACAAAATACAAACAAATATATTTTTCAAGGAGTTAATTTTCTTAATAATTTATTATGTATTTCATTTACAAAAATAATGTTAGAAAATTAAAATTTATTTAAACTCTACCATTATTGCATTTTATATTCCCTAATTTAACTTAAATAAAACTGATCACCATTTTAAGTTTATGGTAAATAAATATACTTGCTATACCTTAATTTATTCTAAACCTAATCATCAATAGAGAGAGGGTTAATATTTATAATGTTAAAAGATATTTCATGAAGGGATGGCAGGAGTAGCAGAGAAAGGGAAAAAGTTGATACACCAATATTATAGTATCCGAGCAAATGCACCAACATTAAACAAAATTAAATAAAAGAAACAACATCACCATATCCAAAGGTCTCGAATGTGAGCAATCTTTTTCCGGTCTTCGCCTCCTTTACCATAACGTTGTTCCAGCAAAGGACAATCCTGTATATCAAGAGATGAAACTGATTCAGGAAGACCCTCCTCTGGTAAGCATTGAAGGTTGGGACAGTTCCAAAGACGCAGTGTTCCAAGAGATGAGAGTTGTAAGAGACCTTTGTAGTTCAATTTTTTTAGATTTCGACAATCATGTATTATTAGAGAAGTAAGAAAGAGTGGAAGCAAACCTTCCTCAGGAAAACATTCAGCCTCAACATTGTTAATCGTTAAGATTTCCAAAGAAGAACCGTCTCTGAAAGCTCCTTTCAGTGACACATGAAGTCTAGAACAATTATTGAGTGTGATGTATTTAAGATTTGATGGCAAACCTCCTTCAGGGAACGACTCAAGTCTTGGACAGTCTTTTATGTCTATGCCTATGAGAGATGGAAGCAGCATATGCATGTTTGCAGGTAATGATTCAAATTTTGGGCAGTTGTCGATTGTCAGATGCCGGAGATGGTTGAGAACGTGATCCTTCGAAATCATTTGTAGATCAGGAAACCCACTGAGTTTAAGCGTCCTGAGTTTTGGGAAGAAATCAAGTGGAAAGATCTTTAGAGAGACACAATCATCACTTATTGTCTCCAGAGGTGAACAAATGGAGAAGTATTCAAGAGAAGTGTCGAATAGCATATGTCCAACCATTGCCACAGATGATGCTGCCATGCCGTGCCCATCCATTGTGAGCTTTTTCATTGTAGACCGCTCCAACTGCAGCTTTCCACAGTCTTGTAGACGTAATTCTATCGCACTGACAATCAAAGCTTCAAGTTGTTCGCAGTTAGAGACATATAGGTCTTTTAAAGCAACAAACTTTGGCAGGTGTGCTCTCAACTTGGGACAATTTTTTATGGAAAAATGTTGTAGACGTGGAAAAGCACCTCTTACAGCTTGGCAATCCCATTTTTCCCATTGCCTCATATCGGAGAAATACAATCTTTGAAGGGATTTAAATGAAGAAGAATTGTTCCCATGAAAATCAGCATCAATAATACTCATTATCCCATCAAGTCCAACAATGCTCAAGTGGTTGAGAAATGGCAAAAGCCCAAGCGGAGGTAAACGTTCGCAAGATCTACAATCAACAAACACTAAGGACACTAGGTTCGGTAATGAATTATGGAGTAACCAATTTGGAAAATGTTTACCAATGTAGTTCCATATTGATAACTTCTTCAAGTATTTTAAAGGCCGTAGATTCTCAACTACATCCTCCACTTTTTCTGAATCAACAAAGGAGCTGTCAATGAAATTCCAAGTTAACCATAGCTCTGCAAGGTGTGGTTTGCTCTCTAAATTTGCTTCTAATGCATAAGAGGGATTTTCAATATTTTGCAGATCATCAATTGTCAGACTTCCATGAAGATTGAGTTGTCCTAATTGCTGAATATTGATTTCCTTACTTTTCTCAACATGAAATGAACTCATCGATACTTGAACATTCTTCAGTTTTCCCAAATGTGCTGCCACATTTTCCACTCCAATACCTACTAATTCAAGGCAACGCAAATTTTGAAGTTTATGTAAACATGAGGGAAACTGCTTTAATCTACGACACTCGTTCAGCTTCAGTATTTGCAACTTGTAGAGTAAACTCATTGAGTCAGGTAGTTTTTCTATTTGAGTCCAGGAGAGATCTAATGAACGAAGATGCTTAAGATTTCCTATAGATTCAGGCACATCCGTAAGGATACGACAACGATTCAAAGATAACACACGTATCAATTTAAATCTAGAGAACAAGTCATCTATCGACATCTTGCAATCCCAAACCCAACCCGAGTTTGGATCTGTTTGCGTAAATGTGTGCAACTTTTGGGTATCAATTGAACTCCCAAACCCATCAAAACAAAATTCAGATAAAAATGAACAATGACGGGTTGTTTTGGATATACCTTCTTGTTCATCAACTCCTATACTGATGCAGACGTCCTTACAAACGTATTTGGCCAAATCATTTAGAAGGTCATGCATGATAAAGCGCTCTTCGTCTTGGTTACTTGACTGTTGAAAGAAGGACCAAGATAATAGATCATTGAAATATTGTTCACCAGCTTCTGTAGGACTCTTTTTCTGTATAGGGCTTTCTAGAAAATTTTGAGCCATCCACCATTGAATTAAAATATCCTTGTCAAACTGATAACCTTTGGGAAGTAAGGCACAAAATGCAAAGCATTTCTTCAGATGAGAAGGAAGGTGAATATAGCTCAATTTTAAAGCCGGGAGTATACCACTTTCATTTTCTGAAAGATCCCATATATCACTTCTCATAATGTTTTCCCATTCCCACAGGAATGATTTATTGTGTAATAAACTTCCCATTGTTTTCAACGCTAAAGGAAGCCCATCACATTTTTTAACTATTTTCTTAGCAATCTCCACGAAGTCTGGGTCTGGTTGAGGATTAGCACCTTGGAATGCATGCTTTGCGAACAATTCCCAACAATAATCTTCTTTTAATATCTCCAGGTGGTGCTTTTCTGATCGCATGGAATCAGCAACCTTCTCACCCCGTGCAGTGACAAGAATCCTACTGCCTTGGCCTCCGAAAACAAGGGGCTTTTGCACATCTTCCCATTTAGATGGGTTTTCGTTCCAAACATCATCCAAAACGAGAAGAAACTTCTTCCCTGCAAGTTCTTCTTTCAGGCTTCTCTGAATCACTTCCTGTTGCATACTACGTTCAGTTGAACCAGTAATTGTGTCAAGAATTGCTCTTGATACTTTGAGAACATCAAATTCCTGAGGGACACTCACCCAAGCTTTAATACCAAATTTATCTTTAATCCTTTGGTCATTGAATACATGTTGGGCAAGAGAGGTCTTACCCAACCCACCCATGCCCACAATAGAAAGTATAGACAGGTTGTTGTGAGTGTCCGATGTGAGCCATTGAATGAGAAATTCTTTGTCATTATCTCTGCCATAGATAACACTTTCATTTGGCAAAGATGAATATGTTAATTTACTGCTTGATCCTGATCCAACCTCAACACCACCACCCTTTTTCAAACCTAGAATATTGCTTTCGTCTGCAAGATAACCTAGGTCCTCAATGACTTGTGCCATTCTGGATTCAATTTCTTTTTCAATGAGAAAAGAAGAATTGAGGGAACTCCACACCTTCTTAGCAGCACTCTGAGACTCAGCTTCCACTTAGCTTTTGGAGAGTTCATAATCTAACTCATCCAAGAGATCCTCTGCATCAATCACAACATCTTTGGCCCTGAGAAGCCAATCTCTGACGCGTGAATCTGTGAACTGCTTTTGTTCTGCATCAAGAGCCACAACATCAATGGCAAGGAGGTTCATCTTCAAGTAGCGGAGTTGCTTCTTGTGCTTTCTTTGATGAAATATGTCAAAAAGACGAGAAGCCAAAGTGTCAATAGTCCTCTCGAGAAAAGTGGAAACAAGAACACCGGTAACCATTTCTGCTGCCATGATAAGAATAGGGAAGGGAGTGGATGAATGAAACTGTGAGATTTGAAGTGAAGCTTATGGGTGTGATTCGGTGCAGTGCAATGGAAATAATATTAATAAGGCAATATTTGAATTAAGGTTGGTGAATGTTTTTTCCTTGACGGCTCGTCAACAACCAATAAAGATTATTGAGTCTTCCGACAACTTGTTATTCAAAAGCTGTACTCCATTACCATGAAATGAATTATTGGTTGTGATATAGTGAAGGTTCACAACTTTTCCCATTATTTCCAAGACTAGTCAATTATTAGGTACAAGAGCAAAAAAATAATCACATTCCATAATGCTCATGTCTTCGAGTTAATCGAGTAGAAAGAAGAAAAAGAGACATAATTGATCATTACAGAGAGAGAATAATAAGACCATAATAGTAATAATAATAAAGAAAGCTAAGAAATGAGATAGAAAAAGATAAGAAAGAGAAAATAGTTGCAAATGAATAAAAGATAACAATAATAAAAGAGAGAGAAAGAAAAAGTGATGTAATGACAACGATGTAATGAGAAAAAATATAGAAATTAAAAATGAAATAAAAATGGGATAAAAAGTTCAAGGGCATATTATTAATCCCTCGTTTTTTTTTTCTTAATTTATTAAACTTGTGTGACTTTTTTGTTTTTAAGCAAATATAAAATATTTAAATACATTCTATATAATTAAGCAAATATTAAATTCATTTATTACTATTTTTCTAAAAAGTACTTTTACAATGCGCGCCAAATTTGACAATTGTTTATTCAATGGTTTGGTGGGATTACTGCAGCTATATGGAATTTGGTGAGCACAGTTCCTTCTTTAATTACGTACGTAGCACGGTTTTTCCTGGTTGACGAAACCGGAACGTGTTTTCTTTTTAATTCTGAACTGGTTTTTAGTTGTTTTTGTGTTTTCAACTTTTATTGAATTAAAGGGTAGGAAAAAAAAAGGTCTTAGATGGTAAAGTTATATAGTTATGGTTGGACTTCTAAAAAAATTAGTTGTATTAATTTATGTTTTTAAATATTAAATAATTTTATGTTTTTGAATATTGAACAATAGGAGATGGAAAAAATTAGTTTAGAAATAAAAAATATATGTGTAATTTAGTAATATTTTGTAATTTTAAAAATGTATAACTTTAATTGGTTAAATAAATTAAGTTTAATATTATCTTGTAGGTGAAAGTTTATAAAGCAGGAATTTATGATTGTTGCATGAATACTGAGAAATCGATTTCTGAACTGGAATTTTTTTTTTTTTTTGTTTTTCGTTTGAATTAAAAATAAGTGGTTTTAAATAAAGAAATATAATTTTTTAAGTTAGGTAAAATAATATAGTAATATTTGTAGTGTTTTGAAAATTAATTTTAATGTAGGTTATTAAATGAGAAAAATATTTGAGTTAAAATTTGTTGTTTAATGAAGGGTCTTTTCCCAACTTGCCTTTATCCTTTAGGTGTCAATGCAACTTTACCCTTACATATGGAACATTTTTTCGGACAAAAAGATGAATTATTTAGGTAAAGTTAATGATTTTACGATTAAAAAAATGAACTTCATGTATATGATGAATATATATTTTAAAATGAATATTTTTATTTAAATAATTGAGGGAAAAAAAAAAGGAATTGAATAGAAATTTTATTAAATGGACAAAAGATATTACAACATTTGAATATATTTGAGATGTGGATCCAGACTACATTTGTGTTGCAGTGATGACAACAGAGTGAGATGAGGATCATAATTTTTTTTTATTTTTTTAATATAGATTAATTAATTTATAACATTACTAAAATAATCTTACAAAAGTAAAATTATGCAAAACTCTGCAATTATCAATCATTACATCCATTAACAAGTTGTATTATGAAAACCCATGATCAATGAATAAGAAGTCATTATATACGATGCTCCTCAGATAGCAACAAATCGTGACATTGTCCAAATGATTGTTTATAAGTCTAATTTTCCTATTAACACAATAATCAAATTGTTTGTTACCTTCACATGGTCGACCGAAGAAATATTTTCTTTTTTAAAACTAGCTCTCTCGCTTCCACAAACCTAAACCATTCCACGTTCACTAGCAATACTTTTATTATGGACGACGACCTGTCAAACGGGCAACCATCATGAAAAGTCCATGGGATAATGGTCTCACATTCACATAGACACCCCTACAACCATGTCAATCCGTCACAAATGCACTTTCAATGAAATTTTACAAAAAATAACACAAGATACATTGTGGAGGCTGTAAAAGAGTCACTGAAATTAACTATCTTCGTTTAGTCAGAGTAGTTAATAACCACCTTCTGTATGATACGATTGAAATCAAATCTCATTATGATGTCGCACAAATAATTAATCGTTAGAAAAAAGTTCAACGTACTATATGTTCTGCATTCCCACACTTGACAAAGTATTGAACTCTTCATTCAAACAAGAAATACAAGCCCACCAACACTTATCATCGAACAATATGAATACCAAACCTTGGAGCTATATCAAAGAAAAAGGGAGCATAAGATTTAGACGAATATTGTAATTTATATGTTTCATTTTCAATTATGTCAAGCCTGTTAGATCTATTTATTTTCCAAGAATTTTTATCTTTAAATATATTTTCATTTAATGCAAAAGTAATTTCCGTGTTAATTATTCTTTAACCATCAATTCGTACTTTATAAACTTTCAACAACAAAATAATAATAATAAAGGTGAACTACTTAACCATATACTCGTACATTTTTCAATATTATCTCAGAAAATTACACCAATTACAAAATATTAATAACTTATCTTACACATATATATTTTCCATTTCTTAATTAATTTTTTCCATCTCCTATTGTTTTACAAAATCAAAATATAAAGTAATACATTTAAAAAAATTATTTTCCAAAATCCAACCATAAATATAAATATACTTCCAACCAACATTTTACAAAACACTACAAAAAAAACATTTCAAAAATATAATTTTACAAAATCCAACCTTACATAAAAACATCTTTTCATCTTATACATATCATTTTTAAAATTTTTTTATCCTCCTAATTTAATATTAATTTCCAAAACAAAAAAAATTATTACAATATCAAAAATATTAAAGAATTTAAAAAAAATTAAACCATACAAAATATTTAACCATACATTACTTCTAATATATTTTACATTATTTTATAATAATTTTTTTCCATTATCATTGTTTTAAAAAAATTTAAAAAACAAAAAAAAAATTAAAAATCAGTTCAGAATTCAGTTTTCAAAAAGCAAAATCTAGCGTCGAACAGTAAAGCATTCAGGTTAGGTTCGTCTTCCTGACAACCGAAGTCCAAGCTGTAAGAAAGATCGTGCTATCTGGGTAAAATAATTTTTTTTTCTAGTTATAATTAATTTATGTATAAATTAATTAATTTATAATTTTTTTACATAACTTCTGTAAGTTCTTACTTTTAACTTATACTCAAACTAAATTTTGTTTATGATGAGATAGCAACACAGATATAATAAGTGGTTTGCAATATGCAACACTCACTTTTCCTAAAGCTACACGTTTTAAAACTATTAAAGATAAAAACAACATTTTTCTCAACTACGAAGATTGTTTTTAATCGTTTAAACACAATTATACAAAAAAGGCCAATTAAGTCTGATGCTTTTGACTATTATTTATGTCTGTTCTAGGTTAAATGTACATTTGGGAGACATAAATTTATGTTTGGTGTTAAAACCACGTACGTAAGTAGTGAGCAACTTTTCAAAAAAGGTCACATCCCTAGATTTATTATTCTTCGACAGTTTTTGCCCTTCTCAACACAAGAACAATTGAACGTTTCAAAACAAAAAGAAGAAAATAACCGGTGTGGGTCAGTGAGTTTTCCATCTTCCTCTTGAGTTTGAACCATTGCGCATTCAGGTTTCCATTTGCGGTTGGATAGTGCCTCTACGATGTGTTTTGAGTTTGCGGTGGCTCGCATTTGTGTTCTTCGACGACACTAGCGACACTGACGACAACTCTATAATAGGAGCTCTTTGGTGGCAGCAAGCGGTGATTGTGAGCCCTCTTTTCGCGTCTCAAAATTAAAACCTCTCGTGCAGGTTTGAAAGTGTTCACTACAGCTTCGGATTATTGGAACAGACACGAGAGAGGAAGAGGAAATTGTGAGAGTGTATATTATTGAATGAAAGGAGCAAGTCCTTTTATACAGAGTAGGAGAAAGAGTAATATGGGTTCTGTTAAAACAGAAAAAAACAGAATACTTGACTTAATATTGTTTACAAACTAATACTCTTCTTTAAGTCAAGTGTTTGACAGATACAATTCCAACTCTCCTCCTCAAGTTTTCAAATCTCTCAATCTTCAATGCTTTTGTGAAAACATCTGTTAATTGTAACTCTGATTTGCAGTATTTCACAGAAATTCTCCCTTTATTCACCATGTCTCTCAAGAAGTGATATTTTACTTCTATGTGTTTGCTTCTACTATGACTCACAGGATTTTTAGACAAGTTTATGGCAGATATGCTGTCAATTCTAAGCTCCATAGGTGCTTTTATAGGGATCTTTAATTCCTTTAATAATTCTCCAAACCAAACTCCTTGGCATGCTGCAAGGCTTCCCGATATATATTCTGTCTCGCAACTGGACAGAGCTACCACCGACTGTTTCTTGGAGCACCATGAGACAAGAGCATTGTTCAGCAAAAATAAATACCCAGAGGTGCTCTTCCTTTCTACCAAATCACCACTGTAATCCAAATCAGCATATCCCACTAGCTCCAGTTCTGATTTCTGCTGTCCGATAGGAAACAATATTCCATAATCTGCTGTGCCTTGGATGTATCTCAACAATCTCTTGGCTGCTAGCATGTGTGACTTCTTTGGGTTGCTCATGAATCTGCTTACCAATCCCACACTATAAGCCAGATCTGGTCTGCTGTTAAACAAATACCGCAAAGAACCAACAATTCGTTTGAACTTTGTCTCATCCACTACATCTCCTGATTCATCCTTGGTTAATCTCAAGTTAACCTCAATGGGGCTCATTACCGCATTACATGAGATCATATTAAATTTCTTTAATATATCTCCAACATATTTTTTCTGATGCATGACCATTCCTGCAGCAGTGTAGGTGAATTCCATTCCAAGAAAATAGCTCAACCTTCCTAGATCCGTCATCTCGAATTCGGCCTCCATTGTCTTCTTGAACTGTTCAATGTCTTTAATGTTTGACCCAGTCACGAGTAGGTCATCAACATAAAGACATATGATTATCAAACCTCCTTCTGTGTTTTCCTTTACGTACACACCATGTTCAACAATGCACTTAGTGAATCCAAGATCAAGCAAGAAAGAATCGATCCTTTTATTCCAAGCTCTAGGGGCTTGCCTTAATCCATACAAGGCCTTCTGTAGTTTGTAGACCTGATTCTCCTTCCCCTTTACCACGAATCCAGGAGGTTGCTGAACATAAACCTTCTCCTCCAAAGGTCCATGCAGAAATGCGAATTTAACGTCAAGTTGGAATAATGGCCAGTTTCTCTCACATGCCACTGCTACAACCACTCTTATAGTCTTTGTTCGAGCCACTGGAGCGAAGACTTCAGAAAAGTCCACTCCTTGCCGCTGGAGAAATCCCTTCGCAACAAGCCTTGCCTTGTGCTTGGAGATTGACCCGTCAGGATTCAACTTCTGTTTGAACACCCATTTCAGACCTATGCAATGCTTCTTGGCTGGAAGATCCACTAGTTTCCAGGTCTCATTCTTCTCTATTGACTTGAGCTCTTCATGCATCGCATCTCTCCAGACTGGTTGTGTCACAGCTTCTTTCTCATCAATTGGTTCAGCCCCTGCCATTAGTGCTATGTGCACTAAATCTCCATCATCATCAACCTATTCATCAAAAATCATTTCAAAGTCAGCAAACCTGTGTGGCACTACTCTCTCCCTTTGTGACCTTTGAGTCACAACATCTTGTGCCCCATTGATATTTCCTGCTGTGACTGTTTCTGGTGCAGTTTCACCTGTTTCAGATTCTGTCAGTGTTACACTATCAATTGTGCACTTCTTTAGGCTAGTTTGTTTATTCTCCCAGTCCCAACTTTGATCTTCTAGTACCAGTACATCTCTACTCAGGATAACCTTCTCTTGGTTTGGATCAAAGAGCTTATATGCTCCTGTAGGATGATATCCAATGAAGACCATTGCTTTACTTTTATCCTGCAACTTGGTTCTCTTTTGGTCAGGTATGTGCTTAAAAGCCAATGACCCAAAAACCTTAAAATGCCCAACTGCAGATTTTACTCCAGACCATACCTTCAAAGGTACTTCACCTTTCAACACCTTTGTAGGACATCTATTTAGGATGTAAACAACAGTGGAAGCTGCTTCACCCCACAATTTATGTGGCAGCCCTTTTTCTTTCAGCAAGCTTCTTACCATGTTCAAGATTGTCCTGTTTCTTCTTTCCGCAAGAGCATTATGTTGTGGTGTGTAGGGTGCTGTAACCTCATACATAATCCCATTAGCTTGATAGTAACTTTCAAATGTATTAGAGGTGAATTCTCCTCCCCCATCTGTTCTGAGTGTTTTCAACAATTTTCCACTCTCCCTCTCGACTTTAGCTTTGAACTTCAAGAAAACTTCAAAAGCTTCACTCTTCATTTTGATCACATACAACCAAATCATTCTACTATACTCATCTACGAAGGTAATGAAATACCTATTTCCACCCAATGAGGGAACCTCGAAAGGTCCACATACATCTGAGTACACCACTGCCAAGCATTCTTTGGCTTTCATCTTCATGTTGGTCTGGAATGGTCTTCTGGTTTGCTTTCCAGCCAAGCAAATCTCACAAACATTCTCTAGTAAGGTTATATCACAAATCCCAGAAACCATATTCTTCTCACAGAGTTGCTTTAGACTTCTGAAATTCAAATGGCCATACCTAAGATGCGATAGCCAACTCTTGTCATCCTTCTTGATTGCAGATAGGCATTGTGCATCAACAGCCTTCATGTTAACTTGGAAGGTTCTGTTCTTTGAGATCTTGCTTCTCAAAATCAGATTCTTGTTAACATCAAACAACTCAACTTTGTCATAATTTCCCATTACTACAGTAAACCCCTTCTGCACCAATTGACCTATGCTAAGGAGATTACATTTCATCTCTGGCACAAACAACACATTTGCTATCACAGCTTTTGAACCATCCTTTCTTAAGATGACTACATCTCCAGCCCCCTCAACTTTCAAGGTACTGTCGTCAACAAATCTCACCTTACTCCTTTTCTCTGCATCAAAGTTGATAAGCCACTCTCTATGACAAGTCATATGATTCGAGCATCCCGAATCTAAGTACCATGACTTCTGTTGTGAATTCGCACTTCCTGTTGTAGTGGTTACCATCAAGGTTAAGGTTTCAGAAGAATTAGAATCATAATCTTCCTATGCCATATGAGCTTCTTTATCTCGATGCTTCTTTTTCTTCTTGTCAGCATAACATTCAGAGGCATAGTGACCCATCTTGTGGCAGTTGAAGCACTCGATGCTTCTTTTATCTTTCTTCTTGTGATGGTTCTGATACTTCTCTGTTCTTGCACTCCCTTCTGTTGTATCTGACTTGTCATAGTAATCTTGAGTAGTCTTACCAGACTTCTTTTCTCCTTTTGCTTGCTTCCCTTTCCACTTCTTCTTATTTTTCGTGGAATGGTGCGTTTTCAAAGCCTGCTCAACATTAACTGCGTCAATCAGCAGCCGCATCTCATGTGCTTCCAAGGAACTTTGGAGTTCCTCGATCTTCATCTGTGATAAGTCTTTAGACTCTTCGATTGCCACTGCAATAAAATTGAATTTTCGTGGCAACGATCTCATAACCTTTTCAACAATCATAAGATCAGATATCGACTCACCAAAACCCTTCATTTGATTAGTGATCGTGAGTACCTTTGTAAAGTATTCACTAATTTTGTCACCTTCCTCCATCTGCAGTAACTCATACTGCCTTCTTAGGGTTTGGAGTTTCACTTTCTTGATCTTTTCCCCTCCCGCATGACTTCGAATTAAGATATCCCAGGCTTCCTTTGCCGTGTTCGCATTCTGAATCTTTTCAAAATGACTATCATCAATACATTGATGAATAAGAAACAATGCCTTACTGTCCTTCTTCGCAAGTACCGCCTTCTGCGCTTCAGCTGATCCGGAAGCAGTCACCTGGCCAGTTTCTACCACATCACTGACGTCCTGAAACCTGAACAACACCTTCATCTGAGTGCTCCATCTATCCCAATTTTTCTCTGTAAGAATTGGAAGATTTGATGAGGGAATATGATTGTCGCCACCAACCATTCTTTACCCACAACTGATCAAGAAACTGAGTCTTGATTCCCCTACTGTGTTGTCTGCTCTTCGCTGCTTCTTCAACCGTGAATCTTGAAGCCAAACGTCCCGGAAATGAAACATGGGCTCTAGATACCACTTCTATTGGAACAGACACGAGAGAGTAAGAGGAAATTATGAGACTGTATATTATTGAATGAAAGGAGCAAGTCCTTTTATACAGAGTAGGAGAAGGAGTAATATGGGTTCTGTTAAAACAGAAAAAAACAGAATACTTGATTTAATACTGTTTACAAACTAATACGGATGAGGTTCAAAAATTGAGAAAAAGAAGGAAAAACATTAGTAGAGCGAGGGAGAGTTTCACACTAGAGGAAGAAAAAAAAAAACTCACCAATGGATGACGCACAGTGTTCGTAGGGTGTTCGCACGGTTCGTTGTCGCTGTTTTGTGAAGATGAAAGTGAAAATCAAAGTAGTGTTAGGATTACATATAAGATGTAAATATTAAATTTCACGTGATCGTGGTCAGATATAAATTTTGACACATTATTTATAAAAATGTCATCAGATTTTTTATCTTTTAGCTTTCAGACGTACAACGTTTGAAGTAATAGGCATTTTTGTGTTTTCTGATCACAACATTACTAGCTTAGGCCACGTGGACAACACCTTTGATAACCTTTTTTTTTAATTTGAATATAATAACATTTTGACAATTGTCTCTTAAATTTAGCATATTATTTTGGTCAATTATTACAAATTGTAATTTTATTAATTCTACAATTCATTTCAAGCCAGAGATAATATAAATGATATTTATCACTACTAAAAATTTCGCAAAAAAAACTTTTTTTCTGTACTACTTCACGGAACGATTATCGTTAATAGTTTAAGCAACAATTTTTTATTTGTTACTTTTGGGTTTGTGACATTTCCTAAAATGTTGCCCCGTCACAATTTTACTACCTTAGGCCTCAAATTTTTAACTGTGGACAACAGTTTTTAAAATTTGAATAAATAACACTTAGGCAGTGGTCACTTAGATTTTAAGATATTATTTTAGTCACAATAATTAAAAATTGTAAGTTATTAATTTTAAGACAATTCATTTCAATTAAGAGATACCATAATAATGTTTATCACTTAGCTATTAAACCACTAATAGAAACATTTTAAAGACATTACTAGACAATATAAATATGTTGAAACCGTACTACATAACATTAATAGTATTTAGTATTCAACCTATATAATAAAAAACAACTGAATCATGAATATTTAAGATAAACTATCTATATTGAGTCATCTTAACAAGTTCAAGTGTTCTTCTTTGGATTTAATTCCCTCAATGCTTTGATCAAATGTACCCAACAAATGATTCGTTGAATGCCGTAATTTCAATAGACTCCAAAACTTACGCATATCATCACCTTTACCAATCACCATTTTCCTATATTGTCCTGAATATAAAGCAACATATTTCATTGGAATTCTACGTCAACAGTGGATATCGATAATAGAAATTCTTGCATGTAAGCAGAAAAGAAGAGAGAAATGTGTGAAGATGGTAGTTCAGAGTAATAAAATTTAGGCGTAACATGTGTTGCTGCTGTTTTTTGCTAAATGATAACTTGAGAATGAAATACCATTCCCAATAAAGAAGATTGTATTTCAAAATCTGGAAAGATACTGCATAGAATCCTCACCTGGTGAAAAGGGCACACATATTAGAATCAGTACTTGAGCAATTTCGATGTTTTAGTTCATCTGCCTGATTTAATTGTCAATCAGTATGTTGTGAATGTGAGCAATCTTTCCCCAATCCTTGCCTTGTGGTTTTTGGCAACTCTATTTCAGCAGTGGACTACCCAAAATTTGGAGAGTTGAAATGGGTTGGGGTAGACCCTCCTCTGGTAAGCATCGGAGGTTGGGGCAGTCTTCAAGAATCAGTTCCTCAAGAAAAGAGAGGTGGCAGAGACCCTTGTAGTTCAGATTTTGGAGATCTCGACAACTATAGATCCACAGAGAAGTAAGAGAGAGTGGCAACAAACTTTCATCAGGAAAAGACTCAACATTCATGTTTCCAATCGACAAGGTTTCCAAAGAGGTGTTGGTTCCCAAAGCCCCTTCAAGTGAGGCTAAAAGTTTGGAGCAATTTGAGAGATCCATCTTCTTTAGATTTAATGGAAAAGCAACATTTGAGAATGACTTCACTTGTGGACAATTGCGTATCGATAGGCTAGAAAGAGATGGAAGGAGATTATGCATGTGTTCAGGTAATGATTTCAAATTCTCCAATCCTTTGATGCTAAAAATTTCTAGTGAGGGTGCAGATAATCCTTCCCCGAGAAATGATTCAAATTTGGAGCACCCACTAATGTTTAGATGCTTGAGATGATGATGAACCTTCTCTTGTGAAATCATTCGTAGATTACGACACCTAAGTCGAAGCCAACAGAGTTTTGGAAAGATATCTAATGAAAAGGTTGTTAGAGAGTCACAACTACCACTGATCTCCAATTTTACAAGGAAATCGTAGCAACGACATGTTGAAATGTTCAACATTGGGCAAGAATCAAAGAGCAAGAATTCAAGAGAAGTATCATAAATGATGTGCCTAATCCTTTCGAGCAAGGATGCATCCATGCTATGTCCAATGATGCTGAGCCATTTCAAAGTGCTTGGATGATAATCAAATTGTAGCTTTCCACAGTCTTGTAGTTCTAATTCACGAATTTCTTGAGCCCTAGGAGCATAAGCCACAAGTTGTTTGCAATCATCAATCACTAGTTTCTTTAATTGGAGAAGTTGCTCTGGCAGATTCCCCTTCAGCTTGGGACATTGTACTATGGAAAGATGTTGAAGACATGGGAAGGCACCCGTAACATCTATGCATTTCCATTCTTCCTATTCCTTCATATTGGAGAAGTACAATGTTTCCAAAGATGCAAACGAAGAAGAGCTATTCCCATAAAAATTAGCATCAATTGAATTTCTAGTATCATGTTTGAAAATAGGTAAAATAGTAAATTTGTATTATTTTTATATTCAAGGTATCTTCCTTTTATCACCTTACAACAAGTGAATCTATTATTTTATTTTTCATCAATATATATACCTATTTAAAATTAAATTAAGACTAAAAACTAATTTATCAAAATCTAATAAAAAATTGAGAGACGTAATTAATAACAAAAAATATGATAATCAAGTTACAAATGGTTATGAAAAAACATATAGTACATAACTTTTCTTTTTATATTCATAAAAAAAATATACAAAAAATTTATATGATGAAGAAAATAATTAAATATCAAACTAATATTTTTCTATCAAGAGAATGAGAGAGCTACCTTTGTCTTAAAAAGGTTTAATTATGCCTTTGGTCCCCATTTTGGAGTCAAAATCTCAAAATGGTACCCATATTTTTAAAAGTCTCAAAATAGTCCCCTTTTTTGTTGAAACGTCTCACGTTTACCCTTGCCGTTAAGTCAACGTTGACACCGTTAGAGGGAGTGCCACGTGTCAGTTCCTCGATTTTTTAAATTTTTTATTATTTTTTTTTGAATTTTTTTTATTTTTTATTTTTTTTTGAATTTTTTTAAAAAAATTTTAAGAAAAATGCCACATGTCAAGCTGTCATCGTGCCACGTGGCAGTGACAGTGACACGTGTCAGTATTACGCCACGTGTCATTTCCTTAGTCTCAATTTGGTCCCTTTATTTTAATTTGTCTCAAATTAGTCCCAATTTTTGTAAAAAGGAGCAATTTTGTCCCTCTCCAAATTGAAATCAAATTTAATTTATGTATAAATGTACACAAATATTTCCATCAAAATTGATATTTCAAGTAAATATTTTTAACCAAATTAAGTTCATTTAATTAATATTTTACATTGAACTTTATTTAAAATGGTTTAAAAGTTGTTAATAGAAAATAATGTTCATAGAAAAAAATTCATAAATTACCTAGTTAATGTTACAATAAAACACATATAAATTTAAAATTTTAAAACAATTTTAAGTAAAGTTGAATGTGAAACATAATTTTAACTAAACTTAGCTATGTTAAAAATATATAATAAAAATATCAATTTGAATACAAATATCAAATTTAATAAAGATATTTGTATAACATTTATATAAAATTAAATTTTGTTTCAATTTGAAGGGGGACAAAATTGCTAATTTTTACAAAAATTGGGACTAAATTGAGACAAATTAAAATAAAGGGACCAAATTGAGACTAACAAAATGACATGTGTCAGTATTACGCCACGTGTCACTGTCACTGCCACGTGGCACGATGACAACTTGACACGTGGCAATTTTTTGATTTTTTTAAAAAAATTCAAAAAAAAAATAAAAAATAAAAAAAAATTCAAAAAAAAAATTCAAAAAATCGAGGAACTGACACGTGGCACTCATCTAACGGCGTCAACCTTGACTTAACGGCAAGGGCAAACGTGAGACGTTTCAACAAAAAAGGGGACCATTTTGAGACTTTTAAAAATATGGGTACCATTTTGAGATTCTGACTCCAAAATAGGGACCAAAGGCATAATTAAACCTCTTAAAAAATAACTGATGAGAACTAAAAGTGAAAGAATAAATTTATATATAATTTTTATTTATTTTTTAAAATAAAAAATAAAAAGAGAGATATAAGAGTAATAAATAATTATAATACGTTAGAAACTTATAATGGAAGAGAACAGTAAAAATATCTATGTTAAATTTTATTTTATTCTTTATTAATATTTAAAAATTATATTTTATAAAAAAATAAAAATCAATTTAAAAAATATTTTTAAAAAAATTAAAAAATCTTGGGGCCCATGCCCTCTAAGGTCCGTGTAAGCCCCTTTTTCAGTGTTGTAGAGTTTTGGGCCTGACCTTTTCGGAGGCCCAGGGCCAGCCCTTTAGTAGGACCCTATACCCCACTCAGTTGTCTCATTTGACTCTTGTCACCTTTTCAGAAACAACCTTCCTCTCCATCCCACAACTCAAGCTAGGAGCTCTGCTAGGGCACAGAGAAAACTCCATCTTCAAGCTAAGCTCAGTGTTCTTCTTTGGTAAGTACCCCGGATCTATTATAGCCTTTCCTTTTTCTCCTTCCACCTTCTTCCAGTTGGCGTTTTGTTGCGGTTAGGGTTCCATTTCTCACTCTCGTTTTGGGTTCCGTTTCAGCTCACCATTATAGTCCGTAGAGCTGTTGTGCCAGGTTGCGTTCTTTGGGTTGCTGCTCTTTCCTCGTGTCTAGAAAAGGTAAGGGGAGCTAGTCTTATCTGTTTGTGAAATCTTAGTGCTTTTCCATATATTGTGCTTTATTTCGTGAATGGGATGGTTTAAAAATAAGGTGTTTGTATGCGAATGAACTGTTTGATGAATGTTGTCTGTTTGTGATGTTGCATGTGTGGAACAGTGGGGGAGAACTGGTATTCTCGCCTAAACGAGCTTGTTTCGCTCAGGCGAGAATAGCAGAGAGCTTGCCCTGGTGCTGCTCGAGCATCTCGCCCAGGCGACCAAAGCTTGTTTTGAGCGACGCGTTGTCTCGCTCAGGCGAGAATGGCTCGCCCAAGCGAGTACTCGAGGAAAGCCAGTGTACTCTGTTTGCCTCCTCGTTTAGGCGAGGGGTTTTATATTTTTGGGCGAATAACGATCTCGCCCAGGCGAGCTGGACTCGCCCAAGCGAGGGCTCGCAGAGTGCCACTGTTCCAGGCCTCGCCCAGGCGAGAAGGCCTAGCTTAAGCGAGACAGTCGTTGTAGCTTAGGCAAGGGCTTCTAGCCCAGGCGAGAATAGTGCAGATTTATGTTTTTGGAGTCCTGTTAACCTTGGGTGTGGCTATTTGTCTCGAACATGCAAGATTATGGTGTGTTTGCATGAGTTGTATGAGTTATATGCACAAAAATCTGTATGATAGCATGAGTAATGTATGAAGTTGTGTTTGGATGGTTGATAATGAGCATGAGAAATTAATGTTGAGGTAACAAGTGGTGGTTATGTGATATGAAACATGAGATTGGTGTGAAATAGGCGTAATTCCATGAGTCTCGTGGGGAGACTTTATGGTGGTGTGTAGTGTATATATTAAGATAAGGATTCAAGTAAGGATTGCATCCCGAAACTCTAAAGGGTCAGTGAGTCTCAAGCAGAGCAAACTGACCCAAGTGGTGAGAGTAGCGGGATGCCCTAGTCTCTGGCAGGATAATGGCCTTAGACGCTTAAAGGCTAACCTTGTGTGTGGTAGGGTGAAACCCATTGGCAATGGCTCTGCAGAGCAGTAGAGGCCACCACAAGTGCAAGCGTCCAGTGAATCCGATCTTAGTATATGTATCCGGATAATTGAGTTATAGTGTCTTGCCTGTTTGCCATAACATGACTTATGTGTCTCTGTGTTGTATGCCTGGGAATGTTTGTGTACTTGTTCTTTTACACTATGATAAGTTTCAAATTACACTAGCTTACCCTTGCATTTTGTGTATGTTCCTGTTGTGTTTTTTTCTTTTGCGATGATCACCATTGGTGGGAGCAGATGGGAATACTTCTGGAGGTAGGCCTGATGGTGGTAGCAGTACAGCCTAGTGGGCCCGTTGATATGACTTTCGGAGAAGTTCTATGGCCCTAGTGCCTTGTAATTCCATGCCCTTAGAGCATTTCTTTTGCACAACTGTTAAACTTTAGATCTGTTTTGTTTATGGCATGGTTGTATGCCCAAGTTTTCCTCTAAGCACTCCTATGGATGACTGTTAAAGTACATTCTTTATCTCTGGTTTCTTCTGTCAGCTTTGCTCCTTAATATTATAACTATGCGATGTTTTGTTTAGTAGATTAATCTATTTAAATGGGATGTCACAGTCCGCATATAGTATATTTTATAAGAATATATAAAATACATTCTAAAATGAACACTCTTCCCCTCTTCTTCTTTTTCTGCAGTGGCAGTGATGGTGGAACTCGCAGTAGTGGCGGGACAAAATGTTATGCAGTGGTGGAAGTTATTTGATTCTTTTCCTCTTATTGTGGGGATGCATCTAATAATTATAGGGATGCAGAAAGTAATAACCTCAAAAGCTTGATCCAAATACATTAGATGCCCAGTTGGCCTAACCGTACTATAAACTTCCATTATTTGTTATTATAATTGTGAATGATCTAGAGAGGTATCTCTTATTTGAGATTCAAGTTTTGGATGAAAAAAATGTCTCACTACATTTAAAGCTTCAAATTTTCGAGTTTTTATGTCTGTCCTGGTTTATGTGTCTGGTGGGTTTGCTCACAAAAATCAGGTGCTTAATCTTCTCCTAAATTCTCCTAAATACAACCTACATACATAATTCATTGGAGTTCTATTTCATCCTTGGATATTGATAATAGAAACTAGTATTCTTACCCGTGCAACGCACGGGATATTGAATTTTAAAATTAAAAATTATAGTATATTTATTTTCTTCTATATTTATTAAAATTATAGTATATTTTAAAAGTTGGTAAAATTATTAAAGTATTATTAAATTTAATATAAATTTTATTTTATAAAATTCAATAATAATATTTTAATTGATTTTATGATAAAATGTATTTAAATTATTTATATATATTTTTAATATTTTAAATCATATATTAAGATTTAGTTAATTAAAATTAAGAAATTTAATTTAATTTTAAATGAAATATTGAGTAAAAAATGTAGAAAAATATAATAGTTAATTCTCTAATAATAAAAATGATGGACGATATAAAGAGTTAATAAAGATACAAATGTTAAATGATACAAAAAATGTGAACAGTAAACGATATAAAGTTACAAATGATAGATCGTGGTGCATATAAATGTAATGTTTAATTAGTCAGATAGTACTCACTCTCTTCAGATGTGTCAGTTTGGTGCTCGCTTTTAAAAATGTGTCAATGGAGTTCCAACTTTTGAAAAAATGTCTCAGTTAGATTCCTTTCACTCTTGTAAATATCGATACTGTTAATGACGTTAATATTTTTTTTTCTCAAAAGGACCTAATTGACACCTTTTTAAAAGCGGGTATCAAATTGACATATCCAAACAAAAGTGAGTATTATCCGACTAATTACACCTAAATATAAATAGTAGATTCTTTAAAGATACAAATGTTAGACTGCAAACAAAATATAAATAGTAAACAACCAAAACTTACAAAATGTAGACTATGTAGACAAATATAAATAGTACACTATGCAAAAATACAAAGGTTAGACTCTGGTAGACTCCTCTATTGAAGTCCTTTTTTCATAATTTTTTTGAATTTTGAATTTCAAATTTTAACTTTGCTCCCATATTTTATAGCTTTTAAAATTTAAAATTTAAATTCAAACTTTATTACTATATATTTTGAATTTCAAATTTGACAATATATATCATTATTTAGAAAAAAAAATATTGAAATCGAGATCATTAATGATTTTTATATCTTTAAAAATTTTAAGAATGTATAATTTTAACTTGTAATGATATACCAATGTCTATGTTATAAAAATTATTTTTTAAATTATTATTTAAGTTTGTGTAAAACGTCAAAAATATGTAAAAATTATTTAAAAATATTTAAAAATTCATATTTAAATTTTACAATTATTTAATTATTTTTACTATTGTTATTATCATATTAAGACTAATATATTAATATATTATTATATTATTAAGAACCACGAAGATTTTGTTCCTAAATATTATATTACTTGTTTATTTTCTATATCATATTTTTAACTTTTATTATTTTTAATTGTGAATATTAATGTATTTTCATTAAATTTTTTCAATTTATCATTTTTTAGATTTTGATAATATATTAAATACGAACATTTTTTATAAGTTAAAAATATTTGAAAATTATTTAGAGACATTATAAGAATATATTAAAAAACTTACACTATTTCACAATTTTTTTTTTAATGTCAAAATTCAAATTTTATTAATATATTTTTTGTTTAATTAGTCAAAGAGTACCCACTTTTGTTCAAAAGCTTCAGTTTGATAATCGCTTTTAGAGAAAATGTTACTGTATATATTTCGAATCCCAATTTTCGAATCTTAATCTTGCAATAATATTAAAATTGAAATAGTTAATTATTTCCATATCTTTAAAAGTTTAAAAAATTTATAATTTTTATTCTTTACCTTATATTTTAATTATATTAATGTTATTATATTTTATATTTACATTATTACATATTATTATATTTTATAATATATTATTATATCATTATGGATCATCAATTTTTTTGAATATTTGAATTTATATATTTTTATCAATAATATTAAAGTATTTATTACAAAAATTAACTTTTTGTATATATTTTTCATTTTAAATGTTAAATTTAAATTTTGTTATCACATCCTTTTTCTTTTACTGTCTATTACGTTTTCAAATTTGAATCCAAAATTTATTAATATTATTATATGTATCATGATTAATTTTTCACAACTTAAAACCAAAGAACGATTTTATTTTCAATGAATTAATTTTGAATTTTATTCTAAAAACACACGGAAGGAATATATTACCTAATATTATCTGCTGCTTGATGTTTAAAAAAATCAACTATAAGAAAAGTTCGGTTTCGAAGGATATTAAATGAAAAAATAATAATTCCCAATGTAATTTAATATTATATAAAAATATATAATGATAATATTACATTAATTCTACATAAATATAAATTTATTCTTAAATTAATATTTAAATTTAATCATAAATTGATATAAAGTTAAGAATACAACCATAATCAGTAATATTAGATCAATCAATTTTCAAATACATTAATAGAAGAAGATTTTGGTTTTCAATGCAATATTTTAAAATCATAATTGATATAAAGTTAAGAATACAACCGTAATAAGTAATATTAGATCAATCGATTTTCAAGCACATTATTAGAAGAAGATTTTGCATTTTGTATTAATCATTAACGATAAATAAAAAAGCAGATAACATCTCCAAAAAAACATGATGATATACAAATTTTATATTTTTTATATACTTAAAATGAATAAATAATATTTTTTGTGAATGTCTTAAACATTAATTATATGTTTGATTGATACTTCATGATTCATTGAGTCCCACAAATCATGATTGTTGTTGTTCATAATAAATAGAGTCATAATTCAAAATACAAAATTCTTGGAAGACGAAAATATTTTCATTTATTCTTTATATTTTTGACATTTATATTGGAAGACGTAAGTGTTGATTGATAAAGTTTATTCAATAAGCTACATTAAAATTTAAGAAGATTTTTGAAACCTGTATAAAGCTTTCTTCAAAAGGTAGATAGATTTTTAAAATATTTTTCATTTAAAATTTTAATACAATAAATTCATATATAACATTGCAATGAGAAACACAAAATGTTGTTGGTTTCTAATATTTAATGTTATTTAATGACGAAGACATTCATCTTTGAGTAGTTGTAAAAATATATCTTGGAAGTAGGGTTGGAAGAATGTGAAAAGTTCTTTGAGAGGTTGAAAAAATATACCTTGAAAGTAGTGTTGGAAAAAATTGGAAAATTGTTTTAATTCTTCTTAATATCTTTATATTTTTGGAAGATGAAAAGTAGATTTTGAAAAATATAAATATATTTTTCAGTAAGCTAGGTAAAAAAAAATCTTAATTTTTAATTTGATAATTAAATATATTTAAGGTAACTAATTTTATTTGCATTTATTAACATTGTCATTAATTATTAAGAAACTATTAACTGATTGGATTTTAAGAAAAGTGTAATATGTAATGACTATTTTTAGAATAAATTAATAAAATACATTTTTTTTTGTAGAAGATGAGAAAATATTAATACTTATATAAAAATATTTGTTAGTTATAAATCTTTTTTCTTTTTTGAACTTTTTAAAAGTCCATGTTATCATTAATGAGACAAATTCATAGAGTGAGAAATTTATTTTAATTTTGTTTGTTCAAAATTTTAAAAACTTAGATTATGCCTTTATAATTTATATTTATTATAAAAATAAAATGTAGTTTATGTTTTGCATTTACCTCACTATAAAAATTCTGAAATAGTAAATATTATCTTATTAAATAAGATTTAATATTAGATTTTAAAATATTCACTCTCGATGCTACAAAACATTTTAGTTGTGTAATATTAGTAAATTTCACACAAAATCCTAATTAATTTATTATATTACAATTTTTAATTAGATTTATTTTATAAAAATTAGCTACCTTCTCTAAGAAACTTTGTAAAAGTTTCTAAAGTTGTTATTTTGTAATATTTACTTCAAAATATTAATTATGAAGACCACTAATTATGTATTTTTTGGGACAATGCACATTAGAACTCAAAACAGTATTGTTAGTTTTGCAATTGTATATAATTATATATTAGATTAGATACTATTAGAGATTTTGGTCATTCAAAATGACTTTTACTCTATGGGAAGGTGAGAAGATTTTTTGGAGCCAGTATAAAACTTTTTCAAGAACGTATGTAGATCTTTTAAAATATTTTCCATTTAAAATTATAATACAATAAATTCAAATATAACATTGTATTGAGACACTAAAATTGATTTTTTCATAATTAATGTTAATTAATTATAAAGATGTGTTGGAAGAACCAAAATTTTATCTTGAAAGTAATGTTGAAAGAAACTGAAAAGTTGTTTTTATTCTCCTCAATATCTTTTAATTTTTTGAAGATGAAAAATATTGTTTGAGAAGTATAAAAAACATATCCAGTAAGCCAAGTAAAAAACACAAAAGTCTTAATTTTTAATTTAGTAAATAAATGTATTTAAAGTAAATAATTTTATTTGCATTTATTATTATTATTTCAAATTTTAAATCCAAACATTATTATTTAATATGTTAAAAGAGATTTCTCACTGAATTAAAAAACAGAGAACATCTTTGTTTCTAATAAACTAATTTTGAAATTTGGTTTCAAAAAACATTTTATAATGCATTATAACATATATTTGAACATGTATTTGTGAATGTTGTATATATTTAAATATTTCAATTCAATATATATATATATGCACACTTATTTAATGAAAAGTAAATTTATTAATAAATGTGTGCAATCAGTTACTTTTATTATTTATTTATTGAAAAATTTATAAAGTCTAAAGTAAATGTATTTCTTATATATTATATATAATAAATATTTATTTATTTGGTTATTTATTATTCGTTATTTCTCTTTTTATCTTTATTTTTTATTATAATTAATTATTGTTTACTATTCACTATTTATTCATTTATTTATAATATTTACGTTTAATAATGGTTAAACTTACAACTCAAAAGAAAATTATTAGCTTTGCAATTGTATATAATATTATGTATTACATATTAGATTAGATACCATTAGATATTTGATAATTTAAAATGACTTTTACTTAATGGAAGGTGAGAAGATTTTTGAAACCAGTGTAAAACTTTTTCAAGAAAGTATGTAGATTTTTTAAAGTATTTTTCATTTAAAATTATAATACAATAAATTCAAATATAACATTGTATTGAGACACACAAAACCTTTTTGGTTTCTTCATAATTAATGCTAATTAATGGCAAAAAGACATTGGAAGAGATCAAAGTTTACATTGGAGGTAGTGTTGAAAGAAACTGAAAAGTTATTTTTATTCTTCTCAACATCTTTTAATTTTGGAGGATGAAAAGTAAGATTTGAAACTGAAAAGTAGTGTTGGAAGAAACTGAAAAGTTATTTTTATTTTTCTCAACATCTTTTAATTTTTGAATAATGAAAAGTAAGATTTGAAAAGTATATAAACTTCTTCGGTAAGCTAGGTAAAATAAAAATAAAAGTCTTAATTTTTAATTAGGTAAATAAATAACTTTAAAGTAAGTAATTTTATTTTCATTTATTATTATTATTAATTAATTAATAAGAAATTATTAATTGATCATATTATTCATGTACTTCACTATTATAATTCTCAAATTATTCACTCTCTAAGGCTACAAAAGGTTTTATTAAATATCGTGTAATATTTGTAAATTCCACACCAAATCTTAATAAATTTGTTTTATTACAATTTTTAATTTAATTTATTCTAAAAAAATTAGCTACCTTCTCCAAGAAACTTTGAATTTTTTTAAAAAATTGATTACCTTCTCCAAGAAACTTTGTAAAGGTTTTTAAAGTGTCCTATTATAATACTTACTACTTCAAAATATTAATTATGCAGACCACCAATTATGTTTTTTTTTTTTGGACATGGCACTCCCTCACTAATTAAAGGAATGTTGTATCTTCCCATGTAGACCTTCTTCAACATGCCATTTCCAACCTCTGTCAAACATAAATGTTCTACCCAAAGATTAAATTTTCTGCATTAGTTTGTGTGCTCTTTTATTCTTAGGAATTGCATAAATGTTTCGAGCACAACTTTACATCTTCAACAAACATCTTTTGGCTCCCTCATTCTTTTCAAACACCCACCATATTCATCCTTCCAAATAACATTGCAGGTCTGTTATGTGAAGAATAAAATTTGGAAGAAAAAGACAAAAAAATAGAATGAAGTTTTAAAACTGAAAAATTGTTACTGACTATTATCAATATATTAAAGTCATTTAATATTATATATAAAATAATTTCATAAGATAAAATAATTAAATATAAAAAATATATGTTGATAATGTTCAAAAATGCAGCTGTGAAGTATGTTACTACACTTTGTTAATTAAAGAAAAAAATAAATGAAGTTTTAAAAACGAAAGATTGTTAGTCAACTCTGTTAATAACAAAATAAGAGATTTTTGAAAGATAACTATTGATTAAACATGTTTAAAAAATCGAAATCATCTCGCAGATAACTATTGATTCAACCAGTCTCACCTTTCTTATGTTGCTCAATGAGTTCATTGAACTATTTTGCCCAAAATCTTGATGGATGTCCTTGCCTCAATTAGTTAATGAATTTGACAGATAAAAACTTGATCCAACTGTTAAATACTACAAAGAAAATGAGTTAGATATTACATAGGGTAGAAGAAGAAAAAATCAGACAGAAGAAGAAAAGCATTGACCTTTTTTGGTGTTCTTCAATTAGTTAATGAATGACAAAGAAAAAGATGGGTCCAACAAATGAATAATACAAAGAAAGATAGTTAGATACGTAGAAGAGAAAACATTGGACAGAAGAAGAAAAACATAGACATTTTTTGCATTCTTCAATAATTTCATAAATCTCACAAAAAGAACCTTGATCTAATAGACAAATACTACAAAGAAAAATAGTTACATATGATAGAAGAACAAAAGTTTTTACCTTTTGGGTGTTTTCAATGTGTTTAAGAATTTGACTAGAAAACATTTATCAAAAATAGAAATGCTACAAAGAAAGGTAGGGAAATATGGTGAAAGAACTAAAAATATGAGAGAAGACGAAAAATCATTACTTTTTTTGTGTTATTTTTCAGTGTTCATGAATCTCACAAGAAAACATTAATCCAACAGAAAAATACTACAAAGAAAAGTAGTTACATGTGGTAGAAGAACAAAAAAATCACAGAGAAGAAGAAAAGTTGATACCTTTTTGGTGTTCTTTACCGTGTTCATGAATCTCACAAGAAAACATTCATCCAGCAGAGAAGAAATACAAAGAAAAGTGTTTAAATATGGTAGAAGAACAAAAATCGCAAAGAAGCAAAAAAGTTGTTACCTTTTTGGTGTTCTTTGCCGTGCTCATGAATATGAGAGCAAAACATCCTCAAACAGAAAAATACAACCAGAAAAAGTAGATCTAATAGCAAAACATTCATCCAACACAGAAATACAACAAAAATAAGTAGATATGAGAGCAAAACATTCATCCAAATATGGTAGAAAAACGAAAAAACGCACAAAAGTTGCTACCTTTTTTGTGTTCTTCACTGTGCTTTTGAATCTGACTGCAAAACATCCATCAAACAGAAGAATACTACAAAGAAAAGTAGTTACATATGGTAGAAGAACAAAAAAATCACAGAGAAGAAGAAAAGTTGTTACCTTTTTGGTGTTCTTCACCGTGTTCATGAATCTCACAAGAAAACATTAATCCAGCAGAGAAGAAATACAAAGAAAAGTGTTTAAATATGGTAGAAGAACAAAAATCGCAAAGAAGCAAAAAAGTTGTTACCTTTTTGGTGTTCTTTGCCATGCTCATGAATCTGAGAGCAAAACATCCTCGAACAGAAAAATACAACCAGGAAAAGTATATCTGACAGCGAAACATTCATCCAACACAGAAATACAACAAAAATAAGTAGATATGAGAGCAAAACATTCATCCAAATATGGTAGAAAAACGAAAAAACGCAAAAAAATTACTATTGTTTTTTGTGTTCTTCACTGTGCTTGTGAATCTGATTGCAAAACATCCATCCAACAGAAAAATACTACAAAGAAAAGTAGTTACATATGGTAGAAGAACAAAAAAATCATAGAGAAGAAGAAAAGTTGTTACCTTTTTGGTGTTATTCACCGTGTTCATGAATCTCACAAGAAAACATTAATCCAGCAGAGAAGAAATACAAAGAAAAGTGTTTAAATATGGCAGAAGAACAAAAATCGCAAAGAAGCAAAAACATTGTTATCTTTTTGGTGTTCTTTGTCGTACTCATGAATCTGAGAGCAAAACATCCTCGAACAGAAAAATAAAACCAGGAAAAGTAGATATAATAGCAAAACATTTATCCACCACAAAAATACAACAAAAATAAGTAGATATGAGAGCAAAACATTCATCCAAATATGGTAGAAAAAGAAAAAACGCAAAAAAGTTGCTACCTTTTTTTGTGTTCTTCACTGTGCTTGTGAATCTGACTGCAAAACATCCATCGAACAGAGAAATACAACAAAGAAAAGTAGATCTGGGGTGCAAAACATCCATCAAACACAAAAATACAACAAAAATAAGTAGATTTGTCAGCAAAAAAATCATCCAACCAAGAAATACAACAAAAAAACTTAGTTAAATATGTTAGAACACGAAAAAATGCAGAAAAATTGTTACCTTTTGGGTGTTACTCACTGTGCTCATGAATCTCAGAGTAAAAATTTCATCCAACTGAGAAATAAAGTTTGAGAAGAAGAAAATTGGTGTAAGGTAGATGAAGGACGAACACTGGTGGAGTAAGAGAGAATAAGAAAAGTTGAGAGGTTGAGAGGAAGAGAGGAAGCTGAAGAGGTTTGATGTGTGCGAGTGAGAAAGAGAGAGAAAAAGCTGAAGTGGTTTGAAAGAGAATGAGAAAGGGGTATTGTGTGTGGAACACGGAGAGTCAAAAAAAAAATAGTGTGAGAGTAATTTGTTTTTGAATTAATTTTTAATCTTAAAAATTATGAGAGATTGACACGTAATCATATTTTCCTCTTGTAGAAAGTAAAATTTGAATATAAGTGGTTCAGAAATATTAAAATATTAAAAAAGTTGCCATTTGTTAGTTTAGAATTGTATATAGTATTAGATTATTGCTGTAAAACAGAAAATCAGAAAAAAAAATGTGAGAAGAAGGTGGTTCAGAGTAATAAAATTTACGTTTAACACGTTGTTTTACTTTAAACAACTATTTTTTTAAAGTACATATTTAATAAATTAATATTTTTATTTGTATTTCTTGTGTTATCTAGATCAGTTCTATTTTGCATGTTTAAGTTAGGATAAACAGGTTTCACAAAATCTAGATTCTTGAACAATCACATACATTAAATCACTTCTATTATTTGTTTTGGCAATATACGCAATTTTATAAGAAAAAAAAAACATAGATGATTATGATAGAAATAAGTTAAAGGA
Organism: Vigna unguiculata; assembly: GCF_004118075.2. NCBI lineage: Eukaryota > Viridiplantae > Streptophyta > Magnoliopsida > Fabales > Fabaceae > Vigna > Vigna unguiculata. The sequence goes on along the minus strand of NC_040289.1, from coordinate 1,873,951 downwards.
TTAAACAAACAAAATATTTCAAAAGTACGTAGTCAAAAGAAACTATATAATTTTAAAGACAGAATACAAACAAATATACTTTTTCAAGGAGTTAATTTATTTAATAATTTATTATGCATTTCATTTACAAAAATAATATTAGAAAACTTAAAATTTATTTAAGCTTTACCATTATTGCATAAAATACAAACAAATATACTTTTCAAGGAATTAATTTATTTAATAATTTATTATGCATTTCATTTACAAAAATAATATTAAGAAACTTAATTATTTAAGCTTTACCAATGTTGCATTTTATATCCCCTAATTTAATTGAGTGCTTAAAATAAAACTGACAGCCAGATTTTAAGTTTATAGTAAATACATTTGCTATACCAGAATTTGTTCTAAACCTAATCATCAATAAAGAGATAGAGGCTTAATAATTATAGTGTTGAATTTAAAAAGAATTTCATGGAAGTGTAATTTGTTACATGAGTGGACTACCAGAGAGAGAAAGAGGAAAAATAGTTGATACACTACTATTAAACAAAATAAAACAACATCACTAATATATATATAGGTTTCGAATGTGAGCAATTTTTTCCCGGTCTTCGCCTCCTTTTTGGCAACGCTGTTTCAGTAAAGGACAATTAATTATATGAAGAGATGAAATTGATTTAGGAAGGCCCTCCTCTGGTAAGCGTTGGAGGTTGGGGCAGTCTCGAAGATACAGTGTTCTAAGAGATGAGAGTTGTAAGAGACCCTTATAGTCCAGCTTTTCTAAATTTTGACACTCAAGAAATTGTAGTTGAGTAAGGGAGGGTGGAAGCAAACCTTCATCAAGAAAACATTCTGCATCTGGTGTTGATATCCCCAAGCATTCCAAAGAAGAACTGTCTCCCAAAGCTCCCTTTAGTAAGCCAACAAGTCTAAAGCAATTCCAGAGTGTGATGTATTTTAGATTTGATGGCAAACCTCCATCAGGGAACGACTCAAGTGTCGGACAGTCTCTTATGTGTAGCCCATCGAGAGATGGAAGCAGCATATGCATGTTTGCAGGCAATGATTCAAATTTAGGACACTTTTCCATTCTCAGATAACAGAGATGATTTTGAACGTGATCCTGTGAAATCATCTGTAGATTAGGAAACCCACTGAGTTCAAGCATCCTGAGTTTTGGAAAGAAATCAAGTGGAAAGATCCTTAGAGAGACACAATCATCACTTATTGACTCCAGAGTCAAGATTTCAAGAGAAGTGTCGAATAGCATATGTCCAACCATTGCCAGCAACGATGTTGTCTTGCCGTGCCCATCCATTGTGAGCTTTTCCATTGTAGAGCAGTCCAACTGCAGCTTTCCACAGTCTTGTAGACGTAATTCTAGCGCACTCACAATCAAAGCTTCAAGATGTTTGCAGTGACGGACATATAGGTATTTTAAAGCAATAAACTTTGGCAAGTGTCCTTTCAGCTTGGCACAGTTTCTTATAGAAAAATGTTCTAGACGTGGAAAAGCACCTGTCACAGCTTGGCAGTCCCACTTTTCCCATTGCCTCATATTGGAGAACCGCAATGTTTGAAGGGATTTAAACGAAGAAGAGTTGTTCCCATGAAAATCAGCATCAATACTCACTATCCCATCAAGTCCATCAATACTCAATTCCTCGAGAAATGGCAAAAGCCCAAGCGGAGGTAAACGTTCGCAAGATCTACAATCATCCAACTCTAAGGACACCAGGTTCGGTAATGAATTATGGAGTAACCAATTTGGAAATTCTTGACCAATGTAGTTCCTTATTGACAAATTCTTCAAGTATTTTGAAGGTCGTAGATTCTCAATTACATCCTCAGCTTTTGTTGAATCAACAGAGGAGCTACCAATGAAATTCCATTCTAAATGTAGGCCCACAAGGTGTGGTTTGCTCTTCAAATCTGCTTCTAATGCATCAGAGGGATTCTCAATATTTTGCAGATCATCAATTGTTAGACGTCCATGAAGATTGAATTGTCCTAATCGCTGAATATTCATTTCCTTACTTTTCTCAACATGAAACGAACTCATCGATACTTGAACATTCTTCGGTTTTCCCAAATGTGCTGCCACATTTTCCACTCCAATATCTACTAATTCAAGGCAACGCAAATTTTCAAGTTGATGTAGACATGATGGAAGCTCCTTTAATCTACGACACTTGTTCAGCCTCAGTATTTGCAACTTGAAGAGTAAACTCATTGACTCAGGTAGTTTTTCTATTCGAGTACAGGATAGATCTAATGAACGAAGATGCTTAAGATTTCCTATAGATTCAGGCACCTCTGTAAGGCTACGACAACTCTTCAAAGATAACACACGTATCAATTTAAATCTGGAGAACAAGTCATCTATGGACATCTTGCAATCCCAAACCCAACCCGAGTTTGGATCTGTTTGCGTAAATGTATGCAACTTTTGAGTATCAATTGAACTCCCAAACCCATCAAAACATAAACCAGAGGATAAAAATGAACAATGACGGGTTGTTTTGGATATACCTTCTTGTTCATCAACTCCTATCCTGATGCAGACGTCCTTACAAACGTATTTGGCCAAATCATTTAGAAGGTCATGCATGATAAAACGCTCTTTCTCTTCGTTACTTGACTGTTGGAAGAAGGACCAAGATAATAGATCATTGAAATATTGTTCACCAACTTCTATAGCACTCTTTTTCTGTATATGGCTTTCTAGAAAATTTTGAGCCATCCACCATTGAATTAAAATATCCTTGTCAAACCGATAACCTTTGGGAAGTAAGGCACAAAATGCAAAGCATTTCTTCAGATGAGAAGGAAGGTGAAGATAGCTCAATTTTAAAGCAGGGAGTATACCACTTTCATTTTCTGAAAGATCCCATATATCACTTCTCATAATGTTTTCCCATTCCCACAGGAATGATTTATTGTGTAATAAACTTCCCATTGTTTTCAACGCTAAAGGAAGCCCATCACATCTTTTAACTATTTTCTTAGCAATCTCCACGAAGTCTGGGTCTTGTTGAGGATTAGCACCTTGGAATGCATGCTTTGCGAACAATTCCCAACAATAATCTTCTTTTAATACCTGCAGAAGGTGCTTTTCTGATCGCATCGAATCAGCAACCTTCTCACCTCGTGCAGTGACAAGAATCCTACTGCCTTGGCCTCCGAAAACTAGGGGCTTTTGCACATCTTCCCATTTAGATGGGTTTTCGTTCCAAACATCATCCAAAACGAGAAGAAACTTCTTCCCTGCAAGTTCTTCTTTCAGGCTTCTCTGAATCACTTCCTGTTGCATACTACGTTCAGTTGAACCAGTAATTGTGTCAAGAATTGCTCTTGATACTTTGAGAACATCAAATTCCTGAGGGACACTCACCCAAGCTTTAATACCAAATTTATCTTTAATCCTTTGGTCATTGAATACATGTTGGGCAAGAGAGGTCTTACCCAACCCACCCATGCCCACAATAGAGAGTATAGATAGGTTGTTGTGAGTGTCCGATGTGAGCCATTGAATGAGAAATTCTTTGTCATCATTTCTGCCATAGATAACACTTTCATTTGGCAAAGATGAATATGTTAATTTACTGCTTGATCCTGATCCAACCTCAACACCACCACCCTTTTTCAAACCGAGAATATTGCTTTCGTCTGCAAGATCATCTAGGTCCTCAATGACTTGTGCCATTCTGGATTCAATTTCTTTTTCAATGAGAAAAGAAGAATTGAGGGAACTCCACACCTTCTTAGCAGCACTCTGAGACTCAGCTTCCACTTGGCTTTTGGAGAGTTCATAATCTAACTCATCCAAGAGATCCTCTGCATCAATCACAACATCTTTGGCCCTGAGAAGCCAATCTCTGACGCGTGAATCTGTGAACTGCTTTTGTTCTGCATCAAGAGCCACAACATCAATGGCAAGGAGCTTCATCTTCAAGTTGCGGAGTTGCTTCTTGTGCTTTCTTTGATGAAATATGTCAAAAAGACGAGAAGCCAAAGTGTCAATAGTCCTCTCGAGAAAAGTGGAAACAAGAACACCGGTAACCATTTCTGCTGCCATGATAAGAATAGGGAAGGGAGTGGATGAATGAAACTGTGAGATTTGAAGTGAAGCTTATGGGTTTGATTCGGTGCAGTGCAATGGAAATAATATTAATAAGGTAATATTTGAATTAAGGTTGGTGAATGTTTTTTCCTTGACGGCTCGTCAACAACCAATAAAGATTATTGAGTCTTCCGACAACTTGTTATTCAACAGCTGTACTCCATTACCATGAAATGAATTATTGGTTGTGATATAGTGAAGGTTCACAACTTTTCCCATATTTTCCAAGTCTAGTCAATTATTAGGTACAAGAGCAAAAAATAATGCTCATGTCTTAGAGTGAATCGAGTAGAAAGAAGAAAAAGAGACATAATTGATCATTACAGAGAGAGAATCATAAGACCATAATAGTAATAATAATAAAGAAAGCTAAGAAATGAGATACAAAAAGATAAGAAAGAGAAAATAGTTGCTAATGAATAAAAGATAATAAAGAGATAGAAAGAAAAAGTGATGTAATGAGAAAAAAATAAAGAAATTGAAAATGAAATAAAAATGGGATAAAAAGTTCCTGGGCATATTATTAATCCCTCGTTTTTTTTTTCGTAATTTATTAACTTGTGTGACTTTTTTGTTTTTAAGAAAATATAAACTATTTAAATACATTCTATATAATTAAGCAAATATTAAATATTATTACTATTTTCTAAAAAGTACTTTTACAATGCGCGCCAAATTGTTGTTTATAACGATGAGCATTAGTCGGTTGGATCAGATCCGGATTCAATTTGATCAATGTAGTATAATTTGATTTTAACATTTTTTAAATTCATATCCGATTATTTAATATATTGATTAACTGATTCAGGTTTTTGGGTTGCGGGTTAAGTGGGTTGGATTTTTTTTGAATGGCAGATTTATATTAAATTAAATTTTAATACAAAATTATTTTTATTTTGAATAAATGACATAAATATAATTAATCTTTAATATAAAAATAGTGATATGTATAATTTGAATAATAATTATTACAATATATTATAATTTTATATAACTTATTTTTGAATTTTAACAAAATAGTATCATATTAAAAATCAAATTTAAAATTTATTTACAAATTAATAAATATTAAAATATAAATTTAGGATGAGTCTAATATCTGTAAAATTCAAATTTGTTATCCGATTTCAATCGTAAATATCCAATTTTATTTATCCAACATTATTTACTTATCCAATCCGATTCAACCGTATGCTTGCTTATGATTCAGTTGGACACGATTTTTTTCTCAATCGTAATTGTCCGTTAAGTGGTTGTTGGTGGAATTACTGCAACTATGGAAATAGTACCTTTTTTGTTTAGAATAGTTATATTAAGTACTCTTGAAGAAAATAGTAAAAAGAAAAATCTTTTAGTTAAAATTAGTTTATGTAAAAAATAATTTATAATTATTTTTATATAACAATTACATAACTTAGCATATCTCAGCATGATAAAGAAGGTGAGAAAATATGTGGGTTGGATTGTATATCTAAACTCGCCAACCTAGTCAACTGGGGTGCTTTTCCCTGCACTCCCGACCTTATTTCTATATTCCCAATAATGCAATTTCAACAAAAATTTTAGGGTGTTAAATTATATTTGTTATATATAAATTATTTTTTTTAGTTAAAACAGTTTTCATTTTCTCACATCATTTTTTCTATTCAAAACAAACACTCATAATAATAGAATCCAAAAAATATGACAATAATATATATAAAAAGGTAGCATAAAATTTATCATCAACAATAATATATTAAAAAAAGGAGCAAAAGTTACTTTCCGGAATAACATTCTAAAGCATTTAAAAATTCATTATATACAACTTTAGGAACTTTAGAGAGTTGTTTTTCATTTTCTTCAATTTTTGGAGTCTCATAAAGTTTCTCAAGTTTATATGACATAAATGTACTTTTATCATCTTCATCACAAGCCTTCCATTTAAAAAAAAATCAATAATTTTACTCTTTGCCATAATTTTTCTAATATAAATTTGTCATCTGTCACCTATTTTAAAAAATATTAAATTATGAATATCCTAAACTAAATCTTAAAACCAAGACTCAATATCCAAAGATGCAAACGAATAAGAGCTATTCCCATAAAAATAAAAATAAGCATAAATTGAATTTCTAGTATCATGTTTGAAAATAGGTAAAATAGTAAATTTGTATTATTTTTATCTTCAAGGTATCTTTTCTTTTATCACTTTATAACAACTGAATCTATTATTTTATTTTTCATCAATATATATACCTATTTAAATAAAAAATAAGACTAAAAAATAATTTATCAAAATCTAATAAAAGATTAAGAGACGTAATTAATAACAAAAAAATATAATAAACAAGTTACAAATGGTTATGAAAAAACATATAGTACATAACTTTTCTTTTTATATTCATAAAAAAAATATACAAAAAATTTATAAGATGAAAAAAATAATTAAATATCAAACTAATACTTTTCTATCAAGAGAATGAGAGAGCTAACTTTATCTTAAAAAATAACGGATGAAAACCAAGAGTGAAAGAATAAATTTATATATAATTTTTATTTATTTTTTAAAACAAAAAACAAAAGAAGAGATACAAGAGTAATAAATAATTATAATACGTGAGAAACTTATAATGAAAGAGTTATAATACGTGAGAAACTTATAATGGAAAAGAACAATAAAAATATCTATGTTAAATTTTATTTTATTATTTATTAATATTAAAAATAATATTTTATAAAAAAATAAAAATCAATTTAAAAAGTATTTTTAAAAAAAATTAAAAAATCTTGGGGGCCATGGCCTCTAAGGTCCGCATATAGGATATTTTATAAGAATATATAAAATACATTCTAAAAAAGAACACTCTTCCCTCCCCTCTTCTTCTTTTTCTGCAGTGGCAGTGATGGTGGAACTCGCAGTAGTGGCGGGACAAAATGTTATGCAGTGGTGGAAGTTATTTGAGTCTTTTCCTCTTATTGTGGGGATGCATCTAATAGTTATAGGGATGCAGAAAGTAATAACCTCAAAAGCTTGATCCAAATACATTAGATGCCCAGTTGGCCTAAGGGTACTATAAACTTCCATTATTTGTTATTATAATTGTGAATGATCTAGAGAGGTATCTCTTATTTGAGATTCAAGTTTTGGATGAAAAAAATGTCTCACTACATTTAAAGCTTCAAATTTTCGACTTTTTAATGTCTGTCCTGGTTTATGTGTCTGGTGGGTTCGCTCACAAAAATCAGGTGCTTAATCTTCTCCTAAATTCTCCTAAATACAACCTACATATATAATTCACTGGAGTTCTATTCCATCCGTGGATATTGATAATAGAAATTATTGCTGTAAAACAGAAAACCAGAAAAAAAAAAAAGCGTGAATTTCAGAGTAATAAAGTACATATTTAATAAATTAATATTTTTATTTGTATTTCTTGTGTTATCTAGATCAGTTCTATTTTGCATGTTTAAGTTAGGATAAACAGGTTTCACAAAATCTAGATTCTTGAACAATCATATACATTAAAACACTTCTATTATTTTTTTGGCGATATACACAATTTTATAAGAAAAAAACAATACATAGATGGTTATGAAAGAAATAAGTTAAAGGATTAAACAAACAAAATATTTCAAAAGTACGTAGTCAAAAGAAACTATATAATATTAAAGACAGAATACAAACAAATATACTTTTTCAAGGAGTTAATTTATTTAATAATTTATTATGCATTTCATTTACAAAAATAATATTAGAAAACTTAAAATTTATTTAAGCTTTACCATTATTGCATAAAATACAAACAAATATACTTTTAATTTATTCAATAATTTATTATGCATTTCATTTACAAAAATAATATTAAGAAACTTATTTATTTAAGCTTTACCAATGTTGCATTTTATATCCCCTAATTTAATTGAGTGCTTAAAATAAAACTGATAGCCAGATTTTAAGTAAATACATTTGCTATACCAGAATTTGTTCTAAACCTAATCATCAATAGATAGAGGCTTAATAATTATAGTGTTGAATTTAAAAACAATTTCATGGAAGTGTAATTTGTTACATGAGTGGACTACCAGAGAGAGAAAGAGGAAAAATAGTTGATACACTACTATTAAACAAAATAAACAAAATAAAACAGCATCACTAGAATAAATGTATTCTTCGAATGTGAGCAATTTTTTCCCGGTCTTCGCCTCCTTCTTGGCAACGCTGTTTCAGTAAAGGACAATTAGTTATATCAAGATATGAAATTGATTTAGGAAGGCCTTCCTCTGGTAAGCGTTGGAGGTTGGGGCAGTCTCGAAGATACAGTCTTCTAAGAGATGAGAGTTGTAAGAGACCCTTATAGTCCAGCTTTTCTAAATTTTGACAATAAAGAAATTGTAGTTGAGTAAGGGAGGGTGGAAGCAAACCTTCATCAAGAAAACATTCTGCATCTGGTGTTGATATCCCCAAGCTTTCCAAAGAAGAACTGTCTCCCAAAGCTCCCTTTAGTAAGCCAACAAGTCTAAAGCAATTCCAGAGTGTGATGTATTTTAGATTTGATGGCAAACCTCCATCAGGGAACGACTCAAGTGTCGGACAGTCTTCTATGTGTAGCCCATCGAGAGATGGAAGCAGCATATGCATGTTTTCTGGCAATGATTCAAATTTAGGACACTCTTTGATTGTCAGATCCTCGAGATGATTGTGAACGTGATCCTGTGAAATCATCTGTAGATTAGGAAACCCACTGAGTTCAAGCATCCTGAGTGTTGGAAAGAAATCAAGTGGAAAGATCCTTAGAGAGACACAATCATCACTTATTGACTCCAGAGTCAAGATTTCAAGAGAAGTGTTGAATAGCATATGTCCAACCATTGCCACCGATGATGCTGCCATGTCGTGCCCATCCATTGTGAGATTTTTCAATGTAGAGCAGTCCAACTGCAGCTTTCCACAGTCTTGTAGACGTAATTCTATCGCACTGACAATCAAAGCTTCAAGTTGTTCGCAGTGACGGACATATAGGCATTTTAAAGCAACAAACTTTGGCAGGTGTCCTTTCAGCTTGGGACAATTGTCTATGGAAAAACTTTGTAGACGTGGAAAAGCAACAAACTTTGGCAGGTATGCTTTTAGCTTAGGACAATTTTTTATCCAAAAACGTTCTAAACGTGGAAAAGCACCTGTCACAGCTTGGCAGTCCCACTTTTCCCATTGCCTCATATTGGAGAACCACAATTTTTGAAGGGATTTAAACGAAGAAGAGTTGTTCCCATGAAAATCAGCATCAATACTCACTATCCCATCAAGTCCATCAATACTCAATTCCTTGAGAAATGGAAAAAGCCCAAGCGGAGGTAAATGTTCGCAAGATCTACAATCAACCAACACTAAGGACACCAGGTTCGGTAATGAATTGTGGAGTAACCAATTTGGAAATTGTTTACCAATGTAGTTCCTTATTGACAATTTCTTCAAGTATTTTGAAGGTCGTAGATTCTCAATTACATCCTCAGCTTTTGCTGAATCAACAAAGGAGCTGCCAATGAAATTCCATTTGAACTGTAGGCCCACAAGGTGTGGTTTGCTCTTCAAATCTGCTTCTAATGCATCAGAGGGATTCTCAATATTTTGCAGATCATCAATTGTTAGACTTTCATGAAGATTGAATTGTCCTAATCGCCGAATATTCATTTCCTTACTTTTCTCAACATGAAATGAACTTATCGATACTTGAACATTCTTCAGCTTTCCCAAATGTGCTGCCACATTTTCCACTCCAATACCTACTAATTCAAGGCAACGCAAATTTTGAAGTTTATGTAAACATGAGGGAAACTGCTTTAATCTACGACACTCGTTCAGCTTCAGTATTTGCAACTTGTAGAGTAAACTCATTGAGTCAGGTAGTTTTTCTATTTGAGTCCAGGAGAGATCTAATGAACGAAGATGCTTAAGATTTCCTATAGATTCAGGCACATCCTTAAGGATACAACAACGATTCAAAGATAACACACGTATCAATTTAAATCTAGAGAACAAGTCATCTATCGACATCTTGCAATCCCAAACCCAACCCGAGTTTGGATCTGTTTGCGTAAATGTGTGCAACTTTTGGGTATCAATTGAACTCCCAAACCCATCAAAACAAAATTCAGATAAAAATGAACAATGACGGGTTGTTTTGGATATACCTTCTTGTTCATCAACTCCTATCCTGATGCAGACGTCCTTACAAACGTATTTGGCCAAATCATTTAGAAGGTCATGCATGATAAAAAGCTTTTCAAATTTGTTGCTTGATGGTTGAAAGAAGGACCAAGATAATAGATCATTGAAATATTGTTCACCAGCTTCTGTAGGACTCTTTTTCTGTATAGGGCTTTCTAGAAAATTTTGAGCCATCCACCATTGAATTAAAATATCCTTGTCAAACCGATAACCTTTGGGAAGTAAGGCACAAAATGCAAAGCATTTCTTCAGATGAGAAGGAAGGTGAAGATAGCTCAATTTTAAAGCCGGGAGTATACCACTTTCATTTTCTGAAAGATCCCATATCTCACTTTTCATAATGTTCTCCCATTCCCAAAGGGATGATTTATTGTGTAATAAACTTCCCATTGTTTTCAACGCTAAAGGAAGCCCATCACATTTTTTAACTATTTTCTTAGCAATCTCCACGAAGTCTGGGTCTTGTTGAGGATTAGCACCTTGGAATGCATGCTTTGCGAACAATTCCCAACAATAATCTTCTTTTAATATCTCCAGGTGGTGCTTTTCTGATCGCATGGAATCAGCAACCTTCTCACCCCGTGCAGTGACAAGAATCCTACTGCCTTGGCCTCCGAAAACAAGGGGCTTTTGCACATCTTCCCATTTAGATGAGTTTTCGTTCCAAACATCATCCAAAACGAGAAGAAATTTCTTTCCCATAAGGTTTTCTTTCAATCTTTTCTGAATTACTTCCTTCGGTATACTATGATCAGTTGAACTGGCTATTGTGTCAAGAATTGCTCTTGATACTTTGAGAACATCAAACTCTTGTGGAACACTGACCCAAACATTAATATCAAATTTACCTTCAAGCCTTGGGTCATTGAATACATGTTGGGCAAGAGAGGTCTTACCCATCCCACCCATACCCACAATAGAGAGTATAGATAGGTTGTTGTGAGTGTCCGATGTGAGCCATTTAATGAGAAATTCTTTGTCATTATCTCTGCCATAGATAACACTTTCATTTGGCAAAGATGAATATGTTAATTTACTACTTGATCCTGATCCAACCTCAACACCACCACCCTTTTTCAAACCGAGAATATTGCTTTCGTCTGCAAGATCATCTAGGTCCTCAATGACTTGTGCCATTCTGGATTCAATTTCATTTTCAATGAGAAAAGAAGAATTGAGGGAACTCCACACCTTCTTAGCAGCACTCTGAGACTCAGCTTCCACTTGGCTTTTGGAGAGTTCATAATCTATCTCATCCAAGAGATCCTCTGCATCAATCACAACATCTTTGGCCCTGAGAAGCCAATCTCTGACGCGTGAATCTGTGAACTGCTTTTGTTCTGCATCAAGAGCCACAACATCAATGGCAAGGAGCTTCATCTTCAAGTTGCGGAGTTGCTTCTTGTGCTTTCTTTGATGAAATATGTCAAAAAGACGAGAAGCCAAAGTGTCAATAGTCCTCTCGAGAAAAGTGGAAACAAGAACACCGGTAACCATTTCTGCTGCCATGATAAGAATAGGGAAGGGAGTGGATGAATGAAACTGTGAGATTTGAAGTGAAGCTTATGGGTGTGATTCGGTGCAGTGAAATGGAAATAATATTAATAAGGTAATATTTGAATTAAGGTTGGTGAACGTTTTTTCCTTGATGGCTCGTCAACAACCATTAAAGAGTATTGAGTCTTCCGACAACTTTGTTATCCAAAAGCTGTACTCCATTAACATGAAATGAATTATTGGTTGTGATATAGTGAAGGTTCACAACTTTTTCCATATTTTCCAAGACTAGTCAATTATTAGGTACAAGAGCAAAAAATAATGCTCATGTCCTCGAGTGAATCGAGTAGAAAGAAGAAAAAGAGACATAATTGATCATTACAGAGAGAGAATCATAAGACCATAATAGTAATAATAATAATAAAGAAAGCTAAGAAATGAGATACAAAAAGATAAGAAAGAGAAAATAGTTGCTAATGAATAAAAGATAATAAAGAGATAGAAAGAAAAAGTGATGTAATGAGAAATAAATAAAGAAATTGAAAATGAAATAAAAATGGGATAAAAAGTTCCTGGTCATATTATTAATCCCTCGTTTTTTTTTTTTCTTAATTTATTAAACTTGTGTGACTTTTTTGTTTTTAAGCAAATATAAACTATTTAAATACATTCTATATAATTAAGCAAATATTAAATATTATTACTATTTTCTAAAAAGTACTTTTACAATGCGCGCCAAATTGTTGTTTATAACGATGAGCCTCAGTCGGTTGGATCAGATTCGGATTCAACTTCATCAATGTAGTATAATTTAAATTTAATATTTTTTAAATTCATATCCGATTATTTAATATATTGATTAACTGATTCAAGTTTTTGGGTTCCGGGTTAATTGGGTTGGATTTTTTTAATGGCAGATTTATATTAAATTAAATTTTAATACAAAATTATTTTATTTTGAATAAATGACATAAATATAATTAATCTTTAATATAAAAATAGTGATATGTATAATTTTAATAATAATTATTACAATATATTATAATTTTATATAATTTATTATTAAATTTTAACAAAATAATATCATATTAAAAATGAAATTTAAAATTTATTTACAAATTAATAAATATTAAAATATAAATTTAGGATGAGTCTAATATCTGTAAAACTCAAATTTGTTATCCGATTTCAATCGTGATTATTCAATTTATTCAATTTTATTTATCCAACATTATTTACTTGTCCAATCCCATCCAACCGTATATGTAACTATGGAAATAGTACCCTTTTGTTTAGAATAATTATATGTAAGTATCTTGAAGAAAAAATTAAAAAATAAACATTTTTTTCTAGTTAAAATTAGTTTATATAAAAATAATTTATAATTATTTTTATATAACAATTACGTAACTTAGGGTATCTCAGCATGTCAAAGAAGGGAAGAAAAAAATGTGGGTTGGGTTGTATATCTGAACTCGCCAACCTACTGATCTTGTCCTGCCTAGCCTGGCAGCCTGCTAGACCACAAACGGGGCTAGCCTGCCAACCTATTTTACTAAAAGCTTGTTTTTCCTTTACAAACCCATTTTCTTCCCGTTTTCGTTTATTTCACAAATTTGTCTTATTTGGTTCTTTTTGGGGGGTCTTTTCGTTCATTTCGTAAAACAACATAAAACAATATTCTTCTCCTTTAGTCAGAACCGCACAAAACAAACACCTCTCGCGAGCTGCCACCACCACCACTCACAAGCCACCATGATACCGAGAGAGACCACCATGCCGTGAGTGACCACCACCATGCCAATGGCCACCACACTAGCTAAAAAATAAATAAATAAATATTTTTTTAGGTGGGATGGTGAGCTAACCCACTTAACCCACCAACCTGTGGTGGGTTGAGCCGGATTACAAAATTTCTGGCTCACCACAAAGTGAGCCGGATTGGATTCACTCATTTTCAACTCGACTCGTGGTGAGCCAACCCGTGTGAGCCGGGTTGACTCACTTTGACATATCTATCAGACGTTGTTCAAATGATTGTTTGTAAGTCTAATTTCCCTATTAACACAATAATCAAATTGTTTGTTACCTTCACATGATCGATTGAAGAAATACTTTTTCTTTTAAAACTAGCTCTCTCGCTTCCACAAACCAAACCCTATTCACGTTCACCAGCAATACTTTATTGTGGAAGATCTCTAAAATGGGCAACCATCATGGAAAGTCCATAGGATAATGGTCTCACATTCACATCAGACACCATGCGACCATGTCAATCCGTCACAAATGCACTTTCAATAAACTTTTACAAAAAATAACACAAGATACATTGTGGAGGTTGTAAAAGAGCCACTGAAATTAACTATCTTTGTTCAGTAAGAGTATTTAATAATCACCTTCTGTATGATATGGTTGAAATCAAATCTCATTATGATGTTGCACAAATAATTAATCGCTAGAAAAAAGTTTAAAGACACATATGTTCAACATCCCCACACTTGACAAAGCATTGAACTCTTCGTTCAAATAAGAGATACACCCACCAACACATATGGAACAATATGAATACCAAACCTTGGACTATATCAAAGAAAAAGGGAGCATAAGATTTAGACGAATATTGTAATTTATATGTTTCATTTTCAATTATGTCAAGCCTGTTAGATCTATTTATTTTCCAAGTATTTTTATATTTAAATATATTTTCATTTAATGCAAAAGTAATTTCCCTGTTAATTATTCTTTAACCATCAATTCGTACTTTATAAACTTTCAACAACAAAATAATAATAAAGGTGAATTACTTAACCATATACTCGTACATTTTTCAATATTATTATCTCAAAAATTTACACCATTTACAAAATATTAATAACTTATCTTAGACATATATATATATATATATATTCCATTTCTTAATTAATTTTTTCCATCTCCTATTGTTTTACAAAATCAAAATATAAAGTAATACATTTAAAAAAATTATTTTCCAAAATCCAACCATAAATATAAATATACTTCCAACCAACATTTTACAGAACACTACAAAAAAAAAAAACATTTCAAAAATATAATTTTACAAAATCCAACCTAAAATAAAAACATCATTTCATCTTATACATATCATTTTTAATTTTTTTTATCCTCCTAATTTAATATTAATTTCCAAAAAAAAAAAATATTACAATATAAAAAATATTAAAGAATTAAAAAAATTTAACCCTACAAAATATTTAACCATACACTACTTCTAATATATTTTACATTATTTTATAATATTTTTTTTTTCCATTATAATTGTTTTAAAGAAATTTAAAAAACAAAAAAAAAGATTAAAAATCAGTTCAGAATTCAGTTTCCAAAAAGCAAAATGGGGGCTTCTCCCTACACTCCCAAAGATTCTTCTGTACCCCCAAAAATGATATTATTGACCCTAATAATTTTTTACCTGTCTCGGTGATTGGGATAATTAAAGTGAATTTACTGCGGTTGATATTTATTGTAGTGCTGCACCCCCAATTCCTCACATCTGTTTTCTTTGTTCTCCTTCCTCCGTTCTCGTTATTCTGTGCTATTTGGAGTGGTCCCACCAATGCAGGAAGGAGTTTTGGCAGCGGTTATTTTTCATATTCTGCACCGGTTCCCGGACCGAAGCATATTGGGGCGAGGCCAAAGGAGGATAGCCTTTGGCCTCGGTTGTTAACCGAAGCCACAAAGCACCTCTTCTGCCTCGGTCCAGCGTACCCGAGGCCATAGAGCACCTCTTTCTGCTTCAGTTCAGGCCTAACTGAAGCCATATGTGCAACTTATTTTTACTTTTTTAGAAAATTCGCTCACCTTTTGGCCTCGGTTTTAGTATGACCTGAGGCCATATGTGCAACTTCGCTCACCTTTTGGCCTTGGTTTTGGTTGACCCGAGGCCATATGTCACCTTTTGGCTTCGGTTTTGGTGTTACCCGAGGCCATATGTCACCTTTTTGCCTCGGTTCTGGTATGAACCGAGGCCTAATATGGTGTTTTTTTTAATGCAATTTCTGTTTTGGTGTTATTCCCACATTTAAACATGCAAATTTTGTTCAGCACCCAACACAGACCAGAACAAAATATTTTATAACACATCCACAATTCAAATTCATTTAAAAGACAAATACAAATCATTTACAATCCAGATACATGTCCTAATCAATACTATTGTATATTTCAATTATATATTTGGCACATGCTATCCTATCAAACTTGATGGACTTTGCGGGAATTGCTGCAGGACTCTTGAATGTCTACAAAATAATAGACTAAGTTAAGTTAGTATATGAAAAGGAAATATTGCAAAGTATTCGTTTTAATTTAAATATAAATTACCGTTTCCCAATTTGTTGTAATACGAGCACGTACAGTGGTTGTCATCCATTGCATTATATAGTAACCACACTCATATGAGTTTGTTTGTCTATTACACTACATTATATCAACAACGTTACAATTAATTCAGGAAGAAAATCAAGCAAACAATTATAAAGATATGGATAGAAATATCAAACCTGGAGAGAACACCATACAAGACCTTTTGCCTTAGCCGTTGATCTCCCTAACAACATGTTATGTGCAACAATTGAACTATGATATAGGGAATAAGTTAGGATATTTTTATATAACATGTCATATTCATAAGATTGAATTGAGGTTCTTACCAATCTATCACTTGTCTAAGATGGTTGGGGGGAGGGCGATGCAAAGAGCAAAACCACACAGCAAGGTTCTCCCTTAGGGAAACCACAAGTAACTGCCAATGACGCCTGATAAGAAAATAAATTCATTGTTATGCATTAAAATGACTGATTATATTCATAAGTTAACAAAAATGACTTACCCAGCAACATAAGGGACAAAATAAATTTCTTTTCCACGTTGAAAGCATTTGGTCACATATGCTTGGATGTCATCAAACTTGTTGCCTTCATGGGTGAGTTGGGGGTCTATAAACCCATATATATCATTCAGCCCCATAATTTCAGTGACACCAGACAGATACCTAAACCAAAAATTGATTTGATATAAGTAAATAGATAAATATATCAAATAACTATATATAATGACTAAAAGACTTACATCATCCATAACTGAACAATGGTAATATTGAGTTCCTCTTGTCCCCGTGCAAGCTCCAAGACATCATGGGAATGCAAGTAAAGTGGAATGTCAAGATCTCTCCCAAAAATGTTAGCATCCCAAGGAACCTGCATCGACTTATCAGCTATGATTTATGCAAATTGGAGCAATGCACCAAGAGGATCGTCCAAAGAGAGAAGAATCTTCTTTGCTTGAGGTTTTTTCTATATTGATGCAATTTCAGTTAAAATAGAATATAATTTAAGTTTAAATATAATAAACATGTAAACTTAAAAATGTAAAATGTAGTATATCGGTGAAATTAATTAGACGGGGTCAAGTGGATAAAATAAACGCAACAAAGTATAAAAAATTCTTTATTGATACAGTGGCTGAATTTTCATTTGACATAATAACTGTAATAAAAGAAATTACATATACATAAATTATGTAGTGTATTATTTTTAAATTTCTTTTCAAATTTCAAATGATAGTAATTACGACAATTGCTATACAATTTATTTTAATGCGGAGATTATTACACTAAAAGTGATAAGGATAATTATATATAACATTGTACGAATAATGTTAAAAAAATATCACATATTATCTCGTAATTTTTTTGTATTTTTGTATTATTTTTTAAAACAAATAAAGAATATTGTCTATATGTCAGGCTCACATTATATTACGTAAACATTATCGATGTAATATGATAATAATAGTACCATGTGTAAGTGTCGCTTGTAATATATCTTATACTTTATTTAATTTATATATTTATTATTTTGATTATGTAATATGTCTTATATTTTATTCGATTTATGTACTTATTATTTTATTATTTTGATTCAATTTAGTTTGATTTTTCTATAAACATAACAATTTTGGATAAAATGGTATTTTTATTTTACCTATAGAGGTGCACAAGAAAGTATGGAGGTGCATGAAGAATCAAGCACCCGACAACCACAACCACATGGAAAGTTCATGATCCTTAGTTACTATTATGCGTTGACCAACATGGACCAAAATTATTCTTTTGAATAAAAAATTTCAACAAGTTGTCCTACCTTATTAGTTGATTTTAGTGAATTATTGAACTAAGATGTGTTCCAGTTACAGGACCAGAGGAGGTAAACAATGGTGTTCTTATCTTCCTTTTGGTGCTCTGCACAATCAGTGATTGCCCGTGTGGCTATCATTATTGTGCTATTTCAGCAAACACACGGTGCTCAGGATCATCCATTCTGTGCTCCTTCTTCGTGTGGAAAAATTCGCAACATAACATATCCTTTCCGACTCAAAGGCGATTCACCTGGTTGCGGCCTTGCAAGGTACGAATTAGATTGCGTGAAGAATGTGACAGTGTTCACCTTGTTTTCAGGGAAATACCATGTGCAGAATATCGATTACGAGACATACAAAATCCAATTAACTGATGCAGGTGTTGTGGAGGACACTGTTTGCTCCATTCCTCGCTATTTCTTGTTTTCAAAGAGCTTCACTTACATTGGGGGTCCTGACAATTACGCCACTGATCCACTAACTTTCTGGAATGGGGATGGGGTTTCTAGTTTTCCTCCGTATGTAGCGTTTCTAAACTGCTCTGATCCAGTGACTGATGATACTCGATACGTGGAAGTGAATGGCACGCTTTGTGATTCTGGAGGCCATGTCTATGCTGTTCTTTATTCCAACCATGGTGAATTCAAAACGATGGACATCAAGGTTGGGTGCCGTTTAATGGTTGCTACTTTTGCAAATTGGAACAATGGCAACAACGTTTCCGTTTCCTATGTTGATATCCACGAGTGGCTGCATAATGGGTTTTGGTTGTCTTGGGCACTAGTTAAGTGTATAGATCAATGTGGAAAGGGTGTGGGATGCTTCATCAATCAAACTACACATAGAATCGGATGTTATCAGAACTACTGCCATGTTATGCAGTTTGACTTTGGAAAAGGAAAGTGCGGTGAGAAAAAATTCTTCTACCTGCAATTTTTCTTTGTCTCTTTTATTAAGTATAGATTTTAATAAAATGTGTTGTACAAACAAATAGCTTTAATCTTTACAATAT
The DNA here is from genome assembly GCF_004118075.2 of Vigna unguiculata. Taxonomy (NCBI): domain Eukaryota; kingdom Viridiplantae; phylum Streptophyta; class Magnoliopsida; order Fabales; family Fabaceae; genus Vigna; species Vigna unguiculata. The sequence goes on along the minus strand of NC_040289.1, from coordinate 1,854,952 downwards.
ACGCTAATGTTTTCTTTTTCTGTTCTAGGCATTCAGCACCGGATTTTTGGATACGTAGTTGGAATTCCTATCTATACAGCACGTAAGAGCTTTCTCTCCCATATCTCTGTCCTTTCAATTACTACTACTTTGACACATTAGATAAGCTTTACAATTTCTGTAAGATTCATTCTGATAACTTGCAAGCTGTGCATCAACGTTAATAAATTTTGAAACGCATATAGTTCTGTAATCTAGCTCAACAAGTATAGTTGACAGCTTTTTTAAACAAAAAGCCTTAAAGGGATGTTCAATGGGATTTCCATGATACGTTCACGATATTCTCCAAATTTATTTCAACATTAACCAAGATGTATCGGTTTGAAAAGGATGTTTTGGGAAAAAACCACAAACGCGATCTATCCAAACATCAGATAAATCACAAACCAAGAAGTTAATTGAATGCATTTCATGATGCTAGAAAAGCTTAGGATCCTTAGAATAAACGTTTTCTGAAAAAAAAAAAAAAAAGGTATGCTTATTTATAATATGTATCCAAAGTATCCTTAGAATATTGAGTGTTCTATTTGTTTTGATGCTATTATATTGCGTTATTTTGCAGGTTTTCTTGAATTCGCCATAATGGGTAATGCCTTGTCTACTGATTTCATATTTGAACAAACTTACGGATTAGACCAAACATGGTTTATTTCCTTACACATTCCATGAAATTTATCCTCACAGGACTAATCTATAGAATAACACGTTTACATGTCTTTTCAAAATGGCAAGTGGATGGAGATCTCATTTTAGTAGCCCCTATTCCAATATTTGTGGTAGCCAGGTTTCTATTTGGAGTTGCCCTTTTGCTTGGATTATTTATCCAAATGTGGCGACGTAGGCATTGCTCAATGTATGAGAACATTGAAACGTTTTTGCTACAAAACAATCTAAATCCTATTAGGTACGGATATAGAGAAATTAAGAAGATGAGCAGAGATTTCAAAGTTAAATTGGGTGAAGGAGGTTTCGGATCTGTATACAAAGGAAAACTTCAAAATGGGCCAGAAATAGCCATAAAGATGTTGAAAAAATCAAAAGCTGATGGAGAAGAGTTTATTAATGAAGTGGCTAGTATTGGAAGAATACATCATGTAAATGTGGTACATCTTATTGGATATTGTGCTGAAGGAGAAAACCGTGCCTTGGTTTATGAATACATGAGAAATGGTTCATTGGATAAATACATCTTCTCCAAGGATGAAAGTATCCCTTTAAGTTACGAGAAAACATACGAAATATCTCTTGGCATAGCTCGTGGGATTGCTTATCTTCATCAAGGGTGTGATGTGCAAATTCTACATTTTGATATTAAGCCTCATAATATTCTTCTAGATGATAACTTCGTTCCAAAGGTTTCAGATTTCGGACTTGCAAAGTTGTATCGTGTCAAAGATACGTCTATTGCTTTAACTAAAGCTAGAGGAACTTTGGGTTACATGGCTCCAGAACTATTCTACAATAATATTGGTGGAGTATCAAATAAGGCCGATGTCTATAGTTTTGGAATGCTTTTGATGGAAATGGTAAGTAGGAGAAGGAACTCAAATCCTCATGCAGAACATTCAAGCAAACAATACTTCCCCTTTTGGGTCTATGATCAAATTAAAGATGAAAAAGATACTCAAATAGAAGATGCCTCAGAAGAGGATAAGATTTTGGTGAAAAAAATGTATGTAGTTGCTCTCTGGTGTATACAATTGAAACCAAATGACCGTCCTTCAATTAAAAGAGTTGTGGATATGTTGGAAGAAAGAGCTGAAAGTCTTGAAATGCCTCCTAAGCCTGTTTATTATCCCCATGAAACAATTGGACATGATGGTGGAGAGAATTCAAACCAAACATCATCGAGTGGTTCAACCAGTTCTAGCAAAAGTCTTGGCGCAACCAACACTAATCATCCATGGCAGAGCAATGCTTAACAGACGAAGGTTAACATTTCACATTAAGTATGCAGAGGATCGCAAGAAAATTGCTTAGAAAGGTTTCTAATTTGAAAGTGGTTGCAATTATATTTGTTATTGCCTGGTATATATACATCATAGTCAGATAAAGGAAGTTTTATTGGATTGGAGATAAAATCATGCTTATTATTACCAAATTTATCTTTGCATACAAGTGTTTGGTTTTGGCATTCTGTGCAGGAAAAGGTTTAGAACTCTTGGGTTCAGGTTTACATCATTAACCAAGTTTGCTCCCATGCTTTAAAGCAGGGACAGTAACTACTCATTTTTCACTGCCTTCCATAACCTTTTATTACACACTTGCTGCACCTTTAATCATGTTCCTTTTTATAAATTAGCACTATCATATATGGAGCTTTCCTGGTGATAGACACTTAAAACAAATGAATTATCTCGTGATTTGTTTTCTGGAAATGGTCATTGTTTTTGTTCCAACTATCAGTGACCTTTCTTTGGCTGATAAACCATCATTTAAAATGGCTCCAATAGGTTCCCCTCTGGATGTTACCGTGCCTAGGAAATTCTGGTTTTGGTAGGTTCAATGTTCATCAGCTTTTATTTGAAATACTAGCTTCCTTCTATGTCTCAATACAAATTAAAATAATCATCAGTAATCAAATGCATTTTCAAGAAGTTTGGAGTGAACTCTGTTTACCTTCTCACTTGGTGGTTAATCTTGATAGTCTCAAGATTAATAATTTTCAAGACTTACAACAAATTGATTCTCATCATAAAAATTCTCAAATAATCCTTATTTTTTATTTTTTTTTTTTTACATTTGAGGAATCTTGACTTGCGGAATAATTAAAATTAATTTTTAACTGGGCTAATATGGTGAAAGAAGGGAAAGATTTTACTGTCATAAAAGATGATGTGCCAATTTAATAATATTAGCTAAAGCCATGAAATTGACTTAATTTTTTTAGCTAGTCACATTAGATTGCCCTTTTAATTTGAAAACATTAATACCCAACAATAATGAACTACGAACACCATAAAATCATTTTCCGCGCAGATCTATCTAGTTGCATTTTAAAACTTGATATTTGAATCAAATTGGATCACTTAATTTCAGATTAAAAAAAATCAGTAGTAATCAAATACAGTCTCTTAATTAAAATAAATAAAATAATTAATAATCAAATTATGGCCCTCAATTACAAATTAATACAATCATTAGTACATATAAGTACTAGTTAATACAATTCCAAATAAGTAGTCACTCTATATCAACATTTTAGAATAAAAAGAAAACTGAATTTATTATGTGTTCTGAATCAATTTTACTATACATGTCTAAGTTTAGGTGAAACATCCATTTCTTAATCTAGACGACAAAGCAATCAGATACATTAAGTCACTCCTCTTATGTGTATTACAACACAGGTTATGATATGAAACAAAAAAAAAAAAAAAAACATATCCATTGTTAGGATAAAAATAAGTTAAAGGACTAGAACATAAATGTAAATATATTTAAAGTATAAATTAAAAGAGTTCAAACAAAATTTTATAATTTATTAGGTATTTTATTCTAAAAAATAATGTAGTAAATATTAAAAATAAAAATAAAAATCATATTAGAAACTTAAAATTAATGTATTTGCAACTATTATTGCATTTTATATTTCCTAATTTAATTGAGTACTTAAAATTTTAAGTATATTGTAGATATATTCGTTACAAACTTTTTGCAGAACTACCGACGACAGAGGAAAGTAATTATTGATACACACTCAAAAGAAAAATAAATTGTAGAGGACCAAATGCATGAGTATTCAAAACAAATAACATCACTCTAACAACACCTCTTCAATGTGAGCAACCTTTTTCCATTCTTCTCCTTCTTCGTCGTCAAGCTCTTCGACCAAAGGACAATCTCTTACATGAAGAAATGAAATTGATCTGGGAAGACCCTCTTCTGGTAAGTATTCGAGGTTGGGACACAATCGAAGAGTCAGTGAATTAAGAGATGAGAGTTCAGAGAGACCGTTACAGTTCAGGGATTTTAGATTTGGACAATCATAAAATTCTAGTTCAGTAAGAGTTGGTGGAAGCAAATATTCATCTGGAAAACATTCTGCATCCAGTTTTGATATCCACAAGCTTTTCAAAGAAGAATTGCCTCCCAAGGCTCCTTTCAGTAAACCAAGCGGAGGTAAACGATGGCAAGGTGCACAACGACATAACTCCAGGGACACCATATTCCACAATGAATTTTTCAATAACCAATTTGGAAATTGTTTGCCAGCAAGGTTCCAGATTCTGAATTGTGTGTTCTGCTTTTTCTGAATCAATAGAGTTCCCAATCCTTGTCCATCTCAACTCTAGCTTCGCAAGGTGTGTTTTATTCTTTAAATCTGCTTCTAATGCATCCCTCGAATTCTCTACATTCTGCAGCTCCCCAATTGATAAACTTCCGTCAATGTTGAGCTCACCCAACTGTTGAATACCGAACTCTCTGCCATGGCCAACATTAAAATTCATTACTACTTTAAGATTCTTTAGTTTTCTCAAATGCGGTGGCACCTTTCTCACTTTAGTCCCAATAAATTCAAGGCGACACAAATCGGTAAGTAAATGCAAATTTGTGGGCAACTCCTCCAAACTTTGACAATAGTTCAACTTCAGTATTTGCAAGTGGGAGATCTTTTCACTTAGTTTTCTTATAGAAGTATAGCATAGGTCTAAGGAACGAAGATGCTCAAGATTGCTATACATCACCATAAATATCTCTTTTAGTTAATTTTTTTTTATAATATAGCGTAAGCAAAATGTAAAATGTCTATCCTGAAAAGTGATTTTATGATTATGTTAAACTATATTCTTTAGAAAAAGAAGACTTCACTTCTAGAGGGGATATTTTCTATATCATTTATTTTATTTTTTAGGTGTTGGCAATCAATTTAGGAAATTTATAGGTTCGAAGGATTGACCATATGTCTAACGAATTGAAGAGTTGAACATGGTTACTACCCTTTATTAACTCTCCTTTATATTCTTATGTTGATTTAACTAATTTCTTAAGATAATATTATATAAACTGCTCAAGGAAATCTCAACCTCTTTTTAACATGTTCCTGGTTGTAAATTTTGAGAGAATGAAGAAAAAGGGATTAATGGTTGAAGAGGGAGTTGTGCAGGAGCTATTCATTGTGTGCAAGGGAATGAATAGATGTTAAAATATGAAAGCTAACAGACACTTTAGATAAAACAGAAAATAGGTTTTTAATATTTTTCTGTCTAGTTTTCAAATGACTATTTATGGGTATGAGATCCCGAATATCCACTAGTAGCTTAAACTTTTCTTGATTATATAATTTTCTAATACTTCTCTCTTTTCTTCTATATTACAATACATAGTTTTAGGACATTCCTTTATTTTTCTAGGATTTTTGCAACACATTCTAATAATACTTATCCTTAATAGATATGGATTTTATTCTTAAATGATGAGCTTAATTCTTTGTCATTATTACCTGACGTCATAATAGATAACAGTGGATTCATCTTGTTGTCTTCCAATTTTTAAAGTATCTTTCGATGTCATATTACTTGACTTGTAGTATTTAGTTGCCACGAATTTGTTTCTGTTGTTAATTGTGCCACGATAGCTTGCGTTTTAGATGTCTAAGAGAAAAATCTATCCCAAAATGCATTATTTTATTGTACTCTTCATGTTATCTAGCGATTTACTCGATCACTATTGGTGTAGTTAAGTAGTCTTAAATATGTGATTAAATATGTTTTTGTTTTTTGATATTTAGTAAAAAATAGAATTAGTACATTTTCGAAATTTTGGACCAATTTAATCCTTCATCTTTAGAAATGTGTGAATTTAGTTTCTTTACCCAATTTTTTTTTTAAATTTACTGACGTTTCAAACACATTTCTAGCTAATGTTGAAGTAAAAATGTGTCAAACGGTGCAAACAACTCAAATGCTATCATGAAACGCGTTTGAAACGTCAAATAAACCTAACAAAATTGGGTTAAACGAACTAAATTCATACATTTCTAATATTGGAGAACTACTTATGGTCAAAGTTTTGAAAAAAGACCAATTATAATTTTCACTTAAAATTAATGGACAAAAAACATATTTAACCCTTTTAATATGTTATAGTTTCGTATCGTTATAATAAAAATCTTTTTGTATCTTATAAATATCTTAAAATTTATAGTTTCATAGATACATATACATATACATATATATATATATATATATATATATATATATATATATATATATATATATATATATATTGACTTTTAAGTGACATATGCAATATAGATAGATTCGTAGAAAAACCCATGAATCATCATAATAAATATTGGTTAGAATTTTTGTTCACAAGTCCTTGGATATATAAGAGATAGCATATTTATATTATTGTTTACAAATTCCTTAATATTTCCTACATATCTTTCGATTTGAAACGCCACATTCAAATCAATAATTCATCGCATAGTATAAAATAATTATCAGGAAACAGTTATCATAAACGAACAAAGTCATCGACAAATATATTGTCTAAGTTTTAAATATTGTAAGATAGAAAAATACAAACCATATATAATATGTTTTGTGAGTAATCCTTAATAGAAATCGTCTGAAGACACTATATTACTTGTTCAGTGTCGTATTGTAAACCTTGATGTTGAACATTTATGGTTCGTGGTCAACAACCAATAAGTGTTGAGTCTTCCCACAGCTCTGTCATTCAGAAGTTGTACGCAATTTGCATGAATGAATGAGTGGTTATGATATAGTCAAGCTACACCACTTTTGTTTTATATTCTAAGACTTGTCAAAAGAGTAGAAAATGAATCACGTATCTCTCTTCGAGTAAATAGGTAGAAAGAAATAAAAGGAAACATAATTGATAATTATAGAGAATAATGAGAAAATAATAAAAATGAAAATTAAGAAATAAGACGGAAAAGATATAGAAGAGAAAATGATTGTGTATTAATATAAAACTAACAAGCTAGTGAAAGAATTAAAAGACTTTGTAATAATAAAGTGATATATATATATATATATATATATATATATATATATATATATATATAGTTTAAATAAAACATATATTTAACTAAATAAGAATAATGTCAAAATGGGATTAGAAAAAAAATTTAAGTGCATCTATTACTTTTGTTTTTCCTAATTTATACAGCTTCATTCGTTCAGTTGTGTTATATATAGTTTTACTATATTTGGGAAACTTGGTGAAAAGCGTGGCTTAATTTTTCTGTAAGTGCCTTGCGTAACTTAGTCATATTGTGGATGCTTTTGTTCTTAAGAAACAACATAAAAAGAAGAAGAAGGAGGATTGTTGCCATAAGCACTTCTTTCTAACAATAATATAATATATCAGATCCCACGTGTGAGTATAATGTTCTTGAAATAAAATAACCAGATAGAAACCACAATACCTGATTAGGTAGAAAAAAAGGCAAAAGAGAGAAAACACTGTATTATTGCAGAAGTCAGCAAAAACGTGTTTACATAGTTTGACAGAAAGGGTATTAAAAAGGCCGAAAGAACAAACGGCCATAAAACAGAAAGGAAAAAGGTCTCTGAGGCATATCACACTTTAACATTGCTAGGCAAAGGATGAAGGCTGAGTGTTGCAATCAGAGGATCAGGATTTTGTCACACCTCCTCAAGCTGGGAGTATATATTCTTCATGAACAGTTTGAGACAGTGGTTTTAGGTTCATATATTTTTAAATATTTGAGCTCAATAATATTTGAATAATTTTAATGTTTAATTTATTTATTTGTCAAGTTGTATACATGGATACTTTCATCTTTAACTACTATTACTAGTGTAAATTTGACTTTTTAATTCACCTTATAAGCTTCAGTTATAGCGGAACCGAAGACTATAAGAAGGCGGTGACATTTTTACAATTTTATCTAAGTTTTTTGCATCGGGTCCCCTAAAAACCAGTGCAGTAAAGGGTTTTATGCCTTAGTTATAAATGAATTGAAGCCTATAAGGCAACCGAGTAACCAACATTTTAAAAATGCCACCAGCGTCAGATGTTTTGACCTTGGGTAATATTGGATCGAAGCAATAAGTATTTTAGGCCTCGATTATTAATTGAATTGAGGCCATAAAGTGTATTTTAGTTCCCAATTTGTGAACCCTCTCCACTATTCATCATCCCTCACAATTCTCTCTACGCGAAAATCTCTGCACTCTCTACCACCACCACTGTCCAACTCCGTCGTCGACCAGCTGCCGTTGTAGTCCGTCACGCGTCATCGCCTCCGTCGCGCCACCCACTACCACTAATTCACTAGTGCAGTAAGGGCTTTTGGCCTCGGTTATTTTTTATATTCTGCCTCGATTCTAGAACCGAGGCATATTGGGGTAAGGCCAAAAATGGTGATTTTTGGCCTCGGGTGTCAACCGAAGCCATAGGGGGTACTTTTCTGAGGACCCGTAGCCATAGGGGTACTTCGCTCGCACCACCATTAGCACTGCTGCGCTCGTCCTCCCCACCGAGATCGTCGGCAAATGCTGCCGCGGCCAGACCTTCAGCAGCATTGAACGAGCAACCCACCGCGATGCTCAGACCCATGCTGCCACTGCACGGTCTGAATGCGACAACGACAAACCACCATGAACCAGTAGAGCCAAGAGATCTAGAGATCCAGCACCTCCACCGTCGTTCGAAGCAGAACTTCAAGCCACTGTTGCGGGCAACCCTACCACTGTGCCGCCATCACCACCGCAACAAAGGAAGAGAGTGACCACCAAATCACGCATTTGCCGTGAGCCGCGAGCACGCCTCCTTCGCCAATGACGAATCAAACACCACCGCACGAGAAAACAAAGACGAGAATGCCTCCACCGCGCGCAAAGTGTTCGCTCAGGGACGAAGGTGAACAGTGCGAAATCGCGAATTTGGGAACCTAAATAGGACATATGGCCTCGGTTCAATTAATAACCGAGGCCTAAAGTCCCTTTATGGCCTCGGTCAATAAAGACCCGAAGCCAAATGTGACGGCGCTGGTGACATTTTTGAAATTAGGGTTACTGGCTGACTTATAGGCCTCGGTTCTTTTTTAACCGAGGCTAAAAACCTCTTCATATTGCCTCGGTCCAAAAACACCCGAAGCCAAAAGTGCTGACGCTGATGGCATTTTTGAAATTTTGGTTAATGGGCTGCCTTATAAGCTTCGGTTCTTTTGCAACCGATGCCTAAAACCTCTTACTGCACTGGTTTTGCACACACCCGAGGCAATATAGTTAGACGAAATTGCAAAAATGCCACCGCCTCCTTATAGGCTTCGGTTCCACTATAACCGAGGCCTATAAGGCGAAGTAAAATGTCAGATCTGCACTAGTGATTGCATCGTCGCCTCTCGCTGTTGATAAGTTCAAAAAATGGGTTCTCCTTCGCGTTTTGTTTTTTTTTTGGCGTTTTGGGTCGTTTGTATTGCTTTGGTTTTTCTTTCTATTTTGAATTATAGTAGTTTGAGTTTTGTAGTTTTGTTATTGAACCGAGGCAAAAAAGTGGCTTTATGGCTTCGGGTCATCAAAGAACCGAGGCAGAAAGTTGTGTTTTGGCTTCGGTTCACACCCAAGGTCAAAAGTCATCCCCTTTTGGCCTCACCCTAATAGGCCTCAGCTCTGGAACCGGGGCAAAATATCAAAAACAATCCGGGCCAAAAGCTCTTACTGCACTGGTGTATCTTTATCATAATACTTTGAGAATTAGGTGGACATTGGGATTTTACTACTATAAAATCAAGTCATTCCACTTTCATTGTAATGCAATGATTATATAAAATAAATTGCAAAAAAAAAAAATATTCGTAAATGAGAATTCACTAACCCACCAAACCGTGGTGGGTAAGACCGACTGTAAAATTTCTAACTCACCAAAAAGTAAATCAAGTTTCAACCTGAGATGAGTCAACAACCTGCATATATGGTCAGATTGACTCACTTTGACTCCCTACTTTCTTTTATTACATGCAATTATATCATGATATGCACACTAGATAATGAAAAACAAAACAACTGTTTGGATTAAAAAAAATGTATTCTGAAAATCTAAAATTTTTCCAGCTTAAAGAATTAACATAGTAGTTAAAACAAAATATAAAGAATTTTTTTAAATATGCATTATGTGAAGTATTGATGAATAATATGCATTAAGTCCTTCTTTGTTTCTAATACCATACACAAAACCTCATAAAAGAGCACTAACAACTAAGTTGATACCTAATAAAATAGAGGGTGCTAAAGAATAGTTTATTATCAATATCTAAGAGGCAAATTATACAAAGTGAAATAAGAGCTTCAGATAGTTTATTTTTAATCTATCAAATTCCCATCTAAACATTTCATCAAACACTTGAAGTGACTTCACAAAGAGGAAGAAAGGAGAAAGAGCTTCAGATGGTTGCGGGAGAAGAAGAAGTTTCAAAAAGCTCACAACCTCGAATGCTAATTTGTGAAGCAACAAGTGTTTCTGAATAAACACTCTAGTATTACTTACTGGGAAGTAATTTGAGTAATACACGAACTATTTAAAACTTCAAACATTAAACACAACTACTATAAAATGATAATTAATGAATTCTATTACATGTCATAATCATTACTAGAACGAGTTCTGAAAATCAATTCTCGTGTAATTTTGGAAACAAAATTAAACAGTAAAAAATTTGTCCACAATAAATTCCCAGATCAGTCTACCACCTGAAAACCCTTTGAGACTTCCTTAAATGATTAAGCTCCTAATTTTCTAGAATTTATTTGTTTATCCTTAATACTTTTAATGCAAACCTCAAACTGTGACAAGTCTAAGGCTTCATTGGACACAACCTTTGAATTCACTATTTAGAAATATGGTGTAAATGCTTATGCCATAAGATCGTTGAGCTCTCATTTACTTCACGCTTCGGATTATTATAATTAATGTGAAAATTTTCTTTATTAGAGTTAATTACATCTAGTAAGTATGGATTATCAATTAAAAAACTAAAACCAACAATATTTGAATTTTGATAAAGACTTAATTTATTATTTCCAAATGAATAAGAAAAACCAAACTTGTCCAAACTGGTGATAGAAATTAGATTTTGTCTAAAAGACAGTATAACAAAAGTCTCAAATAAATCCAAACAAAATTCAATTTTTTCAATCATATTCTAAATGTTTCAATATCCTCTAATTCCTTTTTAATACATTTTCCCATTCTGAAACGGATGATTTATTGTGTAGAAGAATAGTCTTCTTGTAATTCCTTCAAGTGCTCTTCTGAGTGCATGGCAAGAGCAACTTTTTCTTAATGTGTGTGGTGACAAGAATCCTACTTCCATGATGAGCCCCAGAATGAAGACAGTTAATAGATAAAATAATTTTAATTTATGAAAACAATTTATAAAAAAATTCAAAACTGCCCAAAGAATTTTCATATTAAGTATTGATCTAGACTCATCTTTAACTCTTTTTGTTTTAATTCTTGTGAAAGATTGTATGTTATAAATTTATATGATCGTTGAAAAAGAGAGGTATATATATGCTGTTTTTATAATAAAAGAATTAAGCATGTTTACTAAGCACCATGTGGAGTTCACTAAAGAGTGGTTGGTTGGTTGACCACTATATCTAAGAATATAGAACGTTCATTCTAAGGATTTTAAGAGAATAATTTTTGTTATTATTGATTATTTTTCCTTTTAATTAACAGACTGTATTTGATTATTTTAATTTGTAATTAAGTGACTGAATTTGATTAAAATAAGTTTTAAATCCGTGTGATGCACGGAGAATAATTTTATGGTGTTTGTAATTCACTTTTGTTGAGTATTTTTTTTTAAGTAAAAGTGTAACGCAAACGATTTGTTACAAAATATTTGATTTTATCGGGTTTGGTTATTATTATTAAGTATATTGAAAAAAATAAATATTTGGAAAAAAATAAATTATGTACACTTTTTTATAATACATAAGAAGTCTCGTGAGTTTTCGTTATAATCAATTACGGAAATGATATTTGAACAAAAGTTTTGGACTCAATTTTGACATAGATGAGGTGGCACAGTAATTAAGTTTTTTAAATTGATTTTCATTAAAAGGTTTTACCTTTTTTCACGTGCGAACATTTTTTGGAGGGAAAATAAAAAAAGCATTGTGTTTTGTAGAGAGAAGACAAAGGCATTTTATTTTGCTGAGAAAAGACAGAGGTGACGAAAACACATCGTTGAGAACAAGAGTTTTCATTGTCGTCATCCATGCCAAGGTCGTTTGTGAGTTTCCCTTAATTTTATCTCACGACTTTCTCATACCTTCATCATTTCTGGGTTGGTAACCCAATCATGATTTGTTTATTTCTTTGGCACAGAGAATCTGCAACCCAAACATCAAAATGTTTGGTCTCTGTGAGATTCACCAGAAAAGTTGAAACATTGGGTTTATTTAAACAAAAAGGTCAAATATTTGGATAGTATGAGTCATTGCAAGTAAGGAATGCGGTAAGAGTGATTGCAAGGTTGGGAGAATCAAGTTTTTTGAGTGTTGTTGTTGGAATCCTTCCTTCATCGATGTTCATTCGTTGTGGGTTCTGTATGTGGGGAGTAGTGTTAGAATAAGTGATGAGTTATTGTAAATTTTTTTTATTATTAGTTGCAGTAACTCAAAATATGAAACAAAAACTGGTACTGATATCCAACATAACTTTCCACTTAATTGTTCTCCACTCCTCACTTTCGAACATAGTGTGACTCAAAAATTCCAAAAAATCCTCTTGACCTAAAAATCCTATATAACTCTCCACTGAATACAACATTACTACCCACAAACTTCGTAAGAAAATGTTGGCGCTTTAATTTAACAACAACAGTAATGAACAAAATATCCTTTAGAACTCCCCACTTTAACCATTTGTACTACCCACTAACATTATAATTCAGTTTTGGGACATTTTAAAAAAAGGTCTCCCAAGCACGTAACCTAGTTCTGCAACTTTTTTGACATGGAAATTATTTTTAACTACATTTAGGTGAGTTTGAGAATTTTGTGTTCACAATTTACTTTGTTTTTCATTTAAAAATTGCAAAAAAATGAACAAAATATTGATCATGACTACCCATTTATTTAATCCATACTCCCCACTTATGTAATGAGTCATTGATGAATCATTTTAAAAAATCACAACGAATATCATAATCCAATATTCTATGTTTTGGTAATTGAAATCATTTTTTAGAAAATCAGGGTCACACTGTAAGGATCATTTTCCGACACCTAATTTTTCACTTCAATGAAATACTGTGAAAAAGTCTAAAATATTTATCACCACTCCCCACTTTTTGAGTCAATAGTCCCCACTTATGTTATCAGTTATAGATGATTACTTTTACAATAAATCCAAGTAATGAACATAACTAAAAAGTGAGTATTTAGGTAATGAAAATCAATTTGTAGTACATTAAGGTCATCATGTTTTGTGGGCAATAAACTTTGAACCCCATTTTTGAAGTGGAAATTAGACAAAAATCTTCAACACCACTCTCCACCTTTTTAGTCAGTACTTTCCACTTATGGATTCAGTTATTGATGGTTACTTTTATTAAAAAACCCAAGTAATGAAGATAACCGAATATTGAGTGTTTAGGTAGTGGAAATCAATTTCTTGTACATTAAGGTCATCATGTTGTGTGGACAATAAAGTTTGTACTCCATTTTTAAAGTGAAAATTATTAGACCAAAATATTCGTCACCACTCCCCACTTTTTTAGTCAGTACTTCACACTTATGGATTTAGTTATTGATGGTTACTTTTATAAAAAAAACCCAATTATAGAAGATAATTGAATATTGAGTATTTAGGTAGTGAAAATCAATTTGCAGTACATTAAGGTTATCAAGTTTGAATTCCATTTTTAAAGTGGAAATTATTAGACCAAAATATTTATCTCCACTTCCCACTTTTTTAGCCAATGCTCCCTAGTTATGTTATCAGTTATTGATGATTACTTTTATAAAAGACCAACGTCATGAAGATAACCGAATATTGAGTATTTAGGTTGTGAAAATCAATTTGCAGTACATTAAGGTCATCAAGTTTGAAGTCCATTTTTAAAGTGAAAATTATTAGACCAAAATATTCATCACCACTCCCAATTAATAACTTTATACTCACCACTTATGGAATAATTCATGCATGGTACATTATGTACATAAAAAATTTAGCCAGTACGACAACATTCATTATTGGGTTATCTGGATGGTGGACCTTTTTGAAATTGTGCTAATACTGATATTATTCGTAAGTGGGGAGTACATATGTAGTAAGTGAGGAGTTGTGATGACTATTTTGGTCTTCATTACCCAATTTTTATATAAAAATCAAACTTCATTGTGAACATAATATCCTCACACTAACCTTAACATAATACAAATTCATTTCCATTACCATGACATTAAATATTGGGTAATGTGGACACGAGAATTTTTTGGAATTTTTGAGTCACACTATGTTCGAAAGTGAGGAGTGGAGAACAATTAAGTGGGAAGTTATGTTGGATATTTTGGTCATCAGTACCGGTTTTTGTTTCATATTTTGAGTTACTGCAACTGATAATAAAAAAATTTACAATAACTCCTCACTTATTCCAACACTACTCCCCACATACAGAACCCACAACGAATGAACATCGACGAAGGAAGGATTCCAACAACAACACTCAAAAAACTTGATTCTCCTAACCTTGCAATCACTCTTACCGCATTCCTTTCTTGCAATGATTCCTACTATCCAAATATTTGACCTTTTTGCTTAAATAAACCCAATGTTTCAACTTTTCTGGTGAATCTCACACAGACCAAACATTTTGATGTTTGGGTTGCAGGTTCTCTGTGCCAAAGAAATAAACAAATCATGATTGGGTTACCAACCCATAAATGATGAAGGTATGAGAAAGTCGTGAGATAAAATTAAAGGAAACTCACAAACGACCGTGGGCATGGATGACGGCAATGGAAACCCTTGTTCTCAACGATGTGTTTTCGTCACCTCTATCTTCTCTCAGCAAAACAAAATGCCTTTGTCTTCTCTCTGCAAAACACAATGCTTTTTTTCTTTTCCCTCCAAAAAATGTCCTCACGTGCAAGAAGGTAAAACCTTTTAATGAAAATCAATTTTAAAAACTTAACTACTGTGCCACCTCATCTATGTTAAAATTGAGTCCAAAACTTTTGTTCAAATATCATTTCCGAAACAATTAAGTTTTGGTCGAGGTCAAATGTCAAAGGGAACAAATGTGGTAAAAAATAACCTTTTTGTTATAACATGTTTTTCTACAAGCAATTCTAGTGAAACATGTTAATATATAACTTTACACAAATTATATGATATTTTAAAGAGCTTAACAATATACATCATCTCCAAAGTAAAAATTGGAAATGGTAATTTCAAGTTAATGAGGGGAAAATGAGTCATTCTATTGAATGTTTGGCAAGTTTGAATTATATATTTGATGCCTTATATATGCTTAACATTGATCAAAAACACAAAAAGGAAATGTATTTAGGTTGAAAATGTCTAAAGGTTATGCTATAAATTTGATGGTTGAGGAACATATTGTTTTTTCAAGTACAACGGATTAATGTATATGGCATAACAATAATTTGCACAAACCTATCTCAAAGAATAAAGAAATTCTTTACTGATTTTTGTAGTGTCGTCCCCGATTGAGTATTAAAAATAGACTATGTTAATATTTTAAATATTTTTTTAATATATTTTAAAACATAAAAATTAATGATAATTATTATATTATGAAGACACAATAGAAAAACAGAAAAAAAAAATTCAACAAAAATTCCAAATTCGATGCTTACGCATCTTTGTGTCTCTGCAGTGTAATGGATATTATTGGCTGTTGACAGTAAAGAAGGAAAGAGATGTTTACCAAACTTACAGTTAATGTTCATTACCACTAGTGATGAAGGAAAAAGAGAAGGACCATTCACGAATTTGGAATTTTTATTAAATTTTTTATTTTTTTATTGTGTTTTTATAATATATTAATTACAATTAATTTTTATATTTTAAAACATATTAAAAAATATTTAAAATACTAATATAGTCTATTTTTAATACTCAGAAAACAGTATAAAAAAGATTAGTAAAAAATCTGAACTTGAAATCGTAAGCTTCCCCTCAAATTTCTCAGTTTCATCCACTCTCTTTACTTTTCATACCAAGTCAGCAGAAATAGTTACCGTCGCTCTTCTTTCTGCTTTGGACCACAAATGTTCAACATCAAGGTCAAGAATAAATTAGTGAACAAGTAAAAGGATAAGAAATCACTTTTCAGAATACACATTTTACTAAAGGAGATATTTCTGGTGACGTGTAGCAATTTGTTTCACAACCAATAAATATTCATCATATAGTCAAAGGAATTCTAAGACTAAATTCAACACAACACCGTTCAACTTTTATAAAAGGAATAATCAGAAGAAGCCATGAATAAGAGAGAATGAAGATACTTAGAAACATGTAGGAGGAGCATGTTGAATTCATAGAGTTAATTATGTGACTTTTGGTTTTAACAATCTCCAATTAGTTCAATCCATCAACTAAAAACATTAATTAAATCAAGATAATTTCTCTTATAATATGTTAGGTGAATAGATTTTCCTCTAATCCATAGTTTTTTTTGTTATTTTAAGATTATTATATTAAGAATAAAAGAATTAACCAAAGTTACAGTAAATTTAATTTTATTATATGCAACTTAACTCGATGTTTTACAACTTGATCTGGAAGTGGATGTAAGCATGTTCCAATCACCATCCAAACTCAAACAATTATAACGTAGTATAATCACTTTCTAGCTTATTATTGGGTTGAATTTTTTATTAATTTAATTTATTTATATTACTTTCAATACGACATTGTTTTAAGCATTAAATTATTATTATTATTATTATTATTATTATTATCAATATCAATATAATAATAGTAATATAGGACTTTCTATAGACAATGAAAATAGACTTTTCAATAAAAAGGTAATTACTCGTATTATATGCAAGGGGTAAGTGTTTAGAATATCTGATTTTTAATAGTTAAACCTTTTTATTACAATATAAATGTATAATAAATAATAATTATCTTATGTTTATGTAATAAGCAAAATCACATAAAATAAAAATAAAATATATGTTTTTATTTACAAAAAAATTATAAAACAAATTAAAAATAAATAAATATACATGGACGCTGTTATAATGTGTGCCTTTCTGTTAGTAATAAAATAATATATATTTTCTTAACTGGGTTATTGTATTGGTTTCTGGTGTTATAAATTGGAATAACTACTGTTTTTTCTGGAATCATAAAATGAATGCAAATCAAGTTTATCATTTATATGTATTAACAGAATTTGTAAAAGTAAAGAAGATATATATTTTGAATTAAGTTATAATGTCATTTAAATGGTTAAAAAATTAATGACATATAATATTTTGTGACTATTATATATATATATATATTTTAAGGATCCGGATATGCTGCTTTTACCTTGTTTATATTATGTAGTAATATGCGTATGATTAACAAATTAGGATCCTGTTGTGCAACGATTAGAGGCGTTTTATTGTTAGCAGCAACAACACCATCTGAAGAAGTTCTGGAACAACCAAAACAAAAAAACCAACAATAACACACCAAGACTAACACCAACAAGGACATGGCTAGTATGCTTTAATTATTAGACATTTATAATTTTTCACATATTGATTATGTTAACACTTTTAAATTATTAAATTATGTTTTATTATAATTTAGTTAGTATTATATCTTAGATTTTTAATTTGGACTCAGTTGTTAGGAGTTGTTTTGTTTATAACTTGAATTTGGATATGTTGTTATTTTTCATTTGGATTCTATGTTATTTATACCTAGATTTGAATTAAGTGACGTGTTGCTATCAACTTTTACAATCAACAATATGTTGGTAAAATTTTATTTTGTTTATTTAAATTTAATTGGAATTGACAGGTAAAAATAATTGGAAATAAATAGAAATAATTTTTAATTTGAAAAGTACATATTACATAAATATTCTCATATGAAACAATTTGTATATAATAACATATGTGTTCATTACGATTTTTTTTTATATAAGTTACATAAGAATTATTTCATATGTAATTCATCGAGAGTTACATACAAAATGATTTATATGTAATTTTTACTAATTTTATTATTTATAAAAAAATTTATATGTAATGTTACATATGATTTTTGTTCGTATGTAAGATTATTGACACCTGTCATACATACAAATGTTTTGTATATATAATCCGTGGATAATATTCAATTATATACGAATTTTGAATAATTTATATGAATTTTATTCGTAGAAAAAATCGATTTTTTTTTAGTGGCTGCTTTTGCATCTAAGTGGTTCTCTATATTTTGTACCTCCCTAATTGATAGCCTTCCATGATGATTGAGTAGTCCTAGGTGTTGAATGTTGAATTCCTTACATTACATTTGCCAACATCAAACGAACTCATGAATACATGAAGATTCTTCATTTTTCTCAAATGTTTTGTCACCTTTATCACTTTAGAATCCATAAATCAGGGTTTTAATACCGCTAAGGGCTTTACTTACAATTTGCAGTTCTCTTGAAAAAACCAGCATCTCTGACAAATTATCTTGAGTTTTTAACAACTCCTAGAATTAGCACAATTTACAAGTTGTTTACAAAATTCCCGTTATTGACTGGGGTTCCAAACTCCAGTATTGGCTGGGTTTCAATCCCTTGGTACTACAAGCAAAACTCTCATTATGTAAACAACTTCAAAATTTTTAATTGAGATTTCTTGTTTTGTTTGTTTTATATTTTTTAATACATAAATTTTAAAATTAAAAAAAAATTATAAAAGACAAAATTTTAGATTTTTAGTATTTATAATTTGTATATAACATTCATTAAATATCAGAAAACAAAGTTTCCAATTTTCATATCAAATAATGTAAATGATAAAGTGTAAAAGTTAAAATTAGTGAGTCATTACACTTTCATTTGTTCTAAATCTGAAAAATAAACATAATAACAAATTAAATAACATTCTTTTGTTTAAAAGCATGGTTTTGTTGAATAATCCACATAGAAATGCCATATGAAAACCACCCTCCAAATCATCTTTGGTCTTTTGTTCCTGTACAGAAGAAAAAAAAAAGAAATGAGAAACCACTTTAGCCACAGCTAAGTTAATTTGTTGCCTATTACTCTAACATGAGGATTTTGTGGAATCTGTAAAATTTGAAACTGTACCATGAGATTTGTCACATTTGAATCAACTGTTGGCAAAACCCGCGAGCAATTTCTTGGATACTTCGTGAGAAATTGATACATGCCCAATATCTTACAGTGCATTCTCTGAAACTGAAAAATGAAAAGATGGGGGAGAAAAATAAAGTGACGTGCATACATGCAAAAGAACCAACAATCTAGATCTCTCAAGTGACATGAATTCATTAGCTTGGTTCAATACAAGATTCAAGAGTTGTTTCTTTAAGATTAAGCATAGTTATAAATTGATGCAGCACTATATGTATAGGGATAGGGATAGAGATAGGGATGTAACCTTCTCAACAACAGCAAAAGCAGCATGAACAGGAGTCATTCCCTGAAAAATTTCTGGGAACATAATCTTCTTAACATCACTCTAATAACACCTCTTTGAACCTTTTTCCCATTCTTCCCCTTCTTCCTCGGAAAACTCTTCGACTAAAGGAAAACCTCTTACATGAAAAATTGAAATTGATTGGGAAAGAGCCTCTTCTCGTAAGTTTGGGAGCTTGGGGCAACCACATAGACCCCAACGAGTTGAGAGAGCAGAGTTGAGAAATGGATTTGATGATGGCAAAACCGCTTCAAGTGTAGGACAGTCTTTTATGTATAGGCTCTTGAGAAATGGAATGTTTCCAGGAAATGATTCCAATTTAGGGCACTCACTGATATGCAGATAGTGGAGATAATTATGAGCGCCAAAGTGTGAAATCATTTGTAGATTACCAAGCCTCCTGAGATAAAGGATCCTGAGTGTTGGGAAGAAATGTAGTGGAAAGGTCCATAGAGAGACCGAGTCATCATCACCTATTGATGCTTCCAAGTGTTCAATTTCCAAGTGTTTAAGAGTGTCAGACCTAACAATTTCCAACGATGTTTCTTCCATTTTCAGCTTTTTTATGGTAGTCCCGTCCAAGTGTAGCTTTCCGCAATTACATAGGTCTAAACATAGAGCCTTGGGGGCAGAAGCCTCAAGTTTTTGGCAGTATTTAATTTCTAGTGTTTCCAAAGGAACAAGTTGCTTTGGTAGGTATCCTTTCAACTTTGGACAATAACTTATAGAAAGATGTTGTAGACGTGGAAAAGCACTTGTCACAGATTGGCAATCCCACTTTTCCCACTGCCTCATATTGGAGAAATACAATGTTTGAAGGGATTTAAATGAAGAAAAGTTGTTCCCATGAAAATCAGCATCAATACTCACTATCTCAAAACACGATGAAATCTTCAGATTCTTGAGAAATGGCAATAGACCAAGTGGAGGTAAACGATGGCAAGGTGCACACCTACACAACTCCAAGGACTCCAAATTCAACAACGAATTTTTCAATAACCAATTTGGAAATTGTTTGCCAGCATAGTCATAGATCGACAACACCTTTAAGTTTTTGGGAGGTTCCAATTTCTCAATTACGTCCTCTACTTTTTCTGAATCAATAGAGTTCCCATTCCTTGTCCATTCCAACTCTAGTTCCACAAGGTGTGTTTTATTCTTCAAATCTGCTTCCAATGCATCCACCGAATTCTCAACATTCTGTAGCTCCCCAATTGATACACTTCCATCAAGGTTGAGCTCACCCAGCTGTTGAATACCGAAATCTCTGCCTTGTCCAACATTAAAATCCATTACTACTTTAAGATTCTTCAATTTTTCCAAATGCGGTGGCACCTTTCCCACTTTAGTCCCTTTAAATTCAAGGCGACACAAATTGGTAAGTAGATGCAAATTTGTGGGCAATTCCTCCAAATCTCTACAGTAGTTCAACTTCAGTATTTGCAAGTAGGAAAGCAAACATGTCTTTTCAGTTAGTATTCTAATGGAAGTATAGGATAGGTCTAAGGAACGGAGATACTCAAGATCGGAAATAGAGTCAGGTAACTCTGTAAGAAGAGTAAGATGAGAGAGAGATAAGATTCGTAAGAACTTAAACTTGGACAACAATTCATGTATTGGCATATTGATATACCAACTCCATAAATTATCCGTGCTATCCGTGCTCCTATGTGTCGGCATAAATGTACGAAACTTTTCTATATCACATAAAGTTCCAAACCCATCAAAATCTCGATTGTATCCAAATTCAACTGAGTAATGACGAGTTACTTTTTGTATGTTCTCTATTTGGCCAGCCTCGCACCTAAAATGTATGCCTTGACCAACATATTTTGCCAAATCATTTAGAAGGTCATGCATGCCAAATACTTCTTCCTTTTTACTTGATTGTTCGAAGAAGGATCTTGATAGTAGTTCATTGAAGTATTGTTGGCAAACTTCTTCTTGAGGACAGTTTAAGCGATTTTTAGTCATCCACAAGTGCATCAAATGCTCCTTCTTAAACTCATGATCCTTGGGGAAAAGGGCACAGTAAGCAAAGCAAACCTTCAGATCGGAAGGAAGGTGGATATAGCTCAATGCCAAAGCGGGAATAATACCACAATGCTCTTCCGGAAGTTCCCATATCTCACTTTGGAGCACACTTTCCCATTCAGAAACAGATGATTTGTTGTATAAGAGACTTCCCATTGTTTTCAAAGCAAGAGGTAGTCCTTTACACTTTTTAACAATCTTCCTGCCAATCTCCCAGCAGTCTGGATTTGCTTGAATATCAACATCTCGGAATGCATGTTTAGCAAACAACTCGCAGCTATGATTATCCCGTAATTGCTTTAGGGAGTGTTCCTCTGACCGCATGATAGAAGCAACTTCCCTACTACGTGTGGTCACAAGAATCCTACTCCCTTCAGCTCCGAAAACAAGGGCCTTCTGCACTTCTTCCCATTTAGATGGGTTTTCGTTCCAAACATCATCCAAAATAAGAAGATATTTCTTCCCCGTCAATTTTTCTTTCAAACTTTTGTGAACCATCTCTGTATCTCTACTATTATCGATTGATCCAGTAACATGTTCAAGAATTGCTCTTGATACCTTGAAAACATCAAATTCATCAGAAACACAAACCCAAGCTTTGACATCAAATTTAGCCTCATCCATCCTTGGGTCATTGAATACATGTTGGGCAAGGGCGGTCTTACCCACCCCTCCCATTCCCACAATAGAAAGTATAGATAAGTTCTTGTGAGTCTTAGATGTGAGCCAGTTAAAGACAAATGTTTTGTCATTATCTCTGCCATAGATGACACTTTCTTTTGGCAAATATGTTGATCGTAGTTTAGTGCCCCATCCTGATCTGACCCCAACATCATGGGCCTTTTGCAAACCTAGAATTTGGCTTTTGGTTGCAAGATTTTCTAGGTCTTCAATGAGTTTTTCCAACCTTGATCCAATTTCATTTTGTAAGGAACTGACAAAACAAGATATGAGGAAATTCCACACCTTTTTAGCAGCATACTGAGATTGAGCTTCCACCTGGGTTTTGGAGAGTGTGTGATCTGTTTCCTCCAAGAGATCCTCCACATCAAACACGACATCTTTGACTGCGAGAAGCCAATCTCTCACACGTGGATTTGTAAATTGTTTCTGTTCTGCATCATCAGCCACAACATCAACGGCTAGGAGCTTCAGCTTCAAGCTGCTTAACAGCTTCATGTTGCTTTTATTTCCACAACATATGTCCATAAAACGAGAAGCCAAATTGTCAATAGTCATCTGAACGGAGGAGGACACAAGAGCACCGATAATCATTTCAGCAGCCATAGCAGCCATAGTAGAAAATGGAGTGGATGAATGGAAATGAGTGATCTGAATGAGTGAGTTCAGAGATATCAGTGATTATGGAGTGATCACTTCTTATGAATCATGGTTTACTTGATGGTCACTGGTCAAGTCAACCAATAAATCTTAAGTCTTGCTGTCTAACAGCTGTTTTCCAAGAATGAATGAGTGGCCATGGTCATATGCAGAAGTTTCTTTTACTACACTCTAGGAGATTCATTGAAGGTTGAATCTGTATTGTATGTAGCTGGTACACCATGCATTAGTGTATTGTATCTTTCACTTTTTACATCAGATGCTTTGATGTTTGATGTAAATATTATATTTTTACATTGGCGTTTAAGTGTGATATGAATTTACGCCATCCGCTTCCACATCAGAGTGTTACCTGTCATAAAATATCGTAAATATCTGACATAAAAATCTTCTTCTGTCATACTACGTTTTGAGTTTTTCTCCAAGTTCTAGGTCTAGGACAATGATATTGCCTCTTTGGTCAACCTAAAAAAAATTGTGTGGTTAGAATGTCATCTACATCATCATCAAGGAACGTGAATTTTCTGGAAATTGTTTTGTTCTTCATTATTGTTATCTTCTATGAATTTCACATATATATTATTAATAAGAATTATTCTATTTTAGGGTTGGAAGATTCAATAAGCTTTTGAAGTGTTGTGGTATCCATTGAAAACTTCATATTTAACCTTCTTTGTTTTACTTTGTCCAATTTAATTTGTGGAACATAAGAAAAATAAAAACAAAAATTTGTTCTCAGATTTTGTAAATCTGGGAGGTACCCAAATCAACTTCTCAATGATTTTTTTTTCAACTCTAATTGAATGCCTAGCATTTGCCTACTTGATAAGGCATTCTCATATAGAATACACCCTGTTATGATAGCTACAACATTTATTACTTTTTGGGAACGTTAAGAGGACATATGAAAAATTTTGTATCCAAAAAATAATTCTTCAAATTAAATTAAACGAAACATAAAAAAATTGTAAAAAAAATTATTTTAGGTTACCTGATATACTAAAAATGTTTTAGTAATTTAAAATAGAGATAAATCTTTGAACAAGGTAAATAAATATGTAAACATTATATATTGTCCCCCATATTTAATTAATGACTATCACCTATTTTCTTGTCTCGTCCCGTAAATCGGGGCGGATCATTGAAGACAGAGGGATAATGGTCCCCAATATTTGTGAAATTGTTTAAAAAATATATATATTATAAATTTTTTAAATATTTTGAATATTTTTTTAAATTATATGTAATGTATGTTAAGCATTAATAAAAATTAAATTAAGGATATTTTTTTATAAAATACAACATTTAATGTTAATAAATAATAAAACATAAAATCAAATATAATAAAGAATAAAACTATTTATTAAGATATTTTTTATTTTTATCTTTTGTCTTTTGAATTTTTTACACATTATATACATCTCTTACTCTCGGTTGTTTTCTTGTTGTTGGAAGCAAACTCATTATTTTTACTTTCATTCTTTTCATTTTTTCTTTCATTCTTGAAAAAAAAAGGTAATTTGTTTTTTCTTACTTTATACTTAAATATTAATTTAATAGTTAGTATTATTTTTTATCTTACGACCTTTTTGTACATCAATTTTTAGGAATGTAGAAGAAAAACTAATCTACATGTGTTTTTTCATAACTGTTTTTTAATTATGACTTGATTATGATATTTTTTTTAGTAATTACGTGTCAATTTTTTTCGTTAAAATTGAGATATATTTGTAGAATACCAATTTGTGCAGATATTTGTTATCCTTATTCAAGTCCAAGCTTGACTTATTTTATATTTGAATAAACTTAGTGATTAGACCAAAGATGGTTTATTTCCTTACTCATTCCATGAAATTTATCCTCACAGGACTAATCTATAGAATAACACGTTTACATCACTTTTCAAAATGGCAAGTGGAAGGAGATCTCATTTTAGCAGCCCCTATTCCAATATTTGTGGCAGTCAGGTTTCTATTTGGAGTCGATTGCACTATTTACTCAATGTATATATGAAAACATTCAAACGTTTTTGTTACACAACAATGTAAATCCTATTAGGTACGGATACAGAGAAATTAAGAAAATGAGCAAAGATTTCAAGTTAAATTGGGTGAAGGAGGTTTTGGATCTGTATACAAAGGAAAATTTCAAAGTGGGCCAGAAATAGTCATAAAGATGTTGAAAAAATCGAAAGCTGATGTAGAAGAGTTTTGGATCTGTATACAAAGGACAACTTCAAAGTGGGCCAGAATAGCCATAAAGATGTTGAAAAAAATCAAAAGTTGATGGAGAAGAGTTTATTAACGAAGTGGCTAGTATCTAGTGTCAGTATTGGAAGAATACATCATGTAAAGGTGGTACATCAGCTTTTGTTTCAAATATTAGCTTTCTTCTATGTCTCAATAAAATGTGACAACTGGTTTTTCGATGTTTAGGAGAATTGTGGACCTTTATCCTATTGGCATAAATATTGTGAAATTATTCACATTATATAATTCTAATATCTTGAAAATAAAGACTTCGTATCCTTCTTCACATCGCAGGTGAATATCTAGTAGTTATGAAATTAAATCCATAATAGATTTAGCTCAACTAAAGTTCCAGACTCAAGCGAGAAGACTCTAAAGAATGGAAACTATTCAAAACTAGTTTTAAGAATTATTAGAATCAATGGTGACATATTCTTGTTAATGACAGTTTGTTAACGCAACAAAATTGATTTCACAATAATTGACATTTGAATGAAACCGCCACATTATACCTTGTGGTGGCAAGATATATGGTAGTACCGGGACCCGTTACAGGTATAAAATATGACGGTCATAAACGTCATCTTATATCACAAATAACTGTCGTAATTAATAAGATTTTTTGTAGTGTGTATCTTATCTAGTTGCATTTAAAACTAAATATTTAATCAAATTCGGATACTTAATTACAAATTAAAATAATCATCAGTAAGCAAATGAAGTATTGACAATCAAATTTAGTCTCTTAATTACATATTAATATAATCATTGGTACATAAGACTCCTTTTTATTGGTGGAGTATGTGATGCAGCCCGAGAAGTTTGGAGTGCAATCTCTATCTAATAAGATGCAACAACCTAATGAGATGAAGCATCTTGCTAGTGTGGTGCAGTATGTGGTTCAACCTGCTATGGAACCTGTTAGGGTACAACTTGATGTGGTTCAGCCTGTTGAAGAGCAACCAAATGTGATATCGTCTACTCCTCAGTCTCAGTCTGTGGTTTAACTTGTGACACTATGTTTACCTTCTCACTTGATGGTTAATCTTGATAGTCTTAGTGTTGAAGATATGTCTTCTCCTGTGCCAATGAACTCTGATTCTTTGACTTATATGCCTTCTCAGGAGGATGTAACTCTCTTTCAAAATAATTCTCGTGACTTATCCCAAATTGATTCGCATCATAAAAATTCTTAAGTAATGCATAATTCTTTTGTGTATGAGAAAGCTTGTCTTGTGGAATAATTGAAATTGTTTAATTGGGCTAATGTGGTGGAAGAAGGGAGAGATTTTACTAATGGAAAAAATGATGTGCCAGTTCAAACTACTAGAAAACTAGGCAGGGAAGACCTCAAAAAAAGTGTAAAATTAAATCCTCCAAAGCATGTAACGTTAAAAAGAAATCATGAATTTTAGAGGCCCTTTATGAAATTTGAAGGGAATGGGTAATGATAAAACTCTTAATATACTACGAAATGTGATTATTGAGCACCAACCCAATTTCTTTTTCTTAGTTGAATCAATGACTTCTTTTAATTCTTATCGTGCTATTTTTTTATAGTTTGAACTTTAAGTTGTTGGTTATCTCTAATTCTTCTACCAAGGTTGCTAGATTGTGGTTCTTGGGTAGAAGTGACTTCATGTTTGATATTATTGATATTAGTAATCAATTTATTTCATTTGTTATTATGGTCAATGATGTTAAATTACATGTTGTTGGAGTTTTTGGTGCAACTACTTACATTGTTCGTCGCTTTTTATGGTCTACTCTTGTTAATTTTCATGATTCTTGGTGATTTTAATGTTGTTCTTTGTGTTGAGGATGTAAAGGGAGGTGTTGCCCCTAGTCCAGTCTCTTGTGCTGAGTTTTCAAATTGGATCAATTATAATGAGCTCGTTGCAACTCCATCTTGTGGATCTTATTACACTTGGTTAAACTTATGGAGAGGTATGCATCATATGGATTGAAGACTTGATAAAACTTTTTGTAATTCTCTTTATCTTGAGAATTGGTCTTGAGACTTGACATTAAAGGATGGTTTGATAGTTCATGAGACGATAGAACCCAACAAACAACAAATTATAAGGAGATTTTTTGTTTGTTGGACATATTGTTCGATCCGTTCTCGAACTACCTATTAATGTCAAGTCTCACACTCTAGATGTATATACCTCAGTGTGAAATGTAAGGAGGTGTGGTTGAAGTTTCACATCGACTAAAAATAAGGCCAATTTAGAATATATAAGTGGATGCAAATTTCACCTTACAAGCCGGTTGAGTGCTAAACCCCCTCTTGTGAGTCATGTGTGCGTGGTTGCTTTTGAGGAAGAAGAAAACGAGGGACGTGGAGGTTGTCGAGCACACCAAATCAATTGCAGATTACAAGTTCTAGATTTTTTCCGGATTGAAAAGATGTTCCGGACTAGCATTGATAAGTTTAGCACCATTCCAGATTGGCTAATCTGGAATGCAGGACCAGATCCAAGAATGTTTTCTAGAGACCTCAATCCGGAACACATCAACATATTCTGATATGCGGTTGTTGTGGTTGGTTTGTTACAGAGAGAGGGAGAGATAGGTAAGAGCAGCCATGGAAGCTTTGAAAAGTATGAAGATGAAGATGGAGGGAGGTGCGATGCACATGGAGTGTTTGGTGCATGAAGAAGATTGAAGATGGAGATGGAGGTATATGGCACACATGGAAGAAAAGAAAGGAGGCACGGAAAATTAATTTAGGATTTTTATCATAATTTAAATTGAGGGTAAAATAAAGATATCAAGTTTATGGTGTGCAGGAAGAAAAAGTCTGTCTTTATTTCCTCGTTTTTATGCTATGTAACAAACTCTTGAGATAGATACTCAAATATAGGAATTTAAAAAAAAAATACCAAAAGCTTAAAACTATATTACGTGCATCACACGGTATTGAAACTTGATATTCTAATCAAATTCGATCACTTAATTACAAACTAAAATCATAAAATACACTCTGTTAATAAAAAATAAATAAAATCATTAGTAATCAAATTTCTCTTAATTACAACTTTGTACATACATACATAACTACTGATTTAAGACAATTTCAAAATAGTAGTTATTAAATTAACCATTATAATATACCAACTTAAAAGAAAATTATGATATTGAGACTTAAATAAGAAGAAAGATGATATTTTGACATCTAGGTGAGTCATTTAACAACCAAATTTTAATGATAAAATAATCATTTAAAATGTAGATTTTTATATTTATAAAGAAAAAGATAAATTGTCAAATAGGTCTGGTGTAAAACTTTTCTGGATATCACTATTGTCTCTTAAATAAGTATGAGACTTCTATACATTTGATTTTACTTTGACAACTAAATAATTTTTTTTCCCGCGTAACACATCCAAAACAAACAACAATACTACTCTATATATACAAATTTGGAATATGAACAATCTTCTCCCAGTCTTCGCCTCCTCCTTTCTCGCAATGTTGTTTCAACAACGGACAATTCTGTATTTGAAAACATGAAATTCTTTCTCGCAATGTTGTTACCACACTTACACAAAGATAAAACACGTAGGAACTTAAATTTGGAGAACAAGTCATCTATCGACATCTTACAATACCAAGAGCGACCAAAAGGAAGATTCATTCTCCAATATGTTTGTATAAATGTGTGCAACTTTTGAGTATCATTGAAACTCCCAAACCCTTTAAAATGCTTAGCACGAGTGGTTGAAAATGAAAGATGACGAGTTGTTTTGGATATACCTTTTGGTTCATCAACTCCTAACCTCATGCATATATGTCCTCACAAACGTATTTTGCCAAATCATTTAAAAGGTCATGCATGATAAAATACTTTTCCCCTTCATTGGTGGATTTTTGAAAGAAGGACCAAGATAACAAATCATTGAAATACTGTTCACCAACTTCTTTAGGATGCTTTTTCTGTAGAGGCTTTCTAGAAAATTTTCAGCCATCCATAGTTGAATTAAACACTCCTTGTCAAACTTACAACCTTTGGGAAATAAAGCACAAAAGGCAAAACATTTCTTCAGATGAGAAGGAAGATGATGATAGCTTAGTCTTAAAGCAGGTAGTATATCACTTTCATTTTCTGAAAATCCCATATCCCACTTTTCATAATGTTTTCCCATTCCCTAATAAGTGATTTATTGTGCAATAGACTTCCCATTGTTTTCAAGGCTAAAGGAAGCCCATTACATTTTTCAACTATCTTCTCACCGATTACTATGAATTCGAGATCTGGTTGAGGATTAGGACCTTGGAATGCATGTTTTGCAAACAATTCCCAACAATAATCTTCTTTCAATACTTGCAGGAGGTGCTTTTCTGATCGCATGGTAATAGCAACCTTGTCACTCTGTGTAGTGACGAGAATCCTACTGCTTTGCACTGCGAAAGCTAGGGGCTTCTGCACCTCTTCCCATTTAGATTGTTTTTCATTCCAAACGTCATCCAAAACGAGAAGAAATTTCTTCCCCATAATTTTTTTTTTTAATTTTCTCTGAATCACTTCCTGTTGCATACTGCGTTCAGTTGAACCAGTAATTGTGTCAAGAATTGCTCTAGATACATTGAGAACATCAAATTCCTGTGGAACATTGATCCAAGCTTTAATATCAAATTTAGCTTCAAGCCTTGGGTCATTGAATGCATGTTGGGCAAGTGAGGTCTTAACCAACCCACCATAGAAAGTATAGATAACTTGTTATCAGTGTCAGATGTGAGCCAGTTGAAGACAAATTCTTTGTCATCATCTCGACCATAGATAACACTTTCATTTGGCAAAGATGTAT
Source organism: Vigna unguiculata (assembly GCF_004118075.2). Classification (NCBI taxonomy): domain Eukaryota; kingdom Viridiplantae; phylum Streptophyta; class Magnoliopsida; order Fabales; family Fabaceae; genus Vigna; species Vigna unguiculata. The sequence goes on along the minus strand of NC_040289.1, from coordinate 1,824,826 downwards.
AAGCTAATTTACTGCCCGATCCTGATCCAACCCCACCACTACCCTTTTTCAAACCTAGAAAACAGCTTTGGGTTGCGAGATGTTCTAGGTCCTCAATGACTTGTTCCATCATGGATTTAATTTCATTTTCAAAGAAACTGAAAAAAGAAGATCTGAGGGAAATCCACACCTTGTTAGTGGCACTCTGAGACTCAGTTTCCACTTGGCTTTTGGAGAGTTCATAATCTATTTCCTCCAAGAGATCCTCTGCATCAAGCACAACATCTTTGGCTTTGAGAAGCCAATTTCTCACACGTGAATCTGTGAACTGCTTTTGTTCTGCATCGAAAGCCACAACATCAATAGCTAGGAGCTTCATCTTCAAGTCACTTAGTTGCTTCTTATTGTGTTTTCGTGCACGAAATACGTCTCCAAAAAGAGAAGCCAAGGTGTCAATAGTCCTCTCTACGAAAGTAGAGACAAGAGCACCGGTAACCATTTCTGTTGCAATTCTAAGACTAGGGAAGGAATTGGATGAATGAAACTGTGAAATTTGAAGAGAAGCTTACTTCTTTGACTCGTTTGCAATGCAAATAAGCTATTTTTTGAATGATGATATGATCAATGTTTATTGGTTGTTGACTAGTGATTGATGAAGGAAAGACATGTCACCAAACTTAATTTAAAGCTTATTACTACGCATTTCATTGCATTGATGATTCATTGACGCAATTAGCTGCACTTCAAATCACTCATTCATTTCCATTCAGACTAATATTTGTCCAACTGTCCAAGTCACTCTAAACTAAATAAAAACACAACTCCTAGTTAAATGAAGATTTAAAAGAAAAAAACTGAAATAACATTCATCCAATATATCACAGTTTTTTGTTTTAAGAATTCAGTAAATCTTTTCTTCAAATAGATTATCTAATAAATTTAAAATTTTTGTTTGAGTACATAAAACTATCTCTCTCAATTATACTAACGCGATAGTTAAATTAAAACATGTATCACATAATATGAAATGCTGATGAATGATAGATTAAGCTATCTTTATTATTTTTATATAATTATCATGATGTGTTTTAGCAAGGTATAATATATATATATATATATATATATATATATAAATATATATATATATATATATATATATATATATATATTTCTGTTTGATCTCCAATATAATATGAACAAATCGATCAGAAAAGAATTATATATATATATATATATATATATATATATATATATATATATATATATATATATTTCTGTTTGATCTCCAATATAATATGAACAAATCGATCAGAAAAGAATTATTATTTATCTTTGATTATATTATATTGACTTTACTATAATGCATATATAATAACATCTTCCCCATGGGAGTAATCTCACTCTTTATATAGTTATACTTTTTCATATCTGATTGATATATGAACATCAAAAAGTCTTCTTCTGTAGATAGACTTCCATTCATTGTATGGATAAACTTATCCTGAGTTCATAAGCTACATCTCGGTACAAGTCTTCACTTTTCACCTTAAATATAGACTTTAATTACTATATAATATATATTTTTATTGATGACTTGATGTAAGACTTTTCATGGTATCATGGCCTAGGCTAAGTCGGTCCCGGCTGAAATTCAACCACGTCGTCTCCGACTAAAATTCAGTCATGTCCAACAAAATTTTACCGAGTTGGACTTGACCGAAATTTGGATATATTCAGCTGAATTGGTCTTGACCGAAATTCGTTCAAATGTGGCCGAGTCGACCCTAGCCAAAATTCAGTCGAATTTGACAAAAATTCGACCGAGTTGGCCATGACCGAAAGTCAACCAAGTTGGTCCCATGCTGAAATTTGGTCGAGTTGGTCTTGACCAAAATTCTGCCAAATTCAATCGTGTTGGTACTAAGAATACAAGTTTTAGAAAATTCAATTTAAATTTCTTTTATAAAAAATGAAGGGTTAAATATGTTTTTGGTCCCTCAAGTTTGAGCGAAATTTGGGTTTAGTCCCTCATCAAAACTTTTGACCAATTTAGTCCTTCATCTTTCAAAATGCGTGAATTTAGTCCTTTTAACCAAATTTTGTTAAGTTTATTTGACGTTTCGAGCGCATTTCATGATAGTATTTAAGTTAACATTGAAGCAAAAATGTGTCAAACAGTATAAATAATTTAAATACTATCATGAAATGCGCTTGAAATGTCAGATAAACTTAACAAAATTTGGTTAAAAGGACTAAATTCACGCATTTTGGAAGATGAAGGACTAAATTGGTCAAAAGTTTTGATGAGGGACTAAACCCAAATTTCGCTCAAACTTGAGGGACCAAAAACATATTTAACCCAAAAATGAATTATGAATTTTGAACTTCTAAATATTTGGATTTGGATTTAAAATCTTAATCCAAATATTTTGATTTAGATTTAAAAAAAAATCCAAACTAATTATGTTAAAGAAATGGGTTTGGATAAAAAATTTGATATAATTATTTGGATTAAAATATACCTGGATGGGATCATTAGAAATCAATCCATGATGACCCCTATTAGACAGGTGGTTGTGACGTGAGATATGAGCCGGTTAAACACAAATTCTTTGTCATCATCTCTTCCATACATAACACCTTCATTTGGCAAGATGTGTATGTTAATTTACCCGATCCTGATCCAACCCCAACATGACAGGCCTTTTTCAAACCTATAACATCGCTTTCGGTTGCAAGATCTTTGAGGTTCTCAATGACTTTTTCCATCCTGGATTCAATTTAGTTTTCAAAGAAACTGAAAAAAGAAGATTTGAGGGAATTCCATACCTTCTTTGAAGCATTTTGAGGCTCATCTTCCATTTGGCTTTTGGAGAGTTCGTAATTTATTTCAACCAAGAGTTCCTCTGCATCGAACACAGCATCTTTGGATCTTTGGTTTGGCCCTTAGAAGCCAATCTTTCACACGTGGATCTGTGAACTGCTTGTTCTGCATCATAAGCCACAACATCAATGGCTAGGAGCTTCATGTTCAAGTCGCTGAGTTGCTTCTTACTGTGTTTTCTTGCACGTAATATATCCACAAAACGTGAAGCCAAAGTGTCAATAGTCCTCTCAACGAAAGTAGAAACAAGAGCACCGGTAACCATTTGTGCTGCCATGGTAGAAATAGAAAATGGAGTGGATGAATGAAACTGATTAATTTGAAGTGAAGCTCATGCCTTTGACTTGGTGCTTTGCAATGGAAGTGAACATCTTCAAGCAGTAAGTGTCGAGTCTTCCAACAAATCTAAAGGGGACAAAAGTAATCATAATAGAGAATAACGAGATAAAGTAATAAACAAGAAAACTAAGAAATTAGTAGTTAAAATGAAAGCTATGTAACTTTGTATTGATGAGAGTTAGCTGCACATTCCCACTTCTTTTTCAGATCCCTACTTCAAACTTTTATTGATGTAGGATATATAAAAAATTACCGTTTTTAATTATCAAAAAATATTTTCAGATATTTATAATTTGTTACATATTTATTTTCAAACGAATATAGTTGAATATTCAAATTAAAAATCAATAGGTATATCAGAAACTCAAACTTATTGAAGTCATCTAAAAACTAATTATAAAACTTTTTTTAGTTTATTGCTTTTATCAATCACCTCGTTGAACCCGTATTCTCATTGAACTTACGGATGAAGTTTTTTATTTTCTTTTTTTTTTATTCCATAATGACAATATGAACGAGCTACTGCTAACTGTCTTTGAGTAAGACATTTTGTCAAATAGTTAGAAGACCAACATTTTACAGGTTTCATAACTTTGTATGAACATCTCTATGCCCACTTTTAAATTGTTCTGTATTAGAAAAAAAATAGCTATATTTGACTGAGTGCATCACTATCCTCTGATTAAATTTTTAATTACCAATAGCACAATCTGTGATGATAAGTTAAATTTAATTTCACACCCTGATATAATATGAGAGTTTATACTAATAAATTTTGTGGACCAATATTAAACAAAAAATAAAGACTTGATGATATAGGTTATATAGCTGCACTTTGCTTCGAAACAAAAACAAAATTGGTAACATGAGTATTCAAAAACACAACTTCGCTACCATATCTTCACAGTAACAATGTGAGCAATCTTTTTCCAGTCTTTGCCTCCTTCTTTCTGGCAACGCTCTTTCAGTAATGGACATTCACCTATTTCAAGATATGAAACTGATTTGGGAAGACCCTCTTCTGGTAAGCATTGGAGGTTGGAGCAGACACAGAGACTCAGTGTCTTGAGAGATGAGAGTTGATGAAGACCCTTGTAGTCCAGTTCTTTCAGATTTCGACAATGAGATATGGCCAGAGAAGTAAGAGAAAGTGGCAACAAACCTTCATTGGGAAAACATTCTGCATCCATCTTTCCAATCCACAAGCTTCTCAAACAATAAGGATTGCCTCCCAAAGCTCCTTTGAGTGAGTCAATAAGTCTAGAGCAATTGATGAGAGTCATATAACTTATATTTGATGGCAAACCTCTGTCTGGGAAGGACTCAAGTCTAGGACAATCATATATGCTCAACCTCTTGAGAGATGGAAGCAGCATGTGCATGTTTGCAGGCAATGATTCCAATTTAGGACATTTTTTGATTGTTAGATCTTCGAGAAGATTATTAGTGTGATCATGTGAAATCATCTCTTCTACATTAGCACACCCATTGATAGTAAGCGTTGTCCATGATGGGAAGAAATTCAGTGAAAAGTTCCTAAGAGGATCAGGATCATCTCTGACCGACTTCAATGGTGATGAAATGTGTAAGTGTTCCGAAGAAGTGTCGAATATAATGTCCCTTTTAATTGTAGTCCAGTCCAATTGCAACTTTCTGAAGTCTTGTATATGTAATTCTGGAGCACTGACATTCAAATCTTCTAGTTGTTCACAGTCAAAAACTTCTAGTTTTTTTAAAGCAACAAACTCTGGCAACTGTCCTTTCAGCTTGGGACAAGAACTTATAGAAAGACGTTGTAGACGTGGAAAAGCACCTGTCACAGCTTGGCATTCCCACTTTTCCCATTGAGTCATATAGGAAAATTCCAATGTTTGAAGGGATTTAAATGAAGAAGAGTTGTTCCCATGAAAATCAGCATCAATATTCACTATCTCATCAAACCCTGAAATCTCCAACCTCTTCAGAAATGGCAAAACACCAAGCGGAGGTAAACGTTGGCAAGATTTACATTTGCGTAGTACTAAGGACACCAGATTCGGTACTGAATTATTGAGTAACCAATTTGGAAATTGTTTACCACAAAAGTTCACTATTGACAATGTCTTCAAGTGTTTTGAAGGTTGTAGATTCTCAATTACATCCCTAACTTTTATTGAATCAAAAGAGGAGCAACCCACGAAATTCCATATTAACCTTAGGCCCACAAGGTGTGGTTTGTTCTTCAAATCTGCTTCTAATGCATAAGAGGGATTCTCAATATTTTGAAGCTCATCAATGGTTAGGCTTCCATGAAGATTGAGTTCTCCTAATAGCTGAATATTGAATTCCTTACTTTTCTTCACGCAAAAGCTACTCATCCACACTTGGAGATTTTTTAGGTTTCCCAAATGTGTTGGAAAATTTCTTACTCCAGAAGCTATAAATTCAAGGCAACACAAATTGTGGAGTTGATACAAATATGAGGGAAGCTCCTTCAATCTTCGACGGCCGTTCAACTTTAGTATTTGCAATTTGTAGAGTAAACTTATTGACTCAGGCAATTTTTCTATGCTAGTATAGGAGAGATCTAATGAACGGAGATGCTTAAGATTTTCTACAGATTTTGGCACCTCTCTAAGGTTATGGCAATGAGACAAAGATAAGACACGCATGAACTTAAATTTGGAAACGAAGTTATCATCAGCTAACATTTTCCAAGACCAATACCAACTTGTTGGAATAAATGTATGCAACTTTTGAGTATCAATCAAACTCCCAAACCCATCAAAAAGGGATCTAGTGGTTGAAAATGAAAGATGACGGGTTGTCTTGTGTATACCTTTTAGTTCATCAACTCCTAACCTGATGTAGATGCCGTCAGAGACATATTTTGCTAAATCATTTAGAAGGTCGTGCATGATAAAACACACTCCCTCTTCCTTGCCTAATTGTTGAAAAAAGGACAATGATAATAGATCACTGAAATATTGTTTACCAACTTCTTCAGGACTCTTTTTCTGTACAGGACTTTCTAGAAGGTTTTCAGCCATCCACAATTCAATTAAACATTTCTTGTTAAATATGTAACCTTTGGGAAATAAGGCACAAAATTCAAAGCATTTCTTCAGATGAGAAGGAAGATATAGATAGCTCAGTCTTAAAGCTGGTAGTATATCACTTTCATTTTCTGAAAAATCCCATATCTCACTTTTCATAATGCTTTCCCATTCGCACAAGGAAGATTTATTGTGTAATAAACTTCCCATTGTTTTCAAGGCTAAAGGGAGCCCATTACATTTCCCAACTATCTTCTTACCAATCTCCATGAACTCTGGATCTGGTTGAGGATTAGTACCACTTTGGAATGCATGTTTTGCGAATAAGTCCCAACAATAATCTTCTCTTAATACCTGCAGAAGGTACTTTTCTGATCGCATGGTAATAGCAACCTTCTCACTCCGTGTAGTGACAAGAATCCTGCTTCCTTGGCCTCCAAAAAGTAGAGGCTTCTGCACATCTTCCCATTTAGATTGTCTTTCATTCCAAACGTCATCCAAAACGAAAAGAAATTTTTTCCCTGTCAATTTTTCTTTCAGCCTTCTCTGAACCAGTTCCTGTTGTATACTATGATCAGTTGAACCAGCAATTGTGTCTAGAATTGCTTTTGATACATTCAGAACGTCAAATTCTTGTGGAACACTGATCCAAGCTTTAATATCAAATTTACCATCAATCATTGGGTCATTGAATACATGTTGAGCAAGTGAGGTCTTACCCAACCCACCCATGCCCACAATACAAAGTATAGATAACTTGTTATCAGTGTGAGATGTGAGCCAGTTAAACACAAATTCTTTGTCATCATCTCTGCCATACATAACACTTTCATTTGGCAAAGATGTGTTTGACAATTTATAACCTGATCCTGATCCAACCCTAGCGTGACAGGCCTTTTTCAAACCTATAACTTCGCTTTGGGTTGCAAGATCTTCTAGGTCCTCAATGACTTGTTCCAACCTGGATTCAATCTCATTTACAAATAAACTGACAAAAGAAGATTTGAAGGAATTCCACACCTTCTTAGAAGTGCTATGAGACTCAGCTTTCACTTGGCTTTTGGAGAGTTCATAATCTATCTCATCCAAGAGATCCTCTGCATCAAACACAACATCTTTGGCCCTGAGAAGCCAATCTCTGACACGTGGATCTATGAACTGCTTTTGTTCTGCATCAAAAGCCACAACATCAATGGCTAGGAGCTTCATCTTCAAGTGGCTGAGTTGCTTCTTATTGTTTTTTCTTGCACGGAATATGTCCACAAAACGTGAAGCCAAAGTGTCGATAGTCCTCTCAGCGAAAGTAGACACAAGAGCCCCTGTAACCATTTCTGCTGCCATGGTAAGAATAGGGAAGAGAGTGGAGGATTGAAACTGAGTAATTTGAAGTGAAGCTTATGTCTTGCAGTGATACGTGAATAACAGTAATAAGATTTTTTTGAATTATGCCTTTGAAGATTTGTGAACTTAATATTCTTTTTTTTTTCTTTGATGATCAGTGAACCAATAATAATGGTCAATTCCGGTGGCTAACTAACCACTAAATAAATCCAAATAATAGTACATTGGGTGTATATTTGAAAACACCATATTGTATAGGACAAAAATTAAATGATTTTGGCGTAAAATATAATACAAGTGCAAATCATTCCATGAATAATTAGATTTGACAAAGTTAATGTAGCTATCTATTAGTAGATTAAAGTATGAGGCAGGTAGCAGGGTATTATAATAATGAGGAATTTTATCAATGATTGCTTATTTTAAGGTTGCTGAGTATAATTTTTCTTTGACGGCCTAAACCAATTATAATAATGGTTATTTTCGATCACAAAATAACAAATAAATAAAAGATGATGATATTTTAAGCCTCTTTTTCCTTGTTTTGTGAGAAAAATTTTCAGTTTAATCTAATCTGAGTTTAATTTATGATTAAGGTATTGTGATGTGTCCTTGGATTATTCTTTTCTAAATAGAATGATGATTGTAATAGTTGATTTTTATATATTTTTTATTGATGTTCTTTATTTTATAGATATCATATACATGTGATATTCTGATTGATAGAATTATTCTATTAAATTGAGACCTTATATTAGTTATATTTATTATTTTCTAAAATGAATAATAAAGAATGATTTTTGTAACCGGCGTACATATTTAATACCCTGGGTAATCTCGTTTTTCTTAATTAACTTTTTAGTTTTCATTATGTACAAGAAACTATATGAGTAGTTGCAATAAAAAAGTTAAGTATTTTCACTCGATCATTATAATAATTATTAATAAAAATTAAGATATTTTTATAATTATTTTCTTCCTTTTATAATTTTGAAAATTATTTCTGATTACAATAATAATTGTATCAAAAAATTTGAATTGCATTTATTATTCTTTTTATTATCAAACCCCGAATGTGATAGACACCACCGTTAAACTTTCCACTAGTAGTTGCATTGTAATGTTAAAAGGAAAAGGAACACTAATGGTTATCAGTTACGCAAACACAAAAAGATGATTTATTGTGTAATACACTTCCCATTGCTTTTGAGGTTGAGGATTAGTATTTTGGAAGCAATTTATTCTATTCTAATACAAGTAGGGGTGCTTTTCTTATCGCATGATACAATCTAAAAAAAAAAAGGTTTAATTATGCCTTTGGTCCCCATTTTGGAGTCAAAATCTCAAAATGGTACCCAAATTTTTAAAAGTCTCAAAATGGTCCCCTTTTTTGTTGAAACGTCTCACGTTTGCCCTTTCCGTTAAGTCAAGGTTGACGCCGTTAGAGGGAGTGCCACGTGTCAGTTCCTTGTTTTTTTGAATTTTTTTTGATTTTTTTTTTGAATTTTTTTAAAAAAATAAAAAAAAATTGCCACGTGTCAAGCTGTCATCATGCCACGTGGTTGTGGCAGAGTGATGTGACAGTGACAGTGACACGTGTCAGTATTACGCCACGTGTCATTTTCTTAGTCTCAATTTGGTTCCTTTATTTTAATTTGTCTCAATTTAGTCCCAATTTTTGTAAAAATTAGCAATTTTGTCCCTCTCCAAATTGAAATCAAATTTAATTTCTATATAAATGTACACAAATATTTTCATAAAAATTGATATTTCAAGTAAATATTTTTAACCAAATTAAGTTCATTTAATTCATATTTTACATTGAACTTTATTTAAAATGGTTTAAAAGTTGTTAATAGAAAATAATGTGAATAGAAAAAAATTCATAAATTAACTAGTTCATGTTACAATAAAACACATATAAATTTAAAATATGAAAACAATTTTAAGTAAAGTTGAATATGAAACATAATTTTAAATAAACTTAGCTATGTTAAAAATATATAATAAAAATATCAATTTGAATAAAAATATCAAATTTAATAAAAATATTTGTATAACATTTATATAAAATTAAATTTTGTTTCAATTTGAAGAGGGACAACATTGCTCATTTTTACAAAAATTGGGACTAAATTGAGACAAATTAAAATAAAGGGACCAAATTGAGACTAAGAAAATGACACCTGGCATAATACTGACACGTGTCACTGTCACTGCCACGTGGCACGATGACATCTTGACACGTGGCAATTTTTAATTTTTTTAAAAAGAATTCAAAAAAAATTCAAAAAATAAAATAAAAAAATTCAAAAAATAAAATAAAAAAAATTCAAAAAATCGAGGAACTGACACGTGGCACTCCCTCTAACGGCGTCAACCTTGACTTAACGGAAAGGGCAAACGTGAGACGTTTCAACAAAAAAGGGGACTATTTTGAAACTTTTAAAAATTTGGGTACCATTTTGAGACTTTGACTCTAAAATGGGGACCAAAGGCATAATTAAACCAAAAAAAAAACTATGAACCATGATGGTTTGTCTCTGTCTTTGTACCTTATAACTTACCTTTCATTTTTACTCAAAAACAACGACAGAATGTCAATGTTTTGTACGATACGTATTCCATCCTTGCCTTCGGATAGCATAAACGCCCTGTAATGTTAACCATACCACTATGTCATTTAATATTAATACCAAAATAGTATTAGTATAACTAAGATGTTAAAATAACACAATATATTACCTAGTTAACATAACAATTAATTGATAAAAACTCAATCGAATACTATAAAACTTTGTCTACTCAATAAACAAAAAAAAATTAATAAAAATTCAATTGAAAATATTTAACATTATTATAAATTTAATTAAGTTTAATTATTGGTCGGACATTTTTTTTCTCATATGAGTTACAGGGTTATAGGTTAGAGACTGTGATTCTATATTATTATTATTATATATGATATTGATTTTATACATAAGACATTTTACACCATTTTTATTCCAAGATTTTAAGATAATAGTATTTAATTTTGTCTATTTTATCAAATAAGACTTTTTACTTACACTACTCATAAGGAAAAATTTCTGCATCCAGTTTTTCAATCCACAAGCTTTCCAATGAAGTATTATCTCTCAAAGCTCCTTTCAGAAAAACTTCAACGTTTCCAGAGATATAAATGAAGAAGAGTTGTTCCCATGAAAATCAGCATCAATACTCACTATCTCGTTAAACCTTGAAATCTCCAGCCTCTTCAGAAATTGCAAAAGACCGAGAGGAGGTAAACGTTGGCAAGATTCACAATCGCCCAATACTAAGGACACCAGATTCGGTAATAAATTATTAAGTAACCAATTTGGAAATTGTTTACCGACATAGTTCCTTATTGACAACTTCTTCAAGTGTTTTGGAGGTTGTAGATTCTCAATTACATCCTCAGCTTTTGTTGATTCAATAGAGGAGTTGACCATGATATTCCAGTGTAACTCTAGCTCCGCAAGGTGTGGTTTGTTCTTCAAATCTGCTTCTAATGCATCAGAGGGATTCTCAATATTCTGTAGTTCATCAATTCTTAGACTTCCATGAAGATTGGCTTCTCCCAATTGTTGAATACCCAACTCCTTACTTTTCTTAACACAAAACGAACTCATCAGTACTTGCAGGTTCTTCAGCTTTCCCAAATGTGGTGGCACATTTTTCACTCTGGTATTTAAAAATTCGAGACAACACAAATTCTTGAGTTGATGCAAATATGTCGGAAGCTCCTCTAATCTACGACAATCGTTCACCTTCAGTATTTGCAACTTGTAGAGTAAACATATTGAATCGGGTAGTTTTTGTATGTCAGTATAGGAGAGATCTAATGAACGGAGATGCTTAAGATTTCTCACAGATTCAGGCACCTCTGTAAGGTTTCTACACAAAAACAAAGATAAGACACGTATGGACTTAAATTTGGAGAACAAGTCATGTATTGAAATCTTGCAATCCCAATAGCAATAATGATTATTTATTCCCAACCCTGTTTGCTTAAATGTGTGCAACTTTTGAGCATCAATCAAACTCCCAAACCCCTCAAAAGATGATTGAGTGGTTGAAAATCTCTAACACGTGCATCTGTGAACTGCTTTTGTTCTGCATCAAAAGTCACAACATCAATGGCTAGGAGCTTCATCTTCAAGTTTCTAAGTTGCTTCTTGTGCTTTCTTTGACGAAATATGTCGAAAAGACGGGAAGCCAAAGCATCAATAGTTCTCTCGAGGAAAGTAGAAACAAGAGCACCGGTAAGCATTTCTGCTGCCAAGGTAAGAACAGAAGTGGGAGTGGATGAATGAAACTGAGTAATTTGAAGTGACATAATATTGGTCAATTTCGGTGGCTGACTAATCAATAAATAAATCCAATTGCGTGTATATTTTAAAACATCATACTGTATAGGAGAAAAAGAAATTGATTCTGAAGTGCAGGTAGTGGCAACGACTCAATACATGATTAATATTGACGAAATGAGTTGTAATAATTATTACTGTTTCAAACATCTTAGGATTCTTCTCGTACGGCCAATTGAGTCGGAGGCAATGAAACATTCACTTAAAACAAATGCCCACATTGTATTATCTTGTTGTGGTTATTGACAATTTTATAGTTTACAAGACCAACCTCTTTTCCCTACTCTGCCCTTTACCATCTTTTGTTTTATCTTTAATATTAAAATCTTAATACATTTTCCTTACTTTTTCCTTCACATCTAACTCCTGCACCAGATGGTGCATCATTCACTACTAGAATTCTTATATTACACGAGATCTTTCTTACAAATTTGTTAAAAAAATTTGTAAGAAAAGGTTTTTTTTCTGCCATTTTTTCTAAGAATCTTAATTGACAAATAATTCTTTTGTGGGTAATTATTTCCTACAAAATTATAAAATTTGTAAGTACTTGTTACAAAATTTATTGTGAAAAGTGTTTTATACAAAATATTTTGCAAAAAAAAATTGATAGCAATTTCTTGCAAATTTCTTTTTACAACAAAATTTGTAAATATTTCTTATGAAAAAATTTTCAAAACAAAATTGACAAAAAAAAATGAGTTTTCTTAATAGTGATTACCTTCTACACATATCCCAATGACATATTCAAGTTCAGTCGTTGATGATATTGATGTTCAAAAAGATGTTGGTGATCGTCCTATGATAGGTCCATTGGAGGAGGGTAAGAATATAATAAATTTTGGTGTAATATAATTTATTTTTGGTAGATCAATTTATTATATTCTAATATTGTTTGAATTTCTTTTGATGTGTAGGTTTTATCCATCAAAAACTGCACCAAAAGTCATCACAACTACCATCAAGCAAAAATTTGATTAGTCATGTTAACAAGAGGAGCAATCCCTTGGAGAGAGAGTTCTTTTCTTCCTGCATTTTAAGGTATGGAGTTAGTTCAGGACGATTTGTGCATTGATTACTATATGTTTCTGATTTAGTAACACGTTTTCCTAGTTAGTTTTACAAGTAGCTTTAAGTATTCAGAAATATTTTAAGAAAGATTAAAGACTCAAAATATTATATTAAACACTCCTAAAAACAATGTAGGTAAGATTAAACAGTGAAAGTCCAGATATGAATTGATATGAAATGATATAGTTTGAATCATGACTGGTACACATGCAAAGTGGTATAGAATCATACTAATTGAATTCTAAAATAAAGAATTAAATGTTAGAATTAAAGAGAAGGTTGAACAAAATTAAAAGGATGAATTGATTTGAAGTTAAAGTTTTGATTTCTAAAATTTTTAGTTATTCAAAACTTGTTTTTAATAACCTTAAGTTTATATTAGACTGTAATGAAAAATATCGGAGTATTAAACTTTAGTAAAGTATGTAAAAATTAAACAGCAAATAAAGAGACTTAAAAAATAGAGAAATTTATACACAAAATTTTTATACTGATTCAAATCAAAACAAATTTTACATTCAATTATAATCACTTCTAACAAAATATCACAAATTACTGTCTTGAAACGATTATTACAATCATTGATACACATGCAACAAAATAGTTAAAATAAGGGTTAAATATGTTTTTGGTCTCTCAAGTTTAAGTGAATTTTAAAATTAGTCCCTTTTCGAAATTTTATACCAATTTAGTCCTTCATCTTTAGAAATGCGTGAATTTTGTCCTTCTTACCAAATTTTGTTAAGTTTATTTAACATTTTAAACGTATTTTATGATAATATTTGAGTTAACATTGAAGCGAAAATGTGTTAAACGGTGCAAACAATTCAAATACTATCATGAAATGCGCTTGAAACGTTAGATAAACTTAACAAAATTTGGTTAAAATGACTAAATTCACACATTTTTAAAGATGAATGACTAAATTGGTCAAAAAAAGTTTTGAAAAATAACTAATTCCAAATTTTACTGAAAGGAAACAAAAACATATTTAACTCTTAAAATAATGATATAAGATAATGATAGCCTGTGGTTGTTACTTATATCAATTAAGAAAAGAGAAAGTTTGTATGATAAAATAATTCAACGTTCTTTATTTTAAAATTAATAAATTTGAGGTAACAAAATAAAGATATGATTTAAAAAAATAATTTACTAATAGTTTTTCGTTTCATTATCTCTTGTTAATATAGACTTTTAGTAATATATATTTCTTAAGCTCCCATGATCTTAAAATTGAGTATCCAACACAAAACAAGATTCAGATTCTCTCTGTTTCTTTCTGAAACAGCTATCTTCTTTCATATAGAAACCCATAGAGATTACAACTTACAATAGACGCTACATTGAACTTTAGAGTCGAAAGTCTCACATCAACTAAAGATAAGACAATTTCATGAACTTTACCTTACAAATCGGTATTGTGAGATTGAGTTAGACTTAAACTCCAATTCTAACATAGCATCAGAATCATTGTTTAAAAAAAAAGTCTATCCTAACAAAATTTTTTAGATTCTATTCCACCTGCTATCGGAAAAATTACAAATGGTTATTGAAATTAATTTTCTTAACACCAATTAATTGTCATATGTATCTGTTTTGCCTTGTAGGAAATCTCTAAACCAAATGGCAGACAACTTTGGATATCTTTTGAGGTTACGGTAATCTACAAAAATTGTTCCAAACCTTGAAATGTAGCCTAAAGTCCATTCGAAGCTGTCACTTAAAGACCATGCAAAATATCCTTTCACATTCACGCCATCCCTAATAAAATGAAAAAAAAAAGTAATATTATCATACAATTAGTAAGCTTTTTTTCTGGCCTTATCAAACATTTTTAAATTTAGGTATAATCATTAGGGAAACGGAAGTTGGCACTATCAAAAGTAAAGTTTTAATTCAATCATATAAAAAAAAGAAAATAATTTTTTAACTATTAAATTTTAACAACTTTCTCTTACAATTTTATGTGTCATCTTTTAAGTGGTTTTCCATACCTTTTTCTCATTTTCAATATTCCAAAACCACTTAGAATATGACACCTTATATTGTAAGAGAAAGTTGTCAAAATATCATTATCCAAAAAAAAACATACGTTTTGAACATGGTATGAAGCACTTACTTGACTGCACTTTGAAGATAATAGAGATGATCATAAAAGTAATCAATTCTTGAAGTATCGTTTAGGGCTTCTTCAAGTGATAGAGTTGGATCACTGAATTCATCTATACCTATACATAAATTAATAAACTCTTTCTTAAATATATCTATGAAGGAAGAACACATTATATCAATTCTCTCTGTAACTCCAAAGATTTAATATTTCATAAATGAACATTTTGATGATTAAACTAAACTGCTACATTACCATTTTCAGTGATGAAGATGAAAGGGTTGTTATACTTTGTTTTGACATACAGCAACAGTTCATGAATTCCTTTCGGACAAACATAAAGCCATTTTGAAGTAGTCTGCATAAACAAATTTCCTTTTCTTCATTCAAAAACTAATTGAAATGAAGTTGTAGTTTCAACAAAATATAATTACAAACTTACCTTTTGACCAATAGGTGTTCCATTACGTTCACCTGTCAAGATTCTACATCATGCTCTACTAATAACAAAAATTAACAATATGAATAATTGATTTTGATTCATCAACTGCAACTTGTGTTGGACCTCAAACACATGTATGATTAAATTAAATGATGGATTAGGATAAGAACGATAATTCGGATGGTATCATATGATGTGATTATTCTTTCATATGTTAAAGACAAAATTCAATTTTTTTTTATCAGCAAATATTAAATGGTAGTATTTTGTTAACTGCGGAATAATCTACAGTATCTCTTATCTTGTAGCTCTCAAATGTTAACGAGAGAGTTGAACCCACAACTTCTCTCACCCTTCCTCTCAAACCAACCTTATAACTCCCAAATGTTAATAAAGAAGTTGAACACACGACCTCTTCAATCCTCTTTTCCAACTTTTATTACTAAGTCAACGTTACAGTTATCACATTACTAACAAGCTCTAACCAACTAAGCTCTAGCATCCTTTGCACACATAGTGATCATAATAAATTAAATATGTATCCAACATGTCGTTTATTTATTTTTATCAAATTAAAATATTTTTTCAAGGTCATACTCTTAGCCTACCTGACCTTAGCCACCAGACAATAGATGCACCTTAGAATGATCTTTCTCTTAGTAATTGTCCAACTATAAATCAAACTCTTTGATAATGACTCAGTAGCCCACCTGTCTGTGCTACCTTAAGAGTCTCCTCGTAAATAATTGTCCACTATGAATTGAACTTGTAAATACTAATTGTTGGATTAAAAACTTATCACTATAGAAAAATTATAAGTAATGGTCAAAGTGAAACTCTTTCTACTTAGGAGTAGTAACTGAGGCACTACAATTTAATTGTGACTTCACGCACTTAATCTCCACCATGAAATAATTAATGCACCCTCAAAATATTTCTCTCAACAATTGTTCTACTAAGAAAAAAAAAATTTCGGTTGTGATTCAGCCCATCTAACTTATGTCATGGGATAATTATACAAATTGCAACAAACTTCTAAACAATACTACTTTACTAGAAATTAAACTCATAACATTGCCTTTGATAGCAAGTGAAGGATTGAACACTTGTCATCAGGCTAGAAATTATAGTTGATATTTAGAGTGTAACTCTTTCTACTTAAAGATGCAGAAACCCTATCACTATCATTCGGCTGTGATTTGACCAACCTGAACACCACTCAGAATATTAATGAGTTTGTTTAAATGTGTGCAGCTATGTCTAACATGTTTTCTTTAGCTAATTGTTTGATCAAGTTCAATGGTTTCAAGTGGGTATTATGTATTTAGACCTTGCATTGATAATGGATGAATCTGTGATAGATATTAATTAAGGAGCACTTACTTGTAAGAACAACAAGAGAATCTGTGAGGTAGCTAGGTCTTGCTTCGCTTAATTCAGGTGCATTAGTAGCATAATAAGAAGTATAGTAGTTTAATCCAATAAAATCAAAGGACCCTCTTAAAAGTTTGATCTCATTAGCAGAGAACTTTGGTAATCGATTCCCTACCAAAGATTGCATGGTTTTAGGGTATTCTCCATTTGTCAATGGCTCCATAAACCTACAATACAACATTTGAATAAGTTTTTTCGACAAATATATTGTATATTTACGTGTGAAATAACACAAACTTAGAATCACTATCAAACTATAGTTGAGTTCCACATAAGAATTTAGGTTCATAAAGTAGTTACCATCCAAACATAAAATCAAGGGCTCTTTCTGCAGCAAACTGATCCAACTCTGTATCATAGAGTGGTACTATCCAATGACATGCCAGAGATATCCCTATCACACCCTTTTGAGAAACCTACACATATGAAGCAAAATTCAAGTTTAGGACTATTTTATTATGACTCTTTGATTAAATCGGTGTTATTGATATCGGATAATGGAAAATATCGGATATACCGTTTCCGGTTGCATTTCAAAATACAAAATATGTAATTAAACCTGATACTTTGTCTTATAGACATTAACAGCAGCTGCATGAGCAAGTAATTGATTGTGAGTTACTATGTAGGGTTCAATGGCTGAATCACCATCAGCACAAGATAAGTTTTGCCAGGTTGAACATCTTCCAGGTGGTGAAATACCATCAGCATACCCATATTTACTAAAGGTCCATGGTTCATTCAATGTGATCCAATGTTTTACTCTGTCTCCAAATTCTTTGAAACAAAGTTCTGCATAATCTTGAAAATCATTCCTAGATAGTGATAATAAACAAAGTAGATATCAGTTAAAGTATGTTCACACAAGTACATTTTGATTATTTGATGTAAGTAATGCGAGTTACACTATATTAGGACTTAAAAAACCATCATATTCATCTTCTAAGGCTTGAGGAAGGTCCCAATGAAATATGGTCACAAAGGGTTCAAGACCTGCATTATGGATCTCAACAAATTGAGTTACTTGTTTCAATTTCAAAACTATATTAGAGAAAATGAAGTTAAAAAAAAATATTTCTTAACTTCATATTAACCTTTAGCTAATAGTTCATTGATGAGGTTGTTGTAATAGTTGACTCCTTCCTTGTTCACACCACTACTAACCTTTCCTTCTGAAATTAAACAAAGAATCTAATATTTAAATAGATAGCCATCAATTTATATAAGAATGTATTTTTTTACTGCTATGATTAAGGAGTTCTAATGTAGAAAATTATAAGAAAGTGAAGTTTTTATATAATTCCCTGTTTCTTACTTGGAAGTATTCTGGACCAAGATATTGAGAATCTGTAAGCATCCATGTTCATTCCCTTAATGCTTTCAATATCTTCCTGTAGTATTAGTTATGAAAACAACTTCAATTGTGCTTTATTTGTATTGCTTCACTAAACATTAATGTATTAAAGGGTCCTTATTATCATTACCTTATAATGATGGTATTGATCAATGCTAACATCTCCATTACTTCTGTCCAGTATTTTATCTGTCATATTTCAAACAAAAAATGCTAGAATTTGTAACTAGAGACATGTCTCTAGCAGATCAAGAACATAATGATAATTTGAGAAAAATAAACTAAGAAAACTCTATCAAAACTATATTACATTTTAATGCAATATTATGAACTCAATAACTTACCACACACAACAAGCTATAATGGATTGTACTATATATAGGCAAAGAAGAAAAAAAATGAAACCTGGGTAATTATGAGTGTATGTATCCCATATGCTTGGTCCTCTGCCACCAACATTTGCTGCACCTTCACACTGGTTTATATGGTAATTAAGCATCTTTCAAACTTAAAGTTACTGCAAAAATAAGAATTCTTTGAAAATAAAAGGATTATTGCAAAATTTTGTCCTTTTGTGAAACTTTCCCTGCATAATTTTTATAAAAATTTACAAGAAAGAAGTTTCCTACAAAATTTTCTCCACAGTTTATAATATCTCACTAAATATTATAAAAAATATCTCTCAAAATGTAAAAGGTTATCTCAGTTTTGGAAGTACCTGATAAGCAGATGATGCTGTTCCAAATATAAAACCTTTTGGAAAACTGGTTCTGTTAAGAGAGGTACTCCTAAAATTATCAGTGGAAAAAGTTGAAACTGCAGCTTCAATACTAATTGGAGCTGATATCATAATCTGCAAAAAAACAGAGAGAAGATGCAAACACAATGCCATAGCTGCAATCTTCGTGGTTGTTTCACTTTCATTGCAGATGTGTGTACTAAACAAAACTATATAACTAATGTAGTCTATTATTGTAAAGCAAAGATAATACATATTAAAATTAAATTCTATTTTATAAAGAAATCCACTTTGCAAGGTTAAAGGAACCCATCAACTAAAATATTAACTTTACTGGGCTATTTGCTTAAACCGATTTTTAGAAGAAAAAAAAATCAATAAAGTACTCACTTATTATAGTTTATAACTTATTTATGTAAAGTTATTTAAACAATATAAAAAGGTAATTTTCTATTTTTTGAATGGATAATGATATTTTAACAACTTTTTTTATCTACTTTAACACACTACTCCAATCATCTTTAAATTATCACATCACATCACACAAAAAATTAAAATAGATAATTGAAGGATGATTGGAATAGTAGATTAAAAATGAATCATAAAAATGAGTCAAAAAAAAGTTGATCAAAATATCATTATTCTTTTTTAATTACTTCTAATAAAAAGTATGTAAAAACTTTTAAAGGATTTTTTCTTAACCACAAACAAACCTATATTAATTTATAATTATATAAGAACTATTTAAAAATAATATTTTTTTAATGAATAATTGTTTTTTGCCATAATCAGACTCATTATATGATTGCATGTTTGACCTTTATTAATAATATAATAAGCACCACGAGAAGCACGGATCTACTAAAGAATATTAGAAAGAAAAAAAAAAAAAACCTAAACAAGCTCACAAGATGTATCATTCATCAATGGCAGCATATCATCAATATGTCCCACGCTTTGTTTCTATTGGTTCATTAGATATTAAAGGTTCTTTTTTATACCTTTATAACTTTATTGACAGATGATAACATCTTCATCATTTTATCTTTTATGTTTTAGTTAAAATATTTTATCTTTTATGTTTTAGTTAAAATAATATAATGATGATTCGAGATGGGTATAAAGTTACTTAAACAATACTTATTTTATAAAAGAAATAATGTAGAATAAATTTAAAAGAACTAATACGTATCTATCATAATAATTTTGTAGTTACTATTATTATTATTATTTTAAATCAAAGTACTGTATATGATTATTTATAATAAATTAATAATATATATCCACTTTTAACTAGTAAATTTATGATACAATTGTATGGATTAAACATTAAAGTTGGAACAATTACAATACCCAAAACTCATTGAAATTTTTATTTTAGTTTAGTTTATTTAAAATGATAAGAAAAAACTTGATGCAAAACCATTATTCGATAAATTGTTCCAAGTTATTTTTACTAAATTTAAAAATATCTTTTTGAAATTTAGATCCTTAAATTATTTGGATCAAATTCCAACACGTTTTGTTGTCACTGTTGTATGTTCAGATTTATAATACTTTACAATCATTCTTTTAAAAATCAGGAGCAGAACACGCATTCAGTTTTTTACGCAATAAGTTCCTTTAGGTGTCATTTTGTTGAACTCAATACTCTATATAATGGCTGTTTCACAATGGCATATAATACAATTAATGCTATCCTTGATAAAAGCCGCACACTAGAACATTCCTCTCTGACGAGCTTGTTTTGTTGTAGCAGATAATCGATTTGTGGTAAGAAAATCCTTGGAGGGAAGGGTAAAGCTCACACTAAACAAGCTCACCATTGGATCAAACTCATTTGAAAATGTTTGAACCTGAAACCCTGAGTTCCGTTATTGTAAACCCATCAACATCTTCAGTTTTTCCATGCTGCTGCATTAGTGTCCAAAGCAGGAGTTAAAGAGACATAATTTTTGACTTTTACTATGCACTTATATGCCCATGTAAGGATCTAATATATTTGCCTTGAATCTGAGTGGTACTCCACATGATGCAATGAATAAAGCAAGTAAGAAGTTTTCAACTAAATGGGTTATCTAGGAAAGGAAGCATGCACATTAAATACAACACTATTAAGTTATGTAATCATATTTGAAGAATGAAACAATTACCTATCTGGAAAGGAAGGAATCAACTCTTCAATGACTTGAACAAAATCTCTTGCATGTTTCCCAGATGATGACTGCTCTTCTATATCTGTATGTAACAGAACAGGCTAATCAATTTAGACTGCACATTGATACTAGCTGAGTACTGGATTCAGCCTATCAAATCTCTATATTCACAATTTATAAATGTATGCCAAAGCACTAGATGTTTATCACAAAAACCTATGCACAAGGTATGGTGGTAGTAGGGTTTTTTTTTTTTTTTTTTTTGCCATCATATTCAGACCCCATTTCATACTCAGCTTAAAATATGAAGAAAAAAAAAAGACAAAAGGCAAACATTAGGAATACAAATAAAGATGATCCCCAATTTTCATTGCTCCATCTCTCTTGCATTGTCTTACAGAAAAAGCATCTAACAGTTTTCATTATCTCAAATTCTATAATATCCAGCCATGCAATCAGTGGGATTTGAAATCAGACATATTTTGGTAATGAATCAGCAATAATCCATGAACATATGCAACATATTATTTGCAATCATTACGTGGTAAAATGCGGGTCAGATAAAATGGGGACTATGATGGAGTTGTAACTTTAGAGATAAGAATTTTGCAGTGCGGAAATTCACATATGAGAATTTGGCCTCTAAATTTAAAAATAAGTTAAAAATTCATCACTCAAACAGCAGACATGTGACAAAATTATGGCTAAACTACTAGGCATTCACAAAATGAAACAATCTTAGGTTTTAAACATAAACGGTTACCATTAGTACGTACCATGAACTGAACACATGCAAGACTAAAAAAGGAAATGGTTTCCAGAAAAAATATACAGGGACATTTCCTGGTAAAATACTGGTAAGATAAAATGGGGACTTTGACGGAGTTGTACATAAGAATTTAGCAATGTGGAAATGCATATACGAGAATTTGGCCTCTAACTTTAAAAATAAGTACCAAATTCAGCACACCTACAGCAGACATGACAGAGATATGGCTAAACTACTATGCATTCAATGAATGAAACAATCTTAGGCTTTACACAAGATTACAGTTACCATAAGTATGTACATGAACTGAGCACACATGCAAGAAAATCGAGAAGAAGGACATGGTTTCCAGGAAAAAGATACAGTTTCTGTGGGTGAGACAAATGACATTTCATTCAATTATACTGACACGTTTTACTTTGTTGAAGTTTCACAAAGTACAAAATCTTGTCACAGAATGAAAATTACTTTTAATACAGTATATAGTAGTAATATGATCAAACAACATCTTTAAATTGGTAGACATAGTATGATATATATTTTGGTTATAATAGGTAAGATAGCATAAACTTTCAATACCTTCAACATCTTCAACGAGATTATTACGGTTGAGGTATAAACTCTTGCTCGGGTTTAAATCCAGGCCTTCAGTTTTTACAAACTCATGCAACATACGACCTATAAGACTATATGCAAGCATACTTGTCTTATCACAAGCCTCTTGGATAGCAAGGTATTGGTTTTCGCATGCACTGTACTTAGTGGGCACGGGTTCTTTCTCCCCAGAAAACAAATTAGTCGTGTCCGTTGCAGCTATTTTAGTATCAGATTCAAACAAATGATTTATCTTTACAACCTTTTCATCCAACTCTCTGTCGGGTGAAACAAATGAAGAATAATTGTTTTTGTCAGCCATGAATGTACTAAAATGCTCTGTTCTTTCTCCTTGGCATTGGTCACTTGACATGTTACGTGGAGTATTGTGAAATTCAGATTCCAAATTTACACTAAAACATGTATTAGATTGAAGCCGTTCGGAACAACTATTCAACCTATCACTAACTGTAAGTGGGGAAGATGAAACATTTTCCTCAATTTTGATGGTACAAGAAAGTAACTCAAATGGCACAAAATCTCCAATACTTTCTGCTTCATAGCATGTATCGATTGAATCAAATCCATTTCCTAATTGTATGTCCTCCTGAAGTTGACTACCACCATCCTCATCGCTGTCACTGTCATCACTTTCTTCTAATTGCTCCATGTAAGCATCATTAAAGTCTTTATCAAATTCATCATCAGGCAATAAATCCAAAACAAATTGTTTTGTCAAAGCACTGATGTTTAGTATGCAGTCAACTTCGTCCTCAATATACTTCTTTTTGAATAATGCATTGTGCAAGCCACCATTATTAGGACCTCTGTTAATAACATCTAGAGTCTGTGATAGAGACTTCGGAACACTATCCATATCACTGCACTCGAAAAGAAATTCAGTTAAAAAATTTACAAAAGCTGTCCGAATGCACCGGTTTGATATTGTAGCCTTTGGTTCTATGAGAAGCTGTAAATTTCTTAGCTCTGGCACTGTCGTTACTTTCTTCACCGACCATATAGCATTCATAATATCACTTTGCAAGGACTTCACCTCAGGGGAGAACTGATAAAAGTCTTTTGAGAATATGTTATGAGAACCAGATGTGAGTTTTAGTGATAAGTCTGCTACTGCCATAGCTTTGGCTAATGGCTCTTGCAACTCACTTTCTCTATCAAGTTTTGAAAGCATTTCCATACTGATCTTCTTCACTAGCTTGATTAGATGGTCTCTTGCCCATCCATGCTTGCGGGGTTGTAACTGTGGTACTGGTGCTTTCACTCCTTTAAGTTTTCTACGCATTGCAATCAATGTCTGAGATGGCAGGTTTTGAAGATTGTGCAGTACCTTTTCTGCAGCAGCATGGTAAGAGAGGGATCTTAATGCACCCAAAGGCTCACACCTGTCTCGGAAATTCTGTGGATTGTTGAGAAGTGAAAAAATCTGTTTACAAGTATCCAGATGGTTATGGTGGCTTTTTCTGCCCAGAACACTCGAAAGGGAATCCTTGATAACCCTTTTCATTTTGCAACGAGTTATTTCAGACTTAAATGAGCTACCAGTAACTATCATAGCAAGAAGATAGAGACCCTTGGTAGTCAAATTATCAAGCAAGGGTGATATCAACCTTTTCATGTTCAGTGTTTGAATGAAATCCATATCCCCTTTAGGAATATCGTTCTCTTGTTCAGAGCGGTGTGCTCCAAGGGCATCTTCAAGATGAGTTTTTACTGACTCATAAAACATCTGACAATTACTAGATTGTCAATTTATCATTCAAATAGTAATGCAACTAACCATAGTTACAATAAATTAAAGAAATAGTAATACTTACATCATCTTCTCTGATCAAAGACTCAGACAAATACCTAATAATCAAAAGGAAAAATAAAATATGTCATTAGAGTGAAAAGCTAGGACCAAAATCATTGAACAAATGAGGCACTAACCTATTTTTGAAATGCTTTTTCAACTTCTTCCTCTCATGCCTAGTGGGAGGAATGCCGAGTAACCATCTGCACCAATTTCAGATTAATATAATTAAAATCTAACACAGAAAGCAAAGAAGAAAAAAAAACAAGGTTGCGATACTAGAATGAGTATCTTACCTACTCTTAAGTTTAATCTGTTTATCCTGACGCTTAATTTGTGACAAAATTGATAGAGCATCTGTTTTATCAAACTTCATTGCTAAACTGTACCGATCAAACCAAAGAAAAATAGAACGAAATTAAGTGTGATGTCTCTTCTTTAACCCCAAGGCAAGGAAAACCAATTTACTATGTTTCCTTTGTCAAGAACTTCTGCAGGAAAAAAAAAAAAAAAAGCCTAAGATTAGAATGCAACACAATTACCTAACCCTTTATCTTGGAAGTCAATTTGAATAATAATTTGGCTATGCGCTATATTTCAGGTTTTTCAGAATAACTTTAACACTAATTATGCCTCTATATTCCGAGAGGTGTAGCCTAGTGAATAGAGGATTATAAGAAATTTTATTTAGCCAGCTTGCTAAGAGGTGGACTTTAAAGTTTACATTCACTTATATACTCTAAATCAACTTTATCATTAGTCAATGTGTGACTTCCAAGAACACCTCTCTCGTGCCGAGACATATATATCTTGAGCATGGAACTATACATTAATTGGTACTCCGGTAGCATTCCAAGCATTCCAATAACGAGTGAAACAATAATCTGAACAAATGACAAATCTTGTGAAGATGTAGATTTTAAACATAACTCAACCCATAAAATCCAGTTTGTAAGATTAAGGTTTATATATTCTAAATTGACTTTATCCCAGGTCGATGTCCAACTTCCAACCCATGTGTTAGGATGATATAATTCATTCAGTGAAATGAGAGATTTGTTGCAGGCCACAAATACACAGTCACTTGCCTAACATCACTTAGCACGAAGAAATCAAAACAGAAACTAAATTGAAACAGGGAAGGGGATTATGGGGGTTCGAATATAACTAAATTGAAACACAACAGAACAAACCTGAATCAGGACCATCACGAGAATAACAACAATCGCAAACACAAACAACACTCGCAAAAGCAAAACCCCAAATGAAAATAGAAACCGTAATAAAGATTGGAGTACCTGATTCGTTGTGAGCGGTGAAGATGGTTGTACCGTTGTCGTCGCCGGTGAAGATGGTTGTGCCGTTGTCGTCGCCGGTGAAGATGGTTGTGCCGTTGTCGTCGCCGGTGAAGATGGAACGAAAGCGGCTGCGCATTCACTCTCTTAAATTTGATGTGTCATTTCTATTAATATGTTGTGTTAATTGAAATATATAATCATATATTGTTATGATATATATTAAATTTCTTCAAATATCTATACTACTAAACATGATAATAGGAAATTAAGAAACAATAAAAATATAAAATATTATAAATTAAAAAACTAACGTGAAAATATAAATAAGATACAAATAATAAAAGTCATAAACTTAAATCAGAATTTTAAAATTTTATGATTTATTAGCATTGGTATTATTATTATTATTTAAATTATTATTAGTATTAGTGTTATTAGTAATATTGTTATTATTGGTATTTTTATTATTTTCTTTTATTATTTAATTATTAGGACAAAACAATGACGAAACAAAATCAGGAAATCAATAGAACCCAAAACAATTAGGATAACCAAATCAGAAATTGACGGCAAAATTTAAGGGATAAATAAACGAACCTGTTTGTGGTGGCGCGCTTCCTTGCTCTGCGTGGGAACCGCCGCTCTGGGAACCGCGCGCACCTCCTCTCCTAATCTCTATCTCCCTCGCGTCGCGTAGCGTGGCGCGGTGGCGTCAATGGCTGGGAGGAAACGTTCAACAGCAGCGACACAGCGTCAAATGGCTGGGGGGAAAGGAAACAACGGCAGCGTCGCGTGAGGTCGTGAGTGGTGGCGCTCCTCTGGCTTGCGGTGAGGTGGCCGTCAATGGCTGGGAGGAAAACAACGACAGCCGTGAGTGGTTGCGTTGCGAGACTGCGGCTCTGTGGCAGCGGCGCTGGTCGTGAGTGGTTGCGAGCCTGCGGCAGCGGACAGTGAATGGTGGGGGAAGACCGTCAATCGGCAGTGGAGCGGTCTGCGGCAGCGGCGGTGGCCGTCAATGGGTTGGTCAGCGGCGTGAATTGGTTGGTCAGTGGTGTGCTCAGTTCACCATATAGGTTCTTTAGGGTGATGAGAGTGAGGAAAGGAGGAGGAGCGGATTTTCTTTGTTTTGGTCTCTCTCTCACTCTCTGCAGCAGTACATTCACTTGCTAACTTCAACTTAAGTTAATATCATTTTTTTTAACAAAAGTTTCAACAAAAAATAAGATTAAAATGATTTTTTTCTATAATTTTAATTAATTTAACTAATTAATTACATATACATATCTTTTTTTTACTTTTTATTTTTTTATTTTTTTATTATGTAATAATTAATATTAAAAAATTATATATTTTAATTTTATTCTTTTTTATTTTATTTAAAGGTTAATTTTCTTTTAATTCTAAGTTTTTTTCTTTAGTTTATTTTTTTTCTTTTAATAATTTTTTATTTTTTAATATTATTTTCTTTAGATTTTCTAACGTTTTATACCTATTTTTTGAATATAAATAATCTTATATTAATAATGGATGATATTGTAATATTATTAAGTTAATAAACAAAATAAAATTATATTTATCAAAAATAAATTAAAATATATAAAAAAATAATTGTTGATGAACAAGAAAAAAAAAGATAAATAAATAATTTTATAAAAACTTATAAAAATAATTATTAATTTTAAAAAATTTAATAAACAATTACATTATAAAAGATAAAATTGAAATTATGAAATTTAAACACAAAATAAGTACTTTTTTATATATAATTATAGATTTTAACATTAGTACCATGTTGTTTTTATTTTATATGGATCATATTTTACAATACTTTTATATCTTTTATTCTAATAACATTTTTCAATATTTCTCTGTATTTTAAGCGAGGTGCATGTGTTCTTATTTAGAAAATTTAACATTAACTTCATTTATTTATATTTTATACATAATTATTCCTATTTCACAGCATAGCTACATTTTAATTTTAATTTTATTTTTTACATACAATTTTTCTTTTATTCACTACATAATTATATTTTAATTACTTTCACTTCTTCCTTTTTTTTATTTATCCTTACATCTTATTTTAATACCAAGTGTAGTATAAAGAAATACGACTCTTATTATTGTTATTTGTATTATTTTTTTATTTTTTTATTATTACTATTATCAGTATTATTATTATTTGTATGATTTATTAATATTATTAGTATTGATATTTTTAGTTGTATTTTCTATAATCCATTACTTTAAAATAAAAATCAATTTTAAAATAATATTATTTATTTTATTATTAGTATTATTTATTGTCATTAGTATAATTCATTAATATTATTAGTATTGATATTATTAGATGTATTTTCTATAATCCATTAATTTAACATAAAAAATATTGAAATATTATTATTTTTGAATTAATTTGTTTATAAAAAATTACTCATGGTTAATTATTTAACTTTCCAAAATTATCAAACTCCGTATTTAAGTATTATAATTTTAACTAGACATAATAATAATAATACTTAAATATAACTTTTTAAATAAATTATTTATTAATATAAATATAAAAATTATTACTATCGTTAATAGTACAATTATTATTAACATTAACATTATTCTCAAAATTATCATTATTATTAATATTATTATTGTTATTATTAGGTATTATTAAATTTTATTATTATTTATTATTGTTAACATTAGTTAGTATTAGGTATTAACATTAAATTAATATTAGCATGAACATTAATATTTTAAACATTAATATTACCATTACTTTTATTATTATTAATTTATTATTACTATTAATGTTATTATTATTAGTATTTTTTTATAGTAAAAAAAATATTGTACTAAATATTTTAAATGAATTCTGACTTTTTTAAAAAAAATTATAATTATAATTATTATTAATATTATTAGAATTTTTAATTGCTAAATATATATTTCTTAAATTTAATTAAATATTATATTACATTTAAAAAAAAGTGAGAAATAAAAACTAAACTAGTTTATAATAAAATAATTACCTATAAAATAAATACAAATTAACTATAATAAAAGATTATTATAAAATAAAAATACGCATTTAATTTGTTTTCACTAGTCACTTATAATATGTTGATCCATGTTTTAACAGCTCATAAGATTTAATGATATTTATAATTTCTTTGAAAATGCAAATTTTTGTATCCATTATTACCATGCGTCAGTCTCGTAGATACTTAGTTTACTTTTATCTTTTACACTGTTTTGCTGGAATGGAGAAATAAATAATTAATTGAACTAGTTTCAGAGAGAAAATAGGTGAAAAGTAATTTAAAGAAAAAAATTAAAATGAATAAAATATTTATTACTACTGGTAACTGATTTAATTGAATTAATAAATTTGGTAATTTATCTTCTAATATAGTGTCAAAATTGTTCTCAAGCATCACTTTTAAAATCTAAGCATGCTTTGGATTTAAAAAAGGCAAATAAAGAAAATTAAATAATTATTTATTAAAAAGTATTATTGATTTAAAATTACTATTTAAGAAATGTGTATGTAAATATTGCTATAGAAGATAAAGTCATATTTATTTTATAATAGCAATAACTCAACCATTTTTTTTCACCCCTACATTCAATTTCTTTTTCAAAAATTATTCCATAAATCAGCAAAACCACACACAATCATCACAAGCATATCAAACCATTCCTCATAAATAGCCAGTCACTCCTAACAATCACAAACAAAGTGTTCAAGAGGGCTACAATCTACACTCCATTAGTTTCTTTCTATATCCCAGAATGTAAAAATCCCACTCTAAAATTAGATCTAGATAGGGCAATTGGGAAGGTACAGAAAATTCCTAGTTAGTGTTGAAAGAATTTATTGAGATTGTAGAAGCATTGCCAAGTTTAAAACTACATTAAGCTTTGAAGTTCATGAGAGTCTAAGTTATATATTTTATTTTTTTTGCACAGTAATACATAACAATTCATATATTTTTGGCCATATATCTCTATTCTCTCTTTTGAGTTTACCATTGATATAACACATACATTGGAAAAATCAACAAAAAAGAGAGGAAACAACAAACTCTGCTAAATGATTAACTTCAATTGCTCTCTTTTGTGGCAACCAATTATAAGCATTTTTAAGATAAACCCTTCGCTCACCAACACACTACAGGTGCATCAAAGGTGAGAGTTAAAACATAATAATGACTATTGACATGTATGCAGCAAAGGGGAGCACAGGAAACTATAGCAATTCCCATTCAGAGCAAGGAAACAACCACTCCTATTTGACGGATTATTTAATGATAACTTACCATGCCTAGGCATGTAAAAGCATCAATCCTAACAATACTATTCCTCACAATCCCCAATGATTCTCCAGTCAACAAGTCAACTTTACAGTTTGAAGCTCCCTCTCTCTTAAGTCAAGACAGACACAAAGACTACTTTGATGTTTAGCAGTCACAAGTAATAGCAATTGAGGCATCTAATTTTTCTCTACACTTCATCAAGAAGCAGAAACCTTACCTCGCAGACAGGAATACATGCTTCCACTAGAGACAATACCACTCACTACTTTCATAAGTCACATTCTCTTTCTTTTCTTTTTTTTTTTATTTTCTTCTTTTTTCATTTCCTTTTTTACATAGAACAGATAAGAAAACTTAGGATTTGATCACAGTTGATCAAAAGGTGCACTTAGTTAGCAGCCCATTCAAAGTAATGGCAGCGAGCACCTCTAGTTGCAGTCCAATTTCCACATCCAAAGAAAAGGCTCCCTTGCTTGGGACCTGGCTTCCTCACCATGCCCCTGCTGCTTTTCACCCCACAGTAGCAGAAAGGACCATACTGACCCATGGGAGAGGAGACATCCTTTGCTTTGTAGGGGCAATGGGGGAAAATGATTGGTTGTTCTGGAGACTGCTTCCACACCAGTGACAGATCAGAAGGTCCCTGCCACATTATGGTATTGGTAATGGAAAACTTAAAACCACGGTGCATGAGCAATGCCAACAGGCGAGCAGTATTTTTGGCATCATCAAGGCCACAATGTTGACGGCCCTGCCAGACCAGGCCCGCTATCTCAACAGCTTCCTTTAGATTGCACCTCACCGCACCAAATACCTCACGGAAAGGAACCCTTAAGTTGATCCAGCTAACAAGCAGATAAACAAAAGTCAGATGAAATGAAATTCTGGTAAACATGTCATCATTTCTATGCTTCAGCATTTACCGGTTAAAGTAAGGAGGCTTCCGTATTTTTTTATATCGGCACTCAGATTCAAGCATCACCCTACAATCCCAGTTAGACCATGTAACCACAGCAAAGTTGGAATTCTTTATTCCCTTCTTCTCAAGCCATTTGTCATGCCTAAGTAGAGCCTCACTCAATGAAACACCCCTGTCCACCTGAACCAAATGGTAATAAATCCAATTAACAATCATTTGCAGCAATATTGAATGGGTGAATGCAAGAGTTGAGGAGCAACAGAAGTGTTACAAGGTATAAAAATTTTATAAAGCAATGGAATATACCATTCCAGTCAGTTTGGAACGCAACTTTTGTGTCTAGAAAAGTAACTTTAGGATATAAAAATCAAGTGGGCTCATCCCAAATAGAGCTGGGTCAACCTTAAAACGGATATTACTTATTGTCCAAACAGACAGGATAGACAAGCACACATGTACACAGATGAGATGCTAAATATGAACAGATGCAAAATTGTGTGAGAAGCCATAAAAGCACTGCACATCCGTACTCAAAGAAAACCTAGTGAATAAAAGGGAGGGGATCAAGAGCATCAAATAAAGACATCCTTCATAACTTTTTCCCGCATCCTTGTTCTTTTAAATCATACTTGCAAAGCACATCATAATTTAGTTCTATACTGCATAGCATATATCGTCCCTACCATAGAGCAATTCAAATTGTTAATATCAAAGTTATGTTTAAGCACATGTACTATGAATGCAATTTGCTATCATTAACTCTTAGGTCATCGGAGCTGGTTAGCTCATTAGGAAATGACTCCTATTGTAACTTACACAATACAGAATAATTACTGTAGAATAAAATACGCACGTGAACAAAGAGTAACATTACTAAGCCACTAACTCACATGCAATTCCTAATCAGTGATGATTGGCTCTAATCTAAATAATGATGCCTATGCAATTACTACTGCACATACTATAAATAGTTCTCTGCATTAACTGATTGGAGACACAGTTTTACCTCAAGCCTTCTCATTCTAGCCCACTATGCAGTGTTGTCTAAATGTCATATATAGATCATGGTGGTAACATGGTGCGATTGCATAGTGGAGTTGAGCAATATGCCATTTTATGTCAATGGCGTTGCAGGTTTAGAATTTTTTTCAAGTGATGGCCATTTTTGCAAATGCTTCTGCCAGATTAAATGGCACTTAAATATTGTCTTTAAAAAAACCTGAAGAATTCTGATTGCTTGGTGACCATTTGATGTACTTGAGAAAGGTACCAGGAATATTATAACGAATTTTAGAGAGTACATTCCACTCTCTTAGAATTTCATATTTATAATAACTTGGATAAGTCAAGATAAATAAAAGAGACAATATTTAAGAGTAATTGAGAGAGCTTGTATTCCCATCTTATATTTGCAGTAGTTTGAGATACAACGCATGCAATGAAAGCGAGAGAAAAGAAGAGAGTTCTAGAAGATGCTCCTAGAAACAAGGTATAGCACAAATCATGCTTCTAGGAACTAGGTCCAGCACAAAGCACACAACACCTAACAATAAATCCTATTAAAGATTATTTATTCTAACACTTTCCCCTCCAACTGGACTAGAGCATACAATTCTATGTACCAAATTTGGAACAAATGAATTCAATCCGGAGACCTCCCAAGAATTTTGTTAATACATCTACAAGTTGATCACTTGATCCAACAAGTTTTATTTCGATAACAACTTTTCTTAGATAAAATGACAATCTATTTCAATGCGTTTAGTTCTCTCATGGAACATTGGATTAGAAGCAATGTGTGGGGCAGTTTAATTACCATCCTCATCAACTGAACGTCACAAAAACCTAAATCTTGTAGGAATTGTTTTACCCATATAAGTTTACATGTGAGAGATGTTATTACTTTATACTTGGCCTCAACAGATGATCCTGCAACAATATTTTTCTTTTTTCTTTTCCATGAGACAATATTTCCTCAAAGTAGAACACAATATCCTGTGGTAAAGCATCTATCCGTAGAAGAACCAGTCCAATCAGCGTCACAATATCCAAAAACTTGGGTAATTCCTTTATCTTCATAAAGGTGGTCCTTGTCCTAGAGCTTTGTCAATATAAGGGTTTTCCATGAATTGACTCATAACACCAACTATAAAGGAAAGGTCTAGTAATAGTAAGATAAATAAGTTTTCCAACCAATCTGATTAATATAGATTTTTAAATATTAATTAATATATTATTCAATTTATATATTATGTCAATATAATTATTTAAAATTTCTGATTAATATAATTATTTAAATATTAATTAATATATTATTTATATTTATATTTATATATTATATAAATATAGTTATTTAAATATTAATTAATATATTATTTATATTTATATACTATTTAAATATAGTTATTTATATTTTTTTATTAATATAGTCATTTAAATATAGACTTTCTCTTTATAAATGTTTTTCTTGATTTTTTGTAGATTGTAAGTATAATTAGTACATTTTAATATATATATATATATATATATATATATATATATATATATATATATATATATATATATATATATATATATATATATATATATATATATATATATATATATATATATATATATATCGACGTGTCATGTTTACATTTCAACTTAACTTGGGCAAATTGACTTGGAAGCAGACTTGCTTTTGGAGCAAACTCGATAGACTCGTCGTGAACTCGGTTGAACTCATGAGTCTGCAACCGAGTTGACAAGTCAAGAGGGTTTCCTCTTTAAATCCAAAACGACCTTGTTTGTACTTGTGCTAGGGTTCGTGTTTGTGTTCTTCGTGTTTGCATGAGAGTAACATCGATACCCTTTTTGACCCAAGAAAACACTTGACAGCACAAGCAAAAAGTTTATCTAATCCTAGAGACAAATCATGAACAAAACATATATAACCAAACACACGAGGAGGAACATGAAAGAAAGGATCATTTGGAAAAAGAATGGAAAAAGGAACCCTATTGCCAAGATAAGAGGATGGCATCCTATTTATAAGAAAACATTCAGGTAGGATGGCATCCTATTTATAAGTAAATATACAGGTAGGATGACATCCTATTTATAAGAAAACATACAGTTAGGATGACATCCTATTTATAAGAAAACATACGGTTAGGATGGCATCCCCCAATGATGGCCACAATATTAGTACCAAGAAGTAAGGTGTGAGTTGTCTCAACCAAGAGTTTATTTTTCCTCTCTGCGATATCATTTTGTTGTGGTGTATGAGGACAAGTACACTGATGTAATATGCCATATGAACTTAATACTGCAGAAAAATTAGAGAAGTACTTTTTGACCTTGTCACTTCTTAAAATTTTAATTGTATGTCCGAATTGATTCTTGATTTCATTTAAAAACGATGTAAAGATGGGCAATAGTTTAAAACGATCTTTCCTAAGATAAATCCAAGTACATCTAGAATATTCATAAAGGAGCGTGACAAAATATCTGAAACCAAAGAATGAGACATGACTTGGTTCTTATATATCTGAATGGATAATAGAAAAACTAGAATTACACCTTGACTCATAGCATTTAGGAAAGGCAGATCTAACATGTTTACTTAGTTGACAGGACTCACATTCTAAATTGTGGAGACTATTATGCTCAGGAACAATTTTTTTTCCGATTTAGAGAAGTGGGGATGGCCCAATCGATCATGTAAAAGATTGGGACTGGGAGATGCAAAACAGGACACATGCAAACTAGATCCAAAATGGTATAAACCTCCAGATTCATATACTTCTCCGATACTTCTCCAATTTGTCTCCCCGAACCACGCTACTGGTTCTGTTCTGTCAACTCAAACATTGTTAGCTTATATATTTACTAAATCTCTTAAGCTAGCAGCTCAGATTGACTTAATTTGTTGAACAGTTGGGCCATATGAGATATATGTTTCAACTTAGAGGTAGAATGCTAAAATTAAGCCTATGTATAAGTGTGAGTTTTGCTGACATTACTATTGGGTAATTATTTATTGTTGGTTAGCTCTAATCTAACAAACCATTCTTCCTGTAATTAATAAGTAATATTACATACTGTATAGACAGTTTCCAGTGTGGGTTGATTAGACATAAGTTTAGCCTCAAGAGTTTCTCTAATTCAATACAAATAATGAATAAATTTCTACTCCAAAAAATCTTGCTGTTTTACTACCACTCTCCAGCAGACATTACTGGTTAACAAGAGTACTATGGGCAGCTATATTGTGTCAAGGGAGTCACCATTTATGAATACCTCAGAAATCAAGACATTTGACAATCACAGAGCAATATAATTGTTAGCTACATAAGGACAAATGAAGAGGTAAAAATCACAAAAAAAAAAAAAAAAAAACTTATAATGGCTTGTAAGATTTTCCTTAACACACCTGAATTTGCTGGATACCAGTCAAATCCTTGCAGAAGTCACTCAGAAGATGATTGCAGGTAGGCCTCACATATGTTTGAAAACAAGCTTCCAGTTGGCCAGTGATGCTACTCACTATAACAGATGGAAACTCAATTATTTCTTGAGGGTGGGGATTTTTTTCCTTGTCACAGGTAGCCTCAAAGTCTATCACCACAAAATACTGGAATTCTTGATATTGCTCACGTGGATAACCTTGAGCAACCATGTTAATTGGAACATACTGAAGCTGGTTCTCAACAGGATAAGGATAAAAATGGCCATCAAAACCATTCATTTGGCATTGCTGCACCTTGTGAGCACTAAAATGGCAGGGCGTCCAGGTGCTGTAGTTTTGATGATAAGTTGGTTTGCTGTGAAATTCATTGGAAGGCTCAAGAAACTCACTGCCTAAATGGCAGTTAGGCTCGGTAACATCCCCAGCTGGGTGAGTACCAGGCTCATTTTTAAGCTCTGTAAAACCTTCCATAGAACTTCCATTACTCTGAAAATTGCAAGGAAATACCTTGCCCGGGAGGCATTTTAAAGATGCCTCACAGTTTATTTGCATATTTTCTGCACAAAAGAAAGAAAAAGGATCATGATAGGCCTAAGCATGAACATGGAAAATTTTGACAAAATTTGACATCTAAAA
The DNA here is from genome assembly GCF_004118075.2 of Vigna unguiculata. Classification (NCBI taxonomy): domain Eukaryota; kingdom Viridiplantae; phylum Streptophyta; class Magnoliopsida; order Fabales; family Fabaceae; genus Vigna; species Vigna unguiculata. The sequence continues at coordinate 1,788,753 of NC_040289.1, read as the reverse complement.
GACCATAGCTAAAAAGAATCTATTTGCACATATAACACTAAGATATTCAGTTTTCCCCAAAGGATTGGATAATAAACAAAACTGAAACTATGAATCTATTTCCAATGAAAGATGACAACTGACAATTTTCATTTAATTTTCAACAACCACTTAAGATGCACAACAAATAATCAAAAGATCTCTCACCACGAAAAAAATCTTATTCACACTCTGCTATCAGATGCCCATTAACCAATATGGGTCTGCTGACCAAGTATAGTCAAATAAATTGCTATCGAGAAGATTTATATATTTTATCTAATGAACTATGTTCCAAATTTGCTCCCCATGTCAGAATTCTTACACTATTCATTCTGGCATATACGCCTTTGACACTAAAGTCTAAACTGTTCGCGCATCCCTCCAACTCAAACCAGCAGACACTCTCATACTAGGTACCCACTTCCCATCCTCACTCTAACACGTCTAACAATCATAATTCTAAACACCTCAGTTGCATAACTGCAAAATCCACCTTCCTGCAGTTCAAAAAGCAAATTCAAACCCTAAAGAACTAAAAACCGCCCAATCCAAACCCAATTCACACATGCATTACTCCCAGTCGCACCAAAACACCGAACAAACCAAAATTGAACCACCACGAAGCAAGCAGCCAATGACACAGTACTCCCCACAGAAAAAAAGAATCCATAATCAAGCACTACAGACGCAAAAGAAACGCACCCGCACCATACCATAAAACCAGAAACCGAAAATTAAACCAATAGAGAATATTTACCTCGATAAAAACCAAAAAACCAAATTAAAAGAAATTTTCAGAACAAAAATTAGCAATTAGAGCAATTAAAAGACGAACCTGAATTTTCAAGGGCCATCATGATCGTGAATATAGTTGAGATCCACGAGCGAGTACATCAGATCCTCCTATAAACAAAACCTCCGCTGCATCGAAAACACAAACCATCAACATCGGTAGCCAAAACCACCAAAAGGCACATCAAACGTGAAATAACGGGCTAGAAAAGGCGAGAAAACATGGAACAGCAAGAAAAATCAGAGAGAAGTTTTTAGAGAGAAGAGAACCTGATTGTAGAGAGAGAGAGGGGTTTGAGTAAAATTACCTATTGAATTTTATATACACAAAAACTCTCTTCTTTCTCTTCTCTTTCATAGGAGAGTGAGTTAAGCATTACAGGAAGAATAGTGGGACCATGACAGTAAAATAATATTTAGATTTATCTATATTGTAAATTAGATAATTATGTAATGGATATTTTCAGCTTATTACACTTCTTTTCTTGTTGTAATTAATAAAAAAAAGCTATCCATTATCTTTTACTGCTATTTTTTTTTTTGTAATTTAAATATTTGATTATCGTAATGATTTACTTTTTACATGTCCTATTTTATTTTAAAAAATAAATTTTAATATTTTTTTAAATGATGTTTAATGGGTATAATATAAAACAAAATTCATCCTCAAACAATCTAATACTATATTTGATTTTATTTGAAGTATAACATTAAACAATTTAGTGTTGTTAATATATATATATATATATATATATATATATATATATATATATATATATATATATATATTAACCATGTATACAACATGCATACTATTCAATTACAAACGTATATAAGATAGATTTATTTATTAACTTTTATAACGCTACATTAATATCACATTAATTCATTAATTGACATCATAAAAGTTTTAAGTTTTTCATTAAAAATATATTAATTAACAACGAGTATTTTAGAAGTAAAAGGGTCAATATTTGCAAAATCTGCATAAAATAAAATTAATCCCTTAAATTGTAATAAATATGTTTTAAATATATAAATTATAGTTTATATTTATGATAAATAATTTATATTTAAAGTAAATTATTTAAAATAAAGATAGAGGTTAAAGAGATGATTACTTAAAAAATATCTAAATAACTCAACCGAAAGAATTACATGATCCTTTAATGTAATTATTCTGAATAACGTTACAAATAAAATTATCTTTTATTACATATTAATTAAATTTGAAATTTATTATTTATTATTATACAGTTAAAAAAAAACTGTTTAGGTAAAAAATAACACATGAGACATATGTAAGTGAGATTGTGGAAAGCCAACGAGATAACTTTAGTAAGATATTTTGTTTTGTGTGTGACCACCGCTTAACGGTTGTAAATGAATCTTCACCGTTCAATTTCCTGTTATAAAGATTCATCATGAACATCTCTGCATCTTGACCGTCAATTTTTGGACCAAGCATTAAATTAATCTTCACCGTTCAATTTCCTGTTATAAAGATTCATCATGAACATCTCTACATCTTGACCGTTAATTTTTGGACCAAGCGTTTTGGTGGATCCAGGTTGACGTTGGTGTAAATAAAACTTCTCTTATATTTTTTCTTTCTTTTCACTGTGATCAAGTGGTTGAGGTCATGCCTTATACCATCTATTTTGAATTATCCATAATTTATAATTAATGTTATTTTATAGTTTCTTTTTATTACTTAGCTTTAATTATTTTTTAAATACATAATAAATTTAGGAATTTTTAATTAAGTTTTTATTATTTTTTTTATGATTTATTAATTGTTCAATAAATTAATTTAAACTTTTTAATTAAATTTCTATTAACTTTGTTCGTGTGATTATTAATAAGTTGATATGATTATTATTTTGTTATATTATATTATATTACTGATAATACATATACTTTATTATTTTAGAAATTTATGAATTATAATTTTTAATTTATGATATTAAAATTTTAAAATTTTATGATTTTGTAAAATATTACTTATGTATGTGAGCATACAAAATTTAACCGTATAAATTTAATTATAAAATATTTAATTCAAATTTAATTTGTATAAATATATATTACGAATTGGATAAAATTAGATAATACTGATTATTAATTAATATTCTATAAAATTTTATATACATTTTTTAATATCATTCTAACAACGTTATATATATATATATATATATATATATATATATATATATATATATATATATATATAATTATCTTATCTAAATGTTTTTAATACAATTTAAAAAGTATGTTTATACTTATATTAACAAATGAGAAATCATTCTTTTTAGTTCACTCTTCTAAATTACTTTCTTTTACATAAATTCTCATCAATATACTCTTTTTAGTTTTGTAATTACTTTTTTTAACTCAACTAATTGTACAGTAGAAATCATTAACAATAAAATTTTAATATTTTTTATAATATTTTTTATGAGATGGTTTATAATTTAACAAAAATTTTTATTTCAATAAATATTATAATGTAATTTTTCTTTTACTTTTTTATGTCATAAGAAGAATGCAGAGACATGTGTTTATAAATTAATATTTTTAATATGTAATTATATCTTGAATTTATTTATACTTTATTCTATATCTGGTATTCACATATGTATTTTAAATTTACTTTTTAAATAGAAGTTTTTTTAAATAAAATAATTATTTTATCAATTTTATAGTTTTTCTAGAATTAATTTTTTTAATTTGACATTTTTTTTAAATTTAACCCATTTTCTAATTATAATTACTTATAAAATAAATAAAGATTACATACAATAAAATTATTAAAATTATTTATATTTAATTTCATAGTCTTATATTTCAGTACTATTATTTAAAAAAATCATCTTTTCGGTTTTATATATTTTTTTTTATTTTACTCTTCAAGTTATATTTTTTTAATATTAGTCTTTGCTTTAAATTTAACCATTTTTTGTTTAAACTGTTTTATTTTAAGTTTAACCATCTATCAAAATTAAATAAATAGAAAATATCTATAAAATAAATAAATATTATTCATAACTAAATTGTAAATATTTTATTTATATATATATATATATATATTAAATATAATTTTATTATTTTCTTTTTATAAAAAAAGGTAAACATATACGTGTACATGTGTTTTTCGATGATACTAAATGATTCATATTTAAATTTGGGTTTTATAATAAAATCATAAATAATGCATGTATTTTCACTACTAATAGATAATTGATATTTAAATTTATTTTTTTAAATAAAATTCTATGATGGTTATCGTGTAATATTATAAGGATCAAAAGAGTTAAATATATTTTTGATTTTTTAACTAAAATTAAAATTAGTATATTTTTGAAATTTTGGACTAATTTAGTCTCCATTTTTTGGATTTAGTTTTTTAATCCAATTTTGTTAAGTTTATTTGATAATCAAACGCGTTTCTAAGCTAACATTGAAATGAGAATGTGTCAAGCATATAAACAATTCCAATAATATCACAAAACATACTTGAAACGTCAAATAAACTTAATAACAATCGATTAAAAAACTAAATTTATGTATTTCTAAAATAAAAATTCGATAAACAACTAATTTAAATTTCTACTAAAAGTTAGACACTATAAATAATTTATTACTTTACTGTTTTGATATTTTTTTTATTTAATTTAATGATTACCTACGAAAAAGGTTACCTACTTATAATAAAGATTTTTCATTTTCATAATATGCACATAATTAATAAAATTATAAAAAATTTCATGTTATACTTACTAGTGAGAACCCATATTTTGTCGTGTATGTTTGTATTTTTTAATTTTATAGAAATTTGAGTTAAGATTAATAATATTTATTTTTAGATATATAATTAATTTTTAAAATAGTTTTTAAATAAAATAATTGTTAAAAACAAAATAGGGTATTAGAATGACATTAAACTATTTATAAAATAATCAATTTTTAAAATAATAAATAAAATTGAAAAAATAAAATATTTACACAAGTTTTTAAAATAACTGTTAAAAAAAAGAGATTTTTAAAATACCGGTTAAAAGATAAATTATTTATGAAATAATTAATTTTTAAAATAATAATTGAAAGTAAAACTAGAAAAACAAAGATATGGACATAAAAGAGAAAATATTTATATATATTATTATAAATTTTCTATTTCTTTGTTAATATTATCATGGAATAACTGTGACACATAATACATATATTTCACTATTATTCAAATAATATCATGCAAATTTTACTCTTATTAATATAAATAATTTATTATTTTACGAGTTTAGAACTGTTTTTTTAAATTCAATTATTACCTCTAAAAAGAAGCTTTCTACTTATAATATTTTTTTTTCATTATATGCACGTAATTAATAAAATTATAAAAATTATTCATTTCATACTTATTTTCATTTTTATTTTCTGTTGAGATTATCATGGGATAAAAGTGACACACGTAATGCATATATTTCAGTATTATTCAAATAACATCATGCAAAAACTGTAATCTTTTAAATTACTTTTTATTCTAGTTTCAACCGATAACCCAGAGATAGATTTCCTCACTTTGTCTATTCATGTAAAATAGAATGAAAATCGCTTTATTACGAAGTTAGGTTATAAATTACAAATTCAGTTAAAGTTTTCTCAACAAAAAACAGCTACCCTTGTAAAAAGAATCGCAGTTGCATTAATTAAAATCTTACAGTATTCACAAGGAGGAAATTTTACAAATGAACATCAGCATTTTAAGCGAAGTTAAACCAAAAAAAGGAAAGAAAATTCAGTTATGCCTCCTAATCATACACAAAATGAGTATTTTTAAGAATTCCAATTCCAACCAAAAATGGCACATTGGCAGCAATGAATATTCACAGAAAGCTAGCACCAAAATGAAAATTTTGCAGCTTCCCTTTTGTTGTACACATTCCTCTATACAGAAGAACTGGGTATTTTGTATTGTTTCTTCAGAAATTGAGAGGCTTCTGAGTCACTCCTGTGGCATAATATTCTTAATAGAGTTTTGGAATCAGTTCCCAGTTTGCTTTTTCCACCTTGCATTTCCATGCCACTAGCAGATTTCAAGTCATCAATCAACTCTCGAGTCTGCAGAATAACACAGATTATTGTATACTTTCTGATGAATGAAAGTTGCAAGAAAAATATTGTTATCAGTAATTAACTATATCAGTTTCAAAGCTTGGTAAAGGAGGGTTGTATTAGCTTTCAGCATCCAATGTATAATTTGTTGATACAAGAACTTGCCTAATGAGATATGGTTCTTATTATTGTTGTTGTAACAATCATAGGGCATGTCTACCAATGAACAACTAGTTCATGAGAAAATTTTCAATAGGTTTAAGTTTGTTTGTTCTCTAACTATATTTGGATTTTTCTTCTAGTCTTAATAAATTCTTCATGACTTCAGACCCCTGAAAAAAATAGTAGCATTTCATCCGTGGAAAAATCTGAGTTTGATAATTGGTCCCTGTAAAAGTTTTTATCACATTTTTCATCTGATGATAATGTGTCTAGTGAACAAAGTCAGTGTAACAGCAAAGATGAAATGCAACTTCTTTTCTGGGATCAAAAGGCAAGATAACATTTATAAGAACTCGAAAGAAAAATAAAAACATATTTCAGAGACTAAAAACATATTTAACCTTTGAACACTAACCTCATAGCCATGCAACTTGATCACTTGCCGAACACGTGCAACCTGATTTTCGACCACACCCCGAGGGAGGCCGTCTCCTCCGGATATAAAGAATTCCTACAAGAAGCACATAATCATTCATTGAATTTGAAACATTAACCTACTCAAAACTCATTTTTATTCAAAAGAGAGTTCAAAAGATTAAAATAAAAACCTATTGCAAATAGTAGATGGCATTGAATTGACTAGAGTCAGATAATGTACCTTTAAGATCTCCAGATCTTCCTCTAATAATTTTGCATCACTGGGCAAGAAAACTCTTGATGGACCCCCATCTAAGATAACACGGAGTAAGCCATCCTGGTATGAAGGAAAATGTTAAAATCACAATGATAGTAGTGAAATGATTTTGGAAAGAAAAGCTATACCAACCAATGATGCCTGAAGAAGACTAGTCACTATGCGATCCCTCAGAGGCTCCACAACAATATCACAAAGTTGGCTAAGTTCCTACAATAAGTCAAAAGTGAACAACAATGATCAATTAAATTGGCAAAAGTTTAACACTTTATCTGCATAAAATCTGGCGAGTAAAGCTTGTTAAAACAGATATTTAAAAATATTTTCGACTGAATATTCCAAGTGGAATTTTAATTTGAACATTTAAACATTTTGAAATTAAAAATTAACGATTTTACTTTTTATTTTACTTTTAACAGTACATATTATTCACACTATGTATTTGCAATTAAATGTGATCTAACAAGTATAATATAAAACAATGGCATTTTTCTGATGAGACAAAGGTTACCATATCAAGTGGGTCCATAATTGCATCCAACCTATAGCCAGAGACACTGGGTTTGTACAAATTGTCCATAAATTGAACTCTCAGATCACAAAAGACAATTTTAGTTCCTGCAAGTGGATAATTAACCCAACAAGGTGATTAGAGAAGTTTGATTTACAAGTTAAAAAGAGACAAAGATTCATGTTCTCACCTGTGTACTCACAAATGCGGTCCATAGCAGCATTTATGATTTTTCTACTTCCCTCAAAAGTCTCCTTCTGGGAAAAACTTTTGGACTTCTCATCTAAGGATTTCTCTATTGATGAAAGGATTATAGGGAAAGAGGCATAAATTATATCAGTTTCAGTACTCTCATCAATTATCATTATAATCAATTTGAGAAAAAAATAGACACAAACAGTATATAGATGGAGTACTGACAATTTCTCATGTACATAGATGGAATATTAGAGATCAAACCCGGTATTGATAACAAACTTGTTATGCATAATAATTTCATCAATGTATTGTAGAAATCACATTTTTCATTGATAAGTTGAATCATATCTAGTATTGCAATTTATTTGAACAGAAATTTCATTGAGGACAGAAAAAAAAGTTCAAAAAGTACTTTATGACAAATCCCCCTCCAAATCCCAACAGAGCCCCATGGCTAATCCCATGACAATTGTTTTATTTAATCCAATAAAATTTTCGTTCATTAGATAAGACACCATAATTTTAATAGCAATCATACAAAACAAAATACAGATACAAAGACAACAGTTCAGCACATACTTATGAGTTTTTCATGGGACCTTTTACTTGTCCATCGCTCCCAGATGTTATCTTCCAATTTATTCAGATGATTAATCGCATACTGTAAATGCAAACAAAACTTAAATTAATATCAGAACATATTGAAAGAAGATTCAGCATAAGCAGCACAAGAATAAAAAGAGGAATTAAAACAGAAGGTTATTAAGAAAGAGTGCTGGAAATCCCAATAAGATGTTGATACTAAATTTAGGTTAATTATTAGAAACATGCATACTTTAAGAAGAGAATTTCCCAGTAATCAAGATAAAACACATTTCAAATGATACAGTATTACTTTCATATACCCAGCAAAGTTTTCATTCCACCTCAATATCAGAACTTAACTAGTTATGCAATGGTATAGACCACTAACTAACTAATAACTCATGAGAGAGGAAGGGGGGAGGGGTGAGCGCACATGAAAACCCCCACCGATGCATTATTCAATTATATATATTGTGCAAGACAATATTGTTTGAAGAAAGTAGTAGAGTACTGAAAATGAGAAGGGAAGAAAAATTGTATAAACTGAAAGTGATTTATTGCATTACTTGTTTGAAGTACATATGTTGGTATTTATACAGAAGTAGCCCGGTAGCAGCCTGCACAACAAGCTTTGCTGACTAGAGTCTATGGATCTACCTAACCAACAAGTCAGCATAACTGACTTCAGTTACTTACAACAAAATGCTGACTAGGCACCCATAATACAAAGTGCTTACAACATCTAGCATAGGATATACTCTATCATTCACTTAAGCAGCAGCTGGGTCCTGTAACTAGCTCTCAGATAGTATAGGTAGTACGATTCTTTCGTAATACTGAACAGCTATAAGTAGCTAACTTATATCTCATAATAAATTTGAGTACATTTTTCACAGAATAAAATTTAAGTTAATTAGATATTCTGTAAACTCTACTACGGTATATGGAGTGAGGTTCGACGATCCCTAGAGTTTTAATTTCTAGATCAAGTCCATGGCATCCAACTTGATAAATGAATTTCTACATTCTTCTTGAGATCTTGCTTGAGAAAGAAGATTTAAGGGCTGCAACTCGCTATTTTTATTTTACTATGTCTTCGAAGGGACTTATTTGTTCTTTTGGTTCACCATTACTGCACTCTGACCAGAATTATTATCAATCATATTCAGATGTTTTTCTTTAAAGAAAAAAAAAAAGATTATACTTACTTTTGTATTCCTCAATTGTTTTGCTTATTTTCTTCTTCTTCCATTCATTAGAGTAGACTATACTATTGATACATTATTGTACTGTAAATCAGTTTGCTGTTATATAACTTTTAGCTGGACTGAGTGACTCCTTTTGTTAGTATCAGTATAGCTTGTTAGTTCAGTTAGTTTGTTTTCTTAATCAGCCATGAATAGCTGAATCCTCTTTCTTTGTAATTGGATTTTAGAAAAACAACTTACCATTTCATCTCTTAAAACTTTATCTCTATTATACTTCATCTTTTACCATTTCTTATGTTAAATTTTAGCCCATATAAAGTTCTTTACAAAACCTGGGTTTAGGGTTTAGGATTTGGGTGTTCTTTTAACAAGTTGAATTGGAATGTGTGATCATCTAGCTGATCTAACCCAGTAGAACAAGGGTTAGTTGTTGTGCTATGCAATCCTTTATGATGCACATATTAGTAATATGAACAAGACATAAGTTTAAAGAGCAAAATACCTCATTAACTTCACGATACTTTCATTAATTTTCATGTTATTGGGAACTGCTACAAAATCTGAGAAACATCTAATAACATATTTACGTATCTGAGACTATTTTAGAGTATCGTAGACAATCTGTTTGGATTTCTTTTTATTTTGTATTTAGTGATTTTTTTTCTTATTTAGTAAGGATCTTTGTAATTATAGGTCAATGGTATATTGTAAATAGGCAAATTATCTCCTACACTTATTGCATTAACTCTATATAAAGAGACTCTATTTGTTGTCAAAGTTTTGGCACCTCTGAATCAGTTTTTTCTCTTTCAACCGGAACAATTTTTATAAAATGATCTAATAGATCACAATTTATTCGGGTTTTCAGCTCAGTAACTTGTTTTTCTTTCAGTAAGAATTTGCTAACATGGAATAGAATGATACATATGCAGAAGAATCCTAAACAACTAAATAAATCAATATCAAAAGTGCAAGGAAAGAAAAAATAACAAACAAGAAACATGTAACACATCATGCTAGTCTCTTTGTGGATACCAAAAATAAAATGAAAGGGAAAAACAAAAACAGAAAAAGAAACACGCAACACAGCATGCCAATCTCTATACATCTAAGAAAGACCCTTTCTGAAGACAACATGAGCAGAATACCACGAGGAAGCAGAAAAAACTACTTAATTCCTTGTAATTTTATGTTTCTGGCACTATAGTAATTCTAGTAATTTTATAGTTAGGATTGTAGTTTTGTCCATTTATGTCATTTTGCTTGTGAATGCTCATACTATTTACTGAGCTTCATTTATTTTATTAATGGTCAGTTATTTGACTTAGACCTAAAGTTTTGACAAGGTCTATACAACTGATGTATCCAGCTATTAGACAGCCAAAAATATTTATGTCAAAAAGAAACTAGCAGCCAAAATATTTCTCAGGTGTGTGTTAACTAAAAAACCCACATCTAAAGTTTAGGTCTTCTTCTGTCTTGCATTCTACTTTGATTTCTCTCAAAAAAGCTCCCTGTTCAATTAGCTAAGTAGTTAGCACCGATTCTCCAACTTTAGAAGGTCCAACTTTTCCCTCCTTTCAAGTCCTGCATCTCAATCCTTTCATTCACTATACCCACATTAACTATTATTTCTAGCACAGTTGTACCAGTTTCAAAGTTCTAATTATATTCATGTGTAGTTCAAAGTAAGAATGAAAGAAAAAACTTCAGTTCAAGCTATATGGATTACAGATTCAAATCATACTCCACAAACGGGTACCTAAACATATACTATTAGTTTGGCTTATCACAAATAAAAAACTATGACATTGACAGTAAACCTTCCAAAATGCTAATGACAAACTACTTTTGATATTTATAATACTGTGAAGACAGTAGTAACAGTATATGCTAAATTTCTTGCACAATTAAACAACTGTTTCATCAGGATTGAATCGCTGACTATTTTAAAAAGACAAAAATTCAATTCTGCATCATCTCTTTAACACCTAAAAGAGTAGCTTAAATGAAAAATGAAAAAAATAATATCCTCACAACCACAGAAACAAGAGTGAAAATAATACAGGTATAATCAAGTTTGCTTGAACTCACGTATAATGTATTTAATTGAACACAAAGTGTTGGAGTTGTTAGGACACTAATTTGGCTGGGCCTTAACTCATCAGGCTCAGGTACACGAGTATCAAACAGTTCCTTCTTTACAAAAGCCTTTATTCCAGCTTCCTTTTTGTACCGTGTGAGAATAGGCACTGGTGGTATTAGGTCCTCCTTGCTGGCTGTGTAATTAAAGGGACACCTTAAGATTCATAACTCATAAGAATGTAGTGTCTACAGAATATGCATAATCTTAACAGAGGATGAAAACTGAATCTTTTGGAAAACATTAGAAGAATATGCAGTATGCACTAATGACACCATCTACTCAAGAACATATTACAGTCAAGAACTTGGTAATAGTAAGGATGTAGGCAATACACTAACAAAGGTAAAATATTATAACCACCAAATTTTACAATGCATCAATAAAAAATTTGATCACATCAGCCTTATAATTATCAAGCTAAAAGGACACCACATAATCAGGTAACATGATTAGAACTTTAAATCTTGACGAGACAGCAAAATAATTAAAATGTGGTTAAATTTATTTATCAATAAGACTAAAATGAAAACGTCAAAACTTGCTTATATGGGGTTTAGGGATATTCTTGTACCATCATAGAGTTATCTTTGGAGACAGGGATGCAAAGCAGATTCTTAAAGACACCATTATATAACACGGTTGATCCAGTCAGCAAATAAAAAATATGTAGTATCTACTCACCCAAGTCGTTAACAACATTATTTGCATACACTTGAAGAGCGTTGTCAATGCCCCGAAACAAGCTATTCAATTCTGTAAACCTCATTGGAACTTTGAGACCAAAAAATTGATCAACTGTCTGCATCCAATAAGATATAAAATGAATTATAATTTTAGTTATAGTTAAATTATAATGACAATAAAACTAATAAGTGGCTCCGTGCCAAAAAATAGAGAAATAATATTTTGGATCTGACTCCTCTAAGGTGAGTAATTATTCACTTTAAAGGTGTTAAAAATATGATTAAGCTAATCAGGAGATAATTAATAGCCTTAATTTTGATTACATTTTTATCCTTTTATTATATCAATATTATTCATTAAAAATAGAGAATCATGTGTGTGCTTATAACACAATTCCTGTAAAACTTTGTATAAGGTACTGACAATACAATACATGGGCAGCTGCTGTCTACCCATCATTCAGTGGATACGATGTTGCCAACAACTTAATGAACCAGGTAGTGGATATTTTTGCTGAATATTAGTAAAGTGGAAGTAATGCAAGCGAACAACCAAAAATATGTAAACATATTTCTGCAATCTTGGATGTCACTTGAGCAGGAAGGAGGCATCCATTTGATAATGACTTTAACTAAGTTTCCAATCGCAGAATCAAGGTTCCAAATGATGTAAAGAACCTATGCAAATATCCCTTTGCCAAGTAGGAAGAACTCTTGATTAGTTGAACTATTCCCATTGTTGATTAGTCTATATTTTCCAACTTTTTCTGAGGTAAAGGGAATTAGAGTTTTTTTTTTCTTATTATGCATAATACAAAAAGGAAAATGATGCAGATATGCTAAAACACAACACAACATATACTGGAGTAAAGTTTACATTGGAAGATAACGAAAAATTATGTTGTTACCTCCTCAACAATCCTGTAAACTTCCACAATAGAACCAGCATGCCGCTGTTGAGGAGATATTGGGTCCCAATGCTGTGAAAGTTTACTGATAAGTTAATAAAGCCTTTGTTCAATGAGGAAATTTAGTAGAATTATAGAAGCAGCATAAAAAATGAAGAAAACTAGTAGTTACCCCATTGCAAAGAGAGGGAATAAGGTTAAAAAAACTCAACCCAACACAAACGAACTTTTCATGGTGAATCCTTATCCCTTTTACCATCAGAGGGATTAGGGGATTTAAAACCATCTCACTCATCATTAAATTATTTCATTTTTTTCTCACTTCAATCCGCAGTGCTGTGCTGCCTATATATTTTGATTATGCTATTTGACTCTACTTAATTATTCATTAAACAAATTAATAGTGATTGGGTGTACAGACTACTGGTTTTTGATTATTAATGACGGATATATATTTTTAGTAATTCTTTTTTACTATTTTTGGGAAAATGTATGCACTATAATTTATCTGCACTGAATCCTCTATTAGCCATCTCATTATCTGCTTCTTCATTATACCAAATTTGGGATCAGCCACTCCACACCACTAGCCAGGATTAAGTACTTAACACTAATTTAAATATACAACAGATATTACAAAAATAATCTTCTAAAAAGAACAATAAAACTAGACCTTGAGAAAGGTCTTTGTAATAAACATAATCAAAACGGCTGGAATTTGACAGTATAGCACTATTGATAAAGGATTTACCTCTTGTTGAAAAACCCGTTCTACCCAACCTAAAATTCTTCCAAGCTGTGAATTAACCCAACGTAACACCAATGTTCCAGATTTCGTCTCAATCTATAACAAGAAAAAAGAGCAAGGACCAAAGTATAGAATAAATAAAGATAGGACAATAGAAGGATAGATGACAAAAGACCATGGGTCTGTTTGGAGAAAATGTCTCCATAAGCACTTTTAGGAGAGAAAAACAAAAAGGGAAAATGAAATTAAGAATCAGATTATAGAGATATCAATAAGAAATAGTTTCTACGAATTAGCTTATGAAAACGCTAATCTTAGCTTGTGAAAAAACTAATTTCACATTTTTCTTATTATTTGTCTCCTAGATATGCTTATGGAAAAGTTTCTCTAAACAGACACTGTATGATAAATTTATCGAAGATTGGACAAATGTAAAAATATTTGAAACACAAATGAGATGGAGCTAAATGAGAATAGAAAATAGTCCTAATTATACCCTCCAACTGTCAATTGCAACATGGTGTATGACCAAGAAATCATGATTTATCTAAACATCCTTTTATCTCTATTGATATCTTCAAATGAGTACAAGCACGTGGCACATGTGAACAGGTTCTTGGGTAAAAACAATTTTGCATATACCACACATATCATCTCATCAAAATTGATAAATACCATCCCATCAAATTGATAACACGATAATAATATATCATTTCATCAAAAACAATTTTGCATGCTCTAAAAGGAATTTGACCACCTAACCTGATAGAGATTCAATTTCTTCAACAAGATCTCAGCATTTTCTTCATGGCATACAGATGTAATAAGTGCCATTATGAACTGCTCTAGACTTTCAGCTGCAGGGAATACAGAAATGACATCCTCAGTTAAATGCTCTGCACCATCCAAAAAGGGTTTCTGAAAAAAAGAAAACAAATTTTCAGTGATTTTGAAGATATATTCCATAATGTAATCAGAATATATATATATATATGGGTTATATATATATATATATATATATATATATATATAACCCATATATATACTCACCAGTCTGAGGCCATAAAGTTTGTGAACTAATGATCCAGATACAACAGTTGCTTGAGGATGCCTCTGAGATAAAACAGGCAAGAAAGTAACGGATTCTCGTTTTAGGAGCTTCTTGAGTTCTTCTGCAAGCAATGCCAAGGAGTGCTCATTTGACATATCAGCTCTTTCAACAACTTGCACTGTCTGCAGAAAGTAAACAGATTCCTTAAATATAAAAGATTGGCATAACAATGGATATGCTCTATCCAAAAGTTTGTAATTTAAAAAGATGGAAAGAAAAAAGCAGACGTTCTCACAAGCATTCAATTACATAGCAGAATCAAGAAGACATAAAACAGTTTTAGGAACACATCTGATTCCAAATTCTACAATATATATTTAAAGCTAAGGACAAAATCAATCAAAGTATAAATATATAATTAAGTCATGCTTAAAAGATATTCACTTTAGCATGTATATAACCAATAACAATGAACAGGAAGCTTTGTGAGCAGTCTATCATTTACCAGGTTGAAGATAATAATAATTATCGAATAAGGATTTCAATGAAAATAGAAATTGAAAGAAAAATGTATTCAAACATCTTTGCAAATTAATACTCACCCTTGAAAATGCATTCTTAATTGATGATGATATATATATATCTATCTGATCACGATCACTAATTGGCAGGGATTGTGAGGTCTGCAGGAAAATAGTAAAGAAACTTTTATAACTGAAACTTGTATATTATACAAAATTATCTATCCAAATGTGAAAGATATCATTGAAAAAGATTACACACAGTTTCTGGTTCTTCCAGTAGAAGCCTCCTGGTAATCATAGCAACTGCTACAATCTTTTCCATAGTTGCTGAACCCTAAAAAGTATGAGAGGTTTTGTTAAACAAAAACTAAAGGTGCAACACAAGATACCATAATTATTTGGTAAAAAATAAAAACAAGGCTTTTGAAGAGAAAATAAAAGGGGAAAAGAGTTCAAGAATATTTGTTTTAAAAGGGCAAAAACATAGAAAAACATATCCAATCATCTGATCCAGTACTACCTAACAACCTAATAAGTTGAACAAACCTCGTTGAAGTGCATATGGTAATCTCCTAGCTGTTTGTCTGTCCATCTCAAAATTGGTGTTAAGAAAGACTGTAAGAAAGATAGATCCCGTTCACCCTCAACCTTGGAACGCAAGCTTTTCAAGTGCAACCTCTCTTGTTGGCCTCGTTGCTCCATTAGTGGTATTTTATTCAATTGCTCAAGTGCGTGCAATAAAACTCCATGCTCCCTTGTGATAACATACTGTATCCCCATAATGAAAATGCAAAGTAATTCAACATTAAATAATGATTGAAGAAAGAGTAGTGTCCCATTACTCGACAAATATTAATTAGTCAAATAGTACAGTATCACAAAAATAAATTATAGAAAAAAAAGGAAAAAAGCCAAACAGCAATGGAAAATAAACTGAATGCCTAATAATCAACATATCCCAATGAGTGGAATTTTAACAACGCAACTTTAATCTTGATTACTATCAAACAAAAGACTTCTTTGTCTTGATCAAATAAAGTAAATGGAGGAGCCACATGCATATTAATAATTAAAGAGGTAAACATCCAAAAGAAAATAGATTAATAGAATGTGCTAAATGATTGGTTGAAATATAAAACAGACTATAAACATTCTGAAGTCCACTATTCTTCATGCTCATTTTAAAGCTAGCAGAGTGAAATCAAATTTGATAAACATATCTGTAAAGTGTGAAGCATGTTAGTAATTAATTAAGATAAGGATACAAGGATTCATCCATATGTCTCTAACTTTTCTCATTATTAAACAAAAATTTTTGGCACCATCCATAGAGACTACTATCAGTCATTAGTCAAGAAGAATAAGAATATATTATCAATGTCCCTATTGGTTTTCCTCTCCAGGATTAGATTAGGGTCTAGCAATATAAGCCAAACTGCTTACATTTCAGAAGAGAAAACAGGCAAAGACAAATTAGGTGAAATGAAGCATTTGCATATAAAGAGTGAAATACGAAAGAAAAAAACACGGAAAAACAGGGCCACAAAGTGGTAGTAAAATTAGTCCTACATGAGAAAGACAAGTGTGTTGTTCAAGGTCCTTTGGAACTACAAATAAGTTGACATAGTCAACAACAGTCCAGTATAGTAGTCCAACTTTAAAATTGATTGTGATTCTTAAAACTAACATGAAAAGAAAATGTGATGGCAATTACCTGACGAAATAAAACCCATGCATAGCATGTGTGATGGATTGTCTCCGTGATTCCTAAAACTTTCCATGTTGACTTCAAAAGTTCAAGAATTTCCTCCACTTCCTAGAAAATAGACAAACCACGGATCACAATTCAGAATCCACAAAAGTGATACAATCTAATTTCTACTTGACCCGGTAGCTTCTCAAATAAGAGTTTCATCACAATTATTTCTTCTTAATAAAATAGAATTCAGTCTTAACAGCAGATTTCAAGTAAATACATGTCCATAAAAACCTTCTGTTTCTTTTCCCATCAAATTTGCAAATGTTATAAATATCACTTGCACAGCCCATGTACTCAGGAACCATAGACCTTATCAAATTCACTTGTTAATAACTTAATATTCAGCAAATAAATAAAGCAAACATAGCATAGCAATAACAATTCAAAGATGTAATTCTGCTATAATAGCCTTGGAAAGTAAAAGACACCAACCTCTGTCAGTTTTCCTTCATCAAGCATGTCAAACACACTTAAAAGTAACTTCTCATATAGTCTGACATTTAAGTGATAACCATCTGACCAATGGCATATTTCACCAGTTAAGTCACCCCGAGCTGGCCGCTCAGCAAGTGGAATTGCAATCTCCCTTAGGGATCTCAAGCATTCTGTCCTTTGAAGTTCACCACTTGAAGATGGAAGAAACTTTTAAAAATATAAAATGAAAATCATGTTAGTCACAGCCAGTCAGACCTAACACAAAGGTAAGCCAATTCTTATGACCTAATGCCAACAGAGTATAGGTAAAATATAAACATCAAAATGCAAAACCACACACCTCTGCTTCTTCAATCTTGGCCAACAGAATCCTCAACTCATTTGTCTTGCGTCCAGATTCACCAAATCCAACAGCAGGGTGATTAACAAGCCCTTCCTCCAAAACTTTTAACTATACCAGCACAAATTTGGAAATGTTCAACAACGACAAAAAAACTATTAGAATGGCATCCTCATCTTTTCATTGACACATTAACAAGCTAATAGAGTATATGAAGGAGAGCAGAGAAAATTCAATAATGGATCTTACTACCTGCCGCTTTTGCCAACGTATAAAAGCCTTCTTATCAGAAAATTCTGAACGTGAAATACAGCAAAGCAACTCCAAAGGAACCAATAGAGTATCCATCCTTTTCCCCACCTTACCCACAAGAGCATTTAGCAAGCCTTGTCTGGTTCTAATATCCATTGACTCGGATATCTGCAAGCAACAATTATCTATAAATATGAGATGTAAAAAACATAAGCAAATACAAATTTAAGATTTTCTTGATTTTCATGGTTTGTAAGTTGTTAGAAGTCTCACATCGACTAGAGATAAGGCCAATTCATAGTATATAAGTGAGGTGCAAACCTCACCTTACAAACCGGTTTTGTGGAGTTGAGTCAGGCTTAAAGCCCACTTCTAACACAAGTATTAACTGTCTCATTCCATGGATTAGGTGGAGGATAGCCCTATTAGTAGCACAAGAGGTAGAGACAGACCAAGTAAAACTATATGCAAAACTATTACAAAGGATTTACAGGTCAACGAAAACGATTTGTCCAAAGACTTGATTCAGAGAAGAACGTTATGTAGCTAACAACCCCTGGTAGGAAAAGGCTTGGTTACTATATAGTTTTGAGTATAAATTTGGAGGCAAAGATCCCATGCTTATGAGTATGAGTCCAACATCAGAAGAATTAATAGAATCCAGAATGCATATTGAACTGATCACAGATTCAATGCCCACCAAATTCAGAAGAGCCTTAGTGCAAGCAGCCCCAGGTCCCTTTAGGGATTGAATCCCAGTGTGTTCACTTTACCTCTACTTTAGCCACTAAACCTTAAGACTTTTTGTTAGGGATCAACAAATGAATTCAGAGAATAGCAATATAGATGAAACGATTCCATTATTATTATTCAGAGAAGTATCAGAAAATACAGTAGGGTCAGCGATTCCTACTGCCACAGATCTTATCACCTTATGATAATTATTTTTCTATAACAGCAGACAAGCTTCCAAGCTCGATATCGGTAAAAGCTAATTCATCCTCTAAAACACCTCCTCAGCAAAAGAGGAAGCCACAATGCTATAAAGGTTTTAAAAAATTATCATATTCAATAGAAGAAACCGGAGGCCCTTGCACATTATAAGAGTACATTTAATGTATGTTGCCAAAAAAAAAACATTAATAAGAAACAAAATGGTAGAAAAAAATCAATGGAAGGACCAAAGGATCAAAGCATAAGTAAATAGAACATATGCCACATATACCTCCATTTGAACTCGCATGGTTTCCAGCAAGCCAACTAATCCAGGAGCACTCTGAGACTGGGATACAACACTTCCACTTTTGCTGCGCCCAAGCTTCCTGATCAAGCTGGATTTTTTATCTTTCTTTTTTTCCTTTGATGGGACAATCAGACCCCTGATAAACAAGAAATACATCAAAATGTTAACACATAAATCTTTCACGATAAGATATCCTCTCAAATTAAACATATCTTAGCAGCATACCCTGTGGCTCCAGCACAAGCCAAGAGGACCTCATACGCAGTTTCACGAAGATCATCATCTGATATGCCTAGAATTGGTAACAACAGAAATTAGGAAATTCATGAGAGCTTTCATTTGAACCTTGTTAGAATTATTACCTATTGTATCATTACCTATGTGTAGGATGTTGAGTGTGGGAAACTACCTACTCCCGTATCTACTATTGCATGTAATCATGCCTAGTATCTTAGAGTAGATTTTTCATATCTTTTCATATGTACTTGCTTACTTCATTATAAATAGAAGAGGAGGAGAGTGGTAATTAACACCACTACACATATTTTAAAGTCTCAGTCTCAAGTTGGTATCAGAGCGGGTCGATCCCGCTCTGGTTTCCGTCTGGTCTGGTCTGTCCATTGGCACTTGTTGCCATCGTCCGCGGCTGTCCGCCACTATTCGTCACTGTTAATCACCGTCTGCAGCTGTTCACTGTCATAAAACACTATCCAAAGCTACCCACTGTCACTGTTCACAAAACCGTCGCTGTCTGCCACTGTTCCGCCGCAGTCCGCCACTGTTCGCCGCCGGCCGCCGTCTCCGGCCACCTCAGTTTTCGCCGGCGACCACTGGATCTGGAGCGTCTCTCCGAGCGACAGCCAACCCCACCGGTGCCGGAACCAGCCTCCCGTCGACGCGCCGCCACGCGCCGCTTCTCTCTCCGCTGCGAACAGGCGCGTGCAGCCCACGCGCCGCCTTCTGCTGCTCGGAACCTCACGACGCCACCTCCGTAGCTCTCGCCGGAGTCTTCTGCTGCTGTTCCAACCCTCAAAACTCCGATTCAGTGAGGTCCAGACGTCACCCTTGCGGACATCTCCCTTGGTCGTTTAAAAATCTCCACTGTTTTTTGCTGTTTTTTGCGTTTCTGCGTTTCTGCTCTCTGTTTTTTGTTCCCTTGATCAGAAATGGCCTCTGGAAGTGTTATTTCATTCTCTGGAAGTCCTTCCATTACTTCCGAGAAGCTAGATGGACAAAATTACCTCTCTTGGTCCGCTGCTGTCGAGATGTGGTTCCTTGGTCAAGGACATCATGACCACCTTGAGAAAGACGGAAGCCATGTGCCTCAAGAAAAAGCCGAACAGTGGAAGCAAGCAGATTTTCAATTGTGTGCCTTGTTGTGGCAATCCGTGGAGCCGAGACTGTTAATGTCTCTTAGGGCATTCAAAACATGTCACTCGTTTTGGAAGAGGACTCAGAATATCTATGCCAACGATATCCAACGCCTATATGATTCGGCGGACAAGTTGGCATCTCTGAAAATGACCAATCATGACATGATCTCCTTCATGAATGAAGCACAATCAGCCGTGGAAGACCTGCGGATGTTTCTCGAAGTCGACGCTTCAGATGAAATGAAGAAGAAGCTGGACAAATACTATATGGTGATGATTCTTCGCGCCATTCATCCAGACTTCAATCACATTAGAGATCAACTGTTGACCTCTCATGAGGTCCCTTCCATGGACACCCTGATCCAGCGTATGATTCGTGTCCCGAAAGTCCCAACACTTGAAATTCAAGAATCTCATGCTCGAGTAGATTCATCTGTTATGGCCGCTACTCGAGGAAGAGGAGGACGTGGACCTAGAGGAGGTGGACGTGGAGGTCGTGGGCGTCCTCAGTGTACGTATTGTAAAAGGATGGGTCATACCCAAGAAAATTGCTACACTTTACATGGATTTCCTGCCAAAACAGCCAATGTCTCCCAGGCAGAGACTACTGACTCCAAGTTCACTGAGGACGAGTATCAAGAGTACCTGCGCCTCAAATCCAACAGCTTGGCACAATCATCTCAAGCTCCAAGTACATCAACTGTTTGCATCTCTCAATCCATGGAAGGTCACAATTCATGGGTAATTGACTCTGGTGCTTCTGATCACATTTCTGGTAATACCTCCTTGTTCTCAACCATTTCATTCCAAGAAAAATCTCATTTTATAACCCTCGCAAATGGTTCTAAAACATCCTCAAAGGGAGTCGGTCAAGCCATCTTATCTCCGTCATTAAATCTAAAATCTGTCCTTTTTGTCCCTAATTGTCCTTTCAATTTAATCTCCTTAAGTCAGTTAACCAAAACATTGAATTGCTCTGTAACCTTCGATAACAAATCTTTTGTTATACAGGAGCGTGGCTCGGGGAGACGGATTGGAGAAGGATATGAAGCGGGCGGATTATACCATTTTGGATCTCGTCCACGTGTGTCATGTGTTGCAGCCCCCAATCCTAAAATGTTACATGATCCGGCTTGGTCACCCTCACCTGTCCAAGTTAAAGAAAATGTTTCCTGAACTTAGTCGTCTCCAGACTTTAGAATGTGAGTCATGTCAACTAGGAAAACATGTTAGATCTACCTTTCCTAAAAGATCTCAATCAAAGTGTACTTCTAGTTTTTCTGTCATCCATTCCGATATCTGGGGACCTAGTCGTGTCTCATCTTTTGGCTTTAGGTATTTTGTTACTTTCATTGATGAATATTCGAGATGTACTTGGGTTTATCTTATGAAAGATCGTTCTGAATTATTATCCCTCTTCACATCCTTTTTGAATGAAATCAAGAATCAATTTGGTCAAGTAATTAAAATCTTAAGAAGTGACAATGCCAAAGAGTATTTTTCGTCTGCTCTTTCTAATGTATTGAGTTCCCATGGTATCCTGCACCAGTCTACTTGTCCTCATACGCCACAACAAAATGGTATAGCAGAAAGAAAAAATCGACACTTAGTTGAAACTGCTCGTACCCTTTTGCTTAGTGCCAACGTTCCTGTCCATCACTGGGGAGATGCCATCTTAACTGCAGGTTTTCTTATTAATCGGATGCCATCTTCCTCTCTCAATCATAAGGTCCCTTTCTCCATTCTGTTTCCAGACAATCCTCTCTTTCACACTTCTCCTAGAGTTTTTGGTTGTGTATGTTTTGTTCATGACATGTCTCCCGGGTTAGACAAGCTTTCCGCTCGCTCTCTCAAATGTGTTTTCTTGGGCTATTCACGACTTCAAAAAGGGTATCGATGTTACTCTCCTGAAACCAAGAAATATTACATGTCTGCCAATGTTACATTTTTTGAACAGACCCCTTACTTCTCTCCATCTGTTCAAGACGTCCATGTCATACAGCAGGTCCTTCCTATTCCCGTGGTTGAGTACAATATTTCCAATGTCCCTGTCCCTCCAAGTCTCGACCAAAGTCCTCCTGAGCCATCATCTCCACCTATTGATTCTCTCCAACACAGGACACCGACGAATAGTCCAGTTGTTCAAGAACATGGTGAATCCCCTACTTCAGATTCTTCTCCCTCGTCTCTTGATCCCACGACTCCTGGTGAAGGTGATTCAGGTTGGCCCATTGCTCTCAGAAAAGGTACTCGTTCCTCTCGAAATCCACATCCCATTTATAATTTTCTTAGCTATCATCGATTATCGCCTTCCTATTGTTCACTTTTATCCTCAGTGTCTTCTGTTGTTATTCCCAAAAATGTGAATGAAGCACTTGATCATCCTGGATGGCGACAAGCCATGATTGCAGAGATGCAGGCACTTGAAAGCAATCATACTTGGGAGCTCGTGCCCCTCCCTTCGGGTAAGAAGGCTGTTGGTTGTCGATGGGTGTATGCAATTAAAGTTGGCCCCGATGGTCAGGTTGATCGACTCAAAGCCCGATTGGTCGCAAAAGGGTACACTCAGGTTTATGGCCTTGACTATTGTGACACCTTCTCTCCCGTGGCCAAGATGACTACTATTCGTCTCTTCTTTGCAATGGCAGCAATTCGTCACTGGCCTCTTCATCAATTGGATATCAAAAATGCCTTCCTTCATGGTGATCTTGAGGAGGAAGTTTACATGGAGCAACCTCCTGGGTTTGTTGCTCAGGGGGAGTCTGGTATGGTATGCAAATTGCATCGATCTTTATATGGCCTCAAACAATCACCACGAGCTTGGTTTGGAAAATTCAGCTCCATTGTTCAGAATTTTGGGTTAAGACGCAGTGAGGCAGATCACTCAGTCTTTTACAAACATACCTCTCCTGGGAAATGTGTCTACCTAATAGTATATGTTGATGATATTGTTATTACAGGAAATGATACTACTGGAATATCTCAACTGAAGGAGCACTTGTGTAAACATTTTCAAACCAAGGATCTCGGAAGCCTCAAATATTTCTTGGGCATTGAAGTAGCTCAGTCAAAAGATGGAGTTGTAATCTCTCAAAGGAAATATGCTCTTGATATATTACAAGAAACAGGTATGATTGATTGCAGACCAGTAGAGAGTCCTATGGACCCAAATCAGAAGTTAACAACAGAAGAAGGCGAATTATTCTCCGATCCAGAGAGATATAGGAGGCTCGTTGGAAAGTTAATTTATCTCACTATTACGAGGCCTGATCTATCTTTCGCAGTTGGAATTGTTAGCCAGTTTATGCAGACTCCATGTCTTGGACATTGGAATGCCATCATCCGTATTTTAAGGTACCTCAAGAAGGCTCCAGGACAAGGTTTGCTATATGAAGATAAAGGAAATGTTCAAATCTCTGGGTACTGTGATGCTGATTGGGCAGGCTCTCCTATTGACAGACGCTCTACTACGGGATATTGTGTCCTCCTTGGAGGAAATGTTATCTCTTGGAAAAGTAAGAAGCAAAATGTAGTGGCTCGATCCACCGCTGAAGCTGAATATCGGGCAATGGCGTCTCTCACGTGTGAACTCATATGGGTAAAACAATTTCTTCGAGAGCTTAACTTCTGTGAAATTCAGACCATGAAGATGTATTGTGACAACCAGGCTGCTCTCCACATTGCATCAAATCCAGTGTTTCATGAGAGAACTAAACACATAGAAATTGACTGCCACTTTGTTCGAGAAAAATTGATGACCAAGGAAATTTGTACTGAGTTCGTTGGGTCAAATGACCAACTTGCAGATGTGTTGACCAAGTCATTAAGGGGACCTCGGATTGAGTTCATTTGTTCCAAGCTTGGTTCATACAATTTGTATGCTCCAGCTTGAGGGGGAGTGTTAGAATTATTACCTATTGTATCATTACCTATGTGTAGGATGTTGAGTGTGGGAAACTACCTACTCCCGTATCTACTATTGCATGTAATCATGCCTAGTATCTTAGAGTAGATTTTTCATATCTTTTCATATGTACTTGCTTACTTCATTATAAATAGAAGAGGAGGAGAGTGGTAATTAACACCACTACTCATATTTTAAAGTCTCAGTCTCAAGTAACCTTTCCATTCAAATTTGAGGCATAACACACGAAGAGGTGATATTAGTGATTTCTACAAAAGAAGAAATTATTAGGATACTATGAAGGATGAGAAGTACAAAGAATGGGGATAAAAAGTCCTGCTAGAGCTACAAAACAGAATATACAAAACCCATCATCCCAAAAGAGACCTCCATCATCTATGGATATCTGTTATAGAAACACCTCCCCTAACTCTAAAACAAAAATGGGTAGACAGCAGATCGAAGCCAAGAAATGCGACAACACAATGAGAAGGGAGAACTTTCCAGTTAACAGATGTATATGACCATGCAGAGGCACCAGGGCAACAGAGGAAAGTCAGGTTCCTTCTCTATACAGGTTTACACCTTTGCAATGACTTCAATGACTCAGCAATGAACAAATGGTGACTTCATGTATGAGATTTTACCTTACGACAATTGTTAACACTGTCAGTTCATTCAATTTTCTTAATCATATGACTCCTTAGTTCACATATTTTAAAATTGAAATACTATTTTTCTGACAATATTTACACAGCTTAGGAGTTGAGAAGATGAAAAAACATATCCAACAGATAAGTTTTCTAGAGAAATCACCTGTGGAGAAGGAAGGCAATTTCACTGCAAGATCTGAAGCATCATTAAGAGTCCTTGAAGCCCTGACGCCTTCAACAACTGAAGCAACATCATCATCTTCAAAGTCTTCAATGTCATCCACAGTTAGCTCCTTTTCTTGGGTAGTGTCAAAAGATTCAGATCTCGATACACTAGATAGAATTGGGGATGGTGGAAAAACAGAAGGAATGGAAACAGCAACAGGAGGCACTGCAGAAACAGGAACAGTTGGTGGCGGCCTTCTGGGAGGTGAACCTGAAGACTCAGGATCAGTGACCAAATAAAATTCACCGACTGAACCTGTATCACTCTGTTAAAGCCAGGAACATTTACAATCCAAACATGATCCACAAACGATTAAACAAAAGCTTTGAATGAAATGTGATGAAATCAAAACTTATAAAGCATGTCATGACAGTAAAGAAAATAGCTCAACAGTTTCAAAGCTTCATCGTATTCCTCCGCAAGTATTATATAAAAGAGCAGAGTTGGCAGACTAGTCATAGCATGTTTAAAATGGCAAAATGTAGCAGTTACACATAAATATAGTAAGAAACTAAGAATGACTTCAGTATAAAATTGTCATTAAGAAGTGCACAAGCTAAACCAGTACTTCATTTATAATATTAATACTTAAACTTGTATAAATGGGCCTAAATAAACAATTTAAAAATGAATTCAAACATCAAAAAGGTCATAGCATAACATACCATTTGTGGTAACCCAGTATGATCATGATAATCTCTAATTGCTTCTGAAAGTTCAAGCATTGTACCTGCATTGAAGGAAGTTAATATTAAGACAAGGAAAACAAAAACAAAAAAGAAAAGGATGATAACTGATAAGCAAGACAAAAGACCGAATTCAACTAACTCTTTTTTGCACAGTTGAGGACATAATCAACACTGACTTGATCTAGATCCACATCATCCAGTGTAACTGCACCAGGTGGCATTACAACTTTCTTGATTAAGCTTCCTGAAAGTATAAAATCAAGAAGAACTCTTCTGTCTCTCCTGTATCTCTGGAGAAGCTCTATGACATTCTCTCTGCAACCCATCAAATCACCACAAGTAAGGGTCCCATCACATGATGAAGTAATGAAGGAACAAAGAGACACTTACTCTTCCATTACTAATAAAGCTACAATTATATTGAACTCCAACCAACTTCAACAATTGTGCTATTTCTGCAACACAGGCTGAAAACAATAGTAACAATTAATGTCACAAGATAATATGTAGCACACAAAATCAAAACACTAGAAAACTAAAATCGCACACTCCCACTGTAAATCAAAGCCATTCCAAAAAAAAAGTTGCAGAACAAAATTGACATTAAGCAAAACACGAGATCAGATTCGACCCAGTTCAGATTGTTCAAGCATTTCATGAAAAATAAAGTGAAAAGCTAGAACTTTCAACAAAAATACAAGAACCCAAGTTTAATTTTTGCGTGAGGCGGTGAACCACGTGACAAGAACTACGTTTTTTATGTTGAAACAGTAGATGCCCTTTCTTTCCAAGTGAAGCAAAGATAGCGCTACCTGAATGGATCTTCAAAATGTGGAGAATGGAGAAGAGAGAAAGGAGAAAAGTCAAATGGGTACGTGAATTGGATGCAGAAATTGAAGTTTTCCGGTCATTTGAGCTGAGCTGTGAGGACTCTTGAGCGAAGTAACCTCAGCTCTCAGAAGAAATCGGAGCAATTCTGAGTTTCAATTTCAATTCCAATTCCAAATTTCGTACGGATCCAATCCAAGTTCTATTTTTCGTTTTCAGAAAAGTAAAGTTTATGTCAGTATATGCTTGTTTTTATTTTTATTACTATTATATAATTATATATTTTTAACCTCTTACAATAGTATTATTTTGTTTTATTCACATTGGTATTTTTAATCTCCTCGTAAAACCGATGGTGCAGCTTGTACTTGGAAACTTAGTTGCAGCTTGTAGTAAGGAAGAATAATAAAGGAATATGGTCAAAATGTAATAAAAGAAAAGAATAATATTTTACAAGATATACTTTTCTTGGGTTGAATCCTTTTGAGGTGTTTAAAAATATCCACTATTTTCTTTTTTGGTTAAATATGTTTTTTTGTCTCTCAAATTTTAGTAAATTTTGGAATTAGTTCTTCTTTGAAATTTTATATCAATTTAATCCTTTATCTTTATAAATATGTGAATTTAGTCATTTTTACCAATTTTTATTAAGTTTATTTGACATTTTAAACACATTTTATAGTAATATTTAAGTTAACATTGAAGCGAAAATGTGTCAAACGGTATAAACAATTCAAATACTATTATGAAATGCGCTTGAAACTTTAGATAAACTTAACAAATTTGGTTAAAAGAACTAAATTCACGAATTTTTAAAGATGAATGACTAAATTGGCATAAAGTTTTAAACAGAAACTAATTTCAAATTTCACTGAAACTTAAGAGAACAAAAACATATTTTACCCTTCTTTTCCTCATAAAAATGTAAAACTTAATTTAAAAAAATATGATATATTTTTGCAATACTATTTAGATAGATAGACATTAATTAATAGAGTTAATTTTCCTAATTTTTTTTCTTGGAATATACTAATTGTTTAGTTTTCTTTTTCCATTTCACTTTTCCAAAGTCTTTCATTTTCTTGATCGTTATCATCTTCTTCCTTTCATTATTTGTTCTTCGTTTTATTTTGTCATGTTGTAACACTTCACTTGGTAGTGATTCTATCGATTATGAGAAAATTGTGAGTATTTTACCTGAATGATCATAGAAATTGTAAATATTTGATTTTGACGACGATAAATTTTTTTGAATAATTTGTATGAACACAACATGAATTAAATGATTGTAGTGATGCACGTTGTGCGAAAGACTTATAAGGATACATCTATCCTAATTATATCATAGCTTTTTCCATGTTTTCCTACGATTAACATATTGATCGTCAGTTAGATGAGAAAAAAAATAATATTTGATAAGTATTAAAACTGATTAGAGTGATTATTTGTATTTCTTATATGCATGATATGTGACATGCATCTTATAATAATAAGGTTTAATTATTCGTAAGGTATCCAGTTTGGGTCAAGGGTGTCAATTTGGTACCCGGCGAAAAAAGGGTTTCAATTGGTACCCAAGTTATTTTAAGTGCATCAATCAGGTACATCCCATTAGATTGTCAGAAACGGCGTTAAAATCTTGGTGACGTGGCAATTTATAACGGATACGTGTCATTGAAAGAAGAATACGTGTAAAAAAAATAATTGTACAGTGTGCAGTGGTGTTATAACGAAAGGTGATGTATAAATTTGCCCTAACTCTTAATAGTACCATATCATCTTCTTCTTCCTCTCCATTCCATTGCAGGTTCAGAGTTTAAGAAGTGGCTTCTTGATTTGTGTCTTCTTCTTCCAATCAATTCGTCAATGTCTGATCTTCTTCTTCCGCTCCATTATGTCGCAGGTTTAGAGCTCAAGAGGTTGCTCCTTGTTGTGTGTCTTCTTCTTCCAATCAATTCTTCAATGTCTCGCAGTGAGGGTTGTGCGTGTTCTTCGTGGGCATCACAAAAAAATAGTGTGTCCTCCCCTACTATTTCGTATAGGAGTACAGTGGGTGTGGATGCAGTTTCATGGGTTAGAATGTTTGTATTTACGTTATGTTATTGTAATGGATTTTGATTATGGAATGAAAATAGCTTTGAAGTAAATTTTTCTGTCACTTTATTCGAATTACATTTGGAATGAAAGCATACAAATTGGAGCATCATATTCATCCCCCAATCATATATAGCCTTGTAATGAAACCACAAAAAACTACACCATGTAAGCACACAAACTGGATTACCATATTCATCCAGCAATAATAAGACAACTTGTGCATAATAAGCCAAAAATATTTCCATCCAATAATAATAAGACAACCTGTGCATAATAACCCAATATTATATTCATTGAATATTGTTCTGCTTAATCAAAAGTTGGTAATTGATGTTCGTACCAAGTGGATGTTCAATATACATAATGCTTCTCAAAAAACAAACCAAAATACACCACCAGATTACAAAATACACCACCAGATTACAAAATTTTTTTCCAATTTGATCTTCCAAAACACAACAACAATTTTTCTCTCCTGATCTTCCAAAACACAACAGCAATTTGATCTTCCAAAACACAACATCACGGATTCAGTATTGGGCCCCTCTTGAACGACATTTTTTCTCTGTAGGTTGCTGTTGTAGTAGACTGCATTTGATGGACTTGTGTAGTCTAACTTGCTTGTGTTGGAAGAGTGGCATTGTGTGGCTGTGAGACTTGTGTAGTCTGACTTTGTTGAGTAGACTGAGTTGGTGGAGTAGGCTGACTTGGTTGAGTATGCTCAGTTTATGGAGTGCTCTGACTTGGTTGAGTAGGGTCTACAAATGTGTTTTGTTGTGTTCCAGATGGAGCAGTTTCTGCTGGTGCAGGAGGAGCATGTGGGCAGCTTGTTCTTTTGTGGCCAATTTCTCTACATAACCCACATTTTTTACGGGTACCACCTTGTCTCAGTTGAGTGTCATCCTTCCTCAATTCCCAAGCCTCCAATCTTCTTTTCTTTTTTGGTCTTCCTGGCAGGACCCTCTTTGTTGGAGGCAAAACATCATTCGCAGCAGTCATCTCCCATAGATGAGGTCCATTAACAGGGTATATGAGTGACAAATATGTCTCTTCATAAGTAGATGCAAGAAACCAATGTGGAAGGAAGTCTTCCGCATTCAGATTTAAAAATCTAATAGCAGTCAGCGCATGGCAGCATGGGATTGCTGTTATGATCCACTTTCTACAGCTACATTCTTGTTTGTCAATGTCAACCACAAATTGTTCTCTAATCATTGACCTATGACTCACCTCAAACAATCTTTGTCCTGACCAACTGTTATGAGTGCAAAAAATAAAGCGAATTCACATTTCAAAATGAATTGTATCATTATCACAGTAATGTACGAGTATTACCACAAAATCGAATAAACAAATACACAACCAACCGCATTACTGAAAAAGCACATTCAACTGACAAAAGCGTATAAAAACAACACACTAAAGCATACCAACACACCAATTTCAAAGCAAATGCATTCGCATAAAAAAAACCCTAAATCTATGCCCTGATGAGAACGAAGAACAGGGGTCTCAAAAAAGTGTACCTTTGATCGCCTGCTCCGAACGATTTCACCTTCTCCGATCGATTCGCCCTTCGATTTTGCAGAAACCCCGATCGCTTCTTCCTCCACTCCTTCTCACTTCTCACTTACCTTTTCGTCTTTCCAAACTTAAGAGCTTCGAATGCTTTTCTTTTTTAATTCAAACGCAAATTCATTTATTAGTTATTTTGAAAATACCACGTCAGAAATAAGTGTCATACCACGTGTCAAATATTTGTGTCAACAGACCCTGTTCACTCGTCAACGTTAATGACTCTAACGGCGTCAATGAAAATGTACCTGATTGATGCACTTAAAATAACTTGGGTACCAAATTGAAACCTTTTTTTCACCGAGTACCAAATTGACACCCTTGACCCAAACTGGGTACCTTACGAGTAATTAAACCTAATAATAAAAAGTTTAATCCACTTATCTAATCGAAAAATGATTTTTTGACTACTAAATTTTGACAACTTTATCTTACAATCTTGGCATTTTCTAAGTGGTTATCCACTTTTTCATTTTTTTTCATTATCAATATTCCAAAACTAATTAGAAGATGTCACCTTGTATTGTAAAAGAAAATTGTCAAAATTTAGTAGTCAAAATATCATTATCCTATCTAATTTTAGGTTGAGAAAGTTTTAAAAATGATAAAAAGTAAATTCATTAAGATTGTTCCTACTTAAAGAGTAAAAATCTTAAATGAGACTAATAGAAGAAGAAAAGGAAAAGAGTTATATATATTGTCTCTGAATCCGATAAATTAGCTACATTAACCAAAGACATTCGTTTAACCCCACAACAGTTTCAAATTTTATCAAAAATCTTCAAGAAATCTACCTTGAATCAACTTCCTAAGTAGAGGTGTCAATTTGACCCAGCCCACAGGGCTTAGCCCTAACCCATGTGGACTATGGCCAAAACCGTCCACATTGAAAAAAATTCTAATAAAAAAAGTCCACAAGACCAAAAACTACGCAAAAGCCCTGTGGATTAGGGCTAGCCCATGGGCTTTCTTCTTAAAAATGAAAAATATATTATTTTTAAAATATATTATTAAACTTTTCGTCCTTAGCTTAGGGTCGACACGTCTAGGACGTTGGCCCGGGTCATCTTGGTCGTCGGCACGACCTGGACAGGTCGAGAGGGCACGACAATGTGGGAATGACAATCCGGAAGGGACAGACAAACTTGATGATCCCAGACGGAACGTGAAGGCTTGACAACCTAGACGGGTCCAAGGACCCAGACGAGCTCGACGACATGGACGAGCCTGACGACTGAACGTTGAGCCCACCCGTCCCGTCTGGCTCGTCGGTCCTCTACTCCTAAGATTAATTAGGTTGGCTCCTCAGATAAAAAATCTTCAAGAAATCTCATTTAGGACCTCAAAACTCACACAAAGACTGGTTCAATTAACATTCATGTTGGTGTTTATATTGTGGATTCAACTGTTGATATTCAATACTCCAATACAAGTGCTTTCGCTTCCAATTCACCTGTTGATAACTTCTCTCTTTGGCATGCACATTTTGGACATCCTTCTGACATACGAATGAGTATACTTAGGACTAAATGCAATTGCATACCCTATGGACTTGTTATTGTGTGTGATGTTTGCCACAAGGCCAAACAAAAACGCTTACCTTTCCCTTCTAGTTCCTCTTCTACAAATACTATATTTCAATTATTGCATGTTGACATTTGGGATCATGTCAGGTTTGTTAGAATAATGTCGTTGCGTGTGGAACACATCATTTCTTGTTAGCTTGTTAATAAACCTAGTTTCTAAGAACAAAATCTTGTTGATTTTGTTATCCCAAAAAGATAGCCATGATCTAGTCATGGGCCCCGCATTTTATGCTTTTCTATTTCTTTGTACAGGCTATATAAAGCCATTATTTCAATTGAATAAATCAAGCTTTATAACTACTACATCTTTTAGTTTTATCAGTGGTATCAAGAGCCAATACACGACCTGACACATAGAAAATTCAAGAGAGAGAAAGGTTGAGTGAAAACACAGAGAGAAGGCAAAAGAGAGAGAAAAGCTTTCTAAACCACAAAGAGCACGTACCCAAAGGCGAGAAACCATGGCTGACGACAATAGCTTTCTTAGCATTCCAAAATTTGATGGAGATTATGACCATTGGTCCATGCTAATGGAAAACTTACTAAGATCAAAAGAATACTGGAGCGTGGTGGAGCAAGGCTATCAAGAGCCCAAAACACTGGAGTCACTCACCAGAGCAGAACGCCGCACCTTGGAAGAGCAAAAGCTAAAGGATTTGAGGGCAAAAAATTATTTGTTTCAATCTATTGATAAGAATATTTTGAAAACAATCACCAACAAAGCCTCTTCCAAAGATCTGTGGGATTCAATGAAGACAAAATATCAAGGGAATGCTCGTGTTCAACAAGCTCAACTCCAGAGGCTATGTAGAGATTTTGAAATTCTCGAAATGCAAAACGGAGAGTGCGTGAATGATTATATCTCTAGAGTCATGATTATTGCAAATGACATGAGAGCAGTAGGGGAGATCATGGACGATGGACATATCGTTGAGAAAATTTTGCGCATATTGTCTGACAAATACAATTATATTGTATGCTCAATCGAAGAGTCCAAAGACATCAACATGATGACAATAGATGAGCTGCATAGTTCATTGTTTGTCCATGAACACAAGATACAAAGGAAGGAAGTGGCTGAACAAGCGTTAAAAGTCACAGACGACAACTCTGCTCCCCCAGCCGATGAACAATTTGGTAGAGACAGAGGGCGTGGTGGATATAGGGGAAGAGGAAGAGGTAGAGGCAGAGATCAAGGGAGGGCATTCGACAAATCCACTACTGAGTGCTATCAATGTCACAAGTTGGGACACTTCCAATATGAATGTCCCACCTATGCTAATTATGCAGATCACACAGAGCTAGACGAATGTGAAGAAATGCTATTGATGTCATATGTGGAAACGCAAGGAGCCACACAAGATGAAATATGGTTTCTAGATTCTGGATGTAGCAACCATATGAGTGGAGAAAAAAATGGTTCATTGACCTCAATCTATCATTTAGGCACAATGTTAAGTTGGAAAATGACTCCAAATTGAATGTCATAGGGAAATGCAACATTCGAATGAAAATAGATGGACGAGTTATGGTCATCACTGAGGTATTTTACGTTCCAAAACTTAAATCCAACTTCCTTAGCATTGGTCAACTTCAAAACCGTAATTTGTCTATATTGATTAACAATGGATGTTGTAGCATCTATGATGATGATAAAGTTTTGATCATACAAACTATGATATCTGCAAATCATATGTTCGTACTTTTGGCATCTATTTCCCCTGTCTCTACTAATGTTTCAAAAGCAGCATGTTTCAATGTAAGCTCTAAGAATGTCACAAGCTTATGGCACAAAAGGTTTGGTCATCTCAACATGAAAGGACTGCGAATGTTGCCTACAAGAAGATGGTTCAAGGCCTACCAATATTGAAGAATACATCTCAGGTATGCACCATCTGCATGACTGGAAAGCATCATCGTGATCCATTTAGAAGAAATAGT
The DNA here is from genome assembly GCF_004118075.2 of Vigna unguiculata. NCBI lineage: Eukaryota > Viridiplantae > Streptophyta > Magnoliopsida > Fabales > Fabaceae > Vigna > Vigna unguiculata. Next base: position 1,754,509 of record NC_040289.1, on the reverse strand, counting down.
ACTTGGAGAGCATTCAAACCTCTACAACTTATTCATTCAGACATATGTGGTGCCATTACTCCTGAATCTTATAGTAGTCCTAAGAGGTATATCCTTACTTTTATAGATGATTATAGTAAAAAAATGTGGTCTTATTTTTCACATGCCAAGTCCGAAGCCTTTGATACATTCAAAAGGTTCAAGGTATTTGTTGAGAATGCAATAGGATATAGCATAATTTGTTTGTGCACCGATAGAGGATGAGAGTTTACTTCATCAGAATTCAACTACTACTGCAACACGTATGAAATTGCAAGACAACTCATGGCTGCTTATTCCCCACAACAGAACGGAGTTGCCGAAAGAAGAAACCGAACCTTAATGAATATGGTGAGATGCATGCTTGCAGCACGAGATTTTCCAAAAGAGTACTGGCCAGAAGCAGCAAACCTAACAACTCATGTTCTGAATAGATGCCCAACCCTAGCCTTGTCCAGCATGACACCTGAAGAGGCCTGGACAACAAGAAAACCATCAGTGGAACATCTCAAGGTGTTTGGATGCATAGGCTATGTTCATGTTCCTGATGTCACTAGGAAGAAACTGGATGAGAAAAGTATTAAGTGTGTATACATGGGAGTCAGTGAAGAATCCAAGGCTTCTCGAATGTATGATCCCATCACCTAGAGGATTATCATCAGTCGAGATGTAGTGTTTGATGAAATGGGAAAATGGGATTGGAAGAAGTCATGAGAGACTAATTCTTTTGATCTTGCGTATGAAGAAACTGAGAAAAGTGTCGCTTCTAACATTGATACCCAACCAGAAAATGACAAAACAAAAGAACCCATAAGAGATGAAAGGGTCAACGTCCATACAGGGAGAAGATGGCCGCCAATATGGATGAGAGACTATGAGTCTGGAGATGGATTGTTAGAAGAAGAAGGAGTGTAGCAACTCACCCAAGAAATGCAACAACTTGCTATGTTCATCTCAAATGATCCCACCACATTTGAGGAAGCAGCCAGAAGTCAAGTATGAGGGATGCCATGAAATCTGAGATGGTAATAATTAAGAAAAATGAAACATGGGAACTAATAGATCTACCAATTGGAGAAAAGAAGATTGGTGTTAAATGGATATTTAAGACCAAACTAAATGAAAAAGGAGAAGTCGACAAATGTAAAGCTCGTCTCGTAGCAAAAGGGGTATACACAACAAGCTGGAATTGATTACACGGAGGTATTTGCACCAGCGGTAAGATGAGATACTATTCGACTAACCTTGTCCATTGCAGCTAATTGCGGATGGAAAGTTTATCAACTTGATGTCAAGAGCGCATTTCTACACGGAGAGATAGAAAAGGAAGTGTATGTGGAACAACCAAGGGGATTTGAGGTAAAAGGTGCAGAAGACAAAGTATATAAACTCAAGAAAGCTCTTATAGGCTTAAGTAGGCACCTCGAGCATGGTTCAGCAAAATAGAATCATATTTTGTCAAGGAGGGTTTTGAAAGAAGCATGAGTGATCACACTTTGTTTACAAAGAAAGAAAGGGAAACAAATGTTCTTATTGTGAACCTGTATGTGGATGACCTCATCTTTACAGGAAGCACTAAGAAAATGTTTGAAGAATTCAAAAGGTCAATGAAAAGGGAATTTGAGATGACTGATCTGGGATACATCAGATATTTTCTTGGTGTAGAAGTCACACAGACTTCAAGTGGAATTTTCATTTGTTAGAAAAAGTATGCTAACGAAGTTCTGGAAAGATTTGGTTTACAAAATTGCTCACCTGTCAAAAATCCAATAGTTCCAGGATGCAAACTCACAAAGGATGTTGGAGGGTTGAAGCTTGATGCTACCACCTACAAACAAATTATGGGAAGTCTTATGTATTTTGTTGGCACAAGCAAGCTTGAAGTAAAGAATTGATAAAGCCATGTGCATGAAGATCTTAAGTGTTTGATGAAGATTGAGGAAGATCCTCTTGAAGATTAAGTTTTAGTCGGTTAAATCTGTATATAACATGTTAAATGTAATGTGTTAGTGTTATACATTGTAGATAGGCTATATGACATAAGTTAGATGTCTTGTGTGCCTTAGTGTGTCTCTTTTAATTTGTTAAAATAGGTTTTAACAGATTAAAAGGCTTGTTGTATATAGTTTCTGGTATGAATGCATTCAGTTAGTTGAATTATTTTTCAATCAACTGATTTCACTTAAGCCAGGTGAAATCAGCTGATTGTACGGAAAATTCAATCGACTGTTTTCACTTAAACCAAAACTATATAAGTTATGTTTTCACAAGCAGAGGTGCGAATCTGAGTTTTTCTGAACGAAATCGTGTCATTCATCTATGGGAAGCGTTCTCTCTCTGCAATACATAGCTGCAACTCGTGTTTGAAGATCTTGGTTGATCTTGGAGGCATTTTGGCTTGTGAGTAGCTTGAAGAACACATGTATGGTGTGCTAAGGACAACCACCATCAGGTTTGGACGTTCGTGTGCCTCTTGATGGTTTGCCTGATATGATTTGAGGTCTGCAAGTGTGATTCTTGTAGGTTGTAGTTCTAGATTTTTGTGTGAGTCAAAAATCTTGGGTGCTTTGTGTTCAAAAGTGTACTCTTGGTGTTTGATTTGTAAAACTTTTGAATATAGTGGAAACTAGACTCAGGTTGTCCTGGAAAACTGGATGTAGCTCATTGATTGAGTGAATGTATAAAAACAGCCGTGCATTCTTCTTTCCCTCATCTCACTCTCTTTGAAACTCTTTAAAAACTCAAGAAAACTAAGCAATTTGATCGTTGGTGTGATTTAATGTGTTGTACTTGTTATAAATACTGATTGGAACATGTCTTGTATATAAAAGATTGTTGTTTGAGTTGAATTCGCAAATTCTGCATTCTGCATAATTCTCCAGTATTTTAGCCAACTGAATTGCCTTTTTAATCGACTGTTTCATAGCATCAAGAACAATTTAGTCTACTGTTTTATATTTTAATTGATTGAAAGTGTACTGGTCTGCTGCATTTACATCCAAACTTTCCAGTTCGTTAGATTCAATTGAAAAGATATTTAAGATTTTGAAAAAGTCTTATAAAGCCAATTCAACCCCCCCTTCTTGGCTAAACTCACCATTTCAAAACTAACATATTTAACTGCCACTAGGCCAGACTTGATGTATGTTGTAAGTCTGGTAGCTCGTTTCACGAAAGCTCCAACGATTATGCATCAACAAGCTGTGAAAAGGGTCTTGCGCTATTTAAAAGGAACCACTGCACTGGGACTCTTTTACAAAAGAGGAGGTAATAATTTAGTAGCTTTTTGTGATAGTGATTATGCCGGAGACCTTGAAGACCGAAAAAGCACCTCAGGATATGTTTTTATGATGTCAAATGGTTTAGTTGCTTGGAGTTCAAAAAAGCAACCTGTGGTGTCTTTATCCACTACTGAGGCTGAATTTATTTATGCGGCAGCTTGAGCTGCTCAAAGTATTTGGATGATTCGCATACTTGACAAATTAGGGATTAAGCAAAATAAGTGCATTATATTTTGTGATAACAACTCAACGATCAAACTTTCAAAGAATCCTGTTATGCATGGTAAGAGTAAGCATATGCATGTTCGATTTCATTTTTTTCGGGATTTGACAAATCAAGGAGAAGTTGAATTAGTACATTGTGGTACTAAGGATCACCTAGCTGATATCATGACTAAGGCCTTAAAACTTGAAGTATTCATGAAATTGAGAGAAAGGCTTGGAATGTGCAGCATTGAAGCAATAAACTGATTGTATTTCTCCTCAAAGACAGTTCAGTTTAAGGGAGGGTCTAGTAGAATAATGACGTTGCGTGTGGAACACATCATTTCTTGTTAGCTTGTTAATAAACCTAGTTTCTAGGAACAGAATCTTGTTGATTTGTTATCCCAAAAAGATAGCCATGATCTAGTCATGCGCCCCGCATTTTATGCTTTTCTGTTTCTTTGTACAGGTTATATAAAGCCATTATTTCAATAAAATAAATCAAGCTTTATAGCTACTACATCTTCTAGTTTTATCGGTTCTCTCTATACATGGTTTTCGTTATATTCTTACAATAGTTGATGATTATTCTCATTTTCTTTGGACCATACCTTTATCTAATAAATTTGCTGCTCGTTCTAATCTTGCCACTTTCATAACTAAAATTAACAACCAATTTAACACATTTGTGAAAATTGTTCGTTTTGACAACGATCCTGAATTTGGTATGACTGATTTTTATTCAATCAAAGGTATCATTCACCAGACATCGTGTGTTGAAACACCTCAACATAATGGTCTTGTAGAACACAAACATCAAGACTTACTCAATGTAACTCGAGCCTTGCTTTCCCAAGCTCGCCTTCATGCTCTTTTTTGGTGTTATGCCATTGAACATGTTGCATATTTAATCAACTATATTCCTACACCGTTATTACACAACTTATCTCCTCATTAAAAACTTTATAATTCTAATATTCGTGTGTTTGGTTGTCTCTGTTATGCCTCTACATTAACAGCTCAAAGAAAGAAACTCGATGCTTGTGTCTCGCCTGTTGTAACCCATCGGGTCATCAGCAAAAACAAGTCGGGCTATAACGGATTCGAGGGTTGAAAATTCTATCCTAGCCCACTCTTTTAGTTCGGGTCGACAGACCGTCTCGTCAGGCCAGGTCCCTTTTGACAACCTTATTGTCAACCACCTAAGTCAATTCGTCTCCTCACCAACACATGCTCATCAACAAGCTGCACTCGTATCCTTCGCTACCTCAAGGGTTCTCTAGGCACCAGTCTCTTCTTTCCACAATCCAATCTTCACCAGTTAAAGGCATATAGTGATTCTGATTGGGCATCCTGCTCGACAACATGAAAATCCATCACTACTTTCTCCATTTATTTTGGCAATTCCCTGATCTCTTGGAAATCCAAGAAACCGTCTCCAGAAGCTCCTTTGCAACAAAATACCAAACCCTTACATCAACCACAAGTGAACTACAATGGTTAACTTACATCCTTTAAGATCTTAATGCTTCGTTCACTCAACCTGTCCTGCTGTATTGTGACAATCAATCTGCCACTCCAATTGCTTCCAACCAAGTTTTTCACGAACACACTGAACACATTAAAATAGTTACTCATGTCGTTCGTGACGAGGCTGCTCTTGGTTTGATCAAAATGCTCCCAATCTGTTCCACTTTTCAAATAGCTAACATCCTTACCAAGCCTCTGCCTCCATCCTTGTTCAAGATTCATCTTTTCAAGTGGAAATGAAAGATATCTATTCCCAGTTTAAGGGACTGATAATCTTTCTCCATTGCGCCAAGCGATATTGGTCGCGCTTAGCGTCCTCATTCATGTTTTCCTTTATACACTGTCATAGATTAGTTTTTCTGATATCATAAAAAGAGTTTTGTGTATTTTTCTCTTTCTGACAATAAGACAAAGCTTTCATTGCTCTTTTTCCCGTTCTTTCTTTTCCTGCTTTGTTCCCTTTTGTTCTTGTTTCACATGTACCTTGACTTAGTTTCTCTACCACACCACAGTTCTTCCAATATGGATTGCAAGCATTCCACTAGATGCTTAGTCAACCAATAATTGCCGAGTCTTCTCCACATTCCATCTATGAATGAGTGGCTATCATTTTTCTATTAACTAAATAAACGAAAGGTTTAAATTAAGAAATGTATTGAAGAACACGTTAAAATCTTTTCTTTTATTTCTTGATATATCAGCTTTTGATGTGATTGTTTTAGCTCTGTAGTGTATTTTACGCTCGGAATTTTTTTTCATGATATTAAAATAATATTTATAGTACTAAACCAACATTTAATCTTTCTAAAACAATCTAACACTATATTTACATATTTTGGAGGACATGTCTTCGAACATTTTTTTTCAACAAATAAATGGGAAATATAATCATTTGATGAAGAATAGAAATGGAAAAGTCACCTACATTTGGTTCCATAAATTGTCTTTTGCCCATCATTCAAAGGAATAATTCTACACATCAAACACACGAAAATTAAACTTCCACGAGCATTCGAGCATATAAGGTCCATATTACTATAAATGTTAATTGTATCATTCTTCATGTTAGAATGAATGTTACAATTCCCATGCACTTATTCAAAGCCATATTCACTTCATATATATTTTCTTTTGCTATCCCAAATTCTACCTTGTTCCACCTCCTCCGTAAATGATTTTTTTTTTCTCTTCTTCCATGTCTTTGTTTTTTCATACCTATATCTCAGTATTCATTGCATCCATTATCAAGCTTCTAAATATCCATCTATAAAATAAAAATATTTACAAACGTGATTTTATTTAAGGAAATCAGTACACAACAAAATAACATGCAACAACACTGACGTCATGGATTTTCACAGAAATAAAAATTATTTCTCTAATACTTTGAATGTTTTAGCTAAAGTGAATTTTAATTCATTGACGGCATACAAAAAATCCACATAATAACTATATCATTAAACTAAAAATTGTATAAACTTACTGGTAATATGCAAAATAATAATAGAAAAATGTATCTATCTTCAAGTAGCAATAATCAAGACCCCAACTCAAGGCTACGATAGAATTTACAATAACTATAAAATCCACGTAAGTCTTCCCACCTTCTGAATCCGTTGAACACTTTCCACATAACAATTGACAAAATGAATAACACTTCAAACCTTGTGCTCCAAAATTTTTAACTCTCCATGATGTGAGCAAAATTTCTGTTAAAAGGGTCAGCAAAATTTTTAACTCTCCCATGATGTGAGCAAGCATCTGAGCTCCATTGAAGATTCATGCTGCAATCACAAGCTTCACCACATTCAATCAGTTTAAGAGCAGCTGAGACTATACTATAATGTAAACATATTAGGCTCCAACTTCAGCTCCATCAGTGAGCTTGAGAGTCATTTTAATGTTCATTGCTGCTAACTCTGCAGCCAAATATCTGAACACATAAGGCATGGCAACAGTCTCCATGCCTCTACTCGTTTGGCAAGCATGACAGGTAACCTTCTTCGCGGTTCTTCCGGGGGGTAGCCCACCGATCTGGCGCACCGGCCTCTTCTGCGGCTCGATGAATGTTGTTGTCAGCATGCTTCCACATAGAGAACATACATCAGCAATGTGATAATCAGAACATGTGTGCAACCTATCATGCAGAAGATATGCAGCTCCGTGTGCAAGCAGAGAGTCACGTTCCATTTCGCCGAATCGAATTCCTCCACCACGCTTCCGTCCTTTTATTGGCTGCCGGGTAACCTGATCAATTGTGCCAGTAGATCGAACCTATAATATGGAAAGAACATATGGTATCAAACAACCTTTGTTGTTATTGTTTAGTTTATAGGCATTAGGAACTTAATCCCTCGTTGAAACTCGGCCGAGTGGGGGAATATGAACAAAAGTACCGAGCAATCAATATACTTGTCAACAAGATTAAGATTGAAACTGTTATTTATTCAAAATGTCTCTGAAATTCTTGTGAGCAGAAAGCAATTCAAAAGAACGAAGATATGTTCTACTGTTCCGGTCCTGTCATTCAGGATGACAAAAATACCCTTTAAATATTCATGATAAAATCCGCTCCTAGTAATAAGTGATACTTCAAACAAATACCGCAGATAATGAATAATGGATAATTTAATATCTATTTATGAACAGGTGAGGTACAAATATTCGTACAGCAGGTAATCATTGTTCTTAAGAAAATAAAATAATATTTTATTTTATTTTATTAGGCTAAATTTAATTAAAATTAAAATTTAATTTATACTTAATTTAAATTATATTATATTTTTTGTAATTTTATTTAAATTTCATTTTAAAAATCTATAAACTTTTTTAAAATATCTATAAATATCCCCGGATTTTAAAATATATTATGCTTTTTAAACAAGTATCTGCCAAGTAACACAAGTAACAGAATGGATTACGGGTCAAATTTTCTGTTGCAGTTCAGATAGTGCCTACCCAACCCATCCCTACCCGCCAGCATATAAATCTTTTGAGCTTAAATTTGATATACAGATGCAGTTTATCAAAGCCACTCTCTAAGAGAAAGCCTGACATATTTTGATGTGTTATCACAGAAAATATGGAGAAGTATCCTTTTGCTGATGATTTTATAGGAAGTAAGAGCAGTGAATTTGTTCACCTGAAATTTGTCTGAAACCATGTGTCGCAGCCGCTGATAATAAACAGGCCCAATAAATATTTCACATGTTAGCTCTGTTCCATAAACACCACTGTATAGAACCTCCAGACCGTGATAATTAAATCCCTTTTCTTTTAGTATAAGACCAAGATCATCCACAAGGGAACCAGATTTTGAATCAGACCCCTCATCGTCTTTCTTCACTGAACTTCGAAATGGAGTTGCATCTACAAATTCTCCACGTAAGGAACCTCCCTGCAAGAACAAATTATCATTAATCATGCATGCTTTCAGAAGTGAGACTGATACAGCACAATTAAGATACAGAACCTGAGAAACTGGTATAATATCAACATAAAAATACAAATATTAATTAGAATAAACATATCAAGTTTTCTAAGTCGTTATTAGTCATTGTATGTATAATAAATACTGTAATTTATCTAAACATAGTACAATCCCACTTGTATTGGTAAAAAATTTTAATAAATAATTTAAACTTGAAAGATGATTCGTGAACACTACAATACAAATGCAAGCTACCATTTTTGTATGTACAAGTATGATGCTTCAAGTTAACAACATAATTGGTAACAAGTGAAGACAAATCTAAACAATGATCCACGGAAAAACAATTAAGGGAACCAGATATCTTTGTCTTCAACCAACCGTAGTGATGAATTTTGGACAGTGGGAACCAGCCAACAAGGAAATTGCTCTAGCCAAATAGAAGAGTGACTACTTTTTTTAAAATTTTATAATACAAACTAAAAAGTACCTTTATTCCTATATAATAATTGTTCAAGGTTCTTTCACCCAAACCAAGAAAAACATTTAATTCTACTATTTTCAATGCAATGTTTATACCCCTTACAGTTTTCATTCTCCAAACAATTTCCAATACATAATAAAAATAGAAATAAGGGTATAATTAGAAAAACAAAAGTTGTTTTGTCTACAAATTGTAAATTTGACATAAAAACCAACGAATTCTCCTCCAGAAAAAGACTATTACACAGGAACAAATCCACTACACGTATAAATACTCAAAAAGAAAAACGCCCTAAACTATAGAAATTTATAATAAATAATACAAGTTCATAGTAACGAAATCAAAAAAGAAAGATGATATTGAAACTAATAAAAAAGAAGCACAAGAAATTAGATAACAATTAGGAGAATGTGAACAGGGAAGTCTAAAGGAAGAAGAAAGAACAAAAGCAGATGAAAAAAGAGTCTTATATAAACTGTGAAGTAACAGAGGTCAGAACAGAAATAACTACTGTATTCCAGGGGTAAAAATTAGTTAATGAATGCCACTATTTTTACGGGCTAGCAATGGCCACTAGTGAAAGCTACTCCACTACGCTAGCGCACTGTTGACTACTACGACATTAACTACAAATGGAAAATCCTCAGAATTTATATGATAATCTTCACTCATAAGGCTTTTGCAATATGATATTTTTCACACATTACTCTATTGTAGTACCTTAGCAGCAACTGATTCCAAAAGCATAGCAATTGTCATCCTGGAAGGAAATGCATGGGGATTGATGATGAGATCAGGGCGCATGCCAGTATTTCCAGAAAATGGCATATCAACATCTGGCCACAACTGAGAGCAAACACCTTTCTGTCCATGTCTACTGCTAAATTTATCCCCAATAACAGGGTTCCGAGGATGTCGAAAGCGTATGTTAACCTGGTCCAAATAATTAATTACAAGCACAAAACAAACTATATAAATCAGCAGATGAAAGTGAAGAATCCAACAAAGAACTACAAGATCAGTAAAAAAATACATTAATTGTTCGTATAAACAAGTTAGTCTGTATAGTTTACTTAGTTATCACATGTATGTTATCACATGTGTGTCAGTAAGCAGTGCCTATAAATACATTTCTGTACTCACGTTTTCAGTGTGATGTGATAATAAAACTTTTCGGTTCGTCTTCTCAAATTCTCTTTTGAGTTTCTTTTCACTAAGATTAACTGACTGATCAAATCAAACTACACTGAATATATAAATATATATATATATATATATATATATATATATATATAGTAATCTAGCTTGAGTTTATGTTTCCATTGCCAGTAACATATCTCTTGTAACAGTAATCAGATTACAAATGCAGAATTATACAGTGTAACAGAAAATATCAAAAATTTTATCAGGGATGAATAGAAATTATAAACTTAAACGGCAAATCAAATATTCTGTCGTCTCATAAACAAATCAAATTTGGGAATACAGTTGTTGTCTTATGAATTATAAAAGGATAAAATTTTATTGAAGAAAGGAAATAAAAAAAGACAAGAAGAAACCACAAAAGCATCCTTCACTTATATAACAATAGGGTGGCAGCAAACAAAAATAGGGGCAATCAGCACAATACAAGTCTCAGTTCCTTGCACGTCCAAAATGTAAAAGAACTAAACAAAAACGTGAAAGGGACAAAATATATTGTTCTTTTTAAACAGAAACACTAGTTCACCAAATAAAGAGAAAATTATAATGAGCTTTCTTGATTCACCTTCTGAAGCTGCTTCGAGTTTTTGACATCCACAGCAACATAATCAACATAAACAGCTTCAGAACCCTTTCTTTTAAATGTGTGTGTGGAACTTGTAACTTCATTATAAATGCTACAATAGGGTTCATCTGGTCGTATCATCTGAAAGTCACACAATAAGTTTTACATGACAAATTGAAGTCAAGAGAAAAGAAATAGAGGGGCAGAGGCACAATACCTGACCAACATGTGGAAGTCCATCTGAATCAATAGAGGGATGAGCTGATTTCTCTACATTACTTTTTCTGAACATTCTCGAAGATTGGTCTGACTTTCTGCTTTGTTCAGTTAAGTCAATAGTTTCCGTCTTCCAAAAACAGACAGAAAGAAAATTTGGTATCAGAATTTGCAGCAACACAAATTAAAAACAAAGGAAATGAATATAAGCAGCCAATGAGAACATCAGAAAAGGGTAAAAAGGATGTCAAAGATAAAAACATTGCTGAATATGTAAATAATCTATTTCACTTTGCTGTCCAGGTTCATTGCACATGAGATTAAGGTTGAACGTATATCTATATATCAAACAAGGAAACTAGGATCTGTATATTCATCACTACGTTAATATATGCCTAGTTCTACATAGAGTGCATTGTGTTTTTTTGCACTCTCTGTCTAACAAATAAATGCCTCAGGCTAATAATAAATGTTATGGAAAAACAAGGAAAGATATACGACTAAGAGACATTGCTTCATAGAAAACATTGCTTCATAGAAAATTCCAACTTCCTAGAGTACAAAGGCTAGGTTTCATTTCAGTACATGGCTGCATCGAGTGTGAATGAAACATGTTGGAAAGGGAATAGTCTTGCAAATAGAAAACTTAAAGCAACAATGGAATCTGAGAGAAAACTGCTAAAACTTTAACATGAAATGAAGTCATAGTACCTCAATATGAAGTAACAGAGAAAATTAATTATGACGCAATATGTCAAGTTGGATGCGGCAGTATCTAACCTGATATATTTGTCCATGAAACATTCCACGTTCCACTGAAGACTTATTTAGAATCATGGCATCCTCCATATCATATCTGTAATTAGTTAACAGAAAATATTTGTTAATAGTGCAGGAAGATTAAACTACAGTTGTTTTGCATTAAAGCACTTACCCTGTATAAGCCAGAACTGCCACAATAGCATTTGTGCCTGTCGGAAATTCATCAATGTTGTACTTACTATATGTACTTGTGCGTACAATGGGAGTCTGAGGAGTCTGAAAATACCCAAAATGTTTAAGTTATAACAATCTAGGGAGAATAAGTATAAATAATAACAATATATCACATGAAGTGGATATAATTTGGTGACCGATTGTTATGATTAGACAAAAAAAAATCATATATCACACATATGCAAGTGAAATAATTATATACCACATACTACAATTTATTTCCAACTTAGTGTATCTGCAATTTTCAACATGCTGATTTGAACAAACCTGAAGATGATACAACTTCTGATCTGCACGATGTTGAATAGTTTGTGAAGAGAATGCCATTGTTTGCTTTGCCATCTACATATCATAACCCAGAGTAAAAAATTTTGTATCTCAGATAGATTTGGATACCAAGACAAAAGATTATAGAACCTGGCATTGGTACATATTTCGTGGACTCTGATTATGATCTGACCACGGGGTGAGATTTGCAACTACACTAAGCATTTCTGTTGGGTGGATTTCTTCATGAGTCGCAGGAAATGAACTTTTTCTTCCACCATCTCCTCCATCAAGACATCTAATTTCCATAAAAACCTGTTAAAAAAACACACAAAACAGTTAAAATTTGGCAAATCCTAAGTTGAAAGCATTGTTCAGTGATGATTTTTTTTAGAATAGCTCCAAACAATCATACAACACATAAGAAAAAATTATAATGACCTGCTCAAATGGCCCAATGAGCTCAATGTTTTCATTTCCATTGGAAGGAATTGATATATTTTTTACTGGTCGAACAAATCTTGAAGGGGACGTGGAAAGGTAAAGACCAGGATAGGCTCCACCCATGCTCAAAGGAACATATCCCACTTCCATGTCATCAGGAATCTGTGCCACATAGTTTTAAGTCAACACCAATTAATATTTAAATAAGGAAGCACGGAGATTTTGACCAAAAACGAACCACTGAAGCAGAAGAGACTTTTAATTCTCGTATGTAAGCCACAACTTTCTCCACTTCACTGGATGCTATACAACCAATGACACAACCATCTAAGAGAACAGTAAGAGCTTCAGGTGGACCAGGAAGAGGTGTGTTTGGCACGGATGGTGTCATCCCAACCTCCTTTAAAATATCTTCAATGGACTTTTTTATTTTAAAATAATCTTTAATTTTTCCTTGAGAATCAAAGAATGATGTTATCCCTGAAATACAGAAGCGGAAAAAATAATTAACTACAATGATTGGATTGTGGATTAATGAACAATGAAATACAAATGCAATTAAAAATTCTTTCAATCCATGTTAAAGAATTCAGCATCCTCAAAAACAAATTCGTATACCCTCAGTTCATACTAAGTGCATGTTGGAAATGTATTTATAGTATTGATTTGAATTGATATGATTTAAAAGAATTCATTATAAGTAAATGAGAGTTTTTAATATCATGAGTTTTGTTTGGAAACAGAATGTTAAAAAACTGATTGATACACAAAGTCATTTGAAAACATGCAATAAAAACTGATTTTGCATACATATATTTTTAATGTAGAAGTCTTTGAATTGTAATTCAATATACGCTTAAATAATTTTATAACCCCCATAAAATTCCCTTTATCTCTCTAAAATTTAAAATCATTGCTTTTTATCCTTAAATATTATGTTACACTCATCAAATGTTTGTGTTTAATGAAAAGTCAAGTGACTATTCCAAGTGGTAGTGGAATTGTGATATAATGCCATCAAGTAAAGTACTTTAGAAATATAAAATGTTATTTATCTATCTAAAAAGTTAGGAATTAAAATTAGTAATTCCAAATTTCTGAACAATGAAAAAAAATATATTTTACATGTATTACAACCACAATTCATCCATTTTATAACAAATAAAAACAATATTTTTCAATTTTAGAGGACTAAAACTGAAGAATAAAATTTACAACGACCAAAAACAAAAACACGGTCAATTTATCTAGATTAAAAACATATTAAGCCTTCATTATACTAATAATAACAGACCCGGTAAACTTAGTATCTAGGTTTGCAATATTTTTCTAAATAAAATTAGATACTGAGGTGTACAGAAACAATAACAATTAACATATTTAGCCAATATATATTTGACGTTAACGTTATCATATAGGTGCATGATATAAGGACAAAAAAGCCTGTGATCAAAATCAGGAAGGTGTTATTCACACTTCTTTTCAGATCAACTGTGAAAGAATTCACATGAAAAATAGTGTACATGAGATTAAAATAAAATGAAATCATGCAACTATGAATGAAGCCCTGCGAAAGCATGGTTTAATATCAGCCAATCATCGGAAAGTTACAATTAAAAGCTGCTTTATATTTTTCCCTAAAATAAACTGAAAGCTAACATGCATGTCTCGAAGAATCTAGTTTAGTTTAGGAAACCCGTGTAAGAGGCAATTACAGATTGAAAAAATGGCAATTCACAATCTCATTAAATTATTAATGACTAACAATCTACCCCGTGTAAGAGGTACATCAAGGCAGTCACATATGGGGAAGTCACTAAGAGGTACACTTCATAATTAGTTGCAAAATACCTTTTATTTAAGAGAAAAGAAAACAGAGGAAGATAACTGAATCAGAAAAAAAAAATGGGAAAATTAACTTACTACAAGTGCGAGTCAAATGATTCAACAATCCACAAGGCTCTCCATCAGGTGTGTGCACAGGGCAAAGAAATCCCCAAGATCTACATATATATATTTATATAAAAAGTTACATAAAAACATATATGCAAGTATGTTATAATAAAATCACAACATGTTTATGTAAAAAGTACTAACTCAGGTAAGAGCTTCCGGACAGTTGTGGTACGGAGTCCAGCAAATGAGGCCCCTCTATGAACGGAACGAAAATGTGATATAAAACGTAAAAAGTTTAGCCTTTCAGCCTGAACTGTATATCCTGCCCTCTGATTAAGAAGAAAATAGGCTATGAATAACTTGTTGGGGAACAAGCAAACAAAACAAGATATTTAAAGCAATTAAGAAATTAGTCTTTCTATTCATTGATATACTTTACTCGATCTCAAAATATATTTTGGCTAAATTAACGATAGGCATTTTCAAAAAACTTCTGGTTCAAAACTCTAACCCAGATCATTGAACTAGACCACAACATATATTGACACCAAATAGAGGGCTTCTGCAATCGACCCGACAAAAAAGGCTAATGTTGCACTACATTTCATGATCTGCCACCACCACCAACAAGCACCAGATTTGAAGCACCTCTCAGAGTGATGCAAAACCTGATTTATCGGATAGGCTAATTCCTCCTCACATGCCGCCACAATCAACCTCTTTGTGCAGCTCATCCAAACACATATCATTCACGCATCACCTTCCCATGTTGGAGCACCATCATGCCACCCTTGTCAAATTCGTTAGCCTCCTTTTTCTTCTTTCAACTATGGTTGGAGTATAGGTCATGCCTAAGGATTTCAGCAGGACGGATGTCAGCGGGACAGGTAGTAGCTTCCCCACCCTACCCGCTAGATAAATATCCACCCCATACCCATCCCCATATTCGTGTGGGTATCCATTATGTGGATACCCGCATATATTTTTAATATACACATGTATTTACAAAAAAAATCTAAAAATATTTAATAACATATTTTAACCATAAATTCAAATAAAATACAATACTGTTATTATCATAAATTTCAAACAAAGTCCAAATAAACTCAAATTCATTCAAGTCCAAATAAAATTACAAAAGTAGATATTAGATGACGTTCAACACATTAGAAGTTCTTTAATTAGTCTTGGATCGACCAGCCCACTTTAGAATTTAACAGGTACGGATATCCACGGGTACAGATAGTATGATACTCGTCCCCACCATGTTAACATACGGGTGCAAAAAATATATGTACCCGCTACTCTATCTTTATGTCTTAAATGAAATCAAAAACAATTTAGACAACTTATTAAAATCATCAAAAGTGATCATGCCAAAGAATATTTTTCCTCTAATAGCATTTAACATTAGTCCACTTGTCCTTGTACACCTTAGAGAAAAGGTATAGGATAAAAGAAAAATAGGCACTTAGTTGAAATTGCATGCACCTTATTGCTTGACACTAATATACTAAGTTCATACCTAGGCTTAGGCTATTCTCTCTACTTATTTCCTAATCAATATAATGTCCCTTCTTCCCTTGAATCTAATATTTCTAATTTCATTGTAATTTCTAATATTTCTAAGTTGGTTGGAAAAGTCACTTATCATGATATAACAAGAACTAGTTTTTCTTATCAAGTGGGAGTTGTAAGTCGATTTACACAAAACCCAACATTTTTCACTGGAATGTTGTGATTCACATTCTCAAATTTGTAAAAGGGAACCTACGATGGGGATTATTGTAAACAAGGGAAGTACTCAAGTCATAGGGAATTGTGGTGTAGATTAGCCTGGTTTTCCAGTTGACATGAGATCTAACACAAAATATTGTGCGTTCCTTGGAGGGAACCTTGTAACTTGGAAAAGTCAAAAATAAAGTGTTGTTGTTCGATCTAGTGCAAAGTCTAAATACAGATCTATGGCCTCAGCTACATGTGAACTTGTGTGGCTTAAATAATTCCTTCAAGAGTTGAAATTTTGTGAAAATAAGCATATGAAGTTGTATCTTGACAACAAAGCAACTCTTCATATCGTCTCCACTCCGTGTTTCTTGAGAAAACAAAACATATAGAGATTCACTTTGTTAGAGAGAACCTATTGTCCAAGAACATTCTAACTAAATCCCTAAGAGGACCTAGGATTCAATTTATCTTTCCTAGCTTGGTGCATATGCTCTAGGGTTCAACTTATTATTCTTGTTGAAATGCCCATGCTTCATAGGACACTATTAACAATATGCACGATAAAACTAAGAAAAGGCATTCGGGGATCAGTGCAGGTGTCATTCAGAAGGTGCATGAGAAGATCATCAAAAGAATAAAAAAGAAAGCAGAATCTTTTTTATCCTTATCAGATGGGCTGGTTCAGATCATGCTCAAGGTATACTTTGATCTGGACCAATCAATTTCAATTGCTTTGGATTTTCCTTTGTGTGTCTAGCCTGAACTAATTCGGGTTAGTTTGTATAATAAGGAGATCAAGTTTATTATTAAATAATAGGAAATTAAAAAATTGAAAGAAAACAAAAATATGTAAGCAATAATTGACAGGTTGCAAATGCAAAATTATAAACAGTCGCATAATTTAACTAAACATTGGAACCTGTTGCAGATCTAGACCCGTTTGTGTAACCAATCTTCCAGTTTTCAACATGTTTTCAACAGCGGCACTGACTTGCTTTGACGAATTTTTATCCATAATTTTCTTAACTTGAGCAACTGCAATACCGTAGAAGCAAATAATAAAATGACTAGTTATATATAATTAAATAATTTGAAGACTATACATAAAGTCTCGAGATCGCTCCAGACACAGTAAACTACACCAATTAAGCACGCTAACCAAAAACTGAAGCAGACAGAACAATATAGGAATCCAAGAAACAGCAGGCCGAAATAACCAACAAGTATATACTTACTGTCGCTGATATCAAATTTCTGGCTCTTTTTATCGATTTCATCCATAATAAGCCTTCTTCCTTTTTGCAGCCAATCTTCCAATTTTTCCTGAGATAAAAAGTATGCAAATACAAGAAATCAACATTAAGAGATGGAAAGAAACGTGAACCAGAACATAGGATAAAGTAATAGAACTAAAAGCTGAAATGATAATGAACTTCCAAGATATATTGGAACAAGAGTGTCAACAAGAGAATACAATGCCCCTTCTACATCAGTTGTAGGGTCAAGTTTAAGAGACTCTAAAGATTTTATGTAATTGGGGTTTTATATGGAATTTGACCAATTCAAAAGGGCACAAATGAACAGGCGTTTCAGAAATTGAACCCTATTCCATTCTAAGTTTGAAACTAAAGTCAATATCCAAAAGCCAAATGGGACCAAATATAAACTTTAAGTGTATGTAATTAGGCCATTAAAATGAAAAACATTTATACCTTGATATAAAGTGTAATCAGATGGCCAGGGAGTAAAACCTCGTGATTTTGCAAGGAATCGGGATTGTCTGGAACTGACGTCTGGTCTATAAGCGAGAAAAGTTTCTGCAACATGAAGCTAAAGCGGGAAAAAAGGAGGACCCCAACAAAACGAAAAATGTGAGAAAACTATACATAAATCATTTACAAAAAGTATTTCTTGTCCACAAAGAAGAACATAATCAGACTATTTAAAAGCATCACATAAATTAGAAGAGAAAGTGGCTAACATGAGAAGATTGAATTTGTCGAAATTCTCATCCAGATGAACTAATATGCAGTCCTTCAAAACAGCTTCAGCCACCTAGAAACCAAAGAACTTCATAAAATCAATGGAAAATGTCTTAATTTTTATTTTTTTAAGAACATAAAATATTTCTTTCAAGCAGAATATGGGGTGGGGCTTAAAAATAAAGTGAAAATTTTGTCATCTGGATTATCTCTCTCTACCTTTATACAATGTGTTAGAATCCTTAAAGGGGCAAGTTTTCTTCCTCTAAGTCTGTATGACTCTTAGTTTCGCCTACAACTAATTTGAACACCTACCTATAAACTTGGAAAACTTCATAAGATGGAACAATTTTTTGAATAACCCCTTGTTGTTGGCTTAGGAATTCAAACAATTTTAATTTCAACATCTAAAATCCTCAAACTCAAGTTTACAACTTCAACAATGAACTTACACTTGCAAGGAGGAACTAATATTAGTCGTAAGAGGCTCTCATAAAGAAAGTCATTGGTTATCCTTTAAGATTCTCTTTGTATTTGTTTTTCCTATTTCCAAAAGAGAGATTGTTGTTTTCTCTTTGGAGCTAGAGAGAAAGGTATATAATTTTCTTTCTTTTAATAAAATTACATTTTTTGTCTATTATCTGTTTTGTTCCTTTTATTTTTATCTTTTATTTTAGTTACGAGTACTTGTGCAATTATTCTGTAACCCAACAAAAGGTACTATATGTTCCATGGACTATATTTTCCGCCGGACGTGTCCAACCTTTGGTGATGCTGATTGGGCATCTAATATTGATGAAAACGTTCTACTTCAGATGCAGACATCTTTCGTGGTCCCAATTTAATATCTTGAAGGTCCCACATGCAGTTAGTGCTCGTTCTAGAGCAGTAAGGCTGAGTATAGAAGTCTGACACAAATTTCTACTAAATTAACATGGATTTCTACTTTGCTCACTCGACTACAAGTTTCATTTACTACTTGTTATTCTTTCTCAATTTGGATTTGACAGCAGTAAATGTGACTCTTCACTTTTTGTTTACAGAAAACAATCTCAGGTTATTATTTGGTATATCTTGATGATATTATAACCAATGACATCTCTATTACTCATTCAACAAATTACAACCAACCTTCCCGCAGATTTTTCTACTAAAGAATTTGGTTATCAAGACGATTTTCATGGCCTTGAAATTAAAATCTTCTGTGAAGTATTTTCTTCTGACTCAGCAAATATTTTTGAGACCTGCCTTACAAAAGCTCATTCCATTTCTTTCCCTATGGGTTTAGAATTGCATGTTATCCACGTTTGGAGTTGATCTATCTCCCTACCCTACCTTATATGTTTTAGATGCAGCCATCTTTCTTGATCCCAATTTAAAATCTTGACGGTCCCACAAGCAGTGAATTGGTGCTCGTTCTAGCACTAAGGTAAGTATAGAAGTCTGAAAAAAACTTCAACTAAATTAACATGGATTTCTTCTTTGCTGACTGGACTGCAAGTTTCATTAAATTGTTGTGTATATTGCTCACAATCCCGTGCTTCATAATCACACTAAACACATTTTCCTTGTGCGGGAAAAGATTAAGGCATCAAAGCTCTTCATTTATCATATACCTGCTCTCGATTAATGGGCAGGTGTGCTAACCAATCCTCTATCTTCAACTCGTTATGCTTTTCTTAGAGACAAACTCAATGTGTAAAGTTTTTGTTATGAAAAATCTTCTCCTTGATTTTGATGGGGGGTGATAATTGTTAAAGGGAACAACTGTTAACCTTTACTGTTACAGCTCCTAGCTTTTACAGCTGTCAGCTATTACTAACAATAGCTTTTCTTGTAAGCGGTTACCAATAAATAATCTTGTGACCTTATTTTAATGTGTGTTAAAATAATTAATAGTTCATTTTGTTTCTCTCCTTTCTTCAACAAAAATAATTTGGGACTTTTGGGCATTGGAAGATTCAACCCTTAGAAGTTTCATACATAGGAACTGTATTTCAGGGAGGAATCCTCATTTCTTTTTAAATGGATATCAGGTTTATGTCAGGCTTGTTCATGTCAAATTAGACTAAAGTGCAGCACATATTAATCTCTCCAAGGATGGAAGTGTAATATTTCAATGTACAGAAGTCGATTAAATTTGAACATTTTTCATGAGGGAAGTATAATTCAACATTAATATATAATGAAAACATAAAGACTTTTCATGTCAAATTAGACTAAAGTATAGCAAACACTAATCTGTACAAGGAAGGGAATTTAGTATTTCAAAATAAAGGGCAGTTAAATTTAAACATTCTTCAAGAGGGAAGTATAATCTACCATTATTAATATAGAATAATGAAATCAAAGACTTACAATAGAATAACTGGCTTGCTTAAGTTCAGGCATAATAGGTTGGAAGTGCTCTCCTGATATAAAACGAATAGTTAGTACAAAAATATACAAATTGTTTGGCAAAGGGACCTTGAAGAGTGCCACAATAACTACCAATATACTCTAGACATTGATCTTGGGTGAATAGAGACAAATCTCGAAGTTCATCTAAGATTATTTTTGCCCTTTCACCAACAAGCTGGGTCCCAACAACACCCTTTCCCTTTGCATACTTTTCATTATAGCAACTTGTCAATTTTACATAAATTTCACGATCAGATGTCTTAATGAGGGCCTGTTACAGAAGACCATTAACACCATAAATAAATCCTCCAAAAACAAAAACCAAATAATGGAGAAATAAGATGAATACAGGAAGCTAGAGAGTAAGACAGAATTTTATTGTAAATTAATAGAGTCAGCAATCATTACCTTCAAAACAATGCCAACAGGAAGTAAGTATTCTCTTCCTCTTAACCTGAAAAATGATTATCACGAATACATATGTCTACTTACATCTCAAATCATGGTAATTCTTCTAGGAATGCAAATTATAGTTTGGACTAGGTGTTCTAATCAACAAAAAGGCTGTTTACCAGAAACCAAGTCTTGCACTCCCATTACGAAGGTAATACAATCGTATTGATAATGAGGACTGATCAGCTCTTACACACCTAACCATTAAAACATAAAACTTAAAAAGAAATCATGCTAAAGTATTAAACAATGGGTTAAACACTGAAGAAATCAACATATTTCACTTTTGGCAAAAACAAAATGGCCTAATTGCTGAAAAAGATGGAAAGAAAAGATAGTGTTCCATGAATGAAGAAAATTTAAACAGTAATGAATGCATTGGACATCTAATTCCATGCATACCAAATAAAAAGCATTAGATATTAATATAATATAATTGTAGAAGGAAATTTTTCCGATGAAAACACCATTAGAATATATGGCTGGACATACTGCCATTTAGGACTAGTTAACCAAAACTAACATTGGTCAATCAGTTATACACTATCTTTGAAAGAGACTAACCACTCTTAGTGTAATCATAAGAAATTACAAATATGTCAACCATCTTGTCCTAAATTGAATTTGCCCACTTTTTATAAAAAAGTAACCCATTGGAAGAGAAGATAGAGAACAAGGAAAAGGGAGCAAATAAAATATGATAGAATTAATTAAAGATTATCATTTTTTGACTTCTAAGTAACAAATTTAGTTAATGCATATATATTGCTACATTTTTCAGTGATGCTAAGGCTGCTTTGGGTTGGGATAGATATTAATTGTTTATAAAACCCATAGAAAACTATTTACCACAAAAGTTGTACAAAATTACTCTTTATAAAGCCCATACAACACTCTTCTCTTGATGCACATGCAAGAAAAAAAATATTAGAGTGACATGCAAGTTTTTTCAGTTACAAACCTTATTACAACTGCTTTATCAGTGTATCCTTCTCGCCTTTCACTAAATGAATTTCGCACCATACTCGTTGGCTACAACATGTAAGGAACAAGAAAAGGAATTAATAAAGCTATGACAAGGGAATGAGAAATCCACGATTAGCTTTATGCAGAAAATAGGTAAGCATACAACTTTACAGGCTTACTGAATGCAAGCGAAGAACATAACACAAAAAATTGCTTACATAATTCCGTTTTGGCATAATTAACAGTCGGATAACCCTCTCAAGGCCATTCAAGACGAAGTAGCTGGAAAAAGAAATGGTGTTTGATAAACCAATTATCAGCAAACAATCTTGAAACAAACTAAGGAATGGAATGGAACAGCATTTTTTAAGTTTTAAGTTAAAGTTTATGTTGTGAAGAACAAATATGAGCTTGCACAACTATTCAAATTTAATTAGCTTTAGCTCTCATAAGTCAGAAGCTTACAAAGCCTAAGGTAAAAAGAGGAAAGAGACCAGACCAGACCATCAATGTAATATTATAATAAAATGAACTTGAGTCATAGGAGCTCTTCTATTATAATACTACATGAAGGACCAACTCTCCTAAATGCAGGCACATAATTTATATTTCAAAAGGAAACATTGCACGTAAAAGAGTTTATACAACTAAGAAGTTCATCTTTATCATAATATTATGTATTAAGTTTCACAGACAGGGTTTAACCACTTACCCACCCATTTCCGATGCTTCTTCCTTGTAGGACACAAGTTTTTTGGGGTCAGCACCTCTTAAGTTGCATAACTTTGACTGCAGCAGTACAGGCAAAAGAAAAACATTCAACACAACTGTGGAGTTAGATAATTAAAAACTAATTTTGTAGCACAACTAATAAGGTTTGAAGCACAGTAGTACTTAAAACAACTAACCCATACATAAAAATGCACGAGAAAATATGCAAAACAAAAATTTGTGTAGAAATAGAGCGGGTTTATAAACAAGAAACAACTTGTTAGCTTATAAAAGCATATGAATTAATAATGTAAAATTCAATTTATCACGTTTTCCAAAGGGTATGTTAGAATAAGTATTAAAATCTGAGTAGAAAGTAGTTGTATTGAGAACTGCTTCCTGCTGTATCTATGAGTTAAACCTAGTTGTATACCTAGGATTCTAGTGTAGTCTTTTAATCTTTCATGTTCTTATTGTATCAGATTTCTATCATTATAAATAAAAGATCATAAGATGGGCCTTTCAAGCCCTCCAAAAATATATTTTTCTCTCTTTTTTAATCTCAAGTGGGTAAAATGATAATATTACAAAGTGTTTATACCAAGGACTAAAAATAGCTTAAAATGCTGGAGGATACAGAAACAGATGGCAAGTTTTAAGTTGTTGCGGCAGTGGAAAATTCATGCTGCTCCTTCAATTTGGGACAAAAAGAATAGCTTCCAAGGATACAGAACATTTGAATCTTTATTTGGCACAGAGAATATGGGTTCTATCATGGAGCTTTTCTTGGTAGACATGTACAGGAATCAGAACAGGCTATAGCATCAATATTCAACTCTTTTTTTTTCATTTTGCCGTAAGTGGATACTGTACAATAGATGTTTTTTTTTTATTTGCTGGGATTTCACTTCTGTGAATCACAAATAAATGTAGCTACTAAATCTACGTTAAAGTATAGGCTTTAATAAAAGTGTGCAGTACTGAAAAACTAAAACGTGCACAGCCACAACAAATATTAGCTTGACCTCGTTGCTTTGCATTGTCAATGCACAGAAATTAATTAGCTTTCTCTAAAACTAAACATTAAGCCAAAAACTTACCTACAACAACAAACAACCTAGCACACAAAGAATAAAATATAGTGAAATTAATAAGCTTGCACTAAAACTGAAAATTAAGAGAAACACTTGCCTACAAACAAACAAGCACGCATAGAAAAAAGTTCTACAAAAAATTATTTTTTTGTAACAACTTTATAAAAAAAATCACAGGTAAATAGGTCCTTAATGCTCTTTCTTTTTATAACAGAATAAAAATTATTCATACACATGCCACAATAAACAGCTTCACAAATTAAAATGGCAAACTCAAAGTGCACATTTGAAAAGTACATTGTGAATCATTACAAGTAAATCTTTCCTGCCACTTGCATCCACCCAGAACTATTTCTGCTCTCCAACCATCATAGAAGCAGAAATAAAAAATAAATACATTTCACTCTCCTCTTTATATACAGACAAACAACAAAACCTACGAAAACGGATACTTCCACACATCTATATTTATTTCATTTCATAATGTATAAAGTAAAAACTTATCATTTAATACTTTATGGGAAGTAAACAAACCTGCAACATTATGGGAAACTGTCCAAAATTTAAAGTTTCTCTAATAACAGGTCCATCATTGTATTGAAAGCAAACATCTATAGTTAGCTTTCCTGTATAAGAAATCTTTGCCTGTCTACACTGCTCACAAAAAAAAAAAAAAACATCACAAACTAAATCAATCACTAAATTAAAAATAACAACAACAATAATAAAATTCTGAATAATATAAAGTACGAAATCTTAGAGATTGAAACTTGCTTCAAACGGAAGTAAAGCTTCCTTCATCGTCCTCGAAATTCGCTCCTTCTGCGGTGGATACATAACTGGATTCTCCAACGAAAGTAACAACCAAGTTAAGAGAACAAACACCAATCACATCATCATCTCTATGTGGATCCAAGTAAATGCAAGTCCCTCAACTCGACTAAACTACTCTATAATCATTTTCAAGAAAAGTGGGAAATTCCATTTTTCAAGAAGAGGAATGGAGCTAATACTCTCATAAGGTAAAACTAACTAATGCAATCAATCTCCATCGAAGCTCTCACATATAACTCCTCCAGAAACTGAAGTAAGTAACTTTATTTTATCTTATAGACAAGCTTAATTCATTTTACCTCATTATCTTTTTTCCCTTTCGTGTAGATAAATATGTTCAAACAGGACTTAAGAAAGTTTAACAACTTTGCAATAACTACCATTCCAACTTTACATAGTAGTAAAAGCTAAACACGCATAAACACGAATGTTATGGAGAAAATCGATAGCGTTTTTCATCAACAAAGAAAAAGGATATTTCTAAGCTTTGTGGCAGTTAACTCGTCGAAAACCTCGACGGCTTTGATGTGGCGGATAGCGGTGTCCAATCCAGCGTCTACCATGTGATCGAAGGACTCTATATGATGCTTAAACAGCTCTCTGAGCGCCTCGAAATCCGGTACCGAACCTGGTTTAACCACCATCTTCGCTGCTATCCAAGTCGAGTTATGGCCTCGCCGGACGCGCCAAGTATGTCTGCGGAGAGGAGGTTGTGACGGCGGCGGAGTGGTGGTTGAAGGGAGGGAGAAGAAGGTGCGGCGGAAGCTTGAGAAAAAGAGGTTTGAATATGTAACCTTTGGGAAAATAGGATACACAATATACCTAATATCACTTTCGCGCCGTTGTACTTTAATAGTGTTTGGATGAGCTAGTTTAATTAAAATAAAAATATCAAAATTATCTAATTTTCATAATATTATAATTAAAATTTATATGTTAGTAAAAAATAAGTTAAGGTGACTAAATACATCATAAAAGGAAACTTACATGTTTATTATTACCTTCCATTGGCAACAAAGGGATGTTATCACCGACATATTATCATAATTATAAATTAGTTTATTATACTAGTATATTATTTGTGTAAAATAATATAGTTTTTTTTATTATTTAAGTTGTATTCTAAATAGACATGTCAAAGTGAGTCAACCCGGCTATACGGGTTGGCTCACCACGAGTCGGATTGAAAATAAGTGAATCCAACCCGATTCACTTTTTGGTGAGTCAGAAATTTTACAACCCAGTTCAACCCACTACGGGTTGGTGGGTTAAGCGGGTTGGCTCACCAACCCACCTAAATTTTTTTTTTTTTAGTATTCAAATATTTAAATAAATTTTTAAGTAACTCATGAGATGACAATCATAGTAAAATCAATAACCAATGTTTTGATCATGCTCACCACCAATATATGAAGAATTATTTCCAAGAAAGTATCCATTAGTCTAAGAAAGCATGACTAATATTACAAATTTTTTGTCATACTATTCAACAAAATATAAATAAAAAAACGTTTTCATGCTAATTTAGAAAAAAATTGTTTGTAAGACGGTTACTTGAGTAATTTACTATAAAGATTATAGTTAAAGATTAAAGTATCAACATATATATAACTTTACAATCAAATTAATTAAACATTCAAACTATTCAAATATAATTAAGCAACATTCTAGCATTTAAAAATATGAAATTGTGAACAAATATAATAGGAGTAGTAAATAATTATTAAAAAATTAAAAAAAAAATAAAGAAAATTTTAAAAAATTTAAAAAAATTGTAAAAAAAATTGGTGGGTTAAGTGGGCAAACCCACCTTCAACTCGACTCGAACCGTTTAACCCGTGGGTTAAGTGAGCCGGGTTAAGTTCAACCCACTTTTGAAAAAGTTGAATTTTTCTCAACCCAATCCGGCTCGAGCCCGTGGTGAGCCGGGTTGGCTCACGGGTTGAAACCCATTTTGACATCTCTAATTCTAAAAGTATAATGACACTTTTTATATTTTTAATTTTTATTATGTACTTCAATTTTAGTTACTTTTTTTTATTAATATACTATTTTTTTCTTATTTAATTGATTTCCAACAATACAAATCCTTTTTATTTAATTTATTTTAGACGATAGTCCATTTAATTTTCATGATTCTACTATTTAATTTATAATGAAAATGTCTCAAAATACTAATCTAAGACTTAATTGTTTTAAAAAATGCTTGACATATATAATTTAAAAGTTCTGTTAAGGCTTTTACTTTTTGCACCCCACAATTTCTTTACATACCCTACTCAAATTTTTAAAATGATAATTTTTACCTTATATAAAAGTGATTTCCAGATTATATAGAATTTTTTGAAATAAGTTTTTATAGTGTCTCCCATAATGTTTTAGAAAAAACTTAAAAAAAAATCTTTTTCTTTCTTCTTCCTGTTGCTGCAGCAGAACGGTGATGACAGCAACAATGGTAGTGACATGATGCAGTAGTGAAAGGTGTTTAAGTACTTTTCTTATATCGTGCGGTGTAATTAGTAATTATGAAAGTGCATGAAGTAATAGCTTTTTATGTTACATCTTTAAAACATGTTAAAAAAATTAAAAGGTTATTTGTGTAGAACAAGTATGGAACCTATGGTCCATACTCGCTTTCTTTTTTAATTATTTTCGTCCTAGATTTTAACTTCTCATTCCTTATAATTTTCTCTATTTACTGTAAAAGACTTTTCAAATGTAAAAAGTATACAATATACAATTTAATTACAACTTCACTAGTAAAATTTAGGATAATTCTAGTCTTAGTTTTCTATATTTAAAAACACGTTATTTTAATTTCTTAAAATTTAAAAATATATAATTTTAAACTGTAAACCCAAAGCTTTCTCAAATTAGTTTTAAATACTAGAATCATTTTATTAAATGTCAAGAATAAGCATAATTTTTTAATTCGAAAACTTAACAGGAATTTCAAAATTTCCGAAACCAAAAACATTATGTTAAAATATATTATAAAAATTTCTTGCAAATTAAATGATAAAATGGCTTTCCAAGTGTAAAGGACATTCTTTTAAAACATCAAATAATATTTTGATTCATTTTTAACTCATCACTTCAATTATCTTTTAATTATCTATTTTTATTTATTTATGTAATGTGATGAATTAAGAATAATTAAAATGATAGATTAAAAGTGAATCAAAAGAAATCCACTCCAAACTATACTAAAAGAAATTTCAGGTGTCAAAAAATACATTGTGGAATGCAAAAAGATCCCATTTCTGCTTACAGCTAAAAAATGTTCCAATTTAACCTAAACCTTCTAAAGTAAGAATTAATACATCTTACAAAATCTCGACCCAAATTAGGTGAATCAAAATGAAAAATTTACACTCTGAAAAGGGAATTGATAGAGTTCATGAAGAAAATGTTTTCCTTTTCAAGATTAACTTTAAAGGAATTCTAGGCTGGTGAACTTCCAATCTCTTGGATTTTAGGGTTTTCATTAGACTCCATGGCAGCCTACCATCAGTACGAATTACAGCCACCATGCTATCATCAAAGAATGGTGGCCCTCGAATTTTATGGTCAACCGCCATGGCTGTCATAATTGCTTTCAGAAACCCTGGCTATTAACCTGTCAGTATTTTTTTTTGGTTTAACCTCACCTGTTCAAAAGTCTGAGTTAACATTATAGCCTAATCAGGGACCTGTCTAATTGAAAAATGATTGTAGATGAGCATAAACTATCCCTAAATAAGTTAATGTTGACAACAATGCTGAAAAACAATGAGTATTTGAACTATGACGATCAAAACCAAGCTGAACTAGGAAAAGAAGCTATTATTGATTAGATAATCAGAGACCTAAATTCTGCATTTAATTCCTAACAACATACACAGAAGTACAAGAGGGTTGTGGCGGCATTCTACAATCTCACCGCTCATTCATTACCCCTTCTCATAAAAGCTGCTAATATTATATGGACTCGAGAGAGAGGAGACAAGCAGAATATACACAACATGGAGCTTTAAGAATCAGGTTGCTCTGATTTCACTGGTGCACCTGATGATGATGCACAACTTCCATTCTGCAGATAGAGGCTGTTTGCAACCATAGAATCACTAACCAAGCCCACATCAACATCATCAAAATTCAGGGGTCCTCTCACCTTCCTGTTGCTAATACATGGAATACATAGAATCAAACACTAATAACTTAACATTCAAGGGTCAATTTTTTTAAAAATTGTTTCTATTTATCTGAAATCTTCAAAGTTCCAAAAATAACATTAACTACCCTTTTGCCAATAATACTTTTGCTTTCAGAAAACATTTTGAGGGTAACACAAGAAATGTCATAATATTTTATTAGGATCAATTGTATTTCTTTATTTCTACATAAAAACCTTAATAGACAGATGAAAAAGAACAAAATGAGTAAATAATAAGTTTCAAAAGGTGAAGGTATGGAGAAAGGCATACCCATTCAAACGGTTATTGATGGCAGTCAGGTCTTTTGAAGGGCTCTGATAAGCAATAGTGCTCTCCCCAACACAAGCATAATAGCTTTTGGAGCTATGTGATATTAGAGCATCCATCTGTAGAGGTAACAAATGAATATATAAGTGTTCCAAGACTTTGCTCTCTAATGAATTGTTTCGTAGAAACGAATTTATTATGTATACTATAGATCGTATCAAATAGGAAATTAAAAAAATAGCCATCTGTGAAAATAGAGCAGATTGAACACTACAGTGCTCACTTTCACAGCATGTTAGATGGTTTTTATGCACTAGTAATAATGAGAACTGGGAAAACATCCAAAAAAACTAAATTAGTACCTTGGACGATCGTAACGGAGAGACATATACATTGTGTGTAGCAGATACTTTTTTTGGAGACATATCGGGAAGGGTAGGGAAAGATGATATTTTAGGAGATCCTGGACATTGAGCTAAATGGCCTGTAAAGTGAAGAACACACATGTCAATAAATAGATCATAAGATTGGCATAATAAAGGAAGCCGGGTAAGCCATTGAAAATAAATTCACAAATAAGCAAGTACCATCATTTTTATTAATAACTTCAGGTATTCGGTCATTTTTTGTCGTTGCTCCAGAAGGGTCGAGTTCAACCAACAGAGGCTTCACTGAGGGAATAAATATTTCATTGTAAAAGGTGATAATGTCAACATGATCCTGTCCTGTTCTCTGTTTTCATTAAGCTCAGTTATGAGGTCATAATTATCATAAAAGTTTACATAAGCATTGAATTTTAACCATTGGTTACATACCCCATTTCGGCGTGCTAATGACCAATCAACAAATACACTGCGGAAAACTTGTGGTTTGCAATGTGGTTGCTTTCTGTAGTTGTATACTATCTCTCTAAAAGTTAGGTTTAATTGTGAAATCTGCAAAAAAGAATAGATGAGAAAAAGGTAATAATAGAAAAACACATTACACTCCAAAGTTTCTAAATGTAAAGAGAAACCTTTGCAACTCCATAGAAACAACACAAGATGATTTGGTCAATATGATGGTTGAAAAAGAGAGATGTCCGTTGATTTAGGATCCGCTGGAAAAGACAGTATACATTCTCCCTTATCTGCTGAGACAATTGTAGTCTTTCAACCATGCCACTAATTCTGACCGCTCCCAACTTAATGATCTAGCAAACAAGGGAAATGTAAATAGGCTGAAATTCTTAAAAATGATTTAGTGGAGAAACAAAAAAATAAATATTAAATAAATAGCTGAATCATAACAACTTCTCCATTAGCACGAAATAATTCAAATCAAAGTGGTGTAACAGTTAATTTCCAAAAGGCAAAGCAAATTCTCAATATCTAACACAAACATCTAGACCAAATTATCCCTAGAAACACAATGGTCAAAACTTGAAGCTTTGAAGAAACAGATAGATGTGTGGGTTACATTGAATAAAGAGCTCATCTCAAATACATATACAGAGTCGCACACTAAGGTGGTTTCCTTAGAATTCACTAAACTAAAAGGTAAAGATAGTTATCAAATGAAACCTAGTTAACATGGCAAATCAGTGTTATGGTGAATACCTTGCCGAAAAAGATGTTAATCCCAGTTTCTGCACACGTTTCCCCTCCACCTGCTGGATTTGGCTTTGTTGGGCTGCATTGAATAAAAATTCAACACAAAGCAGCAGAAGAAAACAGTAAACTGGCTAAAAAAATTACAGGAATACCAGACAATCTGTCTTACCTGGAAAACGCGGACTGCAAAGGAGGTGGGGGTAGTTTTGACTTCAGGTTGCTGAAAGGAAGAAGCCGATCCTTCACAGGAGAAGTGAACGAATTTCTTTCCATCAGCACATTTCGCTTTGGTGATCTGATATCCCCATTCTGAGCTGAAATTGATTGACAGATGTTACTCAAGTTGAAAAGCATTTATTTCACCACGGCCATTTTTTAGTTAAAGTTATGCAGTAAGCACAAAGAATTATATGAAAATTCAGAAAACGTGACCCAAAGACTTTAAGTTCGAACTACAAGGACAGAACCATTACTTGGTGAACTTTCAAGCTTGGGTAAGGTAGGCACTGGTGGCAGCCCTCCACAAGAGAAGTTAATTTGCATTGCAATTTCATCCAATGATGGCATTGGTTCAGCTAACAGCCCCAGGCGGTTAATCTCTGCAGAAAGGGCAGGTCTGGCAACTGCCAAAGAATTATACATTGAAGAACCCTTTTCCCATACCATGCTCTCCAAAAGTCGCTCTTCCAATGAATTCAGATGTCGCCTCAATTCTCTTGGCAGAGATTCTTCATGTCTAATGAAACTTTCAATCACCTTGCTAAGATCAAAGGCTGTAATTCCAGTCCTCTCAAGTACTGCAGGGAACAACATTGTTACAGTCTTATGAGTTGCCAGGACTAATTCTGCAGAACATGCAAGCATACAACGATGAAACCTCTCATTGGTAAGAAGAGAGGTCAAATTAGTTGCATGAAAAACTTGAGCTTCAGCTCTGCACATTGCCTCCAAGACCCTGTAGTATAACTTCAGTGCTTCCAATCTTCTCTGTTCTGCCCATATATTGTCCATGAGGTTTGCACTTTGCAGGCTTCCAGTTACACATAGTTCTCCAAGTGGACTACTAGGAAATGTAGCCTGCAATATAATTTGTGCTCTGCGCACTACATCGCTTGTAACATCCCTATCACATGATGTCAGAAATCGTTCCAGCTCTTGCGAGGGCTTTGGTGGAAGTGGAGAAATGACAGTTCGAAGCCACTTTGCTGTAGTCATTGCTGTGCTTACAGGGGTGGCTGCCATCTTTGAGTTTGCACTACCAGGGATGCCATTAGCATGTGATGAGGGAGAGCGGTGAGGTGAGAGTGGACTTGTAATGGTCTTAGCAGGTGATGCCAGTGAATCAAATTTCCTCTATAGAATACAACAACAGAAGATTTTAGGTGTTATCTTACACATGATAGAAACAAATTTTCCATTGAACATACCTTTACACCACCTGCTGAAACAGAACCTCCAGACAAGCTTCCAGAAGCTAATAGGCTGTCATCTTCATTAATGAATAACCTCTCATCCAGTTCACTCTTGTTGCGAATCATGTAATCATAATCTTTTTCTAATAAATTTAAACTAGAAGGTAGAGATGATTCTTCCATCAAGTCTTTAAAATACGTCAAACCATCTATAAAAAAAGAATAATAAATATCAGTCAGACATCAGTTATTAATGAAAATTAAAGAATAATGACAAAAAGGAAAATGAACCTTTATCAATATTTTCTAAGTTTTCAGTTTCGCATTCAGATGCCAAGCAGGGCTTCTTCTTCAATATATCTGCTATTACATTATTGGCTTTCTCCATTGTTTTCCTCAACTCATCTTCAGTAGTGTTGTATATGTTGCAAAGTGAAGCAAGGAGGTCCACAGCTTTGTTATTTTTCTTAACTGAAAAAAGATTTGAGGATATTACAGCTAATGTCCTTTAGGCTGTTGCAATTATTGTTTATTTAGATGTTATAATTGTACATAAACAAATCAGATTTTATGTCATCATAACTATTTAATTTAATAGTAACAATCACTTCAAGAACTGCTGTACATATCTTTAACATAAAAAATTTCTTTATTATAAAGGTCCTATGGCTATTTAATGAGAATGGACCCAGAAGCACAGCTAAGTTCTTCCGAAGCAATATTGCTAATTGTTTCTTATACGGTTCTTGTGATTTCTGACATGATACAAGAGCCTTACCAGAAAAATCATAATATGACATGATAAGTTAAATTCAAAACACCTCATATTCCTATCAATTAGAAAAAGAAATCCACTTTTAAGGCCATCGCCAAAAAAACTGAGTAAATGGAAGTTTGAGAACAGGAAAGATCATACATGCAGTATTTACAGCACACATCTAAAAGTGAGGCCCCCCAAGAAAGTTAACAAGAACAATTTAAACCAAATGCATGAAAGCCAGGAAAACAAAGAGGATTACCAAAGCGTGATGAGTCATGAATGTTGAAATTCCGAAACCGAGTAGGAACATGAATAATTAAGATGGCCTGCAACAGATACAACCAGAAAATAAGAAACTATTTGCTTGATTTCCCACACAAAAGCAGCAATTCAATTATTAAAACTCATAAGAAATTCAAGTGTTCAAATTTTCAATAATTATCTTCACCGTGAGCAAAAAGATTAAAAAACTTTACAGGAATGTTAAAAGAAAGGAGGGCCATGAGAATCTAACTCACCAAGATTGAAATTAGACCATTGGTGCAAGTCACCAAGTCTCTGAAGCGGCTGAAAGCATGTAGACGAAGAGCTAAGAAAAGCAACCAACCAAATCTATGGTATTCAGATGCATGAACAGTAACAGATGAGTTCTTTTCAGCATTTGAGTCAGTTGTCACAAAGAACTCTCCAAATACACGTTTATAGTACCTGCAGCATCAAACATATAAGTTGTCATGTCATCTCAGCTCGTGTAGGCATGTTGCACTGCACACATGATAATCAAAGCAATGGACCACATACACCTAAAGTAGGAATCATCAGTATATAACATTCCGAGTGATGACTAAATGGTACAAACAAAAAGCATCGTATTTCTAGGATAGTTTAACAACAACAGTAGTATGAAATATTAGAACATAGCATAGTTGTAGTTCCAGATAAAAGCATCTTGTCTTTGATAGATTAACTACAAATTATTAGTTGCCCTGCCTTCCATATTTCGTTAAGTACTATTACCCCTTCACAATGAATATGCCCCTTTAAGTAGACTGGCTACCCATATTATTACACATTGGCATTTAGTTTTTTTTCTGTCACAAAATAGACTTCTTTGATGATCAATATAGTCAACATAGTATCATATTAACAAAATACAATAACAGCAAATAATACAAAACATAAGGCAATGTAAACTTCACTAGCAACAATGAGCAACTGCTACCTTGTAAAAGAACACTAGATACACAGATATGGATGACTAAATAACCATCCATGGAAAAACATGATTCCTAGAATTGGCACATGTCAGGTTAGGTTTGCTTAATTATTATACAAAAGAAAATAATACAAGGGTATCGAGTTTCACTAATACCATAAATTAATGAATAACAATGAGCAACTTAGATATCAATCAAAGAAATGTATGCAAAAGGAGGGTACTCACTTGCTAAGAATCTTTAAGTGAATAGCATTGGCATGTATCTCCTTCGCCTAGTATTGACATACAACATAAACAATGGTTTAATAGAAAACTATTCCAGGGATTAATTAAAAAAGAAAAGCCCACAAAGCCATAAACTTCGCAACCATGAGTCTCTACTTAGTTAATACCTCCAGCCTGTTTTCCCAATCTGTTCCATATATATTACTTAATGTTGGACCAGCCTTAACAACAAACTGTGGAAGTTCTTTGAAAAAATCTGCAATGCTGTTTAATAGAAAATGAATATGACAGTAAGTACTAAAAAAATACAAAGTACAAACTAACATGCTAGTCAAAAGGCCAGTAAAATACTTGAGCTTAGCTGCTCTCAATATACGACACAAGCTAAGCCCGGAGTTCACATTCTCTTCCTTTCCAGCCTCCTCATTTTTGTGGATCAATTTCTTGACAGAGTACGAAATAAAAGCAAACCAATACCGCTCAGCTTCTTCAGACTGGAAAAGAATTATACAACCTCATGAATTCAAACAAAATTTCACACAACAATATTTCAAAGAAAGATATCCATGATATTCATATCTACCGTTCCATTCCCCATTGACGAAATATTTGTCAGAAGTATATGTTTGGTTTCTCCAAGCAAATTGATTGCCTCTTTACAGCTTTTCTCTTCCAATGCTAATTCATTCTGTCATAGAAACGACATCAGTGTAGAATTTAACGGGTAAGGGATCCAAATTTAAATGTTACCTAAATACATAAGAAACCATATATGGACATTTCTTCTATTCTAACACTCACTTATTAACCCAATCTCAACTTCATATGGATTCAAGTGTTTAAAGCATAACCAACACAAACGTTGGCAAACTATCCAAATTTGTGGAGCATATCAGCCAACTCAAAAAATGCAACAGTATTGATTTAGACTGAAAAATAAAAGTGCAACATCTAGAAAAGAAGACAGAAAGACAAAACAAAAAGTGGGTTGTAAGCAGAGTAGGCTGGTATTTCACAAAAACACAAACAATAACAAAAATTCAAATATATTAAATTTCAAAAGAATTAACAAATTACATACTCCAGAGGATGGAGCAGATATAAATAGAAAAACAAAAGAACAATATAAAACAAAAAGCTTCTCATGCAGAACAAAGAAAGTGCAACAGGGTGGGCCAGGCTAAAAATGTATGGCAGAAAAAAGGTTGCAGGTTAGACAAAATGTAGTTTCAGCTGGACCATGTAGTCCAACAGGATTTGTCAAGAAAATAGAGGTGCTGAAATGTGAAAGGTGATACCTTGAAGACCACTAAATTCTCCAACAATTCATCAGGATTTGCCCAGAAAATGGAGGGACTGAGATGCGCACAGGCTATACCCAGATGACTATTATATTTTCCACAACTCAGTTGCTACTAGTAGTGAATTCAGCTTTTATTCTGACTATAATCTACAAATTACTCATAACTGCCTGCAACTGCAATACTCCACTACAGTACTGCAGAGAGGCAGAGACACTTATGTCTCTATGTTGACTACTTACACACTCACAGGAACTAGCACAAACAAACACACACTTGCAGAAATCAATCATGAATAGACATTCAACCTCACAAGCACAGGGAGTCACTTCATAAGTACTTAGTGAGATATATTCATTTCAATTATGTCCTAAACAAAAAAAAAAAAAACAGCATTCATTTCACTGTCCCTTATCATATACAGGAATGCACAAACATTAACAACTAACTTTTTGCTGATCAATTAAATATTTCTGGCAGCGCCTTCTTTTTCTTAACTCCAACAAAAAAAAAGAAACTTAACTTAGAAAGGTACTAAACAAAAAAAAATGAAATAAAACACAAAATTTTTATATCCATTGTCTCAAAAACTTAAAGATCTTGACTTTCTGCATGCTGACAGCTCCCTCTGAAACCCCAGACAGGACTATATTGACAACACAAAAACAAAACTAATTTCGCAAAAACAAATCCTAAAGTTAAATTATATAGCACGAAAGAAAGGATAAACCAGAACCTTGAGGAACTCGTTGAAGCGAGACACAACTTGGTCTGTGGCATTTTCTCGCGTGCCATCTTCCATCGTGTTGGATTCAGCTGGAGGACTCATGCGAAAACCCTAATTGGCCCAGATCACACGAAGGGGGACTGGATTCCAAGCGTTGGTATCAAAGAATTTGGAAGAAACTGAAGACAGTAGGAAATGAGAAACCCTAAGAGAGAATTACAATATAGAAATGAAGAGAGAGAATTGTGTATTTTTTTGTTAGGAGAGGCAACTTTGTGTTGTTGTGTTGCTTTGTCTGTTTGGTTCTGTTGTTGTGTGGATTTTTTGTTTTTATTTTTGTTTTTCTTTAAGAATAATAAATGGATATCGAAATGTTTTTCAATTAAAAATAGAAAAAGTTGTCGCATTTTGGCGCCACTTGTTATGTCCTACAGGTTTTTCCCGCCAAAATGCTGTCTCAAGAGGGTAAGGGTCAGTTTAGTAATTTCGTGAATGTATCATAAATGAGGTATTTATTTATTTAATAATGATTTTTCATTCTCATCCTCTCTCTCTGCATCTTTCATTATCCTATACTTTTAAAGGAACAATAATTTCTCTGTTTTAATGATCTTTAATTTTTTTTTTCCTTTTAAATGGTCCATTGTTTCACTAATTCTGAAAACTAAAAACCATCCACAATTATAACTGTTATTATAAAAAAAAAATTCTATATTTATTTGCAATAAAAAACATAAAAATAGCAAAAATAGATAGACACAAGAGTGTCTTTCTTTTAATAATACTTATAAGTAAAATGTCAAATATAAGATTAATTAAAAAAATAAAATAGTTCAATAACATTTTACAAAATTAATATAGTACAATATGACCATTGCTTAAATAATAAAATGTTATTGTATAATATATAATATATTATATTTTGATAAATATTAATTTTATAAATACATTCATGTATGATATGCACATAGAGAGTTTTCTTCTATTCCTAATTCTAGAGAATAAAAACTAGACCATCAACTGCTGTTATAAGATCAATATTCTTTATGACATATATTTTGTAATTTAAATTTAATATTAAAAAGGACTAGTAAGAAATATAATTTTTTAACTGTCGTTTATATTTATAATAATAACAAATTATTTAAATTATATTAAAATATTGGAAAAAATATATATTTTTATAGACATTTCAAATATTTTGAAGGTCTAATAAGAAAAACATATAAAGGAAAAAATAGATAAATAAAACCTAACATTTAATGTATTTCCAAATAATGAATTTGTGAATATATTGAATGTATAATTAAAAGTAAATTTAAGATAATTTGTTTAAGCATCTAAAATAAGACAAGATTAAACATGTTGCTCATATATATTAGTCTTAGAATAAGTAAAGATTTACTTGTCCAAATTGAATTGTAATGTGTATGTATGTAGAAACAAAAAAAAAAAAAAAAAAAAAAAAAAATATATATATATATATATATATATATATATATATATATATATTAAGTTTGTATTCCTAAAACATATTGTATACAAAAAAGTCATTAAAGTTCACAACTTTCATATTTTAGTAGCAATATCATCTCCATCTTCTAACTTTATCAATTTTCAATATAAAGCATATCATGTTTATTACTATATAGTTTGAATCATGGTAGAATATTGATGAAAGTTTTTTTTTTTAGGTAAATATAGATTAAAAAGACAAGATTTATGTAATATCACAGTGTTTAAATTTTTGTATGAATTTGATAAGTTTTTTAATTTTGTTAAGTTGTTTTTGCAATGTCCTATTATTTGAAACTTAAATTTAATAGACGCCGAAGAAAAAAAAACAGTAGAATCCATTCTGATACTTAATTATCTTTTTATTTCCTAAATTAATTGGATTTACTTGTCAATGCTAAAATGTAATGGATTCAATTATAGAGTTTTAAGTATAATTAAATACAAATTATTGCTGTATTAAATTCTCATAAAGTTCAAATAACTATTTCAAATACCAATTTCAATGATAAAAATTTCATGTACATTAATGACAGATAATTTAATTCAATGTTTTACAACTTCAACTATTAAATTTTTTTTACCTACTAAATGCAATGGATAATATTTTTTCTGAAAATTTTGTGAGAAATGTTAGTAATTTTTTCTATAAAAACAGTCCATGCATAATTTTACTGAAAAATAAAAACCTATAAGATCTCTTGTAACATTTAAATCTGCATGTAAAACTTTAAAATTTGCAAGTAATATTTCTGCAGTTTAAGATTTGTAAAGAATTCCACATGTAACCTTTCTGCAAAATTTTAAAAATAATAGATAATTTTTAATATTAATTTTTTACTTAATTACAACGGATAATAATATCTATTATAAATATATTATATAAAATATTTATTATATTATTTATATCTAATTGATCTTCATAAAATTAATTTATAAGATAAAGTTTAGACTCCAATTAATAATATAAGTTGATGTGGTCGGTAGTTAAAGTGGAATTGAATAGAGAATTAACAAGTTGATCCCATTGGAGATAAAAGAATTTTTTTAATAAAAACTAAAATAAAATTATCAAAATTTATGACGTAATTAAAACTTAATTAAATTAAATTTTAAATAATAAACAATATATATATATATATATAATTTTAAATAACAATATATAAATTTATTTCAAATATAAACTCAAATAAAAATTTAACATTAGAATATAGTTGCATACTAAATATATTAGTAAAAATAAGTTTAATTTTTTAAAGAATAAATTTAAAAAGTTACAAGATAAAATAAATATAAAGTAATCTTTTTAATACCAAATTTGATAACATAAATTTCAATAAAAAATATAAATTTATAAATTTAAAATCTGAATAATTATTTAATTACTAATATTTGTTTTACCAGTAAGTTTAAAAGAAATATCTGTATGGAAATGGCTAAGAATAACTACCGTTATCCATTCATCAATGCGATTGTTAAAGAACTCACCTACAGTGTAATATGTTCTATTATTATTATTATTATAATAAAATAAAATCAGATATTATAGATAATTAGTTATTTAGTGATTGCTAGTTTTCTTTTGTTAAATATGTTTTTGGTCTCTAAACTTTCAGTGAATTTTGAAAGGTTAAATCAATCCAGATGTTTATATTTTTGTAGCGAGATCTCAAGTAGGTTTTCTATTTTTATTTGACTCCTATTTTGGAAATTCGTTGCAATCAGTTCCTTTTCGTTAGTTGTGCAGTAAGTGCTAATTATGTGCCACGTGTCAGCACGTGTTTTTTTTAATTCATTTTTTTTTTATAATTTTTAAATTTTTTTATAATTTTAAAAAAAAAATTGTCATGTATCAATCTGACATTGTGCCACGTGGCAGAGACAATGTGATGTGACAGTGACAGTGCCATGTGTCATCACTATGAGATGTGAGAAGTCTCAATGTAGTCCATATATTTGTTATTTTGTTTCAATTTAGTCCCAATATTTTTAGAACTAAATCAATTTCATCTTTATATCAAATTTAATTTTTATATAAATTTTACAATGGTATTTTTATTATAGTTGATATTTTTAACAAAATTAAGTTTATTTAATTGTATATTTTGCACTAATATTTATTTAAATTTTGTTTAAAATGTTTATATATCTATAGTTTATAGATAAATGTTAGAGTTGCTTTAAAAATAAAAACTTTATAAATTCAAATATAAATTTTTTAAAAAAAAATTATAACAATTATAATATTTGTCTATAAATTATTGATATATAAATATTTGAAACAATATTTAAATAAAGTTTAATACAAAATATACATTTAAATAAACAATTATAATAAAAATACCATTGTAAATTTATATAAAAATTAAATTTGATATAGGGATGTAAGTGATTCAGATTTAAAAAAATTGTGACCAGATTGAGACAAAATAACAAATACAAGGACAACATTGGGATTTTTCACATCCAATAGTGACATGTGGCACTACCGATGCCATATCATATTGTCTCTGCCACGTGGCACAATATAAGATTGACACGTGACAATTTTAATTAAAAAAAAATAGAAATTGAAAAAAAAAATCAAAAAAATAAAAAAAAATCATGTGCTGGCACGTGGCACATAATTAACATTGTTATTGTACAACTAAGGGAAAGAAACTTATTGCAACGAATTTTCCAAAATAGGGACTCAATTGAGTCAAATAAAAATGGGGGGACATACTTGAGATTTCGCTACAAAAATGGGGACCTCTGAAATGATTTAACCATTTTAAAATTAGTCTATTTCAAAACTTTAGATCAATTTAGTCTTTCATTTTTCGAAATACGTGAATTTAGTCCTTTTAATCAAATTTTGTTAAGTTTATTTGATATTTCAAACGTGTTTCATAATAGTATTTGACTTAACATTTAAGCAAAAATGTGTCAAATAGTATAAACAACTTAAATACAATCTTGAAATACGTATGAAATATCAAATAAACCTAACAAATTTTGATTAAAAAGACTAAATCCATATATTTTGAAAGATGAAGTACTAAATTGGTCCAAAATTTCAAAATAGACTAATTCCAAAATTCACTGAAAGTTAAGGGACAAAAAACATATTTTTTTTCTTTTAGGTTATTATTATGTTTTGTTACTATAAATAGAGTTAAATATGTTTTGAATGCTTCAAGTTTGAAGCAAAATTCGAATTTGTCGTTGTTTAAAACTATTTTGATTCTAAAACCTTAAAAATTAAATGGATATAGCTTTTTTAACATGTCAAATTTGTTTCATTTTAGTATCTGAGTTGTTTACAATGTTCTACATATTCTCACTTTAACACTAGCCTCCAAACGCATTTGTTACGTCAAATTTTGTTTACATAATTGGGTTAAATAGACTATATCTATTCATTTTTTAAGTTTAGAATCAAAATATATCAAAGCTTCAGACATTGACGAATTCCAATCTCACGTTAAAGTTTATGGACTAAAAACATATTTAGCTCATATAAATAAGTGCCATTTCTTTATATATGATACATATTGATTCAATGAATTGTTACATTTATTTTTTAATATGGTGTCATATCTATTTCGAGTCTTTCTTGGTCAAGATTTAGGTGTACTA
The DNA here is from genome assembly GCF_004118075.2 of Vigna unguiculata. Classification (NCBI taxonomy): domain Eukaryota; kingdom Viridiplantae; phylum Streptophyta; class Magnoliopsida; order Fabales; family Fabaceae; genus Vigna; species Vigna unguiculata. The sequence goes on along the minus strand of NC_040289.1, from coordinate 1,712,972 downwards.
TGACACTTGCTACCGTGTCCATTTCAATTCTCATGCTCAATATCCTCCCTTTAAGGGGGTCTATGTCGAAGATCTCACATCATATGACTAAATTATAATATATATATATATATATATATATATATGTGTGTGTGTGTGTGTGTGTGTGTGTGTGTGTGTGTGTGTGTGTTACTTTGCCCTCCTTGAAAAATTATTTTACTTGTTATACCATTTTATGCATCTTTATCGGTTGTCCTAGAAGTTATAAGGGATACACATTGTACAACCTAGAACCAAACAAATTTTCATTTGAAGGGATGTTATCTTTCATGAAACATTTTCTCTTTTCAAGGAAATTACTCATTCTAAAGATTCTTTCCCTTTCATTGATGACACGACCATTCCTTTTTGTATTACTGATAACTTGTCTTCAAATACTTCTAGTGTACATCCTTTTAATGAGTCATGTGATGGATTTAAAATTTCGATGTCTAACATTGATGGGTTGAATCTCTTGTTCGAATATCATCTATAGTGTCAATAGTGCTCTGACACCTCACAACCTTATCCCACTTAAAATTATTATTTTTCTTAACAACTCAATCCAGAGTACAGAAGATCCATCAATCAAATTTCCAACAAATTTTTTAGAGTAATTATTTCCTACAAAATTATAAAATTCGCAAGTATTTCCTACAAAATTTGTTGCGAAAAGTGTTTTATACAAAATATTTTGCAAAAAAATTGGTAGCAATTTCTTGCAAAATTTTTTTCATAAAAAAATTTATAAGTATTTCATAAAAAAAATTAAAACAAAATGTATAGGAAATATGAATTTTTTTAATAGTGATTGTTATTGAAAAAATGGAGCCTACAAGAGCTATATTAATAATTGGTAGCAATTTCCTACAAAATTTTTTGCGAAAAGTGTTTTATACAAAATATTTTGCAAAAAAATTGGTAGCAATTTCCTGCAATTTTTTTTCATAACAAAATTTATAAGTATTTCCTAAAAAATAATTTAAAACAAAATTGGCAGGAAATATGAGTTTTTTTAGTAGTGATTGTTATTGAAAAAATGGAGCCTACAAGAGTTATAACAAAATTTATAAGTATTTTCTAAAAGAAATTTAAAACAAAATTGGCAGGAAATATGAGTTTTTTTAGTAGTGATTGTTATCAAATCAATCCAGAGTAATTATTTTCTACAAAATTATAAAATTCGCAAGTATTTTCTACAAAATTTGTTGCGAAAAGTGTTTTATAAAAAATATTTTGCAAAAATATTGGTAGCAATTTCCTGCAAATTTTTTTCATAACAAAATTTTTAAATATTTCCTAAAAAAAATTAAAACAAAATTGACAGAAAATATGAGTTTTTTTAGTAGTGATTGTTATTGAAAAAATGGAGCCTACAAGAGTTATATCAATAATGTATTATTGGATGGCTAGTTAGTTGAGGAAGTATGCATGAATGTTTCCCATGGTTACAAAAATAAAAAGGATTAGTTTGCAAGTTCTATAAATATGTATATGGATTAAGACAAACTTTTCGACAATGGTTATGCAAGTGCTCTCAACCTTATTGCAAAATGGTTTTACATAGTCCAAAGATGATTATCTTTTTTTACTCATGGTTTTGGTTCTTCATTGATAATTTTGTTGGTCTATGTGAATGATATCATCCTAGAAAATCCTGTTTTTTCTTATGTTGATAAGGTATAATTAATATTAAGAATCTCGGTCCTCTCAAATACATTTTAGGCCTAAAGATTGTTGAATCTAACAAAGTGCCTCCTTCAGTAAGATAAAATATGCTTTTCATGCTTGATGATATATATTTTAGATAGCAAATCAACTACATTATCTATGGATCCAAATTTAAAGCTTAGTGTCAATAACGGTGACCATATTCAAGCCCCCCTATATATATAAAGGATTAATTGGAAGACTTTTATACTTTGATAATTTCCAAACCATACATCAATTTTGCAATTCATAAGCTTATTCAATACATACATAATCAATTAACCACACATGTATATGGAATACATCACTTGTTATTGTACTTGAAGTCCACTTTAGTAAAGGTATTTTCTTTGTGATCGATAACAAAGTTTATCTTTCATCATATACTAATGTAGATTGGGGCAACTATTTAGATACCAAAAGATCATTCACTGATTTTTTTTTTTTTTTTTGTTTTCTTTGGTGATTCTCTAATTTCCTAAAAGTTTGTCAAATAGGATATTATGTGAGGATCTTCAACATAATTGAAATATCGTACTTTAGTGGTTTGACTATAATGATTATCCAAACACTTTAAAGTTTCAATTGATACAACTTTTTTTTGACAACTAATTTGCCATGCACATTGATTCTAATCTCTTTCATAACATATAGATATTGACCATCACTTCATTTGTGAACTTATTAAAAAACAAATATTAACTCTCATTTATCTTAGAATTGTGCATTAAATGGCTAACATAACCATGAAAGGTCTTCCTATTACCACCTTCAATTATTTCATTGAAAAGTTGAGAATCATGGACATTTATTTCAATTTTTAAAAAAATTAAAATAAAATATAACTTAATATTATATATAATTAATTATTTAGTTTATAGATAGTTTAGATATTATATATATATATATATATATATATATATATATAAAATTTTATGATAAATTATTTATTTTCCTTTCAGCTTATTATAATATGTTTTGCTATTATATATAACCTACCATTTTTAACCCACAATTCTCATCACCCTTATAACATTTATTTTAATTATTTGTAGTGATGTGATGTGATAATCTAAGGGTGATGAGAGTGGTGAGTTAAAAGTGGGTCAAAAAAAAGTGGGTTAAAGTATCATTGTCCTATATATAAATATTACTTTTATGTAAACTATGTTCATTGAATAAATTATTTGATTTCTTTCGTCCTTAATAATTATCAACTAAAGCATCATTCATAAAATAGAATATCACCATTCATTTCATCATAATGTTAACCCTGCACGTGGTCCAGCCATTCAAAATTAATATATAAAAAAACCATTACAGAAAAGAATTTGAGTTATTTAAGTATTTGTTGACTGGTGAAGTTGTCTCATAATGATACCAGTATGCATGCACTCTGTCCTCTTAAATATGTAGGTATAGTGTTAGTTAGACTGTTTTAGAAAGATTAAACATTAAATTATTACTATAAATATTATTTTAATACCATGACAAAAATTCCTATAATAAAATACACTGCAGAGCTAAAAAATCATATCAAAAGTTAATATATCAAGAAATAAAATAAAATATTTTAACACGTTAACACATCTCTTAATTTAAACAATTCCCTTAGTTGATATTACAATATTATAATTTTAACGATACCCACTCATTCGTAAATGGAACACAGCTGTTAAAGTACATGTGATGCATGGAATAATACTCTGAGTAACCATGATCAAGTAACGCATTTGAATCACTGTGTCTTAGCATGGCATTAGAACTTGTTGGTGGTGCTCTTCTTTCTGTTTTCCTTGATGTTGCATTTCAGAAGCTAGCTTCTCCTCAAATTCTCGATTTCTTTCATGCAAGAAAGCTTGATGAGAAGCTGCTGAACAAGTTGGAAACCAAGCTGCATTCCATCCATTCTCTGGCTGATGATGCAGAGGGAAAGCAGTTCACGGATCCACATGTCAGAAACTGGTTGCTTGAGGTCAAAGATGCTGTCCTTGATGCAGAGGATCTCTTGGATGATATACAAATGCTCTCCAAAAGAGGAGTGGATGCTGATTCTGAATCTCAAACCTTTTCGGGTTGCACTTGCAAGGTACTCGATTTCTTCAAATCCTCTCGTATTAGTTCCCTTAACAAGGAGATTGAGTCTAGGATGGAACAAATCCTTGACGGCTTAGAATTTCTCTCAAGCCAAAAGGGTGCTCTAGGATTGAAAAAAGCTAGCGGTGTTGGATCTGGGTTGAGCAGTGAACTGCCACAGAAATCACAAACAACATCGTTGGTTGTTGGAACTGATTTTTATGGCAGAGATCACGATAAAGAACTGATCTTTGACTGGCTGATATCCGACGACAACAGTACTAACCGGCCATCAATACTTTCTATTGTGGGAATGGGTGGGGTGGGTAAGACCACTCTTGCTCAACATGTATTCAATGACCCAAGAGTGGATGAGGCCAAATTTGATTTCAAAGCTTGGGTTTGCGTTTCAGACGAATTTGATGTTTTCAAAGTATCAAGAGCAATTCTTGAGGCGGTTATTGGATCAACTGATGATAGTAGAAATTTAGAGATGGTCCACAGAAGATTGAAAGAGAAATTGACTGAGAAGAAATTTCTTCTTGTTTTGGATGACGTTTGGAATGAAAACCAATCTAAATGGGAAGACGTGCAAAAGTCCCTTGTTTTCGGAGCTAAGGGGAGTAGGATTCTTGTGACTACACGTAGTAAGGAAGTTGCTTCTACCATGGGGTCAAAAGAGCACTCCCTCAAGCAATTGCAGAGAGATGATTGCTGGAAGTTGTTTGCTAAACATGCATTTCGAGATGATGATACTGAGCCAAATCCAGAGTGTAGAGAGATTGGCATGAAGATTGTTGAAAAATGTAAAGGACTACCTCTTGCCTTGAAAACAATGGGAAGTCTATTATACAGAAAATCATCTATTTCAGAATGGAAATCTGTGTTCCAAAGCGAAATATGGGATTTTTCACAAGACCGTTATGATATTGTTCCTGCTTTAGCATTGAGTTATATCCACCTTTCTTCACACCTCAAGGTATGCTTTGCTTACTGTGCCCTATTCCCCAAGGATTACGAGTTTAGAAAGGAAGATTTGTTTCAGTTGTGGATGACTGAAAATTTCCTACACTGTTCTCAACACAGTAGGACTCCAGAAGATGTTTGCCAACAATACTTCAATGATTTACTATCAAGGTCCTTCTTTCAACAATCGGATGAAAAGGAAGAGGTATTTGTTATGCATGACCTTATACATGATTTGGCAAACTATGTTGGGGGAGGCATATACTTCATGTGGGAAGTTGGTAAAACAGAGAAGATACAAAAAGTTACTCGTCATTTTTCAGTTAAACTTAGATACAATCAGTATTTTGATGGGTTTGGAAAGTTATGTAGTACAAAAAAGTTGCGTACATTTATGCCAACAGGTGGTTTACTACTCAATATGTCGATACATGAATTGTTCTCCAAGTTTAAGCTTTTACAAATGTTATCTTTGTGTTTTGTTTTGAACCTTGAAGAGTTACCTGACTCTGTTGGTAATCTTGAGCATCTTCGTTCATTAGACCTCTCCAATACTGCAATTAAGAAACTAACTGAAAAGATATGTTCACTCACCCTCTTGCAAATACTGAAGTTGAACTTTTGTAGAGATTTGGAGGAGTTGCCCTCAAATTTGTATTTACTCACCAATTTGTATCGCCTTGAATTTATAGAGACTAAAGTGAGAAAGGTGCCTCCGCATTTGGAAAAACTGAAGAATCTTAAAGTAATAATGAATTTTAGTGTTGGCCATGGCAGGGAGTTCGGTATTCAACACTCTTGAAGAGTTGGACATTTATTCACCTCTGGAGTCAATCAGTGATGACTCTGTCTCTCTAAGGATCTTTCCACTAGATTTCTTCCCAACACTCTGGACTCTTAGTCTCAGTGGGTTTGGAAATCTACAGATGATTTAACAGGATCAGGCTCATCATCATCTCCAAGATCTAACAATCAAAGAGTGTCCTAACTTTGAATCATTGCCGGAAAACATGCATATGTTGCTTTGTATCAACTACTCTCCTCTTTCATTGATACTCCTGCATAAAGCTTCTAACAATTCACCCCTTCCATCAGGTTTTTTAACATAATTGTACTATTGGATTAAACATTCCACTCTTGAATTTTGTTTCCCAAGTTCTTACTATAAATTGATGTCACTGATAACTGTTTTTTTGATATATTCTTTAAAGAGTTTACTTCTGAAACACATAGTTGTTCTTCTATTGCACAGGTCTAATACTGTATTAAAACATGTGAATTTAGCTCCTATATACTTAGCTTCATAGTGAGTAAATATGAATTTAATTTGTAACAATCAGTGCCATGCCATGTGCTCCCATGGATGAAATCATCAAATACTTTTTTCTCACTGGCATTGGGCAATTGTTGTGCTTTACTCAGGTGACTGACTGATATCACATGAAAATAATACAACAATAAATGATTTGTAAGCAGGTAGTGATGATAGTATAAGTATTTGCAGAAGAATAATGCATTACAGTAACAGAGTAAGTGTTCTGTTCCACTTCTCAACAGATTATGTTACACTCATTTCTCTTATGCTTTAAGGTTAACTACTGGACAAGTACAAAATCACATGGATCAAAGTATGAAGGACATCATAATTTGAATTAATTATTCTATATCATTTATTCAATCCTATCACTACAAACCAAATTATAATATCTGTGTATTTTAGTTGTATTTTTTAATGCATGGACAATTTTTTTCTCTGTTATGGGGTAAAAGATAATAGCTTCTTTTCAAATTGTGTTCATTACTGAAGACTATTTTCTCCAAGTGTGAATTGGTATGTTTTCATCAAACAGAAGCCTTGTTTTCTCTTTTCTATTGTATTGGTAAACCCAAGAACCTTTCACTCCCCTAATCATCCTCCATTTGATTATTGTATCTCAAGTTTGAAATTTTTCTGAAGGAAAACTGATACAGAAAGTATTTTGTTTGGTTGAATGAAGTTCTTCTTTTGTCAGTTAAATGGTTTGTTTGTTTGTTTGTTTGATAACAATTCAATTTAACTGATCCTACTTATATTTGTGTTTCAGTGATGTTGAATTGTGTGCAGAAATAAAGCGTAGATATGTCTTTTACTTGTTTGCTTACTAACGATTTTTGGAAGATCAAAATAAAAGGAGTTTTTGTAAGTTAAAAGTAGTATAAAAAGTTGAAATTAAAAATTTAGATAAATTATACGGAAAAAATTAAATAAACTTATGCATAAACTAATTTTAATTTAGGATGAAGTTTGTTTTTTTCTTTTTTAAATTAACTTATGCATAAAATTAAATTAACTTATGCGTTACCTAATTCTCTTAATGACATATAGAAGGTCAAAATCTTGGAGCCTTCTGATCATTTCACACAAGCGTAAAGTTTCCTGCATATCATTAAATTTCATTTCCCACGTTTAGGAATGACAACAGGTTGGGTTAGACACCCGATTTATGACAAAAAAGTCCATCCGTTACCCATTTCGCTATCCGTACATGTATCGTTTAAAAAATACTCGTAGATATTTTAAAATCTGTGGTACCCGTGGATACCTGCAAATATTTAAAAAAAATTATAAATATTTAAAATTAAATTTAAATAAAATTACAAAAAAATGTAAAATAAAATATAAATCTAATTTAATCTAATAAAACATAAATTAAAATTTAATTTTCATTAAATTTAACTTAATAAAATATATATTTTATTTTATTTTTATTCTTTTATGGTTAACGGATACTATGGGTACAGATAGTATGATACCCACATCCGATCCGTTTATAAACGAATATTAACACCCGCTATCCGCTACCTGCGGATAACAAATATCTACAGATACCAATTATCCATCACGAATTTTATCTGTAAATACTTATAGATATGATTTCCAGAAAAAAAAAATCCAAAAATGATAGGAAAAGTGATAGGGTGTATTAAGAAAACCATAAGGTGCAGGAAGTAATTGTCATTTTACACAGTAATAAAAGCAGTTAAAAGAAAGAATCTGGACTATTTCCTTTTGTAGCCTATTAGAATATGATTTAGTATATTAATTTATAATAAAATTTAAATCTAATGATTCTAGAAAAGGTTACATTAATTATTCTCTAAAATAAAATCAAGTTATAATATACTTTCATCATGTGATAATAATATAGAATCACTAAATTTGTTTTCAAATTGATAACAGTCGTCTATTTTAAAATGAAAATTTGATAATTAGATCCAGTAATAATTATTTTTAAACTATATATACCTGCATGTTTGAATCCATATGTTCGAGTTCATAAAAACGTGGGAACATCACATATAATGTTCCAAAAACTAAAAACAAAAGTTGAAAAAAAAAATGAATAAGAAAATAAATGTGATCGGAGAAATGGTACAAGAGAATATTTATTAACGTATACAAAATCATAATTCAGTTTATTACAATGGAAAAGTTATTAACTACAATCAAATTTATAATTTATTCATAAAAAAGTAGTTTAATTAAGCTTCAACTCCCTTTGAGAATTTTTAACTTAATCATCTGTTAAAAAAATTTATTCATTAAGTACTCAAAATTTTCATATTTTTTAATTGAGTTCATATAGCTTAATTTTTTGATTAATTAGATTTTTCTTTCCTTTAACACAAACACATGTTTCTCTTCCCTCCATTTCTCCTCCACTATACTCATGCTCGCGCATTTGAGGTTACCGAAGCCATCGTTAGTAGCACCGACGAGGTTTAACATCGCTCTCTTTCCTTTTTTATTGGAGAGAAACAAACGCCAATGAGACCTGAGTCCAACCAGATAAGGCATTGACACCACTCTCGACCCAAAACCTTAATCACGAGTACTCCTTTTCTGCCTCTTTTGTAGCGTCGTTCTTCTTAACGGGACACACTTACCTGAAACTCTTGCCAGAAAGACTTTCGATACAAGGACCATACTGCACTCGTCTGAGTTGGTTTTAACCATCGACTCTGATACCACTTGTTAGGTTAACAGAGGGGTAACATCCCTATTTTTAATAAACTGTATTATTTATTTTAAATAAAACAATTAGAAAATCTTATGGTTTTACTACTGTTTAATATTTTATCTAAATGTAGTTTAAACAAAAAAAATATATATTTTATCATAATGTAGTTTTTACTTATTAAAAATAAAAATAAGAACAAAACAAAACTAATAATATATATATATATATATATATATAAATATTAGGTAAAAATATTTTAATTAAATAAGTATGTGAAAAAAAAAATAATAATAAAGAATCTTCTAAAAGAAAAAAAAAAATAGAAAAGGAAAAGAAAAATAAAAACAAAGAAAAGAAAAGAAATAAAAGAAAAAGAAAGAAGATAAGGAGATTTAAAGGAGTTTTATCTAAATACATGGAAGATAAGAATAATTAGAAGTGATAACCTTACATTTAATGCATACATTCATTACTTGGCAAGATGACACATGCATGGCTTGTAAATGGATGAAAGAAATGGATGATGAAAGAAAAATGACCTAAGATTACATCATCCACATGGATTACTTTGGAAAGTTTTGGATTACCTTTCATTAATGAAAGGAATCTTATCCTAACCTATAAATACATGGAAGAAATGAAGAAAGAGTGAAAGTGAGTTACGTAAGAAAGTAAGAAAATGAGAAAGTGAGAAAGAAAGGAGAGAAAGAAAGAAAGGAAAGAAAGAAAGAAAGGAGAGAAAGAAAGAAAAATAGAGAAAGAGAAAATAGAGAAAGAGAAAATAGAGAGAGAAAGTTTAGAGCAAATATTCAAAAAGATCTTGGTCTTCTAGAAGTATTACTAGTGTGTCCCTCCAACTAATCAGGTAAGGGGGGAGTGAGGTTAAGCTCTTTTTATATTAATCTTGATAAACTCATGGTTTTATATTAATCTTTTATTTATTTTGACTCATCTATTATTCTATTTACTTTCATTTAATTTATTTTTATTTATTATCCTCTTAAATTTATTTTATTTAATCTTCAATTATACTGGTCCTATTTATTTATTTTATTTTATTTATCTCCAGTTATGCACTGGTCCTGTTTATGTATTTTATTTAATTTATCTCCAGTTATGCACTGGTCCTGTTTATTTATTTAATTTAATTTATCTCCAGTTATGCACTGGTCCTGTTTATTTATTTTATTTAATTTATCTCCAGTTATGCACTGGTCCTGTTTATTTATTTTATTTGATTTATCTCCAGTTATGCACTGGTCCTGTTTATTTATTTTATTTTATTTATCTCCAGTTATGCACTGGTCCTGTTTATTTATTTTATTTAATTTATCTCCAGTTATGCACTGGTCCTATTTATTTATTTAATTTAATTTATCTCCAGTTATGCACCGGTCCTGTTTATTTATTTTATTTAATTTATCTCCAGTTACGCATTGGTCCTATTTATTTATCTCCAGTTACGTACTGGTCCTATTTATTTTTATTTTATTTTATTTATATCCAGTTATGCACTGGTTCTTTTTATTTATTTTATTTTATTTATCTCCAGTTACGCACTGGTCCCGTTTAATTTATATTTTTGTTATTATATTTATTTATAATGTTATAATCCTTATCTAATTATTTATTTAAAGTTCTTACTTTGATTCTTATTTTATCATTATAATTAGAAAATAAAAATAAATGTGAAGTGAAAGTAAATATTATTTTATTCAGTGAGTTTGGATAGAAGAAAATTGCATGGACATTTTATCGTTGTTTTATATTCTTTGTGTATAGTTTATACAATGACATGATAGTCATCACATTTTATGACTTTTGAAAATATCCAAGAGTATGTCAGTTAAGTAAAAGTTAAGTCTGGTTTCAATAAGTTGATATTAAACCAGTGTCAGAGTGTTTGTATTTGGGAAGTCACAGTTTGGTACACTGCGGGATGAAAGGCAGGGACCATGGTGGGGTCTAAGGAAGTTTTACCAAGTAGGTGAATATCTGGATAGTTCAGAATAGCGCACTGGACTAGGATATTCATAGGCCAAACTTGGGACTATCCGATACCTGCTCGGCATCGCCAAGGTTAGGTAGTGAGTATATATCTCTTTTGTGAGCCGATGAATGGCTAATATTCTCGAGAAATAAATAATTATGATTGTACCAATGTTTTATGAGAAATACTCAACTACCTAATCACTTCCCAAAGTAACTTTTGATGTTCAGATTGGATCATCAGAAGTGGAATATGGATCCATATGTCTGGTAAAACAAGATCAAGTTTTGTGATTGTAGGTCCAAATCTAGGTCCCCGGTGTCTGCATTGTTTGTTGAGTTTATTAAGATTGATATTTAAGGCTTATAAAGACCTCACTCCTTTCATATTTTTCTTTCATATGTACCTGTTGCATGAACAGAAGATGAACCTGCTCAGTGAGAGTTATTCGTGATATTGTTGGTGGATCTTCTGAAGATTAACTCATGGATAATTTCTATTAATATCTTTAGGAGATATTAAAAATATAGATAAATGTTCTATTTTGATGTAAGACTCTTAATATTATACAAATATATATTTTTGTAATATTTCATGAACAATTACAGAGATGTAAACCATATATGTGAATATAATGTTATGTTATTATTAATGTTCTCTCAAGGATAATCTTATAAAAAAAAAATTAATTCCATATTTTTTTATCAGATAATAATTATTTAGTATAATAGTCGGGGTGTCACAGTTTTACTGGGGAGAAACAAACGCCAATGAAACCTAAGCCCAACCACATAAGGCATTAACACCACTCTCAACCAAAAACTTTAAGACAATGAGTTTATGGGTCTTTATTCTTATATAGTGCTCTACTTTCTCATTTTTAGCCAATGTGAGACTTAGACTCACACTTGGATTCCTAACAATAATGGACTGTTGAAACCAAATGGAGATGGTGATGCTAAGCAAATCCCACGGTTCTTGGGTGTTGAGGTTTGAATTTATTGAGTTTAATATGTTTGAATGATAATGAAAAGGGATTTCTTCCGGCACTCCCAAATTTTCTTCTTGCCCCTCCAACTTTTTCATATTATTCTTGGTACCCTTTTAATCTTTTACTGCGTTTAATTGTGCATGTGTTTTTTTATTGAATCTTTGACTATGGTTTTCACCCTATTTGATGTCTCCAAGCCACTGCACAACACAACCTCTCTCTCTCTCTCTCTCTCTCTCACTCACTTTTTTTCAATCTCGTTCTCACTCTTCCTCACCCACTTGAGCTTTCTATATTTCTCTTCTTTCATCTTTACCTCAAAGGCACTCACGACACTTGTCATCCACAACGAGTTGGTCTTCACTTCCTCCAACACCTTTATTGTTCGTTTTTTGTTGGAGCTGTTCACTACTATTTCATCTTCAATTTAAAAGGTAACTGATTTATTTTGGTGATTGATTGTATTTTAGGTTATTCGTCAGGGTTGTGGGTTTTTGGAAAGACATGAAAAACATTAAGAGTCATCGGGTTTCGTGTTTTTAGTCATTGATTTTCGACATCCGTTTAGGCACTCTCGGCTTTTAGAATCCAACATAATCTGGTACTCCCGGTTTGTAGAATTTGGAATTCCCAGTTTTTAGTACATGATGCGCTAACATTAGCTTTCTAAATTTGGTTTGGTTTTACCAAATTTTAGGATATAGTTGTACTAGATTTTGAAATCCAATTTGTTCACGTTTATTTATTTATTTTTTGCTTTTTTGTTGGTATATTTTAAATTATAAGTTTTTTTTCCAGATATGATAAGAACTCGCATTGCTCATACAATTTAAGGAGAAAGCTCTCAACGGGGTGAGATAAGAAGACTTATTGCCTCTGCTCAAAGAATAACATGTGAAGGTGATGGTGATGTGAGTGGATGTTGTTGATGAACACCAACATGTGGAGTGGAGGAACATCCCCTTGTTGATGAGCCACAAGAAGTTGAAAAAGTGCAAGAGGACGGCGATGAAGGAGTTGGATATCTTGGAGGTCCATATGATATCTCTTTACTAAGTACTTATTCAAATCATGTAGTATTTGTACTATTGCAAATGATTGTTAGCATTGTCGTTCAAGTTTGTTGTTGTTTGAATGATGTGTTTATAATTTATATGGTTTGATTCAATATGTCGTTTCTTAAATTTAGATTAATAAAGAATTTCTTTTTTGCATATTATCAACTCATAAATAATGTTAACTTAAGAAATCACGATTGTAATATAATTGTGTAAAATACTAGAAAAAGAGATTTATTATTTTGTAATAATCCAATTTCATTTATACCTAAACATTATTTACCATATAGAAACTAATTGATACATTAGTAAAAGCCCGTCTAGCTCAGTTGGTAGAGCGCAAGGCTCTTAACCTTGTGGTCGTGGGTTCGAGCCCCACGATGGGCGTTAAGATTAATCTTTTTGATTTCTTTTGATGATTGATTGTGTTTTGGGTTATTCGTTAGGGATTGTGTCGATAACATGTCCTGTACATATCATTCAATGTTGCCTTATATTAGCAAACTTCCTAATAATCTGGCATAATTACGATATTGTTAGCGATGACATCAACCTCATCAACAATGTAAGGATGACAAATAACATGGAATTGATGTATCACAAATGTTCGTTTTTGTTGCATATATCCATGGGTGCCTTTGCCTTTGCCTTTGCCTTAGGTTGATTGTCTTTCTTTCTCGAACAATTATCATGTTTAGAATGGAAGGCGCCGACATGCTCAAAATATGAAAGGTCACGCTTAGTAGATCTTTCAAATCTACTAGTCAAGTCTTTTGGGCACCCTTATTTTTAACTTTATGAATTAGAGCAACCATTTTTGTTAGATTAGGACAAATACTTTCTCTTACCTTGTGTTTGATTGTGACTTTTCCTACAATGTCAACTTCTTTGTATCGATTGATCAAAAGATTAATTTTTTGTTAAATGCATAACTCTAGTATTGATTCAGTTGATGAAAGATCAAAGAAACTCAATCTAGTTCACAAAATGTGTATTTCACCTAGAGGTATCATTCCAGGGTCATAACTAGCCAATACACATACACATACACATGGTAAACCATATGTTCAGTGTCAAATGCAATGTTTTTAATCTGATCAAACTCATTAACAATGTGTACCAGAACAACTCTTGATACAACACCCACAAAATAAATTTTCTTAATAAGGTTTTAATGAGACACATTCTTTTATTAATGGACACCCAAAAGTGTTATGAATTAATGATTGTCCATTAATTTGATACAACTATCCATATCATTAATATGATTGAATGATTTGTTAGAATTACTCATATGATTATGAGTCAAATATTTGTATTACGTATTTGATTTATATCCTTTATGAGTTACATCTTGTATCTTTAAATAAAACTCTTCTATTCATAATAAAATACACAAAAAAGTTACTCTCCATTATGTTTTACTTTCATTTTTCTTTATATTATTACCTTTATTTTATAATATAAAATGTTTTTATTTTATTTGAAGGAGAATAAAAGTTTTTAAGTTATTTAAGATAATGTCATTACTTATCATATTATTTTACATTCAATTAAGGTCAATCACTACTTTGTAATTTTATTTTTAAAATAAAATACATTTCAAAAAAATATATATTTAAATTATATTGGTTTCGGTTCTTAAATAATTTAATAGAATTGAATATACCTGAACAAAAATAAATTATATTTTATTTCTTCAAACATACTGTAATTTATAGTATAAATTGTCATTGATAATGAGTTTTTGATACTATCATCAAAATTTACATAAAAAAAGACTTAGTATAAGATTTGAATTCTAAATTTTAAGTATGAATTAAATTATATTCTTTTTGGCTTAAGTCTGCCATGATATATAGGTTTAATTTGTCTAAGAACATAATAAGATTAACCATAATTTTTTTTAAAATTAATAAATAATATTATAAACTAAAAATTACCATCATTTAAGCCTTAAATTATTTTACGTGGAAGTAGATTTTAACACTTTATACAATACAAAGTGATAAATCACAATTTGAAATATCCGCTATTAAGTTTGCTTTTCATATATATTTCACTTATTTAATTTTTTTCCTTATAATTTAATTTTATTAAAGATGGATTATTCATTTTTTGTGGAAGAGTTCTGAGAAAAAAAATAAAATATATATATATATATATATATATATATATATATATATATATATATATATAAAGAGGAAAAAAAAAGTGTTAAGAATTTATTATAAATTTGTTTTAAACTTTAAAATAATGAGAGCATTGTCGCGGGGAGAAAAAATACACGACCACCCCAACTCAACTGAACCTTTTCTCTGTCCCGCCGCCGAAGCTGCAACACCCCACTGTCGGCGATTAGGTTTTTCATTTAACCAGCATGGGCACAAAAAATGATGCAGGTTATGTGATTTTTTTTTCCCTTTCGGCTTTGTTATTATTTTTTTTTGGAATGCCTCAGTTATTGATTTTCTTTGGTTTAGCAGAGACGAATTTGGATGTAGAGAACAGTGTAAGACGAAGAAGCAGAAATAAATCCATGCCTGAGAGTGGAGCGCGAGAGCATAAGGAACAATTGCAGAAACTTTCAGAGAAGGTTGGGTTTGTCGCTTTGGTGTTTCTAAGAACATTTTATAAGTATTAGATGTGTGGTCTAGCTTTATTTATTTTCAAATGGCGCTTTGAAATTTCAATCAGGAGTAAGGTCTCTTTATTTTTTTCTTATGAGTTTTGTAGTTTTTGTATTCGTTATCTTTGGTTCTTGAAGTTTATTCGAGAGATTGGACACGTGGGCAGTCACTTGTACCGTATTTGGATGGGATGGAATGAAAAAGAAGACAGAGACAAGAAAATGTTTACATTTGTGGAACTGGAAATAGTGTTTGATTTTGTTATTTGGCTACATTATACCGGTAATGTTATTAACAGCTTTTCAATTTCAGGACCCAGAATTTTACGAGTTCTTGAAAGAGAATGACGAGGAGTTGCTTCAATTCAGTGATGATGATCTAGATGTGAGTGTGTTTTTTTAGACTTTTTTTTTTGTTCATTCTTTTTGCTACACCATGCATAAACTACAATGGATACGACGTCGGAGAAATATTACTAGTTCTTATTTCATGTGATTATCAGCATGTAATCTGTTTCAATGCCTTCCTAGATGTTGGCAATCTTTTTTTTTTTATCAGAATGCCGAGGTTATCTTTCTGTTGTATTTTTTTTATTATTCTATAATTGTTTTCTTTCAGGAGTTTATCTTATTCTTTATTTTGTTCTTCTCAAATTTTGAAAAAAATGATTATTTTGGGTGTTAAACAAACATGGGTTTTATTTCAGAGACATCTTTATGGAACTGTGACACTACACAAGGAAATATAAATTTAATTTGGTTTATCTCATAGTGTGGCACTAGCCCATCAATCATTGCAAACTTAAAATTCCCCTACTCAGTTATTTTTCTCATTTAGACTAATAGATTCTTTAGATTATGGTGATGTTTCTCCTATTCGATTTTGAGAAATCACCTGGGTAGGGCAAGGTCTTCATATTTCTTTCACTAATGACTTAGTTCTGTCTAGTTTTACTAGAATCTTATGATCTATCCTCTAATCAAGATAGGAAAGTTTGGATGATATTTTTGTAGGTTTCTTTCTTTTAGACTATTGGGTTTTGTGAGCACACTTGGTAAGGGTCTTTGATGTTTAGAGTATTTTTCACTAAAAACTTCTTATTGGGTTTTGCGAGCATATTTGGTCAGGGTCTTGATGTTTAGAGTATTTTCACTCAAAAAGCTACAATCCATTCTAGTTTTACTTGAATTTATGATTTATCCTTTAACCAAGATAGCAAACTTCTTATGAGGCTTCCTTTGTGTTTTCTGGTGAATCTGTCGTAGAAGAATGTCCATATTTTCTAGGTTATGCCTTTGCCCTATTATATTATTGAATTTATGTTCATGATCTCTTTGATGCATAATTCTATTATTTCAACGGAATCTCTTTTACTATCCCTATTCTTTATGATGATATGCACCACCACCACCACTATCATATTTTTTCTAAAAGTATTGGTTTTGGTTTTGTGTACTTTGCTTATTTATATATAATAATACTAAATAGCTTAATCTGATATTTTCTTAGTATTAAGAACTATGTAACTGTTTTTCTTCTTTTATCCAGGATGATGTGGAAACTGACATAGAAGATGAAGATCTAAAGCTAGATGAGGAGGCTAGTGAGGATGAGATTCAAGAGAAGGAACAAAAGTCATCTAAGGAAGTTATAACTACTTCTATGGTTGATTTGTGGTGCAAATCAATTCATGAAAATGGGAGCTTAAGTGCACTGCGTTCCCTGCTGAGGGCTTTCAGGACGGCATGCCACTATGGTGACGATGGGGGGAATGAATCTATGACAAAGCTTAGTGTAATATCTAGCGCTGTATTCAACAAAATAATGTTGACTGTACTTAATGAAATGGATGGAATACTGAGAAAATTGTTCAAGCTTCCTGCTTCTGGTGGAAAGAAAGAGAACATAACAGAGTTAATGGCCACAAAACATTGGAATAGTTATGGCCATTTAGTGAAGTCTTACCTTGGAAATGCTCTCCATGTTTTGAACCAGATGACTGACACAGAAATGATATCATTTACTTTACGTAGGCTGAAATACTCTTTATTGTTTTTGGCTGCTGTTCCTTCACTCCTAAGGAAATACATTAAGGTATCAGTAAAGTAACCCATTGTTTGAAATCTGTATGTTGCACATATCTTCTGATACATATTGATCCTCTAGTCCTCTACTGTAATTTTTATTATAGCTTGGCTAGATAGCAGCAATAATCTAAAACATTCTTTCTTTATTTTCCTTTGTCTCCCTCCAAATGTTTATTTACTTTCTAGGACATGTAACTTAATTTTTCCAATGATTTTATTTACTAACTTTCATAATGATTTCATCAGGTGGTCCTTCATTTCTGGGGTACTGGCGGAGGTGCCCTTCCTGTTGTTTCATTTCTGTTTATGAGAGATCTATGTATCCGAATTGGATCTGGCTGCATAGATGAATGTTTCAAAGGAATATATAAAGCTTATGTGTTGAATTGCCACTTTGTAAATGCTGTGAAACTTAAACATATCCGTTTTCTTGGCAATTGTGTAATTGAACTTCTTGGTGTTGATCTTGCCACTGCGTATCAACATGCCTTCGTTTACATTCGACAGCTGGCTATGATATTAAGGGATGCACTTAATGCAAAAACTAAGGTGCTGTTTTATTTGTCCAGTGCGTGTTATTTGCTTATTAGGCAGTGTAAGAAGGGCCTGTTACCATTTTCTTAAATTTGAATTTATATTTATCCTAACAAACTGGTTATATTTGGATTTTAGATACTGTCACTTTGATAGAAATTTGAGTATTATTGAATGCCTAAGTCCCATATTAAGTAATATGAGATATTATGAGGCATATTTACGTGTTTGGTTCTCCCTCTTTAGCAACTATCTTTTAAAGGGTTGAGTTTCTCAAGTGTTATATGACACACAGTACAGTATTTAAGTGCTTAGTTCTCTCCTTAACAGCCAGCTCTTAAAGAGTGGATTCCCCTAATGCTTGGGTGTTTATCACACATCTTAGTTCTTATAGTTGTTACAAGATTGACATTATTTCGTATTTTCTGTTCTTTGTGGCATTATGTGGTTCCTTAACCTTACATGTTATACCTTTCAATTTCTATTATATGTCTTCTACAGTACAAGGCATTCTTGATAAGTGTTGAAAAAGTAGAGTCAAGAACAAGGGTGATATATTGTTGTAGTTAGGGATTGAGAAAATATAGAAAGAACATAAAATTCTGTGGCTTACGCGTATTAGACTAAAGGGAAGAACATAAAATTCTGTATTTGTCTTTCATGTTTCAGCCACCCGTCAATCAAGATACAATCAATACCTATAAACAATCACTGATTCACTGTTGAATTTTGGGGTAGCACTATCTTAAATCATTAGGCCTTTATTGGTATTCGTTTGATTGGAGCCTTTCATAAACTGAAACATTTGTTTGTGCTGGCACTGCTTAATTTATGGTCCTTATTTTGCTCTTTCCCTGAATGCATTGTTTAGGAATCTTTTCGCAAGGTTTATGAGTGGAAATTCATCAATTGTCTTGAACTTTGGACCGGTGCTATCTGTGCCTACAGTTCAGAATCTGACTTTAAGCAACTTGCATATCCATTGACCCAAATAATTTCTGGAGTCGCCCGTCTGGTTCCCACAGCCAGGTATTTTCCCCTTAGGTTGAGATGTGTAAGAATGTTGAACCAGATTGCAGCTTCTACACATTCCTTTGTACCAGTGTCTATGCTCCTTTTAGACATGCTGGAAATGAAAGAATTGAATAGACCCCCAACTGGAGGTGTTGGCAAAGCTGTTGACTTACGCAGTATATTGAAGGTATTCATAACATGAATGAATTTCAACGTGAACTTTTTGAGATCCACCTAAACTTAGAGGAATTCTTCTGTATTAGGTTAACAAGCTGACCCTAAAGACACGAGCATTTCAAGAGGCATGTGTTATTTCTGTGGTTGAAGAGCTAGCTGAACACTTGGCACAGTGGAGTTATTCCGTTGCATTCATGGAATTGTCTTTTATTCCACTTGTGAGACTGCGTAGCTTTTGCAAATTAACCAAAGTAGAGAGGTTTCGAAAAGAAATGAGGCAGCTTATACGCCAGGTATTTCTATTAAGATGGTAAAAAAATGCAAGGGTGATACTTAGATTTACTTGTATATTTTATCATTGGCTTGGCATGCAGCAGCACTCAGCATCCATTTCTAATTATGCATCGTTCTACATTCAGATTGAAGCAAGTTCTAATCATGTGAATGAGAAGCGAATGTCAATTTCCTTTTTACCAAATGACCCTGCAGCAGCATCTTTTCTCGAGGTAGAACAACTTATCTTTATTTCTGTGGAATGTGAGTTTTGTGACAGTTTGTATGTCCCTAATTTTGGATTAACGAGTCAGTGCATAACACTGAATTCAGATATCATATTTTCGCCAAATTTATACAGCAAGATGTATTTGTACTATTTCAAATGTTCTTTAGTTACTTTGGAAATAGATAATGAACCTAGTAATACGTACTCCACTAAATAGTCTGTACATTGAACCTATCTGTACAGTGGGTTGATCTTATTTCATTCATTTCTTTACTTAAACTTTTCTCACTTCTCTCTTACTCTCCCTTATGAACTAACGTTCACAAGAACTGGGTCTCTTTTAGCTGGTCAGCATCTTGTTTATTGCTGTTATAACTAAATTTTAGTGAAGTGACATGGCATGTTTATACGGCGATTCACATGCAAATGGAGTTATTTTCTTTTCCTTTATATTTTTATATCAAGTGTTCCTGGTTTATCTTTGCTCTTATTTCAAACCTCGGCATGACTGTACTTGATGTTAATGTTATTTTGTTTGAGGATTGAAAAGAGTGATTTTTTTTTTATCTGCTGAAAAGAGTTAAATTGATGATCATGTTAGGATGAAAAAAAGTTAGCTTCAAGTGCTCTGTCAAAGTACGTCCTAACACTCCGCCAGAGAGCAGAACAGAAAAACAATTCATTAATGGAATCCAGGTTTGATCTTTGAAGTCAAGTTCAATTGTATGCATTACTATATCGAACCGGTAATCATGGCTAGGATAGAGTTTTCTAACACAAATTGAGATTTTCCAGTGTGCTCGTGGGAGAAGAATCCTCTAAATTTGGGAATGAAATATCAGAGAGTGATGAAGAGGATGCAAGAACGAATGAGGAGGGTGCTGCGGTCTTTAGTTCATCGTGGTTACCCGGAAATGAATCTAAGTATGATTATCCTTTCCTTTTTTTCTTTTTCAGTAAACCAAGTTGCTCATTGTTTCAGTATTATTTCATGCATTGACATTGGCGTAAGTTTCTTTGTTGTACTTCTGTCTGAGCGTGCTTCGCTTTCAGGACAAAACAACAACCTGAAGAAACAAGAAGAAAGAGGAAAAAACAGCAGAAAGAGAAAGCCATTGATGACGATGTTGTGGAGGACTTGGTACTTAGTTCGGATGAAGATATGCCTTCAAGCCACACCCCTTCTGCTGGGAAAAATGTTGATGCAGATAATTTACCTTCAAAAAGAAAACCCAAGCAGAAGCACAGAACAAAAAGGTTGAAAAAAAATTAGTCTCACTTGGAGAGGAAGTGTGTAATATCCCTTTTTTTTAATAAACTGTATTATTTATTTTAAATAAAACAATTAGAAAATCTTATATTTTTACTAATATTTCATATTTTATCTAAATGCATTTTAAACATTAAAAAAATATATTTTATCATGATGTAATTTTACTTATTGAAAATAACAATAAGAATAAAACAAAACAAATATTATATATATATATATGTATATATTAGGTAAAAATATTTTAATTAAATAGGTGTGTGTAAAAAAAATAAATAAATAAAATATATATGAAGAATTTTTAAAAGAGAAAAAAAAATAATATAGAAAAGAAAAAGAAAAAAAAAGAAAAGAATAAGCAAGGATAAGAAGATAAGAAGAAAAGATAAGAAGAAAAAAAAAAGGAGGATAATGATGATTTGGATAAACATGCTTTGCTTTATATATATATATATATATATATATATATATATATATATATATATATATATATATATATATATATATATGGAATGAGAGAAGTTACAGTGAGGTGAGAAAGTGAGAAAGAAAGAAAGAAAGAAAGGAGGGAGAGAGAGAGAAAGGAGAAAGAAAAAGAGAAAGAGAAAGAAAGGAGAGAGAGAGGAAGAGCAAGAAGAGAGGGAAAGAAAATATAGAGCAAAGATTCAAAGATATCTTAGTCTTCAAAGATTATTAGTGTGTCCTTTAATCAATAAGCTAAAGGGGAGTGAGGTTAAGCTCTTATATATTAATCTTGATAAGCTGGGTTTTATATTAATCTTTTATTTATTTTGACTCATATATTATTCTTTTTACTTTCATTTAACTTATTTTCATTTATTATCCTCTTATATTTATTTTATTTAATCTCCAATTATATACTGATCCTGTTTATTTATTTATTTTATTTAATCTCCAAATATGTATTGATCCTGTTTATTTATTTTATTTAATCTTTAGTTATGCACTGATCCTGTTTATTTATTTTATTTTATTTACCTCCAGTTACGCACTGGTCCTATTTATTTATTTTATTTTATTTATCTCCAGTTACGCACTGGTCCTGTTTATTTATTTTATTTTATTTATCTTCAGTTACGCACTGTTCCTGGTTATTTATTTTATTTTATTTATCTTCATTTACGCACTGGTCCTGATTATTTAGTTTATTTTATTTATCTCCAGTTAGGCGCTGGTCCTATTTATTTATTTTATTTATTTTATTTATCTCCAGTTATGCACTGGTCCTGTTTATTTATTTTATTTTATTTCCCTCCAGTTACGCACTGGTCCTATTTATTTATTTTATTTTATTTATCTCAAGTTACGCACTGGTCCTGTTTATTTATTTTATTTTATTTACCTCCAGTCACGCACTGGTCCGGTTTATTTTATTTTATTTTATTTATCTCCAGTTACGCACTGGTCCTGTTTATTTTATTTTATTTTATTTATCTCCAATTACGCACTGGTCTTGTTTATTTATTTTATTTTATTTAATCTCCAATTACGTACTGGTCCTGTTTAATTTATATTTTTGTTTAATTATAATGTTCTTACCCTTATCTAATTATTTATTTAAAGTTCTTGCTTTGATTCTTATTTTATCATTATTTTTACAATTAAAAATAAATAAATGTGAAGTGAAAGTATATATTATTTTATTTAGTGAGCTTTGATAGAAGAAAAATTGCATGTACATTTTATCGTTGTTTTATATTCTTTGTGTATAGTTTATACAATGACATGATTTGATAGTCATCACATTTTATGACCCTTGAAAATATTCAAGAGTATGTCAGTTGAGTGAGAGTTAAGTTGGTTTCAATAAGTTGAGATTAAACCGGTGTCAAAGTGTTTGTATTTGGGAAGTCACAGTTTGGTACACTGCGGGATGAAAGGCAGGGACCATGGTGGGGTCTAAGGAAGTTTTACCAAGTAGGTGAATATCTGGATAGTTCAGAATAACGCCCTGGACTAGGATATTCATAGGCCAAACTTGGGACTATCCGATACCTGCTCGGCATCGCCAAGGTTAGGTAGTGAGTATATATCTCTTTGGCTTAAATAGTCTTTTGGTCCTAGTTTTGGTCGACTTTTTTTACTTTGGTCCTACTTTTTAAATTGTTTTCAATTTAGTCCTACTTTTCGTTATATTTTTTCAATCAACTCCTTTCGGTTAACTCCGTCCAAATCATTAACGGATGTGAACAGTAACTGCCACGTGTCATCTTGTGATTTTTTTGATTTTTTTTTTAATTTTTTTTAATTTTTTTTAATTTTTTTTAATTTTTTTTAATTTTTTTTTTAATTTTTTTTATTTAAAAAAAATGTACACGTGTCAAGCTCATATTATGCCACGTGTCAGAATTAGATTTTTGTATTCAATTTGGTCCTATTATTCGTTATCTGTTTTCAATTTGGTCCTAGTTTTTTTTAAAAAATTTAACATTTTTTTTCCTCTCCAAATTGAGACAAAATTTAATTTGTATATATTAAAATGCATATTTTTGTTAAATATTTTAATTTAGAATTAAATTTAGTTTAAAATTAAAACGAAAGAAAGCAATAACACCATTAATTTAAAATTTTAAGAGGTTAAAAATATTTAATTTTAAACCAACTCTAATTTTAAATTAAAAATATTTAATAAAAATATGTATTTTAATAAGAATATTCATATAACATTTATATACAAATTGTATTTTGTCTTTGGAGAGGAACAAAAATACTAAATTAAAAAAAAATTTAAATTAATGGTGTTATTGCTTTTTTTCGTTTTAATTCTAAACTAAATTTAATTCTAAATTAAAATATTTAACAAAAATATACATTTTAATATATACAAATTAAATTTTGTCTCAATTTGGAGAGGGAAAAAATGTTAAATTTTTTAAAAAAAACTAGGACCAAATTGAAAACAGATAACGAATAGGTTAAAATACTCCGTTGGTCCTCGTTTTGGTTCAGAAATCTCAAATTGGTCCTCGTATTTTAATTGGTCTCAATTTCGTCCTCGTTTTTGTAATTCAGTATTAAATCAGGATAATCACTAACAGTGTTAAATTTTTTAACGTTAACTTGGTTTTGATTTTCTGACGTGGCGTTTATTATTTTTCAGAATGACACAGTGACTGCATGGACTGAATTAAAAATAACATAGTGCTTGAAAAACCCTAAATGTTGTAATTAGGAAATTAGGGATTGGATTGGGAAAATCAGTGTGAGGCGTGGATTGCGAACCCCATGTGCGTGGACGAAGGTGAAGTAGGACCACATTTTTCTTCAATTACATTTCCACTGCACCATGAAAAAAAAGTTGCAGCCAACAACTTCTTCACTTCCATCCTATCAAACGAAACAAAAAACCCCCAATTGCAAAATTAGGTTTTCTAAAATCAAAATACAAAAACAACATACACAAAAAACAAAACTAAATTGATTTCCATATCTCATATCTTGAACTTTGGGCATCTCCAAAATTTTCTCCATTGTTCTTAGCAGTTCTAGCAGTTCTCATGATTGCCTTCTCACCGCAATAGCAAAGAGGTGCGAAATCGAACCTCCTCCCCATACCCCCATGAGAAGAAACGGTAGAATTTGTGCAGGACGAGGACGAGCAAGAATGAGAGGGAGACATTACCGGTGGAGGACGAGCAAAACGGAGGAGACCACAAACCTTCCGCACCCTCTTTCAAATTCAAACACTTACCCTCTCCCAATATTACCTTCTTAAAAGAGAAGACAACAATGGTTGTTTAAGGTGCCAACCACAACTCATTGACACGTAAGATTGAACATTACTGCCACATCATCACATATAAACGCCGTTTGCCAACAGTTAACGATTGTCCTGATTTAATACTGAATTACAAAAATGAGGACGAAATTGAGGCCAATTAAAATACGAGGACCAATTTGAGATTTCTGAACCAAAAGGAGGACCAATGGAGTATTTTAACCTAACGAATAATAGGACCAAATTGAATACAAAAATCTAATTCTGACACGTGGCATAATATAAACTTGACACGTGTACATTTTTTTTTAAATAAAAAAAATTAAAAAAAATTAAAAAAAAAATTAAAAAAAATTAAAAAAAAATTAAAAAAAAATCAAAAAAAATCACAAGATGACACGTGGCAGTTACTGTTCACATCCGTTAATGATTTAGACGGAGTTAACGGAAAGGAGTTGATTGAAAAAATATAACGAAAAGTAGGACCAAATTGAAAACAATTTAAAAAGTAGGACCAAAGTGAAAAAAGTCGACCAAAACTAGGACCAAAAGACTATTTAAACCTATCTCTTTTGTGAGCCGATGAATGGCTAGTATTCTCGAGAAAGAAATAATTATGATTGTACCAATATTTTATGAGAAATACTCAACTACCTAATCACTTCCCAAAGCAACTTTTGATGTTCAGATAGGATCATCAAAAGTGAAATATGGATCCATATGTCTGGTAAAACAAGATCAAGTTTTGTGGTTATAGGTTCAAATCTAGGCCCCCGGTGTCTGCATTGTTTATTGAGTTTATTAAGATTGATATTTAAGGCTTATAAAGACCTCACTCCTTTCATATTTTTCTTTCATATGTACCTGTTGCATGAGCAGAAGAGGAACCTGCTCAGTGAGAGTTGTTCGGGATATTATTGGTGGATCTTCTGAAGATTGACTTATGGATAATTTCTATTAATATCTTTAGGAGATGTTAAAAATATAAAAAATCTTCTATTCTGATGTAGGACTCTTAATATTTAACAAATATATATTTTTGTAATATTTTATGAACAATTACATAGATGCAAACTACATATATAAATATGAAGTTATATTATTATTAATGTTCTCTCAAGGATAATCGTATGAAAAAAAAAATTGATTCCATATCTTTTTATCAAATAATAATTATTTAGTATAATAGTCAGGGCGTCACAAAGTGCAGCTTAGGTAGCAAAAGATTCGGGATTCGTAGGAAAATGTTAGAAAATTTTTGATAGTTTTAAAACAACGATATTATATGTATGATCTCCCTCATACCGAAGATATACATTCGAGCGTGGGACTTTTATTTTGTTAAGCCTTTTATTTATATATAAAGATTTAAATATATATATAAAGATTATCAATAGAATTAGATAATTTTGTTAAGCCTTTTATTTAGCAACTTTTTTTGCTAAATTATAATATATAACTAGGTATAAACTTCATCTTAAAACTGGTATTGTAAGGTTCAATTAGACTTAAAATTCATTTTTTAACCTGGTATCATAATAATAGGTTAAAATCTATCCTAATGAAATTTGTTATTTATTTAGTCTATTATGTTACTCGCTATTAGAAGATTTATTGTCCGTTGAACCTATCTGTCACCTGCTATCGGGTCCAATAGAACCATACATATAATATCTAGTCCCACGCTCGAATGTATATCTTCGGTATGAGGGAGATCTTGCATTTTCCTAGATATATATAAAGATTATCAATAGAATTAGATAATTTTGTTAAGCCTTTTATTTAGCAACTTTTTTTGCTAAACTTGACTTGAAATTTGTACTTGAATTTATAATTGAATTAATCAACTCTAATAATAATTGACTATGTTGATAACTTCTTAAATTTTTGAAACTCACTTATATACAAAATATAAACCAAATATTAAACACATTGACAAAAATATTTTTAAACTATTCATTTTAAAATCATAAATTATGATTTAAAATCTTCATAAATATACATATTAATCACTTTTTTCAGCTTTTATCTCCCTCATACCGAAGATATACATTCGAGCGTGGGACTAGATATTATATGTATGGTTCTATTGGACCCGATAGCAGGTGACAGATAGGTTCAACGGACAATAAATCTTCTAATAGCGAGTAACATAATAGACTAAATAAATAATAAATTTCATTAGGATAGATTTTAACCTATTATTATGATACCAGGTTAAAAAATGAATTTTAAGTCTAATTGAACCTTACAATACCAGTTTTAAGATGAAGTTTATACCTAGTTATATATTATAATTTTGTTTTATTTATAGTATATGTGAGAACTCCAAAATGTTATTAAATGCATATGTCACTCAAAAGTAATTACATGCATATATAAATGTTATCTATAGGTAATTATATACATATAAAAATAGTCATTTGAAAACCTATTTTATGTTTTATCTACGGTGTCTGTCAGCCTTCATATTTTAGCATCTATTCATGTTCTTGAGCAGTTTATATATAAACATGTTCTTGAGCAGTTTATATATATATATATATATATATATATATATATATATATATATATATATATATATATATATATCTTAAGACATTAGTTATATCAACGTATAAGAATATGAGGAAGAATTAATTAACGGTAGTCTTCTTTTTTATAAAGGATATAGTTTAACATAATCATATAATCACTTTTCAAAATAGACATTTTACATTCTGGTTACGCGATATCATAAAAAGTATAACTAAAAGAGATATTTATGGTGACGTGTAGCAATATGTTTCACAAAGAGTATCACCTACATACAATACAAAGATCGAACTTTCAATGAATCTCCTAATGTGTAGTAAAAAAACTGAAATATAAACTTCTGCATATTACCTATTTTTTTGAAAATTAAAGGAGTAGAAAATTGCAACACAATTTAATAAATATGATGTACACAAAATCATGGCCACTCATTGATTAAAGGAAAACAGCTATGAATGATTTTTATTTATGACGGGAAGACTGAAGATACACTGGTTGACCGGTGACCATAAAGTAAACCATCATTCATAAGAAAACAGCTTTTTACCACTCATCATCTCATCATCACTGCTATCTCTGAACTCACTCATTCAGATCTCTCATTTCCATTCATCCACTCCATTTTCTACCATGGCTGTTGAATTGATTACCGATGCTGCTCTGTCCAAATTCTTTGAGAAGACTTTTGACAATGTATTTTCTCGTTTGGGGGACATATTTCGTGGAGATAAAAGTAAAAAGAAGCAGCTAAGCAACTTGAAGGTGAAGCTCCTAGCCGTTGAGGTTGTGACTGATGACGCAGAACAAAAACAGTTCACAGATCAACGCGTAAGAGAATGGCTTCTTAGTGCCAAAGGTTTCATGTTCGATGTGGAGGATCTCTTGGAGGAAATAAATCATGCACTCTCCAAGAGCCAAGTGGAAGCTGAATCTCATAGTGCTGCTAAAAAGGTGTGGAATTCCCTCAAATCTCCTTTTGTCAGTTTCTTTAAAAATGAAATTGAATCAAGGATGGAAAAACTCATTGAGAACCTAGAATATCTAGAAACACAAAGCCATGTTCTAGGTTTGAAAAGGAATGCTGATGTTGGGGAGGGATCAAGATCGGGAAGTAAATTACGATCAACATATTTGCCAAACGATAGTGTTATCTATGGCAGAGATGATGACAAAGAATTTGTCCTTAACTGGCTCACATCTCACACTCACAACAATCTGTCTATACTTTCTATTGTGGGAATGGGAGGGGTGGGTAAGACCACTCTTGCCCAACATGTATTCAATGATCCAAGGACGGATGAGGCTAAATTTGATGTCAAAGCTTGGGTCTGTGTTTCTGATGAATTTGATGTGTTCAAGGTATCCAAAACTATTCTTGAGCATGTTACTAGATCAACTGATAATAGTGGAGATATCGAGATGGTTCACCAAAGTTTGAAGGAAACATTGACTGGGAAAAAATTTCTTCTTATTTTGGATGATGTTTGGAACGAAGACAAATCTAAATGGGAAGAAGTGCAAAAGCCCCTTCTTTACGGAGCACAAGGAAGTAGGATTGTTGTGACTACCCGTAGTAAGGAAGTTGCTTCTACCATTCGGTCAAAAGAACGCTTTCTAGAGCAATTGCCGGAAGGTCCTAGCTTAGAGTTGTTTGCTAAACATGCATTTCCAGATGATTATGATGCTCAATCAAATCCAGAGTGCAACAAAATTGGCGAGAAGATTGTTAAAAAATGTAAAGGACTGCCTCTTGCCTTGAAAACAATGGGAAGTCTATTATACAACAAATTATCTGTTTCAGAATGGGAATTTGTGTTCCAAAGCGAGATATGGGACCTTCCAGAAGAGCGTTGTAATATTGTTCCCGCCTTAGCATTGAGCTATATCCACCTTCCTTCCCATTTGAAGGTCTGCTTTGCTTACTGTGCCCTATTTCCCAAGGATTATAAGTTTAAAAAGGAACATTTGATTGAGTTATGGATTACTGAAAATTTCCTACAACACGGTAAGAGTCCAGAAGAAACTGGCCAACAATACTTCAATGAACTACTATCAAGGTCCTTCTTTCAACGATCAGGTGATGCGGAAGAAGTATTTGTCATGCATGACCTTCTAAATGATTTGGCAAAATATGTCGCCGGAGACATATATTTCAGGTGTGAACTTAGTCAAACAAATGAGATACAAAAAGCATCTCGGCATTTTTTCTTTGAACCTGGTGACGACGGAGGCTTTCCTGGGTTTGGAACTTTATGTAAAACGCAAAGGTTGCGAACATTTCTGCCAACACCAAATAGTTTTTGGATTTGCAATATGTCGATACATGAATTGTTCACCAAGTTCAAGTTCTTGCGTATCTTATCACTCTCTAATTGTTGTGACATTGAAGAGTTACCTGACTCTGTCGGCAATCTTCAGCATCTCCGTTCGTTAGACCTCTCCGGGACTGATATCAAAAAACTATCTGAAAGTATATGCTCACTTTCCCACTTGCAAATACTGAAGTTGAACTACTGTATGGATTTGGAGGAGTTGCCCTCAAATTTGCATTTAATCACCACTTTGTGTCGTCTTGAATTTACATTCACTAAAGTGAGAAAAGTGCCACCAGGTTTGGAAGAACTAAAGAATCTTAAAGTAATGATGGATATATTTAAAGTTGACCATAGCATGGAGTCGGGTATTCAACGGCTAGGAAAGCTCAACAACCTTCATGAAAGCCTATCAATTCAGGGGCTGCAGGACATTGAGAATCCCCGAGATGCATTAGAAGCAGATTTGAAGAATAAAACACACCTAACGGGGTTGGCGTTGGTATGGGAGAGAACTGGGAACTTTATTGATTCAAAAAGGGAAGAGGACGTAATTGAGAATCTGAAACCTCCTAAAAACTTGAAGGAGTTGTCAATCTTCAACTATGGTGGCAAACAACTTCCAAATTGGTTACTAGAGAATTCACTGTGGAATATGGTGTTATTAAAGTTGGATGGATGTGAATCTTGCCAACGTTTACCTCCGCTTGGTCTTTTGCCATTTCTTAAGAAGCTGGATATTTCAGGGTTTGATGAGATAGTGAGCATTGATGTTGATTTTCATGGGAATAACTCTTCTTCATTTCAATCCCTTGAAAGGTTGAAGTTCTCCAATATGAGGCAATGGGAAAAATGGGAATGCCAAGCTGTGACAGGTGCTTTTCCAAATCTTCTAATGCTTTCTATAAAGGATTGTCCGAAACTGAAAGGACAGCTGCCAGAGCTACCTGCTCCTTTGGGAATGCTAGAAATGATAGATTGCCAACAACTTGAAGGTTTCGCTCCCAGGGTTCTAAAATTAGAACTACATAACTGTGGAAAGGTGCAATTGGATTGGGCTACAATGGAATGGTTTAGAATGGGTGGGCACCACATGAAAGCATTATTCTCTGAAAGGGATGGGTCCCACACTCTTGATGAGTTGGAAATTGTAGAGTCAATCACTGATGACTCTAAAACACCTCTGATGACCTTTCCACTAGATTCCTTCCCAACAGTCACAAAACTTGTTCTCTCTGGTTTTGGCAATCTGCAGATGATTTCACTTGATCAAGCTCATCATCATCTCGATGTTCTAACAATCAGTAAGTGCCCTAAACTAGAATCATTGCCTGGAAGCATGCATATGTTGCTTCCATCTCTTACGAGCTTATGTATAAAAGACTGTCCAAGACTTGAGTCCTTCACTGACGGAGGTTTGCCATCAAATCTGGAGTCTTTAAGAATCGAAGATTGTCCAAGACTTGAGTCGTTACCCGATGGAGGTTTGTTATCAAATCTAAGAGAGATGAGAATCATTAAGTGCTCCAAACTTAAATCATTGCCTGGAAACATGCATATGCTTCTTCCATCTCTAAAACATATATGGATAGAAGACTGTCCAAGACTTGAGTCCTTCACTGACGGAGGTTTGCCATCAAATCTGGAGTCTTTAATAAGAATCGAAGATTGTCCAAGACTTGAGTCGTTACCCGATGGAGGTTTGTTATCAAATCTAAGAGAGATGAGAATCATTAAGTGCTCCAAACTTAAATCATTGCCTGGAAACATGCATATGCTTCTTCCATCTCTAAAACATCTATGGATAGAAGACTGTCCAAGACTTGAGTCCTTCCCTGACGGAGGTTTGCCATCAGGTCTACACGAGATGACACTCAAGAATTGCTCTAGACTTGTTGGCTCATTGAAAGGAGCTTTCAGAGACGGTTCATATTTGGGAGACTTGTCCATTAAGGAACTGGATGCAAAATGTTTTCCTGAAGAAGGTTTGCTTCCAGCCTCTCTTACTGATCTAACCATCAGTGCTTGTCCAAATCTAGAAGAATTAGACTATAAGGGGCTTTCTCAACTCTCATCTCTCCGATCATTGACTCTTGAGTGCTGCCCCAAACTCCAATGCTTACCAAAGGAGGGTCTTCCCCAATCAATTTCATATCTTTTCATAATAGGCTGTCCTTTGCTCGAACAACGTTGCCAGGAAGGAGGGAAAGACCGGAAAAAGATTGCTCACATTCAACATAGCAATTTATACTAACTACTTATTTGGTAGGCCAATTTATTTTTCTTTTAAGTGTATATCATCAACTACTTTTCTTTTTCCTTAGTTGTCCTGAAAAAATCTTTTAACAATTCACTCCTTCCATAAAATACACATTGCATATAAACCTATCGTTATTTGATTTTTCTTCTTCTCAAATCATATAACCTATTCATTTATCATTTATATTTTCTCTCTAGAAGTAACATAACTTATTAATTCTTTTTCAAAATTAAGATTAAATGTTAATACATCTCTTTAGTGGATATGAATCATTTTCCTATTTTTAACATCGTACTTATTAATTCTCAATTAAATTAGAAAATATAAAATGTAATAGCTGTAAAACTCAAGTAAATTTCAAGTGTCTAATATACTTTGTGTTTAATATTATACGGTTTCTTTTAACTTATACTTTAAATTTGTTTTTTAGTCCCTTAACTTATTTTTATCGTAATAATGGATGTGTGTTTTCTCTTTCATATCATAACCTATGCTGTAAATATTTGGCTAAATGTCATTTGGGCGTTTGAATCAGAAGCGGAGAAATGGATCGGTCCAACAAACGTTTGCAACTTCTCAAACAACAACTCCTGAATTTTGAATGGTATAAACGATGATTAAGAGAGAATGAAGATACTCAATTAGCATTGTGAGTTACTTTGATAATAGCGTGCCTCTTGTGATAATTTTTTCTTTCATTAAGTTCTCATATTCTCTGTTATTTCACAGGTCTGAGATTCATCATTTTTGACAGCACTTATCCGTTCAAGAAGTGTGGATGCACCTGTTAGGGAAGAAGAGAAGGGGACAGACTTACTTCACATATATGTTGGGTTACTAAAAATACAATTATTCTTCTTCTATTATTATAAAGACTTAATCTTATATAGTCAGAGCATGTTATGGAACTTAACAAGCAGTAATATGGTGCAAAATTTGAATGTAAGGGTGATAAAATCATTGTATCTCCAAAACTAGAAGGAACCTACATTTTACAAGCACTATAACATATTGGATGATAAAATGTATTCACATTCATGGGAAGTTTGAGGTACTCCCTCTGCTGTATTTTTCCTTCAACTATAAGTAATCTGAGACATCCTGCAACCTCATCTAATTCC
The DNA here is from genome assembly GCF_004118075.2 of Vigna unguiculata. Classification (NCBI taxonomy): domain Eukaryota; kingdom Viridiplantae; phylum Streptophyta; class Magnoliopsida; order Fabales; family Fabaceae; genus Vigna; species Vigna unguiculata. Next base: position 1,679,981 of record NC_040289.1, on the reverse strand, counting down.
CAATTTTCTGGTCTACTCTGTTTCTTTTTTCCATTTTTATTCTCTGATTTTATGTTGACAAGAATTGAGGCTAATATGGTGGCATGCATGATATTGACAGCAGAGGTGAGTCATATTCAGCAATTTTGTGAAATGGAAGCACTTAATAATGTTTGGTGCATGTTACCTCGCTTTGCTGTGAGGTAGTGTTGGTGTGTAGAAGGTAAGACCTCAAATCTGACTTAAGACTATTGTGAATGCACTATAGATAAAAGAAGAGAGAAATTGGTAAATACAATTATAATATTTATAGATTAATTTTATACTTTTTATACATTTATGAATTAAGTAACATATTTTATTCTTTCAAAAACTAAATTTAGTAACCCCTTAACTATTAAATTAATATCCCAAGGGTTTCCCTCTCCACAATCATGGCCTTATTCATTCATTCAATGCACTTGTGAAAGAGCACACACGACCGACAATGTAATACTTGCTGTGTCACAGATTGTATCAGTGAACCATCATTCATAAAATAAAACAGCACTACTCATTTCATCATAATGTCAACCCTGCATTTGGTCTGGCCAGTCAAAATTAACATACAAAAATAACAGTGAAAGAAAAGAATCTTTGAGTTACTGAACTATTTGTTTACTTGATTAAGTTGTTTCACGATGATAGCAGTATACATGCACTCTGTCATCTAAGATATGTAAATTATACCAGAATATATAAAATTCCAAAAAATAAATTACATATAACGTATAATTGTTATAATTGTTACGATCAAACGTTTATCACTAGGTCAAAAACTGTAATAATTAGTTAGGATACAACTCTTTTTAATTAAGAATGTAACCGTCCAAACGACACGATTCGATTGTCACCGGTCCACTTGATCTCGAGACAGTTAATGTCACCTACAAAAATAAAATAATGATAGCCACTCATTTATACTTGGAATACAACTGTTGAAGTTTGTGATGTGGGGAAGACTAAAATTATTAGTTGCTAACCATTGAAGAACAAAATGTTGATCAAATATCTTATTTCTCGTTTCATTGCAGCATTAACCCTGCATTGCACTGCTTATGGTAAAAAATGCTGTCCTTGATGCAAAGGATCTCTTGGAAGATATACAAGTGCTCTTTTCAAAAGAGAAGTGATGCTGAAAATCAACTACTTTTCTCTTTTCGGTGGTTGTCCTAAAAAGACATGCAACAATTCACCCCTTTCATGATGTTTTTTAACATCATAATTATTAACCCTTACTCTTTTATAGACATTTTGGTCTAGGATAAATTATGGAATAACACATATATTTACAATAGACTTAAAATTTCAAGTACTAAATTAAATTAGGAAATATAAAATGAAATAGTTGTGAAGCTTAAGTTTCTAATATACTTAATGTATCTGATTCCTCTGTCATCTAGATTAAGAAATGGATGTTTCCACCAAACTTAGATTAATAGTAAATTTGATAAAGAAAGCACAACAAATTTCGATAAATATGTTTAATTTATTAAGTAACTAAGTCAAAAAGAAACTACATGTTTAGAGTAAATATCAATCCTACAACAGGGACTAAAATTTATTTAAATGGAACTTTAATAATCAGTTTTGTTTTTATCGTAGAATGTCGATATGAAATAATTACTTATTTGGAATAATCCACTACAAAAATAATTATTTTTAGTGAGGGTTATTTTTGCGTTTCTGGGGTTTAAACCCCCACTAATGGCTTTACCAAGGGTTTTCTTTTCCCCTAGAAAAACCAGTGTAGCTAATAGATTACCGGAGGTTTTCAGCAACCCCCGGAAAAACACAACTTACCTGGGGTTTGTAAACTCCACTATTGTCTAGGATTTTCAAAACCTCCACTGTCTGGGATTTTTAAAACCCTCACTATTACCAGGGGTTTTCAAAACCCCCACTATTACTAGGGGTTTAAAACCCCAAACCCCATTGGTGTCTAGTGTTTAAAATCATCAAATCTATGAAATTATTTGTCGTGCGTCATGTTGATATACTTTATAGTTATTATTAAAACCACTTAACCTTTTAAACTTGGTGCTAAGCTAAATCTATTAAACAGTACTACTCCCAAAAATTTGATCCAATATTAGAGCACATTAAATAGTATTATTAAATAATATTACTCCCAAATTAGAGTACAAAGTTGGCTTCCAAATAGTTTAATAACCATAAAAAAAAGTCAGAAACGGACCCACATGATTAATCAGAAGTATTCTTCTCTATAAGAATGAAACTACTATTTTCTATGTAGTTGTTTTTCGTTTGTTGTTCAAACCGGAAACATCTCCTCTAGAGTCTACACCCTTTGATCTCAGAGTAGTAGAGAGTTCTTCATGTTCATGTTCAGATTAAGTCCAATGTCAAGCCCATTACAAGCAAGTGGAGCGTACATTCATAGATCATCAAAGCTTGAAAGCTACATCAGAGAAAACTAGAAAAAATTGTTATAATGTGATTATACAAAGGTTAATCTCTCTAAATTTGAAACATGGTTTTCAGTTTTATTCTATTCATATGCATACCTTGATTTGGAGCTGTTTTCACTCCCTCTTCAAGCATTGTACTTATATCAACCTGCATTACACACATCCATCCATGAAATCAATTACTTTAGCTCATAAAGTTAGATACATTTTCATGATTTTGTCACAGTAACTCATTATTTCGAAGTTGTAATAAAATTTGGTGGACAAAATAGAAATTTAACCAATATTCAGTTTCATGAACAATAATTTAAAAGGTAGAATACCAGATTTATTCTATAGTCATTGCTACCCTTCCTGACATCTATTATCTGCTCAGATGGTAAGTCCTCAGGAGTGGACTTCTCACCTGCATCCTAAAATAATATTTCCAAAACTATAAAGATTACATATTGAAAATCACAAATAAAGAAGATAATTATTATTGTGAAAAGTGCATATGATCCTTAGAGCAATAACTGCATAGGTGAACCAAATTCATATGATGCATTGAACTCTGTCATTTGTGGAATACCTATTTCCTCACCATAAAAATAACATTAGAGAAATCGCACATAGTTTAAGAAAATCGAAATGAGAAATAGCATTACAAAATACCTAAATTACTTGAAACTACATCTGGTGGGGACCAAGATATTGTTGATAAGGATCCATGAAGTTTGGGAGCATATTTCAGAATGTATATTTGGTCTTCCCATTATGATATTTCTTGCTCTATCCTTATTCCCAAATAATCTTTCCATGGGTGACGATTAAATGCATATCAGCTAACAATGAAACAAAAACAAGAAGTTGGAATGAAAAAAGTAGCTTGAGAGAAAAAATAATAAACATACTCTTTGTGGATTGATACCAGACGCAACAACATAATATCAAGTTTACCTATGGGAATTCCAATTCCCTGATTCCAAGGTCATCTAAGCTAAGATAAGCATAAAATAATAATAATATAAAAAAAAATATTAATTACTTGGCCATGAAATTTGATAACCATGTGTTTTGAAATAGTTATCATTTTTTCATATTTTAGTTTATTTCAAATAATTTAACATCTTAAAAGTTAATAATAATGTCTTTTTAACGTTATTCTCATTTTTAAATTCTTTCAACCAATGATAACATTAAATAATTTCTCTGTTATCAATTTCTGGCTTCTACTGGCCTAAATAGGTTCACCAAAACCCTATCAAAGTTAGAAACCAAATGAGAATAAATAAGTAAAGAACACCAATTAAGTGAAATCACCAATCCTCCTCAACAGGGCATTTGATTGGTACTTATAGGGGTGGGCATGGATTGGATATTTAATGATCCAATCCACTTCCATTTTATATCTAAATAATTGAAATAGATTTTTGACCCAAATCCATTTTTTTAGCAAAAGTAGTTTGGATTTTTTTAGAATCCAGATCCAAATATTTGGATCAAGATTTAAATCCAATCCAAATATTTGGATCAAGTTTAAAATCCAGAATCCATTTTTAATAAAAGAAATTTAAATTGAATTTCTTAAAACTTGTGTCATTAAGGCCCAAATGACTCGGATGAGATCAACGATCCAAACAGACCCGACAACCCGGACGATCCAGACGGACCCGACGACCCGAACGGCCCAGACGGGCCCGATGACCCGAACGGGCTCGACAACCCGAACGGGCCCGAAAACACAAACATGCTCGACGACGCGAACGGGCCGGACGACCCGAATGGGCCCAACGACCCAGACGGGCCAGACGACCCGGACGGACAGGTCCAAATAGTCGGGCCCAATCGGGTAGTCGGGCACGTTCGAATCGTGGGGCCCGTCTGGGTCGTCAGGTACGTCAAGGTCATCAGGCCCGTCTGAATCGTCGGGCCCATCCGGGTCGTAGGGCCCGTCCGGGACGTCGAGCCCGTCTAGGTCGTAGGGCTCGTCCGGGTCGTAGGGCCTCGTTCGTGTCATCGTGCCATCCGGGTCGTAAGGCCCGTGTAGGTCGTCAGGCTCATCCGGGTCGCCAGGCTCGTCAGGGTCGTCCAAGTTGTCATGTCCATTTGGATCGTCCGGCCCATTCGGGTCGTCCGGCCCATTCGTGTCGTCGTGCCCATCCGGGTCGTAAGGCCCGTGTAGGTCGTCAGACCCATCTGGGTCGTCGGGCCTGTACGGGTCTTCGGGCCCATCCGGGTCGTCAGGCCCATCCGGGTCGTCAGGCCCATCCGGGTCGTCCGGCCCGTCCGGGTCGTCCGGCCCGTCCGGGTCGCCAGGTCGTCCGGCCCATCCGGGTCTTCTGGCCCGTTCGGGTTGTCAGGCCTGTTCAGGTTTTTGGGCCTGCCTGACTCGTTCGGGTCTTTGGGCTGCCTGACCTGTTTTCGTCATTGGTTCTGCCTAGTCCGTTCGGATTTTCGGGTCCGCGTGACTCATCAGGTCATTGGGCCTGATCGACTCGTTCGGTTTGTCGGGCCCGCCTATCTCGTTCATATCTTTAGGCCCGCCCAACCTCTTATGGTTGTCGGGCCTGTTCGATCCGTATAGGTCGTCGAGCAAGGCTCATCCAAGTCTGAATTTAGCATAGTTCATCTCAACCTTTAGTCTAATCCAACTAAAAATTTAAATTGAAAATTTGGATTGGATTTTTTGGATTATCCATATTTAAAAATCTTGATTTATAAAATGGATATCCAATCCATAAGATATATAAAATGTAAATTAGATTGGAATCCATATCCATTAAATGGATTCTAAATGGATTAGATTTTTAATAAAATAGATTATAAATGGAGTGGATTGGAGCAAAAGTGGATTGGATCAAGAAAATTAAATTTTTTGCCCACCCCTAGTACTTAAATATGTTCTAGAAAATATTTCTTACTTCTGATTACTTCTTCTTACTTGGAGCCAAATCACATAGATTTGTTTAATGAATGAATAAGATCTGATTTGAACCATCACAAGACCTCCAATTAGTGGACAAAAATGGAGAATCAAAAGACAAGTGCATGCACAATTGTAGGTCCTCATAAATAAAGATCAGAGGAAATTTCTTCGCCTTGATCAAAGCCAACTCATTGTCTTGGTAAACTTCTATTTGAATACGTATCTATTACTAAAATGATTAAAATAATGTAACATAGTACAATCAGTAATAGTAATATTTTGCATGCTCCAATAAGATTTCTCCAATTAACAATAATAAATGATAGTAATAATCATAAGTAAACTTTGGTTACAAACCTTACTCTAAATAGATTATAGCAGTAAACTTTGGTTACAAACCTTACTCTAAATAGATTATAGCAGTAAATGTAGAACCTAAAAAATAACACAATAAAATATATTTTTTTAAGAAAACTATCCTTACCGAACCTTCTAACTTTTATACTTTATGGTCTCTCCACCAAGCCTAAAGAAATTTCTGCATACATTTTTTTCTTACAAGGTAGCAAGCATGTGCTACTGTTTTTATCCTGCCTATAGTTTCTGCCATTGTACACAATGATAACCTTTTCATTATATTGGTATTATTGTAAAACAGAACTACAAATAAAACAAAACCAGTAGCATAACAGGTAGAATGTTAGTAACATTAGTAAAAATAGCAAAATAATGGATGCATAAACTACTAAAACTAGATAAAGTCCTAAACTAAAGACAACAAATGAATAACTATTCTAAAAATTCAAAACAGTAACTAAAAATGGAAAATAAAACTGCACTAAACTAATCTAAATCAATGCAGTAGATACAAAACTTATAAAGCCTATATTTTCTCACTTTCAACAACAGCTTCTCAGAAACAAGAAAAAATTTAGTGTCAAGCTTCCTAAAACAGAGTATTTATTCATTGACCAATAGAGTTTAATTATTCATTGACCAATAGAGTTTAACTATTCATCGAAAAAGGATAGTGATGTCGGGAGATGATGAAATTAGGGAAACGAAATTCAAATGAAAATTAAAGGATTAGATGAAATTGAAAGAACGGTGACGAAATTGAAAGCAAGGAAACGAAATTCAAAACATATGTTTATTACCTGATTTCAGGGAGAACGATGAAATCGAAAAATCAACGTCTTCCCTCTCATAGGACACGAGCCACAACTTCTTCGTTTTCCTCCTCTTAGGCACGAAATTGAAATCAGAAAGCAACGCTCTTTACTGATTACGAAATCAACATAGTTTGTTAATGAAATCAGCAGACAAAATTGAAATTGAAAGCAAAAATATGATGAAATGAGCGGTACAAACCTTGAGCAGAGTGAGAGAACTGAAAAAGAGAAAGGTAAAGAGGAACGGGAAAGGGAAAGAGAATAAGTTTAGCCAAATAAAAGTTTTTAAAAAATAAAAAAAAATGATAATAATTTTACTGAAGTTTTGAAAAAAAAAACCCTGAAACTTATTTGGGGTCACTAAAATCTCCACTAATGTATATTTTTACTGGAGCTTATTATAACCCCATCTAAAAAACCCCTATTAGGAACATATATTTTTGTAGTGATCAGTTTTCACAAAATATGACATTCCTACTTATGAAAATTTGTCCGTTCTTAGCATCCAAAAGCATATATCCTTTAGTACTAGTTTTATAATAAAGGAAAACACATTTTCTAGATCTTGGTTCAAGTCTAATCCTATTATTTTCTAAACTTGAAGGAAAACACAAAGAACCGAAAATCTTGAAATTTAGATAGGTATAGGAGGCTTCCTATATAATTCATAAGGAGATTTTCCATTAAGAGTGTGAGAGGGGAGTCTATTTATTAGATGAATAGCATGAGAAGCAGTATAAGATCAATAAATCTTTTGCAAACCAGATTGAAAATGAAGATTACAGGTAACATTAAGGATATGTACTTATGTTTCCTTTTAACAACAACATTGTCTTGTGGAGTCTCAACACAAGCTTTTTTATTTAAGATGCCAAATTTGTCATAGTAAAATAGTTCTCTACCATTTTTAGATGTAAAGGTTTTAATGTTCTTATTGAATTGATTCTTTACATACATAACAAAAGTGAATAACAAAAGATCAGCATCACTTTTTGTTTTCATGAGAATATCCAAGTAAGTCTTTCATTAAGAGATTGTCCCATGCTAAAAGGGCACCTACCAGAGCTACTAGTTCCTTTAAGATGTCTAGAAGTTTTTTGTTGCAATCAACTTGAAGCTTACACTATTAGTGCTCTACAAGTGCAACTAAGAGACTATGGAAAGTTGCAGTTGGACGGGACTACAATAAATTTTTCAATTCAAAGCAGATAACATTCTTTTCTTATTAAAATTTTTATTCCAACATCTCAAAACAAGTTTCATTAACAATTTTCTCTAAAGCAACTAAGTAAGCAATGAATGCAATCAACTAATTATTATTTTTACTTAAAGTGAAATTCAGATTCAGATTTAAATTCATAACAAATAAGATATCTTTAATACTCCGTAACTTTCTTTGTCTTTACCTCGAGTTCATCAGGCTTTTGACTTTAACTTTAGGAAAGTCATCAATATTCGTTGTGTTGGGGTGGAACTAGGATCAGGCAGTAAATTACGATCAACATATTTGCCAAACGAAAGTGTTATGTATGGTAGAGATGATGACAAGGAATTTGTCTTTAACTGGCTCACATCTAACACTGCCAAAAACCTTTCTGTGCTTTCTATTGTGGGAATGCCAGGGCTGGGTAAGACCGCTCTTGCCCAACATGTATTCAATGATCCAAGGATGTCTTTGGCCATGGCAGGGAGCTGGGTATTCAACGGCTAGGAGAGCTCAACAACATTCATGAAGACCTATCAATTGGGGGGCTACAAAATATTGATAATTCCCTGGATGCATTAGAAGCAGATTTGAAGAATAAAACACACATTGTGAAGCTGAAGTTGCAATGGGATTTGAGGAGGAATGGGAACTCTGTTGATTCAAAAAAGGAAGAGGATGTAATTGAGAATTTGCAACCTTCCAAAAACTTGAAGGAGTTGTCAATCTTTGGCTACGGTGGCACACAATTTCCAAATTGGTTGCAAAAGAATTCATTGTTGAATATGGTGTTCTTAAAGTTAAGTGGATGTAAATCTTGCCAACATTTACCTCCGCTTGGTCTTTTGCCGTTTCTCAAGCACTTGCATATTTCACAGTTCGATGAGATAGTAAGTATTGATGCTGATTTTTATGGCAACAGCTCTTCTTCATTTGAATCTCTTGAAACACTGTCGTTCTCCTACATGACACAATGGGAAAAATGGGCATGTAAAGGACTGATAGGTGTTTTTCCTTGTCTAAAACATCTTTCTATAAGTTTTTGTCCCAAGTTGAAAGGACATCTGCCAGAGCAACTTTTTCCTTTAAAAACACTAGAAATTACAGAGTGCCAACAACTTGAGGTTTCCGCTCCCAAGGCTCTAGATTTAAATCTAAAAAACGGTGGAAATGTGTTGTTTGACTGGGCTACAGTGAAAAGGCTCGAATTGGGTGGGGACAACATGGAAGCATCATTTTTGGAAATGGTTGGGCGTATCATACCTGACAATTCTATTAAGCAATTGAGAATTGATTCAAACACTTTTAGTGATTCTCCAAAGAGTGATGATTCTGTCTCCCTGTGGACCTTTCCACTACATTTCTTCCCGACACTCAAGAAGCTTACTCTCGATGGGTTTAGTAATTTACATATGATTTCACATAATCACCCTCACAATCATCTCAAGTGTTTGAAAATCGTTAGGTGCCATAAATTTGAATCATTGCCTGAAACATGCATATGTTGTTTCCATCTCTCGAGAAACTAATCATATGTCAATGTCCAAGACTTGAGTCGTTCCCTGAAGGAAGTTTGGCATCAAATCTGAAGCATCTGTTAATCATAGGGTGCCCTGCATTTGAATCATTACCTGGAAACATGCATATTTTGCTTCCATCTCTCAATTTGCTATTGATAATAGAATGTCCAAGATTTAAGTCATTCCCCGAGGGGTTTTTACCATCAAACCTTGAGCATCTTGAAATCAAAGAGTGCCCTGAATTTGAATCATTTCCTGAAAACATGCATATGTTGTCTCTCAAGTCGCTACGCTTACAAAATTGTCCAAGACTTGTGTCATTCCCTGATGAAGGTTTACCATCAAGTCTGGAGTATCTGGCAATCAGTAATTGCTCTAAATTTGAATCATTGCCAGTAGAAACATACACGTCTGTCAGATCGATACACATAGAAGATTGTCCGAGATTTGTTGTGACACTTTGACTCGTTGGCTCACTGAAAGAAGCTTTCTTAATGATTGAGTATTGAAAAAGTGGAGGCACAATGTTTTCCTAATGTCTGCAGACATTATCAGAACACACCCACTTCATTAGTGTTTATTTTTCTAATTTATTATTTTTATTACATGATTGTGTCACTTGGAACATTGTCATATATGAGAGATTTTAAGTGTCCTCTGGTTTATTACTGCTATGGTAGCCACACAATCCATATTTGGTTTCCATTCTGTATGCTATTATGAACTCTTTTGGATGGTTTGTGTTGATATACATAGTTGGACTTGAAGGTCTTTGTTTAAATGTAGTTTTTCCCTTTTGTTATGTAATAACAGTTAATTTATACATAGTTACAAGACATATAGTTCAACATGGTTGAATTGATTTGCAATTTCTTATTTACCCAATCTATATTGTTTTGGAGCATGATCTCTATTATTTCCTGCAATACCAACAAACTTTTTTCAAGTGATTTAACTTGCTGTAGATGTCACTTATTCAAAATTCCCTCTTTTGGGCATAAAGTCCAAAAATTGAAACATTTTATGTCAAAAAAGTGAACTTTTTCGATATTAGAGTTTCCAAAATGTCTATTTTTGGATAAAAGGGTGACCTCTTGAGGTTCCAATACCACAAGAAAAACTTTACGGATAATCAATATTTTTTCTTGTTTGGTAGAGACTTCAAAATTTTTTGAAGTGTTTGTTTTGTTTGAAAACTACTGTAGACATGAGTGAAAGACAAAAAGAATATTTTTTTTTATAGAAAATTTATTATATAAATTTATATTATTTTAATAAGTTATACTAACTGGTGTTCTTATAACAAGGGTTAAAAATAATTAATATCTATCGAATTTTATAAAAGTTTATATAGTTAATTATGATATCAAATGAATTCTGACTTAATATTTATTAATATAATTTTATTTTATTTATAGGACAAAAATGTCTATAAATATTATACAATCATATTTAATATTTTATTTGATACACAACAATAAAAAGTTAAAAATAATAAAGTAATTATATTTAATTATTGTTAAAAATTAAAATATAATTAAACGTACACAAATTTAAATTAACAAAAAAACTAACCAAAAATAGTGTTGAACATCTAAAAAATTTACAAAAAATAAAATAAAATAAAAATTAAATAATAAAATAATTACGTTTTATTGTTGTTAAAAATTTGGAAGAGATTTTTTTTTTCAAAAATTAAAGGCAGTTTCTTTTTGAACGTTAAAAGTTTTTACATTTCATACTTTCACGAAAGATCGGAAAAAAATTGCTCACATTCAATATATCTATTTATACTAACTACTTATTTGGTAGGCCAATTTATTTTTCTTTTAAGTGTATATCATCAACTACTTTTCTTTTTCCTTAGTTGTCCCGAAAAAATCTTTTAACAATTCACTCCTTCCATAAAATACACATTGCATATAAACCTATCGTTATTTGATTTTTCTTCTTCTCAAATCATATAACCTATTCATTTATCATTTATATTTTCTCTCTAGAAGTAACATAACTTATTAATTCTTTTTCAAAATTAAGATTAAATGTTAATACATCTCTTTAGTGTATATGAATCATTTTCCTATTTTTAACATCGTACTTATTAATTCTCAATTAAATTAGAAAATATAAAATGTAATAGCTGTAAAACTCAAGTAAATTTCAAGTGTCTAATATACTTTGTGTTTAATATTATACGGTTTCTTTTAACTTATACTTTAAATTTGTTTTTTAGTCCTTTAACTTATTTTTATCGTAATAATGGATGTGTGTTTTCTCTTTCATATCATAACCTATGCTGTAAATATTTGGCTAAATGTCATTTGGGCGTTTGAATCAGAAGCGGAGAAATGGATCGGTCCAACAAACGTTTGCAACTTCTCAAACAACAACTCCTGAATTTTGAATGGTATAAACGATGATTAAGAGAGAATGAAGATACTCAATTAGCATTGTGAGTTACTTTGATAATAGCATGCCTCTTGTGATATTTTTTTCTTTCATTAAGTTATCATATTCTCTGTTATTTCACAGCTCTGAGATTGATCATTTTTGACAGCACTTATCCGTTCAAGAAGTGTGGATGCACCTGTTAGGGAAGAAGAGAAGGGGTCAGACTTACTTCACATATATGTTTGGTTACTAAAAATACAATTATTCTTCTTCTATTATTATAAAGACTTAATCTTATATAGTCAGAGCATGTTATGGAACTTAGCAAGCAGTAATAAGGTGCAAAATTTGAATGTAAGGGTGATAAAATCATTGTATCCCCAAAACTAGAAGGAACCTACATTTTACAAGCACTATAATATATTGGATGATAAAATGTATTCACATTCATGGGAAGTATTTGTTTACTTGATTAAGTTGTTTCACCATGATAGCAGTATACATGCACTCTGCCATCTTAAATATCTAAATTATACCAGAATGTATAAAATTCCAAAAAAGAAATTACATAGAGTGTATAATTGTTATAATTCTTACGATCAAACGTTTATCACTAGGTCAAAAGCTATAACCATTAATTAGAGTGTAATTTTTTTAATTAAGAATGTAACCGTCCAAACGACACGATTTGATTATCACCGGTCCACTTGGTTTCCGGACAATTGATGTCACTTACAGCAATAATGATAGTCACTCATTTAGAATTGGAATACAGTTGTTGAAGTTTGTGATGTGGGGAAGACTAAAATTATTAGTTGACTAACCATGGAAGAAGAAAATGTTGATGAAATATCTTATTTCCCGTTTCATTGCAACATTAACCCTGCATTGCACTGCTTATGGTAAAAAATGCTGTCCTTGATGCAGAGGATCTCTTATAGATGATATACAAGTGCTCTCCAAAAGAGAAGTGATGCTGAAAATCAACTACTTTTCTCTTTTAGTTGGTGGTCCTAACACATATATTTACAATAGACTTAAAATTTCAAGTACTAAATTAAATTAGGAAATATAAAATGAAATAGTTGTAAAGCTTAAGTTTCTAATATACTTAGTGTATCTGATTCCTCTGTCATCTAGATTAAGAAATGGATGCTTCAACCAAACTTAGTAGACATTAATAGTAAATTTGATACAGAAAACCCAACAAATTTCGATAAATATGGTTAATTTATTAAGTAACTAAGTTAAAAAAAATATTACATGTTTAGAGTAAATATCAATCCTACAACAGGGACTAAAATTTATTTAAATGGAACTTTAATAATCAGTTTCTTTTTATCGTAAATGTCGATATGAAATAATTACTTATTTGGAATAATCAGTATTCAAAAAATATGACATTCCTACTTATGAAAATTTGTCCGTTCTTAGCATCCAAAAGCATATATCCTTTAGTACTAGTTTTATAATAAAGCAAAACACATTTTCTAGATCTTGGTTTCCTATTATTTTCTAAACTTGAAGGAAAACACAAAGAACAGAAAATCTTGAAATTTAGATAGGTATTGGAGGCTTCCTATATAATATAATTCATAAGAAGTTTTCCATTAAGAGAGTTATAGGGGAGTTTATTTATTAGATGAATAGCATGAGAAGCAGTATAAGATCAATAAATCTTTGGCAAACCAGATTGAAAATGAAGATTACAGGTAACATTAAGGATATGTACTTATGTTTTTCCTTTTAACAACAACATTGTCTTGTGGAGTCTCAACACAAGCTTTTTTATTTAAGATGCCAAATTTATCATAGCAAAATAATTCTCTACCATGTTTAGATGTAAAGGTTTTAATGTTCTTATTGAATTGATTCTTTACATCAATAACAAAAGTGAATAACAAAGATCAGTTTCACTTTTTGTTTTCATGAAAAATATCCAGAGTGTGGCTACTATAGTCATCAACAATGGTAAAGAAATATATATGACCGTGCCGTGAACAGAAGTAATAGCTATAGATCCCCATATTATATCAATATGTATCAAGTCAAAAGCATCCCCATATTATTGAATAGAAAATAGAGAAGAAAAAAAAGTTAATTTTCTCTGATACAAAGTCAGTTCCTATATATAGATAAGAACCAAAAACATAAAGGAAAAAACAAGAAGCTAAACGAGAAGATTAAACTATAGTTAACAAACGTAAAAATAGAAAACGATATGCTAAGCTATATCTTAATACCGTCGGTTATTTGAAATGTTGGAAAGACAATGTGAAATCAGAAAAACTAATTATACGCTTGTTGAATTCAAAGGGTAAATAATGGATGAGTTTGAGATGAGTGGCCTTAGACTTCGCTCTTATTTCTTAGGAATTGAGCTTAAAATGACTCACAATGATGAAACAATCCAAGTATGCAAAGGATCTATTCAAGAGGCTTGATATGTAGAAAACAATCCAGCAAGAACACCAACGGAGATTGGACTTGTTTTACAGAGGAAACAAAAGAAGATAAGACTAATCCTACTTACTAAAGAAAGATGGTTGGATGCATAAAATACTAAAGATCAGATTTGAATTTCAGTGTTGGGCTAATAAGTAGATTCATGCAACAAAATATTGAGATATGTGCAAAGGACAATTGATTATGGAATCCTATTTCCCAAGGGTGAAGTTAATCCAGCCTAACACACGTCGAGCCGAATCGATTTGGTTCGGGCAAAGGACGAGATGAGTCATTCTGGATCGAATACGTGATGAGTTGGTTTGTGTCCAGGTCAAGGTTGAGGTGGGCTGGCCGTCATCAAGTCGAGCCAAATCTGTTTGGACTCACGTAGAGCCAAATCATTCTAAATCCATGTCAAGCCAATTCAGCCTACTTTAGCCTATGTCGAATTGAGTAGGCCTAAGCCCAGATCGAGCCGAGGAGGTTTGACCAGTCCCATGCCAAGTTGAGTCGGATTGGCGTAAGGCAAGATACAATTTAAGTCGAGTCAGTCCAGACATAAGACTAATCAAGTTGTCTCGACCTAGGTCTAGCAAAGTTAAGTTGGACTCAGGTAGATTAGTAAAGGTCCGAGCTTAGGTCAACCGAGTTGACTTGGGTGCAAGTCAAGCCGAATTGTACTTGTCCTAAGTTGAGATGAGTTGACCCAGGCTTGAATTGAGTCAGGCCGAGGATCAGAGAACTCTTTTTTACCACTTTGTTGAAGCACCAAGCAACCTTGCTTCAAAGCCTATACTTCTCTGGCTCAATGAAGGTGAAAGATGATGAAGTTCGAGGTTGGAACAGGAGAATGGACCCTATCACACTGAAACAATTGGAGTATGTGGCAATCTTGCTGGAAAGTATGATGCAATTGGAAGGTATTGACCTACTCTCTTCATTTTCTTTTTTGGTTATACAGTTAAAATCTAAAATCCTCTTCCTCTTTGATTACCAGAGTTTCTGCAGTGCTTTCTAGTTATTGTGTATTACTAGCAACCATAATCAAGTCATACATGTCAATCATATATATGAGCATTTCTGGTTCAAATAGACTCACGTGAAGAAAATAGTGTTCTTCCTTATTAATCTCCCCCAAGGAAGTTTGGTTTGGTTTAGGTTTTCGTTTTGACTCATGAGTCACGGGCATAAATTTTTGTGTTTCTTTTAACCATTGTCTATATCTGAGGAATCAAATGTCTCAACTTTGGGAATATAGTTGTTTAATAAAAGTAGTAACTAAAGTTGGTGTTTTCTCTTTACAATTTAGAGTCACATATTTTGTATAAACAGAGAAACTCATACACCAAAATTTGGATTATTGAGGTATATGTGGTTCTGAAACATGTAGCCTTCACCAACTTCACCAAATGGAAAACAAACTGATCAACGATTCACAATAAACAAGTAAAGGAGAAAATTACAAAAAAATAGTTATCACAGTAATATGAATATGTAATCAAAAGGATGGGAAAGAAAGAAAAAAAATGAGCTATTTAACTAGTTTCATCGGAGTTTATTGTCTTCTATTCAGTTGTCAAATTTATTCTTTTCGTGGTCGTTTTCATGGTTGTTTTAATGTTCTTTTCACAGTTAGCCACCAAATGAAAGAAATGTGAATGTACAATTTCTTTTTATTCTGCAAACATTATCAGAACCCACCCACTTGATTATTGTCTTTTTTTTCTAAGTTATTATTTTTATTACATGATTATGTCATTTGGATGTCATATATGAGATATTTTATTCACAACCTGCTTGATGCTGCTCTGTGATAATAGTAATTTTTTCACGTATTAAATTTCCTGCTATACTAACATTGTTATCATATGCGATACCAACCATCTTTTTTTTCAAGTGACTTAACATGATGATATTTATCCTGATTAAACTTAGAAAAACTTTTAGAATTTTGGTTGTTTCATAAAATTTTATCCACTTTCCTTACTTTGATACCACAATTAAGCTTTGATTGAAAAACATTTTTGACAGAGGTTTCACTATATCTTTTCAACCTTCTTTTTTCATATGCTTCAAGAAAACCTATTAGTTTTATCATCGATGAGCAGATATATCCTTGACTTGTTCAACTGTAATAAATAATAATTGCATCATATATATGGGAGAATAAAAACTAAATTTTTTTTAAACGATTTCATTTCATGAATATGTTTTCCATATATTCTCATTTTACTAGCTCGTTCCTTAGTTCAAGAATTGTAGCCTTTAATAATTTCATATTCTTTCATATAATTAACTAAAATTTTATATTGTCATTTAATCTTTGTACTTATTCTCCTTCAACTTCTCATTATGGAGACCTAAGAAAACACCTTCTTACTAATCATCTCATCATCACTCATATCTCTGCACTCACTCCACTTTCTACCATGGCAGCTGAATTGATTACTGGTGCTCTTGTGTCCACCTTCGTTGAGAAGACTATTGACAATTTGGCTTCTCGTTTTGGGGACATTTTTCGTGGAAATAAAAGCAACAAGAAGATGCTAAGCAACTTGAAAGTGAAGCTCCTAGCCATTGATGTTGTGGCTGATGATGCAGAACAGAAACAATTCACAAATCCACGTGTCAGAGATTGGCTTCTCGCAGCCAAAGATGTTGTTTTTGATGCAGAGGATCTTCTTGAGGAAATAGATGATGCACTCTCCAAAAGCCAAGCGGAAGCTGAATCTCAGACTGCTGCTAAAAAGGTGTGGAATTTCCTCAAATCCTCTTTTGTCAGTTTCTTTGAAAATGAAATTGAATCCAGGATGGAAAAACTTATTGAGAACCTAGAAGATCTAGCAACACAAAACCATGTTCTAGGTTTGAAAAGGAATGATGATGTTGAAAAGGAAGAAGATTGCTGGAACTTATTTGCTAAGCATGCGTTCCGAGCTCCACCAAATCAAGAGTGCAGGGAGATTGGCATGAAGATAGTTGAAAAATGTAAAGGACTACCTCTTGTCTTGAAAACAATGGGAAGTCTTTTATACAAAATATCATCTGTCTCAGAATGGGAAACTGTGTTCCAGAGCAAAATATGGGAATTTTCAGAAGACAGTTGTGATATTGTTCCCGCCTTAGCATTGAGCTATATCCACCTTCCTTCCCATCTGAAGATATGTTTTGCTTACTGTGGCCTATTCCCCAAGGATTATATATAGGTTTATAAGGGAGGATTTGATTCAGTTGTGGATGACTGAAAATTTCCTACATTGTCATCAAGATAGCAAGACTCTAGAAGAAGTTTGCCAACAATACTTCAATGATTTACTATCAAGATCATTCTTTCAACAATCGGGTGAGATGGAAGAAGTATTTGTCATGCATGACCTTCTACATGATTTGGCAATATATGTTGGTGGAGGCATATACTTACGGGAGGAGTTGATCAAACAAAGAAGATACAAAAAGAAACTCGTCATGTTTCAGTTCAACTTGGAGACTGTCAATACTTTGATGGGTTTGGAACTTTATGCAATACAAAAAGGTTACGTACATTTATGTCAATAGGTAGTGTACGTATCAATATGTCTGATACATGAATTGTTCTCCTTGTTTAAGTTTTTACGAATTTTATCTTTGTTTCATTGTTCTGCCCTTCAAGAGTTACCTGACTCTGTTTGCAATCTTGAGTATCTCCGTTCGCTAGACCTGTCATATACTGCAATAAAAAAATTAACTGAAAAGATATGTTCACTCTCTCACATGCAAATACTGATCTTGAACTATTGTAGAGATTTGGAACAATTGCCCACAAATTTGCATTTATTCACCAATTTGTGCCGTCTAGAATTTATAGAGACTAAAGTGATGAAGTTGCCGCCACATTTGGGAAAGCTGAAGAATCTTAGAGTAGTAATGAATTCCTTTAATGTTGTTTCCAAACGGAGGTTTGCCATCAAATCTAAAAGAGATAAGACTCAATAATTGCTCTAGACTTGTTAGCTCACTGAAAGAAGCTTTTGGAGACCGTTCTTCTTTGGAAAGGTTGAGCATTAAGGAACTGGATGCAGAATAATTTCCTGATAAAGGTTTTCTTCCATTCTCTCTTACTTCTCTAATTTTCCAAATCTAAAACAACTAGACTACAAGGGTCTTTATCAACTCTTATATCTCAAAAGACTGGCTCTTGATAATTGCCCCAATCTCCGATGCTTAGCCGAGGAGGGTCTTGCCAAATCAATTTCATATCTTTGTATAGGAAATTGTCCTATGCTAAAACAGCGTTGCCAGAAAGGAGGGGAAGACTGGGAAAAGATTGCTCACATTCAAGACATTATAATATTTTAGGGATGTTTGTTTTGAATATTGATGCATTTGTACGACTACAATGTATTTTTCTTGTTAATGTGTATCAACTATTTTTCTCTTTCGTTGGTAGTCCTTCAAAAAGCTTCTGACAATTCATCATCCCTGCCATGAATTTTTTGTGAATAAAATACCCAGTAAGTTATAAAATTTTGTTTGAACTCCTTGAAAAATATATTTGTGTGTATTTTGCGTTTAATATACTATGTGTTGTTTCTTTTAACTTATATTTTAAATATTTTTCAAATTTGCTTTAGTCCTTTAATTTATTTTTATCGTGATAATGGACGTGTTTTTCTTTAAATATTTTTCAAATTTGCTTTAGTCCTTTAATTTATTTTTATCGTGATGGTGGACGTGTTTTTCTTTTTTCAAATCACAACTCATGTTCTAAATATAGGTAATAGAAGTAACTTGATGTATCTGATTCGTCTGTCATCAAGATTAAGAAATGGATGCTTCATAATAAGATTATATATATATATATATATATATATATATATATATATATATATATATTAATAAGTATTTATAAAAAAAATATATTTAATAAAATATTTTGATCATAAATTCAAATAAAAATAATAACATTTATAAATTTTAAATAAAGTGTAAATAATTAATTTAAATAATATTGAATGATTGTTTATAAAAAAATGAAGACTTTTTAAAATTAATTGATAAAAAATAACTCATTTAAATTCAATGTGTTAATGTTTTAACCATGCTTATCTTAATTTAAATTAGAAAATAACGAGTATGAATATCCTTATGAATGAATGGATATTACGATACCCGTACTCGTCCCGTTAATATACGGATATAAAAAATATCCGTATCCCACCGGTATCTATTTATAATATCTATTTTCTATTCGTTGCGGGTTTTATAGGTGGATACTCGCGAGTACAAATATTTTTGACATCCTTGGTCACAAATCAATTTTATTATATAAAAATAAATAAATAGTCAATTTCTTTTTAAATATTACAAATTTAAAAAAAAAATTAACGTGTCTAAGTTTTCTAAGTATATTACGGTATATTAATTAGCGATGGAAAAGTTGATCATGATGAGATATTATTTTTCATGTAAATAATAATATTAACATAATGTTTGGAGATTAATTAACAGTATTTTTTAAGCGCAAAGGATTAAAAGATGGTTATACTCTTAAAAAAATAATTTCAATATTTTTTTAAAAGGTTAAAAATCAATTGTCTTAAGTTGAGACTTAAAAGCATATTTTATCTCTTATGTCATAAAAGTGAAATAAAAGAATGAAGTATCTAAGAGTTTGGGTTTGGTTTACGTTTTATTTTGGACTCATAAATCACTATCTAAGAGAAGCTGCCTCTGATTTGACAAAGAAGGAGGAATTACAATCACTCTATTGTCTGTATGAAGAATCAAATGCCTCGACTTTGGGAATAAAGTGATTGGAATAAAATATATATATATATATATATATATATATATATATATATATATATATATATATATATATAAAAGATACAATAATACAATATATTAAAAAAATATATTCACTCGTGAAACCACTCGTGAAAAGGTCCTTAAGCGACGATATCTTGCGAAATGGTCATGGTTGGACACCTCCGCGACATCAACACCGCACTCGCTGCACCAGTGACAAATACCGAATCAAGCCCAGACGCACCGTAGCTCCGCCACCTGTGACAGGCCGTTCAATTTTCAAGCAGCATGAAGAAGGGTTCGAAAGAGATTTTAATTAGGGTTATGGTTTCTTTAATTTGGGGTTTGAATAATTTTAAACCCCTCTGCAATTCATTAATTAGCAATAATTTTACCATGGAGCAGCCCCAACAAAACAAAAACGAGAAAGAGAATGGACAGATAGCAATTAATGTTCATGGCAATCAAGAACAATACATAAAATCAATTAAACCCCTTCATCAATTTTCTAATTGAAAGGAGAAAGCTAATATCTCCATATACTTTCAGAAAGAATAATTATATTTTGTATCTTATAGGCTTTGATACTAATTGATGGGAATAAAATATATATAAGATACAATAATACAATATATTCAAAATATATTCAAGTATGAGTGAAAAGATTATGTACTTGGAATCAGCACGCAGGATAAGATGCTACCGTTCTCTTTCTGATAGGTATTCTAAAACGTAATAGTATTTTTGTTAGAAATATTTTAATATAATTTAAAAAATAAATAATTAAAATAAAAAAACTTACTATTACTCTTGTTACTCGTGTTTTTATAGACCTTTCATTTATGGGTTAATGCTTTTTATGGCTAACGATTATATTCTTATTACTATTTGTAAGACCCGAGAAAATTAAATAGTTAATTAAATAATTATTTAATAAATGCGGGTAATATGAACCTTTAAGGCATTTAATGCGGAGTGCTATGATGTGAAAAAATACTGGCTCAAATGGTTGAGAGTACTTTAAATGTGTGAGAGAAATTGGGTTCGAGTACTATGTATGCCATTGTGTTATTTTAGAAATTATCACAAATGTGAATTGGTTGAATTGGTTGTGCACTTGACTTGCTAATGTATGGGTCATGGGTTCAACTCTTGCTAAGAACAAATTTACTCTCTTTTTGCCAATTTTTTCCTTGGTATGAATATGAAAGGGTTGGTATGAATATGAAAGGGTTTAGGAACCCTAGCAGCCAATTGAGAGGCAACCTAAGGGCTGGAAAACACTTGATTAGTATCCATTGAATAGCCTTAATCACCATTTTAATTAATTTTCATTTTAATGGATTAAAGAGGTAATTAAGATAGCATTAGCATGGAGAGAGAGGGAAAAATTGGTAACAGTGAGGCTTAGAACCTTCGTGTGAATTACTGGTCAGAAGTTGGTTAGAGAATTCGGACTAGTGGGGGAAAAGAATTGGAGTGGAAACCATTGTTGGTGGTGCAAGCAAAAGGCAAGGGTGCTTTTGGGGTTAGAGACACATCAATTTCGAATTTGAAGCAAGGAATCCAGGTAATGAGAGTTGTTTACTTTGATTTTTAATTGAATACGGTAAATTGTGCCTTGTATGTATGAAACTGCTTTGATTCCCTGCCATTTTTACACTATTTTTCGAGGTTTCTAGGTTTCTGCCCAGAAACTGCCCGGCGGCAAGGCTCGAGCCGCCAGGCGGCATAACAAATTTGCCTCTGTTCTTGAATTTGGCATGAACAGCCTAGAGGCGATGAATATCTGCCAGGTGACGCGATACGGTTCGCGTTCTTTTTGGTTGTTTTAATGTTGTTTGTACGGGAATCAATGTGGTTTCTGGAATTGATGTGTGCAGCCTCTATTGGATGCCTTGTTGGTCTGAAATCAATTAAAATTGTGGGTATGGCAAAGTTTTAGATATACTCGTGCATGATAATCCATGATTATATGTGCAATGGTGGAAGGGGACAAAATTTGGGTTTATTCAAGAGAGTAAAGATCGAGCAACCTTTATGAATTGAATTAAGACTAGAAAGTTAGTCCATTATATATGTATTGTCGCATCTTGGTGAGTGTAAGTGGTAGGGATGAATACTGGAAAAAGGCTGAATCTATTGCAGGTATGAAGAAGCCTGGTTTATGTGGGGTACTGATACACCGTCTAGCGGCGTTTTGCTTGCCGCCAGGCGATGGCGAGGCCTGGGTACTGTTTTGGCGATTTCAGGTAGTGAAAAAAATGAGGGAGGAACCTAAGTGAGTGCGTGGTTTTAGAATTTAATTGGTAATATGGGAATGGGCAAAATATTATGGTAATTAAGTATGTGAAGGGTAATGGATTTGAAAGTTTGACTAGGTTATGGTGTGTTGGTTGGAATATTAAGGAAAGAAAGGGAGAAGGATAATTTTAATTAATAGTTCAGGTTCTGGAAGCATAGTCTTTGCATATGTGTGATTGGATAACAATACTTCAATGAACTACTATCAAGGTCCTTCTTTCAACGATCAGGTGATGCGAAAGAAGTATTTGTCATGCATGACCTTCTAAATGATTTGGCAAAATATGTCGCCGGAGACATATATTTCAGGTGCGAACTTGGTCAAACAAATGAGATACAAAAAGTATCTCGGCATTTTTTATTTGAAATTGGTCACGTCATACGCTTTCATGGGTTTGGAACTTTATGTAAAACGCAAAGGTTGCGAACATTTCTGCCAACACCAAATAGGCTTTGGATTTGCAATATGTCCATACATGAATTGTTCACCAAGTTCAAGTTCTTGCGTATCTTATCACTCTCTCATTGTTCTGACATTGAAGAGTTACCTGACTCTGTCGGCAATTTTCAGCATCTCCGTTCGTTAGACCTCTCCTCGACTAACATAAAAAAACTATCTGAAAGTATATGCTCACTTTCCAACTTGCAAATACTGAAGTTGAACTATTGTTGGTGTTTGGAGGAGTTGCCCTCAAATTTGCATTTAATCACCACTTTGTGTCGTCTTGAATTTTCATTCACTAAAGTGAGAAAAGTGCCACCAGGTTTGGAAGAACTAAAGAATCTTAAAGTAAGGATGGATATATTTAAAGTTGAGCATAGCATGGAGTCGGGTATTCAACGGCTAGGAAAGCTCAACAACCTTCATGAAAGGCTATCAATTAAGGGGCTGCAGGACATTGAGAATCCCCGAGATGCATTAAAAGCAGATTTGGAGAATAAAACACACCTAATGAGGTTGGTGTTGGTATGGAAGAGAACTCTGAACTCTATTGATTCAAAAAGAGAAGAGGACGTAATTGAGAATCTGAAACCTCCTAAAAACTTGAAGGAGTTGTCAATCTACAACTATGGTGGCAAAAAACTTCCAAAGTGGTTACTAGAGAAATCACTGTGGAATATGGTGTTCTTAACCTTGGATGGATGTGAATCTTGCCAACGTTTACCTCCGCTTGGTCTTTTGCCATTTCTTAAGGACCTGGATATTTCAGGGTTTGATGAGATAGTGAGCATTGATGTTGATTTTCATGGGAACAACTCTTCTTCATTTCAATCCCTTGAAAGGTTGAAGTTCTCCAATATGAGGCAATGGGAAAAATGGGAATGCCAAGCTGTGACAGGTGTTTTTCCAAATCTTCGAATTCTTTCTATAAAGGATTGTCCGAAACTGAAAGGACAGCTGCCAGAGCTACCTGCTCCTTTGGAAATACTAGAAATGAGAGACTGCCAACAACTTGAAGGTTTCGCTCCCAGGGCTCTAGAATTAAATCTACATAACTGTGGGAAGGTGCAATGCGATTGGGCTACAATGGAATGGCTCAGAATAGGTTGGCACAACATGGAAGCATCATTCAATGAAGTTGTTGGGTCCGACACTCTTGTACAGTTGAAAATTAAACATTCAATCAATGATGACAGTGTTTTTGTAAGCATATTTCCATTAGATTCCTTCCCAACACTCGAGGTCCTTACTCTAAGTCGGTTAAATAATCTGCAGATGATTTCACTTGATCAAGCTCATCATCATCTCGAAGATCTAATAATCAGTAAGTGCCCTAAACTTGAATCATTGCCTGGAAGCATGCATATGTTGCTTCCATCTCTTACGAGCTTATGTATAAAAGACTGTCCAAGACTTGAGTCCTTCACTGACGGAGGTTTGCCATCAGATCTACACGAGATGACACTCAAGAATTGCTCTAGACTTGTTGGCTCATTGAAAGGAGCTTTCAGAGACGGTTCGTATTTGGGAAGCTTGTCCATTAAGGAATTGGATGCAAAATGTTTTCCTGAAGAAGGTTTGCTTCCAGCCTCTCTCATTCATCTAAAGATCAGTGATTGTCCAAATCTAGAAGAATTAGACTATAAGGGGCTTTCTCAAATCTCATCTCTCGAATCATTGACTCTTGAGTGCTGCCCCAAACTCCAATGCTTACCAAAGCAGGGCCTTCCCCAATCAATTTCAGATCTTTGCATAACAGGCTGTCCTTTGCTCGAACAACGTTGCCAGAAAGGAGGGAAAGACCGGAAAAAGATTGCTCACATTCGATATATCAATTTATACTAACTACTTATTTGGTAGGCCAATTTATTTTTCTTTTAAGTGTATATCATCAACTACTTTTGTTTTTCCTTAGTTGTCCCGAAAAAATCTTTTAACAATTCACTCCATCCATAAAATACACATTGCATATAAACCTATCGTTATTTGATTTTTCTTCTTCTCAAATCATATAACCTATTCATTTATCATTTATATTTTCTCTCTAGAAGTAACATAACTTATTAATTCTTTTTCAAAATTAAGATTAAATGTTAATACATCTCTTTAGTGTATATGAATCATTTTCCTATTTTTAACATCGTACTTATTAATTCTCAATTAAATTAGAAAATATAAAATGTAATAGCTGTAAAACTCAAGTAAATTTCAAGTGTCTAATATACTGTGTTTAATATTATACGGTTTCTTTTAACTTATACTTTAAATTTGTTTTTTAGTCCTTTAACTTATTTTTATCGTAATAATGGATGTGTGTTTTCTCTTTCATATCATAACCTATGCTGTAAATATTTGGCTAAATGTCATTTGGGCGTTTGAATCAGAAGCGGAGAGATGGATCGGTCCAACAAATGTTTGCAACTTCTCAAACAACAACTCCTGAATTCTGTGACCAATTCGACACATAGCTGTTTAAGTTTTGAATGGTATAAACGATGATTAAGAGAGAATGAAGATACTCAATTAGCATTGTGAGTTACTTTGATAATAGCATGCCTCTTGTGATATTTTTTTCTTTCATTAAGTTCTCATATTCTCTGTTATTTCACAGGTCTGAGATTCATCATTTTTGACAGCACTTATCCGTTCAAGAACTGTGGATGCACCTGTTAGGGAAGAAGAGAAGGAGACAGACTTACTTCACATATATGTTTGGTTACTAAAAATACAATTATTCTTCTTCTATTAATATAAAGACTTAATCTTATATAGTCAGAGCATGTTATGGAAATTAACAAGCAGTAATAAGGTGCAAGATTTGAATGTAAGGGTGATAAAAATCATTGTATCTCCAAAACTAGAAGGAACCTACATTTTACAAGCACTAGAATATATTGGATGATAAAATGTATTCACATTCATGGGAAGTTTGAGGTACTCCCTCTGCTGTATTTTTCCTTCAACTATAAGTATTCTGAGACATCCTGCAACCTCATCTAATTCCCAATTTTCTGGTCTACTCTGTTTCTTTTTTCCATTTTTATTCTCTGATTTTATGTTGACAAGAATTGAGGCTAATATGGTGGCATGCATGATATTGACAGCAGAGGTGAGTCATATTCAGCAATTTTGTGAAATGGAAGCACTTAATAATGTTTGGTGCATGTTACCTCGCTTTGCTGTGAGGTAGTGTTGGTGTGTAGAAGGTAAGACCTCAAATCTGACTTAAGACTATTGTGAATGCACTATAGATAAAAGAAGAGAGAAATTGGTAAATACAATTATAATATTTATAGATTAATTTATACATTTATGAATTAAGTAACTGTTGGGTTATGTTTCATCATATATGGTTATGGTTATAGTCATGGTTATTGAGAAATTGGGATTTCATATGGACATATATATGATTATATGACATTAGTCTTACACATATATAAGGCATTTGACACTACTTTAACCCCAAAACCTTAAGACAATGGTTTTATGGGTTATGTTTCATCATATATGGTTATGGTTATAGTCATGGTTATTGAGAGATTGGAATTCCATATGGACATATATATTGAATTTCCTACTCATTGAATAATTTTTTGTGATGTTTATAGCTAATATTTTTGTTGTTATATTAATTTATGGTTTAATATTGTATACTCTTACCATTGATAAAGATGTTCTATATCATGTATATATTTTAAGTGTTTTGTATGAAAATATTTATAAAATAATTTGTCATACTAAAACTACTATTGTGTTGTGGAAAACACTTGAACTAAACTTTGCATTTGCAAAGAAGAAAAAAAATTATCTTGATATATATATGAAAAGAAAAATGATCGATAATAAATATAATCTTTATCAAATTTATGAATTCAAAATTCTTGTTTATGACATGGAATTAAAATGAATTATTTTAATTGATATCATGTTTAAGATCATGTAAATGGTGATGAAAGAAAGAAAGAAAGAAAAAAAAAAAGCCTTCATATGGTGTTAATCTAATGGTGCAGCAAAAGAAAAAAAATGATTTTGTTTGATACGATAAATGTTATGCTTCAAGTTCTAGCTTGTCTTTGCCTATAAAATTATATAGGGTGAAACTTTATATTCTGCTTACCATATTTTGAACACAAAAGATTGAAATAAAACTTGTTATGAGTAATGAAAGAAAAAAAAAGAACCACATTTAAAATGTTTCAAAGTGTGGGGGTGTCTTGTAATGATTAACAAACCTGCTAATAAAAAAAGAAAATCTTGGTTATATATTATAAAGTGAATGAATATATACCTCACTGTTTTGCCATCCAATGTAATATTATTTGTGTTTTTTTTTCTAATTATGGCAATATGTCCAATTTTTTTGAGATGATTGGATGATATTTTAGTGTAAATTGGATATTGATTCTAGTGACACAAGATCACTTTCTGGTTATGGTTATGTTTTAACCTTCGATGAAGGTGCACTATCATGGAAATATGTTAAAAAATTGTTTTGTCATTATCTAGTATGCAAGAATAAATTATTTTTATTTTCAATGCATCCTCACAATCAAGTTATTATATTTAAAGTTTCTAATAAAAATGTCAATGAAAATTTGACATATAAGAATAAGAGACAAATATATTAGAAACTTTATTACTCATGGTATTGTTTCTTTTGACTTTGTCAGGTTATAAAGAAATATTACAGATATGCTTATCAAAGAGTTGATGCATCACCAACAAGTATTTGAGTCGTCGAGGGGAATGAGACAGCCTATAAATTAGTTGCAACAATGGATGCTCATCTCCACATGAATGGCGATCCCATGGAATGGAGTTCAATGTTGTTGACTAAAGTACACAAAATAATTTGATTAAATTTTATGTCTCATTCCTATGGCGAGGTGCACTATAAATTGTGGCAATAATTAGGTTGAGGTATATGCATTGTTATGCTTATATATTATTTTATAAAATACCTCTTAATAAACCCAATGGTTGAGGTATGTGCATTATTTTATAAAATACCTCTTAATAAACCCAATGATAATTATTGTAGGGGCGTGTGTCACAAACCACCCTTTGAGAGTTTACCTAGTGAGTGTGATGGTGGGGCTGCCATTGTGAGACATGGACAAGTCTATAAGTGACACTCATGAAACAAAATACATGCACAAGACCGTAACGTGCACCTACTAATTAGAACCTATAATGAACATTGATATTGTATGTGTTATTTACTAAAACCCAGTCACAAGGGATGTAGCTCAAGGCAATTAAATCTCTGCATTTTTTCGGGTGGAAGTTTATAAGCACTAGGTGTAAGGGTCAGACCCGGAAGGTTCCTTACGCTGAACTATAATATTTTGTTTTAAAAGATAATATATTTTTTGTTTTATTTTATTTTTTAAATTATGTGGGGATTGTTAGAAATATTTTAATATAATTTAAAAAATAAATAATTAAAATAAAAAACTTATTGTTACTCCTGTTACTCATGTTTTTATAGACCTTTAATTTATGTGTTAATGTTTTTTATGGCTAACGGCTATATTCTTATTACTATTTACTTCTTTTTCTCCTTTTGCTACCTATAAATACCACCTAGGTGCATGGGGAAAGACACAACAACAACAATAACAGAACAACAAACACTAGAGTTTTTCTTAAAAATGTTCTTCTTTTCTTCTCTATATTATCTTTAAGATAGTGGTGTTCATAAGGTTCAGAGATTCTTCGCTGCACTCGATCGATTTGACTGGTTGTTGTATCTTGGGAGAGAAACGCATATGATATGAAACACATATGATTGTGTATTTGTTTAGGCATGTGCAATATGGGCGTTTTCTCTCTAAGGATAGCGCTACGCGTGCCTCAACCCAGAATATTTCTACTCCTTTCCTTGTTTATTTTTTGTTTATTATTGTTTTATAATTGTTGATCTTTGATTAATATTAATTGTTTTATATATATGTCTTAGTATTATTATTGATTGAATAATTATTATTATTATATCATTTTATATTTTTATTATTTATAGTATTACTTGAGTAATCATTTTCTAACAGTTTTACGTTGTTACTATATTTAAAACTGACTAATGGGTATCAACTTTATAACCTCTCAGCAGAGACCAGGGACCTCTCAAAATGTATCTGATTATTCAAGCCCATCACATACTATTTACTAAACAATCCAACCCATCACGGATCGATCATCAGAAACCCAAAACTCTATATATCACCCATATAATAATTAATTATGTGCAATATAATTAACATTAACAAATAACTTAATTTATTGATTAATACTAATCCATAATAATAACAACATAAAGAATATTTTATATAATAAAATTATATAAAATATAACATAAAGTTCTTGAATAAAAATAGCTATGTTATGCTTGCGTAATTCAGAAAGTTTGATTCAAACTAGCATGTATGTATATATGGATGAAACTTATCAGAACCCACCCACTTGATTATTGTCTATTTTCCTATTTTATTATTTTTATTACATGATTATGTCACTTGAAACGTTGTCATATATGAGAGATTTTCCATATATTTGGTTTCCATTCTGTATTTTTCTGGTTTTTTGGGTATGTTTATTGATTAGTTTGACTACATTCATTAAACTGCCTTTAATATATATCTCAAAGCCGGCAAAGCAAAGACTTAAATCGAAGAAATGTGAATACACATTTTTTTATTCTGCAAACATTGTCAGAACCACCCACTTGATTATTGTCTATTTTCTTAATTTATTCAAGAGAACCTATCAGTTTTGTCATCGATGAGGTATATATATCCTTGACTTGTTCAATTGCAATAATGATTGCATCATATTTATGAAAAATAAAAACTGAAATTTTATTGACAATTTTCATATGCAGAATATTGTGGCGTGTAGCAATCTGTTTGAAGGAATGCAATATTGATATATTCAAAATGATATGAAATATTATATTTCTTTCACAGAGTAGTTACGCTAATTCAAAATGATATATAAAATAACTGGTTGACCGGTGAATGATTCAAAAGAAAAGCCATGAATGATTCATAAGAAAACACCTTCTTACTAATCATCTAATCATAACTGATATCTCTGAACTCACTCATTTCCATTCATCCACTCCATTTTCTACCATGGCTGTTGAATTGATTACCGATGCTGCTCTGTCCAAATTCTTTGAGAAGACTTTTGACAATGTATTTTCTCGTTTGGGGGACATATTTCGTGGAGATAAAAGTAAAAAGAAGCAGCTAAGCAACTTGAAGGTGAAGCTCCTAGCCGTTGAGGTTGTGACTGATGACGCAGAACAAAAACAGTTCACAGATCAACGAGTGAGAGAATGGCTTCTTAGTGCCAAAGGTTTCATGTTCGATGTGGAGGATCTCTTGGAGGAAATAAATCATGCACTCTCCAAGAGCCAAGTGGAAGCTGAATCTCATAGTGCTGCTAAAAAGGTGTGGAATTCCCTCAAATCTCCTTTTGTCAGTTTCTTTAAAAATGAAATTGAATCAAGGATGGAAAAACTCATTGAGAACCTAGAAGATCTAGAAACACGAAGCCATGTTCTAGGTTTGAAAAGGAGAGATGATGTTGGGGAGGGATCAAGATCGGGACGTAAATTACGATCAACATATTTGCCAAACGATAGTGTTATCTATGGCAGAGATGATGACAAAGAATTTGTGTTGAACTGGCTCACATCTCACACTCACAAGAACTTATCTATACTTTCTATAGTGGGAATGGGAGGGGTGGGTAAGACCACTCTTGTCCAACATGTATTCAATGATCCAAGGTTGGATGAGGCTAAGTATGATGTAAAAGCTTGGGTCTGTGTTTCCGATGAATTTGATGTGTTCAAGGTATCCAAAACTATTCTTGAGCATGTTACTAGATCAACTGATAATAGTGGAGATATCGAGAGGGTTCACCAAAGTTTGAAAGAAACATTGACAGGGAAAAAATTTCTTCTTATTTTGGATGATGTTTGGAACGAAGACAAATCTAAATGGGAAGAAGTGCAAAAGCCCCTTCTTTACGGAGCACAAGGAAGTAGGATTGTTGTGACTACCCGTAGTAAGGAAGTTGCTTCTACCATGCGGTCAAAAGAACGCTTTCTAGAGCAATTGCCGGAAGGTCCTAGCTTAGAGTTGTTTGCTAAACATGCATTTGCAGATGATTATGATGCTCAATCAAATCCAGAGTGCAACAAAATTGGCGAGAAGATTATTAAAAAATGTAAAGGACTGCCTCTTGCCTTGAAAACAATAGGAAGTCTATTATACAACAAATTATCTGTTTCAGAATGGGAATTTGTGTTCCGAAGCGAGATATGGGACCTTCCAAAAGAGCGTTGTAATATTGTTCCCGCCTTAGCATTGAGCTATATCCACCTTCCTTCCCATTTGAAGGTCTGCTTTGCTTACTGTGCCCTATTTCCCAAGGATTATAAGTTTCAAAAGGAACATTTGATTGAGTTATGGATGACTGAAGATTTCCTACAACACGGTAAGAGTCCAGAAGAAACTGGCCAACAATACTTCAATGAACTACTATCAAGGTCCTTCTTTCAACGATCAGGTGATGCGGAGGAAGTATTTGTCATGCATGACCTTCTAAATGATTTGGCAAAATATGTTGCTGGAGACATATATTTCAGGCACGAACTTGGTCAAACAAATGAGATACAAAAAGTATGTCGGCATTTTTTATTTGAACTTGGTTACATCGAACGCTTTCATGGGTTTGGAACTTTATGTAAAACGCAAAGGTTGCGAACATTTCTGCCAACACCAGATAGGAAAATAGTTTTATTTCATTGGTTTTGCAATATGTCCATACATGAATTGTTCACCAAGTTTAAGTTCTTGCGTATCTTATCGCTCTCTCGTTGTTCTAACCTTGAAGAGCTACCTGACTCTGTCGGCAATCTTGAGCATCTCCGTTCGTTAGACCTCTCCAGGACTAACATAAAAAAACTATCTGAAAGAATATGCTCACTTTCCCACTTGCAAATACTGAAGTTGAACCGTTGTATGAATTTGGAGGAGTTGCCCTCAAATTTGCATTTAATCACCACTTTGTGTCGTCTTGAATTTACATACACTAAAGTGAGAAAAGTGCCACCAGGTTTGGAAGAACTAAAGAATCTTAAAGTAAGGATGGATATATTTAAAGTTGACCATAGCATGGAGTCGGGTATTCAACGGCTAGGAAAGCTCAACAACCTTCATGAAAGGCTATCAATTCAGGGGCTGCAGGACATTGAGAATCCCCGAGATGCATTAAAAGCAGATTTGGAGAATAAAACACACCTAATGAGGTTGGTGTTGGTATGGAAGAGAACCGGGAACTGTATTGATTCAAAAAAGGAAGAGGACGTAATTGAGAATCTGAAACCTCCTAAAAACTTGAAGGGGTTGTCAATCTTCAACTATGGTGGCAAACAACTTCCAAATTGGTTACTAGAGAATTCGCTGTGGAATATGGTGTCCTTAAAGTTGGATGGATGTGAATCTTGCCAGCGTTTACCTCCGCTTGGTCTTTTGCCATTTCTTAAGTACCTGGATATTTCAGGGTTTGATGAGATAGTGAGCGTTGATGTTGATTTTCATGGGAACAACTCTTCTTCATTTCAATCCCTTGAAAGGTTGGAGTTCTCCAATATGAGGCAATGGGAAAAATGGGAATGCCAAGCTGTGACAGGTGC
This sequence comes from Vigna unguiculata, assembly GCF_004118075.2. NCBI lineage: Eukaryota > Viridiplantae > Streptophyta > Magnoliopsida > Fabales > Fabaceae > Vigna > Vigna unguiculata. The sequence goes on along the minus strand of NC_040289.1, from coordinate 1,647,646 downwards.
TTTTCCAAATCTTCGAATTCTTTCTATAAAGGATTGTCCGAAACTGAAAGGACAGCTGCCAGAGCTACCTGCTCCTTTGGAAACACTAGAAATGAGAGACTGCCAACAACTTGAAGAGTCAATCAATGATGACAGTGTTTTTGTAAGCATATTTCCATTAGATTCCTTCCCAACACTCGAGTTCCTTTCTCTAAGTGGGTTAAATAATCTGCAGATGATTTCACTTGATCAAGCTCATCATCATCTCGAAGATCTAATAATCAGTAAGTGCCCTAAACTAGAATCATTGCCTGGAAGCATGCATATGTTGCTTCCATCTCTTATGAGCTTATGTATAAAAGACTGTCCAAGACTTGAGTCCTTCCCTGACGGAGGTTTGCCATCAAATCTAAACGAGATGACACTCGAGAACTGCTCTAGACTTGTTGGCTCATTGAAAGGAGCTTTCAGAGACGGTTCGTATTTGGGAAGGTTGTCCATTAAGGAACTGGATGCAAAACGTTTTCCTGAAGAAGGTTTGCTTCCAGCCTCTCTTAATCATCTAACCATCGGTGATTGTCCAAACCTAGAAGAATTAGACTATAAGGGGCTTTCTCAACTCTCATATCTCCAATCATTGACTCTAGAGCACTGCCCCAAACTCCAATGCTTACCAGAGCAGGGTCTTCCCGAGTCAATTTCGAATCTTACAATAAAAAATTGTCCTTTGCTCAAACAGCGTTGCCAGAAAGGAGGCGAAGACCGGGAAAAGATTGCTCAGATTCAATATATCTGTTTTTTCAACTAATTATTTGGTAGGCCAATTTATTTTTCTTTTAAGTGCATATCAACTACTTTTCTTTTTCCTTAGTTGTCCTGAAAAAATCTTTTAACAATTCACTCCTTCCATAAAATTCACATTGCATATAAACCTATCGTTATTTGATTTTTCTTCTTCTCAAATCATATAACCTATTCATTTATCATTTATATTTTCTCTCTAGAAGTAACATAACTTATTAATTCTTTTTCAAAATTAAGATTAAATGTTAATACATCTCTTTAGTGTATATGAATCATTTTCCTATTTTTAACATCGTACTTATTAATTCTCAATTAAATTAGAAAATATAAAATGTAATAGCCGTAAAACTCAAGTAAATTTCAAGTGTCTTATATATTTTAGTCCTTTAACTTATTTTTATCGTAATAATGGATGTGTGTTTTCTCTTTCATATCATAACCTATGCTGTAAATATTTGGCTAAATGTCATTTGGGCGTTTGAATCAGAAGCAGAGAGATGGGTCGGTCCAACAAACGTTTGCAACTTCTCAAACAACAACTCCTGAATTCTGTGACCAATTCGACACATAGCTGTTTAAGTTTTGAATGGTATAAAGGATGATTAAGAGAGAATGAAGATACTCAATTAGCATTGTGAGTTACTTTGATAATAGCATGCCTCTTGTGATATTTTTTTTCTTTGATTAAGTTCTCATATTCTCTGTTATTTCACAGCTCTGAGATTGATCATTTGAAAACACTTATCCGTTCAAGAAGTGTTGATGCACCTGTTAGGGAAGAAGAGAAGGGGACAGACTTACTTCACATATATGTTTGGTTACAAAAAATACAATTATTCTTCTTCTATTAATATAAAGACTTAATCTTATATAGTCAGAGCATGTTATGGAACTTAAAAAGCAGTAATAAGGTGCAAGATTTGAATGTAAGGGTGATAAAAATCATTGTATCTCCAAAACTAGAAGGAACCTACATTTTACAAGCACTAGAATATATTGGATGAGAAAATGTATTCACCTTCATGGGAAGTTTGAGGTACTCCCTCTGCTGTATTTTTCCTTCAACTATAAGTATTCTGAGACATCCTGCAACCTCATCTAATTCCCAATTTTCTGGTCTACTCTGTTTCTTTTTTCCATTTTTATTCTCTGATTTTATGTTGACAAGAATTGAGGCTAATATGGTGGCATGCATGATATTGACAGCAGAGGTGAGTCATATTCAGCAATTTTGTGAAATGGAAGCACTTAATAATGTTTGGTGCATGTTACCTCGCTTTGCTGTGAGGTAGTGTTGGTGTGTAGAAGGTAAGACCTCAAATCTGACTTAAGACTATTGTGAATGCACTATAGATAAAAGAAGAGAGAAATTGGTAAATACAATTATAATATTTATAGATTAATTTATACATTTATGAATTAAGTAACTGTTGGGTTATGTTTCATCATATATGGTTATGGTTATAGTCATGGTTATTGAGAAATTGGGATTTCATATGGACATATATATGATTATATGACATTAGTCTTACACATATATAAGGCATTTGACACTACTTTAACCCCAAAACCTTAAGACAATGCTTTTATGGGTATTTATTCTTATATAGTGTTTAACTTTGTCTTTCCTATCTAATTGAGACTTTTGATTCACATTTGAATTATTCCCAACAGTAACATATTTTATTCTTTCAAAAACTAAATTTAGTAACCCCTAACTATCAAATTAATATGCCAAGGGTTTCCCTCTCCACAATCATGGCCTTATTCATTCATTCATTCAATGCACTTGTGAAAGAGCACACACGACCGACAATGTAATACTTGCTGCGTCACAGATTGTATCAGTGAACCATCATTCATAAAATAAAACATCACCACTCATTTCATCATAATGTCAACCCTGTATTTGGTCCAGTCAAAATTAACATATAAAAATAACAGTGAAAGAAAAGAATCTTTGAGTTACTGAAGTATTTGTTTACTTGATTAAGTTGTTTCACAATGGTAGCAGTATACATTCACTCTGCCATCTTAAATATGTAAACTATACCAGAATATATAAAATTCCAAAAAAGAGATTACATAGAGCGTATAATTATTATAATTGTTAAGATCGAACGTTTATCATTAGACCAAAAACTATAATCATTAGTTAGAGTGCAACTCTTTTTAATTAAGAATGTAACTTCCAAACGACACGATTTGATTATCACCGGCCTACTTGATCCTCGGATAATTGATGTCATCTACATCAATAATAATAGCCACTCATTTATAATTGGAATACAGCTGTTGAAGTTTGTGATGTGGGGAAGACTAAAATTATTAGTTGACTAACCATGGAAGAAGAAAAATGCTGTCCTTGATGCAGAGGGTCTCTTAGATGATATACAAGTGCTCTCCAAAAAGAGAAGTGATGCTGAAAATCAACTACTTTTCTCTTTTAGTTGGTGCTCCTAAAAAGACATGCAACAATTCACCCCTTTCATGATTTTTTTTTAACATCATAATTATTAACCCTTACTCTCTTGTATAGACAATTTGGTCTAGGATAAATTTCTGGTAGAACACATATATTTACAATAGACTTAAAATTTCAAGTACTAAATTAAATTTGGAAATATAAAATGAAATAGTTGTAAAGCTTAAGTTTCTAATATACTTAATGTATCTGATTCCTCTGTCATCTAGATTAAGAAATGGATGTTTCAAACAAACTTAGTAGACATTAATAGTAAATTTGATACAGAAAACCCAACAAATTTCGATAAATATGGTTAATTTATTAAGTAACTAAGTTAAAAAAAATATTACATGTTTAGAGTAAACATCAATCCTACAACAGGGACTAAATTTTTTTAAAATGGAACTTTAATAATCAGTATCTTTTTATCGTAGAATGTCGATATGAAATAATTACTTATTTGGAATAATCAGTTTTCACAAAATATGACATTCCTACTAATGAAAATTTGTCCGTTCTTAGGTTCCAAAAGCATATATCCTTTAGTACTAGTTTTATAATAAAGGAAAACACATTTTCTAGATCTTGGTTCAAGTCTAATCCTATTATTTTCTAAACTTGAAGGAAAACACAAAGAACCAAAAATCTTGGAATTTAGATAGGTATAGGAGGTTTCCTATATAATAATTCATAAGGAGATTTTCCATTAAGAGTATTAGAGGGGAGTCTATTTATCAGATGAATAGCATGAGAAGCAGTATAAGATCAATAAATCTTTGGTAAACCAGATTGAAAATGAAGATTACAGGTAACATTATGGATATGTACTTATGTTTCCTTTTAACAACAACATTGTTTTGTGGAGTCTCAACACAAGCTTTTTTATTTAAGATGCCAAATTAATCATAGCAAAATAATTCTCTACCAGTTTTAGATGTAAAGGTTTTAATGTTCTTATTGAATTGATTCTTTACATACATAACAAAAGTGAATAACAAAAGATCAGCGTCACTTTTTGTTTTCATGAGAATATCCAAGTAAGTCTTTCATTAAGAGATTGTCCCATGCTAAAAGGGCACCTACCAGAGCTACTAGTTCCTTTAAGATGTCTAGAAGTTTTTTGTTGCAATCAACTTGAAGCTTACACTATTAGTGCTCTACAAGTGCAACTAAGAGACTATGGAAAGTTGCAGTTGGACGGGACTACAATAAATTTTTCAATTCAAAGCAGATAACATTCTTTTCTTATTAAAATTTTTATTCCAACATCTCAAAACAAGTTTCATTAACAATTTTCTCTAAAGCAACTAAGTAAGCAATGAATGCAATCAACTAATTATTATTTTTACTTAAAGTGAAATTCAGATTCAGATTTAAATTCATAACAAATAAGATATCTTTAATACTCCGTAACTTTCTTTTTCTTTACCTCGAGGTCATCGGTTTTTTGACTTTAACTTTAGGAAAGTCATCAATATTCGTTGTGTTGGGGTGGAACTAGGATCAGGCAGTAAATTACGATCAACATATTTGCCAAACGAAAGTGTTATGTATGGTAGAGATGATGACAAGGAATTTGTCTTTAACTGGCTCACATCTAACACTGCCAAAAACCTTTCTGTGCTTTCTATTGTGGGAATGCCAGGGCTGGGTAAGACCGCTCTTGCCCAACATGTATTCAATGATCCAAGGATGTCTGAGGCTATATTTGATATCAAAGTCTGGGTTTGTGTTTCCGATGAATTTGATGTTTTCGATATATCAAGAGCAATTCTTGAGGGTGTTACTAGATCAAATGATGATAGTAGAGATACAGAGATGGTTCACAGAAGATTGAAAGAAAAATTGACAGGAAACAAATTTCTTCTTGTTTTGGATGATGTTTGGTACAAAAACCAGTCTAAATGGGAAGAAGTTCAGAAGGTCCTTGTTTCGGAGCCCAAGGGAGTAGGATTCTTGTCACTACACGTAATAAGGACGTTGCTTCTACCATGCGGTCAGAAGAATAATTTCGAAAACTATTACAGGAAGATGATTGCTGGAAGTTGTTTTCTAAATATGCATTCCGTCATGATGATACTCAACCAAATCCAGAGTGTAGGGATAATGCCATGAAGATTGTTAAAAAATGTAAAGGACTACCTCTGGCATTGAAAACAATGGGAAGTCTATTATACAACAAATCATCTGTTTCAGAATGGGAAACTGTGTTCAGAAGCGAAATATGGGAATTGCCAAAAGTTCGTTGTGATATTGTTCCCGCTTTAGCATTGAGCTATATCCATCTTCCTTCCCATCTGAAGGCATGTTTTTCTTACTTTGCCCTGTTCCCCAAGGATTATGAGTTTAAGAAGGAACACTTGATGCACTTGTGGATGACTAAAAATCTATGTTGTCGTCAACATAGTAGGACTCCAGAAGAAGTTTGCCAACAATACTTCAATGATCTACTATCAAGATCCTTCATACAACAATCAGGTCAAGAGGAAGAAGTATTTGTCATGCATGACCTTCTAAATGATTTGGCAAAATATGTTGCTGGAGACGTATACTTGAGGTGTGAAGTTGGTCAAATAGAGAAGATACAAAAAGAAACTCGTCATTTTTCAGTTGAACTTGAATATGATGATCAATATTTTGATGGGTTTGGAACTTTATGTAATACAAAAAGGTTACGTACATTTATGCCAATAAGTAGAAGCAGGTTTTCTAATCGCTGGCATTGTGGTATCAATATGTTGATACATGAATTATTCTCCAAGTTTAAGTTCATACGGATTTTATCTCTGTCTGGTTGTTCTGACATTAAAGAGATACCTAATTCTATTGATAATCTTAAGCATCTTCGTTCCTTAGACCTCTCCCATACTGCAATAGAAAAACTAACTGGAAAGATATGTTTACTCTCCCACTTGCAAATACTGAAGCTGAACAATTGTAAAAATTTGAAGGAGTTGCCCTCAAATTTGCATTTACTCACCAATTTGTGTCGACTTGAATTTATAAGCACTACATTGACAAATGTGCCACTAAATTTAGGAAAACTGAAGAATCTTAAAGTAATGATGGATTCCTTTAATGTTGGCCATGGCAGGGAGTTGGGTATTCAACGGCTAGGAGAGCTCAACAACATTCATGAAGACCTATCAATTGGGGGGCTACAAAATATTGAGAATTCCCTGGATGCATTAGAAGCAGATTTGAAGAATAAAACACACATTGTGAAGCTAAAGTTGCAATGGGATATGAGGAGGAATGGGAACTCTGTTGATTCAAAAAAGGAAGAGGATGTAATTGAGAATTTGCAACCTTCCAAAAACTTGAAGGAGTTATCAATCTTTGGCTACGGTGGCACACAATTTCCAAATTGGTTGCAAAAGAATTCATTGTTGAATATGGAGTTCTTAATGTTAAGTGGATGTAAACCTTGCCAACATTTACCTCCACTTGGTCTTTTGCCGTTTCTCAAGCACTTGCATATTTCACAGTTCGATGAGATAGTAAGTATTGATGCTGATTTTTATGGCAACAACAACTCTTCTTCATTTGAATCTCTTGAAACACTGTCGTTCTCCTACATGACACAATGGGAAAAATGGGCATGTAAAGGACTGATAGGTGTTTTTGCTTGTCTAAAACATCTTTCTATAAGTTTTTGTCCCAAGTTGAAAGGACATCTGCCAGAGCAACTTTTTCCTTTAAAAACACTAGAAATTAGAGAGTGCCAACAACTTGAGGTTTCCGCTCCCAAGGCTCTAGATTTAAATCTAAAAAACGGTGGAAATGTGTTGTTTGATTGGGCTACAGTGAAAAGGCTCGAATTGGGTGGGGACAACATGGAAGCATCATTTTTGGAAATGGTTGGGCGTATCATACCTGACAATTCTATTAAGCAATTGAGCATTGATTCAAACACTTTTAGTGATTCTCCAAAGAGTGATGATTCTGTCTCCCTGTGGACCTTTCCACTACATTTCTTCCCGACACTCAAGAAGCTTACTCTCGATGGGTTTAGTAATTTACATATGATTTCACATAATCACCCTCACAATCATCTCAAGTGTTTGAAAATCGTTAGGTGCCATAAATTTGAATCATTACCTGAAAACATGCATATGTTGTTTCCATCTCTCGAGAAACTAATCATATGTCAATTGTCAGGTTTTACAGAGGGGGTTTCACTGGGGAGAACAACACCAAATGAGATCTGAGCCTAACCACATAAGACACTGACACCACTCTCAACCCAAAACCTTAAGGCAATAGGTTTATGGGTCTTGATCCTTATATAGTGCTCTACTTTCTCATTTCTGGTCAATGTGGGACTTAGACTCACACTTAGATTCCTAACAATCTCCCCCTCAAGGGTGAGTCCCTTCAACCACATTGGTACACTCCCCCTCCAGCGGAAGCATTCCCAACCACGAGTACTCCTTTTCTGCCCTTTTCTGTACCGCCGTTCTTCTTAACGGGACACGCTTAGCTGAAACCCTTACCTGGACCTTGCGAACATTGTATCTTTGGAAAGCAGAAAAAGGTTAGCTTCTCCAAAACAAGTAAGTCGTCTAAAGTTGAAAGACTAGCACTAGTGCATACAGATGTTTGGGGGCCAGCTCCAGTGAAATCTCTTGGAGGTTCACAGTATTACATAACCTTCATTGATGACTCTACAAGAAAGGTATGGGTTTATTTTCTTAAAAATAAATCTGATGTGTTTTCTGTGTTTAAAAGGTGGAAACAGGAGGTTGAGACTCAAACAGGTTTAAAGATTAAATGTTTGAAGTCTGATAATGGTGGAGAATATGACAGTAATCAATTCAAGGAGTTTTGTTCAGAGAATGGGATCAGAATGATCAAGACGATTCCAGGAACACCAGAACAAAACGGTGTGGCAGAAAGAATGAACAGAACCTTGAATGAGAGAGCAAGATGTATGAGAATCCAGTCAGGATTACCCAAGGTATTTTGGGCAGATGCAATAAGCACAACAGCCTATCTCATAAACAGAGGACCATCAGTTCCTTTAGGCTATCAGTTACCTGAAGAAGTATGGTCTGGAAATGAGGTAAACCTTTCACATCTAAAAGTTTTTGGTTGTGCTTCATATATTTTGTTGAACTCTAATAGTAGAGATAAATTGGACCCTAAGGCAAAGCGATGCTATTTCATTGGCTATGGATCTGACATGTATGGCTACAGGTTTTGGGATGACCAAAACAAGAAAATTATCAAAAGTAGAAATGTTACTTTTAATGAAAACATGTTCTATAAGGACAGGACTGCAGAATTTGCAAATGCAAATAAAAAGTCAGAGCAGGTATCATTAGAAGAAATTTCAGAAAGTGATGTACCCAACAGAAGGCAGAATACAGAAGTAGAGCCTGAGTCAGAGTTTGGGTCAGAACCTGAACAGATAGTAGATTCAGTAACTCCTGAATTACCGACTAGAAGGTCTAGCAGAACAATTGTAGCACCACAAAGGTACTCCCCTTCATTGCATTACTTGTTGTTGACTGATGCTGGTGAGCCAGAGCATTTTGCTGAGGCTATGCAGGGAGGTGAATCTATTAAGTGGGAGCTAGCAATGGAAGATGAGATAAAGTCTCTTCAGAAGAATAAGACATGGTCTTTAACCAAGCTTCCAGAAGGAAAGAAGGTTTTGCAAAACAGGTGGGTCTATCGGTTAAAAGAAGAACCAGATGGCAGCAAACGATATAAGGCCAGACTCGTAGTGAAAGGGTTCCAACAGAGACAAGGAATTGACTTCACAGAAATTTTCTCTCCTGTTGTCAAGATGACTACCATAAGAGTTATCTTGAGTATAGTAGCTGCAGAAAATCTTCATCTGGAGCAGTTAGATGTGAAAACTGCATTCCTACATGGAGATCTTGAGGAAGAAATCTTTATGGCACAACCAAAAGGTTTTGAGGTACAAGGCAAAGAGAATCTTGTATGCAAGCTTCATAAAAGTTTGTATGGGTTGAAACAAGCACTGCGACAATGGTATAAGAAGTTTAATGAGTTTATGAGAAACTCAGGATTTCACAGATGTGAAGAAGATCATTGTTGTTACGTGAAGAAATATGTTGATAGATATATCATTCTTGCTTTGTATGTTGATGACATGTTGATTGTTGGTGCTAATATGGCAGAAATTGACAGGTTGAAGAAACAATTGTCAGAAAATTTTGAAATGAAGGATCTTGGTCCAGCCAAGCAAATTCTTGGTATGAGAATTTCCAGGGATAGATCTAAAGGTATTCTAAATTTATCTCAGGAAAAATATATAGAAAAATTACTTAGCAGGTTCAATGTTGGAAATGCTAAAACCAGGAATACACCTTTGGGAACTCACTTAAAGTTCTCAAAAAGGCAATCTTCTCAGACAGAGGAAGAAGAAAATCACATGTCTAAAGTGCCATATGCATCTGCAGTAGGGAGTTTGATGTATGCTATGGTTTGCACCAGACCTGATATAGCACATGCAGTGGGAGTTGTGAGCAGGTTTCTATCCAATCCCGGAAAGGAGCATTGGGAAGGCGTGAAGTGGATATTGAGATATTTGAAGGGCACTTCAAAAATGCATTTGTCCTTTAAAAGAAGTAATCTCACTTTACAGGGGTTTTCTGATGCAGATTTGGGAGGTGATTTGGATGGTAGAAGAGCACAACAGGTTATATTTTTACGTTGGGTGGCACAGCTATCAGTTGGAAGTCCAAACTTCAAAGAAGAGTCTCCCTTTCAACCACTGAAGCGGAATATATAGCTATCTCAGAAACAGCAAAAGAGATGATATGGTTGAAGAATCTTCTAAAAGAATTAGGAAAAGGGCAAGATGAACCTTCATTATTCAGTGACAGTCAAAGTGCCATTTGTCTTGCTAAAAATCCAATTCTTCACTCCAGATGCAAACACATTGAATTGAAGTATCATTTTATCAGAAACTTGATAAATGATGGAGATTTGATTTTGTTGAAGATTCCAGGTGCAGAGAATCCAGCTGATATGTTGACCAAGACTGTCACAACAACTAAGTTGAGGCTTTGCATTGCCTCAACTGGCCTTCGAGAAAATTGATGATGAAGGCACTACACTAGGTGGTAATGTAAATCAAACCCCAAGTGGGAGAATTGTTAGAATTATGGTGCTTGATTTAGTCCCACATCGCTTAGAATAGTGAGATGTGGTTCTCTATTTTACTATATAAGAGACTCTATGTAAAGCTTTAAAATATACCAAAAATACGAATACTTCCTAGTGTAGTCGTGGACGTAGGCATACACATTGTACGCCGAACCACGTTAAATTCTCTATGTCTATTTTTCTTTCCTTTATTCTTTTCCTTTATTCTTTCCTTTATTGCCTTGTTCCTAACATCAATGTCCAAGACTTGAGTCGTTCCCTGAAGGAAGTTTGGCATCAAATTTGAAGCATCTGTTAATCATAGGGTGCCCTGCATTTGAATCATTACCTGGAAACATGCATATTTTGCTTCCATCTCTCAATTTGCTATTGATAATAGAATGTCCAAGATTTAAGTCATTCCCCGAGGGGTTTTTACCATCAAACCTTGAGCATCTTGAAATCAAAGAGTGCCCTGAATTTGAATCATTTCCTGAAAACATGCATATGTTGTCTCTCAAGTCGCTACGCTTACAAAATTGTCCAAGACTTGTGTCATTCCCTGATGAAGGTTTACCATCAAGTCTGGAGTATCTGGCAATCAGTAATTGCTCTAAATTTGAATCATTGCCAGTAGAAACATACACGTCTGTCAGATCGATACACATAGAAGATTGTCCGAGATTTGTTGTGACACTTTGACTCGTTGGCTCACTGAAAAAAGCTTTCTTTGGAATGATTGAGTATTGAAAAAGTTGAGGCACAATGTTTTCCTAATGAAGGACCTGACTACAAGGGTCTCTATCAACTCCCATCTCATAAAAGACTTTGGAGCTGCCCCAACCTCTAACGGTTACCAGAGAAGGGTAAACAGCATAAAGAATGGGATAAGATTGCTCATGTTAAAAACATGTATATATTTTAGTGATGTTGTTTGTTTTGAATATTGATGCATTTGGTCTGCTACATTTTATTTTTCTTTTGAATGTGTACCAACTACTTTTCTCTTTCGTTTGTAGTCCTGCAAAAAAGGCTTCAAACAATTTAACCCTTCCATCATTTGTTTTCATGTTTGTTTTAATGTTCTTTTCACGGTTGTTTGTGTTTGTTTATTCATTACTTAGACACCAAATTTGACTACATTCATTAAACTGGCTTTAATATATATCTGAAAGCCAGAAAATCGAAGAAATATGAATGCACGATTTTTTTTTTTTTATATATTCTGCAAACATTATCAGAACCCAACCACTTCATTATTGTCTATTTTTCTAATTTTTTATTTTTATTACATGATTGTGTCACTTGAAACATTGTCATATATGAGAGATTTTAAGTGTCCTCTGGTTTATTTACTGCTATGGTAGCCACACTTCTGCATTCTATGATGAACTCTTTTGGATGGTTTCTGTTGATATACATAGTTGGACTTAAAGATCTTTGTTTAAATGTAGTTTTTCCCTTTTGTTATGTAATAACATAGTTATATTATACATAGTTACAAGACATATAGTTCAACATGGTTGAATTGATTTGCAATTTCTTATTTACCATCTATATTGTTTTGGAGCATGATCTCTATTATTTCCTGCAATACCAACAAACTTTTTTTAAGTGATTTAACTTGCTGTAGATGTCACTTATTCAAAATTCCCTCTTTTGGGCATAAAGTCCAAAAATTGGAACATTTTATGTCAAAAAAGTGAACTTTTTCGATATTAGAGTTTCCAAAATGTCTATTTTTGGATAAAAGGGTGACCTTTTGAGGTTCCAATACCACAAGAAAAACTTTACGGATAATCAATATTTTTTCTTGTTTGGTAGAGACTTCAAAATTTTTTAAAGTGTTTGTTTTGTTTGAAAACTACTGTAGACATGAGTGAAAGACAAAAAGAATATTTTTTTTTATAGAAAATTTATTATATAAATTTATATTATTTTAATAAGTTATGCTTCTTAGAACTTAAAAATAATTAATATCTATTGAATTTTATAAAAGTTCATATAGTTAATTATAATATAAATGAATTCTGACTTAATATTTATTAATAAAATTTTATTTTATTTATAGGACAAAAATGTCAATAAGTGTTATACAACCGTGTTTAATATTTTATTTGATACACAACAAAAAAAAAGTTAAAAATAATAAAGTAATTATATTTAATTATTGTTAAAAATTAAAATATAATTAAACGTACACAAATTTAAATTAATAAAAAAACTAACCAAAAATAATGTTGAACATCTAAAAAATTTATAAAAAATAAAATTAAATATAAATTAAATAATAAAATGACTACATTTTATTGTTGCTAAAAATTTCGAAAACATTTTTTCTTCAAAAATTAAAGACAGTTTACCTTTTGAACGATAAAAGTCTTTACATTTCATACTTTCATGAATAGTTCTTAAAGTGTCAAGAATATTTTTCAATTAAATTATGTCTTTAGTACCTATTTTTATAAGAAAATATGGATTTAATCATTTTATTCTTACATGTATCAATGAGGTCACTATATGAGTGAACAATGACTAGGCAAAATGAAATTAGTGATGTGGACTATTATTTTTCAATAATTAATATTTTAAAAAAGTGTTAGAATAGGGTTTTTTAATCGACAGAGATTGACATTCATTGTGCTACAATATTAGGATTTTCAGGTTTTCTTATTCAAGGAAAATGGGGCCAACTTTGATAACAAATAACTATTTCTACGAGCAATAGAATATCAGCATATCATAACAAATAACTTCACACAACATACATAAAACTCAGGTTTTGTTTAATAAATAGGGCCAGCTTTGACAACCAATATAGCACTCCACTATTTCTATTTGTATTTGTAATTAATTAATGATTATATTTGTTCATCAAACATGATAAGACTAAATATTTTTAAACAAAAAATCTTAAAATTAATCGAGACATTTTTAAATAGAATATTATCAAATATGAAACATAATCCAAAATATATGTTCTTTAAAATTATTTAAAGTCATATCAAAATGGAATTCCTATAAGCTCATTCCCACTACATAATTTAAAATAAAACAATGCTTTAATTCTCCGATCACATAATAATATCTTCTCCAAATTACAAATTTTATTCCTCAAGCACTATTAAAATATACTATTAAATTCTTTTTTATATCTATTTCGCACTCTATTGTTTTATTTTTAAGTCATAATAATTTTACTTAAAATATTTCATGATATATCATATCTAATAAAATTAAATCCCAATAGACTTAAGCATATATATCATTTATGGTATTCACTAAATGTTTACACCATAAAATCACAATAACTAAGAATAAACATAGAATGTAAACAACTATAAGAATAACTTTAAAAGTATCACTATTAACTAACTATACATTAATCTAAATAACCAAATATTTATATTTATCAAAATTATATTCTTTCTTATCCAATCTCAATTTCTAAATCACTGTTTTTTATCTCCCATAAGTCCGATGTGGCTTTACTATTTTCAACCACCTTTCCCAACGAGCAATAAACTACAATTTCATTATTACTTTTCTCTAAATGTTGATTATTCTTTTTTTCATAGTCACTTATAAAATAGTTCTATTAATTTATATTATTTAGTTAATATTAATATGGTAAACCTATCTGCTTGCCAACTTTATTCTTTATATGAAAATACCTATTATTTTTAAATAAATAATTATTTTTAACTATATATTTACTTTTCATTTTTTTCAACTAAATATAATTGACACATATGTTACACATCAAAATAAAAATTATATACATACAAACTTAATTTAATAATTGATCCATTACCGTCCCTGTACTGCACAAGAAAAGGAACTGTGTAAAGAGTTTTGTATGGGTATAAGTTCAAGAGTGAGGTTATCAATAAAAAGATTATGTAGAACTTGCTGATAAGTCAAAATCTGGTGACGTACATAGAGAGAGACCATCTTGCATATCTCAAAGGGATGGAAGAACAATATCATCATTCACTTCATCATAAAACAATCATTCATAAAATATTATACCAGAATATATCGAATTCCAACAAAGAAAATACAGTGTAAGATTATTCTACAAAGATTAAATGTTGGATTATTACTATACATACTATTTTATATCATGAAAAAAAATTCGACAGTAAAATACACTGCAGAGCCAAAAAAATAATCACATGAAAAGTTAATATACAGACTAATAAAATAATAGATTTTAACATTTTTTTTTAATATATATCTAAATTTAAAACAAAAAATTACTTAATTAATTAACAGTATAATAATAGCCAATCATTCATTGAAGGGATTCAGCTGTTGAAGTATGTGATGTGGGGAAGACTCAGCAATCATTGGCGGCTTCACCATCGCAGAAGAAAGTGTTGGTCAAATACCTTATTGCCCTTTCAATACTACACTAACCCTGCACTGCACTGAGTCATTGGCACAAGCTAGCAGCCGCACTTGAATCCATACCATGGCATTAGAATTTGTTGGTAGTGCTCTTCTTTCTGCTTTTCTTCAGGTTGCATTCGAGAAGCTAGCTTCTCCTCAAATTCTCGATTTCTTTCGTGCAAGAAAGCTTGATGAGAAGCTGCTGAACAAGTTGGAAACCAAGCTGCACTCTATCCATTCTCTTGCTGATGATGCAGAGCGAAAGCAGTTCACAGATCCACATGTCAGAAACTGGCTGCTTAAGGTCAAAGATGCTGTCCTTGATGCAGAGGATCTCTTGGATGATTTACATAATCTCTCCAAAAGCCAAGTGGATGTTGAATCTGAATCTCAAACCTTTTCAGGCTGTTCTTGCAAGGTATTCAATTTCTTCAAATCTTCTCCTATTAGATCCTTTAACAAGGAAATTGAGTCAAGGATGGAACAAAACCTTGACGGCTTAGAATTTCTCTCAAGCCAAAAGGGTGCTCTAGGATTGAAAACAGCTAGCGGTGTTGGATATGGGATGAGCAATGAACTGCCACAGAAATCACAAACAACATCGTTGGTTCTTGGAACTGATATCTATGGTCGAGATGATGATAAAGAACTGATCTTTGACTGGATGACATCTGACATCAACAATTGTTACCAGCCATCAATACTTTCTATTGTGGGAATGGGCGGGTAAGACCACTCTTGCTCAACATGTATTCAATGACCCAAGGGTGGATGAGGCTAAATTTGTTGTCAAAGCTTGGGGTTGTGTCTCAGATGAATTTGATGTTTTCAAGGTATCAAGATCAATTCTTGAGACTGTTACTAAATTCACTGATGATAGTAGAGACACATAGATGGTTCATAGAAGATTGAAAGAAAAATTGTCAGGGAAGAACATGTTATGAACCGCCTATCAAAATTTTACCTAAATCAGACGGTTAACGAATCAGGAAACGCAGTTTTATGAAAACTGCGCAGACTAGAAAAATATGTGGCATCTAGTGCCTAGAAATCAAGAGTTTGGCGCTTAGCAGTATAAAACCAGTGCCCGACTGTTTCTGTTGCGCTAAAAGTATGAAAAACAGTGTTTTTGCACAGTGTTTGTGTAGCCTGGTGTAGTCACCCTTGTCATCAGGTGGTTCATCACAAAAACCCAGAAAACAAGCCACAATTCATGCATCGCCTCGCGGACCTTGAAGGTCCGCCAGGCGGTTTCTGGAAAAATTCTAGAAATGTGAAAACATTGAAGGTTTTGATCATAACAAGGCACCACATGCACACATTATACTACACAAACATCATAAAACAATTATACACAAAGAGTTCCCCTAACCTGGTAATCCTTGCCAAAATTTGAAATTGCTTGAGTTCTCCTTGCTCACGATCGTTCCAGCCATTGTCTCCTCTCCAAGATCTCTCTAAGCTCTTGATATTCTCTCTACTTAGCCCAAAATGCACTCTCCACGTTGCCAAAACCAATCCCTCCCTTGATCTCTCCCTTCCTCTCCTTTTTCCACCAAACTCTGTGTGAATTATCAACCTCTTCTTGCTATTATATGCAATCAGTCCATTCTCCTTCATCTCCATAATAAAACCTTTCTGCAACAGTTGGCCAAGGCGTAACAAATTTGTTTTTAAACCTGACACATATAGCACACCATCAATAACCACTTCTCTATTATCCGAGTCTCTCAACACCACACGACCAACACCTTCTAAGTTTAAGCTACTATCATTTGCAAATCTAATCTTACCATGAGAGGTATCATCAATCTTAATGAACCAATCTCTTCTGGCTATCATGTGTGTGGAACATCTAGAATCTAGGTGCCATGAAGATTTTTCATCTGTACTAACAATCTCTTCTACCTATTTATTTGGTTTCACAAGATCCGAGAACTAGTAAATGAGAAAGAAGTAGTAATCAAATATTGTCCAACTGAAGAACAAGGTGCAGATATTTTTACAAAGTCACTGAAAATTGAGTTATTTTACAAGTTGAAGAAAATGCTTGGAATGGCAGACACTTAATTTAAAGGATGCAATGTCAGAAATAAATCAAGTATATGCATTGTATTTTTATTGGACCAATACAAAACCTCATTTGAAAGTTTTCAATTCTCATTAGCTTATTAGGAGGCAACAAAAATGGTAGGCACCATTTATGGAAAAACTCAAAACTAAAAAGCTGGAAACAAATCACGTGGTGTAGCTTTCTTCATGGTTAGGAAACATTTACTATTATTGTATTGTAAATTGTAGCCTATAAAAGGCAACTCTACATGGATATGAACAAGTTTTTTGAGTGAATGAAATATTGAGAAAAAGTATAAGTTTTCTTCCTCTATTTCTTTTATTGTGTGTGAGTGTTTGGAGAAAATATTTATTCCACCGATATTAGATAATGAACTGATTTTTGACTGGCTCACATCTGACATCAACAATCCTATCTATCAATACTTTCTATTGTGAGAATGGGTGGGGTGGGTAAGATCACTCTTCCTGAATATGTATTCAATGATACAAGAGCGGATGAGTCTAAATTTTATAACAGCTTAGGCTTGTGTTTTAGATGAATTTGATGTTTTCAACGTATCAAGAGCAATTCATGAGGCTATTAATTTACTGATGATACTAAAAATCTAGAGATGGTTCATAGAAGATTGAAAGAAAAATTGATGGGGAAGAAATTTCTTCTCATTTTGGATGACGTCTGGACGAAAACCAACCTAAATTGGAGGACGTGTGGAAGACCCTTGTTTTTGGGGCCAACAGAGTAGGATTTTTTCACATGTAGTAGTGTAGTTACTTCTACCATGCAGTCAAAAGTTCACTCACTAAAGTAGTTACAAGAAAATGATTGTTGAAATTTGTTTGCTAAATATACATTTCAAGACAATGATACTCAACCAAATCCAAAGTGTAGGAAGATTGACATGAAGATTGTTAAAAAATGTAAAGGACTACCACAATGGGAAATAGTGTTCAAAGCAAAATATGAGTTTGTTGAAGAGTGTTATATCTTTTCCGCTTTAGTATTGAGCTATATCCACCTTCCTTCCTTGTTTTCCAAGGATTTTGAGTTTAAAAAGGAGGATTTGATATAGTTGGCCATGTGTGAATACAGGTTGTGGAAGATAAAGGCCCACTCTAGAAAGTGTTTGTCCTTAACTTTTGTTAATCGTCATTGCAAAGCATAAGGAAATCGGAAACTATCTTCTTTGAAATTTGAAAAGCAACCCTGAATTAGATGGCACTAAATCCATTCTTGGTATAAAAATCCTGTCATCAATGTTTTTTCCAGTAATTACAGCTGCAGAGATTACATTTTTTCCTAAATGGTTGACTTGCAATCTTGTGCCATTGCAAAGACCTTTCGCTTGATCAATATTTCTCAAGAGCATAATTGGCACACCTATTTTCAGCTTGAGTTTATGATTTGGTATCCCTGAACATTTGATAACATTTAAAAATTTAGATGTAAACCATTCAGATTGAACTTCATCTTGTTCATCAGATTGGCAAGGTGTATCTGAACTTAAATAAGTCACCTCTTCACCACCTTATAAAGACAACATGAAATCATTTACTTGCTCTACAGAATCATTAGTTGGGCACAAGATTGCTCCATCATCAAAATAATTAGGCTTCATCATGTTAACCACAAATTGAGGATAGACAAATTCAACCAATGACAATAAAGGTAAATCTGTATTTCTAATCAACAACTCTTCTGGAATTTCAACCATGCACTCACCATTCTCATTTACATCCATTTGTCCATCTCCAATCTTCAATATCCAATCAGCAAATTCTTTGATATCATTGGCTGTTTGAGTGTTTGTTGTAGTACTTAATCTCATGTTCTTGGACAGTTTTAGCACTTTACAACAATTCCATAACTCTGAATAGTTGATTGCTGATTTGATGATATCAAACCTAGATCCTTTCTTGATAACGGGTAGAATTTGTCTGAAGTCACCTCCCAAGACAACTTCTTTGCCACCAAATGGTTTGTCATTATTGGCATCATCAACATTTCGCATAATATCTCTTAGTGTTCTATCAAATGCCTCAAAGCACATTCTATTCATCATTGGTGCTTCATCCCAGATAATCAAATTGGTTGCCATCAGAAGTTTAGCACGGAGACTACCTTGCGCTATGTTGCAAGTTGATTCATCATTAATTAACAGTGGGATGTAGAAGGTAGAGTGTGTTTTTTTCCACTGGGAAGTAGTAAAGAAGCAATTCCACTTGATGCTACGTTCAAAACAATCATGCCCTTGCTTCTTAGAGCAGCTGACAATGTCTTCCACATAAAAGTTTTCCATGTACCACCATAGCCATATAAAAAGAAGAATCCTCCCTTCTTTGAAACAACTGCTGTCATGATATCCTAATATACATGAATTTGTTCATCATTCAATGCTTTAAACAAAATGTCATGTTCTTTCGCCATCTCTTCTTTATTGTATTGCAGCTCATCAATAATAAATCTATTATTGAATGTATGTAGATATGAAATATCAAGTTAAGGTAATGAAGGATAATCTTTCAAACATCTACCATTTGACATTAGCATTTCCTGTATTTGAATGAGACAGATTTTTTATAATTCAACAGTCTCAATTTCAAGACCTGCATGAACAAAATAATGCAATTAAAAATTATATTTATATTCAATTAAATATATCACATTATAAATTACCTGGTAAGTTCATCTCCTTTCTTTTTTGGTATAAAATTCCATCACATAAGATACTCCACGTAGAATTCCAAACTATATCTGGTTTAGAAATTGTATTCATCGATAACAAAGTAACAAATAATCTTCTAAGTTGATACCCAGAAGCAAATTCACTTGCTTCTTTTATTGCATCAATGTATTCTTTATCATCAGCCAACAATCCCAAAGCATAGCAAGCTTCTTGGTATGTTTCATAAAATTTTCCATCAATGGTCTTAATGCTTTCATAATCAATACAACCTTTTTCAATGGTCAGTAATATCCTCAAATAATAAAGTTCTCCAGAGCCCGGAGGAATATAAGTAAGTCTACCAATGTTGTAGCCTTTCTTCCTTGGTTTCCATTCTTTGTCTTTAGCAAACCACACAAATTTGCTTGGAAATTCAGAATAAGTCAATTCTTTTCCTTGTTTATAAACTTTGTTAGCCTCAAACCAAGCTAGAAACATTGTGTTAGCATTTTCGTATCTGTTGAAGACCACATTAATATCATCATCATCTTTAAACAAAGTTGATTGTTGGCCAGGAAGATGAAATGTCAATCTCTGAACAGGAGGCCATCTGTGATGGATGTCAAAAGCAAATATTCGCCAAGCGGCTTCACATGGTGATAGATACCTACAATCATAATACCTCTTGATCTTATCAATAATGGTTTCTTTGTCAGATTGTGCAGAGTTGTTGCTTATTTTAAGAGTAGCTCTGTCAAGACCTTTGTTGACATATTTGAACAAATATTTTATTGAATTGGTCTTATTGCAATACTCTGTATTGACGTGAGCTTGATACCTCATTAGAAGGGGTGGATTGTAAGGAACAACACTTCTATTGTCCAGCTTAATTCCATTCTTCTCAACAAATCTACCATTATCAAGTCTTCTATAGCATGGATATCCATCTTCATCAATTGAAGTTGAAGATGGGAATTTTTTAGGATAAAATTTGGAACATCTTCCTTCCTTCATGCATGGTGAATTATATCTTGCATGTCCGCATGGTCTACGAATCATGTAACTTGCTACAACTTTTTCCAATTTGGGGTACAAATCCGCATTGGGCAATTCTACTAATATTACTTTATCAATATAAGTTGAATTTTTCAATTTGCTTTCTCCATCCAACCATAAAAGTATATGTGCATGAGGTAAATTTATTTTTTGGAATTCTACTATGTACATTCCTGCATATATAACAGAACAAATAAAATAGTTGTAAAAATTTAATTTAATAAATATTGATATAATCTATATTACTTCCTATAGAACATACCTGCAGTGGTTTTTCCAAAGAAGTCCTTTTTTTTTTAAATCTGTCATCATTTCATCCAGCTTCATTTTGAAGACTCTACATACAATATCAGGTCTATCTAAAGGTGATAACCCTTACGCTAAAACAAAGTCTCTTATTTTGCTCCAATTGACATTACATGTTATAGTAATGAACAAATTAGGATATCCAATTTTTTTACAAATTGCTATAGCATCTTGACAATTGTTGAACATATATCTTGTACCACTAGTGAATGAAGCAGGCAATACAATACGTCTTCCAATTAAAGAAGGATTTGTCTCTCCTCTATTAACAGCCTCTTGTAATCCATTAAGAATATCACAACGAATTAACTTTTGATTAGCTCTAATGAAAGACAACCATTGTGCTTCCACCATTGTATAGCAATCAACTAAAAACTGTTGGAACAATCGACATGCATTCACAATATTTCCAGGTTCTATAGATCTTTGTTGTATTCTAAATGCAATAATTTCTCGCAAAGAAATTCTAATTTTCACCTTGGATTTACTTCTTGAATGAGATTCTCTTATTGGAATATCTTCTTGATAGCCATCTTCTCCATATGGAAACATGAGAGAATATTGCAGTGGAATGAAAGTTGTGTGAGTTTCATGCAGTCTTGTTAATTCACCAGAACATTTTTTAACAATTATATCTCTGCCTACATCTATATTGCCAAAATCACCAACTATT
Organism: Vigna unguiculata; assembly: GCF_004118075.2. NCBI lineage: Eukaryota > Viridiplantae > Streptophyta > Magnoliopsida > Fabales > Fabaceae > Vigna > Vigna unguiculata. Next base: position 1,626,105 of record NC_040289.1, on the reverse strand, counting down.
AGGACAACTATTTAATCACATGAAGGTGTGTTGTAGACTCTAGGGTCTTTATTTCTGCCTCTAAATAGTCTTAGCGTGAAATCTGATTCCATATGTTGCAGTGACAAATCTCTTACTCTTCTAATAGATTTAGCAAGAACATTGTGAGTGTCAATCATTTGAATCAAATTAGCAACCAATGATTGATCTATATCGGATTCCTTGCTGTTTGACCTAAAACATAATAAAGAGAAGACATGTGAACAGATGTATTTAAATATTTCATTTAAGCAAATCACTTGACCTGTTAACTAACCTGAAATGCTTCAGTCTGTTACTCATTTCATTTTCAGTATCATATATGTAAAGTTATGCAAACTTTGGCTTTGATCCATGTTCTGGCAATAAACTTCCAATATGATGATAGTTCTGTCCATTAAGAATAAATTGTGGTGGAGCAGAACCATTGTTCATTGAAGCATCTATCTTACCACCAATTGAAGTAAATGAAAACATGCTATTGTATACTCTTACATTCTGTAAAAATAATTTGCTTCTATGATCTACACCATTTAACAAACCTTGAAGAAGATTAGGTGGTTCTTTTAATACTGGAATTTGCACTTTTCCCTTTTGACAACACTATGAGAATTGAACTTCCTTTGATGTGTTACTTTTTTCTGCTCTTTCTTCATACCAAAGTTGAGCTTTACAGTATTGGCATTCCAAGCAAGGTTCTCCAATATTGAGTAGTTCTGAACATCAGCATAAAGTATTAGCCTGAAACGCATATTTTATCTCTGAAATTATGTACAATTGTGTGTCACATTACCTTGTAACTCCCATTTGCAATACAATTCGTTTGTAATTGTAGTACTTGTACTATCTCCTTCAATATTAGTAAAATGAGAAGTAAGTAATCATTTAAAAAATTTATTTATTGACATCAATAAGTTAGGAATTCAATATCTGATTTACCTTCATGTGTTATTGTTGCTGAATCATCATTTGTTGTGTCTGAACAATGTTGTTCTGTTGTTGTTTCATCATCAAGAGTGAATCTGTTCTGAAGCGATTGTATGACTTGAAAAGGATATTTGACAACTTTATTGTTAGAGACAAAATATGAATCATTTACAACTTCAGATGTGCCACCTATGCAAAAGAATTATTAAAACAATTACGTTACATTCATTGGCATTGTGAGTATGAACATTTGTATATATGAATAAGAACCTACTTACCTGCATTGCAATTGTAATTATTTTGTCCATAATTTCTCTGAATGTTATTGCTAACAACTGAAATCATTAAAAAAACATGAATAGAAATTTAAAATTCGTCATCTTCACCTAATTACAATAGGTATATAAGAAATTAAGATGAATGTAGAAATTTACCGAAAGGAGTATTGTATGTTATAGTAGAAGCTGCAAATTGTGAAGTCATTAAGTTTATTTGGATTGGATCTTCAACTAAAGCAATGGAAGAATTTGATATATTGTTTTCAGGCACTGCATTGAAATAAAGCTTTGTTTATAATTTCTTAAAATGATATTGCATTAATAATATTGAAAAACCAACAAAGATAACTTACCAATTGTTGTCTGAAATATTGAATTGATATTGTGAAGGTTGTTGTTGTTGTTTTGCAGATCTGAAAAAGGATTATTGTGGAAGCATAGAATGTAAAACAATAAACAATCATACTCCAGTCATTCATGTAAGAACAATGTGTAAAGAAATAGGTTAAAAGAAGAATACTTACTAAGATCCAACTTTTGTAATGGCTTCCTTTGGATAGTGTTCTGGAATTATTTTTCAGATTGAGTTCTTTTATCTGTCATTAACACAATAAAGATATTTGATTATGCATTTGTGTTGTCAAGTAAAAATCCAAATAAACATTTTCAAATATAATTATAAAAAGAAAACTTGATATTTTGATAATTTGAGAAGAACGGTTGGCAAATTTTGTTTTTTTTCTTGCATTCTCTTCTTTGTAATCTGCAAAGAAGATATAAACATAAAAATGTAGAATTTGTAAATAAATGTTTGATGAACACATTCAGAAGTCAAATGATTCAAGTGAGATGTTAGAAACTTACATGAATGTTGATTACTTCTTGCATTCAACCTTTGTTGTAGCACCAACTTCTTTCTCAGCCTTGCATTTTTACAATCGTTTTCCTCCATTTCAGCAAAAAAAAATATGAAATACTTTCAAAGGTGCCAATGGAATAAGCAAAAACAAAGATAAGCTGACTCAATGGATGCAAAAGTGTTTTCTGTTTTATTACTATATTGGTGAATGTCTTTCTTAAAATTTTTTTGGGAGATTGTACCTCTAATCACCATTGTGGAAAGAAAAATATTTGTAATTGTGATAGGAAGCACTTGTAAGACTACAAAAAGTTTTTAGCAGTAGACAAAGATTAAAAATAGAAAGAGCATGCAGTGTTGAGCGGTAATAGATCAGAATCATTCATATATATAGCAGAATCATGCACTTGTAACACGTTTCATAGCAAGTATCTGCAATTTTTATTTCATTATGTTTGGAAATTATAACATACAATCAGTGTCTGCACATCCAAAACCAACATACATCCATACATAAAGATTAAAAAGATAATGGCAGACTACCAAAACATAAATCGCAAATGAAGTTGAATAATTACATTAAAAGAAGTTCAATTAATATTGCTTTTATGTTAATATAGCAATGAAATATATAATAATTATATATAACAGACCAAAATCCATCCTCCTACTTTTAATCTGTGAATATCATCATCCATATTTTATTTAAATTCTAATATGTCTCACTTGAACTTGATGTTTAATTAAAGTTTTAGAATAAACTTTTTATTGGCATTCATAGAAATTGAGACAATCTTCAAAGAAATTTCATTAATAACAAAATAGAACTATACATATGCATTGCTGAAAATATAAAAACTTGTAGCTTGACAACTACATAAGTAGCAGATATAAAAACAAAACTATTTATACTCGACAGTTCCAAATAACACCATAAAACAAACTGTAAATTAAAGTTTATAATATGTCAGCACTTTGACATTCTGATTGCTTTTCAACTGGTCAACTTCAAACACCAAGTCAATAGTTTGATCAAATCCATGAGTAGTACAAAATTCCTTCCAGCCACTTCCTATTTTGTTAGACTTCTTTGGATGATTTCTCAAGAGTAGTTTGCACTTCACTATTTTGTGCGGTCCATAAAGAAAAATGTTTTTAAATCTTCCTTGACGAAGATAATTGCCAAAATCAGCTGGCAAATCCTAACACATTGAATGAAATTAAAGAATTAAATATAAACTAATAATCAGTTTAAGATATGGATTAAATGTTTTAAAAGAATTAGAAGACATAAATATAAATATCAAATAAACATCCACCGAGTAACTGAAATGAATGTCACCAGATGGCTAGCATTGCATTGGTTTGGATTCAGAAATATGCAAAAATGCAACTTCGGTCCATTGAAAAGTGGTTCATATGCTTCAAGTCTTTTAAGAAAACGTCCAATAGATAAAGGTTTGCATTTACTTGGAAAAACAGTGATCTAGAAGCAAGAATGACCGACATATCCAAAATAAATA